>NC_071466.1:74470333-77126990 GCF_028500815.1 Rissa tridactyla
AAGGAGGATTGTAAACACACTCAATTGACTTGCTGGGGTGTCAAAAAACATATATATATCATACTAATTGTTGTTTAGAGTCATGTGTTGGACAAGTAGAACATCTGTGTTTAGATAACAGAGGCCTGTGATAGACTTAGAGGCACCTTATCGAACACACTTGAGATTCCTGGCCTGCTGTGGAAAAGATCCGAGTGGCAAACTACACCTGCGTGAATCCCTGATATACAAGCAAAACCAGCAGATTTGGTGATCCTCTAGCAAGGATCAAGCTCCGCAGGGCCTGTGTGCCCGCTTGTGTGCCTCTGCCCAGGTGCTGCTTTGGAGATCCCCTGGTTGGCAAGGCAGTGAAAATACATGTACTCTTTGCATTTCAGCCGCAGTTTTGTGGTTGTTCCTGCACCCTGCCTGGGCCAATTCACACACCTCTATCTTGGTATTAATGATTAAAAATTATTAAATACTAACACAAATTTTTAGAAAAAAAAACAAAAAGGATTTTTAAAACAACATCCACAGGTGAATGGATCAAATCAGTTGCTTCCATAATACGCAGCTGGTGTGCTCACCCTTTGGCATTACAGGAAAATGCAGGCTGGAAGTGACACCAGAGGCCTCCAGCCCAGCCACCTGGTCAGAGAGGGTCCAGTTAGAGCAGGCTGCTCAAGGTATTACCCAGTCCAGTTCTGAGTACCCCCACTTACTACCATGAAGAGTGCAGATTTACTTCAAATGCTGTCTTTTAGAGAAGAAAAAGACACATTCTCGCAGCTCCTGTTACACCCAGGTAAGTTCATGCTGTGACTGACAAAGTCAGAGGCACCGCACTGGATAGCAGTTACTAGCAAGAGAAATAAAACAGATCTTTACTGACTTTTATTCTTGCTGAACCCACAAACACAGAAACAAACCAAACTGGTTCTAGCCTGTGCTTCAGTCACACAACTTTCACTGCTGGTTATGCATGAACCACAACATCCACCATTCACTGTCAAACTCCCAGGTGATTTACCAAGTTTACAGTTTGAAAGATTCTTTATAAACTTAATAAATCACACCATGGAATCATAGCATGTATCCTTCAAGCAGAGCAAAACTGGGTAGGTTTTAAAACAAAGTGACACACAGAAAATGTCCAAGCTTTTCTGCAAACAGCTGAAATTTTAACATGCACAAATATGTCCAAATGACTCAAAGTAACCCATATTGCAATACTGGCAATCAATCACAGAAATCACAACTGAACGCTTTAAATAAAATAATGCTTGTAGACATCTGCTAACTTTGGAGGGGCTTCATCATACTAGGCACTATACAAATACATAGCAAGTTCCTTCAAGAGTTTACAATCCAAGATCATGAACTGCAGCACACTATCCTTCAATCGACCTCTACAGGTGAGGGTACCTCAGTCTGCCTCACACCTGCAATATAACTGGACACTGGTGAGGGAGAAAGAGATGCAGAGAGAGAATAGCAACCATTTCAAGATTACACAGAAGGTCATGGAGAACATGGGGTCTCAATTGCCTGTCCATTGCTTCACAATTTTTCCTTATATTTAGTTTAGCCCAAAGATTCTGCAGACAAGTATGAGACCTTTCAAGCCAAGCACACGGTTAGTATTTACCATTCACAAGAGCAAAGACATAGTGCAAACCTAATCAGCTCTCCCATAGCTAAGTTTCAAAAACACAATGAGACAGCATGGTCAATTTTCATTCACTGTGTTTTCCTCACGGTGTTCACCATTTTGATGTGCTACTTCAGCTGCCAGAGTGTTTTCAGTTTGATGGAGGTCATTCTTCCTGGATCACATTTTGATTTAAGTCAGGGTCAAAACATTAGCATTAAAAGAAATGACAGCACACTTTATATTAGTTCTGACAGCAGGATATGACAAAGAAGCAGTATATGCAAAGAGTTTTTTGTATGTTATTTTGAACATATAAGCTTTATCCCACATCACCTTCCAGCACTAGCCTACTTTCTATAGTCATATGAAGTATCCTGGATTGCCATTTTAGATATTGGTAAAAAGCAAAAAGGAAAAGCTACTTGGCTGAGATTAGGCAGAATGACAAAAATCAAACCAGAACTCCAGCATCCCAGTGCACTGTTCTAATGACAACACCTCCCTTCAACTCTTCCATGATTATTTTAGCTACCATTTACACTCAGTAACTATCTTAGTTTCTAGGATGTTAGCAGAGAATATGTCAAGCTCTAGAGGAAAAAAAAAAAAAAAAAAAAAAAAAAAAAAGAACATTCCACATTTTCACTGACCTATCTGGTATCAGATCTTAGATGTTTAAATAGAAATTTTTTCCCCCAGATCCAGTACTAGGATGTAACTTCAAAAGTTACAGTTACGGATTGAACCTAACCTAAATACCAACCTTACTCTAATTGCACCAATCTTGTGAGCAGGTGGGTCGGTAAGAGAACTACCAAAATAAGTCTAAGAGGCTTTCAGCCAGCTGGCCAAATAAGAAGTGATTTAAAAATATATAAATTTAAAAATCGCCATTGTATAAAATGAAGACATATTTTAATATAAATGAATATAAATAAAGGAACAAGCACAAAACAGTTCTCAGGTAAAAAAGCATGCTGATGTTAGACATTTGTCTTCAAAACATTTTACTGACCATGGGATTTATGGCATTACTACGGCTTCCCTCAACCTGAAATCTAGAAAGCTGTTGTTTGTCCCCCCGCCCCAAAAAAACCCACCAAAAAGTAAAAACAAAACCCAAAAGAAACAAACAAAACACAAGCGAAAAACCACACATGCTCAAATATAAACTGGAAGTTGTCCTCAATCCATGTGGCAATACAGAACGTGATAATTACACTAGGAAAGGATGAGTGCACAAAAAGCCTGAAAATCATATATATTTGCAAAAGAAATCCTTAAGTTATTTTTGCCCCTCCTAAATGGCAGGAGGCTCCTTGAATGCAGAATTTTTTTCCTGCCATATCATCCTTTTGCCATGGGTTCACAGGTTTCCTAAGTGAAAAAAACAAACAAAAACTTTTTACAACCTTCTCAGTCTTACTCATTCCTCAGCAGTACATGGGCACTGAGGACGCAGCTAGACAAAAAAAAAAAAAAAAAAAAAAGAAGGTCACACATCAATGTTTAGTCTGAAATAGATAAGTTTTTTCGGCTGGTCCACATGCAGTTTTCTCTGCTCTCATATTTGTTCACATACCAGATATTTCCCACAAGTTCTATGTCTCTTGGCACAGAGAGAGTATACAGTAGTATCACTGTTCCTCATGAGTTTGATTTACAGCTTGTATACAAAAACTATCTCAGTTTTGCTTTTTGCTGTTAGACAAATGGCAAAGTTGTTTGTGTTACATTTTTACACTCAACTCTTTAACTAAGATTGGGGACTAAAAGCAGTCACATCAATCCGGAACACTCCAGTATCAATCTTCTTCCTACTCATCACAGCTCCATAAAGAACTGCTTGCTGCTCCTTCTCCATAGAAGCATGAAGCCAGCATTACTCTTTTGTGCATCAGCTCCATCTTTCCCCTTTCTCCTCCTGTACACGCAAGATAAGAGGAAAAGTGTCCTCCACCTTCATTTTTCAGTTTATTTTGTGATATTCTGATCTATTCTTCTCTCACGCCGATGGTTCATTTGAGCACCTGCTTCTATAACTTTTTTTTTCTGTAGCAACTTGTCTGGAATATACACTGCATTATGTCTTATTATAGTCACCTTCGAGTCAGCAGTGTAGAAATAGTGCAAAAATGCACAACCTCAGTTCTAATTCCTCTCACAGCTTCCTTCCTGCGGCTGTAGGGAAACATGTATGTCCACATTTGGGGGATCAAAAGAATATTCCTAGCTATTTCCTTACATCCAGATTATCCTCTTTCAAACTGTGTCTTACTAAGTTTAACTGGACACAATCTGGTCTAAAGGCCCACTGTCCAAACTGGTCCTTCCTCGCCTATGCTCAGTTACTGCCCCTTCAGACTGGCACTTAGATTGTAGTTTAAGATCCTACACTCAAGCAGCAGAAATCTTGGGAAGAGAAATGAGTGTCAGAAATCAGAAAAGACTGAAAAAAAAAATCTATGTCCTGTATGAGAATCAAATTAACTTTTTGAAAACAACACAAATGTAACACAGATAAGTTTTAACTAATGGATTGTATCAGTACAAGAAAATGTACGAACTGTTCCATTTTCTTGAAGGGCTTCAATCATATCCGCTCAAACTCTGTGAATCTAAACCTTTGTTTATCCAGGAATGCCAAGGAAGTCCATAGCAAAAAAACCCCAGTATCTCCTCCACAAATGAATAAAGCCAGACCACGGCCCCAGCTATCACAACCTTTAGGGCATTAAATCAATTCATCGTACCAGTATATGACATCACTGATAAAGCTTATAAACTCATATAAGCTATTATCTGTAAAGGAGTGCAATCAAAATCAGAGTTGAAAAAATAGGTATTTCTGAAGCATTTGAACTTTTCTAGTACCTCAAGACACTACAGACTGAACTGACAGCCTTACAAATTCTCATCACTCTAAGGATACTGTATCTTCTTCACACTGTCTTCTAAATGTTAAATTCCTCTGAAGACAAAGTCAAGTGAACAAGAGTGTCTGTGACTCAAAATTAATGGTATTTTATTATCATCTTAATATCAACACCATCATATTCGTACAAACAACTTACTGGAAAATTACTCAAATTGAGCATTTCATTAGGAAACAAAAAGCTTATCTACATTTATTCTGATACATGCATTATTAGGAAGCATATCTTCCCTCAAGCCTGTCTAGAAACATGACTACAGCCTCCTCACTGAACTCCTATTCCACATCCCTGTTATTCATTTTTTGTTCTTATTCTGTTTCATCCTCCCGGACCTCATCTGGCATGAAACATTTCAACTTCTGTCCAATATACCCTCCTCCAGCACAGCAACTTGCTTGAAAAGTCAATTCTCACATCAGCCGAAGTAAATCTGTTTCACTTACTTCTGCAACACATTACATTTATCTGCTGCTTTTTAACGCTGCCACACAGCCGCACTTTTAAGGAGACCATGAGTCTGCACCTTGGAAATGTTTAAAAGCCGTTCTCAGCAATGCTACAGAATATGCTTAGGTGTTTCGCTCGGGGCTTTTTTTTTTCCCTTGCTAAACCACAATGAAAAGACAATGTGCCAAAAATCAAAGACGCTAGAACTTAAAAAAGTCCCTGTCCGACTTTCACTAAAGTTTGGAGAAAATGCCGCCGACCTGGCGAAGGCGTCCGGCACCTGTCAGAAGTTCAGGGAGGAGAAAGGGCGGGGGGGGGGGGGGAGGGGGTCTTCTTGCTGTCACATCCCAGCGCGCATTTTTGCCCTTTCTCAGGCAGGTTTGCCCGTCTGTTTGGCTTGGCTCGCTCTCCTGCTTGGAAGCCTGCCGCAGGGAAACCAGCTCCACGCCAGAAAGCCTTCTTTTTTTTTTTTTTTTTTTTTTTTAATTCCACTTTTTTGCCCCCTCCCTCTCCTTTTTTAAAGGGCAGCTCCAGCTCCATCCCCGCCGCTGTCAGGGAGGAGGAACCCCACCGAGTTCACCCCGACGCCAGCGTCTCCCCACCACCACCTCCTCCATCACAAACACACCGGCGCACCCCGGCAGCCGCGGCGGCGCGAGGGGGACGTCGGGGGGGGACACAGCGACAGCGACTCGCTGCACGGCAGCCAGCGGGACCCTGTGACCCCGCCGAGGGAGGGGGAAGGCGCGGCGAAGCCGGGAGCCTCACACATACCCCACCACCACCCCCCAGCCGCAACCGCCGCAACGGCCCCGCAACCGCCGCCGGAGAAGGAGGCCAAGAAAGGAAGGGAAATCTGGATCTCACCTTCCTTCTCGGCCCGGGCCGTGTGGAGGAGCACCGCCAGGGCCAAGCGCAGCGCCGCGCCCCGCCAACCAGCCGCCCAGCTACCGGCGCCAGGGAAGGGGGAGCCGAGGCGGCAGCCACCGGCGGCCGCGGCCGCCGCCTCCCGCCGCGCCGCCATCGCGCTGCCGCAGCCGGTGCGGGTCCGCCGTCTCTCCGGCCGGGCCGCGGCGCGCGCGCGGAGGAGCTCGGGGAGGGGCGGGGCCCGGGGGTGTTGTGAGGGAGGAGGGAAAGGGGCGGGGCACTCCCGCGGCGCGCTGCGTCTCTCGTGACGCGTGCTGTCACGCAGAGGCGCGGCCCTGCGCGACGCCCCGCCCCCCGCTATGAGGGGGGGGGGGGGGGCGATGCCCTCTCCCGCTAACCCCGCCCCCTCAGGCGCGGGGGGCGGGGCGGCAGCCGGCGCCATTTTAAGTGCGGGCAAGCCGCCCTTTTTCTCTACCGAGTTCGGGGAACGGGTCGCTTTATTTCGTTATTATTATTTTTTTTTAAACCTGGCTTTAGGACAGGTGCAGGCTGTTTGCGGCAGGGCCGCCCCGCCTCTTTCGTCCTCTTCCCCCGTCTCTTGTAGAGTGTGACGGGGGTGTCGCTTGTTGTTGTTTCCCTACGGAGGGCGCAGGGGGCTTGTCCTGCCCACATCCAAGATGGCGCCGGAAGGGTGGCTGCGCGCTGCTGGCCGCGAGGGCAATAGTGTCTCGGTGGGGACGTTCCTCTGTGGTGTTTGTGTCCTTTTTCCCCACCTTAGCTTCCTACTATGCTGCTATTGCAGGGCAGTGGTGTCATTAGCCCTCCCCGTGAGGGAATTTTCCCCCTTCTTCGCTGCTGGGCCTGTCTGCGCAGCACCATTGCTGGCAATAAAATCGGAGGACAGTGAGGTATTGCATGCCTGAGGCGGCGTGCAAGGCCCTGCGCTAGAGCAAGGGCGTTTGCCGCTGTTGAGGAAAGACATATACCTGTCAACATCCAGGTGACAAGGCCTTTGTTAAATGCACGAAGGGAGTTTGCAGTGGGGGAGAAGGCTTGTCGTTACAAGTAGGAGGTTGGTATCTGTCAAGCCGATGGAACGTTGCACTGGCAAATGGATACGTTTCACCAATGCTGAAAGGAGCTGGGATACCAGGCGTGCATCGTGTCAAGGCTGAGAATGAGTTGTGACCGCGGCCGTAGTTTGCTCTGGATGTCAGCTGTCCAAGATCAGGACCGATACTGCCAAAGTCATCTTGAATAAAGCGGCAGAGGGAAGAGGCTGTATGTAGTACAAACGGTCTCTGTTCACTGATGATCTGGCTTAGCTTTTTAGAGTAAAAAGCTGGATGCACCAATGCTCCGTTCCTTAATCATTATGTGTTTTCCAACGTGATCAACATGTTAAATTAGGTTTGAAGCGCTTGAACACGTGGTTGACTTTCAGCTGTCACAACAGCATAATAGATTTGGATAGTGTAATAGATCCAGAGTCTCTAAGGGACAGACTACCACATAGCCTACCTAAAAATAGTAACATTTATTATGTCTCTTAAACAATCATAACATACACTGTTCTTTATTGTCAGAACACACTGAAGACACCTTGAAGTTCTGGATGCTCTTGTTTTGTTGGAACTATGGCTACAGCATCAACTAGGTTTGTTTTCAAGGGAGAAATGGAAAGTTAGAAACATTGGGTCAAAGACTTCCCCAGCAACAGTGATGATTTCCAGAAGGTGTGTGAGAAATCGAAGATAAAGGCTTCTGTATAATTACTAATTTTTCAAACTTGCCTGATCTTTTGATCACTGCATTGAAAAAGGACATACATGAATCAGTGACTTGGGAACATGAGTCTCTGTTCACAGTTCTCAGAACTATCCAAACCACAGTAAATATAAAGCCTGATCACTGCTGTGAGCAGAAGCTCACATGTTGACTTCTGTGAGGTATCGGTATATACATCAAAGAGCACAATCAAATCTAAGTAAAGAACTCAGAAAGACAAAGAGCAATTAGTGCTGCTTCGTTATTACAGTGGACCCTGTATGATCTTGATTTTACCTTCTTAACTATGCTTCTGCTGTACACACATTAGTTTTCTGGAAAAAGAAGTCAGCTATTTTCTATTTCTCGTAATTCAAATCCAGTGTTGCGCAACTGAGCAGCCAGACTTTCTTGCTCTAATTCATGCTGTAGAACATCCTACCCGCTAAAATGAATGGGAACTCTAATGAAACTAAGATGTAAGGATGGCAAAATCTGCCTTGGAGTAAAAATGGAAATGCCAACTGTGCTATTAAAGAAAAAAAAAAAAAGGCCACGATATAAATGAGAGAACAACTGTGAGTCCTACCATTATAGCATGTATGAATCTTAAACCTTACAGCATTAAAATATGGACAGTTTTTAATTGTTCTATGTACAGAATGTCTTTTTAAAAAGATATTATTAGATGTGTAGAAAACAAATAGCTCGCAGTACATATTCTCCCTTTCATCTTTGTCCAGAACTCCTACTGTTTTCTGTGCAGGAAAAAACAATACAATATGGTTCAATGTCTGTAAATGATAAAGGAAAAAGCACTCTGATCATTTATTTCTGAATTAATCTGGGTTATATTATTTCATACATGTTTGAGGCTCTTCAAGTTGCTTGGTTTATGCCTGCAGTGCATATAAATATTAACATTTGGATATTGCAGTATTGCTTGAGCCTATTGAACAGTTTTTTAAAACACAATTCCTATACTAAAATAAACTATGATGAGACATAGAATATAGTTCTTATGGAAATGTGTTTGCATTGATAAACAGAAATTGTACGAATACTTAGACACTAACGTTCAACAGCTGACTCATCAGATGAAGAAATGCCTTCTACTGGAGAACACAACAGAAAGACTTTGAAATGGGGAGCCATACTTTGAATTCTGCAACCGTTATCAACTTTATTAGCATGTTTGCTAAAACAGTAAATTTAACACCATAAGAGTTATGCTCAGTCTATCTCTTGCCTACCTTCAATGGAAATCTGTGTACTTAAAAGACTGCGACATTTACTGAGCCGTGGTAGTTTCAAGTATTCCTCCTAAGCACACCCCAGTGTAAGCTTCCAATTGTCACGGAAGCTATCTTTGTTGATAGTTCATACTCTTTTTCTGGGCAAGGAACCAGAACTGCTAAAATACAAATGTGTGGTTTCTGTCTTGCCACCTTTACTATGGAGGCGGGAACTTCTGGAAGAGTGGTAGACCTGTAAGCTCTTCAGCTGCCGGTACTCATTAGAGGTTATCTACCTGACAGACTCCAAAAGCAATAATCCTAATATTTAAACTGCCTTGTCTCTCCTGCAGGGGGGTTACCTCTTCTGTGGGACATGGATCAAATCCAGGTGACGTTGCACTTGAATAAATGAAAAAAGTTTGTGGGGTCCCTCTCTCAGGTTCTGCTGGGAAGACAGGAATTTGCAGTGGAAAATACAGTCTCTTAAACGGGCATTGAGATTTCTGTTGTGAATGTGCCCCAGCAATGTTGCACATGCTTAACTGGTTGGAAATACACCAAGCAAAGAAAGAAATGGGGAGAGAGGAGACTGTTGGATCATCCAGTCAACTTTCCTGCTAGTATGTACTTATTCCTGGTAGCTTGTTTATTAGTATTTTTTGAATTCTTTTTTAAATAACTTAACTAAAAGAATGCCCACCACTTCCTGTGAAAAATTTGCACAAGCTCTGCGCTTGTGCAGCTGGCAAGATTTTCTGATATTCAGTCTTTCCCCACCCTCTTTTCATTTACTCCTACTTGTTCCCGTATGTATAAGCCCAAGTATTTCCTCCATCCTTAAGGTTTGCATTACTTAAGCATTTACTGGCTGGAGACATGCCTCCACCTACCTCTGCTTGAACAAAACTAGATGTATTAAGCTCTTTTAACCTTTCTCTATAAAACCGCTCTTCCACATAATTCTTGCTGCTGTTCCTTAAATTGCCTCATTTGCCTCGACATTATGATGGATTGCACAGAAACGATGCACATACCAGCACTGAATCTGCTAGGGAGAAGGGCTCCTTTCAGAAATGTTTCAATAAGCTTGAGCTGCCGAAATGGATTTGCATCACTTCAGTGCTTTGCATCACTTGGCTATATTTTTGAGCACCCTAAAACTCGATTAACCACCCTGTGGATCCGTGCTGTGTCTTTTACTTGCCGATACTTCACAGCTCCGGTCCTTGGCTGGGTCTCTGTGCTGAAGGCAACCCTGCAGTGAGGACAAGTGGCTCAGGGCTGCCCCCCCTGCTTCATTGTCCATGCCAGCTTCGAGTCACTGGAGGGCTTTGTTTCCAGCATTTTATTTGTGGCATTGCGAAACTTGTGCATGAAGAAAGCAGAGTAGATACGATATGTTGGGGTTTTAATAGTCAAGATTGTCTACAAGATTTATTTTCTGTGAACCTTTGTTACTTTTTACTTAATGACACTATTTTCCAGAAAACAGTGGTCAATTTGCTTTTTTATTGTTTTACTGCTGTATTCTGTTCACTTAATCACTCGTATGATAGTACACCTAAATTAAAATCCAAGATATGTCATAAAATTTTTGTTAACCCATTGAGAAAAAATACCCTTAATTTCTTTAAGAATTTTACATTTTATGAACTAAATGCAATGATCCAGAAGTTACTTTCTCAGAGAAAGGGAGGATCACCTTCTGATGGGGCTTGTCATTTAGGATACACGCTTGCCCAATTAGAGCCTGCTTTCAGCTTTGCCATGATAAAACCCATGACACTCTGTGTGATTTTCGTTTACTGGCTTCCTCTAATAAAATAAATGATGCGGTATTTTGCTGCCAGTGGTGCTAGCTGTAATACCACTATTGTGAACGGCGACGTGAACTGTTGCTGTGGATACCTACCTGGAAAGTTGCATGCAATAAGCATTAACCTCATTCATTTGAGCACCACTTCACATTTCCTTGCTGCTACATCAGCATCATGCAATTGCCATATCGCAGCCCCTCTCTCCTGCTGTGATCCTGGCACCAGAGTGAGATGCTCTGATCTGAACAACACCTAATTAGTTGTTTCTGGCATATAGGTTTGATATATAAAAGGTGGAGGCACCCAGAGGAGGCTGGCTGGAAATGGGTGCTGTGCAGTGCAGTATAGTGACACGAGCTCTCCAAGCTGAGTGACAGACCACTGTTACTTGACCCAATGCATTATCAGTGTCCTCATTCCCTGTCCCATGCGGTGCTACACACTGGGACGTAGCGAATTTGGGAGATACAGCACAACTGGCTCAATCCTGCTGCAAAGTCCAACATAGCAGAAGACTTCCAACACCAGGTTAGCTCTGTGCATGACTACTGTCAGTGAAGGCAGCTGCTCCCGTTCCACCACGTGTTTGTTAGATGCCTTGCTAGAATGCTCCAGACTTTCCAGATTCATTCCCCAAGGGTGCAGTGATACAGCCCCCTTTTTCTGCCAGCCTCCTCAATGTTTGGCAACTTGGCACAATTGCTGGTGTAGTTGATCGGTATTTTGGTGTGACAGCAAGGTGCGTGATATTTATTCCCCCCGTGCTCCACACTGATTCAGCAATGCTAGAATTTTGTAACACAGGACTCCTCTCAATGATAGTCTGGTAGAAAACCAAGACTGGTGACATGGTATCGTAGTGTGGTACCCTAGAATCATAGAATCATAGGCTTGTCAGGGTTGGAAGGGACCTTAAAGATCATCTAGTTCCAACCCCCCTGCCATGGGCTGGGACACCTCCCACTAGATCAGGTTGCTCAGAGCCCCATCCAGCCTGGCCTTAAAAACTTCCAGGGATGAGGCTTCCACCACCTCTCTGGGTAACCTGTTCCAGTGTCTCACCACCCTCATGGTGAAGAACTTCTTCCTAACATCCAGTCTGAATTGACCCATCTCTGGTTTTAATCTATTCCCTCTAGTCCTACCATTACCCGACATCCTAAAAAGTCCCTCACCAGCTTTCTTGTAGGCCCTCTTAAGGGGGTCTCCTTAAGAGAGGGGGAGAACCCGAGGGAGGTGCTTCAGCCCTCTGATCATCCTCGTGGCCCTTCTCTGGACACGTTCCAGCACGTCCATATCTTTCTTGTAGTAGGGGCTGTACTCCAGGTGGGGTCCCACGAGAGTGGAGGAGTGGGGGAGAATCACCTCCCTCGACCTGCTGGCCATGCTTCTCTTGATGCAGCCCAGGATATGATTGACTTTCTGTGCCGCTAGTGCACACTGACGGCTCATGTTGAGCCTCTCGTCCACCAGCACCCCTAAGTCCTTTTCTTCAGGGCTGCTCTCAAGCCAGTCACTGCCCAGCCTATATCGGTGCTTGGGATTGCCCCGACCCAGATGGAGGACCTTGCACTTGGTCTTGTTGAACTTCATGAAGTCGGCATAGGCCCACCTCTCCAGCCTGTCAAGATCCCTCTGGATGGCATCACTTCCCTCCAGGGTGTCAGCTGCCCGACACAGCTTGGTGTTGTCGTCAAACTTGCTGAGGGTGCACTCAATGCCACTGTCCATGTCACTGATGAAGATGTCAAACAAGACCAGTCCCAATACTGATCCTTGAGGGACTCCACTTGTCACTGGCCTCCACTTGGACATGGACCCGTTGACAGTCTCTCTTTGGGTGTGGCCATCAAGCCAGTTCTTTATCCACTGAATTGTCCATCCGTCAAACCCATATTTTATCAGCTTGGAGACCAGGATGTCATGCGGGACAGTCTCAAAGGCTTTGCTCAGGTCCAGGTAAATGATGTCAGTTGCTCTCCCCCTGTCTATTGATGTTGTGACCTTCTCATAGAAGGCCACCAGGTTTGTCAGGCACGATTTGCCCTTGGTGAAGCCATGTTGGTTGTACCCAATCACCTCTTGGTTATTCTTCTGCCTCAGCAGTGCCTCCAGGAGGATCGGCTCCATAATCTTACTAGGCATGGAGGTGAGACTGACTGGCCTATAGTTCCCTGGTTCTTTCCCTTTTTGAAAATGGGGATTATGTTTCCCCTTTTCCAGTCAGGGGGGACTTCAGCAGAGTGCCATGACTTTTGGAATATAATAGAGAGCGGTTTAGCAACATCATCTGCCAGTTCCCTCAGTACCCTTGGGTGTATCCCATCAGGTCCCATGGACTTGTACGCTTCCAGGTTCATCAGATGGTCATGAACCTGATCTTCACTTACAATGGGCAGTTCTTTCCAACCCCTGCCATTATCTTCTGTGACTCCGGGAGTGTGGCTGGAGCCCTTGCCAGTGAAGACTGAGGGAAAGAAGTCGTTGAGAACCTCGGTCTCCTCCACATCACTTGTCACCAGCTCTCCCATTTCCTTTCTGAGGGGACCCACACCTTCCCTAGTCTTCTTCTTACCATTAATATACCTATAGAAATTTTTGCTGTTTCCCTTGATCTCCTTGGCTAGATTTAGTTCTAACTGAGCTTTAGCTTTTCTCACCAGGTCTCTTGCTGCTCGGACAGCTTCGTTACATGCCCCCCATTCTAGCTGTCCTTTCTTCCACTCCTTGTAAAGATTCTTTTTGTGTGACAGTGTGTCCAGGAGCTCCTTGTTCATCCAGGCAGGTCTCCTAGCATTCTTTCCTGCCTTTCTCTTTGTTGGTATACTTTGCTCCTGGACACGGAGAAGGTGATCCTTGAATACTGACCAGCTGTCCCCCTTCCCTCTAGGGCTTTGTCCCATGGCACTTTGGTCAGCAGATCCATGAAGCGATCAAAGTCCGCATGCCTGAAGTCCAGGGTTGTAAGCTTGGAATACATCCTCCTAGTTGCCCTGAGGATCTTAAATTCTATTGTTTCGTGATCACTGCAGCCAAGGTTATCCCTGAGCCTCACGTTGGTCACCAGACCTTCCCTGTTGGTGAGAACAAGGTCCAGCATAGCACCTTTTCTTGTTGGTTCCTCTACGATTTGGAGGAAGAAGCTGTCATCAATGCATTCCAGGAACATCCTGAATTGCTGGTGCCTTGCTGTGTTGTCCCTCCAGCAGATGTCAGGGTGACTGAAATCCCCCGTGAGGACCAGGGCCTGTGAACGCGAAGCCGCTTCTATCTGCCTATGGAGGGCCTCATCTGCTTGGCTCTGCTGGTCAGGTGGCCTGTAGCAGGCCCCTACTGTAACATCACCTTCCCCTATCTTCCCTTTAATCTTAACCCATATACTCTCAACCAGCTCATTGTCCTTCCCCGTGTGGAGCTCCATCGATTCCAGCTGGTCACTGATGTAGAGGGCAACACCTCCTCCCCTCCTACCCTGCCTGTCCTTCCGAAAGAGCTTATATCCGTCTATCCCTACAGTCCAGTCATGGGAATCATCGCACCAAGTTTCAGTAATAGCCACTATGTCATGGCTTTCCAGCAGCACAGTGGCCCGTAATTCATCCTGTTGATTGCCCAAGCTGTGTGCATTCACGTAAAGGCACTTCAGCTGGGCTGGCCGTGTCACCCTCTTGCGCGAATCCCCCTTGATTCCCTTGGGGTGTCCCAGTGCATCGTCGCTGGCTTGCCACAGGGCAACAAGTTGAGAGCCCTTACTAGGACTCCATCCCTCTGCCCCTGATGTGCTCCCCCGCTGTTTGTCACAGGCAAGCATGAAATTATTGACCCCTTCCCCCTTCAAACCTAGTTCATGCTAGATAGCTGCTAATTGTGTTGTAAATACTGTATGTTGATTTTTCTGCTGGAACAAGAGGCGTCTCGTGCAAAACCACGCTTGACTGCAGAAGCAATCCACCGATGCATTAGAAAGACAGAGAAGAGAGGAAGAAATAGAAAATGAATGGGCCTGAAAAGCGTGCTGACCAACCAAATACTCTATTCAGCCCAGAGATACACAGACTACATTCTTAAGTTTCTAAAGCTTTCTGGGTGTTGAAACTTCATTGTAAATCTCTTCTTTCAGTTAAATGGGATTCTACCAAAATGGCGATATACTCAGCTATGTGTATCTTTTCTGATGAGCACATCCACCCTTATTGCAACGATGTGCCTGTGCCAAAGGTTATTCCTGTCTGGGTGAAAAGATGTTAATACTCAAACTGGTGAAGTGCAAGTGATTTTCATAGCAATTTGAAAATTATCATCACGCTGGTTCATTTATCCTGTTATCTCCATGCAGATTCGGAAGCCCAGCCACAGACACCTGCATCTGAAATTCTTGGCCAGAGTTTATTCAGTCCCAGATTACCTGCCAATGCGTGTGGAACCCAGATATCCCTATGGCATAGGAGGACATCTTTGTGAGGTGCTGTTGATTTCAATGCACAAGCTGAACAGAGCAATAGATGAAGCATGCAAAGAGGGTGCATATCAGGTGCTGTGGATTCCGGTTGCTGCATAGGCCCCTGGTTCTCAAAGAAGGAGACCGAAGTCAGAGACATCTGCGCACGGAGATCAACTTGCAGGATGAGGCAGGATTAAATTCTGATGGTAGAATTTGATTAAATGCCATAAAATTTGAAAGCAGCTCCATCTGCTTCTTCCCGCTTTATGTGCTTGTTGTGTGTTGTCTTCTCTGTCTTTTTAAAATCTCTCTTCTGGAGGAGCTTGAATAGTTTGATGATTAGTGTCCTCTCTTTGCCCTTCAGACAGCTCTAGATATTTTTCTCCATCTTAACTGAGTCATATGCTACATGATATGAAGACTGAGTAGGTGGATGTCTGGATTTTCCTGTCCTTTCAGGTAGCCTATGTTATCATTAGTACCGGCATTCTGGGTACAGGCTCTTGGGTGTGCACTTCTTCTTTTTTGGTCTTGTGCTGTCTCTTTCGTTTCTGTTTCTGGGTTGGAGTGTATAAATGATGGCTCTTCACTGTCGTCCGACTTCCCCTTTGCTGCTGTGGGTAAGCATCTCTTTCGGTTCTGCATGTTAAAATAGAAAAAAAATAGATGAGACCAAAAGCTAGGGTAGACTCTCATGGTGCAGCTTTGTAGCTTTGGAAAGACCTTCCCTGGTATTTTATTGCTGATTGACTGATTGACATCACTTTAACATGTCTCCAAGTGCTTTTTATCTCATCTCTCACACTGGGAAATGAAGGCTCGCGAGAAGCTGTAGAGATATTTATGGGTGAGGGTTAGCCCCAAGGTCTATAAACGGTACTAGTATGATCGTTCAAGGCTCTATTCCTTCAGCTTCCACATTTATTTGTGACTTCCCCATGTTGTTTTAAAATGTGCTGTGCTGTCATTTTTGTGCTGCAGAGAATGGGATCTGCAGGGCTGAGGTGGGGGGCTCATGAGTGTTGTCTCCTCTCTTTCACCCTTTAGAGGAGATACCAGATCTGTCAGGGCAAAAAAAAAGAGAAGTGGCACCAGCTGAGTGGGACAGGAGTAACACAGCTTCTGCAAGAGATTTTGGTAATAGCATAGGGCTGGGCAGTCCTGCAAACGGGATATAGTCGGTGGTTCAGGAATTGGCTGCAGTTCCCAATGCCAGCTCACCCTAACTGGGCTAGCATGTCTTGCTGTCCTGCAAAATTGTATCTAATGTCTATCAAATCCCGGTCTACATAAGCTGAGATGTGTCTGAGTGTGAGACATACCAGTCTTCTGTTATACATCAGAGCACAAAAAGATTCAAAACCGTGAAGCGCTGCCTTGGATGAGGAGCTGCAGTAGGTTGGAGGGCCAAGGAAGCCTGAGCTGAGGCTCCTGAATAAGCGGTCAATTTTCTTGAAGAAGTTTGTTTTTAGTAAGAAGCATCTGCTTTTCTTCCAGGTACTGCTCTCCCATCAACAACATATGAGCTGTCAGCCTTGCCTGTCCGAACCGAGGTATAGATGTCTGGGCATGCATCAGGATGGAGGTGGAATTTCATCTAACAGAAAGAACGGGGGGAGAATTGAGAGGCCCGAGAAGACAGAGCATTTTGTTACTGATATGCTCTCTGGAATATTAAAGGACCTTATACATACCTCAGGGGTTATGTCTACATGGGTGGGTGTGGCGAGTTGCTTGCCTACTCTTACACTTTGAGCGTACCAGGATGAGGGCCAGCTCTGATATGAAGACTGAAACCGCAGTGATGTGACAGTCTGCTCGCGTTTACCATAACCACTCTCTCTGCAGGACTTACCAACACAGCTCCGAGCTTTTGGTTAATGCAGCCCCCTAGTATCCAGACCCATCTGTCTTACATCCAGCTAGCTCAGGCCACAAGCAACTGCACGCAGCACTCTGCACGGATGCTTTTGGTTAGCTGCAGCAGTCAGCGCTCACAAGGGCTTCCAGAGCAGTCGTACACGGATACATAAATGAATTGGTAGCTGTTGTGCAGTGGAAGCAAACTGCTCTTGTGACAACAGCACTCTTAGTATGTAATTTCGTATTTCATAGTATATAATCCCATTTGGATTGTTCAAGTAAAATGTAATAATGACAATAGATTGAAACCAAAGGAAAAAAAAGTAAAAAAGTGAAAAAAAAGTAAAAAAGTAAAAAAAAAGTAAAACCAGAGCGCCTCTAAACTAACATATTTAAAATTACTTTGAAATGAAATTAAGCTTTTCAAAGACAAATGGGTTTCTTGTGTCTCCAAAACAAACAGTAAGCAACAAAATCCAGACTTACTTGTGCAGAAATGATTTAGGTGGTGAATGGGGAGGACATGGTCATAGAGAGCTGAGCTGAATAAAGTACACTTGCAAGTTCTTGCAAAAAAAAGTTCTTGTAGGAGGGAGTCCTACAAAACCTCTGATCTTGGTTGCTGTGATAGAAAACTGGGTAATAAACGGTCCTGTTAATGTCTTAATCACAGCTTATACAGAATTTTCTCTTGCTAACATTCTTCTGCTTCTCGTTGTATTTTGACATGACGCAATTGCGTGAGTATCTCAAGGGAACTCAATAGCTCTTCCAGGAGGAGGCCTGACTCCCTGTAGGCCACCAAAGCTGTGGACATGTCAGAAGAAAGGGACTAGATGAAAAGCAGCCAAGGGGACTTCCCGGCTGGGGATCATGCAGCCAACCATCAGCCTGCTTTCATGGAAACACTAGTAACAGAAACATCCCCAGAGAACAATTTGGGCAAACGACAACGACAGATGGATCTGGGGAGTCCAGCTTCTCCCTTAAGCAACATCGTCTGGTGTTGGAGGTATCTATAAAGCCACACCCTGCTTAAAATGAAGCAAACAAATAAATCTGCAAGAAGAAAAAGAACAAACCAAGATAACAAATTAGCTACCAAAGTACATCCTTGCTTCGATAACCTGCATTTAAACAATAAAGCTGCATGAAAATGTTGCATAGTGTCAGTCATGCCAGATAGAGAGCAAAGATCATTCAGTATCGTAATCAAGAGTCTGACCCTGACAGGGGCTGGTCATGTCCAGAATTTGCAAGTACTAAACTCTTGATTCTGCTCGAAACATGGTTATTTACCATCCCTTCTGGTTTACCTGCATGTCCCTTCTAAAATATGGGGAAGGCAAAACACTTGAAAATATTGGTAAGTGAAGCTTTCTTAGATTCTTGTGCAGTTCATAAGTCTCATGATCCTTTTAAAGTTGGAAAACTGAGATGCAAAATGGTTACAGTGACAGAAAGGCAGGAAGAGGGAACACCAAGGCTTTGGACCATGTCGCTTCCATAGAAAATCTATAAATTTTTAAGAGGAGAGATGAGAAACCATATTTTTGAAATCACTGTCCTTAATAAAAAACATAATTAGTGCTACTGTGCACTGTACTAGTGACATTCTGTGAAATTCTCAAACTTGTTACTACATTTGATCATTGATGAGTTGGTTCCCTAGTGGCTACCTATATTGAAAGCTGTGCAAGTTCCCGGAGCACAAGGGAAAACTGAGTTCTTTATAGTCTAACACTTCTTTTCTTTTCATGCTTCATATCTTTGAAACCAGTGTCATTTTTAGCTCTTCAAAATACAGAGGCACCAGTTTCATTTTTGCAAACCTATGTATTTAAAAGGAGGGTGTTTAAACAGTGCTGGCAACTTTGTATTTCTAAATGTTAGCATTCTGGTTTTCATCTAAATAAAGAAAGCAGGATTTGCAGTTGAAAATTAAGTTTGTAAGCTCAAAAAATACAGTTAGAAAAAATATGTGGAAAAGAAAAATGCCAATTAGAAATATCAGTGTCAAAATTGGACCGTAACAGCTGTTGCAATGTTACTGTTATGGAGTCGCTGTAGAAAGCGGAGTACCGGCACCAGGTACAGAAGCATAGGAATTAACTTTTAGCTGCTCCGGCAGGGCAGAGCCCTGTGAATCACACTAGGAAGCACAGATCAAATCCTCTTATGTAAACATCGTACCAGGCTGGCACTAATTCTCTGTGCACCCTAGGAGGACTGCTGATGTGGCATTCCCCAAGCGCGCATTTGCTTTGCGTAATTGTGGGCAGTTGTTCTCAGGCACAGGAGGCCCTAAGTGTAAGCCTTTGATTAGTCTGCCCAGGGTGAGCAAAAATAGATGGGGGAAAAGCAAACTCTGAATGTGGCCAAGGGCTCCCAGGGCCACTTCATACACCTCTTGCTGGTCACTGCCCTGCCCAGAGATACGATATCCTTCCCCCAGCACACCAATATCCCATGCCTGTATCCAAGTCCATGGAGAACCAGATGACCTGTCCTCGTCCCAGGTCCCACTGGATCTCCAGAGCCATGTGGCTGGCATCCCCTCGGGTTTCCCAGCAGTTTTCTGCTTCAGTGCAGATTACGAAGGACTCATCTCCTGTTTCACACCAATGTTTAACTTGCTGAATCAGGATTCCATGGGCTGATTCAGACCAGGTTTCTGGTGACTAATGCCAGGCACTCCCTTCCTCCTAGGCAGCAGTAGCTCCTCAGTGCTGTCAAGCCCTGTTCAGCCAGGCAGCTGCAGGACTGGAGGCCACTTGTGCTGCTTTCCCCCACCAAACAAGTGCTGATGGATAAGGCCTTTTTTCAGGTGGCTGTTTTTTTTATTTATACAACAGATTGTAGCCTGAACTTTTTTTAAAAAAATATACAAAAATCTGTGTAGTTATACAATCATAAAGCCTAATCCCTGCACACACAGATCCTATAGTTTACAGGACTGATCTTCTCAAAAAGAGTCTGGGTGGGGTATAGTGAAACTTCTGTTGTTGCTCTTCTCAGTCAGCTGGGACCAGAGGTGGAATAAACTTTAGCATGTGGAATACTTAGCATGTGGAATACTTTTAGCTTGGAAGACTATAACAGGCATAGTTTTATGTATGTAAAGTTGTCTTCTACCAGGTCGTTTTATCATTCACATGTAGAAGTCCAAGACTTAGAGGAACACTGTGAGTAAAAGCTGTCCCAGCACACATTTGCCTGTCCTCACCCATCAAACATAAAAAGTGTGACATAACACAAACAGCAGTTTCCCACTAACACAACCATACAGCATCACCATCGGTCATTTTCTGTACTCCTCGTGCAACTTTTCCCTATTCTGTTTAGGAAGAATTTGAAAGTATTAGCAGTTTGATCGCTGCTGTGATCTCCATGATTGCAGGAAGCCCACCAGTCCTCACAGGTACCAGTGTGGGACTGCCTGCACAAGTCTGGGGGATACCCCGCATTATTCATTCTAGATTATCAGTGAGACACACATGCTTGTTCTGCCGACCAGGCCCATCCATTGCGTGCAATTTGTCTCTTGAAGGTTTCAGCACAGAAGCCAATGACATCCCATGAGAGTTAAACCTTCTTAAATAATCTTCTAAAAAAGCTTCATAGCATTTTTGGCCTGGGACGGATCTTTCTCTTGTGGATTTTCTTGGGTTTCTTCAGTTTTCATATCTTGAGTTAGATAATTTATCATCCTCTGAAATATCTCTGGTGTATGCATGAATATGAAAGGTGCTGTGCAGAACTTGTAGTGGTTTGTGCTCTGTCTTAATTTGTCAGTGTCAATGTAATTGGATGACCCACATTCCCAGTCAAAACCAATAAGACATTCTGTTCTTGACTGCAGGAAAGTGTGATGCTATTTTGAATTGCAGTTCTCGTAGTTATTGCAAAGCTTTGACTCAGTTATTGGGGAAGTTGTTGAGAGTGGGTTTTTTCTTTAATAGTTGCAGTGTGGGAAGTTCAAAATGATGTGGATGCAGAAAGGCCATTTTCCACCACCCAATGTAATCCCTCACAGTTACCCACTGTGACAAGAAAAAAAAAGGTGCAAGGGCACATGATATGTCACCTGATACTACACCCAGTTGCATTGCTCAAACCCTTGAAAATTTAAGGAAAATACGTTTATTAGAGCATTACCGTATATTCTTTGTCTTCTGTGAATGTTTCCCTAATTTCTAGACAAAGTGGAATCATAGAATGATTGGAGTTGTAAGGGACCTTAAAGATCATCTAGTTCCAACCCCCCAGCCATGGGCAGGGACACCTCCCACTAGACCAGGTTGCTCAACGCCCCATCCAACCTGGCCTTGAACACTTCCAGGCATGGGACATCCACAACTTCTCCAGGCAACGTGTTCCAGTGTCTCACCATCCTCAGAGTAAAGAATTTCTTCCTAATATCTAATATAAGTCTACCCTATTTTAATTTAAAACCATTATCCCTCGTCCTACCACTACACTCCCTGATAAAAAGTCCCTCCCCATCTTTCCTGTAGGCCCCCTTTAGGTACTGAAAGGCTGCCATGAGGTCACCCTGGATCCTCCTCTTCCAGGCTGAACAACCCCAACTCTCTCAGCCTGTCTTCATAGGAGAGGTGCTTCAGCCCTCTGGTCATCTTTGTGGTCCTCCGCAGGACCCGTTCCAACAGGTCCATGTCCTTCTTATGTCGGGGATCTCAGAGCTGGATGCAGTACTCCAGGTGGGGTCCCATGAGAGTGGAGTAGAGGGCAAGAATCACCTCCCTCAACCTGCTGCACATGCTTCTTTTGAGGCAGCCCAGGATGCAGTTGGCTTTCTGGGCTGTGAGTGCACATTGCCAGTTCATGTTGAGCTTTTCATCCACCAGCACCCCCAAGTCCTTCTCCTCAGGACTGCTCTCAAGCCATTCTCTGCCCAGCCTGTATTTGTGCCTGGGATTGCCTAGACCCAGGTGCAGGATCTTGCACTTGGCCTGGTTGAACTTCATGATGTTTGTATGGGATCACCTCTCAAACTTCTCCAGGTCCCTCTGGATGGCATCCCTTCTCTCCAGCATGTTGACCGCTCCACACAGCTTGGTGTCTTTGGCAAACTTGCTGAGGGTGCACTCAATCCCACTGTCCATGTCACCGACAAAGCTGTTAAACAGCACTGGTCCCAGTACTGACCCCTGAGGAATGCCACTCGTCACTGGTCGCCGTTTGGACACCAAGCCATTGACCACAACTCTGAGTGCGGCCATCCAGCTAATTACTTATCCACCAAGTGGTCCATCCATCAAATCTATGTCTCTCCAATTTAGAGACAAAGATGTTGGGCAGGACAGTATCAAACGCCTTGCACAAGTCCAGGTAGGTGATGTCAGTTGCTCTTCCCTTATTTACCAACGCTGTAACACCGTCATGGAAGGCCACCAAATGTTTCACTCTTCTCTGCCATGACATGCTGTGAAACATTTGGCTATTGTCCTTAGGGTTTGATAATGTCAGTCACATTTTTTGTTCTTACTTGGGGCTCACTTTTGATGCCGCGTGAGGCAGCGTCTTGACAAGGAGAAAACCTGATGGCACAGCTGTAATTTCAAATACTCTAACAGGTTCACTTAAGCATACTATTGCACAATGACCTAGTTTAGAGCTATCACAGGGAGTAATTAATCTTTGTCACTCCATACTCATTCTAGAAGCACCTGAAGCCTGAAGAAGTCCCTGGAGCCACGTCTCTTCCTGCCAGCTTTCTGTGGAGGGGTTCAGTTCTGCTCCAGAGCACATTTACTCGCTTCAGTAGCCCAGAACACCTCCAGGGTCCCTAGATGAAGGGCACTCTCAGTATAATAGGGATAGAAATACTGATCACACAACATAATCCACTGAATTTTCACACACCAAATTTGATGGGAAATTAATTTCTTTTGGTGTTCGCATCAGACAGTCATTGGTAGCTCCCAGTGTTATTCTGGCAATACGTTCTTCCCCTTTAGCTCCTAAGTATTTTTCGTGGATCGTATTTTCACCAAATCACAACCCTTTTCAGCTGTTGATTTCTGCAGAGAGCAGCAGGTGCCTGGACAGATCTTGACACGTGTTGCTCCAGTCGTTGTGTGCCAACATCTCTGCAGCTCCTCCTTTCGTGGATGAGGCTTCTCTCCGTTTGGGCAACCCCACCTCCTTTGGCCTTTGTCTCTGCAAATACCATCTGGCCCAGGGCCCCCTTAAGAAACAGCTTCTTTCATCTGACCCATGGGATGCCTATGAATGCATTGCACTTGGGCCTCCTCCAACTCTTCAGTCACTTCACTAGCAATGATTCCTTGAAATGCTGCATCTGGTCTAAATGACTCACCCTGAGGCTGGGAATTCACAGCTGATACCTTTAAAAAAAACACCCTAAATTTCTGACTCAGTGTTTAGAGCTTGGTCAGTAGCCTGTCCGTGGCATTATCAGTGACTTATCTTCCTCTGCTAACAAACTATGAGTTGCCTTTGTGCAAACTCTTTTCAAAGTAAATGTTAATACAAGAGCTCCTGCTGGCCTCCCCCTGGGCACACAGTCTCCCTGTATTACTCATTCTGAATTCAATACACAAAGTTCTGCCTCACTTAAACCATCTTCTGACCATAAGTAGAGGGAAACCCCCAGCAAAAGCTTCCTCAATGCAAATAACCGCCTCTGTGGAGGTTGCCCTATTGCTGCGTTTTGGTTTGCTGTTTATTCGGCATTTCCAAGGAGCCACGTTTCTGCTTTTTTCCTTCCTGCTTTGCAAGATGGACAGCCTACATATTAAAAATTTTGGCAAAAGGCTGTGGCCTTGCCATGCAGAAGCACTATCAAAATGCTGTCCTGCTTTCCCTTTACCCTCAGAGAGTATTAGCTCAGTGACTGGAAAGCCCTCCTACTCGAGACCAACAAAATTCTTCTAAGAAGAAATGCTTTTTCTGTTTTGAGCCCACTAACGTGGGTGCAAAGTACGCAAAGGCTACCAGGGAAAGGCAGTAACGTGCCCAGCATGGGGAGCGGCTTTGCCTTCCTTTGGTGCCACTGGCTCAGAGGCAGCAATTACAGTATAAAGCTGCACAGCATGTTATTAATAAAATATAGCACCATCTTTTGGAGGAGGTACTGTCTGGCCTAATAATTTTAAACTACTTATTCCCTCACCTACCTAGGAGAGAGCAGGGACTGGGGGCTGCAACTTGGAGGCAACTGAGCTGCGAGAAATGCAGTAGTTGAGTTAAAGCCATGCACAGTTTTTGTGCAGAGGAAGGCTTAAGTCAAGTCAAATCAATGACGAGAGACTCAGAAGACTCTTCTGAGCCTGAATCTGGCCCTTGAACTGGGAGGTAGACCTGCAGAGTCCTGCTTTTAGGTGACCGGGCTTGCTGCTAATATACTTTTCTCAGTAAACAAACAGCAAACGAGGCAGTTTGCCAAACTGTCTTGTCCTCATTGTCAGAGTGAAAGAATATTGACTCATACCTCTGCCAATTTGGTTTATGGTTACTGTGTGGTCAAAGATTAGTGGGGTAATCTAAGGCACTGATCCAGGTGCATTACCAATAACTTTGAAATAAAACATTTGTTTAAGACTTTGTCTCAAGTAAAGTAGATATTCTTATGAAGATTAACATTAGAAACATACATAATGGTTTTTTGTTCTCTTTTTTTACTTCTTCACAGAAAAGAAAGGCCTAGAAAAATTTCTTACTGTGGCAGTACAATTCATTTAACTTTATAAGCTCTGTGATGTAGAATGACTTTCATATAGCACAATGGCTGACATGTAAAGATAAACAGCATTATTTTATTATTTCTGTGACTCACTTGACATCAGTCCACATAGAATCATAGAATCATAGAATGGTTTAGGATAAATATCATCTAGTTCCAACTTCTATTCATACTTTGAGGTGCATATTGATGGCTAGTTTTAGTGACAAAGCAAATGAATGTTTTAGTTCATTTTATTTATGGTGTATATCTACCACTGTAATAAATGCAGACATTTAGGGCAAAAGTCCTCTTGGAGGCCCATGGCTTGTGATCTCAGATTTGTAGGCCGCAGACAGCTTTTTTATTCATTTATGTCTATGTGGGAACTAGAGTTAGTAGTGCTGGTAAAATAACAGCTGCTGAATGTTATTTCAATATGATCTAGCAATTATAGCATATGCCATCACCTGATAACTTAATTGTTCTCTTGTACAGTCAAGATGGTTTCAGATATTTGAATGTTTTCTCCTTCTCCCAGGGTATCAGATGGCTCTAAACAGTGAGTGTGGTCTAATAGGCTCTACGCAAAAGGCTCTGCCTTTTTTCTTTCCCTGAAGGGGATATTGCTTAGTAAGCAGGGCCTTCTGGGCTCATGAATAGGAATACTGGATGAATGGCTGAGACCCCTCTATCTGTGCCTGTCTCCTTCTTGCTGAAGGACGGCCAGTTTTCTTAATTTTTTTCCATCATTCTGAACCTCAGAGTTATTGATCCCCCATTGCCAAAGACATCTGAGATCTGCCCAGGCATCTGCTGTTTCTCTGGGACTGTGATGTTGTGCCTCCTGTCCCTGTGGTGTGATTCCAGTGCTTTCCTTTCGTAGAGGAGGGAGGTGGTGCTTTGGCAGCCTCCAGCTCTGATCCCATTATTCCTGGTAATCCAAGTGCCTTCCTCTTACCTAGCATACCGTAAACTTTTTCTCATCAGTAAAAGTCTCTGATGAAAGAGGAACCCAGGAGATTATATGAGGAAAAATAAAACCCAACTATAAAAGCAATTATTTTCTATGGTGATCATGAGATCAATCATAGGCTGTTCCTCTTACTCATTCTTCCAGCTTCTAGACGCTTCTGCAAGTACTCCATAAAACCAATAAGCAGCTAAATGATTCCTGTTGCTGAAGGATTGATACATGCATGTTTCAGTTCTTCAATCTGTTCCATTCCTATGGAGCCAGGAATGAAGAACAAAACCACCTATATTTTAAAAATGCTAAAAGAGATCGCTTAAATACAACTATTTGAAGTGGAGGATAGGATACGAGCTACAACAGGGACATTGACTTTTTCTAGGTGTTCACAAAGTTGTGCTTTTTGCTCATCTTCCTCTGATGATTTTCCATATCTCCATTGTCCCACCGCTTTTTGTTCTTGGCTACTGAACAGCTTTTCATCATGGGCCTCTTTTGACTAAACAGATACAGCTGAAGTTTTAATGCTGCCTGAATTCTTCAATTGGAAAAGACTCAAGACAAATATGAGAGGCCACCAGATCCCTTCCTGTCATCTGTAAATAATTTTCAAAGACTACAGAAAGTGTTGTAGACATGTCAAGTTTTCAGGAATCTCAGGAGGAGGAAGGGAAGATCCTAATGTAAATATCGAGTAGTACATGTTATGTCCCAGGAGGTCATCATGCTGATCAAACTGAAAATATGCTCCTCAGCAGAAAACTGCCTGCAGTTTTAATTAGCTTATTTTTTTTTGGACAGAGTACCATATTTACCAAAGTGTAGGGAACCTTGAATGTAAGGTGACCTCTCACGCTCGGTTTTATCTGGGGGAAAAAAAAATCAAATATCATTGTGTGCTGAAAATTCCCTGAATTATCATTGCAACCCAGGAAGATCTTACCTCTGACAAGCCACCCCTAATGCCTGGTGGAGATGAGAGAATTAATGTGGAGCAGGAAGTATGCTGGTTGTAAGGGCTGGGCTTTGATCTTAGACAAGGCAGTTGCTAGTTCCATGTGAAGTCAAGAAAAAGACAGCAAATAAAAGTTGTACCTCTTTTAATCTTAAAGGATATTTCCAGGAGAATTTCTGGGAAGAAGTGTACAGAAATGACACTAAAGACTTCTTCAGTAAAGAACATGTGGTTTTGTGCCTATGATACATGGATAATGACATGAATGCTACCCGTAGGCAATTATGTAGTTTATGGGATTCTACAACATAACCCATACGTTGGTGGAAATAATTATATCAGTAATTAAAGGTGTACCTTACGTCTAGATCCTAGGATCAACAACTGTGGGAAACCACAGCAGATTCAGTATTGGGTTTGATAACCAGGTTGTAAAAGAAGAAACCATAAGCTCCAGATATTCCTTGCTAGCAGCAGTGCCTTCAGCTGGCATTTCAGGATGCTATTATAGGCAGAGATCCTTTTGAAAAGTTTGATAAAGTCACAAAAGTAATTACACTTTTGTCCAACTTTATCCAGGAAATAAGGCACCTGGAGACAGTCATGCCTTTCCTATATGCAGCCAGCCACATCCCATGCAGAAGAGCTGCCTTCTGTTTCTGAGTGCTGCGTTGCTCTCTGTGCAACTTGTGATTGCAACGGTGACACTGAATTTGTGGCATAACAGCTCAAGTGGAAAAAATGCACATTAATTCCAGAGGTTGGCTGAAAGTCCTAAACATGGTACATCCATCCCAAACACAGATTGAACATTTCAGCACCAAAATCTCTTATGAAAATTACTTCATTTACTTTAGTTGATTTATGATTTAGGCAACAATTTCTTTGGGAATCAGATTAACGCTGGTAGAAGTCTAAATGCCTAAGTTTCCAAGGAGAAGTCCTCTCTCTCCCTCTTCCCCCCACCCTTGGTTCCAAAATCTGTAAGAAAAACCCCCAAATCATTAAAGGTTTATAGATTTATTTAGCTAGAAACAATTTTGCTGCATGTAATAACAGGTTTGAGCAGAAAGAGTACTCAGTTTTTAAAAATTTTGCAATTCTTGTGACAGATCCAAACTTCCCGGAAACTGCTGAAGACATCCTTCAGATGTATGGTCCTGATTACGCTTATGCTTGTGTGTTTGCCCAGATTTAGCTGTGCCATTCAGACTTCCAGCTTACAAGAAGTTTGTAGGGGGCGATTCCCAAACATTTCCATTCACTCAGCCAAGCAGGACATAAGTTATCCTCCAAAACCTGGGAAGCTGATAGAAAATTATTTTGTTTGGACCCATATCCCAATGTTGTGCATAGTTAAAGCACTCAGAGCCACATGAAAACACGGCTTTGAACCACAGGAGGAAAGTCATGGCTCAAGGATGTATTACACATACATGAGGACTACACGGATGACTTGACAGCTTACAGATGCTGGGGAGGAATACATTTCAGGAAGGCCAAGGCTGTAGATCATTGCCTGTTCTCTCCGGGATCAGGTTTCAGAAAGGAATGCCGTCACGGGAGATTTTACACCATGACTAAAACTGCTGACTTTCCAGGATGATTAACCTCCCATTCCAGGCTCGGCGCTTGCTTTATTTACTAATGCAGCCCCTTGTTGTTACGTGGTGGAAGAGCAGGGGTAAACACTCTGCCTTGGGAGCATATGTGAGTGGAGAAAGTATCACTCGTCTCCCCAGCATTGTAGTCTCTCCTCTGAAACAGGAGGAAGAGCCCTCATCTGCAATCAGGGAGCTATTGCAATGAAAGAGCACGAAAAGGCATTGGAGTTCACTGTCAGCTTTGATCCCAGCAGAGAAATTATCTATAGAATAGAGCGTCCCGGGCTGCAATACATCTTCTGTTATGTTCTCTGTGCTGGGAGGGAGGATCTGGACAGAGTCCACTGCAAAGGAAACAGCTGCAGGGAGGTTTTATGGCCACGTGGTTCTACTAGAGACGTGGACGGCTGCTGTCAGGAGATTGACTTGGGACAATTCCTACAAAACATACCTTTTGCTGTACGGCAACAAACCACCACCCAGGGGTCAAACCTTTACCTGCAATTGCACCAAAATATTATTTTTGGTGATATAGCTGGTAGTCAGTTATTACTCTGAAAGATCAAGAAGACTTAAATTATGACAGTTTCTTAACGCCACAGAAATTCCAAGTTTCTTATTAGCCGCTCTTTTGTAGTAGCAAAAATACACCTCAAAATACAGAGGTTCAAAATGGGAAACCATGTAATTATTGCTAACTTGTGCTGTGGGCTTGGTTCAGTCACTACCAATGTTCACAGGTTCTTTATGAATCACAAGGTTTTATCTTGAATCCCAGCTTCCTGAGTCATGGGGTTTTATGAGTTTCTTGCCTCTTGTCCTTCCCCTCCTGTCAAAGGATGATGTTGGCAGCCATCATGGAAGTATTTGAAACCGCAGGCTTCCTAAAGCCTGAAAAAAGAGAAAGCAAATGAACCCACCTTTAATGTGTACGTACATACAGATGCACACACCCATAGGTATATGTATATATGGTATGGATGGGTGCGTTCATGTGTATCTGTCTATTTGCATGAAGGGAGGGAAGGAGAGAGAGAGAGACATAAACATCTCATGATCTTTGTGAAGGCAAAGATTTCAGTTTTTGGAAGGCAGTCACTGGCAATGCCAGCCTGCTAATAAAAAACCTTAGTGAAAGTTTGGAGGTGCTTAGCTGGTTTGGAGAAGACTCAGCACGCTGCCAGACTAGGTCCTTTAGGAGACAGCGCGCTTATGGCTGGCTCTTGCAAGCACTTGATCCACTTGAGCAGCTTTTCACATGGACGGAGGTGGTCATCAGTGGGGGTCATCAGCGAGCTACCCAGGAAGGAGCACAAGAGCTCCGTCTTTTCCAGCAAGAGATTCCAGCACCCTGTTACTGCACTTCGTACACACTCATGGCAGTAAAGTTTGCATCATACTTTGTGAGGTCAGAAGCTAAGGATCCAAAAATTACATTCTTCCTCATGAGTAAGCTTTAGCAGGATCTGGAATGACTCATCAGGTTACAGGGTTGTAAGGCCAAGCCATTTATGAAAATATGCTTTTAAATATTGGCTGAGTTTTCTGAGAAGAAAATTTTGTATAAAAAGCATGAAGAATTGCATCCACTAGGCATTAAATATTTAACTACATTTTTTGTCAAGATTTGTAATTCCATATGCTGTAGATTTTCTTATTTGTCTTTGTTTTTTTTCTAGATGCCAAAATAAATTTTAAAGCAAAAAAACAATACAGAAGTGCTAGCAAATATTCTTACTCTCCAGTATATTCAGACTTATTTAATTTACTTGTCAGGGTTCGTTTTTACCAAGCTCTTTCTGTGGCTATGACAAATTATATCTTCCAGATCTCATTATTCATTAAATGTCTACTGTGAATTTCAGGCTTGCTCATGCTTAAAATACAGTGCATGCTTAATGGGATTAAGAATTAAAATATGTTTCTTAATTTTATTTAATTTATGACTTAAAATTACAGAATTTAAATTCTAAGGGTGCTACAGAACACATCAATTAACTGTACTGAGCTAATTAACTTTTATAATAATTTTTTTGACTGAAGCACATTAATTTTCAGACCCGAAATAAATGACTGGACTGTTTATTACTGAGATTAGCTTAGAAGCTTTGTTTTGATTTCAGTGGTGGGCAGATTTCAATCCACTTTTAGAGTAAATCATGAATGACTGACTCTTCATTGTATTTAGCAGAAAGATTCAATGATTAAATTAAACACTGTTTTAGAGCATTGTTTCCCACTGTTTCTTGAGTGGCATAATAAGGTCTGGGGAAGCTTGTTGCAGGATTTTGAAGATGTGAACATTTCACTGCTGTGCTACAGTACACTACAGAGATTTTTGCTCTCCTGCAGGAGGGGAGCAGGATTAGAGTTGAGGCTCTCAGTAGCTGCTGCCCAGAAACCCCCGAGCCTGGCCCCATGCACGCCGATGGCTGCGGGGTGGTTCCCACAGATTCCTATAGATTCTGGATTAGATGGATTAGAGCTGCGTTGCACAAATTGCATTTGGTACATTATTTTCATATGCCTATTTCTCTGGGGAAAGTTATTTTATCCTTTTTGTCATGAAGATGGCATATCACTTTTTTTTTAACTGTTTTTCTAAATGAACTATTGTCCCTGTATAGATGACAATATTTTCTCCATTCAAGGCTATAAGAGAAGCTTACGCACAACCTTGGGTGCAATTTGCATGAGAAATTATTTGTAGCACGCAGACAACCACCACTTCAGTGTACTTACAGGAAACCCCCTCCCCTCTCAACAAAGAAAGATTTAAAAATAGGACTCTGTATGCAGAGCCTGATGTTATTGCTGCTGCCTTCAGCTGCAGGCCTGTCATTTATGACAGTTGCGCAGTACAGGTCTTTACAGGCTGAGAGCACAGTGAGAGAAATGCAATGTTTATGAAAATGCCATTAGAGTAATAAGCAAGGAGGAGGGCGCAGTGTGAAAAACAAGTTTAAAGGACAACACAAGCATCCCAGATTCATCCCCAGTAGATCTTTGAAACTGTGTTAACTCGGAAGAAAAAGAACCCCTGGACAATTTGCTAAAGTTTGCTTCTCCTTCGCAAGTATCTTAAAAATCCAAATGAAAGACTTTTCCAAGAGATATTTTCTGCTTCAGCTGCAGCTACTGGGCTGGGGAATGCATTAGTTCAAGCCAGTCCTACAGCTTTTGTTAAGACGACCTCACCGACTCCAAACTGAACTGAAAATCAACAAACCTTCATGTCTTAATAGGCAAACACCTGTCAGGAAAATTAAGATTTAATGTCAATAGGTTGCATTTCTTGCAGCCCTTTTATCTGTGATATCTGTGGTGATACCTTATTCTCTCCTTTCCCTCCATAACACATTCCTCCATGGCATCCTCTTCTGCAGGGAAGAAGCCCCCCGAGGTCACCTCGTCTTCCTGTAATGCGTTTTCAAATCCCTCTTCTGCTGTGGTGCCTGTAAGAAAACAGCTGCTGTTTAACAGCTTGAGGGAGGCACTTGTAAAACAGGAGCTGCATTAAAAGCGTAGGAAAGTATCAGTTTTTTTACATTTGACAGTGTCCCTCTCTCCAAAACTGGTACGGGGCTCGTTCTCTTAGAGTCTCATCTACGAAGGGCAACTCGAGGGTGACATCGAGAACCTGTGGGAGGTTTATAAATGCTAATTAAATATTTAAAAATAATAATATGTACACCCAGCCCCAGTTAACTGAGGCTGATTACATAAGCAGCCATTTTGCTGCTGATGGACTTTCTTTGCTGCTTGGCAAAAACAGCTGGAAAATAGGTTTTTCTGATTTGTAAAACTGGCTGGTGCCACTGCCAGTTTTGGATAGTCACATGAAATTAGTTTTACAATTTGAGATGGAAAGGCTGGTTGAAGCCATAGTAGGCAATAAGCCCTGACTGGCAATAAAATAATCCTTAAATACTAGATGTTTCTCAGTGTTGGATTGAAGGGCCTGCATTTAAGGCACTATCTGGCATTCACAGCATTCAGGGCGAATTCAGTTTCTGAGGAAAGAAACTGGGCCTGCAGTTAGGGATGGTTTCAGTAGAGAGCAATTGGGATAAGGCAAAAAATCAGCTATTTCTGTATTCTTTCTCTGTCCCTGCCCTGCTGACTCCACGTGGGGCTACACGAGTCATTTGACTTTGGGCAGAAGGAGATAACACCTACCGCCCCATGCTGCCGTGAGATTAGCTCCATGTTTGTAAAGCACTGTGGCAAGATTAGGAGCGAAGTGTTATTTAGGACTCCTACACTCCTGCCTCCGACACCGCCTCAACACCCAGGGCTTCGGCAGGCAGCGGAGGCAGAGGGATGTGAGCAGCTGCCGCCGAAGCTGCTTTCCCACCTGTATTAATGTGCGAAGCCACCTTTGCGAGGCTGTGCTGTCCTTTAATCACAGCTTAATTCACTCTGCCTGTCGTTTTTAATATGTGGCTGTATATATTTTGTTGTCTTCGATTGGCTCTGCGGATATATTGAGCGGGACTATCTTTTGAGCAGCAGCGTAGATCAGTGGGAATAAGAAAAATGCATTAAAAGTAGAAGAGCAGGATTGTTTTGCGCTTAGTGTCATTTCTCACCCATTGTACTTGCCTGCCTCTGCTTCTTTGGGAAATGGGAAGCGTCCTTCCTCTCTTTTTCTAAGCATCTATGCATTTTCCTGCGCTTGTGGGAAAGTCAGCGGGGCAATGACCTAATTCGATGCAAATGAAAGGGATTTCCTAGCAAAGGATGGTAATTTGTGCAGTGCTGCAGGTATGTTAAAGCGCTGAATGGTAACCTGGGAGTACTGAGAGGGGAAGACCTCTGCCGTAACAGAGCTATAATCACCTTGCACTTTCACTAATTGCCAAGAGCCCGAGCTCTTAAATGCCGTGTTATTTTTTTATATGCAGTCTATTAAAATGCTACATCTTGGCCATTTTCTCCAGCTGTTTCTCACCTGCTCTCAGTAGTGAGTCTCCGAAATGAACGCAGTTCCTACAGCCCTCCATTTGTGAAACTGATGGTGGTAGAGGACAAACTCTCTGTAAGGAGAGTTCATAACGTGTAATGAAATGGGCTGTGGACCCAGCTTCCCCTCTCAAAATTAAACCAGGAATCATCTTCCAAACACAATGCCTTACATCGAAGCAGACTCTGACATATTTTCCTGTTATTCTGTGTCATGGGGATGCTGGCAGTCACTCCCGTTTAAATTTTCACAAGTTTTTCATCAGACTGATCAACTAGGAAGGTTTACAGGAAGAGATAATATGCGTCGTGTTTGCAATAGTTTGGTTCTTCATTCTCAGATGCTAACCTCTTCTAAAGCTTTCTTTTATCACTTCTATGGGTCTCGTAGATTGAGCGTGCATCATTAAAAACAAAAAAAAATCAAAAAGGGACAGCAGCAAAGAGCACACAAGTGAATTTTAGCTAGCATAAAAATATAGTAACATCTTAATAATAATATCTGGGAAGTTCCTCAGGTATTTGCTAAACGAACCTATTACTGCACTGCAAGTTTTGCCCGAGAAGTGTTTTTATGGGGGCTTAGTTATCAGTATTAATTCCCAGAGCCGTGCATTTTTACGTTAGTTTTACTGAGTATATGGAGATGAGAGAGAGCGATAACATAAGAAAACCATTAACACCAATGGAAAAGGAAATAATAAAAAAAAGAGGCATGTTTTTTTCACATTTCTATAAAAATATAACAAAAGACAACATGCAGGTCTATACCATTGCAATTAATAACCATTTAATTATAAATGCATAATTCAATGAATAATTTTCAAAAAGGCTGCCACAGAGGTGCCAATAAATAAATAAGAATATTCTACAGTTCCTCAGACTAGCATATTCCCTTTTACTGTGCTTTGCAAATACTCACTGGAGAGTAAATCCGACATCAGCCTGAGATGAATGGAAGTGTGTTTCATTCTGCGTTAGTGAGAGGGACAGAGAAATACAGAGGGGTTGGGTGATCTGCATAGAAATGTCCTGATGCTCATTCCTTCCCTTCCTATGCGATGTCAACAGCAATGAGCTGAAAAGTAATGTCTGAATTGCACCTGCACGTACGTCACATGTTTGTCTGTGCACTGCTTTTTTTTTCTGAACGTTAGCACCAGCCAAGCCATACACCAGGCCATGCATATAACGTTATTTTTATATATGCAGAAGTATGAAGTAATAGCCTGCTTTTCTATTATATTTTAAACTACAGCATGTTTATATATTTACCAAGCATATCTGCGAGAAAGGAAAACACGCAATGAAAAAGATAACAATTACTCAAATTTTATTTGAGTAATCAAATCTACATTACAATCAAAATTAAATCACATCAAAATTATTTAAAGGCTCTATACATGTATGTCTGTCACAACAAAGAACACTTTCTTCTTACAGGGCAAAATAATCTTTAGCTTCAGGAAAAGTAAAGCAGGTGTTCAAATAGAAGAATAGCTGCTGAGCTTTATTTTGCATGTTTTCAAAAAACTGAAAGCTGTTTCTCTCGGGGAGGAAAGAGCTTATGACTGAGTTAATCTTCAACCAGAAAAATAACACACTCTTTCAGTAAAAGTTTGGATCATTTTTGCATACCTATAATGAATGCTTGCACTTAGAAGACGACCCCCAAAAAGGTAAATTACGAAAAGTGAAAGGCTCAATGTTCATCTTTTATTACCAGCTAAATTACAAAGTTGATTGTTTATCAGTCATATATATCGAAAAGTTAAACATTTACACTTCTGTAGCATAGACAAGGCACCGGGGTTTGACTCTAAAAGTAACAGGGTGTGAAAAATATAGTGGAGAAAGTCCGAGTTCCTTTTGGAGACAGAGAAATCCTTATCGGCGCTCCAGGTTGTATTTTCAGGCTGAATTTCATGTATGGCATTACAGTGACTTCTCCTTCCTCTCACAGACCTCTTTAAGAAAAGTCCATCTCTATTTGGAAAGTTTTTACATATGTGCTGAAGGGATTCATGTACACACTTAATGAAGCATTTGCTGAGGACCTTTTTTTGTTATTACAAGAATATTTTGCTGAATAACAAGCAAAAACAAGGAGGAAAAAATGAAGCGTGCCCTTCCCTGAATATGAATAGTGAAGTACTTGAAGATGCTAATAAGCTGTGCTGAATTCTGCATTTTTCTGTCTGTCAAAACCATTAGCTCTCCTCTGCCAGCTGCCTCAACCTCTTCCTTTCCCCAAAAATTCCAATGATATAGTTGTGTATTCCAAGTACGAATTTCTTCAGAGTGATGGAAATCACAGGACAAGGTAATGCAAAGCAAGTGCAATATCAAAGTAACCATAAGAGAAGGCTCTGTGGGAGCAGTGCAAAATAATTCCATTTTATTTGCCACACGTGCAGATCCATCAAAGTATGTGGGCTGCAGAGGGGGCGAAACATGCTTCTGTCTTGCTCTGGAGACTCATGGGCTGTTCTCATTCAGTCCATCAGTCATGATCCCTCAGTTCAACCCGTTTAAGCAAGGCTAAAGACTGGGTCATCCTGGCTCCTGGTTTACAGGATGATGATAATATCTTGCCAGATACTTTTTGGCAAGATTCTGGTGCTGCTTGTTTATACCTTCTGTCCAAAAGTGGAACGGGGGCTGTTCTGTTTCTTCGAGCCTGCTCTGGGAAGACCTGAAAGGGGAAGGCCGATGGAGTATCGGGGAAGACTCTTTGCCACAAAGCTGAAAGAGGGAAAGAGCTTTCTGTAGCAGCTCGCTCAAAGAGCTCCTTGTTTGCTGATGGAGGCAACAGCATTTTCTGTGTTTGCCATTGTCACATGATGACAATATCAGAAACTCAAAGCTACTCAAAAGTTGTTGTGTACCTGTCACCGTGTGCTTGTTTAAATACTTGTAAAAGTAAATGATTTAGCAAAAAGAATATGAACTGTAAGTGCCAACACCCTTTCCCTAGTTGGCTACACCTTAAACTGCTTTTGGTGCTCGTTTTTATGGCTAAACTCAGAAAGTTCTTTGGGGTTGAGACCCTTTATTTTGCTGGCACAGACCACAAACTGTGGACACAGTGTTTAATCACAGCTTTATAAAAATATTCATTGCAAGACCACTGCAAGACAGACAATTTAACTGCATCTGAAGCCAATGTAGGTAGCTGCAGGAAAGGGATTCTGATGTGATTACTGTTTGCACATGTCCTGGGCATACTGGGGATTACCTGATAGCACAGGTTTTCTTGCTGAAGTGCATCTTCGGTACAGGATTCAGAGCTTTTAGGTGCAAGATGGTGGAAGGGCTTGTTACAGTATTTCCTTAAGCACAGCAGAATAAAAGGCAAAATATACTAGCTCTGCGTAGAAAAAACAAACATCTTGGGCTTCAGCAGTCTTTCAGACAAACTCTCTTCTTCTCCTTATTTCTCTCCTGAATAGTGCTTTGCATAGTATTTGAGGAAGGATGAAGAAGGGCAATGATAAATTGATTATAAACTTCTATGAATTAAGAAACAGGACGTAAAGTTACTAATTTTATGCATGAGTAACAGCTGAATCACAACTGAGACTCGAATTGGCAGGCTCTGCGAATCTCTATTCCAAGTGAAATTCCAAAATAAAAAGTCATTCCAAAACAAAAAAATAAACTTCGAGATTTCCCATGGAAGGAGATTTTCAGATTTTTGTCCAGGACAGCATTCTGAATGACATATTTGTTTGTCCTTTACAAATTCTTTCGTGAGGTCTTCGAACAGCCAATAGCTCTGACTCTTGACCATGCTGTGACGTAGGAAACTCAAGAGCGAGGAAACCAAAAAAGCCTGATTTCCTCAGATTTTTGGACTGCTGAGAAGCCCAGCTCTTGGAAGTCCTGGAAGAATCTTCATGTGAGCATCTGTTTTGGAACCTGGAGCTGGGTTATTGTGTGATAATTCATACGTTGACATAGACTAATCACGAGGGCTCTGTCATTTAAACACTCCAATTACCTTTTTCTGCAATAGCTTCTGCTCTTCTCCACATCCCACAATGCATTCCAGGGCTACTATGTTAATTGGAAGTATATTCCTGTGCGTGAAGTGGACTTTAATTAGCACCTAAGGGGCACATTCTGGTGTCCTGACTCATGTGGTGTGGAGGCGTTCCTCAGAGTCGCTCCATCGCACGCTGTGGGACTGCTCATGAAGAAAGGTGCTTCCTGGCCCAGACGAGGGCTGGGAAACTCTGAGCCACCCAGATGGGACAAGAGACTCCACTGACTGTCCAGCATGCAATCCTGTGCCTGGGGCCCTATAAAACAATAGTTACATTAACGTGTCCAATTATTTTGCTTGGATAATGAGCAACATGAGTGGCTCCAGATTTTAAGTCTGTGAGCAATGTAGCAACACTGTAAAAATTGGGATTGCAGGCAGTCTTGTAATAAATTAATAACTTTGACTATTACGTGAGTCATTCGTAAAATGGACCCTGAGTTATGAAGACACACACCAACTGTAGGGGGTATTATGGAAAATTAAAATTAATGTGACATAATACTACTTCAATTACAATAAAAGTACTGCCGCTGGAAGTGATGGGAAAAGTGGGAGGGGCATAACTCTGCTGATTAGCATAATTACATCCATGCATCTGGTTTCCAAAAGCAGGGTGCGAATTGGTTTCTGCTTGGTATCAGCACCTCCTGCCAGCTGTGCAACAGCCCGGCTCCTGCTCTGCAAGGACGAAGCTGTCAGCCGGGGTGGAAGGAAACGAAAGGCACTGATTAAAACAAAAAGCGTAGTTGGCAGGTTCCACCATCAGTACATAATAAATCTCTTTTTTTTTTTTTTTGCCTTAATGCTATAAATCACCTTTCAAAGCCCTTACAAAATGCACTTCCCTGATGATATAAAACATCCCCTCCAGCATCATTTGTCTGGCTCTTTCCTCATTCTAAACCCATGTGCACTCAAAATCCTCACCTGGAGGACTGTGGGTGCAGATGTCACTAAACACAGCTTCTTTGGTGGTTACTACAGAATGATGTGTGTCACTGTCATTTTCACGGACATCATATGACAATCCCAGTGGGAGGAACCGGGGCCAAGTTATAAATCACCTGGGCAGTGTCCCAACTGCACTATCTCTAAGAGGCATGTCCTGCCTATAGTGACAACTTGGGATTAAAATGTCAGCAAGTACTTCATGAAAGTTCTTATCTATGAATTATTTCATAACTCCGTAGAGTATTTATGAAAATATGCTGTAAAGAGTTATTCAGACTTGACAACTATTATCTTAATTGTGCTTGGACTGGAAAAATAATTACAATGCACTGAGGTTACCGATTTCTTCTGAATGAGTTTCAGTGGTAGTAAAATATCTTAAGTAAGAGAGATGAAGTTATTTAAACACAAAGTCATGCCTAAAAATATTCTAATAACGTGTCCATCACAAATGTAAAATGGAAATATAGGAAAAATAAAAGGTGAAAAACATGTCTTAATTGCTTAACACATTTAATTTCCTGTATTTTCCTGTTGTGCAGGATTTTATCAACACCAAATCTATTTTATATTGTTAAAGGACAGTAAAATGTTTTAAAAACATAGCATTAATAGGTTTAAAGTCTCCTGTAGAACCTGACCTAACTCATATAATGTGAAAAGACCGCATATCTGCCAAAGAAGAGAAAGCCAATCCTTAAATATTTTTTTACATTTTGCAAATGATACACTAGATATTTTTTCTATATGAAATAACTGTCCAGTGTACATCCTGCTAGGTAAAGAATTGTCATCTATGGTATATCTCTTTTGGCCAAATAACCCTTAGCATGAATGAGTGTAGAGTAATTAATTTATTGTTCAAAACACAGGTTTTGGTATAAACACGGTGCCTGGGTATTAATGTTGCTTTCGGGATCGATATTTATCATCTCTCAGAGATTGTTGTTGGAGTGATGCTGCATTTACAAATGGAAACAAAAAATTTTTCCCCCTTTTAGCTGCCAGCTTTGCAATCTTAGCTTAAGATTTAGGAGTCAGCTTTGAGACTTGTCCTTTTGGCACATATGACCCCCAGCAGCTCGGGTTTGTCAGAACTGCAAGGCCCTCACCCATGATCACAGAATGATAGAATGGTTCAGGTTGGAAAGGACCTTAAAGATCATGCAGTTCCAACCCCAGTGATGTATGTCCCGTCTCTCCTGCTGCCTCACAGATGTTGGTTGGTGCAGACGGAAATGGTGGGAGCATGGCAAACAGCAAGCCACAGACCACTGCATCTGAAAACATGCTCCTCTCTCACTGAGGCATATGAAGGTGCGTCTGTCTCGGCCGCTAGCACAGGTCTGAACCCGGGGGCAGGACCACACCTGCCCATCATTCACATCATTTCTGAAGCTGGAGAGAACGCCAGCGTTTCCTACTTGGCAGAGATGCAAGCTGGCATGCTCAGTCTGGGGCAGCCAGAGCATGCGTGGGTGTGGGGAGATGGCTACCCGTCTCTCTCCATTGGCTCGTCAAGGAGGGCAGGTGACTAGCTCTGATTAATCACCTGTTTCATAGATGACATGAGAGATCTCATAGTCACGTGAGGCAAATCCCTTTCTGTGGGCCTAAGTGGCCAGCAGCAAGCCACCTGCAATTCTCATCTCCAGTTATTCCTTTTAATAACGCCACGATACTATACTTTACATGAAAGAAAGTAATACTATTTAGCTTAAATAATTTTTCAAGCTGATGCACTGCCTGTTGCTGTGTGTTTACTGGTTGAAGAGCAGATGAGTCCAGATCAACTTTACCCAAAATGGAAAAAGCTGCTTTCACAGTTGCCCACAGGAAAAATACCCAACCTGGCCTCTACTGGAGTACCTTACTGATGCAGGCTTTTCATTTGTACATTAAAGTGTTGAATTTATTGTTACTTAATACTATATACCTTGCAGAACGGTAGTGGGATATTTCGGGGCAGCTCCCATTCCTCTGGATTCCCCTCCTCTGTCTCCTGCTGCGCTTCCTTTCATCTGTAGCTGCCTCCGGCTCACCCTCACACCGCCCCCACCTGCAGCAGCCATCGCTTCGGGGACTTGGACTTATTTTCCTCAGTTGGTGCCTCTCTTACCCCACCCTTGTATTTTTGGCAGTAATACAATAATATTACAATATCTCTTGTCTAGGCTTGATTAGAAATCTTAACATACCCCCTTTGATTTGCTGTTGCAGTAAAGTTCCTCTGTTATCTGCTATAAAAGATGGGTCACTTAAAAAAATATGTTTTCAACAATGAGCGATCTTTTTTTCTGGCATACCAACATTCCCTGGTCTCATAGGCTTAGTCACTGTAAAAAGGACTTCTAGGGAATGCATATTTCTCTATAGAAGGCAGACAATGTGATAGAAATATATGTAACACCCTGGCAAGCACTTAGGAAAATAAAATGCAAAACCAGAATTCCTTGTGCATGCATTTGAGTATGAATGGCAGGATCATGGCACAGCTAGATTTCTGTGGATGCAGTGTGGATCTACGTATTTATTAAAAAAAAAAAAAAAAAGCCTGACTTTCGTAAAGGCTGTTTTCATTATAAATAAATGTCCTTTGAGTTGGATTCAGCATCTAGATACTATCGAAAAATTGCCTCCAGCCTGGCTGAAATCTCAGGGACTCCGATGTAGCTTGATGACTTTGCCATACATGACCTCTCTCTACCCTTTCACACCAGACACTGCCAGAAAGATTTCGGTGTTTTTGATGACACTCACTTCATTTGCACAATTGTCATTTATTAGTGCGCAACACTGAATCTTTTGGTTTCCACAAACCATTGCATGACTTACCCCTGTTGCTCCCTAGTGCTTATGATAAGCCAAACCTTCCCTTACTGAAGGAAACAGATCATTCTCCATCACGCTTTTAAACATATCTGCAGAATTTTTGTTAGATTTTTGAACCCTTCTGGCACCCAAACAACCCAAGCATCTTCTGTCAGTACGAGTGTATGAGCTGTGCCTCAAATGGCTCTCCAAATTCAGTGTTTCTATGCTGGTGTAAACGAGTGTTTGAACACAAAGGAAATTTTAATAAATGTCTTACTTGCTCATATTCCAACTCCTCCACTGAAAATTTCCCCTCCAATGCAAATTAATCTATGGATTCATTCCTTCTCTCACTCCTACTCTCTCTCCATTTACTCTTCTATATTCTCTTTTGTTTATATCTTGCACTTGTCATTTTTGCATGTCTGCTCCCAAGAATAGATGACTGGGCAGGACTTTCTTGGTCACTTTGATCCTTTGTATATCCACCTCTATCTTAAAAGCAGTTATGTCCCACCAATACTCCAGCTTTAAGTCTGTTCTAGGTCCTCGCTATTCTCACATTTAAGAACTTTGTTGTGTTTTCTAAGCTAGAATTATTAACAGCTAGCTTAGTCTCTTTCATTTGCCTGTTGTACTATCATTGGGAAAAAACACCACCCTTACTTTCTCACTTTTGCTCTATATGCTTCCCAGCCTCTACCTGTTCTGGCTTTCCTCATTTCTCGCTAAACTATTTCTAGACTACCAGTGCCTATGATGTTCAAAGCACTTTCCAGATCTTCCAGGGTGGATATGCCATGTCCTGGGGATTCACAGCCCAAAGGATAATAGCGGGCAGACGTTTGTGGAAGCAGGCAGGGACTTTCTGTTCAAAATCATCGTGGAACAGAAAGACAGAGATGGGAAAACGATGGAGACAGATACCATGGCAAATGTGAAGAGGCATTCTTTTCCAGTTCCTCATTGGAATTATAAACCAATTCCCCTTCTTTCCACTCCCCTTAAAAAGAACCACTCAGTTCAAGGACAAGGGTCTGGAGGCACAAGAGTCACTAAGGGTGACTCCAGAAAGGTGAAGTCCACTGACGATGGACTTGGAGAAGATCAAAGACTGTGAGCGCCTCTCCTTTCTTTGCTGAGGAGAACAGGAAGCACTTACATGTAGCTTATGCCTCATACTCCTCCTTTCAGTATAGTCTCTCCAGTACGGGCACAGTGCCTGCTAGCATGCTTTTGTGCTTGTGCAAGCAGGCTACCTGGAAAGAAATCCATGGGATATCGGTAAGGCAATATCACCCCAGGGCAGTGAGGAATCAGCAGCATTTGTATCTTTCATCCTCCATTCCAGAAGACACAAACACTGTGTGGGTAACCAGGGAGCGGAAAGGCTCAATGTGCTGTGCCTATCTTAAACACAAATGTCATGGAGCTCTGCTATCTTATTTTATTATTTATTTATTTTTAATTTTAAATTCTGGTTGATCTGTTATGCGCTGTCCCAAGTAGCATTGCTTCTTCAGTGACAAGCTCGGCTCCATTAGCACCTGGTCGTGCTACACGCAGTAACTGGGTGACAGAAATTTGCAGGGACAGAAAAGTTTCTGTTTACTCCAGTCAGTTTGGAAACACTTCTAGTTAAGTACAGAGCTAAAGAAAAGTAAAAAGAAGAGGAAAAAAAAGAAAAAACACAGAATGGTACGTGCATCGTCAGCAACCATCCTTCTTGCAAGACTGCACATGGCAGATTCGAGAAGCAGCAGAGCATGACTACGTAGAGAAGAGATGCACAACTTGAAAAACACGGGTGGGCTGTTGAAAACGACCAGTTGCTGGCTTCTGTTGGAAACGTGACTCTCTTTTCTTAAGGCCTGAAATGAGATTTTTAAACACGGGTGCTAGACATACACAGAAGATGCCCAGTTTTTTATTAGTACTCTATGGCTAACAGTTTAGTCCTAAAGCTATTACAGTTTGGTTAGACCTATGTGAAGTGGCATCAGCCTCCCACTCCCATGCCTTCCTCCTCCGGTCCAGTGCTCCTACAGCACAGGACTCACAGTTCATCCAGCATATCCAATTTGTTATGCAGATTGTGGGGCAAGGGGTAAAAAGCCCCTACACACATCATTTCCACCATGCCAGTCCATCCCTTCCCGTTTTTTCTATTATGCGTACCAACGTCTTTAATGCAGATCTCACTTACACACCTTGAATTCTAACTTCTCCCTGCCCTCGCACATCGGTCACATACCCCCTTGCCCCCCTCCTCTCCCTAGCTTTTCCCCCTAAATTTTTAGTTTATCCCCATTTGCCCTTTCCCACGCCTCCCTTCATCCTCCACCCTCCCACTACACAGTGCCTATTTTTTAATTTCATGCCACCTCCCTAGAATGTCGTCATCCAAAAGTGTGATTACTTCTTTCTACGTTCACACTAGATAGACGAGGCTGTCCATGGGCTATAAGTCAGTCACAGGCTGTAGGCTGCACAGTTCTGACATGCAGAACTTAAGGAATACCTTAACAAGCTGAAGGAACAACTTAAGGAATATACACAAACTTAAAATACTTGTCTGTAGTAAGTGTACAAGGTACAGTGCAATGCCATACAGGTGCAATTGAGCCTGCCCTAAATCAAGCTCTTCTGCCCAATGCTGTGTCCTGCTTCATTTGCTTGCCTTCTAGGTAGGAACCGGTGAAATCCCCCACTCGTGTCGTTATACCACCACTGACACCAGGGGCAGCTCTTCTACGGCTAGCTCATTTACCTCTGACTTTTGCAGATATACTACGAAGAATTTCTTTTTAGGAGGCTCTCGAAGGGTGAGAACAACGTACACATGAAAGGAGTATTTAAAATATTTCACTCCTTTGGCTTTCTTTTTATGCTTTTTTATGTTGTGCCTGTGCTGATGAACTGTTTTTTAGGTGTATGCATTTTTTTTTTTTAGACAATCAGTGTAAATAATGTGTCTAGTAAGGACAGCATTAACTCAGCTTCAATCCAACTTGCTTTTGTTTTCTTCCTTACCCCTTGCCACTGATTCCTGTCTCTCTTTGAGAGGGAGTCAACAGGAAGCATGACACCACAAGGCAGGATGTATGACAGCATTAAACTTCCTGGAGAAGCTCCATTCTTTGTACTATCATAGCCATAAGCATCAGTGCAATAAGTATCCTTACTTACTGATCATAAGTACCACTAGCGGAGGCTGTCTCTCTCGTAATATAACAGCAATTAGATTAGATGCACCATGTACAATGCTTTGTATGGATAAAGAACTTTTGCAAATTTATGTTAAATGTGGTTTTAATTAAAAAAAAAGACGTTATGCTAAAGAGTTGTGGTTTGTTTTTTTTTTTAAATGGAAGACAGAAAAAGAGTGGATTATCTTTTTATTTTGGTTGAAAAAGAATTGTCACAAAAAACAAGCCAACGGTTTCATGTTTGAAGCACCAATACAGAGGGAATGCTTACAATGCTGATTTTTAGCCATAAGAAAAAGTGATCAAATATTTTTATCGATAGGTGAAATATTCTAGAGTCAGGGCAAAGTCATGCTTGCTAATGCAGTCTCAGGCTCATGTTATAATACATTCTCTAATGAATGACATAATAATGTGCTTTCCACCCATCAATATCACTTCGTCATTCAGCCTAAAGGTCAGATGACAGAATGGCTCAAGATTTATTTTTATCATCCCTGTACAAGGAGTGAATTCCCACTTCCCAGTTAGTTGGAACCCCGCCTCATTTATTATTCAGCCTTGCCTCATTCAGCAGGCAGCAGCTGGAGAATATATTCCTCTTTTTCCCTACGAGTTGCAGGGCAGGCCATGGCCAAGGCAGGGCTTCTACGTGAACAAGGAACAATGTTTATTTGATGCGCAGAGAGCATTTTATTGTCCTAAGAACTTTACCTTAGAGACCACAGCCAGTTGATCACGAAGCTTGTGGGAGCTAGAAGTGCGTTGCATTTGCCAGCCTTTGCCCCTGGGCTTGTCGAGAGGTTGTACAAGTGCCTCAATTCAAAGCATTGTAAGGAATGTTTTGTTGCAACACCTTTTGTTCAGCGTAGCCAAGCCTAGAGTGAACGTTTCTGGCAGACTCTTTGCATAGAAAGTTACAGCACATATAATCTTTTTTTTTTTTAAACTCGTAATTACTACATTTACAGCCATGTAGGCATGAGGATAGATGGGCTTGTTCTGTATAGTGCAGGAAAAGCTACCTGAGTAAGGCATTTTAGATGTTTAATAAAAAACTTCCACTGCTGGAAGCAGCAAAACAAATCAGGAGATCGACTATATTGATTTTGGGGCATCTAGTTACGAATCCATGGCACTCGCACTTTCAAGAGAAATTTTAAAAGACCCCCTCCCTCCCCTCAAATATGGGTCCCTAAAGAAGCTTGTGCTATGGCAGTCGCAGTGTCTGAAAGGATCCAGAGAACACTCAGTACCTACTGTTTTTAATGATATAATGGTAAACTGTTTAATGCCTGAGAAATAAATGCCTTTTCTACACCTCAGGGGAACAGTTGTGCAATCCAGAATGACTTGCCATGCCTAGACTAGTCTTTAAACCCTTGGTTCCAACTGTATGAGAAGCTGGAGCTCCAGAAAGCCACATTCCCATCCCAACCGCAAGCCTTATAAGGAACTTTTCTTTCCTATCTCTGTTTACCAAGCCATCTCGCAGAGCTGAAGCCAATGCTTTGGCGTGCCGCAGGACGGCCTCCTCTGTGCCTGGAGCGTGTATTTCCATCTGAACATCAATACGAACATCAATGACCGATCAATTGATCCTATAAAGCAACCGATCTTTTATTACTTTGTGATTGCGTAGTAAAGCAAAGCAAAACAGAGAAAGTGCAGAGCTCAGCGCTATTTGTTTCTTGGCTGGAAACTATGCTCATATTTACAAATCCTGTATATACAGACCTGGGTTTCTGGCTATTTGACATCAATGGGAGCTTTATGATGCACATCTTTTTGTGTATTTTACTACACCAGAATAATTTTTAGTTAGGCTTCTCCAGCAGCGTGGCAATTCCCCGGCAGTGTGTATCGCTCCTCTGACTTAAACAAAGGACACGCGGCTGCTCTTAGTGTAAATACTGTCAGTGGCTTCGTCTAAATTAAGAATTAACAAGACCAGAAGACTCGGATCCGCTCTATATAGATTTCTGCGACTCTCCCAAGTTGGCCGGCGTCTTTTTGGCTCCGAAAGAAAGGAATGGGCGCCGTCGTTGCCGCGTCTGTCGGCGATGAATTGATTCCCCGCATATTTCCCGCCCCCCGGGGGCAGCGCTCCCGCCTCCAGCCCTCGCCCGTCCCCGCGTCCTCGTGGTTTGCCGCCCCCGGGCCGCTCTGTCCTCTCGTTTTTCCTCCTCCTCCACCACTTTTTGGGTCCGGCGGGGGTTAGCGGGGGGGAAGAAGGGGGAGTGAGGCCGTGCCGTAGCAACCGGGCGGTCTCCAGGTCAACAGCGCGACGCGGTGCTGGGGGCGGGCGGCGGCGGCGGGGCGGCCGGAGGCAGGTGAGGGCGGGCGGGGGCTGCCCTGTCCCGGCGCCGGCCGGCAGGCTCGGGGCGGGGGGCGATGCGTGTGTGACACGGACCCTTAGTCCTTCACCTCAGGGGACCTCGGGTTTCCCCTTCCCAGCCCGTTTCCATGCAGGACATGTGGGTGTCGTCAGGCACTGGCTGCGAGGGCGTAGCGTGGCTACCGCTTGCCAACGCCCGGCGAGCCACATGGCCGCGCCTCACCTTGGCTGGCCCCGGTGGCAGGTCAGGCCTTGCTCCGCGCTCCCCCTCTTCCTCACCATCCCCCTGTGGTTTTTGCCAATGTCACCCTGTGCCCTGTCCCGGCAGCAGGCAGCTGCCCACCTCTGGCCGCGTGCACGGTTCACCTGGGGTTTGGGGTTTCGGGTGGCATGGGGTGGCTTCCCAGGCTGTAACGCACGTGGGTTTCCCGAGGTGTTCCCGTGTGTCAGGACAGGCCGGTTGTACAGCCTTGGCGAACACTGTTAAAAATCTGTTAAAAATTCAAAGCACACGTGGGGGGTGAAGGTTTTAGCAGACTGTTTGCACTGGACAGAGTGGAAGGGTAGAGGTGCCCAGATGAACTCCCGTTCACGTTTCTAAAATAACCTTTTTTGATCCAGACTTTGGGCTGATGGTTATCCAGGCTGTCACCATTTTTGACTTGCTTGCCTTTCCAAGACTTGAGGTAAACTCGCTGTTTCCATAGGAATTCGCTTCTTTTCCTCTCAAAGGCTCCTTTTCACGTGGCACCAGCATTTCACATCCAGGTGCTGCTGAAGTTGCTGGGGGTGGTGCCAGAGGCAAACCCAAGGGAAAACCCATCACCACACTCCTGGGCCTCTGGAAGGTGAGATCTCACCCGGGATTCATTCTCTGATGCAGACTGCTGCCTGAAATGTGCCTCAGCTCTGGCACTAGTTCTGTAGCCTGAGAGAAGTGGCACGTGAGTCTGGTGGCTCACTATGGGCACTATCTGCCCTGGCTCCCCTGTGGCAAGGGCTCCTTTTGACTGCACTGGTGCCAAGTCCAGGCGAGTCAGGGCTTGTGCTGCTGGGGGGCATCTTCTGCACAATGCCTGGGGTGTTAGGATGCAAAGCAGAGTCCTGCTTTTTTTTTAAAGTCCTCCCTGCTTTTCACACATGGTCTTTCTGCACGAGCAGGACAGAGACTGGAATGGTTTACATGTTTCCATATAAGTATTTAAAACCATGTAAGAGGAATAAATGGCATGTTTGGTTCTGCAATGAAGAAAGAGGGAGGAGGCTAAGTCTTTGGGTTATTATTTTATCCCATTTTTGATTTTCCCATAGGAAAACCTGCTTGATGACAATAGCTAGCAGCTGGCCTGCTAGTGATTCATAAATATCCCTCATTCATTCATCTTATTTATTAAAAGAAGGACCAAGTAAGCAGAAAAACACCGTGTCTCAAAGTGATACACTCAGCCTGTATATGCTACCTTGCTTCGCCTGGCGTTTTGTTTTCTATTCATATGTTGTCTTATTCACAGTTCGGCCTTATACCACATACACGTACCTGTATACATGCATAATTCTATTTCTTTGTGAATCATCTTGTAGTCCTATAGGCAAAGTTATGAATCTCTTCACAAAACTGCATCGCAGATACTCACAGGTTTAGTCATAAATTGGATTATAGCAAAGGTAAGGTATAATGCAAAGCAATAATAGAATATAATACAACTGGTGGACAGCAGGCCAAAACACCACACTCATTTTTCTAGCATATCTGTATGGAAACTTCCACATTGGCTCTTTTTTTATGATAATTTAGAGGGAAAGCACATTTCCAGTTTCCCTCTTTTCCATTTCTGAGTATAGGGCTTCCTGTCAAATCTGACTTCAGCCTTTCTTGACATGGGGAACAGCTACCGTTTTTCATTTATAATATTGTTTTTCTTGAGGAAAATTTTGATCTTAACCTTCTGCTCTTTATTGTTGCCTAGGCCTGTGCAGCTGATCTCCAGTTCATACTGACATCTGCATATTTAAATTTTTTTAAAACGTAATAATTGCTCAGCTTTTTAGGAAGATATCGAAGAGGAGCTGTCAATTGAGATCTATCATGACTGGCAATCTATCTAAGAGGCTTGCCTGGAGTGACTGTGAGTATTTCAGGACTATTTTTGCATAGGTTCCATGTTTTCCTGGAAAACTTCCAGTTTCCTTTGCAGCATTGTGGTGTGCAGGCTGCTAGCGGTGTTACAAGCCATTCTGAAGCTGTGCCCCTCTCACCCGCGCTGCGTATGGGGTGCTGTGCTGGCCTTCCTGCGTTTTCAGAGGAGGAAACTGGGAATGACTGTGCAAGTGACTATAGTCACAGAGCCTGACTATACACAAAGCTCGCACAGCTGCAAGCCTTCACCTGTCTCTCTCTCTCTCTCTCTCGTTCACATCTGTCACTGCTGCTTCTGTATGGAGTGGAGGAGGAGGAGGGCTGGTAAAACGCCAACCTCTACAGGCATGCCAGCCCAGCGCCCGGCTTGTAGGACTGATGAGTGTAAAAGAGCTGGTGCCAGTCTGCACCATATAGAAGGCTATGCTCACCAAGACGTGATTTCTGAAGATACAGACTCATTTCCTCTATGTATTATTAACTGAGGAACAGTCTATCTAATGAACCTTTATAACCAGTCAGTTGTTGTAACATTTGATCTTAGCAGACAGTTCTGATCGTGTTTCATACTAGACTGAATGTTATTATTTAGTCATTAAAGACAGAAGTACCCTTTTTCGTATTTCGGACTAGTTTGATCCATGTGGTACGTTTACAGCCATGTTACAGTTTATGGGCAATGAGAGACTGGGATACTCCAGATAACATTGATGCTGGGGAAAATGGACAGAAATATCAAAAGTCCACAGAAAATAAACTTAGATACAGCAAGGATATTTAATCAACCAGAGCCAGCTTAGCTCATGCAGAGTATTTTAGGAATAAACAGGAAATACTGAAGTCCTCCTAGAACCTCTGCGCTGACGAACAGAGGCATTACTGTTGTCATTGCTTCCATTTCTGCCTCAACCAGTCTAGGCTCTGGGCTGTTTCTGTGGCCAGTTTCAAGTGGAGCTAGCCCAGACAGCTATACATCAGTGCTGAGACGTGTTCGTTGTTCTGTAGAACTTAAAATGAAACTGGGTCTTCATGTCCATGATTTCCTGTGCATGCACATGATCCATCACAGCCTGGAGCAGATACTGCCAGAACCATCATTTATACTTGGGGTAAACGATTTCAGGAGAGGGAGTTTCACCAGCCTTGCAATGAAGTCAGGATCTGCTGCTGACGCTGCTATTGCTTATGGAAGGAGTTCGACATATAATGGTTCAGAAATCCTTGTTTATTGCATAATGCTCCTAATGTGTAGTGGTGATCGTCTGGCAATCTTTGAATGCCTGTTATGAGTTCCAATTCCCAAGATTTAGGAGAGTTGTCTTAGAAGCTGGAAGAATTGCCATTCAGCAAGCTCGACTTAGCTTTCAGGGCTATGATTTCAGCATACAAGAGACATTTTCTTTAATAAATCGAAGGTAAATGTATATGGATGAATAAAAAGACATAACAGCAAGTAGATGTGTAGGACAGAAAAGCTTTCCAGATTAAGAACGTTGTTCAGTATAAGATAAGAAAACAAGAGGTGAGCTGTATGTGTACAGAGTATGATGGAATACGGATAAAGAAAGGAGACAACTCAAGTGAATCGTTTGATTAAGCATAGCCTTTCTCTCATTTGTCTTTACAACAGATTGCTTTGATTCAAAGCACAGACTAGATCCTGAAGATTCCCATGAGGCACAGAAGAAGAAACCAAAAGAGAAGGAAAGGAGACTGGCAGTCAGTCAGTGGGACAAGGATGTACAACCCCTCGTTTCATCTTCTAAATGGCTTCAGCTTCATGGGCTCAAAAGAAACAAATTGTCCCTATCCCAGATTTTGTCACAGATTGGATTCCAGCACAGGAAAGGTATATGACAAATCAATAATAGAACAATAACCCCCCCTCCCCCAGCTTTGAATAGTCTGTAGGGTCATGCTCATTTTGCACCCCTGTGTACACAGAGGAGATTTTCATGTCTCTAATCTTCTGATAATGGCAGAAAGGGAAGCTGTATCCATAGTTGCTGACATTGCCAGTTCAGAGAACTGAGGAACTCCATCTCCTTTTGATCTGACAAGGGCTCAGGATCTGAGAAGGGCTTTCCTTACTCAACTGTACTGTTGCTTTACCCTAGGCTCCAGTTCAAATCCTCTCAAATTTAGCTATAGCTGGGAAACAACTTGTGCTGCTGAGGCTGTTAGTCTTTTTCCTGCAAATAACACACCGTAAGATCTCTGTCCATTTTTAGATGGCAAATATCATGTATGCCATGCCATAATCTGTGATCTACTCGTTGATCATCAGGGCTAGACAACCTGCTTGGGAATGGTATATTATTTCCAGGGATCCAGCTCTAAGGAAGCAGTTAAATTTGATTAGAATTCAGGCTGCTTTTTGTGCAAAGTCAGACTATAGAAAAATGTTCTTTTGCAGCTATCTGACAGCTGGAGGGAAAGAGTTTGCTAATAATTATTAATCACTGCCATAATAGTGCTTTGCAGAGCATGGTAAGATAGTCTTTTCTTTGAAGAGCTTGCTGAAGAGCCTGAGAAGTAGGAATTGTAATGTATTGCAATTGTTCTAGGTTGCATAATTTAAGATTTTGGCTGGCTTGTGTCCATAGGTCATTCAAAGATCAACAGTGCAGATCCTGAAATCCTGTATGCTGTAGATGAAGAAGCTGTTAAGCAGGGTTAATGTTGCCACAGCGTAATTTTAGGAGCAGTATGTACTAGCTTAGCAGGGCAGCATGCTGTACAGAATAGCTGCTTTGTGACGTTAAATATTCCCACCCCTAATGTTTTCCTATCAGTGGAGATCCTGTAGAAGATTTCTAGCTACTGAAAGAGCAGTGCAACCTTTTCCTTAGTTGCACCCACTTCTGCACCCATTTAGTTGTGTAAGAGAACAGCATTATCTGTACCAGATTTTGTATTTTGTTTGACAGACAAATATTTGCAAGTCCTGTCGTGAGGTAAATGGATAATACAGAAGTTTAATTGCCTAAACCTTTCCTTTAATAAAAGTCCCATGTAGGTTTTTGGCCTAGAAGTAATTAAATGTGGGGTTTTTCCCCCACTTCTGACTAAACTGGCAGCGACCAGCAAGAGCAGGGCTGCTCCAGGGAGGGAAAATGAGCTGGGAGCCAAAGGGGACCGCAGCCCAGGCAGTGCCTTCACCGACCAGGACGCAGTCCTGCAGCATCCAAGCACCACAGGCAGCGCAGCGTGCCGCTAACAGTGTCCACAGACAGTCCCAGACAAGGTGAGGCGATGAACCATGTCTAGGGTCCAGCCAGGAGCCGCGGGAGATGGAGCCAGAGACAAGACTGGAGACGTGGCCACAACATAGGTCTAAGAGCCACATCTAGGAAACTGGACTGGAGACAGGGCTATAATATAGGGCTGAGAGGTCTATCCAGGAGAGAGGTTCACTAGCAGAACTTGAGATGGGTACACCTACAACACAGCTAAAGCAAAGGCTGGGTGCCCAGGTCTAACCACCCTCGGGGTGGAAACCCCAGGTGAGGCTGATCAGACCTCAGTCAAGGCTTGTTGGTGCCCTCAGGGCCCCAACATAAACATGGCCAGAAAAAGATGTAGAACAAAAACATAATTAGAATTTCTTAATGTCAGGAGTTCAATACAGATGCACATATGGATGTTATGCACATCAACCTGAAAAATATCTGAATCCTTATGACGAGCAACTTGATCTTTTGTAACCTTTACTGTAGATTATGTGACCACTTTGGGGAAACTTGTGGCTTCTCGGTATGCAGATGGTCTGTTTCCTCAATACAAGAGAGCACAAGATGGCAGCGTGTATAATGTAAGTATGACTGACTTGTGGTAACTTCCCTGGGCACTTAGAATTTATTATCACTGTAGCAGAATGATGTGACTAAAACGTCTCCCGATGGCATGAAATACTTGCGTTCTTTGTGCGAGAACTTTATCTCTTGATCTTTTCGTTTTCTGTTTTGACAAACTGTTAGTAACAACAGTCAGCAGTAGAGAAGCTAGATATCTTTTCCTTTTTTTTCCTTGCAAAGTCTTACGCTCCTGCCTTGGTGCAGCATTGCAGTAAATCTTTCCAGACAAGACCGTAGTTTCTAAGCAACGTTTACCCTGCCTTGAAAGAGGGAACACTTAAAAAGAAGATGCTCAGCTGAGTTAAAAAAAATAAAATCGTAGTCAATAAAACAAACGGGGATGCTGAAATAAGAAGACATAATGCGCTGTCATTGCCAATGCAAAGCGCTGCTTTTCTTAGTGCCAGCGGGTCACACAAAAGGCTCAGCCTACTCTACAGAGACAGCTAGCTGGATCTCTGCCCAGGCTCATGTTCTAAGGAATGTCTTAGCAACAGCTGCTGGCGGCCCCATTGTTAGGAGGATGGATTCTGATTGAAAAGATACGCATGTGAGCGAGGAGGGGAGAGAGTTAATTCATAAAGGATTTTACAAAAGCAAATGGGCTGTCATTTTTTCTGATAACCAGAGTCACTTCTGAGGCACGTGGCTTAAAAATGGGAAAGGAACAATTTCAGGGGGCCTTTTCCCCTCATTTTTTCCCCCCATTAATTCCATATGAAATATCTGCATAATATCTTTTAATCTTAGGACATGTTGGGAGCAGTAGGAAACACATTTCTGGTAGCATTAAGGTAGCAATGGCACTATTCAAGATCTGGTAAGATCTTTTTTAGGATATAGTGTACAATACTATGTACAGTTACCACAGGCTGAGATGAAGCCATTGAAACCAAAACAGGTACTGGGAAGAGCTACTAGGATGAACTTCAATGGAGTGCTGATCTTATAAGAGGGCTTGGGTGATGTTGATGTATGTAAGTAAGATTGAAGAAGGCTGACAAAGGGTAGCATTATTGCTCTTGAATGCCTACAGAAAGGCAAATTACAGGGATAGGGAAAACCTAAAGTTTTTTACGCTAAAAGGCATGCTAGTCTAAGAATAAGTGGGTATGGACTGCCATGAATAAATTTAGGCTGGACAGTCAAAAGTTTTTGAGCCCTCAGAGAAATGGGAGTCTGGGCTGGGCAACTAAAAGTGAAGGCGTGGTGCAAGAAAATGGCTCTATTTTAAGATGGAGTTTGGTCAGTGTAGTGTAATAAGCTTCTTTGTAGGAGTCTGGCTGTCATAGGAGGAAACTGGATTTTCTAAGTGCTCCTTCGAAGGCCTACATTCTTTTGGCAGACAGCCTGAGACTGTATCTGGGAGGCACATTACAGGGCCCTAGCTGACATTAAAGAACAGAGAAAAATACGAATGAGACGAATAAGTGTGCAGACTGACACATAAAATATTTTCTCCCTGACAAATATTCTTTTTTAAAAACATTTGTATTTCCAAGGTTTTGTACTTAGTCCTGAAAAGGTAGTTGGAAGTAGAAGGCAGCCAGTAAATGAGCTTACATGAGTCAGAGATACTGGGGCAATGTCTTTACTGCAACCTGTAGTGAATTTTTAAACCCACAAATCATTTTGCATGGTGAACATATATACATATATTCATAGGGAGGGTCGGCCGTTTTTAATTTTAATACTGAATCTAGGTTTTTCTTATTTGACTGATACAGTATGGGACATTTTAGTTGTTGATTGCAGCTGCCTAAACTAAATCTGCCTAAGCACCTACCCACAAATAGTTAAGCTGCAATGCTGGGCATTGTTAGTGAAATAATAGTACAAACAGGAAACATTTTACATTTTCCTTTCAAATGCTAAAGACAAGTTGGAGATTGAAGTGCCCCAGAACCAAAACGTATGCTGCCTTGTATCATTGAACAAAATTTTAAGGGCCAGTCAAAATTCTAGTCTAAGAAGGGACAAAGTTTCTGTGTCCTTGTTTGTTCACCCATCTGCTCTCCAGCCCTTTCTACTTCTTAGTCTGTGTTCAGCTCATTCTAATTGCTCCAGTCTTGAGACAGACAAGTCAGCCCACTGGCACTGTCCCATGCTTGTATAAAAAGATTATGAAAAGCAATTAGGGCAAAATGTGGTGTCTTTTCTACTATCGCTTAGATGCGTTTGTCAAGTATTTGCTCTTGAAATAGTGAAGAAAAATGGGTTGTTTTCACTGCTACCTTGGCTGGCATATCTGGCACTTGCAAACCAGCTATTGCAGCTGTGCTGAGCTTGGGGCTGCATTTGTGTTATTTGTTTTGATGTTCAATTTCTTTCTCTCCCTTATTTACATAAAGCTGACAGCCAAAAAAGAACTGATTCTTCATTTTGTGGATTGTCTAATGGGAGCTATTGAGCTATATAAGCAGCGAATGGAATGGTTAACCAGTGAGAGCCGGCAGATATTTGGAGTGATTCAAGAACAGTGCATTGTCATTGTTTTGGATTTTGGCGCTGTGGCTCCAACTGAATTTGATCTATGTCGGGATGCACTTTCTATGGTACTTGTGGAACAGGTGACCCAAATTGCCAAATTCAACCTCATTCGGTAAGCAACAAGAATCATGGAATTGTAGAATTATAGAAGGGTTTGAGTTGGAAGAGACCTTTAAAAGTCATCTAGTCCAACTCCCCTGCAATGAACAGGGACAACTTCAATTAGATTAGGTTGCTCAGAGCCACGTCCAGCCTGACTTTGAATGTTTCCAGGGATGGGGCTACAAGCCCTACTAAAAAGTCTGTCTCCATCTTTCTTATAAGCCCCCTTTAAGTATTGAAGGGCTGCAATAAGGTCTCCCCAGAGCCTTCTCTGCTCCAGGCTAAACAAAGAAGTCCACGTCTGCCTGTTGCTGGAGAATAAAAAGGAGTCTCATATCATATAGACATGTGTTTGGATAATATGCTTTCAGTAGTGGAAAATGTCATGATTCATGTCATGGTAATATCTACAGATTTTCCACCAAGTTTCACCCATAGTCATTGCGAGCTTGCTACTTCCATTTAACAGAAGACCATTGTTCCCTGAAGAACAGGTAAAGACTAACAGAACCCAAATACGGATACATTCCTCCTACAAATGTAGCACAGAAAAACAGAAAGATAAGGGGGACTTTGCAGTAGCAGTAATGCTCTTCAGGCATCTAAGTATTGTGGAGTGAAACAGTGAGGTCCCATCTGACTGCCTAGGCATTCTTGTCTCTTTAGGCATTACAGTGTCTGCCTTACAGCTAAATGTACACTCCCCCAAGTGCCATAGGCACGGGCACAGTCATTCGTATTTCTATAGATTTCCATGGTCACACAAATCAGTGGCAGAGCCAGGAAACAATACTAGATTTCCATAACAAAAGACAAGTGCTTGTTCCCTAACATGAGTAAATGATTTTGTGTTTAGTTACAAACAGAAGAACAGAAGCAGCTATTCAAATTTATCTGTCTCTGCACAAATTATCATATATGCATAAAAGTTTTAACATATAAGCGTGGTCTTGGATAGATGAGTAGAATTTAGTGACTATGAAAAAAAGGATGCAGAAATTAGAGGTCATATAATTTTAAAATTGGTTCCACAATGATAACTTGCATCTACGCTGTGATTCTTAAAGTTGTTTTACCCAAGCTTCGTCCTACCGATTTGATTCTGGTGCCCTGTCTTATTCTCTAGCTTGTGATACAACTGAGATTTCAAAAGCAGAAGATAACTTCCATAGCTTTTGAGAAACACATAAAACATTTCCTTTAAAAATGATCTGCAAAGCCAAATCAAAGTTGAGACACAATAATTGTGTTCATCAATTTGTTTGTTTGTGCAGGAGGGAGATAAAGGACAATATAGCATACAAATTATTAGAATCATAGAATCATAGGGTTGGAAGGGACCTCTGGAGATCATCTAGTCCAACCCCCCTGCCAGAATCTTGGAAAACATACTTGTCTCCTAGATTTGCAGGAAAATCTTCAAAATAGTGCTTGAAGGAATGTCACAGATGACTGAACCAGTTATTCTTTTTTATTTGCTTTCTGTCTTCTTTATGTACAAGTATGCACAGGCACACATGCTCATATACTTTGTACTTCTGTATTGCCATTAAGATGAAGGCCTTTGGTCAATTAAAATATCAAAAAGCTTAGCATCATAAATTTATTCTGATGGGTAGGTAAAGATCAGCCCTACTATAAAAAAGGTGTGTCAGTTAAAATGGTCTGACGCAAAGGTCATGCAAAAAGTTATGGAAAGAGAGCCGTGGAAGCCAGATTTTTTTTCATATACATATTTAAAACTTGATTGTGTTTTTATATTAATTAGAGACATGAATTAGGAACTGTTTTTGAAGTACTTTAGCTCTCTTGACCCTACTTTGGAAACAGTTGTCTCAAAAAAAATTCTTATTAAAATTACAGTATTTTTCTGAGGGTTTTATTTTCCTAATGGTTTTATTTTTCCTCTACTTCTTTTATTGCAACTCGAGATTTAGTATCTGTGGCTTATTGTAATTATTACTTAAGAATATAAACAATAGTAACAATAGCAGAGCTCCACTCTTTTACTCTGCCAGGATTATTCTCACTACTTCTGATTTATAGTTAATGTCATTTTCAGGGCTGCTCAGGATCTTATGAAGTGGCAACAGAAATCTGCTCCTGTGTCTGAGCATACTGTAGAGTCTGCTCTTACGTGGCTCTGGAAGCTGGACCATATGACAGCTGCCAGCCATACCAGCTCTGCTGAAGCCCTGCTGGAAGCCATGAGTGATGAGGCGGTAAGCTCATACATCTTTTCAGAAGCCTCAAGTAAATCCAGGAATATTCAGTGCCAGACTGGCTACTGTGATTTGCCCTGATGAATACTGCAAAGATAAATATTAATGACAGCATTTGGAAAGTTTTTTTTCCCCAAGCATAGCTGCATACTATGTTTACTGATGGCCTGCTTATGTAAATGTACGGCATTTTGAATGCATAAACTTGTTTATTTTCTTTTTTAGAGTACACAGAATAAATTACATAGTCAGTCATTAAGGGAAAGAGGAAACATCTTCCCTTCCACTTTCTTTGCCATATATGTTTTTCAGGGCTTCCAGTTTATGAGAAAACTGGTAGTATCAACATTATTGAAGACAGGGAAACTATTTTTATTTTATTATGTATCCAAAGTGCTCATGAAAAATTATATTTAAAATCCAAAATAGTAAGTACAAATATTTATTGAAGCATTAACTCATGATAGGAATACGCAAATCCTTTTTCATCAGCCAGGTTATGGCTAGAGTATTTTCCAGGACAAAAAGACAAAGCATGCACTGGTCTTGCTGCAATTAAATTCTGTTTGGTTCTAAAACTACCATATTACTTTATTTATTATAGCAGACTCACAAGACATAAAACATGTATGCCATCATTTCAGCTAGTCACTTAAAACTTGTGTTGTTAAAGAGACATTTTATGAAATCTGCTTACAATATACATTGTTTCTGTTCCCTAGCACCCAAATTTAATGGAAAACTGGGCCTACTGTGTGTGGACTAGCATAATTGGTTTTCACTGCCATTAAGGTCCATCCCTGTGCACTGTTACAATACTAACTCCTTTGTAAGTCTCTGAGACATTGTTTGAAGGAGAAGGTAAATTTGGCTTGACTTTCCTTCTGGTTCCCTGTGCTGGTGGATTCTCATCCATATGAACCTTGATGTTTGGAAACTGATATTAAAAAGGAACTGGGTGAGGAACAAATTGTGCAACAGTGAGATTTTTTATGACTGCCTTTATAAATGCCTCCTTCATAATTTTTATTAACATTTTCAATTTGCAGTATATTACTGATTTCCTGGTGGCAAACAAAAAAGATCGTATTTAGATTTCAGTATTGTCTGGATTAAAAAAAAAGGCTTGTTGGGCCTGGTGGGTCTGTGTATGAATAAAGAGAAATTAAAATCCATCCAACAGGGAGACATCTATAATTTTTTTCTGCGCATTGGTGAGCTAATGGGTAATCTGGGGAGTTAGTTGTGGCAGTGTTCAACATAAAACAAACTTCAATTACTCCTAAATACAGTCTAGTTAAAGGTGTCCCTGCCCGTTGCAAGGGAGGTTGGACTAGATGACCTTTCAAGGTCCCTTCCAACCCAAACTGTTCTATGATTCTATGATTCATTGTCATTCATAACTGACAGTTCACTTGAGTGCAAGCTTCGCTGTACTGCAAGCTGGGGGAGACCCCATTCAGTCCTAAGCAAAAGCTGCATAGTCACTGAACAGTCATAAACGACTCATTCCTCAGAACTGCCTTCATCAACAGAAGTTGCTCCAAATCAATAGCTCTTTTTTCTCTAGACTTGGGTCTTCCTGTCATTCCTTTAGCTGAGCTTTTCTTCCCATGTGTGGTGGCTCCCTAAATTTCCTTTCCTCACGACCTGTCAGTCCCAAGCTCAAGTTGTCTCTTCTGTAAGGTTGCAATCCTTTGAGTTCTACCTGCCACAAATGCATCCTGAGCGTTTAACTTGCGGTTCTGTACAGGTGCCACTCTGCAAGGTGTGGGTCACCCATCCAGAACACACCTCCCCACCAACGTAAAGACTATGAGGAACTGTTCATGTTGTTCTCCTTCCGTTCTTGTATGAAGTTTGTCTGCTTGTTCAGATGGCTGCATAAATTTAAGTTTTCAAAATATGAAGGACTAAATGGAAAGGTTTTAACCTTTCCCCACTAATCTGTAAGGAACATTTCCTTTGTGGCTTGATATTGCTGGGTTTGTAGTTAAGTACAGTGAATTGTCTGTGGGTAGCAATTTTGTTTATTTTCTCGTGAGGAGTTGATTCTGCATCAGCTACGTCCAAGAAATGTCAGCATTTTAAAAGTTGCAGAGGCAGGCAGTAAATCCTTTGGAGGAAGTGTGAAAATTGATATCCTTATTGGATATCAAGTTTATGAATTATTGGCAGCCTTAGGAGGGAGGGGGAGAAGCTGTGAGTCTGAAGGAACACAGGGAAAAGTGGTTGTGCAATATGCACACATTCCCCCAGTTCAGGAGCCTCTTCAGCAAAAGGAATAGGAACAATTTATTATCAAATGACTGGGTCTCAACTGGGCGAGCTGTGTGCATGCTCAGGTAGCTTTTTAGCTGGATGAAAGAGAGAGGGAACCTTGTAAAACTGAACCAAAGCGCAGATAGATGCAAGAGTTATGTTTCTGTGCACCTTTTTCTAACGCTAATAAGTATTTTGTTAATCTTACACTTTAATGGAACACATTCATTTTTCTCTTTAACCTTAGTATTTGTCTAGAACTAACAGTGGTGCCAGGATACCTGGCTGACCACAGCCCTGCTTGCTCTCAAGCAAGTGTGGTCTGTAACTATGGGCCTCGCCTCCCACATACCATGTCTTGACCCCTCTACAAGATCCAAGGGAAGCCTGAGGTGGCTAGGTGCTCCTTCGTTAATTTGCCTGGTCTAGCCTGAGAATGAGTTGCTGCTTGGGAGAGATGTCTTCCAGTGCTGAGGATTGGCCCAAGTATTTGTGGCAAAAGGTAGAGGAGGGAGACAGCTTGAAATCCAGAAGTCCGTGTCAGTTTGTATCAACATGCTTATGATGTGGGACAGTACAGAGATCCTACAGCCTGGAAGCTTCGAGTACAAACTGGACAAAAGATGTTCATCTTCTGGTTTCAGCTCAGGGAGCTGAAATATAAATCAATATCAACAGCAGTTAGTGGAAATGCATGAACACACAGGTGATACTGAATTTGCTTTACTACTGCATGAAATGACGTGGGTGCAGAAACATTTCCTCAGTGCCATCTCCGACTCAAATAGTTGTCTTCTTTCTTGTGGTGCATGTCCCAGGATTCCTAGTCATACTTCAGCGTAGTTTTTCAGTTAAAAACTATTTATCAGATATTTATCAGTTGGTGTGTACCATACCACAGGCCTGATGAGATAGCTGTTCATGAGATATCTGTTAGATATGAGATATGAGATAGCTGTTGTTACATTTGTTTTTAATGATGGCAAAAAATTCAAGAATCATACTTACTATAAGGATTGTTAGTATGGATAAGCACAGGTAACATCAAATCCCTCATAATGTAATACTCAAGCAATAACTAAAGGACATTTCTTCAGCTTCTCTCTCTTCTTGCAATAACATTTTCAGAATATGAGTGTGTGTGGTCATAATAAACCTGCCAAGCTCACTCTGCCTTGGGAAGTATGAAAATGCAAATTATCTGTAAATACCATCAGTAGCATTCAAAGAACGATACATCTTTCTTACCCTCAAAATACATACAGCCAGTAAAAGTATATCTGATATATAAGTTCCTACTGATTTTCAGCCCTGGCAAGGTACCAACATAGCATCTCTCTCCATAAAAGTGGAATGTGGCACAGAGCCTTGTCCTAACTAATAATACAGTTGTCCTTCCTTACACCTCTCTTTGGTTTCAGTTAATTTCTGTGGAAAGGGGCTTGCGTTGGGCAGAATCAGACCCACAGGCTGTGAGCCAGGTTTTCTTCTCACTTCAGAAAATTTTGTGTGGACTTCATTTGAATTACTAGCGTAAATGAGGGGGAGAACCAAAGATCTGAAAATCTTACAGCCCAAATAATGGGTTCTACCAAATTTTCCTACCAGTACTCAGCTTAGGACAGTGCTTGAATAAGTACCAGGCATCTATGTAAAACAATGTCCTCTAATTACCATTTTTTTTCTATTTAATGACAGGTCGAAGCCATTTATTACTTTGTTGTGGGTGATGTTCCAGTGGACACAAAGCAGCTACTCCTTGAGAAGGTTTCTCACGGCCCCTGTCCAGTCAACACTGTATCTTTCAATGCCAGGGAAGATGAAACTATTATTTTTCTGAAAGAGTTGAGTTGCTTGGCCTCTGGCAGGTATGACAAAGAAGCAGCACAGCAATGATTTGAGTACTTGTAAAGTGCTTTGCTGCTAGGAATGGTATCTGAAGATATCTGAATGTAACCCCTGTTTTACTCATGAGGAAAATGAGACAAAGCAGTTCAGTAAGCGATCTGGGGAAACTGGGGAGATAGTCTGAGAGATATGACTAAAATGCAGGACCTACTCAAACAGAGTCACAGGGTGACAACATAAAACTGAAGCAAGTTTTCATTGTATTGCTTTGTACTCTGGTAATATCCACAGGCACCAGCAAAGGATCTAGAGTTTTGTTGGATCAAGTGCCATACAGACATGTACTGAAAAGGTAATGCCTGTCCTAAATGGGAAGTTCCTGGAACAACAGAAAAATGATGTGTTATCCATTAGGCTTGGTTGTGTGGAAATGCAGTTCTGTATCATGCTCTCTAGCATCTATTTGATATGATTGGTGGAAACTGATATATTCCACATGGCTTGTTGGCTACTTAATTCTGGGAATCAGCCACGTAGTGAGAATCAGACTCCAGTAGAATGGGATAATAAAACTAATCTTGATTCTGATATCAAAATAAGGAAAACAAATGAATAAACGCAAAGCCCCACAATATCATACTCATGCTGAACAACAGGAGGGCAGTAGGAGTCCGTAGGTGTTTGTCTGCTTAACAGAAGTCACTGTACAGCTACAGAGCTGTGAAATGGCAGCTAGCTCTTTCTGTTTCACTGTTGTTTGTGCAAGAGTGGGAAGACCTCCAACAGTAGAAATCTCCAAATGACAGTAAAGCAATTGGTAAGATGGCAGCTGCTTAGCTCTTTTATAGCCATCTGTGTTTAGAAGTAGCTTTTAAGAGGTGGAGTGTCTGCCAAAAAGCAAGACTGTGGGAAAGTGTTATATTTGCTCTGGTCTGATGTGTGTCTGAAATGATTGTGGTCATTCAGAACCGTGGTACCTCCATGGTACCAGATACATTGCCGGTCACCATTGTTCATTTTCTTTTGGCAGTTTTTACCTCTTTTATAAAAGGAAAGTGAATGTTTCTTGTATGGTAGAGAAAGAGGCAAGAAGAGTTGTGTCAGGCAGCTGAGATGAATCACTTTGTTTGGTATGAGTCCCACTATCTTCTTTTTGCATAAGTTTAGCTTTGGTGCAGAGACTTATTGGACCAATTAATATCTTGCTGGTGGGTATTTGCCCAATAGCTGTCTCTAAGTTTAAGTCAGCTTTCCCATAGGAACGGCCAAGTTCATGGGCTTTTCATGGCTTGAGACTGTTTCTAGTGTAGTTCTGTTTTAGAAATGCATCTTTTTCCTGCTCTGAGAGCTTCTCTGTTTTGACAATGAGGGTAAATGAAGTCTGCTTGACTTCCTGCTTTGTATGTCAATAATGAAATAAATGTTTCTGTTAGGCTTTCAACTGGGAGGCTAATCTGATAAAAAGGTGTTACTGTCATCTCAGACATCTTAAATGACATGCTTGCTCAGCATGTTAAAAGCATTAATTAAAAATAGATTTCCAGGAGAATGAAAAGGAAGGTGCCTCAGAGTAAATGATACCAAAATGAAAGGATGTTCTTCGTGAAAGGACTTCAGAATGTACATAAATGTATATATGAGGTTTGATAATATTCGTAGTGGTGTTGTAGTTGAAGGTTTGGATATATTGGATAGATAAGCAAATAATTCTGAAGTTGTACACCACTATGATCTTGCATATGTGACTTACATTTTGTTAAAATTAGGAAAGTATTTATGTAGTTTACATACTGGTGAAAACTCATTTTGTATTACAGATTCCATGCTTTTGCTGAGAAGAATGACTATAGAGATGCTACTGGACCTGCACTAAAATGTGAAGAGGATGGAAAAGGTGTAATTGCCCTGAATTCCAGAAAAGTGAAAGGGCGAATGCCACTAGGTAGACAATATAAAAACCAAGATGATACTGATTTTATCAGTGAGGTTTCAGAATAGAAATATAATATTTGATTTTACACTTGCTAAGTGTAAAATTAAAAGAAACCTTCTGTAGGCATGGGTGGGGTGAGAATAGGACTGGTCAAATGGAAATTCTGTGGGTGGGAAGAGGGAAAGGAAAAGAGAGAAGTGAAGAGAATAAGGATGTGCATGTGAGAATGAAAAAGAAGTGAAAAAAGGGAGAAGAACATTTATTTAGAGAGTTGAAGAATAGTACTGTTGTGTTTATGCCAGTGGCCTTGTGGAAATGTAAAGAGAGATGGCAGAAAGGAAGAGGAATAGCATGGAAGACCATTTGATACAACACCCACATCAGTACAGGCCATACATAACATAAGGGGATTAAATCCGCACAAGGTTGACTTGCTTCTCTCAAGATCTGAATTTGTCATAGACGGGCAACGACCAGAGTAAAATAACCATAGAGAAGAAGGTGCAAATGTGTGTGTGTGTGTGTGTGAAATTGATGAAAAAAACCTCATGATGAAACAAATAACAGAAAGAAACAGTTTTACTGGGGGGTGGAGATGGGCAGAAACCCCTCAGTGTGTTTCTTATTAGTCACAGTGCTACTTCCTCTGGGATAAGTCAGCCTTACTGTTCACTGGGACTGGACTGGGGTTTCAGCCAGGTTGGGAGGCGACCAGCTTGTGGTGTGAAGTGAGACTGTGTATGTCAAGTCTGGTATCTTTATTAGCAGGACATTAAATTAAAAAATGGTTTCTTTTAAATATCAGGAGGCTTAAGGCCTCTTTATGCTAATGGCCCGCATCCCCATTATGCTGGGGAGCATTAGTGTTGCCCCAAAGGTAGAACAGTGTTATCTGCTTCTTACTGCTAGGGATTGTACGGCATAAGGTGGATTTAGTGACTCGCTGAAGGTCGTTTGTCAGTCTTGGACTAACTGGCCCATATTTCCTGGGTTGTAGTTCCTTGTGTACTAGCCTATCCTTCACTAGGACTACGATTGTAACAGTACGAGAGAACCATACTGGGCAGACAGAATTAAGAGAGGGAGGTATCACCTGTTTTTTTACTTCGTGAAGGGACATTCAAACCTAACCCACTCAGGGTTTTGAAACCAACAGCAGAGAATGCTTCAGAACCCTGTCTCTCATTTCATACTAATTCAGAGCAGTATAATGATTGCCTTCGGTCTACTATGAGTGCTTCCTTGCTGAACCCCATTTGGGGGTGTGCATGGGGGGAGCTGGCTTCCTTTTCCCCCAGGCAGCCAGCCTGTGTCAATAGATGGGCCTAGAGCTCCTGTATGACTGAAATTACTTCCTCACCACTGTTTCTAAAGCTGAAAGCTGAATAGCTTTAATCGCTCAAAAGGGCAGTAATCTCCTTGAAGTGCATTGTCTGTTGTGTCTTATTGCTATTATGGAGTAGGATTTACACATTAAAAAGGAACACAATTAGCTTTCTGCATTTACAGGGTATTATAAGCCCAGTCGTGACATCACTGGCAGCCAATCAGAGCATTTCAGTGTATGCAGAATCTAAAGTCCTTTCAGAAAAGAAAACACATTGGAGACGTTATTCTGGTCTGTGTCTGATGTCTCTTGTTTCAGAGACTCCTTCAAGGGTGTAGAAGGCAATAATAATAAAAGTGTCGATTACTCAGTAATGGGCTCCGAAACTGGTGCTTGGATGTGTGGCATAAACTATACAAGGAAATAAACAGAGAATGAACCAGAGAATCTTCGAAACGTGGTGTTTCTTGTAAATAAGGGGAGGCACAGGAATATTTTGATTATGTTTCTTTTTGCACCACAAACGCAACAGCTGGAAACTGAAACTCATAATTATGCTTTACGGACTGGAAAAGCCATTTTAAGGACATCTGATAGTTTTCTGGGTATCCACTGAATAACAGCTTTTTGCAACTACAGAGTATCTTCATGTTCACTCCTTTTCATCTGCTTAACCAAAACAAGTCGGAAGTGAACTATTTAAAACTTTAGATAAGAGCTCTATTCTCCCCTGTTTTGCATCTTGAGCAGTCATTTAGAAAGCAAGCGTGAGAAACTGCCAAATTTGAATTTTTTTTTACACTCATTTTGAGTGGGTACTTGAGATCAAAACAGGTGTAAGCCAGTAAAGAATTAAGGTCCTTATGATGGCAGACTCAGATTTTCTTAAGGCTTTTACATAAAGCCTAATTTCACCAATGTGGTGATATCTCCTCGTCCAGCACTGATTTTCCTGTTATTGCTTGTGCCTACATTCTTCATATAGCTTCTTCATCTGCAAAAAGCTGCAGAATTAAGCAATCCTGTTATGTAGTTAAAAATATACGTGGAAGGGAGGTGAAATTTAAGTTGGAACTTGAAGACATAGAGGGCAAGAGATGGGTGAAAGCTGTGGAGAAGAAGGTTCTTGAGAAAAAGGGGCACGGTTGTGTCATCTGCCTGGAGTGACAGGGAGATAAGTGATAAACAGGGCTTGAAAAGCAATGGTGTTTTCAACTAGATCCTGAAATGAATAGTAGGTCCTCGTTGGCTGAAACAGAAACAACTGTAAATCTCTGCACAGTGTTTTTCTGTGTGGTGGAATAGGCGAAACGGTATGTGTAAAGAAAATGCAAATGGACTGAAATCAGGATTTGACTGATTTGACAAATCCAAAGAGGAATGTGTCTGACCTCCTGTGAACAGTGTAAGGCTGTATTCTTAGGTGTACTTGATTTCCCACATTTACCTATGATCATAGGGAAAATTTCAGGTTGCTGTATGTAAAATGGGAAGCATATGAGCGCCAGCCTCCTCTATGCCATTGAAGTCAACGAACTCTGCACTGCTTATGTACACAGACATGGGAGAGACAGAACCCTCCCTTCTGAAAGCCAGGATAATGATTTAAGAGTAGCTACTTTGCCTACAAGCTGTAGGAAAGATCATTGCCTCAACTTTTTCCTTGTATGTGCTTTGCCTAGTCTTAGCAGCCTAACCTTGGCCTGGCAAATCTCTTTGCTAACGTGTAGAGAGTGATGCAGATAGCTGCTCTGCAATACCACATGGGATACAAAGTTCATTTGCTTTGTCCATTTGCCCAGTGGGAAAGGGGCAGGATTGGGCTACGGTGAGTTTCAGTGCTTTTCAGATAAATCTGCGTACTCCCCTCCTGTGCTCCTTTGTACCTCCATTCAACCCCCTCTAAGTGGGGATTTTAAAAATCAATGCTTGAGGGAATATTACTATGTTCTGCTGCCACATAGAGGCTGAGGAAGGGACCAGCAGTGAAAAAATGAAATTGCCCATTTTGCCTTACAGGCAAATGAAGTTTAAAAATAGATCTTATTCCATTATATTTGGATTTGCTTGCTTCCACGGTCTAATTCAGATAATCAGAGAAGTACGAAATGCTTCTGTTTACGATGAGTTGCTTTTGCATTGGTATTTGCTTGATGTTTCAAAGATATTGTAGATTTTGCTGGCTTTTTTTTTTTTTTTTTGGATGGGCTTTTTTTTCTCAGCAGGTTTTGTATCTTCAGTGTGAAATCAAATGGGTTACAGTGACTTGTCTAACTGGATGAGTTTGCCTGCTGGGAGGTAGGTGTGGAAAAGCTGCTTCTTTTAAGATTGCCTGACAGTGTTAAATAACTGGGAAATGGAAATGAGGGTGGTTATGAGTTTCCGTGTGCGTGTGCAAGTGTGTTTGTGTTTTTCGCTTAGACCTACCATCTTGCTTCTCCATTTGCCAGTGTCAGCAAAATGCTTCTGCCCCTCGCCGCAGGCTCTCCCCGCACCCTTCCCCGTCTTCTTCCTCTTTTCCAGGGCCTCCCTCCTTCAGAGCAGAAACGCCATTTAACCCAGGGGAGGGCACCTCTGAAACGTTACCCAGCGCGAGGTGCTCCGCTGGGTCGCGATGGCTATGGGGAGAGCTGAAACAGAAGCCGGGGGCCAGGCAGCAGGGCGTTAAGGCCGGTTCCCTCGTGCGTGTCTGGTGGCCGCCCTCTTGCCGTTGCCGTGTGGCCGTTTTTGAATCGGAGGGTCCCCAGGGTTTCAGCCCTGGTGTCCGTTAAACTGCCAGCCAGGGCAGCTGGGGGGACGGGGAGGGCCCTGTGCCTCTGGGGATAAAGCGATTTTTTTTAATTTTTTTTTTTATTTTTTTTAAAGACGAGGTCTTTTCCTGGGAAGAACCAGTGGGCCTGGAACGGTTGGGGCTTGCACCCCCCGGGGGGTGGTGGGGGTGGTTTTCAGATGCTTTTCAGTTGGTGCCCCTCCCCGCCCCCCCCAAAATGTCACAGCTGAGGTGTGAGAGCGGGGAATTTAAACCAAACAGAGGTTTGTGCTTTCTTGGTCATTTTTCTTTGATGCGCTTTGAGGGCCGGGCTGGAGGTTGAGAACCAGACCTGGAAGATACTATATGTTGTATGTGTATGTATATTTTGCATTTGGGGGCTCAGTTTTGAAAGGCACAGCTTTTCCTTCCCACTCCTCCTTAGCTGGAGAGTAAAAGAGGCCAAGGTGGAGGTGGAGGTGAGCCTCCAGTGTAGAGAGAGAAAGTTGCTTCAGTCATAACTGCTTGCAACCTGCTCTCCAGGCTGAACCCAGGAAAAACTGCTGCCAGATAAAATGTTTTCTAAGCAACTTGATTGACCTTCACAATGTGCAGTTGTTGATGCCTGCATTTGCCCTGTATAATAAGTGTCATCAAACATATTAGCTTTGAAAGTGCATGTAGTTTCACTTTGCTGTGCTGCAGCATAAATAAGGAAAATAAACCTTCTTGTGTAATACCAGTTCAATACATATATCTTACTGGGGACAGTAACAATAATCCTGTACATTTGATGAGTCTATAGCATCGGTTTAAGGGGAAATGAAGCAAAAAAATGATATCATCAGTATTGTTTTACAGGTAGTTGAAATATGTATACTTCTTTCAATGTTTTCAAACATAACATTAAAAACGTTCATAAAATTAAATTTGGATCCTGGTATTTGATAGTTTATGGAGGATATCCAGATTTAGTTGGAGACAGCTCCACTGGAATTGCATTCTCAACAGTGTTAAACCTAGAAATATGTGCGCGTGTGGTGGGAATGGATGTATTTTGTGGTTTTAGCTGTGTCAACAGGTGTGTATATATATTCGATGGCTGACTACTCATCAGAAAATCTCTAGCTCCCTACTTGTCGGAATTTGGCAAATGCTCAGATTTTGCATGTTTTGCATTTCTGGGGAGGGATTGTTTATAAAAGAAAAGCTGACTTCTTTCTGAAGTATTTGAACAGAATACTTTTCCTTAAGCTTAAAAGCTAATGATAACAAACAGGTTTCTTCTTCCTTTTGTGTTTTATACTGTGGAATGATCTGCTTTACTAAAGCTTTTTGTGATTTAGGAAATGCTGATCTTTGTCCTAATGGCTGAAACAGATGTTTTTGAAATACAGGAAGGTCCCAGGAGATGGCAGTGTACAACAACACATTTCAAAATATTTCTTGGAAACTAAAAGCATTTCACAATTAAAATTGAGTTGTTATTTTGTAAAATGTTCATATTATTATTTCAGGGAAGTTTATCAAAGAACAAAATGATCAGGTAGGTTTGTTTACTGATAGCCTACTTTAGTAGACAAGTTTGCATGTCTTATCATTTGTACAGTGAACCACCACTGTATATTAACCGAACCACTAGATGACAAGATACAGTTTGCCTTGTTCAGCATCTTTATGTGCAATTCAGTAATAGATTGTAATCTGCAGTAGGTTGTAATACGCATTTAGTTAGGATAGCTCACAATTCAGTTTCTTTTATATTTTTGCTGTAACACTACACACGGTTTCTCTGTATTGTCCTATATTGCAATTTAAACTCTGTGAATAACCTAATTTAACACATTTTTTAGTAATGGTCATATTGCTTAGGTATACACGGTGCCTCAATTTTAATAATTTTACTCTACTAAATAGAGTAAACTTCAGGTTTCAATTTTTCCAATTTTTTGAGAATATAGCCTGAGAGTAAAAAATTTTATTTTTTTTAGCATTCATTTATGACTGTTGAGAACTGTTAGCATGAAAATAAACTTAGCAAAATTTCATCACATACTTTTCAGGAAAAGAAGGTTTTATTTTAAATAAAGGTATTTATGTACTGTAAGGGTATTCAAAGAGTTGAAAATATCTTCTCTTTAAAGTTTCAAAGTTGGATCTAATATTTGGAGACAGCTTTTGCAATGAAGTCCAGGGGACAACATGTGGATTTCTTTGTGGAGTTTCCTTATTATTATCTGAGAGTGTTATAAAGGATTTTCTTCCATTGTGGGAACAATTTGTGGCCAATTCTGGAGGTTACTTCTACCAGGCTAAGCACCTCTCATATCTATCAGCTTTGAGATCTTTTTTGAAGTCTATCAAAGAATAGCACTTGTCACTGCAAAGGGACCTCAAGAAAACACGGTTATATGGCAACATCTGGATGAACCCAATGACTTTGTGGTAATTGAGGAGTTATAAAAAGCAGAAATTGTCTCAAAATGTCAAGTTCTTTTTATGATTTCTTTTGCAGTAGCTGGAGTCCGTGAGGATGTCTTTTTGATCTGGAAGGAGTTGGAGGAAGCCAGGAGTACAGTGAAACAAGTTCAGAAAATTTTATCAGAATCTGACCAGCCTGCTTCTCAAGATGGTATAATTTATGTTTCTTTCAAGAGAGTTACCATTATATTAATGTTCAATATTTTATTTGTGAACAGTTTTGATTACATGTCAATTTGGGGATGATTTTCTCAGAAATGTGTATATACAGGTAGCAACTGTACTTGGCATCAAAATGTAGGGTTGCTTAAAACTTTTCATTATAAATCTCTGTTTACTGCTGCTTAAACTTGCTGAATTTTAACAGCTCATGCTGAAACACACCATTTTTAGTTCACCAGTGACTGGGTTTAGAAATTAGCTAGATTTCAAGATATTGAAATAGATTTGTTGTGGTCTCTCCCTCTCTGCCTGGGCCAGTAAATTTTTAATTTTATTCTACACAGTGCTGGGGAAGTACCTCATCTCTCTCCCATCATGGTCGTCTTAGGATAGCCTCCAACCTGGTATCTAGTTCATTCCCCTAAAAGGGAAGAAGTGTGGGTTTGAATTCTCTTAGTCAAAGGTAAAGGACTGAAACTGATTTTGGATGAGTGCTCTGACAACTCTTGTGTTAAGAAATATGGAGGAACACCCATACTTGTTCATTAAACTGACAGTTCCCACCATTACGTTTGGCCTAGAACATGATCCATTTGTTGTTCTGTGCATATCGATTGGATTGAGCCCTATTTGAGACAGAAGCATAGCTGGTTTCTGAATCTCTGGAAGGTTTTGACAGGGGATGGTGAGAAACTACTCAGCCCTGCGAAGATGGAGGTTCTCTGGGCATGTTCTGGTGCAAAATGATCCCACTGACAAGACCTAAATACTGAAAATTTAGGAATCTGAAGAGTCTAGGCAGCTTCAGTGTTGGACTGCAACTGCGGGGGTGAATTTTCAGGATCATAGCTATGATTGCCAGTGCCTCCATTCCGCAATAGTGCTGGTTTTAAAATACTTACATGGATTCTGGTGGTATTTTTTGCATAAGTTGATACAAGATTCAGGTTGAGTTAGCACAACCAGTCATCAGTGATTTTGTGTAGTTCCAGTATTGTTTTTGCAGTGCAATTGCTTTCGCTTTGGCTAGATGGAGGCTGGGGCCAGACACCCTTTTCTGGATCACCTGCTGCAGAATGCTTTGTACAGTCAGTTGGCCAGTCACTTGAACTCTCAGTGGCGTGTTGAGATGTGTGACTAGGGTGGTGATGGTGAAGATTTGAAGCTGCCTGCACTGGGGTTGCACATCTGTCAATAACGTAACTCTGCGGGATTTAGGCTTGAGTTTTTTTCTTCTGTGAAGGCATAATACAGTTCTTTATACTGGTAATCACAGAATCATAAAATCATAGAATCTTCATGGTTGGAAAGGACCTTTGAGATCATCGAGTCCAACCATACACACACACACACAAAAACCCAAAAAACCAAAACCAACAACCTACAATCTCTGCCCTTCAGAGCATGCCCTGAAGTGCCAAATCTAGACATTTCTTAAATACCTCTAGGGACGGTGACTCAACCACCTCCCTGGGCAGGCTGTTCCAGTGCCTGACCACTCTTTCCGTAAAGTAATTCTTCCTAATATCTAATCTAAACCTCCCCTGCCGCAACTTCAGACCATTTCCTCTGGTCCTGTCATTATTCACCTGGGAGAAGAGGCCAACACCCACCTCTCTCCAACCTCCTTTCAGGTAGTTGTAGGGGGCAATGAGGTCCTCATGAGGCTAAACATGCCCAGCTCCCTCAGCCTCTCCTCATATGACCTGGTCTCCAGACCCCTCACCAGCCTGGTAGCTCTCCTCTGGACACGCTCCAGCACTTCAATGTCCCTCTTGTACAGAGGGGCCCAGAACTGAACACAGTACTCGAGGTGAAGCCTCACCAGTGCCGAGTACAGAGGCACCATCACTTCCCTACTCCTGCTGGCCACGCTATTCCCGATACAGGCCAGGATGCTGTTGGCCTTCTTGGCCACCTGGGCACACTGCTGGCTCGTGTTAAGCTGGCTCCACCAGCACCCCCAGGTCCTTTTCTGCTGGGCAGCTTTCCAGCCACTCTTCCCCAAGCCTGTAGCGTTGCTTGGGGTTGTTGTGACCGAAATGCAGGACCCGGCACTTGGCCTTATTAAACCTCATACCGTTGGCCTTGGCCCATCGATCCAGCCTGTCCAGGTCCCTCTGTAGAGCCTTCCTACCCTCAAGCAGATCAACACTCCCACCTAGTTTGGTGTCATCTGCAAACTTACTGAGGGTGCACTCAATCCCCTCATCCAGATCATTGATAAAGATATTAAACAAAACTGGCCCCAAAACTGAGCCCTGAGGGACACCACTGGTGACCGGCCGCCAAGAGGATTTCACCCCATTAATCACAACTCTCTGGGCACGGCCATCCAGCCAGTTTTTAACCCAGCAAAGAGTACACTTGTCTATGCCATGATTCGCCAGCTTCTCCAGGAGAATGCTGTGGGGGACGGTGTCAAAGGCCTTACCAAAGTCCAGATAGACAACGTCCACAGCCTTCCCCACATCCAGAAGGTGGGTCACATGGTCATAGAAAGAGATCAGGTTGGTTAAGCAGGACCTCCTTTTCCTAAACCCATGCTGGTTGGCCCTGATCCCTTGGCTGCCCTTCACTTGCCGTGAGAGCTCACTCAAGATGATCCTCTCCATGATCTTTCCTGGTACCGAGGTCAGGCTGACAGGCCTGTAGTTTCCCGGATCCTCCTTCCGACCCTTCTTGTAGATGTGCATCACATTAGCCACCCTCCAGTCATCTGGTACATCCCCTGTTGACCAGGATTGTTGATAAATGATGGAGAGAGGCTTGGTGAGCTCTCCCGCCAGCTCCCTGAGTACTCTTGGGTTAATCCAATCTGGCCCCATAGACTTACGTGTGTCTGGGTGCTGAAGCAGATCATTGACTACTTCCTCCTGGATTATGGGTGCGTTGTTCTGCTCTCCATCCTTATCTTCTAGCCCAGGAGGCTGAACACTCTGGGGATAAATAGCATCTTCTGAACTAGCAGGACTTCCCATATGAGGTTAAACAGCTATACCATAATCCATATGAACAAAAAGACCACAGCAAAGCTGCAACAGCACCCTAATTTCAGTGTTTATTTATGTTTTCCTGACTATGCAGCTTTAGTGTTCTTTTAGTGTTTGCCTTTGTACATAATCACTTCCTAAATAAATTAAAAGAAATTAAATTAGTGTGATTTATTTTTTCAGTTCTTCAGCATTATTTGACTGTTGCCCGTTAATCCAAATAACTGCAGTTTTTCTTTTTGCCTGCATTTCTTCGTCGTTTTGCCTTCCTGATCTGTTTAAAATGCTCTGCTGCAAAATGTAGTTCTGAAGATTGCAATGTTCTGCAGGAGAAGAAACAGAAAAAGAGACAATTTTTCTGCTTACTCTCCAGATAACGCACTAGTTACCTGAACTGAGACATGACTTTTTACATAAAGCATGTGGAAGAAAGAAAACAACACTTTTCTTTTTAAAATTGTGTGAGTGCATTTGTGACGCTTGCCATACTGGCTGTTCTAAGGACCACGAGCAATCAGAAAGCAAATGTTTCCACATGAACAGGCTCTGACCCTGCACCTAACCTGATGCTGGCTGATCTCTGTGTGTGTTAAGGCAGTAGATGTCTCCATAGGTTTGTTTGCAGGCTCAGGATCTCAGTACTGTTGTCACTGTATCTGGCTCTAAACAGAGTAGACATTCATACCACCTACGTCCACCAAAATTAAAGTGTGACAAAATAAATTCACCTTGCTATGAGAACCAGTGCTGGGTCATTTGGTTTAGGCATGGTTTATTGAATTAGTGATGAGTGAATGTAGAGCCCTGTATTCTATTACTGGTACCCAGAGATGTGCAGTGCCCAACCTTAAAAGGGTCCTTCAAAAATTTCTAAGACAATATGACATAAAACGGTAAACAGGAGAACAGTCATACCAGATCAGACAAAAAAAATAAAATACCCTTTTTCTTACAGTATCAATTAAAAATGCTAAAAGAAGGGTGTAGAACTAGAGAAAATGTTAAGATGGTAAACAAGTGATTTGTGGCTTGGGATACGTGGTATAATATTCAGCCTATAAAAAGGCAATATTGCAGAGAAACACAGTAAAATCTTTTCCAAAGACATTGTGGTTTGCCTTTGAATGGCCTTCTCTGAAAAAGACCAATGGCAATGTTAACCAATGTTCTCCTTTTTTCAATTTTTTCAATTATATCTTTTTCAATTATATCTTCCATTGTTTCATTTTCTCAAATGATTCTCCTTGAGTTAGACATCTTATATAGGAATTTTTTCTGGCATTTTGTGATTCAACCAGTGTGAAGGTTAAGTCAACCATATTCCTTTTATACGTTGATCCTGTAGCTATTTATCTTCTTCCCTCCTTGACTTCTGATGGGTTTGTTCCAGTTAAAAAGGACTTTCTTGTGAAGAATTGTCTGATAAGAAAAAAATACACAACCAAAGTAGAAAATATTAAAAAACAGCCAGAAATATCTGCTCTCTCCAATGTTCTTGGTGCACGCAGAACAAATTTGAAAATTTTAACTCCAGTATCATAGCCTATTTTTGAAAGTAGCTTATCCAAAATAAACTGTGTTATACAGGAGATTTTGTTTGTTTTATTTTATTTTTTAGCAACCAAAACTGATCATCCGTTACAAAAGCACACATCTGACAAATATTTGAGTTCTGAGAAGTGGTTACAGAAGTATGGCTTGAAAGCTCAGAAGCTCACACTGTACGATGCACTTGCTGATTGTACTTTTCGCCATGCAGATGGGATTGTTGACATAAAAACTAAACCAGAGGATGAATCTTCACAAACTGATGCTGTGAGTATTGTTGATTTTCCTTCATGTCCTGTGAGTTGTTTGGTTTTTTTTTTAAAGTTTGAAAACTTGACAGATAGATAGATGAATTTATGATAAAGTGTATGGTCCATTTTTTGTAGGTTTTGTTCAAATCAGCTTAAGATTGTTTCAAAGAACTATTTGAAAATGACTGTTTTAAGGAGTCCTTCCTGGTCCACATATAATCTGCAAGGAAGAATCTGGACTCGCTTAAGCAATACCTTGTATTTTTATGGGGTAGGGCAAAGATTGCTTGTCATCTTTATTTTTCTTTAGAAAAAGTGTTGGTCTCAGCTGCTCTGGTGTTTGCAGGTCCTTAAATTTGGATTCATTTGTCTTCTATTTATTTTTCTCAAGCTCTAACATTACACTGTTTGGTAAGCTTTTGGTTTTGCTAGCTACAAGAATAAAACCAGTTTCTATTGACTATTGCTAGGAGCACCTTATCCCATGTCTATTTCTGCACATGTTCATATGCAACAAGCATGTACCTTTGAAGTTTGTTTGCCAAATATTAAAGGCACTGCAAAATAATGTGTTTTGGAACATGAAACATGTTTTTCTTGCCTGTAGGAGACAAAGAGGAAGGTAATTCATGCAAAATACTGTGACAAGTTTGTACATACCTTGTGGAAAGATGGATCTGTAGTTCACGTGTATGTTAGTACAGAAAAATATAAGCAGTATGAAGAGAAAATGAGGGCGGCTCTCAGACAAGTGGAAGGAAGGTTAGTGTTCTGTCACGCAAAATCAGTTTGTATTATTTTACATTGGTGTTGAAATGTTTGACGTTTACTGTCATAATAAGCTCAAGTGGTTGGTAAACTGCCAGTAGCAGTACTAAGCCAGAAATCCATTTTAGATCAGAATCTTGTGTGTAGGATTTCTTAGTAGTCACATAAGAAAACCGATGAACAGGTTTGTGTTTTGTTATCCTTCTGGAACATAAACATGAAAGTCAGCCTGCACATTATTGAAATACTACTGAAAGTGCCAAAAAGCATCAGGACATAAGGTAGCAGATAACTTCTAGAATCATCAATAAAACTTTAGTAAACATTCATCCTGGGATGTACCTAGGATCTCTTGTGATACCTCTAATACCAAGTAGCACAGCTTGGGTTGTGCCTGTACTGATACTGGTTATCTGCCCTTTTTGCAATTTTATGGTGAAGACGAGTTTGAATAGTCTAGATCACCGTCAGGGCATGGGCTATTAAGTAATGCATATGATCAGAAGTTCAGTGCTCAAGCTAGCTCTGTAGTTTACTTTTCTGCAGCTGTATAGATACACTCTTAGCTTTTGTAGGACATCTACAGTAAGAAGGCAATCTGAGAGTCTGATTGATCTGTCCTAAAGATGCCCTAAAGTAATTTGGCTTTCATGTCTACATTAGGAGAAGAAGGAAACTTTCAAAATGGATATTGTAGAACCGAGAGAAAAAATAAATGTTGCCCTCTGTTTTGTATATTAGGACAATGAGATGTCTCACTGAAAAAAGCAGGATTTGAACTTTCATTTTATTGTTACTTCTCTACCAAAAGAATAACAGCCTGAATACATTTAGCAAGGTCAAGCAGAATTTTGCTACTCCTTTTAATTTATCTTCATCCTGCTGTATTTAGGATAACATTAACATACTGTGAAAGGAAAATTTCAGGTAAAGTGTTTTGATGAGTTTCTATTTTTGAAATCTGAGCCAAGATGATGGGTTTGCTGTTTTGAATAGTTCATCTCACTGTTAAAAAGTCTTGGTAGACCTCATCAAACACTTCGGGGTATAACTAATGGAAAAATAGCAAATGTAATAGTAACCTTTAAATTTCCATTGTATCATTTTTTTAAACCTCCGTGGAGATGAGTAATATTTTTCCCAGGGCCATTATATTCCGTCTGTTAAATGTCTCTGTTTCACAGCAGGCAAGTAGTTTATGACTCTCAAGGGAAATCAGATTTGGACCTGCTGCAGCCATTACTGAGGAAATGTTCTTGTACGCAGCAGTATGTATGCGTGTATCTAACTGGCAGGCGTGCTTAAATCCTGTTTAAAATGTAAAACTAAGTCTGTATATAAGGTTCAAGGTCAGCAAAGCAACGAAGCATCTGTGTTATATTAAGACTCTTCAAAGTGCTCAAGTTCCTTGCAGAATAGGTTCTCAAGTGGTTCCCTGAAAAGGGAAGCATATTAGCATATGCTTAAATGATTTCCTGAGTTCAAGCTGGAGAACAGTTACAGGGGCAACAGTTATAGTTACTTCCTTGTGGTTTTCCCAGCTCAAACTACCTAATAATTGACTTTATAAAGGTGCTGTATTGCTTTGTCTGTTTTGTCTGTCTCCAGCTTCCTACTGAAATTAGAAAATAAATATGTCTTGTGTTATGTAGTCACAGAGGATTGGTTCATTGAGGCCAATATATCGCTTCTGACAGTGAGTGGTAACAGGTGCTTAGGGAAAGAGAATAAGAGGTACAGCAGTGATGAAAAGATCCTTCTTGTTAGATTTTGATACGCAAAGCTCCAAAGATCTTACAGACCAGTTTTTAATATTTTTTTTCCTCCCCCAGGATTAAGTGGCTTCAACAGGGAAGCAGAGGGCTCTTTGGGAATGTGTTTGAAGATGATGTCTATATTCTTATTGATACCTCCCAGTCTATGAAGGATAAGCTACCACGGGTGAAAGAGAAAATATTTCAGCTCATACAGGTGTGATAAAGTGATGATTCTGACAACTGACAAGCATTTTAGACTAGGCTGATCTTTTCTGGGTGGTTATTACTCTAGGTTCTGTTTTGTGTTTGATTTTGTTTTGTGGGTTTTTTTTAAATTATTTTAAAAAACCAGAAGCATTATAAAAATATTTTGATTTTCCTTGGTGTGCTCATTTTTCAGTTAAAAATTTATATTGTTTCCTCATTTGAATAAATATTTGAAAAAAAAAGAGGAAAATGTTAAAAATTAAAAAAGCTTTAGTAGTTCTTCTTTCCCTCAAGTCATCTCCCTCCTAAAAAAAATTGAAAGAAAAAACCAAAAAAACCCCTATGCAATAAAACACATTTTCATTTTTATTTTTAGGCAGCGTCATCCAGTTCCACTGGCATGTTGTGATTTGTAATGTGTGTTCTAGATTCACTTTCATGCTTTTACAATAGAGAGTCTAGAACGTTTTGAACTTGCTTGCATCTTACAGTAACTCAGAACTTTGCAAAGGGACTTGCAAAGTGCAGAAGTACCTCAAAAGCAGTGAGTACTGGGAGACACATCTAATACAGGATTTATCTTACCTAGTTTTAGAAATCTACAATGATGTCACCTGAGCTTACATTAGTATTTGAGAGAAGCAGGCACTGTTAAAGCATGATTAATCTTAACTTTTTTAGACCTGAGAGGAGTAACTGACAGAAATTCGATTAGTCTGGCATTGATAGCAATCATTATTAGGGCTAGAAAATGTAAAACTGTAACAGAGGTTTTTGAGCTAAGTGCACAAGTGATAGGACATAGTATCATGTGGTCCTCTAGGCAGATCAGCACTAGAAAATTATTAGATACCGTGCCAGAAGGTTTCACGGGCAGCTACACAGAAATGGTGATGAAAGGGAGGCAAAGATTCCAGGCTCTGAAATTTTGTACTAGCTTGCACAAATCTCTCCCTCCTTACAACTTCTGTCCAAAAGCAACTTCAGCAGATTCTTAGCTTAATTCTCTCTAGCTGTCCTAGTTCCCCTTGCCAGTGCTCTACATTGATTCTTGTTCTCCTCCTCTAAATGATGTCTTTCTTTGATTCTGATTTCAATTTCCTTTGGTCAGCAATCATAATCTCTTCCTTATACCACTATTCATACCAAGTTTCATCTCTCTCTTTCTTGCCCTCCTAGATATTTGACATATGAGTAAATGAGGACTTACATCAGGAAGTTCAAGTAATCTTAATAATTTTAAGCAATAATTCGCTCTCTCTCCATATGTCTCTTTGTGTACCATAACTGAATGTTATTGTAATTTATTGTAACCATATAATCAGCTCTGTATAATAATTAAAACAACTCCTACCAGTCAGTATTTCAGGATACAAGTATTCTTTCTGTTAACACTGAGTAAAATTCAGATGCTGTCTCTTGCAGGAACAATTGAGATGCAAAAAGAGATTTAACTTTGTGAAATTTAGTGCTCAAGCAGTGGCATGGCAAGAGAAACTTGCTGAAGTTAATGAGGAAAATTTGCAAGATGCTTGGCTTTGGATAAAAGGGCTTGAGGTAACATGGGAACTAATTATCATAAAGCATGTTTGTACAAAGTTATATTTGTGTCTTCTCTTTCTGTATGGCTGGGGTATTTTTGGATTGACTAAGTATTTGACTTGAGTAAGCTGAAAATATAGATGATGTATAGACTTTAGTAGATCTGAGTAAAACGTATTATCTTTGTCAGGTATAATAATCCTTTAACAGTGGACCTGTTTATAAGATCATGTTAATTAAACTTGCAGCCTGCTATGTTTAGTAGCCACAATGCAAGCTTTGGCTAATTTGATTTCTCTAGGCACCATGACAGTGCTCAGACCCTGTGTCTAAATTTGCCACTCTTGGTGCAGGGATGCTGCATGGATGAGGGCTGTCGCTGGCAGGCTTACAGCTCAGGGATGGTACAGAAAACTGGTGCCAGCGAACTGGAGGAGCATTTCTAGTCCCTTTTGGTGCCTAGATAGACAGCTGACTGTAGCCTTCATAGGAACACGAGAGCAACCATACTTCGACCAAATGCCTGCCTGTCTACTCAATATTCTTTCTCTGACAGTGGCCAAAATCTGAGGATTTTTCCCTGAAACAGTACAAATGCTTGTAGTTAGCCACAGTCAGCCACCAGACTATAGCTGTCGGCAGTTTTAGGACCAGTTAATGTGTCAAATGTGGACAGCAATGTTATGAGCACAGGACTAAAAATCAGTTGTACAACAGTACCGATATATCCCATGTCAAGTTTTCTAACACAAAAACCATGTTTATAAAATAAAAGTCCTCAGCATTATGACAGCTTTTCCTCAAACTTTATCATTAAATTCTTGGGGAGGAGGGAATAGCGGAAGCTACATAATACCTCTGAGACTACAAAGCAAGATAAATAACTTGGTATTCTCAGAAAGTACTACCAGACAAACACACGGAGAAAAGAAAGTATTAGTGTGGCCTCACTGAGTAGTTGGTGAATACTTATAACTGAGGTTAGTAAACTTAGTTTTACTGCCTTTCTTGAGACTTGAAAAGTTGGCAGTGTTTAAGCCATATACATGGTACAGCATCGTGCAAGTTCAATAATACTTTGAACTACTATACTTTGATACCATCTTGCACCATTTGGGAATGGCCTTTTTCATCATTATTCATGAAGTTGTGAATTGTTGATTATAAATTTCCTTCTAAGTTCAGATCTAGACATCTGAAATGGTACAGAAAACAGTCTACTTTTTTTGGGGATGACATCTGCTGCTGACCTTTTAGTCTGTTTAAAGCAGTGCAGGCATAAGTCTGAGATCAGAAAGCTGGCTTTAGAGTGAAGCTGAAATGAACAGAAGATTGCTCTGGAATATTAATCAGAGTAGATCCTTTGATCTTATTTTATACACATTGGTCCCGGGATGTTGAATAAGGAAGCTGAGCTATAAACAGCAACTAACTGTTCCTTAAAAATCCTTTAGAGGTGCTAAACTTTAAAACTTTGGGGGTGATTATGCCATGTAGTTGAAGCATGTCAACTTTGTTTAAACACTGATAAAAACAGTAACAGTAGCAACTGAGAAATTTAAAATTAACAGCTGTTATTGTAAGGTACATAGTTATTTCACTCACATCATCAGCATCCACAGTATTTTCCCGTGATATAGTGGAAGAAGTTGTTTTGTTTCAAATCAGATCACACCCACGTACCATTATTGAAAAGAGCCAGGATGGCAAATTTACACATAATAATGAGTGATGTGTGCCTAAAACTTTATAATGCTTACTAAAACATTAGTAACATTAGCTATATTTAACACAAAGAAAATGGCTCAGGCTAGTTATTTCTTATGAGTGAGTACTGATAAGGATTGTTTGTGGATTAGAAGATAGGACTATAAAGTATCTGAACTATCTTGTTGTCTGGCCCATGTAGTCTTACGTAGACATACAGAGTCACTCTCAGAGTGTATCTCCTATTCCATTTCACCTGATTTACTTACTCTGCCCTTTCTAATAGAACTGTTTGCTGGAGGGATGGACTGGAGGAAGTTTTAACACAATTATTTGGACTGAAGAAATAATGCTATCTTTTAACATATTTTTGCATGTATGGGTCAATGTTAGTGATTTACATTTAGCTTCTGTAATGCATTATATATGTGGATCCTGAGTCTCTTCTCACTTACACCACTGCAGTCCTCACAGCCCTCCAAACTGGTACTAAAAAACACTCATACCATTTCAGGGATTTTGCTTTGGCCCCATTGAAAGGCTAAGACTAAGACTTCATGAAACACTTTTCCATACTGATATAACCTTACATTTTCCTTAAATTTGGAAGGCCTTGTACACTGAATTTTTGAAAGGTGGAAGTCTGAAGATGTAAACTGTAATTTTTAGGTTCCCATAAGCTGTGAAATGCATTTCAGTGAGTCTGGAGTTGCATTTAGTCTAAAAAGAAAAAACACAGATCACGATCACTAAGTTTGTGAATGACACAGGAAAAGTGCTAGTATTACTCAAATATGAATATTTAAGGGGCACAGTATTGCTTTATTGCATATGTTTTGCTGTTATAGCTAACTTCTGTGCCTAAAAATACATGATGTTTACATTGATGTGCTGAGGGGGTAGATGGGAGATAGTCTGGAAAAAATACTGTTCAGAAAACCAGGAAGTCCTTTACCTATTTTTGAGAAATAAACCCATACAACTCTTTTGAATATGTACTTCAAGGGAGTGTGATGAGTTGGCTGTCAGGAGCAGCATTGGGAAAATATAATCAAATATAACTTTTATTTCACATCTTGCTATCTGTTTATAGTCTTTTAGTGATTGCTTTTGCTTCTACAGCTTCTATTTCTGTTGCCTGTATTTTGCTTCTGCATGTTTCCATAAGTACTGAATACCAATTTTGTACCAATTTATGTTACTTTGACATTTGATTTGATTTTTCTAGCTATTTGACATAAATATTTTCACCATATTATTACTCATTTCGGTTCTGTAATATCCCTTGAATCAGTACACTGTCATATGAATTTAAGAATAGAGGCAAAGAACTGTTAGTATTTATAGCAGTGTATTTGTTTTTTTCTTTTTGGTTTCTTAGGCTGGAAGTTCCACAAATACACTCAAAGCTCTCCAGGTTGCTTTTGCCGATACTGACACTCAGGCTATCTATCTCTTGACTGATGGGAGACCTGACCAGGTATTTCTGAAATGAGAAAACAGAAAATGCAGTAATGTGGTGCTACAGTGATGGTGTCAGAAGGCTGAAGTATGAGATTAATATCATACCTGCAGAGCTGAGTCTCTTGGACATTGTCATAATCTTGAAAAATTGTATGTGAAAAATGTGCTGTTTGTGAATGGGTTTTGATTAGAACTCTCTGCCCATAGTCTAGTCTTTGGTGCGTGATAACTCATGACATTTCCCATGAGTTACTTTAAGGATCTGGTAACTGATTAAACATTAAACTGTATGTTAGTATCAAGGTTAGGATTTGTGTTAAATAAAGTATCTCCCTGATTTAGTACAAATATCTCATGAATTAAAAATCAGGAAATAATGATGGTCCCATAGAATCATAGAATTGTTAGGGTTGGAAGGGACCTTAAAGATCATCTAGTTCCAACCCCGCTGCCAGGGGCAGGGACACCTCCCACTAGATCAGGCTGCTCAGAGCCCCATCCAGCCTGGCCTTAAAATCTTCCAGGGATGGGGCTTCTACCACCTCTCTGGGCAACCTGTTCCAGTGTCTCACCACCCTCATGGTGAAGAACTTCTTCCTAACGTCCAGTCTGAATCAACCCATCTCTAGTTTTAATCCATTCCCTCTAGTCCTACCACTACCTGACATGCTAAAACGTCCCTCACCAGCTTTCTCGTAGGCCCCCTTAAGATACTGGTAGGCCACTATAAGGTCTCCTCGGAGCCTTCTTTTCTCCAGGCTGAATGTCCCATGATATGGTTGGATTTAAATATTAAAACCCTGCAATCCTGTGTGATGGCTTGAAAACCTAAAAAGAAAATGTTTGATAGCAAAATAAAAAAAACACCCAAGTTTGTGTTCAACGTTTTTCCACGAAGAACATGTCAAATTTTTAGGTAGGTACCTTCTTACATTCTGTTGCAGAACTTACAAAAAGGCTATGTCATGTCTGAGGAGTAAGGGCCTAATTATTAATTTAAACCATTTTCCTAGAAAGATGTTACCATTAATATTGTTCCATTAGGTCTCTGTATGATACCAAATCCCATTTTCATCCTACTGAGTCAAATTTGATCTCATGTAGGTGCAATTCTGGAGTAGCAGTGATCTGGAGTTGCTTTAAGTCTAGCTTTAAATGGATAATAAAATCAAATGGGTTGTTACCGTGACTTTTTAAAATGATACTCTTTCATGTTGTATTGGGTTATATAACACCAACTAAAAACTGGGAAAAAACCCACTTGTTGATCAGATATAATGATGCAAATTAGGTGGAACTGAGCTTATAAACTGTAATGCGCAGCGAAAACTAGCTGGTATGCTAAGAATACTGTATTTGCTATTGAAAATTTAGCTTGGTTGTAATGGCAGATATGCAGCAAAACTCTGACTTAGGTAAATAGCTGGGCTGAAGGGCACATAAAATTAATTACTGAAGCCTATACAATAAATCTAGGATTCAGGAAGTATAAACTTTCAGAAAGAATTTATTTAAATCTTGATAAAGAAGAAAAATGATAAAGGCTCACTTTTCTTTTTGTTCTATTTTTCTTGATAAAAGTAAAGTGGCCCATTGGGAAGGGTGTATTTATATGCTTCAAAGACATTTGAATATCAAAATGTAAACGTGAATTAAATCAGCAGATGAGAAACTTCGACTTAGATCTTTTAATGTTTTTAGTTTCAGTTTTAATCTTTGATATTTTCTAAAGGTAAGTTGATTGTTATTGACTGTCACTCATTAAAACTCAATTTACAACAGATCAGAATCTTTCATTGTTTCACACTTACTTTTGCTAGCTAGCAGTGTGTATTCATATTTTGTTAAAGAATAATTTGGCTAAAGATACATTTATATTTCTTTTTTCCTAATTAATAATGGCTGTTATGAAATATGTTATACTTTTTAGACAAAAAAGAGGAAATGACCAAGATTGCTTTTAACTATAAAGTGCAACAAACAAATATATTGCAAATATCAGCAGAAAGCTAAATTTATTAACATTTATGTCAGTATTCTGAACAACCAAAGTGTTATCAGAAGTTAGAGAATTTCTTTCTACCAGATCCTTCAAAATTTTTAGACATGGCAGATCTTTTACTTCCTTGCCTAATTTTTATTTATTTATTGGAGGAAGAACACTAGCTTTCCTATTTTCTCAGCCTCTGTTTTGTTTTCTGGTATTGAATCAACTTATCATTGAACTAATTTAGCTTAATAAAAATAGCAACAGTTATATACATCCAAAAATATTCAGTTATATACATCCAGTGATACTAAACACCAATGTAGTAGTTCGGTTTCCTATACTTAGTAATTTCCTTTAAGACTTCAGAAACAGAGTACTGCTTATATTATAATTTAAACTTTATTTGTTAGAGTATCCTGTGCCTTAATGCATTATCATTGTTTCAAATTCAATTTTAATTAGCTCATTTTATATAATTATGAAATAGCAATCCATATAAAATGTATGCTTTTTACGAATCTATGTCTGTCTCTAAGCAACAGTATGACTGATTAGATTCTTACAAATTCTTCATATTTTGATAAATACATTTCTAGATGTCACATGTTTAATATACATTTTTCAATTTTCAGCCCCCCCAAATAATTCTGGTTCAAGTCCAGCTTCATCGTAAAATTCCCATCCATACAGTATCCTTCAACTGTGATGATATAGAAGCTAATAAATTTTTATACAAACTATCTACTGAAACTGGGGGACGGTTTCATTATTACAACATTTATTTGACTGATCCTGATGCTGCAGAGTTTATTGTTGTGAGTATTTTAAAATAAATGTGTTTATTTCTTCATGCTATTGAAGGAACCACAGGACTTGCATTATTGTGATTTCATTATTACAATAGATTATTAAAAAAAAAGATTGTTAATCCTAGTCAGATTTGAAGTCACGTGAAAGCAATAAGTGTGCCATTTTTTGCTTATGGAATTTTATTAGACAACAACAACAAAATGCCCAAATATCATGCAACATACATTCGTACTGCTACTGTTGCAAAAAATGACCAGCCCAAAAAACATATAGATCAAATTCAGCTCTGGAAGAAATGTATGTGATCTTTTTGTCTTAGAAATAACTTACTGTTTAAAATGAAACCATGGTTTGTATTCTGTTAATAAATGAGGGAATGAAGAGCTGAATTTGAATAATGATGAATGCATGATTCTATGAATTTTGCTGGAAGTTTGCTCTACAATAGCCACTGGGGAGAGATCTATAATGCATAAAATGACTCGAATAGCAGTGAAGTGTGACTAAGCAGCTCAATCTAACAATCCCCAATAGGAAATTTCTGAATAGACTATCAGAAATGCCCATTTAAAGCATATTCTTGCTTTTAATTAAAGTTAAAACTCAGTTAATTAGTTCCACAAATTTTAGAAATGGTGGTAGTGGAACAATGAGAAGAACCAGGAACTTCCTGTAGTAGGAAATTTAGAACTTTGCAGATACTGATCAGAAGGAATATGTGAAAATACTAAAGCTCTTGAAAGATATCAGAGAATGTGCTGGGCAATTTCGATGATTCTGCAGATGTGGACTGTGTGACACTGCATACGTTGGAAAGATGAGGGACAGAGCCTGTGTTGTCCATCTCCAGACTTTGGGCCCTGTGGGAGTTGTAAAGGGATCATCATTGGAATTTCCTTCCTGTTTCCTCCTGTAGTCCAAATCCTTCCCAGTCAGTTCCAATGTTTATTTGAAGAGTATGGCTTTTACTTCCCATTTTTCATGGACACTATGTGATACAGCTGTGATCTGTAGAATGACAAGGCAACAGTTGTAATGTACATATCTTGTATTGTATTGTATTTGTTTACTTACTTATTTGCTCACTTGCTTGGAATGAGGGGAGCTACTGACCTCATTATTGTTATTCAGAAACATGGCTGTTCATATCTCAAGGGGTAACCGGCTTGTTAGGGAATGATTGTCCTTTTCCTAAAATGGAAGAAAAATTTGAAAGGCTGTATTGCCAAGCACATTTTAATCTTGTTTTCTATAAGCTTGTTCATACGTACGGAAAGTGAACAAATCAAACTGTGATGTAGGAAACAGAGATACTACCTGAAAAGATATACAAAATTATGCACCTGTCCTAACCTAGTCATTATTCTGAATTATTATCAGAGCTTGCATAGTTTCAGTTCAGAAATTAAACATGTTTAGGAGTAATTGTAATAAAGGAGTAGGAGTAATAAAACATTTGATTTTCATTTTGTTAGAGCGAGGACATACATCTTTTGAAAAGAGAGATTGAACAAGGAGAAAGAGACCTAGAGACAGTGAAGACCTTTCATGCCGAATGTCTGATGATGGATTGTTATAAAGGAGAAAATGATCCAAAGAATAAGTATGTCCTCATACTGCTATTATGCTAATTATAGATAGGAGCTATTTGTTACATTGCTCCTTTTTCATTGTCTTGCATTTTAACCTCTGACATTCTCCTCTTTTAAAAAGAAAGGTTGTTAGTTTTGTGGAGCTTTTTTAAATAGTTACAGTAATGGAAAAGAAAAATCTGGAAAAACATACCAATACTGTGATGCCTGAAACAAAATTATCTCAAATATCTCAATAGTCTCAAATTATTAGAAATAAAGCAAAGAGGTGAAAATATTTTTCTGTCTCCAGCACATGGTAAAGTTGCTCACTCTGATGCCGAGAAGTCACAAAAAATTATTGTCTTATTGGTAGAGCTAGCTTAGTACTTCATGACTAAATTGCTATTCGTTTGGATAGGCTGATTGAACATAAATTACATACAAATGTATTTGTTTAAAAGATGGTAAACGCCATAACAGAAATTCAGCTGACTCCTTTTCACGTTTTTGATCTTACAATGTGTGTTTGTATGTTCATATCATATTTATCCTTGCTTTTTATCAAACGATAAGTAATTTCATCATTAAAAAGAGTTTCATGTTCAGCATCAGTTGAAAAACATGCTGAAAATCTCACAGTGCCAAGAATGACCATTCAAAAATAGGTCCTTCCACAGCATACTGGAGGCAGACTCCTGAGCCACTGTGGAAAAGTTTTCTGCGAGTCTGAATATACTGAGTTTCTGTTCGGGGAACAAACAGAAACAAACAATAGCTTCAAACATGAAGTTACTTGCAATCTGTACAGGAGCACAGCCTTAATAAAAAAATAGCCTGTCCGGTACCTTATTTATCTGTGCAGTAATAGTACCAAAGCAAAAAACTACATTTAAATAAAAATCAGATTTTTAAGACAGAAATCTACTAAAAACAGTAAGTTAAAATAAAGGTATTAAAAATAAAGTAAAATAAAGTAAAATAAATTAAAAGTGGAGAATGCTGTGGAATGATGTCATATGTATGGAAGGGCAGGCAGGATGTCCAGTATAAAAATGTATGTGAGTATTTATTTCAGAATTTGCACATTTTATCTTTTATTAATGCTGGGACATAGGTATATATACGTGTGTGTGTGTGTATATATATATGTGCATATATGTATGTATGTGTGTGTTAGTTATTTTCATTGCTGATGGTAGGTTTACTCTTTCCCCCAGGATTCAAAGTGGCCATTACAGAACATTCTAACCTTATTAAAATATATGAGGGTGTTGCCTTAAAAGTAAAGAAAGTCTTTTAAATAGACTAAGAAACAACTTTTAAATAGTTTAAAAAATAAGAATATTTTAACCTCCTTTGAACTCCCCTTTGAAATGCAGACTAGGATAATAGAGAAGATATTTTTCCACTGTTGAAAGCATTTGAAATGAATATTTGAATTACCAAAAGACTTCAGTTTAGTGGTTTTTGTTAAGCCAGTGATATATGTTTGAAGTAATTTCTTGCTTGTTTCTTCTTTTTGTCATTTACAAGCAGTAATCACAAGCAGAAGCATACTGTGTCTTCTGAAACCGAAGACGTCGAAGAGCTGAGTACTCCTCTTAACAGTAGGCCATGCTGTGCTTCAGAAGAGCTAGCGCTGACACCACATCAGCAAACCTGGCAAACCACTGCTGACAGTCTAGCCCAAAGAAAGAAAGCATTATGTGCAGGTAAGACTAAAATGAACCGCAGTTGTTAGCAGATTTTATCCACTAACTTGAAAAGATTTTTTTAAAAATAGCAGGAAGCGTCCCTCATTGCAGGAACAAATGAAGCCTTTGATGATTTAAATAATCATCTTTATGAAATTCTAACTAACTTCTCTTCATTTTTTCTTTTCAGACATCTTACTCATTTGACTCGATCAGACAAATGAAAAATTAAACATTTTGACAGAATGTTTTGAAAGCTCTGTAAAGAGTTTTTTAACAGTAGATATTAAACCCTTGTCACTTTTTATTCTAAGTACATCATTGTCAAGAATGAAGTGCTGATCTATGCTTCACAAGTTCCAGCATTACTTACACTAATATTTCTCCTTACTACACTATGTTTCTTTTTGAAGTATCCTTTCTATGCAGTCTAAAACCAAATTTACCTGGCTGATGTAAAAGAAGTCTTCATCCTTGGGAAAGTACAAAGTACAAATCAGTGCTGAAGTAATTTAGTATTTGAGATTTTGTGTAGGCAGTCCCGTAAAAATTGGGACTAGGTATTAAAGAGGAACTCAAAAATCCCAGGCATGTATTTGAGCAATAAGTTAGCTCTTACTTTCTTTCCCTTTCAACGCTTACAGAGCAAACAAAGACAAGTCTGCTGCGAATCCTGAGCCACAGTGTGAAATCTAGGGAAGAAAGCCCAGAGGAAGGAATATCTCCTGAAAAGAAGAGTTTTTCTGTCAAAAAGAGTGTGAAATGTACAACCGTTTTCAAAGGCAAGTGGACAGAACAGGAAGCTCTGGGTGGGGCAGATGATAACATTTCTCCTGCTGCATTTGTAACTAATGGCACCTCATTTGAGGCAAAACCATGCAGACCTGCAGTACAAAGGACTGGGACACAGCAGAGGTGCAGAGAGCTGGACACGCAGGAGGGTATTGTAACAGGGTCCTTACAGCTGCGGACAGAGTCCTGCCAGTGCCCAGAGTATTCCGTTTACAACAGTTTAGTTATGTCCACAGTATGCAGCTGAGTTACAACCATACCTTAGACTGCTGAAAGGGTATCACAGTTGCTTCATATCAACAGAAGAAATGGATCTTGAGAATCTTGTTATACAGTAATAGATGGTTGTAGTGATACAGTAATTTGTAGTTATGTTCAATGTTGAGGTTAAAGCTGGGAGTGTTGCTTCTAATTCTGTAATGGGAGGTTGCACTTTATTGATATGCTTAGACTTGCAAAAAACATGCTCTCTGGGACAGACACATATAGAGACAAAAGTGTTTCCTTGTATACACAGGGGGCTTGTATACACATACAGATGGTTTTCATTTCTCTCAGTAATTCATGCAACTGTTAACTTTATGGTGGGTCCTCTAAGTTGTTCTAAAACTCATCTATGGTACTTAAAGATATATGACATCTTTATATTTCAGCGTCTTATTTTTAGTTCTTTATAGGCCTTTTATAAAAATTTTCATAGCGGTATACGTTAAATTAGCCACTCCTGGCGATCTCATTAGTGATAGTACTTGGTATCACATCTTGAATTTGGGAATAAACTCGTTAATCTTTCTTTTTGGGTTATAAGAAATAAATACATACAAAATTCATTTTTTTAAAAAAACAATAAATTATTCTCCACCTATTTTATACATTTTGTCATTGATTAATTAGGGCTCATGAGGCATATAGTAACATTGTTACTATTGATCAAGCACCAAGAAATGCAGGAAACATAATTCTCGTTGATTAATTTAGCAACTGAAATAGACATTATTTTGTAGTCTTTGTGACACTGCTAGAAGGCTCAAATGAAAAACTGATGCTATTGTATGTCAGCTTATCTATGTATACTTTTGTGTGCACAAAACCTGTGAGGTAATGAAATGCAAATGTTTTATCTTAGATCTGAAATTGCAGAAAGCTGTGAAAAGGACATCTAAAAGGTATGTGTGTGCATATATCGATATGTCACAAAAATTATAGTTTGTATTTTTCTTCAGTAATTTCAGACTTCTCAAATGTATTTCTACCTTGTGCTACATCTTACAGTCTCTTTTTTCTAGTCCTCTAGATATCTCTTCGGCTCTTTGGTTAAAGACTCATGGCTTGGTTGCTAGGCGACTCACCATCATGGATGCCTTAGCTCCTACAGCTGTCCCTCGTGGTACCAAATACATCCCAGTTCTGGACAAACACGTAGTTTCTAAAGTATTTGATGAGGTAAAACTCTTACACTGTTTCAGATCAAACATAAAACTTGGTACTGTTTTCAAAAGGGTTTTTTTATTCATTTCTATAAATGTCATAGTTGCATTCTGAAGTGTTCATTGTAGATGGTTGATGTGCACTAAATGTATAATGCATATCTGAATGTTCATTCATGCATCAGTAAGAAGATAACACTGATAGTTAATAGTATTTCTTGCAGACTTTACCCATAAGTTTTAGGGCTATATATTTTTCTTTCACAGTTACCAGCTGATGGCAGTGTGCAGCCATCAGGTGTTCAGCAATTTCATGAGCATCACAGCCTCTACTGATATGTATTAATTCGCTGGAGTATGTATTTTAGGTCCATAAAGTCATTTGGAAAACTGTGGAGGTGCACAGTTTGTGGATTTGTGCATTCTCAAGGTTGACATGTGTCCACTAAGACCTTTTGAAAAGTATTGGAATTCAGCAATTAGAATTTAATTGTAACAGGTGTAGACAATTGTGAGATTCTGGAGGTGAAAAATGCATGATGACTTGTGTATCATGAAGCTCTAGCTGCCATTCCATTTAAAGGAAGTCCATTTTGTGGCAATTTGCTCTATTTCTTCTTGTATGATGCATCCTGTGAAAGTCTTATGAATGTGCTGCAGCTAATTTTAACTAATACTCAAAGTAAAAGCTAAACAGCATCTATTTAAATAATAAGGGGTAAGCAAGGGGTTTGGAATAGAATGTGATATACAGTGAAGTGAAATATTTATTAAAAATGTACACATTTGTACATTTTAAAGTTTTCATGTTCGTTTTTTAAATTTAGGAATGGGAATTTTTGCTATAGCATGCAGATTGTGGAAGCAAAACCAGATCTTCTGGTTTAGTAAAAGCAAGTCAAACCCAAGACCTTTAAGGATTTTTTTGGAAGCGTGATATTTTTTGTATGCTATAAAAAGATGGCTTTTTGTATCAAAAGCATTAAATATTGTGTATTTTTAACATTTCTGATGTAAAGTAGCCATTTTTCAAAAGATATATTCAATGATTACTAAACTGTACAAACCAATCTGCTCAAAATGAAATATCAAACCAAAGACATTGTGACTTTCCCGTAACTCGTATGACTGCTTTCTGAAGTCACTTCTTTTCCCATCTTCTTCTGAATACACTTACTAAGTAGAGCTCTTTCTGCCATGTTTCTAAATGAAGACTCCTTCAAATCCTTTCAATACAATCCTGAGCTGCATTTGAACTGCTATTTGCAAAAACAGTAGTCTGTAAAACATAATGGTCTTCGAAAATAGTTGAAGCTATGATTCAGCAAGTGATACAGGTCATTTTTAATGGTAGTTAATGGAAGGTTACGGTAGTCCATTTCAGGGCTGAACTAAGTTCAGTGTTCTTAGAATGAATTTAGAGTTGTACAGAATTCAAACAGTGATGCACGGACTTTCTTTAGATTCAGGGATATAAACACAAAATAATACACCATTTTTACCACTTTTTTTTGTACCTGCTAATCCCGATTTGTTGCATAGAGATACTCAGTTTCTCAGGCAGCGCAGATTTATTGTTCTATGAGTAGAGGCATGGATTTTTGTGGATCTGAAGCAGGGAAAGGAAAAAGAAGGTTGGGGGTTGCAGACGTGGTAGAACCAGTAGAATTTGTGAGCTATGGAACCCATTCTCCCTCAAGCCCCATACCAGCATATCAAGGAAAAGCAGAAAATAGGTTCTTGGACTAGACACAGAGCTTGAATAGGAGACATTAACAAATTGATTAAGAATCTTGATTATTGCAATACTTCAGAAGACTTCATTGAACGTACAGACATTTTTGCATTCTTCCTTCTGAGATAATAGTTTTCGTACTGTGGAATGCAGAAAGCCTTGTTTGCTTCTCTGGGGATAGTATAATTTTTATTTTCGGTCCTTGCTAGCAGTGATGATGGAGTAACTATGAGAAGTTTTCTCACCTTGGGGTTGCAGCAAGCAAAAGGTTTCCATGACAACTGTTCATTAACAAGAGCCTGACCTGTTATTTTCAGTTCTATGTGACCTGTCAGTTTCACCTGAGTTATTTCAAAGCGGTTAATTCATTAAACTACCCATCAGATTCCTTTCCAGAAAAAAATAATAAGTGGTTTGGGGTCTTGTCTAAATTATGTGGTGGTAGCTCTGGAGCAAACCTTCCCATAGAACCATCTGAGTATCTGTTGCAGATTGTGTCATCTTAAGTACAGCTTTGCAAGTCATGGAGTTTGGACTCAAAGCTTTGCTCAGAAGACTGAAGTTCAGATTCAGACAACCAAAACATCTTGTTTGGTCTAAAATAAGAAAGGTTTTTCTAGGGTTATTAATGCTTTGGTTTTGTCTTCAAAAATTTGAAATTTTGGTTTTGAGTTAAAAGCCTTTTTGAAACAAGTGAATTCTTTTGATATGAAAGTTTAAGTATTTGATTTAGAAAAATGACAAAACATTTTGGCACTAAAAAAGCTTTCCTGTGATTTCTTTCAGCTGCATCTGTCAAATTTCACTTGACTTTGTGAGCAGTTTTCATTGCACTCAAGTATGCATAATATTTCAATTTTTCTATTTGCTAAGAACACATTCTATTCTGGTTTTATTCTCCAGTACTGTAATAATGTATTTATGTTTGTCTGCTCCTCATATTCTATTCAAAGTGTTTTATAAACTGTATTAAATATTAATTTTGCATATGATGCAGTTTGTACTCTGGGAATTTGTAGGGGAATGTAGGAGAGGGCTTCTATGAAGCCCTGCTGAACTTTTATAAACTTGGTTTGAGTAACATAGCAGACAACAACCATAGCAGTATGGAACTGGAAGACAGGTACTCTCAGTTCCTTGCCTTTCAGCTTTCAAACTCTACCTGGAAATGACAGGTAGCCACATTTCATGGCTCACAGTTCTGGGCAGAGATTTACCTCATCTGTCTCTGGCAAGATACTTCACTGACATGTTGACATTAACTTTAGCTTCTAAGTGATCTTGACATTAATTTAATATGAGAAACTTTGATTTGGTCTGGCACTGATGTGACACAGATTCATTGACCAGAGATAAGATGTCCTCAGAAAGAAAGGAGACTATAAAGTCACACCACTGCTCTGGAAAAAATGGTCATACAGCAGTAATTTGGAATCCAGCTAGCCTGTGATGATTCAAACAGAAATAAAACATCACTGAAAAATGTTCTCAATTAAAGAAGTCTTTTTAATGTTTTATTTTCTGATTGCTTGCTTTATTTATCCACCAAGGGTTTTAGTTTTATTTAAATTGAACCTAATCCATCTTTTTGTCGTCTGTATCCTGATGTCAGAGAGGCACTTAGAGAAGCGTCCCACTCAACCATATGAACTGAAGACAGTTTTGGGGAGAGTAAAATTGGATTTTTTTCTGTTTATAATCATCATCAGGACATTGATATATAAAATAGCTTTACTTATATGAACTGCTGAGTAATTTAAGAGGCTGAATGATGGTGGGACTTTGGACTGAGAGATGGGAAGGAATCTTTCTTCCTCTCTGACATCTTTTTCTACCCTTTTCTCTGCCTTTAGAAGATCTACTTGTAAGTGTATGACTTCTATTTTATAATGAAGTTGACTTATGTAGATGCTGTATTGTGAGATTTGAAAGGTGTTGAAGTTCCTAATTCTGACCAACCAGGTCAGGTACCGAAGTGTTATTGTGGTTAATTAAGACCAGTTTCAGTGAGCAATATCCACCTTGTTCACTCTTTAGTGATCAGTGTGATGGTGAAAAATGTCTCTTTCCACCTTTAGTACTCTAATTCTTTAGAAAATATTGTCCTCCAGAATAAGAGTATTAAATACACTTAAATAAGTAACTATCACACCTGTATGTTAGAATTAGATGCTAATAAGTATAGGAGAATGTTGTTTTAAAGCAATACAGTCTGGAATATGGTCATGATCTAGATGTGCTTGTCTCCCTTCTGACCTACCCTCCCATTATTAGAGTAACTTTTTTGACAGTACTGCATAGCTTCTGTGTCATTTCAGAAGATTTTATTAACAGACTGGAAACTATGTCTTAATTCTGACTTTTCTTTGGGGTGCTCAGATCTTTCTTTCTGCAGCCTTTCAGTGTTCCTTCTGTCCCTTCTGATTCTTGGACAGGGACTCATGGGCATTCAGTTATTCTGGTGGAGAAAAAGTTGTAGGATAAATGAAATATTTGTCTTTTATTGTATAATAGATGTTACCGTTGGCCCACATTAGCAATGACAAGAAGCGGATCACACTAATTAATCCTCAGGCAGTGAATCTTGATGCCTATAAAGAGAAGCTGGAACAAGCAATTAAATCCTATGAAAGGCAAGTCATGTTTGAAGTCTAATTTCAGATTTTTTCTTATGTAGTGGGTATGTGCTTACACATGATTTGCTCAATACTAGTAATTCTGCACATTGACACACTTTAATCCACCATCAACCTTTAGGACAAATGTTGATTTTCTTCAAAAAAGCATGCAGAATGAAAAAAACAGATGGTAGGCAAGGAGATAATAAATAATATGTTGCTCATATTATGTTTGTTCAACGACCAAAAAAAAATATTTTTTTAATTAAACCTGGGGAGGAATCCCCCCTAAACATACAGTAGTAGCCAGACTTCTAACTTACAATTAAGCTCCTGAATCCATAGACTGACATTTAAACTAGTGGCCAGCTTTTCACTGCCAGCTATGTAGCACCTAACTTTGGATTCAAGACTGTAACTGAGGCACCTATAAGATACTGACAATTTTAATTTTTTTTTGGAGAAAGATATGCATTGTTGCTATTAATTAAACGTTGGTAAAAGCACATCAGAAGTAAACAGGACAAGGACATTATATCTCTAAGCCATTTCTTTCCTTGATCTGATTTTGTGCTTTTTTTTTAAAGTAATGCAATTATTTGACTACTAATGTCACTCAGTAACCTTATGAGAGCTTTGACTACAATTGTTTTAATAAATGAGATATCTTTTCAGGCTGTATTCTAATAACAGTTACAGATGTAATTATTTCATGTGATCAGAAAACTCTTGATTATAAGTATTTAGTCTTTGTTTTTTGATGAATTCCACTGAGGGCCTTTAAGGTTTTTTTTTTTCCCTCTGCAGCTTTGTGATCATACCAGTTCTTTGTAAAGCATGTAATAGCTCTCTTTTTTATGCCCAATCTTTTTTATTCCCCATCTTTTGTGGTAAAAATTAAGAATTATGGGTTGCTATGTCTAATATTAATGGAATTCAATTAAGAAAAATCTATTGGGTTTGTGTCCTCTGTCACTGAGACAATATTGTTATTATTAGGCTGATGAAGAACTCATAGAAAGCTGGATTTGTTACTCATTTTCATAGAAGGTTCAAGTGGTATATTTTTTACGGTGACTTCTGAGACAGCATTGAAGTTTTTCATTGCTGTGCCATACCATTGAATATTTTACATTTATTGACTTCAATTTTGAGGGAAAGAAAAGCGTTTTCTGCTTAAACTCTGATGATCTTCTACTGACAGCGTTTGCACAGTCTCCCTAAAACTTTGATGGTTGGGAGTATGGTTAACTTATGTTTACCCATAGAGGTCAATGAATCAGTGTATTTCCAATAACAGGATTGAGTTCCCGAATTTTGTGAAAAAGATGTATAGAAGAGAGATCAGACTGAAAATCCTTATCATTGACAATGTGAAAAAGATTTCTCGTTGCTTTTCTTTTACATGTGAAACAGCAACCTGGTCAAATTTTTTGCTGTAAATGCCACAGTACTTTTCCAGTAATTGAATTTGCAAAGGCTGGAGTTCAGCTTTGTGAATGGTGATTGGTCACAAATTTATTCTGACATCTATAGATGAGGCAATACCTCAGGCCTTGCAGGTTTCAAGAACAGAAGCGAACATGACAATATCTTCCCCAAATGTAGATTGACCTTTGCATCAGATTAAGAAGGTAAAAAGTGGCAAGGGCAGAAATTTTGTGTTCTGACAAAGAGAATATCCAGTATTGAAGGAGAAAAACTCTGGAAGCCTCAAAATGTGTATGATCTTGTATAGCCAGAGGCTTTTACAAATGAATTAGTTACGAGCGTGCACATTTAGAAGTATGAAATAGGCAGTGGAGCATGCTGAGACTGCAGATTGTGAAAGAAGTAAGTAATTTACATTCTAAAAATGCTGGGGTTTGGTTTCTAGTAAATAAAATGAATCAACAAGAAATTCATATTCGAAGTCTGGTGTTAATGAGCTTTTTTGTGCATGCACCAGTAAATCTGGCATTCAGCGAATCTGAATTTTTCCTAACAATTAATTTGTTCTAGTATTTCCAAAGGAAGTTTGAAATTTTTTCTATAATTACAGCAATTAGGATCATCAGTAGAGGTTTATTTCTATAGCATGAAATGAAGTAATTGAGTGAAGGCTTAATTGTTTGAGATGTTAATAAATAGAAAAAAACCTGTAAGCTAGATGATCTAGTAAGAGTTTATAATTTATGTCTAAAAAGCAAAAGCAGAAAGTTTACTGGTGCTTTTAAAAGATCTTAGAACTTCATTGCTTTGGGATAATCACTTCTGTTTTCCTGTCGGTAGTTTTTCTTCATAGCCAGAGTTAAATGAAGTAGAAACATGAATAGCACAATGGAGGAGATACCTTAGGAGAAAAAAATTAAAAATTAGCATTGCTCTCCATGTGTCTTCAGGCTACAGTTTTCTGAAACTGTTTAATTGGAAGAACTTTGAGCTTAACTGGCATTTAATCGGTTTTGTTATTTGATTTAGCTTGCTGGTGCTGAAGAGAACCATCCATAGAAAATCTTGTCAGGAAACAGCAGTGATTGCCATTAATCCTTCTATGACCCTGGAATAGTCATGTTGCTACTTGATGGAAGATGCTGTTTTCCCATCTTCCCTTGCAGTTGATAATTTCATAGCTGAATGATAAGGGTACCATTTGATGATTCAGTGCTCTTGGAATACACATCAGTGCAGATATCTTAAGAAACTTTGTTTATTTGCTAGTTTTGAGATGATCAGATGCACAAGAAACTGCATTCCCTCAAAAACTGCTTTGCTTTCTTTAATAGGCGCCTAAACCTAGTAATTTGGAGAGCACTATCTCAGGAGGAAAGAGACAAGTAAGCTATCACCTTTTAGTTTTCTAATTTACCTCTGAAAGGCTGGTCATAAATATTTTATATGTTTTTTATCACAATTTCTGTAACCAACTGGTTTTATTTTCAAACATTTCATAACTATACCTTACTTTCAAAAATGTATATGTGATATGGAGTAATATTAGATCCTGGACCTCCTTCTTGCAGTGCTCATTATTTTTAACGGAAGGGACCTGCCTTCCATTTGAATGGTGCTGGTCTATTCTTAATCAGTGTCAAGTGGCGGGGCCTTGGGAGGGCAGCATGTCATTGTCATTGTCATCAAGGTAAATCTTCTCTCATCTGGTAAAGAGCATTCAGTGTCTGGTTTGTCAATGTATAATAAGCACCTTTATAGCATGTGCTGGAACTGTATGTCACACTGGAAGTTTGTGCTACTTTAACTAGCCTGTTTCTGTGTTTATTTAGAAATTCATTTAGAAAACTAGCAACTGTATAAACAGGCCTGACATCAGTGAAGTTAGCATCTGTTTACTTCAGAGAATAAAGTGAAGATCAATTAATGAAAACTGAATTGGCAGGAAGTATTCTGGGCAGAAAAATGGGAATTAAAAGTAGAACGCTTTTAAGAAGGCTTAAGCTAATAAGCAAAAAATACACAGTTCTATCACCAATAAGGAGAACTAAAACCCCATTCTGGTGCAGAGAGGAAATGAAGGCTGTTAAAGAAAAGAACAGCATATAATTGAAAAAAGGAAATAGATGTCTGTTGACAGACAATGAATTACAGAGTATAGAAAGTTGACAAGGTAGTATCCAAAATATTGTATTGTTGGTAATGTATGGCCAATTATGTATATAAGGAAAAAAAAAAGTCCTAACAATTGTACAGTCTGTTGCTAGAGGGGCATATTAAAATTGCTAACATTGGTGCATAGAAATTGAAATATTTGATCTGTTTCTTTTCTAAATTTACAATTTGAATAATCATGATTGTGTTTTACAAAAGAATGACGACATGCTTTCAAAATCATTAGTAATCTGAAGGGAGAGGGTAATGAGGTCTACTAGCTTGGTCACAGGAGTCCTGAAAGAATTGGTTGAGGAGCTCTCTGGTTCACTAGTGTGAAATTAAAAGGCTATCTCAGATACTAGGGAAATTCTAGTGTTCAATTGAGAGATCCAACTCAGAAGATAAGTTAACTTCTATACCAGTCAGTGTAATGTCAATACGAAGCAGTTCCTAGAGGAGAAGAGAGGTGAGCAGTGACAAAGAATATGGCAACATGATAGGCATCACCATGGTTGTATGTCTTAGCAAGACAGACACTTAAGTACTCTCTCCAGGTCTAGGTTTCACACTTTTCTAATGCTGGCAAAACTGTAGAGAAGAGCCAGAGGAATGATTTGAATACTAAAAAGAAATATGTTACTTCCAGTTGGAGATTTAAAGAATTCAGATTTGTGGGGTTTTAGTTTGGTTTTATTAACAAGATGACCGTATCTGATTCACCTTTCTGTGTATAGGTACCTTCAGTGTGTAGGTTCAAAATGGCTCTTTAGTCCAGTGGACATTGACATAACCTGAACCATGGATGGAAGCAAACTCATGATCATTCAGTGAAAATTGAGCAGTGCAGGAATGACAGAAGAATAAGCAGCAGAAGACTGTCGCTTTTTTTATGTGATCAGTCAAGACTGATGTGGCAAATCAGGACTTAACAGCCATCTAGATGCTTGCCACTTCACCCTAGCTGCTGTTCCAGAAGGGCCAGGGATTTCCATAATTTCCCAGTCATATCTGCAAGTTCTTTATTGATGCCTCACATATTCTAGGACACATAAAATGGCACCAGACATCTATGCTCAGCCACTTGAATTGCTCTGTAGATGTCTTTCTGTGAGATATGGTTAAGCCAGATGTAACTAAACACAGTGCTAGCTGGACGAAACACAAGGACTTGTGGTATACGGAAGATAGATTGGGTGAATCTGATGTTTTATTCTGCCTTTAAGCTTTGTGATTCTATTTGTAAAGTACTGCCAATATTAAAATTCTTCCTACTTGTGATTACAAATTTTTTTTTTTTTTTTGTAAGATTTAAAGAGTGTGGCCCAGTCCAATATATGCAACATAAAGAAGCTTTGCTGGAGGCTTTAGAGAATTTGGGATGGCCAATTTCCTATGAAGATGTAATGTTGTTAGAAGATGAGATACTGGCAGCATTAACATATATACAACAAGCCTCTGATCTTCAGGAAGCTGTCAAAAAGGAAAGTGAGAAAAGCTCAGAATCACACATAAGGAAAAACAAAAAGGTAATAGATATTGCAGATATTCCTCTTCAGTATGTTCTTCTGGAATAATATTGTTCTGTGGTAATAGCTGTTAAATTAAGTGTTTAGCATGATATTGTTATACAAATGGATAGAGGAAAGAAAGCAGTTAAATAGAGAACAAGCTTTCAATGACTTTTTGGAAGCACCGCAGAAGTTCTGGAGTTCTGGAGTTGAGAGCCACAGAAGTTCTGGAGCTGAGAGCCACAGAACTCGAACCTCTTAGAAACAAGTATGAGCAAGGTATCTTTACCTCCTCTGCAATGACAGCAGAAATATATATGAAAGAAGAGAAAGAAGAGATATATGAAAGGCAATTATGGCATAAGATTTGTGGTTGGGTTAATATATCCGATGGACAGGACTAAAAGATCTTGTAATGTTGGAGTAATTCACTGTAATCTTCTGTGGGATCTTTCTTCTAAGAGAAAAGATGAAGAGAAGGGGTGGGATTCAGCTTTGTGTTCCTTCACTGAAATTTAGCTGTCTGTAAAAGGCAGGCATACATGAACCTGTGGCTAATCTCACAGTGTTGTGAACACAGCCCTAGTTGACAGTCAGTGGCATCTGGAAAGCTGTTTAGCTCATCCTAAAGTGTACACCTAGTTACTATTGGTGAGCGGGAGTACTCCATTCCAGTAATACATTAGCAGAAAGTAGTGTAGCTACTGTGAAACTGTGATTGAAGTTTGGGATTTTTGATTGAGAGAGGTGTATATATATATGTATTTATATGTATCCTCGAGATGAACCTCTTATTTTTCCTGGAATGCTATTAGAGATTTAATGAAATGCCTATGGAAATACATGAGGCAAGAAGTATAAAAATAAGGCTAGTATATTATTTTAGGCTGCCTATTGGAAGAGAGAATATACTTTTTCATTTTAGCTTTTTCTGTGATGATATATATGTTCGGAAAACATATCTTAGGTTACAATTTTGTATTCTCCTATTATTATTTTCACACGTTCAGAACATTCTTGAAATTTAATTGATTCTACCTTAATGATTTTATCTTCAAGTTATGAATATGAATGCTCAGAGAAATGAAGAACAGACTTTTAAGTTTTAAAAAGCAATTTAACCTTCCAAAATTAAAAGATTTCTGTACACACTGTTGATGCTTTAAAATTCACAGTACTTTCCTCTAAAAAAACCAAACCATTTCTCTTATTTGGTTTCAAGTTTTTTCATCTAATAGATTAATCAAACAGTGCTTCACTGGGAGTGCTGCTGCCTCTGCAGAACTGCTGTCTAGGTGCAGTTGTACTACGATATTATTAAAATATACTCTGTAGGAAATTAATAAGAAAGAAAATCTTAGAGCTCTCAGACTCCTATGTTCTAATAGAGGTTAATTAAAAACAAATAGGGAATTCATCATAAAGCTCATATACTAATACATTCCTTGTCTTTTTCATTGTTTTATATCACTGAGTGAAACAACTCTTGGCCTAGTTGCAGTGAATGCTGAGGAAAGTCCTATGCTTTGTAGCATGTAGGAAACATAATAAAACGATCATAGTAGTTCTTTTTTTGCCCTGACGTATACATATATAAATATGTATATATACATCAGTTTGGAGGAGTAAGCTAAGTGAAACTCAAATGAGCAGAGTACAAACCTACTCTGTGAGTTCTCAGGAATGAATGTGAATGTGCATTTGCAATTTACAATTGTAAATTATGCCCAATATCCATATACTCTATCTATCAGGTCATGCCTAGAAATATGCCACTATTCTTTAAAAAGGCAATCTTCTGTTTTATTTGACATTCTTTGACTGAGATATACCTCTCTCTTCATCAAGCTCAACAATACTTTTCATGATGAGCTATAGCATTTTACATACTATGACAGAAGTTATAAAAAGATATTTGTATTAAATTGAATAGAATATATTAGGATAACATAGGCCATGTATGAAAATAAATTCTTTTGGGCAGGATCACATTCAGTTTTTTATCATCTTGGAGAATTTGCTCCACTAAGAATGTACATTTGAAAACATTTTAATATCTCCAAAACCAGATGATTTTCATTCATTTTACATTTGTCTGAAAATACTACATTGCTCATACAGCTATTTTGATTACTGATTTACCTCTGCCATATAATGTCCCAATACAAGAGCAGCAGAAACATGTTCATGTTTCATTTGTTGACTGTGATTTTACTGTTGCCTTGAAACCACCAGTGTGTGCTCTCAGTCATGATGTGATTAACATTGTGCAATCACTTATCCTGAGTCAGCCTGCTTTAGGAGCCTAATCAGAGCACCATCTTCAGTAATTGCTAATCTGCAACTGAAAGGCTTTAAGAGTGAGAGGCAGAAATGCAGATGTAATTAGAATTCTGGTTGTGTGGTGGAAAAAAACAGAAAAAAAAACCTAAGAAGCCTTTTAAAAATGCTGTCGGAGATTTTCCCAACCGTGATTTCTGTTTACAAAATGGGTATAAAAAAATAAACTGCCAGCTGAAATACATTACAGCAAGGAAATAGCTGGTATGGCATTGAATGAAAATTGTCATTGTGAGATGTTAGAAAAATCACAATTATCCTGGAGGTCTACTCAACAAAGCAGACTGTTGAATTGCCGGCTAGTTTCTTTACTAAATTCAAAATAAAAGCCCTTAGTTTTTAGCTTTTAAGGGCTCCTCATTACCTTCACAACTTCTTAAAAGAATTAGTAATCCTTTTTGGATGTCCTTGCTAGGGGAGCTTTCTGCTTAAGCCTACAACTGAATTAATGATCCGGTTATCCTCCCTCTGTGCTCTGACCTTCTCTGGGAGTTGTGTTGAGGCTGCTATGTTTGCACTTACCTGTGAAAGGAAGGGTATTCCAGTGCCTCATTGGAGGAGGATGAAGTAGGTAGACATCCATCTTCACAGGGCACTGAGATGACTGAAGACCCTAGTGATTCAAAAGAAGTAAATGCTTTGGGAAATGAGTGAACACATTTAGTTATTATCAGGCAAAATATAAAACACTGAACATTGATGATTACCTAATTGGAGAGCTAATTGTAGACTGTATTTTACTTCGTTTACTCAGTTCCTTTTGCTGTACAGATTAAAGCACGGGTTGACAAAAATCTTCCTCTTCAGGCTGGGACTCACCTTTCATCTAGAGATATTAAAAATAATTTACTTTTTATTTTACTCTTTTTTTCCCACAGTAAGTAACTACTTTGACTTAAAATATTGTATCTGTTTTCTATTTTAAACTTGTCAGACATAATAGTCAACCATCATTTCGTATGGTTTTTTTGCACTGAATTATAAAGCTGTTTACAACATGATGCCACTTAGTAAAAGGACTTTTTCAGGGTCCCCTACCAACTTCTCGTTAGATCACCTCGGGTCTACTGGGGTCATGGTGTTACTATTCTGTAAGCATGATAGCTTCTAGGACAGTTTGGTGCATTCCATTAATGGCCGTAACATTTTAATGTAAAGACTTTCCCTAAATGTCACAATCTGGCCTTGGAGAATGATGAAGAACATTTCCTCTCATACTAAATATGTCTGTTTCTGCATATGAATGGATTTCAGATTCTGCAGAGAGATAAAGCCACGTTCATTGCTAAGGATCCATTAAGAATAAGGAACTCTCATTAAGAATATATTTTTAAAAGTACTGTGTTTCCCTCGGGATGAGCTTGAATATGCAAGTCTTATGCTTGTTTGTGACCCTGTTGAATGGTCACCATGTGATGACAATAACTTAAAATGACTAATAAGCATAATGTGTTTTGCAAAGCATGTTTATTTGGTTGTAAAGGGACCTCTAGTGGCTCGTTGAATCTGTTCTTTCTGAAAAATGTATTTCATATACAATTGATTGAATTATTCCTAATGAAATATTTATAGCTGAGACTTGATTCTTTACAAGAATGGAAATTCTGGATCTCCCCTGGCAATTTCCTCTATTTCCTGCTGTCCTAATTCTTACACTCCTCATTCTTCCTCACTGTTTAAGGATCACTAATCACTCTCTGTTGATAACTTTTTTGCATTCATATGTTTCCTAAACAACTTGGCATCCTCTGTCTTTGTTCTCGTGTCTCTTTAGGGAGAGAAGGCAACGCAAGCATCCCAAACAGCACAACAACAAAAAAGTTACAACTACCTAGAAATGTTTGGTCAAATTTTCCATTGTCATCAGTGAAGTAACCTGTTGGACAAACAGTGTCTAGCTACAAAAAGTTAGGCTCTTTCATAAAAGTAGACTGTGGTCTAGACAGAAGGAGCTTGTTGACACTGACAGCCTGGAAAAAGCAGTGGTTGCTTGGCTCTAGAGGCGTCAGGATTGTGAAAAGCCAAAGTCAGAGCCAAGATACATGGAGATTTGTGGATAGTCTTCCAATCTATTCTCACTCACAGTAGGAAAGTGCAAAACCTAATCTCTTTGAAAGCGAATTTTAAAATGCATCAGGTATTGGCAGGCAGAAGCAGCGTCTCCTTCACCTCATGTGGTTTAATGCATTGGCTTCAACAGAAGCAGAGCTAAACAGGGTGAAAATCCCCGAGAGTCAGACGGGGCTGTTTTGTAATAGAAATAGTGGAGAACGATATCCCAGAAATGGACGCTCTAACAGTGTCTGCGTCAATCGCGCTGAACACCTAAAGGCTGTGTGAGAGGAAGGAGAGATGGATTTGAATTTAGGCAGTATTTTTGAGCCCTGTGAATTCTGCAGGGCTCGGCATCCTCGTTGTGGATGCCTGCACAGTCTTTAGTATTTGGATTAATGCAGAGTGCTGGAAGTTGCCCAAGTTATTAGTCAAGCATTACAAATTAGTTGATAATAAATATTCAACAGCAGCTGGCCCTTTGGAGCCTGAGGAATTAAATAAATGGTTTACTCAAATACCTTTTTGTGTCTGTGGAGCTGTAAGTCTTTGCACTCAAATCAGCCTTTGTTGAGTTGTACTTCAAGCAGTCAGTTAAGCGTTATGAAGAGCCTCTGGTTTGGACTGAGCTGGAAAAACAGAACTGTTGATATAATTTATATTCTATAGGGGTAAAGAATAAACTAGAAAACCCTCACATATCTCCCATTTAAAATATCTCTTTCCTTTTTTATGTGTGTGTTTTGCTTATTTTTAGGACGTTTTTTTTTTAGGGTTGTCGTGATTTTTGTGTGGGAGATTGGAAAAAAGAGTTTGTGATAGTTATAGTGAAACAGAATAAACAATTTAGTCAAAGTTACTCCCATCTTTTCCATCATTACTGACTGTTAGTCAATATCAAATACATCAAATACAGTATCAAATGCATCAAATACATGTTTTCAGGAAGAAAAATGTCATCAGACAAGGAAGCGAGTCATACACACCCTAGCAAGCAGGGGTTTTTAGAAGTCTGTGAGTTATGGTTGTTTTTCAGAACAGTGTGTAGATCTGTGGAAAAGTTTGAGATTTCAAGCTGTGTGTGCTTATGATTCAAAGGAACTGTATGAGAGATGGATGCTTGCAAATTGTTTACACGGTAGGCTAATAAATATATGTGTTAAAAATTAATGGGGAAAATGATTAATTTAACTTTGCACTTGTTTATAATTTATATTTAGAAACATTATTATGAGCAGTATGGAGAAAATGTAGACTTTTTCAAGAATTAATTTATTGTTTTAGTAAATATAAATTATAGTGTTGTTCTCGAGGATGATTAAAATGTACTTATAAAAGTACTGGGATTATGGACTTTTCAATATTAGAAAGAAAATGTTTTTACAACATCAGTGTTCTTAGTTTTCTCAGGAAAGCAAAATATAAAGTATTCTTTCACATTTTTACATACACACATTAATACTCTGATCCTCTCAAAACTTCTTCTAAGAGAGATGCCCTGAATGGGAAGAAATTCTTTCTTGTAAAAAAAAAAGGGGGGGGGAAATTCAGGAACACGATTTACATTAAAGGCAAATAACACTGAGACTCCATAAAATGTTACTGTGAGATATGAAAGGCTTTAAGATAAAAGAATATGGTGAATCTAAAATCAAGTACACAGAAGCTCAGAAAGCCCGACAGTATATTTTTACATAGAGCTACTTGTGATTTGTCAGTCTTTGACTATTTTTCACATACTGTGTTTCCCACAGCCCCCTGCCTCAGTTGTTGTGTGAGATCCATCATGCTTTTTGCATTCTTCATTCAATTACTACTAATTGCAGTCACTGGCTTCAAGGAGCAGTTGAGTTGGTCCACATATAGCCAGCCCCATTGGTATTTCAATTCCCACCATCTGGTGCATGGTCCCTCAGACTTATTTATGAGCAATTCATCAGTAAGCTCCGGTGTTATGTGTGGCTGTGGTATGTTAAAAGAGCTGTAGTCTGGGCAGTTGCACCCCAAAGAGGAGAATTAGGGTTTGAAGAACCCAAACTAGCAGGGCAGAATGATGGACAGTGGCGGTTCTGGAAAATGTGGTTTAATATTTTGCTGTTTCAAAACTGCGGACAATTTTAATTTTTAATTTATAAATAAACAGTTTTTCTAGACACTTCAAGATTTTTTTAAAAAAAATTTTGGTTCTGTATTTGATTTTTTTAAATCAGTTATTCCATAACGTAAGGTGCTTTTAATGAAAATAAGATTATTGTGAAGACCCACCTATCTGTACAAAATGGACATTTATAGCATCTTCGCTTATTCTGCAAAATCAGTTGATTTTTCCTTACCTCATCCTTGAATATGAATTTTACACCTTTGTAAAATGTTTTTTAGGAAAATGGCAGCCAGAGACATAATTCGTCAAGGTAAATTTCTGCCTGGACACTTGAAAGTATAGGTATTGTTATGACCATGTAAAACAGGATTTTACAGTGAAAACTCTTAGATTATCTTATCCATGAGTACTTCTTGTAACATAGCTTCCTCTGTTTATAACTATTCTGAATGTTTAAAATAATTACAGTTTACTGTGAATTATCAGCAGAGGTCATAATATTACATTGCCTGATTTTTAATTCATTCTAAAGGATAGATTGAGAGTGACTGGCTTAGTTGTTGTGGAAAAAATAATTGTATCAAATTACAGAGACCTGAAGAAGAAACTGTGAAGTCAAAGTCTAAAAAAACACAAAAAGGCCAAGTATTTGTGACTCACAAGAGCCAAAAGGTGATTGCAAGATCAGATGTCACGGGATTTTATTATCCAGGTATATATCTTTGTCCACATTCTGAATATTTTTTACAGTTTCTTAATGCTGATAAAACATTAGTTTTGGTCATAATTAGCTACTTCTGACTTAATCAGATTTAATATTACATGTGCATATTAATGAAAAATTAATATAAATCTTTTGTGTGCACATATAAACATTTATAAAAAGATATACATTTTGTTAAGTGAGAAAGCAATGATAAATTTATATAAGAAGAGTACAGAAGGAAATCCTTTTAAGTAACTGAGTATCTGAGAGTATCAACCTATCCCTCTTTGATGTCTCCCTCGAATGTTTCTGTCGAGCGTTTGGCAAAAGCCAAGCTTTTGCGTGTGTTCAAAGAATTCACTAAATGCTTCTGCCTTTTTGTTGAGTTTTGAGACAGAATGATTAGTAGGTTACATTGTGTTCTATTGATTCATAAAAAAAAAAAAGGTGTTTGCGTGTGTATTTTTGTGTTATTTCTACTTTTTTGGTTTTTTATTAAATTACATATTCTTAACCGTGGTAATAGTTTCATTATGTCAACAATCATCCACCTGATCAGCTTACAGATTTCAGACTTAAGCGTGAAAATGATTCTTCATTTTGTTTTTATGGCATTATTAAGAATGGTTACTAAGACTGTATTTTTTTAGGTACAAATTTCTCTGTTGCCCAAGCACAGCTTGCCCTAGCTAAATGAAAATGAAGAATGTATATCAGAGACACATTTTACCTCAATGATGTGTGACAGCCTATAGGATTTAAAAAAAAAATCCACAAGAGGTAAAAGAAAAATCATTTGAGTATTTTATTGTGTTGTTTTTTAGGAACGGTGATAAAAAATATCAGTTCTACCTGTGTACTTGTTGACTTCAGCAATGGGGAGAACTGGATTGTACCTGTGACGTTCGCTATACCTGTGGGAGGTGCTATGCCATGCCCATATCTGCAGGTGAAAAATTGTATTTTTTTATGACAGCAAATATTCATTTTAAATTTTGTTAAGTTGGTCACATGTGGAATAAGAATAGATTTTTAAAATCTTTTAAATACATCCATTTATTTTAAAGAAAAGGTTTTAGTGATAGTAATATCATACTATTTCCAACATGTTATTTTTCATTTGTTTGTAGCTTTGTTTTCATTGTAATCCTCTTCCTTTGTTTATTAGAAGTCTATATAAAACATGAGTATTTGGCTACCTATAGAAGTAAGGTGTGCTATTTCCCAGCAAAACAATTGTTTCCTAGCACATAGATTACAAATCAAGGAGAGCCTTTTATACACAATGTGATGTATAGCAGGTTATAACCATTTGTTTTTCATAGCATATTATAAATCCAGCAGATAACCTTATACTAAGGCAAATAACAGTAATAAAAAAAATTAATTCTTATTCCATTTCTGCTTTTATTTAAAATTTATCAGCTATCTGTAATCACAGTTGTTTTTTCAGACAATTCTTATTTTACACAGTGATGATAGATACAGAAAGGGTAAAGAATGGATACAGCTGTTTTGAATACAAAAAGCATTTTTATAACTGATTTGTTACCCTTAAAACTAGAGGCATGCCTTTTTTTCCATTTGAAATGAAGGCAAATCCGGATCAGGTAGTTCCTGATATTCTGTAAGGGAAGCATCCAATTCTAGAGAAGACCTGCAGAATTTGATAGAAAATTGTGACTTCTGTGTCAATTTTTAAAATGACTTTGTGTAAGTCAGTTACATACGGAATTCTTTAAAATTCCCGAGGTTGGTTAAAAAACTTACTAAAAACATATAAATTTGCGCAATGTCCAAAGGAATGAAGAGTTTTAATAGCTTCCTCATTCAGTTCAACTTGCTAGTTGAGCCAGAATTCAGTGGAAATTGTGAGTTATTGGTACATGCAAGGACCAAGTTCTTTTCTTTTAAAGAACCATATTCAAGCATGGGAACATGTTAGAATGATGATTCATGTAAAAATATCTTAATATTTACCTTTTGTGTCTTGTAAAACTTACAAGTTGCACAGTTCTTGCAAACTGATGCTTTTCTGGTATGCAGGTTGGAGACTATGTGTTTGCCAGAACTGGGACACAGACAGGAAATGAATATTATGCGCCTGCCATTGTCATAGCAACGCCAAAGAGGGTGGAAATGGGTGATAAACTCTACACAGTTCTGATGTTCAACAACAGGAAAGTAAGTAAAGCTAGAAGATGATACCAATTTGGCAATGGTATGACCATTGTTCTGTTTCTGATGAAGCAGATATAATTTTCCAGGCTAATAGGCTCCCTGTCCCAGCCCCTGTCTCCAGCTAACCAAAGTAAATCAGATTTCAGGGCTCAATGAAGAGCTCATGTAATAGACATGAACCAAGAAATTCTGTGGGATAATTTCTTCTTAAATCACACACTGTTCTTTCCTCTGTAATCCATTTGGTGGCTTTCACAATCATAGAATCTTCATGGTTGGAAAGGACCTTTGAGATCATCAAGTCCAACCATACCAGATCCATGCTGCTTAAAATGAGAAACGTTGGGGGTTTTATCGCAGTCAATATAGTCTTCATTTCATTTCATTTCATTGTGTTTGTTTGTTGGTTTGTATGCCATTATGATAATTTTATTGCATTTTTCATAGCGCATATTAAGAAAATGTACTTTGTACTTGAAACTTTTATCATTGATATTTAGAGGTAGATTACAGTTACATTAAAACAGTTGACTTTTTATACATATGTATCTTCATTGTTTCTGAGATTTAGATTTAAATTAGATGGATGTTGATTTTGTTATTGCAGGAACAATGTGTAAGAAGTGGGCTTATTAAAATCAGCCAAATAAAGTATGCCTTTTCCTGTCGGTACATAAAAATGGTGCAGATGGTGGATCATATGACGTGAGTATGCTTGAACCTAAAAATATAAACGTTATTTTATGTGAATCCTAAATGCTGCAGTACGCTGTCAGATTTTGATGTGTAGTACTCTATTTGTTGTGAACTGACTTGCTCTACACATGCAACCAAGGGATTTGAGCCACAAGCATGTCAATCAGAAGAGCATTAATGGTCTGTCCTACCATTTTATTATCTGTCAATTTATTGCCCTGTTTTCATTTTGGAAAAATGCAACACTGATTCAAGCCCTGTTTGCCACGCATTTTCTAGTAGTGATTCCAGCACAGTTTGAAACTTGCTCTTCTGCCAGTTTGCAGCCACAGCACATAAACAAATGGATACCCCCACTTAACTGAGCAGAATTCCAAGTCTGGAAATACATCAATGCCTTTTTCCAGGCCAGATCACCTACATGATGATAGCCTCTTTTCACCGAAAAGTAAACCTGAAGACCATGGTTTCCTACTTAATGCACACAACCACTTGAAAAGAGGCAGGTATATAATTGAGCTGAGTTCCAGCAAAAATCAGTGGAAATGGAAGTCTTTCCTTTCCACCGAGTTGAATTATATTCTAAATGAAGTACCTTATTAAGAAAAGATGGGACTAAACGCATAAGCAATAAGAGTGGCTTCTATTCTACATGCTTTGTTTAATGACTGGGTATTTTAATATCAAATTTAATATTCATTCTCCAAACAGACTTTATTGGCAAGCTGACTTGCCATTGTTATGTAAAATGATGAGAAAATTGAGTTATTCACTAGCAAACAGAAGAATTCTTTGGAAAACTGATTAAAATGAATGCACTAAATTTTTGCAAATGAAAAATAAATGTACTCATTAGATCTAAATTTTAGATGAAGTGATATCAAATTTGGCAGAGCCCTGGATGAAACTGCATATTCAAGTCATATTAATTGTGAATTTCTATATAGTGTTTCCAGCTAGTAAACACAGATTTGGTTGTAAATGCACTGGCCAGGTTGTATAGCAGATGATTTAATTAAATTAATGAAATCTAAATAAAATATTCCAAAGAATATTGCTGCCACAGCACAAAATAATGGAATCTTAGTTAAGGCATTCATTTTATCCCCTTTAAACCAAACTAAAACAATTTCAAACGTGGCCCGGAATAGAGCATAAATTTTGCAAGCATAATGATTTGAGACCAATGTCTTACACTTCTTTTAAGGTCTGAAGTTTTCACTGCATCGTTTCTGTTTTTTCTTGTAGCAGTTGTAGATTTTTAGAAACAAACCACCATATTTGAAATGACTATATTTTTACTGCAAAATGTCTCTATTTTTGAAATAGCACTATTCAGAGTGCTCTAAAATTACCCTCATTAAAGGAACATGAGAAGTGCCTCCAAACAATGGTATTTCAAATGCTGTTACTTACATCTGATTGCTAGTGTTTTAAAGACACCAAGGCCCAGATACACAAAGGGACATCGTGGGACTCAGAGCAGTAACATCTGAGCATTTGGCAGCTCTGAGAGTGGAATTTAGGTTCTTTGGCTCCATGGATGTATATTGAATGCTGAGATTTATAGCACAGAGTGCAGTGAAATGTGTAAAGGCTAATAAGAAACGACAGAGAGAGCTGAGCATCTAAAACTGAGACTCTCTTAACTTAGATACCCACTTACAGCCCCGAACTACACAGATTTGAGCCTTTGGGATTCCCAGGGTCCTCTGTTGGCATTGGATAAATTACATAAATAGCAATTTTTAGCATACAGGCAACATAGACCTAATCCCCAGGTACCCAGATGAAGTGCATTGGTGTACCAATAAAAACCTCAGTGGTCACTACTGATCCGTACTATTCCACAATTCTGCTGCCAGAATCACAGCACCTTTTTTTCACAGTCACAACTTTGTAATCTACTGCAATATATTTTTCTTAATCTTTATACACATTACGTATAGTATCTGGTTCTGCTGAGTTTTTTCTTTTCCAAGAATTAACAATAGAAGCCTGGTACTACAGAGAGCTTTTCTACTTAAGAGTCTTTTAAATTTCCTACTTCTTGGATCTATAACTCTCTGCAGTAAATGGCTTTGTAAGATTTGAGTAGACAGTCCCTTACAATACACTTAGTAAATCAGAATGTTCGTCTTTTGCTTGTAATGTTTACAGCGAGGTTTTGAATTCTCTGTAAAGCCACATACTTGTAAAGTGAAATCTCATTCCTTTCTTGCTGCTTAACATGTCACTTTAGTATCGCATAAACATACATAATGTCCTGTTCTGGGCATTGACTACGTTAACTCAGTGGCTGCATCATAGAAAGCTGGCACTGGCCACAGTTTTACTTTTTGTTTGTTTCTTTGTGTAACCACTATGCCGTGTTGAATGATTGTTTTACCTTTGTGAGGAGATGTACATTCAAAGCCATCAAACAACTGTGTTTCATTAGTGACGTGTTAATCGGTTATGAATATTAGCAATGCGATGGCAGTGCTCGAGCCCAGATTGAGTTGGAGTTTCCAGTAGAGCTCCTACCTTCCAGGGGAAATGGAAGTATATTCTAAAATAGATACCTACCTTCCATGTCATACTTAGAGGGGAACAGTGCAGCACATTGCTCATGGGTGCACACAGATCTAATGAGAACATGCTGACATTGTTGATAGAAACAAAATAGAAGCATGATTTAATCAGAAAGGAAACAAAAAGTTTGAATGCAATACAATATTAGCACACAAAGATTGTATCTTTTTGAGTTTCTAAGTCCTATAGAAATAAGGGACTAAAAAAATAAAAGGGATAGCCCAGGGTCCCTTGACAGGGAGTCCGCAGTGCGCACAGATGTTGTGTTACAATACCTTGGCTAAATCTTCAGCTCTGGCTTCTTTGGGATTGTCTTTTGATGTTTATGTGGTATGTACTAGGAGTCCTGCTTAATCCACTAATCTTTAGAGATACTGTATAGCTTTCATCATTTTAATAACAGATGCTAACATCTGTTTGGGGTGTTTTCCTACCATCACAGTGGAAAGAAAGAATTATGTCAGAACAATCAGTCTGCAAATGTAACTAACAAATTCCATATCCAAAGTAAAACACTACCTGCTCTGGGTCCACACCATAAAAAGCAATTATTGCTCAAATCCTTTTGGAGTCATAAGAGCTAGACAGAACTAGGGGCCAGAGCCGAAAAGGTACTCAGGAGCCTTTCTCTTGTTTGGTGTCAGTAAAGCTGTGTGCCTAAATATTTGTTTCAATTTTAGTTACCAAAGCACTTCTGATAATTTGGGGTTTAATGCAGTGAAAGGAGACATCTGTAACTGTGTTTAGCTTCATAACTGTTCTGCATATTTTAGAAATCTTAAGAGTGGGCTGGGGACGGACTGTCTATGAAGGATACCAAGGGTATGAGTTCTTGCTGAATCATATTAGAATTGAGATTAACAGGAATACTATCAGAATTTTTTACAGAGGAAACATTGTATGCAATAGGCTAGCAAGAAATACAGTATCTACAGAAATAAGAGAGCAAAACTATGCATGCTGTGTTTTAGGCTATTCTTTACTTATTTTATAAATAAAAGGGAAACTGAATTGTAAGACATTTATAGCCCTGTCAAATGGTCAAGAGTGTGCTAAGTCTTTCTCTTGTTAGTACTGTGAGATGTGGGAAAAGGTGAGATCTATGTCATGTAAAAAAGGATTTAAAATGTGCGCTTTTAGCTTAGTGAATTTCCTTCTCTGATTTTCTAGCCCGGACAGAGAGACCACAGAGCCCTATCCTCACTCATCTGTGGAAGATGAAGAAAGAGAAGAAGCAAAGAAAACTATTGTGAAAGAAGACAGGGGAAAAAAGAAAAAGAGGAGGAGAGCAGAAGACAAAAGACATCCCAGGGAGAAGATGTTGGACTCTGATGATGTTTTGTTTGTCTCCAGAAGGGAAGTAAAACAGAGAGAAAGAAATTCACTGCCCAGCAATGAAGAAGAATTTGAAGGTAAAGAAGTAGCTCTGGAAAATCATAAATATTAGGCACTAAACAGATCTGACGGTCCTTTAGTTTATCCCCACACAAGGAAGCAGGGTTCTGCATGATCTTTTCTGGGTGCTTTCCCATGTCCTTTGTGATGGGGTTCTTTCACCTCCTTTGGAAACCATTCTTCACGCTGATCATTCTCAGCATGTGTTTCCACAGTAAGGGGAAGAACTGAATAAAGCATGCTCCAGCATATGCTGTCTTAATTTGCCTGACATTTGTAGTAGCAATAAAGATGTGGTAACACCAACCTTAGCACCTGCTAGTAAGCAGAGTATATATTCCAGTCCCCCTACTGTTTGTCACTTGTTAGATTAAAGGTATGTCTATATTGCAGGCATTAAATTATTGCATATAGACCTCAATGCTTCAGAGGTTGAAGTGCTTTTAGGGTCTGAGCTAGCTCATTTAAAGCTGACATCAGTATCTATACTCCCTGTCACTCTGCAGTAGATACCTGGGCTAGTGTAGGTATGCCATTACATGCCATATTCAGCTCTTAATTTTAAAGATCCTACTGTCAGTGGAAAGATAACAGGATTTTTATCCATACCTATTAGTTGTACCTCCTTGTACTATTTTAAGTATGTTCTCAACATCGGCATTAATTATTTACTTCCAGAAGTAGTGGATTATAGATTCACTCAATCATCATGTTGTCAATCAACTTGATTTGACTCCTCTAAACTTTCCTTCTGTGTTCTCACTCATCTGTTAAAGATTGTCTGCAAATTCCATTAAGATTGCTTATAATGGGTATTATGGTGCCACTGCGTTTTAGGAGTGGCTGGGTCAGAATTATATGAGAACAGAGGTGCTGGGCTTGTCCTGTAGCTGTATGAGAGACCATGGTTTCCATAGGTGGAGCTACTTCACTGGAAATGCTCAGTTATCACAGACTCCTCCCTCTTGGACATCTTGAGATGCAGATGCTGAGTAAATGTGAAATACTGCTATTGTGACCAGCAAGTCCTGTTACTGATTCCATGAAGGTTGAAGGAAATATTAAATGAGAGCAGTGGCTATCTAGCACTTGAATCCTGCCTAGCTTTACCAAGTAATCTCAAGAGTACTCTGTCAAGATTCTAACAAGACTTCAAGGTGGTATGCAGGTCAAACATACTAAAGAGGGTACACTGTCCTCTTCTGATGACACCATTGACGTTGGACGTGGCTTTTTTTAGCTTAAATGTATTTTTATTTACATATCCTTCTGTGTTTTATCAGAAAGGGGAAAGTCAGAGAGCTGATGAAGATATTAAATAAGACTGTATGGTCATTCTCACAGAGTTTCATCAGATAACTCTTTATCCAATCTCTGTACATGACTGTGTATTTATCCTCTTTGGGTGTAGACATTTGTCCCATTTTCAAACTACGCTAACGATTTCATAGCATTTTGCGTATATAATTTTGTAAATTATATCAAATGTGTTACTCGATCCCTGACATACACATCTATTTTAATGATGTTAATACTGGATATAATTTTAAGGAGTGAAGAGAATAAAGAAGACGAATTTGCCTGGCATTGTTTTTTCCTTCTGCCCAAGGTTCAGGTCTAGTATGGACTATTAGCTTACAGTTACCGCCTGGCAGTCCAATATGTGCTGAGGACCAGGTTTGTGAGATTCACCTATACAGATTAACACTTACCCTCAGAAGTGGTCATATTTAATTATATCGATATAAGTAAGTGTTGAGTAACATGGGTGAGGTGTTGGAAAGCTGTACTGAGCTAATGAATTGTTCGGTTAGTCTCTGTGAACCAGATACTAAAAATCTTAGGTATCTAGCAATGCACTTTCCCTTCAAGGAATTTTCATAATGCTCAAAGAAGGCGGGATGTTCAAGTCAGGAGCAACAGTACTTATGAGCTGAAACACCCTATTTTCATCTTCAGGCACCTATATGACCCTGAAATTTCAATTGTTGCCCTTCATATGCTAGACACACAAATGTTCATCAGAGTGATCCCTTACTTGATTTTCCTAGTAGTTGTTTTCAATACTTCTTGAGGATTTACAACAAAGGCCGATGTTTTTAAAATAGAGTCAGCATCTCAAAGAAATGTTTTGAATACCTGTAAATACCATTAATGCCTAAAGCTAATAACTTTGGTAGCTAAATACCTTTCACAGTAACTAGGTTATACTTATTTTTTCAAGATTTCTAAAAGCAGCTTGTTAAACTGGGAACTGATTTATCTGAAAGTTGCATAATCTTCTCACATATTCTTTTCCTTGTAGTATCTAATTTCTGAATAATCTGGATATCTTCTAACTTTCAAAAAAGATCAATAGTCCTGATCTATTTGCCTGAAGTAAAGGCTTTTTCTTCATGTTTATACACAATAGTTTTATGTGAATGTTAGTATATGTGTAATGTGTTAAAAGCATTCAATGCCATCAGCAGTTCCCACATTTCCTTTCCAAAGGTTTGTCTTGTCACCTCTTATGAACTCTCCAGATAATTATATATTTTTTTAATAATCTGATTGGCTGTGTTTTGTAACTACTCCATGTGTTAATCAGCACTTCTTCCTACAGTTCTGCTGACTTCATCTGTACAGTCATCTGTTATATGAGGAAGTCAGTCCTCCTGAACTTGAATGAGCATTGCCCAATATAGGGATGGATTTTTGTGCTCCCCAAGATAATGTGGATTCAGTTACATGGATGACGAAGTCATGTATTTTTGTGAGGCCTTATACTTCCACAGAGCTGTGGGTCCTATATGAAATAATGGAGCTTTTTGGAACGTTTGTGGTTTGGTTTCTGCTCAGCTAAAATATTGCTGATTGTTAGGAGGAATCAAGAACCCATTCCTGTTGTTCCCACTCAGGGAAACAACGTTAACAGAAGTGAATAAAGATTACGTAATTGTATTAGCTATTTAGTGTGTATTAGCTTCATTATGTTTTGATGTGTAATTTTGTCTTATTTATTCCAGAACTATTATATTTAACACGTTAGTATCTTAAAGTGTATGCTTGCTGCTCTTATTGTGTTCATTAGCTCTGTGTGTTTATAAGAGAGTGAATGAAGTCCTGGCAAATTTCCATTGACTATTAGTGGGCTAATGAGTCTTTGTCTAGGTAACTTGAAGAATACTATTTCATTGAACAAGATCATAAATACTTAACTCCATCATTGGTTATTGCAATAATTGTTTTTATAGATACTTTAAAAACCATGTATTTGTTTCTATAGAAAGATTCTTCTCCTTGTCTCTGTAGTCTTCTCTCTGTTCTGTAATACCTAAAATCAATGTTCATTTCACATGATTTCCCTGCTGATTTTCCAAAATAGTGATCTAGTGAAAAACTAAATCAGAAAAAAATTCAGAGTGAAGTACAGGTATGATACACGTTGACAGATTGCATTGCCTGATGCATTAGCAAATCACAGCTGACAGAGCCCAAGTCTCCTTTTTAATTTTTAATGAGATGTGACTTGAAGCAATTACACTGATAATTACTGTAACTGCCAATGGGACGTAGGTGGGAGACCTTGAAAATGATCATTTTCTATCCTTTTCTGTGGAAAATCTAGTTCCTCTGAATTGGGTTCAAGAGTGTAACAGCTGTGGCACCTGGCAGTCTAGTGGTTTGGCTGGATTTCCCACAGTAGGATTTCACATTTTTAGCACCCACTTGTTTTCCAATCTCATTTTCCAGTTAGTTCATTCAGCGTTTGGAGAAGGCTATCACAATAAAGCAGTGTTCCCATCTGTTGGTCATGGCTTGTTTAATAAGCAGTTGATGTCAATTCAGCTATGCTTGCATCTGTTACTTACTGCAGCTGTGTGCTGTTAAGGGCTCCCCAACAGCCTCCAGATTTAGCTGTTGTTTTTCTGTTGATAGCATGTTACAACTTGGCCTAAACAACTCTGTATTCTGTCAGGGTTTCCACTTGCTGAAAGAGGAAAGTGTGTTAAACTTTCCATCTCTTTCCCCATAAAGAATGAAACATGGAGATGTGCAAGGGAAGAAAGTGCAGTTCCATTGGTGAAGAAGGCGTATGCTGGGGTATCTGAGGGTGGAGAGGAAAGGCAATTCTGTCCAGATTCTGGAAGCAAGACCGGAATGGTTTCTTTCAACATCTTGTGAAGGTACACAGAGGGCACGTGCACTGGATAAAGAAAATAAACAGTTTGTGAATTGTGCGTGATTGGGAACATTCATTTAACAGTGCATTTTTCATTTTATTCAAGGTAGCAGTGACCACAATCCCTTTCAATATTTCAGTCCAGCAATGTTTTCGTACTGCAGACAGATAGTGTCAGCTTATAGGATACAGTCAAGAAATTTCCTGACCCCTCACACAGGTGAACTCCAGATTCCTGTCTCTTAGGTTGCCCAAGAAGAATCATAATGTTCCTTTTGTGCATCTAAGTGCTGATGTTGTGCATGTGTGAGACAAATTTCAGAGGCACGCTTTTGATTTGTAAACCCTCAGCTTCAGGATTTTCAGTGGTAGCTATGGATGATTGGCATCCCTAAAACTAATCATACTCAAATCTTGTACTGTCTATGTACGCAATCTGTGCTGTTGCTTCCCCATCCTGATATCATATCTTTATTCTTCAGATGCCTCCCACAGTTTTGTTTTCTACTACACAACTGTTTCTTATACGATCATTTAAAACCCCCAAATCGCCCCTAAAGAAATATATGAAGCAAAATAGAGTAAACGATTTTGTTTACTTTGTTTCATCCTATTTTATTCTCTTCCATTTTTTCCATCAGCTTCTGGTCTTTTGACATGCATTCATTATGATTGTCATCGTCTTGTGCCAGAAGGGTGCCTAGTGGTGTCATTTGATATGATTGTAAAAAGTGACTTTTCATTGACACGGTATTGTTAATAGCAAACCGGAGAAGATAAGCATGGCTGTACTGGGTCATGCAAAGGTCCATGTGGCCTGGATCCTGTCCCCAGCAATGTCCAGAAGATTATTCCTGAGGAAGGGTAAGAACAAAGGTTGGCATGTAAATAACAACAGCTACAAGCTTAGAAAACCGTAGTACTTAAAAAGCAGACTGGTTTGAACTTGTGAGGATGAAAGCAAAAACGAAAGCAGTGAAAAGCCTCTTTACACGACTATTGCTCTGTGACCATGGCCATGGAATCATTTGTTCCATGATAAATCTCAGGGGGTGTGTTGGGGAGGTGTTGAACTGTTACATCCAAGCTCATGGTGGGTCAGTTTTTTCTCTCACTGAAGAGTATCTCTTCTCTCCTAGCATCTTCGTTCTCCATTTCATCAATCTGCTGTTCATCAAGGCGTCAAACTCTGCAGTCGCTGAGCGCTTCAACTCCCAGCTTACCAGAGCATCCCTGTTGCTTGCACAGTCTAGCTGTAGGAAAGTCTCCAGAGCCTGGTAAAAGCAACATCACCAGAATTATTAGAGTCAACATGGAACAGCAGGGATTGGCAAGACAGCCTCAGCAGCACGGCGCAGAGCAAAGGAAGCCACGTTAAGGGTGCATGATGAAGGAGTTAGTGAGGACTGGATGAGGCTGCAGATAGGAAATATTTTTAGCACCTGTAATTCAAATTTTATTCCTTGAATCAAAAATAAACTGACTAGTTAATGCTAAATTAGTTATGATTTCTCAGACTTTCTTTGGAGGTATGAAAGAGAAACAGTGTCAGAGGTTCAGTTGTGCTGCTGAAAAGTATCAATATTAGAAGAGAGAATGGAAAATTGTATTTGTTTGAGTATCCTTTGTTTGCAGTAGACCTATTTGATTTATTAACTGTGGGTCTTCCTTACAAAATGCCTTTTCCCAAAACTCCTTTTTCACAGACTCCATCTGTAAGGCATCTGGGAAGACCTGCTGCAGGGAGCCTACCCAGTTTTCCACTGGTGCTGACTTTTATACGTATCCGTCCTAAGCTTTTCCACTGATGGGGACTGTCCCATGGGAACACAGATGAGGTGCTTTGCCCTTGAAGACTAACTTCTTGGTAACACAGGGTTAGACCACGGGCTGAATTCTTCTCTGTGACATTTGATATGAAGCCAGTGCTACTCTGACGGCGGAGGAGTTGCTTCAGTGTTATGGCATTATAAATGAAAACAGGAATTACATCTAGACACATTTAGGAGCATCTCTACTCTTAGCTCCCAAATAATGGATAGGTGACTGAACCCAGTAAAAAAAAAAAAAAATATCCAAATAAAGATTCACATCTAATAAATGTGATATTCACTGTCCAAGACATGACATGTGAAATGACACACAGTGGGGAGGATGTAGCGTGTTTAGCACTGAATATCCTCACCTCAACCAAAGTATGACTTGTGGATGTAGTGACACAATTGTATGGTTGTCTAGGGCTTTCTCTGAAGAAGGTGAAGACTGATCCTGAATATTTTTGTCATATCAACGTGAACGGACATTAAAGATTCTTGCAAGCTTGACTGTTGATACCTGTGCAATTTCCAGGCAGAGGTATGTATTCATCTTTACATTTGAAGTAAAATGGAGTTGAAAAGATACGCTTAACCAAATAGAAACAGAAGGTGGCCAATTAATGTATACACATGTATGTATTGTAACCTAGTGGTACATTTATATTCAGTAAATTCCAGCTTTTATGGTAGCCAATTTAATCACAGACCTTTTTTGTGTTTCAGATAAATGACACATTTATAACTGGGTCTGACTGCTAGGATATTCTTCTGCATTGATGTAGCAGTAATATCTCAGCCTTTTTTTTTTTTCCTTTATTACCTCCTCCACACTTTGATTCTTCTCTTTTTAGATGTTCTTTTTCAGATGAAGACTATTCTTAGATTAATATTGTATTATTGTTACGTTCCACATATCTTTCTGAATGAATTAGCAAATATTAAAGATTGCTGCATGATTAAACAAAGAGTCATAGAGACAATTTCACCTTACAAGACGGTGTCTGGCCATCCCGGCTCCTCTGGATGCCTAGAGCGGAACATCGTTACTGCAGATTTCAAATGGCGGTGAGAGGGCTGCTGTGCTGCCTGTACCCAGGGGCTCTAGGGGCCTGATATGATGAGCCAAGGACATCTCTGCAACTGCGCATAGGTGTCTGCATGTTGTAAGGGAGGCTTTTGCATAGATACGGGGGGAAATAATTTCCATCTGTGGCAAAACGAGTGGGACAGAAATACAGAAGACATTTCCTCTGCTCAAGAAAGGTTATTCTAAGTTGGGGTTGTCTGGAGCCCAGGCGTTGAACCACACAGCTTCTCTCATGGTCTTTCTATGTGTTTGTGTCCATTTGGAATAATAGTGAGGAACTGTCTTCTTTGAGTTGAGGGATCTCTATTTCATGCAGCACACTTCTTCCGAGCTCTGAATATTTCATTTAGCACAACGTAACCATGGTAGCATGGCGAGAACCTTGACTTTTTGGCCCTGACATCTAAAAGAAATGGAGCAATGAATAGAAGATGTCCCAAATGCCATGAAATGCTCAGCTACCACTGAAGGTCTTTCTGTGTTGCAAGTATCTTGCCCTTGTGAGGTAGATTCGCAGTACAATGAAGTGGGTGAAAAATTCTGTTTTGATTTTATAGACGCAGGAAAGTCGCGTTTAGTTTATGGCAAAGCTGGCAGGGTCTCCCTTGAGGCCAGGGTGGACACAACACCTGGAGCTGCCTGTGGTGCTTATTACCAAATCTCCAGGAGCCACTCAGAGGAGGAGAAGGTTATTTTAATTATTTTCAGATGAACAGGTGTCCCCCTAGGACAACTAGAAGTGTGACAGTTAATACCCTGCTTCTCTTGGTCTCAGTCTACTGGCTGTGTTTCTATATAAAAGCACACTGAAAATCTCAAGCCCTGCTCTGTCTGTGCTTCACATTTTTAACAGCCATGAATTTGAAATGAGAATAGGCTGATGCCATCATTTAGGAGGGAGTATGAAAAAATAATAATTGTATTTCGATTGTCAATGGAGGCAAACACAGTCTTTGAGGATATATTTTAGACATCTCTTCTTGGGCGCTTCCTTTAGGCATATTACAAGTGCCCGCTCTAGGCAGCTAGCTCAGGTGTACACTTGGCCAGGAAAATCCCATCCACTGTCTGTACAGATATGTATTTCCCAGGAGAACACTGAGCTATCAGTTTTGGGAAAATGTTGAGGTTTTTGATATTTTTTTTTTCTGTCTCAGTGTGGAGCAAAAAAAGGCATACAGATACTTTTATTTAGTAAAGGAGAATTATGGAGTTTGTGTAGCCAGAATGACCTTGCAGCCAGATACTTCAGTGGGATGTGAGAGAGACTGTTGAAATTTCTGCCTTGCCTGATTCAGGGAAGACTCAAACCTGGGAAAAACTGTAATTCTGAAATGGTCTATACCGGAAGTTTCAGTTTGGATAGTTCGTGTTGCCTTCTGTTCTGCAGCTCAGACTCCTTACTTCATGATGTTAAGGAGTTTTCTCTTGGAGAATGGTGCTGGCACACACAAGGACTCCCTGGTTACAGGCAGTCACTGCTATGGGGAATCATTTGGTCTACCCGGACGAAAAATTGGAAGTGATATCATTATACTACAGCACCCATGAAATTTTAGGCCAGAATAGACGTGAAGAAATATTTCTACTGTGGATATGAACACTTTGGTTTTCTGGTGGAAACGGCACTACCAATGAACAGAAGAGCCCTATAAATTTTGGTAGAAAAGATATCTCAGCCAAAAGTTTGTTGAAAGGAAAATCTACTTTTCCCTCAAGTACGTCTTTCAATCACATGGACTTTGGAATCTACCAGCTCACATTTTAAGCAGAAGAAGATACCTCTAAATCAGACTGATTCAGCATTGACATGACCATCTCACCTATGTGTCTTGTGATTACTGTATTTGAGGCTGAGCATGTGCAATTACAATGACGTGAAGAAAAATTTTGCAAATACATATTGTTCAAGTATGTGCAGAGGGACTGTATGGCACCCCCCAGTGAGGAAGACTGGTATTCCCTTGAAAAAATGGCTGAAGTTACCTTAGTATTCCACTGGGCACAATAAAAAATTGTGAGAAATACAAACAGGAATGTTAACCAACCGCAGGATCAAAACTGGCAGCACAGGTAGTCTGAATGGGAAATTCCTCTTCTGCGTAAAAGGTGATTATCAATCACTGTTGGTCCTTTAGACAAGCTGTGTTTAAAGATTGACGTATTACAGAGACATGGATGGTGATGAATGAGTTCCCTTTTCACTTGTTATTAAGGATCCATTTCACTGTTCCTTTCTGGGTGTGCAGTCTGACCTCAGGAAGCACCTGTGATGGGATAACATTTATTAATTTTCCCTACTGTGGCCCACAAAACTTTGTTTTCTGCCTGAGTTTGGTTAAACGTTTTGTTGCATTGCTTTATGTTAAGCCTGGGAATTGTCAGGATGAATTTATTCTTTTCGTTTGAACGTTCCTGTTGGTCCGTTTGTACAACACGAGCTCCGATCCGACTTCCACACCATGCTGCAGATGTCCAGGAGGTTATATTTTCATATGCTTGCTTCTTTCCACTGATCTGCTTTCAAGAGGCAACTATTGTTGTGGTGGTCTGTCAACAAGATGAATTTTCCAATTAGATTGGCCAGATGGCTGAGCTGACCAGGACAGCCTAATTTCAGGCTCTGTCAATAGACCATAACCAGATGACTGAAAATCCAGCTTGCTGGTTCCTTGCGCTGCCTCATACAAAGTTGGCAGTGGTGGGCTTTGGGGCTGGCCACGGCTATGCTCAGACTTCTTCTTTGTGATTCTTTCCCAACTACTGAGATGGTACTCGCCCTATTCACTTCCCCCCACATTTCTATTTCTTTTTGATAAAGAAAGACAGCCTACAAAATAAAAAAAAAAAAACAACACAAAGAAAAAAGTTATGTTCATGCCCACCTGTATTTGTCATCCTGGATCAAACTCTGGATCCCAGGGGTTGGGACTCGGCCCCTGGCATTCAGTATTACATGCGTTCATTGATGCTGCACAAGAAGGTAAAGAAGATGCTTTATATCAGACTGCTCAGTTGAGCAAAAGAAAGGTGTAGGAAGAGAACACCTGCCAATTTGCTGCCATATTGGTACTGCGACCATGTAACTCCTGAAGTCCACAGGAAGTAAGAATAAAAGGCGAAATGAATGTAAAGGCTTTTATGAGACCAACTGGAGGAAGTGGAAAAGCTTTTGAGATTGAATTCCTTTAGAAAGTCATCGGTTACCTCCTACTCAGTTGTGGAACCATGAAATTGGGTCAACGTCCTATCTTCCATGTAAAAGGGCAGCTTCATGGAAAAAAGTTTGTGTAGGAAACTTTAAGTCAATCTGCACAGGTATGCAAAGGACCTTTTCCTCCATGGCTATTTCCTTACAGTTGGATCTGATGATCTTAAAGGTCTTTTCCAACCTAAATGGTTCATTGATTCTATGATTCCTTTCTTGCCTAGTGAGAACACTGCTAGCTTGACTGCTGCATAAATACAACTGAGCTCCAAAGGGCTCAGTCCTTTGATAAACAACACCGTGAGAGATCACGTAGCTGCTCTTAACCACACACTCACACTGCTCCAAGTGCATCTGGGGCCACCTGTAACCACCTACTGTTGATAAACAGAGGTATTAGCATCAAACCTGAGGTCTTGCCCACAGCTGTGAGATGCTTCTCCTGGGAGGAGAGGGTGGTTGGCAGAAAAGGGTGCAGGCTTATGCTGGCTACTCTTCAGAACCGAGCAGTTAGCAATGCCGGTCCTCCCCACGCTGGGCCTGGAGCCAGGTCAACAGCACTAAGTGAGTGCCATCCCTAACCAAGTCACGAGATGAGGTTTGCTGAGGAAGCCTTGCTGCTTCTGGAGAGACACACCTCAAACCTGTTTAATAGTACTCAGGTTCCAATTTAATAGAAAACATGCTGAAGGGCAAAACTGTGTGAAGGTTGATTTCAGCACATTTTAAGCTCCGTCTTCTAATTACAGGGTTGAAAGAAAAAGTTAGAAGCAAACAAATACAAACGCATCTGTGGCCTAAACTGCACACCAGCTCTTTTTTGCCCAGTTCTTCTTCCACGCCAACCAGCTCTTAAGGTTAGGTCCTCAGCACTGACAGTTGAAAGTTCCCTTCCACTGAAAGTTGCCCCATGTCCTGGTCCTCAGCAGGTTTAGAAGAGGTAATGCCATCTTCAGTGGCATTCCCTGCTCCAGACAGTTTCCTCCACAGGTAACTCAGAGCTGAATACTACGGCATCTGTACAGCTGCCTCTCTGCCCTGCTGTTCTCCACACGATCTTTTGTGATCTGAGGCTTTTGTGGACGGGATGTAAGGAAATTCAGGACACAGGCTGCGACATGTACTCGCAGCTACCTGCATGCACTGGGTCTTGAGCCCAGTTTTGTGAGTGTAAGCTGACTTTCCTCTGTGTCAGACAGTGATGCGGAGGCTGGAGATCCCTGCACACCTCATCTTTTTTTTTTATGTTGCATGTCTCCAGCAGAGAGGAAAGAAGGCCAAAGTGGAATGGAGGTTCAGGACAGGAGATGCCATAGTTTTCAGGGAAGCTGCTGAGGCGGGAATATTTCAGAACTTTTCCTCAGACTGCTCAAGTATTATTCCTCTGGAAACAGCCTTTCATCTGGGGAGAAATGGTTACTGACCGGTATACAAGGTTTTCCAGGCAGCCGTTGTATGGGTCACCAAAAGAAGAAATATGGTGATGTGTTACAGGGCCTCATTTGCCAAGGTGGTCTTTTTTTTTATTCCTAGAGCTTGTCTTTTGCCTCATTGACACATTTATTCCCCAGCATCTGGGTGGTTCTTCTGTGACATTGCGTTGGGACTGTTGTCCTCAGCTTCAGTAGTTTAAAAAAATAATTACTGTCATTGAATTTCACAGGAATAGTTAAAGTAGATTTAGATGGAAGGCTTTTGATTTTAGGACTGTGGCTAATTCCAACACCTTTGTTTCCCTGAGGTCAGCTGTGAGTTTCAGGATCAGCCAGGCTCTAAAACTTAAGGCTGACCTGAGCAGTCTGGCAGATCTTCCCTGGTTTTGCTGTAAAGACACAGACCAGACTTACTCAAACCTGCACCAAGCTTTGTTCCCAGGGGGTCACAAGCTCCAGCCAATCTCTCCCCAGTCCTGGCATGTATTTTGAGTTCACAGCACGGCGCATCTGACTTCACATATAGGTTACAATTTTTTTGCCTCTCCCCTTTATCTTTTGTAATGTTTCCAGGGAGATTTTTTCTGCAAACAGCTTTGTCAGTGCCCTAAGTCACCCAGGAGCCACATGAAGGCGGCTATTGCAGCACTGAGCCTGCATTGATCATCCCTGGCGATAAGCAGCCTGCGGTAGTTTAGGACCCACCCTGCGCTCCGAGAGCTGCACCGCTGCTCGCAGGCTCAGAGTTAAAGCAGAGCTTGGTTGCTTGCACTCGAAAACAAAATCTGGGTCAGCAGTAAGCAATAAATACTTGTGGATGCTGACTTTTCAAGCTCAGCGGTCTCCTCAGATTAAATCACTGATATTACATCCTCCTTGGATTGTGCTGTTTGCATCTACTTGAAGCCGCAGCTGGTGCAATACATGGTGTAACAGTGCCACTGCCCTGCCTGCGCTCCAGGCATGGAGCTATTGCAGGGTCAAGCTCGGCAGTATGGGACCCATCAGTCTGCGGGGCATTAGTCTCCCTGTTCGCTGAGATGAAGTGGGACTGTGCTTGCTAGGAACATGTCTGGAGCAAGTCCAGAGAAGGGCAACGAAGCTGGTGAGGGGTCTGGAGCACAAGTCTCATGAGGAGCGGCTGAGGGAGCTGGGGTTGTTCAGCCTGGAGAAAAGGAGGCTGAGGGGAGACCTTATCGCTCGCTGCAACTACCTGAAAGGAGGCTGTAGCCAGGTGGGGGTCGGTCTCTTCTCCCAAGTAACAGGCGATAGGACAAGAGGAAACGGCCTCAAGTTACACCAGGGGAGGTTTAGACTGGGTAGTAGGAAAAATTTCTTCACCAAAAGGGTTATCAAACATTGGAACAGTCTGTCCAGGGAGGCAGCCAGGATTCAACCAGGAGGTTGAATCACCATTCCTGGAAGTATTTAAAAGACGGGTAGATGTGGTGCTTAGGGACATGGTTTGGTGGTGGTTTTGGCAGTGTTAGGTTGATGATTGGACTCAAAGATCTTAAAGGTCCCTCCCAACCTAGATGATTCCATGACTCTGTGAGGGGGGATTTCTGATGGGGGTTAGTCTCCTTACATACCAGCAATTCACAGAATTACCATTTCCCCATGCTCTTTCTGAGACAACGTACTGTGAATCTACTCACTTTTCATGGCTAAAATGGAAAAAACAAACCTTTTACCGAGAAATGTGTGTGGGGACTGAATTCAGGCAATGCGGTGAATACAGATGGGGAATATAGCTGAAAATGTTTTGTCTTCTTTCTACTATTCTTCACATTTTTCATCTTCTCTGCCTGTCTGCAGAGCCTGGCTTTGTTCTGAAAGTCTTTTCACACATACTGCATTCATTTACCACCCACAGATGCTGCCTGTTTATTCTTTCCTGTTGTTTTCATTGATCTAACATGAAAGTCACCTTGAACTGAAAGAGCTTTGCCCTTGCTAGGCATGCAAAGTATTAAAAAATAGAAATATGCAAACAAACATACAAAATACAGGGGCTAGGCAAGCTTTTGTAGGGATTGCTGTTGTAGGAGGTCGTGGATACTGAATCTGAGTTATCCATAAAAAGGCAAGATGCCGTTGGATTGAATAGATAAGTCATAGGATGGTTGCAGACTAGATACCAAGGCAGGGTGTGTTACAGCTTTCAGTATTTGTTTTGGTATCCATTTTTTTTCCTGAGCAGAAGCATATTTGGGTACTTCCAGGCCAGTTTTTCATTCACATCAAGATGGGTGGCATGGGGTCAGTATGTAACTTGCCTGGGGATATATTATAAGAGGTTTATCAGCAGAGAAAAAAAATCTTTCCCAAGTTCCTGCCCAGGTTTGCCATCAACCCCACTTTTACGCAGCTGCTTTACAGCACAAAGGAAACCCAGCCCTATCCTTGCCAAGCAAGAGGCAGCACTTCAACTTAACAGCTTGGTACCGAGTGCTTAAATATTTTTTGGCACGTGAATTTAAAAATATGTTTTCAGACAATTACACTGTGAGGATGCCTGCAGTGCTGGCAGCTGAGTGTTGGTCTGTTTGTTCTCTTAATTAAATATATGGCTAAATGCATTTAGCCACGTTAGCGTTGGCTGGGACAAGTGGTGCTGTGCTTGCTAGTCCCATGCAGCTCTGCCAGCCCTCGTGGTCAAAGAGCAGCTCTACATTGCCGCTCTATGCTCTCATCCCGAGCACAAAAGCTACACATAGACTTCCTTCATGTCTTCCTTGACAAAATTAATTTTCTTTGCCACTTCTCTCTCCTTTTTGTACCATAGATCTTCTGCTTCATTCTGGCTATAAGAGCAGCAGGAGATTACATATTTTACCGCCACAGAGAAATGGGTTTCACTCAAGAGAAAAGCTTAAGAGGATGTGCTTCCTAAATGGCACAAAAGAGCAAAGCCCCATCATTTTCCATAGTTGGTGGTCATTTTGGGCATCCTTCCTCCCATAAATGTACGACACTTTGTGCAGGGTGGAATCCGGTCCGCCGAGAGGAACTTTCATAGTGACAAGCTAGGAATTTGTGGTCCATTTTTCTCCCTTTTCCTACCTACCCTGTATTGCTTAGAAAGAGATCAGTGCATTCAAATAATGGTCTACCCAGTTTTAACCACAACCTGCACCATCTGGCTGCAAAAATCTTGAAGTCCAGAGCGAGTCAGAGCATGCCAAAGCACGGAACACAATATTCCTCACCTCCCGCCATTGACTGTGTCTCCCACTGAAACTTTTCTTCCTGTATGTATGTGAACTTGTGTGTATGTGGTTTGCATGTGCTTTGGCAAACGCTCTTTAACTTCAAAGAAGTCAGGGAGAAGCTGAGAGCTCAAGTCCACTCCTTCCCAGAAACTGGCAAAGACAAATGTGAGAATTTTTATGTAGTAACTCAAGTGGTAATCAAAAATTAAGTTTTCTTTTATTGTACATTATATCTACATGCACTTCTATTGCTGGTTTCCTTTTTTTTCTTGAATTAGATTACGAATACTTCTGGAAGGGCTTGGGTCTTCTTATAAGCTATATAATATTGAGCCCAATGGCACTGCAGTCTTGGTCTTTCCAGTAATGGCCCTAGATAACTTTAAGGGGTTAGAAACCAATATACATGACTTCGATTAATTCCCACAATATTCAGCTGGTACTTATCACTATATCATGCTTTAAAAATGTGTCTCATTGTGACCTACATGTTTTTTTGTGAACAAAAACATACAAAAGAAAGTTAGGCAATTCAGTGGTAAGACCCGTGCTTATTATGGGTAAGACCCATGAGAATTTTCATCTGAGAGTTGAAATCTAAATGCAAACACTTGGTGAGGAGTACGTGTGTGTCCAGGATACCGATTTAGTATCTAGCTGAGCTGAAGGAAAATCCAGTGATTCAGGATGTAGATGTGATGCTCATGAATACTGTAGCCATAAATATGCTTCCTGAGGAAGTCTAAATAAAGGAACTTTAAAAATCTTTCTGGTTTGTTTTTATTTTTTTTTTCTCTTCAGACACACAGAATTGAAATGAATAGCATGAAGTCCTGTTGCCTAGACACATCTGTCCAGTGCTTTTTGAGATACTTAAGGGTCTCCATGACATCTGGTTCAGGCTGACATAAGACTTACAGAAGACTCATTTGGTCTGGCTGCTAGATGCTGGGTGAGATAATCCACAGCACCTAAAGTATCACTGAGCCCTGTCAGTGAAGTCATTCCCTCTGGTCAATACTCCAGGAGAGGCTTAGGTTTGTCTCTTTATATCCATTACCATTTATATCTGCTTGATTATGTCAAGAGTGGAAGAAATACTGTTGTCCTTAGAAAGCTTTAGAAAACAAAGGCGTACCTACTGATACCAAGGCATGCCACGAAAAATGTCACTAAAAAAACTTTTTCTGAGCTGCTGCTTGGAAAGCCATCAAAAGAACATTTATCCATTCTGCAAGTTACATTGAAAAATCATTCAAGCCTAAAACATAGTCATAAATGACAAGAAAACATTAACATAACTACCATCCTGAAACATGCTGATGGCAAAGCCAGGTCTTTTAGCTGGACAATACAGAGAAAGGCATCCTGGATGAGGAAATAGCACCTTTTTTAATCTGTTGCAACCTACGGGTGGGTTCAGCTGTGCATGGGTTTTCAGGCCGTCTCAATGCCGTTCTCCCTTGCTGGCCTGCTTTTGTACCGGACACATTTGCTCTTTGTGTTTGTTCAAACAGTACTTGACTAGCAGAAGAAAGAAGCCCCCATCGCTCTTTTCCCCTGTTAGCATGGCAAAGCAGATGAGAAAGGCAGCTCCTCTCTCTCTTCTATTGGAGCACTGGGGCTCTTGGCTTGGAGCTCAGCTCTACCAGGGGCCAAACGCTCCTGTGAGGTGGCTCAGAGGCTGTGCAAATGCATGCCCTGGGCTGCATCGAGGTGCCTACACAGACAGGCACTGGTGGAGGCATTAAAAATTCCTTATTTCTTACTGATTTAAGCAGCTGCTGCTCCTGAAAACCCCAAAACATGTATAAGTAACCCTAAAAATCCGGCCCAGGGCTCCTTCCAAGGGTATGTGAGTGGAGGATGCTGATGCCGTGTGCGGAATGCCCGGCACCCAGCAGGATCCAGCTCAAGCTCCAGTCAGTCCCCCTGGGCAAAGCCCTTCCTGGCGGCGAGGCCACAAGGTTGGCGCCGGCTGCCCAAGCCCAGCTGCAGCCTGAGCTTGTCCTGCTGAATCATTATCATGCAAGGGGACAAAACCAGATTGGCTGTACTCTCTTTGTGCACAAAGAATTTGTAGAGTAAGGTTTGAGGTGGGAAGAGGGCTTTGTTTGCAATTCTTTTATTTCTCTAATTTGGTCTTGAAGAAGACGACGGACAGGTTCCTTAGCGCCATTTACACTGAGCCGCAGCTGGGCTTCCCAGCACCTGATTTTTTTTTGGTTGTGAAGTGAATTGTAGCAAACAGGACATATTCCATACAGTGAACTCAAGTTTTCCTTTAAGCTAACACCCTCTACTGTTCACTCCTGTATATTATGCATAAACAAAATGTAGCCACAATTGAAGTGACTACTGACTTCTGTCTGGTACAGCGATTTCTACAGTACTGTCCTAATTTTATGTTTTTATTCTTTGAAACCAGCATAGCAGTGATTTAGTCACCTGACCTGCCTTGTATGTCTTTCAGAAAAACATAACATACAGCAATGTCACTTTTCAATAGTTTTGACGTAGTATACAACTTTGCAACTTATTTTTTAAAATATCTGTGATTCCTGCAGTGCCAACAATGGCCCCATCACACTTTGATGCTGCTAAATGTCGGGGCCTTAGTTTAGCAACCGAAAGTTTTTGGAGTTGATTTTCCTAATTTTTATGCTATATTTTTATTCGATGTAGTTGTGAAAGCTGAATGGAGTTTCGTTGTGAATGGTGATTGCTCATACTTCAGAAGTTCTGATTTTGGAGAAGACACTCCTTTCCCACATTTAAAGAATCCATGTGAAAGAGTTATCAGACTCTGAATTATCATGTAAAACAGACACCTGGGCTTGCCTACCTCAGAATTACAGGCACGAGCTGTTCACCAGCTGTTTATGCCATAGTGTAGTCAGACTGATCAGCCCATGCCCTGCTTAACCAACCTGATCTCTTTCTATGACCATGTGACCCGCCTTCTGGATGCAGGGAACGCTGTGGACGTTGTCTATCTGGACTTTGGTAAGGCCTTTGACATCGTCCCCCACAGCATTCTCCTGGAGAAGCTGACGAATCATGGCATAGACAAGTGTACTCTTCGCTGGGTTAAAAACTGGCTGGATGGCCGTGCCCAGAGAGTTGTGATTAATGGGGTGAAATCCTCTTGGCGGCCGGTCACCAGTGGTGTCCCTCAGGGCTCAGTTTCGGGGCCGGTTTTGTTTAATATCTTTATCAATGATCTGGATGAGGGGATTGAGTGCACCCTCAGTAAGTTTGCAGATGACACCAAGCTAGGTGGGAGTGTTGATCTGCTTGAGGGTGGGAAGGTTCTACAGAGGGACCTGGACAGGCTGGATCGATGGGCCAAGGCCAACGGTATGAGGTTTAATAAGGCCAAGTGCCGGGTCCTGCATTTCGGTCACAACAACCCCAAGCAACGCTACAGGCTTGGGGAAGAGTGGCTGGAAAGCTGCCCAGCAGAAAAGGACCTGGGGGTGCTGGTGGAGCCAGCTTAACATGAGCCAGCAGTGTGCCCAAGTGGCCAAGAAGGCCAACAGCATCCTGGCTTGTATCAGGAATAGCGTGGCCAGCAGGAGTAGGGAAGTGATGGTGCCTCTGTACTCAGCACTGGTGAGGCTTCACCTCGAGTACTGTGTTCAGTTCTGGGCCCCTCTGTACGAGAGGGACATTGAAGTGCTGGAGCATGTCCAGAGGAGAGCTACCAGGCTGGTGAGGGGTCTGGAGACCAGGTCATGTGAGGAGAGGCTGAGGGAGCTGGGCACGTTTAGCTTGGAGAAGACGAGGCTGAGGGGAGACCTCATTGCCCTCTACAACTACCTGAAAGGAGGTTGGAGAGAGGTGGGTGTTGGCCTCTTCTCCCAGGTGAATAATGACAGGACCAGAGGAAATGGTCTGAAGTTGCGGCAGGGGAGGTTTAGATTAGATATTAGGAAGAATTACTTTACGGAAAGAGTGGTCAGGCACTGGAACAGCCTGCCCAGGGAGGTGGTTGAGTCACCATCCCTAGAGCTGTTTAAGAAACATCTAAATTTGGCACTTCAGGGCATGCTCTGAAGGGCAGAGATTGTAGGTTGTTTGTTTGTGGTGGGTTTTTTTGGGGTTTTTTTTGTGTGTGTGTGTGTATGGTTGGACTCGATGATCTCAAAGGTCCTTTCCAACCATGAAGATTCTATGATTCTATGCTTTAAGTCAAGGCAAATGAAATATCCCTAGAATTAAGTATTATTTGTCACTGGAAGAAGGGTGCTAAAACTGAAAAGACTTTTAGTTTTCTGTCTTTGAAAGACAGCTACATGGCAATGGAAGAGGCAGGAGAAGCTGCTGAGCTCTCCTCCGCAGTCTCTCAGTAGCTCTCAGTAGCACAACACAACTGCTTGAAGCTCAGTTTCAGTCTCCTCATTTCTGCATGAGAATATCTAGCACATTGTGCCTTCTAGGAATCCCCATCTCCATTAGCAAGAACGGGGTTTAAGGATAACCTAAATTTAGGAATATTATTTTCTAGGGGCGTGAAATTTGTCCTTCAGTGCTATTCTCCATATGTAAGGCAATGAATGGGGAGCTAACCTTTAGGAATATAATCTGCCAAAACATTCCTTTCCCTCTCACCATTACCAGCATCAAATCAGCCAGTATTTGTTGTTCTGTTCGTAGGCAAGTGCAAGCACAGTTCATTCTTATCAGCTACACAGGATTTTAGTGGGATTAATCTCATGAGTTCTTCTGTTTTACTGCCAGCCTCTGAAGCTATTTCCAAAAACTCTGGGTCTGCCTCTAGACCTCAGTTTTGCTGACCACCCAGAGTTTTCCCTGAGTTTCCTCTGTGCTGAAAAAAGAGGCAACATCCTGGGAAATCCCTTACTCCTGGTGGCAGCTGTGCTGCCATTTCTCATTTGACTTTTCAAGAGGCTTCAGAAGATTAATAGCAATCTCTTCACTAGCTGCTAATCCGGAGCGCTGTATTACAGTGCCTTGCTGTCCCTCTGAATATGACATTAAGTAGACAATAAACAGAATAGTGTTCAGAGGTGCTACAGTGATGTTAGGCAAGATATATTAAGCCCCGCTGAAATAGCTGTAACACCCCCAAGGCAATTCCATACAGGCCAAGAGGCAGAGGGTGATGCATAGCCCTCCTCATTCCTTATGCATGGGCAGCATCAACTTTCAAACCTCTATTTTTCTGATAGTTACTGCTAGGGAGGCTCTTTTGGCATTATATAGGATTTTTAAGTATGTTTATTAGTTTGATGAAGTAAAACTCCTGTTGGTACGGAACTAAGACAAGCTGGCCCAAGACTACAATGATTGCATTGTCTTGAAGAATACATACATCCTGATAAGCTATGATAGGCCATGCCAGCCCATGATAAGTTATCATGCCTTAACCTTGTGTGTGTGTGTGTGTGTGTGTGTGTGTGTAAGTTAAAAGGAGTTAGGGCATAGGTATCCCAGCACTCACACTACAAAAGAAGATATCTCCTCCAAAGAGAGACAGAAGAGCCGTTTAACAAGAAGCCGGCTCTCCCACCAAGAGAGCAGGAAGAGACAGTAACCTGATCAGTTCAGGTACCTCGGCGAGGGATGACATTAGTCGCTGCCCTGAGCTCTCAGACAGCTTGTTTGCTTATGCAAAGCTTGCATAAAGTACGTTCTCATTGGCAAAGATTTCTGGTATCTTTGCCTTTGCTGTCTGTGGTCATCTTGATATCATAATACAGTTCTCACCTGCTCCAACCAGTGATATTTGCTCTTTAAAAGCATTTCTTCCTTTATTCAGCATTTCAGCTTTGCCACATCTAATTTGTGTGAGCTGGGGTTGGCTGTATCTGCCAATACTGTAGTCCGACTACTGCAGGCCTGGCTGTGGGTTGCCTATATGGAACCATGTCGGACTGCTGCCGCCCTGCTTTACTCTCTGGTCCGTGGGAAGTCATATAAAGACATTTAACAGCGTCAGATAAATTAAAATGAACTGAAATGTTGAACCTTCTGTGACATTTTTTTAAATGGCTATTATTAACATCGGTATTAGTGAGGCATACTTTATATAGTAAATGTATACAGTATATGGAAATAAATGGTGTTGGCTAAAATAACTCCAAAGCAAAATAAAGAGACTAGGATTTTTTCCTCTCCTCTTTGCTCAGTGGTTGAGGTAGGTCACTGCTTTCTGACAGAAGGCATCAGACTGCTCAAAGTGCTGTTGAATTGAGGGTCAGCACAGGGACACTTGGAGCTGTTAGCCCCTGGTGGCTTTCCCCTACGCTTTCTTTAGATCTTTAGTTTTAGTTCCAAGTTTACAACTTGGCACAGTGCTTACAGAAAGCAGTTAGAGACCTATCACTCATCACTCATCTGGTGTATCTCAGGACACAGTCCATCTCGGAGTCTGAGCAGACTGTTGTTAGATCCAAGTAAAGAGATTTATGAGTTTGTGAAAGAGACATCTTTAATCTGCGATGACCGACATTTGGCTGCAGACTGTCAACCAGGTTTCCTCAGAGTCATCAGTGAGGCCTAGCAATAACAGCAATTGCCTTCATAAAGCACGATGAGAAAAGCTTTTAAGCCCTACTTTATATTTCACGTAAGTGTCTCTCTTTCCTTGAGCTTGCTGCTAATGGACCACCATTATGTGACTGAAAATGCCAATTTGTTCTGTTTGGAGGAGTTGGGCTGTATCCCTATCAGCGCCTCGGGCCTGACTAGCATTTTGTTGAAATTCCCCTAGAGAGAGCAGGATAGTTTTATTTTCAGTAAGAGATAGGATTGTCCTGAGAAGCAACATAAAAAATAAGTGTCCTTATGCGTACTTATTATCCCAAGCTGGTCACCTGGGAAACATTAACAAGGCTGTGTCTGCAACCATGTCTGTTTGAACAGAGCAGCCTGAAAATCCACCGAAAAATCTCCCTGTGCATCTGCAGTGCTTCCGCACAGGATCGCCGAGCCTGTGTCTTCAGGCAGTCTGACTCACACAAGATGGTCAGTGAGTTCCCAGGTAGGCTTGCAGTCAGCAGGAACTTCCACACCTCTCTTCAGCCGCTGGCTGCATCCCTGCTGATGGGTGCCCGTGTCCTCCCCATCCCTTGGGGCTCCCTTCTGACACAGAACCGGGCACGGGCAGGTACTTGCTTTTCTGTGAAACCCTCTGTAAACAGGCTGTGTCGCATAAATGATACAGCCGCGTGCTTGCTCGGGTGGCAGGCAGGAAGATTCCTTATCTATCCATGCATTGGGTCTACTCTTATGCAAATGCCTCTGTTTGCCGAACACCAAACAGTATTAAAGGCTTTACTGTTAGTTCTTTGGAAATTTTAGCCCGTAATGGCTTGTATTGTGATTTTGCTTGTAAAAATGACTGGCTTCAGGCAGATGCTAAGGCTTTTATTTATATTTCCAGGATCCAATCCTATTACACCAGAATGTGAGAGATGCTTTCCATTGATTTCAGTGGGACACAGTACCTGCTGCTGTGTATTCGACATATATTTTTATGCAAACCAAGGAAAAGCTCATTCACTTTGGGGAAAAAAGAATTGTACGCAGTTCTATCCTTCCCTCTTACTGTACGTTCCCGCCCCGTAGTGCAGAATAAGGTAAATTAAACAGTGTTTACTCACTTATAATTAGGACAACACAGAGAATACAAGAGTGGGGTATGCGCGCCCTTTTGCTTTTATTTATTGGGACATCTCTTGCTCTAGCAGGGGTGGTTTCTGAAAACAGCTTGGCCGTGTTCAGTTTCCTACAGTAGTCAGTTCCTCGCAGGATTAGGCTGTTTCAGAACTATGGAGATACCTGTGATGGGGATTTCACATGCACCATTTGAACATTTCTATTTCTTGTTTCTGTTTTTTTCTGTCTTTTGAATCCTTTTGTTTTGCATTTGCACATGTGAACTGCACGGTTTTGTTCAACTGAGCTCCCACTCTATAGCTCGGCTCCAAATCATAACTCAAGCTCTTTAAATGCGAGCGGCTTTTTAAGGCAGATCTAATCAGTGTTTCTCATGGGAGCGAAACAAAATGAGCTTCCCTCAGGTTTGCAATTCAGTCCAATTATTTCACAGATCTTTGTTCATTTCATTCCTCTGAAGTGGAACAATCAGAAGAAATGGGTCAGAACTACTGCAAACGGGAAATGATGATTTCTCAACTTGAAGAAATAGAGAATTTGAAAAGCATGTATTTATTTATTTATTTGCTTAAAAAGCCATATTCTCCTGTCATGCATCCTGGAGGTGCTTTATTGCAGAGCACAGCAGCCTTGAGAGAACTACCAGAATCATGTCAATGCCCCTTGTGGCAGAACCACGTAGCCAAAGCCTCAGATACTGTAAATAAGCTCAGCTCTGTTGATTGCCCTGGAGTTACACCAGTGTAGAGCAGCTGAGAACTGGAAGTTCACTGGAGTAAAAGGAAGCGGTGTCACTTCTTGGATAATATCATTACCTATGTGATTACATATTAATCACCTAACAGACTCAGAAGGAGTCTTCTAGTGGTGCCACTAAACACTTAACTTCTTTTCGGCAACGAAAGGTGATTATGTACCAGAACTTCTACTTTGGCTATTGCCTGTCTTCCCCACAGGGCCTGACTCTCTCCGTGTTTTGGTTGTTCATTACAAAACACGTGGTTTGTGAGGTGTACCGCCCCCGCTGAATGAACAACCGGGGTTTATGCTCAAATGCCAGGAACTGGCCTCAAGGTACGGAAGGACAGCGCTGACATAACGTCTGCTTCCAGCTCAGGGCCTTGTTCAGCTCAGTGAAACCTGTGAAACTGAGCTCTGCATCAATGTTCTGAGCCCAAGCCAGCAGAGAGAAGGGGGGGGTTTACAGAACTAATTTCGCGAGACTCAGCTGGCTTCGTCCTCTTCTCAGACGTACTTTTTGCCTCACAGATTAGGCATTCTTCAAAAAGCTGTCCTGCTGCTGGATGCAGGAGGACACTGCAGTGTGTGTTCCAGCATGTGACGAGTTGTGACAGACTGAGAGAGTTAGGGTTGTTCAGCCTGGAGAAGAGAAGGCTCCGAGAAGACCTTATAGCTGCCTTATAGCAGCTTTCCAGTACCTAAAGGGGGCCTACAGGAGAGGTGGGGAGGGACTCTTTATCAGTGAGTGGAGCAATAGGACAAGGGGTAACATTTTTTAACTGAAAGAGGGGAGATTTAGATTGGATATTAGGAAGAAATTCTTTACTGTGAGGGTGGTAAGACACTGGAACAGGTTGCCCAGAGAAGCTGTGGCTGCCCCATCCCTGGAAGTGTTCAAGGCCAGGCTGGATGGGGCTTTGAGCAGCCTGGTCTAGTGGGAGGTGTCCCTGCCCATGGCAGGCGGTTGGAACTAGATGATTTTTAAGGTCCCTTCCAACCCAAACCATTCCATGATTCCATGATTTCAGTCTATCATGGGCTCAGGATTTCATTTCATGATGGACTAAGAAAAGGCTCTGAAAACTCCTGTTGCAGTTAACTCCTGTTTCTCTGGTGTATTTGGGAGATGTTACTGCTGCATCATCTGTCTTTTTTTTCTTTATTTCTCAGAGACTACTGATGATTAACCTGAAAACTCACAAGCCAGCTTGTCCTGGAGCTAAAGGGAGCTTCAACTTGACAGACTAACTCTGGAGAAATGGAAAGCAGCAGGAGAAAGATATCTGTGCGAAATTTTTTCTTTCTCAGATGATTGTCAAAGTACATGTTATAAAAAAAGTGCAATTTATGGACTCAATGACTGTGATTTTTTCCCAGTTTTGTTTCTTTCTTTCCATTTTAAAGAAAATACCTCAAAATTATGTATAATTTTTGTGGTCATTTAGCCATGGTGTTATTGGCTAAATGGTATTTCTCTAACTCACAGGCATCTAATGAATACAATAAAAAGGACCTTTTTAAAGACCACAGGATGGTATGAGAGCCAGTTTCATCATATGTAAGTAAAGGCAAATAACAAGACAGGCAGTGTCACAAAACACTGAAAAAGGGGAAGGCTGTCTCCCCGTTTTCTCTCATGAAAATAGTCTAAGAAAGACATGCATTAAAACTAACTTACTGAAGACAAAGATTTCCTAAAATGTATTGTTTTAAAAAAAAAATAAATCGATAGAAAATATTTTGAGACATATCGCCTCAGTTTACCAGCCATTTTCTAGCAGCTGTAGGTTTTTTAAAGCACAGATATTCACTCTGAATTGGTGTTGGAGAGATTGTATTTTGTGTGTTATGCTCTGAAGGAAGAAAGGGATACTGCAAAACTGGAATGGGAAAGCTCTTAGAAGCAAGTCTTTTCAGGGGAAGCCAAAAGAATGTGGACTCTTCATCGTATCCCTTGGGTTGGTGCAGAATGTTCCTGCAACACCTGCTTTGCCGATTGGCAAGAAGATAAAATGTTTCATCTTGGCAAGGTCTTTTCACCAGAGGTTCCTAGCGAGGAAAGGCCCTGTCTTCAGGACACATGGACTGATATTGTAGTTATTTGTAGAAGTATATATGGAAAATTCAGAGGAAAATTTTCTCAGTTCTTCAACTCAACAGAGAACTGATCTGAAAAGCAGATGGAATAAGAATGAATTAAAACATTATTGGACTGCACTGATACTCAGGGACTTGAGCTGCTTGCCACTCCTGGGGGGGCCACTGCTAGCCCCATGCCCCTCATGTCTCTGATGGATGAGACTGAGAATTCCTTTCTTGGAAGTGCTTGGTTTTGAAGTGGACTGCTGGGAAACCCTGCATGCAACAGAAAGCTCTGATGCCAGCCAGGTTTAGTAGGGAGCAGGTGACTGATACTACCTTCCTGGTGACAGTTGGATGCCTGATCCTGTCTTCTTCTCGATCTACTATACCTGTGTTCAGTCATTCGTGGATCCTTTTGGAAGTTAATCTTATTACTGATGATATGCATGAATGCACGTGAACTATTTTTCTTCATTTTGCCAACCTGGCTGTTGAACTCTCAGATATACTGTGTTTTATTTTTCTCTTATGCAGCAAGTTCATTTCTTCATCTCCTTTTTAAACAGCAATATGAGTGCTCAAATTTTCCTGCCTCTTATCTCTTCTACTACCAGATCTGCTACTATTGAACTGAACTTCTACACTTCAATTATAGACATAGAAGAGAATTTATTTTCCATCCTGTATACTCACTACACCAGTGCAAGCTGGTGGAGTGATGCTTTACAACTTTGTTGCCTAATCTGATTCTGTTAACTTCTTTTTCTGCCCAGCAAAATTTATAAAGTCAATCTTATTGAAATTTAATCCCTGCCTCAAATTGGCTGGAACAGTACAAATTCCAAGTCAGAAAGTATCAAGGAGCTTTTCTGCTGGTCCTGTGTGGTCTAGGGATGCAGAGGGCAGGCAACACATATGAGATTGCAGAAGAAGTGTGGCTGAAGGCAATAACTCTGAGCGGAGCACAGAGACTTAGGAAATGTTGATGACAGGGCAAAGAAAGGAAGGAGGGACAACTTAGCAGAGTGGTAGAAATGAGTTGCCTTTATGAATCATAGAATCATAGCATGTGTTGGGTTGGAAGGGACCTTTAAAGCTCATCTAGTCAAACCACCCTGCAGTAAGCAGGGACATCCTCAACTAGATCAGGTTGCTTAGAGCCTCATCAAGCCTGGCATTGAATGTCTCCAGGGATGGGGCCTCCACCACCTCTCTGGGCAACCCGTTCCAGTGTCTCACCACCCTCATTGTAAAGAACTTCTTCCTAATGTCTAATCTAAACCTACCCTGCTCTAGTTTAAAACCATTGCCCCTCATCCTATCACTACATGCCCTTGCAAACAGCCCCTCCCCAGCTTTCTTATAGGCCACCTTCAGGTACTAGAAGGCCGCTATGAGGTCTCCCTGGAGCCTTCTCCACACTGAACAACCCCAACTCTCTCAGCCTGTCCTCATAGCATAGGTCCTCCAGCCCTCTCATCATCTTCGTGGCCCTCCTCTGGACTTGCTCCAACAGGTCCATGTCCCTCTTGTCCTGAAGGAAGATCCTTCGTAACTGATGTCTCCCATGGGTACTTAAGGGTTAGAGGGTCAGAGCTACAGAGGTATTTGATTTCCACGGGAGCTCAATGCCCACGTATCTGATTGTGTAGACAGACCTGAATGATTTGCTACAGGTTACAAGAATTTTCTCACAGAGGAAGAAACTAAAGCCATTTCTCTAGGGAGCAAAATGTGCACCTAACCATGGGGCTATGTAGTTGCCTATGCTCAGTAGCTGAAGCATTATTCCTAACAGCTAATAGACATTACTAGAGCTATTCTGGTAATATTTCTAAGGTGGCAAATAATTCTCACTTGAAAAACAGTAACTGAGGTGCAGAAAGATTTGTGAAAAAGCAGAGAGCCAGAATTCAGATCTTTGGTGGTCCAACTGGTGCCTTACTCAAAAGCCTCTTCTTCTTCCAAGGCATCTAGGAAGCAAATCCTGAGTGGCAGCAGGCACCAGCAGCAGAGGCCTAGTTTTTAATAAAACAAATTTCTAGATAGAAAGGCACCATTTAAGTATTACTTAAATATTAGTACTTTCCTGGTTTCAAAATAAACTAGGAAAGTCTTAAAGTGGGTATTGGCAACTATGTTATAATTTTATTAAAGTGAAGATAAAAATAAATATATAGTGAAGTCAGACTAAAAATCTAGAAAATAGAATTCTTGGCACAATAATGAAACAAGAAAACATGAAAGAGAGAAGTAGATGGGCACCGCTGAACAGGGTCTTGAGGGTAAGTATGAGAAGTTCATGACACGAAAGATGAAAGAAAACAAGAGGAAGAATTTGGAGAGTGGACTGACAGCTGAGGAATTTCACTTTTCTTGATTTTTTCCCTCTCTTTTCTATTTTGAGGTGCTGGAACTCCAGATTTTCCTTTTCTTATTAATTATCATTTCCAGCTGCAAACTATCACTGATGCTTTGCTTAATTGCAGACAGAGTGGAACAAAATGGATATTTAATTTGCATATAAAACTACAGGATTTTGTCGAGATTAGACATAGTAATTCATGGTTGTGTTTTCAAGAGGTGTCTGTCAGAGACCAATAATTTTAGAAGACTGAGTTAAATAATCAGTAGTGCCCTGTTGAACATAACTATTTGGAGGGATGATGTCTTGCAGCTGTCAGCGTGCTGAACCTACTTGTTGATGGCTCTCAGAGGACTGGTTTAATGATTGTACAAATACAGCACAAGCTAAACTTGAAAAGATAATGCATGGAAATTAGGAAAATGTTGGAAAGAAGGAATATTTGTTCTCTGAATAAGCATGTTTTCACTTATATCTAACAATTCAGAAAATGGAAAAGTGGAAAGGTATTTCTTTTTTCCTGTCATCTTCACTACCTAGGCAACTGGCCAAACTAGTAGGTTGAAACCTGCTAGTAAATAGGTTTGAATAAGAACATGATTAACACATAGGAATAAATATGAGAACTGGAAAATGTTGCCAAATTTAACTACAGGACTCGGGATGGTTTTCTGCCTCTTAATGCCTACTACTTTGACAACGACTGATGACAGTAAACAGCCATTAAACCTTTTTGTCAGTTTGCTGTGTGTACTTCACGCTATTAGCCGTGTATGGTTAGAACTTTAGTGGTTTCATATCAACACTTCTCTTTGTTTTGTCTGGGTAGCTCTACATTTTAAATGTGTTTGTTCAATCTCTTTGGGGGATTATTTAGCAGAATTAAATCTGTGAGCTTTGCAACTAGTTACATTTCATTTAGGATATAATTTAAAATATAATTACTAGCCACATCACTGAGGCTGCCTTTGAAGAGGTATGGTCCCGATACCAATGTCTGGAACAGTCACCGATATTTAGAAAAGCATTAAATTTAGCAAACCAGATTTTCCTTTGGGTAAACTTATGCCAACTAAAAGCCTGTACCAGCATTTTTAGTGAATTAGCTGAACATTGTGGTGCTTAGGAGCTGTACAAAGCCCTCACCAGCACCTGTGCCTCAGAAGCAAATGGTGCTCAAGGACCAGAAGGGGCAGTCGGTTCAGCAGCTCCCTACCCTACACTGATGACACCACACCAGAGCGTTGAGCACGCTGGAGACATTTTGGTCCCCTCTCACCTGGTGTATGTCCCCAGCACACACTGTGTACATATGGTGGAAAAGGGCTCTCTTGGTTGACTTGACACGTAATGGGGGCATGTATAATGAGCCATCATAAACTTGCAGCAAGTTTAAACCTTCTGCTACCCTTTTTGGGTGGGTTTCAATGCCTGAATGATTGGGAGCTTAATCAAGTCTCTCTCTTCTGTGATTATAATAAATAGGAATAGTTGACATGGAATTTGTGACTGGAGGACCTCCAGCTTTTTTTTTTGCAACGAGGAACACGCAGCTGGAAGCAGGAGCTGGCTCAGCACAGCTACCTTCTAAGGGGCGGCAAGGGGGTGGTGGTGATGGGGAACCAGTGGTTGTGATCTGGTACCAGTAACAGCTCTGTTGTTCCAGGTGATGCCCTGTTTGAAGGGAGAAATGTGCAGCGTCTCTCAGTGAACGCAGCTTCTTGAAGAGGACAAGAGGGCTTCACACAAATTTGAAGAGTGGGTACTGTTTTCCCTGGTACTACTACAAATTCTATTTTTCCAGATTTTTTTAAAAAAGTATTTGCTATGCAAAAGCTTTTAGTGCGGAAAGGGCTGTTTTAATGTAACAGGAAAGCTGAGAATGAGGTGGCACGCTTAATGGAGAACACTTAATATTGCTTATGGTTTTGTATATATTTTAACAGCCTACATAAAATAAATAATACTGGGCTTTAATTAGGGCTTCTACCCCTCTACAGTACTGTAAGCCTAGGTTTAGCATTTCTACAGAGAATGATGACTCCAGGAAGATCCTAGGAAATAGAAAGGAAAACAATCAGCGCAGGCTGTATATTTATACTCTGAAAAATCAACGACCTTTTCTAACATTTATATAATTCAGCTTCACCTAAAAATTGAGACATAATTATGTATTCTTTTAAAAAGTTGTTATATTGTTGATGCATTTTTTCTTTGAATAGAAAATAGCATTTTTAGGCAAACATGCATGTTATGGTAAATGCTTAGATAAATTCAGTTAACTTTTTTTTTCCTTTATGAAACATTTTTTCTCCCAGAGAGTTAATTCTATGATATAAAAGATTTGTAGATACTTAGCTTTTATTAGAGAGGTAAACTGAGGTATTGTGAAGATGCACTATAACTTTAATTTCTCTAAATTTTCTAACACCAATACCACTGAATACCATGACAGACTTTGGAAAGTGATGCATTCTAGATGTGGACACTCATTTTTGTGGATTCAGCCTGGTTCCCTTATTGTCCAGATCGGGGACCTTTTGGTCCTTTTGGCTTTCTCCTTAATTCCCTTCCCAGGCTTCCCTGACGTAACAACCAGAACATGGGGGCAAGGTGTACAACTAGACCTTGTTACAGCAGGAAGCCAGGACCTGCAAAGGGCGTGTATCTACGTGTAGCACCTGAAAAGTGAAATGAGATCTTGAGACTTTTGAGGGACAACAGCAACCTGGCACTTGGTGCACAGCCTGGTCAGCTAGCTCCCGTACCAGCACTTCCAGGACACTGCCCAGAGTTCTCTAGGGGAGCAAAATAGCTGGATGGGAGGAGAAAAAGCATGCTCTTCAAACATTTTCTGCCTTCCCAGGCTTTCCTGTTTTGATCCTCCAAAAAGCTGTTACTTGGAAGACTGATGTGATCACTGCGTGAGACCTTGAGTTTCTGATGGGGTTTTAAGAGTTTTAGACATGGCCTTTTCCTGTCATTAGTGCTTGTTGTGTGATGTGGTTCATCTTTCTTATGTAAAATAATTCTTAGACATGGGAGAGCAGTGAATAACTCTGCCTTTCCATAAACCCAAGCACTTAAATGCATTTCTAGTGTTATTTTGTGTTCAATCTAGCTGAATTGATGCTGTGCAGCAACGTGCAGTGGCCTCTCAGTTACGAATGATATGGCTTCTGACTCTTTTTCCAGCTGAAAAATCACTTGATGGAGCTTTCATACGTGGTCTTTGTTTCCAGCTTTTCTGGACCTTGCAAAAAGCAGAATCAGAATCGAACAGGTAAAGTTCAAGGGGGTGTGATAGCCTTCAGGGAGTTTCAGAAGGCCAAGGTGAGGGAAGCAGGCTGCCTGGTGCAGGCTCAGCGTCAGTGTGAAGGTGAGCTCCCACCAGGAGGTCAAGGAGAGAGGGCCAAATCATAGAATGAATCATAGAATGGTTCAGGTTGGAAGGGACCTTAAAGATCATCTAGTTCCAACCCCCTGCCATGGGCAGGGACACCTCCCACTAGACCAGGCTGCTCAAAGCCCCATCCAGCCTGGCCTTGAACACTTCCAGGGATGGGGCAGCCACAGCTTCTCTGGGCAACCTGTTCCAGTGTCTCACCACCCTCACAGTAAAGAATTTCTTCCTAATATCTAATCTAAATCTACCCTCTTTCAGTTTAAAACTATTACCCTTTGTCCTATCACTACACTCCCTGATAAATAGTCCCTCTCCACCTTTTCTGTAGGCCCCCTTTAGGCCGCTATAAGGTCTCCCTGGAGCCTTCTCTTCTCCAGGCCGAACAAACTCAACTCTCTCAGCCTGTCCTCATAGGAGAGGTGCTCCAGCCCCCTGGTCATCTTCATGGCCCTCCTCTGAACCCACTCCAACAGGTCAATGTTCTCCTTGTGTTGAGAACTCCAGAGCTGGACGCAGTACTCCAGGTGGGGTCTCACCAGAGCAGAGTGGAGGGGCAGAATCACCTCCCTCGACCTGCTGGCCACATTTCTTTTGATGCAGCCCATGTGTGCCAGGATGTGGTTGGCTTTCTGGGCTGCAAGTGCATTTTGTTGGGTCATGCTGAGCTTCTCATCCACCAGCACCCCCAAGTCCTTCTCCTCAGGGCTGCTCTCCATCCGTTCTCTGCCCACCCTGTATTTGTGCTTGGGATTGCCGCGACCCACACACAGAACCTTGCACTTGGCCTGGCTGAACTTGAGAGGTTTTCCACCTCTACAGCCTGCCCAGGTCCCTCTGGATGGCATCCCTTCCCTTCAGCGTGTCAACCACTCCACACAGCTTGGCGTCGTCGGCAATCTTGCTGAGGGTGCACTCAATCCCACTGTAGAGAAGAAGAAACCTATTCATCGGTGCACCGAGGAGAAACCCCTCCTCATCAAGAAGGCGTCGGTCCCACCAGTTCTGTGACCGGCTGTGGGGCACCGTCTCCTCGCCGACGTGCCGGGACGGCGGGGCAGAGACACGGCGCCTCCCAGGGAAACCCGCTCCCTGACGGCTGCCGGGAAGGGGGGACACGTCCCCCCACCGCCTTCCTGACGAAGCCCCGCTCCCCGCCCGCCCGAGCCCGCTCCCGCCGCCCTCAAGGGATGGCCCCGGTGCGGGGGGAAGCTGCGGCGGGCAGCATCATCGGCAGGGCAGCCCATGAAGGCGGGGAGCCTCCATCGAAGGCGCAGGGGGAGGCGTGTGGGAGGGCGCGGAGGTAGGGGAGGGCGGCGGGGATCCGTCTTCCTCTGGCGGCCCGGCCCCTCTGGGGACGCGGCGGAGCCTCCCCGTGCGGGGCGGCGGCCGGGACATCCGCGGAGGCACCGGCGGCAGCGGTGAAGCGCGGCCGGGAGCGGGATGGCGCCGGCGACGGAACCCCGTCTGGCCGGGAGGCAGGGAGGCTGAGGCGGGCTGCGCGGCGGCCCCCACCCCGCAACCCCCCTTCTCCCGGCCGGGAGGGTATGAGCGCCCGCCCGGGCGCAGCTCCGCCCCGCCGGTAGCCGGTGCCCCGGGGCCGAGGACAGCCGCCTGGCAGGGCCGCGTCGCTTTTCGTGCCGGGGGACGGGGCAGGGGACGGCGTCGCCGCCCGGGGCTGCGGGTCCGCGGTCCCGTCCCGTCCCGGCGGTGGGTTCCTAACTTTCCTCGGCGTGGCAAGAAACGTGCCCGGGGCGCCGCCGAGCTGCTTTGACGTCTTGATCCTCTCCGAGAACTTAACAGGATCGCAAAGCCCTGGGAGCGGCTTTTCCCGGCCAGCCGGGTTTAGGCGTGCGGGATTCGGCTGTAATCCGCCCGTGCGGAGGGGAGCGGAGCGGAGCGGAGCGAAGTGGAAGGGCGGCCGCGGCGGGCCCTGCCCCGCCGCCCCCGCCGGGCCGGGCTGGGCCGGGCCGCCCCGCCTGGGAGAGGGCTACCACTGCGGGGGTCCGGACCGACACGGGCTTGGGGAAGGGCAGCGCTGGCTTAAGGATAACGGCCCCGAAGTGCCTGCATTCAGGCAGGCAGACACAGACTGTCAGACAGAGAGTTTCTGAATTGGGAAACAGCGGGGGAAAGCGTGGACAGGTGAGTCTGGAAGAGGAGGCAGAAAGCCTCTCCGTCTCTGTTGTGCTTGGGAGAGTGGGATCATGTCGTGCACCTGACTGCAGTTTTAAGCCTTAACTCAAAAGCTTGAAGCAGAAATGTAACTTACAACCTATTTTTTTTAAAGAAAAATACTAATTTGATTAATTGACACAAAAACCGTGTATCTACAATTAAATAGGATTCAGGACAGAAATATGTACAGAAGCTGGGCCGGAGGCAATTAATTACCTGTTGACTCCTGTTGATTGAGGCTTCGCTTGGCCAGTTTGGTCCATGTGTCTCTAACTTCTCTGCTGTCCAGTGCCTGCGGTACGAGCATGATGTTATCAGACCGTTAAAGAAAATGCTAGCAAATACTACAAGCACAGTGAAAGAAAATCACTTTCCTGGGATCCCTAGTGCTCCCACTAAATTGTCCTTGTTTTTAGCAATATGACATCTTTTGCAAAACTCATGTAGTGTAAACCAGGCCATAGTGTGCCTAAAAATGTGCAAGACACAATAATGACTATAATTAACGTCTTTCTCTAATGCATGGTCCACTCGCTTGGTAAGAGGAAAAAGCCAAAAGAGGACAAGGAAAAATGATATGAACGTTACTTTAAATGTCTGAAGAAATGATATTAAATGTAAATGTTGGTACAGTTTTTACTGTATTTTATTTTCCAGATTCAGAGTTGTTACTTTCAAAGCAAGTAGTAGGAGGATTGTTGTATTAAAATCTCTAATTTTCATTGTTACAACTGAGTAAATTATGATTTCAGATGCTACAGCTTGTGAAATAGCGTAACTTTGTCTTCAGTGGGCACAGTTGTTTTTTTTCCCTGTAATATTTTTTCTGTTGTTTTCTTTGAGTATGCATGCTAAACCACCACCTGATTAGAAAAATACACGGTGCAGATGATAATGGGACTGTCAGGATGTCTAATCAGCAAGGGTAATCATGATAAACAAGCAGTGAACGACTTGAGGGAAGAGCACATCAGCTTGAAAAATTATACGCCATCCTTCCATGTCAGCATCTCTCAGCCCAGCCTTCTGTGTACCTCTGCGCATCCCAGCCTTTGTCATCCAGTTTGCACCCAAGGCTCTGCCATTTCGGTTCAGCACGTTATCCTGCAGCCTTCTCCAGTGTTGCCATCTCTTTTCATTAGTGTCTCTTAAATCCTCTTCTGTCGACTGCCTTGTTACTGCATGTGAAGCGTGACACAAATTACCTCTCATGTCTTCCTTCCCTAGCCAAATGGGATGGCTGCGATAGTTCACATAAAGTGGGCAGGGGATAATTTGAGCGGGTAACATTTGCACGTATGCACGTGCACGCATGCAAACATATATATATTTTATAGATACTCATTCAGAAATGTAAATCTGCTGTGTTTTAGCTGTCTACATGCCCTTGTTATGTTCACTTTTAAGAGTTAACTTGGCAAATGAATGCACTGACAGAGATGTTGGCAAAACTGGTAGACAGTGGTTACAGCAGCCTTGCACAGAGTTTATTTTCTATATAGAAACATGGACACCTGCGTCGAGTTAACCCCTACTAGCAACAGAAACCACACGGTGTGACTTGTCCAGTCAACTGTGATTTGTAATTTACTGTGTTTTAATTTACAATGTTATGTTCAGTATACACAGCTAGTTTCTCCTGAGCCATTTCCAGTCTAAAAAATAATTAATAGAAAATTGTCTGCAAAAATATTTAGTAGATCTTAGAAAACTGAACTGCATTAACTACAATTCATAGATATAGAAGGGAAACTCAGCCCAAATAATTCAGTTTATTTAAGAGATTATTTTGTTACTACAAGGTGGCAGGGACTCAGCCATCAAATGGAATAAGGATAATCATATGCATTTCATTCTAAAACTATAAATTATACATACATGAATATGCAGTGTTGTTTGTAGTATATGTACATCCTGGAGTACCTGTGAGAGGTAGTGTATTTGTCTGACAGTTCTTTAGTACTGAGGTTACTAGGCTATGCGTATAAATTATGTGCATTTTCAGGAGATGTCAGTGTCCACAGACTATGGAAAATGCAGTATGATGTAGCAGGTAGTAATAAAATTTGAAAAGTGTACTTTTAAAAGAGGTCATAGGATTTAAGAACTGTTGATTTAAACTGTTACAATGAGAGTAAGGTGCTCATTATTTTTTCAATCCCTTGGGCTTGATCCAGTAGCCTTTAAACAGAGCTGATTTCTGTGAGAGTGTGCCAGAGTTAAATCTGCAGGTTAATTTACAGACCTACAAGTCACTGAAGAAAATAGTTGCAGCTTGTCTTCAAACCACTTAGTTGCTTAGAGGTCCAGTGACCAGTCTTTAAAGTCTGTATGTTGCCTGTACTGGTTGGTACATTGGAACTGCAGACTGTCACACATAACATACACAACATACATAACGTGCAGCTGAACTACAACTATTACGAAGTGATATAACAAGGATCATGTAGGTGGAGGTCAAATCCTGAAATAAATCCCAAAGACTTACCAGGGTTGAACCTGAGAGGCTGATGTGAGGATTTGGAACGTGTCTTAACTAAAATGATGTAAGTGATCCTATGCAGCTTATCACTGCTTCCATAGCAATAAATAAAATGTTTTTTGAAAGCCTCAAGAACAACAATATATTACCAACTACACAAATACATAAGATCCATTATAAAATCATATGTAAGATTACCTTTTACTTTGTGACAGTGATAGATACTTCACCTTGAAAAGCCGTTTTTTTTAAATTCTGCCATATTTTCTGTCTTTAGTCCTTTAAATAAATAAGCTTTAAGAATATTAAGTGGTGGTATAAACAGCTTGATCTGCCATCATTACTTGATAAACAGCTACATTTGCTTCATATCAGAAGTATTAACATTTGCTTGGTTAACAATTTTGAATTAAGTTGGGGTGAGTTAACATATTCTGTTCAAAAGGGGAACTGCTAGAGTAGCCCAAATGTGAATCATAGAATCATTTAGGTTGGAAAAGACCCTTGGGATCATCGAGTCCAACCATCAACCCCACTCTACAAAGTTCTCCCCTACACCATATCCCTTAACACCACATCTAAACGAGTCTTAAACACATCGAGGGATGGTGACTGCACCACCTCCCTGGGCAGCCTATTCCAGTGTCTGACCACTCTTTCTGTGAAGAATTTTTTCCTAATGTCCAGCCTAAACCTACCCTGTTGCAGCTTGAAGCCATTCCATCTTGTTCTATCGCTAATTACCTGTGAGAAGAGACCAGCACCAACCTCTCTACAATGGCCTTTCAAGTAGTTGTAGAGAGCGATGAGGTCTCCCCTCAGCCTCCTTTTCCTCAAACTAAACGGTCCCAGCTCCTTCAGTCGCTCCTCATAAGATTTATTCTCCAGGCCCTTCACCAGCTTCGTTGCCCTCCTCTGCACTCGCTCCAGCACCTCGATATCTCTCTCATATTGGGGTGCCCAGAACTGGACACAATACTCAAGGTGTGGCCTCACCAGTGCTGAGTACAGGGGGACAATCACCTCCCTCCTTCTGCTGGTCACACTATTTCTAATACAGGCCAGGATGGCATTGGCTTTCTTGGCCACCTGGGCACACTGCTGGCTCATGTTCAGCTGCTTGTCAATTAGAACCCCCAGGTCCTTTTCCACCAGGCAGCTCTCCAGCCACACTGCCCCAAGCCTGTAGTGATGCATGGGGTTGTTGTGGCCCAAGGGGGGAGTGATAGTGTTGCCCAAGGGGGGAGTGATGGTGGTGAATTGGCCGCCACCTCTTTTTGGCCTGGAGTTAGATGCACAGTTATTTTCAGTCTTCCATTTTAGCTTCAGTCATTTCACATCGGCTAGGAGATGTAGCTTCCTTCTCAACACCTTATTCCTGGGTACCTGATTTTCTGCATGCCTTCTGTAGGAAATCTGCTGGATGGTAGAGCTCTTAAAATTTAGATACTGCAGCCTTCATACCTCTAGTTCTAAGTCCTTAATGTTATAGTTATCAAGAGACAAGTAGAACCTGATTTTCAGAATTAGGAAATGCTTATGTGAATCTGAAGTTTTCATATGTTACTTGAACTCATATTTGTTGTCAGACAACTGGCTGTCTTGCTAAAACAGGTCTTTTATACCAGACAGTGCATATAAAATAATTTGACACAAAACATCGGTTTCTGTTGAATCCAAAAGGAAGAGGACAAAAGAATACATGAACTGTTTACATTTGGAGTAGGGAGAGCTATCACTAATGTATAATTTGTTACATTTTTAGTAGGATAATACGTCTTTCTCATTTAGCTCTAGTTTCAGTCCCAATGATTTATGCACTGAAAAGCAATATTCTTGAGTATGGAATTATTATTAATCTCTTTCAGGCTAGCAAAGAAAGAAATACTAAGAGAGAAAGCACGTTAAAATTCTGCTTCAGTCATTGGTAAAGATGTCAATCTTGCAAAAGCTAGGATTGTTTCAGATTAAGTTTTGTTTTGCTGACTGATACTACTGGAACATTCTTCAACCTGAGGCGGTTTTTGTTTTCCATAGTTTTACTGGGTGTGCTTAAAGATAAGTCACCGAGATCTGGAAAATTAAAAAACACAAGGATACTTTAAGGATCCATTTCTCCAATTTGGTTGCCTGAAACTGGGTAACTAGATTCATGCTCAGAGGACTGCTGTCTGTCTGTCTGTCTGTCTCTCTCGTTAAATTACTTGTGAGCTAACTAACTGTTCTAAGTGCCTAACATGGACTTATCAGACTTGTCAGCCTTTGGGCAATCAAGTTCTACCTTCAGTGTAATTACTAGCTTTAAATATTCAGAGCAGAGAGTGTAATTCAAAAACAACAGGGATTTTCTAAAAGGCAGATACCTACTTGAGTTGGGTGTGGGTGCCCAGGCGCTGGCAGGGGGCTGCAGGGGCCAGGGGCTGGACACAGCTGGTTCCAGCTGTCTCCAATGGGCCCATCACAGGCATGGCTGAGACCCTCAGCTGAGACGGTGGCACCTTGGGGAAAACATATTTAAGAAAGGGTAAAACATCACACAGGCAGTGTGCGGCGAGGAGTGTGGGGGAAAAAAAAGTCTGAGAAACAGCTCTGCAGACACCAAGCTCAGAGAATAAGGAGGGGAGGTGTTGTTCCAGGTGCAGGAGCAGAGGTTCCCCTACAGCCCATGGAGAAGACCATGCCAGAGCAGATAGCCACTGTGGAGGACCCCACAGTGGAGCAAGTAGATCATGGAATCATAGAATAGTTTGGGTTGGAAGGGACTTTTAAAAGTCATCTAGTTCAACGCCTCCTGCAATGAGAAGGGACATCTTCAACTAGATCAGGTTGCTCAGAGCCCCGTCCAACCTGGGTTTCCAGGCTGGGGGCTGTTTCCAGGGATGGGGCATCTACCACCTCTCTAGGCAACCTGTTCCAGTGTTTCACCACCCTCATTGTAAACATTTTCTTCCCTCTCTCTAGTTTAAATCTTCCCTCTTTTAGTTTAAAGCCATTATGCCCTGTCCTATCACAACAGGCCCTGCTATAAAGTTTGTTCCCATCTTTCTTATAAGCCCCCTTTAAGTACTGAAAGGCCGCAATAAGGTCTCCCTGGAGCCTTTTTTTCTCCAGGCTGAACAACCCCAACTCTCTCAGCCTGTCCTCATAGGAAGGGTGCTCCAGCCCTCTCATCATCTTCGTGGCCCTCCTCTGGACTTGCTCCAGCAGGTAGGAAGGAAACTGCAGTTTCTTGAAGGAAACTGCAGCCAGTGGAGACAAGCCCATGCAGAAACTGGTTCTTCTGACAGGAACTGTGGCCCATGGAGGACCCACACTGGAGCAGGTTTATCCTGAAGGACTGCAGCCTGGGCAGTGGACCCACACTGGAGCAGTTCGTGAAGGACTGCAACCTGTGGGAAGGACCTATGCTGGACTAGGGGAATGGTGTGAGGAGGAAAGAGCGGCAGAGAGGAACCATTATGGACTGACTGCAAACCCCCATTCCCCACCCCCTGTGCTGCTGGGCTGGGTGGAAGAGGTGGAAGTCGAATTTTGGGGAAAAAAAAGAGGGGGGGAGGTTTTTTTGTCTTTGTTTCTCACCATTCAACTCTATTTTAATTGGCAACAAATTAAATTAACTTTCCACAATTTGAGTCTGTTTTGCCTGGGATGATAATTGGTAAGTGATCTTCCTGTCCTTATCTCGACCCATGAGCTTTCTCATTTTACTTTCTCCCACTGGACTGCTGAGGAGGAGGAGTGCGTGAGCGGCTGGGTGGGCGTCTGGCAGCCAGCCAAGGCCAACCCACCACTCTACTGTAACAACTGTGTTTTTAAATACAAAGCTGAGCTGTATCAGTTCTTAAAACTGTCTTGTAAGCACCAGCTTTTAGTGGCAGTTTTAGGACTCTGGACACCAGCTGTCTCTCTGCAGCCCTGCAAAAAGTGTTTGAGGAGCCTTACGCCTTTGCTGCGTTTTCCTGCAGGCTGACTCTTTGTAGTTCCATGCTTGCTGTAAGCTGCTCCCTAGTCAGGCACTTGCCAGGTTTTGGATCCAGTTTTGAAATGCTGATCTCCTCCCTAGACCGTTAAACACATTTATCATTAAGAACCTTGGAGGCCTAGAAGGAATAAATATTTCTCCTTTATCAGATAGCCAATAATTTGTCAGAATTTTATGTGCTTCAGGCAAGGCCAAACCGTGTTGCTTCAGATCTCACCACCTGTGTTGTACCCAAATTACTGCATTACTTATTTCTACCAGTCCTGTCTTCTGTCTCTCTCTACCACAGCTGGGCATGCGTGGCACAATTTAATAATGAACCTTCAGCCACTCTCCCTACCTCCTTCCAAAAATGTATTAATGCATTTTATTGCTTAATAGTAGAGTTGTATTTCTGTGAAATTTTTTGCTCCTCCTTTCCTCCAGTCTAGTGCAGAATAAAGATTCAGACCACACTGCATATTGAATTTGGATTTTAAAGATGAAATCATTTTAAGGGCTCTGAAATCAGCTCCAATTGTACCTACATATTTTTATTTTACAGCTTCTTATTCATTGCCTTTCTAGGGTAAGCGAGCCCTGTTTTTCTTTCTCTCCTTTTCCTATGTCCTTGATCATTCTTGCCATGCTTTTATTCTGCAGTATCTTTCTGTTTAAGAGAAGGGCTAATAGTGTTCCAGAGAAGTCTGCGCTGTTGTTTCATGGACCAGTTTTAATGTTCTTTGTGTCATTACACTTTCCATGTGTACATACATTCACCTTGTTTGTTAGCTATTGTGTCAGCAAGCTTGCCCTGCACTGACCAGGGCATTTCACTGAGCTGTACATACATAGTGTTCAGGTTCCCTGTCTGAGAGCATATGCTTAATTTAGAAGCATATAATGTAGTAGTTTACATGCTTTTCACCTGTATTTATTGATTTACATTTGCCTACATTGCACGTCACTTGCCATCAAATTCAGAAATTGATCTAGTTGATGTGGGTCACGCTGAAGTTCCTCGCACCTCTCTTGTTTCTCTTGTTTCTCTTGCCCACAGTGCTTCTTGCCATCCTGAGATCTTCTTGTCTTGCTACTCCTTTTTGTCAGCATCATTAATGAGAGGTTTTCCTATGGAACCCTGAGGAATATGGTTCTTAACCTTTTGTAGTGGTGAAGGCGACCATTTAATCCTGTTCTTGATTTATGTCTTCTAAGCAGCTAGTTTTTCATCCAAAATAGTGTTTGGTTTTGTATCCTAGGACTTGTTTTGTTTCTTTATTGGTCTTGAATCTTAAAACCTGTTCTGCAGGTGATAGATGTGATATGAATTTGGTAAGTCATTGAAGGCCAAACCTGGAAAGGAATTTAGGTCAATTTCCTAAGTCTTGTAGGAGCTGGGATGTTAAATATCTTAACAGAACCTGTCTTGAAGCAGTGTAATAAAAATGACATATGGAAATAAATGGAAAAAGAACCCTAGTATGTGTTTGGTGCAGAGTTTAGATAATATAGAATTAATGAATGGCATTAAGTTGAGGGAAACATTTCATTAATTACCTGCTTGGTTAATATGCATTTTCAGAATAAAAACCTTAATCAGAAAATAGATAAAATTAGCACAAGGGGATCAACTTAAAGAGGAATGGGTTGTCCTAGCACATGTATTACCTAGCTTTTATTAGTTGGCTTTCTCACTGTAACCTTCTTTTAATGAGATTTTAAATGCAATTTCACTATGGATAATAGCTATGACAGTGTAGGCATTCAGAAAGCCCAGAGACTAAAAAGAATATAGTGTCACGTAACCATTTCCTTTAGTCGTGATGAATTTTCTTTGTTACACTTTTACTAGTCCTTTTTTCTGTCTAGTGCAAATAAATCAAAAAGCAGGTATCATTTGTGTGTGTAAATATCACTGGCTATTCTTCAAATGGTTGAATTTGCTTTTTGCTGTTAACCATTGTTTTAATAAATCACTGTTTTTATATACTGAGCATATTTCTTTTGCAGCTTTCACAAAATGTTTTTGGTTGTTGTTTTTTTTCCCCTACTGTTTCAGCTGTCATTTAGATGTTGATATGTAAAGCAAAATGGCAAAAATCAACACCCAGCACTCCTACCCTGGTATGCAGAGACTGTCTGTCAGAACTACTGATGAAGATATTGAAAGGATTGAAAATGGCTGTATCAGGTAATGTTTTCCTTTCGTCACAGTCAAGAGGACAGATTGCTGCATAATTTGTGGCACTCCTCTAGCTCTGTATTATGGGAGTGTTATGTCATGATATTGTTGACCCAGTGCTCTTCACTGACGTAATGAACCAGAATCTGTATTACCTCAGAAATAAACCCCATTTTCACATCAATGGGAATTACACCAACTCGTTAAAGAGAAACCTTTTTCTTATGTCACCACACAGATAGCAGGATCTGTGCTTCCCACAGAGTCTGTGGGATTTGGAGGAAAAGGGATCCTCCAAGTCCCATGCACTGAAAAGCCTCAGGAAGTTTTTTTCTGAAAGTAGCCTCTGCAAATTGCCTAGTTCCTGTGGGGAGACCTTATAGCAGCCTTCCAGTACCTAAAGGGGGCTTACAGGAAAGATGGGGAGGGACTCTTGATCAGGGAGTGTAATGATAGGACGAGGGGTAACAGTTTCAAACCGAAAGAGGGGAGATTTAGATTAGATATTAGGAAGAAATTCTTTCCTGTGAGGGTGGTGAGGCACTGGAACAGGTTGCCCAGAGAAGCTGTGGACGCCCCATCCCTGGAAGTGTTCAAGGCCAGGCTGGATGGGGCTTTGAGCAGCCTGGTCTAGTGGGAGGTGTCCCTGCCCATGGCAGGGGGGTGGAACTGGATGATCTTTAAGCACCCTTCCAACCCAAACCATTCTGTGGTTCTATGATAGAGAACACCTGTAGTGTATAAAGTATTTTGACATTTTTGTACAGGCTTTTCAGAGCCTCTCACTCATTCACCTTTCTCTGTTTTGATAGTTTCAAGGTGTTTGTTTAAAATGTGCACTTATATTTTGCACAGTACCAGTCATTTGTCTAATCTGGGCAAACCCTGCTGGGTCTGCAGGAAAGCATCTGATGATCCACAGCACTTGTGCTGGAAAAACTGTTCTTTTAACTTGTTACGGTCAACCACCTCCACTATGTGGACCCTGACAGACTGTCTCTTCCTGTTCAAATGTGTACCCAGACTAGAGGACTTAAAATCCTGCTGGACTGATAGGACTGCCTGCATTATAAGAATTTTGGATTGCACGCCCCTAGCATCTAGTATGGATGTGATCCCTGTCCTGTTTGAATTGGTCCTTGTTTTTTTCCTTTCTGATTTGCTTACATCGTACTTTCTGCCATGTAGGTGTACCTACACCAGTGAAGACAGAGCTTCTTTTATTCTGCACAGTATGGCTTGCTTGACTTATTTCTACTACCCCATGGTCTCCTTAGGGAGATTGGCAAGAGCTGTGTACCCCTGTCTCCATTTACGGTTACATCTCGGAAACAGAGAAAACACAGATCAAAATGAGCCTCTTCCTTTCCTTTTTTAATGTCCTTTTTGTAGAGGGTATCAGTGATTGGCAGCTCACAGAATGGAATTACTGGCAGGGATGTGAGAGTGTGGTTATAAAGGTTTAAATGTAGAATTAAATCCCTGCAGTCATCTGCAGTTTCAGAGGCAATGACTTGCTTATGACAGATAGAGGGACTGAAATATGAATTGCACTTTATCATGATGACGATGATGATGTTCTTGAAGAGCCATTTATTTAAAAGAAAGTTTGCTGTTATCAGCATTAATTGCAGGAGTCCATGGATGAGTAAAAAGATACAATCTCACTCTGTAAGAGATCTCATATTTAAGGTTTTTGGATAGCTGAAGTGATTGCTAGTAAGTATATAGCTTTGTAATACCACTCAAAGAATTCTGATACACTTTTTTTTAATTCAGATTTGTTTAAGAATATGTCTTTACCAAAAGACAGATCCCAACCAAAATTTTAGCCATTCTTTGTCTCATAGCAAAATATACAACTATAGACATTGAAAAAAACCCAGGTTTTCTAGAGTAGCATAATTTCTCCTTTGCCTTTGCCTTCCATCAATTCCTGTTGGCTATAGTTCAACAAAGCAATTAAACACATTTCTTAGTTCTCATTAAAGTCAGTGGGTGTTAAATTTATGCTTAATGAGAAGGATGTGCATAAGTGCTTTTGTGCTGTGGAATGAAGTATTGTCAAGGAAAAGCGTTCACTGAAACAGGTAACAGAAAGCTGCTGATGGTCTTTGAACTGTCATTCTCAATTGTGCTGGAGTAGGTGATTCACGTGCCCATATTCTTCCAGTGCAGTGTGTTATAAAGCTGGTCATTTTTTAGAAACAAAAATTAACAAAACAAAAAAACCCCAAATGAGCCTTCATTTTGAAAATCCAGCCTCTGTATAGGAAGAGCTCAAATAGGACAGGCAGCACATTAGCTTATAGACACAGCTTGGCTATCTAAAAGTTGGAAGTATGATTCATCTGTGCCTTGTAGACATCTGGATTTCAGTGTCTTTATGTGAATAGGTGTCTTAAGTTCCTGCTGTCATCAGCGGAGATGCAGTCAGTACTAACGGTGGAGCCTAGGGAACTCTTCAGATGAAGCTGAATAGCTCTTCAGACTCGTTTGGCTGTGTTGATTATGAGAGGTATTTAGCTGCCTAAAATAGGCATCTAAAGCTCTTTGAGATACCATAGAGTATCTGAAGCATTTAGCTTGAGCGAGTGGATAAGAGGTGAGACCTGTGTGCTCTGGAGAGGTCGGATAAAGTATTTTGAGGTATTTTAAACGGTACTAGACTCCTATATTGAGGCAACTGAATCGAGCCCTAAGATGGCAATTAACTATATTGGGAACTTAGATACTCAGCTTATATTAGAAACCCTAATTTAGGTCACTGCCATCTGGAGCCAAATCCCGCCCTTGAAGTTTGGCTCAGTTGTTACTCAAAAGGGCTTCAGCAATTCCTCTTGAACTGATCGGAACTTCAAAACAATTACTACTAAATGAAAATTCTGTATTATTTCCTTGCATTTTAGGTGAAAATGGTCTTCTAGGGTTTGCTTGAAGATCTTTGTGCAAATTTAGAGCCAAATTAAGTCAAGGTAAGGGACAGGTACAGAGCAGCTGGTGATGTAAATATCCTTCCCAGAGCTTACTCCGCTAGATACCTCAAAAGCATGGGAATAAATTGGCCTTTAGAGAGCTGAAGAGGCATGGAGTAGAAACCCCCATGCCCATGAGTTTTCTCTAAGATATAGTGACATTCCTACCCTTGTGGAAATAAAATATTTTTCAGCATAACCCGAGAAGGCACAATCATCTGCCGCTCTTTCTGCTTTGTAACCTGCTCTCTCCTTCTTGGCGCACTGCTTGTTCTCTTCTCAGGTTGATTTCAGACCGTGTAACGCCCTTGGATAGTAATGGCAGTGGTTACTGTTTTGCTGCAGATACCAAACGAGTTTATGGAGTCCAGATGGGAATGAGTCTGTCTTTGTAAAAATAAAGTAAAAACTCTGCCTCATGCATTGAAGGTGTTACACCAAAAGCCCCATCTGTAACTGTCCCTCTGCATCGATATAAAGCCAGCTGACAAAGAAGGCCTCTTGTATTATCTGAACGGGGTTGAGGAAAGTCGGGAATGAGTATATGAGTTTTATAATAGGGAGTTATAATAGTGGAAGGAAGAACTCATTTTAGATTTACTTTTTGCTTTGCATTTGTGTGAATTAAAATATGTTTGTGATTGCTGTGTAGTATCGGACAGGTGCTTTCATAAGAGTTGCCTGGCGGAGTCCTTTGTGTGTTGTTTTCTGATCCCGTTGCAGGTATACATAAGCTGTATTTGTAAAGGTGAAATGCAAGCACTTCAATACTGTTTCCACAAAATGATTTTGATTTTCCTGAGTTGTCTACACATGTTATGTCTATAACTTTTTTGTAAGGTAAACGTGAATTTATGTACAAATCATTATATTTAGTTAAAACATAAACCTAGCTGTAGAAATTCTTGATGCACATATAGAGTAATCAGAAAATTGTCTTTTAAAAACAGTCAAGCAATTGAAATAAAAATACAGACTTCAGAATTTCACTGGTTGAGTCCATAATCCACCCAATTTGATTCCAGCAGTTGAATCTGAGAGTTTTGCCTCTTTTTTTCCTACAGAATATAAATGTTACAGTGAGTATGTCTGATCACTTATTGGTAAGAATCTGACCAGAGAGCAATTTACATAATTTGAAATTTTTAATTTGTGTTGTGGGACTCCGGATCAGATGAGAAGATGTTCGGATCAGGTCACGCGGAGCATGCCATTTTCTTTCATGTAGACGAAAACATTTCTTCAACATACTTCTGTCTCTGGATACCAAAAGCCATACCCTGGATTGAAAACATTGGGTTTTAGAGGGTGCCATTACATGCTCAGTAGCTACTGCTAGCAAGAGGGCAGACAGTTGGTAAAACTCTCAGTGTTACGGATGCACAGAATACGATGAGACTGTGTAGGGACAGCGGAGCACAGCTTTCCACACTGCTGAGGAGTATGGAGGTGATGATGATGTGTATGGAGCACTTAACAGATGATGTACTTAGCAAGTATGAGTCCGTGCTGGTAAGTGGAGCTAGCAGGACATTGCTTTTTGGTACCTGATCAAGCTTGTTTAGAGCTCACTCAGCTCTCTCAGCACTATTCTGCGTTGCCTTCCTAGGCATTTACTCAAAACAAAGTTGAGCTTTTCATTCTTAGCCTTTTATTTATTGTCAGCAGATGCCCAAGCACAGCTATGTCAGTAATAAAGGAGGCTGGGACTAAAAAAAAGTTTACAAAAAAGAAATAAGAAGATTAGTTATCAGTCCATTTTGGATAGCAATTTTAACTCCTGCGTGGCCCTTCTTCTCACTGATAAACCAGCACAGTTATATCCAACTAGAACATCACATGGTGTTCCTTGTATTTCAGTATGCTTATAGAGGCTAATAAAATGGAAATAGTTCTCCCTCTGAGACTGCAGAAAAAGTCTGACTGGCCTGCTTTCCTGGGCCTTTTCCTGCTACCCCTGTGTAGGGTTTTCTTAAACTGACAAAGAAGGCACTCTGACAATCCTTTTTCTTTTTTAAATTCTATTTGGAAGGACACGTAAAGTATTTCAATCCATGTTTACTTTGTTTTCTGTATTATTATTATTATTATTCATTACTTCATTTTTTGACCCTTATATTTAGTTACCTATATTTAGAGCAAATAGAACAACTTAATGTACAGTCATTAAAAGCATTTGTGTTACTGCAATTTAGTGAGATATTCCTCATTATCCGAGTCATTGATTGAACACAAACTTCTAATCCATCCAGATATGAAACTAAAGATACTGGTTTAAGCCTCCATGCAAGGCTATCTATTTCTGCAAAATACAATTTTTTTTCACATCTGAATTGTTACACTTAAAATTATTTTCTAAGAATGCCCACCGTCTTCTTTTAAAAATGTGTTTTCAGGACTTAAAAATAGTAATAATTGGTAAGTAAGAACAGAAGTGGCAATATTAGAATTTATTGCTGTGTAAGATCACACAAAATGTATATTTTTCTGTGAAAAGGAATAAAAGGACATAAAAACAGCCATAGCAGCACAGTCTAAAAGACTGACTAGTCCAGTATCTTTTCTCCAGCAGGACTGTAGGCAGATGGTCCAGGAAAAAGAAAAAAAAAGCAGGCAAATTGCAGCATACTTTCCTCTAATAGTCTCCCAAGTGTCCACCTCAGGAGGCTTCTTGGGCCGAATGCAGGCTCTGTGTATCTGGTAATCCATAATGGAATTCTGTTCCAAGAGTTTGTTCATTCTTCCCTAGAAGCCATGTTGATTTTGGCATCCACAATATTCTCAGCATCCACAATATTCTCAGCACCCACAACATAAACTAGGTTATAAAAGTTTTTCAATAACTGAGCAGTGTCTGTTGGTGTCTTCTTATCAGAAGAGAAGAAGAAAACAGTGAACAAGTTAAGAATTCTGGGCCTGTCAGGCCCTATCTTTTTAGCATGGTTCTTTGTGTAGGAATAATAAAGTTTTTAATTCTCTGTTTGTCAGTTTCTCAGCTGTGAGTACACACAAAATGGAGCTGCTAATTATCCTTTTATGGGCATTCAAAATGCCATTGTTAGTTCATATGAAGATATTGCAAGTATCATTATAGCCAGTGTTTTCCTGGCAATCCAGATTAACAGACTCATGTGAGAGTTCTTGTTCGCATGACGAAGGGGGAAAAAAGTGGTCCTTAATGGATGTGACAAAGTCTTGTGAAAGTTAATGCTAAAGAATGAAAAAACATAGAGAAAACCTTAGTACTCTTATAAAAAAACCCAGAGTGAGCCCTGGTAAAGTCCAGGTTCTAGTGAAGCCAATTTCAAAACTCCATTACCGAAAGTTGAGGCTAAAATGTCATGTTTTTCTCAAATACTAATTATTTCAGTGCTAATAAGTAGTCTTACAATGACGGGAACTCGTGGGAGTTGGCAGACACTGCAGGTAGCTCGACGTTATAGTCACTGTCTGCAGTTGTGTGCTACTGGGCTGCTGTAGGGTCTTCCATGTGTGGCGACAGCCTGAGGTGCCTGGTCTCTGAGATGTGATAGCCTGTTTTGCTACGCAATAGGTGACGTTTCAGTGACGAAGCAGGCAGCATTAGGCCTGCAGTTGTGCAGCTGGCGGCAAGAGGCTGCTGAGGCCAGCAGTGGTGCTGCTCGGGGCTAACTACTGTAAAATCACTGTTTTTCCCTTTCAGTCCCAGCAGGAGTGAAAGCAAAAAGTGATGCGTATTAGCTTTGAGTCACAAATAGGAACGGCACTGGTAGAAATTCCACACTGTTAAACCCAAACAATGTCTAGGAGAACAATGCTCCTAGAGTGAGGCCTGGTGAGGCCACACCTCGAGTACTGTGGGGCCCCTCACCACAAAATAGACATTGAGGTGCTGGAGTGGGTCGAGAGAAGGGCAATGAAGCTGGTGAGGGGTCTGGAGCACAAGTCTCATGAGGAGCGGCTGAGGGAGCTGGGGTTGTTCAGCCTGGAGAAAAGGAGGCTGAGGGGAGACCTTATCGCTCTCTGCAACTACCTGAAAGGAGGCTGTAGCCAGGTGGGGGTCGGTCTCTTCTCCCAAGTAACAGGCGATAGGACAAGAGGAAACAGCCCCAAGTTGCACCAGGGGAGGTTTAGACTGGGTAGTAGGAAAAATTTTTACACTGAAAGGGTTGTTAAGCATTGGAACAGGCTGCTCCTGGAAGTGGTTGAGGCACCATCCCTGGAGGTATTTAAAAGACTGGCAGACATAGAGCTTAGAGATACGGTTTAGTGATGGTTTTTGTCAGAGTTAGGTTGATGGTTGGACCAGATGATCTGAAAGATCCCTTCCAACCTAGGCGATTCTATGATTCTGTAATTCTAACACTGAAAAAAGCAGTAGGCAGCCACTTTAAAGTCCCCTGGGGATGAACTCCATGTTGAAGGAAAGCTACCGAGGCCTTACAGGAGGTGTTAGAGTGGAAAATATGCTTCCCGTAATTGTGTATTTGCACACCAGAGTAGTCCTGACCAGCGAGGAATAAACTTCTGAGCTTGCTGGAACAGATGGCAGAGCCTCCACTGACTTCATTTCGTGTTGGATGGCTCCAGAAAAGAAAGGAATGTAGGCTTAGCTCTATGTTTATCAAACGTATGTCATATTACTAGGAAGAGGACAATTTGCTGCATTGTTTCCTGATGTAGTGGTGGAAAGAATCAGATGGGGGGAAGTCTGCTGGAGGCTGCATGGAATTCTTAAAAAAACCCTTGTTTTGCAGAACCCATTCACTGTGTGAGGATGCGTCTTCAGAACTGCAGAGAGTCATTTCTGTGGAGGGAAGACACCTATCTGAATCCCAGACGAGCTCCTTCACGGGCAGGGGAGCAATGGCAAGGTAATGTGCTAACTAATACCATTTCCAGTGTTAAGTTTAGCTTGTTGAAAGAGACTGATCACAATTTGGAGGCAAAATAAAAAGAACCATCACTTTCCAAAGAAAATGGATGGAGTCCATCTGAAGAAAGTCTATGAAAAGTAACAGAAGCAGCTTTTGATGTTGATTCTGAACTCATCGCTTACTCATTGCTAATAAAAACCTTAGAATCCTAGAGATGCTGAATGACCTCACATAAATTAGTCAGAATACAAAAAAGTAAATTTTTTTCCCATTATCTGATCTGAAAACATATTGAATGCTGAGGAAATGCATGAAGTTAAGACAGACTGTAAAGTAAATGATCAAGTGTTTGGTTCTGGCTGATAGCTGATGCAATGTTTGCTTCCTATCAAATAAGACATAATGATTTCCCTTGCTGGTAGATTGCTCTGGCAAGTGAGGAGACAGAGGCTCTCGTGTCAGGAGTTTCTCTCAGTTTTTAGAATTCAGTTATGTTTATAATGGATTAGGAACCTTAGTCAGCAAAATTGAAGTCAACCGTTTGCTTAAGTCATTTACTTTACTGGGACTTAAACGTAAATGTAAAGTGGAGCTTCAAAAATTTGTTGTGTCTGCTTTAAATATTTCAGGCTGAGGCTGCATAGCTCTGTCTTCAGATACCATTGTTACACACAGTACCGATCATAGTCAGTTTAAGCATAGTGAATTTCAAAGAGCAAAGAAAAAAATTATTTTAAACTAGAGTAATTGAAAGAGTGTTGTTTACACTTCAGCTTTTTGGTTGGTGGAGAATAAACTTGCATTTCCCTGTTTGGTTGTCAGATAGTGACACCACTGCGTGTAGATGACAAAGCCTGCAAGAAGTTGGTTTTAGGTGGAAAACTTTTATACGTGTGTGTTTTATGTAAAAATAAAGTACATGAATATATAAACCCATATTGAGAACTTCCTTTTTAATCTTTGTTTATAGTGTTCTTTACCCTTTTTAAGAATAGTTTGAATTACATGTGTGTAGTTACAGTTACTTATGATCTGAGTATACAAGGAAGCCAGTTGTGAAAACACGAATGCTTAGCAATTTAAATATTATGGTAACATAACTTGCCTCTTGAATGCAAATTCTCAAGGACCTAAGACAACAGCATTTGATGGACTTCACTGAGTATCTTACTTCAAGATGTAAAGGACAAAAGAGTGAAAATAATATAGCATGGCAGAAATCAGAAAATTCTATTTCTTTGTTCAAATAGAGAGGCTCTCAATCTTACTTGGTAAAATCTGTTTGCTCCTTAACTAACGGGTCTCATCAAAATGCTTTATTTTCTAACATAAGTAAGAACATCCATATTAGTAGTTTTCCATACCACTCCTTACACGAAAGCTTGAGTTCTGCTCTGGCAAAGAGAAAAATTCTGTAGCTTAATTTTATGCAGTGTTTTCTGAATAGAGTGAGGAATCTATTAAATATTTTCAGACTTTATGTGGAGCTTTTATTTTCTTTTGTGTTCCTGGTACGTTTTAAATTCTCTTAATTGTTGTCAATTGTACGTGATTTATATGATGCTCTCTTGGTGTAGCGTTAAAGAACTAGAAATATCTTTTTTCTAATTTCTGATATGTGATATTATTCCTGCCTTTTTTGTCCTTTTTATTTCAGGGTAAGAGAACCTAGGCAAGATCTATGAGGAATTGTAGTTAGGCCCTTGAGAATGTAATTAAGAGGCAGATGTACTTTACCATAAGATTTAAATTGTTCGTATCAACCTCTTTGTGGATTCTGAGCATATGTAATGCTAGCCGATGCAGAGAGAACATAAAGAGCTTTCCTTGAGTAGCCCAAGGTCTCTGTAAGAAGTTAAGCATTGTTCAGGATTATGCTGTTTTCGAGGCCAATTATGGGAAACCTGAATTAACACCACTTTTGTCCAAACTGGACTGCTGATAGGAAATAGTACAATATATTGTGTGGGTAATAAAAAATTTTGTAGATTTCAGTCTCCATTATTTTCAATTTTTCAGAAAAATGTTTCCCTTTGAACTTTGACAGAAAACATTGTAAGGATTCGTAATATGAATTAGTGGGTAGAGAAAATGACACATAGTGATACAGTGATAAATTAATTACGTTGTCATGACTTTTTGCTTATCTCATTTCAGTGCTCTGCTAGAAATTTAGGATGAGGAAATAGCGCTTCCTATGCAGTAGGCAGGTTTATATGTGACAGGGAATTACTATGCCTACAGACAGACCCCTTAAAATCATGGGGAAAGTGGCTGAATTTTTATCATTCCTTATTTCAAAGTCCATCCTCCTTCACCGACTGTTCAGCTTTTGTTTCTAATGTGTGTACCAGCCTGGATGCACATGGAAGTGTGTGAGCATGTGATCCTGTGAGTGTTTTGTATCTCCTAATTCTGTCAGTGCATGGATTCCCCCATTATCACATAACATCAGAAGTTTGTCAGAAGTCAACTGCCCCACCCCAACCACTTGGTTTGCCCCTACTTGTCAAGAATATTCTTCTGTTCCTCCTGTGGTGCTGATACAGTGGATTAGGAACTGATGTGTGAGATGCTTCCCTGACGCACTGCAAAATGTGATGTATGAAACTGTGGGAGGTGACTGGGTTCACACAGTTAATCCATCAAGTTTAATGTTGTGGCAGGTGGAGAAGTGGAGAAAAAATCCTCCTGGGCTACTCTTTGTGGGGATGATTTAAACCATCTGATGTTCTTTTCTGGTTCAGTCGATGTTGTGTGTCTGTTCCATGCAGGCTGTCACGATTTGTCGTATCTGTGAGGTCATGGGCCACAAGACATTTGCGCCATGAAGACCAAAGACCTGATTCTTTCCTAGAACGTATCCGAGGGCCAGAGCTCATAGAAGTGTCCACTAGGCAAAGTAACATCCGCTCCTTTCTAGGTGTCCGTGAGCGGCCTGGGGGAGTAAACAGGTAAGAAGATGTGTTTATAATTTAAACGAAGACGACTGAGGTTATGGCATTTTCTTGGTGATTAGGCTGTAAGTTTTATTTTAAGAAGTGGGTAAGGAGCTTAGCATGGGAGATGAACAGAGTATCTAATGCTGCCTAGAAATCTTCACATAACTGAAGTATTACGGCTTTCAGCAGATTTTCTCTTTCCCCCTCAAACATGCTGTGGCAAACATGTTGAAGTAAAGCATTTTGATTGTGCTGCTTCAGGCAGAAGTGTTTCTCAGAACTGGAATTTTATCATATGCTACCTGTGCAACGTGATGTTGCTAAACTCTTCTCTACTGAGGGTGAATGCAATTTCTATTTTGGTAATCTAGGATAACGCTAGTTGTGGCTTTTCAGGACAGTAATGTTATGCACATTATCTGCGAGTGTTAGGAAACTCCAAACAAGCAGTTGTGCAAAGTGTGTCATTGCTTTTTTATACCTACTCAGGAGTTCAGCTGCTAACATTACAGAAGGCTTCTGATGCCTGGTGAATGAGAAAATCTTTTGGCTGCTGACTTAACTTACTAGCACATACTCAGTCTTTGTATGGAAGGCAGGTTCAGTCTTATCTTAAATTTTTTCCAATAAAACAACAGAGGCTTGCAAAAGAAACCTTTATGTGTTTACAGTCTTTTGACTTGATGAGTTATTATTACTTTATAAATACATGGTACAGTGTTTTAAGTCTTTTGACTTGATGAATTATTATTACTTTATAAATACATGGTACAGTGTTTTAAATTTCACTCCAGCTAAAAGAGGAAAATGAAGTCCCAAGACAAAAGTTTACTTTCTGTTTGGCATTAGGCTTTGAAGCATAGACTCCCATGGTTAAAGATTGGTAGGTAAACAAGTAATAAGTTGATTTGTTTCAAAATCTCAACTAATGGTACAGATTGAAGCAAGAAGCTTTTAAGGGCTGAGCATTATACAGGTTACCTTGGTTTGTTGTGGTCCAGCACAGCCTCACTATCTAGCCTTATTATCTTCACTTGATCTACTCCTTAGAAATTCAGCTCAAAAGCACATTTTGTTGAATTAGACAGACTGTTGTCTGATTTCTCAGACGTCTGGATCAGTAGCAACTGCAGATTCGAAGTAATTAGAGAGGACAACATTGATCCTGGGCCAACAAACCTCTATATAAGGCTATTAGAAGAAGTGAATTTGGGAGCATCCATCCTTGCCTTTGCAGTTTTACACTGTTGCAACTCCCAGTTCTTCTACTGTGAAGGCTTAATTCTGCAGCAATGGTAGGTATGCTTGTTACTTATCCACAAGCCTTGACACTGCATCTGTGGAGAAGACTTGAAAGGATTGAAGAAAGCTTAAAATAGTAACCAAATTATTACCGGGCTAAAAATAGTGAGATGCATGTTGCCATGCACTAATATGCCCGAGAACAAGCTTCAGACATCAGATGTGGTCACAAATGTGTATGCCAAGCACATGGGAAAAAGAAACTAGTGCCTTGAAAGAGTTATGCAATGAGGCTTATCACTGCAGTCAAAGCTGACCTTCTTAATCTTATCAGAGCATATGTGAGAAGGTAGTAAGTCAGTCCGTCATGTCGGTAAACACGTGTATGAAATACCAACAGTCTTTAAACTCTTTAATGTGTTTTATTTAACTTGCTGCAGTCACTGGCCCTTGGCCAGGTTTAACGTCAACTATAGCAACAACACCAACGAAGAGTAAGTACTGATAACTTCCAAACACCTTTCTACTAGTAGCTCCTTCTCTTTTTCCCTTTCCAGCCTAGTGACATTTGTAGTGTAAACTCCTTATCTCTTCCTAAGCCTTTCCTAAGAATATAGTTTAATTATAAAGAAAGATCTTGTTGTCTTAGTATGAAAAGCATCCTTCGTGCTCCCTATGGACTTCTTTTTGTGCCTTACCTCTCAAGGAGTGAATTTGATTAAGCATTTAGTCCCTGCCTCCTCTAGTTCAGCTGGCTGATTTTACTGCATTGACGATTTATTAATTCTTCAGTTTTTAAATGAGAGTCACATATTAATTTTTTAATAGTGATTTTCCTCTTTTAACATACTAGTCCCTTTTTGCAAATCAAGTGCCCCAAAAATTTCAGGTTGTCAAATGAGAAGTGCCACGGCTCAGGGTACCAAGAAAACACTCGTGCACAGTCTAAATGAAAACTAACCATCCTTTAAAAATGTGTGTTTCGGTTCAGAAGATATTGTTGATGTAGCTGTAGAGAGAGTGACAGGCAACGTAGTGAGGCTTGCATTGCAACAGAAGCTCTGACAGAAGCTGTCCTTTGAAGTCTGTTTTATATATTTGACAAGATATTTCACAGTGTTACACCAAAGAGAAATCTCTTGAAAAGGTGAAGAGCTCCTGTAATTTAAAATCACCCAACACCAGTGTTTGTTGCATGTCTTAGACCACAGCTATCTGAGGACATGTCTGCTCTGTAGTATCCAGCTGCAGATCTGTTCTCACGCATGATGATAGTTAATTTTTTTCATTGCTTTCCAGATGAAAACAAAAATTAAAAATAATCAGGACAGTTTCTGATTATTTCAGAAATACTTTCAGGAAACTCTCTTTTTTCCCCCTCCAAATAGCTCTATCACGGGCTAGCTCAAACTGTACATTTTAAATGATGCTGCAAAACCTTTGTGCACATACCTGGACAAGAGGTCTTCCTGCTCCTAAAGCAACTTTTTGGTTTGGTTTGCATAACTTCTATTAAAAAGGAAAATCAGTGTGCAGTCAACAGTGACAGAAATGTGCAGAATTTTATTTAGACTGGATGCTAAAAGCCTGGAGCCTAGCCTGCTAGTCAGGGCCCAAAGGACCGATTAGGATGGAAATACTGCTTTCTTACTCTCTTTCTGACAATGACTCATGTACCTCGGGCAAAACTTTTATCCTTCCAATGTTTCATTATTTTTAAGTGAAGACAACACCTGTCTGCCTGCCTGCCTGACAGCCTGAAACACACTTGATTCGCAAAGTACTTGGCAGATGAGGAATGCAAATATTTGACTCATTCAAAGAGTACGACAGTGTTTTTATAGGGGCTGATGAAGACATGTTTTCTAAGTCTCTTCAGACTTAGAGCATGCTCCTTTGAATGTGCTGGAAACACAAAATGGATGCCACTGTTTTGCTGTCAAAGAGGACAGGCACAAACAACTGTTTATTAGTTACTGGATTCCAGTTTACTCAGTAGCGCTGAGAAGCTTTGGGGTTTTCATTATGTTAAAGACCTAAGAGTGCCTGTCCTTGGGGAGCTGTAGGTGATGCTTTCAAGTCTTTGATTACGGCCAGCCTTTTCTGCTGAGTGACTTCCACTGTCAGACTACAAGTAGGTGGGAGTATGAGAAGTTGGGAGTTACCACAATAGAGAGGTGAACAGAGACCACAGAAATAGAAGAATCTCACTTATGAAAGATACCTGTAGTTGACAGATGAGTTTGTAGGAGATGTCAGGCCAGAGAAAAAGAAGTTTTGGCATTAGATGTTGTGTGAAAGGATGGGTTTTCTTCTCTTTTTTAAAACAAAACATAGGACGAAGTTGGAATTGTCAAATGTTCCCTCCGAAGTTCACCACCACTGAGACTTTTTGATTGATTCTCTATCTCAACCTACTTTTCTGTGCATAACAGCATCCACAAATGTACAGTGGCCCTACCCTTTGAGAATTATGTTTACTCACAATTCTTCCTTTCTGGTAAGAAAGCCAGACATCTGAGGTATTGAAGAGCTATGTTAATGTTAACAACAGCAACTGTGAATTGGCCTTTAGATCGGTCACCATGCATAGAAATGTGCAGTGAAATCCTGACATGTTTTTTAAATATGAAGGAGTTTTCAGGGCAGATTTGAAAGAGAAGCCATAAAAGCCCAGGGAGGTCAGTGGCAGAGGAATAAATACTTGAGCGGCAGTTCCCACTGCTGTGTAGAAATCAGACTTGGGAAATGAAAAACTTTCTTTGAGTTTAGATGCATGTATAAATAGAAAATCAGTCAACCCAAAGGTTCTTTTCTTCTCCAGTTATGCTCCCTTGCAGTGTATAATTTTAAAGGTTTCGGTGTTGTTGGTCAGCTTGGTAGATATTGGTTGGCCAGCTTGGTAGGGCATGGAGGGGTGTAAGATCTCAGCATTTTTTAGCAAACAAGTCTGGGCTTTTGCAAATTACACTCTGGTGCTGCATCACTATGGAACTATCTAAGGGAAAGAATTGGAACAGGTGCTCATTGCTGATAAGTGAAAACTCCCACTACCTTAAAATTGGTGACTGTTGTCTTCGCCCTTGGAGTGCTTCTTTCTCTCTGTAACACATTTATAGACAGGACTGCCATTCACAGCGTAGACTTTTTCTGATCTGAGTAATACGAGCAAGTATACATGAAAAGCACAAGTGAGCTTGTGCTTACTAAACTTTTTATCTGTTTGTTCAAATTCTGTAAGCAGCACTTTTTCAACGGTTATTACATATTCTGTCTCTGCTGTGTGATGTTTCTGTCGTTGAACTAATTTGTCCTTTCTTGACACCAGTGCAAGAGAAGAATCAGACCCAGTCTTGGCAGTTCAGAGGAGAGCACATAGCTCCCATGGGAGTAGGAGTCCATGGCCTTCATCCAAACCAGACCTTATGTGTGGAGAGTTATGTTTATATATGCGTTATCCACATACAGGGTAGCGTCAGGAACAGTTAGGCTTTTCTGTCTAACCAGTGGGGACACTTTCTGCTCCAAGGAATAAAGAAATTTCAAATACAAAAGAGGGAGATCTCAGATGATGCATTTTCTGCTTGTACAAATGTGTGCTGTTCTTCAGCTTACATGATTTTTGACCAATGCACATAGCAAATTTAGCTCTAAGATTAAGTATTGACAGAATCTTAGGAAAGATGTTAACTTTCTGCATTTTGGAAGACGATGCATAAGTCAACATAGCTCAAGACTCTTCTGTTTAGACAAACCTAAGAATGGGGGGAGTCAGATTCATCTTTATGTCTGGCATATCGCATTCTAGTGAGCTAAAGGCTGAACATACTTGAACTGTGTGAAAATCCATATCAGGAATTAAATCTTGCAGCTTGAGTCTGTACTGCATACTATGGAATGGTAGGATATAATTATGTTAAATAGTCTGTATTTTGCTTTATTGCATGAAAAGCAATTAACAAACATGGGGATAATCATGATTCCATTAAGTCTAGGCAGAATTCCCATTGATTTTAGCAAGGATGGAACGTCATGCTTAATGCTTAGCCTTTGAATGCTGTGGCAATTGAATACAGGCAGAGCAACGTGGGCATGGTTCCTCTGACCAAACACCTGCATCTGAACTAGGCAACACCATCCTTCCTTTACAGTTGATGGAAAGAAAAAAATGCTTTTAGGGCACAAGTCGTCTTGTAGATGTGGACTATGGACTTGATATGGACTATCTTGTAGATACAGTAGGTCTCTACTGTAGAGATCTAAAATAGGTTGGCTTAATCATGTTGACTAAAGCATTTATAAAATGACTACTCTGTGGTTAAATGAGACACACCTCTTTTCTCTACATTTGCTGCTTTTGTTCAGACATTGACTGGGATCCTTCTCCAAGGCAATTGTTGAAGCCAGAGGTAATTAATTAATTATAGCTATGTTGGTTTTAAAGAACCATGAGAATAAATTCAGCCTCATTTCATTTAATTACTGCTAAAGCTTCAGACAGTCAGTGTGAGGTTTTGGATGTGCAAAGAATGTTGACAGTTTGTTAAGCCGTTTCAAGTTCTATTATCATTTGAAAGATTTTGTTTTAAATGCCTGAGTTCTAAAGAATGAAACAAACCGGAAGCATTCGACTAAAATCAGCCCGGTACACTGATGTCTGAAAAGGTCAAGAAAGTATGAGTGACTAATGCACAGAATCAGCCAGCTGGTTACCTGATGTGATAGTGTGGTGGCATCAGTTTGAGAGGCCTCAGCCTGTAAACCATTTTTACCAGTTGGATCCCTGTCCTGCTCTGCCTAGGAGTCTAGTCTAGTTTCCTGTACCTCAACATCCACCCTCTCTCTCCCTTAACTGCTAGAATATTGGTAATATTGCTAAGCCTTACATTATGTTGTACAGCAAAAAGGAAGAAAAGAAAGAGGTTAAAGAGGAGAAAAAAGAGGAAAAGAAGGAGGAAAAGAAGGAGGAAAAGAAAGAGGAAAAGAAAGAGGAAAAGAAAGAGGAAAAGAAAGATGACAAAAAAGATGACAAAAAAGATGATAAAAAAAAAGAAGAGTAAGTATAAAGAACGAATGTGTGCTTGTAACACACCTCCTACACTACAAAGCATGGTGTGGCATTTCATCGTACCACTTCCACGACAATTACTGTTCTGTAGGCTGCAGAATGTTAGCTTGTCAAATCTTTAATATGTTTTTCCATTTCAAAATGTGCAACTGCTCAACAAACTTGTTGCATCTTTAAGACCTGTGTTAAGACCTGTGTTTACACCTGTCACAAACAGCTTCCCAGGTCAGTAAAAGGGAATTCAGCTAGCTCTGGTCACTTTGATTTGCTGTTGAAGATCACTTTTTTACTATGAGGGCATTTTAGGATTGCAGCCTGCTTTGCAGATCCGCAGGGGCTTTTCATTATTCCAGAATGTCCATAAAAATTCAGAGCAGATGAATGAAAAGTCTGGTTTGGACAAAGAACAAAAATCTTACATGTAGAAAATCAGACATTTACTGATAAGTTTAACTTACACACTGACTAGCATATTTAATTACTTAATATGGTTAAGTTCATTACTAGTGATCAATAAAGTTTCCTTCTGCTGATTAGGAGATGCTGTATTTCTGCAACAAAATGGGATTATTTGAATGCTTTTGACAGCAATGCATCCTACTCTTGTTTTGTTCCCCCAAAGCTGACCGAAACATAGTACAATTTAGTATTACCAGTCATTGATTGAGAGCAGCCCTGAGGAGAAGGACTTGGGGGTGCTGGTGGATGAGAAGCTCAATGTGAGCTGGCAATGTGCACTTGCAGCCCAGAAGGTCAGCTGTACCCTGGGCTGCATCAAAAGAAGCGTGGCCAGCAGGTCAAGGGAGGCTGATTCTGCCCCTCCACTCTGCTCTGGTGAGACCCCACCTGGAGTACTGCGTCCAGCTCTGGAGTTCTCAGCACGAGAAGGACATGGAGCTGTTGGAGTGGGTTCAGAGGAGGGCTGTGAAGATGATCAGAGGTCTGGAGCACCTCTCCTATGAGGACAGGCTGAGAGAGTTGGGGTTGTTCGGCCTGGAGAAGAGAAGGCTCCGAGGAGACCTTATAGCGGCCTTCCAGTACCTGAAGGGGGCCTTACAAGAAAGCTGTGGAGGGGCTGTTTGCAAGGGCATGTAGTGATAGGAAGACAGGTAATGGCTTCAAACTGGAAGATGGTAGATTTAGTTTAGATATCAGGAAGAAATTTTTCACTATGAGTGTGGTGAGACACTGGAACAGGTTGCCCAGGGAAGTTGTGGCTGCCCCATCCCTGGAAGTGTTCAAGGCCAGGCTGGATGGGGCTTTGAGCAGCCTGGTCTAGTGAGAGGTGTCCCTGCCATGGCAGGGGGGTTGGAACTAGATGATCTTTAAGGTCCCTTCCAACTCTTAAGCATTCTATGATTAAAAATAACAATGATAGCAGATAAAAGGAGAATGCATTTGAGTGGACTTCACAGTTCAGGAATATGTTAATATACTGTAATTTATATGTAATATACTGTAAGTTTATATGTATGTATATGGTGGCATGTGCTATGTAGGCATGGGCACATGTAGTTAAGAATCTCTTCCAAACAGAATCTGCTTGATCTCAAGGTCTTGACTTTCTTATTCAGAGCTTTGTTTGATTAGAAAGCCTTTGTTCTTAGGATTCTCTTTCAGCTTCAATTACTATGTAGAGAGAACCTGAGCTTTGCAGTAGCCTAAAGCGTTTTAAAAGATTTCAGCAAAGAAAATAAATGTTTTAATGTTTAGAAGGTAGTGTACTCTGTCATATGAAGACCATATTTCATGGTCACCAGTTTTGAGATGGTGACCAATTTTTTAGAAGAAATGGCTCAAAACCTGTTGTGAAGATGGCAAGGGAAATACTTTTTAGATTAAAGCTGTTTCCTTTACTAACCACTATCAACTGGACATTCATCTGACAGCAGGGATAATGCCAGAAATACACTCAAATATGAAATAAATTATCACTACATTTTAATATATTTACATTCTTGGAGATGGGGAGAAGTCACACAAATACGTGTCCAAGCATTGCCCGCTCACATATTCCCCACACTATTATACAGTTCACGCTATCACCTGTTACTGTTGGAATAACTTCTGCAGTGTGGCCCTCACAATCCATGAGTACGTATTTCCTCTGATTACATACACTGTGCCTAATTGCTACCTGTTCCTTATCAGCCATTTCTTGTGCTGGGGAAAGGGCACTTCTGAGCATGCTCTGTGTGTGCCATTAGCCATGCTATTCTTTAAATCTTTAAATTCCAGGCCTGTACACTTCGTTTAGCATCTCATTGTTGAGGCCTAGGGAGCCAGGACTGTAAATGTGTGAAATTTGGTTTTACATAATAATACATGTTTTAGTTCTAGTCATACACTAGATGTTTGTATGCACACAGTCTTACTTGTGTAAACAGGTATTTGATTACGTATGTGTTTTACTTGTTTAAATGTGTGCTCCTACAGTCATTTCCACAATAGGATTTGCCAAAACCATCAAAATTAATCTGCAAAGGAAGGCTCTTTCTCTAGCAATGGACCGTAGCCTTCTAGCTGGAATAAGAAACATTTAATGTTTTACTGTTTTTAAATGGGCATTATATGCAGAAAGGGTGTGTGTGGTTTTCAGCCTGGGCAATGTGAATGTATCTGGTTTTCTTTCCACTCCTACTTTTTCCAAAGTTGGGTCAAGCAAATAAATGGAGCGTGTCAGATGGTATGAAGCTAATATTTGGTATTTCATCTGGAGCTGCTTGCATGGAAACTTTCTCTTAGGCAGCTGTGAGATGAGCAGCCTCCAGAAGAGGGAGATCCAGTGGGTCACTTCATTACATTTCCAGTGTAAATATGCACATTCTACTTTCCAGGAAGAAAAAAGAGATCTTTGTGATAGATCCTTCAAGCAATACTTACTACAACTGGCTGACCATAATTGCAGCACCCGTGTTCTATAACTGGTGTATGATAGTGTGCAGGTATGAATTTAAGTTCATAATAACTTTAGGTTTCAAATTTAATGTCTTTATTATGTTTCCTACGTAAATCATCCTTGTATATCCCTGCAGTATTTTTTGAGTGGCTTACCTAGACGATTTACAGTTCATATACCCTTAGGGTTATATGCTGTACGTACCACTGGGAACAGATGGCCAATGTTTCTTTTTATCTTTTTTGTCTTAAATATAGTTTGTTGTGACTTGCAACGAGCGTCCCCCTGAGCTCTGGCTGTGGCTTTTGTGTGCCACCTACTGGCGAGCTGCAGAGATGTGCCTTGGGCACTGCAGGCTCAGTAAACCACTGCTGGAGAGAGGTCTTCCTATCACCCAGTAGAGAGCAGAAGGGAGAGGTGTGGGCAGTCTTGGGTCATCTTAAAATAATATCATGCATCTATAGATGCTTCAACGGCAGGAGGATTTTACTCGAGTATCTATTTTCCCTTGTAAAATGTGGAAATCGGTTTTAGTCAAAGTAATGGAGGGCTGTGGAAATGGTTCACCGTGTCAGGCTCGGTCAGATGGCAGGGAGAGATGAGGATGGCTTGCCACTCAGAAACAAATCTTGTATTTGGGAATTATCTTAATAGAGATGTGTATCCCATTAAATTTGAGGCATGTTTAATTGTAGGGATATGTGTATTCCTCCATAAGTACACTTGTGTGGCATATATGTGTTTGAGTTTTGCTCCTGGCCTAAACACCCTTGAATTCTGAGAGATCCTAGTGTCTGTTTAGCCATAGCTCTAGCGTGCAGATGTCTAGGCATGGAGATAGGCTGCCCTTAATTTTTCAGTGCCAGTAATGTGCACTAACATGCTGCTAGGACTCACAAATACTCTGCTTATGCAGTTGGTGTAAATTTTTTTCTTTTTTTTTTGTACCTTTGTATCTTTAGAGCCTGCTTTGATGAGCTACAAGTTGAGCATATCAAATTATGGCTGTTCTTGGATTATGGCTCTGATATCATCTATATTCTTGACATGTTTGTCAGATTCAGGACAGGTGAGTTTTACGGTGTTTTCAGATACAGCATGAATGTAAAGGCTGGAAATAGAAATTCCCCTGTGGGGTCTGACCGGTGTAGTGTCCTGACTTCATCAGAGCCCAACAGTGGAGGCTTTGGGAAGATGAAGTGTCTGATCACCTTGGATTGTTTTAAGGCTGGACATCCTAACACCTGCACTTCCTTTGTTTCTGAATTTAATTCTATCAGTACTTAGTAGGCATGTCGAACGCTGACTGAATAGTCACTGTAACAGACTGTGTGGGGAAGGGAGAATAAGGCACTTTGCATGTCATGATCACTCTGTGCATGATATGTTCCTTGTGTTCATTAGAGTGGGCAAGAAACCAACTGCACCCCACAAGTGCTGCTTTCTTAGCCAAGTTGTGCAGCATCCTCCTCAGAAGTGATTACTGAGTTGGTCGGGTGCAAGATCTGGCACCCATCTCAGTGTCCAGTCTGAGATGCCCTCCGCCTGGAATGGGCACTGCTGCCCCTGTGCCACCAGCTGTGTGTCCTGCAGTCTCTGGGAGGTCCTGGTGGGTCTCACACTGCCTGGTGGTGGCATAGGGTTAACCCAGGAGGGTGGTGGTGTGGCATTAACCCAGGCACCTCTGCTTAGGTCCTGCCTTCCTGAGGGAAGTGTGAACCTAAAGGATGTGTGAGGACCATGCCAGGTCATGTGTGAAGTGGTTCTCTTCAGCGTCTGTCCCTGTTTCTGTAGTCCAGACAGGCTGAGAAGATTTCATATTTGAATGTTCCCAGCTGATACAGATTCTAGCCTTAAAGGGATATCTGTTTAAAACTAAACAAGGTCATAACATAAGCCTAAGCAATGACATACAGTGATCCATACCATTAAATTGCTACAATTCGTCCTTGATGTACTTTGGTGTGTGCACTCTGGTCTGTGCCAGCTGGCACTCTCTCAGGCAGCATCTGGGCACAGCTGGAAGGACAGCAGAGGTTGGGTGGTGTTCATGGTGTCATTTTTGGAGGGATATGGGAGAACTTACATGTGAATAGAAGCTGTCATGGTAGCTGGTCTCAGGGCCAGAAAACGTTTCCTGGCTTGTTGTATTTACTTGTATGGACCCAGGCCCAAAATGTCCCTTGAAAGGGTCCAAAACCACACTGATCATTATAAAAATGAGCATTCTTTTAAATCTTTGATTTTTACCTTTTCTGGGTTTTTTTTTTGTTTGTTTGTTTGTTTTTGTTTTTTTTCTTTAAATCATGCTGACAGTTTGACATTAGTTACGGCTTGTGACAAGTTGTAAACATAATTACAAGACAGAGGCTAAAAATGCTGTCACATTGGGAAGCACACAATTCCTGGCAAGCCAAATTCTTAAACTTAGCAAGTACCTTGTTTAACAGGAAAGTCCATTCCAGATAGCAGCCTAAATCACAAGACTGGTGTATTTGGGGTGGGGCAGGAGGGAGCTTCTTTGTGTAGTTAAAATGTCAACTGTGCCAACTACATTTCTCTTCTGCAATTACAGCTGCTGTTGTAATGCGAAGGAACCAAGCAGAAATTGGGCATGTCCAGGGAATGCAAGTTATAAAATTTCCATGGGCTGTCCTGCTAGTGATTGTACAGCTGTTAAAGCGTGGTTAGAAGGTCGGCTTTGCAGGCCTGGATTGGAACTGCAGAATTGCCGCAGAGATCTCCTGAACGCTTCAGTGCAGGTGTCAGCTGCAGTTTCATACACTCAGATAAGGATGTCACTTCCTTTAGGTGCTGAAATCTTTGTCAACTCTCTTAACAACCCCTCCTGGCTCTGCCTGTCCCTGATGCCTTTTCCTGTAAGTCTTCGAGGTCCATCTGCCCTGGGGACAGAGGTCCTGGAAGCCTTTGGGGAAGAGCGTGACTCCCTGCTGTCTAAGGGCAGAGACTGGCTTTGAACTGGGATCTAGGTAGCCCCACAGCTACAATGATCCACATCAGCTTCTCCATGGGGCATTCCTGTCTAGCTGCAGGGCCAGTTTCACTGTATTTCACCTATTTGGCGACTGTGCGCTGTGAAGGAGAAAAGATTGCTGTCTCTCAGCAGCTGGTTGTGTTTAGCATACCCTGCGTTGTGATGCTTTCAAAAGGTTTTACTGTAGGACTTCAGTTCTGTGAGGGGACAAAAAAAAACTGAGGAGTTTTTACCTCCCTTCAGGAGGAAGGTGTTTTCAAAGTTATTTTTAATAAATGTGAGTCGGAAATTCATCGGCCTGTCCAACTTTTCTGTTTGGTTGCATAACTCTGTTAATAAGGGCGTATTTGACCAGCTTTTTCAACAGTTTTCTGGGAGGTTACACATTCATAGCACAGGAGCTGCTTCCATTTGTAGTCACCATCAGTTTGCAGATCCCCGAAGACAGATACACACGAGGCAACTGTACGGACAGGCACACGTTCCAGAAATGCAGCTGTGCTGTGTAGGGCACAAAGAAATGCAGCTTGGTCTTCCTCAGGAGATGCTTCCCTGAGAAAGCTGCTCCTTGTAGATTGCTAAGGGATTAGCAAAATGTGCTCATCCCTGAGGCACAGGTAATGTTTGGCTTTTCTCTCAGTGGACTTTTCCTCCTGACTGGGCCTAGTGGGCAGGCAGTTGGACGTCTCCACTTGAAATTGCAGCAAGGATTTTGCAGTGCAAAGGCTGTTCCCTGCAGAACACTTTCAATGCCTTCAGAGCTTTCAGAGGTACAAACCAGCACCGCAGCTGTACTGCTCAGCCTGCCTTTCTATGAGAGCTCTTACACAGATGCAGTTTACTTTGAGGTCTCTTACCGCAGTTTACGTCTTATCATATTTTTTTGAAATCTAATACTTTCCAAAGTATTTTGAATGAAGAAATACTAATGTACAAAATTCTGCTTAGTAGCTCTGTCACTAGAAACACAAAAAAATGGCAAACCATTTTCCCCAAATGAAAAGGAAAATCCTGTTAGCTTTAGCATTGGACACAAGAGGAAAAGCATGGCTCGGGAGGGGGTGGAAACTGGATTTCTTTTTCTCAAGGGTATCTATATTGTTAAGAAGAAGTTTCCAACAATCCATTATACCTACTTATTCTTGATATTTATTTAAAAATATTTCACTCCAATTTTATACACAATTGCTTAACATTTGCTTAATGTTTGTTATGACTCATGCCAATGATTCATGAAAAATGAGACATTTGAATCTCCCCTTTCTTTTTGCAAAGATATCTAAAAGAAAAAGATACAGCTGTCTCAGAATAGAGTGGAAAACTGCAGGGAGCACTGTGGTAATAATAGAGTCATTGCTCTTTGTCATTATATATCAGCTTTGAAACCTAATTGAAATATTTAAATTTGCAATTAAATATTTTTCATTAAATGAACCCCTAGTGTATCAATGTCTGTATGCATAATAGTACAAATGTTAATGTTGTCAGGTATCTGAAATGTGAGTCACTCAGTACTGTTGATGGTATTTTTATTCTGACAAGTAAAATATGTATTTTTATTCTTTGAAGGCTTCCTTGAACAAGGCTTGCTAGTTCATGATGAAAAGAAATTACGAGATCATTATACCAAAACTATGCAGTTCAGACTGGATGTGCTGTCTCTTCTGCCAACAGACCTGGCATATTTCAAGCTTGGTTTAAACTACCCTGAGCTGCGATTTAACCGCTTGCTGAGGATTGCTCGGCTGTTTGAGTTTTTTGACCGTACTGAAACCAGGACAAATTATCCAAACATGTTTCGTATTGGAAATCTTGTCTTATACATTCTTATCATCATCCACTGGAATGCGTGTATATACTTTGCGATTTCGAAGGTCATCGGATTTGGAACCGATTCTTGGGTCTACCCCAACGTGTCCATTCCAGAATATGGGCGCCTGTCTAGAAAGTACATTTACAGTCTGTACTGGTCAACGCTCACGCTGACAACCATTGGAGAAACACCTCCTCCGGTGAAAGATGAAGAGTATCTCTTTGTGGTCATTGACTTTCTGGTGGGTGTGCTAATCTTCGCTACCATTGTCGGTAACGTGGGCTCCATGATTTCCAACATGAATGCCTCCAGGGCAGAGTTCCAGGCCAAAGTGGATTCCATTAAACAGTACATGCATTTCCGAAAAGTGACTAAGGATTTGGAAGCCAGGGTTATTAAGTGGTTTGATTACCTCTGGACCAACAAGAAAACGGTGGACGAGAAGGAAGTTCTCAAAAATCTGCCTGACAAGTTGAAGGCTGAAATTGCCATCAATGTCCATTTGGACACACTGAAGAAAGTGCGTATATTCCAGGATTGTGAGGCTGGACTTCTCATTGAGCTGGTGCTGAAACTGAAACCGACGGTCTTCAGTCCTGGGGACTACATTTGCAAAAAGGGAGACATTGGGAGAGAAATGTACATTATTAAAGAGGGAAAACTGGCTGTGGTGGCGGATGATGGCATAACCCAATTTGTAGTCCTAAGCGATGGCAGCTACTTTGGTGAAATCAGCATCCTAAACATCAAAGGTAGCAAATCTGGCAACAGGAGGACAGCCAACATAAGGAGTATTGGTTATTCTGATCTGTTCTGCTTGTCTAAAGATGACTTAATGGAAGCCCTCACAGAATATCCAGAAGCCAAAAAAGCTCTGGAAGAGAAAGGGCGACAAATTCTGATGAAAGACAATTTAATAGATGAGGAAGCAGCAAAAGCAGGAGCTGACCCAAAAGACTTGGAAGAAAAAGTAGAAAGACTTGAAACAGCTCTGGATACTCTGCAGACTAGGTTTGCAAGGCTCTTGGCAGAATACACCTCCTCTCAACAAAAGGTGAAGCAGAGACTTGCCAAAGTAGAAACCCGAGTGAAAAAATATGGTAGTGGCACCTTATCAATTGCAGAAGCAGATGCTGAAAAACCTGAGGAGGAGAAAAAGTAGTAATGGAGTATTTACGTTTCCTTATTTATTGGAGAAGGTTGAAGCCTGTGAAAGCCATAAATATATGTAAATATGTGTGTGCATACATAGACATGATTATTTTTATATGAACTCAAGAGAATGGTTTTTAGCATTTTTAACTGAAGCAGTATTTTCTTGTAAATAGAATATTGTCACCTTCTTCTTAGGGGGGGATTTGGTCTGGCATTTGGGTACTTTTTTGTACTGGGAGTGGATTTCTTACAAGTCATGCTCAGGACGTCTGTTGTGTATGGTACGTATAGGTCTTGACACGTTGTCTGTTCCCATGCGTGTTGCGTTCAGAAGGCATTGTACCTAAAGTACAAGAGATTGGGGTTTTTTTAAGGGCTTAAAAAAATAGTGATAGGATACATGCTTTATGTCGCTACCTTAGTAGCTGAGTAAGTGCATGGAGGCACATCTGGGCTTCTCAAAATCTTTGTTCTTTCACAGCAAAGCATCTGCGCAAAAAGTTGGGCTACCACTAAGCAGCAGCACATACCTTACCTCTGCGGTGTGTCCCCGCACGTGTATGAAGTAGCCGTGCATCCAGATGCTTTAGTCTGATGCTTTCTAATGAGCTGGGCTCTGCACAAAGGACCGTGCTGACAGAGTAGCAGTGCTCATTCACCTCCTTTCTTGCGTGGTCTGCAACAGCCTTTGCTGCTCTGCCGCTGCTTCGCTTGGGGAGAGAATGGGAGATCCTCCTTTTTTTTTTTCTTTTTGTATTCCCTCTCAGCAAGTGGGCAGTCCTCGAGGGAGGCTGCCAAGAAACTGCACGAGCTGCAGGCAGAGACAGCCTGTTCCTCCCAGCTTTGCCCCCCAGCAGGGTCTCTGCAAAGCAGGGAGAACAAGCCGTGTGTTGCAGTCTTTTCTGCTACTAGGCCTGTGTTTTCTTCCTCTTTATTTCATTTGCTGATGCCTGCTCCGCCTCCTTACGCTATTTAGTGCCAGCTTTTCTCTGAAGTAGTCGTCTCAGTGCCATGTTTCCATTAGTTAGGGAGAACGAAGGCCGCATTTGCTCTGGTTCTGCTGGTAGGAGCCTCATTGTGCTGGTTGCTTTTCTCCTCGCTGCAGAGTAGTTGTCTCTGCCAATGGTCTGGCCCTGAGGTGAATGCACAGGTCAGGTCCACTCAGCCTGCCGTCATATTCAGGGCAAAACGGTACTGAGGAGGTTTCTTGCTCTGTCACATTGCAACCTCAGGATTTGCCTCTTGCACAGCCCTCTTAGCCTTCTCCACACCAGTGCTTCCAGTTTCTTTCCAGGCTTCTCTCCCTCCCACCGAGCGGATTTCGCTAATATTCTCCCACTGGGAAGATACTAGTTTTCATTCTTTTGCTGTACAGTATTTTTCTGCCATGTAGCTTTCCCTGCATTACTTTCATCCTCCAGCACCCCACTGACTTCAAAAGAGCATGGAGTAGCAGAGGCTGTGCAGCATCTACGGCATGGGGGCTGGATCCTCCAGCGGCACTAGATATTACCACGGGCAGTGCTCTGCCTTTTAGGTGTCCTCAGCCCTGACTTAGGAGCCCTAACAGCATGTGGGCACGGGTGACCTGTTGGAAAATTGGTGAGGAACCCGATGACAAGAGGGTGGTTTAACCAGATGGTAGTGAAATGAAAAGAGGAGGTTGCTTTGCTAAACTGAGTACAACCACTCAGGGTAAGCACTCGTCTCTGGGCAAGCAGATGTCCCCCTCCTATGGACACTTTTGAGCCTGGTGAGAGAGACAAATCTGTCAGCGACTAAGGAACGGGGCTTTGCCAGCAACACTGGCAAAGGGACCACCAGGTAGTAGATGTCCACACATGGTCCATGTCTAAACTCGTGTTATCATCAGCCTAGAAGCCAACTAGGCTTAGATATCTACTGTAGGCTGGGCTTAACCTTTATTATCAAGATTTCCACTGAGTATAACGAGGGCTTTGGCAAGTAGCTGAGACTGTATGCAGCCAGCAGAGTTTGGGAGCTTTGGTTCTTCAGATGAATCTCGTCCTTGTTTTCTCCAAGGGCTTGAGGCAAATGGGGGAGGTAAGAGAGGCTGCTTTTGGCAGGGTGGAGTGCCTAGTGCCCTCAATCCCGCACTGAGGAAGGCAGCAGGGTGGAGGTGGAGCTGGGTGCTGGCTAGTCGCAGTGTTCCACAGATGGTCTCAGGCTGCTGAACTTGCAGCTCTCACCTTGTAGCAGCGGCAGGTACCGCACTGGCCTGTGGCTGATGTTCAGTGGTGTGGTATTCAAACACCTTATGTGGTAGGGGTTTCGTACTTATTGTCATGTTCTACATCAGTCATCATTCTCTGTAAATATCTAACTGTCTACCCAACATACTACAGCTGTTCCAGCCTACTAAGTATATACAAATAGAACTGTTCAAAGTATTATTTGTACAAATATATACCTGTTAAAAAAAACAACCCACAAACAAGAATGCTTCTTTACCTGATGGATCAGACCAGCTTAAGCTAGCAGTTAAATACACGTTTGCCCTTCCTTTTTCCATGCCTCTTGGTCTGGTTTTCACATGCCAGAAAAAGAGCTATTTTGATGCCATTGGCTTCAGTGACTTTGAAATACGTAGCTTTTGGCATGATGAAATCACATCCTTTGCTGTCTTTCATCTCTGTAAGATGTTTTTCCCCTTTCTTTAATGTGACTACAGCATGTACATTAAAATATTTTGAGTAACGTTCAAGTAACTCTGTGTTTTCTCTTATCCGTGTCCCCTGGATTTTAGCATTTCATGACAAAACTTTCACAATGCCATTATTACACGGCCCAGAAAATCATTAGCTGGAACAGAGATCCGAAGCGACAGAATACCAAGCGGGAATGGCGGTGTTCTCCCCTCACCGCAGGGGAGTTGGCACGTGGCTTTGGTCCCATGCCCGATTTTGGCACTGTTGCTGTGTTTGCAGATACCACACAGGCACAAGAGCCCGGCCACCACCTGGCTTTCCCAGGGGTGCCAGGCTCCTCCTGCTGCTGCCACCCCTCTCCAGTCCTCCCCTTCCCCAGCTCCATGCAGGGTGGCACTGTGGGGACGAGGCCTTCTCCAGCAGAAATGAAAGTGTTTCCTTTTTCTGGGCTCACCAGTTAAAGAAGGACAGGGAACTACTCAAATGAGTCCAGCAGAGGGCTACGAAGATGAACAAGGGACCGGAGCACCTCATGAGGAAAGGCTGAGGCCTGGGTCTGTTTAGCCTGGAGGAGAGAAGACCGAGAGGGGAGCTCATCAATGCTTATCAATATCTAAAGGGCGGGTGTCAAGAGGATGCGGCCAGACTCTTCTCAGTGGTGCCCAGCAACAGGACAAGGGGCAACGGACACAAGCTGGAACACAGGAAATGCGACCTCAACATGAGGAGGAACTTTACTATGAGCATGCCAGAGCACTGGAACAGGCTGCCCAGAGAGGTGGTGGAGTCTCCTTCTCTGGGGGATATTCCTGCCTGGATGTGTTCCTGTCCAGCCTGCTCTAGGTAAACCTGCTTTGACCAGGGGTTGGACTAGATGATCTCCAAAGGTTCCTTCCAACCCCTACCATGCTGTGTTTCTGCTACTTGTGCACATGCACTTCACCTACCAAAAATCTCCCCCAGGCAGTACCCGGCATGGCTTGTGCTGGTCCTTCAACCCCACCACAAGAGAAAGCAGGGAAGGGGACAGCTTCTGTGGAGCATTTGAAAGCACACCTTGAACCTGCAAACGCTGTTTAACAGCCACGGCGCTCAGTTCACACAGATACAGGAGCCAACAGACATGGAAGCGGGCAGCCGTGGGGTGGTACCGATGCTCCAAGCTGCCTGTGCTGAGCGAGACACCAGATGGACAAAGCCCGAGGTTGTTTGAAATCTGCCGCAGGTGCAAAAGGAGGGCAAAGCTGGTGGAGCAGCACCACCATGCTCCAGGTGCTGCCCGGTGTGAGCTTTTCCAGGGAAAGGGCCTTGAGTCACGGGCCCTGCTCCCTAACAGCAAATGATTCAAGTCCTGCTGGTCCCCAAAGTCCTCTCCATGGCAGCACCCCACCCTTTCCCCTCATCCATTACTAGCATTTTTTACTTAAAAAGGGTTTTAACAGTAGAAAGCTCTGCTCTAGAAAATTCAGCCAACTGAACTGGACAACAGACAGGGTGGTGACAACAAAACAGCTCGCGTGTGTGTGTACAAACCCCCTCACATACAGCTGAGGGTTGGGGTGAGCCCCACTGCGCAGCTCTTTCTGCAGAAACAGCCTGGGGCAGGAACAACCCTGCATTGAATTGTTTTTTCTTAGGCATCTGCTCTACAGTTTTATTCCTGCCAAATATTTATTAACCTACAAGCAGAGATGGTTCTGCTTTACATTAAGAAATGAACTGTTCATTTTCCTTTCCCCCCCAAAAGCGTTAGTGCTTTCTCGGAGCTGGTCTATACACTGCTGATGTGGAAGACACGGTTGTTTCTGTAGCGCTACTGATGGCGAGGACTTCGCAGGCCAAAGCTAGTCCAGGTTGTCCAAGGAGATAACGCAGTCAGGCCGACTAAAGGAGAGCTGCTCTTCATCCAGAAGATTTGTGAGATGACAACATTTGTACTTGGCTTCAAAGTCCCCCGGCTCTTCTATTAATGTTTCCATCCTGGAACAGACAGAAAGAAAGAATCAAACCCTTGTTTACATAATTTAGCATTCATAAAAACCCTCTGTATATCCCTGAGAGCAAAATGAATTATGCACTAAATGGATCTGGCAACTGTACAGGCAGCTAAAACACAAGATTTCAGCTGTGGCAGCTTTCCTGAGGGAAGCCATCAATCCGGGAATGCCCCTCTCTCCCCAGCCCAGAGATGGAGGATGCTGCTGCCTGGGGAGTCCTTACCGGGAGGATGGGGAAGCCCCTGCTCCCTTCCACTCTGCCTTAGATGGAAGGGGAGGTAAAGACATGCAAACTCTGGGTCTAAAAATGGTCGGGCCTTTTGTTTCTGAAATGCAGATTTTGCAACCCTTTCCAGCTGACAAATCAATGGCCGGGGCTTGTCGCTGCCAACTACCCTCACAGCTTCGCTGTGGAAAATAAAATTCTGCTGGTTTGTGTGTGCAGTCCTCCCTTCTCTGCGCCATAAAAGCAGAGTGAGGAGGGAAGACTCACATTATTTAAGCAAAATCAGTTTTTGCAACCTCAAGAGCAGGGCAGCAGGTGTCCCTCAGCTTCAAGGATGAAAAAAATTAGCATTACTCCAGAAGCAGCAGCAGTTCTCATGAACAGATATTCTTCATCAGCTCTACCTTTTCTGCTTGGCTTCTGCAGGGAGAGCGCAGGTTGCCGTGCCAATGGCTACAGCTCCCGTGCCAAAGGCTGTCCTCCCAAGAGGGCGAGGAGGACACCGTCCAGCTCTGAGAGAGGCCTGTCTGATTTGTATAGGTAAACTGGGGGGAGGTTACTAAAATCAGAAGTGCAGAAGCGTGAAAGGAATTTACTAATGGTTGCTATTCCGTTTTTCTTTCCTTAACGTTTGTTGTGGCTGGCATCAACCTTTCTGTAACAGAGCAACTGATGAACAATAACATGGAAAATCAAGAAAGCACAACTGTATTCCAGACTGATGAGCAGCTTGAGGAATAGCTATTATTTTCTCATCTTTTTGTCTGTTTTAACATGTCATTTCACAGAATCACAGCATGGTAGGGGTTGGAAGGGACCTCTGGAGATCATCTAGTCCAACCCCCCTGCCAGAGCAGGGTCACCTACAGCAGGTTGCACAGGAACGCGTCCAGGTGGGTTTTGAATGTCTCCAGAGACGGAGACTCCACCACCTCTCTGGGCAGCCTCTTCCAGTGCTCTGCCACCCTCGAAGTTCCTCCTCATGTTTAGGTGGAACTTCCTATGCTCAAGTTTGTGGCTGTTGCCTCTTCTCCTGTCACGGGGCACCACTGAAAAGAGCCTGGCCCCATCCTCCTGACACCCACCCTTTGAGTATTTATAAGTGTTGATAAGGTCCCCCCTCAGTTGTCTTTTTTTCCAGACTGAAGAGACCCAAATCCCTCAGCCTTTCTTCATAAGAGAGGTGTTCCAGTCCCCTCATCATCTTGGTAGCCCTTTGCTGCACTGTCTCCAGCAGTTCCCCATCCTTCTTGAACAGAGGAGCCCAGAACTGGACACAGTACTCCAGATGTGGCTTTCTTTACTTTCCTGACAAGAATAAAAAGAAACTAACAAAAGAAACCAATAAAACCATTCTGGTTTTATTGCCAACAGTTTTTCCCCCCCCATGGCCCTGGCAGGGGAGCCACCCCACAGCAGCCACTACACCTGAGCAGCCCCTCCAGGGGGGCAGCACAGCAAGAGCCCAGGGGCACTACCTGCCTTTCCAGAGATGGAGGAAGAGAAGCACGAAAGGATTATTTTTATTTTTTTGGCACAGTTTGCCTCCAGGGCTGATGAATCAAACTGACCACGCTGCAAAGATCTACTCTTTTTAGGAGAACCGATTGCCAGTTCCCCACTGAAGTACGAATATTTGACTTGGAGAACGGTGCAGATAACTCATCCAACAAGCTTCAGTGGGATTCCCACTATTTTCAAATTACTTGCAAATTTATGCTGTTTAAAGCACGTCCTCGGGGCTGCTTGTTCATGGGTACTTGTCCAATGCGTGGCACAAGGAAGCCTCTCTTACAGTAGCGACTTTGGGCACTCCATGGTGAAGGAAATGATCCAGAGGTGGGTTTTTTTAATGGAGTCTGACTACTGGAAACTCAATGCCTCATCTCCTTGCAATAACACAGCTGCCTCCGACTACACTTGCAGGAAGGTTAGGAAAAAAAAAGCTTATGTCTAGCAACAAAAAGCTGCAGAGCTTTTCTAGGGAAGCGCCTCGTGCCTTTCCAAACACGTTGGTTGCCACCACAGCTCATTTGTCCTGTGAGCCACGACCAGGCTTCTCCGTGCGTGGTTCAGAGCAGAGCACTGACAGTGCGGGCGAGGCTCCCGGCCAGCGGGCAGATTTGGCAGAGGAGCTGCCCCAAACAAAACACTTTCAGTTCGGGGTGTCAAGGCCGACTGCTTTGAAAAGGTTCCTCCTGCCATACCCGAACTGCACCAGCCGCAGGCGCTGGCAGCCGAAGGAGGATGAGGGCGATGAGGAAGGAGAGGAGCAAGGGAAAAGTGATGCAGCACCTCAGGGCAGGTGGTGGCAGTTCAAAACTGCAGCCGAGAGCAATAGGGACAGACCTGTCCCGAGCCAGGGAGAAGCACCAGGCGGCTCAGGTTCCTGCCGCCAGGGAAGAGAGGCTGCTACAGAAGAGACAGAGCGACCTGGAGCCCCGGGGAAAGCGAGCTGGGAAGCCCCTTTCTATTGACCAGGCAGTTTTCTACCACTGATTTACACTTAAACTTTGGTGGCCAGAAGGGGCCCACGCCAGACCCATGGGCAACAGGGACATCGCCGGTGCCGAGGGCGGGAGAAGCGTTGTGCAGCACAGCAGAGCTACCTACTCCATACAGGTGTCAGTCCTACAAGGCTTCACTCTCACTTGTGTAGGGGAGGAAAAAAAAATTGCAGTTAACTCAGGTGATGAGACCAACTGATGCTGCCATCAGCCACTGGGAGACTCCAGAGGCTGCAACCAGCCTTGGGGTGGGAGATTCCCAGAGGAAAGGTGAAAAACAGCAGGATATGGCTGCTGGAGGCTCCCATCTTGCAGATGCTGGGAAGAAACTGCCGAAACAGCCCATTTTTACCACCCACAGCCCAGCAGCAGCGAGGCTCAGAGGCAGCAGGCAGGCTAGAGTTGCTTCTGCACCTCCAGCTTCCCCCATTGCAACCCCTGGTCTTCAGCGGGACATGGCAGCCAAGAGTGCTGGCTTCAGGCCACCTGCCGTCCCTCCGGGAGAAGCCAAGAGTACAAAAGAGAGAGAAAGGGCTCAAACCATCCTCTGAAGGCGGCAACAGCAGCAGTGGGTGGTCCCAGAAACAGAGTCCTGAACCCAGGAAACCTTTCCTAGGGCTGAGACACCACGAAAGAGCCTCTTCTCCAAAAGCGAAGCCATCAAAGAAACTGGCAGAGATGACAACGTCAAACTGCTTATCCCAAAAAGCTGCAGGTCTGGAGCAGGATTGCCTCTGGAAGGCCTGAGGTCTGCTGTCTGGAACAACTCCTGGCACAGGAGTGACGCTCTCACCGGGGCTGGCTGCTGGCCATTACAGCTGGGGCAGGAAGTGGAGCCTGACAAAGGCAGAGCCCAAAGGCTGCAGCCGGACAGGAACTTTGTTAGAGATACCCACTTGGGAATTTTAGTTTGGGAATATGAGACCCTCCCCGGAGAGATTCAAGGTGGAAAGAAACCTGGCCCAAGAACAATCCTTATCAGACACTCACAAAGAAGTCTGTGTTGTGTTTTGAAAAGAAAGTAAGTGCTGGTGAGGCCAAAGTGTCACCTGCTTTATTTTAGGTGACGTGCTACAAAGTTCATAGGATTCTTCGTGTGCAGATAGCAATTAAAAAAAGTTAATAAAATGCATCATTGTACATAGCACAAAGGAGATTATTCTTTTGAAAACATGCTTTCATCTAGGAAACGTTCCAGTGCTGAGTTTCCCATTTTTTATTAAAACCAATTATATTGGGAAATACTAAAATGATTAATTCTATCATATTAGCTCACCTGTTCTCTATCCCTTGCTGCTCCCATATCGAGTGCTTGCAATGGGAAATAACTAAACCAAACGTAGCAGCACGAAACTTACAGCAGCTCGAAACTTAGAACAAAAACATTCAACTAGTTGCCATTGTATACAGTTACCTGTGAGCATCTTTACTTACGCTGCTGCACTACACAGATCTGGAAGCAAAAAGACGCCGTGGGAAGCTAGATGTAAGGGATTTTTCTCTGTGTGGGTGAACCCACTGGCACAGCAGAAACGTACAGCAGAGCTTTCGGCGACAGTAAGAAGAAAAGCTTCCCGTCAGCTTTGCACATGACAAGAGTTCTGCCACAGATCTTCAAGCTGCTGCAGTTTTTATCCTCGCTTGACATTGCTCAGTGCTGGTTGCCAACCAAGCCGGTACGAGCAGCAGCACCATTCCAGCGACCACCGGCTGACTTCCACAGTCAGCTCTGGCTTCATTTTTAAGTCTCAAAACTATGTGCAAAGCCCCCCCGGAAGATAATGCAGCAGTTCCTAACGCTATGTTATTATCCTAAAATAGAATAACAGTTCCCACCCGCAACTTGTGTGTCTGATGTCCTTGTCTCTTAGAAGTTTCCCCTCATAGAAATCCTGAAGCAGAATTCACGTCGAGTAACAGACATCCATAAACCCACGTGTACTAGGTAGACTTCAGTTATTTATCAGGACCACTCTCTGGATGTATCCTACAAACGCTGCAGAAGAGAACAAGACCACGCTTGTGTATCGCAAAGCGGCACATCTGCAATTAAAACCACCTTCCCACCAGCCCTCGTCTCCCCAAGAGCCTTTCAGTTAAAACAATAAAATCAAACCAGGCCTCTGCTTCATTCATCCTCCCTAGTCTCTCGCTCTATCAAAATCCATTTTGCAACTGCTTCTCTTCCCACCTAGTTACTTTTTTCTTCCAACCCATCTCCTCCTCTCCCATCTCACCCTTTCACTCGCTCCCCCACCAACCAACAGCTGGAGGGACTTCTCCAGCCAAGCCCAGCTCCCGCCCAGGGCCCATCCCATAAACCAGCCATTGCAAGTAGGACCAATGTCTCAGAGAAATGGGAATTTGCATCCAAGTGAAAGAAATACTACGTTTTTCTAAGGAGAGAGGAAAAAAAAGTGAAAAAAGAAAAAGAGGATGGATTATTGCTTTGAAAGATCACAAGCCTTTTCTCCTTGCAGCCTCATGCCTGTTGGTTGGAAATTCCCTCCTTCTGTTCCAAGGAGAACGCGGGATCCCAAACCAACACCTACCATACCCCACTTTCTGTTCTTTGGAAAGGAAAGCTCGCAGGAGGCACAATCCATGGACACATCAAGGAGAAAGCTGCTTTTTCTGCTCCCCATGCATTCTATCACAGCAGCTTTCAACAGGCTGGGCAGCCCCTGGTCCGCCTGGTCTGCAGTTGCAGTGAACTGCAGTTGCGCCGCTTCAGGCTTGGCCATGATGCCACTTACCAGAAACTCAATTGAAGACACACTGGAGACTTCTGGGACACCATGAAGAAGGAGATTCCCACATTCAGTGGCAAGGCGGTACATCAGGATGCCGCACCAGTGGCAGGAAAGCCCTCTGAGCGCCGGTCAGCCCCTCGCTTGGTGGTTTAATTACAGCAAAGCTATGAAGACAGAAACAGCTGTGCAGCATACAGCTCAGTGCTAGCAAATAACATTTAAAATTAATGCTTAGAGAAATCCAGCACCAAGACATCCTTTTCAATTTTGTTAATGAAAAAATAATAAAAAAATCAACTGCAGAAGACATCTTTAGATGGAGCACTGGAGAAAAATACATGCCATTATTTCATGGGTTTTTCAAATGAATTCATCTGCATAAGAAGTGACCCATATAAAGGCAAATACCAGTATCAACTCTATTTCCAAAGCAGTGTCTCTTCTATGATACCATATAAAACTGAAATCCTTAATAAAATTCATTTCAAGTCCCTGATGGTCTCACGGATTTGGTGACAACTTCAATCACTTCAATAATTCTGAAACTTTTAAGGAAAGTTGTGCACAAGTACAAACAGGAACTGTAGGTAACTTATGACAAACCCTGAGGTTCTGAGACTAGCCATAATAAACTAAACTCTTGTCAGGAAAGGCTCGATTTTGCATAGCTAAAGTTGGAAGATGTTCCTGCTCGGCCTCAAGTTTTGCCAGGGGAGGTTTAGACTGGGTAGTAGGAAAAATTTTTACACTGAAAGGGTTGTTAAGCATTGGAACAGGCTGCCCAGGGCAGTGGTTGAGGCACCATCCCTGGAGGTATTTAAAAGATGGGTGGACATAGTGCTTAGAGATATGGTTTAGTGATGGTTCTTGTCAGACTTAGGTTGATGGCTGGACTAGATGATCTGAAATGTCCCTTCCAACCTAGGCAACTCTATGATTCTACGATAATAAGGCACAGCTCAACTATTCAGCCTGACTGAAGTATCTTCATTCTGAAACTTCTTGAGACAATCAGGAAATTTTTAATCCCCTGGTGAGCTTAAAAATTTACTTGGAGGTACTAGGCAATAACAATGCTAGGGAAGCACCTTAAAGCAGATGCTGTGGGGGCTGTCCTCCTCCTGAGCATCAGCAGCGTGGAAACCTGCGCCCCACTCCACAGAGCAGAAACCTGGGCAAGCGTCCGGGTGGCCCACACTGCAGGCTGTCTGGAGGCTCAGCCCAGCAGGTACATCACACCCGTGTGGTAGGCCATGTGGTATGAAGCTCCTGCTTCAACAGTGAAGACCGCTGTTGGATGTCTCATGGCACAGGTTGACTACTGTAACACAGAGCTGCTTGGAGGCCCAGGCTCATTGCCAGCCCATTCCTGCATCAGCTTTCCTCAAAGCACAGGGCCGGAGAGGGTCTCCTTGGCTGCCCACAGTCCTGTCTCAGGCTACTGCCTGCTGAATGGAAGAAACCCAGTTAGAAGTTTACAAAACACTATTCCTTAGTTAGATGAACTCTTCTCACTCCTGATGGCTGTTCCTGAAGTCTTTTTATCAACAAGAGCCTTCATCTTTGAAAAGGTGATGCTCTGTTCTTGCACTCACCTGCCAACGTACCTTTAGAGCTAAACAAAACTATTCCTTCACTCCTAATAAAATCTGAAAAAATACCATATTTTTTCAGTACTTAAGATGATTCTTTCAGGGCATCTGGCATTACCGTCATTTGAGGCTCATGATACTAAAAAATACAGCTAAAAGTCTGACGTCCCCTTTGCACTGAGGTTGGAAGCATTTTGGCAGTCTATTAGGGTGCAGAAGGAAATGCTCAAAGAGGCATTTGTCACTTGTCAAATGAGACAGTGCTGAGATGCGCAAAATACTTGCTTGTTAACATATTAAGGACACCCTGAGGAGAGAGCACCAGCATCCTGGCATCAGACTGCTACCTTGGAAGAGGAGTTTTCTGGCTCGCTTGAGAGGTATTTCAGTGACCCATAAGTACACCTAAGTTTTTGAGGTAAGTTTCATGGACCTAAAATTTGCTAAATGCTATGAAAATGTGAGGGTGAAAGACATTCTGTGTGTACCTGGAGCCCAGAAAAAACAACCCAAACAAACAAAACTTAAACAGCATTTTTCTCCACTTTGACAAACCTTTCAAGCAACAGAAGACTGACTGGAACTTCTGCAGGGCAGGAGGGCAGCTTGCAGCTACAAGACCTCAAGATTTATTTATTTTAAGCCTTATCAACTGCTGCTGCTGGACAATTAGCACATTTATAACACCACAAATGAGATAAGGTTTCAATACAGTGGCATTTTGAGGGAGGCGGTATATACTTAAATGGGAAATCTGTCAAATATAAAGTACTTGTATCTTACCTGAGAATGATTCCTTGAAAAATCACTTATGCTTTTAAAGGCCAATACAATTATGTATTATTTTAATCTTAATGCTAAAGGAAGACAGAAAAAGCATATTTACAATGTCAACAATTCAGTCAGAGAACTTTGTATTGCTATCCGATGACGCTGTCTGCCCAGCTTTTGGACCTGTATAAAAAACCAGCATGAATTTCATACACTTGTCAGCTGGGTATAACCACCATCCATAGCTACATCAAAATAAAACAAGGTACAGGGCGATAGCTTAACAGCATTAGACTATTGATGTAGTACATACCACACAGCAGTATCATGATGTGGTTCATACTTGTAACAAAACACCTCAAGGTTCTCGGCAAACCTTGATCTCACCACTTACAGTCAAAGACGCCCCAAACCTGAAGGAAATTGGCAAGAACTGTTGTTAACCGCCCTACTGAGAGGCAGGGTATCTATCTTGTTTTTTCCTCTTCAAGGACAGGCAACGAGGTGGACATTCAAAAAGGCATACCCTAAGTGCCACCTCGAGATCCAAGACCAGGGGCCAGCCAGCGCCTCTCCCTCCCCAGCAAGTTCCAGTCCCCAAGTCCAGACCATCAGCTTGGATTTGAGAGGGGAAGACAGCTGGATCCCGCATCACTAGAGCTCACTTCTGGTGAGTTTTACATACCTGTAACCCTCAAATTGTGCTGTACTACAACGTTTTCTAATTAAATGATTTAATATCCAATTTGTCAAAGTAAGGAAGTCACTTGTTTTCTTTTTCACTGAACCGTGGTGAAAAAAAGGTCACCGTTTTATTCAGCATCATAGTTACATAACAGTTGTCTGTTTCTATTACTAGAAAGAATTTATTAAAATAGTCCTGAAAGACATCTTTTCTTTCTCCAATGATTTCAAAACTATCCCTTTTAATGCCAATTCCACACAGTCACGGGTTTGATCGGTAGTAGTCAGTTATAGCAGTTGTCAAGGCACAAGCTCAGCTCTGCACATCCGCTGCAGCTCGTATTATAAAAGAGATATGCCGGCTATGTCTTCTCTTAAAAACGCATGATCCCTTTATCAGAATATTGCAACAGGAGAAATTAAGATTAAACACAGACTACGAAAGGTAAAGGATTTATTTCTGATATGGTTTGTAGAGTTAAATTAAAAACCTACTGAATACTTTATGTAGCAGATGAACATAACCTTAGTACTTGCTTTCTAACAGTTTATTTAATGGTTGGAAGTGTACAACATGAAGTAGGCCTTACGTTTAATATTGTTCAATTTTGCTTATTGTTAGATGAGATTAAAATACAGTAGCCATCCCTTTAGATTATGTTGCAACACTGATCATGTGCCTTGATAAGTAGGAACAACGATTCATTAAATAAATGGTGATGACATAACACGTAGGGAAGACTTTGGATTGTCTATTTAAAATGTCAACATAATAGGCAGTTAAGAATAAAACTTCATTTTAAGTGCACTTCCACATGCTTTGTTTATAATATAGCAAAAACTTCCTATCTTTTTTCCAAACACTTCACTCCCTACTCTAAAGCTGTTCAGTTGAAAATGCACTTTCCCCAGTAAACTTCTTTTTTAAAAAAGTAACTAAAATTTCTACCCTTTCATATGCTAAGAAATGTTTCCTAATTAAAAACACAGTTTATTACAAGACATGTGAAGACAACATATAGTGAAATGAATTTTAATTGTTGTGCTGTGACTAAAGTAAAGTTCTCAAGGCTGCAATTTAACATTCCAAGTTCTCCCTTCCATCTTTATTGATTCTTAAGATTTTGCACAGAAACTCTTTGGGGGCTAGAACAGCAGTAATTGCATCACACTGTTTTCCAAGACTTCAAGTTTCAAAAGCAAACTCTTCAAAAAGTACAGTTCTTGATTTGATTAGATACAGGGACAAAAATATAGCACATACTTGAAGGTTACATGGTCTACAAATGATGGCAATATTTTCCTTGGGAGAGTACAGTTTGTTTTCTTGTAAATACTCAAAAAGGCTCAACTTCAAGCAGTAATAAACACAAGCAAAAGTGATTTAACCCTTAAAATAAATATTCAGGAAAACCTCTCTGTACATACAAGTGAAAGAATATGTAACACTTTCACGCTAAAAGAAAAAATAAAGATTTTGTTCATATAAGCAGCTGAAATCTGCTGTTCCAGCCCAATGTCCCCAGTAAAGAAGGGAGGCACAAAACACAGGTGACTACTGTAGCTCACTATCTTATGGCCTTTTTGGACAGGGACATCATCACCATCATTTTTTTTTAATCCCTTTTGTTATATTTATTACAGCATGCCAAATCCTTTGGCATATGTGATGGCCTTCAATAATCTTTCTTTAAGCTTTTCTTTGCTTGAATACTCCGGAAGCAAAAGTACATTAAAGCATGTGTGAGATGTAGGTAACCTGTGGGGAGAACAAAAAAGATGAATTCAGGTTTGGGAACATGCAAACTGCATGCAAAGAAATACAATGCTATTTCACAAATCCAAGGGAATGAATTTAAAGAGAAAATTTAAAGAGAATCTACTTCGCTTAATGATTCAACTTTCAGATTTAACTAAGCTAATAAATTAGAAGCACAGAAGTTGCTTCCATTTATAAACAAAGAAGCATAATGTAGATTTTTTTTTTTTTTTACCTCTCTGTATCTGGGCCATTTTTGGCTATGATCATCTTTAATTTTCCAAGACCTCCCACAGGGGCTCTGTCTGTGCCTGTTGTAAACTGTAAGAATAGTCTTTTCTGTTCATCTGTAAATGAATGGACTATTTCCCAGAATTCCCTATCAAGGAAGAAATCAAAAAGTAAGTAAAATGAAAACTTTCTTTGGTATAAACAAGACTTTCAAAAGCAATCAAACTTTGAAGGCTTAGTAATTCTAATCAACCTTAACATCAGTTTACAAGTTGCATTCATAAACCAAAACTAACAGTAACGTATTTACCAATGGATGAAATTCAGAAGTAGAAATCAGAAGTATGACCAAAACACTGCAGTTTAACTGTTTTTAAATGTTAATTTGGCTGGTGAGTGATCTGCAAATATTCCTCCTTTATTTTATTATTCCTATTTCCTGAGGAATTATACTGGTTCCACTACACTGTCCATTTCTACCACCTTCTTAAACACCACAAGAAAGAAACGCAGCTGCTGTCAAAGGTTTTCTACCCTAGCAGGAACTAGTTAAGTAGTTGGCAAAGTCAAGACCACCAAAGGTGCACACTTCTCTGACTCTCGTCTTCAGAGGTCTCTAATCAAAGGGGACAAGAGGGTAAAAACATTTTTCCCCTCTTAAAAACACTGAATTTACTTAATTTCTAGTTAGAGAAGAAAATTCTGCACATGCGACCTTTTCACACAATTCTGTGTTTTATTTTTTAAACAACAACAGAGCAGTGGTAATTTACTGAAACAGCCCTGTTTATGCTGGGAATTATTTATCTATATGATATGAGAGAGGCAAAAACCCAGGGAAAAATCCCTCTTAAGCTTTACCAAAGTTCACTGGAAGCTAAAGACAATGCTTATACTATCTGCTCTTTCCTGATGACAGTACTTGAGAAAAGTGAAATTATACGTAAGACACTTGCATCTCCAGTACTACAAAAATACTACATCTTACAACATTGAATTCATTATGAAGAAACAGGCATGTGAAGTGCTTTTAATTTTTTGGAAATGAGAAAAATTACCTAATAATAAGAGAGTCTCTCGTATAGCCACCATCATATTCTGTAGTTTCTTCTAGTGCTTGAAAATCTAAATTCTGTAAGAAGATGACATTTTTAACAATGACCACTAATTACATACTTAGGATCAAAAGAGCTCCACTTTTTCTGGTGTAAATTCAGGATTCTTACCCTACTTCCACAAATAAGTAATTCAATTTCCTCTGGTCTAAATAAATATTTCAAAGGAGATTCATTGGTCACCATGTGGAATCCTCTCCGAAAGGCCTTGAACTGCTTTTCTACTGATTTATTGAGTATATAGTCAGCATACAGATTGACAAATTCCTGTAAGGAAACAATCCCAAAAAAACCCTTAGTACTTCCACACATGCCACTTGAAGTATCTCCCAAAGATATAAGACCCCAAAATACATCTAATTCTATAATTCTACATAGATTATCTGGGCTCAGTTTCTACTCAGCAATAATAAAGAGCAAGTCTCAAACATTTCTCCAACAGGTCAAACACGACATCCAGAAGCAGTGTACGCGTGTATCAATGCTTTCTTTAAAAGAGAAGCCTTTTCTGCTTACCACTACATTGCTATGGCAATTTCAAAAGGCTTTTAAACTTAAATATAAGTGAGACCAAACCTTTATAGTGTCCTACATAATTCTGCACGGAATATCTGAAAATTACAGATTACGTTAAAAGAAATCATGAGCGTACCTTTCTATTTTCATTCGTAATAGGAATTTTATCACCGTTTTCCTTTAAATCATGCATCATTGGATTGCCAAAGAGATCCGTATGAGATATTTGAAACGTTATCATCATATCATCTTCCACACTTCCTTCATACTCTAGTAAGTCTCTCAAACTCTGGTAAAGAACCTAACAGAATAAGAAATATGTGTGTGTCATAAATAAGTTTCACAGATTTCACCGAGTAACACCAGAAGACATGAAATCATCTGCCTCAAAAAGGGTTGTTACATTCTATGACACAAGTCACCTAAGATCTCCCCTGACAGTCCAAATAAAGGTATATTAAGATCAGTGTTTGTAAAAACAACCAATAGCAGATATTAAGGAAAGACAAAAAAGAAACACGGCAATAAGTGATAACTCCCTTAGAAGAGTCTACCAGTACCCAGGAATCTTCCTAAATGACACGGTCTGACCTGTAGCTTAAGAGCCACTGATTACCTCCTTCCTCTTTTAACTCTTTTGAAACTGTATTTGCTTTTGGCATCCAGAACATGTTACACTAGTAAGATGAACACATAGGTGTTAAAAAAAAATAAATCAAAGAAAATGCTGTATTTTATAATCAGATAAAATTAAGGCAGCACGCTTTTATCTCCTAAATCTTGATTTAAAATCTGAACAAACTGGGAAGTAATCTTGAAACAACACAGATGGGGCAGTCATTAAAGTAAGAAAATGCACAAAAAAAATAATAATCACAAGTTAGGTTAGAATTTGCCAAGTGAAACCTGCAATTATCTGTAAATTTGCTCTATTCAAAGGAGCAACCAGCCTTCCTCCCTGCCATGCCTTAAGAAAAGCCCAAGATTCTCTGGGAAACCAAACGCTATATGGAAAAGGAACAATTCTTTGGCTGAGACAGAGGTGTAGGACTCAAAAATTCAAAGTGAAGGTAAAAGCAACAACGTATTTTTATAGTGAAGTAATAAAGTTACCCTCAATGTTTTAATTACTGAAAGTTTACATGTAAACCTCATCCTATCATCACCTGTATCCTTTTGATTCTTCCACAGCACCTTTAAAAAAATATCTTGCATTGGAAATTACTGGACTTCGAACTGTTGGTGGTGAGGGCTAGTGAACACCTTGTCCTCCATGCCCTACGGCATTAGCAATGGAAGGCTCGACTACTCCAAGCTTCATTTTTGGTTTCAGAAGCTCTGAAGTAAGTGTTTAAGTCATATTAGAATATAAAGAGTTTAAAAGGGATTATTTTAAAGTAAGTCAGTGTAGGTTTCAGAGGAGAAACGTAAGAGTAGGGGAGAAAAATTAGAAACTGCTCTGACTGCCTTGTTCCAGAAAAATAAATGCACTTTTTCTGTCATAAAAAGCTTTGTGTAATAAAAGTTACAGGAAACTGAAAGCATTGTGTATTTCTCAACACCATTTTACAGACAAACTGGTCAAAGTTGGCATGCTGTTACACACAGCCACCCAAAGCAGACTGGATAACCTATTTTTTGATTACACATGCCTCATTTTCCAATTAAACAAAAAAAAAAAAAGGCAAGTTTTTTTTTTTTTTAAACACTATCGTTTTACTCATAGTTTTTGATTAGCTGAAGATTCTGCGTAACTGCTTGTGAAAAGGGAAACGTGCTACCATTTGAAATGAAATGAAGCATACTAATAACTCACACCAGCTAGCATGAGGAAAAGCTACCGGTGATCTTTGATTGAAGATGGAGCAGGGCCAAGACACCCTGCATGCATCCTTCTATGCTCTAGCTACTCAAGCATTTGTGTATGGGAGAAGGGGCTGGGGAGGGGTGGGGGAAGATGGACACTGACCACTGCTCCCAGACTGTAGGGATATTCATGAACTGCCTTATCTGTCTTTTGGTTTAGAGAAAAACCAATACAAGGACCACACTTTTCCATGTCTACTGTTACTGTCACATTTTTTGTAAAAATCAACTTCTACAAACAGATATAAACAGCCTAATTTTAGAAGTCGCTTTGGGAAGATAATAACAGTTTATGCTTAATAGTGCTTAGTGATATTAAGCAATTTAGGCAGTATGTAAAAAAACAGAACAAAGCTTTATAAATACCCAGCCCTATTTGTTGACTTGACAATTCTGCCTCCTCCAAACCAGATGTAGTAACAGGTTTTCTTGCTTATGAATTTATTTTAACAAATACAGACTCTTCACACAAGTCACTGTTGTTTCACTTCCGCTTCTGACAGTGATCTTGTGTTTAATTTAAATGTAGATTAAGGTATTGCATGGAAAATGCATTAATAAACTCAAAGAACATAATGAACTTACAGGATGAGAGTCTGCCAGATCACGGAAAGTTCCTTTTTTGCCCATTAGCTTCCTGTAGACAACCATGGGAAAATGTACATCCAGTATACAGTTATTGTAAATAGCCAGACCCAGTACTATGCCAATCAGTGTAAACTGACCCTCAGTTTCAAAAGAGGACGGATTAAACCAAAACAGTTTTGTAGATTCATCATATGTGAACATCCCTGTAAAAAAAATGATGTTGAACAATTATGGTTACATTTCAATAAAAATTACAAGTAAAACACACCATTATAAACCCATTTGCATTAGAATGCCTCTAAAACATGTTTAGCTTAACGTACATTGAATTTAACAGCAAAAAGAGAAGCTACTTACCTTAGAGTAACTGGAGCAGCTCAAAATATTGTTACTCACGTTACCACTAAAAGCATGCAGGAGACTTGCGATATGACGTCCTGCAATGCCCACTGAAGCTGTACATACACAACCTTTCATGCCCCTTCCATTACTGAGGAAGCAGCAGCACATTGTCAACACAGATGGTAACTTTGATAAACACAACAGTGCAAGAAAAGAACACAAACCAAAAACCAGGTGGACGAAATAATCCTGAAGAACTCCAATTAAAGTGATAGCCTTTCTTCAAAGTTACATCAGATGCAGCCCTATTTCTGAACTGGAAGCTACAATGACGGAGCAGGGATTAACCATCATGTATAAACTTAAGAGTTAGATACCTAACATATTTTTTTCTGTTCGTTTAAAGGTACTTGACAAGGTCCGCTGTTGCTGCAGCTACCACGTACATCCTAACTTGAGCGGAAAATGTAACACGGGACTGTTGTTTCACAGAAGGAGTTGCAATTTTAACAGCTCTTCACTGTTGAAAGGGGGAGGTTTTGCTTTGTTCTCCTACTCCTTCATCTCATTCAGCTCACTATTTCAAGTGACCAATTTCCTGCCAAGTTCAAAGGCTGAGTACCTTCACAGAAAGCTTCAAAAAACAGCTGAACTGGCACATGCCAGGAGCTGGAGGGAGCGCGTAGGACTGTACAGACAAGAGAAGGGCAGAGAGCCCCTTACCTGTAGCAAGGCACTAGATTAGCTCTTGTTCGTGAAACCGGAGTTTGTGTACAGGCTATAAACTATTTATATGAGTCCCCACAGTAAAACCCATTGCTCACCTGACTAGATACCAAAGCAAGATAAGTGCAAAACCCAAACACATAAGGGGAGAGAAAGAGAGAGAGAGAGAGTCAGTCCACCCTGGACAAATATAGTCCCAGTGACCTGTTGCTTGCACGGTTAAGTATCACAATTTCCAGGCAGAACCTAAGTGAAAGTGCCCAAGCTCCTTCCTCCTAACACACCAGAAGTTAGATGCACGTGGTCAAGAACACGAATTACATTTGCCACAAGGATTTACCTGTCAACTCTTAAGAGAAATGCTTATTTGCAGCCTACGGAGATGTACAACTTGATTACAGCGCCACACAAACAGACCCACAAAATTACTCCCAACACTGAAAATAGGATGCCACCTTCAGCCAAGAGATAAAGCCTGAATTCTCACTCAATGTAAGGAAATGAACGGCAAACTCATTCAGAGACACTGGCTATTCCCCAGAATTGAAGATTATTTATCTTAGTAAGGTACTAGGACAGGGGCAGCTATTAGGGGAGAACACAAATAACAGATGACACATCAGGTAAGCCAACTGGAAATCAGAAATGGATGAGCAACACATATAGAAGCATATATAGAAGAAACATTAAATAGAAGCCTGCATTCCATTTTCTGAATTGACTGAAGTAACTTCTGGATTACTGGCACAGTAAAACCAATGACTTGTACTTTCTGGAAGGTGACAGAAGGGTTAAAATAGTCAAAACAAACAACTCCAGCAAATGTTAGTAATGAAGGACTAACACTTTACCTAGATCCATATCTGGAAACACCTTAATGTGAAACACAGTATTTTATTCACTGACCAAAGTTTATTCACTGACCTATAGTACATTAAAATCATAATAAAACACTAAAAGAAACTGGAAGCTGCAATAAGGGAAAAACGATTGTATAGTGTTGCTAGGAATATTATATGAAATTATTCCTTCTTCTCTTTTACCATGGTGACTGTTGGTCATAAATCTAATAGTTTGAGTTATTGCCTCTTTTGAGTAAAACTTTAAGGTAGTTTAATATGAAAATACTTGAAATGTAATGGCAAAGAAACTATTACAGCAGTAAACATCACTCCACACATACCTATCAGAGGACAAACATTTTAAATTCCATTTAAGGGATTTCCTTAACGTTCTCTGGTAAAGGAAGTGTTTGCAAATCAACAAAGTCACACTTGGTATATATGGTGTGTGAACTGTTATACTGCAGCGCATATAAATAGATGCAAAAGAAAAGACAACTGTGAATGAAAGCTACATATTCTGCCAAAATCCAATAAATGCCCCTTTTTTCCCCCACAAACTTGATATGAATATAAGAAGTGTACATACTTTTTTGTATTTTTGAATACAGAAGTAAAATTTAAAATATGCACATCTAATCTATTACCCATCTTTACACGCAGGAAGTGTATATACACAGGCTGGATTTTAGCTGAATCAGACTTCAATTACTAAATAGGAGTATTTCAATGTAGACACCCCACACAACTTCTGTTTAAATAAACTCAGGTTAAGAATGTATTTTGCATTGGAAATACAACTTTGTCCAAGTCCTAAGACTTCATTATTTTGCCATACTCTAATTTATTCCAAGTAACTTTGCTAATTCAGATTCCAAATCCCTGCAAGTTCATAGCAGTTTTCAGAGTGAGTAAGACTTGCCTATGGATCTGTATCACTTGTTACAAGAACTGGCTTGTGTATGGTGAAGGGCAACTGACAAGGTTCAGATTCTGTTGCAGAATTTGAAGACTTCCTCTTTAACCCGTTCAAAATGAATTCCTTTGTTCCTTCAACAATTTTCTAAGCTACAAACCCAAGAACAGCAGCTTCCTTTTTTAAAAAGGTTCTATGAACCCAAATTAACTAATGGCCATAAGCTGTTGAGCTTCTTTAATGGAAGCCATTACAGGAACTACAATGTGACATCATATTTCACGAATTATGAAATTAGTACAGGAACCTTGTAGGTCTCAGTTCTATTCTAACACAAAGTATCTGTAACATTTTAAAACATTTTAACCTTTTCAGAGCCGTAGATGAGCTGCATATTAAAAGCAGCAGGTCCTTGAACGCGTAAAGATGGAAGTATGTAAGACTGGTGCAGGGAGCAAGGGAAAAAACCACTAAGATGTAAATGTGACTGTTAAAACACAAATATAAAACTTTGTCTCTGTGATGTATCAAATTACTCCTGGTTCTTAACTAACTACAATCAACTTTGACACTACTCCCACACTTTGGATCTATATCCCTTTTAGATGAAATCATTAGATGAACTGAGACTATCGTGGTTTTTTAAGCTGGAGGAAGGGGAGGAAATAACTCAAAAACTCACCATAGTCCTACTCTGGTTTTATTGCAGAAGCTTTTCCTCTTTGGTGTGATTACTAATTCTAGAAGCTAATCACAAAGCAAAGCGAGGAGAAAGGCAAGAGAACAAAGGAACCCTGCAAAGAAACCCTATGCTACTGATTTATATCTAAACAAGCAATGATAGCTTTCACTAACTATACACAAATAGGAGGATGACTGATAACATAGTGAGCCTCAATGGATCAAATACTCTCATGATCACCAAGAAACCTGGACAGCTTCAGAGAGAAGCAGCAGCAGATGTAGAAAGGCACTGCATCAACACAGAACAGCCCAGGTTGGAAGGGACCTTGAAAGATTGTCTGGTCCAGCCTTTCATGGGAAAAATATGATAAATTAGTAAATTATTAGAATACATACCAATATCTGGATTGAAGATTTCTTCCACAACCAGTTGAAAAAATTCTTTGGAAACACCTCCTTCATCTACCCCTTGCTCTCCTTCAAATTCAACATACAATTGCTTCTTCAAGTCTGCAGGATTTTCCATGGCAATCATCTCTAGCTATTGAGTGAACAGATAGAAGTATTTCATTAGTAAATCTGTTAAGCAGAAGAGTCAGTTGAGTATCAAATAATGAAATCAAAACTACCCTCCAAACCTTCGAAGAAAGCAAGTAACAGTAAAATATCAGAAACTAACAGTAATGCTAAATCAGTCTAAGCACGTATTAGAAGTTGGGGATTAACACAGCAAGAAACTTACCACAGATCTGATCTTTTAGCCAATTAAGTCTGTTAGCTTTCTCCATTTCTATTCTTTGAAGCACTTATTTAAAATAAGTTAGTGTTGTGTTGCACAAAATTCACAGAGAACAGTATGAAAACAAGATGTATTACTGAGATAATTACATTCATCTGACAACGAAAAGAGACTGCAATCTGATCTACATGTTTGACAACGAACGGTTTTGTGAAGGGATTACACAGATATGTTTTCAGAACCTTCATGTGATAATTTGCAGTGGAAGACAGAAGACAAGATTTTGACTAGCAGCTGCATCTCACAAACAAAGAGTTGGAGGAAAAAAACACCCCAGAAATAAAAAGACACTAATATTACAATCAAATCGATCCCCTTCCTGACCCTATCGAAGAAGTCTCAGAAATCTCTTGCTCTATTACTTCAGTGCCTTTAAACAGATCTACCGCATTGCTTCCAAGAAAGTGAACATTCAGTTAAGGTCAAATAGAAGGTCTGATATTTCATAGGAAAGGGTTTCATGTCTATACAAGAGGCCATTACAGATCTTTCACTTTCTTCCAACACAAATGTATCATTTCAATAAATTAAAAGTTATGCAAGAATATTTTGTAGCTGATAATAAATACGTTGCTTAAAAGCGTAAGCATATTGGTTAAACCTGTGCAGCATGATTACATTAAACATACCTATGTGCCAAAGAAAACTCAACAGCAGTAAAGTGAGGCACAGATGGATCTGTACATTCCTCTACAAAGACCATATTATTGGTGAGATTTGCCTCTAACCCAGGCTAGCGCAAACTGTACTTACCAGCAGGTGTCCTTAATGTGCCAAACCATTTCTTTGTATTTCACTACCCTACCTTATCCAAACACACATGCCAACACATCCTTTACATCCCAGAATTTTACTGCAGAAGCATAAAGGAAAACAGGAATAGAACGGAAAGGATAAAGGCAGCAATAATGACACCATCAACTCATAAAATGACACCACCAGCGACATACATTTTCTCCTGGTAACTGCCAAGTCAGCCAGCCACGTTGGAAATGGCACAGCAGGGGCAGATGGGTGACAGAGCTAAGGAGGTTAGCATAACACATTTGAAGACTTTGAAGCTCCTTATGCAAAAGGAGCATGTGGAGAAAGAATTGCACTAACTGGTATTGAAAACTAGTATCAGGAAGAGAGAGAGTTTAACTCCGTAGCATAAAAAGCTCAGTTTATTAAAAAAAAAAAAGGTGGTAAACCATGAAGACCTCAATAACAAGAGCAAGTCAGATTAGCTGATACAGATATATATTAAATTACGAGATTATCTGGAAAACTTAGTTATGTACTAAAGCGTTCGGTATTCTACTGCCTATCATTTGCAATGAACTATTTTTGCTGATAAGGAGACCAAATAACACTTGATCTTTGAAATTCACTGTATTTTATCAACAATACTTCTGCAGCAAAAACATGCTGTAGTTCCCTCCATTGTTATTCTCATCATGTTTCCCATAACAGTGTAGTTTTGCATCTTGCCTTTCATGTAAATCTTAAAATTATGCATCTTACAGATGTGTAAAAAAATTTTGTTCCTGAATAGGAGGACAATGGAGCTTAAGCCATGTTCCAGATATAGCTGAGACTTTTTAAAAACAGAGAAGTAGCATTTTTAAGCCCGTAACTACAGTTATACATTCGAGAAATTCTCCTATTTGAACCCCTTCCACTTACAACTGGCACTAATAATGCTTTGGTTATTTTCTCCCCAGTCATGACTTTGTACTATTTACCACCAGCAATTTACTATTTTCCAAGTTTTACGTATTTTGATGAATTCTGAGAAAGCAAGTAATGCCTCTGCATTTCTTTTGTGACAGCAATCCTTTGTCGTAGTGTAAATGCTTATGTTATAGAAATAAACTTAAGCTATGGAGAGTGCTCATATTTATATATAATAAAACAATTAAAAAAGCCACTATTTCAAAATTATTTTTGTACTGAGAACTACACCACAATGAGTGACATAAAAGAAAAGCATTATTAAAAAAAGAGGAAACAAAACACTTTTAGCTGAGCAACACCAGCTGAGCAGATTGTAACGCTGTGCTGATTTCTGTGAGGGAGTCAGATAGAGGATTACCAAGAAGCCAGTATTTTGAGTCAAAGCCTAACGTTCCTTGAAGTAGATTCTATCTATAACCAGGACAATGTTGCTAAGCTGCTCAACTGAAGGTTGCGGATTTAGCTGCTCCTTTGAACATTTGTGTCTCTAAACACTGATGCTTCACAAGAAAACTGGAATTCAGTGGAAAACGCAGCAGTAGCTACGATAGTGGAGCGGCACTGAATTTTAGCAGAACTGCAGCAGTGTTTCTATAGCAAGGAAGTATGAACTTCAGTTTAAAGCTGTTTGGTTTTGTTTTTTTTTTTTTTTTTTTTAAATAATCAGAGCTGTCTCACGTCAACAGAGATGCTGCTGGATAGACCAGCGTTATGTGTGAATTCCCCAAAATTTTAAAAGCTAATATGGTCTCTGTCACGATGGTTTGACTGGCCAAGCAGATGAAGTCATTGTTCCATTTTCCAGGGACTTTCCAGAAAGCACGTATGTAGCATCTCTGAAGAAGCAGCACCAAAAATTGAGTATCTATGAATTGGAAAGCTGAAAGCTGAGATGGCATTATAAAGAATATCTGTATTTTGTTGGCTGAAACGTGATATTGTGCCACAGCATAAGAGACTGTATGATTTACTTTGCTTACAGAACAACATCGCTCTTTCCTGAAAGAAAGGATTCTTCCATTGAATGAGAGAAATACGACAACATTTAAAAACAGCAGAGTTTGTTCACCTTCTTAAAATTGATAGCAACTGATCTAATTTCTATTCAGTTAAAACCGATCAAAAAGACCCCTCAAGTTCTACCAATAGAACAAAAGTTCTCTTTAAGGCAGTGGCAGGAATACTTTTCGTGCTATAAGGCAAAACTGACAAAAGCACAACTAATACAAGTTTGAAAGTACTGGTGACACAGCATGACATAGTCGGTCACTACATTTTCTGCAAAACAGCATGTGAAGTAATACTTAAAGTGACTAAGACGCATCCTCTCAAGCTGTACTTTATGGTTCATGCATACACCACCAGTCAGACATATTCTGCATGCAAACAAGGCACACTAGCGCCAGGATTTTTCAACTCAACACACAAACATTGAACCTCAAAGCTCCTGAAGTATTTTGTTGCTAATGTAGTATGAGAGAATCTGCCTACTGGCTTCAGTTGTCACATAAAAGTTTTAGCTCAAAGTATTTTAGCAGAGCCTGGCAGCCACCTACATTCAATGTGAAATTTGTCAAAGTGAGTTTCTAATCTGTGAGCAAGTATCAGCCAGACTCGACTCTGCTGAAGCAGTCCACCACATTTTCATTTGTCAAACTCACGTGTCGTAACCCACACCCTTTAAATTACTGCTACCTGAGAATAAATCCACATACAATCTGGGGAGCAGGGGAGGAGAGTAAACTCAGATGAAGGGGATGAAAGAAATAGCTGTTGGGGGATGAAAAGGCAGAAGAGGTAATTTAAGGATAAACTTCCTTTCATTACTACCACATATCCGTGCAACATGACTCAGCAGGAGTCCAGCTAACCTCTTAAAAGAAATCTGTTAAACACAAAAAAGCATGTTAACTGTTTTCAAAAACTGTAAACTGAGCTACCAACTCCCAAATGTAAGGGCTCCTTAATAAAAGTGGGGATTAGCACCTTACCATTTCCAACACCCCACTCCCTCCGTGACTTTTCAGACTAAGATACATACAAATAAGTATATAATACAAAGAAAGCATGTTTCATAAGTCCATTTCAATAAAAAAAATGAAAAATAAGTTTCTGATGCAAGTTTCATACATGCAAAGAAATCGAACAATGACTCTGTAAATAAATTTTTTGCTTAGAAGTACTTGCTCCAAAATGAACTATGATTCTCTTAACAAGCAATTTTAAACAAGCTATTGGTTCAAAGGTATTTAAAAGGTACTGCTTCAAATTCTCGATAAAATAAAAAAATCCTATAGTAGTAATAATAATAATAATAAAAAAAATCACTTACCAGTGCTCATATTTGTTTTAATAAAGTCCAAAAAGGGAGAAGATGCACATACTGAATTCTAAAAGTTTAAATATTAAGTATTGGTAAGAGAAAAACAGCTTGGTGGTAGCTTAATTAGCTCGACTAATTAGCAAAGAAAGACCCATGCTTAGTCCACTTGCATGAAGAAATTATGAAAGCTGACCGATATACTTGATTGTAGTATCCAGCATGAATGAAGAGAATATGAATAAAACGATCTCAACCTCATTTTAATCACTATTTCTGAAAATGCTTTTATCATGAAATTATCACAGTTATATATAATCAAAATTCTGCAGTGGTTGTTCTGTAGAGACACAGGTCTAGTGACATGAGTATGTAATTACTTACAATTCAAACAAGTCTATACGTTTTCAAACCCCAGAAGTGAAAAACGCAATGCAAAAGTATCAGTAATCATAATTACTTAGTTGTAATTTAAGTGTGTTTGGAAACATTTTGTCACTGAACACATCTAAGAATTATGCTTCTACTACTGAAGACTATTATCTCGGCAAGATCTTTCTGACAATTTTCAGGTGAGACACTTCCAAAGTTCAATACTGCACCCAAAACTACAACCGTCTCTGATGACAACTCATACAACATAGCTTTCACTTAGGCTTGATGCTGTCCGTGTTGCTACAGAAGCACATGGTGCCCGTCTTTGACCTGCAGTTCCAACTCTCACTTCAATCAGAGACAGAGCAAGTCACTTCAAGCATTAGGACTTCCTGAGGTTTGTGTGTGGGTCACATCAAAATGCCTGTGATGCCCATAACCTTTTGATGGATCTTTCTTTCACGAAGAGCTACAAGTTCTGGGCAACAACATCCATAATTTTAAGGTACATTGTGTGGAAAAAAAATATGTCCTTTTGCTTATGTTAAGCCTGCTTCCTGATAACATGACTGGATGCTACCAGCTGAGAAAAACAGTATTTCCCATTCAGGTTCTCCATGCCATCTTTTATGTCTCCTCTATTGTAACTTTTAACATTAAGAGGACTTTACAGCCTCTCTGAAGAGAATCTGAACTCTCCAGATGTATTTATTGTATCCTTTTTGATATTAAAGTGAGAAGAAACAAATCAAAAAGAGAGGCATAGGCATACCATAGTAAACAGAGACATTGCATTGTTTCATTTGCTGCTTTCTTAACTCCTAACATTTCCTCAGGAATATTTAAAATCTCTTCCTTGAGCACTCATACTTCATATTATCAATTAAATCACATCAACAGTTAAAAGGTGACCTCTGTAGACACTACTTATATTTATCAACACAATTTTCTCTAAGTCTACACCATTTCACAACAGCTACCTTGTTGTACCTGTTTGAAGTGGCACATACAGCTCCCATTCCCCTGCTAGGATGGCAAGCCTTCATTCATCTCCATTTTACTGAATATAATCTGTTTTCCGCTTTTGAGAAATGCCTGGGCCCCACTTGGTCTCGTTGACTAATGCTACAGTTCAGCTCAGACTACTTGATTTAGAATAATTGTATCTTTTTCCTTTATTTTCTGTCCCAGAATAAACAGTTTAAAATTCTTACTCTCCTTGGAGCTTTGACAGAGTCGGATCACCATAATTTAGCATGTTCTGACAGCTTAAATTAACAGCCATAAGAGGATCCATGGCAACTGCCCAGGCACGTACTTGTAGACTGCTAGGTGGTGCAAGGGCTGCTGCAAGTGCATCACAATTTAAATTAGTATGTTTGAGCTTTATCTGATTTAGATTACCTAGATTTCCAGCAGAGCAAGAGTGTGCAGAGTGATGACTGCTGTGGCCCCGTTGCGATACAGCAGCTGCACCTACTTGATGTCGCCTATGAGCTTTCTAAGCAACATTAAACCTTTTTTTTTTTTTTTTAATCCTCAAGGATTTCGACTTCCTTCCACAACAAGAAATACGTAGAAGAATGCCTTTTCTCATATTTGCAGATTTTCCTTCCCCTCATCAGCATGAGGGGAAAGGTCTGCTGGTCCTCTTCTGGAACTGATGTTAAAACAAACATCTTCCCAAAACTAGCTCTTATCCTCTTTCAGCCCATCTTCTCCTAAAGAGACAGTACTATCCCTCCCCTTTTTTCAATATTTATGTATCCCAAAGCTGAACAGAATCAAGGAAATAAACTCTATTACATCAGTGTGACAAAACATAACTGGATACAGCCATAAGTCTGATAGGTAGTAAAATTACATAGGGAATTCTTAAATTAGAAAACTGGTAGACAACAGGATTTAATCTTAGAACAGTATATTCCTCATTTGCCTAACAAAATTGGGTTTACAGACAGAAGTAATTTCTGCATTGCAATTTTGTTTGTCCTATTGGTACTGGAGACAAAGGTTTTGCCTGCTAAGTCATTATATCAGCAATTCCCATGAAGCAGCTAACCCATCTGGAAACTCAGAGGTACTTTCCCCAGAGTCTCCACAAATACCCGTCTGGCTGTAAAGCCATAGTTAAATTTAAAATTTTGCAAGCCTTGCTGTGTTTTAATAACAGAACACAGAAAAACGAGCTTCTGAAAAATAACAGCTTTAGGGAAAAAATAAAGGAAGAGTCCTAAAATTAAAGGACATATCTATGAAAAAACTTTACTGTGAAATATTCTTTATAGTTTGTACCTTGTATAATTCCCATCTTCCAAAAGTGTGTGAACAAATGGCTTTAAGTTTTACTGTAAGAAGCCAACATATTCAGAAACAGGCTGCTCTCACTGTTCTCAGGTCTTACTTCTCCTTTCTCAGCCATGTAAGTATTTACACCAAATTGCAACAACGCTTAGAGAAGCGGGAAGTTCTACTTATCATGCAGTCACTCCACACACTTTGTATGCAGAAGTTCAGAAGTCCACAAGAAAAGTGGACAAAATAAAAGCTTTAATTCTAACTTCCATCTGAAAACGCCTACTATCAGAAGATGATCCAAGACAGTCCAGGGGACAAAGTACAGAAACAGAAGTTGGTCACTCTCACCTTTAAGAGCTATAACAGTGCAGAATCTGCTAATGGGGAATAAGAACTATTTGACACTTTAAAACAGCTAAGTCTGCAACTGTTATGAGTAGAAGTGATTCTGTGGAACATACAAATCTTCAGCAGCTAGCTCAGAATTCAAAATTAATACAGTAAGGCTATTTGAGTTTCTTCTAGAAGAACTCTAGTACATGAAACACTGCACTCGCACGCAGTCCTTTTCAGTTAGTCAAAGCCCACCAGGTTTGCACTAGTCAGAACCAACAAACCTAAGTTCCATGTTGCTGCATGACTTACCCGGACGAGCGCATCATCTATGATGTGATCACGTCGCACTTTAAGTCGCAAATAGGGGTTGAGCTGCTGTCCTTGAACTAAGCTGTAGAGTACAGTTATGCGTCTTTCACTGTACATCCGGATTCTATTGTCATAATACAATCCCAGGTTCTTGGTAACAGCATTCAATATGAAGGGACAGGTCATAAAAGAGAATTTATTTTCTGTTTCTACTTTGAAGAAAGTGTAGTCTTTGTCCATTTCTAGAACATCATTCAGTGGTTCATTAATAAATTCTTCAAAAGGGATAAGTGGTTTTCTGCAATCTATAGTTTTAACACCAAGTTCAGTTTCCAGTGGGTCCACTCGAGGACCCTTTTTATTTCTTCTTTCCTCACCCAACAGCTCTTGAAGAGTTAGTTCACTTGATTCTGGGATGGGTTCTTCGTCTTCTTCTTCGTTATGATCTGTATCCACATCCCCTCCTACTACATTTGCATAGTAAACCATTTTCAAGCACTTTGAAGCAGCAACAACAGCATCATCATCATTCACTAGGTTACGACTATTGAACTCATTGCTTATGACTTTGTAAGTAATAAGCTGCTGAAATGTTTCCATCATTCTCCGAATTTGGTCTGCTCTATACTTAGACCACAATCTGACCAGTTTTGCTTGAGCTGCAAGGGGCAGTTTGCTCATTGCTTTGCAAAACAACGGTAGAGCCATTTCCAGATACTCTGGGCTATGAAGATTGCCATTCTCCATAACGATAATAAACAAATTCAGATAGTTAGGATCCCGAGAGTACACATTATGATAAGTCAAGTCACATTCCACATTAGGTGACAAGTACACAAGTGCATTTAAAAAGGCAGTTTCTATTTTTTCATTAGAAAGTAATCTATCATAGACCCGTCTGACTGCTTCAATATCTACAGACACTTCATCTGGGCCTAGTTTTTGGAGGTTATTATCTCCCTGTGGGTTATCACCTATTCTGGATGACGAAGACGATGATGCGCCTGAATCTTCTTCCATAGCAGCAGCCGAACAGGCAGCTTTTTCCTTCTCATCTTCATCTTTATCTTCATCCTTTCCTTGAAGAGACTTGAGCTCCTCCTTGGTGTGCTGCTTGGCTTTTCGGAAACTCTGCACCAATGCTTCAGCACTAGAAAATACTCTCCCAATCACCCGGATTAAAGGGGAATAATCCTCTTTCTCTCGACATAATTCAAGAATTTCATATATCTTGTCTTCTGTTAGAAAAGTCACATCTATAAAAAGATAAAATATTAATTTTATTAAGATAAAAACTAAAAAGATAAAATATTTTTATATTTTTCTACTCAAGAAATCTGTATATTATCACATCATTAACACTTTGGAAGAAACAGTCAGTGCTGGATAAATTCAAGACGGATACTTTATAATTTCATTAACATGATAAATCATGACTTCATTCACTATGATTTTGTAAAACATTTTATTCATGGATGTTGATCACTGAACACGCTCAATGGCAAAACGGTTTTGCAGCCAATTAACTACATTGGGTAGTGCTTAACAGTATTGCATCATCTAAACAAGAGCAACTAAATCAATCAGTATGATGTTTAAACTTTAAATAACTTCACTAATCAGACTGTCTGATAATAAGGTCTTCTGGTAAATCTGCACAGTTAATGCACAAGTCAAACTCCAGACAAACTCCACTTTTTTCAAACATAGCACATACTTATGGACTTCACACACTTTTTCCCCCTTAAAACAGATCTCAAAGAAAAGATTCAATGATTTTTTTTGTTGTATATTAACTGGAATATAAAATTTCTTATTTCTGCTTAATGTTTTCTGCAACTGTTTTTATATTAAACTGATGCCTGAAAATCATCTGAAAAAAAACACAATACAGGCTCAGAAATTTATGCTGCCTTCTAAATTACACACCCAGGTGGGCATGTGGGTTTGTACATTAAGGACATTAGGCCTCACGGAGATAAACAACTTCAGTATACTCATCAACTTGCTATTCCGAGGAACAAGCTGGTTAAAAAACATCATTTGTATGGGTTCCAAGTACCTGTCAATTCCCCCTCCCCTCCAAACCCCTGAAATGAAACACGTAATTTTGTGGTTGTCCTGGTTTCAACTAGGATAGAGTTACTTTTCTTACTAGTAGCTGCTGTGTTTGGGATGTAGTATAAGAATAATGTTGATAACACTTATTGTTTTAGTTCTTGCTAAGTAATGCTTATCTTAAGTCAAGGACTTTTTCAGCATCCCATAGAAGCTGAGAGAGACAGGACAAGCTGGCCAAAGGAATATTCATAACATATTTGTCATGCTCAGTATATAAATGGGGTTGGCCAGGGGGCAGGAATCAGTGATCCAGCAATGGGCTGGGCATTGGTCAGCAGGTGGTGAGCAACCTGCATTGTGCATCACCTGTTTTGTATATTCTTTTATCATGATTATTGTTATTATTTTCTCTTCCTTCACAGTCCTATTAAGCTGTTTTTATCTCAACCCATGGATTTGACTTTTTTTTCCCCTGATTCTCTCCCCCATCCCACTGAAGGGAGGGGGGAAGTGAGCAAACGGCTGTGTGATGTTTCACTGCCTGCTGGGTTAAACCACAACAGTGGTCCATTTGTTACTTAAAATCTTCCTTTCTCATTAGAAAAGAGAAGGAGAAAACATTATTTATATCTTTATATGCTACTTCTCGAACAGAACCCACAGTGCTTTCACATCAGGTGATGATTTGGAGTAGGATTACCACATGACCAGACCCTGAAAAGATGTTCTAGTTTAAGCAGATTCTTCTAAAGTGACACATAATTTAGAAATAAAACTGAATGTGTTTAATAGCATCTCTAGAGATCTAAAAAACACACGACACTGTATTCACCAACCGTGCTAGAACAACTACCTCTGCAAAAAGTGTATCATTTTAATAAATACAGTTACATGTTAACGTATTTTGAAATGTGATTGCTTACACTAACATTCATTCCAAGTAGTCATTAAATTAAAAATACAAACTAAATAATGCAAAGACAGACAACCTATTGATTTTTGCAGAGCCCCAGGCCATTCTTAGAGCACCTACAACACAGGAAATATTAAGCTTGTGTCATGCTACTGAGATTGACTTTCACAATCTAAAGATAGCGAAAAAGCTTCAAAACTAAAATCTGTCCTGTTAAGAAAACCAACATCATTGAAAATATTTCGAAAGGATTCAAGCTTAGTGCAACATGTCCTAATTTCATCTGCTGCAGTGCACGGTCAAGAAATAAACTTGCCTGAAAGAAATTTAACTGCTGATACAGATGCTGTTCCATGCCATAGCTCCTCAAGTTCACTGATGCTGGATAACAGAGGTTATTCATAGCATACAAGTTATCAGCAAAAGCTGACAATTTAACAATACAACACATTTCAATTTCCATACTTACAATAGGAATTCCCCAGTCATTCTTTTAAAGTTTTAAGTATTTAAGGAACTAACCATGTGCTATTTCTAGTTAAAATATTTAGTATTAGCATTAGCAGATTCCTAACAGTTTTAAGTCATATCCTGTGACCATCCTCTACTGAGCTGCCATAAGGTTCTGCCCCATTTTTACATTACAGCAGCGAGAAAAGCTGCAGAAAAACAAACCTAAGTGAAGCTTTCATCTAAGTCAAGTCAATTTTAGCTGACTTGTGTCTGAATATGTGAGCTTTTACATGCCTTGTCCTCTCGGCCTTTCAATTGCAACTAAGTGACCCAGCCAAGTAAATGATCTCCTCGCAGACCTTGTTCTCAGTAATGCTCCATGACAAATCTGTACATGAAGTAAAGCTTTAGCAGCGATCCTTGACTACGAAAAAGACTGTATGTAATCCATATATTGCCAACAACACACACCCTAATGAGAAAAGTTATTAATTATCTTTTCATTATCTCTTACGGAAGCTTTGTTATGACTCTGTGCTCACTGCCTGTCCACTGACCTTCTCTGTTCCCAATTTAACATTTTGGTGATCAGAGTTGAAAATAGTTTCCCAGGTAATTACAACACTGATTTTGAAATGGCTCTCTCTCTATATAACTACATTTGTAAGCTATGCTTGTTATATATTTGCAATTTCTCTATTTCCTTCCTCTTTTTGGACTGCCATCTAAGATATCACTGAGATGCTGACAACGGCCTCCAGATACATTTTTCCCCCCAAAGGTAAATAGTCTTAGGGTACAGCACTACAGAAAAGAAATTTAAGTAGTTCTTTCTGAAGGGCATTTCTTTCAACTTATTTAGAATTTACAATCCTATGTCAAGCATAAAAGCAAGATGCACATCCTTTTCCTTGGCTTTCTTAACTGCAGTCTTCCCAGTAACTGTTGCTGCAGATCGATCTAAAAATTTCAGAGTGCTAGTCTCCTTCGACATCGTCCATTTCCAAAGGTAACTAAGAGTCTCAGATGAGCTTTAAGAATGCATTCACGCTCTCTGTCCATCCAACTACAAGACAGGTCAATACTTGTGATGCTGCAACAGATGAAGTCTGAGTCATAGCTTTAGAGAACAGACTGTCTCTGGAGATAGGTTGAGGAGACTCTTAGATATCTCTCTTGGGGAGAGGGAAGAAAATCCTGTACATGCACACGTTCATTAAAAATACACAAAACTAAGAGACAAATCACAAAACAGACTTAATGTGCCTCTTGTCCATTTAACACTACACTGGCTCCCCTTTCCCCTCCCTACCGTTTGTTTACTCTGATCATAAATAATTTGGGGACAGATTTATCCTTGCACCAGATAAAGAACAAACTGATTCAGATATCGACTGGAGCATCTTAGGTCACTTATAACACAGTGCTATGTTTTATTGCTGATTCTGTAGGCCTTTTTAATTCTCTGCTGTAAACAGTTTCACCTTCTTCAGCTAAAATGAGTGAACCTGAGCTTCTGTGTTTATACTACATACTGCAACGATACTTAAAAAAGGTCTGCTCAAAGGGTTAATGGCTTTAATTTCATTTAGCTTGCGATTTCTGTTCGCGGCACAGGCTTTGATGACAAAGTTATTCTTGTACTACGTATTTACTATTCTAGTGAGTTTGAAAAGCTAAACAGAAGTCAGAAAAGTCATACAGAAAAGTATTTCATTTTCGTACACTGACGTAGAAATCACTTTGCTTAAACTTTTTCTAGCTTGGTAGATCTATTGCCTATCATCCACTGTATCATTTTTTGTTCCTCTGTTAAGTTTCTTAACACAGAAACTGGAATTAGTTAAAGTATAACTTCTATAACTCATTAACTACAGAAGAGTTATGAAACAGTGAAACTAACACAGTCATACAACAGCACTTAAAAAAACCCTCCAATATTTGCAAAACCAGTAATCTCAGAAAGCAACAAATGCACACGGATTTTAACGGAGATGTGGTAAAGATCCACTGGATTAAAAAAATCCAATGATTTGGAATCGTCGTTCAGCATTAATCCAGCCATTTTTCAGAATCCATAGTAACATATTTGATTTCCCAGTATTGTATTTTACTTAAGAAGTCAGCAGAACACTACCACAGTCAGCAGAATACCACCACAGTGAATTCTGTAGGCTTATACTTATGCATATTAAACGTGTTCTATTTTAGGAAAATTCTAAAATAAAATCTTACCTTTAAAATCATCTCTTGGGCCTTGCATTTCCTTCTTGTTCATTTTTCTGTCAGTGCAGGAATTGTTATGGGCACCTTTGGAATTGTTTTCTAGGTAAGCTGAGCTCGTTCCTTTCTTGGAGGGATGAGGATCACAGAGTTTTGCATTAATCTTATAAAGCTCGAGGGCCTTAATGGCTGCTGCATTGTTATCCATACGGAGAAAAGTTGGACAGGAAGCACAAAATTCATTCGTGCAGGCTTCATTTCCACAGCCCTCAGTTAACTGGTGGTAGTAGCGCTCTATTAGATGCTTTGCAGCTGCTCGCTTCCTGTAGCAAACATTCAAACAGTAAGTACATGGATTAGTAGAGCTTTCACATACAAAGCTCATTCAAAAGCATCAGCAAGGCAGAGATTAGTCAGGCACTGAAACACAAGATTTCTGTATCAGAGAGGACACATCAGGAGATTTTTCAAATGCAGGATTCTCATCTTGACAAATATAGTTAACACACCATTTAATTTGTGGGTCCTATGTAAGTGAGAGATATATCCTGTTTACGCAGTTTTCAGCTTTACACTCTAGGGTTACAGTGGACACAATCTTGTTCAGTTATGAACAATCTCAATTGTCACTGAAAAAAAGAGAGCAATTCAGATGCAAAGCAAGGCTGCAAGTGAAACAGAACTGGATCTCATACAGGTGATCGAGTCTAATGTACAGTACTGAGGTATGGTTGCCACTGACAGAGGGAAAAGGCATGAAATACAAACGATCCAAGCATCTATTTAATAATACTATCAAGACTACAGCAATAGGATATAAATGCTTTAAAAAGATAAACCATTTTTTAAACAAGATTCCAGATGACTAAATTATCTGATATTTAGTCTATTTAAATCTATAGGAAAAACATCCCTTGCTTAATTAAACTGATGACAAAACCATGATTAAAAAGATGAGCTCAGGGCTGAGCATATCTCTCCTCAGCTTAATAAGGTATATGGTTCTCTAAAAAAAGTATTTGCCAAATCCTCCCCTTTCTCCTGCAATTATACATGGCAAGTATGTATTTTGAAGAATTACAACTGTATTGCTATGTAAGTCAATATGTTCAGCACTATATATATACACACAGAAGAAAATTTAACTGGCAAATTAATAAGGTCACAGACTTTTACAGAAACATGCAAATGATAAAGAAATCGCCAGAAATCTGCAGGTAACTGGGACAGAAGCAGCTGCATGCAGCACCAAGAGCACCATATTTCACCACGTTTTGGAAGGAAATCCCCAAACCTGCACTTTGTTTAAGAAAACAAGCTATTAATGAAAAATATGAAACATTTCAAACATTATGATTAGGTGTAACATGCAGGCTTTTTACCTAACTTTAGTGATACAGTACTAGAAAGATTAGAACATGGGAAGCAAGTTTTTCATCAGAAATTGTGATATTTACCTAAAGTTGCCTTTTCAGATGTTGATACACACACAGATTCTGCATACAACAATTATTTGAGAATTGAAGTGCTAGACCCACTGGTACTACTCAGCACTTGCTGCACCTAGCTTTTAATACTGGTTGGTTAAGTACCAGAGTTTCAATGCAGCTGCTTCAGAAGGGAAAATACCCTCAAGTTCTGGAAGTAACTATTGAAGTGTATATTATTCAGCAATAACACCTTTGCTCCTTCCCTTTTGCTCTTCAAGATCTCACGATCCTAGAGAACACCACATTTCTGACAAAGAAAACCGTTACCTCAATGTCTAGCTGACCTTCCAAATGTCTTAGTGGGTTCCAAGACAAAAAATAAAATAAAAAAAAAAATTGGAGAGAAAGGTTTCCTCGGCACCTCAAGATAGATGTGGAAGACCATTTAAAAAAAACCCCAAAACAAACAAACAGCCCCAGCAATATAATCAAAACCGCTACTGCATAAACAGGGAATAGCTGTATTCTGATCCAAGCAGAGAGTTCTAGTTTCTCCAATTTTTATATGTGGACTTAGGAAAACCTGTCTCTCCCCATGTACGTATAAAAATATAAGGTTTTTTTGATCTTATCTTTCAATATAGAGGCTTTAAAAAACCAACAGTTTTTAAATACAGTTTAGACCACTACATAATTTCAGACTTCTGTTTCTGAATGCCAAGATTTCATGCTTTTATTATTCTTGACTTCCAGTCATTCCAGACCTTCAGATTTAGATTGTGAAATATTGTCATCTGCAACCAGATAAGTATATCACATGAAGGCCTTTCTTTGTTAATACTGAATTTTTACACCTGAGCTACGGCCACCTGTCTCACCAACACACTCCTTATTTACTCCTCTTGCAGTCTCTCCTACGCATTATGTTGATGCCTTCATGAAAGCTCTGTCCAACTCAAGTTGAAGCTTCCTGTTCCTTTAATTATATCTGCCCTCTCTCACTGACCACGTTTTCCACAGTGCATACAAAGAGGTGGTTATTTCATATACACATTGTCATTTCAACTTCATCCTTCCTCGTTGCATTCTCCTTCCATCTTATTTCTCCATTGCAGTCTACATGTAGATGACAATTTTTTTTGCTGTAATTTTGGTGGTTTCTGACCTATGTGATACACCTATGGTTATATATGGATATATTAGGGTTGTATGGATTATTTCTCACAGCTGTTTTAAGTGTGTATCTATTAGGGGTCCATGTGTTTATTTACCTAAAGCAGCTGGAGCTGTTACTCAGATTAAGTATATTGTGAAAAGCTGACCAATTCCCTAAAAAGAGGGAACTTAGTTTTCAAACTGGAGAAATTGTTAGTCTTAAAGAGGAACGCACACCTTTCTAGCTTAGGTAACATCTACTTTGATTAAAGTTATTTCAACATATAAACACCATATATTAATAACATGTTTTATCATATTAAACACTCAACTTTAATCAGGTCATACCTGAGACACCAGGAGACAAAGCTCAGCTTAGACTTGTCTCTAACAGTTAACTTCCAAGGGACTCCAGTTGTTGCTTCCAATTTTTAGCTAGCAATTACTTCTCAAACTGTGTCATGCCTACAATAATGCTCTTTGTACAAACATTTTCATTTTGACTCATGGCTGCAGACTCACTGACTCAAGTTCTGGGAAATTCTATTAGAGACAGAAGGTCTGACAATACAATATACAACAATACAATACAATGTACAAGAATACAACAGTACTAGAATTCCCCCCCCACCTCTCCCTAACAGCTATTCTGCAGACTTCTGACATGGCCTCAGATAACTTACTGAAGTAAGTAAAAAAAAAAAAAACCTGGAGACTTAAAGTGAGGATACAGACTTAAGAAAGTAGAAGAGAATTTACCGAGCCTTCCCCAAGAGCTACCCTTACTGAGGTCCATACATGAAAGCACTTACAGAGAATGCAGGTCCAAGTAAGCCAATGTGTGATTTTGCACAACAGTAAAATATTCCATACCACATTCCCATTGGGGTACTTGAGGGATTATTGTCACTGTCTAGTGCCAACAGCCCACGTTTCTGTGTTATTCAGAAAAAAAAAAAAGTAGCATACCTTCTCCGTTCCCCAGAGCTGAAAACTTGATCCCTTTGTACATTCCTCAGCTCATTTAGTATGTAGAAAACTAAAACTGGTTCTTCAAGCGAGGTAACACAACCCCCCCCTCTCTATTCTTAGCTCAGGCTACACAGTGAAGACCTGCAGCTCCTTTCCAGTTCCTACACAGGGATCTAGTAAAGATTAACTGGTCCCTTATAAACTCAATGATTAGTTTACAGTACATCAGCACGCAGACACCTAGTGCAGCTAAGGCTGCAGTGACTGACTTGCATGTGTGTTTGCAAAGAGTCACGTTGTTGTTGCACGTCCGGGCAGGAAACTGCACTGGTGTGGCTGCAGTTGTAAACCTTTCACAGGCATATCCTTAAGCCTTAAGGGCAACTTCCCACACAGGGGGCCTTGTATAACCTCCTCAAGCAAGACGCACTGCTTCAGTGAGGGGGAGAGGCACCTAAAATAGGCATCATCTTCCTTCCCCAAAGGGCAATAATTTCACAAGCATATTTTTTTCTGTTTAAAAAAAATAAAATATTTGTATTCACTGACTTACTTTTGTTGTACTTAAAGAAAAAAGAGCGCCTTTTTACTTTTTAATTGTTCTTTAACTAATAAAAAGCCAGATAATAAGTACTTTGTGTTTTTAAGTGAAATGCTGCCCAAACTGTGGAGTATCACTAGAAACGTACACCACTGAGCCTCTAGATACTTAGGCAATGGTGCATTGAGCTGCGTTTTGGGTTGTAAAGTAAATTTTTAATGTCTAAATCACATACAAAACAAGGGACTGAATGCACTGGTTCAAAAGTTCCTATGTAACAGCATCTAATTTACATTTCCCAAATATCTTAAACTAAATACAGAGAAATGCTACATAAAGGAAACTTTTGCGATAGAGAGAATCAGATGTTTAAACATTTAAGGAATTTTAGAAAAATCTGAAGCATATAATTCTTCAGAGCAAGGAATTTTCATCCAAGTTTCAAAACTTGCCTGAAGTTATAAATATCTGCATAAATGCATCATTTTTGCTTTAAGTTTACCTAAATTTTAGAAATATGTATGAAGGTTTCATACTTGTCTGGAAACATCAGTATGAAATGACATACTTCTGAATGGTTTCTGCTTGGGACACAACATCTTTTATATTATTTCTACACAGAAGTCTCACATTGCTCCAAGAGGGCCAATTTTAATAACTGGAAATTTACAATGGCCTGTTTTAACAAAACTATTTAGGATTCAGAAGTGCCAGAATGTTCATAAGCTGTTTTCTTTCTCAACACAAACACACCAACAAAAGTATTATTAAAAGTATTAAACTGGAGGAAAATTTGTGTTTGTCTTTTGGATAGGAAAAAAACATGGAGCAGATTTTTTTAGTACTAATAGCAAAACAACTTTCAGTATATGCCTTAACAGACAGGAGCATAGAGACTTATACACCTGCAACAATTACACCGCTGTGGAAACAAGACGACCACCAGATCAAAAACTGTTTAAAAATAAAGTGTGAGTTATGGATGGTCATCTTCGTGAAGTTAAACATTGCTTTCTGAGAGTTTTGGTTTCAAACCTTGCATGCTGGTTTCCTGCTACTGTTTAGTTAAGAGCAAGACCAACAGTGCTAGAGAAGACCAGATTCCAGTGAAAGCACTGCCCGCACAGATCCTTTTGAAGTGGCCTGCACGCTGCCAAATGCTCCACCCAGAGCTGGAGCCGAGTCCCCCGTTCTAGCAGTGTTGTAACACCTTTAGCCTGCCTTGGCCACTGTCATCCCAGTGAACGTATGTCTGCAAATGTGCATGGAATCTGCATTTTCCGACCTCATTCTTTCCAGTGTGGTGGCCCCCAATATCTGGGGTGCAGACTGTGAACTCCCTTGGACTATACTGGCTTCACCCAAGGGACCTCCCCTCCCCACCACGTATTCTAGATCCACTGTGCCTTTGGGAACATCACGTGCTGACAAAGTCAGGCATGGCACTTCCTCAGGAAGGGTGAACCTGAGAACAGAAGAGTTGTCCTGGACTTAATGGAGCAATGCAGAAAGCTAGAGAGAGAGGATCAAGAACATAGTCAGCACACATCTTTTCATCTTGTCTCACAGACAAATTACCTTGCCACAGTCCTATTAGAAAAGCACCCTTCATTACTGCCCTTTCCCCTCTAAGTTATCAGCTCCAGGACTCTATAGAGATAACGTCATCCCACAGACCAACTGTTTTCATACCCCGGTTCCTATCTGTCCTTCTTAAGGCGGCATGCAGTGCCCTGTCACCTATGCGATTCCTCCAACATTCAATTACCCAAAAAAATTGAGAGATGAATAATGCATCAATTATACCCTGGCTTTTCAACCCAAGCAATTTCAGGAAAAATTCCTAATTCCAAGATGCCCTCCCAACATTACAGGCCTCAAGCCATTAAATAACTGATTATCGGGAGACAATTATTAGGCAATTATTGTAAGCAATCAACATATGTAAAAATGGTAATGACTGCAGGCAAACTTGACTGCGTTTTAAATACTATGCTCATGGTTACAGCATCAGTGCCTTTTGAAAAGGCAGGGAGAAAAAAAAAAAAGCCCATAAGTGCATTTAACTACAGAAAGAAAAAGTAACTTGAATTACTGCTGGAATAAACATATCATGAAGCTTAAGACTGACTAAAAACTTACAAGATCTTACTTTCTTTGAACAAATGTGTTATTCTTAAAATTTTAAAGAAAAAAGTACACTATTGTTATCAGTTGTTAAACTTCCAAAGAATAATTGCATCTAACCACACAAAGCATTTCAACAGTTCTCCAAATTTTGTTTTAAATTATCAAGTAATGAGTCATAAATTCTAAATCTCTGTACTAGCTATGAGGCCAGAAGAGGACCAATTTTGTCTTTATTGGAAAGAAATTAAATGACAGTAACTTCACATACTTGCAGGAATCCTTCAGTCTGTCTTTTATATTCATGCCAAAACAAATAATGAATATTTTATAAAATATTAAGCAAAATACATATTCTTGAGTACCTTCCATGTTCTTTTCCCTTGGTTAAAGAAGCCCTGGCACTCAAGCAAACACAATTAAAATTCATGTTGTTCACTACTGAACTTGCTTACATTTGTCAAATATGAAATTTATACACTATACTCTAATCAGCAGCCCAACCAAAGAAAGGAGATTAACACTGCAGTGAGATATCAAAAGATATGGACAGTAACTTGGAGACACTGATTCCAATGGTCTACTTCTGGACCACTGGAGCATTTCAGTAGAAAGCATGACAGAAGAGAGAAACTATTTCAGACAAAAATACCGATATGAGAAGAGGACTGAACACTGCAATGCGTAAGACTGACCTACAGCCAGAAGAGACCTAAATGCTGATCAACCTTGTACTCTTCCTTGTATAACTTGAAGAAAAGAGGCGAAGTACAGGAAAGGGACAACCACACAACTCTGTTTTCAAGTTATTAAAAACTCCAGAACACTTTAAAGTTAGGTTTCCATGGTAGCATTCTTTTACTATGCCTTCATTCTGCACGACACTGTCCTAGAAGGATGACCATGATCACGCAGAAACTAAAGGCAAATAACATGGATGATGGATCATAAGACTTAAACACCTGAGTTTCCAGTTTAAGAACAGTCTAGCATATGTGGATTAGACAGATCCAGAGAGAAATATCTCTTTAAGCTTTCTTTTTGTTTATTTTTAACCGGTAAATTTACAGCATCCTCCAAGCTCCATGGGAACCAAGGTCTATAATACATTTGCTTCAGTTATATTTTCTAGTGCAAAATCTAGAATTCCTTTTATTTCAGATCATTATAGAATCAGTCAACTTATCTCGTCTTTGCTCTTGGAAGCAAAGGTAAAACAGACACTTACAAGTAGTTGCTAAATTTAAGAAAGTAGTAATTCTTGAGTACAGTCAATACAGTCTTATTAACTGATGAAGTTTCCTCAAGGGAATCACTGCTTGGCTAAATGATGCATTGCAAGAGGCTCCAAGAAGAAATTTTTTAATTCATCCTAGACAGCTCACAGTATAAAATAGTGCAAGGCTGCAGGCATACATAAAGATACTTCTTACATCTTTTCCTTCCAAGAATGGCAATAAAACAAGCAGCAAATGCTACAAAAATTCCTACATGTGGCAAGATTTGATACAGAGGCCACAATCAGCATGTCCCATGGTTACTGAGTTTCCAGTTTAAGAACAGCCTAATATATGTGGATCAGACAGATCTAGAGAGAAATCTCTCTTTAGGATTTCTTTTTGTTTATTTTTAATCGGTGTTTTCAGCTATGAGGAAAGTAATTTAAAGAATTCTGTATGTCTAGAAAGCACTAGGATGGCATCAGAAAGTATGTACCACAAAATCCTAATACTTACATAGTTACTGTATATATTTGCCACAGTTACTGTATATATTTGCAAGGGCTGTAGTTTATTTTTCTGGCATGTTCTGAGACTGCTGCAGAATTTTTATTTTGCCATTCTTTTCAACAAACCAGCTATCAAATCTACCCCAATGTGAGATGACTATATATCAACTATAACTGTAACAACACTTTAAACAGGGGGGTGCTAAATGACTTTAAAAAGAGAAAGAGAAGCTTTGAAATTGCAAAACATCCCATCCTAAAAAGAGAAAGGAGAAATGAATGCACAAAAAGACATCATATCAAAATACCCAAACTTTTGCCTTGATATGTGACAACATATAATACACAGAGTGAAAATACATGAACTGAAAAGATACTATAAGAATACAATTACTGTTAATATAAGCAAAAATTATGTAACAATGAAAAAGAGATTTTAAGAAAGTTATACTAATTGAAGCTGAAAATTAATGCGGACCTGTGACAGGAGCAGACAGGAGAAGATGTTGACCTTAAAAATTCAAAGACTTGAACGAATGCTAAGGAAAAGACTCCTAACTCTGACCTAGCACCAAGATGTTCATCACGCATAGAGACAGAATCTGAAAAGCCTGGGATAAACAAGACTTAACCGTGGAAGAATTTGCTGCCTAAGAGTCTGAAAGAGTCAGTAGATTTTTTTTTTTTTACTTATTTATTTTAATTCACATGTGAAACATATGTGACTATGCTCTTGGTATAAAGCTTTGCAATGCAAAACACAGTAACAAATAAAGCAATTATATCAGCCAGAGCAAAACTAACTTAACCATTCATTGTACAAGTAATGAAACACTTGCATAATTCCCCGCATTTACTGATGAATTATAGGCATCTAAATAACATAGTAACTATTTTAGCTACACAGAAGGCATGCCAGTCACACTGTATTACCCAGCCTGCCATTCCACCTTATGGGGCAAGAGCAACTATGCAGCAGGATTGCAGAAATTCTCTGCAACAGGTAATATAAACATCACATTGTGATAGTTTTAAAAAATTTAGTTTTGCGAGTATACCATGCATTAATACTGTATAACTACTGCTCAAATATGTGAATCCCTACAACTTGACTGGTTTACAACTATTTTAGACAGATACCCGAAATTTACACGGTCAAGGCAACTCTGGCTGCACGAAAAGAAAATAAAATAAGAAATACAGCTTTCACATAGGAAAACTTGCTACTGTAGATTACCTTTTCAGGTTCAGTTTTAAGGAGGGTAAGACACATAAAAAATTTGCCAAACCGCTAGAAGGAAAAATAGTTGTACTGTCTTTTCCTTCTGATTTATCATAGGTCCTTATAGAGTCTTTGTTTTACACCAGTCAAGATCCTTGTTTCTGACACATCTTTCCTTACAACGTGTAAAAAGCTGACAATATCCTGAGTGGACTACAGCCAGTCTACAGCCTGATTTCCCCCGTTTGGCTAGGCCAGGGAAGCAAGAGAATACAACTCAACTTGCTGCAGGAACAATAAAACACAACGCAGCAGGGTTGCTACTGGAGCAGGAGAAGAGACCATGGCAGGCTTTTTGCGCTGCAACCTCTGTCTCTAATGCACATCCACGTAGCAACAGCCAGTCCCCTCTCAGGTCTGGATCCCTGCAATCCATACTCCTAAGGCGGCAGCTAGACCGCAGTTCTGTAACAGGTGGCATGAGAGGGAAAAGCAAATTCATCGTCCCAGGAGAAATGTTCCTCCTACTGCAAGAAAAGACTTCACCGCATCAAATTGCTAAAAACACATGAGAAAAGCATTCCTTGTTTGCTTCTCATCACTTTTAAGGTTAGATACGCAGTCCAACGTGGAGGGGCTCACCTCAGCTTTGCTCCTCCCCAAGTTGGGTAACTACAGCAGAGTCGTCCTAGAGCAATTCACACCATGTCCCTAGCCTGCAAAACATCCTGAAACTGGCATTCAGCCCACAGTGCATAAAATGCTAGACCACTTGGGGGAAGGGTGTGGAGCAGACAGCTTAAAGTCAGAGAAGTCTGTGGCAGAAGAGAAACGAACCCAGGTCTTTCGAAGCCTTGGACAGTACCCTAACCACTGGGCTACGCTCCCTCTATTATTTTGGAACTTGTGCTGTAAGCCAGAAAAGCAGAGTTTGTGGTTTCCCTATTTGAGTTCTATGACAGGACAGTTTGAATAGCTAGAAAAGAACCTTTGTTTGCTAACTAACAGAACAATAAAGTCTCAAAAAGCTATTCTTTTTTTAAAATGGTCCTCTCATTCCTGCAACCCTTTTGAATTTGAAATTTAAATTAACATTTCAGCCTATCATAATCTTGCTTCTAGGCTATTGAAGACAGACCAAAACAAGGTTCAGAACTGTGAGCAAGGTACTACGTGAATACTGTTTAGTGAAAGAACGACAGTTTTCTGCTTCTAGAACTAACTAGCATATAAATTTGCCAAATTAAGTCAGAATTGGTTTTTTTCTTTGTAGTTCAGCAATCCATCTGCCACAACATATTAGAGGTATTGTGCCTTAGTACTGAAGTGTCTTCAAACCCATGCAAGATGTTAGTGAATAGCAGGTAGAAATTACACCCGTACTGTCAAGTCTGAATATAGGCCTGAAGATTTCTGACACTGTATTATGCTACCATCTACTGGTTTACATTAAATTAAACCTCTGAACTTTACCTTCAACCCATTCACCCTCAAAAAAAAAAAAAAAAGAAAAAAGAATCATCACAGTTTCTACAGAGGCTTAAAATTATTTTTCCGTAGCAAAATACTAACTTGAAATTTTCTAAGGTGATTCTGCAGTTCTACTCAGCTTTTGTCTTCTTTATTAAGGCAGGCGCAAGAGTAACTGTTACATGTGTTCAGAACATTTTTAAACAAGATACACCAAACTCATCCACTCATTTACTTACATTCGGCTAGTTTCAATGTTTTCAGAGTGAGGTTCTCCTGGTGATCTGCAAATACAGATACGAAACCTTAAGCATTGTTTGTTATTTTAAATCATTACAATATGAAAAGTTAGGAAAGATGGAAAGTGATGATAATGTATTATTGACACTAAAAGCATTAACTTTTATGCACTTGCACATTGAAATTTGTTTGACCAAACTCTAAAAGACAGTTTATAACATAAAATCTAACAATACAATTAAGCCAGACTTCTCTAAGGAGGACAGCACTGTTTCCCTACAGCTTACGCAACAGCAGCCATTAGCGGAGAGTTCTGCTGGCAGCACTTCCGTATTCAGGTTGCCTAGTGCACCAGTTCTGGGCTAATTCTTCATAACCACTTCAGTAACCAAAATGTATACTTAAAGTTTATCAGGGATCAACTGTTACAAACAGATTCTCTGCACACTTGGACTCTAAGCAGTAGCTCAAAAGCAGGTCTCAGCAGCATGTCAAAACAAAATTCACATCTCTCGCTACTTGAATTTATGGACATAATCTCACAGAGCATAAGCGTTAAAGGCAGCTTTCTGTTTCTTCCTTGTAGCCACCAGGTCAGCCAGTAACATTCAGAATTAGGTGTTATTGCCTGGCTTTTTTTAATACACAAGCAGCACCTGTGTTCAGCATGCCAACCCCCTTGACTTAATTTACAGAGTAATTTAAGGGGTATAGTAAGCTAAATTACAGCTGTTTAGCTCCTCCTTATTCCCATCTTCTTCCTTACGCCAGCATTGATTCAAGTGCCTTTTTTTTTTTTTTTTGAAACATTATTTTTCTCCCTCCCTTCTGGACTTCCCCCTGCCCAGTGACTTTGTAGCCAGATGAGCCAGGAGACTAGGCGCTACAAATGCAGCAGTTTTGACTTCAATCACCTTAAGCTGCCTTGAAATGATATCCTGAAGAACCTTATCCAACCTTCACTCGGGTATAGATTTTGGTACAGCTGACCAGAACTGCCACACTGGATATACTGCATAAGGAGTGGAAATAGAGCACAGCCATTACAGTAAAACTCTGTAGCTTACATGAACAAATACGTCTTTCATGACAGAGCTTTCTCAAAACAGAAGTGAGCTAAAATCTGCAAAGAGAACTCACTTTGTAGGTTTCCACAGAGTTTGCTAGGGGACTTCAGCTAGCACAGCTGAGCAGGCTTTGCCATAGCTTTACTGGGAAAAATCTTTCTTTACAGGAATAGAATTTCTAATTTTTTCTATTTATTATATGACTATCTATACTATTCTAAATACTATTGAAGTCTCCACCTGTAGCCTGTAACATGTCCTTTCTTCCTATGTTTCATTGTACTACCTTCCTGGATGGTCCCTCCTATTAAAACCTGGACTATTCTCCAAATTCCCTATTAAAATCTTAGTTCCTCTACTGACATACCAGATTTTAGCAACTTTCTGGATTTTACCAAACTGTAGTATATTAACAGATCCAGTGCCTAGAAAGCATTTCTGGCGGATAACTTAAAATTCCTAGGCTAGCTGGATACTACGCAGCAACAGATGATGCAGAACACAGGAAGTTATTTGTTTATATTCCACTAAGTTATGAAATTCAACTGACACTATGACAGAATTCTGCGCTTACTATCCAACCAACTTAATGCTTAAAATGCAAATAACCTCTAACTGGAAGATAGCAAAACCTGCCAAAATTTGGTCTCTATTTATTCCCTCACTCATTAAAGTTCATGACTGATGAGATAGTTGCTGTCAAAAATAACGCTCAACAGCAAAACAAGTAAAAAATTAATTTCCCTTCAACTCCCCTGACCAAAATAAGTCACTAAATACTTAGCAGAGATAAAAGAACCTCAATTATTTTTTTCCTGGTTATTCACCTAAGCATGCAAGTGCTAGAAGCCATACAACCTGAGAAGCAGTGGAAAAGAGAGTATTTATATTCATACTGGCTAGCTCCTCTATTCACACCCAGGACTTCAGAAACTGATAGCGAAGAGCTTGGAAGTTTGAGGCGGTTGCTATCTTTGTTTTAGTCACAGAAAGTACAACATAATGAGGCTTTGGGTAAGAGTACTGCTTTAAGTCTCTATGCAAATGCAAGTTAAATAGCGGTGTTAAAAAAACCCACCACGAGTATTAATCACTTTGAGCCTTTAAGATACATATCAGTATGAAAAGTTACAGAAAAAGTGCAGACTGGGACCTAAACTTAGCGTGTAAAAAAGGCAGCCCAGTGATTTGTACTCCAAACATGTAAACATAGCTATCAGTATAGCCAAAATCTTTTCCTGTCCTTATCATTTGTATGAGTTTTATCTGGGCTTTGAACAGACAGTGCAGTTCAGTACATGCTATTTCACAAAAATGTTTCTTCTATAAGACAAACAATGTAAGAGAAGACACACTTTCAGGAAAGCTCAGAAAAAAATGAAACCTGAGTCAAAAAAGGTTTGGTCCTCTAAAGTAAGTGGTTCTACAGAAAACAGGGACGAAATTCCTTCAGCTTACTGTTTTCTATAACATGAGCAGACCTACCACAACTATGATTTGCAGAACCTATTGATGTACTTATTAACCAGATTTTAAGAGGTTTCAAATGACAATATGAGTACCAAATAAAAAGAACTTTCAGTACTCATTAAAACAAGTGGAAGATCAATCCAATTATACGAATTGTAGTTGTTTGTTGAGAAGCTATTTATTCTGCAATACCCAATTGTTTACAAACAAGATACCTTGTTATTCCTCTGAGCAGGCAACAGTACTGAAATACAACTATATAGCATGGCAAGACATCCCTTCATCATGCTTAAAATCTGAAACAAGAGTTCTGTTCAGAGAAAATCTCAGAGCAAATGCTCTTACAAATTTCAGCTTTGAATTAGATCGTAGATACTGATCACAAGACACCAACTAATCTGAATACTGCAGTATGAGCTAGCAAATTCAAATGATGGCTCACTTCCAATAACACAGGGAACAACTTCTCCATTCTGCAAGCCACTCCTTTTACCTCCACTGTACCTCCCTAGGAGAGAAAAGTAGAGGTATGCAAGCCTAGAAATTTTAACATCAAACCTCCTCGACAGATACATTAAAAAAATTGAACAAATTGCTTAAATAAGTATGCTAAACAATTTATACAGAATTTTAGTATGACAGTAAAGCACACGAGAGACTTTTAAGTGACAGTATTGCTCTTAAGAGGCATACCACGGAACACCACGGTCCTCGTATTTTAAAAACGAGGCAGGGACAAGGTAAGTTGCTTTGAAATCACTCTAAGCAAAAGGATAAGTCAACTTTGCAAGCTGACTTATCTTAAACAAACAATATACCTTAATACTATTTATAAAACTACCTGCAAGCCATACAAATGAAATACTTTTAAAATAAACATTATACTAAAAGTGATCCTGAGAAACAACACTACATGCTTTATGCTTACCTTTTACAAGCTGTGGCCATTCGGTGACATCAGGGTGATCACAATTTTGAGTCACTGATAAAAAACGAGTTGTCACACCAATCCTGTATCACGCTGGGCTAAGCATAAGCTTAACAACTCTAAATAAGTAAAAATAATTTAGTTAAAAGTCCTTAAAAATTATTTTCAGCCAGTCCGCTAAATAAAACCCATAAAACAGAAGAAAAATATTGATGCTAAATATTGTTTTATCTGCGAGATTAAGACCTACAGCACAAAAATTAGTTCATTTTTGAATGCATTCTAAGGCTTCTGGAGTAATTCACTACAGTACACTCAACTGGTAAACTTGAAAATTCATCAACTTCTTTTCCGCCTCTCTAAAAAAAACAAAACCCATCTCTTGGACCAGGGGAAAGCAACCGACATCAAGACAATGAGCATTCAAAGATTTGGAACCATGTGCGTAAATACGAACTGGAATTTCTAACTACAATAAAATTATGTTAGTTGTTTCCCTGCTACAACTCAATTAATACTGACATTCTAATGAGGCTCCATGTTTTCAGGGGAGCAACATGTAGCTTGCGCTTTGCTGTGTGTGCCTCTTCCTAAAATGAAGCAAGCTAAAGGTATGTAAAAGTTTCAGAGAAGCAACCTTTGCTATCTGTGGCCCATCTTTTAGGTTCTTTGTTCCATTCACACCGCATGTAGTCTCTCCTCTCCCTTAAATTTTCAAAAGTGTATTTTACCTGTCAATTGTTTCCCGTGATCTGGCTCCACTGGTATAAATTGAAGGGTTGGTCCTTTACTTTGTCACGCAGGTGGCAGCCAATGATCACTCAGCAATACTCGTGCCCAGAGCGCCCTGGGACCACCCCAGCTGATTACTTCCATGGCTGAAAAGGAACCAGTTAGTCTCTTACCTACTGCTATTATCTACTCTAAACTAAAGTTAACTGATAATATATTTCCAAACATAACCCTCAACACTCAATTCACCCCATTCTCTCTCCCACCCAAGCTCCTAGGTGCACTGCACAAAGACTGTAAGGAAAAAAGGCCTCAGATGGAGAGTCAGATCACAAACAGCATTATTCACTTTTTGTTAATATAAAGTCTTGATTACAGTGTTATTACTGTATTTAGTAAATAAAAAGTTGACTTACTTTCTCTAAACAACCAGTAGCTACAAAGACACGGACCCCTGTACAGTATCGGAGAAGTTTACTCCTGTGGTTCTAGCCCAGATGAAACCCCACATTGGTAGGTTGCCATGCAGCAGAAGCCTCACACAGAAGCAAGGTGCACAACGGGTACCGAGCTATTTAGGGCACACCTGCAGTCACAAAGATCTGGTGCAAATACTAACAGAGCACATCCAACAGCTTCAAATGGTTCAGTAAAGAAAGCTTTTGTGCTTCAGTCCAACCTATTAGAAGAGTCTTTCAGTAAGGTCTTAGGTTTGAGGGGCAATCAAGCATTCTCAATGCTAACTTCTATCTGTTGACTTGTCAGAGATATGGAATCACTGATCAGTAAGCAAGGCCAGTGATTTTCTAAAGTTTGTCAGAAACGCTGCTCACTTTTGCCATTCTACTACAATTTGACACTCTGCAATGGAACAAAATTTGTATTAGTTTCGGGATGATGCTTATTAAGTTTTATTGGGTACATTCCTTGAAGTAGGAAAAGTGCCATTTAATTATTTTAACATCAGTAATATTTGACTCTTCTCGTCTAAATGCAAGTGCATTTAACATAAGTAAAAAAGAAGCAGGCTACCCTCTGAAACAAAACAGAGGTTCTCTGGTACCTATCTGTTAGGGGAGTAAATTGTCAAAGTTTAACTGAGTCAATGCCAGGAACACAGTACAATGAATGAAAGTCAGTTGGAAAGGTTCCTCATCTGTCAACATTAAATGACAAACAAGGTAAAGATTTTCAAAATAATGTTTGCTGACCATCGGCTGTACAGAAAAGCAAACAGCAAAACCCAAGATGCTGATGCAAAACTAAGAAGCCTTAAAGACACTGCTTATGGCATTGTCATTGTTTAAGACCTGACAATGTCTACTTTCAGGCAAGCATTAGCTTTAAAGAAACAGATGCCTATTCTAAGGCAATGCTTTCTCCTCAAGTTAAATCTAAATTCTTGCTGCTTTCTGAACTGATGTGAAATGGCTCTGTAAAAATGCATTTAGAAATTAAAGCCTCCTCTAGCTCTTTGTCCAAGTAACTTTTAGTATGCTGGTCAAAGAGGACAGTGGTGTAATCTCTAATGCCTCGTTGGTTGGGAAACCCACATTCTGTCTGACTGATGGAAGTACCAGCTCACATTCTGGAGCGCACTGAATCAATCACTCCCTACCTAGCCTTGTGCCCTGTATCACCCAGACCATCTGCAAGAGCTAATTACGGCAGCCTTCCATTCAAATGGAAGCATGTTTGAACAACAGGCTGACAGCAACCTTAGTAAAACAGGGTTTTCCTGAGGCTGTTTCATATAGGAGAAGTCATGAACATGACGGTCAACAGTGAAGGAACACATGAAGTGTCGGTGCTGGATTCAAAAAAAATCAGATCTTGGACTGTTAAAGAATATGCATTGAGGTGGCAGCTCCACAATCACGGCCAAGACAAGTTTGTGCCCAGGCCTGACACAGATACAACTCTGTTAGTCAGGTTTACTATGCCGCCTAACATAGTATCTACAGCAGCTTCGTGAAGAGAGGCAGTATCTGAACTGGCACGAATCTCACCGAGCTGAAGTTAACTCATCTAAGTATTGTAGTGAAATTTGTATCTATAAATTGAATTTATTGTGGATCAGAGCTTTGAATGAGGTAGTTGCAGCATTTCTGATCTGTTACAAGACACATTAAAACTGGATTTACTGTACTGGGGTCTAAAAATCTCATGCTACTTTTCAACAATCCAGATACAAGAAATAATTTTCCCTTTTATCTCCTTCTCATCCTATCTTCCCCACCTATCCTTTCTGCCACTCCTGTGGGACAGAATATGATTAGCAAGGATTCCCTAGCACAGATGAAAGAATTCACTTTTTCTAAAACTTCACTCATTCATGCATCAGCAGAGTACTGTCTGCTGGCAAAGAGTCCAGCATGTTGAAACATGGGGTGGGTGGTGAAGGAGACTGCCATCAAAGATCCCTTATTCTGAATCTAGTTTGAACAAAGGACATCTTGACTGCTGGATCCAAACAAGGCAGAAAAAAAAATAATGGTAAGAGAGTCAAAGGACACTACTTGATCTGGAAAGGGAAACCACACTGATGAACAGACTAATGTGTTAGAAAAGGGGATTATGAAAAATAGGAAACTGACCTAAACCAGATGCTTTTCTGTCACAGGAATTCCTTTACAAAATATCTTGGCATGTAACTTACTTTCTAGAAGGCAGGACCCTACAACAGCAGCCCCAGAACAAATATTTATTCTTAGAACAGAGTTACTCAAACAGATTTCTGGGGTCTTCACTGTCATGATTAGCACGGCTTACAGTTTAGGCTTTCACGGACACACAGAGAAGCTGAAGGCATCAAACGCAGTTTGTGCCTGTGAAATATGTCCAAGAAACCCAAGATGGCTGCTACAGGCTCTTTGGGACTGGGCAGGCTCCAGTACAGCCACATCTACATCTGCCTAGTGACTATTTACAAGAGGTAGATTCAACCAGGACTGCAGCAACCCCTGTTATAATTAGCAAGACAATACACAAGACCCATGGCTTTAAACCATATATCTGAAGAACCCTGTATGGCATGGGGTAGCACTCATCAAGAGGGAGTGGGATAAATAATGTTTATGCAGTAATTTGAGACTACACACATTTCTCCAAGGTGACAAAAGAGCAGATTTTCTGAAAAGGATGTTCCTATCATCTGAATTTGAGACTACACACATTTCTCCAAGGTGACAAAAGAGCAGATTTTCTGAAAAGGATGTTCCTATCATCTGAAAAAGAGGAAATAAAACAGTGAAGGAACAAGAAGCCAGAAACCAATTTCAGATGCATAAAAAGGGGCTAAAACCCAACTTTGTTGCATATCCTGATGAGATCTTCTTTGTGCATTTCATTTAATCTTGAAAGTCTGGAATCACAAAAATGAGCCAATAAGAGGCCCCCAGTTCCAAAACACAGAACCTAAAGACATACCATGGAGAATTTAACTATCTATTTGTCAGCAATCAAAAACAAAGCCAAAAAACTTACAGATACAAATCATTTAATTGCAACTTGTCACTTACATGGATTTTGTACACCTATTACTTTCCCTATATTCTATGATGTACAGGTGTTCAGTTTCTGTGACAGCACAGCCACCTGGCACACAGTATTTGAGGTCTAGGAAGATCCTTGACTGAAGGAACGCTTTTCTTATTTAATCTATGACGACTTATTGACCTTACTGAATGACGGGTGCCCTGGCAGATGGCATTTTTAAGAATTTATGTTTCCTTTACAAAAGAATTTAAGTTTCCACCCAAGCAATCTTTGATCCAATTTTTTCTTTAAGATTCTTTTTGACAGATGATCTAATGAAAAAGGGGGTGTGATTCACCTGTACAAAAGTAGTACCATGACCCTCCTCACCTTTCAGTGCTGGAACTGGAGCTTCTTAATTAAAAATAACCATCTCAAGATACAACTAAAGACAGCTTTTGCATCTTTGCTGAAGAATCCCTCTGAACTTCCCAAGAATGAACGCTTTTCTCAAATTTGATATATTTTCAAAATAACTTTGAGTACCATGATGAAACAGACAGTCATCATCTATACAGTAAAGGGTGCCCTCAGAACTACCCTAGCTAGCTTACTACTTGAAGAAAAGGAACTGCCAACTAATAAGAACACTGGCCTTTTATAACTTGAGATTGATTCATCAAATGACTTGGAGGGAACTGTAGAATATGCTCCAAATCCTTAAATTCAATCTTATCTGTCACTTGCAGAAAAAAAATGCAATATGCATGCTTGAGACTTTCAATTGCTTTTGTTGCCTGCATGTGGCGTCCAACACAGAAAACATCAAAAGACATAAGATTCCAGAAGTTTTCTTCACGCAACTAATAGCACATCAAATTACCAATGACCCTAAAGTAAAATAAACCAGCCACTACTCAAACCTCATTACATAAATCCTAATGAAGCTGCAAAAAAACCCCCAGACAACAGTAATAAGGCATCTATATGATTTTTTTTTTCCACTGCCTGGTAAACCAAACCATTCAACTAATAACAACAAATGCAAAATCACATAGATCAAAGACCAAAAGAATTGGATTCTATCCTGTAAAATGCCAACCTAAAGCGATTAAGGCACTCACAACTGATAAGCAAACACACACTTACTCCCAGTATTACAGCTAGAATGACAGATATTACTCATGAAGGGCTACTGGAAAGGTGTTCATCTGCACAAAATACTTCTGAGATGTTCAAAACTTGAGCCCAGTTCTCCAATTACTCAATATTCTTCAAAAGTATTCCAGAAGTAGCAGAAAAGAGACATAAAGACAACATGAGGAAAGGAGAAAGTGCCTTGCTATTAGATAGTGGGAAAAGTTCAAAGTTAATCAAGCTAATCAATATGGATACTAGAAGAAATGAAGTCCTCTCATAGCCCAAAAAGAATACATTAAAAAGGACCTCCAATTAAAAGCAAGCATATAAGCCCCCCCCAAGACTACAAACTGAAGACTGACAAATTCAAATTACAGTAGGAACACAAGCATGCAGGATAGCTAAGACAATTAACACTTGAACAAATTATTTGGGGTGGGGATCTGAATTTGCTAATACCTTCAAATTAAAGCTGGTGCCATTCTGGAATTTACACTTCAGTAAAAACACAACTTACTGAGTTTAATAAAGGTAGAATTTCGTGCATCTCAATATACAGAGATCAACTATAGATTTATATAAAAGTTTCATCCTATAATATCTGTATACTTGCTCTGCCTTGATGTCAATGTCACAAATCACATAGTAACAGAAAAAGGTCTAGTGTTTGCTCCGATTCCCTCCTCCGACCCCAAAACTAAAGGCCTGTGTGTTATTCTCATTTTCTACAAATGCCCCCACAACTCTGGACACTGTATTTTCCCTTCAACACTTGTTTTGGGTTTGAGAGCATAGATGTACTTAATTCACCTCTGTAAGAGGGAAACACCTGAAATTATCCTTAGCTTCTGCATTTTTCACTTAGACCACAGCTGATATTTATTCCACTACATACATTCCTTATTTTTTTGCAGCAGAACCATGCGTTTCTAATCTCAGTTATGCCTGCTACTTCAGGCTCCCTCCAAAATGATATACAGATATGAATGGAAAGCCCCACCTACATCAGGAGATGAAATCCAATCATCTATTTAAATTTCTTTTAGTAGCTCTCCTTTTACTGGTTAGGTATCACATTAAATTATACAGGTAAACAGGTAAGTTTTACAGCCTCACTTCAGCTTTAATATTTAAACTTTCATTCCATCTGTCCTTTTGCTTATGCTGTTATTTTACTTTCTTTTGCCACGCATCTTCCACACAGCCTTACATGTAAAGTACCTTTCTGTTCACCAAGTTCTCCAGTGTCACCAGCATGTTTGTTTATACATAGTTCATATTAAGACCAAGCAATCATGCAATTCCATAGCATAATATTCAGTTTTTCTGATGTTACATTAGTATCCATTACTCAAGTTGTGGGGGATTAGAGGGGAATTCTTGTTCATCAATTTATGAAGCGCAAACCATTACAAAGACTCTATGCATACATACGGTGGCAAGCAGTTAAACATTCAGAGAAAAAGCAGCCAGCAGAAATAATGGCAATAAAGAAGTAACAGCTTCAGTTTGAAGAAGAGCCATCATACACAAAACTGGTACTGAAACTAGAGAGCAAGAAGCAGGTGGGTGGTCCCAGTGGTGCTGTGGGTGCAAAAATGAATATACACTACCTGCCAGATGCCTGCTAGAGTAAAGGACCAATCTATATAATTCTCTCAGGAACATCTGGATTGTGATAATGTTACATTATGGCTTTTTAAGAGATTTACGGTTTTTAATTAGCACACATTATATTTACAGTTTCAGCTTAGAATCCATCATTTTAGCTCGTCTGTAGCTTCCTACAAAATAGAACTTAAAAAACAAAAAAACCCCACCCAACAACTCTTCTGCGAGGTTGAGATTTCAAAACTTTATGTATGTTCTTATGTTAAGTATCTTCAAAAGAAAAAAATCTAGACATAAAGACACAGGGTATAAAACTTGTATCAACAGTTACTGAGTTCTTCCCCACATTTTAAGCGGTTAAAGAAAGTACACACATAGCTTAGAAGTATACAATTGTATAAATGCATTAACAGACCTATTTAATATGGTAGAAAAATTAACTTAAGCAAAAATTGGTTTTCTGAATACAGCAATGCAAAAAGTTTGAAAAATCCCCTATGTACCAAGTTGCAGAACTACAGACCTTAAGAGATACTACAAAGTGGTGCGGTTATTCCGTACTACCAGGTATGTCCGCTGGACTACACCAGAATAAAGTTAGAAAATGGCAATTAAAATAACTACAAGCTAAGGTTCCAACCTTGCTGTACTGCATGTATTTTTAAGCTGGCTGGACATTTAAGAGCCTAGACAAAAACACATACCATGTGCCATGGGCTCATGTTAACACTGCTACTGAAAGTCACATTTCTGTATTTCCTAACATTCGAATTTGCAAGTTTGACTTATAGTGATGTCTGCTTAACTTTTCTAGTAGTTCTGAACTTACTTTGCAAGTCATACTTAAAAAGCTGTATAAGCCTTGGTATAAATACGCTCAGCAGCAAGAAAAAAAAACTTTGAGAAACAGCACTGATTCTTATCCAGTCTATGGATAAATATATGGATGGTAGCAGTGTGATGCTGAGCTTGTAAAACAAATTAAAAGGGTATTCAATGTTGTATCGTCAGTATTTATTTTCCACAAGAAAAACCAAGTAACTCAGTTTTCTAGAGAACTATGCCTAAGTAACAGACACTGCAGTAAAAAAAAAAAAAAAATAGGAAAAAAGAATGTGTGTGTTTCTTCCTGAATTTATTTTCAACTTTTTTTTTTTAAATCAGGGAACAAAAGTATAAATATTTGTTATTATGATTATTAGCATATACACAATTAAGTGAAAACATAAACATACCATATCTTTCCAGAGATGCAGAAACTTGTTCTTTCAAATTCTAAAGTGGGCTTCTACAGTTCTTGTACCTATAATGCAAAACATTACATTTCAGTTTTTGCACTATGCTCCATACCAATCTGAAACTCAATGCAACTTCAAAGCAATACATTCAAGAATGGCCATTCACAAGTTTACAACTGAAGGAAACATATACTTTGAATTATAGAATAGAATCATAGAATATGTCAAATTGGAAGGATCATGAAGTCTAACTCCCCCCTCCTCAAAGGAGTACCTAAAACTAAATCGTATGACTTCCGAAACTAAATCATACTTCTCATAAAAACCAAAACAGAAAATACTTAGTATGTTAGGGAACCTACAAAAGTAGAAAGTCCATACACACAACGTTCCCTATTCTTTGCTCTATAGTGATGCAATTGAGTTTTACAATTCCATTCATCCAGTTAATTACAAATATCCATTTCCTTCTTCTGGAAGATTCTGACAAGATTTTTCTCCTCCACACCCCGCCCCCCCCCCCCCCCCCCAAAAAAAAATAATTTAAAAAATTGGTACTTGTAATAAAAAAATAAAAAAAACGCCAAACCACAAACACCAAGTCACAGATAGAACCCCATCTCGTCCTGGCTGCTGGAGTTTGATAAGCTTTTCTATAAATGGTTCATTTTCAGGGAAGCCATAATTAAACAAGGGACACATGACTAAAACATACTCCAAACATTTTCAACAAACACCTAAAAGCACAACCAATGTAGTTAGGTATATAACTAAAGAAATCTAGTAATTACTTTCCAAAAAGTTACTCACTTGGCACAGAGTATCACATTTTCAGTACTGTGAAGATTTAATACTTAGTTTCTTGGTTCTAAAACTCTACGAACAACAAACAAATCCAATGCAGCTGATTTAGGCTGATCTCCAATATAGATCATAGTTTCCACCAAGGAAACCCTGATCTGATTACCTTAAGAGTACATTCAGGTTTGTCTTAAAAGATGTCAAACCATAGAGAACCTGTCCCCATTCTTTATCAGATACGTGAAATGGGGTGATCCTGGACTGACAAAGTCATGCCAGTAAAGCTCTACAGCACTAACAGTTTGTGTACAATTCTTTGTATTTAAAGAAAAAAAAAAGTTAAATAGGGCATCCTACCTGTTTCATGAAACAAGACTGCTATTTCAACACACAATTACGATAATTATGTGGATTTATGTACAATTAGGATTAATGAGTTAATGTTATGCAACTGTGTCAATAAAACTTTACCACCATTCAGAAGAAAAAAAAAGAATAATTGTATCTGAACAATATAAGACAGTAAGTGATGATCTTCCTGTTTGGAGGTGGCGCTTCTGCTCCGTACCAATAGCAGAAATCCAGAATATCTCTCTTATATTCTATTAGAGAATAATTCTTCATTCACCGTGATGCCATTAGGCAAACTCAGTTAAAAGTATTCTGACAAATCTGACCAATATTTTCACACCTTGTATCACAGGGCTTCCAGCTTAACTGCCAATGTATGTATTTGTTCATCTAAACACAGTGCAGCGTCACCTATATAAAATTCACTCACTCTCCTCTAAGGTACAAAAGAGCCAACAGAGTATGAGCAGAGTACGAAGTACAGCATGAAAAAGTATCAAACATATATCTATCAGGGATCTTATGATTATTGCCCATCAAAAAGAAAAAAGAAAACAAAGGTTCCAAATACAACTGAAGCTATGTAGTTTAAGACAGTACAATTTACAGAAGAAATAAGACCACAGTGGAGGAGATGGGGACAGGGGATTTGCTTAGTAACATGTCACTAGCAGCAGAAGAGCAAGTAATTCCAATAGCACAAAACCGAAGCTCCTGGACTTCTAGTTCTTCCATCTCCCCCCATCAGCTACCAAGGCAGAGTAGGAGTTCAGCAGTCTAGTAAAAGAAAAAATTGCTCAAAGGCTACATGGATGACAACAAAATGAAATATGGAATCTGTAATGCTTGTCTAAAAGGAATGAAAATAATTCCATGAAGTCAGATGTGCTTCAACATCCACCTTTAGTATACTTATTAATTAGCATTAAGCCACATCTGCCTAAAAAAATGCGAGTGACAAACGTGACTAAAAGCATTGCTAACACTATTGCTTCCACTCAACATAAAGAAATCTTGATCTGTCACATGACCAGAACCAAAAGAGCTGCTTTTTTACAACTGCCATACATTTTCAATACGAAAAACAGACTTCAAGGCACACTGAATGATATTAACGAAGATGGTAAGATACTGAATTAATTAAACTGTAGTGTATGGAATCACAAAATATTTAAGAAATTAATTATAAATTATGAAAAATAGTTTGCAACTCTCATGTCTGGCCTGACGAAAGACATTGTGAAGTCACCTCTATCAGGTGCTTAAATGACGTTTTCCACTTTTTTTGGGGCAATAACTATCACGAGACAGAAGCAGAATAAAAAATTCTGTCAGTGCTACCCTAATGAAAATGGTAGGTGTTTTACCTAGTATTATAGATTATCTCACACAATTTCAAATATGTAAGTTCAAATAAAAATAGTTTTCTTCCACGACTGACATCCTTAATATAACATTAATCAAAAAAACCCCAAGTATTCACAAACATCCTTCTTTCAATGAGACATCCAGGTCATAAGAACCATGCAAACAGAGTATTTATCACCACCTTAAAACTTAAAGAGCTCAACCTTTGCAACCAAGAAATACCAGTACTTCACAAAAGTGACATGCTCTCTTAAGAGCTCCTGTGTTCTTGAACTCTCATGAGACTTGCAGGTTGTGTGGACTATAAGTATGTATTCCTCTGGTGCACAATAGGCGAGTTTTGCTACAACAGCTGAAATATATCTAAGTGCTGCTACTGCAGCCAGTTGTACGCTAGTATACCTTGGACTTTCTAAAAATAAAATAGGGTGTATATACACATATTAAACCACAATATTAATTACTAAGACTTTGGACATGAGATGTCACTATGAAATAAAAAATAACCATTATCTGAATAAGGCTATAGAAATAAGAAAGATGAAAACATTGCATTGGAAATAGAAATTCTGAAGAAGTGATAGACCTCTTCAGCATTACCTAGCTTTGTAGAAGTTTTTGATACCTTTTAAGAAAACCAAAAATACCATACTGTAAAATGAAAATATTTTAAATGTTAAAGGAGTCAGCTGAAACACATGACTAACCACAATGCCAAAGAAAAACTTGATTACAACTACTGTAGCATTTCCTGAAGTATTTTGACCTGCAGCCCATTTTAGAAGTTCAGCTCCTTTAAGAGCAACTTCACCACCCTCTAACATCCCAAGCCTGCTGAACTGCAGCTGCTCCAACCTGGGTCCCACAGAGCATACCAGAGCAGGAGTACACAAGTAGTGCCAGAGCCTGGCTGCCTGGACAAGTCTGGCATCTCTCAGCACCACACAAGCTTGGCAACACATTACAGATAGCTCTTGTGCCTCCCCTGCACACAGCTCCCAAAGGCAAGGGAAAAGGGATGTTTATTTGTCATTCTAACCTCCTCATTTCACCAATTCCTTTGGTGTAACCATTATCAAGGAAGTATCAACAAGTCCAAAAAGGGGTTCATCAAAGTAAGGAAGAGTGTGGTCTCCTCTATGAAGCAGAGACGAAGAACTAGCTTCACCCCTAGAACTCTAGCTTGGTCAAGACAGCAGAAGTCCTGACACAGTCCTCACAGAACACTAGAATGAAAAGTAAACGATGCGGACTAATTGTTAACAGAAAATTATGCAACAACCACCAAACCCAAATGCAGGTTCTGTAATTTTCTGCTTGTGATCCCACTGGTTGATGCAAAGCCCACCAAGGCCAAATTTCCATCGGGTTTCAAACTGGGATACTGTACCTTTACAGTTTTTGAGACACTTAAATTTTGAGTTATTTAGTTACTTAGGCCACCGCTTTGAAATTATGGCATAGAAGGATTAAACATGAAAAAAAGCAGCACTCTCCATATCAAGCAGAGAACTGGTACATTAGTTTAAGTTTGTGCCAAAACATTGCTGCCATAATTCAACTCTGGTACAGTCCCACTGTTGACACACTACACAAGACAAGCACGATTCTCAAAGGTAAAGTGTGTGAATATAGAGCATGTTTTTGAAGCTACGTGGACGGATGCAAACAGTAACACTTTTTGATGAAAAGCCTTGAACAGCTACATACTGTGAATATCCTATTCAAGGCTTTTACCAAAAAAAAAAAAACAAAACAAAACAAGCCAAAAAAAGGAGTCCAAACGTCTGCTTCACTAGCTAGAAGTTTCTCTTAAAACACATATACCTCTGCTCTATGGAAATGCAAGTTGCTTCAGAAGAAGCAGGTGAGCCCTCTTACCTAAGACAGTGAAGCGAGTGTCCAGAGGGAAGCCACCCATTTAGTTCCACTCAGCGGAACAACTGCAGCTTCTCCTAATTCTTCACCACCCTGTAAAACATGGGCAAAGAACCATGCAGTATGGTAACGGGAAGAGTATCGGTAAAGACTGACTTCCGCCCCCTTCCTCCATTCAGCAGTTTGCATAATACAGGGAAGCAGGCTCAACCTATTAAAAGTAAGAAGTAGTTAATGCTTCCTTTAAGAGATTCATTCGTAAGAGTATTTGTGAGACAGAACACTACAGTAATATTTAATTTATAATGTAATTTTGCAACCAGTAGGTTATTTTGTCGTCAAAAAGTTCTGTCACTCCTAGCCACAAGAAGGTGGAACTATTCAAAAATAGCAATTTAAACTGCTACTTGTTCATGTGTTACATTGCTAAGCATGAATCCTGGATCTCAATGTTATTTATCTTTTTTTATATTTCTCATATGAGGTTATTTTCCTGAAGAAATGTCTCACCAACTGGTATAGCTACTGAAGTGTTTCTTCATTACAAAGTATTACCTTTACACTGTATTTGCTGATTTTCTGCTAACGAACCAGATACATTACACACATTACTATTCATATGAATTAGCTTTTTTCCAAACTTTCATTCATGGACAATACAGCCTTACGAGGCTGTCAGGCACTGCCTGTAAATACAGGAAATCAACGCAATAAATGTTAAGGTCAAAGCATTTAAGGTGACTAAAGTAACTTCAAGCATGCAATTTGCTCATTGCTGTTGTCTCTGGGAACCAACTAGTTAGCAAAGCTTACAGCACTCTCCTGGGGAGGAGAGGGGACATTATTTTTTAAAAAAGTAAATCTCATGTTCTAAATTATTTGTTACAGACCCCTCTTCTTCCACGTCCAAATCAGAATTTGATCAATGACAGAAAATCTTTCAACACTGCTTCTCTATAAAACTCATAACTACCTTAAATATGCTGGATACTTCAGAAAAAGTGTAAAACATACCTCCTTTGTTTAAAAATCAGTATCAATTCATTAACTAAAGTAAAGCAAAGACCTGGCTTACAGTATCAGAAATTAAGATTGACACTGGAAATGAGATACATGCCTACATACTTTAGGAATTCTCTCCTCTTGTCCCTTAATTGTATATTCTATTTTTAAGAATTAGTGGCTTTTACCTTCAGGTATATGAATAACTGGTGTGGGGAGGAAGAAAGATATTTCCTGCGTTTTTTTTTTAAAAAAAAAAAAAAAAAAAAGATGAATTCTCTATGGGCATTCACTAAGTAAACTGAAACCAAAAGTTGCAGAGGCAAAAAAAAAAAAAAAATCTTTCCTATGGGAAAAACTAAGATGATGCGTATTTACAAAAATGTAAACACTAAATTTGTTCCGTGATAAGCGGCATATCATGTACTATACTAATTATTGTTTATACAAAACTTTATATGCTTAAACATGTTCACAATTAAACATACTTATGACTATTAAAACTTGACTTAAAGATATTTTCCCCTTTAGTTATGGATTTGGTCAAGTGGAACCTGTGAATTCATGGAGAACTAGTGAAGAACACATCAACAAAGAACACCTTCATAATGAAATACACATGATTTTCCACTGGGGTACATGTCATATTTCCAAAGCGGCTTTTCTCCTACAAAAAGTGAAGTTAAATGAAAAGAAAGATAATCTGTTTATTTTCTCAAGTCCACGAGAACACGAACAAACTCAAGGTGCTCTAACAAAGACTAACAAGCTGAGAACATCACTAGATGTATTTAAAAAATACACAGTTTTAAAGTCCATTCAGAAAAGAATCAACTTTTGCATATGGCTTTAAGCAGCAGCAGTAATTAAAAAAAAGACTAAAAGTTTTGTTTGCTATTTAAAATAGGATAAAACCCACACAATGCTAGAGTTTTGAAGAGGACTGGACTAAAAGATCTAGGCTCTGAAAAAGTTAAACATCTCTGCTTTTTCAAGCCTCCCTTCCTTCAAACAATTTTTTTTTTTTTTTTTTTTTTTTTTTTTTTTTTTTTTTTACACAGTCACACAATCATAACCCTAAAACCCCGCAAAGAAATCAAACCATTTATTTTGCCATCTAACTTGGTGCTTTTATTTCTAAGTTCTTGGGAGATACTCAGGATACTCCAGTGAGGCAAAATAGCAAACAACTCTGGTAAATGGAAAAAGAACTTGTTAATCCCAGTATGAAAGATGCCACATTAAATAGCAAGCATTTAGAGTGGAGTGGAAGGTATTCATAAAAGAGAGATGAAATATCTGTAATATTGGATGGAAATAATTTCAATTAAAGGTATTTTTCACCCCTATAAACCTAAGTAGTGGTCTAGCTCTTCTTCCAAGGTTGTCTGTATTGAATTGACAGAACATTACTGTTACAAAGACTAGTCATAAGCACTGCAAACTGTATCCGTTTTAAAAGACAAATGTATGTGAGGAAAACTATGAAATACCCACAGCAATCTGGTAATGCACATATTTTCAATTCAACACACTCACTGAACACTGAGTTTCACAGTATTTTCAAATTTTAAAAAAAGTACCTTTAACTGTTTACAAAATAAAAGGGCACAAAGCATTTAGTGCCATCACACAAACCAATCAGCTTGTTAAAACTGTAAAGCCCATTTTCCAGCAGTTTGCATTCTTATCAAGAGGTATCTCTCACCATCTCCGTTATTCTCCCACCCAGTCATAGATGTCTAACAATGGAGTTAAACTTACTTCTCCCTTAGCACGGAATCTCTCTCTAACTGGATGCTATTTGCATGAATTAGGAACTTAATCTTATCTTTTAGACCTCTCCCTTTCAAATCAGTCAAAAAAAAAATAAAACTGACAATACAAACACATAGGTTTTACTTCCTTAGGAAATCAAAGCTAAAATCAGGTGCAATTTCACACTGAGCAACTTTTCAGTAGACATGCAAGAGACACAGTAAAACTAATCTGACAAGTTGATTCTCACAGAGCCTCAGGTTTGCACAGCCTCCTACCGAGGTAGGGAAGTTTCCGTACAGACACAGAAGGACCAACTCTGAAGTGATGCGCAAGACAGTCTTTGTCTCAGAATTAGAACATCAGTTACACAGAAAGAAAAATAAACACGTATTTCCATTAACCAGACAAAAAAAGCATAACTACAAGCCCATAGATTACAGGTTCTTGCCACTTAAAGGAGAGTTGTGGAACATGTTTTGTTTCCTAAGCACTAGTAACTTCTGAATGACCATGTCATGTCATCTTAGGCATCCAGTTTACAAATTGACTGTGAACCATAAGAACCCATAGTGTTCCTTTGAAAGAAATACTGGGGGTACACTGAAAAACTGAAACCCAGCAAGTCCTGTAGTCAGGAGTGACAGATGACACTGACAGGCAGGGCAGCCTGTTCACAGGTGAGCAGATCCAACTCTCCGGACTGGACAGAAGGTAACAGGAGCCAGCGAACATGCCTAATTCGTTAAGCAGGCCTTGCACACTAGTTATGCCCCCTCGCAGTACTTCACGTACTCCCACCTCCCCGACTGCCACAGCCGGCCATACCGCAGGCACCCAGGCGCTCCCTGCCACCAGCAGCAGCCCCGGGCAGAGCGCACCGCCGCTGCGCCGAGCCCAGCCGGCAAACTGAGGCGGGGGCAGCCTGGGTTCACCCAAGGTCGCCCAGTAAGCCCGGTCTCCCCGGGGGGGCGGGCTGAAGCCCGGAGCCGCCCGGCCTTCCCGCTTCTGGGGAGGGACGGGGCGGCCCCGCACCCATGTGCCCGACGGCGAGGGAGGCAGACGACCACCGAGGCCACGCACCCCGGCTGCCGGCGCCTCCCGCCCGCCTTTCCCACCCCAGGCCAGGGATCTGCCGGGCGACGGGAAGCGGGCAAGGGCCGCCTCCCGGCCCCCTCCCCTTGAGGGCCGGCGTCAGGCGGGCGCCATCCCCCCCCTCCCGGCTCTCCCCCGGGCCGGGCGCTGCGCAGCGCCTACCGACCTGGGCGCCGCGGCCTGCTGCTCCCGGTCACTCCCGCCGCCGCCGCCTGGGCTCATGCGGGGGCCGCGCCGCGCTCGGGGCCGGGCCGCAGGCGAGGATGAGGAGGCGCCGCTGCTGCTGCCGGTGGAGCCGCCGGGGCGGAGAGAGACAGGGCCGCGGCCTGGCGGGGCGGGGAAGGGAGAGGCGAGCGGCCTTGGCGAGGCCGGCGGGGCGGGAGGGCGGGCCGGGCCCGCGGGTGGCGCCTCCTCTCGCCGAACTGGTTCGCTCTCAGCCCGAGCCCCACGCCACCATCTTGGGAGCAACGCGGATATCGGCGCGGCGCAGGCTCGGAGGACTGGCGGCGGGCGGGGGTGGGCAGGAAGGAGGACCCACTGTGTCCCGGCGTGCAACGCGGGCGGGAAGGGAGGGGGGGGGTGCGTCGGGAGGTGGGCGGGCGGATGAGGCGGCAGCGCCGCGCTACCCACCGCGCGAAACCATAGAGTTCCCGGGGCCGATTCCTTCCTGCCTCTTTCACCCGCGGCGCCCGGCGGAAGGGCGGAGAGGCGGCGCCTACGTGCCCGCAGGCGTGAGGCGGGCGCCGCCATCTTGGAAGAGGGCAGCGGGGCCGAGGGGAGCTCCCTTCCCTATGGCGCGGCGCTCCGCCGGGAGGTGACGCGGCGGGGGCGGGGGGGCTGGGGGGCGGAGCTCCGAGTCGCGCGTGCGCGGGGTGAGGGGGGGGGGATAGGGGGAGGTGAGCCCCCCGGGCGGGGTCGGCGGGAGCGGGTAGGGGTGTGTATGCACACGCGTACGGGCACATGTGTGTGCGTGTGTGTAGGGGGGCACAGACACGTGAACACGTGTATGGAGACGTACGCGAGGCGCGTACGTGTATTTAAACGTAAATATTTTTTTTTTTGGGGGGGGGGGGGAAGGGGAGTTTTGAGGGAGTTTTGAGGGAGTTTTAAAAACAGCAGTAAAATTTGCGTGGCGGCGTCAGAAGCAGGCGGACCAAATAATTTCCGAATTGGGCAACGCGAGGGAAAAATCGACTTTCTGGGATGTTGGCTCGTTTTAGGTATTAAAAATGTGGAGCTGCGACCATGGGGGGGGGGGGGGGGGAGAGGACTAAGTAGAGAAAAAAGGAAAGCAGATCTGAGTCTTTTTTACATTATCCCAAACCACAACATCCCTCAACAGAGGGAATTAAATAGAGGTGATTCTACCCTGGCAGAGAGTATATATATTTTTTTTTTAAAGTATAATCGAGAAGCATGAGTTCTTAAATGTTAGGATAAGCTGTTAAAACCATAAACGTAAATCCTCAAAAGCGTGATACTGAAGCCAAGTATTTGTTCCGGGCCAGGAAATGAGTGTTTTAAGATCTTTTTAAGAAGAGATGGATACGTTACAGCTTTTAGCACAATTTTGGAAGACCTACAGGGTAATAATGGCTGGTGAGACCAGTGGGCTCAAACCACATCGTCATAAATCAGCGCGGAGAGGCCGGGGACTCATGAGGAACATGGTGGGCAGGTGTGTCGTGGAAATATTAAGGCTAAACAAAGGGCTCTCCTGACTGCAGTGTGGTCTGAGAGCTGGGTGCGTGGTGGCGCTCAGATGGACATCGCTCTTCATCTAAAAATAGTCGCCGAAGGGAACACTGACATCTGCGCCTGGAGGCTCCCTCCCATGCAGCAGCGAAACCCGCCAGCTCGGATGTATTAAAATTTCGGACCCAGGACAAGGTTTATTGTGCCATGAGCTTTCCTGTCACTTCAGAAGTAATGAGAAAACTGGGTCTGGAAGATGCACCCTCTCGCTGCTTTTCCCTTGCTCTCTTGCAGAGCCTGCGTGTCCAGTCCCTATTCCTGCTTGACTATAAGGATGCTATGGGGAAGCATGTCACAGGCTGAAGTCCAAGTAAGCAATGTCTTCTGCTCTTCCCCTGCCTACAGAGCCAGGCTTCTCATCACAGAGTTGCTCAGGCTGGTCAGGCGTGTTTGGTTTTGATAAATCCATGCTGGCTGTTCCCAGTCACCTTCCTGCTCTGAGTCTGGCAAAAACCTCACAGAGTTTTAGGTGAAGCTGGTAGGCCATAAGTTGCTCAGATCCTCCTTGCCTCCAGCCCCTGGAGACCTCCCACGAATACCACAGTCATTCAGAGATGACAGAAGGTGGCCTCACAATGACATTGGCCAGCTTTCAGTCTGCTTAGTTGCTTCCCATCTGATCCCATGAGCTTACATATGTCCAGTTTCTCGAAATAGTCCCAAACTTCATCCTCTTCTGTGAGCAGCACCTTTCTCCCCCAAGCTTTGCTGCTACCCATAGGGATCTGGGAGCACCAAGAGCCCACCTGTCCAGTAGCGACAGCACTGGCATAGTCTTTTCTGTGTCCTGTGCCACTAGGTGCTCTGCACCATTAAGCAGCAACGCCACAGTTTCCTTAGTCCTTTTGCTGCTGATGTACCTACAGATGGCTCTTACTGTCTTTCACATCCCTGACCAGTTTCAACTCTGGCCTAGCTTTAGCCGTCACAATTTTATCCTTGCATGCTTAGATGATGTTTCTAAAGCCCTTTCTGGAAGATATCCCACTTCATCCTTGCATGGAAGCTGTCTCCATACCTTTTATCAGGACGTTTGGTCATCTTGCATCCTTATAGCAGGAAGGACCAGCACTGCTCAAACTATCCAAGATAGGGACACCGTGGATTTATACGGTGACGGTCTTTACCCCTTTTTCTTTCCAAATAGTAGCTGACACTTGGTTTGGAGTTGGGTTTTTTGATCCTTGCAGAGCATCAAGTGCATTTTTGTCTATGGAACTATTGATTGCAATCCTATGATCTTGTCCCTGGTTATTACTGGGCAGCTCGTGGCCCATCACTGCTCTGAGGTAATCATAGAATCATAGAATTGTCTAGGTTGGAAGGGACCTTTAAGATCATCAAGTCCAACCATTAACCTAACGCCGCCAAAACCATTGGTAAACCATGTCCCTAAGCACCACGTCTACCCATCTTGTAGATACCTCCAGGGATGATGATATTGCTTAGACATGTCAAGGGTTTTCCTCTGAAGAAACCGATGCAATTGTGAGGAAGAGGCAGATGACAGCAGACGGAGGAAATGTGCAGGATGGATCCAGCTGGTGTGGATGCTGGGGTTTGTGTGTTGCACTGGCTGGATGCAGAGGTACGGGAAGGAGACTTCTCGGAGTAGGACACAGGTATGAGAAGATCTAGCCTTCCTTCTGCTTTGAGGAGGTGTGAGACAAATCACATTGGCTATGGATGTGCGAAGAATGGTATGTTAAGGAATATACCCAGGACAAATCGCTCTATAGCAGTGTTGCACGGGTGACCAAGCTGCCTGATGGATTTCACTTTGATTCTGCTGGGGATAAATTGCTATTTTGGGGGGAAGTATTACATCACACTTAATTTTTATATCATGTGCTTGCAACTTTTTACTCTGAAGTAGCTCTACTAGCAGTAGATTAACTGTGGCCATCGGTGTGCCCAAGTTATTTCTGCTACAAAGGGGATAATTGTACGTTCCTGCCTCGTTTATGTATGTTACATATTCTGAAGTGCTCGGATATTAGGCTACAGAAATGCTTTTGCTGCCTTGAGTGCTTTCAGCTACTTTACATTGGCACAGCCAGCTGCTGGAAGGCAACTGGATCTGCCCAGCTGGGCAGACTCTGAATTTGGAGAAATCGGATTGCAATTCCCAGTGGAAAAGCCGCCGCTCCCTCCCTGCTTCCTCGCTAATCCCTGCGGCAGCTCGAGGGCCTGGGTGTGGACTGCAGCTGAGGAGAACAAGTGGTGGCACTGTGTTTCGCAGCGATCCCCTCCACAGGGCAGGCTCCAGTGAGATGCTTCACTTGCGTGACTGAAGGAATGCTCGGTGGAAAAGTAAAAGTCAACAATTCTAGCTAATAACTTGGTCGCTAAGTAGAAGCCCTGCAGAAAATCTAATCTTAGCGCCTGAACATTTGGAAACAAGTGTCTTTTTTTAACTGCTGAAAGGGGATGAATACAACTGGCCTCATACACAAGTTGTGTGGAACGGGCAGCGGTTTCCAGCAGGAGGAAAAGGACATTAAAAATAGAATCCCCAGCCTCATTCACCCTTTACTTGTGACGCTGGACAAATGCCAGCATGAGCCAAGACTGCTGCGTATTAATTTCAGTAGATGTTGATGTCTCACTTCAGAGCTTTGTAGAAAATAGTTTCCTCTGGAGATGTCTTTGTAAACACACACACAACATTGCCTGTTCTCATTTCATGTGAAAACCCCAGTACAAATGACCTGATAGTACCTTTTTTTTTGCTGTTGATTTCAAATAATTATGTGAGTGAAAATTAGGTTGTGAAGCTCTGTAAGTGTAACCCCTTAGATGATAGGCATCTTTTTGTGAGCAATCTACCTTAGTTAATCCTCTTTAGACAGAGGGAGTACACTGAAGTGTTAGGAGCCTTTGGGCGCCAAGCCAAATGCTACAGCTTGCTGATAGCTCAAGCTTTTGTGCCTCCCTTTGCAGATAAAAAAGATAAAGAAGGGGAAAAGATCATCAGCAATATAATGAAATACTGAAGTTGTGAGTTAGAGCTTAATCTGGGCAACAGGGAGATAAAAAATCCCTGTAGTGGCTGGGTGGTGATGATAGACTGTGGTGGTCTGTCCTCTCTTCTGTTCCTCTCTTTTTCCCTGGCAGAAATTTGGCGGCGAGGATGACACTCTTGACTCAGATCTCGTTGTTTTCAATGCAGACATCAGGGACTTGAGCTCGTAAGGCTGTCCGTAGGGGACTGCAAGTCAGTTGGCTTAATACAGTGTAATCCTTATTTTAAGCAGGCAGTGAATCCAAGACTGTGTGGTGGAGGCTGCGTGGCCAGGAAAGCAGGCAAGTGAGGTGCTTTGAGCTCAAGCCCTGGATGTAGGAGAAGGCAGGTCACAACTGAAGTGGGTGTTGTTTCTAACCTTTTCTCCTCTGAGTCCTGTCATGATGGCGAGGAGTTAAATTAAAGTGGTTAGTTATGTGCCCCCAAAACCTTAAAACCTGTCCAGCCCCTTCTTCCAGCCCACTCTGCCCTTTGCCACTTATGGTAAATGTGACCTTCCTTGTACTAAGAGCTGTGGTAAAACTCTTAGTGGGGTCGGACACGAGTGAAGCAAGTGGAAATAGGGAAACAGGCACTTTGCTTTTCAAAGGCCTCTGGGGATGGCCCAGATATGATTCCCCCTACCTCCCATATGTTTTTATACCTCCCGTATGTTTGTGTGGTTTTTTTCCCAGTGTTGATTTTTAATGTCTGAAACCAGTCTTAGCTTTGATGTGTAGCAATAGCAAGGAGCATACTTAAACTCTACCAAACTCTACCAAATTACTGCTCTTTTTATTCCCAAGATAGAAACATTAGTTTGAAAATTACAGAAGCTAAATGCAAGCAATATTCAGAAAAGTTTGTTTCATTCCTTGACTAAACTTGATATCCACTTTTGTCTGGTATGCCTCCAGTTAACTTAAATTCCCACTGGAGAACGAAAAGGTGATGAGTGATCAGTGAACATACTATTGAGAGGGGTTTTCAATATTTCATTCTGGGACCTGAACTACTTACGTATAGTTCTTCATTTTAACCTGAAGGATTGAACTTTTCCGTGGTCATTTCTGAAGGGCCGTGCATGCTTCTGAGTCCTGAGAAGCATACTTGTTCTCCCCTTTCCCCACACGAACAGGCGAACCGGTCTCTTGGTTAAGGTGTGATGTGGAGGTTCATGTTACCTTGGAGCAGTTTCCACTTCTGTCTCAAAGACTAATCTTGATCGAGTGAGGGTGTTTCGGTTCCTCCCTGCGAGCTGACGGAGATTTCCCACTGCATTTTGCTGAAATAAGCTTGTCGTGAGAGAGTCTTTTTTTCCCTGAATGCTTTGCCCGGCACAGTGGCCTCTGGAAAGAAATAGGGTGAAAGGAGAAGCAGCTTGTGCGCACCCCTCCGTCTCCAACTCTAGTGTACCACCTTTCTGCCAGCCTTGCACTTACCTCCTCCAGTCTTCTCGAAGGAGCAGAATATAGACATTTCTGTTCTTCCTCATGGGATGAGGGGTGTGCGCTTCGCTGCAGGTCTCCACGGTATTTCCTTTGGTCATCTCTGCAAATGAGCTGGAAATGCTCTTTTTTTTTTTTTTTTTTTTTTTTTTTTTTGACCATTCTACATTCTTTCTGGTTCTGTGCCGTGAGGATGCCAGCACTGCAGAGATTTTCAACCGGTTTTTTTTCTGCCTTTTTTCTCTCTGCTGCGCTGTATCGCGCACTTTTTTACATTCACAGCTTGGCCCTGGTGCCTGACGTGGTGTCTGGTTTCAGGAAGAAGTTGAGACCAGTAGATGTGAAAGATGCTTGGGAGCAGTGCTTTTCTTTACTCGAAGATTTCATGGGGACATCTTAGTATGTTCTGCAGCACGCAGCGCAGCTGAAACCGCCTTGCTTCACATCGCTATGCAGGTTTGGGTTAACTGTTGTTTCGGTTGTAAAAGAGAAGCCTGACTGACAGCTGTTTTTCTGACCACATGCCTACATTATTTTTCCAAGATATATATAGCAGTCTGACTTGCTGAGCAGAGCAAAATGACTTTGTGCAATTAATGTGACATGCTTAATAATGCTTGGAAGGGTGCAGGCATCTGCAGTTATCAACCTGACATGGCTAAAAAAAAATATCTGACAAGCAATCCCAGCGCAAACACAGCATATGTTTTTATAAAACAAGGGACCGCACAATGCCCAATTGGTAATATTGCTTTTGAGATGAGACACACTATTTTTCCAAGAGAAACTTGTTTCATGCCAGAAACTGACTTTACCCTTGGGTTATACTACAGGGTGACAAATTCAATGTACTTTTTTTTTTTTTTTCCTTTGGCATTGTAATGTCATAATTACTTTCCTATTTAAACAGCTCGTTCCTTGAATACAAAGTATGGTTTGGTTATTAGCACTGCAGCGGCACCTTGGTGAAATCAGGTCCAACCAGCTATCCATATTTTTTCCAGTTGATAAATGATTTTTAAAAGGTCATCATGACATAATTGAAAAGTTGAAGTCTCAAGTAATTAGCATACAATATGCAGCTTTCCACACCCAGTATTTTTATACAGCTGCATTAGTAATACTGTTGTCTGGGGAGGTTTTAATTTGAAAAAGAGGGCACTCCCGAGGGGTGTCTGCTTGAAGATGAAACCTTATTTAGCTTGAGAAGGAAAAGCATTAGCCACAGCTCCAACCTCTCTTGTCCCAGGTGCTAGAAGATGTTAGAAGAGAAGTCCGGTTCCCCTCCTTTCCTCAGCAGCAATACTTATTTTACTGTAGCTCTTCCTGCCACAGAGACAGCTATACCAGGTTCGACCTCCTGGAGCTAGTGGGACCCTGGGACCTGTTCTTACCCAAAAGGTAGAATATACAAGTCACAACATTTTTTTATCAGTATATAAACACCAGATGCTTGGCTGGCTGCCCCTTGCAGGAAAACGCAGAAGTAAGAGGGCACGGGGGATGAGAAGGAGAGTTTAAGCTGCCTCACAATGTCTTGTCCCAGTGAATTGCCTGGTTTTAGTATTAGGTGGACATTTAATTCCTGTGTTTTGGGTCTTGCTCCCCGCCTTACTTCCAAGGAGCGTCAGAGAAGGGGGCAGAAGGACAAGGACGTGGAAGGCATTGACCATTAAGGAGCATAGTTGGGGAGAAGGGGATGAAAATGTTAATTTATTACCAAAGTGGGAATGAATTGTGTTTGAACCCAGAGGTTAAAATTGCTATAACTTGTTTGTCTCCTGAGACAACCACTATCCCCAGTGCTAAGCTCGCCCCGGAAGCGTAGGATTGAGAGATGCCATACAGATACCTGCTGAAAGATGTATTTTTATGCTTGGTGTCCTGCTGGAGCATGTTGCAGGCTGCATCTGACCCGTGTGCCTGCATTGCCTTTCTATGGAAACTACTATATAATCTCCGTCTCAGCCCCATGTGACATTGGCATGTGGCCAGGTCACACCTCTTGACCCCAGAGCTGAAATACACTCTGGACTGGTAATACCCGTGTAACAGAACGGGTCATCCAAGCCATTATGTACCCAGCAAATGCATTCAGTAAGTGTTTTGTCTGGAAAAGCATTCAACATCTATCCCATACATGTCAATCCACCACTGCCCAAGCACAGATCTATGGTAAGGGATCTTCTTTGCATTCGTGATTTTGCTTTCACAGTTTTGCTTTCTTAATTTTACATTCTGGAATATTAGAAAATAATATTTTCTGTCTGTCATGCCGAAGAAATACAGGTATTTTCACTGAGAAAGTGAAATCCTACGTGACAGAGGAAAACCCAGTTGAAATACGTGGGAGTTTTGCCTGAATAAGTAGTGAAAGGTTTGGCCCCTAGGGTGGAAATAGACCTTGGAGTTTTACCAAGATGCTTCAGAGCTCCTTGTTCCCATTGCTTTTCTCTTTCAAATGTGATGACTGGAGCTATCTAGATGCAGAACTTATTTGAACTAAAAATAAGTATCTTTTAAAACAGGATCTTCATTCTCTGGTCTCTCAGAAAGTCTGCTCAGGTATGAAACAGTTTATTGCTTTTGGTGCTGATTTTCTAGGCTGGTGTTTAATCTGTGGGAAATGTGAAATGCTGATTGTACTTTACTTATATGGAAAAGGCCCAGCTTGTGAGCAAATTATTGTGTTGCTAAAGATTGGACAAGCTCCTTTGAACTATTTTCTTTACTAACCTACAGTGACCTTTATTGCAGGCACTTAAAAATGAAAACCAGCGACTTCACAGTGTTTAGAGACATTGAAGAAGAAATATAGTGCTCTTCGTGCACATGAGAATCAGATTCAAACAGATACAATAAACGTTAATTGTGACTTCTTGTCAGGTTTTCCTTTGTAAGCCTACAAGTTCCCTGACAGCCTTGCAATTACAGAACGAAATATTAAAAAAAAAAAATCACAGGGTAGATGTGATTCTGTGCCCAGGGATTATTCTGTAACCTTGAAAGGTTGAACTGACACCGCTTCTGTGAAAGGAAGCAGTGGGTGAGCGCCTATATGCTTTTTCACAAGTGACATCTGATTTAAGAAGTACCTTACCTGGTATCCTCACTGTTCTAAAGAGGATATTGAAAATTAATGCCATTGCACGCTTCTAAATTGATCAAAATTGATGTCATTACAGGCATAAAGGCATTGTAAAGCTGGATGAGCACTCACAAGGCGTAACTTCAAGGGTAAGACCCCTATATGGTGTAGATTCTGTAGCAGTGGATATCATGGCGTAGTCTGCTGGTTTTTGGTTTCTTTTTCTTTCTGTATGAGCAAAACTGGATTCTTGTCAGTTATTTAGGACTTCTTATCTGTAATGACCATAAAGGAGGTAAAAACGTACAGTAAATTTTAAGTTGGTGTGCTATTGGAGCTGAAGTCATAATAATTGCATCTTTGAGACTCGATCACCAGTGCAAACTTCCATGTTGGAATGGTAATTTTTCCTTCAGGGAACAAATTACCCTCTTCAGCTTCGAGTGAACAGCTGGAAATTGCTGAAGGATCTGTCCTTCAGAATGAGGGGAAATGCGGTAAATTGCATTGTGTAGCATGGGGGTTTATCTTTCATTAAAGTATCCGTGTTGATGTTTCTAAGACTGGCATGTTACATTCCAGAAGGAACATCCTTCCGTTTTCATCTTATAATTTTGGTTGATTCCATGCTTACAGACACCATTATGCTCTCCACTGTTCAATTAAAACAGATGAGCTCCTAAATGTAGCAAGGCACCCCCTCTACTTTTTTTTTGATTATCCATAAGAACACTCCTACTGAACCTGGAAGCAAGATTTGCTCAAGAAAATCTTTGCCCTGAGAGTGAATATTGTGGTTTGATTTCTCTGCCAAGACTCCAGGCTTCTCAAAAGCTTAGTTATAAGCATGTAGGATCCTCAGTGAAGATTTATATAGTATATTAAGTGCTTGTCATCGTTTATGAACTGGAATTAGAGTTGTAGAGTGATTTCTAATGCTATAATGCTCGTAATACTAGAATTAGTACTTTCATACAGTGTGTCATAAGTCTGTCATATGCTTAATTACTAATTAAGACATAATTAGATGAAACACTGGTTATCACGCCTAAATCTTCTCTACCCGCCCCCCCTCCGAATAAAGTAATGCCAAATCCGTAAAATCATGAACTGAAAATAGTTGAAAATAATATCAAAATTAGCGTCAAAACACTCATGACTAGATATGAGCTCTGAAGTTTAATACCAAGTGAAGTTCTGATCGTCAGTCTTACTGTGGCAATATGCAAATATTTGGGTAAGGAATACACAAGGAACAACAGCTCTATACTTCATGTTGAACTTTCCTTAGAAAAGAAAACACTTCTCATGCGGTCCCATCACAGACACAGAGGGCATGCAACCTTTATCTTCCTTCCACAGACACATGTTTATAGTGAGGGAGAACTGGAGAGGCCACCTCACAGAGTGACACCCATTGGTGACTCCTTTGTGCTCATCTTTCAGTTTCCACTCTCTTAAATTAAAAAAAACAAACAACCAAACACAAACAACTTATCACAAGAGAAGCCCATTTTCCACGCTGTTTAAGCCACAGACTATAGGGAAGTCATGTGAATGATGGAATATTTGAACTGCAAAGTCTTTTACGTTACATTTACATTAAACAACATCCTAGGGCAAGCCTTCTCTGACCTACTCGAGCAGATAATTCTCTTGTGTACGGAGATCATGATTTGTTTCATTTTTAAGTGTCTGTTGCTAGCAGTGGTTGGGCCAGAAAGTTTTTTGGTTTTCTTAGCTTCTTTGTTTGTATTTATCTCTGTGTGTGTGTGTGTGCGCGCGCGCACATGCATGTTGATGCATGAAAAGACGAGGGAAACGTATGATAAAGGCTAGCATTTGAAAAGATTGTTTTGGAGTATTGAAACCTACTTGTATTGAGGTATCATATACTTATGACAAAGGCAATTTTTATTATCCTGATAAGCAATTAATAGGAAAACAACAGTGGCTTATTTTTAATTGGATGTTGCATGGTTTGAATGACTCCACATATTGTTAACATAAAATGGGTATAAATGGAATAAATTACTAATTGTTTATATAGAGGCATTGCAAATCTAAATGAGCATTCATAAGGAATGACCTTAACTGATAAGATCCTTATATGATGTAGGTTCTACATCAGCAGTTATCACTCTGTAGTCTGCTGTTTTACCATTTCTTTTTTTTTTTTTAACCATATGAGGAAGAATTGATGTTTGAAAAGATGTGTGATATTGTTAGCTTTGTGTCTGTGAAAATGTTTTTAGTCAAGGCAGCATAGATAAAAGGGCTGCAGGGAAAGCATCAGGGAGGGATGTCTTTGCTCCACGGGTGCTGGCAGAAGCTGATTACTGAGACAGAGTTGCTCCCTGGAAGTTTGTGCCAGGTTCTGGTAGCTGGAAAGAGTGATGATTACTTTAGAGTTGTCTGTGAAAAACTAAATTTTTATCTGTAGATAAAGCAATTATAAAGATACCATATGCACTGCTATCACAATACTGATGTCTTACCCCCTTGGGAAACTAATGTGAGAGGCTTTGGACAGCCCCTCTTTGTTGACAAGGAAGGTCATATGAGGCAGGTTTTGCAGGTTCAGACCATTGTACCGTTCTTTGCAAGAAGAGGGATTGTAATGTGGGGAAACCTTGCTATAGACCCAAATTCTCTTTCAGCTGTCTCGTGATTTGAGTTTTGAAACCTGATTTTTCATATATGAATTCATGAATACAATTAAAAAGATCTTGTGTCTTTAGTAGAGTTTCTTATGATGGTCTTCTACTATTGTATTTTCTCCCTACTCAATGGAAGACATCTCTGGTGTCCATCTCAGCTGGAATTTCAGGTTCCACCTATATTGTAGGAATATGGTTAAAATAAATATGCCAATTAATTTAATTACTTTGTTCTTTTATTTGATGCATCTATATACGACCTCCAGATACACTTAACACAGAGACAAACTGAGCAGCGAAGTTAACTAGCGTGACAAGTAAGCAAGTACGAACTAAAGGACTAAAAGCTCTCTGGTTTTCTCAGTAACACGCTGGAAATGGTCTGGTTAAACAACTAATTATCCTCAAAGCATCCTCTGAAGTTGATTAAACTTGGTCTTTGCTGGGGAAAGGGACTTTGAACATTATGTCCTCTGAGACATGAGGCATCTGTCTGGGCAACCATGAGGATGCCTCTGAGCTGTGGTGCCTGTACCCTGACAGCACATTAGAGAGACAACTGGCATGCATCACTCCTCCCCCCCACTGCCTACCCTGGTTTTTACTGGAAGAAAACCTGTAAGAAACTCAAGGAAGAATCATGGTGGCCTCCATCAGTCCCCTCATGTGGACATTGAGGGACTGAGACTTTGGGACACACGGCAAAAGGCATTGCATTTGCCCCATAGTTCGTGTGTAGCATCAGAGTTCTCTGACTGATGAATTGCGTGGCTGAAAACGTGGAGAGGTGTTTTTTCAGAGGCCTAGAGTCATAAGCAACTTGACAAATCAAAGCAAGGTACTAGATTTGGACTGGAGAACTGTGGGGTGAGACCTAGTGACCAAAGATGAGGAAAGACTGAGGCACTTAATGCCTTCTTTGCCTCAGTCTTTAATAGTAAGACCAGTTGTTCTCTGGGATGATCAACAGGGATGGGGAACAGAATGAAGCCCCCATCATCCGAGAGGAAATAGTTAGTGAACGACTACACCACTTAGGCGCACACAAGTCTGTGGGGAGACTGGTGGAAGTGCTCACCAAGCACTTATCAGGAGTCCTAGCTAACTGGGAAGGTCCCAGTTGACTGGAGGCTAGCAAATGTGACACCATCCACAAGAAGGACCAGAAGGAGGATCTGGGGAATTACAGGCCTGTCAGTCTGACTTGGTTCTGGGGAAGGCTATGGAGCAGATCATCTCGAGTGCCGTTGCACGGCATGTACAGGACAACCAGGGGCCTAGTCAGCACTGATTTATGAAAGGCAGGTCCTGCTTGACAAACCTGATTTCCTTCTATGACAAGGTGACCCACTTAGTGGATGAGGGAAAAGCTGAGCATGTTGTCTACCTAAACTTTAGTAAAGTCTTTGACACCATTTCCCACAGCATTCTCCTGGAGAAACTGGTGGCTCATGGCTTGGGTGGGTGTATGCTTCGCTGGATAAAAAACTGGCTGGGTAGCCGGGCCCAAAGAGTTGGGGTGAATGGAGTTAAATCCAGTTGGCAGCCAGTCACAAGTGGTGTTCCCCAGGGCTCAGTACTGGGGCCAGTTCTGTTTAATATTTTTATCAATGATCTGAAGCATGGGATCGAGTGCACTCTCAGTAAGTTTGCAGACAACACCAAGTTGGGTGGGAGTGTTGATCTGCTTGAGGGTAGGAAGGCTCTACAGAGGGACCTGGACAGGCTGGATCGATGGGCCAAGGCCAGTGGTATGAGGTTCAACAAGGCCAAGTGCCGCGTCCTGCACTTGGGTCACAACAACCCCAGCAGGGTTATAGGCTTGGGGAAGAGTGGCTGGAGAGCTGCCTGACAGAAAAGGGCCTGGGGGGTATTGGTTGACAGCTGGCTGAATATGAGCCAGCAGTGTGCCCAGGTGGCCAAGAAGGCCAACAGCATCCTGGCCTGTATCAGAAATAGTGTGGCCAGCAGGACAAGGGAAGTGGTCATCCCCCTGTACTTGGCGCTGGTGAGGCTGCACCTCAAATACTGTGTTCAGTTCTGAGCCCCTCACTACAAGAAAGACATTGAGGTGCGGGACTGTGTCCAGAGAAGGGCAGCAAAGCTGGTGAGGGATCTGGAGAGCAAGTCTTATGAGGAGCAGCTGAGGGAACTGTGGTTGTTTAGCCTGGAGAAAAGGAGGCTGAGGGGAGACCTTATCACTCTCTACAACTACCTGAAAGGAGGCTGTAGCCAGGTGGGGGTTGGTCTCTTCTCCCAAGTAATAGGCGATAGGACAAGAGGAAATGGCCTCAAGTTGCGCCAGGGAGGTTTAGGATGGATATTAGGAAGAATTTCTTGACTGAAAGGGTTGTCAAGCATTGGAACAGGCTGCCCAGGGAAATTGTTGAGGCACCACATTTGGAGGTATTTAAAAGATGTGTAGATGTAGTGCTGAAGGACATGGTTTAGTGGTAACTTGACAGTGCTAGATTAACGGTTGGATTTGATAATCTGAAAGTCTCTTCCAACCAAAACGGTTTTATGAGTCTATGATTCTAACAACTTGGAAGCCAGTGCAGTTTATGCAACATGGGAGTAGTGTGGCCTCAGGGAACAAACCTGGATATGCAGCTACACCTTCCACCCCCTTTTATTTCTCAGCTGCCTGAGATCCGTCTTAAGCACAGAGTAACAGCACTTGGGGAACTGTAGCAAAGTCCACGCATCCAAGAAAGGCTTCTAACTCCTTAGCTGACTGGACGGGCAGGAACAGCCCTGGCTACTGCTGCTAGCGGTCACATTCTGAAACAATGTGGGATTAAAGCAGGAGATTTTATACTTGGTGGTCAAATTCTTGAGGGAATGTAAAATGGCCCCCTCATGTCTTCTGCACTGGGGAGCAGATGAGTCATCCTCGCTGCAGAGAGTTACGCACCGAGCAGGGATGGGATTTTTCAGTGCATTCAGCACCGACCTAATAACTTTCTTATTGGTGTCAAGCAGAATAGAAGAGGGACAGAGCTAACCATTTATTGCAGCTGTTTAAGTAAATGGTGCAAGCAACACCTCCTATGTGAAACTTGCAGGAAGGCTGAGGGCATCGGGGTGGATGTCTGAGCCGTTGGGGGGGCGTCACAGAGAAGGAGTTTCCGTTTCAGCTCTTCTGGCTTTTGTTCTCAAAGATTTAAAACAGGTTTTGCCTGGATAACTCAAGTGGCTTTTCCCAACTCCGTCATTTAAGTCTATGGTGCCCAAATTGAATTGCCTTTAACATTAGTCTTTAAATCTTTTAATGTAGTGATTAAACATGACAGGGATTAAGTCCCCGTCCAATAGCAGCTCACCTGGATGCATTGTTGGTTAGATGCAAAGCACAAAGCCAAATGCTCTTAAGCGCCCAAGCATACTGCTCTTTCAAAATGTAGCAAGCTCCGTCACGTCTTGTGATTAGGAAGCATTTCTTTTTTATTGAAGACAGAGTGGAACGAAAAGCTGAAAAAAAGAAAGACTTCCAGAGCAAAAAACCCATAGATTGTGGACATAGGTTAGAACAGAAATTAAAGGATTTTATCCTAACTATTTGTACATATGTATATGGTATGATTTAAATATATTTATGAGGTACCTAGTCCAATGGAAAAAGAACTCAAAAATTCATAATATTCTCAGGTATCCAGGTGAGAGACTAAGTTACACATACAAGGCAAATCAAATAGAGTTTGACACAAAACCTATTAACTAATAAAAACATTCCTCTGGTTGCCGAGTTGCCTAAAAATCTCCTAGGGAATGTCAGAAAGAAGGTGCCTGTGTGAGCCATGGAGCCTTTAATTATATCAGCACACAACATATTTGTTCTTGCGGGATTTTTGCCTCAGTATGTTTTTTCCCTCCTCATCATTTTATGTGGATCTTAAGGTTAACGTACAGTTCATGCATGATTTAAACCCTGTTCTGGAGGCAATGTCCTTTGTTTCCTCATTGGCCTTTTCCTGTGATGATAATCACTATAGCATCTGAGTGCTTCACAGGGCTTTATTTTCGTAACACCTTGAAGAGATGAATGGGTAGCATTACTGTGCTTTACAGATTAACAATAGAAAGTTTGAGGTAAAAAATGAAGTGAGTTTATTCATTTATTGAGGAAAATGTAATTTCAAGAAATTTAAATTGTCTATTTGTGGGTTTTGCTTTTACCTGGAAACCCCTCTGGGTAGTATGATTGTGTCACTCTGCAAGTGTGATGCTTTTGTTTTTTCCTCCAGAAAAATAAAATGAAAATATTTCTCTTCCACGTGCTTGAATTTAAGAGGAACACATTTGGGTTTTTTGCGTTTGCTCTAAATATTTCATTTGAAATCTGTTCTCTTGAAAAGAAGTAAACTTGGTCAGCAGAGCAGTGTCCTTGGCGAGTTGTCTCCTAATGCGTGTTTTCTGTACAGGGGTTACATTATGGTACATGCCACGGCAAATGGAATCAAGATTGGGAGCCTGGGTTTCTAAAAAGCAAAGAAAACACATGGATTCATCATGTTTTTGATACCTGCAGACATACCAACAGCCAGGACAAAAATGCAAGTTTCCCTGCAGAACTGGTGCCAGGTACACAATGAAGAAGGTGGCAGAGAGCAGCTGCCAGCTGCCCTCTGTGGGGTGGCTGAGGCTTTTGGGAGAGCTGGGATGCTTTGTCAGAAACTTTTATAGGCATTTCTGGACAGAAAAGAAACAAAAAAGGAGAGTCTCAATGCCTCTCAGCTCCCAAACATAGAAGCTTTTACTTTAATCTTTCTACGTTGTCTTTGCATGCTGCTTTGCACCTCTCACTCTCTCCTGGTGCCCCGTACTTGCCTTTCTCTGCATTCCTGGTTCTCCCCAGATTCCTGTGCTTCTTGTACCATGTTTTATTTATAGAGTGCTCTTCCTGCTGCCTTGCTCAGCGCCCCTCCCTGCTTTGCTCTTTCATGCTCTCACTACTCAGCCAGTTCCAGTTTTCCCTTTTTGCTCCCCCTGCATGTTGTTTTCCTCATGGTCTTGCCAGCCTCCAAACCTCTGTGTTCCCCATTTTGCCCTCCTGGTCTTCCTTGCCTTTTCCCTTTCCAGCTGCTGGTCCTCATCCGCTCCCTGCCTCCCCCAAACCCTGCAGACTATGCTGATCCCCATCCATTCCACATCCAAATCAGGTGTCTTCTTACACGGTGCTTGGATGGTGTGTTGCTCTTCAATTTCGGCTGATGCTCAGTCTGAAGCATCCCAGAGCTGTAGAAGTGCCGGTTGGGACAAAAGGGAGCACATCTGGCATGTGATGGTCACTTTGAGAAGACCTTTCTGAGGCTAGAGGGGCTGTGGACATTGGGTAGGGCTGCTCAAGGGTGAGCAAGACGTGTAAAATGGGATCCTTTGGCAGGCCTGGGGAGGATGCGGAAGGCAGAGGGATAGCGGGGAGGGAGCATGGGTGGCAGGCAGGGGACCGAGGTGAGAGACCACCCCGTTCTTCCAAGGTGGCCCTTTAGGCACCCCCCTTATTGCCAGCTCCTTTACAGGGTTTGCTTTTCCCATCCCCGCCAAGAGAGCAAGAGTTAATGCGGAGGGTGGCAGCTGGACGTGGCCAAAGCCCTTGGCATGCCTGCGTGACCCGGCCACCGGCACCTGCCTCCTTCACTCTCCCCAACCCGGTGCCTGCTGCACAGGGGGCTCTGCCTCCTGTCTCAGGTAGAAAGGTGGCGTGAGGAGGGTGCCACTTCAACCCTGCTCTCTTTTTTTTGGTGCACGGTGGTGTGATTCAGCTGGGATTTTGTGGGGAGGAGGAAAGGATGCTTTGGTCTTTCACAAAATCCCTTTGCATGAGCTGCCCCAGGAGGGAAGCTGCCCTCTGACAGGAGGTGATTTGAAGCCATGTGTGCAAGCAGGAGTGGTCAGAGCAGTCTTCCAGCTTAGCTGCTGCCTAACCCTAATTTTGAGGTTGAGGAGGGCTGAAGAAACAGGGAACTGGTGCATAAACTGAGGACAAAGCACACTGAAACCGAAAAGGCTGCGCCATGACGAGGAAAGAAACCATCTACACAGCAAAGAAACTATAGTCTGTACTTACTGCTGGGCTTATCTGCACCTTATTTCTGAAAGCTGTTCATCTGTATGGGTAGTACAGCTGAGTTAAGTTTGAAGAAACAAAGACTTTGCCCAAAGGTATTCTCCATCCCAGCAAATGAACTGAAAATATAAAACATATGGGGCAATCTGATTTTTAACAATGGTTAAAAAAAAAAAAAGAAAAAGCTTTTACTGTGTATTTTAAAGTTTCAAGGACAGCAGAAATCACTGGTGTGATTTAGCTGCATCCAGAGAGCGATGCAATCCATATCAGTAGGGATCTGCTTAACACATCTGGGCAGGGTTCCTGCTGGTGGTGACTGCTGGACCTCTTTGCAGTATAATAGACAGTACGTGGGTGTTTTGGGGCCTCCACTCTGGATTCCTCTCTTTGAGCCTGTAATTTCTTTTTCCCTTGTTTGCTGATAGTCACCAGCTGGGTCCTGGCTTGTGGGGCTGGGCTGTCCCACCAGATGGGCATGCACATTTGAGACCGTAGTGCCTCGGACCCTCAGAAAGCACAAGTAGAAATGGTGGAGGCCTTTCTGATAGCTTCAGCTGGTGTATTTTGCTATTATTTTATGTATTTTGGTCTGAGAGCCTCCCAAAAGAGGATTTAAGTCCCCTCACGCTCAGTTTCCCAGGCAAAATAATTATGAGCATTGGAAATAGAAGTGCCTGTGTCATACCCTCCACGGAGAGAAGCAGGAGGTGAAGACAGCAGGCGCCTTGAACACTGCCACAATGATGGTCATTGCGGTAAGCAAAGGTCCCAGGAAGCCTATAAGCTTATAAAAACCCCCTTTCAGCTAAAATAAATCACTGCAGCTTCCCTCTCACAGCTGACCAGAGATTTACTCAGTTTACACTCAGTTTAGGATCCTCCCAAAGCGCTTACAGCCTCTTCTGAACTCCTCCGCACGAATAATCCTCAACTCCTGCTAAGTGTCCGTACAGTCGAAAAAATAGTGTGTATCTTTGTGCTTTCAAATACCACAGTTGCTGGGGGGGGAATCCCTGCTGTTTCCCCCCTCAGCTTTCTCTTTGCTGCTCTCCCCCTCGCTGGCCAGGATTAGGCTTGACTGCTGCCGACTTTGCTGTCTCACTCCCTGCATTGGGGTGCCAAGCGTTACACACTGACGCAGCAGCTTTTCCCCCCTTCCCTCCATCTGCCCCGGCTGACGCCGTTCCCTCAAAGCTCCGGGGCTGCAGTTTCTGCCCGGTGCAGGAAGGTGATGAGGCTTTGAACTTTTGCTGGGGGCTGGCTTGTTGTGGTGGGTCCGAAGAGCGCAGCGAGGTGCAAGGAGCCGGCGAGGGGCCAAGGGGACAGCTGAAAGCTCCAGAGAGAAGGATGCCAGGCGCACTTTGTTTCCCTTCCAGTTTTGAGCCGGCTGTATGTCCTTCCAGGTCTGTCCCTGTGGCTGGGCTGGCTGCAGTCACGCTGGGAAGCTCGAGCCTTTCTCTTTATTTTTATCTATTTTAAATTTTTTTTTTTTAACCATTTCAAACAGTTTTGTAGGAACAGAGCCATAAGATTTTCTTTAATCTTTAAAGGGTGCGGGCTTTCTTTTTCAGAGCTGAATTATTTGTTGTCAAAATATGTGCATAACCTTGAGATCCCAAAAGCCTGTTTCAGGATCTGTGAACAGGCTGCACATGATTCTCTTACAAACTATCACTTTAAAGCACTTCTCTTTCTTCCTCTGGTTCTTCATCTGCCTTACCGAGACTGAGGGGTGAACCAATTGGGCGTTTACTAATATTCTGCCTTGGTAAAACAACACAAAACCACCCACCTTTTTTTTTTTTTTTTTTTTTTTTTTTGAGGTGGAAGGAAATCATTATGAAAATATGTCAGGATGTATATCCATGGGTGCATGTGTGCAGACGTACTAGTTTTGATTCAGAAGTGGAAGTGATGGCAGCTAACATTGACAAAATGCAAGCCCATTTCTGACTTCTGTCAGGCTTTTTCATGAGCCTAAAGCACTGTCACAGGACTCTATAGGTTGTTGATTTTAAAAAATGCAATGAAATTATGTTCCCATTGAAATTGCTATGAATTTTAATGGATATGAGCTATTAATACAGTGAATAAAAATTAAAAGACCTGGCTTTTTGCTTGCCTATTTGAAATATGGTGTTTTATTATTATTGTTGTCATTCTTGCTGCCAGTCTGAGGTGCTGACGCTAAATTTCAGTATTTTTGAAGACTCTCCTGGAAAAACCAAAAGAATCCTGCAGACTACTCACATTGCACTTTAATTGGTACATTATAATTTTCCCTCTTCTTATTTTCCTTCCGTTTTTTAAAAGTACTTTTTAGTTTCTCCAAATCCCTTCATAAATTTACATTCTGGCTTAGCTGGTCAATTTTTCTATTTCAGAAAAATCAAGTCAAGTTGGCTTGGCAAAGCAAATTAATTTCCTTCAAATGCGATGGGTTTCGCTGAAGTCTTAGTTCCCGAGTTCCACAGTCCTCTAACTGCGGAGCTGCATTTATTTAGTCAGATGCAAAGCTGTCCAGCTGGAGGAGTTGTTACTTGTAAAGGCAAGTGTTGGAAAAAAGTGTCGTCCCCTCCCTGTGCTACCTGTATATCCAAGGCCAACTCCAAGTTTTTGGGTGGGGTGCCTGCGGGGCAAGGCTAAGGATGAGCAGTCATGGAAAGGATCTTACCTCTGCCTTTTCTTTCAGGGTGCACACACGTGCTCACACTCTGCCACAGTCGCTTTGGTCTTCCCTGGATTAAGTTTTTAACTCAAGCTGCCCTTCTCAGCTGAACTTCAAAAAACCCAGGAGAGCACATCATCTGGTTATGGGGAGCAGGGATGCAGAACCAACTGATATGAGAGCATCTGTGTAATTCCAGCTGATGCCGTTGCGGAGGCTGAAGATATCAGACTCGTTTCTTTTTTTTTTTTGTTTTAAATTTACACTGTATCCCACTGGCATCAGCAGAGAAGCTTGAGCTGGAGATGATCACATAGACAAGCTTGTCCTTTTTGTTCCATTGACTTTCTTCTTCATCTTTTCAAGAAGTTTTACATGCTCCAAGCTGCTTAAAGACTTTTGACTTTACAGGTTTTTTTCACTGAAATCCTTGTACCTATTTCTGATCGGATTGAAGAGTCTTATGCAGACACAGAACTGGATTGTGAAAGGTCTGTGAATAAGTATTTCAGCTGGTTAATATTCCCTGTTCTGGACAGCAAAATATCTCTGTATGTTTGTAAATGCCAACCATTCTAAGCTCTGGTTCAACGTTTAAATTGCCTGTTGCAAAACCTCATCAACTTTCTCATAATTATTTGTGTACTGGAGCAGCCTCTCTATACAAAAAACCAAAAGTCAAAGAGCAGATCAGGTTGAAGGTGTTCTCAGCCATATTTGTTTCTGTCAGTATGCGTTGAGGGACCGGAGAGAGGTGTGTGAAACTCTTCCCTGTTTGTCTGCCCGGCTCTCCCCTTTGGCTGTGCTCAGAGGATGAACTTTTATGCAGAAATGGGAAAAATCTCAGAGAGAGTGCATGGCTCTCAAAACAGTAGCTTGCCCTTTATAGAAGAACTCGTAGTGGGTAATGATTTACCCATCTTTAAGGGAAAGAAAAATTGGTTGACAATGAATGTTTTTATATGCAATGGAATTTCAAGTTACTAAGCAAAAGGAAACACACATAATGTATAGATAGAGGCATAAAGTGAATCTTTTCACCTAGGCTTTTGGAAAATGCTACCCAAGAAAAAATCAGTTGCATAAAAACCTGTGTCACGCTTAATTCTGTGAACAGAGTGACTGCGTAATTAACCACACTAGCTGGGGATGAGGACACATTAGAAGATCAGGTGAGAGAAGCAGAGTTAAAATAGCACAAAAGTAAGAACCGTGGGGCAGAAGCAATGCTGTGAGGGGAAAAATGACTGGCTAGAAACTTCCATCCCTACACGCACAAGAATATCTGTTATATTTTAAATTCAAGTCATAGCAGACTTCAGAATGTATGCTACTTTGGAAGAGAGAGAACGTCTCTAAAAACATGCTGAAACAAGGAACGAGGTGGAGCATTTCTGAAATACTGAAAGCCTATGTATGTTCTATACCATCTCTTTTCGGCCACAAACCTTTATTCCTAGTTTAGGCATTTGGCCATCCTCGAGTCCCTCAGTAGGCAGTGGGATTCCTGCTTGGCATCTCCAAAAGTGGTAAAGCATCCCTGCTTGTTCATGCAATCCCTGAGAGCAACAATGGGCCTTACTGAAAGTTTTAACTCAGAGTACGCTGAAAGAAGTGGGATATGGCGCATATGCCAAAACGGATCCTGTTTTTCTATTCCATGCCTTCAAAGAAAGCCCCCAAAGATTCAGATTTAGCCAAGCCGCTAAGAAAAAAATGAAATGAATGTATCTGTTCTTACAGTGTGTTTCAATGACAGCAACAACACAGGAAAACTGTCAATAAAAGCAATAAATTGAGTGAGTATGAGTTACCATGTGTCATCGTACAGGGGTGAAAGTGAGACCAGGTAGGGAAATGCAGGGTATCTTTGTTCCTGTCTAGGAGCAGAGACACCATCTCCACTTACACTCAAGCAACTGCCATCTCCTGCCACCCTCGCTGCTTCCTGGGTTACTCACAGCTCTTCTGCTTTGCACAGGCAGTGAAATTTTCCCTCAACGGCTGGTGTCAGTTTAATAATCTTTCCTGAAAAGCACTCTGCTTGGAACTTCTCTCTGTTTTCCCCTGCTAATTTCCAAGTGGGAGCATCACTGCCTGAAAGTTTGGCTGCTTAGGAACTGGGCCGAACTGTGGGGCTGGTTTTAATTTTTGCGCTCTTGCAAACTCAGTCTCTTTTTGTCTCCCCGTGGCCACATTTAGCTTCTCCCAGCTTTTTCCCATTCGCTGATGCGGTAGACCGGGACCTGCTACTCCATAACCAGCCACTCCTGCATCTGCTCCCGCATCCTCTCTGGGACAGTGGGAAGTGCCAGGTCCAGAGGTGAAAGGTCTGAGAAACGCTGGAGCAAGGCAGTTAAAAAGAATGTCCTCTGAGGGGAAAAAGTTTGGTCTCGCCCACCCTCAAAGACTGCTTTATGTCCTGCAGCCTACACTGGAAGATAAGCTCCATTAAAATCAAATCACAACTTTATTTTTAGCACTTAACGCATTCTCTTTTTTCCCATGCACCTTTCCATTCCCTTTTAATTCGTGAAACTCCTGGCCTCGGTTGCCTCCGGTGGCAAGAAAGTGCACCAGGCAGTCGTATGCTGTGAGAAAGGGTTGCTTTTCACCCTTTGCCTTTTATTTTCAGCAGATGCCCTCCTGCTTGTGTATGATGGGAAATGATGAACAGGACTCACTTTCTTTGGTGCCATTCATTATTTTGAACACCTTTATCTTTTCCCTTCTCTGAAGTGAGCAGGTTTTATTTTACTATTCATCTAGAAGCTTTTCATGCCTCTAATTATTTTCATTGTCATTTCTGAACTCATTTCATTTCTGCTTTGTCCTTCTCAAGGTGTCCGGAGCCGATCACAATGCGCTAACTTGGGGTAATAAAAAGTATTTTCAGTATTGCTTCTGTGTTCCATTGTTTTTCCTTCCTAACTATTCCTTTTTTTTATCACTGTGAGACATCTCCAACAATATGCCTACAGTGACACCTGAGTGTTTTTCTGATTCTTGACAGTTAAGTTTAGAAGCCAGAAGATGTAGTTCGTATTCTTCCTCTCAGAAGGCACCATCTTCTGTTTGAAAATGCTGCATTCATCTGTGATGGCATCTTGCTTTGCTGGTATCTCATCCGAACTCCTCTCCTGGTTTACTTAAAAGTTTTTTGCCTTCCACGATTTTCACTCTCCTGTTTCTTTATTCATTTTCAAATTTTCTCAGCAAAAAATCTTTTGTCACTTGACTGCCCAAGACTGTTTTATATCCGCATTTTATTCCTCTCCATTCCCAGAGCCTGAGTTTATCTGTACTTCTTACAAGATAACTTGAGTTATCTTGTACTTTTTAATATTGTCCATTTTTAAAATACTTTAAATACAGGTCATATCAAGGAATTACCATGATTTACTAGTAAGTCTCAAAATCTTTGGCTTGACTAGTCTGTACTTAGAGCAAAACCACTTCATCAACTAGGATAAATCACTAAGGTTCACTCGGAAGCGCAGACGTTGATCAGCTCATCAGTCATACAGGCTGCAGAAGGCCACAGTGCAGCAAATAATCATAATTGATTGATAATTTCAGGGCTTTTCTTTCTCATTAGAGATACTGACCTACAAACAAGGATAATGGTGTAGCTGTGTATTTCACGATTGTATCAGCCACCACAGGGGCAAATTGGCTGATCAGAAAAGAACATTCCAACCTTTTTTTTTATTAATAAAAATGCTTATCCAGGAATTGCTTAAGCAATTCTCATGACTGAAAAATAGTAACAGGTTAAAAAATGTAATTATATATTTTTAAAACATTTGAAAAAAAACCCAGCTGCTTCTCTCTGAATTGCCGGTTTCTGACTTGGGGACTCTGTTTCCAGGGCAACAGTCGATAACATAACAAACACCGAAGGAAGTACACGAGAGAATTCCGTCTTCTGTTTTAGGTGAGAGTTGTGTCCCTCCGTTATCGCTAAGGAAATGAGGCGTATTTTGCACTGAGAAGTATTTATCACGCGTCTCTGCATGAAGAGCCGGTGCAGTATGTTCGTTACCGGGTGTTTGCCAAGAGATGGAGCTGCCGAGTCAGACACCCACCAAGCCTGACCCCCGTAAACCGGGAGCGACACAATAAAACCCTTGGCAGCAAAAGCCTGTAGCCTCTCGTACTGATGCCCGCTGCTCTTCCCCCAGTGACGATGGGCTTGCGCTGGGCACTTAGCCAGCTCTGTCCAATCTATTCCAATTTATTTCATTAAGCCATGGTTCAGAAAAGTCAAGAAACAAGCTATATTAATCTTGGTGGATCCTGGCCTCTGCTCAGATAATGTTATAGAAAATGCTCAGCAGTCCCACAGTTGAGCAGTAACAGGATGAAAACAGCTGCCCTCTTGGACTTGCCTTAAAATGCCCCTTCCCTACATACACCCCTGTAAAAATGCCGCTTGCGCTGCACGGCTCTTGTTCAGCAGGTAATTCTCAGGGGCTCCCTTCACAGCTTAGGCATTGCCCCAAACCTTGTCTCAGTTTCTGGGCACCTACAGTGTAAGACAGAAGACAGCAAAGATATCAAACTGTTGGAGACCTGAGTTTGTCAATCTGTCAAGTGTCCTGCCCCTATGGACTTGGAAGCCGCAAACCTGTGTTAGTGCAAGGCGAAGACAAGTGTTTTTGGAGCAGACTTTGGATTCAACTCTGGGTTAATGCAGTGATCCAGCATCTCTGAGACAGCTGCCATCCAAACCATGCTCCCATCCTTTCCATCCCAGCACCCCGGTGGATGGAATAGGTCCAGGTTTGTCAGTACCTGCCCATAACATTACGTCCTGGGATTGCCTGGAGCTACTTTGGGATTAGGTACAAGCACAGGGAGCCTGCTGAGCTAATCAGGCTCCCACTCCTATCCAAGCCCTGGGGGATTCTCAGAACAGACGTTCCTGCAAACAAAGTCACTCCAGCCTCTGGGTCTTCCTACAACACGTCTGTCACATCAGTTCTCATGTGAAAAGAGAACCGGGAAAGGGCAGGAACAGACTTACCAAGTACCCTCTTGCACCCATGAGCAGTTGGGGCATTTCTCTGTTTTAAGATCTCTGTTCTGCTTCATTGGCTTCATTGAAAATCCTCGTGCTTACTGAATTTTTGGTGAGAACCAACGCGGGATCATGGGATAAATTGTCCCTCAGTCGCAGTCCCAGGTGAGGGAGGAAGGGAGAGATGGAGATGAGTGAAGGGAGATGAGTCTGCCTCTGCCTTTGGCTTGCAGTATGAACGGTGAGCCTGTGCAAACCACTTTTGAACCTTCATTCCAATAAAGATTTTATTCTGTGTGTTAATTGGTGTGTCAATAAGAGAGAGACTCAAAACTAAATATGTTAGAGGAAAGGACACTTGTCTATTTGCTGAACAGGATTGAAAAAAGTCCTTTCTCCACCCTGTTTTTTCATGGGAAAAGGCTAACCTGGGTTATATATACATAACTCCAGCAGAAATATCTTGGCTGGGAATACTGATCAGAGTGAGGGGTTCAAATACTGTTGGGGGTAAGGATCAGGCAGTGTGTGTCTAGTTGGTATTTCCTTTTGGGTGTCAGAGGCAACTCTTTGCTTGCTAATTTCTGAAATTGCTGTTCTTCTTCCCTAACTTTGGGCTATGATTGGCACCAGATGACAGATGATATCCTGAAAATTTAGCAGGGCAACCCCAAGTTCTCTTTGGAGTTTTAGACTACACAAAGCTTGGTGAAATACTTTTTTATCCGACTTCCCAGTGAAAAGCCTGTTTGTCAATCAGTCTGTCGCTTGGTGGTTGGGTAGGGAAGGACATCCAAAAATAGTACTGGAGAGAAATGGACTATTATCCATGCTTGTAGGTGGCAGGTGGCTGGTCAAACTCCATGTGCCCTTTGCCCGTGTGTAGATTCAAAGCAACATAACACACATTGTCCCTTGCCATGGTGTCAAAAGAAAGAAGAATTGAAGTTTAAGAGAAAAATAAATATCTGTCTGCTGAAAACTCAACTTGAGATAATAATTTATTGAAACACCTGTGGGTTTTTTTAGTGAGGTAAATAAGTTATCATTTTTAAAACCAAAATAACCCCCTTAGACTTAAGTTTTTCTGATGTATGGACATATAGGTCCATGTGCTTCACTGGAGCAGTGACTTCCAGTTTTCATAGCCATGTCCCTGAGCCCAGCAAGTCACTGTGGAACCTTCACTGGGCTTCTAGCTTGGGCACTGGGCTACGGTTCAGGTGTGATAAGCTCATTCCTCACCTCTGAAGCCCACATCACAGTTTAGAAACTGTAGCTCTAGGTAAGTCCTGGCAACTCACTGAACCTGAGTGTCTCAGCCTCCCTGTTTTGGTAAATGGAAACATCAGTAATGGATAAACATAATATGTTTTGTCAGAGCTTAAAGATGATCTGCTTCATACAGGTAAGTGATGCTTTCTTACTGTCCCTGGTTTAGACATGTGTTTACTGGCAGAGGAGTGGGTAAGTGACTCAACGTGGAGCTCACCAAATTTGACAGAAAGCTCTTAAAGACTTCACTTAGCATTGGAGAGATGCCAGTATATTTATGCACATATGTCAACTGATGAAAAAAGAGCTTCTTTGGCATTTTTGCTCTGTGAAAGACCTGGGGAAATTTGTTCCTATTGCCTGCGCATATTTATCTGAATTTTCAGGGAGTAGTTCTGTGCACTGGAGAGCAGACAAACCACATACACATGAGCTGAGCTATATTTTAATTAAGCAATTGAGAGTAATATTTTTGCACTGCACAGGTAGTTCATATTCTAAATGATGTAATTAGGTGTGCATACTTTGTTTGTTAAAGATAAAGTGGCTCTATTAAAGTGCTATAATGAAATAACCACCTTTTGTTGGGGCAGCTCTATTTTCTACGTTGTAAAACAGCTTTCCCACAGTACAAAACTTGTCCCAGCACACAGTTGCCCCCTGAGGCCATGTTAGAAATTGCAAATACCCTGCTCCACCTTAAGCAGGAGCTGCGTGGGTCTGGAGGTCAAAACATGCCGACTTTCAACAGAAGAGGTAGGCTTTGGTGGTTACTTATGGAGCTAATTCTTGAGACCAGGCAAAACCTTTAATCACTATTTAAATCTCACTCTCTAGCCAAAGTGCTACGTTAAGCTGATATTAAATACCTAAAGAGTGTATCAGGTCAAGCAGACATCTCATGGACATTCCAGTTTTGCTCCTCTGGTAAGCCATGAGGTAATATGACTCAGACTTCAGGAATTTTAAAAGTCATGGGATGCTGGGAGTATTTGAGTCCCTGCTCCTTCTTGTGCTTACCTGTTTGTGGAACAATGGTTCAGTGTCGGTTATAATAGGATTATAATGGGATGAGTACACACCACAATATTTCAAAAATAGTTTCTCTGTGTATTGTTGACTGATGTCATACATAAGATTGAAGAGTGAGAGAAGACAAATTAGCACATTTGGGCTTTTGAGATAGAAGTATTAATGGAGGACCCTAGAGTGACTGGACAACGGATGGCAATGGCCCATGTGCTGGCCAGGCATTTTCCAGTGAAGCATGTTTCTGACTAAAAATGGTTCTTTGAACCCAGAGTATTTCATGGACACATCTCAGGGTTGATTATCATTCAGCATCAACAGGCAGGGGTCTCCCAGCCATGGCAAGTCTTGGAGGCAGGCCCCCTGCGAGACAATCTGGCTGTGGCTAAGTGGAAAAAAACCCAAATAATATTAGCTGGTTTGACATCCACTCAGTACTGATGAGTAGAGGTGAAATGACTGATCTTAATAGAATATTTTTTATATTCTGGAAGGATGCAACAGCTGTTGGTGTCCCAGTTTATGACAACTTTCCCATGGAGGAAGTATATGGGAAATACCTGAACATCCGGGGTTGATAGTAGTAGGGCAGATGGACTAAGATCACTCCTACCTTCTGAATGTCAGATTATTTGTTTTAAAAGCTATTCTGTTTTTCTTTAAGAACACTTCCTTACTTCCTTTTTGTTCCAGGTACATGATTACAGCTGGGATTGTAGTCTACATTGCAAAAAAATCAGTTATCACTGGCTTATATCTAAGACATCAGAAAATTATGCTAACTGAGTAAAAAAAAGACTAAGACCTGAGTAGACATGGAGACCTAATTCCTGCTTTGGCTTTTCGGAGATTCCTTCAGAACAACATGAATAACATTTTCTTGGGTAATACGTGTAACAGCAGTTTGCCCTTTTGAGTGGCTTGGGATGAACGTAACAGCTCTTGGAAAATTTGGGTTCAGCTCTGTTATTCCCACGTGTTATTCCACATGAGCAGCTTGAAAGACCCACAGGGATCGCCGTTGCTCTCACACCTTTTTCTTTGATGTTCAGCTGCTGTTTTCTTCAACATCACTGCTGTTAGGTTTAAGACTTATCATAGTATATGGGCTCGAGTTCAGGGGTCTGTTCGTTCACCAGTGTGGGGTGGGTTGGGGGACACATGTCCCACTGTTGTGAATGCCAGGTACTGGAAAAGAGACATAAAGCCCTAAAGCTTCTGAAGCTGTCATTTGTGGTACTTTTCACAAGGAGCACATTCACTTGGAAAAATAATAAAAAAAAAAAAAAGCTGATGCCTTTCTTCTGTGCTCATGGCTCAAGCTGTTCCCTCCGAGCCTCCTGCACTGTGTTGATATGGCAACAGGCTGCCAGATTTTACATCACGAGCAGCGCCGCAGCACTTTGTTCTAGCGATTTATGCTTGTTGATTCAAGATATCTGTAGAACTTTCTTCACTGCTTCCCTTACCTCTCTGGACCTTCAAGGTCAATCTGTTTTTCTTCCTACAAAGCCGTCAGGTAATTTCCTTTCCTGTTGCATTCCTTTCTGGATCATTCCCTTCAGTGCAACATACACCACTACGGAGAGGTATAGACAATGCCTGGCTAGTTTATTTTAGCCATGCCAAGTGCCTGCAATTCCTGGACCATTAAGCTGTTGGAAAGCCTAGCTCCAGTGGAGATCTGCCTGGTTTCCCACCAGCTCACAAGCTCAGGCTTCTGGTCAGTGGCCCTGAGGCAGCCCTGCCTTTCTGATATCTGGTGAGTTTTATACTCCTATAACATGAGACAAAGGGTTCAAGGCTCCCTGGCACAGACTGCGCAAGGGGCACTGCAGGAGGTGCCTGTTAGCTGGGCATCTGAGCTGCTACGTCCATGCTCGTAAGGGTTGGGGCAGAGGTTTGAGCACTGTCCTGTGGTTTCCCACACTGCTCGGCTGGGTTAGCCCAGTTACTGGCATGGTTTTGGCCAGTACTGACTACCAGCTGCAGACACTGGGCACCGTAAGGGGAGCGGCATATGCCAAGGACACTTCCTGCCAGGCAGCCCGGATACGGCCACCCTGGTTTTGGGAGGAGAGGGGTTTGCCACAGAGGGGAGGGCTGGGCTCTGCCATTTGGCCTCAGTGTCAGAGCACAGCCCCCGGCCTGTCCTATTTTACTAGTGCAGATAAACTAGTAGGTGACCACCAAGTGATGGAGGGCAGGCTGTCCCCATGGCAGACCAGGCTGTGCAAAGCAGTCCTGTTCAGATGGCTCGGGACTGGTGGCCTCTAGGGCAGGCTGGAGGCAGCCCCATGGCACAGCAGGGCAACATGTGCTGCCCTCTGGCTCTGTGACTGTTGTTGTTGTTGCTGCTCTTACTGTTATTGCTCTTGTGATGATGATGATGATGATGATGTATGACTTTTGAGCTTCCAACCTCCAAAACAGCCCAAAGGCTCTGCTCTAACCTCCTGCAGCAATGGTTTAATGGCAGGAAATTGAGGATGCAAACTTCATGCCCAGGGCTGTGGCATCAAAGCCTGTGAGAGCGCATGAAGGTCAAGAACAGGCTGGGGTCACGCTGGAGGGTGGCAGTGGGTGGACAGATGCAAAGCTGGTGCGATCATTTCCAAACTGCCCGGCTCCTGGAGCCTGCTGTCACCTGAAGCCGGCAGCAAACAAACATTTACCCAGTGTGGAAGATCAGTCCAGGGCTGAACTGGAGAACTGAGTTATTTGAGAACAGAGGTACCCTCAGGTTTTAATCTAGCAGCCATGAAGGACCAGCCCTGCAGCTTCTTATGCTGTCAGGGCCTTCAGGGCTGCTGCTCAGGGATGCAGCACAGTGCTGTCTGTCCCCAGAATTTCTCCCAGCTGTGATGGAGACTCCTTGAAGACTAACAGCCACCCTAGCCTGCCATTCAGTGGCTCCTCGGGAGTCACAGGGCGATGAATATCAGTAAACAGGGCAAGCAGCAAGCAGGTACTTCTCCGTTTCCTTCCCGAGACTGATGGGCGCTGTGTATCTGAGTATTGTCTCTTCTTGTGGGATGTCCAAAATGGCATAGCTGCACCCCAGCAGCATTTGTGAGAGCTCACAGTGGGTCCCTCCTGCTTGGATGCAGCCATGTTATCATTCCAACTAGCTCAAGTCAGTGTGCAAGAAGTATGTGAAAATTCCCTTTTCCTAAAAGAATATAAAGGTTTTCATATAATTTGACAATTTCAAGAAATTAGTTCTTTTACTTTAAGGGATGAGGAAACAAAGTTTGGGAATATAACAATGAAACCAAATGGTTCAATGAAACCAAAGCTTCAGGGATACATTTTCTCAGGATGACTAGTTTTACAGTCCTGGTGGAATTTCTCCTTTTAATTAAAACCAAGTAATTTTCAGAACACGTTACATGCATCTTGAATAAGAACTATTCTAGGAGCTTGCAAAACTAAATCTGAAATAGTTATCCTTAAGCTTAACTAAATGATCCACTACTACAGGAAGTCAAGAGAGGGGGCAGACCTTTCCACTAACACCTTTTTGAGTCTTAAGTGCAATATCCTTGTTCATCTTCTTTTAATTAACGGCAAAGACAGTTCTTGTGTTGTACACGCCAGCTCTTACCAGTTGGTGCCATGCTGAATGATTAGGTCTTAACGTGGAGAAAGGAATTCAGGCCTAAAAGGGCTGCTCTTCTTCCTGATATGTTGCTGTCACTCTGATACTATTATAATACAGAATAACAAAGCCTGAGTAGAACAGTTCCTATTTCCTTGCCGTTGTGATCCCCTATATATTCTCTGTTCTATACCTGTGCTAACACATCATCTTAGCATGGAAGGAGCTAGCAATTTGTATGTTTATTAGTCACGCTCCTCAGCCTCATAGTTTTATCAGAGCTAAAACCATGAACTATTTCATGGTCAGCCTCATTCCCACATTTGAAGAACTGGAGCTTATGGGAGCGTGACTCCAGAACAAATTATAAATGATAACATTGCTGAATTTCCTAGTACTATTTGTTTCTTTGGTGATACGCTTTTTCTTCAGGGTTGTCTGAGTAAGGATAAAATCCTATTTTTAAAAGCATATTGAACGCGTTAGCTAAGAAGTTTTAGTATTTTGACCAGGCACGGATAGCTGAACCTTGTGTCATTAGTTGCTTGACATGGAGCCTGGTGTTAAAAATAAATCTTCAAGGAAAGACCAAGCTCTAAGTATTGAAATGCCAATATACTTTTAAAAGATCTTAAAAGGGATTTTTAGATTTTTAAAGAGACAATTATCTTCTTTTGTGATTCATGAAAGTAATATTTCTTAAAAGACACAGTAAAACCATCCATCTAGTCATTAAAAGAGATATACTAGTTGCACTAGTTGCAAAACTGATAACAAGTCATGGAGCTTGCAGTGAGTTATATATCCAAATAGGAATAAACTTATCAATCTAATTCCTGTTACTGGACTCCAGGGTGAAAAAGGGAAAGAGAGGTGACAAATTTTGGTTATGTACTACTCAAAGTTGAGCTTTATTCCTATCACAGAAGGTAAGATCTATAGGAATCTCTTTGCAGTCTTGGATCAATAGATGATGTTACACAAGTGTGCCATCTTACGCTCACTTTGAACTTCATGGTATTTCCTGGAGGAAAACTTACCCTGTTTTTTCCAAGTTGTTCCATTTTTAAGAGAATGTTTTATTCTCAATTTATTTTATGGCATTGCACTGAGCAAATATAATTCAATTCTCTCATTGTTTTGCCGATGAGAGATTGTTATTGAAATACAAACCATCTTTCTACTGTCAGTGAATGGTTAACAGTTTTAAAAAGCACTTATCTGGGAAATGGCTGTAGTTAAAGACACAGGAATTGCTTTACTTAAGATGAAGTAGTTGCCTCATCCACCACAAGCATGATATAATTAATAGACTGAATTTTTCATCTCTATCACATTGATAGTGAACTTGAAATGTAATCTGCCTGAATTTTGATATTTTTCTAATTCGTTGTAGAAGTGATTGCTCACTACTAATAAGAGGCAAGCTGATATCATGTATATTTCTAGTTATTATGAGTTTATATTTCATTACTTGAGTGTGAAAGCACTTGTAAAAGTTATTCTTGTTTTTTAAGTATATCTGCCAGTTGTTTCTCACTCCTGTCCCAACTGCATTAAGGATATGTATTAATCATACCTACGTATGATTCTGGAGATACCTCCAGAGTCAGAAAGCCAAGAGAACAACCAGGCATATCATATATGGCTGTGCTTGGACACCTGAGTGGGAGTGGAGGAAGAGAAAAGATATCAGCCCCATGTTGTTTCATTACGTAGAGATAGCCACAACTTACACTTACACATATGCTTTTGCCTTTAGCTTGGTAGTCTTTTTCCCTGTGCAGCTCCATGTCACTCTGTATCACATATTATGAAAGCTGTTGAAAAGCATATAGGCTGTTACAACAGGAATGTCTCCCCACCTAAGTACCATCTGCTCATGAGTGCTAGAAGTTGAATCCACCAGTCAAACTGCTTGGAGGCAGCAGAAACAAGGTACAGAAACTTAATCAAAGGGGACTGCTTGATGCTTCTGCTTCTTTCTGGTCTGTTGGTGAAATCATGCCATCCTCCTCAGAAGCCTGCCTACTCATCGTTGGTTTTTTTAAAAAAAAAAGTTTGGTCTTCTTAGAAGTTGCTAGAATCAAAGCAAATGCCTGAGTATCTGTAATTTCACTTTAAGAAAGCATCTACCCTGCCGGTTTACTGGGGAGAGTTTGAAAACATAAAGTGGGCGTTTGATAGTGGCAGCGAGATCAATGAGACTTTCCCATACCTGTGAAACGGAAAAAGAATGACCCTTAATGCGGTCTTTTCCCTTCCCTTCCCTTCCCTTCCCTTCCCTTCCCTTCCCTTCCCTTCCCTTCCCTTCCCTTCCCTTCCCTTCCCTTCCCTTCCCTTCCCTTCCCTTCCCTTCCCTTCCCTTCCCTTCCCTTCCCTTCCCTTCCCTTCCCTTCCCTTCCCTAGAAGGTTATCAGGTCTTAGATGCTGATACCAACACAGCCCCTTTAGCCTGCTGTTTCTTCTGCAATTAGGTGAAGCAAATGGAGAGCATTTGCTGCTCCTTTAGTTCGTCCTGTGCGCTTTGGCCCCATAGTTTAAGGAGGGGGAAAAAAGCAGCTTGGATGTCAACAACAGAAGAACTTCACTTTGAAGTGAACTTTCGCTTTGAAGAACAGAAGAAAGATGGCCCAACCAGGCCATTCCCTCATGAAAGGAGGCTGCAGAAGAGAGAAGAGGGAGAAAATACGCTTGTTAGTGCAAGAGCCAGGCTTGATTCCGTGCCTTGCCACTACCTCCCTCCTTTCCCTTTATCCAGTCCGCTCAGAGTGAGTTAACATGTCTAAGAGCAGTTGTTGCGGTGGGAGTAAGTCGCTGTAAGACTGCAGCTCATTATCTAACCTCTCCTCACGGGAAGGATGAAATCCCTGTCTTTCAGAAGGCCGCGGTGCTGAGTGTAGTATACCGAGAGGCAACGCTGAGGTGCTCGTAGCTGTGAAGATCACAGAAGCACCATGCCTGAGCTGCGTCTACGCTAGCTGGGCGTGCTGGGAAGCTTTGCTTTCGGTCCTTTCAAGGTTCCTTTTGCATTATTTATCATGGCGATCTGGGAGAATGCAACCCCTTGGGAGCAATGAAAGTGTCACGGGCAGGGCTCATGTCAAGCTACTATTAGGGACAATACTCAAGGGACAAGGTATTCTTAGTATGGTAAACTATGAATAAGGAGACTCAGTGTGAGTACAACCAGTGCTCATGAATTTAAAAAAAGCTTTGAGCTTTCACTTCAACCAGGCAGCTCCTGAGTGCTTATCAGCAGTAGAGTAGCTCTGAAATTTAGCCTGTTACAATCCCAGCATATATATACTTCTATTCCTCGTTTCTGGACTTCAAACATGTTGAAGCAGAATATGAAATAGAACGTGACCAAGCTGTATTGAAAGTTAGACGTAATTGTGAGTCTGCAGATAGCACAGCTGCCTCACGTAAATCCTAAGAGATCGCTCCTTTCACGACAGAGCCTGGAGAGGCTGGCCAGGGGTTTCTTTTCAGGAGCTGCTAATTCTGACAGAGGAGTGAAGGAACATTTAGTCCCTATTTCACACCATGTTTCAGAAGTGCAGCATTTTACCTTTCCACTTCACTTTCCTCATGATGTTGCTTTGGGTTTTCTTCTTGTCTGTGATCAGAGGAGGCTGTTGCTTGTTTCTGTTTCTCTCTGGTCCTTTGGTGAAGTTACTCCTGCTCTAAGAGGGAGCAAAGCCTGCTGTTTCTTACTCTCTGGTCATCAGCTTACAGTTCTTAGTTTTTATAAAGCTGCTAGAATCAAAGGAAACACCAGAATATCTCTTGTTTCAGTGTAAGAGAGAGAGTCCACCTTGCTTAGCTGGTGGTAAAAGCTTGAAAACACGAAGAAGGTATATATGGCAATGGTACAAAGGGCAGAAAAACTCCCCAGGCTTGTTTTTGAACCTCATTTTTTTGGTACCAACTTCAAGATTTTGGCTGCTTGGCAGTAGCACTATCGCCAGTATGCTGAATTTGAATGCACACCCAAACACATGCATCCACACACGGTTCTTTGGGGCTCAGTTACTCAGCCTCCTTCTTGGTGCAGGGCTGTTTAGCAACCGTTTTCCTTGCTTTAAACTGCAGGTTTTGCCTCACATACGCATGGTGATTGCTTTGCAGTGAGAGAAGTTAGTCCCGCCTGTGCAGAACTGTTTATTTACAGGTGCTTTCTTAACTGCTTTGTTCAGTTGTCTTTTCCTTGTGAGTCCCCATCAGATTTCCCCCTCTATCAGTGCACGAGTGGAGAAGGGCTTCCTGACACCCCCTGTGGCAGCTCCAGCTCTGTGGTCTAAAATAAGCAAGGCTGTGGCTCTGGCTGTCCCAGCTTTCCCTCTCGGTGCTGAGAGCTGGGTGTTTACTCTTCTGTGTAAACTGGTGATTCATATGAATGTGCTCAGCTATGTGGGAAGAGCCACAGAGGAGTAATATGAAAATGAAGGTTTTTTTCCCAAAGAATCTTTTGCAAGGTTTTACTTTGATTTCTTTAGAAATCTTTGGTTCCCTTCTCCAGATCACAAACAGAAAGCCAGATGGATTTACTTTTTTTTTTTTCCCTAGCTAAAAATTATAGTTTCACGTGTAACTGCAGGTGAAAAGCCCCCTGCCAAGTTAAGAAAATAAAAAAAAAGCTTTTAGACCAGCCCCTATTTCAGTATTTCTTTCCTTCACAGGCTCTCTCTTCCCCAGTGCCTCCAACATCTTCCTTTGCCCTCCATCTCTCTGCCTCACCCAAGGTCCCTCACTTGCTTCCCATCTGCTTCTTCCCAGCTTTGAACATTTCACCCCACCTTGCACTGTTTGCCTCATTGCAGATCTTTCTCAGTAGCTTCACTGAAGATGTTTCTCAGCTTTCTTGAGTCATCTCCGGGTCATTCTTTAGCTTGGGTTTTGATAAACAGAGCAAGAACGTAGGTTGTCTTATGTGATCGTATCTTCAAGTCACAAGGCTTGGCTGCAGTGGGCAGGGTCATTCAGAGTTACCTTCCCCAGAAAACTCTTATTTAAAGTTAATCTTTTGTGTGTATCCTCCACAAGACCAGACCGTCATGAACAACACCCTATGCGACGAACCCAGCCGGCATGGGAAGGATGTGGATGGCAGCACGGGGACAGAGCATCATCCTGGATACTTTACCTATATACACATCTGGGCAAAGCTGGGAAAGGCCGTATTGCTTCGGGGCCAGCAGCAGCACGCTGCCTGAGTCCTCCAATGGGGAGCCCATGGGGGATGACCCTGTGCTTTCTCCTCAGTGTCGGGGAGCATCTGCCACTCGCTTCAACCCCCGGGGGCCAGGGGATGCCATCCATCTTTGGCCGGGGGTGCCAAGCACCAGCGTGCTCAGGCGTGTGGGAGGGAGCCGCAGGGTGGCAATCACCCGCGTGGCACACGCACACGATCTGCCATCGCTTCCTCTTCTGCTACCGCGATTTATGGCCTGGGGAACAGCTCCAGCTTCACGCCCTGAGTTTTGTAAGGCATTATTTGTTTTTGCAGAGGGAAGTATATAAATTACTTGCTGAGTTATGCACTTGGTAAGGCCTTCTCTTCTCTTTGAACAGTGTATTTATTTTGGACTGTGTTTCCTTGGGCAGCAGGCACACGCAGGAGAGGGAAAGAAATATGATTCCTGGAAATATTTTAATGGGGTGACGTTAGCAGGGCACTCAAGGAGGTGAGACTGAGGTGTGAGTGCTCCGGATTGGAAATCCCTGCTGGGGTTGTGATAGGGGGGAGCTGAGCCTTGGTGTGGGAGGACAGGGAGTGTGGGAACCTCTGGAGAGAGAGGGCTGGACGATGGGAGCTCTGTGGTGGGAGCAAGACAGCTTGAGCTGAGGGCAAATTCAGGCTTAGCTGCTGGGACCACGTGTGTTCCTGCAGCGGAGCAAGTTCATGTGCACTGTATTTTGAGTTCTCAGTACAAGACAGACATCAACCTGTTGGAGTGGGTCCAGAGGAGGGCCATGAAGATGATCTGAGGGCTGGAGCACCTCTCCTATGAGGACAGGCTGAGAGAGTTGGGGTTGTTCAGCCTGGAGAAGAGAAGGCTCCAGGGAGACCTTATAGCATCTTTCCAGTATCTGAAGGGTGCCTACAAGAAAGCCAGAGAAGGACCTTTTACAAGGGCATGTAGTGGTAGGACGAGGGGTAATGGCTTCAAACTGGAAGAGGGTAGATTTAGTTTAGATATCAGGAAGAAATTTTTTACTATGAGGGTGGTGAGACACTGGAACAGGTTGCCCAGGGAAGTTGTGGATGCCCCATCCCTGGAAGTGTTCAAGGTCAGGCTGGATGGGGCTTTGAGCAGCCTGGTCTAGTGGGAGGTGTCCCTGCCCATGGCAGGGGGGTTGGAACTAGATGATCATTAAGGTCCCTTCCAACCTGAACCATTCTATGGTTCTATGAGATTCCTCTTCCTCCAACTGACGGTGAGTGCTTCTTGCACCACCATATTTCTATGCCAGAAGGAGCAGACCAGTTTGGGAACAGCCCAGTTTGGTGAGCAGCCCAGTTTCCCTGCAACAGGATGTGCTTAGGCTCAAACCATAAGCCATTGTCTTTTTTTAAAGTTACATAATGATCAGCGTGAGCTGGTACTTTTAAATTACAATAGCTCTTGTGTTATCAGTAACACAGGAAAATGGGGTCAGAAAAGTTAAATGATACATACAAGGTATATCTCTGGTGCCTAGTGCTGGGCTCGCACCCACCAGCCTCTCTGCTTGGGAACTTCAGAAATAAAAGGGGAAAAGTGGAGACAGAGCCCTTGCGAATTCACCTAACCACTGGAGTAACAGTCAGAGGGATGCTGACCATAATGAAGGTCCTATATGGTGCCTGCATTCTGCATTTATGCATTTTAACTTTGTGATAATATTTTGGAGAGGTGTATGACTAATGCCTCAAAGCAGCCAAGAAAGTGCACAGCTTGCCACATTGCAGGCCCAGTGCTTTGCTCAAAGTAGCAGATTTTATTTTTCCTAACATAAAGCTCTTTTTTTGCAAGGAGGAGAATTTTAAAGTGAGTGTAATATCATGGTATTTATATGGGACATCAGACATGTGCTGCACTCCGTCTGAAGAGCCACCCCAGTGCCTGGAGTAACGCAGCCCTCGCCATCGGTTACTGACGGCAATTCTGCCGGGGCATTTCACTTTCAAATAAACCCCATTGGAAATATAATATAATAAAAGGGGAGGCAGTGGGGAAAACAGAGGAGTGCTGGCTGGGAGAGAGATGAAGGACTGAAATGCTCAGGGAGAGACATGGATAGAAGCTCAGATCGCTCAGCCACTGTGTGCCACCGTCCCCAGCCCCGCACACACATGCAACCTTTAGCACTTGAAAAAAAGCAATAAAAATAATAAACACCCCCCCCCGAGACACAAACCTCACGAATTTTATCAATTGCTCATTGATACAGTCAGACAGGTAATTATTGTATAGGCTTAATTGTGCCTATCCGGAATGAATGGCGTGCAGCTCACGAGCCCTGTGGGTGGTGGAAGAGCCCTGTCTGCCCCCCTGGCAGAGGAGAGGAGGGAGGGAGGGATGCAGGAATGCAGGAGATTCAGGGATGCAGGAGTGCTGGGCCCAGTCCTCCTCCCAGGGATCTTCCCAGCAGATGTCACTGTTCACCCATCAAATAAAACCACTCCCAGGCAGTAGTAAAGGGCCCTTGGAAAAAGCCACCGCAGGCTATTACTTAAAAATGAAATACGCCGCCTCAGAAGAACGCTTCCACTTGGAAGTAAGAGTGAGAGCGGTTTATTTTTATAAAGGTGGCAGGGGACGGAGGGTTGCTGTAAACCTGCAGGAATGCGTTACTGCGAGGGCTGTGCCTGCAGCAGCCCCCCGGCCCCGCTCTGCCTTAGCTGCCATGCAGCTTTAGGGTGGGCAACGGGGGTGAACGGGCACCTCCGAGGGTGGAGGAGGCAAGCTTTAGCTGGGCTCACTAATGTTCCTGCACTGCAGGGTTTAGTAGGATTTAATCATGAGTAATAATTTAGTGGTTTAATCATGACATAATTTTGTGGGATTAAATCATGACTAGCCCTGCCCACGTTTTATTTATTCAATATATAGGTCTTTATGATGTTATATAGATACAAAATTCATATTAAATATCGTAGGAGCTGTACATTTTTTCCCTCAGTACATAAATTAGCCATGAACAATTTGAAACTAGGCAATTTCTAGTGGAAGCAAGTTACATCCTTATTCTCTTTTTGAGATTTTTCAGAGGTACTCTTCTGCCTGGAGAAAGGCTATAGGAGGGCTTTGTTTTCCATGCGGTATGACAGAGCTGTGCCTGGCACGCAACCGAAGTATCACTGCAGAGATATGCAGATACTACGATAAAGAAGCTCAGACACCAGAGTGACAGGAGAGCAGAAATGCTGCACTGCACACAGAAGGCGATGGGTAGCCGGGGATCTTGCTGGCCTAATGATGGGGATGTAAACGGGATAATTGTGTTCAATGTGGGACATCAGAAATGTCCACAACTGTATAGTTGCAAATTTCATTCTCGGTGATTTTGCATTTTAAAACAGGCGAGAAAGTGTACATGAAGAGAAGTAATCGTCTTACTGCTGGGATACCAGTGACACTGGTAGGGGCACTCAGCGCAGAGTGGGAAGGGACAAAGCTGTGCGCTACCCTGCTTATCTCAGCCCCTCCGGCCTGCAGAGCACTCCTGACATTACAAAATGCCCTGAAGAAGGGCTTCTCTACCTGAAAACCGGTTCATTTTTTTTCCATTCCAAAATCCTGGCTTTTCCTGCCAGACTAACCTCCCTTCTCTGCTCACCCCACTGACACACTCGTGCTTTCGTAACAACAGCAGGCTCCAGTCGAGAAGAAGTTTAGGCTGCTTCCCCTGTTGTCCCCTGCTGTCCTATGGGAAATCTGCTGCTGAATCCCCCCTCTTGATCCGATTGAATTTTCAGACTGAATTATTCATAGGCATTTAGCCTTGTGCCAGCATTGTCTTTTGGGGTAAGAAGCTCCTCTGCCCTCCGGCAGGCGTTTCTAGGAAAGCAATCACATCTCTCTCTGCCTCTCCTCCGCAGGGTAAACAACCCGGGCTCTCTGGGTCTCCGCTTGTTGGGCTGGTTCCCCATCGCTGGCCCTCCTGGCAGCCCTGCATGGGATCTGGGCTTTTCATCTTCCTCCTTGTGAAGGGGGGTGAGCAGAAGCGGGGTGCTGTGCTGGGTGAGGCTCACCTGTACATCAGTTTTACCAGGAATTTTTTCATTCCTCTAAGGAGCTCATGATGGGAAAGTTTGAGCTGTCGCTGATGTCCGAAAGCTAGTGTCTGCATTCAGACTGAAAGCCATTGCTAAGATACTCCCCGAGATTGCCCCAAACCAGATTTCCTTGAGGAACCTCACCCGTGATTTCCTCTTAGCCCGAGAACTCTCCTTATGGAGCCACTTCAGTCTCCACTCCAAATTGTGCTTCATCTACTTGGCATGTCCTAACACTGAACTTTATTTCCGACATTACGAAACAGCAATGAAGGTGGCTCTGTATGGAAGATGAGATGTACAAAACATACCATGGGTGGGCCGAACCCATTGCTATTTTTTCAGTTATTCATGAAGCCTCAATATAAAAACAGTTGATTTAAGCAAAAGAGTCATTGGGTACCCAAACCCTGCAGAGCCTGTGTTCACCCGTGGGGCTGGGTTCCTGCCATGGGCTCTGGCCTTCCCCCTCTGACTCATACGGTGTTTCCATTAACTTTGGTGGAAGCGGGAAGGGTTTGTTACAGAAAATATTCGAGGCAGACCATTTTGGGGCCAGGGAGGAGATGCCCAAGAGATGCTGCCAAAGGGGAAGGAGCCAAAGCGGGGTGGGAGGCTGGGGCTGGGTCCCTGCGAAGTGGTGGCAGGATGAGCAGGGCGATGCTCCAGGTGGGCTCGGGGTCCAGGGTCACTCTCCACCCGCACGTGCCTCTCTGGATAATGGGACCACCACGACCACCAGCCGTGCGTGGGAACGAAGAGCCCAAGTCAGGGTACGCGTCAGCAGCCCGGGTGAGGCACTTCAAAAGTCTTCTTCTCGGAAAGTGGCTGGAAATTTTCCTAAGGCTCTGGAGTGATAAGGCACTCCCTCATCGCCTGACTTTTTCCCTGCCTGACATCAGATTGCCACACTTGCCGGCTCTCAGCTCAGCCAAGAGCCATTATAAATTCCCCCTCATCAAATGCAAACTGCTTGTCTGGCAGAGTTAGAGAAGACATATTCTGTTCCTTGGGTTTCCCTGTGACTAAAATGCGCCGCAGCAAATAGATCAGCCCCTGGAGAGCACCTTGTTTGGGAGAGGAATTTATCAGTGTCCGGGGTGTAAATTAGACACGGTGCAGACCTGGAGTAAGAGGAGGGGGGAAGGTCAACATCTGCACATCACGCTGGTGCAGTGTCTCCTTCTCTGGCACTGCCAGGAAGAGTTTGTCTCCCCAGAGAGTCTGGGCAGTGATTTGCTATTGGGTGCTGCGGACCCAGCATCACCCAAAAAGAGTGTCGCAAACATGAGTTATTAGCAATGTCATCAAATTGGGCCTAAATAGCATCAGACTAAGGGCATAGTATGGGCTTCAGCTACAAAGTTGAGCAATTTGTGGTTAGATGAGTACATGTGGACAGCCGGTTGTGAACCAGGTGTCCAAGCCCTCTTCTGTTCAGTGGAGTTCAAGGGCTTCATTCAGGATCCTCACTACAGGTATCTGAGTTACCTTCACTGGCAGAGGTGGTATGGGACCAGTGGGAGATCTGTGTTCTTCTGGAGCTGCAGCAGAAGACATCTCAAGTGTCCCTGGCTGGCTATGGCATTAACCCTACCCTAACTCACATTTAGGCACCTGAATGAAGGAATTTCACCTCCAATGTAATCCTCATGGCTTTCCCTCAAAATGACCCAAGGGAAAGGTTTTGGGACTAGGAAATGGGTGTAAAAAAAAAAAAAAGTATCTAAGCTGTTACTGATGGAAAGCTTGTGCTTTGCTAAATTATACCGATTCATGAAAAATGCCACCTCCTCACAGCAAAATGCATATTTTTGTTGTCAAAAGGCAGGTTGTACCACACAACTAGGCTGCAAGGACTTCTTCACGTGGAGCGCTGGGTCGTCTCGTGGGATGGATCGTCTTAGCTGGCTGCTCACACCATAGCAGAAGCAGAAACAAGAGGCTCCTGAATCAGCGCTGTCGTGAAACACAGCAACACTCCCAGCCAAACTTTCAGAGAAAATCTCATGTTTTGTCTGTAAGTTGGACATTTCCATGGAAATGCCCATAAAACCTTTTCATTTCAGGCATGCTGGCAACAGGTGGGGGAAGCCTAACCCGAAGGGGAAGAAAGATCCTGGGACAAGAATTAGCAGGGCTCATTCATAGGGCTTTAAACTAGGTTTGAAGGGGGATGGGGATGGGGATGAAACCAGGATTACAAAAGTGGTGCCTGGGAGCATCATACCAGTGCTTCTGAGCAAAAGTGTTAGCAAGGTCTTGCAATCTGTCTCAGTGATGATGGGGGATGGTGATTTGTGTGGTAGGAAAGACATGACGCGTAGTGATAATTTGGGAACTACAGAAGTGTCCGAGCATGATCAGGTGCAAATTAGGGCTTGTCCCCCCAAGGAAGTAGCAGAACAGTTAGCCCAGCTGAAGTGCATCTACACTAATGCACGCAGCATGGGGAATAAACAGGAGGAGCTGGAGGCCATTGTTCAGCAAGGAAACTATGATATAGTTGCCATCACAGAAACGTGGTGGGAAGACATACAGAAGTGGAGTGCGGTAATCGATGGCTACCAACTTTTCAGAAGGGATAGGCAAGGAAGGAGAGATGGTGGGGTGGCCCTCTATGTTAGGGGCAGTTTTGAATGTCTGGAACTTAACAGCGTGAATGACAGTGTTGAGTGTGTATGGATAAGAATTAAGGGGAAGGCCAACAAGTTAGACATCGTGATGGGAGTTTGTTATAGACCCCCTAATCAGGATGTAGAATCCGATGAAGTATTCTATAAGTGGCTGGCAGAGCTCTCACGATCATTTGCCCTTGTTCTTGTGGGGGACTTCAACTTCCCAGATGTCTGCTGGAAATATAACACAGCAGAGAGGGAACAGTCCCGGAGGTTCCTGGAGTGTGTGGAAGACAACTTCCTAATGCAGCTGGTGAAGGAACCAACTAGGGGAAGTGCCCTACTGGATCTACTGTTTGTTAACAGAGAAGGTCTTGTGGGGCATGTAAAGGTTGGAGGTCGTCTTGGGCACAGTGACCATGAAATGGTAGAATTTTCAATTCTTGGTGAAGCAAGGCGGGGAGCCAGCAGAACTGCCACCTTGGATTTCCGAAGGGCAGACTTTAGCCTGTTTAGGAGCATGGTCGAGAGTGTCCCTTGGGAGGCAGTTTTGAAGAGCAAAGGTGCCCAGGAAGGCTGGTCATACTTCAAGCAGGTGCTCTTAGAAGCACAGGAGAAGGCCATCCCCATGTCTCGAAAAACAAGCCGACAGGGAAGAAGGCCAGCCTGGCTAAATAGAGAGCTTTGGCTGGACCTCAGGAAAAAAAGGAAAGCCTACATTCTCTGGAAAAGGGGGTTGGCAACTTATGAGGATTATAAATATATAACAAAGCTATGCAGGGGGAAAATTAGAAGGGCCAAAGCTCAATCAGAACTCAGCTTGGCCACTGCAGTTAAAGACAATAAGAAGAGATTCTTTCAGTATATCAATAGAAAAAGGAAGACTAGGGAAAATGTAGGCCTGCTGATGAATGAGACGGGTGCCCTAGTGGTGGAAAACACAGAGAAGGCAGAGTTACTGAATGCCTTCTTTTCTTCGGTCTTCACTGCTAAAGCTGTCTCTCACGAATCCCATACCCTGGAGGCAAGGGGGAAGGTCTGGAGAGAGGAAGATTTTCCCTTAGTTGAGGAGGACCGGGTCAGAGGCCACTTGGCCAAGCTGGACATTCATAAGTCCATGGGCCCTGATGGGATGCACCTGCGAGCGCTGAGAGAGCTGGCAGACGTTATTGCTAGACCACTCTCCATCGTCTTTGAAAGGTCATGGGGAACAGGAGAGCTGCCTGAGGACTGGAGGAAGGCTGACATCACTCCAATCTTCAAAAAAGGCAAGAAGGAGGACCCAGGGAACTACAGACTGGTTAGTCTCACCTCTGTCCCTGGGAAGGTAATGGAGCAACTCATTCTGGATGTTATCTCCAAACACGTTGAGGAACAGGAAGTTGTTGGAAGTGGTCAACATGGATTTACCAAGGGTAAATCGTGCTTGACCAATCTGATAGCTTTCTATGATGTTACAACTGGTTGGCTGGATGAGGGGAGAGCCGTAGATGTCATCTACCTTGACTTTAGCAAGGCTTTTGACACTGTCTCCCATAACATTCTCATTAGGAAGCTGAGGAAGTATGGGCTAGATGAGGTGACAGCAAGGTGGATTGAGAGCTGTCTGTGTGACAGAACTCAGAGGGTTGTGACCAGTGGCACAGAGTCTAGTTGGAGGCCTGTAACCAGTGGTGTCCCCCAGGGGTCAATACTCAGTCCAGTTTTGTTCAGTATATTCATTAATGACCTGGATGATGGGACAGAGTGTATCCTCAGCAAGTTCACTGATGATATCAAACTGGGAGGGGTGGCTGACACTCCAGAGGGCCGTGCTGCCATCCAGCGTGACCTGGACAGGCTGGAGATTTGGGGAGAGAAGAACCTAATGAGGTTCAACAAAAGCAAGTGCAAGGTCCTGCACCTGGGGAGGAAGAATGCTAAGCACCAGTATAGGTTAGGGGTGGACCTGCTGGGAAGTAGTTCTGAGGAGAAGGACCTGGGGGTCCTGGTAGACAGTAAATTATCCATGAGCCAACAATGTGCCCTTGTTGCCAAAAAGGCCAATGGCATCCTGGGCTGCACAGGGAAGAGTGTGGCCAGTAGGTCGAAGGAGGTCATTCTCCCCCTCTACTCTGCACTGGTGAGGCCACAACTGGAGTACTGTGTCCAGTTTTGGGCTCCCCAGTTCAAGAGGGACAGGGAACTGCTGGAGCGAGTCCAGCAAAGGGCAACTAAGATGACTGAGGGACTGGAGCAATCTCCCTTATGAGGAAAGGCTGGGAGAGCTGGGACTCTTTAGCATGGAGAAGAGAAGGCTGAGGGGAGACCTTATTATGGCATACAAGTATCTAAAGGGTGGGTTGAAGGAGGGTGGTGCCAGACTCTTTTCAATGGTTCTCAGTGACAGGACGAGGGGCAATGGGCACAAGTTGGAACACAGGAAGTTCCGTTCAAACACACGGAAAAACTTCTTTATGGTGAGGGTGACAGAGCACTGGAACAGGCTGCCCAGGGAGGTTGTGGAGTCCCCTTCTCTGGAGATTTTCAAGACTCGCTTGGATGCAGTCCTGAGTGATGTGCTTTAGGCAGTCCTGCTTTAGCAGGGGAGTTGGACTAGATGATCTCTAGAGGTCCCTTCCAACTCTGAAGATTCTGTGATTGTGTGATTTCTTTACATTTTGATTGAGAAAAGAGTTTGTTTTCTGGCCAGCCTTAGAGAGAGCTATCATGGGAAAGGCAAGGGCTCCATCTCAGGGGTGTTCAGCAAAGGGCAGAAGGCAGGACCAATGGTGTGTTTCAGATGACAGCGGTCATCAACACCCCACCTGTTGTTACAGAGAGGCTTACAAACACTGGTTGGAGAGGGGAGCCCAGGGGCTGGCTTTGCAGGAGAGGCAAGACAGCATCTTCTAATAGGTGGCTCTACACAGAGCTGAAATGAACAAACCGGGGAGAAATGGCCTTTGAGAGGCTTGGAAAAGTAAATGGCAGGGTTCATGAAGCATAAATGGTTCTGAAGACTGAGAAAATCAAGGTAAAGCTACCAAATGAAACAAAAAAATAGCTGAACTCTTCCTGCCATTCCTCTGTGGGATCATTAATAGAATTCCTCTCCTTTTCTTTACCACCTGCCTTGATGAAATATCTACGAAGCGCAGCTGAGACTACTGCTGCCTCAGTCCAGTGGAAACTGCCCAGTGTGTTCAGAAGTTGCTAAGAAAAAATGGACATACAGGCAGACCGTCTGATTGCGTTAGGCTTATTTCCTTCAGCGCACAGGCTAATTGCAAACCTGCAACGTTCACATGAACAAACGGCCCCCACTGAGCCTTACCTTGGACTTGTGGATGCTAAGAAGTCAAACCAGGTCGTAGTCTCTCAAGTCAATACTGGTTTTAAAGTATTTTTTACAAAGGGTGTGGAGAGGCAGAGAAAGGTCATGCATTGTTCAGGGGCAGATTGAGGGGATTAATGTCCCTGGCTCTCCTGCTGTGACCACTGCGTCACGGTACAAGAAGTATTTTGGTCGTGTGATACTCAGTTTTGCAAGCATGTGAACCCGTAAGACCAAAAATAGTCAGAAATGGAAGCTTACCTAAAATACTTAAAAGAGCACAGTGTTGCTACTAAAGATTTGGTTTTTAAAATTTTCATAGTAGTGACACAAAAGTCTTGCCCAGCACTTAACACCTGCAGATAGTAACAGCTGCATAATCTCAGTAATTACGCAAACAACATTCTAATGAAGCAAACTCAATTTAACTTTCCCCTATCCTTTCCCCCAGCTAGAAACTCATTGCTAATAAAAAAGCCTATCTGTGTTTATTTTAAAAAGGAGAAATGCTGGCAAGACCATTTAAACCAAATGAAGGAAACAGAACTGAAGATACAGCTCCATTGACTTAAAGGCCTTATACCCTTCCTTGGTATTTAATATAAATGACTGTGCAGTAAAAATTTGGGCTAACTTACTAAAAATGTGGGATTTATTAGTTTTTTCCATCCAGGGGACTCCACGCTTGCAGTTCTTCACCACTCCACGTGAAGAATTTGATTTTGAACCACAAAAGCTGGTTTATTCAATGCATGGCAGTAGAAAAAGTGGGGATTTGACCCTTTCAAAACTGCAATAACATGGAATTTGCATGGCAAGGGCAAATTTTACTTTTCACTGTAGGCTCTGGAAAGTAATACATGTACCAGGGTACGCATATGTCTCAGATAAGAAGTTTCCTGGCAGAAAACCTAGGCTTAGTCTAATGCTTATGGGACCGTTGAACAAAAAGGCTAAGGTGTTCTAGGTAACTCTTCTTCCAGAAAACGCTTTCCGATGTTCCTGCTGGTGAGGAACATCTTCCTTAACAGAGGAAGTACCAGACCTGAGAACAAACTTGAAGATAGAAAAGCTTAATATTTAAAAATCATTTCTAAAGATCTTAAATAGCCCAAGTGGCAGAGGTGTTTATGAAATGAATTCTGTGGCATCGATACAATCCAGCAGAACTCAGTGAACTTTAAGAAGCTGGAAATTCAGTTGTGCATGGTCCAAACCAGAGAAAGCTGCCCCGCATCTCTTTAAAGAGTAAAAATGACTGTTTAGCCTGATAGGTTTTGACTGCACACTGACTGTAACCAGACCTGCCGTGGCCACATGTGTAGACTGAGTGATGGTAGGAGGACGTTGTCCTGTGTCCTCCTCTCCCAACAGTCCTGTGCCCTGGGAGGACCTGTGTCAGACAGGGGCTGCAGAGCAGTGTCACTCCAGCATTTAACGCCGATAATGGAAAAGAAATGGGGGTTCGAGATGGTCACTTTTGGGCCCCTTGACCTGGTGCTGTTAAATCCCAATTTGCAACACATGCAAAAACCACACTGCGCATTCTGAGGGTTATGCATGTGGAGTCAAATCTGCATTTTACTGGTAGGAGGGGAATTTCGAGATTAGGTAATTCTCACCCTGCACATCCAAAAATAATATGGGCACTACTCGCTGATAGTGGCAATTTGCAGCTTCTTATTGTTTCTGTTTACAGCTTGAGCGTGGCGCTTTCCAGCCAGCACGTCCTTGCCTGTGTTTTCATTTTCTTCCTGTTCCTTTGTTCACATAAGTGTAAGATTTCTCCTTTGCTTAAGGCAGACTCTAAGCTCTCTGAATGGGTCCGTCTGATCCCATCCCTCCCAACCGCTTTGTGCTTTGTCCTCCAGATTTCTTTACAATTGAGCAGAGTGGATGTTGACTCATGATGTGGGCCAGATTCTGTCATTTTTCTCAGTTGGAGGTGGTCATAATTCAAGTTTTGGTGACAGGGTGTTGCCTTAGAAATGCAGGGTCACAATATGGACTTCCAGTATTTGTTGTTTCCCATTTAGAGCTCTTACCAGTAAAAAAAAAAAGACCCACAGGTCCTTGTTGTCAAACACCCTCTAAATCTATGTGATGATATTTTCATTTACTTTTTATTTACTAGTTAAAAATGCCACCTTCTCTGATTTATGTCTTGCAGTGTTCACCAGCAGCCTTTAAATATATCATAGCAAAGATTTATCAACATTTTCAACAATTCCCTATTGGAAGCAAGGCTTTGTGTGAAAAATTAGGAATTACACCAATCTCTGTCACATCAGGCAATAGCCACTCACTAATAAATTTTGCACCCAGACATATTTACCGCTTCTTTAGTTTGTAAATGATTATCAGGCTTCTTAATGGGGCAGTGTTAATAATAATAAAAAAGAGAAAAATAGACATAAATAGCTTTCCAGAATATGACTAAATAGGACTAAATGCTTTGTTCCAGTATCTAGGACTTTGTCAGCTATTACCAGGCAGTGAATGAACATTTATTCAGCTTTGAGAGGGCCACCAAAGGTAAGTGATTAATAAGACTTTTAATGATTAGCTTCCAGTGTGCGAATGTCGTAGCAATGTAGCGTGCCCTCGGTGCAGTGCCCTCAATTTGAGCTGCTGCTTTTTCTCTGACCATCCACATGTAATTTCTTTGCTCGTTGCAGAGCCCGCTATTAGCCAAGTTCAAAGGGGAGTAGCTATAATTTAAGACTCTTATGCTTTCATTTGTTAGTCATCAAGATGAAATTAAGCACAAAAAACCCCTCAGTCACAGGACTGGCTCTGACCTGGCATGCCTTTAAACTAGGTGCCAGAGTGAGACAGACCCTGTGGGCGGTGCTGCTGCCCTGCTAGACCATCTCCATCATCGATGGAGAGCAATAGATAAACCCAAAAGGGAAATCCGCCAACGTAAGGTCTGAATGGCTTTCAGAAGTGCCTCTCTGGTGGCTACAGTGGGACCTGGGCATGCTGTTTTTCCAGCATGACTGTGCTAAGTGAGGTGAAAACATGCCTTTCTTGCCTTGGTTTTCAGGCCTGTTCCCTGTTCAGCCTTTTTGTCTCGTTATTGGTAATCCACCTGCCTTCAGCTCCACGTTGCTATTTAGAAAATAGTGCCAGTCTTTCCTAAGTTTATACTAAGACCAAAGTCCTCAGTGCTTACTATGTCTGAGAGGAGATTTTTTTCCCTCCCTTTCCAGGGAAAGGTGCTGTATTTTGTCCCATCTGCGGCTTCCCAGTGCAAAAACACATCTGAGCACGTAGAGCAGAGGTGGTGCTCCCAAGGTCCTGTCTGGCAAGCTGGATACAGCCAATGCACAGCTTCTGATCTCCTTTACAACTCATCCAGCTCTGCAGGTACTCATGCTTCCAGAGCAAATAAGGAATCAGTGACAGTCAGGGTTTAAGCCTTTCTGTATCATTTATCCAATTGGACATCCTTTCCAAAATGAAAGTCTCGTCAGCTCGTAATTGTTGTTGCACAAAGAAATGACAGGAAAATTATCCACCTATATTTTTGAGTGTACTATGTAAGGCAAGAAGACACATTATCCCACAAACTAATAAAAGATATTTTTCAACTCCCGTGTGTCCATGTCAGAAGATGCATAAATCTCAGCTATGGAGCTTGTTCTTTATTGCCTAAATTGCAAGTGAATTAATTGGTGCTGGAATAGTAGCCACCTATGAAGTTGGATTAGTTGTAGGAGTATGGTTGTCTGTAGTAGGTTTGTTTATAGAACAGGCAGTTGCTTCACCCCCCGCCCCTTTTCTTTTGTAAAATAACCAGTTAAATTCTTTCAACTCTTACTTACTGGGTCTGGCTGGGATGAAGTTAGCTTTCTTTGCACCAGCCTGTGTGGTACTGGGCTTTGCATTTGTGGCTAAACCAATACTGATAAGACACCAATGTTTTGGCTACTGCTAAGCAGTGACTGCACAGTGTCAAGGCTGTCTCTCCAACCCTGTCACCCAAAAAAAGGCCAGTAGGTTGTGAGTGGGCAAAAGGCTGGGAGAGACAGCTGACCAAATGGATATTCCGTATCATATGACATTGAACTCAGCAATAAAAGCTGAGGGAAAGGAGGAGACTGAGGAGACAGTGAAGTAGCGAATAAATTCATCTTTTTGTTTTGTTTCTGCACACAGCTTTTGCTTTTCTTATTAAACTGCCTTTATCTCAACCCGTGAGCTTTTCCATCTTATTTTCTCCCCCATGTCCTGCCGAGGAGGGAGAGTGAGGGAGCGGCTGGGTGGGCGTCTGGCGGCCAGCCAAGGTGAACCCACCACATCTTATCAGCACAGCATTTTGGTGACAACTTCAAAAGCTTCCAGCCTTTGTGTGACTTTCTGATTGGGTGCTCGAGATTTTAACCACTGTATTGCCAGTGATGAATTGAAAGGTTAAGTTTTACTGTAGACTATGCTGGGCGTCAGTAGGGGCCATGATGACAGTGAGAGGAGGGTGGGCCTAAAAAGGGATAGGGAAAAGAAAACAAAAACACAGGCAAATGCTGTTTGTGATTAAAAACAACAGGGAATCAATTCAGAATAACTTTTTCTCCTTTAAACGGATGTTAGTTACTCTGTGTCTCCATCTCTGCCAGACTCCCAGCTGAAGCTGCACAGCTTGAGGGCTGTTGGCTTGCCCAGCTGCCCGTGCCAGCATTTGGACAGCTGGTAGGAGCCATTGTGTCAGCACTATCCTTGACCAAAAATATATACTCCTTACACAGGAACCAGAAAGCAGAGGAGAGCAGAAATCCAGGAGAGTGCTGGGGGAACAGAACCTCGAGCTGGGGTTTTTAATGACACGATCTATGAAAAGCCTGAGAAACAAGATCATTAAACCTATTCTTGTAGGGATTTGCTGTTACATTTTTTCCCTTTCTTAGTTTTCACAGAACCTCAGTGACTCACCTGAAAATTTTCCTCCTCCAACAGCGCTTGTGTTTGACAGGAGGAAGCTGGTCTTTTCCATGTTCCTTTCCAGGAAAAGGCCAGAGGTAGCTGGAATTGAGTGGGTGAACCTGTGCCTGTCAGGTTTTCCTGTTGGGCATTTCAGATGTTAGGACAAGGAACACTCAGTAATGCTAAATATGCTAATTGGCACTATTCTTTTATGTTACTCGTACATACAGCAAGCCCTCCTTATTCATTGATCAGATGAATAAGGCTATTTAGGCATATAAAGATACAACCAGATGACTCTTGGGATTTAGCAAAATTCCTCTATGGGATGAGATCATAGGGGCCCTGCATCCAGACCACCGCTGCAAGGAGCTGCTCCTGCAGGAGGGTCTTGCTCCGGGGGAGTCAGAAGTGCCGGCAACCATCGCTGCTTGGCTAAAGAGCAGCTCCCGGGTGGGAGGTGAGGTTGTTCAGCACAGCAGGCAAAAGCCACATGTGCGAGCCCTTGGCTGAGCTGAGGGCAGTGCTGGCTGGTGGCTGTGCCCTCACAGCGTGGACCTGTGCTTCACTGTGGCCTGATTTGAGGGCCATAAGGTTGGGGGTCCTGCCTGCCACAAACACACGCCGTAAACCTAGTCTGGCTCCACAGCCTAGGGCAAGGGATTCAATGTAAGGCAAGGAACTTCTGCTCCCTTTATTGTAATGAATTTTATGCATTTTAAGCTTTTAAGCAATGAGTGTATAAAAAATACATATAGTTCTGGAGGAGAGATGTATCTATCTATTTATCTGTCTATCTATCTAGATAGATAGTTCTGGAGCAGGCTTATGACTTTTATATCCAACATAAGCATCTAGCTGCTAGGACACAAAGTCAAACCCTCTCCTGTCATCTCACTTCCTGATGAATCTTTGCTAGGCAACGCAGAGGGTGTGGAGAGGAGACCCTTCCTCAGCACCACTGCCCCAGGGGGGTGGAACCTTCCCAGGGGGATTAGAGGGTGAGATGTGGGCTGGTTTTCCAAAGGAGGGAAAAAAACCTCAAACCCCATCCCTTAGGGGACTACTGCTACAATAAATCAGCAGCATTTGTACTCCTTTTGAAGCTAAATTTTGCATTCACTCGGTTACTACAAAAGCTGCGTCAAGTGTAAAAACTGTGGACATAAAAAGAAGAAAGAAACTCAGAACAAATTCTCAGACTTAGGAAGTACAATTTTAATTTTAACAAAATTCAACCAGTGAGAAAAAGTCATATAAAAGTATAAAGCTACAGAAGTTATAGGTTTGATTATCTATTCTTACACTCCCACCTTCATTAAGCTGACCTCAGATGGTACATTCTAGCTGCTATCTCAGAAGTACTACCCTTGGGGGAGTATTTTTTTCTCCATAAAAGTACCAGTTTACAGTGGGTTTTATACTTTTCTTCCACCATTCTACTGACAGAAATTTGGGCTGTCAGCACTTTATCTTCTTTTGTGTGTTTTTCTTCCTCATTATATGCTGAATATCCACGTTTTTTAATTTCTCATAATTGTGTATAAATATATTGCCCTGGTAACTGTTCCAATACTTCAATGCTTCATTAATTTAACATACACAAGGTTCTGTGATTTCCAGGCTTTTAAAACTAGAAAAAAAAAAAGTCTGTGTTTTGTTCCTGGGCCTTATGAACCACATAGTCCTGTGAATTCTGCAGAAAACTTCCTATGTATCAGACGATACATGAAGTATCAGATAAGTAGAAGGTGTGATTTACAGTAGCTCAGTTACTCCCACAGTCATAGTGACATACTGTCAGACTTAGTGCTAAACCTGGCTTCTGCAACCTCTAAAGCCTAAATGCTCAGGTGCATATCTTGCTTGATTAAGCTGAGAAAAAAGATCTCCTATGTTGTCTGTAATTTCTCATTTCAACTGAAATTGTCATAATTTCCTTTGGAGTCTGCAGTTTTACCCATCATGGTATCTGATGAATCTGACTCTGCTAAACCGCAGAGGTTATAATCCTGCAAAACAGTGTGGCCTCAGCAAAAGCTCAGTAGTGAAGGCTGGGAGAACTAGATGTTTCAGAAACAAAATGGAATTTTACTGTGTATGCTAAAAATAATGTAAGTGCATTGCCTGGGACAAGGACTCCTGGATAAGCTGAAGCAGCAAAGCAGAAATCTTCATTTGGCGATCAAAGATGTGAAAGTGTTTGCGGGGAAAATTCTGGCAAGAGTAGTTGCTGGTTGTGATTTCTCTGGCCCCAGAGATCTCTGATGCTTTTCTGAAATTTTCTGAAATGTCATGGTCTTTCACTGAGCTTCCCATAGACAGACAATCCCAGGATGACCTTAAGCCTTCATCTGTAATTCCTCACCTTACGTGGACCTGCTCTCTGTTTCTCAGCATCCCCTTCTCATCACACTCTTCCATTTAGTCCTCTTGGATTTCCCCAGTTTTCAACTCAGAGACAAAGATGCTCAGAGGTCTGGAGCACCTCTGCTGTGAAGACAGGATGGGAGAGTTGGGGTTGTTCAGCCTGGAGAAGGGAAGGCTCTGGGGAGACCTTATAGCGGCCTGCCAGTACCTAAAGGGGGCCTACAGGAAAGATGGGGAGGGACTCTTCATCAGGGAGTGTAGCAATAGGACAAGGGGTAATGGTTTTAAACAGAAAGAGGGGAGATTTAGATTAGATATGAGGAAGAAATTCTTTCCTGTGAGGGTGGTGAGGCACTGGAACAGGTTGCCCAGAGAGGTTGTGGCTGCCCCATCCCTGGAAGTGTTCAAGGCCAGGCTGGATGGGGCTTTGAGTAACCTGGTCTAGTGGAAGGTTCCCTGCCCATGGTGGGGGGTTTGGAACTAGACGATCCTTCCAACTCTAAACATTCTGTGATTCTATGACCTCAGCATACTTTTGCTAGCAGGGCTAAGCCAACAAGTGTCAACCCAACTCAGTGCTGGTTCCCTCTGGCAGAGCAAATTCTGTTCACATTATATGCTATTTGGCCCTGGGTTTTCCTTGGGCCACATAGGGTACTCCTGTGGCTGTGCTTGTGTGGGTGCTTTCCTCCCACCCCACCATACAGTGTCTGGGGAAGCAGAGGCCACGCTGAAGCCCACCAGAGTGATGCTTTTAGAGCATGAAGTGGGTGCCTGTGTCGCAGGCTCTAGGGAATGACACAAGAGTTTGTGGGCAGCTGAACTAGTGCAAGAGGGCTGTGTGGGATGGAGAGAGCCAAACCTGGGTTTGCCTTGTCCTTTCTGTCTTTTTTTTTTCAGCATAATTTGAGGTGCACTATCCCTGTGAGATTACCATGGCTTTTTTTCAGGAGAAAATAATCGATTGGCTCCAAAGGAAACCCTGGGAGCAAAATATTTGTGCTTTTGGCGCCTTCTCTGATGCTGGTGAAATGAACTTACTCATAATGATTTGATAGGCTGATATTCACTGAGTTTCACGTAGCTGAAATGTCAGGAAACCGAATCTCTAACCCCAAATTACCAGAATAGAAACTGTAATCATTGTATGTGCATTATGGTGAGAGTTACCGTAACAGGTCAGACCCAGTGCCCTGTGTGTGCTCTTGCCAGTGGCCAGCAGCTGATACCAAGGGCAGATATAAAGAATATATGCGGTATTACCTGGCACGCTTTTCCATCTTCACTCTCTGTGGTTGAGGGATTTTCCTCAGTAAGTAGTTGCAGACAGACTATCATGCTCAATAGCTTTCGGTGGCGTTTCATGAACTGATCTAATCCCCTTTTGAAATGATTGCTATTTCTGCACTTCGCATTATCCTGTGTCACGGAGTTCAGCAATACAATTATGTGCTGGGTGAAAAAGTTCTTCCTATTCTTTGTTTTAAACCTTCTACCAGACCATGTCACTCTTCCCAGATAAATAGCAAGCAGGGAACAGGCTTCCCCTATTCGCTTTAAGGAATCAACAGCATGTTGATTGTGGAGCCCTGTGTTATATACCCCTCCAATCATACCATTTCCAAAGTGAACTCCTAGTCTGTTTAGTCATTTCCTCATATGGAAGTCATACCATCCTGCTGTCCCACCGGCGCTTCTTGCAATTGTGTTATATTCCTTTTGAGACGGCATGACCAGAGTGGTACTCAATATTCAATGAATATATGCTCTGGGGATTTATACAATGGCGTAATAGTATTTTCTGGGGTTTTTTTTTTTTTCGCTATTCTTTCGCAAGTAATTCCCCAAAGGCCTTTTTAACCACTGTTGAACACTGACTTACTTCCAGAGAAGTAACACATGGTTTCAAGATTTCTTTTCTGACTGATTATACCTTCTTTAGACTCTGTCAGATATAGTATAAGGTTATGTTTCTTTCCCCATGTGCACTACTTTGCAGTTGCTGACACTGAAATTTGTCTGCCATTATCTCCATGTTGTGTAATCCCTCTGCAGATCTGCACCATCAGCTTGACTTCAGCTTTTCCTCGCAGTGGGGTCTGGCTGCTCTGAATCACTCTGCACCCCCTGTGAACTTTGTTGCTTCAATTACCCCCCTTTCCCTTTACCAGGTCATACACAAATACGCTATTTAATACAGGACTCTCAAGTCCTCGCTGGATCTTGCTGGAAAATTCACTTCACTGTGAACTTGGACTGTATCTGTGTCCTTTGTGTTGTATCTTCCCAACAGTTACTAATTCAGAAGAGTGTATTCCCACATATATCCTGACAACTCAGATGCTTAACCGACTTTGGCGAGGAGCTTGTTCAAAGCCTTTTGAAAATCCAAACATGTACACCTCCAAGATACTGTCCCTTTGCTTGCATACTAATGTCTTATTTCTTTGGTTTGAACTGAATATTTCTTGTCTTATGCGAGCTCTAGAAGGATTCCTGTGTGCCTATGTAGGGTTGGAGGGCCATTACTCATGTATAAATGCCAGAGAAGATCATTGGCAAGGAGTAACTACAGCTATATGTCTATTTACTGAACAATAAATAAACTGAACAAGTTTAAGTTAACCCATATCAGTTGGCTTTGAATTTAGTTAATTACATCAATGCCGTTTATGTGGCAAAGGGAAGAGAGAGAGATTCCACTTCCCCTTCAATGTCTGATAAAGTGTGTTTTTATCAGAGAGGTAGCTTCTTGATGAAGAGAGGAAGGCAAAGGATATTTCCAAGCCCTCCTGTGTTGTATTCCCACTGAACAATTCACTTAGTGACACAGGCTGCAGCCGAAGAAGTGGTACCTGGACCTTGAACTCTCTATCTGTCAAAACAGAGAAATAAGCACCTCCAGCCCATGCCAAAGATGCCATTATGAGCAGACAGGACACAGTTCTTTCACTTAATAAAAGGGCAGAATGCAGGCTTCGGCAAACCTTGTAACAAAAGGGGATTATATAAATATTTCAATTTCTTCTTTGTCATGCACATTTTAGAGTCCATATTAAGGACTATATTTTCGTGTTTATGTGTCAGAATGGTGTTTGCTTTGGAAATACCTCTGTGCCACACCTTCAAATCTCAAATGTCCTTTGATCTGCCAAGAGCCAGACAGGAAGGCAATTGAAGATGACTGCTATTACAAAGACTCTCAACTGGTTCGTTGCTTCACTGTTTTTCCTGTTATGCAAAAAAAATCACTCACTGAGAAGTAAATTCTAGAATTTTATTTAAGGATGATATGCACAAATCTTAGGTGGATGTGTGTTGAAGTAAACCCTAAATCAAAGCGATTACTAGGATGCATATTCATCTGAAGCAGTAGAGTTTGCCCTTCTTTAAAAGCAGAAACCCTAACTTCATATGAAACATGGCCACTTAGGATAGGGCTGGTTTTGGATCATATCGCCACTTTTGTCTTTTATTGGTCACTTAACTGAACCGTTAGGTAGACAGAGCAGGGCAATCTTTAACCGTATGGCTGTTTTCTGTAGTCATATAGGGCAGGTGATAACCAGACCTGAAAAAAAGTCTGCGCCCAGTACAGCCAGCCTGAGCTCCAGGCTGCTCTCCCCATGAAAGCTGGGGGGTGGGCAAGGCGGAGGCACCTCCAGTGAGGAGGTGACGTTCCCTTGTTACTCTGTACCCCGTTTTCCATTGCAATAGTGGACGAGATGTTTTGGCTGTCAGTTTGCTTTCCTAGTGTCCCCCCCAAAGGCTCTGTTAACTGAGACTCTGTCTTAGGGAGCTGCAGATAATAACGCAACCATTACCAGTTGTGGTCTCTGAAGTAACATGTTTAAACTTACACAATACTCATATAATAAAACTAGTTATGAATATAGGAAGAAGACTGAACATTAATACTTACCATAATATCATGCATAAGATTTATCAATGTTTCCTCAGCACGTTGGAACGGACAAGCAGCCTGAAGCCAGGAACATGACATTTAGCTTTGGCTGTTGAAAAGTTTGTGGAACCGCCTATGTAGAAGAAAATGAAAGGAAAAAAGCGACTTTTTCATCTCTTTACTCCATATAGAGCACCAAGTGGTGTCTAATGCCCAGGCACAGGCAAGAAGGAGGGAGGTTTTGCAGGTGAGCAGCAAGCAAGCTTTGAACATCCCGGCTGGGGCTGGGGTGGAGGAATGGTCTGAGCACTCCCCTGTGCTCAGAAAGCAGGAAAAGATGCAAGAGGAGGCAGAAACAACCTCAGAAGAAAAAAGAGCTCGACTGTTTGGGAGATAATATTATTTAACCTAGAACAAAAAAAGGTAGATGCTAGCTGCTATGGAGGAGGATCTTTATTGTTAAATATACCCTTGTTAAGGCAATTTAGTTTGTCTTTTTATAGCATTGTTCCATGATTGCATATCAATGTTTTAAAGCAAACATTTTCTTCTTAAATCCTGACCTGCGTTAAACCTGATTTGGAGTGACTTGGCAGGCAGCGGGGCACTCCTCTGGAGGTCTGGCACAGGTAAACCCAGGGACTGGGAGCACCGGCTAAGTGTCCAGGTCTCTGTGGCATTGCTCCAAAGCAAGAGTTGCTCCCTACTGCCATTGGAGTAGAACGGCTCTGGGTTAAAAGTTGGAATCACGGTGGGCTGGAAAAGAAGAAATGTGTTTTACAAGGGAACATTAGGAAGTTCTTTGGTAAGGAGGAAAATGCTTTAGCCCTGAAGGTCTGCAGGGAGTTAGTAATATACCAGAAGACTCTCGGGGACTTCAAAAACTGTTTCGAGATCGTGATCTGGTCAAAAGCCCTTTGGAGGACTCTCTTTGCTGATTCCCCAGATATTTAGAAACAGAATCCCTTGTGCCAGACCTCTGAGTCTCAGGAATTAGAAAATGAAGCCTTCCATGTCTGTGGTAAACACATCAGAAATAATGTAAACTACCAGCAAAGCCGCTCCTTCTCTTCAGAATTTTAGAGATAGATGACATGGAGAAACTCGCCTTTTGTATTAGTTCATTATTATATGTATTTTGGGCCACAGGAATTGCCTGTGAGAAGTCATTAATTGCCAGTTGAGCCTTATAAATAGTAGTCTGGGACACATCCAGCTCACAGTGGAATTTTGAACTTATTTGCCAGCCGCAAAATGCACTCCTCCTGTTGATACAGCCAACCTCCACCTGTACTTGCTCCTATGGTTCTTACTGCTTTTCAAGTTTAAAGGTGATGTTTATCACCGGGATGTGTTTATGTTTGAAAGCATTTGAAGAGATTGGTTTCATGGAGATTAGCATTATTATTAGAATGGTGCTTATTTCACTAATCTCTATTATGCAACTGTTCGTTCTTGATTATTAATAATCATTTCCTTTGGATAGAAACACTTCCACAGCAACCAATTATAGTGCTTTGTGCAAACACAGGATTATGAATTCCAGTGGGGAATAAACAACAAGAGCAGTGGAATTTTAAAAACAAAGAGCTTGTTTTCATGCAAATGTCTCAGTGCTAAAAAAATGGGGAAAATTATATGCTGTAGAAGCAGAAGTTGCTTCCAATTAGAATGTTTTTCAACAATTTCCATAAAGTGCCTAAATTAGGAAGTCAGCACTTGCTGGAGCAGTACATCTCATCCGGTGTTCTCCCTCCAGCAGCAGCCAGAAACATGTAATCACAACTCCTACCCAGATCCAGTTTCCCTGAAAAGACTCATTGGATGTCCTGTCTGGTCCAGTCTGCCCAATTGGGCAGTACTCCGTCCATTTCCATGGAAAGAGTTTTTTATTGGGCAGGTATAGCTGAAAGAGGATGCCATGACTTTGCGATTTGTTTCCTGGCTCTAATGCTGCCTATCTTCAGCGGTGCAGCGGGATCAAATGGTTGGTCTGTTCTGCAAATACTTACGTATATGATTAAAGCTGTACACTTGACTAGTGTTTTTGTGTCTAACGATAAGCAGAGGACAAGGAATTTGCAGAACCTGGTACACGGCTGCTCTTTGCTCTACGAAGAGTGGTCTATCTTTGAGAGGAGAACTTTGCAATTTCTTTTAAACAGCTGATAAAACTTAGGCTTCAACTGGAATTCCACACGTCAAAGTCTTCAGATTAGAGCAAGACATACTTCAAAAATATTTTAAAACTGCTTATTTAATTTTTGTTTTATCACTCAAGAAATTTCCTCTGCCTTGCATTTATCATTTATAACTCCATTAGTGGGATTTTTCCCCGAACAGATATAGCCTTGTACCCCTCATCTACAATGATTGCTTCAAATAAAATTTACTTTCTTCCTGTGAAAACGATTCTAAGGGTAAATAACAATCTGCCAGTGTATGCTTTAAATAAGCTTTATTTTGTTGATGTCATATGTGATAATTTAGAAAAGACATTTTATTCCCTAAGAATCGGCTTGTGCTGTGAAGGACCTTGATCACCTGACAAAAGCAGACGTGAGGTTACCTCAGGGAAGCAAATAGAGACTATAACTGTCTCATGGGCCTGTTTGAAAGACACAGACAGCAAAATCAGAGACCCTCCATCCTCCAAAGGTCAGCTGTGCTCCTGACGTCTGGAGAGCGATCAGACGCTCCTCTCCTGAGATGAATTTCCCTCAATTTCAAAAAACAATTTAGGGTGGTGAGGCAAAGCGAGGATGGCGCAGCATATAGATGATTTCTTCTTTGGGCTGGATCTGTTCATTTCTTGTGTGTTCTAAAGCAAATTACTTAAAAATAAAAAGACCAAAACCCCAATTCTGGCAGGAGTTGTGTGTTATGGGCTGCAAGTCCAAGGTCCCTGGAGGGATAAGCCGTGAACCTCTCAGCCAGCCCCACGAGGGCTGTGTTGCAGGAAAAGGTGGCTGTGAGATGTGTCAGAAGCTGGCAAGGATGTGTCCGGGACCTGTACAGCGCTGCTGGAGAGCCAGCCCTTTGCTGGGGTACGGCACAGCTCTGCATCCCTGGATGAGCCCGGAGAGACGAGCCTGAAGCGGTGCCTGGGTGCTGCTGTGCCTCAAAGCTCAGACGCTCACCAAAAGCAGGGGCAGGAGCGTGCTCAGCCTGAGATTGTACCAGGGCTAGAGGCACCCTGAGATTTTAAGCACCGTGCTGTTGTGCAGTCGTGAACCGAGCAAAAATCTCACGGGTCCCATTTATCCCAAGTGTAACATGGCTGAGGTCAGTGTGCTTGACCTCTTGGTTTGATGCCCCACAAATAGCATTGTCACAGCTGTCTCTTAGCTGCCTGGATTCTATTAACCTTGTCAGTTTTGCTCAGCTAGCCAAAGAGATTCAAGGAGCTTAAAAAACAGAACAACCACTCTCACTATGAAATAACTGTGTCTTAACTCACTGGCCCCATCCCTCTGGGGGCAGACTTGGAGTTTCACAACCACCCCGTCTCATCAAGGGACTCTGGTAGCAATATGGGAAATAGAGGGGTGTTTCCCCCCAAAATCCTCCTAAAGGATTCCTTCACAATTGCTGCGTTTTATCCTGTTTGATAGGTTCTGATTTTCTCTGCTAGGATGGCTCTACCTTTCCCATGAGAGAGCACCTGATCCTGCTCTAGCTGAATTCAAGGGCATTTTTGGCACTCACCGCGATGGGAGCAGATGTGGACTCACAGAGAGTTTTGTTTGGGGACCTCGCAGTTCAGTGGGGCTTGCCTTGGGTGCCCTGGTGCTTTCATCTCTTCTAGAGCACAGTGTCAGTAAGGTCAACTCTTGTCGTTCTGGGACGTCAGGGGAGAAAACGCTGACTTAGGAGCAGGACTGGTCCCCAGGCACAGATGCTTTAGTGTGATTTGCAAGCCCAGCACACACCTGCAGGTTGTGCCTTAGCAGCAAGCAGACAGTGTGGCAGAGGTATAAAGCCAAGGTTATTTTTTTTCTTTCTTTTTTTTTTTCTCTTCTTCCTATGAGTCTTTTAAAACAGGCTACTGCTTTTAAGCAGGAATTAGTTTGGTTTCCTTCACTGCAAGGCATTGCACTGTGAATGTCCGTAGCTACTGAGCTGGCAAATGCTTTTTTCCACCTTTGCTTGCTGTTCTGCAGTGGCCCTTGCAGGCCTGTGTCAGGCTCTTCACGAAACTCTTTTTTACTTCTCCTCAGAGCAATTGCAGATTTTAGCTTTTGTCTCTTATTCACTCATTGGAAAAACCCTTGACTGCCCTAAAGCTCTGCCACCTCTTGCTATTTCTGGAAGTTTCTGGCAGCTTGGTTGTGGTGATGGCTTGAAGAGCGTGCTTGCAGGACTAAAAGCCACCACATTTTCCTCTTCACACAAGGCTTCTGTGGGAGTAGGGAAATATCTTATGTGCCAGGCATGAACCAGGCTCTTAGGAAACCCGTAACTGCAGAGGAAGAGGATTCTATGAGTACTCCTTGACCATCTCAGCTCCACCTAGAGAGTCTAGTGGATACTGTTGTCTAGTGATGAGTAAATTAGTCACTGTCAGCCATAATGACACTAAATCTGTGTCTTTACTTAAGGCTGTGGGGTGAGGGGATCTTTATTTAGTGGCTGTTTGTGTTGTTTTTCAACACATTTTTATTATAATAATTATGTTGCTCTGTGGGCAGTGATCATTTGAACTTGAAGTTTCACCAGCAGGAAAGAGATCACATACTGGAGCTGGTCAGGAAAGCTGAAACTACAAACAAAGAGCTTGATATTTTCCCACTGCTGTAGCCTTTTTTTTTTTTTCTGATTCTGCATTATTATTTAGTTCCTGCCCTTCCGACTCTCACCGGCGATAAACCTACTGACCTCATCAGCAGATGTATTTTTAGATGTATTGTTTCTAGCTAGAAGGTTGAATTGGAGAGGGCTGTTAGCACGTGTTACTTTGAATTTGTGCTTTTTATTATTCAGAATACAGTTAACTGCAGCCTTCAGTGCCTTTGAAGGGGGTGGCCTTGCTGCTCTTCTGTTGCTCTTTCATGGACTCCCTTGACAGATCAAAGTTATCTCTGTCAACGAAATAGTCTTGGGTTTGGCCACTTTTGATCTGTAGCATATTTAATATTGTTAATAACTGCTAAATAAACAAAATGTTTACCCTGGATTTGAATCCCTAAGAAACAGAAGGAAAGACTGCGTAACATGGAAACACACATTTATAATCAGTATTTATTATGCAGCATCACAGAACAATTCATCCTCAGAAGACACACTGACACTGCTCACCTGTCTCATGGTTTGCCTGCACACTTTCTTACTTGAGTGATAATGTTACGTTACAAAAAGTGCCTGGAAAGCTGTGACATCAGCTCATTCCTGGACCTCATTCTTCAAATCAGAATCAATTTTGAGATACGTATGTATAGAAATAAAAGGAGGGAAAAGTTAAGAAACTATTATAGAGAGCTTGTTTGTTTAATACTCTTCTGCAACACGGCGGGACGGACCGCTGATAGCTCTCCGTACACCATGCTCTCCTCTTCTCTGCTGGCATTGCTGACTGTAAAAGCGTGCCCTTAATTTCCCACACAAATGCCACCAGGTGGCTGTATCTGTCAGCTGTAGGTTCGGAGGTGTTTTGCGTGGAGGAGAGCTTTTGGCCGCCAAGGCTGCCACTTTGAAAGGAGTGATGTCTGCACGCCAGGCTCCCCTCCGGTAATGTAATTGTGGCTGCAAAGTTAGTGGGAACTGGGACTAATTTGTTTTAAACCACCAGGAACAGCAACAAGACAAAAATTGTGACAAAACCCAAAGAGAAGGGCACAAAAATCAGTACCCCTGATTTAGAAACTTAGGATTCGCTGGGATTCAGCCCTTCATTGTAATTAACCTTTCTCTGACCTCTGTCCCAGGGTTATTTACTTCTGGTATCTTGAACAGTAAAATAGAGCATTTGTGTGGAATAGGGGCCACTTCAAAATAATGAGGGACAGCCCTCAAATAATTAAACCGAACAACAAATTACAAAGTACACTGTCTGATGAATATGTGGACACATGTGGCCAAACACCTCCCCCTCTTCCCCTTCAGGGCACAGTCCTCCTGAGCTGGGGGACCCCGTCGTCGAGGTTTGAGGTGTGCAGTGTAATGAAAACACATGCGCCTTTGGGCTGTGCTGTCGGACACCCCTCTCCTCCAGCTTTCCCAACGTGTGCAAGGTTTAAAGACAAGGTGATGGAGCTTGTTTCAGTGGATGCGGAGCCACCTCCTGCTGGCCCCGAGCTCTGGGAGCATCCCAATCCTGTCCCTGCTGCAAAAAGCTGCTCCTGGGGCACAGCAGGTGGAAACTGGGTCTGTCTCAAACGGGGAGGATCACCTACACATCTGGCCCGAGTACCAGCCCCCAGCAGCCTTGAAAGGGAATAAGGAAGCTCCCTGGGCCGCCTCTGCTGCCTTTGCCATGTCAGAACTGCCCTGCACTCTGCCCAGGACACTCACGGGGCCACTGGGAAAAGCAGCATCATTTTCTGTGCAATTTCACTTCCTCCTCATCGCCCCTGTCTGCTGCAGAGAGAAATTCCCTCAGCTGCTATGTAGATGGTGTTATATATAGCCCAAAAGCTTATTGCCTGTACCTATATGGACACCTATTGTGTAGCAGAAATAAACAGCAGAAGATAATTAATCCTGGAGCCCCAGTTCCTTCACGAAAATTCAATAAAGTTTTCCTTGCTATGTTTTCAGGTAAGAGAAGAGAGGACAATCTTCATTACGACTGACAGTCCCCTTCCCTGGAGCAGAAGGGTTTTCTTTTACATCTAGCAGAAAAAATACAGTGTTTTGCACCTGCCCGATGCTGTTGCTATGGCAATTGAACTTCACACTTATATTGGAGACAGTGAAGCCCCCGGGAATATGTACAGAGCAAACACAGCAGCGAGGGGGCTCTGCTGGGGGCTGCTGGGTGGCTCGGGACTTCGTTTCACTGTTTCCCCATCTGAAAGATGGGTAATTTAACTTTTTAAACAATTTTGGAATCAACCTCAGTTGAGCAGATGATGCTGGTTGGGAATCTTCTTGCCAGCGGGTTGTGTTTGGGCTACTTGCCCATGCTTCTGGGTGCGTGGGTCTGGGGGAGCCTTTGGGCTACCCCCAGCCCAGGCTGCCCTGACACCTCGAGCCGCAGCAGGGCTGTCCCTGTTTGCAGCCTGTCCCCTCTCATGGCCAGAAGTGTGGGTCACGGTTTGGCAGCTGGAGGCCTTTTAAAGTGCTCACCCTTTCCCTCAATTCCTTCGGTGATTTTCCCAAGGTATACTTGTAGGTGGTCCAAATCCACCCCAAAGCGCCCAGGGGCCGTGCGACCGACAGTGCAGTAAGATGGAGGCAATCTACCCCCACTACCTCCCTTCCCAAATGTCCCAAGCAAATGCGCGTTTTGGCTGAGGACTTCCACGCCAGATTTAATTCCAGAATGACTTTTCATTGTTCAAACACAATTAACAAACTAGGGAGTGTGTGTGGTGTAATGAGCACCCCGAGCTCCTTCTTGGCTCAGCTGCTACTTTGTTATGAGAACCCCCCACACAAGGGTATGACAGATTGACCTTGATCAGTGATCAGTACCCCATCTCGCCAGGCATTGCATGCATCAAGAAGGAGAGACTTGCCCTGGAGAGAAATCCCTGTTTATCAGTGTATTTCTGCAAACAAGAGAAGGCTATGATGTGGTGAGAGAGGCAGCTAACAACTGCAGAGTGCTATGCACTCAATGGAAGAAAGGAATTTCAGTCGTATAAAGTATTATTCCTGTTAAAAGATAATTTTCTATGGAAAATAAACCTCCAAAGCTCAGAGAAATGTTATAGGTGAGACATTTCATTAGGAGAGGATGACTGGCTGAAATTAAATACTAATCAAGCAAGCTCTGAAGCAGCGTGCTGCAATCTTTAGCCTCTAGGACCTTGAAGAATTGGTTTTCTTACCATTTCTGCTTCAGGAAGTAAAAAATAGATGATGGAAAAAGTCCTCTGCTTTAAACGACCTACCCTAACTTGGCTAGCCTCTAATTACCTTGGGTGAGAGTCATCCTCATGTACCATTTAATGTCACATTACATCTCATTTAACATGTTCATGTCAGCTGCTTTTTCCAGGTTCCCTTTGTAGTTAGTGGAGAGACATAGTCATTCCTCTCATCTCAAGGCAGACATCTAACCTTGGTCTGATGAATCTGACCAGTGCCTGTTCCCCTCCCTGTTTCCCAGGTGGAGCTGGTGCCACGAGTGGGGATGGGGATTGTCTGAACCGGGCATTTCTAAGCTCAGATGTGACAGGTCGCACCCTTCATCCAGCTCAGCAGAGAAGCAGCGTGGCAGATAGACAGACAAGGCTGAAACCTGGCAGGAATTACCGTGTTTCCCTGAAGGGAGGTCGGGCTTGAATGCTTGTGCTAACATAGCATAAGATAAACAAAAACAATAAGTAGGATCAGAGGGTGCTGAGCTCTGACGACCTGAGCGACACAGGAGAAAATATTCCTTTGGTTCTTTTCCTGCCGTGTTGGTCCTGCCTAGTAACACAGTCCTCCCTTGCACACTCTTTCTGTGGGTCTCCACAAAAAAATTCTTCTAGTCTCTGATGGAGACTATCACAGAGCAAATAATAAACTTATCTGATTTTGTAGTTATAACGAAATGAATGCCTCAAATGCCAGGAAGAAGGTAACATGCATGATGGCAGAAGGAAGAGTCTTCCTGACTCCTGTTGTATTTCAATCAAGCAGGCCACACAGAAAATTTGCATTAGCTCCCATGATATGCCCCGGGAGCAGGGTTGAACCAGAGGTTAGTCTTAATAAAGGATTGGTCAATTGGTCAAAGGATTGGTCCTAAGGGACCTGGGTGGGACTGGCATTTGTGAACATTTGGTGCCCTGACATCAGTACACGCAGCAGGTGAGGACAGACAGGTGGACTCAGTCACCACTGCATATTGGAGGAGGCAGACAGGCCAGTGAGGTTTGTGCAAATGCACTGAGAGAGGGACATGGATTTTTAAAAAAACATTTAACCCCCCACCCTGTCCCTCCCTCCGAGGTAAGCATGGCTTACGCTTCACCTTCCATCCGTACACCGGTTTCCCTTCAAAATGAACATATTGTACTCTGCAGAGGCGGACAATTTGCTGAATTTCATTTCACTCCTTCAATCTGCTTAATGAATAACAATGAGTTTGAAGGGTTCACTGGATTCTAGCACTGAGCTGAAATTTGCATTAACAGGTTTTCAGACCTCACTTGATTTTGGTTCTGCCTGGATCGCCTGCCTCTTGCCTGTCCTTGCATGGCTAAATTCTGTGCTGCCAAACTAAACCAGCCCCTTCATTTTTCCCTAAAAGGCAGGAACAAATAGTCCAATAGGATATTCTTCGAAGAGATTTTTAACACCAAAAGTTACTGCACGGACAGATTTCACTCTTCTGGTAGTTAATATGACTCATTTTTGAATTGGATAATTGCTATATGGTGGTGAATTCATCACTTCAAAACAAAAAGAGATGTGGGTGTATTTATGTGTGTGTGCAGGGCATTAATGTGTACCAGTTATCAAAAAGGAGTGTATCTTCAGCCTACTACTGACTTTGACTCCTTTCCAAATTGAAGTGGAGACTCTCTGTTCTACAAATAGTTGAGGAAACACTTAAACCCCAGTCAAATGTTAGTAGTCTTTTGGAGCCTGTCCACCATTTGTCCTGGGCAGGTGAGTTCTGTTAGCACTGGCCAGGAAACGGTAAAGGTCCCTACAGAAAGGACGCAAATACACGTGGCTAGATGCATGACTAGAGTAAAGACGCGATATTTGCAATGGAAAAGCCCATGCTCTGGCAAGGCTAGTTGTGGTCATCCAGGCTGAATCTGCAGTGAAGACATATCATCAGGGTAAAGGTGGAAACAGATTCTAAAATAATCCTTCTGCCCTCATAAGCGATTCTTATGATTTCTGGTTATTCTGTCATTTAAATATGCTTAGATAATTTGATAAGTAAAAATACAAGTTTTTTTTAATTTATAGATTCTAGCAAATAGATGTTTAGAACTAAATTCTTGAGCAAGTTAGGACCAGGCTACTTCAGACCTTTCCAATGGCATGGACTGGCTACAAGACCACCTTAAACACTTGTAAGATGGAGACGGAAGGGAAGACTTCCATCCTAGGCATTTTCCATGGGGTGCAGGAAATGGCGATGTCTGAAGATTACAGGGATATTAGCCTGCCTTCACTGAAAACCCAAGCTTCTCCTAAGAGTTAATCTAAATCCTACAAATCACACACAAATGACTCCCGTTGAACCTGAGTCCTTCAGAGACAAAATCCAATTTCTTGAGTCTTTCTCATATCCCAGAGCGACCGTAGAATTGGAAATTTTCAAAACTAGTCTGGACAAGACCTTGAACAATGTTTTGAAGTTAACCTTGTTTGGAGCAGCAGTTTGGACTAGATGACCTCTAGAAGTCCCCTTCAAGCTAAATTTCCCAGTTAATCCATCTTTCTCTGCCGGGGATTCTCTGCAGACAGTTTCCGTCTTTCCTGAAGCACAGTGTACATACTCAGACATTGAACTACAGCTGGGCTTTGAACAAAAGTTATTTTGGATGTTTTATAATCCTGTTCATACATCTCAGTATTATCTTCATATAACAGTTTGGCCTCATAGTCAGCCTATGATGGATGCATCGCAACCCCTACATCCTTTCCTGTACAACTCCTACTGAATTTTCCTCCACCCAGTAGGTCTCTAGTTGATTATTTTTGTATACCTGAACTAACTTGCATTTATCTCACTGAGTTTTGTGCTATTTTTTCAGCCTACATCTCCTGTTTGTCGAGATAATTTTGAATTCTAACCCTGTCTTTTGATGTAGTTTCACATCAAAGTCCCCTCAAAGCTTGGTATTTACAGATTAAATAACCAGGAGGTTATTAAACACTTCCTGATCTCTCTCTCTGTTGCACCTACTTCTTACAAATAGGCCACATAGGAAACATGAAAGACCAAAGGAAGATTTTCTTTTGCTATTGGATACTACTTCTGAGCTACATTTTCACTGAGAAAAACAAAATTCTCGGTTATGGCCAATCCCCAAACAAAGGCAGTGTCATGCTCCAGATCATGAGGCGGTTGAAATCCTACCAGGGTGAAGGGTCATATCCTGAACCAAGCCAGCAAACACATTTGAGGCACACATTCCCCGGCTGAAGGGCATGGTGTGGAAGGAGCGGCGTGCCCGCCGGGGGATAAGCCTGGCACTTGCAGCACAGTGCTGAGAAGCATGCATTAACATCTTCTGTCGAGCTGCTGCCGCCTTCCTTCAGAGAGCCACGCTGCCTACCTGCTCATGCTGAAGGGCGTCTCGGCCATCTCTGTGTCTCAGGCCCATGGCTTATTGGCCTAATGTTTTTATTCCACCCGTGCAGAAGAGCATCTGCACAGCTGTTTCATATTAACCAATGTGTGGTTCATTCACAGTCATAGGAGCCGTCTGTGCTAAGCCCCATTCTGACTGCTCTTCTGATGCTTCTAAGAGTAGCCTTGATCTCCCTGTTTTTCATATATTATAGAGCCCTCAAGACTGTACAGCACATTTATTAAGTGAACAGAATTTGTTCTGCACTGATCGCACTCTCTGGGAATGTAGCTCTGGAGCTAAATGCTTTTGCCATGCACAGATGTCAAGCCCCATAAGGCTACCATGAGCCAGAAGTGCAAATGTCACCAGTCTGTTAAACTGGGGGTGGAGGGAAGTTTACATGATTATCTCCAGTTAGCTGGAAATGTGAGAAGTATTTCTTTATAAAGAACTTTCAGACTTTTTCTTTGTTGGCTCCAGCTTTTCCCATCTGAATGGCTGGGTATAATCATAGAACCCCAGAATACCAGGTTGGAAGGAACCTCAAGCATCATCTGGACCAACTTTTCTTGCAAAAACACAGTCTAGACAAGATGATCCAGCACCCTGTCCATCTGAGTCTTAAAATTGTCCAGTGTTGGGGAATCCACCACTTCCCTGGGGAGATTATTCCAATGGCTGATGTGTTCTCATTGTGAAAAATTTTCCTCTTGAAAAGAGGCACAAAGTCCTGAAAACAGATCTGTAACCTTAGCTTTGCAAGGACCCAAGGGCTGGACCACCTCTGCACAAAGCACTCCTTTGGAGAATACAAATAAATCTGCCATAAACTTGAATCGTGTCAGTGACTCTAGCCAGTTTTCTGTACACACGGTCAACTCCTCACCATGTGGGGTGATGGGTCAGGAACTAGCAGTTTACTTCCAGGATGATACTTCTGGCCCTGAGGTGATTCCCTCACTGCTGGTTGGGGGTTTCTGCACTAAACTCCAAGTTTCAAGAAACTTCTTTGTTGCAGTCCCACATAAGTTCGTGAAGTTATTTTTGTACAGGCGCAGTATAAAAAAGAATATATGTTGCTGGACATGGGATGGACTGTCAAGGAGAGCAGAATGGGTATTTCTGCCCCTTGATGTTACTGCTCTATAAGCCAGATAAGCTACCTGTGGAGAAAGGAAACCTATGTGGACAAAAAATATTTTGTAATTAAGCGATTAAATTAAATTGAAAATATTGCTTACAGTGCTTTGGTCCCAGTGGCAGGATGCCTATTCTCTTGCTATTTTCTCCTTCTTCCAGAACTGGACTGGAGGCTAAGGAGGCAGTTTCTCCCAACACACCCTATCTGCAGAGGTCTGAAAGGGCACCTCACATCAGAGGAGATCCTGGTGTAGGCTCAGAGCCAACTTTTCCTGTGGAGCAATGGACCTCCTGCTTTCCCTTGTGTCCTGTCTTCCCTCTGATCTTCTGCCAGGCTGTAGCTCTTCCAGCTACGGTCTTCCACTAAGCTCATTCCACTAAAGAATAACAGTCAGATCATTCCCGTTCTCTCAGACTCTGTTGTATTAGTAGCAATAGGCCGAATTTCAAATATCTGTGTAATAGAAAGACATATAACTCCTACTTCTGCATTAGCTCAGTTCACTGTAGAAATGCAGTTTGTGTATCCAAGTACAGACTTAGATGTTCAAATAGCAGACCCCACAAAGCCTTTATGTGGAAACTATGATGCATAAACCTACATGACTAATGTCAGGTGTATTTTTTACTCAGAAATCACATGTTTTCTCTCAGAGATAAGAGCTCTCTGAGTAACTGATATGGTAGATTTATCAGTGTGGAGATGATATGGACAAGTACAAATTCTGCTTTTCATGTCTGAGCCAGCCGCAAGGATTTTCCTGGGTGGCTGTCAGGGTAAGGCCTCCAGAAGGTATCTCTGCAGTGCTGAACTGGAGTGTACCAAAGCCCGTGTGTCCATATGTGCACCCGTACTGAGAACTTTTTGGGGGAGATTCAGCTCATCTAACGTGTTCATAATTGTAGGTGTCTTCATCTGAACTAATCGCTCTGAGCTCCCTTTTATAATCAATGGAGTGAAATAGGCAATTTTAGGCTGTGACTCATCTGACATATCTTAACATCTACTTTAGGATTAAGTGAATCATGCTTTAGAGCTGTTCTTCTTAATTTTTTTTCTCTTGAGGCAGCTAGGAATACTAAATTGAGCAGAGATATCTACACAGCTCCCTCCCCTTTTTACCTAGAATACATACAGATCACAAGAGCATCAGTGCCCCTGAATACATAAGCTTTGCTTCATCTTTTTCATACACCCAGTTTATGGTCTGGTCACTGCTTTGCCATGACTTACAACATATTCGCCAGTGAAGTTCTTCAGGAGTGATTCCACAACACTCTCTTCCTACATCTCCCAATCGTTCTGCAGACTTTTCCTCCCTGTACTGACAGGGAGCTGAGCAGGACATCATAATATCTCCTGTGCCTTGTGAATGTCTGCAGCCTGCAAGAAACATTTTTATTAGCCTAGGTCTGCCTTCTGCTTTTTATGGTGTCCAGCTAACACATAGTTAGGAGTCAGTTAAGCACAGTCCCATCCTCAAGCTGAACAGGAAGAATACAGCAAACACTGTAGTTTTGGAGAAGAAGCCATATTTCAAAGTCACATTCTGCGTGAGACCGATCCCAAGTAAGCTCTGCAGACTGCAGGAGGAGCATCCTGGCGGAGAGCTCATTTATTGGCACCTGCAAGAGACTGCTAGAGAGGCCTGTGTGTGCCATTAGTGTTCCCTGCACAAGCTGAGAATCCCATTTTCTTGAACCTCACTAGAATTTCAAGTATATCTGCAATGCTGATTACCCATAGATGTATTACTTCTGTAATACCATTGCCAAATTCCCCCAGCAAGGCCTCAACTGGTGGCTTGCATCACTACATCATTTATCCAGATACTGGAGGCCAACTGGGTTCCAGATAGCAGTAATCCCTTTTTTTTTTTTTTTGGCATTGGTATGGCTTTGGGGTGATAGATGCCTGGGGCAAGCTTGTGATAGAGATCCAGAGGAATTCTTTACCTCCCGCAGAAATTCTGGAGCCAGACTACCACCCCATCATGGCGTGTGAATTTGCTTCCTCCCGAAGAGCTGCTTTGCAGGTGGGGTAAAGAGGCAATCACAGCATGCATCCTGCTGTGCAAGTATGTGATACCCTCTGCTCTTGGAGATCCCTGAGGATCACTGCAGGTCCTAAAGTGTGACTTTCCCCATCAGCCTCTCTGCATGAGGGTTTCAGCCGCAACTGGGAAGCTGGCTTGTTTCACCCTGCTGTGAGATGCCGATCTGAGCAGTGCAGAGGGCTGTTGAACCATCACTCTAATGTGAGGCAACAACTTCCATCTTTCAGAGCTGCGGAGAGCGGAAGGCAGTATCCATTGCTGCTGTTCCAACTGCTGAGCAAAGAGATCATCCCTCACGCCTGGAAAGGTTCTGCTTTTACATCCACTGCACAAGGGTGCCTGCGGTAGCTCCCTGGACTGCACATCGATCCCACAAACTGGGATGTGGAAGGGTCTGTCCCGAGCAATAAATTGACTTGGTCTGGATGGAAAAGGGACAATCACACAGGCAGCACAAGAGAAATGCTGTGCTGACAGGCACCCTCTTTTCCCCAAATGGCAAAATTAGAAGATGTAGGAAAGCATGGGGTGGGATGTCCCTTCCAAGAGATGTCCAAAGGACATCCAAGGGACTTAAGATCACAAGGTTCATTTACCTGACTGGGATTTTTCACTCTAATATTGTGTAGGAGCTTTTGACATCTGACATGCTCTTCTAATCCTCCAGTCACTTCCCATATCTCTTACTACTTGGTGGTGGTTTTTTTGTGGTTTTTTTTTTGTTTTTTTTTTTTTTTTAATATGGAAGCAGCTGTGGTCTAAAACACTTTTGGAGAAAAGGGAAGAAATAAAAGCAGGGGGACAGTTTGCAATCTATTGCTAGTTTCAGAAAAAACAGCAGTTCTATTACTGAAAAGAAATCTGTAGTGCAATATTAAAAGATAAATTTCTTTGACAAAGAAATTACACTAAGAGGGATGAATATTCTATTGCATATGTGAGATTGGTGTTCATCCAGGAGAAAAAAGGACCTTTTATAAGGTCATATGAAACATTTTCAACAGCAGAAAATGTTACCCATTTACATTCCACAGTTTTTTCTTCTTTTAAATATTTTCTAGTGCAGAGAAAGGTTTCAGGCTAAGAGAACTCATTCACCAGAATTACTTTTCTTTTTGGTTTGCACACTATGTATAGGCAAAGGTGCAGTTCTGCTATCTGCTAAAAATATGAGCAGTATTTAACAACAAAAGCAGCCCAGCTGAAACAAATACTCCCCTTTGTGAAGGAAGAGATAATTCAGTGAAAAAGTGGCAGAGCTCTAACAAAAGGCTCGGTCCTGAGAGATGGTTAGCAATCTGGCAGTGATCCACCGTGGCCCACAGTTTGAAACCTGCAGACCTAACTGTGTCCATACAGTCAAGCACTTACTCGGACATAATGCAAGAGCAAAACACCCCAGATCCTGCAGGATACAGGCCCAACTGGGAAGAAGAAAGAACCTAAGGACAGCTTCTGGGGATGACAGAGGTTTGAGAAATGCTAAGACAGCTGGTGAGGTAAAAAAGTTGACCTCAAGAAGTACCCAATTTATGTGCAATTGGTGCATGAGCCAGACAGTTTTTTAACAGATAATGACTGGTGAGGTATGAACCAGCTGGTATCCTGTTCTTCATCTTTAGATATAAGCTAGAAGCAATTAAAGTTAATCCTATTATACATGTTACATAGAAGATTTCGGAGCCAAAAAGCTTGCTTGGCTCTTGCTGTAAATTCTCTTTCTCTTCTTTTTTGGGGAGAGTCAGGATATTCCTTATCTTCTTTTAAACATTAACACCCTGAAGTTTTCATATTCTTGCAGATTCTGGAATTTTTCTTTCTGACTTCAGTGTATTAGACACTATGTCTTGAATTCCCTGCCAGATTTGAAAACGATGACAACAACAACAACAATGATATTTGAAATCCAATAGTTCATTTTTTCAAAGATACTTCTCACTGTCTATTTCTGGAACTTTTAAATTCTCTGATTTTTAAAATTAATTCATATCTCGGTAAAACTGGAATGATAACTGCAAAGAATTACAAGACTAACCCATATCCACATAAGTCTATCTGAATTTTTAAATTCATTGGCCATTTAAGTAAGCTGCTTTCAGTCACCATTGACTACTTATTGCTTTACAAACATTAAAAAATTACCATTTTGGGTCAGACCTGTGTCAACAGCAATTATTCCCCAAGAGTGGCTAATCCTGGATGCCTTGGGAGGAGAACCAGGACATATTGGCCATTTTATCTGATCTCCAGCCACTCAGACTAGAGTAGAGATCCATGATGTGGATCAGAAGAGATGCACATTTCTTGGTTTCTCTGGGGCAGTCACGCTGGAGAAAAATGGACAGGATTAAATCAGGATTTTGTTTCTTGCTACACATCCGTCTGTCAGCCAGTGAGTCATGAGCTGGTCAAAAGCTGAGGGGATGTGGTGGCTGGAGCTGGTTTTGAGACACTGTTTTCCAATGCTGAGGATTGACAAAAGCAGCTAATGATTGTCTCTGTGCACGAGCATGCTCGTGGGTGTCCTTCACCCCTTTTCACCCCAGGGACTGGGGCAATATCTTCTGGCCACCTCCTCACCTGGCACTGCACGTGCAGGAGGACACATCGGCTGTGGAAGCATCGTTTTCCTCCTGAACATTGTTGGGCCCTTCTGGGGGAAGGCAGGGGGCACATGGAAATATCCCATGATCTGTGGGCTGCCAGCTGGACCACAGTGAATAGAAGCGGGCTGATATTGCCCCATGAGCACAGACAGAAAGAGGCCATCCTTCCTTCTGAGGAAAACAGCAGAACGCTAATTCTCTTATTTCCTAATAAGGAGATTTTAGGGAGAATTTTAGTTTAGCCAATTTCTGTCGCACATTGCTATTTAATTGTTTTCGTCTCTTAATTAAGTTCATCTGCCAGGATTTACCCAAAGAATTGTATCTAAGAGCTCTTTTGCTGACTGCAAGCACTTGTCGTTGAGAACATTTGTTCCTACATTTTTGGGTTTGTTCTGTTTGGATTTGTCGATCAGAGTTGTCAAAGGTTTAGGACAGGACTTCTGGTTCATTTAAGGAAGGCTTTGAAATATGCAACTGGCAAAGTTTTAGTTTGGATAATGATATTAGAAGTTCCCACACAACCCTCCCCCTCCAAAAACCGAAAAGCACAACAACAACAGATCAGAGGTGGATATAGATTTGCTGATCTTCATAATAGCTACCTTAGTGAACCTGAACCCAAATTCTGTAACTTGAGATGATTCATCGTCTCGCAACAGAATCACCCAAAACTTGGCTTTGTGTGGCTGCAAGGGAAAATTCCACAGCTTTGACATCTCTCAGATTTTGTTGTGCTTACACAGTTAATTTTTAAAAGGCAAAACAGATGCTACTTTAGAAAATCTATGTAAAGAAAATAAAGGAAAAAAAGATGATTGCTGACTGAACTAGAACAAAAGAAACAGTATACAAACCCAATTTTTTTGTAATATTTATACACTCCAAGTATGTAACAGCTAACATCGCTTTCACTAGAAGAAATATAGAAATAAGAATGGCCCCTTGCACCAGTAAATCTTTTTTTTTTTCTTTTCAGAAAAGTTTTGAGAAACCACGTTGGTAACTTTAATTTCAAGTGTTCCCTCTTTCTTACATTTTGGAAAAGAGAGTGTTCCATGGAAAAAAATGCCCAAACTTGGCCCCAAATTATACTTACTGTTTAAATATGTGGAGTTGTGAGATATAGCACATGTGCTCCTGCCCTTATATTTTAGTATTCATGCTGATTACTTCTCATTTTCTTTTTCCTGGGTCATGAAGAATTATCTGCACCTGTCTGGCTTCAGGAGAGCTGGTGTCTTTATTTATAAAATGCCTTTATCTTCCTTGTGTTTATCTCTGGAATTTATAGTTATAGGAAACCTAATATGATGGACAAAAAGGCAATTGGTAAAATGCAATTTCTCAGTCCACGTCCTGCAAGGAGCAGCCTGCTCCTGGAACACTGGGTACAAATTTCCATTAAACACTTCCAACAAATACATAAATGGTTCCAGACATTCGGACTAGTGAAAGATCTCTAATCCTGAACAGCTGGGAGACAGCTTTCCAGCAATCCTAAATAAATCTTCCCCAAATCACAAGAAAAGGTTGCTCTCTCACCACAGTCAGGTCTTGAAGGACCTAACTGTGTGTGTGAAGCTCTCTAAGATTCATCACATCTATGGAGCAAGGCAAAGCAGCACAGACAGGGAGACAGATCGCTACATGCATTTTCCAGCCACATTGTGCTGGAGAAGCCTCTTCACCTCCCTGTGCATCTGTTTAGCCTCATAAATCCTGCGGGAATCATGGATGTAAGGACTGTCCATGTATTTGTACAGTGCTTGGTGAAATGGATGGTCCTTTTTGATGTTAAATGTAGTAGGCAACAGGATTGGGAGAGAATAAAGAAAAGAAGATGCCAGTAGGTGATGGCTAAGGAGGAATTCAATTCCCATATGGACTTTCCTAGCTAACCCATATAACATGAAACATTTTTTAAATGTGTACATAAATTCCTAGGCAATCAGTCAAGCAAGCGGCCTCATAGTTAAAGACAAAGGCCCAAGTGCAATCCTGCAGTAAGCAGGCATGTTGGCAGCAGGAAAAAAAAATAAGAAAAGAATAAGGGAGATGTATCCATTTCCAAGGACTGAATTTGCCCTACAGAATGAAAGAGGTTGCTAGTCTGTGGCAAATGACACTGTCCTTGTACCTTAAGCAACCACGGTTCCAATAAGTCTCTGAAGAGAACTCCAGAAAATGAAAAAAGCAAGTGTCAGACATGCTGTTTTAAGGAGATTCTTTTTCCAATCCATCTTTTATGTAGAGGGAAACTGATTCTGTCCCGTCTCAATCTTAGAGTTTGTTACATGATTTGCCATTTTTCTAGTCTTCAGTGAACAGAATAATAGTTTGCTTTTTGCTTCACCTTGGAGCTAAACACCAAAACCTAGAATTATTGCCACCAAACAAATGGGGCTATTTCTCATGAAGATGTAAAAGTAAAGACCTAATAAATGAAGAGCGTTTGAGAAGAGAAGGCTAAAGCAGGCCCTACTGCACTATGTTTGACGTTACTATTTTAGCAATGTAGGTGGTTTTACAAACTATAATTTTTTAAAGTCTCAACTCCTGCAAAGCCTCTGAAGGGAAGGGTGGATGGTACTCATTGTTCACCCAAAGAACCTACCTGATGTGGGTGCAAACTGGTCACAAACGTGGCCATACTCCAGCATTTCAGGTCTCCCTCAGCTCTGTCTTCGCCAGAAGGGTTCAGTACTGCCAGCTTTTCTCTGTGGTGTCAGCATCCCCCTTCCCTGGGGGTCTGTCCCTGCTGGGACCAGCTGGTCCATCCCAGTAACCATCCTGAGACTGGGAGGCAGCCAGCTCCGGGGTCTGGTCTCCAGCTTGGCTTTACCCCTTGTCTCTGTATCTTAAGAGATGCTGGTGGATAACGTCACCAGTGACTTTGTGTTTGTGATCAGGGGCTGCAACTGGTGCAAGTGTGAGAAAATCAGGATGAGGGGTAGAGAGGTAGACAAGTGGGGTCCCTGGAGAGCCCGTGTACTCTGGATATACCCTGGGCGCCTGCTTAGCTGTTCCCACCAAACTTCGTTGCTTGATGTATCATTTATGGAAACGAATAATCTGACTCTCTGTGGTGACACAGTCTCTGCTACATAAATTAGGCATTTTTTGTTCAGTGTCATTTTTGGATGAGCAAATATTGTCAAGAGAGGAAACTGGATTAGTTTTGTGCATGTGGTGTTTGTTTTATTTATTTTTCTTTAAGTTGAAAGCATATTTTATTCCTTCAATTTCTAGTCAGCTGAAAGTTTCCTTTCAAAATCAATATACGGACAATGTCGTCCCCTGAGACCAAACATGAAGAATTTGAAACCCAGCAGAGAGTTAATAATAAAGTCAGAAGCCTGTGAAAGCCAATGCTCCTAATAGAAATATATAGATTTAGAATCCAGAAAGGGCATTGTGAATGCGTAATATGACCTCTTGTATAACATAAGCCATAGACTTTTACTTAAAAATTCTCACCCACCTTAACTAAACCCAATCATTTTGAAAAGATAGCTAGTCTCACTTCAACTACTCAAGATTTAAAGACATACTCTGGTATTTGGTTTCTTTTTCCAATGGGCAATTACTATCACTGTTACAATAATTTGCCCACTTTTACCGTGAGTTTGTCATAACTGTAATACACATCTGTCTGCTCTGGAAAATGTCTTCTCACATCCGATCTCTTCTCACAGATGATCAGCTCATACCTGTAATGAAATAATTTCCTCCTCTTATCCTGCACACTAACTAGAATGAGCTCCCTCATCTTTGATGGAAGAGGCAGATTTTACAGACCTTGAATCATTCTTATAGCTGCGTCGTGGAGTTTTTTTTATTGTTTATCTGGTGCATCAGCATCTTGTTGACTTGCAGAGAAAGTGTTCTTTCCTCTTCCGGTTCAAATGGTTGAAAAGTATATAAAGCATGCTTTGTGGGTCCATCTGTCCTTGGAAATGTTGGCTAGCAGATTCTGCTTTGTTTCACCAAGGCCTTTTCTATGTCTGCCTGCACAAGAGTAAATCCTTCAATCAGTGAAAATTTGAGGTAGGTAAATAATAAAGCAAAGAAATACAGGACTATATGCAAAGGAGGGCCTTTTCTCTATGGTCACTGGAGCTATCTGTAACCCTTAAAAGTTATTTGGGTTTGCACGGTGCTTTTTTTTTTTTTTTCAGATGTCTTCATGTCCTGGTCTCACAAGGAGATAAATGTTGTCATTGTATCTGGAGGGAAGAATTAATGGATTGTATGAGTGTATTTTATGGCTTGTTTGTCAAATTTAGGTGGACAAACTTGAATGGACTCCACATTATCTGCCTCTGTAATCAACTTGAAAGCACCAGAAGACACAGACTGGTTTCTTTATAGATGCACATTGCTTTTTGCAAATGACAGAGTTGCAGAGCTACTTGCCACAGAATGGATGGGCCCAAACAAAAACACCATTCTCCAGCGAGGAAAAATCATATCAACTAGCTGATGTGAAATTTGTTTTATAAAACTGATTTGAACAAACCAACAGATCTAAGCAGCTTCAGATTTTGTGGGTATTTGGATCAAATTTGGAATTTGCAGTCAAGGCCTCTCGCTGATGACAAAAGAGGTTGCAGAAGCGTTTGATCCTCAACACAGGCTTACATGTTACAGTCATGAGGATAAACGTTATGTTTCAGAGGATTCCTGTTGCAGTGGTGCTGAGAGTCGATTTCTGTGTATACTGTAACTAACCTTTTCTAAAGAGAAAGCAGCAGCAGCATTTGTTTGTGTCCATCTATTGAAACGTATCCTGAAAAGAAAAACCCAGCAAGGTGCAAGCGCTTGTCATTCTGTGTTATAGCCCACCCCATGTTTCCAGGTGGTTACACTAGAAAAGCGAATCAGGCAAGGCAGTCCAGTGCCAATGAGCTTGGAGTGAAGAGGAGCAGAAAGCACAGTCCTGTCAGCATTTTGTAGAAATCAGCAGAAACTTTGAGCAGTCCAGAATTTTCCCTTTAGAGGTTGATCAAGAGGCATTCTTTACATTATTGTTTCAGCTTTTCTGCTCTCTATCCCTATCTCCATCTCCTTGGTAGCCTTTGAAACTAGTTTCTAGTGTGTGGGGAATATGTAGCCCCCAGTCACTAGCAGCATTAATCTGCATCGTCTCTGAACGTACTTCCCCTTTCTGAAGGAAAGGGCTTCCTCCAGCTTTTCTTTTGAGACTTTGGTGATACTTTTTCTGGTGATTGTATGTATCATTTTATGCTGTTAATGAGTGACAATCAAGTGTCATTTAGCTCTACAGCAGCTTTACAGAATGTCATGTTTTTATACTAGATTGTCACATTGTTATTGGGGATGAGCTGACTATTACTCCACTAGAAATCTCAGTGACTTCATTTGGACCACTGATGGAGCGGCCCCACTGACAGCTCAGCCTCCTCTTGCTCCCAGTAAGGCAGTTTTTGGAATGAATGAGGGCCCTTTGATCTCCAGCACCTCAACCTCGGTAAAACAGCAATGTCACCAAAGCTAGCAGGATGAGGGTTTGAGCTTTTGTTGGAGTGTTAAGCAGGCCATTGTTTCACATTTCCTACTTGGTTCGTTTAAAAATTCCATTTGATCTAACTGCACTGCTGGTAGTCCAGAAATAAAGCAATTCCTTGGGGCATGAATGCTATTCAGACAAAATAATACCAATATTTGTCTGCTTTCCCTCCCTGGTATCCAGCATCTTTGCCAGCTCATTTTTCCTCAAAGAGGAAATAACCCATTTCTGGAATTCGGATTTTCCTGACTTCTTGGAAACAGGGAGTATCAAGTGTTCTGAATAACGTTTCCCTTTGAAACCTTCTTAAAATAGTTTTAAAAATATCTGCCGCTTTTGAAATGTTTAAGTTCCCTGGGGGTGTAATTCTGCTGATATTGATGGCATCTGCCAGCAGAAACTCCGGTTCTGCAATTTCTTCTGTGAGCTGCATTGCCCTTTGCTTGATAAGGAAAGCTGCGTGAAGTAGCTCCAAACCCAGCCATGAGTGTCTTTTGCTGTGCTTTTCTCGGGCTGTGCCCAGAATTCAGGCAGATCTGATACTGGTCTGACAGGGGTTGAACTACTCTGGTTAGCAGGGTCATCGTTCACAGAGGAGGGAGAGGACAGTCCTCAAAGATACCGCGTATGGAAAAAGACAAGTATCTGATCATTTTCCTATGGAACCAGTCCTCCCAAGAAAATGACTATAAATCAAAAAGCACAGCTCTCTCACATTACCAGCAGAAAGGTAAAAGGCTCATAATTCTTACTGAACAAATCACATGCAAGTGAGTCATTCATAATTGCTTTATAAAAATAGTGAATAGGCGCTGTCTTATTCTGTACTTGATTAAGCACGTGTATAACTTTAGTCAAAAGAACCTGTCTTGTGAGCATAAAGTTGTGGGAATAAGGCTCGGCAAGAACAGCACCCTGTGGAAAATATGAATCCCACAGCCAGAAATGTCTTTGGGAGATGCAGGTCTCTTTCAAAGCGTATTTGCTGCAGGAAGATTTACTTCTGTGCAGAGAAAGAGCTTGTGCTCGCCTATCTTTCTGTAAATGAAACTGGCTCCCAAGTAAACAGGCAGGTATTTCATCTATCTAAAAATGAATTTCTTCATACATTTGTTGTTTATCTTCCTGGATGCTAGATGGGAAAGATGGGTCAATTGTGTTTTCTCTTTGATTACTTACATCTTTGCTCATAATACTTTTTTCTCCCTGCAGTGAAGATATCAGCTAAACTCTGACCACAAAATAAAACCAAGCCAAACTCTTGGATACAATACATTAGAAGAGGAAAAACTGTGCCATGCTGAAGTTTCACAATCTCATTTTTTTAAGGTAAGTGCTATCAGTTTTCTGCCAGGGCAGTTCACCATCTCTAAAGCCAAATTCAGTCCAAGGAATAATTTTATTTTACACACACATATGTAAAAGTCAACATGAATGTATGATTTTTGGCTTGAAAAATAGTTTCTTTGACAGGTATTGCCTGAGAGTGCCATAGCAGTCTTCAGTCCACCCACCTACAGCTCTCCTACTGACAGGTGAGAAAATCCAGCACTCCCCCGATCAATATTTCAAGAGGTTACATGTGAAAAGAAAGCCTCAGAAAGCTCTTCCAAAGTGGAGCACAGGGTGTTAACATGGAGGGTTAACAAGTCCATAGATTCACATCCGATGCCGGCAGCCTCTCAGCTCTGCTTTGTAAAGGCTGAATAGTCCCGTATCGCCTATGTCTCATTCACTTGATGGGTTCCCCACTCCGGGATCCAAACCTGGACATGTAAATTTATGTGCCCACAAGCGGGTGCCTCCTGCAAGGGTGGCAGCTCAGCTCCTCTTGTTGGCAATAGAGATTTCCTCAAGGCAGTCTGAGGACTGTCCAGCGCACCCTGAAAGAGATGTCTACATTTGCTCAGTGCAACTGCTCTTCAGACCTATATGAAAACACCTAAATTTAAGTGTCATAATCTGTGAGGTATGTCCTGCCTGTGGTGGCACTGGTAGAGGGCAGGCTGCTGCCACCGCTCCTCCTGCCCCCAGCGCAGGGACACAAGGGCTGTCCCCTGCCACAAGAGCTGGTGCACCTCCGCGTCCCCCCAGAAGAAGGAGATATTCAAGTGATCTATGCTCCCATGCTACTGTTTTCTTCCACCTCCAAATGCTTCCAAGTACTTTTCCAACATACAAATTTGGGTGTCAAGAGGATACTCAAAGCCATTTCTTACACGTAGGCACACAGAAAGGTGCACACACCTTGTCATTGCTCTTAGGATGAGAAGCAAATGAAAGGCAAATTCAATATTCAAAATCCTAGGGGTTCTTACATTTAAGGTTATTAAAGGTATACTTCTGTCAATCAAGAACATTAGGCCTGGGGCTAGCTCACCTACGTCTTGTGGATATCCAAAATGAGTGAACCTCCTGGGCCGGACCTGGTAAAACAAACTGTTTTTACAGGCCTGGTAAGTGCATTTTAGGACCACAGCAGTACTGGTACCAAGCAGAAACTCAAGCTCCTTGCCTGCCACCAGTGCTGTCATAAGATGGTCTCGCTAGACTTCTAGGTGTCCCTTGGCTTCTACGCCATGTCCTAAGAAGATGCGGGCAATCATCCTCTGCTCTGGAGCTCAAAGCTGCTCTGGCAGCTCCCCCAGGGGTGTCAGACCTGTGGGGACTAATTGGAGAAGTAATTAATTGCGTCTGGTGCCAAGGGAAGTGTTGTGTATGGCAGCCCCCCGGCAGGGCTGGGTTGTCCTCCTGGAGCCCATGCATCCAGCTGATTGGGATGTGCCCGTCTCACTCTTTGCTTCTGCTGACAGGGTCAAGCTGGGATCTGGGCCTTCTCCTGGTGTTGGGCACCATGGCAGCTCTGAGTAATGCTGTTGTCACCTCCTGTATTGATTCTTTCATCTTTCTTTGTCCCCTTCTTCTACTTGGCCTACTTCAGGAGACGACTGCTCAGCAAGAAAGCCGCCATCTTTCTCACACCAACAACATGACCTACCCAGCCATGGTGTGCTCCATAGAGGGGATGTGTTTTGTGCCAGATCTGTGGTTTGGTGAAATCATGTGCAGCGTTTTGCCATGTATTTTGCCCTACAGCTCGGCAGGGCTCTTTTACCTCTCTGCTGGTCACCCACCGCATGTAGCACCATGGGCACCACAGGTAGTCAGTGCTCACCTCCAGAAATGCCACTCGGTGCTTTCTAAAAATGGCTATTTCCTTAAAGACCGTTGACTGAATAGCAAAGCCCCCATGCCCTTTCCAGAGAGGGTACAACAGGGGTCCACGTTCCTGGTGCGGCACCATCCAGCTCAGAGAAGTTTCACAAAAGGGGCTGAAGGCTGTGAACAGGCTGAGAGGAGGGGACTCACCACCTGTCTACCCCCGACTAAATGGGGATGTAGCTGTTAACTCTTGGGAAACTGTAATACACGTTTGCATGTTGTTAAGTGTCTTTTTTACAAATGGTCCACGACCGATTCCTGACATTGCCCACTGCAGTAGGAAGATGACAAACGTGGACGGGCAGCTAATGGCCCCGGGCAGGGCTGAGCCGGGCCAGCATGCTGCTCTATTCTCCCCTGCCCGGGGAGAAGACATTTCCACACGTGATCTCCTCTCCATCCTGGGGCCTGCGGCAGAGGCTGGCAGCAGGGCTATGGCAGCCCAGAACTCATCCCGACATGCACTGCTGGCACATGATAAACACGGCACATGAGTGTCCTAAGCTGTAATGGGTAACGAGACCAAGTGCGCTAACGAGAAAGCAAACCAAGGTGTCAACAACAGACACGGTCTGTGTGCACGTTGTATCCCCACAAGTTTTACCAGTGTGTGTGTACTCCCCTGTAAAATTATCTTTGCTGGGCCAGGAAAAAAAGATAAGTTCTTACAGTAGTCCAAACATGCCCATTTGATTAAAGGTATAACATGGTTCTAGTATAAACTGTGGCCGTAAAGTAAGAGTGATTTTTCACCACTGGGTGGCAGAATCTTCCTCTGGTCTAACAATATAATAGCAGAACAATTTGCTAAAATTGAAACATAATTGGAACTGTCATCATCAATCCAGTGTCTGATCTAAGTGGAAGAATCTATTGGAAATGTAATTGCAGAGGCAAAATTATATTTTTTAAAAACTCCTGACTGTAACATAATATCTGTCCTGTTCACATGAATACAGGGCACTTCTGCAGATTTGTCAGTGTTCCCCAACATTGCCCACCTTGTCAATGCAATGTTTATATCTACGCTGAGTATTTTTTCTCTTGGATCCCATATTGCCTCGCGACTAGATGTTCGAGTTACAGAAATCACCACACACTTGGGAGATGTGTTTAGAAACATGCTGTAGTTGGCGGTATTATAACCTCTTAAAAATACAAACGTAATAGCAGGTACAGGTGCTAAAGCTCAAGTAATATAGTGCTTGGGCCAGAAATGGCAATATTTTAAAAGAAAAATATGTATTTAATTTCTATTGAGAGGATGTGGTATTTTTAACTCGTCATTGGAACTTTTCAGGAGTTACTTTTAAACAGACAAAAATAAACATCTAGCTCCACCATTTCTTCTTTTACTGAGAGTATACACTGAGCAGCTTCATGGGATTGTGCCTGAGCAGAAGGAGAAGAAGGAGATGAGTTAAGAATTCACCACTGCCAAGTGGGAAGACAAACTTTGTTCTTAACCTCAAAAGGTTTGGTGTTAGGTTCTGTCAAGCACAAGCTATTAGTTTCTATTAGCAGAGACCATTAAGTAATTCTGAGTATTGTTAAGAATCTAAAACTCTGATTCTTTTCTAAGACCTGCTTCCATGGGGTTGTATATCCATGTGAAGTGTTGCTGAAGGTTTTCACAGAGGTTTGAGTGACATTAAAAATGAAACAAATATCTTAACAATTGGTATTTTAAGAGCACATTTTTTTAAGTGTTTGAACAGAAAACTTTCCCCTAAATGATTTATATGCTAAACAAGAAGTCTGCAGATAGATCAGAAAGGACAAAAACCAAGATGTGACATAAACTAAGTTGTTTCAGTGCAGGAAACAACCACTTCATATCGTTGACTTCTGCAGCATCCTGTGGCAATGAGTTCAATGGCTTCATTATATGCTTTGTACAGAGTATGTCTTTAGAAATCTTTGTTCATGTTATTTTAACCCTCTCTTTCCATGTCATGTATAAATGTCTAAGCTACACCTTTTTGTCAAAGTGATTTTAGATTGAAAAAAAAAAGAAGCATTGAGGCCCATAGTAACTGAAATATACTTTGAGTCACTATCTCAATCACAAAATATATAGGTTATTCCAGAAAAAGTAAGCAAGCAAGCAAACAAACAGGGCAGTATGAGTGCAAAAACAAAAGCCGTGCCGACATCTCTGGAAGGGTGGGGGATGCCACTTGCGTTGCAATGAACCAGGGATCTTCCCGCGTCTCAGCAGGTGCCGTGCTGGAGCAACGTTTCAGCAGGCGGCAGCAGCTCATGCAGGCAAACCCCAGTGAGGGGATGGGAAGCTGCCTATTCTCCCCCCTCTGGGAATTACCACCCGGCTCAGGATTACAGCTCGCCTTGATTAAAACAACCCCTGTGGGTCGCCTAGGATCCGGCCCCACCACAGCTCTCCCGGTGTATTCTCCAAAGAGCATCTTAACCCTGAGAACCGCAGAGCTGCATTTCCTCTGCGCAGTGCTTGTCAAGGCGTGCCAGAGGGTAAGAGGGCCTTGAGAACATCTGGATTATAATTAAACAGGAATTTACAGTAACTAGACCTAAGTGGCTTGAACAACAAATTTACTGCTGATAAAGCCAGATGAGTTTACCCAGATAATCCTCTATGTTTTCCCCTGTCCTCAATAAAATGTAGCTTTGTAATTTATATTGGGGGAGCACTGGGAAAGCTTCTTTTTCACTTGAGGGCTAATTGCAGGTCCAATAAAAGACTTCATCCCCACCATAACATTACCCGGCAGCGTTACTGTTTGCCTCCATGCTGGGCTCGGCAGAGACATGTAGGATCCTAGCTGCCGATTAAGAAATGCAAAACCAGATTCAGGGCAAATAAATCATCATTCATGATGTTTTAAGTGATGTTCACTATTACAGGCATAGTGAAAGTACGCAAAGAGTTTGCAGCATGGCCTGTAGTTTATTTTTCTGAAGGCCTCCTCATTGAGCAGAGGCACGTTAGGGTAAATTCCAAAGTCACCTGGACTCAGTGCTTGCATGCCACTGATATTCATAGTCTGCTAACAGGGTAGAACATTGATGTTACACCTGAATTAAACACACCTCGGACTTCTCTCTGACATCAGGCATGCAGGTCTGGGGCCATCCTCGCCATATTTCTCAGTCTTTCTGCCCTTTAGGAGCCAGAGGCAGCCAGCCTGTGCACTCAGAGCAGCTGCTGGAAGTGGGTTTCCCTGACCACAACCTGACGGGCATGTAAGGGTCTCTGTCGCTCTCCCTGTGAGACCCTGCAAAGGGCAGGACATGCCTCTTCTGTTCCTTATTTTCTCAGAGAAACCACTCTCTGCTCAGTCCTTGGCCTTTTATTTTTCTTTCTTTGGGTGCTCACCTCCCCCAGGGATGGTACAGAGCATCATTGACGCAGGTGGGATTCCTTGAGATCTCCTCTTACAACTCACATCTATAACAGCACTAATGCTGATGTCTTACACTTGTCACATGCCTGTTGTCTTGCAGTTAGATGTCATTTTTGATGAACGGCAGACAATGTTTTTCCTCCTTTAATGCATGGGGTACTGCTAATGGGGGGGCTCCCGATGCACCTGCTAACAGAATGTGAGACTTCGGGTGGCTCATTTTGATGAAAGGTCTTGTGTTGATGCCACACAGCCCTCAGCTGCCATGTCCTCATCCACCGCATCGCAGATTTGCTTTGGAGGAAGCCGATGGATTAATTTGGCATGTCAAAGTTAATGTTGCGAAATCCTTGGGTATATCAACATTTCAAAGCACGGTCATAAAAACTTCAACGATGGAATGAGTTACAGCAAAATTATGGCTTAACCTGTCATGAAGAGTAGCCTCCAAAAAATCAGTAATCCTGCCTGTGTTTTGCAATGTATGTCTTTGGCGGAGGTCACATTGGGAAGTCACTGCTGAGTGTTTAACAGAAAAAATGGTATACAACTTGGTGCTTATAAACTAATCCTTACTTTTTGCTTGTGCTCTGGACATTCATTTGTTTCTCCCATCTGCTGTCTTTCCTCCTGCAAGGTTATCCCTGCTGTATGGATGTCCCTGTGACATGCTGCTGTCTTTCAGTGTTAATGTCACAGATACGGGGCTTCGTCTCGCAGCCCCTCTCTGTAAAACAACCCAGCAAACCTTGGAAAAGCACACGAAAAGGCCTTGATCTTCCCTTTATCAGGGTCACCCAATTCATTAATGGCAGGTTAATTGCAATGTCTTCACTTATGGCCTAACTCTGCTTAGTAAGGTCAAGATTAATTGTAAGGGTTTCCTTGACTGAGCTCCTCAGGGCTGATTCCTTTCCTCTGGCAAAAGGACTTGTAAGAGGGGATTCAAGCTCGTTGTCCCTGCTGTGGGGAAAAAGACCAAGCGCTTATCTCCAACAGCACTTTCCTCCAACAGTTCAAGTCCTTCTCAAGTCCCTTCTGAAGCCTTAAGGGGCCCCTCTGTTCTTGTGCCAGCTCTGTGTGGATGCAGACCATCACCTCAGGACACTAAATTGTCTGGTTTGCTAAGGTGGAAATCTGCTTCTGCTTCAGAAAATGGGGTATGATTTGTGAGGGAATTCGGGAATGAATGGGAGGTGCCATCTTTGTGACTCACTCTCTCAGGCAAATCAGGCAAAATGCAAAGTAGAGTAAAGTATTTATTCCCAGCAGCAACAGGGAATAAATAGGTATCTGTTTTGCATAGCTGTTATCCAGGGAGACAGGGCTAGAGCAAACATGATCAGTGATAAGTCTCCTTTTTTTTGCCTCATTGCTGGGTGTAAAAATCACTGCTCTAAGCTTGAGCAGGCAGGATTTGACACACAGCAAGAGTCTGCTCGTGGGGTTGGCCAGAATAAATGAGGAGACACGTACACAGACCAAAGAGGGTTTGTGCTGAGAGGGGAACCTGCAGTTCTTGTGGAAGAAAACTACAGGGAGGTCTCTGAAAATCCAGCTTTTTAATTTTTTATTGTAAGAAAAGAGAAAACGCGCATGGAGGGGAAGTGAAACTCCTTAAGTCTCCCCAGAAATGGTGGCTCACACTCCTCCAAAGGTTCTTATTCCCTTGACGGTCTTTGGAGGGTAATGAGGTGATCTGTTGAGGACTCCTTCAGCTATTAGTCTTCCCGGGACTGAGTGGTACTGCAGAGAATTAAAGCTCCCAGAAGACAACGGCCATTCCCACGGCCTCAATACATTTTATTTCTGTAAGTGGAAGAAAGTCTCCAACATAATTATTCACACCCCCTTGCCCCCCATAACTTCCTTCATCACTGCTCTATAAATTAAAGCTGCAAGGATTTTTCTCCCAAGCAGCCTCTCAGGGCAAGCGCAAAACTCATTAAATGAAAACAAATGTTCAACCCTTCCCTGTTATTTCCCTCCCCAGTTGGCCTGTTAGAAAAAAAAAAAAAAAGTCATAAAACTGAAATAGAAAAAGGTAGGAGTTTCCTGTTTTGCTAACTAAAGAGAAAGGCCAAGCTGAGCCATGGTGCAAGCAGTGGGACCATCCATCCTTCGCTTGAGACTGACTAAGGAGGGAGAAGCAGTCCTGGAAGTGGGCGCGGGGATGCTGAGACCCAGGGGCAGCTGGTGGACAACAGGGAGTGATGCATGTGTCTCCTCTTCAGAGCACAGCCCCAGGCCACCTCTGGGTGCAGGCCTGTGTGCGGGCAGTGTGTCCACCAGCAGTTTGAGGAAAGGCTTGAGCTGGCCATTTACTGACTGCAGGCGCACTTAGGGTGGCACCAGCTGTTGCGCAATGAAGAGAACCACCTTCATGGAAATGATGATGAGAGGGCTGAAGCACGTGTGCTATGAGGACAGGCTGAGAGAGTTGGGGTTGTTCAGCCTGGAGAAGAGAAGGCTCCAGGGAGACCTTATAGCGGCCTTCCAGTACCTGAAGGTACCAGTACCTACAGGAGAGATGAGGAGGGACTCCTTATCAGGGAGTGTAGTGACAAGATGAGGGGTAATGGTTTTAAACTGAAAGAGGGGAGATTTATATTAGATATGAAAAAGAAATTCTTTCCTGTGAGGGTGGTGAGACACTGGAACAGGTTGCCCAGGGAAGTTGTGGCTGCCCCATCCCTGGAAGTGTTCAAGACCAGGCTGGATGGGGCTTTGAGTAACCTGATCTAGTGGGAGGTGTCCCTGCCCATGGCAGGGGGGTTGGGACTAGATGATCTTTAAGGTCCCTTCCAACCCAAACCATTCTATGATTCTGTGATTCTATGATTCTATGAAATACAGTGCGTGAGTATTCCTCCATGACGATTAGATGGAGGTGTGAGCAGCAAAACTGCCTAAGGGCTTTGGAGGGGGTGAAATGGCCAGGTGATGCCAAAGAGAGCTCTCTACTTGAGCTCTGCCACTGTGAAAACACAATGCCTTTGAGCAAAACACAGTGGAAAACACGGTTTCCTAGAAACTTCAGAAGGACCTTATTGCGGTCCGTGGGTGCCTGAAACAGTGATATTTCTGAACGGTAACTTGCCAACAGTGTGCTGAAGGGGTTTGGTAGGAACACCAGAGCTCACGTGGCAGTTTTCCTTTGCCCTGGTGTGAACTAACATCTTCATAACTCTCTGTCAGTGAATTGTATTAGCTGCAGTTCAGAGTAATCAGTCTCTCTTGGGAAGTTACCATTTGACTTTCGCACTTGCCCTTACTAAGTAATACTATAAATCTTTGAATCGTCTGGCTGCCTTTGATCTAGCTGCAAGTCTGTTGAACACTCAGTGACTGGAGTGGAGGAAGGAGGGAGAAAAGTACCTCTTTGCTGCGCTGAAGTCATTCAGAGTGCAGAAAAAAGGGAGATGGATATGGCTCATCTTCCTAATGAAATGAGTTCGGTTTGCATCGTTACAATTTCTGGTATCATCCTTCAGAGCTGGGAAGAAATAATTATTTTCTTAAGTGTATGTTATTTGGGAAAGTTAGAAAGTTAAAAGATATGTTTAGTTGTATCTTAAAATGGCTCTTTAGAAGAAGGTCCTGTCAACAGCAGAACTCATAGTTTTTTTATAAATGGCACTTTGATGTACTATAAAACAAAGTATTTGAACAAGACGGATTTGGGGGGGGATATACTGTTTGCAGTTGGAGCACCCAGGGCAGAACATAGGGAGCTATGTGCTAGAGAAGAGTACGCTGCACTTGCAGCAACAACCCCCCCAAGTCATAAACCTAAGTGATGGCAATCCAGAAAAAGCTTTGGACTTCCCAAGGGTAGGATTTATCTCATTAAGTTCAAAGATCTTGCACAGTCATCTAGAGTCCCTTTAGAGGCTAATGAACCGACTCAGCTCATTGCATGCCTACCAAAATGTGAGGCTGACCTTGCTTTTCATTCCCAGTTGCCTGAGCGCTGCTGTTCGTGTTGCCCCCTCACGCAGCCCAAGGGGCACTTTCCCATCCCCTCCACATTTGTCTCCAACCTTGTTGTGATATTATGAAGCAGGAGGATAGGCCCAAACTCTGTATCAGGCTTAGCATGGGCTGTAAGCAGCGTTTATAACAGATGTCACCTGGTGGGCAGCTCTCTTGTGGTGGACCAGGCATTCCGAAGGGGTATTAAGTACAGGATAGCAAAACGTGCCGTGGTGGGAGGTGCTTTATTGAGAGGCACGTTGATCTGTTGAAGCTACACCAGCCTTATTACACCACAGCAACATCACAGAGACCACTTTGCTCTGAAATCTGTTCAGAAAAACGGGAGTGATAGCTGTGCCAAGCAATACATAAAAAAAAAAAAAAAAAAGAGAAGGGGATTATACTCAATATTTGCAAGGCTATCAGCCATGTCCCTCAGCAATCACATCTATTAACATGATTACTATTGATAATGTACCCTTCAGTTCTGAGCTTCCTTAATTTGAGCATTCATGGCAATCAGGTAGCAGCTGAAAGGATTCTGATTTTTTTTTCCTGAATATTACTAGACAAAATTATTGTCAATGATGAGAAATCTTTAAAAAATGCTTTCCTCTGGGAATTTTATTTTGGCATCCTTTTTTTTTTTTTTAATATTTCGTACTCTGTGAATCTCTGGAACAAGAGCAGAAATGGGAGAAAAATGCATCCTTGAGCGCACATTCGGTACTCAAATTCAGCTGCAGCACCAGATTTGAATGAGACAGCAAAGTAGGACAATCACCTTTTACTCCTGAATGCTCTTGAGGTCAAAAGGGAGAAAATGCACCATTCAGCTATAGAGATTTCCAGTTTTTGAGGCAATCACTTATTTTTTGCTGTTATCAGCTACTTGTGCTACTGTATGTTATAAAAAAATGACTCCCCCACCCTTTATATCCTTGTATTGTGCTTGTTTATGCAATTCTGCTGAGGCACTTATGAAACAATCAGAGGAAGTTTGAAACTAAGCTTCCTATAATGTTACACACATCCGACGTGTGAGCGTACAGGTTTATGTGTGAATACGTATATATTTCTCTGGAGGCTGGTATAGTCAGACATCCTTGGGTGCATTTATATATGCCCTAAGCTGAGTAGCGTACCTTACTATAAAAAAAGGCAGCCTTGTGGGTTCATATCTCTCTCTCTCTCTCTCTCTCTCTCTCTCTCTCTCTCGACACACACAGAAAAATAGAAATATACTTGTGTGAAAGGGATGAAAAGACAATATTTAATCCTGATTTGAAATTAAATCCCATATCAAGGGCTCTGCTTCACCCACACAATGCAACGGTGGGATCCTTACCTCAGGGACTCTTACATGGATTCAAGCCTTCTGCAACTCAGAAACGCTCAGAGGACGACTGCGTGGCCAGTCTACCCCCATTGCCACAGACGTGTTCATGAAGGTGTGTTACGCAGTGTAGCCTTCTGGCTACCTGCACCTAAAATGCACATTCCACATTGGTCTATGAGTACCCAAGAAAGAAGAAGGGATATATGACTTGTGACTAGCTTTCCAGTCTTTATGGGAAACATTATTTCCAGCTTAAAATATACTAGGGATTAGCGGCCTTGAATTTCTTTTGGGAAGAGGAAGGCTTTTGATCTTCGGAAAGGAGGGTTGACTGGAAAACAAGTTTGGTTTGCATTTTTTTGGGAAAAAAATTAACATCTTTATTATGTGCCAGGACAACGCTAACCCCTTCCCATTTTTTGTGAGGGAAAGAGTATTTTGTGCAACACACTTCAACAGTCTTTATGCTTTGACGTGCGTGAGACCCAACACACTGAAAAAATGTGTTTGGTGAAAACAATGGGCAAGAAAGCCAGGTGCCAGACTACTGAGAGCAGGGCAATGGAAGCAGTTTTCGCTCCTGTAACAAAATTGGAGGTGTAAGGTACAGAGCGTACCGCGTGCTTTCCTCCAATATGTGGGTCTCGCCTGTGGGGCTGCTCACTTGGATGCAACACAGGGCATTTGGGGAGGGAAAGTGTTGCAATGATGGTTATGAAAAAGTGAAGGGAAGTCAAAGAGCAGTTGTTGCAGTGCATTTTCTGTCTGCCTGCTTTGGCTAGTTCACTCTGCCATTAGGAAACGGTCCCTGCTTCCCACGTTTGCAGCAGAGCACTCCCACAGCGTAGAACAAGCCAGGGGACGCAACCTCCAGCCCAGGCAGCAGGACCAGCTCAGCAGCCGGTGCTGGAGTATGAAGATAAAACACCAGGAGGAGGATGCATGAGAAATACTAATTCCCGCTAATGGTTGAGAGCAGAGGCACGAGCATCATTTTGATTTGGATGCATTTTCTTCAGCAGTGAAGCAGGTTGTCTTGGATCTGCTCCAGACAGCTTATTCTTGGCTTGTAATAGAGTGAATAAATATCACTCCTTGCTTGTAAGGTCAGGTCCAAGCAGGTGACTTTCCCCTGGGGGAAGCTCTCTCAACCCCTCTTCAGATCCACCATGTTCCTGTGATTAGGCTGAGTGCATTATATAGCAATAACCCCCTTCAATACTTTGAAAATCTGTATTAGAGCCAGCAAACAGGGCCTTGCGTGGCAGCATGGATGGATGGACAGCCTGGGTCTGGTGACAGCAGCAACATCAACAACAGCAGCAGGGTATCGTATCTTGGCAAAGGCTGTGGCAGGCAGAAAACAAGAATTAGTTCAAGGAAGCTTAAAAAACACGTCCCTGGAGGTTGTTGTCGTCGAAGCTCAAGTCCTGACATCTGTAGCCACGGGCCACGTAACCGAGCTGTGGGAGTGATCAAGCCCTGAGGGAGCTACCGCTCACCTGCCCGGGGCAGCTGCTCCCTTATGCTGTGCTTGAGACCGCCTCTGCCTCCAAACATCCCTCCTGTGTAAATGAACACAGAGACCATATTGATACCTGTGTATTTTGCTATTGAACTCTGCACGGGTAAAGCAGGAGAGCTCCTCCTGTGGTCATGTAGCTGTGCCAGTAGGAAAAAGTCCTCATCCTGGAGTTTTTTTGGTTTGTTTTTTTTTTGGTTTAAGCTACTGTTGGATGGAGGGATGTACAGCAGCAACCTTGCTCTATTGCTGCTCCGGCTTAGCTTTGTTGGCCACAGGAAAAGCACATCACATCTCCTGCGCAACCATTAGCTGCGCTGGTAAAGCTTTCATGTGCCAGGCGCTGGGGGAAAACTGTGAAGGTCCCAGATTGCAGAGCTGTCAGCCCCGCTGCGTGACCACCGTGTGCTTGCATGGCCTGGGCTGGGGCCAAGCAAAGCCTCCAGGAAAGAGCTGCTGCCGCTGCTCACGGCCGCGCGAGCTCCGCCGCCTGCTACCTGTCGCCGCAGCGAAGGCAGCTGCAGCCATCGCGCTCTCACTTTAATTAGAGCCTCTCACGCACAAACTCCTGGGAGGGTAGTTGCAAAGCTGATTACATTTCAAAATTAGCCCCGTGGAGAAGGAGCGGGCACTTCAGTTTTCCTTTCATCATTTTTTCCCCTGTTCATATTATCCGGCAACCAAAAAGAAAAAGAAAAAAGTAAGGTAGAAACAATAAGCAAAATGAACAAACCTAAAATCCGTCCTTTGCTCTCAAAATGGTTCTGCATCGTGAATGCAAAAAAGGCACCAGAATGCCCAAGGCTGCCGATGAAGGTCCTCGCTCTGAGGGCACTGCAGCCCAGCGCACACCCTGTGAGCGGGAAGAATGGCTCGTGTCACTTGTGCGGCGACAGCGAGCACGGCACCAGAATTTGCGGCACCAATAACACTCTCACTGTTGTGTTTTACGGGCCAATGAAGCTCTTCCCAAGACAGTAAGCTGCCGGGGTCAAAGCCCACGTTGTGGCTTCTGGCCTGAGAGCTGTGTTCTTGCTGGTATTAACTACAACCAAATGGGACCAGGGTAAAGTATGGCAGCCATTACACTGGGGCACATGTGGCTACCTCAAAAAAAAATTAGGCATTTCTGACTGTCTTTTTTCCAAGCCTATCGCATGCGTGTGACATACATGAGTTCAGACGCTCCAGGATAGACACACTGATCTCTGCAATTCCCGAGCGCAGACAAATTTTGCTGGGTAGTTGGGCCTTGTGTTATCAACTTTTTAAATTAAAATATTGTATTTCAAATGAAAAATATTTAGAAAATACAGAGTTTTCCTCAAAGCCCCTCGCTTTACCCTTCTACAAGACGGGTGGAGATTTCCTCTATAACGAAGGGAGGTGTCTACCTCTTTCCAGTGTCTATACCACCTGACAACAGGCAAAGATACCTCTGTTGGAAATAGTTGTGTGGAGCAATTCACACTTCCAGGATTGGGCAGGAGCCAAACTGCTGCTGTAGTGGTCTCTTGGGGGTGCAGCATTTTCCTTGAGAACCCTTCAAGTGGTCTTGATAGCCCTTTGGGGCAGAGCCCAGACCAAGGGTTGTCCTCCAGCCTCAGATTGAAGCCTGTGACCATCTTCTTTCCCTAATGAGGAAATTCTCTCCAGGAAAATCTCTGATCTCATTATGGGGAGTAATACTCATCACGTACACCTTGCTACAAAGGATGAAGAGTTCTGTATGGTACTGGGATGGGTGCGCTTGTAGTAAGAACCCCTGGTCTTACTGAGCAAGCACCTTGGGTCTGCTCTTGGTTGCTCAGCCAGCAGAGTGCTGGAGGATGCACATTTGCAGCCCTTCAGGAAACTGCCAGGGCAGGGAACTAATGTGCTGACCAACTGTGTTCGCTCCTTGACAGTGGGCTGCTTTCTCACATCTCTTCTTGTCCACCTTAAAGATTATGGCACAACGAAAGCTGCAGTGAATTAAAATCTAACAGAGCTTGGTCTGCAAACAGGGCAGGCTGGGGACGTCTGGCCGGTCCCCAGAACATCACATGATGTTCAGGTTCGGTTTAAATTATTTTTAATCTGCAAGAGCAAGTGTCTCTAGTTTAACCATGTAAAAAGCCCCTGAATTATGTGTACAAACCGAATAGGTACCAAAAGGAATTCCTGCTGGGCTTTTACATGAAAGCTTTCTGCTGCTCATTGCTAAAGGCAATCATCTCTCCGGCTTTGCAGGACTTGTAACCACAAAGCTCAAAAAAATAACTCTTAGTCATATTTTTGTCCCTGAAAGAGCTCATTACTGAAATCCGGTATCCTGCTTTTTACCTTTTACCAGCAAAAGTCTGTGATTTCAGGCCGCAGCTTGTAGCCCCTGCACTTCTCTGGACTCAGCCCCTTTCTTCTCCTTTCTTTTGTGTACGTGTTTCTTCCAGCTTACCAGCTCCATCAAATAAATAGATGGCTGTTATGATTATGCTCCATGCTGAGTTAAATGTTACTAAGAGTGTTAAAGGATTGCTATAGAACAAAATGCCCCCTGGGTGAAAATACAGTAGTGAAATGTGGAAAACGTGGGTCTCTCCACGCAGTCAAAACACAATTTAAAGCAGTCAGGCTTCAGAAGTGCTTTAGTTGGGCAAACATAATGCATACTTTTGTCATCAAAATATATCTAGATCAATATTGCTCTTTGAAATCACAAGGGATCTCTGCTGGAAAAGGTCTGTAATGAAAATTACTCTCTCCAGGATTTCACATTGGGCTTTGTTTGCTCTCTAACTGAGGGAGAGGTTAGAGAAATGCTGATGCTGAGGGCACTGGGCTACCTCTGAAAGTCCTTCAGCTTTTCTTTGGTGTTTGCTGGTTCAGGGATATAAGGCAATGGATGTCAGGCATGGCATTTGCTTCAGGTCCTGCTAGGTCTCAAGACACAGCATTATAAAGTCAAGATTTTATTGATGCCTAAACGCAGGTTGATTTTGAAAATAACATTTCTCGATTATGATTTTTTTTTCTCTGCTTGGGATACATATATAGTGTATCATACATACATATATAGATATATAGTGTTGCAACTTAGGGAAAAAAAGAGGATCTATGGCCTTTGGAAGGAAGGGCAGGCCACTCAAGAGGACTACAAAGAGGTAGTGAAGCTATGTAGGGAAAAAATCAGGAGGGCCAAAGCCCAGCTAGAACTAAACCTGGCTTCTGTTGTCAAGGACAACAAAAAAAGTTTCTATAAATATATTAGCAATAAGAAGAGGACTAAGGATTATCTCTGTCCTCTAGTAGATGGGGCCAGCAACATAGTGACCAAGGATGAGGAAAAGGCTGAAGTACTTAATGCAGTCTTTGCCTCAGTCTTCAGCAGTAGGACCAGTTGTGCCCTGAGTACCCAGACCCCTGAGCTAGAAGACAGGGATGGGGAGCAGAATGAAGCCCCTGAAATCCAAAGGGAAATGGTGAGGGACCTGCTTCAGCACCTGGAGGTGCACAAATCTATAGGGCCGGATGGGATCCACCCAAGGGTATTGAAAGAGCTGGTGGAAGTGCTCGCCAGGACACTTTGCATCATTTATGAGCAGTCCTGGACAACCGGGGAGGTCCCAGCTGACTGGAGGTTAGCAAATGTGACACCCATCCACAAGAAGGGCTGGAAGGAGGATCCAGGGAACTACAGGCCAGTCAGTCTGACCTCGGTGCCTGGGAAGGTCATGGAACAGATCCTCCTCAGTGCCATTACACGGCACATGCAGGAGAACAGGGTGATCAGGCCCAGTCAGCATGGGTTTGTGAAGGGCAGGTCATGCCTATCAAACCTAATATCCTTCTATGATAAGGTGACCCACTTAGTGGATGAGGGGAAAGCTGTGGATGTTATCTACTTGGATTTTTGCAAAGCTTTTGACACCGTTTCCCACAGCATTCTCCTGGAGAAACTGGCTGCTCATGGCCTGGACAGGTGTACTCTTCGCTGGGTAAAAAACTGGCTGGATGGCCGTGCCCAGAGAGTGGTGGTAAATGGAGTTAAATCCAGTTGGTGTCCGGTCACAAGTGGTGTCCCCCAGGGCTCGGTGCTGGGGCTGGTTCTCTTTAATATCTTTATCAATGATCTGGATGAGGGGATCGAATGCACCCTCAGTAAGTTCGCAGATGACACTAAGCTGGGCGGGCGTGTTGATCTGCTTGAGGGGAGGTTGGCTCTGCAGAGGGACCTGGACAGGCTGGACCGATGGGCTGAGGCCAATGGTATGAGGTTCAACAAGGCCAAGTGCCGGGTCCTGCACTTGGGCCACAACAACCCCATGCAGCGCTACAGGATTGGGGCAGAGTGGCTCGAAAGCAGCCCGGCAGAAAAGGACCTGGGGGTGTTGGTTGACAGCCGGCTGAATATGAGCCAGCAGTGTGCCCAGGTGGCCAAGAAGGCCAACAGCATCCTGGCCTGTATCAGAAATAGTGTGGTGAGCCGGACTAGGGAAGTGATCGTCCCCCTGTACTCGGCACTGGTGAGGCCCCACCTTGAGTACTGCGTTCAGTTTTGGGCCCCTCGCTACAAGAGGGACATTGAGGTGTTGGAGCGTGTCCAGAGAAGGGCTACAAAGCTGGTGAGGGGTCTGGAGGACAAACCTTATGAAGAACGACTGAGGGAGCTGGGGTTGTTTAGCTTGGAGAAGAGGAGGCTGAGGGGAGACCTCATCACCCTCTACAACTACCTGAAAGGAGGTTGTAGAGAGATGGGGGCTGACCTCTTCTCCCTGGTGACAAGTGATAGGACGAGAGGTAACGGGTTCAAGTTACGTCAGGGGAGGTTTAGATTGGATATTAGGAAACATTTTTTCACTGAAAGTGTTATTAAACATTGGAATAGGCTGCCCAGGGAGGTGGTGGATTCACCATCCCTGGAGGTGTTTAAAAAAAGGGTAGATGGGGCACTTAGGGACATGGTTTGGAAGTGGCTTTTGTCAGGGTAGGTTAAAGGTTGGACTTGATGATCTTAAAGGTCCCTTCCAACCTCAACAATTCTATGATTCTATGATTCTACTTGCACTTGGTTTTGTGGTACCACAATATCAACTTTTCAGAAAGGAGAAAACGTAAGGAAGTGTTTAACAGTGCTTCAACACTGTAAACTTTTAAGATTTCTTATTATTTTGGGGGGAGAGGGTTCTTCTGACAGATGTGCATGGTTTGCAAAAATCTAGTAGGAACATGTGGATATTGGAAAAAGAACGTGCCAGTTCCAATTGTTAATGTCCCATCTGCCTCCCTAAGACTCCAGCCCTCTGCAGTTCCTTCTCTCGTCTGAGTCTTGATGTGGCTTTTTATATTATTGCCCCTGCAGGGATGAAAACAAGCCCCACTGATAAATAACTGTATATACCACAAAAGCGCAGCTTCTGGACCAACCTCCCCATCTGTACCTTGGGCCAAGGGCCAGGTGCCAGGACATGGGACAATTCCCCAAAAGACTCTGATTTATTTGGTTTCTATAGACCCGCGTGCAAGCGGTTGCAGAATTTCCTTGCCATGGTGATGCCAGTACACACGTCGTCAAATAATTTGAAGGATGGATAATAACTTCCTAACTGCGTTTTTAAGAGAAGTGCATATGTTTCGCAACGCCCGCTAACAAGCTGTAGGGGAGTAGCATGGAAATCAGCATCCCCCTGCCCCCGCTGAGCCTAGCAAATGCTATTCAGAGCAGTTTGTTTTAATTTTAGTGGAGAGAATTGCTTTAAAAGCCTATACTCTCTCTGGTATTATGAAATGTATGCCCTGAAAGGCATGTTATTTAATCTGTTTTCTTGTTTATGTACAATTTAATGCAAAAGGCAAAAAAGAAAAAAAAGGGAAAAAGGAAATGCAGAGGTTTTCTACCATCCTCTCATTAGCAGCTTTTTGAGGAAGGTTGAGAAGTGAAAGTGAGGGACATGGCATTGCCACTGTGGTAGAGATGGCAACGGGGGGATGCATTTGGGACGAGCAGGGATGAAACTCGAAGGTGATGAGCTGAGCGCTGCCCATCTCCATGTGCGGAAGGGGAATTTGTGCTGCCGGTCAGCACAAACAACAAAGGGCTTGTGCTTTTCGGTGTTTCACAAGCCCTCCAGCCATTGCCGGGTATGGCAACCTTACAGGGAAACTGCTATCTGGTACCACTGAGAGCAGCAATATGGTTAGAGGTGGGTCTCCTCATACCTGCGTGATGGGCTCAGTCCAAAACCTCAAGTAGAAAGTTGTGAAACTTTGAAAAAATTTGCCTTTTTAGCCCAAACTAAAGCACAGGATTGTTTCTGTCCCTAACCTACCTGCAGAATAAATGGCTCAATAAGCCCTTCCTGTGCTGCTTTGAGAAAAGAAATCCAGGGCAATTTCTGCCAGCAAAAGAGGGTCATTTTGAGCGGTGAGGTGCTGGCTACAGAAAGCATGGCTTCCTTTCTTAGTTCAGCTGCAGGCTTTCTGCCCGGCGTAGGGCTTCTGGCCTCATCCTGCACTTCTCCCACGGGCTGAACAGGGACCATTGCATCTGCACAACACTCTGGGGAGCATCCTAAGCCCCTGCATTCAGACACGGCTGCTGAAACATCACCAGGGTGATGTTTCGGAGTTTAAACACCCTTGCTCTCAGGAAGAACAGCTCCATTTTTCCCAGCATTTTCACCAGCAGAAAGACAGTGATTCTCAGAATGGCTCCAATGGGGCCTCAAGTGATTCCTGGTGCTGAGGCAGCCCTGCCTGGAGGCAGCAGGGTCTCTGCTCTCGCTGGAGCAGGCAGTTGGGTGGATGCTGCAGGGAAGCCAAAGCCCTTGGAAAGCTTCAGAAGTACTGTAAGCAACAGACAGAGTTAATTTCTCTCTTTCTCCTCACTGTGTTTTCCACTAGACTTTTTACAAAGGTAGAGCACAAAATTTCTCGCAGTCCATATTGATACCAGGATGTACCTGATCGCTGTCTCTAGATGTACCTAATCCCTCCAGTAATTTTTATGGCTAGATGAAGACAAAATAAGCTTGGATGCAAAAAGAAAATACATTAAAGAAAGGCTAGGAGAGTTGGGGTTGTTCACCCTGGAGAAGAGAAGGCTTTGGGGAGACCTTATTTTGGTCTTTCAGTACTTAAAGGGGGCTATCTTTCTGATGGGGACAGACTTTTTACTGGGGCCTGTACAATAAGACAAGGAGTAATGGTTTTAAACTAAAAGAGGGTAGGTTTAGACTAGATATAAGTAAGAAATGTTTTACAATGAGGGTGATGAAATGATGGCACAGGTTGCCCAGAGAGGTGGTAGATGCCCCATCCCTGGAAACATTCACAGTGAGGTTGGATGGGGCTCTGAGCAACCTGATGTAGTGGAAGATGTCCCTGCTCATTGCCGGGGGGTTGGACTAGATGACATTTAAAGGGCCCTTCCAACTCAAACCATTCTGTGATTCTATGATTCAGGAAAGACAATACATTAAAGCCCTGTCAGTGGAGGTATTTTCCCAGGCTGAGACTGGGAGGGTGCAGACATGAAGGAAGGTGAAAAGGGAAAAGGCTGTATGCAGTTTCTGGACAAATATTATATGGAAAAAATTTCCCATGCCATTGTCGGTCTCCTCAACAGCCGGCTCTTTGCCAAGGCGCGACCCAAGCCTCTAGGGCAGGACTAACCTGGGTGAAGCCTAGAGAGCCAGCAGGTTCCCTGCCACTGGCCTTAACTTCATCCAAGTCATGTAGTTCTCCATCATAAAAAAGCGCAGAAAAATGAGATCCCAAACTTCTGCTGAGCCCCAGGCCTTTATGGCAAGTTCATGGTGGTGCAAGCAGGCATGGGTCCAGGCTCTTGGACATTGCTGGTCACCACAGGACTTTTCCTTGGGTGTAGAGCAGACACCATCCCAGGTTTCCTAATGCAGGCTGTGCTTTTGCACTGGGACTACCTGGTGCATACCCTACCCTTCCAGGATCCCTAAAGCCCTGACACATTTCAGGCTGTGTTTCACATGGGAAAAAAAGCAATACAATGTGATACTCAGCTGGTGTAGAAGTTTTTTCAAGGCACTTCAGTTTCAGGAGAAGGAGAGGAAAGAAACTTCTCAGTCTGGACGTGGGAGTCTCCTCCTCACCTGGATGGGCGCAGACCCTGCCCTTTCCCCAGGAAGGAGAATTGATGTTGATGTTTCTCCAAGGCTGTGCAGTTCCTCTGCTCTTACAGCCCATGGTGGCTTTGCAGGGGCCAAAGACAAGGAGATTTGCCTCCCTCCCACGCTCCTGGAGCTGTGCCTAGAGCCGCCTCTGGCTCCCCACGGGATGGGAGCACTTCTAAGCCCATCCCAGCATCCCACCCTCCCAGCAAGGGGAATTCCTGGCTTGTATTGTGTCACCGGCATACTGTAAAAAAAATAATAATAAAATGCAGAAAGAAGTGTTTCCTCCAGATTTCCCCAGCTGCATGACGTAGTTGTGATCAAAATACCTGAGGCAGCGTTTTCAGAGCTTCCAGTAAGTGCGTGGGCTAATTAAAGCATTTTTCTTGGCACAAAGGACCCTCCTCTGGTGGTGGCTGAAGGAAATAGGACAAACCCAGACATCAGGAGCAGCAGCACTTCAGCTCGAGCCTCCTAAATCCTTTATCGGTTGTCACTTGGATGATCCACCTGCCACAAGTGACCATACTCTGAAAAACCCTTCTTGTCAACATTACTGATAGCAAAATACCTATTTGAACTTCATGCAATGCTGATCTCCACCATGCTGCCAGGGCACACCCAAATAGTGATGGTGCCCAGGAGGATGTGAGGTGCGTAGGAGTAATGGCAGCTCTGGTGAGGGAATGCGAAAAAGATCCCAAACTTTAGCAAATATTTCCCCAGAGATGCAGAGTGCTGCCCAGAGGGATGGGAATTTCCCTGCGGAGCAAGGCTTGGACTAGAGCGTCCTACCTTGAGAGGACAGAATAAAACCTAATTTTCTGAGAGCATAATGGAGGACCCACTCCTCAGGTGGAGGTTTTCCTTCAATAACTGAGAACAGACCCAAAACACAATAAAAAAGGGAAAATGAAGGGGATAATCAGACAAAAGCGATATTGGGGGTAGGCTGCATTGCAGTCATGCACAGCCATGTTCTGGGTTCTTGACCTACATCCTGGGTGTTTTATTGCCAGTAACTCCAGAAGTACCTCAGCTACAAAATGGTAATAATAATAATAAAAAAAGCACAGAAATCAGCTAGCGCCTTCCTAAATCAATACAGCTGACAGCAATCAAATTATGGGAAAGAGAAAGTATTTGATTTTGCCTTAATTGCTTTTTGATATTTTTTAGGGAAGCAAACGCTTTAAAAACTCAATGTTCTTTTACTGAGTAGATGAATAAATAAAAAGAAACCTGGCTTGTTCCTAGACAAACGGTCTGCGTTCCCAAATTAATCTATGCACTTGAGGAGAAGCAAAGTAAAGTGTTGGCAGTTTAATGACAAAAGTCATACAACTTTTTACGAGTTGTGGAAGAAACTTGTGGAGTGTCCCCAGGTGAAGGCAGCCTGTGGAGCCTCTGGAAAATGAAGGGTTGAGCTTTCCCCAGCTACCCTTAGCCTTTGTGCATTGTTTAAGAAATGTCCTTTCTCAGGTTGGTGGGAAGAAATGGATGGTTGTGGGAATAGGGCTGTAAAAAGAGGTGGGGGTGAGTGTCTGAAGCTGCCTGTCTCCGTAGATGGTAGAGCATAAAAACTTCAATTTTAGGGTAGTCTCAATCTGCATGTGTAGTCCAGCCTTTCTGGTTTTTTATTTTTGTGCCAAATCCCAAGGTGACGGTCAGCGGTGGGTCCAGGATCTGCTTTGATACCGACCTTGTCACCTCTTGGAAGAAACAAGAAGGGGCCGGTGGTGGGTGCTTCGTGGAGGGGAACTTCTGGCTGCCGACGTGGTTGAGGCTTTTTGGCAGTGGGATGGGAGGAGAGCCGGGAGAGCTGCTCTGTGCCCGCTGGGTTTCATTTCATGGTTTGAATGGGAGCCGTCAGTTGATTTTCCTGCTGGGCCAACATCTGAAGCAAACGGGGATCCTCCGTCTGGTAGTCTGATAGATGATCAATTCAGTCTGTAATTCTTACATGGCCCTTGAGGCAATTTGCTCCTGCCTGCAAATACAAGATATAGCCACACTTGGTGCCAAAATGAGATGTCAAGTTGCTCTGCCCTTTTGAGTGAGATGAGAAATACGCCTCGGACATTATCGCATTCATCTCGGAGGCCTGCCTGCAAATCCCCTGGGTTTTTCCATGAGGGAATAAACCTGACGGCTGTGCATTGAGCAGACTCTCAAACACGGGCGTGCCCAGCTCCTCTGCATGGACGCTAGGCATTTATCTGTGCAGCCGGAATTTGCTGGGGGAAGCTGGCAGCTGCCTCTGCACGGGTGACCTCCCGTCCCTGCCAGCAGCCCGGCAGCAGGGGCACGTGTCTGTGGCACATCTTGTGCCCTGCCAGGTCCTGGTACATCCTGGTGCATCCTGCTGCAAAATCACACGGAATCACAGAATGGTAGGGGTTGGAAGGGACCTCTGGAGATCATCTAGTCCAACCCCCCTGCCAGAGCAGGGTCACCTACAGCAGGTTGCACAGGAACGCGTCCAGGTGGGTTTTGAATGTCTCCAGAAATGGAGACCCCACCACCTCTCTGGCCAGCCTGTGCCAGTGCTCTGCCACCCTCAGAGTAAAGAAGTTTTTCCTCATGTTGAGGTGGAATTTCCTGTGTTCCAGTTTGTGCCCATTACCTCTTGTCCTGTTGCTGGGCCCCACTGAGAAGAGCCTGGCCCCATTCTCTTGATACCCGCCCTTTAGATATTGATAAGCATTGATGAGCTCCCCTCTCAGTCTTCTCCAGGCTAAACAAACCCAGGTATCTCAGCCTTTCCTCGTAAGAGAGGTGCTCCAGCCCCTTGATCATTTTCATAGCCTTCCACTGGGCTCTCTCCAGTAGTTCCCTGCATCCTGCTCTTCTGCCAGCAAAGGACGGGAGGAGCGACTGAAGGAGCTGGGACTGTTTAGTTTGAGGAAGAGGAGGCTGAGGGGAGACCTCATCGCTCTCTACAACTACCTGAAAGGCCATTGTAAAGAGGTTGGTGCTGGTCTCTTCTCACAGGTAATTAGCGATAGAACAAGACGGAATGGCTTCAAGCTGCAGCAGGGTAGGTTTAGGCTGGACATTAGGAAGAAAGAGTGGTCAGACACTGGAATAGGCTGCCCAGGGAGGTGGTGGAGTCACCATCCCTGGATGTGTTTAAGACTCATTTAGATGTGGTGTTAAGGGATATGGTGTAAGGGAGAACTTTGTAGAGTGGGGTTGATGGTTGGACTCGATGATCCCAAGGGTCTTTTCCAACCTAAATGATTCTATGATTCTGTGATTCAAAGGAGAGCTCATTTACTTCTTCTGGCTGTGCTGGTCCAGGGGAAAGATACTGCCTTCCTGACCAGCCTTCCCTGGCTCGTATAGAGATGGCACCTAAATGTAAGCTGTGTGGTTTATTCAGTTTATGCCCTTTGTTTGAATATATGCCACCGAGGTAATTCAAGCCAGGGAGATAGCTTGCTATAAACATGTGCCCATTTTGATTGCAAAGAGAGTGATGTTGAACACCAGCATTTATGGAGCCACAAGTGTGGAGAGGCAAAGAAAGAAAAAGCCTTCTTAAAACTAAGAAGCACCACGGCAGGCAGAGCAAGCTGCTGCTCCCATCACCCTCGCAGCAAGTTCTGCAGCCCGGCAGGAGTTTGGAGATGGCCCCTGCAGGACCCCACGGCAGCCCTGTGCCCACGGAGACCCCCTCCTCCGGCTGCGCCCCACGCCGCAGCACGGGCAAGCGGGGACTGCGTTTCATCACTCTGATCGTGCAAAACCACTTCATCAGCCCGACTGCTCTTCCCGCCGTGGCTTGCAGCTCTGTGTTAGACTGGGTGGTTCATTTTTTATTAGTTAATTAACCTGGCCCCAGTCTGTGGTTTTGCCGCTGTGACCTGTTACGGCGACAGCTTGTTTCTTGAGTCCGTGGTTTCCCCCATCTGCTCCTGTCCTGGAGCTCCCAGGGTGAACACCTCTGAAGCACACAATAGCTTAACTTCTGATCAATTTTATTTAAATCCCACAGTAGGCACACACACACAAACACACACACGTGCGTATTTTTATTTTATAATGCCAGAAGCAAAATTAATCCCCCCCCCGCCCCGCCCTTATTCTTTCTCTGCTGGATTGTGCGTTGTTTCTTTCTTGGCTCTGAAGCCCGGCTGCTTACCCTGCACTGCCTGGGAAAAGCTTTAGAAAAGACCATCCCTGCATGGGAAAGTGTTAATCGCAGGAGGGAGGGAGCGGACAAAGTTTGCCTTGGTTTGTTTTGGAGGTTTGTCACAGCCTGACACACACACGAGCACCCGCCGTGCCCAGCCACCCCCCGGCCCCCGCTGCCCTGCAGGGACCCCAGGGACCCTCGGCGCCTGCGGGGTGGCTTTCCCAGCAACCCAGCCCCTTGAAAACTGGGTGGGGGCAGGAAAAAGGATGAGGTATAGGGTTAGGCAGCAGCAGCATGCGGGCTTTCTTTAGGAGGCATGAAAAACGGTTCTCAATATGGCAGGGGTGTTTTTCCGGATTAATGGTGGTTTAAAAATATCTTGACCTTTTAAAATGCTTTCATAAACCTGTCTCAAACGGGTTTCTTAAGGATAAGCCTCACATGAATCTGAAGAAAATATAACTGAAAATATTCCAGATTTTAGTTCACACTTTCTTTTTTCAGTTTTGTAAGGAGCAAAATGTGGTTTTCCGACTTGGAGATCCTTGAAGCTGAGTTTCATCTCAAGGCACCTTGTTACAGGTTTAAAATCTCTACGCTGCTGTCAAATAAATGATATAGCTTTTGCTTTTAATTAATTTTTTTTCCTCCCCCAGTGCAGAAGCACTTTCTGTTTGTGGGTAACAAGTGGGTAAAAATGAAGGCCAGCTCCGTGAATAGAGGGATTCAAGGGCTTTTTTGGACTTCAAGCAGTTGATTGAAAAAAAAAAAAAGTCCACAGTGAAAAAGTGATAGAGCCTCTTATGTTTCCCCTTGGTTTTTTTTTCCTGCTCCCAACAAACAACAGAAAACGTAAATTGCTTCTCTCTTCAGACAACAGTAAATTACCTCTAAGAAGTGTTCAAGAGCCTATTATTTAAACCTGAAGAAGTCTGCATGCTTCCTTCTGCTTGCTTTGAAAAATAAAAGTTTTCTCCTCTTCAAAACCCATCCGTTGGGCTCTGGCGGCTCCTGAGAGCGGAGCAGAGCTGCCCCTGGCCTTGCCTGGCCGGAGTCAGTGACCTCTGGGCTGCGCTGGAGGTGCCGACTGCAGACCCGTCCTTAAGGATGGATGAGGATGATGAACTGAATAGTTGTCCCTGGCACAGGACTGCCGGGCAGGAGAAACCACAGAATCACAACATGGTAGGGGTTGGAAGGGACCTCTGGAGATCATCTAGTCCAACCCCCCTGCCAGAGCAGGGTCACCTACAGCAGGTTGCACAGGAACACGTCCAGGTGGGTTTTGAATGTCTTCAGAGTTGTAGACTCCACCACCTCTCTGGGCAGCCTGTGCCAGTGCTCTGCCACCCTCAAAGAAGTTCCTCCTCATGTTGAGATGGAACTTCCTATGCTCAAGTGTGTGGATGATGCCTCTTCTCCTGTCACGGGGCACCACTGAGAAGAGCCTGGCCCCATCTTCCTGACACCCACCCTTTAAGTATTTATAAGTCTTGATAAGATCCCCCCTCAGTCGTCTTTTTTCCAAATTAAAAAGACCCAAATCCCTCAGCCTTTCTACCCCTGCACTCAGAAAACAGTGGTGGAAAAGGGAAGGAGGCAGGCTGAATTTTAATATTTTTTTTTAAGAAGCATTTCTCTCCACCCCATGGTGCCATGGGATGGAAAATACTGGTGGTGCACGTATGCCTGTAAAATTATTTATGTGGTAAAGCATCTCCTGGCGTACACAGCCTTAGGAGGAGTTGTGTCCCAGAGCTGTGCCTTGTCAGATGCGCTCCCGCTTACAAAACCATGTTATTTTATTTTTATAATGGACCTCTGCGGCAAAGAACAAACCCCAGCTGCAGTATGTGGGAGGAAACTGTGGTATTTCTATGCAGACGAGTAAAACTGGCTGGAGTGAGATCCCAGCTAATGGCAATATCAGACTGAGCAGGGACCAGGAACCTGGGGGACAGAGGAGGATCCGTGGGTGCTTATTTGGAAATACGTATGGAAATGCATTTCCTCCACTTGCGCTGCCGCCTGTGGAGGGGGATGCGCAGGGGGTGGAGGTCCCCTGAGCAATGGGGAAGGCACAGATTTGCCAGAGGCTGGGAGAGGGCTGGGACACCCCCACCTCTCATCCCTTTTCGGTGGGGCAGAGATGTCCACTGAAACCTCTCAGTATTTGGGGTGTCCCCAAAACCTTGTGGTAGGAAACACCTCTTGACTTCAGTCCCGGGTGGGCGGGAGCTATCTGGCAAGCGAGAGGTAGCTGTTGGGCTACAAAAGCAGCGAACTGAATGCACAAAAACCACATGGGGTATTGCTTTAGAAAAAATGGTGTTCCTCTCTTGCACTGAATAATCCAAGGGCACGGCTTTCTTGCACCATGGGCCTTGGGCTGCCGATTAAAGCAGCACTCAATGGGCAGAAAACGCTGCCGCCCAGATTTGATGGTTGCACGCACCACCAATACAATCATATATAAATGAATTAATTCACTTTTAAGCTTCAAAAATTGAGTGAGAAACTAAGACAACTTCAGACGAATTGCAGCTCCCAGTGCCTTCGTTGATTGTGATCATTTCCATAGGCACCCAGGGGAGAAGAGCTTTTTCCTGCAACACCTCCCATAGTGTCATCCTTTGCCCTTGGTTTTCAGATGACGCCAACCCAAACTTGCTGCTTCCATCATTTTACGTGGAGATGAAGACTGAATCTCTTTCAGCTATAATGGCTTTATTGAGTTCTTGGGAGTTAGCAAAACAAACCAGCCACGAAGTTAATGTGTCTGCAAAATGACAAACTGCAAACACCCAGCCCACTCGAGACAAAATTGGTTCGTGCGGCTCTAACAGTACACACGGCTGATTGAAAGAGTTTGTCAGAAATATGGGTTTTTAGTAAATATAACCCCCACATTTTCATCAGAAAGTTGATTTTTTTAAAAAAAGAGCTCTGCATTTTCAGGATTTTATGGTGAATAGCTCAATATCCCCCTTCTCGCTCCCAAGTTTTGGAACTTTTCCATGTAAAGAAGAGTCTAAGAAAGAGCAGCATCAGCTGTTGCTGAACCTCCTTCAGTGGGCACTTGTGCAGGATGCTAAGGATGTATCTGCCAAGATGCTACTTAAACCGGGGGCGTCTCTGCTGTTCTCATTAACAAAAGGGCCCTGGAGGCCACTCTCGTCTTTTGTTTCCAGGCATGTAGATGGTGAGCAATATCTCTGTGATGGTTTGGGTTTCTGAAGGTCCATGTGGCTCTTTGTTTTCTCCATGTTTTGGGGAGGAAAGCAGCGAAGGGCAGAAAGGCAGGAACCACATCCACGCAAGCCTGGCCGCAGGGACACTTTGGTGCCTTCAGACACGTGAAACAGACCGTCTGGGAGCAAACTGGAGACTTTAAAATCTACAGCTTTAGGAAAACATGATGAAAAAGGACAAACAATGTAACACTGGGAATTTCAGGCCAGGAACTTCTAACCTTAGCTACAGCAGTGCCACGTTGGGTTTTAGCACCCAGTGGAGTGAGAGGCCCCTTGCTCCATCTTTGAGTCAATGTTACCTCTGGAAACCCACACCCTGCCCTGACTTGGGGCAACTGCTCAGGTAATAAACAGGAGTTAAAGTCCTGGGCCGTATCCCTGCAGAGGGAACGAGGCACTCCACCTTGTCTGGCCAGCTTTTATTCACTTGGTGCCAGACCTTCATTGACACTTCTCCCATTCTCAAAAGGCTCTTTCAAGCGTTTTGTGTTCACTAAGAGACTGTTTCCATGTGTTGTGGTTTCAGTTGGGATAGAGTTAACTTTCTTACCTAGCAGCTGGCATAGCGCTATGTTTTGGGTTTGGAATGAAAATGGTGTTGATAGCACACTGCTGGTTTTGGTTGTTGCTGAGCAGTCAAGGCCTTTTCTGCCCCTCACACCGCCCCACCAGCGAGCAGGCTGGGGTTGCACAAGAAGTTGGGAAGAGACACCGCTGGGACAGCTGACCCCAAAGGGGTCAATCCTGACCAAAGGGATATTCCATACCATATGATGTCATGCTCAGTATATAAAGCTGGGGGAAGAAGAAGACAGAGAGGGACATTTGGAGTGATGGCATTTGTCTTCCCAAGCAACCATTACACATGATGGAGCCCTGCTTTCCTGGGGATGGCAGAACACCTGCCTGCCCGTGGGAAGCAGGGAATGAATTCTTTGTTTTGCTTTGCTTGTGTGCGTGGCTTTTGCTCTACCTATTAAACTGTCTTTATCCCAACCTGCAAGTTTTTCCTCACTTTTACTCTTCCAATTTTCTCCCCCATCCCAGCCTGGGGAGTGAGTGAGTGGCCGCACAGTTCTAGCTGCTGGGTGGGGTTAAACCACGACACCATGCATGCACTGTCTGTGCCGCAGCAACACCAATGAGCACAGTGAAGTCTTTAATCTAACAAGGTTCTTGTTTAGTCATACCTCTCACGAGGCTGCATCGCAGGTGGGCGTTATGCAACACAAACTGATGAAACAGGTCTTTGAGGACTGACCTAGCTAAAGTCCTTCCAGCAGCAGAGCTGGCTGCAGGACCTGGCTGCCTTTGCCTGCCCTGGCTAGGATGTGCTAAACCTCCTCTTGGAAGGATTTATGTGGTGCTGCGCTTCATGTATCAAGGGAGACGTTATTGCACAGAGCAAACAGCCATATTTAAAACCACGTGGAAGCTCCTCCTCAAACCAGAGATAATTCCTCATGCGGCTATATAGAAAAACCTTCCTTAAAAGTTAGTCCTTCCTTTTAACTGCTCTTTTCCCATGTAAATAAAACACAGTCCTCATGGCACAGTTACCATTTTCAACAGTGTCTTCTAATTCTAGATTTTGGGATTTGGGCGTGGCCACCCCCACCCAGGAAACACCAGGAAATTTTGAAGACACAAAGCACCAGTGATCCCTCCGAATGTGTGATGCATTACAGGGTTTAACAGTCCAGGACAGCTGGAAAACACTCATCTTGATCTCGGGGTCCAGAACTAGAGACATTTGTAAATCTTTCCCCGTTATGAACCTCTTAAATCAGGGCAAAAGCATTTGGCTGTTGTTTTTTTTTAACTGAAGATAGATGAGCTGTGACCATGCAGTGTCTCCTTCAGCATGAAGGAGCCTCAGTGAGCGGCACCAGGGGTGACCAATGGAGCTATTGCTAATGGTGAAGGTGCCTGTCACCGCTGGGCCACCAGTGGCCCTGGGCACAGGTGCTTCAAGGGGTCACTTCTGATGGATGGCAGCAGTGGATTCCCCATAGCATTTTCAACTGCAGGAAGTGCGGCCATCCCAGGGGCTTTCTGATGGCCAGGTTTCATTTTGGAAAGCATGGGAGAAAAAATGGAGATATTTATGCAATGGTGCAACAGATTCCTGATGGAGCAGGAAGGGTTTCCCTGCCATGTTATCTGCTGCTTCTTTTCCAGGTCAATAACCTTCCAAAGTTGTCCCGGACACTTCAAACAAACGTGTGGTCTCGGTCTAGGAAGCAGTGGAGCGCTGCTCATACCCCCTTCGCATGGGAAGACATCGAGGTCCCCTCCCCACCCTGTTCTAGCTCCTGCCCTGGTTTTTGACCCAGGGAGGATCCCTGGGCCTGGTACTGGGACCTGCCCTGGCCACAGGTACTGGCTGGGAGCGTTCCTGACCGGCGCATCGTCAGCATGGTTGCGTTTGCAAAGCAAGCACCAACCTACCTCCATGTCAGTCAGTATAGCTGCGTTGCTTGACATTCTCTGGGCATCCAGCCCGGTTATCCATGCTCAGCTGCAGGTGACGAGCCAAATTCACTTGTTGTATAGCTCTAGTGAAGTTTAGAGTCAGTGCGAATAAGTCCACCAGCAGGCAGGGAGGGAGATGTGCAGAACCTTTGCCAAGGCAAGGCCCAACGCGGTTGGAAAGCTCTGAAGGTCCCCTCATCCCTCCACCAACCTTCTGAATAGCATCCAGCAATGCCTTTCCTTTTCCGCTTTGCTACATCTGCATGCCCTTGTCTCTAGTGGCTTCCACGGTGTCTGACACGTACCTGCTACTGCTCCGTCACAGCGCATGGCCTGCAGTAGCAGCATCAGTTTTCTGAACTGCCACTTGCACTCAGTGACAAAAGCCCACTGCTGAATTTAACGCTGGACTGAATAGTGCCCGAGTTTGGATCAAGAACCAGCTGCTGCAAAAACATAAGGCTATAATTTTTTTTTTCTTTAGTTCAGGTTTTGATGCAGATTTTATGATTAGGGCAGGAATTGTCACTCCCAGGTGACTCAACTGCGTGCAGTTCTGACGGAGCTTATTTTAAGCAGAACTACTCCACGTACCACAAGCAGTGTTCGTGCAAAATCCTTTCAGGTAGCACCTGTAACGGATAAACCTCCCCAAATCCTCTGTATCTGCTCTGTGTGGATCAGGTGATTAGCCTGAAATGTTTGGGATGTATAAGGCTGGAGCGGAGCCAAATGTGAGCATGACACTAGAAAGCTGGGCCGAGATGCCACGAATGCCACTGACGAAGTGGGTAGAGCCTGCAGGAGACGTACTGGGAGCAAGCACAGACTGCGGTCCGAGGCAGTATCGGGTATGAATAAATGAGAAGTTCAAGGTTCAACACAAGGTAGTTGAGAAAGTTGTGTAACGAAAACAAGAGCAGCCTCCATTTGAATAATCTGAAAGGCTCTGAGGAAATTTTACGAGCTAAAGGATGAGCTCTGCCCACCACGGAAGCATTTAAATCAACACAGGATGCTGCTGGATTTGGCCACAGGGAGAAGTCAGCGCCGTCGTCAGCTTCCCAGTTTATGATAAGCGTAGACCATTCAGTGGTCGTCAGGAGGTAGGGCCGTGGTTCCACGGCCAACGCAGGAGGGTGGCAAAGAGGTGCACGACTGTCTGGGCACACAGAGCAGTGATGTATGGTTGGAAAATCTCAGAAAAAATACCTGAGCGCGGTGTTCTGTTCCTGTTTTGACATTTGTACGCCCAGTTCCAGTGCACTGGCATGTGTGGGAGATGTAATTTCTGAGATGAGAGTGCTAACCTGATGGAAGAGTTCTGGCTGTTTTCTCACAGACCTTTACACATCCAAGAGAAATTTATAAAAGTGGATAAATCACCGAGAAGTTAGTTCACATAAACAAGAGTAAGAAATATGGAAGGCTGTGACGCTTCATTCACAGCCTCCTTCTTCTCAGTCGTTCATTTCAGCCGGACTGCTTCAGCCAGCAATGCCAAGCAGATGCAGAAGTGCTTGCAGAGTTCGGTGCGAATATTTGAGACAGCGTTCAGGGGGTGGTTGTTGGTAATAGACCAAACCCGGGCATTGCTTTAATTGCCTCATGGAATCTTTTAACAAACAGTCGCGTGCTTTTTGTGGACTGGCCTCATGAATTTAAAGCTTTGTTTTGCCTGATTCGACAACTGCTCAACTGCACCGACAGGAATAACTTTAGTTGTTTATTTCTATTTTATTAAAATCAATGTATACAGCTTCAAAAAGCCATTAGTATTTGTTTAGTTAAAACATTTCAAATATTAATAGCAGCTTCAAAATGTTGACAAGGCCTAAAGCCCAGCAAGTAATATGCTTTGATGTGTTTGTCTTCTGGCAGCCAAAGAGAGAACTTCTGATTTGAAATGAAAAGAATTAGTTTGCTTAATATTTTCTTTCCGAATGTGAAAGCTGTTTGGGATTTTTGTTTTCTTCTCCAAACCGTGGCTTAGATGACATTTTACTTATGTTATTTTCCAATGTATCTCCCAAAAGCAAATGGAGACATCTCTCGCTTGCTGACATCCTACTGACCCCGGTTCTGTGCCCTTTGGTGTCTCGCTGTGTTTTGGTTTTGGCACAGGGAGGCCTCAGCGTGGCACATCTTTCTGTCTATCCATAAGCACACGAGCAATCCTGCTGAGGTCACTGCTCCATTAAGGTCAGCAGGATTATTTCGTTTATTTAAGATTAAACTCATACATGTTTGCAGGCTTGCCGCCACAGTAAGATATTTTATCTTTTAGTAGGAAGGGAGCATTTACACTTCATGCATTTCAAAATGTGTATCTCTATGGATTTTTTTTTTATTTTTTTTTTTCAACAAAATACAGCAGTTATTGAGGCCTGATTCCCAGATGGGGTAAGTCAGCTTGCAGAAACTGAAGGAGCTATGATGGTTGTAGCAGCTGAGGATCTATATCTACAGTTTCCCTAAATATATGACACAGATGTACTGCGCTCACACAGCGGCAACTTAACACAATCGTCTGGCAGCCCATGAGCATCTCTCAGTCCCAAAGGAACCCTTTTACCCCTTACCTACAAAAATAGCCTTTGAAACACTGAAAGCATAATAACTGAACCAAATCTTGTATCACATCTATCGCACATCTAGCGAGGAATTTAGTTTTCTCTCTTTTTTTTTTTTTTTAAATGAGAGTATCATCAAATACAGCTCTGAGACAAAGCCCAGTGATGCTACAGCCCTTTCTGCTGCCAGCACCAGGCAAATCCCAGGAAGGCCTGTGGGACACCAAACATGCTGTGGAAAGATGTGGAGGAATCAATAAGCTCGAGAGATCCTCACCTGCCTGCTGGGGCTGCTGCAGTAACTGAGAGGTCACACACATGTGACGTCCACGGCAAGCTCCTGCTACGACCCTGTGACACAGGCTGAATTTAACATCTTGCAAAACTATGAACTCTGCTTACCTGGTACCTGATGTGGTGTCCTTCTGCGAGATCCTCTTTTACAAGCAGAGGAACATTTTCTAACCAGATGGCAACATTTACACACTTCACAGTGTCATAGCATCATCCGATTTCCCCTCTGACATGAAAAGACACTGCAGCTCCACACAGGTGACTTGTTTACAATGGCGATCTCTGCACATTTTGTGTTAAACACAGGCAGCTAACCTGGCAAAAAACTACCTGCAAAGTCATCCCAACAGAGTTACTATCAAGACTGAGAAGGTTCGTAGAGCAAGCAGAGATGTCTGAACTCGGAGCTGTCTCAGCCAGCTACAGACAGTTGCAAAGGAGGTGTTTCTCCACCCGAGCTGAGTCCCTTTTCCAGAGAGTGGGGAGAAACAAGCGCTCTGAGGCCGTGGGGCTCAGAGGTGTGTGTCAGGATGCACACTCCTGCGGCTCCTGGCTTGTGTTGGCACCGACAAGGCAGATGCCCACCTAGCTTCATGGAAAACGAGTGCCCGCTCTTTCTGCCCCGTTTCTATCGCCATTAATACAAAGCAGAGAAACGTCAAGACGTCTTCAGCCAGTAACAAATGAGCCAATAGGTGTGCTTTCCTGCACCAAAACCTACACATATAAACCCACGTACCCCTTTAACTAGAGGCAAAAAGGAAGAAGTTTGTGCTTCAAGTACTTTTTTTTTAATCAACCACATGCTTCGAGCTGTTCACAGGAGACCAAAAGAGTGAGGCCCTTAGGTCTTTGCCCTGTCCCTAGTCAATTCTAATCCCAAAACGCCATTTAGCTACACGTGGATGTGTCATGTTTCATGAGGGTACCGTATTCACAGGCTGACAGCTCTTACTTAGGTTGCTTTCACCTCTTCCTGTCATTGGCATTTTACGTTTTCATATTGTCAATTCTGTCTTTGGGAAAGAGGCCAGTGTATAAATCTTTGGAAAAAAAAAAAAAGATCCTGAGTGGGTTGGCAAGTGACACGTGGTAGGCACTGTGGTTTAAAGGGCTGAGAGAGGCAAGTCGCCTGGCACAGAGCATGGCACGAACAAGTCCTGGCCTTACACAACGGACGGCAAGCAAGGCAAAGGCCATCTGAAAACCTGCGACGAGGAAGCAACAAAGTGCAGCAGCTAGTCCATACACGGTCATGGCCACTAGATATGAAAGAACCGAGCAGCCTTCCAAGGCCAAACCCCGCTGGGATCTGTCGGGCTGGCGCAGCGCAGCCGCAGACCCACGTCCCAGCGGCAGGCTGTGATGTACAACCACGTAAGGTGGGCTCAGACATAACCTCAGAAAGCAGTGCAGCTCCCTGATTTGGGGACTGGAGCAAGCCTGTCTTAGACCAGGCTCGAGTAACTCTGCATGGCACTGCACCCCCGCAGCTGGTCATGCCCCTTCCCGATCACCAGGGACTTGATTTAACCTGGCTGAGACAACAGCGAAGGTGCCTAACAGAACTCCACCCTGCCTGTCCTCCCCCACCACCACTAGCAAGCAGGACTGACTTCTGCAGCAAAACCAGCCTGCTCGCGGCAGTGCTCCAGCACAGAAGATAACAGGCCCTCCCAGCTCAAACTCTACAGCGGACACAATGCGCCACCAACTCATTCCTCAGGAACGAGCAGCAGCTTTCCTTCAGAAGTTGAACAGCCTGCGATAAGGCCACGAGCGGCCAAATGCTCGCTACTCCAGGTGAAGGGCTGAATCACTATTAATGGCAGACTGGGAAGTCACTTTGCAATATGGATGGTCATTTATTTATTGTTTCATCATGACACGTAAAATGCTATGGCTGCAATATCAAAATATGGTGTCGCTTATAAAATACCAGTATTATTAATGCGGTGGTAAGATACTGTTAACATTTATAGAGAGGTGTATAATAATTCGGTAGTCTTGCCTAATGGTTTGCTCCAGTGACAAAACACCCTGGCAAGCAGGTGATGGATGGAATACAGTGCCTATTTATTGTCATGGTTTTTCCTCCTTGATTACTGTATGGCCTATAATGATATCAATAATTGTTGCTGAATCTAATCCTTTTGAATATGGTAGATAGGTCCTTTGCTTTTACAGTATGTGTCAGAATAAAAGAGAAGCATCTGAAAAATAAAGAGACGGCATTTCCTTACAAAATGAGATGAAAAAATAAAACAATATAAATGGAATTTTCAAGTGTTTCTTTTTATATTTAAAGCTCTTATTTCAATATACTGTATTTAAACATTCTTAAATAATCACTCTGTACCTTTGATTTTCTGTTTCATCTTTGGAAACAAATAGAGTAATCTCACTATAAATGTGTGCAAATAGAAAATATATATAAATATATTTAAGGCCCATGTCATAAAAAGGTGGTCTCAGAATTGTCACTTTTACAATGATCAGCTGGGGTCCCTTTCATTTTGTCCTGCAAGTTATTTGAGCTCTGTTCTTTTAAGCCTTTGAAGTCCACATGCAAAGAAGAGCCAAGCACACACATACTGTCCTGCGGTTCATTTTGTAAACTGCTCGATGACACCTGTAAAACAGACCCGATGCGACTGAACAGAGGAGTTGATGTGATCCACTTCAACAAACTGAAGTCTGCTTGGTCGACCGCTGAGCTCCATGGGAATGTTGCTCCCACGGGCAATGACTCCATCTCTGAAGTGCCGTGTCTAACTTCATGAAATCCCATGGACGTTTCCAGAGTACTTGCTGGTGAGGGGAATTTGTTTTCCCCATACAACACAGCACCCTGTGGAGAGGCATCCACAGTCCGATCTGTTGTATGTTCTGCCTTTGTGTGGAAAAGCGACTCACTTCTTTGAGGAGATGTTGGCAAAGGTGTGCTTTGGTTATAAGCCGTGTAACAATCACTAGCATTTGAGGCAAGGCTTGGTGAGAAGCTGTCTGCAAAGGGTTGCGCCTGACGTATTGTTTCCTTTACATTCAACTTGGTCAGAAGCTGGGTGCGAATCTCTGGGGACAGTTTACTCAACTGGCGTCCAAGCTGAAGCTGGGTTGGGAATAGTGTTCCCTGGAGGGTTCTGTACAGAAATCTGCAAGAGGAGAAAGTGCACGTGAAAAGAACTGAAAGAAGGAAGTACCCAAGATATTATAAGAGAAAATATCCAAGACAAAAGCACAACACAGAAAAATGAGAGAGTTTTATGTGCCTTTCTTATGTTTGACACAAGAAAGCTTGCAGATGAAAAGCTCTGAATGCTGTGCTTACATTTTGATTAGTAACAAGCAGTGTAATAAAACTGTGTCTTTAGCCAGTGATCCATCTTGTGATTACGCACTGTCTTTAATTTTTCCTGATGAGGAATCAAAGGCAATGGGGATTGGTCTGCAGAGCAGGCCTCCTACACCCACAAGAAGGCAATTAAGTCCACAACATACTAACAGAATTTCTGTACTGTGCATGTTATGGGTCCTCCCGTATGGGTTATGGGTTGAATCTGGAAGCATCACGGAAAACCTCACAGGGTATCAAATCTCTGCATGGCCAGGAGGTTTGACCAACAGTCTACAATTATCCCACTCCTGTGGTCTACAGCCAGGAGATGTGGTCTATTCCTGCGGTCAGGAGCACAGAAGAGGTTAGACAACCTGACTTCATATGATCAGCTGCTGAACAAAATTGCCTTGGCTGGTAAGGCAAAAAGAAAAAGGGGGGAGCGGAAAAAGAAATGTTTCTTGCCCTCCCAACCATACGCATAAAGTGCTTTCATATATGAGAAAAGATATGAGAGAAGATACAATACCTGGGCAGCAATGCAACAACTGGTGATATAATGCAAGTGAAATAGAACATAGGGTCTCCCATCAGCCTTTCCATAGTCCAGTAGGGATTGGATGGAGGATGGCACGCTGGGCAGGAAGCATTGTAAACCAGAGCCACAAAGAAAAATAAAAGGATACTGAAGATGCAAGATGACCAGTGAAGAAAAGTCTAGAACAAAAAACCAACAAAAGTATAATGATTCTTTATATTCTGACAAATCTGCTGTGATTCTGAATTAAAACTTCTTGATTTCTGCAGCCAAATCCATGCACAGCAAAGAGTTTAGAGCCTTGTATTTTCAAATATTCTTATTATAGATAAAACACTACAAAGCTGTTTGCAGATCACAGTTTAAAACCTTTTCCATGTTTGCTTAAAATGCTTACTAAAAATAGAATGTACTGGGGGAACGAAGCGATCATCTTCTGTTTTTGAAGAATGGCACTAAGAAAAGAATTACGTATATGCCAGTGAGTTTCTATGTAGGCTGTGGATACCTTACCCAAGTTTTGGTTTCAATAGCCAGATGTAGTATGATGGTGAAAAGAGCTATTGTGGTGATGGGAGTTCCCCAGGAGAAGATATCCACCTCCGAATCATAGTAAGTCTGTAAAGAAGGAGACAGAAATTAGCCCAAGCTGTGTTGCCAGTTCTCCTCTAAATGCTTGAAATGGAATGGCCTACACCAAACACTTACGAAATAGGGGATGAAGAAGCAAACCAGGCTTTGATACATAGCATCAATCATGTTCATCCAAAACATGTGTGGTTGGTACTCCTGTGGCATAAAAAAAATTAAGATAGTCAGAGCCTTGAAATGATGAATGAAAATGCTATTTGCTGGGATAAGTATTTTGAGGGGGATCTTCCAACGGGCACTTTTAAGGGCTTGTGCCCTTCACGACTTGTGCTTCACAACTTTGCCAATCAGTTACATACCCTTGGGTATGAAGAGTCTACCTGTGAGTCACTCTGTTCTGGGAGGAGACTCTTCTGCTGCCTTTTTTTTTTTTCCCCTGGCAGAGGGTGTAATGTGAATCTGACACTCAGGCCAGCAAACATTTATGAAGGTGCCCAACTTTATGCACTACGTTTAGATCACTGATTTCAGGAGGAGCTCTCTGAGGTCTATGCAGATGAGTAAATGGGCTTTACATCATCTACGTAGAAGCACAGGGTATTTATTCACAAGACAGAAAACAGAAAATGCACACATACTTAGTAAAGGAAGATCCCCGACAAGGATCTTTAGCAGTATTTCATGCAGCAATGTTATAAACACGTACATAAAACATATACCTGTATGCGTGCACACAAAATTGCTCACTGAGAAACAATGGTAAACTAAAATTTTGACTTAAAGAAATATACAATTGCAGGGATATGAGTGGTCATACAAAAGACATACATATAAGGAAAAACAGTTTGCAAACGGCAAAATATTTATTTCGTTTTGGGATATAGACTACATCTCCAAGCACCGGCTTCATCAGGGCTCCTTCCCTTTATGAATAATACCACTGGAGCCTAAAAATGGGAATTGAAAGATGCTTAGAAATAATTACAGTGTTCTTTGGCCTACTGAAATAACATGTGGTTAAGCACCGGAACAGGTTGCTCAGAGGGACTGTGGCATCTCTGTTGTTGGAGACATTCAGAACTGGACTAGATAAAGACCTGAGCAACCTCATCTAGCTCTGAAGCTGTTTTGACCAGGGGTCTGGATCAGATGGCCTCCACAGCCACCTAAATTATTCTATAATCCTACAGGCTTTGAATTGGTGACATCTTTTTGAAAGAGACCCAACCCGAAGCAGGATTTTTGGCAAGTTTTTAAAATGCCTTTTAAGGTGACTATTCAGAGAATATGCTCACTAGATTTCAAACAAACTTAGAATGGTCCCTGGGCTGGCCTATGAGAAATAATTGTACTGTGAACCTGGGAGACTTCTCTCCTCAGTTTGCCAGCTGAAGACAGGCAGACACAACTTCCCAACAAACTTAAGGCATTAAAAGATTTCTATCACCTTAAAAACATGCAAGAAAGGAAGGTATTAATGTTACAGATCTTTAGAGTGCAATGCACTGGAACAGAAGAAATGTAGAAAATGCAAAACAACATCTGGGCGAAAAAGAGAGAATTTGGACTAAGGCACTAAAAATAAGTTACACTAAAATTCTCCTTTTATCTTTCCTGACAGTGTCTAGTGATACCACTAGATGTGTGGGGTACCAAACGCAGGTGTACAGTTAGAGGCAAAAAACACTCTCTGTCTCCTCTCAGAGGGCACAATGTCAGATACTTTCAAGAAAGGCTTTTGCCTTGGAAGCAATGTCTCAACATGGATAGTTTTGCCCAGCAGAAAGATTTTCCCGCAGTACGCTCTAGCTGTAATTACCAGAAATGGTTTAGCTCCAATCCCTCCTGCAATTCCTTCTGTTTTCATTGTACAATTCAAGCAGATGGGGACAAGGTGTTTTCAACAGCTGAATCTGTCATCTGCTGGTGACTACCTCCCTCAGAGTCCCAGTCTATTGACCTCCATGCTTAATCCTAAAGCCATCTCTCTCTTCTGACTGTTTGTAAAGGGCTGGGGCCTGAAGTTTTGAGCAAGTACCGTGAGGTTATTCTGTGAAAGGCCGCACTAGTCTACGAGGTATAATCTGCTTTACTTCTGGGGTTATTTGTGAGCCTGGACCATGAGGCAGGTGTTCAGCTTAGGCTGACTTAAAGCATCTAGCCTTCTCTCCTGTTACATATTTCAAAATATAGCTGGTTTTTCTTCTTGCTTGCTTGTTTTAAGCATATGTTTGGCATTTAGATATTTTGACTCAGACAAGAAATATCACAAAATAATAATAATGACAACAACAACAACTTCTCAGACTGTTGATACCAGTCATTCACCCTTTGGGAGTAGGGGTTTAGTACCTTTAGTTTCAGTTGAAACTAAAGACGTTTAGGAAAAAATTACAAAAAGCAAGAAGTTTTTACCTCCATATTCTGGCCACTTTTATAAAGCTGGGGTACAGCAATTAACACTTCAGCTGGCACGTCCTTATCCAGCACACCAGTAATCAGTTGCGGAAGAGAAGAGAAGAGCAAATTAAAGAAGATGAGATACCACTGATCAATCATGGATGAGCCAGAGAACCCACAGTAGAACTGGTACCAGAAGAGAAGGGCCACAAACATCTGAAAGAGAACGAGCAATGCTGTAAATATGGCAAGATACGCATCATCCCATTGTGTTCTGAAACAATTCTGATTCCAGTTCTGCAAGGACTTATCTATGAACGCTAAACACTCGAGCATTCCTTCTAAGGATACCTTAGTCTTTAACTTGCTGTTCCTGATGCTGGGGCCACTTAGCTAAGTCGCAAACATTTGGCACACCTGCAAGTCTTTGTGCTGCTGGAACCTCAGATCTCAGGTGTCAGGGACGACTTCAGACAAAATTAACTTTCAGTTCAAGTGAAACTCTGAGGTGCAATTTAACTAACCGTAAAGAGCTCTCCCAACCATCATTGACCTCTAGATACATGAGTACTCATCTCACAACACCTACGCCACTATTGTAAGAATAAGCATTTCCATAATAATATCCTTTGCTGCCTTGAGATGTTTTGTGAGGCTCTGCTGGTCTACGATAGGTAAATGCAGAGATGTTTTGCAAGACCAACATAAGACTAGCAGCAGCAAGGGAGGTGAAACTGTAAGGTCTAGCAAAGGTTTCTTAACTATTCTATCTCTGTGCTTTGGAATTCAGCAAATCAGCAGTGCTGTAAAGATTCCTCAGTCCCCCTTACTCATCAGCTGTAGCAAGAAATCAGCTGCAGACACAGCTGCAGTGGGATTGTTCATGTAGTTGGATTGGAATCACCCAAAAAGGGACAAACCACACAACTTGTTTCTTCTACAATCTCGGCAGCTTGGAGGATCTAGAGGGTTTTAGGGTTCAGGAGAGGTGCCAACCTCACATGGTGAGGGGGGATTTGAGGCCTAGAAAAAGACAGGCAGCTTCCTAGGGAAGGAAGTAAAATCCCAGGCTTGGTCCTCCTAAAACTGCAATTTTTATTATTCTTTGTAAAGCAATTAACACTAAACGGAAGGCAACCAGAAAAACCTCTGCAATTGTCCCTTGAGGGTTTTCCCCCATTTTAACCATGAAGAAGGGAAATGACATGACCTCTCTTCTCACTTCCTCTTCTTTTTATATTCTGCTCTTAAAAGCTTTCAGCCAGCTGGAGTATGTTAACCCTTCATCATTTTTAGTTATACAGAGGTAAATACAGATCTGTTCTATCTGTATGCCAAAATGTGGTTGAAATTTAAACATAGGAGGAAAAAAAAAAAGCTACGGTTTGCTTAGTCAGTGAAAACTGCTATAAGGAGAGTAAGCCTATCTTGTGAAGGGGAACTGACACAGAATAAGAGGGTCAGTCCTGCTGTAGGTAAATGTATAGATTTTTTTTATATATATAGATATATTGTATATATATGTTCAGGCAATGTTTGCATACTACATTGAAATGGCTTGTATATCAGCAGCAACATACATCTCACTCTTCGTGAGCCCATACTATAAACGAGCCTATTGAAAGTTAAATGTTAGTATTTTTTTTAAGGATCACCTCTAGAAATGTTTCTGTAAAAACATCTCAGGAAAAACATCTTCCTCTGGCCAAAACAAGACTGAGTTACCAGAGCTTACCCTCTTCAGTGCAGTTGGCTGGGAGATGGCAATTTCATTTCAAAATTGAACCAATTTTGAAATTTATTTCCTTTTCACACCCAAAACCCAAGAAAACTTCCCAAGTCTTTTCTCAAAATGGAATTGCATATTTATATATGTGAATTTAGATACTTTTCTCTCACTCATCTGAAGTAAACAAAATCCAGCTAATCCTGGGCCTAAGTAGTTTTCCTCTCTAGGCCTTTGCTAAAATGAACCTCTCTTGGAAACAGTTTCTCTCTTACAAAAATGGGTAGTTTGATGAGTATACAGTCAGCTGAAAAATTTCCTACCACCTTTAGTATGGGTCTCAGCAGTGCTGTCAAAGAACGCTGTACAAATAAATGACGTTTCAGTAACCAAGCTTAAATCAGATTTTTTTTTTCCCCTGAAATTTTGTTTTGGATTAAACAAGCGTCTAACTTAATTTCAAATATAACGCTCCCTCTTGCTTCTGTGCATTACCCCCCTGAAAAAGTCAAAACAAATTTACATTAAAATCTAATTAAATTTTAAAGAAAAAAGGTTTTCTTTTTTCCCTCCAGATGAGACTGTTTTATGAATGTGGCTCCGACAGAATTTCTCAGTGAATGAAGTATGTGCCAAAAAATGTCCAGCGCTGTCTGGCAGAGGTAATGTACAAAGGGGAAGAAGCAGCGCATGCTTGTGCAGGCAGAATTTTGTTTACACGAAATCCCTTTCCATCAAGCTCAGATATTTCCAGCCATGCTTGGTTCAGTTTATATTTCACTTGTATTTTTATCATCTCCACCAAGCCAAACATCTTCTTGGATAAGTCATCTGAGTTTCCAAATGGCTTTTCCAACAATTTGGAGTTTAAACTTTGAGTTAGATAGGTTCTAGTGGAGAATGGAAAATTTGCTAATACGAGCAAATGGGGAAAAAAACACTTGAGGAAACAGGAAACTTGCAGAACATTTGCAGTGTAGCTATCTAGACTCTCTGCAGAGAATCATCCAGAATAGCCTCCTTGCAAAAGGATCAGGTGCTCACATCTTTCATTTTTGAATATTCTTTCCTTAAGGGCAGGCACTGTGTCAGACATAATCCCGTCTGTACGCTGGATACCCCACTACAGTGTTAGAGTCAGTAGCAACAAGTATTGTTCAGAAAGCTCTCAAGGCTGCCAAAGCAGAGACAACACAAAGAGATTTCTTGAGTTATATTCTAGCCTTGAGGCAGCAGCTTTTGAAAATGTCTTACTAAAAATGGCATGAGAAATAATACTTGTAATCAAGGGGAGTTGTACCAAAGGAAATGGACGATTTTACAACAGCTAAACAAAAACATAGATGTATAAACAACATCTCTGGCTGCTGATTGCTGGAATGTCTTATGTGTATTACTTCTTTTTTTTTATTTTTTTATTTTTTTATTTTAATGTAAGATGGCTCTGCATACACTTCTTGGAAGTTGAGATTCGATACTGTCAAAGCGTATCTTGGGAACATACAGCACTGGGAGCGGGAGCACAGACGTTCAGCATCATTCAGGATCAAGCCTTAAAATGCAGGCGTTTGAACAGCAGCACAAATTTCACTGTTGTGCTTCAACAGGTGGCTCTCCACTCCGTGCAGCATTATTTAAATCCGCTTGCTATTTCAGACTCAGGCAGCAGTTCTAGACTGTCCACATCCCTCCTTTCTTTTGTGTCTGGAAGGGTGCTTGCATGCGGTTTCTGATCAGGCCACAGAAGGTATTTTAAGACACTCGTGTTAACACAAAGACGCTTTATTAATTCTTTAGCTCCCTTAGGTATTCCTATGATGTTCAAAATTTTGAGCAAATTATAGTCTTCTCCTGATAAAATATGTACCTTCAGACTGAGATTGGACAGGGATTAGTCAGGCCAAGAGGAATTTGCACTAAAAAGTTACCACTGATTAAAAAAATTGAGGATTAGATTAAATTTGGAAAGCAACTTTTGCAAAATTGAGAGACAAATTTGTAAAAACTTAATTTGTAAATTTATAAAAAGTACAAAATTTTTACAAAATTTAAAGTTTCTTTATTTCTATTGAGGAAAAAATCCAGTCTCCCGCTCACAGTTCACACGTTGCCCTCTAGAGCAAACAAACAAACAGAGGTGTGAGATCTATGGCTCTCTCCTTTTTCCCGCTTCTTCATATCCCTCGCTCCCAAGGTGATTTGTAGGTGTTGTGAGTGAGCAGATCTGTGTGCCTGCCAGTGACTCCCACACAGCTGATGGAGTTCTTGGTTATCTTGTTAGGCAGTTTTCATTCAGTCATCTTTGCACTCCAAGATCAATGCAAAGGGCCTTTGTTAGGCCCAAGGAGTTGAGCTGCCACTGGCCCAGTGCCCAGTACTGGACTAACTCCTGTTTCGTACACCAGGGAGGAAACCCAGACACATAGTCTGCTCTTTACCACAGTGTGCTTCCTTTCTAATGAGCTCTTTTGGTTAGTTGTGAGTAAAATAATAAAGAAAAAACCTTCCAAATCTCTGCATCTGAGACACAGAGAGGACTAAAATTATCTCAAGTCACTAGGGAATACGTACAGTGATTCCTAAGCAATGATGAGATAGGGTCAGGAAGGGAAAACACACTCAACAGCTACTTTGGACCAATGCTGGATGGCTTTGGCATTAAAGACTCCTGTGTCTAGCCATCTAAATTCTGCAAAACTGCTCTATAAAGAAACTTTTCTTAAGCAGTGCTTGTTATTTCTGTTACCTAATTTGCACATTCAGCAGCACACTGTAGCTGTTATGGAGTAGGTCCCGTATTTCTGCGAATGGCAGCCAGCTGTCTTTCAACTCTGCAAATTTCTTTGCAGCTTATTTATAAAGCATTTGAAGGCTGACCTAATGCTCACTTAGCACAAAATAAACCCTAGAAACATGTGGTGGCATAAAGCTGCCAAGTCAAACACTTACTGCATTTTTGTAGAAGAAATACAGCACCATGTTGGCGAGTCGGGAATAACACCAGTGGCCATGAACAAGCAAGAGCTTCTCCAAATGCCGGAACCTTGGGATTGCGAAGTCGCTTGCCATCACCGCCTTCAATGAAGGAAAAGTTGGAACGATTATTGTCAAGCGTCGCTTTCAACACTAACAGGGAATCTAGCTGTCATCTCAACTCATAACAGTCAATGGAAATTGTACTGATGAAGAACGAAATCCATTACAGGTCATCTGAAATGCAGCTATTGGTGCATTGATTTGGCATACCCGTGAGCAAACCCGGCAGCTTGGCAGAACATGCAAGGCAGCCTGGTCCTCACCCAGGGGAGATTACAGTCTACATTCCAGATGGTGACAAGCAGCAGCAAAAAGCGAGAGGTGGGAGAATGGCTGGCAATCGCAGTCACATGAGCACGAAGGCTCGGGGCCCGCCTGCGAACATCCTGGTGGCTGTAACATCTTTCTCTGTAAAAACTACAGGGTACTTGCAGGGCAAAATGAATTTCCAGAGGATAAAATAAGAAAAGCACAATTAAGTGGTTGCATCATAATTACTGGACTTTAAAAGACAAAGCAATAAAAATGTTAGTTTTAATTACATTTGCAGTCCTGGTTAATAAAGTTTACTTGGCTGTCCTGAGAGATCAGTATTTTGAGGTATTTTTAAAACTGCATGTTTTCTAAAACTGTTTATGAAAAAATCACACTAGATGAGACTCCCCTGGGACTTTGCAGACTGCCAAATCACATTGACAAAATGAATCACCCAGTTTCTCTCTACTTCTGACTAAAATTCAGGATACTGTACATCTAGATGAGACCTTCCTGTAAATGATAGCGTTGCTGCAGTTGTTTCATGATTTTCCTTATCCCTAGGATCACACTAATATTTCACTTAATATTATTTTACATTTCATTTTCTATTCTGGTATCACCTTTCTTCTCACAGTTCAGCAAAAACATGAGAAAAGGTGGCAACCCCCAAAGGAACAATGTCTTCCTCACACTCTGCAGGGTATATTTTGGCTGTATTTTTAAATGAGAGACATCTTTCCTTTCAATCTTTTCTTATTCCCTTTCTTGGTAAATCATCAAAAGGGCTCAGTTTTCCCAAATAAGTGCTTGTAGAAGCTACTAAAATAAACTCTAAAACAGTATGCAAAAGAGGATGTAATAATGCATTGTAATGTACCAGTGGATGTATATATAAACTGGGACATTTACTAATATGTTGACACATCCTAGAATTTCTCAGGTACTGAGATACACTTGTTATAACCTCCCCGCACAGAACAGTCTGATTTGTCTTGCAAACATAGAGCTATCTTGGAGTTTGAGGAGAACAGAGATGTGCTATGTCTGCTTGCTTGTGCTCCACCCCATCTTAGCCTATTCCAATGTTAAAACAAAACTGTTAGCTTCTCTTCATTTGTGCTTCTAACATAGTACTTCATAACACATTGTGAGAAGTGTTGGGTTTTTTTTTTTCTTTTTTATTCCATTTTGATTATAGTGAGGAACACAGTGAGGAAGATAGTGTTATCCAATGTAATCCAATTTGCATGTTTATTTAGTCTCAAAATATCCCCTTGATTTTCACATTTTTATTTTTTTCTTCCAGCTTTTTCACAGGAAGAAGTGATTCATGCTCCACATGCTTCCACAGAATGTGGAAAGAAAATAAATCAGAGAGTATTGCTGGTTTAGACGTCCAAATGCTCAATGCCTTCTGAGCACTGGCATGTGTAAGATTCTGACAGTTGTTTATAGTAGAGAGGCCTGCGTGGTTCCTTAGGACCTTGCAGAAGGAAGGGATCTATAAACATTTTCCACTCTGCTGAACTTTTGTTTAGGAAAAAACAGGTAGTTTAATGGGTTAATGAGCAAATAGCTTTCAGATTTGAATACATCTCAAAAGCCAGGGGCATCTGAGGACCGGTTATTGTAAGTGTATGAGCTCAACTGAAAGTGGCATAATGGGGAGAGGAGTAAAAAAAAAAATGCTACAAGCACTGTTATGGCTGCATTGGGAAAAAAAAGTGATCTGAATTAATACATAGATGATAGGAGCTGATAAGTTCATAAGAGATGATAAGGCCCAAGAAGTTTGTGGCAGAGTTTTGAATTGACAGGACAAAAACAATCTCTGCTGGGCTCTCTGGAGCCTGGACTGCCTGCAGAGTCATACTGCAGAAGTTATGCAAAGCTCTTGGAGCCTGGTGAAGGCTGTGGAACAACAGATACAGTTGGCATCAGCATAATCCAAGACTTCCTTTTCTCCCGCCCTCTCCAGCCATCAAAGTCAAATTCATAGGGTCTATGCCTGGGATGCCAAATACACAATGAATATCTGAATATTTTTGTGGTAGCTTCTTTCCAGTCAAATTGAAAGCTGCTAATATGTTTGGAGAAGCATTTTTAATGGATTGCAGGCCTGAAATCTGTCTGTTTGAAGAGCACTGATGGACACTCATTTGCCCTGGAGATTATGTTGTCTGGATGATTACAAGAAAAAGAACTTGTCTAATAGCTCTGCTGGGTCAGGCTGAAGACCATCTTCCGTAGTATCCAGTCTCCAACAATGGCCAAGAGAGGATGCCTTTGGAAGAGTACATGAAAAAATAAGAAAAACATCACTGACTTTTCTCCAAAGTACTCTCCTAGCTTCTGGTGATCTGCATGTCAGAAAATGCACAAAGTTGACATCCAAGCTAAAAGCTCAGTTAAATTTTTGTTTCAGAAACTTTTGTGTTGACCCAAATAAATTATAGTATTCATGAAATGCCATGGAATAAAATTTTATAGCCAACTTGTGTTCTGTGTGAAGGGGGCCTTCCCTTTTGAGCAAAACATCCAGCCACTGTTGCAAAAAATGCCATGTGGGTCAGAGAACCACCCACTGGTAACTAAGTTAGGGAGCATGCTCATCTGCTCAGGTCCTGAGGATGGAAACACTTCCCATCTTCTCTGAAAAGCTCTTTGACGTATACTCAGCTACTCCATTTTCTCATGCAATCAGTCTGCACCCGGCCCAAATACAAGACAGACTCTGGAAATGAGGTATCTTCCTCATTCTCTGTGTCTTACTGCCACAGCTGGTGCTAACACTGCAGTTACACTAGCAGTAGAGGAGGCAGACGTAATAGGTAATACAGTAGGTAATACATCCTGTACATATACACCCTCTCTTTTGGGGATGGGAGAAGTGGTGAATACAGTAATCACAGGCTGAACACATCCAAGTCCCCTTACCTTGCTGTTCCCTGTGGCAGGAAATGGGGAGAAAAACCAAGAAAAACAGTGTGTATGGAGCAGTGGTTCTGCAATGGGCTGCAATTTTCTCTTTCTTCTCTGTTCTGCTCTCACAATAGGCTGAGTGAGCGGGATGTGTGGGTGGCTGGGCTAAGGGTCACCACCAAACCATGCAAATAAGCTGCATCAGCTGGATGGGCTTGTGCAGCTACTCCACAGGTGAAGCATACCCAAGCAGTACAGGAGAGAGGAGAATAAAAGCCAGAATAAGGTGAACCTTTATTTCCTAAATAATGCATAGCTGAGCTTTTTTCCTCCTTTAAACCAGTACTTTATAAATGATTTCTTAAAACATATTGCTTAGAGAGATCTGGTAAGTTGAATTTTCTGAGAAGGCAGCATGTTTAAACTCACCACAGATCTGAGAACAAACATTAACTCAAACTGAAGCTGAAAGCATCTTTACGACGTACAACTGGCACTCCTCAGCACAACTTGCTGCTTCTCTTTTATTTGTCCTGGCTACCCAAAGGCAGCTTGGTCAAGCTGGCACGTGGGAAGTGTCTATTTCACACTTTCATGGAAGTGCTTTTCAGTGAACAAGCAACATTACCTGCATGCCTTCTTGACCAGAGATCCCCACGCCAACATCTGCCACTTGGATCATGCTGACATCATTAGCACCATCACCTAAAGATGACAAGATACAGTTTTGTTGTCAATAGTAGACCAGGAACAGTTAGCAGCAGCAAAGCAAAGGAAAAACGGTTCTTACTGAGCGTTGGCTGAATATAGTAAGGAAGATATGTACTAAGTGTTGGGTGGGTAGAGTAAGAGAGATGTGGAGTAAGAAAGGATGCGTCTTTGGAATATGAGGTTCAAAGTTTGGCAAAGCTGCCAAGACATTCTGATCTTTGTAGACTTTGTTTATCATGGAAAAACAAAAGGAAAAACCAAATCTCTCTCCTTTTAGTAAGACCTAAAATTCAAGTATCAGGCCTGAACTGTAGAAATACTAAATACTAAACTGCACAAATACTAAAATACTGTCTGCCTGCAATCAGGTATGACTAAGAATGAAATGTGCAAGGAGGCCTAAAGCCAATGAGAATGTCTACACAGTAAAAATACGATAAAGTTAAAAAGTAGATGAATTCTTGACTCGGGTTGACCAATCCGAGATCTTTAATACACCCATCACAGGTAGATTTAACTGCAATGGTTGCAGAGTCACCATCCCTTGCTCTGCTTCCAATCATGATACCACAAGTGATAGGTGCCATGGAAAGGATACCAGAATGGGACATGTCTCTACTTCTTAACCTCTTAAATTTACAGCCAGTGTGCTAGTGGAAAATGAAACTGTACTAGCTGATGACAAGACACTTGGTTTTAAATTTCAGTGGCTGAGGCGTACATTCATATCTCACTCCTGTTTGCCTGCTGTTGGCACATATAAAAGTGGTATCTACTCACCTGGCAAAGCTGATGTTTTGGTGACTGTGTGACTCAACCCCAAGTTAGCTCATGTTGGTTAAAAGGGAGAACGAATACAGCTAGGCGTTTAAGCCAGAATAGGAGCTTGAGTTCAACTCACAGGCTCAAGATGCTCAGAAAGAATGAAAACACAAGCTGCCCAGTCTCCACTAGCTTTTTAAGCATTCTGGGTAATTCAAGTTAACCAGCCATATGTTTTCGACAACATATGCAAATGATTATGTCCACAGTCGCTCAGCCAAAGATATAAATTCAGTACGAGGGAGGGATATCTGAGCTAGATATAATATTGGGAGCATGAGGGTTATTATAATCAGCACACATTTAGTGATGTGGATGTCAGAGGAGTCTGGCAATTATATGTATACTTAGGGTTTCTCACGAGTTGGTCCAACCCACATGTGTTCCTGCTACGATTAACCAAGACAGGTAGGTGAAAGCTAGTGCGTTTGTGACAATATAAACTGCCATCATACCTTGTAATGCAACACAAGCCTAAACTCGAGATAGGGAAAGAAGAGCTGTTTTACTTTCCTTATGTAAACATCATGGAAACATGGAAGATGCTGCCAGATTTAAAACAGGGTGACTGACAAAATCTCCCCTTCGCCAACAGAGCAATTACCTGGGAAGAAATGTAAATGCTGACACGATGCCAGTTGTAAATCCATTGCCTATACTGACAAGGCCAAGTCATATCCTATGCTGTATGGCCGACTTGCGATGAAAAACGCAGAACCTTGAGTTCAAACATGATTGGATGAACAACACAGAGCACCATTTGGTTCTGTGTAATAGAGTGATCGCATAATGATGTTCTGCACAGCATCAGCTAACCTAATTCTTCACAGCTGTGTTTGGACACGCCAAAACCTCATAGCATACCTGGGTACTGATTACCTAACTTCTGTAGGAAGAAATCCCAAACACTACTCCAGAGTTCTATCTTGTCTTTGAAGAAATATGTTAGAGCAAATATGTTAGAGTTGTCTGATGCATTTTCAGACAAAACTGGAAGGCTATCTGAGTTGTGAGGCAGCTGGAAGGGTCCTACTGCAAGTCAAAAAAATCAGAATTCTCAAGGCACAGTATACATCAAGGCAGGCTAGTTTAAACTGAGATGTTTACCTATTGCCAAGGTCATTGCTTTGAGTTTGTCTCTGACTAGTTTCACTACCATGCTCTTTTGGAGTGGAGTAGAGCGACAACACAGTACTGAACGGCATCGCTTGGCTAGTGCAAGAAATTTATCTTCTAGTGTAGGTTCCAGGGCATAAGCTAGAGTCCTTCCATCAATCACTAGGCCCAAGCTGGAAAGCACAGAGGAAGAGGGTGGAGAGAGAGGGGTGAACCCAACAGTCATGTTTCCAGTAGCTTCGTCTATTGTGTTGTTTGAAAATTTAGACTCTACGCATTGCAGACACTGTTCCAGCAAGACAGCACATGTCTCCTGAAAAAAAATTCAAAATAAATATGCTTGAGAGAAAAGAACACATATTCAAATGTTTGTTTGCTGTATATTTAGTCATAAAGAATAGGGGAGTGTGTTATATTTGATGGACTTTTTTAAAATTTCTAATAATCTTCCTTTCTATTCACTCTAAACTCACTTAATTCTTGCAGAAGATATGACAGCACTGAGGGCTCGAAAGGCTTAAAATCTAATTCCTCTTTAACATGCTGTATTGTATGTTAAACTAATTTCTTTTAGCTCCTTCTCAGAATAACAGTGCTGGGAAATGATATAATCAGTTTCAGTACCAAGTTAAGTATGGTGATGAACACCATGTACACGCCTACAACTCTGATCAAATAGTTATGCATTGTTAAAAGCCAATTAAAGGTTATTTAAGATTAATTTTCTCTTAACATCTCAACTAAAAGATGTTATTGAGAACATATGAACATTTAAAATGAAATGCTATTGGTCTTATAGCAAAGTATGACAAGAAAGAAAGATCACGGAAAATCAATTTACCAGTTCAGTTGATACACTCAAGAATGGAAAATGCTGTTATGTTTTCTTCCTTTTCGAAAGAAATTGGAGCTGGATACTGCTGGCCTACCTCTCCTCTGCTGATCTGAAGTCCAATTTTATCACCCCATTAAAGGACTATAGCACTATCAGTCTGGTTCCTTGTATGTTAGACCATATCAGTAAACTCTTTGTGACTGTCTGCTTGCAACAAGTTGAGCACAGGAAAGATCAGTAATTCAGAAGAATCAGAAAAGGTCTGTTAGGAAGCAAGGCGTTACTGCAGATGTGGTGTTCTGACTTTCAGTGTTAGCATCGCAATTTAAATATTGCTTCTATCTCCAGAGAAAAAGCCACCTGAGAAAACACGAATGACTGAGTTATCTAAATACTACATTTCAGTGGTATAAAATAAAGCAGAAATTCTAAATAGGTTATCAATTGTGTTTTTCCTCAACACATGTTTAATAACAGGTTGCTTTGGAGACCCATTTGTGCCAATAAGCAAAACTAGGGATTTTTTGAGAATGCATACCAAAGAAAGGCATTTATCCTGCTATGGCATATTTTCATTCATGGTGGAACCCACTACACACAGTTATATGTCTCCAGCAAGTTTATGATACATGACACTATGACTTAGAAGCATGATTTACTGAAAAGTATTCAAAGAGGTGTCCTACCTGAAAATTACGGATGAAGCAGGAAAAGAAGGAAAAAAAAAAGAGGGAAAGGAAAAAAAGCCATCAAACTTTTAATTGTACAAGTTAAAAATAAAGCAAAGCTAGTTCACAAGTAAACTTGTGTATTGGATCTGCTTACTGGTGATTCAGCATTCAAAGTGATGATTTCTTCATCGTGATCTAGTAGCTTGCAGGCATATGCAATGTTAACAGCTGTTTCTTGCTTGTCTCCAGTAAGAACCCAAATCTGCAACCCAGCTTTGCGCAAGTTTGCAATGGTTTCTGGAACACCATCCTGTAAACGATCTTCAATGCCAGTTGCACCTAAGCACACAGAAAAAGCAAAATATTCCACATTAAATGAACACTTAGGGTTCACCTGAAATTGTAAGCTTGGTTTTTTAAAGAAAAAAACAGCAGTCACCTTTATTGGGAAAGAGCTAAACTACCAATGCTTGCAGGATTCGTGCAGCTTTTTTGGGGTATCAAGAAAGAGGAGCGGAAAGTAGCTGGGGTGAACACCTGCATCAACAGTCAACAAGAAGTCCAGAATTCAAAACTTCCAAAGCAATCTGATGCCACTTCTAGTCTCAGAGGTTCACAAGGCTGATGTATCTTTGCTTATTGTCTCTCTGCTCTGTATCTATCTTCACCATTTCTTTGAAACGTTTCTACAGAACATATTGTTGTTCCTAGCAGATTGTTTCAGTTCTTAAGGGTCTTAAAACTGCCTTTCCTCAACCAGAAGGGGCTGGGTCACCAGAGATTTCTCCCTTTGGAAGGGCAACGACAGCACGACTGCAGCTCGGCAACAGCACATTAGACTGGAGACAAACATTTTCCTGCCTTGTTGTTGCTCCTCGCTCTCACAGAAAGACACTGGTTGCCAAATAAGCAGAGAATAAATCATAAATCTGTTGGTCATGATGTGAAAGTAAAATTGTGGCTCTTTCACACTTTCAATGTATCTTTCTACCTGTTTATAAAAGACTGAGTATCTTTCCTATGCTTTCATAAATCAATTGACAGAGACAAGATTTTCAAAGACATAGCAAAAGCCCCTCAGGACCAAGTTCAGTGTCACCACTGATGCATCAGTGCTCCACTGAGTTTCAGAGAGGCTTCAATGTGAGGAAATGTAAGCCCTCACTACCAGAGAACGAGGAGCTGACAGAAAGGAAAGATACCTGGAAACACAGGAAAAGCAAAGTAAACTTTTCTCAGCTATTGATTATTCCTGTGGTTGTTCTTTGGAAAAAAACATTTTAGCAACTGAAGTCCACTTGAAGTCTGAGCACCATGCATGTAGGTGGAAACAGATTCTTAGGGCAATGTCAGGAAACCTATTATTATCCAAACAGTGTGCAAGGGAAAAGATATTCCTTTTCCAGACTCACTTTTTTATTCCTACAACCTAAGCATAACTGATCATTGCTAGATACAAACCACAGTATGAGGTTCTGGGGGAATGACTGAATGGGTAGTTTACTTGTGGCTTATTTGTCTGGCAGCTCAATTTCGCCATTTTTTTTTTCTTTTTTTTTTTTTTCTCTCCAGAGTGCAGCCAGAGCCAACACACGCAACCATGGTGGGATCTTCCTGATGAATGTGGTCCAAATTAGTCAGCTCGTGCTCCCGTTTAAGTCAGAGGAGCGAAACAGACACTTCACAGGCGCGATTCATCTAATCCTAAAGTGGGTATCTATGACAGACCAAGTGAACTGCACTTTCTTTTTTTGTCTCTCCATTGGTTATATGGGGAGCCTTAGAGATCTGCAGTAGATACATCAAAAATTGGGTGAGGTGGATCTCATCTGCCAGAGACAGGCATGTGGGCAATTAGTGAAGGTTGTTATCTCCGACAGTGTTATGGCTGTCCCAGTTTCTTTGCCAGAGAAAGCAGTTGGGTGCTTGGAGTAACAGTGGATATATACACATTTTAGAATCTCAGTGCTTTCAACATCTCAACTCAGCAGAGGAAGAGTATGACTTATTTCTTGGCATACATTTTACATACACCGATTTTAACTGCATCATTATGAAGTACTGCAATCCCCTTCCACAGAAGACAGGCCCCGAGCGCATATATATGTATATGAGAGTTGATGCCTCTCACAAATGCAGTTTATGAGCTCTGTTTTATGAGTGTCTCTGGTACCCCTGGAGTCATAGAAGTCTCTGACATGTTCAAGTGGCAGTAAGCTAATGAAATTCTGTAGACAGGTTGGGCCAAGTCCTCCTCCTGTTTAGAGCAGCAGTTCCCGTTTGTGATACTGTGTCAAATCCATCCCTGGTATTACTCCACTCATTTCACTAGTGATAAAATGATGGCAGGAGAAAGGCAAACAGGATATGTCTGTTATGTTAATTATATCCCATTCTTTTGTGGTGCCGCACATGACAGCCATGACAAAGTCCAAAAGAAGCCAATTTCTGTACTGTCAGAAACCATTTGAGGGAAAGAACGGATTTCATTGCCAAGCTTTCAGAATTTTTAACACATTTTAATTTCACGTCCAGCTCTCATTTCATTACCTAGCAGATGCAGATTCTTCTCTATCCGCAGCGCTGACTGAAACAGAAGTTCTTCACGATTTTCAATAGAGGATTCTGCTTCTAAATGACTTTTTAACCAACAGGCATACTCTTCCTTGCTGAGAACCTATTAAAAAGAGTATTTGAGGGCACAGTCAATGTGATGCAGAAGCATTCATACTTTACTGAATAAAATGAAAAAGAAGTTATGAATTGAGAACAATAAATTAATAAATGCCGTCAGTAATCTTTGTCAAGACTCTCCTTAAAAGCAAACTAAGAGTCTGCATTTACTTACTCTTTTTGCAATACAGAGGGTCCGCAGCCCATCTACAGCATACAGATTAAGGTAATTCTGGGTTTTGCTTTGGATTTTTTTTTGATGTTTGCCCCGAGGGTCGTCTAGATAAGAATAAAAAAAGAAATTAGTGATTGAAAAATAACAGCAGCTGAATGGCCTCAGAGAATAAAAACTTGTCTACAGTACTCACTGTACAGGCACTTTATAACTGATACTTTTACAGAGCTGCTGATGTCTCCTGGGAAACTCAAGTAAAACATTCCATTTAGAAAAAAAAGTCTTGTCTTTTTGTTCTATCTTTTCTGTCTTCTCTCTTCAAAAGTCATTGTGAATGTATGTTAGAAAGACCTTCTTTTTCTTACTCCTTAAGTATTTGTTTGGCCTGAATAGTTTAAGAAATCATGATAATCTTCACAGCAAACAATAGTGTCAGAAAGAGAAGTATAATTTCACATACACTACTAGCAAATGCTTCTCCACGTCTCATTATGTGCAGAAAAATTACACTTAAAAATAGCACTTTTCCACCAAGGTTAGTATCTCAAAAGACCAGAAACAACGCTCTGTTTCATATATCTAACTGTATGAAGGTACTTCTGTTACTGCTGTGCTGATACTACCTATCAATCAGCCTAAATCAATGCAAGAAGTTCTGGGTATGAATGTGACTTCATTTAGAAGAGAATTTTCATTCGTGCACACCCCACAGCTACCTTCTACCTTGAATGCAGCAACACAACTTCCACTTAGCTTTACTCTTCACTTAAAGCCATGTGTAAGAACTCAAAATCAGGACTGAGCATCTGTTCCTTTTCTCTCTTTAGCTGGGCTTGGTTCAATGTGCTCACACTGTGATCAAAAAAGAGTAATGAATATGACGGTAACACATTTTGTTCCATCTCGTTACCTGAAATGATGTCTTCAAAAGTTAAAAACAGGTGATATGCATCTTTTTTATCATCTAGGATCAAGACAGGTTCATGTACAATGTACCGTAGTAGCAATCTTAAATAATATGAATTGCAGGGTTAGTACTAAAGTTAATGTACAAGCTGGTGAGTTTTTAGATTTGAACTATTGAGTGAGAACGACTGGTACCTTATGGCAGGTTTTTCTCTTCCCTGATGTCAGATTTTTTTTTTCCTAAAGTCTGCATGTTTTTTGGGGTGTAGAATCATTTCAGGATTATAATTTTGTAATTGGAGCTGTTCCTTAATGTAATATTTGTGTTACTGGTACTTGCACAGTAACCAGTCACGGAGTCAGGTGAACGCCACTCATCGCCAGAAGTCTGAGCACCTGAAGAGACCTACTGCATAGGTCTCAGTTCATCATCTCAGTTCATCATCTCAGTTCACCACTGGATATGCTCACCTCTCTCAACCAACCATACTGAGAACCTATGGCCACTACACCTTTATATTAAGCCCTTAAAACAGGTGTCTAATTTAGACGACACAAATATCTTACTGTTTATACTTTTCGGTGCCCATTTTCCCAGTGTGCATTCATACCCAATTTGATCTTGCTATGTGTGACCACGTATATACACTTCCATCTGTCTGTCTCTAAACTTACACAGCATTCAGCACTTACATATTTATACAGCAGCACAGTGTCTAACCAGGTATTCAGAGGCTCCAGCACAAAAAACACACACAAGTACTGATGTTGTAGGAAGGAAGGAGCTGGAATCCCAATATTCTGGTTTTTGTTCCTGTTATCTCAACCACGTATCAGCACATTTTACTCCCTCTCTAGACATTTTCTCACCTTTAAAGACTGTCCTATCCTTTCTAGGTCTGTAAAGCTGGGAGTGTACATAACCAGCTGTTCCTAAGGACTCCATAAAGACTGTGGTATTTCAAGCACTCCTTTGTTTTAGTTCTATCTCTGATTAAGGTCATGTGGTGAATACTGGTAGGGCCTGTCCATCTATCTATTAATGCTACCTATGCTATCACTATAGATTTTCTCAAAGTGTCAATACAGATATACTATTCCAGAAGAACACCCCTACAAATATTATTTGCAACTGGAAAGCCCCTTCTTACACTACAGCTTGTGGCTCCAACACACGCACCACGAGGCTCCTTCAGAAGCTATTAAACCAGCTCACAACTAGATTCAGCTGCAACATAAAGTGGAAATGTGCATATACTAAACTGGCAACCTGACACAGTTTCATTTACCTTCTTTTCTATTTGTGCATGATAATCTTTTTGGCAAATGTGACTTGGCTATGTAATATACGACATTTTTTTTCTGGGAAAAGTACTGCAGCAAATCTTGTGGGCTTCTTGTATTTGTGAGTCAGCTTTTTTAACTTTAGCAGAATAAAGTAGGCAAGCACTCTTCCTAATTTATTGTGACACATTACTATTCTAGACAGAAATGCCATATTTCTTGCCTATCTCCCACAAGACTGTTTTATGGAAGTGGCTATTTCATTCACTCGCTGATTTCAAATGGTGCAAACTTGAATAGGTTTAAACACCAAAAGTAGTTTCTATCATTTTTAAATGTTGTTGATCACTTCAGATCTGTCTGAGTGCCACGGGCACTGAGGTAGTGATCACAATGACAAATGCTTATACCACTTTCAATGAACAAAGACAGTAATTCTCTACAAGTAGGGATGCTCACACCTTTTTCCATGCAAATTCTTAATTCCACCATGGAAGACTGCATCTCCCTTCTCACCAGCCTATCAATGAGAGCTAAACCCCTTCTAGCTCTTCATGTTCCTCATCAGTCTTGCCCTGAGATTTATCTTATGCTCAGAAGTTGAAAGGAGGGAAGGAATCTCTTGCAGATAAAACCTAGTTGTGGAGATTCTTTTTAGCTGGGAGGCAGTGTCTATGCTGAGCAGTGTGACCCCGTGCACCATGGAAGTGAAAACCTGCAAATAAGTCTTCTCCAGAAGAGAGCTAGCGGCATTCTGCTTGCTTCCTTTCCTTCCATAATCACAAGCTGCAGAAAGCCAGCCCAGTCATTGTTTTCTCAATGACTTATGTTCACAGTTCCTGTGCGAGCTGGTTATTGACTCAAACAGTAATTTTCTTATTTATGAACAGGGTGACTCTTGAGATAAAGTAAAAACAACACCCTCTTGGGAATAATTTCAAGGCTTTTGGAAATATCTGTATGCTATCAGAAAACATCAGGTTTCACAGTCTCAACTAGATATATGGGCAGAACAAATGGAGTAAATTCAGAAACTTTTTAAGCTTTGAAGCTTAGGGTGATTTCTGATTTTCTATAAGACACAGCTGAAGCTATAACACAATACATTTGCTTCTGGCTGTTCCTCATGTCGTATTTTAAAATGCTCTACCTCCCAAACAAACAGGACCTTTGTGTCTGATAGGACCCAGTCGTGCAACGTGATGTTAGAGCTGGGAGATCAGGGACACAGTGTTGCCTTGATCTTTCAGTCTAAGAGCACAAGCAGCACAAAGTCTCAAGATGCAGGCTTGACTGGTGTACAATTTACACGTCCCTGAGGCACTAAGATAGCAAAGAGGGAGCACTGGGATTAGCTGTCATGTCGATTCACTTATTGGTCAATTCCTTGAAATGATAAATGCCTGAATTCTCATAGCATCGCATCTCCTCTCACACCATAACCAGAGACCAGGAGGAAACCACTGACAGATCCTGCGATATAGATGATAGCCACAGCATAAATCTTGTAAGGCTCCCTCTACCTGGGGAATACCTTCCAGTAATGGGAAAAAGATGCCGATCCCTCAGGAACTGACAACATATCCACTGACATTAGGATACTGCGGCAGAGACTGTGAATTCAGTTCCAGGAGTGAAGCCACTGAAGAGAAATGTCAAATGCTTTTCAGACAGAGCCGCTGAAATGCACAGAATTACTGAAGCCAGCAGTGGCTTAGAGGGCTAGAAAACAAAGGAAACTGCTTATGAGGTTCTAGTGGCTGCACTTCACATTGCTTGCAAAAGTAAAATATACTAAAACTCACAGTTCAATTTGGGCTAAAAAACTAACAAAAATGGGCACAATTCCAAAGCCACATTCAATCTGCTTGCCTGTAAAGATGGTGGAATGGCTGTATTTGCCCAGCTACAGAATCTGGTCACTGCCAGCACCGATCTTCAGGAACTTCACTCTCCCTTCTCTGACATACGCCACCTTTGGTAATGTTGCCACTTGGCTTCTAACTGACCTTGTTGGTTTTACCCAGGTGGGTCTGAGATCTGCCTGAAATTTGCCTGAAAATTCCTTGATCTGTTGAGTCGACTGTGAATGGACACAGCAGCTGCAAACATAGTCTCTTATATGGTGACAAAATATTTGAGACTTGGCATAGAATAATATTTTCTTTTTAATGCTCAGTTGTCATTCTGAGAACTTATTTTCAAACATTATTTTCTAGGTATGTTATAAGAAATTCCCAGTACTACAAATTGTCTGTTAGTACTTTGGAGGGAAACGAGTTTCCACAGATGCTCTATGTACCTTCTGTGATAACAGATCTTCACTAGAAAATTATTAATGAATACTTTGTTGATAGTTAAGGACAAGTTGTTCTTAATTTTTTTGGATCAGCTTTGATTTATATGGCTGTAAAAAAAACAACCTAATGCCAATATTTTTCTGTATTTCAATAAACTAAAATTACACAGTATAAGCCTTTCACAATTGTTTACTCCAACTAATGTCAAAGTAACCACAAATTCAATGCATTAGTGAAAGATGGGAAGTACCTCTAGCACTCTGGGGCTCTGTCCATTCATACTGGGATAACCTTTAAACACTGTATTAAATTCAGTATTGAAAATACAGTAAATTAGATGCAAACTGAAACCAGTGCGCCTCCTCTAACTTCTGAAAGCTTACAGGGTTCTTCTTGAATCCAACTCATTAGAATTAGCAGCTATTTAAAGTTGTCCCTGTTTCATGCAACATCTGGATGCTAGAGAAGTTCTCTGTGCTTTAGGGAAGGACTCCATGTTCACAGCTACATGCCTATTCCCTGCTAGTCAACTACATATTTGAAGCCAAGATTTCTCATCCGAACAGCATCTCTCCTTCTTTTGCCACGTTTCTGTTTTGATGGCTGATTGACTCACAGTGCCCTTTAGGGTCATAGTCAAACCAACATAAAGGCGTTGATTCATGCAAACGTATTGCAGCAAAAGGATGTAAAGATTCACAAATGAAACAGAGAGGGGAGCTGCAACAGGAAGCGCTTGGGTTTCACATAAAATACTCAAATAGCCAAGCACTGCCAGGCAGGCTTTCCTGAAGAAATGTAAATTGCTTTGGCAGAGTTTCAAGGAATTCCTTTAAAATAAAGTTTGCTAGTAGAAGATGTTGTACAGAAACTGATTTAACTCATTCTTGTATGGTGAGGAACCAGTAATTTGTTACAGAAAATTTACTATAATAACAAAGTATTATAAAAGAAGAGAGACGGCTGCCATTCTACCATTCCCTTTATTCCCAAGAAAAGCAGGCAGGTCTGCTTGCTAGAGAAGGGAGTAAGATACGATGAGTTTTTCAGTAGTTAACCAGAACCACCTCCCTCCCACCCAGACTCCCACAAAGGTAAGGAAGAGGTGTACCTGAAGAGCAGGGTAGAAGAAGATCCATAATAACTGAATCTGCTCCTTTAGTGTAAACATTTATTTCATCTGTGAGAGGATGTCTGACGACTACTGACATCCTCTTCCTGATGGAATCAAAGCCCAAGGTATGTAATACTTCAAAGCTTAATGTCCCCAGGTGAGGTAGCTCCACTGATACCTGGTCAGACAGCCTTCCAACCAGGGAACAGTTATATGCCCTTGCTGCATAGACAAGAGCAGCTTCATCTGGACTCTCTGCTTCATAACGGAGTTCTCCTTCCTCAGGTCCACTCCCCACAGCTGTCCTGCCTTGCTGGGAGCCGTAGCCATTGTTATTGATCTGTGCAGAGTACGCCAGCTTCTCTTCCAGTTTTAATAAAGTGCTATCCGTAGATGTAGACGAAAGCACACTTAAACCAAATCTGTGCATTGATTTGCTTGTAGCTAGACTAGATGAACTGCTGCTGTTAGACCCAGAGGTCAAGCGACTTGGAGTGAATCTTCGTATGAAGTCTTCTATGGTTTTTACTGGAGATTTTAGTTCAAATCGATCTCTAACCTTGAGAAGTAAAAAACAAATGAATGAACAAAAAAAGAAGAAAAGCTGTATGAGAATTCTGACACCGACATTCAGTCTGAGCAGCTCCAACTAAAGAGGAGAATTGGAGAACAAAAAGTAATGGCATTTGTATTTTGAGAAAGGAAAGTAAACAGACAAAACTGACTCAAGAGCAAAAAGCTTACTAGAACTTCAGAATTGTGCCTCTGTGTGAAAGCACATATGTTTGTATTAAAACCATTTTTTTTCTTCTTGCACCTCCTCAAATATGACTAATGGATAGACTATCAATGTTGCACTGCCACCAGTAGTGCATACTAAAACCTGTTCTGTTAGTAGGAAACATTGGCATTCTTTGTGCATATTCAGTGAAGGCAGTAAAAAAAAAGCTAACGAAAGAGTTTTCTATTGAGAAGTGTGGTATCAGAAAAGTTTTATGAGAATATGCCAATGTCGACAACATTCTCAATAGGAACATGTTGAAATAAATAATTTCCGCTGTCTTCTCTTTCAGCATCAAAGCATTCTGCTTCAGTTTTATCACTCATCTCGGTTTACTTAAATCTTTTTTTACAGATACAGTGTTATTAATAGTAAAAGCATATTCATAGTAATATATATTAAATTATTGTATAACAGCATAACATTCCTGAAACAGCAGAACTGAGCATTCTCCAAATGTTTCCCTGGCGCAAAACCACGTCATTTTGCAGACTAGTTCACTTTTTATTCCAATCGGGAACAGAAACAATCCTCAGAATTTTCTCCAGAATGGAAATTCCAGCTGCTGGCTAGCTTTAATACTACATTCCATAATATTTTTGTCTTACAGATCATCTTGGGATTGCATTTTTGAAATTCTCATTCATCAATGACATTGGTTTAAGCCAATTTAAGCAGTAATGATCATTATTTCTCATAATGTGCTTAAGATGCAACCTTTACATAATTTGAAAGTTTTAAGCCATGTTTTTCAAGTATATTCTCTTTTTAAACTTTTAAAAAATGTCTCGGTGTTTTCTTAATTTAATCCATACGTACAAAATATTCACAGACAGCTTATATTCTTTTCTGGGAAGTCTTGCACATTTACAAATTGGTTTCCATACATACTTACACACATACTTACCTTTATTAAGTGAATAAATTACAGTATAAGAAACTGGGAAAGTTTCAGAAGTATCCTGAAACTGTAGATGAAAGTATATCTTACTTGAAGGTAAACTGACATACTCCATTTAACTAATGCTTAACTAAACCTGCTCATTCACATAGCGGTTCTAAGAGTTGTCTCACAACTAGCTCTAGTCGTTTCTCGCTAGAACAGGAGGTTTTCAATTCCTCAATTTACAATTCGCATTAATGCAAAAGAGGCGTACACTCTCTTTCGCTGCTTCTTTAACCCACCTTCTGTCGGGGCTGATTTGGTGCAGTAACCACAACTGTATTACATATAGTCAAAGCAATGAAGAAGTCAAAAATGTCACATAATTCTGGACTCAGATGGGATAATGGCTGCTCGTGGCTCCTCGTGACCTCCAGATGCTTTGCACATTCATTCACTTTTTCTAACAAGCGTGGGTCAGGTGTGATGTCTTTCTCCTAGTAACAAACAGCAGCGGTTAATAACTGTGATTCTGCAAATTTCCAAAGCAGCAACATGCAATCGAAGCATCCAAAGCAGGGTCAATGTCAAGAGTTTTATGGTGGCCTTACAGCACAGAGTGGAGGTAAAGAGGACTGTAAGACATCCATTCTAGGCAATAAACAGCTAACAATGAGCCTTCTGATAGAAATGGAAATGAGAGTAACCATGTTGTCAACTTTTTCACTACAGATAATTATAGCGGCAATATTCTTCTGGGGGTAGTGGATAGGAAAAAAGTTACATACTAATATTTCTCCCTCTCTCCTGCCTAATTCAAGATATTTATTATCTAATACTAAAGGGTGGTACACTACAGAGACCAAAAGAGTGGAAAAATTAGACAGCCATGCCATTCAAAGCTCTGTCTTACGTCAGCACAATAAAATAAAACCATCTTGGATTATTTGTTAGAGTACAACAACCTTCCACACGTTTGAGAGTAATTCATGTGTTTTTTTACATTGAAACACAGAGCAGTTTCCACTTCATTTCATCAGCACTTTCCACTTCTTTAATCCATTACTTGTCAGAGAAAACCCTGGTATTTCTTAAGATAGCAAGATGCAGGGATACAAAAGATTAAAAGATAAACTGACCTAAGGCTCTTTATTTAGTAGAATTTTATCTGCTGATGCTCAGCAGCTGATGAATCTCAGCAATCACAGAACCCCGTGTGTAAAAAGTGCAACTTTGAATTGTACGAAAAGAATTTACTCTTGACTGAAATCAAGAAGTTCCCCACTGTAAACAGCATCTTTCTGTGTCTACATTTGTAATTTGTTTTGAGGGTGAATTTGTGTCAGCAGCGCAACAATGCAAAACCCCTAGATAGATAAGACTTGGCTTCTCTACTGTCGTATGACCATTCAGCTTATGTAAAACTTCCATGGAATTACAAGGGCACAAAATAAATCAACAAAAGCAAAGTTGTAAGTACATAAACTCACCAACATTTTGAAATGTAAAAGTTTTTCTTTTTTTTTAAATAAAACACATGCAGTCCACTGATAATCTTGAGTCACACTAAAAATTATGCTACGGTGTATATCAACAGTGTCTAAGAATTGGAATACACGGTGGCCAGCCCAGCATTTCTTAATTTTAAAATCCTTTGACATAAGAGAAAAGGAGGGGAGGCTTACGCAGAGCAATTAGAATCCTTGACACCAAACCATACGCTACTCTCAGCTTCTGAAGACAGAGGGAAGGAATACATTTTCTTTTCAAAATCAAGGTATATCTAAAACAAAGGTTTCAGATTGTCTTTACCTTCAGCTTGTTCCCACAGAGAAGGTATTTAGATAAGATCTATGCCTACACTTGATTGTTTTTGTACAAATGGCTGTGACTACAGAAGAAAAAATGCCAGCATGAAGTCTATAAGAGGTACGCAATGTGCTAAGATTTCTTTACCTTTCCCTTTTCAGGACATTGTTCTATTAAAAGACACAGGACACTATGCATTTGGTTCTCCTGACTTACCATTGGGCTACTGAATGCAGTGTGCTTCGAGAGTATGCTTGCTCTTTTTGCTTCAGCTCTGCTACCCGTGCGCCGGTGAGTTTTGGTGCTCTGGCTTCTATGGATTACTTTGATGCTCTGATGGCTGCAGATACTGTCACGCTGGGACAGAGTTCCTCCTTTTGGGGCTGCCTCGTCTTCCTCAGAATCAGGTTCTTGGTACATGGCTAAGCGTTTGGCTATCAGAAAAAATACAGAGCAAGAAATGTTGCGTATGTTAAACGTGGCTGAGAAAGAGGGAGAGGGACACGGTGACTTTGTTCAAGTGATCTGGTTTTAATATTATACTGTGCTTTCACGGTAAGAATTAATGACTCCATTATCTGGGGATAACAAAGTCTAGTCTTAACTGAATGGTAGTACCTAACAGAGGATGCAGATAACATAATTGGAAATGTAATGCAATGCACTGCCTCCCTCATCATCACACTCTCTCTGAAAGGCAGTTAGATTCTGCGGTAGCTCAGTGCCTTCCTGAAGACTATTTCACAGCTCAGCCTGGTTAAATCAAGCAAATAATCTGGTCTTCACTTGCAGTCTGTGAAGGAAATAAACAATCCAGAAAAATTTCTTGTCCTTTCCAGCAGAATATGGAAATTTCACAGGAAGTGTTTTCCAAGCAAAAATGTCGCATCTACCCAGTTCCAATTAACTGACATCTGAATTGCCCTCAGAACAACACACCTACAGAGCACTGCTGCCCTCATTTTATAAACAGAGATGAGGTACAGACAGCGTAGAAGCCTCGCTCAAGGTCAGGGTCATCTGTTGCAGAGCAGGGACACGACCCTAGATTCTTGACTCCTAGCCTAGTGCTAAAACCATCCTAGAGTCCGTCCCTTCCCTTCTGAACAGCAGGATAGGCAGGACAATGCAGCATGCAGTATCAAAATCAGGGTACCCTCACCTGCTGTAACACTTGTTTCTATCACAATTTGCTGCAGTGAGACATACTTAGTGTACACAGAAGGAGTTTCTCCAAATGACACATTTTAGATGAATGCTTCCTCAGTCAAGACTCCAACTACAACAATTAATGTTAGAAACCAATCCTGGCAGTTTGATTTACAGAAGTTAAAAAAGAAACAGAAAGAAGAAGTGTGAAACAGCCGTGGAATCCAGCCCCTGTGATGACAGACTCCATTTAGCTCTAACTGATGTATAACATATTTTTCCATTCCTAAAGACCATGGGCATTTAATAATCTGAGTTATTCATTAGGCAGGCACATGCCACTTTACCAGGTATCTATTTCTCCTTCATTAGGTATTCATTGAAAGGCTTTTCATTATACTCTCAAAATAACCCACACTATTCAGATATACAGTACAAGTTACATACTTGTGGCTCGGCTTTGTTTTGGTTCTCTGGTGTAGCAAATTAGATTTTCCTAATGTCAAATGATAAACCACTATCATGTAAGTTAATTATTCAGGCATTTAACAAAGAAAAAAAAAAAAAAGAAGATTTTTCTTCCAAAATACTTCCTGAGAAAAATCTTGTATTACATATAGTGCACTTGGCATGGGATCACTTTTAACGCAGCTAGCTTTACGATCAAAGAAAAACCCATCCTTGCCATCCGCTGCAATTTTCAAACATGTTTTAGCTGTCAGCAAGCAGCTGGAGGAGTGGAAATCAGACCACACGCAGTACCTGGTGATAGCTCTATCAGTGCAATATCATACATAGAGGTGTTCTCAACTCCATTTGGAACATGTACAGGCTGTGCCTGAAATGTGGGAGCTGGGAGAGCTTCCCAGTCCTGGCTGTGAATGCACCCCTGGTCGTTGCTCTAACTGCACGCCCAGGTATGCAACGTCCTGCCCTGCACTCTGGCTCCTGCTGGAAGAAAATTCAGGCCATGGGGGTAGAAAGGGCCATAGTGCATTTTGAGACATGGAGAAGAGACTGCAGGGCACCCTGCAGGTCACTTCTGCCCCGTAGCTCAAACACAGCCCTGCAGCCCGGGCCCTGGGGCTGATGTAGACTAACTGTGGATGACTGAGGAGTTTCCTTCATTAGCATTATTTGGTGTGATTCATGCTGCTCTGTGTTATGTGGTGGGAAAGAGGTTGAGCAACGTCCAACCTCACGTTCAGCGCTGTGAGGGCAGCTGCTCATTGAGCTGCAAAGAGAAGAGCACAGCACCATTGCCTTCTCCTTTCAGTGCCTACCTTGTCCTACGATTTATGCAGCAGAACCTAGAAGACAGCTCAAAAAATTAGGGAGGTCTCTGGTCTCCTTGGCCCTCCTGTTGCATGGTAATGATCTGCAAGGAAATAAAGTTAAATTCACCTTCACAGGCTGCTGCCTGCAACTTGTTGCACATGCTTTGGGGCAGCATAGTTCTAACCTGGCCCATCGCTCTTGCTCACTAATTCCCACTTTCTTACGCTCTGTCAGCCCCTATGCATTTTCCCAGCAGAAGTGCTGATCTTTATAGTGTGAATTTAATTCAACTGATCACAGGTTTGTCTGTATCAGAAGGAGCCTACACTGAGGGCCCAAATTCATCTGCAGCATGTCATAAGCACTGATCCAGGCCCTCAATGAATATGTGAGCCAGGCTGCTCACTGCTCCCCCCCCAGCATCCCAATTTCCTTCTAAAGCAAACCCAGGCATGGGAGGAAGGAAGGAGCCATGTGGTCATTGTAGTGTGCCACTTGAAGAGGATGCCTCAAGTACCAGAATGGAGTGGCACACTGAAGGACTTCTGTCCTTCTCTGCAGTGGGGTGGTGTGATGGAGCGCACATCTGGGGAGGTATGATGGGGTGCACATCTGGGGAGGTATGATGGAATGCATACCCTGGGATGAGGCCTGTGGAGGGCAGTGCCCAGCCTGACAGTGCAAGCTCTGCTTTCATTACCTTCTGCAGGCTCCTAGTCACATGCTGCTAACCCCAGGTTGAAAAGCCATTGCTCACGATGATGCACCAGTAAGGTTTTCTGCACTTTGCTATTGTTTAAGACTGAAATAATCATAAGCCGCACTTTTTTGTGCCTCATCTTCACTAAGGCTCTTAGCTGCAAACCCAGTCTCAAGGAGAGTTGGTGCAACATGTGGACACTCAGCCTCCCTCAGGAAAAGCATAAGAAAAACTTGGATTTGCCATAGGGATAATCTTCCTCACTGTGGATGCTGGGCATTTGAACGGTAGACTGGCAGAACACTGCACCACTTCTTGTAACAGGTAATATTTCTTGACAGCGAAAGGACCGGCTGCAATTATTCTTTTCAGCTTTGCAAAATGTGCTACCCAGTTGGTCCAACTCCCTTCCGAGCAAAGTTTTTTAAAAAAGGACATCTTTAATAATCATACCTAAGTTAAGCTTCTGCTCTGAAAACACCTACTGGAATACATGACTCCAAAGACCCTGAACTGATTATCATTTTATTCCATGTATAAAAACTCTATGGTTAAGCAGAGAATGCATTTCATGCACAATAGACAGCTATACTTGCATACTATATCTCTGTATTCTTCATTGCTCGCTCTTCTTTCCTACATTACATCTAAAACTATTTAGTTTATTCAACATAGCAAAAGCTGTTTTCTAATGCAACCCTCAGCTGATTTATTAGTATTAAACCAATAGTGTGGTGCTTTCTAGTCTATGGAATATTAGCTATCTCTTGCTCTCTACACAGATTTTCATTGCAGCACATTCATTTCATTCTTCCTGCCACTGAGAAAAAGGAGAAGGGAAAGTAGATACAAGATTAGAATCTCATTTAACCAAGTCAAATGTGATTCTTTTGATACAAATGGTGTTTTTTCAGTTTATATCAAGGTAAGCTTGATAATAAAAAACAGGCCTTATCACCTTTCAACATTTTCTCAAGTGCAGTCTTACATATTATGCAGCAAGAATTAAGAAGTTTGAAGAAATAAGAAAACCCAGTTCAATTGTTATGTTATGGCTAAGGTTCACAATGCTTCAGCTGTGCAAAGCGTGCTTCTTTGGGAACACGCTGTTCTCTCCACCCACTCAGCCCTCTCCAACTCAGAACCTTTTCCTGTGAACGTTATAACCTGAAAGACATTGTTGTGGGATGCTTTTCAGTTTCAGCACTGAAAATTGATGGCCTTGATCTTTTGTCTGCTAGAGGTTTTTTTTATTAAGGGCAGAGACACAAACAGCTTTGAGAAACACAGCAATGCAATTCATGAAAGTCAAATTTCACTATCCTCTAGTTCATTTTATAATGATGGCAGAGAGAAGAAACAATAATTAATACTTATTCCATGAACACTCTTCCATCTTTCAGAAGACAACCACAAGCTATAAATAAAACTCCTGTAGAATAATTCAGCTGTCAGTGTGGGGGCCCTGATTTCACCATGGGATAATTCCATTTTGCCCCAAACCATTGAATAAGGCTGTTACTGAATGATCATGAAGTAAATCTAGATGTGCAGTACTCACTCACACCACCACACCACCTTATTTCCTTATTATTTTATAGTGCAAGCTAATTTCACTTTGACGTGCATTCTAGTTTCTACATAGTCAGCCGAGCAGCTAGCATGCTATAAATTTGTACAAGTGTGCTAACATAGTCTTAATTTACTTCACAAGAACTTCCCCATAAGGACAAATCTTGAGATTAGAGATTAGAAAACAGCAAGATTTTCCTTCCTCTTCCCTCTTGGCATCCTCAGGGGCTTACAATGAATAACCTCAAGCCCTTCATTAAGAACTCTTTACTCCACTTAGAAATAGAAATAGTGATTCCTACTTTTCTGGAGATTTCCCACAGCAATTGTGAGTGTAGGTATATGCTTAGAAAAAAGCATTACCTCCCTCTAAATATGAGTTAGTCTGTCTTCTGTAGGATTTAAAATGGGTCACTCCCAATGTACTAAGTTCTACATCTGCTAGCACTGATTGTCTTCTCAGTTACCAATTAAAATTTTTCAAAAAGCAATAACAAATGTAAAGAGAAACTACAAACAAGCTACACAGAATGCCTGAAGCAGCCAGTTCTGCTAAAGGTTTTGATCTTTCTGGGTAAGGCCTAAATGCACTATCCTGATTTCTGAAGATTGTCAAATTGCAAAGGCAGCAGATGGGAATTCCCTTTGGAAGAAACAGCCGCATCTAGGGAAAAGGTTTTATTGATTTTTATGACTTTTTAAAAAATAAATCCAATTCTCCAAAGTGGCTGGAGCGTGCAGTCCACGTTCTCCCGACTACATACAAAAAGTGTAAGAAATTTCCACTAGTAAACAGCCCCCCAAACTAAGAAACATATTTTTTAACGTAAAACACTTTCTTATGAAAAGTAGTTGCTGGCCAATCTTCAACAAGAAAGAATAGAAAGCAGAAACTCCTTCTCAGATTTACTGATTGAGAAACTTTGCATGTCAAGAAAAATTCACTGAGGTTTTCATCATCTGCGTTCACCCCCATAAACTTATTTTGTTCTTATGTTGTTTAGAGTTTTTTTCACAGTCATTGGAAGTAAGGGGGAGGAATGCAAAGAATGAAAAATTCAGATTTTTCAGATTTGTGTGGTTGCATTCATGGAGATTCAACTTGTGTTTTGTCAAAAGTTCCATACAATGGGTGGCTAAAACTAGAAAAACAGAGCTCACACCCCATAGGCAAGAGTGCGATTAATTCAGCATTTGGAAGACAACTAGGACAAATGTTGGGCCAAGAGCATCTGGTTGTAGCTAAATCATTTAACGACTTTCAGAAGCACAGGCAGCTTTTGGGCATCTACTATCTCTGGGATTAGCAGATACGCTTGGGGCATGGCCAGTTCCAGGAACTGTCAGAAGCTAGCTGCTAGCCTGAAGGGAAGAGCTATAGTATGGCAGCATCATTTTACATATAGGGAAACAATTACTTTTTTTTTTGGTGCTAACGTTCTTTTGGGCTAGAAGGAAGTACTGATTGGAAGAATAATTCTGTGATTTAATGACAGTATAGTGCCAAGGGGTATTCCATAAATGCCCAGGACATTTATGAATGGGACAATCATTCTTTTGCTTGGAGTGGTCCATGACATACTCTGTTCCTGAATTAACACTCTGCAAATCAATAACCTTTGAAGGAGACAATAGAACAGATTTAAGAAGGCAGGTCATACAGACGTGAGGTGGGAATTCTCTTCACCTGTATTTAGAATTCTAAACTACAGAGAAACAGGCACGTATTAGGCAACAAACCTAGATGTCTAAAACAGGCCTTATGAATAAGATCCTACAAATGCTAAATTTTCTCCATTAACTGTAAAGTCACTAGAGAATTACCTTCCATACAAATATCTAAAATTAGGTAACAAGAATCCCACCCCTATCAACGTAGTCTCCACAGGGCCCAAATGGGCACTGCAAATTTCTGTAGTTTGATCCTGATCAGCGCATAATCCATCACCAAAATATTACAGGTGACCTTAACAATGATGAATATTTGATAGAGCTTTCATCATGGAATTGTTGCTAAGTACTCTCACACCTTCCCTCACAGCCTCCACAAGTGTTCCTGCATTCCTCTTTGGTGCTAAGCTCTCACATAGCAGTACCCATGAGTAATACTTTGTACTACCTCCAGTTGGCTAAGAGACTGTCCCACGCTGATGCAAGTTGCATGTTTTTGTCACCTCTTGTCTAGACTAAAACAATGCAATACTCCTGGGTGTAGCGCCATCAGTCTCATAAGAAATTCAGCGCCATTGCAGAATTCTGCAGGAAGATGTTTCCTCCAGCAAATCAATGAAAACTTCCCCTTCTTCCCTATACTACCTAAGAAAAGTATTAAATGTCGTTCATGGTTTCAGTTTCTATTTTAGAAGCATTTGATTGCTTCAACCCTGCATGAGGTCCACACAGGCTTCTGTGATGAAAACCATGATTAACATGTCCACGTCTGATGAAAACCAGAACTCTCCCCTCTAAGCATACAGCTCACCTTTCACATGGGGAATTTACATGGCTTTGTGGAACAAATTCCCAAAGCAAATAAGGATGCTTCCACCACTCAAGAAAAAAGACATGCCACCTCAAATAGGTCAAACCTGACACAGCATAGCGTATGCCTTTTAAGTAGCCCCCAAGCCCAAACAAATTGTGCACTGCATGCACAGGGAGAGCAAGAAGGGGAAAGACCAAGCTACACATAAGGAAAGTCACACACATTGCTTAATGCACTAGTGGAAGGAACTCAGATACGATGATGACAAATGCAGTATAACAAATCCTGCAGAACAGAAAAGAACGGGATAACTGCTCCTAACTGTGAAAAAAATCTAGGGAGAAAAGCTTGTAATGCAGCACAGAGAAAATTTGTGAAAGCTATGCACAATCGCGCGCGTAGACGCAGCAGTCCTACATTATGCAGAAATGCTTCAACAGAAAATTAAAGTTCTAAAGTGAGGAAATTTCAGACCTAAATCTGCCACTGTAGGCATAACTTCCCCCCCCTTCCCCGCCCTGTGTGTGTGCATGGCTGAGCCCCAGAATACAGGGCTTCTAGATGACTTCAGAGGAAAATTTGCCAGAACTTCGTAGCATGGGAAAAAAAAAAAGTGTGTTACATCTTAGCCTCATTCTTGGATATTGGCTGAATGGAGCTGTTCTGACTGAAATTTGTCCCCCAGAATTCGTGCCTGAGGCAAACATCTGGCACGGAAAACTTGAACTGAATAGTTAAAAGTTTTGTAAAGCTACCCATAACTGAAAACAGGATCTTATCATGAGAAGGGTCAAGCAACTGGAATAACAGGCACTGCTACTCAGCCACAGCAGAATATCAAACTAAGGCCAAAGAGCTCAGAACCAGGATATTTCCATTCTGAGCTATTTGCTTTTACAGTAGAAAATGACCTGTTAACTCCAGTTTTTGAATCTTGACCCGTGTACAACAATTTTAAATTCATTTCTTCATCTAAAGTGACACTCAGAATTTGATTCCAAGTAACAAACTACTATGCTTGAAAAATAACTTAAATAAGTGAAGAAAGACACAGATCGTATTTGGAATAGATAAGAAAAAGCAGAAACATTTTACTTGATGTTCTGGCATATATGGCAGCCTCAGATCACTTGCCAAGTGAAAGATTTCACAATTTTCTAATTAATGAAGTCTTCAGCAAAACCTGAGGAGCAGAGCAGGATGGCATCAGTTATAACATATGCCCCAAAACCTCAGAGGGGAATTCAGATACTCTGGTATAAGACATAGAAAAGCATCTGACAAATCATTTGCAAGTAATGAAATGTTGTTGATGCACTCCCTAAAAACAGAAAGAGGTGTGATAGACATTTTACCATACCTAAACAAGAAGGTTTCAGCAATAGAAAAGAAAAGAGATGGTTAGAAAATCAGACTGGATAATAGAGCTGACAAAAGACTTGAATGAAGAATAGTTTTTATTGTGTTATTAATCCTGATGATAGGGAACAAAATCAATAGAAATCATCACCCTTCATATATAGAATGACAAAGAAAGACCTATCTTCTGTAGAGAAGAAAAAAAAAAGAATAAAATATCGTGTATAAAATATTGTATATAAACTCTGTGTTAATTTAAAATTTATATTTGTCAGAAATTTTATACTGACTGGAGTTACAAGAAAGCCCAAACATAGCCATATGTGCAAAGAACGGCCAAAAAAATAATCAGTTTATTTTATGTATTTATTTGACACTTCTGTTAGTAGTGAAATTCACTCTGCTTTCATTAACATTTATATAATCTGAAATCATAACAGGAAAGCATGTGCAAACTTAGATTTCTTTTAAATACATTACATTAGAAGAAAAAGATCTGAAACTCAATAGTCAAATTCGGGAGCCTTAGTTCAGCCTACATATTTGCTGATGATACCAAGCTCATAAAAATACCCTTTCTACACTAATTTAGTTGGCAGCACCATAATCATTCCTGCAAGGAACGAAGTACACTCTGAAATTAGTACAAATAAGCAAATGATAAATGGCCAAGAAGAAGAAAAAAAGCACGAATTCATCAGAGTGTCACAATCAGAATTAGGAGTCCAGAAACATACTCTTCATTCTTATTCGTCTGTCTTTCTTACCTACAGTACAGAGGTAGGAAGTCACAGCTTCTCCCTGTTTAAGTTCTTCTTTCTGTAACATTTAAGTTCTTTCCGTAACACTGGGATAATAACACTACTCAAATACCTAGTTTTTGAAAAAGAGTACCTTAAATGTAAGGTCTCAGTACTACTTTAAAGTCGGAGAAAAAAGAACAATCCTTGCATAATCCAAAACTTCAAAATATCTTTTTCTAACTCGGAATCTTATGAACTCTCTAAAGTATGTTTTAGATTTTCCCATCGATTTTGATTATTTCTCTTATTCTATCTTCTTTGTAAGCTGAACTTCTTTAATGGTCTTTGAGAAAACTTTCTAATCAGTGATCATTATATGTTATGTAGATTAAGAAACATATTTTTTGCAAATAGGAATGCAATACTGTAGCTATCAGTATTTTCCTACATACAGGTTAAGTATTTGAAGAGTGAAGATCTGTTATGTCAAAAATGATGACAAAATGTTAGAGGAAAAAACCCACAAATTACAAACAAATCACAAAACAAAACAAAAAATCACTTCATAAATTCAAAAGGGTGACGAAATGACACAGGGATGACAACCCTCACATTCCCTTGTCACAGAATGACTTTTTAGTGTTTCAATAACCTGGTACTTGGGAACATTCTCTCAACTGCAGTATTCATACAGCAGTGAAGATACCTTAACGCAGACACCTGTCACACTGGAGCACTGAAAAGATTCTGACAAAGGTAACATAAAATTAGATCTAAAATGCTATTAGATCAGATTATGTTTCTTGTTAATGTGAAAACCAGCAGCTTCGTTTACATTTATTTCTCAGCACAAGTATTTCCAGGTATTCAATCAGACGCTAATCTGGCTGTATGCTTAAAACTGATATTTTACATAATATACTTCAAACACACAAACCAATTGTGATACCAGCGGGACTATTCAATTTGCTTAAATTAGCCATGTGCTCAAGCGCTTTACTAGATCAGGAGCGAAAGCCAGGAGCTTTAACTGTCTTGCCAACATACTGTAGATGTTACAGAACACTTTGATAAGATTGTCATTGCCAGCTGAACACAGACACCAAATTATACTAATCTGAAAACAGCTATTATGGAGTTTGCTGAGTGGATACATGCAATTTCTTTGGTTTTCTTTTTGATTTAAGATTATAGTAACTTTTATATCTGCTTCAGATTGCCCAAAGTATAACTGTTAGATAGACAACAAGATCATGAGCTCACCGTTATCATCATGGGAATACTCTATTCCAGAAACAGTGCATCTTCGGAAAACCATCTTGTTTTCAGTAAGTGTCCCAGTCTTGTCTGAAAAGATAAACTGCACCTGACCTAAGTCTTCTGTGATATTTAAAGCTCGGCACTGCAGCTGAGAGTCTGTTTCTTCATCGTATAAATCTTTATCTTGATGAATAAAGTATACTTGGCAAATTTTAACTATTTCAATGGATACATACAAAGAAATTGGAATCATAACCTAGAATACACAAAAAGAAAGAGAATTAGGAGAAAACAGAAGCAAGGATACATTGAACTAGTAAAATCCACTAAACTTGGTACTACATTTACTAGAATGTAAAGAGGCTATGTACTTTAACCATGTACTGTAAAGTTATTAGCATGTTTGAAAAGAGTTTACTTACTGTGTTAGATGAGGAAAGCCTATGGTGAATTGCAAAACTGAAATACATTATTATGTCTAGAAGGGTGATTACCAAAACTTGGGCAGAAGCAAATAATTTTTTGGCTAATAGGGTGACCTTGAAACTAACTAGGAAAGAAAAAGAAAACAAAAACCCCCAGACAGACAGTACAGTCAGAATCCTGTAAATGTGAAAGAATGGGATAAATATATTCTGCATAAATAATAGACGGTTTACACATTCACTTTGCAGAAATAGGAGAAACAATATAAGAAGTGTAAATCTCTCCACAGGAATAATCTTTTTGGCCTTGGCTTTTGCACTGCAGATTATCTGAATGAAGAACACGTTTTATAATTGGTGAAGAGAAAGATGTGAGACGTTTCTTCAGAAAAGATTTTCAACTGTTTCTAGAAAATTGTCAAAACTCCATGAAATATATAATTTATACATGAATTTTTCCCCGCAGATGTTTTCAGGACAGAAATTCCCTCCTGCATACATTATTTAGCGTCCTGAATTAGGTACGAGGGATAAATTATAGCCTGTATATAAGTGGCAAATGTGGCTATTTAAACAAATACGACAATTAAAGGTTGGTGTTCAAAGAATTCTGTGGTGAATTTTTTTAACCAATATCATAACCCAATACCTTACAGTAAAAAGTAATGTAACTCATCCTTTTTCATTCCTTTTTATAAAGGAGTTGCTGCCTCTAGTAATACAACCTCCTCTAGTGTGGCACTGGGCATACTTTCCCATGTCCCAGTGACATGAGTCTCTGTTACTTCTCTTGACTTACCACCACCTTCACCATTCAATACATTTCTCTTCGTGACCAAAAAAGCTTTTACCAGAGCTTTTTACTTATCTGCGGCATGGAGTTGTTAAGAGCAGTATCTTTGGACAGCAGTTAAAAAAGTATACAATGTATGTTCATACCAGGACACTGTACCCGAAGGGGCACTCACAGTCTTTGAGGTGTTCCACAGTGGGTGGATACGAAGCATAAAGCTTGTTTTCTCCCAGCAGGGCCCATTCCATCCTATCTCTTCCTACTTTTTAAAAATAAAATAAAATAAAATACATGAATCTTTTGGGGAAGGTTCTCCAATGACTTTCCTCTCCAGCGCCAAGGGAGCTCTGACAGTTTACCGTGTGCATCAGCTTGTTTATTTTTCAGAGAAGTTATCATCTTTTTACCACTGGGTAGACCACTTCTTTTATTTAATTTTGCTTTCTGTTTATATATTATCATACTCCCTATAGCTAAAATTTAATTTTAAAGTGACTTAATGTACTTCTTTTTATGCTTGATACTACATATACTGCATATTTATAGCTTTGTTACAGCAAACTATAAACAGAGGTGACAGCATGTACAACTTGATTACCTGGAAAACTATGATCACTGTCAGAAATAAATATACTGAAGCTAAAACAGGAGACAAATATTTGCCATCAGGCCCTGGAACATCAAAAATTGGTTTCTTCTTCTCACCGTATTGCCATACCCATAGTCCATGACCTGCAGAAGAGTTGAAAGAGAGAAAAATGCAAATTACCTCCAAGGAAAAATGCTTATGGTATGAATTTGTTCTTAGACTTGAGTTACATGGGAAAGGGATATTTGTTTTCAACTATTCTGCATGATTTTTGAAAAAGGCTTGAAAAAGGCTTGAAAGACTTTTGAAAAAGGCTTGAAAAATGTTTTTTTCTGCCTTGGGACCTGGGGTTTGGGAAAGCAGTTTGTCTGGCCTTAAGGACAGCATGCAAGAGTTATTTCACATAACTCTATCCAAATAAGGTGAGCTGGCCAGTCTAAATTAGTAATTTAGGCTCTTTGTGTAATCACCAGAGAAAACTAGACTTCTTCAGAAAGCGACTCATTTCAGTGATATTTGATGTGTTAAAATGAAAGAACTCCATTGACTGCACTAGGTGTATCACTAGCCAGCTATCACTAAACTAGTTTCAGCTGGATAAAGTCAGAACAGGCTTTAATCTCTGAAATAACAGTATCAGCAGTCAAGAGCATGGAAAGCGAGGAACTAGGAACAGAAGAAATTCTAAGCCTTATTCAAACCCTTTTTTAAATTGACTGTGCTGATAACTAAATAAAGATAAGATTATTATTATTTTGGGAAAATGACATTCCTGTTAAAGAGACAGAAAGTTGCCTTTTTAAGTAGAGCACTAGGATTTGCAGTCACGAAAGACCTAAAATGGCATCCCTGATGTTTTTAAGGTTAAAAACAAGGAATAATTCCCCCATGATAAGAAGCATTCAAGCTATTTTTACTATATGTCAGAAATTGTAAAAAAATGACAAAGGCCTACTGTAAAATTAATCTTTTGTAAGCCACATCTGACAAGGTCCTTTATGTCTTGATACATAAAACCAGCACTGAACTCTTGAAAAATAGAAACAGTATTTCAGCCAAGTGAACAAATTATTTTGTCCCTGTACTACCGACATGAGCATACCACCATATTGATGTCTTTACTGATGTCTTTATTTTTATTCTTGACAGCAAAAATTGGGAGCCCCGCACTGAGAATGACCTACATCAAGACTTGTTTTATAAATATCCTGACTCAGATTTTCAAAAGAATTAGTTAAGGGTCGTACCTCCACTTCTACATCAGCAGAAGGTACAAAAATTGCCTGACTCTTAGAGAACACAGCTTTGCATGTCTTGAAGCACAAGGCACCTCTGGTTTCCAAGGGCTCTGGTTTCCTTTCCAGCTGTTTTTGGTTGTTGCCACCTCCAGCAGCCTTCTCTGGCCCTCTGCTGGTGGTAGCAGAAGTGACAGAAGGGAAGGTGTTAATTGTCACCTACTGTGTGCCACCTCCTCCGTTCACATTCATGCATCCCAGGGGCTTCAGCTGATGTGAAGCCGCTGCTGCGCACATCCCGGTGCCGCTGCTCCGGGGGCAACACCTGGGATGCAGCGGCCGAGGGGACAGCTGCAGGCAGTGACTCCCTACAATTAAGCCTCCCTACCACAGCACTTCAGCCCCTGAGGACCGGGCTACCCGACACTGAGACACTGCAAAAGAGTGTCATGAACGCAATGGAAACAAATATACTGGCTGATTCACGTCTGGAAAAACTCATCTTTAAGCAGCATTTAACAATACCTGGAAAAAGGCACACAGAGACGTATTAAAATGGCATAAGACTGTTAATAAACTACACCATGGTTGTTAGGAAACATTCTAGTGTTTATGCTGTGTGACTCACACACAAACATTACAGAACACACAAACATTAAGGATATGGAATTCATATGCCATATATAAAGAATAATTCTGAGTGCCAAACATAAAACTCAATTCATTCTCACAAGTGAATGGAAAAACAGCCTGAAGAGTACTAACCTGAACCTCAGCATTTCCTTAATCACTCCATGAAGTCTAGAGAGTCTTCTACTTGCAGATTTAGACTTTAATTTATTTCATCTTTGTTAAAGCTGCAGCCTTAGGGACAATGCGTCAATGTTGTATACTGTCCCCTTGATTAAATAAGTAACACTGGGGAACAGCATTGTGCTAGTTTATTCTCTGCTCACAAATTATTTTGTTGACTGATTAATGGCATGTCACAGTCTATCACCTGTAAATTTGAGGGGACTAAATATAAAGTGGCTTCTTTTGGACTTGACATTTTTGGATGCTATCAAGGGTGGTAGAATCTAAGCCTTCGGATTTCTGGTAGTAATAGCATATATTTGATTGATACTAAGAAGCTATTGAGATGAGCTTATGTATCAAGAGATCTTGATTTCAAAGAAGAAAACACAACAAAAATTAGGTAGTATGAAGGCAGATGTACGGATTTAATGTCTTGGCAGATACATATGTTTTTGATAAAGTTAAGCACAGGAATCCCAAAAGAGTCTGATACTTAGGTTTCTACTTTTAAAGAGCACTTACCTATGGCAGAAAACAGACACATGATTAAAAGTATGAGGACACACCAAAGGACATCAGCATTCATCTGTCTTTCAAGCTTACTGCGTTTGTAACGGGGTCCATTATTATTTAACAAAGCTTTGGTCTCATGCCCTGCAGAAGCAATTACATCAAATGACGTAATATGGATTTTTGTTATTATTTTAAGGAAACTACAAAAAGGCAGTGCGCCTAGTCAGAACGAAAAACAGCCTTTACCTGCATAGATTACTATTCCTGCAACTTCTTCTGTATTTCTAATGGTACATCCACGTAACAAAAGATTTTCTTTGAACAGTCCATCCTTTTTTCCATTTTTATGTACACTGCAGAAAATTTAAAAACAGAACAAAGCACAGCACATCAAAACATTGAGTATGTTAAATCATACTACTCTGTAATTTAACAAGCCCAGGAAACATCTTCAAAGTTTAAGAAGTTTTGTCAACCTGATGGTGAAGTATTTCCTTAGATCTTTCTCCTGGGAAGATTCTCCGGCAGACTCTGAAAACTGAGAACACCTACACAAGAATCCCAAACATGCAGCAGCCCAGCTGGAGCAGTACCAGTTGCTGTTGGATATACAAATGTACTGGAAAAATGCTCATTGGAGATACGCAGGCCAAACCTACAGCGTATGTGCAGCCTGTCTAATGCTTTGAAAATGCATTGGACTTTCTGTGCATGTGCAAATCGACTGTGCAATCACAGTTAATCCAGTCCACCCAAGAGCAGCTGTGCAGTGCATATGATTAACCCACTATTGACATGTTCTTACCGAAGAAATCCTAGAAAGAAATATAGTGAAACCGGGAAAGGACTGTGCTTCAGAAGCAGCGATTTTAAGGAGGATGTGCCAGGGATGACACGCATCAGTTCAGTGAAGAAGAAAGGAAAAAAATTCCATGTGTTCACCAGTAAGAACAAGAGAAATTCCTTTCAGAAGTGTCTCACTGGCTCTCTAAGAAAGATGAAATGGCCTGTGCCCTGATGATTCCTGTTGACTAGCACCAAAAACATGTGAAACCAAAACATGAGAAGAATGGAACAGAGTAATGTTTCTACTACAACTTATTGTCTGCTGTGTATGGACTGACACAAATTTCAGCTGACAGAGAAATACAGAAAACAGCCTTAGGAGAATCAATAGTCACCAGGGAAATGCTAAACAATAATAACAACAGTTAAAGTTGTTATAAATGTTTTATTAGGTAAAAAATACAAACCAAATAATAATTTCAAACCTTTTCTAAATGAATAAAATTTAATTTAATTTAATCAAGTGTAGTATCTCAATGCCTCAGAGAAGATTAAAGCAAAGTCTGGAATGTTTAAATATTCTGCCTTCACTTTCAGAGCATCAAAACCACCACACTTTCAAAGTCTAAAAAACAGAGTGCAATAAAAAAAACTAGCAAAAGCTGGGAGTTCAAGAGAAATCCTGGAAAAGCACTTGTGCTATACTAAAGTTAACATTGTGCTCTTGCAACATTGAATTTTATGGCTACCTGGATTTGAACATTTAAAATCCTGTGTCGCCCGAAATTTGCAAACTGGCCTTTTATAAAAAAGTGGAGTTCTTTTGATTTGCTTCCTATTTTGTAAGCCTTCACACCTGGGTTAGATCTTCATGCTTGTCTCTGATTGTTAGAATCTTTTCTTTTTCTAAACGAGGACCAAAATTCTAACTTTAGCACATCCTTCTAGGATCTCAGGCCTGAAGAACTTTATCAAGTATCCTGAGATCTGCAAGAAGAAAAGGTTCACATTGGTGAATCCTTTGTACTCTTCCCCCGTCTAGTAGGACTACTTGCTGTTATGCTGGTTGTGCTATCTATTCTAGTAGAATATACCCATAAATAATATATATATCATATTCATACATATGTATATATACACAGCCCTTTTTAGTTCAGTATAATACTTTATACCCACTTTCTGCTCAAAAATATAAATTAAAAGCATCGGTGTTTCAACAGGTATACTTAGCTTTTCACTGTAGGGATGGAAAAAAAGTGGTGGGTTTGACGGCTGAGGTAGCTGCAGCAGCGATAACATCTGACTAGAGCTGACTAGAGACCAGAAACAAATGGAGAAGAGAAGAAGCGGATAACATCAAGTTTGCGATTCTGATACCAAAATGAAGGTGTTTTTTTTCAGTAGGAGAGAATTTCCCCTGCTCAGCTCATCCTCCCCGCCAGCCTCAGATACAAGAACAGAGGGTTTGCTTCTGTCCTCTTCAGCAAACCTCATTAACCCACCGCCTCACCTCTTGCCAAAGGAGCTTCAAAAACTGAGGTCTGCCCAACAGCCCTCTTGCAGTACGCCGATAGGTGTAAGTGCTGATGGCCAGCTGGAGAATTACCCAAATTTGGCTGGGCTTGAACTATGGGAAATAATTTCTTAACGATTCCATACTGTAGAAATTACACTACTACCAGGATTCTGCCATTCCTCTGCTTTTTAAGGCTGAATTCTACATTAGCCTTTCTCGTAAATCATGAAGATGTTAGTTTGAATTACCAATGAAGTCTTCAAACGGTAGTTATGATTCCTGTTAATAAATGGGACTTTTTAAAGATAAACCTACTTTAAAATTTACTAACCTACTTTAAAATTACTAAGAAGTAATTGCTCTGGCTTACGATTTTATAGCCTTCATCAATTTTTTACACTTCACAGTAACAGTGGACTGTGACAGGTATATTGCACATGGCAACCTTTATATACAATTACTTGTGTATTTTTTCTATACAACTATGTATTTGTTCTTACTGTCTTAGCTTATACAACTGCTCCAAAGCAATGGTGCAACACCTGAAGTTAACCTGTAGGCGCCAAGACCGCAATCTACTGCCCTCACCACAACTCACCCTTACATGCCTTTGGTACTGCTTTTTACTTTTCCATATGCAAAAGAAGTCAAATCAACTCACCTGTTGCTCACCAGACCTTTAGAAAACATGAATGAAATCAGAATCTCGGAAGGAGAAGCTGGCAGGGGCTGGAGGAAACTCAGTTTCCTTTTTGTGTGCACTCACTCCCAGTGACTCACTAACAGAACATACATAGAAGGCAATTGGCCACTGATGATAAAAGGAAGAAAAAATTACAGACATAAAGGTCTGCATTAAAAAATAATGAAAAATAGAGTTAGACAAAACTGCTCACTTTGATAACAAACCTGCCACTACTTTTATCTGGGTGGAGAGATGGCTGAAATCCCATTTCTAGCCCCACAGAGTTATAAACCTTAAGCTTGTTACAGAGGCTGAACAGTCTGTTTTTCCCCTTTCTGGATTCAGGCCAGTATAACTTTGGGAGGCAAAGAAGGAAACTTTTCTCTGTCAGTGTTTAAAACAGTGGCCGGCTGAACAGATGCCTGGAACACGAAGGGTAGCCCATGAGGAAACACGCTGGCAAGTGCAGGTGCAACACTCTCTTCTTCTGCAATTTCTCACATGGATGACACTGCAAATAGTCAGTATCTAAACATCTAAAATACACATGCACCATGAATAAGGAGAATTGGGCAGACCAGATGCAGTTAGCTACTACTTCACTACAGCACTCTGAAAGTGTTTGTGTAGCCTCCTGGTTTAATGCAGAAACACAAAAATAAGTCCGATGGTAGCTCACTTCAGCCTTCTATTATGTTTTTTCTTTGTTAAGTGTTCACCAGAATTAAATACCAAGGTAACATATCAAAACTGTATTCAGAAGAGAGTATTTTCTTTCACACTCTGGTTTCTCAAGTGTCTTATAAAGCAAACAGTAGAGCGGGCATTACTGTCCAAGGCTTGACACTCCCAAAGAAAATATTCAGCAATCTTAAACATACTCTTAGCGCACATCATCAGTCAGAATCTTCCTGACTCTCAATTCTGATGAAATTTAGCCTAGGTTTTTTTTTTTTTCCAGGACAGGTGGTGTCACTATAGCACAGTACAGAGAATTCTGTAGAGATTTATACTTTTTTTTCCTTAAAAAAAATTGTAACATTAATTTGTATTAATTTGGGTTTTTTTTATAATATGAAAATCTTTGAAATAGAAATACACACATCCCTTGCTTTACTTATTTTGGTAGGATCAAGTTTTCTGTTCTTGCCTAATAATAAAATTTTTACTTTCAGAGAAAAGCTGAAAAGCCAGAATACCAACTACTACTTCTCCTTTTCCCTTGCCCATATACACACAAATAGCTAGAAACAAGTTTTTAAAGCAAATTTTGTTATTTTTGGAACCTGGCATGGAATTCTTGAGTGTTTGCCATGCATAGTGTACATAATCTGGACAGACCCATACAGGCAGGGGACATGTTAGGTTTTATTCTATTCTTTTTATACAGGAGACTTCTTAGAGGGGAAATAAAAATGAGGAGATATGCTTAGGATATCTGAGGCTGCAGAAACTGCAAAACGGCAGTAAAGCAAGCGCCTGAGTAGAACCGGCAGTCTGCCTGCCCGTCTGCACACCCAGAGCGTGTTCAATGCAGATTGTGCCAATATAGCTGAAGAAGTCATATGTAGAAATGTGCATGCTACATTTTAGCAGCTATAAGTTAGGGCCAGGCCTGTCTCAATGCATTTTGCAATACTTTTCTGGTTTTTTTATTATCATGTTTCCCTTTACCCTGGCCTGCCAATGCTACGTTGTTTACCTATAGTGATCACATATCAGAATAACTGGGGAACAAAATTTTTACATGTTTACAAGACACACACACACAAATATTTCCATTTTCTGAAACATTTGTCAGCACAGACACTAGAACCAAAGGAGCCCTTTGTATTTCAAATAATAAAAAATAGTCTTAATCAAAACTGGAAACCTCCAAAGTGGTCAAAACTTCAAGCAAACTTTGACAATAATGTCTTGGCAGAGCTTTTACATATGGATCTATTGAAAGTCTATTATTTCATAGCATCCCTATTTAAATATCTCAGTAACATTTTTTTTTAGTTGAGCTATTATCAGCTGGGAGCTACCTGAACATTTCTTTCAAGCAGTGACTACTGGTAAGATTTTGAACAAGAGTTAATATCTGAGTTTGACGCGGCAATGACATGTTGCAGTTCCGATGTGCTAATTACTATTCATCTTGCTAACATATGATTTGGAATAGACTGATGATTTCATGATACTAATGAGGGAAATCTAAAAAGAGGGGGAAAAAAGTCTTCTCCAGTGATAAATTACAAAACAGAGAGTTTATTTGTTGAAGGTTGATCCCTGCCCTTTACTTCAAATGCACCGTGGTCCTTTAGTTGTAAATCTCTTGCAGCAGAGCTGATGAGACCTGGAAATCAATTCATGCTTTCTGCTAGATTCAAAACTGATGTCTTGGCTTTTTGCTGTGTCAAAATATATTCACATCATTTGTGAAACATTAAAATATAAAGAAGATTATATAGAATCAATATTAAACAACAGTCTTCCAAAAGGTACTACCATGTTTTCTGCTACATAATTCAAATGTTTCTGTGACTTACACACTACAGACATTTTCTACATGGAGTATGTAAGTAAATATATAATGAAAGACACATTTATGCATATCTTCTACAGCATTCAACCTCGGCTTATTATTTTGGGGACTAAGACTCACACACATGAAGTGTTCTAGAAAAGCTGCCAAACTTTCCATTTCCATATCTGGAAATGTCATTTCTGCAGTAGAGCAGGCTCTCTGTTAATGTAGACATTTACACACCCTCATGCGGTTATGTCTAATACCAAACTTTTATCTTTAAATGAACTGTAGGGCTTTGTGCTGCTAAATAAAGGAACACATTTTCCCACACTACAACTCGATGTAGTTTCAAAAAAACTGTCCTGATTTACACCAGTTGACAGTACATCCTACACGATCTGTGACATCTGAGAGTAGTAACTGAGGTGGTAAATAGCATCACTATAAAAAACTCCCCAAGCTCCAGTGATTTACCTTGTGCCATTTACGCAATTCAATACTGCTTATCACTCCTAATCAATATGGGTGATAAATCACTGCATTCTAAATAGAATTTGTGTCTGTTTAACTCTCTTCATTAAAGTTTACACAAAAATTAAATATCGGGGGCTCTCACTCTCCATGTGGTTACAGACTATAGAAAAATAAATCATGCAACAGTGCATCTCCGAAGTCACCACTATTGGCATGTCTACACACTACAGCCCTGGCTATGTTAGAAGCAAAGTGCTTTGCACATGCTAAAACATTTGCTTCTGAGCAGGATTGACTGGCCAGAGATGAGCACCCTGTTGATGCAGTTCTGTTTGTTTAGAATTAAGTCAAGTGGCTATAGGTGATTCTGCGTGGTAATGTAGGAGCACACCCATCGTGTGAGCCAACTGTTTTATTTTGTCTGAATGAGAGGAAAGGAATACTGCCATAGCTGGAGAAATATCAGTTTCGCCTTCAGACTTTCCTCAATTACACTTGTATTAAAAGAAACACCAAATAGACCCATCTTCATAAAAGCAGTGTACAACAGATTGTGTTTGTTTGTTGGCTCTCTTGAACTGGTTTTCTATTTCCTCCCATTTCCAGATGGGCTTTTTTGATCCATGGAGGGAAGGAAAGGGAGAAGAGTGTCTGTAACTACAGTGCTTCATGCATTCATTTCTGGAGTGTAAACTGATCAAAGCTAACAACTAAATCCACCCTAAGGAATGGAAACGTGAGGCTCCCATCTCACCCTGAAGTGAGGTTCCTCTAAAAGAGCCTTAAATATGCAGCCCTATTTAGATGTGATGATGATGCAACTTACAGAACAGTCTAAACCAAACGAGCATTTATTTTATTCCATATTAGAGAAAAGGAGTGTATACTGAATGATATTATATGAAATACTCACATGTAACCTCGAAACCTACTTAGGTCATTGTTTGGCTTCTCACATTCAATGACACTGGTGAACTTCAAGGGATCAAATTCTGAGTCCTGGAATAATAAAAATGTTAATTACTTAGGGCAGACTTGCAAATTATAGCCAAAATTGCTTTCTTTTCTAGCTTTCATAATATATTAAAGTCCATCTTTCTTCAAAGGCAATCAAATGAATGACACTGACCACTGGCACTGAAAATCAAAGGGACCTGGCCACCAAAATTCCTTAGTGCCTTCCAAAATCTCCCTTACACAGATGACTATTTTGTTCTGCAAGTGGAAGAATGTGAGTTTCTGAAAGCACTAGATAAAAGATGTCGAACCCAGAAGTCAAATGAATTTGGTCTGGATTGGAAAAACGAAATTTATCTGGGAAGGCTCTTCAATAGTATCACTACGCTTCATGTTCAGTGAAGCTGCTGAAAATCTAGGACGACAGAAGTCAATATACTGCCACTTATGAAAAAGCCAATAAGAGCTTTTGAAATATCAGCAAGACTTCTTAATTGCTTTATGCCAACACAGATAAATTAATCTACTACAGTAAATTACACAGATATAGCAGAATAACTTTTTCCTAATTAACACTTAAAAACCTTCTTGATTCTCTAGCTCATTAGTCTGAAACTGCTATTTTTGCTGACTATATATGTTTACCTGTAGTTAGTACCTTGTTGTGTCTGAGAAAAACATCCTATCACAGCATAATTACTTTATTTTGTTAAATAAAAATCAAGGTTCTCCCTTCTTTGCCAGACCAAACAAACTACGCAGTGAACTCAGAGGTACCCAGTCCCGGTGCTGTTGAGAAGGCTGTTTGTCTCCGTCAATGAGGACTACCTTTACAAAACTGCTTTGCACACCATTTGAATGAAAGAAACAATTGTGAATTATAATTTTATTAAGCTTTCAACAGTGATAACACTACAAATGTTGTGTTTTACAGTAGTTTTGCTGACCAGCTGTAGACCCCAACCACTACTTTTTGGAAGGCATTATGGGAATAGATGACTGAGAATCAGTAACCAAAGGACAGACATAATCTTACTGCCAGCTTCTCTGAAACACACAGGTATGTCTGTTTTTTTTTTTTTTAAATATTGACTCTACTCAGAAGAGGTGAAAGAAACTAGATTTTAAAGAAGACATAAAAGAAACCAGCAGATATGTCAGCATCACCATCAATGCCCTCCTTCATTTTTCTACCAGTTACACCTGGAAGAAAGATAGACTTATAGTATGTAGGAGACAATTCAAACCACCCATGCCTGACGCTTTTAGAAACCTTTCCTGTATTTTCAAGAAACAAGGGATGATAAAGAGAACCGTGAAGATGGGCTGCCACTTAGAGACAGCTACAGCCCAGTGGAGGAAAGAGTCACTTTTATATGCAGAATTCATCTTGTAAACAAGGGGGGCTGGGCGAAAGGAGTAAAAACAAAGGGCAGCTCTGAGCAAAGAAGAAGATGGCTATACTGAGAATCAGAATCCCTAAACTATGTCAAAGTTGGCAGTCGACTACCCGAGCCGTAGCAAGAAATCCAGGTGATCGTCTCAGCACCAAATACTGTTGGTATTCAAGCTAATCAGATATTTATCCTGGTCAGCCTTGAATTTCTCTAGGTGACTGGGAGTGCTTGGGAGTATCTAGTTCTACAGAGGCACCTTAGACATCATTAGGCTGTAGAATGGGGCAGATATCGTAAAGCCACACATTCACTCCCTTTGACCCTTGTTCTTCAGCTGCTCACTGTAAACGGGCAGAGACACCAGCAGTCACAAGGAAGCAACTACCGGCTAGAACCGCCATCACGAAGCTTTCAGGCCTTGACATGTGAAATCTGTTACTACAGCTCCTAAACTGTCCTTGCCTCCAGCAGTCAAAGCTTCACGTTACAGAGACTCTATACCAACAGCCAGTGCTACCCGGCAGCTGCCTTTACTTCAGCTTGCTGGAGAAGATGAAGTTCTCCCAAGTCACACCAGAGCTTGTTGTGCTGGGAAAGCCTGTGTTGTCTATGTAACACCAGCTCTGCTGCCCCAGAAAATGACCTTTTCCTTCCTTGCCCTGATATGTTCCTTGGCAGAAAAAAAAAAAAAATCCAGGAAAAATAATCTACAAACATTGCTCAAGGTTTTTCAATAGTATACTGTCTGTCTGCCTAAGGATTGTGTTAAAGCAGAGTCACCACAGTAGCTTAAATTGCATTTGTAAATTGGAGGGAAAAGACTGGGAAGGGAAACATTTCTTGTCTTTTTATTACGTTCTATATATAACACAGTTAATTTAGCACAAATTTTTATTCAGTGGTCTTAAAAAAAGAAAAGAAAGAAATCTTAACATCTTTGATGAATGCCCCTGAGGGAATCGTAGAGACACGTAATAATAAAACCCAAGGTAATCAAATGCAGGTTTTCTGTGGCTGCTGAACTCAGCGCATGGTTTCAGTGCTCTACAGACACATTAACTTCTGGAGCAACTGGAAGTTTGCAGACTGAATCTCCTTTCTGCTAAGAAAGCCTGGTAACAAATCCAGTGAGTTTACAAAAAAGAAGAAAAAATCTACTTAAAAACTAGAGCTAAAGTCATCACACAAAAAAAAAAAAGATCTTGTCAAGATCAGAGAGGACTAAACGTACTCGACTTCCCCATCGCTACCATGCAACATAGTCTTTTTTCCTCCTTTGTTTGTTGGATTCTTTTCAATTATGACTCAGTTTTGGAACTGAAAGTCCTTTATCATTAAATCTAACCGTCTGTGTGTTTGTGTTCTGTTACAATTAACTCAAAATATGTGATTCTGGTCTTTAACCAGATAATATCTGTGAGGAGAGAAAATCCAATTAAAATAGTAGTTTATGTAAGGAAACAAAACTGTTGAATTCTGATTCATGGCAAAAGCTCTTCGGTTTATTAATAAATCAAATGGCTCCATCTCTTCCCTGTCAAATGGAAGGGCAGATATACACTGTATATTACAGTTGATGATGCTGTTTTGATGTGAAAATGCCTTTTGGTAAATGAATGAAAAAATACATTAAAGACTGCCTGCATGTGACTGCTTTCAGTGGTTATAAAGAAGCACAAAGTTAACATAAGATTTCAGTCATCAAAGTTTTGTCCCTTTTTATGCTGATACCCACACTTCAGCAGCAAATGAAACATAAACTGTGATGACGTTTTCATGTATTAACAACTAAGAGAAGCTGCAGCTAGACAGAAGTTAAAGCCAAAAGTGTTACTTTTACAGTGCACAAATCATGATTTGTGCTTTTTTCTAGGTAAAAAAATTAAATTCTCCACTGCTACCTTTAATTTTTCTCTTACAGTGAATTTCTTCATCACTGTTAAGGCACAGAAAACAAGATCAAAATATGGTCAAAAATAGCACTTCCCCAGAGCTTTGTGCAGCAGTTATCTGATGCACCTGATTTCCAGTGTCTTATTTTCCACTTACAGAACTGCTGGGCATTAAAGACGTCCCAGTCTCAAGAGAAATGAAAAGCTCCATGCCTACACAGACTGCAATCTGTATTGAGGCTTTCCAGTGCTTAATTTTCGTGAAAACTTGACTCCCAGTGCACATCAACAAGGACAGGTCACTCACAAAAACAGCTGGAGGCATTCTCTTTTTTTTTTTTTTTTTCTGAAGGTATGTATAATATTTAAAAAGAGGGTTTACCAGCTTTGGAAGAAGGGACAGAGAATCTCCATCCCTTACTGGATGCGGGGGGGAAAGTTGCAACGAATGACGAGGAGAAGGCTGAGATACTTAATGCCTACTTTGCCTCCATCTTCAATAGCCAGACCAGCTATCCCCAGGGTGCTCAGCCTCCTGAGCTGGAAGATAAGGATGGAGAGCAGAACAACCCACCCATAATCCAGGAGGAAGTAGTCAATGATCTGCTTCTGCACCCAGACACACATAAGTCTATGGGGCCAGATGGGGTTCACCCAAGAGTACTCAGGGAGCTGGTGGGAGAGCTCACCAAGCCTCTCTCCATCATTTATCAACAATCCTGGTCAACAGGAGAGGTACCAGATGACTGGAGGGTGGCTAATGTGACGCCCATCTACAAGAAGGGTCGGAAGGAGGATCCGGGAAACTACAGGCCTGTCAGCCTGACCTCGGTACCAGGAAAGATCATGGAGAGGATCATCTTGAGTGAGCTCTCACGGCAAGTGAAGGGCAGCCAAGGGATCAGGGCCAGCCAGCATGGGTTTAGGAAAGGGAGGTCCTGCTTAACCAACCTGATCTCTTTCTATGACCATGTGACCCGCCTTCTGGATGTGGGGTAGCCTGTGGATGTTGTCTCTCTGGACTTTGGTAAGGCCTTTGACACCGTCCCCCACAGCATTCTCCTGGAGAAGCTGGCGAATCATGGCATAGACAAGTGTACTCTTCGCTGGGTTAAAAACTGGCTGGATGGCTGTGCCCAGAGAGTTGTGATTAATGGGGTGAAATCCTCTTGGCGGCCGGTCACCAGTGGTGTCCCTCAGGGCTCAGTTTCGGGGCCAGTTTTGTTTAATATCTTTATCAATGATCTGGATGAGGGGATTGAGTGCACCCTCAGTAAGTTTGCAGATGACACCAAACTAGGTGGGAGTGTTGATCCGCTTGAGGGTAGGAAGGCTCTACAGAGGGACCTGGACAGGCTGGATCGATGGGCCAAGGTCAACTGTATGAGGTTTAATAAGGCCAAGTGCCGGGTCCTGCATTTCGGTCACAACAACCCCAAGCAACGCTACAGGCTTGGGGAAGAGTGGCTGGAGAGCTGCCCAGCAGAAAAGGACCTGGGGGTGCTGGTGGAGCCAGCTTAACATGAGCCAGCAGTGTGCCCAGGTGGCCAAGAAGGCCAACAGCATTCTGGCCTGTATCAGGAATAGCGTGGCCAGCAGGAGTAGGGAAGTGATGGTGCCTCTGTACTCGGCACTGGTGAGGCTTCACCTCGAGTACTGTGTTCAGTTCTGGGCCCCTCTGTACAAGAGGGACATTGAAGTGCTGGAGCGTGTCCAGAGGAGAGCGACCAGGCTGGTGAGGGGTCTGGAGACCAGGTCATATGAGGAGAGGCTGAGGGAGCTGGGCATGTTTAGCTTGGAGAAGAGGAGGCTGAGGGGAGACCTCATTGCCCTCTACAACTACCTGAAAGGAGGTTGGAGAGAGGTGGGTGTTGGCCTCTTCTCCCAGGTGAATAATGACAGGACCAGGGAAAATGGTCTGAAGTTGCGGCAGGGGAGGTTTAGATTAGATATTAGGAGGAATTACTTTACTGAAAGAGTGGTCAGGCACTGGAACAGCCTGCTCAGGGAGGTGTTGAGTCAACATCCCTAGACGTATTTAAGAAACGTGTAGATTTGGCACTTCAGGGCATGCTCTAGTGGCAGAGATTGTAGGGGTTTTTTTGGTGTGTGTATGGTTGGACTCGATGATGTCAAAGGTCCTTTCCAACCATGAAGATTCTGATTCTATGCGTCCCAAACTTGTGCCTTGCACACCACTGATTTGAACAACTGACTTTCTGGTTGACACAAACCTGGGAGAGATTCACTGATTACAAATAAGTTCCCCAGAGTATTTCACAAAACTGTCAGATGGCAAAGGCCAGCGCTAAATTCTGTTCATGTCAGTCATATATTTCTGTTAAACAACTTGTTCTCCTTTTGCTACAATGTACACTTGCTGTAACTAATTCTAAGGAGAAGTCTCTGCAAAATAAAGTGAGGCAAAATATCTTGCTTACACTTAAGGCAGATGTCTTACTACTAGGTAGTGCTTAATTTGGAGCACAGACTGGTCGTTGTTAAGATGTTACAGGAAAACTGTGTTTGAAAGGATACTTGAAGGTCACTTGGAGAAACAAGAAATCTAAAAGAAGGACCAGAAATGATATTAGTTTCAGTGAGTGCTGACTTTGAAAAAAGCCAACATGAGCACCATGTATGTCAAAGTCTAAGCGAAGTCAAGCACGCTCAATTTAACAGAGAAAAAGAAACAGCAACCAGAAGTCAAAAGTTTTTACTCCTGCATTAACACCCTAAGGTTGCACACAATCATACTCCCACTTGTGCCTCTCTCCCTCCAGGCCAATCAATCTCAAATTCTCTTTGAAACAGTGAAAGAGCAACAGTACCAGAGATGGATGATATTTAGGAGTCAAGAAAGGCAGATTTGCCTTCCAAGAAACTGAACAGGGAACTATATCCTTGTTTCCCTGTGTCTTGAGCAAATGGGACTAGTGTAAACCCCTCTGCCCACGCTATTCATGCTATCTTAGCACTTGCAGGCTCTAAAAAAATAGTACTTTCATTCTTTTCCAGTGTTAGGTATTGCCACTGCTTTTTTGACACAGTAAGGATGTCTATAAGCATCATCCCATCCAGGTGCCAGTTTGGTTCTCTGCTGGTCTTTCAGATGGATGCTGCTGCTCCTGTTGGGTTTGAATTTCACATCACCATCATGGTATCACAGCAATGTCACTCTACAGCAAGGCTCCCAAGCCGTGCTGTCTGCACACTGGTGATAGGATGCAAGTTACTTCACAGAGTAAAACCACAAAATATGTCTGGTTGCCTTTGCTCTGGAGAATGCAGGGAATGGTTGGATGATTGGTAAACACTGTCTGAAAAACTGAATGACCACAGGCCTGCATGCAGGGGATGAGAAGGTAAATCTGGTGGCATGCCTTGTCCTGTGCTGCATGGCCTAGCAAGACACCAGGAACCTGGTGCTGTGACCATGGCACAACACAATTCTTTTTACTGTGGGTAAAAGTCATAACAAGGTCTTGAAAGATGTGAAACAGAGGTTTCAGTCATTTCTTTCCATACAGTTTGAGAGTTTCAGAAATACAGAAATAAAGAAATAAATCATTTTGTCAACGACAAATACATGGAAACATTCAGGTATATCCCCACATTGGGGTTGTTCATACCCTGCATTCAGAAGTGTACAGTGACTAAATGTTATCCACTTCATTCTAGTGCTAAGAATCCTTTCTTACCAATATAATTAAAAAAAACAGGTCTTAAAGGTTTCTGCATGTATGAAATGACGCCCAAGATACATTGGAGGAGTGAAGATCACTTCTTGCTTCACTCTTCTGCCACATTATGTCATATCAAAATGAAAAAAAAAAGAAAAAAAGAGAAAAAAAGAGAAGGGATTCAATTCAATAATAAGAATCTAACTTTCCTCAGATACCTTACTTCACGTTTTCATTTTGCCAAAATAGCCTTAGCTCACTGCCTTCCTCTGAAAAAACTGCTGACTTTTTAGGAACTCATAGGTATTTCTGAAAGCTTGAAACTTGTCAAAAGGACACACAGTGATACTTACATTAGGTATTCTATGTACTCAGGGATTCCACAGAATATATTTCTTTCCTTCAGGAGTTTTCTTGCTAGGGAAATGTTTAGCATCCTCTCCATAAATCCTACTTCTTCCAATTTCTTAAAAATAGGGAAATTCACTCTTACTCTAAATGCAGCAATGGGAACGCTTATTTTACTTACGTAAGCAGACTTAGTCAGACTGCAAAAACCTGCTAAATATTGATTCTTTCAAAGCTGAATTTCAAATTAAATTGCAGATGTAAAGAGTTTTGTGACTAGGCTTTAACAATGCTCTACCTATTACACCTGATAAAGAGTTCCATTTAAAACAATACCTTAGGTCTGCAATAAGGGAGCTGTGTCTCTGGGGGAAGCGCAAAAGTAGACAGGAGAAGAAAACAGAACGGAAAGGTGTTTTCTTCAAAATTTTTCTTAAAGTAAACCACTGTCCCTTATCTCTCAGGTGACTGTTGATGTATCACCCTCTGAAAAACTTATATCCTAAAAAGGCAAAGTGTTGAGGGGAAGAAAATCTTACAATGCTTCTACAGAGTGGGAAACGAACAGGTAAATGGATGAAGGAACTATACAGATTTGACACCAAAAAAAGGGATTGAATTTAGCTCTTTCCAACATGGCTTTGGAGCTCCAGCCATAAGATCATTCTGAAACTCTACAGTGAAATGCCAGCCTTTCCGACTCTGCTGGCAACCTCACGAACTGTCATAGCTGAAGAAGCAAAGCATGCTGCTCTGCCAGATGAGTTAGTCTGACAATTACAGAGTGTTCAAACAACATAATCCCCTTCATTAAATGTGTGTTGTATGGGTGATTTAATGGCCTGCTAGTGATATTAATAATGCATAGTTATTAAAATGTTTTTCTTTATTCATCTGCCCTACTTTACTGCCGCAGAAACCAGAGTTTGATGTTCAGTTCTTCCTTCCAATAGGACAGCATGAGTACCCCAGGATGCCCTTGGGTGACAGTGACAGTTACCCGCTTATCACATTGTGTTTACTGGCTATGCTGGGGTCTTATCCAGACTTCTCCCTGCAGTACAATTGCTAGATGAGGGCTCTGGGATTTGTTTTGGCGTTTATATCTGGAGGAAACACAAAGGGAGAAATGGAGTCATGGGGACAACTCAAAGGAAATATTTAATAGACAAAAATCTGCCTCAGCAAGAAAAATTGCGTTCCAGTTTAAAGGCTTTTAAGTGCAATAAGAACGCGTTCTCCTAATGCATCTGTCCATCCTATTATTCCTTTACTTAGCAGTACTCTGCATTTACCATATAAAATTAATCTGACCTTTTATTAATGTGCAACTGGAATTAATATTGATTTTATGTATCCAAAGCATGCAGACTGTTTAAATACTAATAGAGTGAAATGTTTTAATGTCCGAACTGCATTAGTCTCTCTGGCAGAATTTATCTGTGCCACTAATTCACAGGAAAAGTAAGAAACAGTTTGATCTATGCTATTTAGGAACTAAATAGATCCAGCCATACATCAGAATTTAATAGCTTTGTTTTCTACACTGACAACTACTACTATAATTGGATTTTTTCAGTACTGTTTGTTTAAATGGAACAGCGATGTTCAGTATTCAGAAACATCGGAACAGCTGAGCAAGCCAAATACATGTTAGGGGGCTGATCTTCCTCTGGCTGACCTAAGTAAAAGTTTTTTCCTTTGTAGAAAATAATAGAGGGATTCAGCTTGCAGGAAAAGAAATGTGTTGCTTGCAAGGCCTAGGAAGACCTCAATAATTCTGTGACACCCATTGACACTATGACATCTATTGACACTGCTGTTAGTCAATCACAGGACAAAAGTACCAAAAAAATGTCAACAACACTGAAAATACAACCCATGAAAGTTCTAATGTCCCTTGGGATGATGGCCATCCTTAGCAATGCACTGACAATTACAGGGATACAAATGAATTCGTTCATGGACTGTAGTAGCATTGGAGAGTGGTAAGGGAGTATGTCAAGACTGAAATACGGACACCCAGACCTGGACAATTAAGAAAGTGGTATCTGCCTGTTCCAAAAGCCAGCCACTGAAACAAATGACTGGGTTCATAGTCTGTAAGAACCAACCTCGGCATTAGCTTAGCACTTCTGCTAAACCACAAACCGAGCCTCTCCAGGGCTTGGAAAACTCTGTGTACAACTCGCACTGCTCCTCCAGAGGCTTTTTGCTTCATGCTGACAGACACTCGGTAAGACGTAACCCTCCCCACTCTCCAGGGCTTTCCCCTTTCTGGAGAGATTTCTAGCAGTATTTCTGCTGCATTTCTTAACTGCTGGAAGAAAACCTCACTTGATCAGTGGCAGAAGCATTGCACGGTCATTTTAATTTAGTAGCACAACAGCTCAGGTCAGCTTCTGAATATACCTTGGCCTACACTCCTGCTCTAGTCCGGGCTGCAGGCCAGTCTGACTTCTTGTGGGATGAAGTTCTGCCAGAAGAAATGGGAATGGGAAGGACTAAGACCCTTCAATCAGAAGAGGGAAATGCCAAGCACGTCGCTTACATCATTGCACAAATAAAAACCAGAACATCAGAGTCCTGACAGGAGAGAGAGTGGCGGGTAATGAAGGGTTTTCCTTATGAATGGTAAAACCTAACAGTAGCTGCTGTAGTGTCACGACACAGTTAAACACACCAAAGCTCAATGAGCCCATCTCAGCCTGAGGACAGGGAATCTGGATAAAAGCAGCTTTACCTTGCATGGCATAATGTTCAAGAAACATTTCTGGGATGTGAGGGAAACCTGTAACATACAGCAATTGTCCAAGAAACTGAGAGACTCCATCCCCTGCCAGCTGCAGGAGAGCACAGAGGGAAAGAAGAAGTCCCAATGAAAAGACACCTTTTATTCCAAACACTACAGGGCAGCATTCATACCAGCACTATCACACGTTTGTCAGCCCTTCCACGAGCATCTCCAGCATGAGAAGGCTATATAACCAAGTAAAAATTCCCCGAGTTGGACACTGGCTTGCTGTCTTTGCTTGGAAATGTATCTTCTATCAACACTCACCATCACATGCCTGCCCCACTAATGCTCCTAAGGCAAACACAGCATTCAGAGTGCACCTTCTCTGCTTATTCCCAGCTGTTTCTCTATTTCCCTCATAGCCCTGGGGAGAGGGTGGAGGGGCAGCTGTGAAGATTTACAGTCAGTCTGACTGCAGCAGGGCCATGGTTGGCCTGCTCAGTACATGGGGAAGTTGGGATAGCTGCAGAACACTTTGGTTAAGAGCTTTGCTCTCTGGTCTGTCTATTTGCCTCTACTATCTATTTTACTGAACAAGTTCCTTTTCAAACAACATGCTAAAGACTCCAGTAGCAAAGTGAAAAACACCTTTTCAAAAACTTAAGAAATTCAAGGGGATTTTTTTTCAGACACCAGCTGATTGCATAGATCTTACGAAAAGAAACTCACGATGGCCTTGACAGTTCCAAAACAGGACAGCAGAGCTGGGAAATGAGCTGAGGGGGATGAACATGTATCACTGGGGTAGGGATTGACGTTTGCTTCCCTGTATAGCACTCTAGCCAGCCTCACGTTTCAGGCATGCACGATGGTTATGGAGATCCTGCATAGTCTTGTCTTCAGTAATCTTTATGCTTTGTTCAGTTAAGTGTAGTACTAAAACATAGATGAATATGATCTGTTGAATCAGAGCACAGAAGGACAGCAGAGTCTATTACTCCTGTGAAGGCTTCCCTCACCAGGTATCTTATCCTATGGGCAGATGTCATCTACTTGGACTTCCTCGAGGCCTTTGATACGTTCCTCCACAACATTCTTACTGCTAACCGAGTGAGAAATGGGTCTGATGGATGGACTGTTAGATGGATAAGGAATTGGCCGGATGTCTGTGTCCAAAGAATTACAGCCAATGGTTCAATGTCCACAGTAATGTGGGTGTCCCTCAAAGGTCTGTACTGGAACCAGTACTATATATCAATGATGTAGACAGTGGGACTGAGTGCACCCTCAGTAAGTTTGCAGATGACACTAACCTAAGTGGTGCAGTTGATACGCTTGAGGGAAAGGATGCCATCCAGAGGGACCTTGAAGGCTTGAGAAATGGACCCATGCGAACTTCATGAAGTTCAACATGGCCAAGTGCAAGGTCCTGCACCTGAGTCAGGGCAATCCCCAATATCAATACAGACTGGGGGATGAATGGATTGAGAGCAGCCCTGTGGAGCAGGACTTGGGGATACTGGTGCATGAAAAACTGGTTATATGCCAGCAATGTGTGCTTGCAGCCCAGAAAGCCAACTGCATCCTGGGCTGCATTAAAAGAAGCATGGCCAGCAGGTCAAGGGAGATGATTCTGCCCCTCTACCCCGCTCTTGTGAGACCCCACCTGGAGTACTGCCTCCACCTCTGGGGTCTCCAGTACAAGAAAGACATGGACCTGCTACAGCAGGTCCAGAGGAGGGCCACAAAAATGATCCGAGGGCTGGAACACCTCTCCTATGAAGAAAGGTTGAGAGAGTTGGGGTTCAGCCTGGAGAAGACAAGGCTCCAGGAAGACCTCATTGAGGCCTTTCAATATATAAAGGGGCCTTGTATGAAAGATGGAGAGACTTTTTACCAAGGCTTGCAGTGACAGGACAAGGGGCAACAGTTTTAAATTGAAAGGGAGCAGATATAGATTTATGGCAGGGGTATTGGATTAGATGGTCTTTAAAGCTTCCCTTCAAACCCAAGCTATTCTATGATTACACGATTCTTATGCAAATGTTCATTATTATAAGCATTCAATAAATGTGAGATGTGGAAGTGCAACCAGTGAGAACAAATGTCAAGAACAAGACTGACAGGGAGAACACAAGTTAATAAAATAGTTTGTGTAATTTTTCTTCCATGTTATTAACAGTTATCTACCTTAATCAAGGTAGAAACAGCTTCCTGTGGACCACCAGGAGATACTCCATTGCTTTTTTTTCTTAATAGCTGCCATGACGCACCTCCATGTAGTTAATAGCAGGACAAAGTCATTTTTATCCCTTCCTATTAGACTGCAGCAGCCCTTAAGTCAGATCCCTGTGATCTCAGCCATACAGGCCCCATTGCTATACAGGTATATGAGTATACTTAAACCACCCAGGATAGGGTTTTGAATCTGGCATTTGATTAAGTCAGGCCAAAAATATAATAAGCAAAAAAGCTTGGAAAAGTTAAGTAGAGGCTGTACAATGCTTATGACAATTTATACGCGATTTCTAACTATGTGGTACGTTAAATATCAAATTCTCTTTTTCTTAGTAGCCAAAAGGATGTGTTCACTGATTTAATGTAAACCAGTCCATTACTGTGTCATAAAGAAAACTGAATTACTGTATTAACACTGTTGTCTATAAATTTCCATACACTAATGATGTTTTTTATTCAAAACCAAATGGAAATATAAGCACTATAGTTCTGTGTGGAAAACAGCATCTTCTCCAGTCACGTACCTACAGGACAATCATAGCTTTCTCTCTCACGAGCACTTACACATATGTAAAGCGTCTGACCATAAAAGAGTCATAACAGAGCTTGAAAGTATGAACCTGAGTACTTCCCATGTAAGTAACATTTTAATGCAAATTACTACTGGCCTCCATGCCCTTATCAGTACGAAAATGTGTAAGAGACTTGGAGGGTAGCAGGTGGAGAAAAGAGAAGTGGGGTGAGGGTTCACCTCCTGGATGCTGAGATAAATGCAGGAGTTCCTCATTCTGTTGCTCTGCCTTTTCCGGCAGAAAAACAGACTCCTTCTCCACCTCAGCGCTTCCAAAAGAAGTGAGACCATACCATCATAGGTGGGATTACACCTGGCTTAATTCTGTGAACTCGCTCTGGAAAAGAAGGCTTTCCCATCCTTTCCTAACCCCTGATACTGCCAACTGGGATAGTGGTATCAGAGACAAGTGTAGTGTGACATGTTTCCAGCTCAACAATCCCGGCTCTAAAATCAGGAGTTCTCAGTGTTACATTACAAAATCTTGTTTCTGAGAACAAATATTATAGATATTTCCTGTTCCCAGCTGACAGGCCAATGTATGGCTAAGAAATAAACAGTTCCAGAAGAAACTTTTGTTCAGTAAAACTGAATTAGGCTAGGAGATCAGAAAAGTCACCACGAAAAATAATAAAATAAAAAAAAAATAGAAAATCTCTTCTTAACTTGCTTTAAATGTAAATGTTTACTTCTCTATAACAGGAAGCAGGTATAGCATTTTATTTTCTCTACAGACCCGAAATGCTTTCTTGTTTGCTAATGCTTTTTCAGAGAAACAACAGAATGGAGAGATGCTGGACTATCAATACAGAGAATGAAATGTCCCGCGTCTCTAGAGGTCAGACACAGCACAAGCACTGGCATAATACATTTCCTTACATGGATTTACCACTGTTCCACCGGTGCTGGAAGGATTACCCAAGGGATGGGAGGTCCTTCACAGCCAAGACATTCAAACTTAGATTCATCAATTTAGCCCCTTTAACCTATATTTAAACACAAAAACAAAAAGCCAGTGCCAATGGTAAAAGTCAAGTACTCAGCACTCTTCGGAACTGGACTCTTCCTCTGCTCCCCCTGCTTAGATTAATATATCCAAAATTTTCTTTTACAGTTATTCAAATTATTTGTCCCTCTAATGAAGCTCTCTCGACAGTCAAACTTGCGGCCTAGACACCTGCACAATGGAAACTAGAAAGAGATGATAACCTTGCTCAAAGCTGACCAAAGAGGAAGTGAACCATCATTCTTGTGTTTTTTATTTCCCCATACCTCCCAGTCTGAGACTGCTGACTAAATGGTAAAACGGTAGAGTGAAAAATTGTTCTTAGCCTTCCTTTAGGACTTTTAGCTTGCACGAAGGTTTGCCACAGCAGTGACTTGGGTCCTGCTCTGCACCAGGCCATTCTGCACGCAGCTGCTATACATTTTTTTCTCTGTTAGAGAGGCAGTAGTTGCTTCCTCTTTAACTAGACATGTCTGCCGTTCCCAAACAAGTCATCTCTGAACACGGTACTATCCAAAAAAAGATACAACAATATAGGTGTAAAGCTTTTCATAGTGATTCAACCCTCAGGAAAGAAATCTACAGAACGTTCAAGGCATGACCTCGGACAAAGGTCTTCATGGGGCATGTGACATTCTCGCATTTTGCATTGACAAACACAAGTCTTCTTAGAAGACCTGCTTCTCTAAAACCTTCAGCTAAACTGTAAAGCTAAAAAAATAGTTTTTAATTTAATATTCTGGTAGTGCATAGGGAAAAACATTGTTTTCTTTTGCTTGTTTGGTTATTTTTAACTCTCTTTTCCCTCAGGGAAATCTAATTTTGGCAACATGTGTGGGATGGAGCACTAATCTGCTGTTTTAACATGTGTGTATCTGGAATTTTTGAGCCACTTTTCCGAGGCTTGTAAACCTTCTCAAAATACTGCAAAAAAGAAAGGCACAAGGGATAACCCCCACCAGATGCTAGAGAGACATTCACTGTTCTTGAGGCCTGATTCTACCCTGTTAAAGTACGTACAGTCTAAACAACACTGAGTATCATAGAATGGTTAAGAGTTGGAAGGGACCTGAAAGACATTTATTTCCAAGCCCCCTGCCATGGGCAGGGACACCTCCCACTAGACCACGTTACTCAGAGCCCCATCCAGCCTGGCTTTGAACACCTCCAGGGATGGGGCAGCCACAGCTTCTCTGGGCAACCTGTTCCAGTGTCTCACCACCCTCACAGGAAAGAACTTCTTCCTGATACCTAATCTAAATCTACACTCTTTCTGTTTAAATATCGCTACACTCCCTGGTCAAGAGTCCCTCCCCATCTTTCCTGTAGGCCCCCTTTAAGATACTGTAAGGCTGCTATAAGGTCTCCCCGGAGCCTTCTCTTCTCCAGGCTGAATAACCCCAACTCTCTCAGCCTGTCTTCATAGGAGAGGTGCTCCAGCCCTCTGATCAACTTCGTGGCCCTCCTCTGGACTTGCTCCAACAGGTCCATGTCCTTCTTGTGCTGAGGGCTCCAGAGCTGGATGCAGTACTCCAGGTGGTGTCTCACCAGAGCAGGGTAGAGGGGCAGAATCACCTCCCTTGACCTGCTGGTGACGCTGCTTTTGATGCAGCCCAGGATGAGGTGGGCTTTCTGGGCTGCAAGCACACGTTGCTGGTTAGTTGACATCTACTTGATTATAATAGGGTACTATTCCCACTAATTTCAGGTAGGTGATAGCCTTGGGGTATTAGTGGGACAAGGAGCACAGGGGGAGTATAGTTATGCCCATTCTTGTGTTGCTTTAGAAGACTCAGACTCTTTGAGATAAGAAGCTTAAAGCAGCAGGTGAGTTGAAAACTAGTCTGCCTGGGAATTGTGCTGGTTTAACTTCAGCTATTCTCTCAAACTGGGCTAGTTTAACCAATGCAGATGGCTGCACAAGAAATCTTAGCTCAGTTTAGGCTAGACCAAAATTTGGAAATTGCTTTCTTTCCTTTTTTTTCCCCCATTTTTTTGAGGGAGAAAAACTAAATGCCAAAGGATCTGAGATACCAAGGCTGCCATGTGAGTTGTTCTCATGCAATTAGCATGCGCTGCCCTTCCCAAAGTACCTCATATACAGAGTAGCTTGCAGCCACCAACAGTCAGGCTTACAGTGCAGCCCTTCTAGAAAGCAGTCTTCTCTTCTCTTCTGGACCAGTTTCTGCACAGGTGTCACAGGGAAAGAAAGAGATGCTATAAATGGCTTAATGCTTGGAACAGGGAGCTGTGGAACTGTTCCTCTAGGTCCAACTGTACCCAGTATACTTCCAGCACTGTGCAAGAACAGTAGGACTGGAATGAAAGCTGGATCTGTCAATTCATCCCAGCTTCCAGGCTGGCACAGATGAGCAAACATGCCTGCAGTAAGCACAGGCTCCGAGTTTATACATATTCCAGAAGGGTTCACATACTGACTTGTGAGGAAATCAGACTGATGAGTTATTTTGGTGCTAGTCTGCATGCAAATGAACCCTCACAAACAACCAGACACCAAATTCAGATGTGCTTTTTAGACTAAGTAAATAAGCAGCCACAAAGTCATTTGCAAGGCTTATCTAAACCTGTTTAATCATGCTAGTACAAGCTTGTTTTGAACAAAGGCCTACTCTTAGGAGAAAATGCATCCCCTACCCCCACCAGCTCTCAGAGGGATACACGCACCTTCTCATAGGGGATGGTGGCTGCTAGATTTAGCTTAGCTTTCAGCTGAACTGAAGCTTTCCACATAAACATCCAGGACATGGCCAGTGGTTAATAAACCATAAGCTGCTCCAGAATCCACAGTGAGTCTTTGTGGATTTTGTTAAAAGGCATACTGAGTAAAAACAGTGGAGCAGGGAAATGTAAATGTTTTGCATGAGTCTAGATTCATACTATCAAAATATCCTAAATCAAGTTTATGAAACCTGAAAGGGAGTTTTGAGCTCTCACAGCCCAAGCTGTATCTGCGTATCCACTCTCTGAAGAGAGGCTGACACGACATCTCAGATGGATGGAAAACATTCCATAAGCAACTGCAGAGGGTGTGGTGGCACAGCAGCCTGCAGAGTAGCACAGAAAACACATTGATTCCTCCTGCCTACTGTGCCTCCTATTAGATCCAGCGCACCAGAAATGGCTGCTGTGACTCGGCAGCAGTGAGGGTGGGTTAGAAATTAGAAGGAAACTGGTGGAATATCAAGAAACACTCGTTTTTCCCAAGAGATGCTTACCGCTCACTGCTAACACTGTTAGATCACTCACAGTGGGATTTAGCACCGTGCTTTCTCCTTTCTAGCGCGCCATGCTGCACACATGGATCTGATCCGTGTTTCAGTGTGAAGACAGTCCACTGTCCTTCTGGCTTTAAAGACAGATCACGCAGAAGTACATTTCTGTCTATTTTAAACATTTCTAACACATCCTGTCACTGCAGTAGCTGGATAACAAGACCACAGTATTTAAAGTCTCGGAGAAAAAAATGTCAAGGCCTTTGAAAAATCTCCTGTTTCCTCTTTTCTTTTTTAACCTACTCACTGAGTGATTTTCTTTTTTCTTGACTGACTATTTTGAGTGTTCAACAGCAAGGTATACATTCAAATTGGTATCTTCAGACATAAAAGCCACAGAGGAATATATATCAGTGACTCTTCTCAAAGCCTGTGTATCGATAGGGTGTAGAATCATGTACAAAAAGTACACGTTTATGTCAGACAGATCACATTCGTTAACAAAAACACAAAGCCAACTAGCAGTATGTTCCCAGTCTACTATAAATTACTCAGTCAAATCAAAGCAGCACTAAAATAAGCAATATTTCTGGTCACTTGCACTATAAAGGAAAACAGTTTCTTGGAATTCACAAGTGGAGAGGTCCAATTCAAAGCCACAAATGCTGATCTTAGATCTTCTGAGCATATGTTTAGAGTAAAATAATGCCTGCAAAGCACTGGAGACAAGGATACAGAACAGCTTCTGTAATTGCTTATTGCTGCTTCAAGAGTCGGGCTAAAAAGAGATCAGAATGGTACTTTTCTGAACGAAAGTTTGGAAGGAGGAAACTGTAAGACCTTTTACTCTCCGAGACTATGGACCTGACACGCTGTTAATGCTGAAAGGAGACACACAAAGATCCTTCAGAGCATGCTGGCAGAATGGCTGCCTTTCCAGAGGACAGCTGTACCCAACGTAACAGCACTGGGCTTGTAGGCTTCTGGAGAGGGCATCTGGAGAGAGTGCTGTGGTTGCAAGAGGACTGCCCAGCGCACACCCCGCTCCAGCGACTCCGAACTGGCAACCAGGCTCTCTACGGCAAGCAGCTCAGCACAGACCTGTGCGACTGTAAATTGTGTGGGTGGGCACAGGGCAGGGACAGAGTAAGGAAAGCATAAAAGTGGCTTAAAACAACTGTTCCTACCCTCACCCCCACTCCTTTCCCATGCCCAGCAGAGTGATGGGTATAGAAATAGCTCTCCTTCATCGACGTGCTTCACAGGCACGTGCTTGGAAGTTACCAGTTAATTCACATAAGAAACACAGACAGGCCAAACTTTGTAACACAGCTTCTTTTAAATGGTTGGGATACTGCTACAGAGACATTATTCAAAGGCAGCTATGTACAGCTGATATTTTAAGAAGCAGCTTCCAAAAGATCTCTGTTTCGTGTCCTATGATAAGGCACATGACCAGGCACGTCATTCTGTAAGGGCGGCAGGGGAAGAGTTTAGCAGTGTGGGAAAGAGAGGGTCAGGACTACATAATCTATTTGTTTGTTTTCCTGGTTGAACAACAGGGCTGCAGAATGACACAGAACCAAAAAGCTATAAACATAACTGAGAGTTGTTCTGCTGAGTGCGGTGGTAATATAAAAATGTGAAAGCATTCTTGTCCAATGCATGAACAGATTGGGATGCAGGCCCTACAAGAGATTTGGGAACCAGCTTCTCTGAGGTTGGCCAGCTTCCGGGAATCACACTTCTAGTGCTGAATTGCGACTCTGCTGCCAGGAAGCCGGGGATCTTGATGTAGAGTCTTGATGTAAGAGGATGGTCAGCATTTGGTGCAAGAAAATTTTGGTTTTCCAAAGTATTTTATGAGATCTAACAATAAGCTCTCTTCAGTTGTGGCAACTTAAGACATACCCAGATAGAAACTGAACCTCACTCCAAAAAACGGCATCATCTTGCTATTCCATGCTACTTGGCTGTGGGCCTACTACTCATCCAACATTTCCCTGGTAGCTCCCTCCATCCCACTGCTGAGTGTCTTTCAGCAGGGCAACACCTTCAAGAACCAGTAAGAGCCTATCCCTACTAGTATGGGGTGAGGAAGCTAATGCTGCTACATGAATTAACAGTGTGCTCAGACAGATTTTGGCCAGGACTTTAAGGAGGATGGCAAGTATTCTGCTGAATAACTTTTGGGATGCTGTTACAGAGAGGCTCTGTGATGCTGCAGCTGCTGAGGACTTGGTACTTGCAGGTGTGCACTTTGCCTACAACTTAGTTGATGCAGGAACCCAAGCTTGGGTATTTCTTGCTTTCTCAGCTATTTTAAGAGAGGGGAGGTAGTCACATGTGGTTTTCTTAAAAGCTCTTGTTCAATACTTGACTTCTTGGGGCCCAGGTCTGTTTTCATTGGAATAAATGAGCTTTCTGTCATTGACCCCAGTTTAACCCCTGACAATTTATTATGGACCTCACTGCTATTGTTGCTAGGCATCTTGTGATCTAAAATTTATTTTAAAAAAATATTTATCCACATATTTTGGAGCACAATTCTGAGATAGAAAAGTTCCATAATCATCTATGTAATAGAGAGAACTAAGATACAAAAGGAGGATGGGCTGGAAATGCAAAGTGGTTAGGTGTCTAGAAACCTGACAGTAAGTATCTATATGATAACTGATTTCCTCAGTAAAGCAGGGTATGCTAAGCAAGCCATGCCACCTATACCCTGATACGCTGAGCTACTTGGCACATAAACCTAGCTTTGCTTCCCTAGGTAGGCACTGTTTCCTCAGCCTTCTTCCCTGACGGGGCCCAATTCAATCTCCGATAAACTTTTTAACCTGTTTGAGGAGGAAATGGCACTTCCACTCACTTTCACGCAACAGTCTAAAGGTTACAGGTCTCGACAAACCCTACAAAACCCAGGCTTGAAGGCTTTAGCTGCGTATTTTGGATCAGCAATTTATACCTCAGTGAGTATGCCAAACACAAGATTGCAGTTGTACTCCCTCCTGTTTTTCCTACTGTTTTAATGCATGCACGTGTTCGCTAGTTAAAGACAGAAGAGTCACTCCCCAGCTGATGGCTCAGGCACATATCTAGGTGTCACTGCTCCCAGGAGCAGGGGAGTCTGTAGGGTTGGCAGATCCCTGAGTCTGTAAGGTCAGCAGATACCCTTGAGAGGGGGGAAGCCCACCAGCTTCCGGGAATCACACTTCTAGTGCTGAATTGCGACTCTGCTGCCAGGAAGCCGGGGATCTTGATGTAGTGTAAGGGACTCCTCCGGGCAGCAAGGCTCTTGAAAGCCAGTCTTGTGATGATCTGCACTTGGACATACCAATTCCTTTCACTGTGTTTACCAACACCTCCTGCTGTGTGTCAGATGGTCTTGGATCACAGAAATCCAATCACCTGCTGTGGATGAGTGGAGGAACTGGTGCCTTCCCGAATCTCCCTTTGAGATAGAGCTGGGATGTACCCTTGGCTTATAACTGTACCCCAAACACAAAAGCATCCCTGTATTCAGTGGCCTATATGCAATCTACAGTTTTTGTCCTACATAACGTGGCTGAAGTCACGTAGGAAGTCTACACTGGCAGAGAACTGGGACACATCATCTGAGTACCTCCCTGAAGCTCTACCCACTGGGAGAAATTTCCTCAGAGGGGGAACAGGATGGGACATTTGAGAAGCAATTCAATTAGCTTCTTTGAAACAATCGGAGGTTTTGAAACATTTGGCCCGTAGCTGATTAAGCATCTTGCCATGGTGGTAGCTGCCGTGTCATGTCTCAATTCTATGTGGAAATCACTGATGATTAAACGTGTCTTTATCTCATGTTTTTACAAGCCATTCAGAGAAAGGATCTATCTACCATAAATAATTATTTGGAAGGCACATTGATTTTTATCCTCAGTTAGATTGCAACTTCATTAATGCTGATCTACCTCAGTACAGCTATAGGCTTCTGTAGTTACCTTTGATCACAGGGGTAAGAGCAGCAGCTCCCATTATTTGCAAAATCTCTCAAATAAGAAGAGATACTAGGAAAAAAGATGTAGCTGAGTTCTAGAAAATAATTTATTTTTTTCCTGACAAAATACAGGAAACCGGGGTTAGCTGGCAAGCGGGATGGGAGAGGAGGGCATATAAATAAATACTATTTCAATAAGATTATTAAAGAAAGTAGAACTTCAGGTAATTTCCTCTAATTCTGCTGACAGTAACTGATCTAGATTTTGTTTTGTTTCAAAATAGTGCTGTTGGGGAGAGATAAGCACAGAGAGAGAGCAGTAAAACACGTTTTCAGCACAGACACCTCCCAAATGCATGCATGCTGTCCCTTTAAATCTTACTAGCTTTAATACTCCAAGTGCTGGAGGGATATTCTGCAACATGGAGTTTCAGGCAAAATTCCTAATTGAAACTGATCTGGTTTGCAGGCAGGAAAAGTAGTTGTTTATATTTAAATATCTTCTCACTGGGCAGTTAAAATGTGTTTTCAAAAATCAAGCTACAATAGAAGCCATTAAAAACCCCCAACATGTTCCAACCGCACACAATTGCCCCAAATAATTCCTATTCAAATTCAGGGAAAAATTATGGTAAAACTTCTGATACTATGATGAAGTCAGCTATTGGCAAGTGCTAGCATTTTAATGACAACCATAACAGTAATTCATTAGTAGTACTAGAAGAAGCACATTTCGCTGTTGTGAAGTGGATCGGTGAACAGCTTACCTGAAACAAATTCTTATCTTAAATGAGAATTAGGAATGGTGACTTACCAGCTCTAAGAACCTCCTCACCACCTGTCTTTGTTTTAAGTTAGTTTCACCATCCAGGTTAGCTGTTTCTATATGGCACAGCCCATCGGGATCACTTGAGGAGAGCAGCAGTATGTCAGCAGGTATAATTTCATTACAGCGAAGCTGCACAAAGTCTCCGACTTTCACTTCTTTCCAGTATCTGCTTATATATTTCTTCTCATTTCTGGAAAAAAAAGACATTTACGGGACATATATAAAAAAAAATGCATAGACCAGGGTGCTTTCAATAAGATCTGGTTTGACTTGTAACAGGAGTAAAGTGCCTTTGGAAGGTCCTCAGGTGCTCCGCTGGGAAAAGGCGATGCAGATGCCAGGAGGCCACTTCCCACCGACTCAGAGCCAGCTCTGAGTTCCCAAGATGATCTTTTAAGGCTCAGAGGACCACATGTGGACATTGGACCTGGCAAAGCAGGGTAAGGAGGAGCTTAGCACACTCTCCCTCCCTCCGTGCTCCAAGCCATCCATCTAACCCCATGAAGGGCAGGGGACTGCTGTCCATGCCAGGTGAAAAGGTGTCATTTTCAGGGCAAGGGGGGAACTGAGAACAGGCTTGGGCACAGGGCACCTGCTTCGCAGGGCTACTGAACGTCCTCCATCACGCAGCACCTTCTGATGCACCCTCTGATCGCTTCCCCTTGTTCCCTCCTTCCAAGAGGGACAACCTTTGTATAGTGCTGCACCTGATATTTTGATGAAGGAGCCAAAAATCCCTAACTGAAAGGAACTTCCACTATTCATCATTAAACCTAGAATTACAAGGACACGTCATGTAGAAAAACGCAGTCCCAACTGCTCTACTGGGAAAGGGCACTGCCATTTCTTTTAAATATTTCTGCAGTATTTCCATTCTAGCCATAGCACCACCAGATACATAGCTAATTTCTGCTTAGTTACACTGAACCTTTTATTTTGGTGTATAATTTCTTTGTCAACTCAAAGACTTACTCACCTGAAACACTCCAATGTGTATGTTGTTCACTTAGGTACAGCCACTAAACCTCTCTAGATTTAAAAATCATGCTAGTTTGCTCTTCTTTTATTTTTTAACTTTTTCTTGAGAGCAAGAGGAGGGAGGAAGAGGTGATTGCTTAATTAATTCTATGTAAAATTCAAGGTTTTAGTTTCATGACACCCACAGACTCATGTGCTTTCTTGGCATTTGTGTAAATTGCATTCTTCTGTTGCATCTTTGAAAGAAACTAATTTCAAAACAGCCCCAATATTAGCTTGGTGAAATACCTCCTGAAAACAGGAAGCTGCTATTCTGACACTTTTCTAAGCTGTCAGAGGGCCTTTTGCTGTGCGAGCACCGAGATGGCTGTCAGTGCTGCACTGTCACTGTCACCAGAGAGAGTCTCCTGTGACAGCACTTGAACTGGCAGAATGGGATTCTGATGGGGGTGGGGAGAGGTGGTGGCTATTTTGTGTTCTTCAAAGTTTATTATTTTAAAATACATTGCTTTCTGTAGTAACGACAATAGATTTGTAACTAAGTGGAAACACGCAAGTCCTGCCAACGTTGTTACTTTGGACTTACTGATAGTAATGCCATGCCTAATTCATCCTTGTCGTGCCTTCACTGCTGTTATAGGGATTAGTAACTTAATTGGCTTTTATTCATGTATTTAGCCTAAATCCCAAACAATAATGTGTCAGGTAGCACAACAAGGATGTTCTCAGATCAGGTTTTACCTCCCAGAATTTCTTCATTGTCCTTTCCTAACATTCAGTTTATAAAGGGAGGAATGAAAATTACAGCTGTGAGTTCTATTTTGATAAAGCCTGAAAAGGATAAATAAGAGCCAAGTATAAAACACGATAGTCTAACAAGAGCAGGTAATACACATACTAGGTGCTGAAATTACACATTCCCTTCACACTCAGGCTGAAACTAACATTTAACTTTTTCCGCTAATGAGTATGAATTGCTTTGAAACCTTAGTGTGCTGTAACGTAGTACAAATCACCACAGCGCAGACCTGAAGGCTTTGTTAGCCATGAAATCTGTAACTTCAAATCCCTTCACATGTGGCCGTTGCTCTTCATCCTTTTTAATTTATCTGTGACATCGGGTGATGTTCAAATGCATGTATAATGAGTAGCAGTACAGAAGTATGATCAGGATAAAAATAGCAAGTAGTCCCATACTATGCTATAAGCACTACAATTTTTTATTTAACTTCTATTGTTTGAGAAGCATTGCTATTTTAGCATTTCCTCATCTCTCACATGCTTAGCAACTGCCACAACTATATACACTGTGGCAGGAAGGGTGGGTATCGAGCAACACAAGGCCAAATGCCTCTGCTGGGATAAATGAAGCTGTTCAGACTGGCGAAGAGAAGGCTGCGGGGAGACCTTATTGCAGTCTTTCGATATACAAAGGGGGCTTATTAGAAAAACAGAGAGAGACTTTTTACCGGGGCTTGTAGTGACAGGACAAGGGGGTAATGGTTTTAAACTGAAAGAGGGTAGGTTTAGATGAGACATAATGAAGAACATTTTTCATGGTGAGGGTTGCGCGACACTGGAACAGGTTGCCCAGAGAAGTTGTGGATGCCCCACCATTGGAAGTATTCGGACCAAAGTCAGGTCGGGTAGGGCTTTCAGCAACCTGATATAGTGAGGGATGTCCCTGCCCATGGCAGGGGTGTTGGACTAGGTGATCTTTAAAGGTCCCTTCCAGCCCAAAGCATTCTGTGGTTCTGTGAATCTATGAATGCAAGAGCTCCTGCACATGCACCAGGGCCCCGGGGCAGAGCCTCCTTCATCAGACACACAGGAACAATTTGGCCCAGTGCTCCACTTGATCCGCTCTCGGCTAACAAGGGCCAGTAGTGGATGGAAAATTACTATCTGCATGGAAAATTAGTTCCTAATCCTCTTCAGCCAGGGTTGGTCTATGTCCTCAAGCACAGCTCTGAACTCAGACTTGTCTCATTGCTGCCAGTGAGTCGCCACTGCAAGTATTCTCTGCACAGTATAGCACAATACTCTTTTCAGATGGTGTGATTCAGATACCAGATGCAGTATAAATACATCAGTCCTTTAGGAGCATTCTTTTATCACGCTCAGCCTGCTCTTCTGAACAGACAGGTTACCTCACCTCAAGAGAACTGTGATACCTCTAGCCAAGTGACCCTGTTGATACAGCTACAATTTTGTCATTGACTGCTTCAGAGACAGGACTTTGTCATCCGAGTTTTGTATCGCCTACGAAATGTTTATTCTTGCTGTTATATTGTGCCTGTAAATTGCAGAAGTTATATGATATAGAGAGCTAGGAATGCCACACTTAGAAGAGAAAGCTCTCCTTTGTGTTTGTAAGGTGTAGCATACCAAAATACTTGGTTCAAATTTTATTTGAAGTGCAGGGATTTGAGCAGTTTTGCCTCAGTGTGTCCTCAGACATTACTTCCCAGTCCCTCCTCAGAAGGGACCCCTCCCACGTCTCTAATGGTGTATATTACATTGGCCTGCTGTGATAGAAAACCTGAATTAAACGCAGTATATCCATGTGTGGGTATATGTGCATCATTACGTGCTTGGTGTTGTTTTCAAATGGTTCAGTACACTTTTCAACTTCAGAGCAAACACAACATTTAAGCAGATGCTTCAGCTGAGCTCCTCACAGTAATGGCCAGGTTTGGGGAAACCAACAGTTCAACACACAGGACTGGAATGAATACCGGATCCCAGGGACCACCTCTTTGCACCTGCAAGGCATTTACGTATTGGAGACCACCCTATGTCCTCTTAGAGAATATCAACAAAATGCAGCAACGTGGGTACTCTTTACTCATCCAACAGTCAGGATGATTTTTCCTGGCAGAGTCTCCTGTCTCCATTTACCTGGTAGGTGCTTCTGAAAGGCCTTCCTGTCTCTGGTCTTTAATATCCTAAAGTCATCCGCAGATTTTGCTGTCTTTCCTTTTATAATTGCTCAGCTGATATATTAATGTTTCAAACACAGATGCTTTGGTCTATTTCTCTGGGATCCTGCCATTTATTCACGCTTTGTCCTGACTCTATCGCTACTGTGTGGTCAATGACAGTCCTCTGCGGCCTCAGCGCAGGGCTTCAGGCACTGTTCGCAAGGGACTCTTCAACAAAAGCTTTTGGCAAATTTAAGTAAACATCATACGACCTCCTGGAACATTTTGTTGAAGGGCTCAAAGAATTCTGGCAGGAACACAGGACTGGAGGCAGCATCTCAATTAGTGGGACCAGCCCCCTTCCCACAGTCTCAGGAAACCCTGACATGGATATTTAAGCTAGAAGCTGACTCCCTATGACTCTAGTTCTACCTGCCCTCACTTATCACAAGTCTGAAGATACGTTTTAGTACCTAAGGTTGATGTTACAAGAAGCCAAAGCTGCAAACTGTGATGAACCACAGGAAGAGGTCAGAGATATTAATTCTGTTCTTTCAAACTTGAAGAGTTAGATAAAAGTCTTCCAAATCAATATGCCGTCATGAACTACTGCTATTCTGCAAAAAGAATAGATGCTGTTCGTACTCTCCAGTTAAATCACCATGATGAACTATTAATTTCAGACAGCTATGCCCAGCTACTGTAACGTGTTGTGACAGGCTCACGTATTAAAAATGTCCAGCCTCCTGCACACAACCTTACCCTTATCACCGCATTTGCATGCAAAGAGCATATATATCAGCTGTGGTTTAAACCCATAGTCACACAAATTTTCATGCTCCTCTGCCACAATCAGAAGCAGAACTTGCCAGTGCTTTCACTTTTCAAAGCGTATCTTTACAGGTAGACATTGACTGAAATCTAAAGGTGGATGGCTAAAAAGTCGCTCGGCACAGCTGCGTTGACATTAACACTGTTAGCCAAGGGCAAGTGTGGCCCTAGCAGCAGTCAAACTCCTCTAGAGGTTGATGTTCCTCCTCTGCAACAATGAAGTGCGATTATCCCAGCATATCTCCTTTTGAACGTACAAGGGAAAGTCTGCAACATCCTTTCAAGTGCATGAACGTAGAGAAAATTACTTTAATTGCTACTGAAAATTTGTATTAGTCTACCTACCACATATATTTGGCCTATGCTCTGTTTTGAAGCAGGACAGCCTGCAGGTTTGTGCCAAATTTGAGATTGGCTTTGGTTAACAGCAAAAACTAAACTAAACAAAAAATATAATTTTTTTCCTTAAATTTCAATATTAAATTGAAACTCAGAAATTACATTTTCTTTTCCCATTAATCATGCTTTTCCCTCTTCTCCTTTGCAGTATGAGCTGATAAAGATCATGCCCATAATTTTGCTTTTCTGGCCATGCAGACATCAGTTTTTATCTACAAAAGATTTCAAACTGTCTCTATTAAAGCATTACATAAATCTTTCCTTCTTACGGATAGCTTTTAACTGTTTTGGTATAGTGAAGAATTATTCAAAATGACCATACTTAAAGGGAGATAACAGGATTACATATACATGAAATTTAAGAGGAATCTTCCCTCTTCTCTTTATTTTTTTGTTGGGGTTCTTTTTGTTTTTGTTTTAAGTCTGGGGAAAATACCACAAGCAGTACTTGGCAGGAAATGTGAAGGCCATGAAGCTGTAATCTGTTCCACTTGTGCAAGGCCTGCATACTAGAAATTTTGTATGTTAAATTGAGAAGATGGGACTACTAGGCAATTATTTCTTGCTTCCTGTACTTCTCCACTGACAAAAATTACAGTTCATGAGTGGGAATGGCAGATGGAGATTTGCTCCACCAATTCCAGTAAGTGGTTGGGGCATCTGTGCTTCTGTGTAACGCTGCCCTAACTTAGTCCCAACATAGGCTCCCATATTCATCTCAGCAGGGCTTGTAAAAGATGTTTAGCAAAAGATGAATGTTCTCTTGTACCTTTTGGGAAGCTCAGTCTGGTTTACATGGCATACCCTACACAGTTGCAGCTGCAATCCAGAGGTTTTTAAGCCTCTCAAAACATCCAAATGAAGTGTTGTTTCCCAGTCCAAGCCCATCCGTAGACCTGCTTTTGAAGTAACAATCGTCTTCACTTCAAAAGAAATCAGACTCCGTTGCCTTCCCTGCCAGCTGAGGTTGGTCATTGAACCAGTAGGCTTTAAAAGAAACACAGCAAGAAATTAAATCTGTGGAAGAGGAAAAGCCCTTCAACAAAAGACAGGTCAAAGAGGTTGTTGTGTAAGTACAAGGCATACTTTAGAGCTGCTCTTGAGAGCTCTCAAGTTCTTTAAAGCCAGGTCCTTCCTTTCCATCTCAGGAGGCAGAAACAGAGTGGGGTAGTGCAAAAGAATGTATCGGGTACATCTCTGTTCCCAGTGACTTAAAACATGTTCATATCAGTTGGGTACAAGTGCCGTGACAAGTCTCCTGGTTAGGACCAAGCTAATTAAAAAAAACTTGAGGCTAACTGGCAGGGCACAAGCAGAGCCGCAACTCCTGAAGGAGCACCTCAAACTGTATCGCAAACACAGAAGCCTCACTGCAGCCCAAACTAGCTTTAGGGAGGCTTCAGCATCCAGCTGTTTCTCAACAGGTCCTTCATGCTTAAACAGTTTTCCCAAATTGTTCTTTCCCTCGCCTGGGCTGGAGACCTTGCCTTCAATCCACCTCTCCTCCTGACACTCCTGCAGATGTGGAGAGGGTTCACACTAACTGAGCCCATAGTGCTCTACTAACACTTTGGTGGCAAGCAGAGATTTTGCATAACTCATCACAGGCTACAAAAGCAGAGCTGGTGGACAGCACTGGAATACGTGCACAAAACTACTGTGTTACACCCAGTACTAATAACGATTTGAAAACTACAGGTGTAGCAGATCTTGGAGTTTAAAAACAAGAGCTCTCTATGAGATCAAGGCATATATTACACAAAGTCTGAACACGCTCAGTATCTACGGAAACGAGTTGAGAACCATTTGGGTACAATTACAATGTTGTGGCAGAATGAAGGAAAAACATGTAGCATAAGTTAATGCCAAAGCAGGTTACATAATTCCCAGAATATGTCTCCATTCCACCACAAATGATAACATCTGTTTCCATGAAAATAAATAATTAAGAGGCTCTGAATCTGATATTAATCAGACAAAACAGATCAACAGAGTGTGTTTTCGAGAAATGTTTAAGAGAACAAAGTCTCTCCATGACCGAAGTTTCTAAATAGACCCCTTCATCTTCACATTATTTTAATGGCACTTGAAAGTCTTATTGTTTTCATGGACTTCAAATATTCTTTTTTTTTTTTTATTAGCAAGTGCAGTTGTACATCACAGTTGCTAGAAGCAAATACGTATGCAACGATAAGGCATAAAGGTGCCTTTATTAAATTCACACTTTCTGAAAACTGCTAATTTTTCTGTTACAAGTCAAACTTGCTATGAAAAAAAAAATGTACCCAGGAAACCTCAGTGATTCAGGTTTATAATGTGGAGGTAATAATTTAAATTCTCTTGGCAGTGTTATCTCCATTATACCTCATGTTGAAAGAAACCTCACTATTGTTCACTATAATGAAACGTTTACTACCTGGAAAAAATGATTTTTCAGCCAAGAAACTTGTTGTTGCGATAACAACATGAAACATGAAAGCAGAACATGTAATGAAACTTTACACAAACTGAAAAAAGAAAAAGCTGTCTTCCACAACTTCATTTTATAACTCTAAGACTGTTTCAGAGAGACATATAGTATTAATTTTAAGCAGTATGTCTCTTGACGCTCCTATGTTTACTGCCAAAAATGCTAATAAACTCCTGTCACTCTTCCAGTAAACAGATATATTGGGAGAGAAGACTATCAATTGCTTATAATTAGCAGGATGGATGGGTAATGGTTAGTATTGAGGCTTCCTAAGCAGATATTACACAAAGGGTGGGAGAAGTGGGAGAACGGCCTGGATGTAACTTGCATCCAGTCCTATAGATGTTAAAGCCCATGAGTCAGACACCTCCATACTAAAGCCACAAAGGTTTTGATAGTTTGATATGTGAGAACTTCTCTTCTGAACAAAGCAATGCAACAGGCGCTTGTCTTCAGATGCCTCCTTTCTGAGCATCACCAAACGCAACCTGTGCACTTGACAACATTACTTGCTGGTACCTAGAGCAAAAATCCACAGATGCAAAGGAGACAGCTACCTCAGTAGTGGCCCCACAGCCAGGTAAGGTTCTCATCCTGAATTTCAAGGCCATAACAGATATTTAGATTGAACTTTACTGTGGTGTCCCAAGCCACTGCAAAAAGATTCACCTGGGCTTGGTGCTGTGCAAACATAGAAAGAGAAACAACCCCCTGTCTGAAGGGAACCCACACAGATTACAGATACCCAACGACACAAATCTCCTGTATCTGTGCCTGCTTCCCAGACAAGTAAAGTAAAAGAGGAACTCTTCCAGGGCAGATGTTGGCTGCCAAATTTTGATAAGACATAAGCTCTGTGTACAACACAGAGTCCTTGGGTCCTTGTCTCTGAATCAAGGGACCCTTCCAGGTTCCTTGTCCTCTAAACCAATACTTAATGACATGAGGACACTTAGGAAAATGGAGTGTCTAAAATTCAGGTGCAAGCTAGAAGCATAAATCCAGTGGACTAAATCCTCCACCCGGTGCTCTCCCAATGCGTTTAAGCCAGTGCAATCAGGCGACCATTCCAAGGGAGCTCTTCATATCTTAATGGTACATCTTAAAAGGTAAATTTAGCATGACCCTGCAGAGTTAATGAAGGAAATCCCATTCTTGAACAGTTTCAGACACTTTAATGGAAGTTTTTTTCCTCTCATTCCTCTGGTTCTACACACCTGCCTGATTAGATCTCAGGTCTACCTGACCTAGGCTGTAAAAATGTATTAATATATATAGCAATGTAAAGAACTGCTAAAGAAAGTCCTAAATACAACAGTTTTTATTTTAAAAATCATTCCAGTTCTTTTAGCTAAACATGTAACAGTTGAAAGAATTTCTATCAGGAAAAGTTTTTCCTGCTATTTACATGCACAGCCCTGATGGAGGTGTTCACTGATACTCAGTTTGGGAAACTATTTTTCTCCACATAACTGTGCCACAGAAACACATCTCCTTTAAAGCTCTAAAGCTCACAAGTTATCTAATCACTGCACAAAAGCACTCTAAAAGTTAACATAGTTCAGCTACTTTATGTTAACAAGTCAATTAATGAAAAGAACGTTAATAATTCACCATTTTCACATTTAACAGGCAAAATCAAGATCTCAGACTGAAGTATAAGTGTTTGATCTTCTCCAGTTCCTCCTGAAAATTATAAAGTTTTACATTTTCCTTCCATTTCTTTTCTTGTCTGGGTAACATCCATCCATGACATCCATCTCATCTGGATGTTCTCATCTGTTCTCAGCTGGACAATATAAAGTTCAGGCTGACGACAGGAAAAACATTTACCTATCTGAATACCAGCTGAGATCTCAGCGGATCCCAGGGTACAATGCTCACATTCCGAACAACCGAGATGATGCTTTGGATGTTGTTGTCTCTAAATTTCTCCTGGCTGCAATTTCAGAAATTAGCTTTAGCTCATACACCGGACTTTACTACTTCCAGTGCCACACAAAACTGAACTGGTAATGATCAAAAAAAAAAAAATTAGAAAAACCCTTTTGGCTGTAATATTAGTGGAGGAGTCTTCTACAATAAACCAAAGTCAGATGCTACTGTATATTTGCAGAACATGTTAACAGTTCTTTCTACTCTGAAACTGAGGTGCAAGATAGTATAATATGTGGGTTACTGATTTGCAAGGATATTGGAAGTATGTTTGATTGTACTTATTTGTCAATTCTCATGAACTTTATTTAAATCTAGAGTTACTAAGTAAATACTTTCCCCTCTCTGTCAGAGAAGATGCATTCAATGGAGATTGCATAAACAGGGAAACCTCAAACTCAGGCACACCTCTGTTGACACTGAGAGGTACAGAGGGAGATTTAAGGTGCTATCCTGCATAAAACTGTGGTTTGTCTCCACCTCTATTCAGTCAGATGCCTGCAGCAAACACCTCCAGGCAGGTACAGCAAAGTGGGCAGTTTTACCTGGCAGTCGTGGATGCCTGCTGGCTAGCAGGCAAAGCAAACTGGACACATCTGTGCGCTTTTGTGATGGTGATGGAAGAAAAGTTTGGCAGGATTTGTACGCAAACATTGACCTTACCTTGAATTTGCCAACTTGCGAATAAAAGCGGCCCCAGAATATTCAAAAGTTGGCCAAAGGGTGTATCACAGTAGCATCTGGCAAACTTTTGTTGAACTTTTGTTGATCAAACTTTTGTTTTTGTATGCTGCTTTTAGAGCCCTGTCACTGGTATAACTGGCTGCCCTATGCCCCAGTACAAATTCCCAGTGGGGTGAGATAACGCTTCACTTGTGAGCCACTGCTTATGCCCCATCACACTTATGTCTTCCTAACTGGCTGTGGCTCAGCAGAAAGGAGGTTAGCAATTTTGGGGTAACTGGGTTCCCAGAAGTTTCTTCCTAACCTGGAGGAACAGAAGGGTCAGCTAAGAACCTGAAATATGAACATTAAGATCTTTTTATTTAAAGCCTTTTTTTTTTAGTATTTACCTTTTATCTTATCTTTGTTGCTATTTCTCCATGCAGTTTTTTAAACACAAGAGCTATGCTCAGAAGAGACATCTCTATCACAGTAACTGAACCAAACACTGAAGAGCTGGAGGTTGCTGCAGTGCTCTCACCAGCGCTTGTACTGGTAGCCAGAGTGGAAGAACTGCCTGACATTTTTAATTTAGATCTACAAAGTCACTCTGTGAGAAGCAATATCAGTATAAACCCCTGGGGAGCCCCTAATGTGAAGCATAAACATCTATCTCCAGCATCAGCACATCCCCAAGAGTAAAGGAGCAGTAAAAGGCATTACAACTCAGAAGAATCCTAATTCTTCCATGGAGCTGGCAGGAGAATAGGCCTTAACTTGTACTTCGGGCTGATCTGAAAAGCACAGCTGACGTTTTAAACATAGTGACTTATCTTAGGCTATATGTAGCCAATTTCGCTATATTTAGCTGCTCTCAGGTTATGTAGCCTGTCTTTACGTTTCTGGATCACTGCTTGCCCCAACAAGACAAGAATACTAATGCAAGGAAAAGCAAACAGCCTCAGGCTGTATCTTAGTTCTAAGAGATGTTTAAATTACTGTATTGTTCTCAAAACGAAACAATCTGAAAATCTCTAAAAATCTGGTATAAAATAACAACAAGGCCACATCTAAACTGGGACCTGGGAACACTTCCCAATATTCATGACCGAGTACACACCCTGGGTTAGATCCTACATTAGATTGAAACCAGGGTGTGCATGAGCCTCATTTTGCCGTGCTCTATGTCCTAATGCGGTCTGAATTCAGCCTTATAAAAGGCTGTCTTACAGAAATTCGTAGAATATAAAAATGTCCCTCACTTCCTTCACAGAAGAATTAGAAGACCAAACTCCCTGCAAATCATATGCAGTGATATGAATCTTTGAAGGTTTGAGTCAAAACAAGTACGTCTGCAGATGCAAATTTTATATTCAAAATTCTTGGTGAAAGTAAATAATAGAGATCCATATTGAAGAAGCGAGAACCACAAAATGCAAAGTTCTACTATTTAAAGGAAATGTAGGATGCCTTTAGCAACATTTGAGTAGTTCAGATTCAACAACTTGACTACTGTTGGTACCTACACATAAAAAATTCAGGATAAGAATTCATTTAATGTTTTTGATGTCAATTTGACTATACTGAGAGCCCCTGTTTTCACACTATCTGTTGCTTCCCCCGAATTAAAGATGTTGGTCTTCATCTTATTAATATTCCATCCTTACTGGTGCCAGTCAGTGAATGTAGTTGAGTATGAAATACTAAACTGGAATAATACTTTCTTTTTCACAGAGGTAAAGGCACTCCACTGATTTACAATCAAAATGGCTATGAATTATAGTCATCCCAACGGAATTGTGAGAGACAGTCAGCTAACACAGACAGTACATCTCAAATGGTTAACATCATAGTTATTCAAAGGCCTTGTATTTAAAGAGCTCTTCAGGGAAGCAAGTCATCTTTGCCACTTGTCCACAACTACTGAACTATCATCAATAAAAAGGGCAATTTATAAAGAATGACACACCATCAATATACATTTTGATAGCCTATTTCCATCAGTTAACTAGTCAATACATTTTCACAACAAAGTATATCTTTCCATAATAATTTCTATAATAACTCTCCACACTTCAAAAAAATCATTGAGGCGGTTATAACCTGACTATTTTCAACAGCTTGTTGGTTGTCAGATGTGTACATATTTGTCCATATTTAAACAAAAACATGCACACTTACAAATATAAATACTTCTTCACTATTGCCCTGTTACAAAGAAATAGTGCCATTTGTGAACACTGTTTCATGGAAGCTCTTTTTTAATTCCTTTTTGAAGAAATGAAATTCTAAGCGGGCCAATTAAAGGAAAGGATATAGTGCTTTGATTCTTTTTACATGAAAGGGTTACCTCATCAAGCACAATCTTTCTTGGTAATTACTAAATAAATTATTTGCAAATATTATTCTCACAAATAGAAAAAAAAAAATGTTCGTGCATGATTTTCACTTACTGTTCACTGAACTCCAAAACTAGGCTACAAATCTTGGCTCAAATTCAGCAAGGTACCTAAATATATGTCTAAATGCAGGCGGAAAAGCACTCTTTCTGGCCAAACTCCAGAAGGAAAACTTCTCTCTAGTTCGCAATCATACCTTCCTTGGGGTAGGTATACTCAATAAAACATTGAAATTCAATATACTAGAAAAAAATAAATTTCAAGGTCTTTACTGCAGCCGACAGAAGAAAGTGACTGGCTGCAGACAACTCCGTCTTTGAAACACCCAGAAACCAAGCTTAGAGCAAGCAATTACAAAGAAAGTATTTATTGAAAGGGTTTGAATTATGGAGGGGGGAACAAATAGCCTAAAAGAGCTTGTGAGATCTGAAACACTTCAGCAGGTGGCAGGCCACCCTGGTCATGGGCAGAAAAAGCATCACTCAGCAACCTGGAACGTATTGAGACCAAAACATTTTGTGTCACAACCTCTAGGCAGAAGCTAGCTTAGAGAGGCAGGAACATCAGTTTTAAAGCTGAACTTCAGTCCGATCGCTCAATGTGCTATTCCAAATTAAACCAATCTAGTCCTGCAGATAAAAGTAGCAGACCAAACAAAAGAATTTTTTACCCTGAACCCTTCTCACACAAGTCTGTAAGAAATTCAAAAGGAAATTCAAAAATTTGAATTGCAGCTTTTTAGAGAGCACACAGGTCTTCAAATTACCTGAATTGTAACACATTCAAAGTCCAATTCTTAAACTTCCTTTGCAGAATTTTCTCTCTCCCTTGTTCATCACCATTTTAATCTCTATGACTCAAACATATAACTGAGGGTTATTTTTCACTCCTCCTCTCCCCATCATAAAAAAAAAACCCACATCTTAAATGTGTGCCTGCCTTTCTCCTCCTAATGCCAAACTCTTATCAAGATGCTTACTGCCAGTCTTGCCCACATCCTTTTTCCACAATCTACAATCACTTTCCTTCTCTGTCCTCAGCAATTAATGACTTTGAACTCAATGGCTCCTCTTTGCTACATCCAGTTGAAAGCTAAATCCTCGCCAAAGCACCTTCCTTCTCCTTATCTAGCATTTGTAAATCATGACCTTCTTTGTTGGCACCTCATGATTGATATCTTTGTTTATGACTCCTCTTATGGATAAAATGCTTTTCCAGACATTAAATGGATTGCATTTAGTTCCACAACTGTGAGGTTAACTGAGGAGAATTCTTTGTAAGGAAGACACTCCAGCTTGTAAAACTCCTAAAACTGAAAGTCATAACTGCAATCCCCCTGTGATGTGGGTCTTAGTCATCAAAGGAAAATAATCTTTTATCTGTGGGCACTAATTTAGACCAAGCTGCTTTGTCAATGCATAGTACAAATTCTGAAAATGCTTTCCCGACTATTCTTAAAACAATCCAGTTCTTCTGTAAACATATGTCAAGAGTTACTTGTGTCACCAGGACAGAAATTCAGTCTAGACGCCTTCCAACATACAGCAGGTCACTCCATCAGCATGCTGCTGGCTTGTGTGCTGCCTACAGCTTGGTCTGCCCAAAAGCCATTCACTGCTGGCACCCTCACAAAACCCCGATCTACTCTGGTAATTGACCTGTGGTATTAGAGCAAGAGAGTGTTGTGAGAAAGATGTACAAATTCTTCAGGGTTAAACTAAATATTGTAAATTATAATTTTTTTTTTAGCATGATCCAAACAAATATCTTTCCTTGACATTTTTATACTTATATTAATTTTTTTCTATGTAAAAAAGTAAGCAGAATGTTTTATGGAGGACAGGAAGGCATCTTCAGTCATTTTTTGTTTAAGATGAGAAAAAAAATTGCTGTTGGCCCAAAACCTTGTTTGAGAACTCTACATACAGAGCATCATTTTCCTTCAACTTTTCAAACAGGACGAAACAGAAACAGTGACATGATCTTAATCTGAGAGGCAATGCTGCAGGCAGCCCCAAATTCTTTCTCTGACTACAGAGCATGCCTTCGAAAAATCCCACCTGATAAATTCTAAAAATAAATGGAAACCACTGTGTTCTGCAAGGGTAAAATTGTCTGCCACATACATATTAATTTCTAACATACAGTTTACTATGACATATTAATGACATGAATATTTAGTCTCTGGAGACTGTCAAATGAACCATGAGAAAGGGTGGCATTCTCTAGCAAATAAGTTTCTACAGCGTGTGCTACCACCCATACGCTACTCCATCACAGCTGGCAACCCACTGGAGAAGACCAGGCCACTGTTTGTAACACACGGTTCGTCTGCCTCAGCCCAAGGCAGCACCAAATGAGACTCCTGCAGGAAGTGCAATGGCATTTGGCACTTTGGCACTTTGTGCAATGGAGCTACATTTGTGAAAGGTACCCATGGAATCAAACCATCTTAGTCACAACGCAACTAATTTTCAATTCAGACTAAAAGAGAGCTTCTAGCCCTAAGCATTTGCCAGTCTATAAATACTTTTTTGACAAGGAATACAAAAAATTTCTCTCCTTTCTTACCATCTTTACATCAGTAAGCTGATCCCTTCCAGGCTGGGTTTACATCCTTTTAGGACAACCCTGATTTTACATGTATATCTCAGACACTGATAAAGAGACGGAGAGCAGAAGAGTGTGATGGATAGGGACAGAGAATGAGAAAGAGGTACACAAGATACATACATACAGAAGACAAAAGTGTGAGGTATTCATAGAGGAAAGCCTGTAAAATAAGACTAAAAGCAGAGAAGTGAACTAATGGCCATTTGAAAACAGCCCATGGAGCAAGGGCTGTTAAGAACAACTTCCTTTAACTTAAGCAAGAGAGCAGAAGTCCTGATTTTGGAAAAATTCAGTCAGCAATTTGAAAATGGGGGGAAACTAAGGCTGGCTAGTAATAAAAGGTTATTCTGTTACTCTGCTTTTGCTGGGGACTCCTAAGCTTTATTGCTAAGGCTGCAAAACACGGCAGTACTGTGTATCTCTTTCTTCTGGTTCTGCCATATTAATTTTGAGACCCTACCAGTTTGTGGCCCACAATGGTCTTTGGAGACATAGACTACGGAATAAATTCACATGCTGAATATATGTTGAGGGCTGCACTCTTGGAGTCACTTTTAGCAACCCAGAAGACATTAAAAAGAAACTCAATTCCATAGATGGGGCAGACTAGTTTTCAGAGAGAGGCTATGGCAAAATGTCAGGGTTGCAAAGATCCACCTCAGAGCAGCAGGACTGCCTCAGTTTCTCCTGAGAAACCTAGTGAGGGAAAACAAATTTCCTTATTTGTGGCTTTCATAGCCAGCCTTAGTTCACTTGGTAAAGCACCTTGAGATCTGTACATTCAGTACAGAATCAGTAATATTTTTGTATGTATGATACATACAGTACATCCTGTTACACTTTCTTACCAATCACACTTTGCTTCCACATCATTTATTTGGGAAACATTACAGAGACTGTATAGATCCATTTTTCTGCTTTGATTTAGAATTCATCTTAACTTTTTTTTTTTTTTTTAAAATCAATCTGGAATCTGAGGATGGTGAGACTGAAAAGTCTTCCTGAATGATAAAGGTAAAATGATATAATACATAGACTGGGATTTTATGCTTAGTACGGTATATCAATAGTCTCTTTCGATTTCTTATTAGAGTGAATTTTTGAATTTAAAGAAATCCAGCAGTTGAAAACGAAAGAGTGTATCATTCTAGCTGGTAAACCCAGATCCAGAAGTCTTTGTGTCTCTTTCAACCTTTAACAGAGAGGTAAGTGAAGCACAGCAGCAGATGGGAAAGCAGGAATCCAGCAGGATCCAAATTTTCAGTGAAAACATTTTATCTTTTCACATGCACATACTGATAGTTATCTTTGAGTCAGAAAGCCTCAAATGATTCCATCTTGCAGTGAACTGAGTATTCTACACTGTTTAACAACCTTAAACTTCAACGCTGAGCTCAGCAGAGCTCTGTCTGCTAACAGCTATCACTAAAGTTATCCAGTATTTATCAGGACTCGGGTGCTTGGGGCTCAGGGTGGACTCAGTATTTTCCCAGCAAAACATTACAAGCATTTCAAGCCACGGAAGCCAGACTGGACTTCAAAACCTCTTTATATCAGGAGATAATTTATTTGAGATAGCACGCACAGTACAGCTTCAAAATGAAAGGTTTTAAATATGGGTGTGGGAGTCAGGCAATCGTAGGTTTACCACAGACTGTGAATCTGTCCAGCGAGGCACTGAAAACTGAGAGTGCCTTAGCCAAATTCCAGCATCTGCCAGCTACAAATTTACACAAATGTTAAGCATCAAACTAGTGACAGACTGCTGGTTAGAACTGACCGGTCAGACTAAACCAAGGCAAGCTGTGTTTGGCACGAGGTCAACACCAGCATCATCTGAAATCCAGAGAAAATGAATAAAGATGACTCCTTGTTTTCTACAAGGGAAAAAAAAATGAAATAGTAGAAAACAATCAAAGTTGCCAGATCATAAAACACTGAAATATATTATTTTAAAATCATGCAATCTCACTTTTAAGAAATCTGCAGAAGTAGGTGGTTGGTTTGCACATTCTCCCCAGGTGTCAGACCTCCCTATCTCAAAAAAGCTGGGACATTTTAATGATGTTGCTGTCATTTTGCTTTCAATGGAAACTTGTCTTAAGGCCTCAGAAGAGACAGAATGTCTGTATTTCAATAGAAGATGGAATACTACCTCTAAATATCACTAAATCTATTATTCCTGGTCTAACATAAACTATTGCATATAGATAAGAAAATACAAAAAGGTGTTTCTCTAAGATTAATCAATTGCTTTGAGCAAATCTAAGAAATTGGCCAAAGTTCAAGTTCAATAATAATGTTTACAATCTATGGAGGTGACTTCTCCAATTCCTTTATGGTAAAAACCTATGGCTTCTTTTTATACCAAGACATGAGCTCCTTTCTTCAAGCAGAATCATATGCTTTTATATATTTCTAAAATAGCTTAGTGGAAAAATAAGAAAAGATATAAGTGTCTGGGGACTCTGACTATTTTAACTGCTAATGTGCCTCATTCAACTCTATGTCTAAAGTAGATCACTTACCAAGGTCACTGTATCTGTCTTTATATGGAGAAATAACTCTGTAAATAAAAGTACTGATTGTATTGTACTGATTATTATTTGACAGTATTTAGGCAATTTTTGACAAAAAAAAAATACTCTGTTGCAGTCTATGAGAAACTCTGGAATTTATGGTAAGAGGTGGACTATTTTGGTGGTTTCTTAATTGAAGTGACATGATGAGAGACATGAGTCAGGATTTTGTCACCAGTATACTTAAAATCCTCACTTTTTTTTTTTTAAACTTTAAAAAAGAATCGGGTACTGTGAGTTTCAAAACTTGCAATCATATTTTTAGAGTGATAGTATAATATGTGAAGAAATACATTAAGCGCCAGAATGAATAACAATGACAGAAGAATCACAGACCTCTCAAACAGTTATGTGTCAAAATTCTCACTGATGACAACTGCAGATTTTTGGCTGGCCTCTCTGGCAAGAAACAGCTGCAGAAAAACACCTACCAAGGACGTAATTCTAAATGTGATTGCATTTCCAAAAGCTTAAAAGTACAAGAAGAAAAGACAGTACGTTAAAGTCTGACTGTAAGTGCTGCCATCAATACAGTATTTCACGAAAGCTTTCTGGAAATGTTACTTTTAATAGTACCAGGTGTAAAGAGCAGTGTAATATAGTTTATAAATTACTGGAAGGGCTGTTGACATAGGTTAATAATAAACGTCAGCATATGGAGTAGCGAGAAAGAGTCACAGAGGAGTGCTTGATCAACTCCAGTTTTAGTCACCATCAAAGCTAATGATCTGTAGGCAGTGGTATGCACCACGGTAAACTAGACATCACATACATAGAGTACAGGACCTACTGAGGTAAGATATCTCCTATCTGCTTTATTACACAGGCATAGCCATGTTAAATTAAACTCATGATTTTATTAGCGCTAGGCTGTATTCAGTCTGGTTTTAAGGCAGCTCCTCGTTTCAGAGAGAGATTCCTAATTGAGTGGTTGCAGAAAGATGCAGGACACTCAAGTTAAGTATAAGACTGTAAGCAGCACTGAAGAACCCCTCTCCTGAAAACTCTCTGGAAATTACGCGTATGAAGGAGAAATGCAGTGAGCTACTAAATGCAACACATAAGCATGGGCTTGTAGACTGTGGGTGGAAGAGGTCCGTGATATCCTCTGGTCATGTCACAGGTCTAGATGACATAGAGGTTAGGACGTGAGAACACAATGAAGCACACAAGTCCCGCTACCGCTAGAAGAGGGTGTGGATGGCAATCCTATCTTGAAACACAACAGCTGAAGGTCAGCACAATTTGTAGCTGAACACAGAGACGATCCCATCATCTAGCAGGGATTTCTACTCCTCTTACCGCTCTGCAGTTTGAAATATTGCCAAGAACCTCAACAGTGGAATGAAAGGGATGAGAATCTGGGCAGAGTTCAGAGAACACAAACATGGAAAGGTCTTTATGAGGAAATATAAAAATAACTAAGTATGTTGAACAGTGCATTTAAATCATCTGCAGAGATGTGATAACCTTACAAATACTGGGAGCTATTATGTGAAAGAGGGAAAGCATATTTAGTGTGGTACAAAGGGGCACAGACAGAGCAAAAGAATTAAAATCCATCAGGTGTTTTACACCTGGGCAGCAAATACACTAATATAGACTACTAGACTGGGACTACCAGAACAGGACTACTGTTGCGCCCAAGCAGCACAACATCAACACACATTGATAGAAACTTGTATTTTATTCACACTGGAGGAAGGGAAGGGCTGCATAGCTCTGTGGCTCATCCCAAGCACCAGGAGAACGGAGGCTGTTTTCCCTGCATGGCTCTGGGAAGATACTGCAATGGCTTTGCCTGTTCTGGGTGCTGCTGGGCCACGTGAAATGGTTACCCTCTGCAGCTCACCGCAGGCTGCTCACCACCGCCTTCCTGTAATGGGTGACTGATCACCCCAGTTGCTGGAGCAACTGCTGGTGTGGCTGCTTTTTAGGTCAGGTCAGGAAAAAAAAAAAAAAAAAAGAATAACCCACTATTAGAAGTGCTGGAGCTCATCTGAATCATTTTGACTGGTTTGAGCTAGGAAGTGACCATAAAAGCAGTTAAGCTGAGCAGCTGACGGGGTGGGAGAGGGTCCTAGGGGTAACTGCATCTACAGGGCTCCGCTGCCGCTAGAACAGGATGTGCAACCACACTGCTGTCCCCTGCTCTATGTCGGAGAGGATGTTTCTGCTGGTGGAAAGTAGTTCTTTCTCCAAGCCCGTTCAAGCCCTCTCGGCTGAGAAACCATCACAGTTGCCAATAATTGTGGTGGCCTGTCCACTGGCCCACTAAGCTAGGACCACAAACTATCTGACGCTTCAATTGCTATCAGCAAATATGAAATGTTCCTTATTGTTACCAGTCTGTGCAAGATTTAAAAAAATATTTAAAAAAACAATCATCCTTAAATAAGAAACTCTACTATGTTTCTGATCCCCTGCCTCACCCAGTATTTCACCTTAACAGAGTATGAAATGAGGAAAACATAAACAACCTCCCTGACCCCTCCGCACTGTGCAAGACTTATTTTTCTGTGGCTTTATTTGGCATGTAGCTTAAAAATGAGGTATTAAACAGTACCACTGAGTGAAGATGTCTGTCATGGACAAGCATCCTGTCAAACTGCTAGTACAAACCCAAACCTGACCAGAGTGCTCCTGCTCCAGCTACTGTGTCTGAGAGCCGTGACCTTTCAGCCATCCAGCTTTGTCCCTAATGTGCTGCAATACCTTCAGAATGGTCTCTTAGGAGGATAAATGAGCTTAATGAGTAGTTCCATTCTGGGAGACTGCGCCTGCCAGTATATTCTGGGTTGTGTGGTTCGTTTCTTAAACTATAATATTCCCTAGGAAAAAGAAGGACAATTCTTGGCTGCAGGGTGGATACCGAAAGGTGGTTTTCCTAAATAATAAATTAGGTCAGTCTTTAAATAAGTCACCTCCTTCTCCGTGAATAAATATTTACTCCTTCCAAACTAATATTAGGTTTACGTGTCTCCCAACAACTTTGTTCTGTTCTGGTTTTCATTAGGAGTTCTGGTCAGCCACGACACACATCTACTAGATAGCTTCAGGGGATTAAAAAAAGAAACACCAAAAGAACAACAAAAAAAACCCCTTGGGCTTCTAGTTTTCAATAGAACCAGCCTTTGTTAACTCAGCAGCTGGCACAGTACACATTTTAAGGTAAGTTATTTCCCCAACAAAAATAACCACTGGAACAAACTAGAAACAAGAATCTCCAAATGGAACTTAACCACTGGAAGGCAGGAGTTTGCATTTTCAAAAGCAATTGATAATTTATTAGAAACTGAATACTAGACAGGCCTTATCCTTCCAAAGCCCAGGGCTCTAAAAGGCTGACGTGCCAAAGGTGGGGAGAGAAGCATTATTTCCAGGGCACAAGGTGCTGCTGTATATGGCATCGTCACCGATATCAGGACAGAGCCTGGAGAACAGGTGTCAAACTATTAGAGAAGGGCAACAGGGATTAATTCAGAAGGAAAAAATTAAAGGGAGGGCTATTCCACTGCAAACGGTGAATCTTAAAGATGCCTGATTGTAGAGAGATCACCATTTTCAGAAGTTTGATCTTTTTCTGGTTAAAAACAATTTTTGTTTCAAACTGTTGCTCCCTAATTATTTTAGAATTTAAAAGTGTTTCATCCAGAATGAAGTAAAGCTTCAAGGTTTCCAGTGATCAAATTATGGGAAAAAGAAGATCATTTTGTGCCCATCAAAAAGCTTTTGGTTTCATTTTGAGCTTTTAAAATGATCTGAAGGCAAATCAAAGAAAAAATTCCTTTTCACCTACCTCTGCTTAGTTTTCTTGGCATACAAAGCAAGCCCAGAGAGTGGCTTGTTTCTTACAATGCGAGCAAACATGAGAGGAAGAGAATGGCTACTTGGGAAATCCTTGGACAAGACCAAGTAGGTATGAAACTGTCCATGAAAAACTAAGGCTGGCAAGAATGGGATTTCTAAGGACCTGAGAAAGGTACTGTAGGACACCCTTTTCATAGAAGTGGTCTGGACAAGCAGCGAAGGCACTCTAAGGCAGAGCGTGATGCACTCAGGAAGGAGGCTATTTGACAGGTAGCAAGGACAGGGCATCACCAGCCAGGTCCACCTCAGCCACGCAGTAACACAGCTCCTGAACATGGAAGACCCTGGCACCATAGCGAACCCTATGCAGCCCCGTGCTTCTACTGGAAGGCAAGTTTCTGTCCCCACTGAGCTCAGAAAGGCATTGACACCTATGCGTTCCCAGCGCCTAAGCAAGTGTCCTTATTTTCAATATGTGAGCACCACCGTACAATCAGTTAGAAGAGCACATAGGACCTTATCACCAGGTGTTGGGGTAATTCACAGCTCCCCCATCTACAGAAGAAAGGCTAACTTTTTTTTAGGCTAACGTTCCTAAAGCAGAGGAACGGAAAACTGATCTTTTACCCTTGAATTTTAGGACAAACAGGATAATTTTCTTATCTCTATATATTCTTTCTTAATCTTGGCAACCCTAAGAGCAAATGGGCCTGGTATCAGTAAGCCTTACACACAACAAAACCCAAGCAATGGCAACGTAAGTCAGGTTAAGTTCTCAGCGGCTTTTATGATGAGAGGTTTGAATGTAGGGTTTCTTGCTCTGGACCAAGTACAAAGCCGTACTTGTTTATCCTTTCTGCCATAGAGTGTGTGCTTAGCTGAAGCAGAACAATCAGCTTGAGGAAACATTCCTAAAAAAAAATAATAAATGGATTTCATTTTTTAGTATTCAAAAAATGGGAGAAAAACAAACATGAAATTTCAGTATACGCCCGAGAGTTTTTTTTCCAAGAACACTTGTATTTGTTATTAGATCAGTAAGTATGCTTTGCTGGCCACATCAAAGCTCTTTAATTTATCTGTGATAAATCTGAGGTAAGCTTGGAAGAAAATACCTTTTTTTTTTTCCATCAGCTAAAAAGAGTAAGCAGGAAAAAAAATATCCTAGACATCAAACTAATCAAATTATGCACGTTTTTAGTCTCTAGCAGGTCCTTAAAAGTGATTTTGGAGAACAAAGCGGCCTGCTTTAAAATTACTTACAATTAGAAATATTTGTCATTTTTTTTCCTTCCAGGAAAGTCCCAGTGCTTTATCCCAAACTCACTGAAGTCACTGAGTTTTTCTGCAGTGATTTCCGTGTGCTTTGGAACAGGTTGCTGGTGCATTCAGATTTCTGCCAAGCAAAAGGCTCTGAACTAACCCCTATGCTAGAATGGGTGGGAATGGGTTTGATTCTCGCTATGCTGAGAATATCTTGCACAATGTTTAACACTGCAAATTTCCCCCTATCTTAACAGCTGATTTGCATGAAAACTAAAGGCAAAATATAGTCCTTAGTGAGTAGTGAAAAACAGAATACTGTGCTAAAGTAATAAAGCAACATGTAATCTGTGGTCAGAAAATACGACAAATAGATTAATTTCATTTACTCTGTCCACATTACTTCTGATTCTTATACTTTTACCAGGCAAAAACAGGGAAATAATTCTGCATCCAGTAAAATAATGGGACTTGTGCTATTTAGTCCAAGCAGGAGAAGACCCTAGATTCTTTTGATGCTGTTCATAATTTGGGTTGTCAGGAATGTAATAAGATTTACATGAAGAAATTTGCTTGGTAAACTAAATAAATAGCTAATGTACAGCTATGTATCTTGAGCTCATGGTATACTGTGAATGACAAGGATAATACTGGGTTCCTATACCATGCGTTGGTTTAATTAAGAAAGAAAAGGATGAGAAGTGACCTGATCAAAAGCTGTTAACAGCTACTCGGGGCAAGGCATTCTCAGAGCAGTGATCAGGCAAGGAAAGAACAAGATTCGCTGGCTAAGAACTAAATCTAAATAAAGTTCAGATGGAAAATTATGTGCAAGTTTTCCACTGTAGCATCAGGATGATTTCAAAAGGGACGTGGTGGATTTGCATTCAGATGAAATCTTTACGATGAAATTTTGTTCATCGAACAGGAACTTGTGCAGAAATCTTTTAAAGAAGTTGCATCCTGTGCCATGAAGACAACATAATTATTAGACAATTACCTTCGTATCACTAAGTGTAATCTATTTTCCATGGTGTAATGCCTTTAATTTTTTTAGGCTTTGATCAAAGCCTAAGTTTTTGTACCTGGAGTGCCCATAAATGCTAGCGACACTATGTCCAGGCATGAAGGTCCTGAAACGACATGTGAATGACCTTCTTATTTCTTAGTGACAGATCACAAGTAGGAAGCTGCTAATTTGTAGAAGAATGTCTTTCAAAATTCAACTTACTCACACCTTTTCCCCCCTCTTAATTAGGAACGCAACAGTTAAATTAAGCATTTGTAGATTGTGATTCTTAAACTACTGGGATGCCTCTGCAATCTCAAAGGTTAGAGCAGCTTTCTTTCAAAACACCTGCAGTGTTATTACTGTAAATAGTGCTTTTCTACAGCAATTCACACCCTAATCACTTCCCATCTGAGGAATGTCTGACTATCACTGTTATTCCTCAAAAGCTGTAATGAGATTGAAGCACAGTGTGAAAACAAAACTACAGATAGTTGGAACACTTCCATTTTCTGTTTGTTTGTTTGGTGTCTTTTTTTCCCCAAGAGAAAGCAATTCAGTACTCTTTGGAGGAAAGAGGCTTTACTCATCATCCTTACCTGATGAGTAAGGATCTCTCTATTTGAGGCACGCTGCACAGCACTCCTTAAAGAAAACATGAACCTCAGCCCTTCCTACAAATCTGCTCAGGTTGTGTTTATAGAACAAACTTACAGCTTCTCACCCTGAAGAAACACCCAAAATCCCTTTTGTTCATCATCACACAGTCTGGAAATAAACAATGGGGTGACAGCAGTTAAGTGTGATAACAGAATGATTGAGTACATTTTTTTTTTCAGTAGGGTGCACTAAATTGGATTTGGTCCACTTGTTATATTTGTGATGTTCCAAAATTGTGCAAAAAGGTGCTGGGGCAACAACTCAGCTGTGATGGATCAAAATAACTGAACTCAATAGGTTCAAACAAGCTGTCTTGCAGTTGTTGCAGTTTGAAGCAGGCTTCAATCCCAAACACTAGACATCAGAAAATTTATCATTTTACTTTGCATAAGTGATAGCAGAGGTTTTTGAGGTTTATCTTATTTTTCACATACAAGCATTTTTCTAGTGAAGTACAGACCCAGCATTTTAAGCCTACTGACAATAAGCTTGTTTTTACCTTTCACAGAACCGATGTATAATGCTTCCCGCATCTCTGGGGATTTGTTGATGCAGGTGGAAAACTACTGCTGGGTGCATTTCAGGAGAAAATGTCCAAGAGCACACAGGCAGACTCTCAGAGCTGGGGAAGAGAAGAGACTCCAACACCGCTATGTCCCAGCACTCACTCCTATACCTGAACTGCTATAGTCCAAAGCTCTTCTATAGGCCTGGTAGGAAAGATTTCCTTCATTTTTGAAGTGTAAATCTTGTACATGTAGCTCATTTTTCTGGGTCAGTGAATAACATGCATGGTATGTTCTGAAACATAAAACTACTCCATCTTTTCCCATCTTATTTATAAACTTGCCCTCCTTCTCCCTGCCCCATAAAGAACAACACAGAAGAAGAAAACTGAAGGCTTGGAAAGAGGCAAAAAGATGTGCCACTACCACCAAAAGAATCTAGAGAAAATCATACTGGATGTAAATTTTCCATTTCTGTATTTCTTCACAAAACAATGCATTTCTATCAGCTCTTCAGCAATCTCTCATTCCCTTCTACATAAAGCAGAACATTTGTACTGTTTGAAATGGCCTAATGTTTACAAAATGATTATGGAGGTACAGAAGACAGCATGAGCAACACGCAGACTCTTAGAAGTACGTGATATTTTCAGACATTCCCCCCATTTTATGGAGGATACTATTCTGCAGAGATGTCAATGCAGAGATGTCAATGGAAAAGCATTTTAAATGCCTATATATCCAATAGGGGAATGCTTCCTGCGTCATCATAAAAGTCTTTGCCAGAAAGACTTTAGCACTGACTATTTATAAATTTCATCTTCTTAATTATGGTTGACCATAAATAGCATTTTGGTATCCCACTTTATATAAGAAAACCTGAGTACTATCCAGGACATGTAAGAAGGTCTCTGAAGTAATTTTTTAAAAGGACGCCATAAAGGGTTAACATAACATCTTTGTTTTGGCAGTAGATCTGGGTGGACTCAGACATGCCCACACCTTTTGAAAGCCTGTGCTTCTTGGGTGAGAGTGGCAGCAGAGGTCAGCAGCAGAAAGGCTCCATCCGCTAGCAACACGAGTTTGGCATTAGAGGTCTTCCCTGGCAGCGTGCTGGCGCCGGGCTGGGGACCGCCTGGGTCCGGACTTCTGGCTTGCTGCTGGTTTTGCTAGCTTCAATCACACTTGACAGGAAAAGCAAAGTCTCTCTGGTGAGAAATGAAGCCCGACAATTGTTAGAAAAACAGCAGGTGCGCTGACAAAATTACAAGAGTTTTGACAAAATTGGGCCTATAATGGAGCACAGGGTTTTGTGCTGATGCGCAGCTTAGTGATGCACACAGCACGGTGAGAGGAGCTGCTTCTGAGAGAGCACACCCCTGGCTTGTATAAAGCAATACAATAGCAGTAATTAGGCCTAAAACTGATTAACATTTAGGCTCACATTCGTATCAGTTTCGTATTTACAACAAACTCAAACAAGCAGGTGATGGGTCTGTTACTATGATTCAATTTTCTTATCACCAGTACAAAGGTAAAATACTTTTCTGTTAAGACCACCCTTACGCACATCCACATCCACTCTCCTGGTCAGACAATGTTTTCATTTCACCTTGTTTCAGCTGTCCAGATGTGAGGGATCTCATCTTTTGCTTATAAATACTCAAAGGGTGGGTGTCAGGAGGATGGGGCCAGGCTCTTTTCAGTGGTGCCCAGCGACAGGACACTAGGTAACGAGGACAAACTTGAACATAGGAAGTTACACCTCAACACGAGGAGGAAATTCTTTACTGTGAGGGCGCCAGAGCACTGGAAGAGAGGTGGTGGAGTCTCTGTCTGCAGAGACATTCAAAACCCGCCTGGATGTGTTCCTGTGCAACCTGCTCTAGGTAACCCTGCTCTGGCAGGGGGGTTGAACTAGATGATGTCCAGAGGTCCCTTCCAACCCCTACCATTCTGTGATTCTGTGATTCTCTACTTGCCTAGATGTCTCCACAGCCAACAGCAATGGTGGGTGTTGTGTAAAGGGTAAAGGAATTTGGCAGAAAATAAGTCCCCTTGCGTTCCAGCTTGTCCTCCGATATCAGAGGGGCTGGGGGCAGCTGGGCTTAGATTCTGAGTGATGCCCAGTTTGGCACTATAGGTCTGTTTGTGTTCAATGTATTGAACTACCGTGATTATGGATGCAGAATAGTGCGATGCACTTTCAGTCTAGTCCCGTTCAATGAACTAGCACAGCCAGATTTAAGGAGTTTGGTTGCGTTGAATGAAAACTCTCACAACTAGGTTAATGAATAGTGCAGTTTATTGAGGCAACAGAATTGCGGATTCTTTTGGATTGCAGGTGATAGTACCCTGTCTGCAAAGCACGTGCAAGTAATGTATCAGCATAAAACAACTTGAGTAATATAGTAGCATATAACAACCCTATACAGAGATTTCTAAGTTTCCCAGGGAAGCACTGGGTGTAGCTGAGTGTTCAAATCTCACCCAATAGGCGTCCCTATGGGGCGGGGGGGGTGGGAAGAGAGGCTCAGCCCGTCGACTGATCCCAGAAGTCAATGATGGTTCATGACGATACCTTTTTGACTTGTCTGTGATGGTATCTTCCCTAATATCCTTTCATTCTTAAGCCATATTTATACTATTTTTTACCTTTCAGGTGGAGCTTGAGTGACTCTAGTCATACATACTTTTGTTATGATTGGTGTAAAATTTCCTCGCTTCGCATTTGAAGGTATAGACTATCAAAAATTCAGAGTGCAGACTCAGTGAGGGGTGGTCACATCTTGGAGCCGGGTAGCTTTCAGGTGTGGATGGAGGTGTGTTTTGGTATTGTAATGACATTATAATGAGCAAAGTTCAACCTAAGGACATGATTTTTACAAAAAATAAGGAACCGTTGGCTCAGGGTAACAACTATGCAGCTTATCAGTGTTCATAGTACCGAAAGTTCCCATTCCCTGTGCCAATGCAGAGTTTGGCTACAGTATCTTCCCACTGCCCCACTCTCCATGCTGTTTTTTTCCCACCGTAGAATCTAAGATTGCAGGTTATGCGGCCTAGGAAACCACAGTGGAATACATTCCTTGCATATCAGCTGCACTCCACCCTGAAAGTTTCTTCAACGCTGTACTTTTTCTTAAAATGTGAATATACCTTTAGTTTCAAAGTCACCTCCAGCAATTATCCCACAGTGGGCAAGGGCAATTCTGGTGGGTGATTCTTCCCAGCAGAAGATGGGTGGGATAAGCAGCTCTCTGGAGATGTCCATCTTTCTGCCCAGGTTAGTGAGGAGGTCTAAGAGTTTGGTGGGACTGAATACCTAATATCCAAATAGCTGAAGCCAAGCAAGACAAATCTCATGCTGCTCTAGATGGTTTCAGAGAACACCAAGCAACTTCAGCAATTTAAAGCAAGTTTGGTTGGTGGATACAGAGGGTAATTAATGCCTGACTCTCACCCTTTCTGGGAATCCCAGCTTTCCCTCTGATCAGATATTCATGTGGCAGTCCTTTGTTCTGCTGCATAGAATGACAGAATCACAGAATGGTTTAGGCTGGACGGGACCTTCAAAGATCACCCAGTCCAGCCTGCCCTGCGACAGGCAGGGACATCTTTCATTACATCAGGCTGCTCAAAGCCCCATCCAGCCTGACCTTGAACACTTCCAGGGATGGGGCATTCACCACTTCTCTGGACAACCTGTTCCAGCGTCTTACCACCCTCATCATAAAAAATTTCTTCTTAATATGCAACCTAAATCTGCCCTTATACAGTTTAAAACTGTTGCACAGTGCAGTCTAAGGGAAGGTAAATGAACACAGGCTGGGCTTAATGTTTCCCTCACTAATGAGCACTTCCTCCAAACAAGTTTTCCAAAAACACACATCCCGTCTTCAGTCTGATGACATAAGTGATCTTAATGTCTAGGTGTTTGCAGAACAATACCTACAGTAAAAACCTGTAAGACTGTTGCACGAGACAAGTTTCTTACCTTCTGAAATATTTTCAGAATAAACCTACTAGAGACAGATTCAGTATTACCCTTTTTTTCTTTGAAGTCTTTTTTTATTTGACCTTTGGAACAAATATTTCACAGGATTATTTGTAGCTAAGAAACACAATGGAGAATTTGGAATATTCTTTCTTTCTGCCCATAATTTGTTACTGTATATACATTTTTATTCTGCATTGTTCCTTTCCTTCTAAATTTTTCCACCTCTACCAGTTGGCAACTGTTATCGTCCAGTAACATTTTTTTAATAAAGAGGCATTCCTGAGAGTGGTTATTTCTGCACATGGCACCTCCAAATATTTTGCTTTATCTTAACTAAATACCCACCTTTTTTCAGAGTTTTCCTGAGAATCGTGGGAGAAGTAGAGTAATTATAATCCATTTAGTGTTGGGACTAATCACATCCTTATGGATAGCAGATACAGAGTTCTTTATAACTGAGACTGCAGGTTTTCCATAACCTATTTTTGACTCCATTTAAAGAGATTTTGAAATCAGATCACTAACCCAAAAATCCAAGGAAAAAAAAAGTAATCAAGCTTTTCCATATAAGATAGCTGCTTTGAAAATCCCTGAAATGAGACAATCAAGACACTGAGCTCCCATTCAGTTTTAAGGGGAAACAAATCACAACAAAGACCTCTTTTTAAAGTCCCTGTTGAAACCTCAAAATCCCTGTGACATAAATCATGCTGTTCCCATTTTGTAGACTATGGCTTTGATGCACACAAAGTTATGAAACTTGCTCAAGACCCCGTTCAAAGCCCTAGTGGAGATCTGCTGACTCCCCGTAACTGTATTTAACATTCAAGACCATCCTCTTCCCCAAAATGCTTGAAGGCCTTTCAGCAACTGAACAAGACACTAGACCAAACAAGAAAAGAAAAAAGGAGGGAGGAGGGAACATGACTCTAGCGTAGATGGGATATTTAACAGTGCTCTGGATGAACAGGAAGGATGCAGTAAGCACACCTTCAATCACCAATGCCTTCAAAGGCCTGACTTGGGGAGGATATAGCTTGCTTTGGGACTGCTGACTTTCTCTTACAGGTGATGCTCTCATCTTGCTGCAGGGAGAGTTACATGTGCTTGTGAAGCAAAATTAGTCTGTCATGATATAGAAAACTGTCCATCAAAAAAAGAAATCAAGGGCTGTATGTAAATCAAAACCATCACCGAGCACCAGTCTCCTCCCAGGGCCCATTGCAAGGTCCAGTTATAAGCACTAACAGTTCATTTTTCTGGCATTAGAGGTTAGAACTGCATTTTTCTTTTGCCCTATTTTTTAATTTATGTTAACATTGGTCTTATCTTAAGTGGCCTTCAAATAATCAAATTTTGCCTATTTTTCCTCCAACTCTCTCTCCCATAGCTGACCTCTACAGTACTAACTAAAAAGCCATCAGTTTGTCCATCTTGCAGACACAATGTTTTGTCCACAGCAGCTGGTAAGAAGCGCTCTTTTTCTGAAAACATGCAAGCAGAAAATAAACTCAAGAATGCTGATGCAAAAAATAACTTGTTTTGACAAGTTCAAGTATTTTGTCAGTATATATCTGCAAGGTGTTGGTAGCAAAGCTAATTTATACTTCATCCTAAATATTGTAGAAGAATAACCAAAACAAAACACAAAACCCCCAAACACTACTGTTTGCCAAGTGGGGAAAAAAAACCAAAACACACTGGCAGGAGAAAAATATTTACTTCCCAGCATCTAAAATTATTATGGGCATTAGAGAGCATTTAGAAAAATGCCTTTTAAAAAACCACTCAAGTGTTGTTTTAATAATTTGAAACAAGAGGCAGAGCCAGTGCTACTGATCCATGAAGTCTCTCTGTTCTTCCTTCTCCTAGCAGGCTGACTTAAGGGCTGCCAGTACTACCCTTGCAGCCTGATCTCTTTGTCAATCATCAGCCCTCTCTGTGCCAGGAGAGGTCAAAGCACAACTTCAGAAGTAAAGCACCTTTCCTGGAAAGGTAAAACCAGGACCAAAAGTTTGATCTGGCCAAAGCATGATCCCAAGCCATGGTGAAACAACTGGATTTCCACATTCTCGGCTGTTGTGCGTTGCCTGCTTTCAGTACCATGAAAATGTTGTGGGGTTTTTTTGGCCACCGGTTTCTGGACTCTTTGGAGGCCTGCAGAAAAAGATCTATCTCTGCTTTTGTAACAGCTACCCATTTGGTGGCTGTTCACTGCCTATTATGCAGAGGTTTCTTGATAAACAGTACAGCTATGTAAAACAGACAGCTGTCCCAGCATACAAACTGATAACTTGCTAAGTGTGAAGTCACACCTTCTCTTGACAAAACAGCAAAACTCTCCCCCTGGCCAGTTTCTCCTTGTACCAATCCTGTTGTAAAGCAAACTGACTGATGTTTTCAAAATGCCCTCTGCTTCCTTACAGAGAAACAGCTATTACTCCACTCATATACCTTTTAAGACTTATTAAGCTCTCAGTCATCTTTTTAAGACTTTCCCAGTCCAAGGACTGAACGTTTTATGGTGCCATCCACAGCTGTAGACATTTTAACCTCAATATTTCTTCTTCTTGATTAGAACATGTACGTAAAGCAGGCTCACAGAGTCCTCCGAGGTGCAAAATAATCTTGAAACTCGAGTTGGAGACATTTGAGCCAACTGCTGTAGAGCCAGCTTTCCTCTCCAAGCAGTAAGACTCTAACGAAGCATTACGTGACGTGCCTCACACAGAGGAGCTAACAAGCCTTGATGAGCAGCTCGGAGACACTAATCTGAGTAATGCCGCGTTGGGCTCCAACACACCAGCCTGCCACAGTGCCAACACGGACCTCCTTGCTGGGCGGCATAAATGTGCCTTTCATTTCCCTACACAAATCTCCAGGGATCGCCCTTACAACAGGGACAGATGCAGACAGACATCAAATATGAAAGCCAGTGAAGTCTAAAGTCACGGGAGGTGATGCCGTACATCGTACAGAGGGCGTCATACTGACCAAAGGAAGGTCTGAGTTGCAAAAAGGGTCTTGTTTTAGAAAGCCAGGGGAAAAGTCATGGCTCAAAGAGAGTTTTCCTGATGACTTCAAGCAGGATAAACATTACGCTGGAACAAGAACTGCCTACGCTGCTGTGGCACCAAGAGGTTACTTTTTTGAAGCTTTGGAAAACTCCTAAGAATGTTGTGCTCCTTTCCTAAGGACTAAAAAGCAGCTTTTTCACTTCGTTTAAGTTCTCAGTAAAAATGGATTCAGATGGCAGAAATACAGTAGAAGGATAACAACTTGCAGTAGCGCTTATTTACATCTGCTTCACTTTAATATCTTAAGCCTAAATACAGCTTGTTTAATTTCCTTTTCAATCCTGAATCATAAGTCTTCTGGTAATTTGATCCATGCTGATGTGGTAAATCACACCTATTATATATATGTCTCTTATAAAAAAGGTGTTTTGACAGGGTTATAATTTTTACAGTTTACTTCCTCATCCAAAGTTACTCAGGAAACACTACTGCATTAACTGCCAGTAACGAGAATCATGGTTTACCGTCCATTTGGTCACAGATAAACTGAAATAACCTCCCCCCAAAATTAAGTGTAGTCATGCAATTTACATCTGCATTTACTGAGCATTCTTACTGGCTTTTTTTCAGCCTAAGGACAATAAATTAGAGCAGGGGGCAGGGTCCCAAACTCCCACCAGCTGTGCCCCATCCACGAACAGAAAACTGTAATGTGAACTTGGCCGTGTTTGAGCTGACAAACCCACTAAGAGACAGCACAGCAGTAATGGCTCATATTGCTTCCAGAGCAGCAAACACCTCTGCATGCTGCTCTGAAGGTGTTTAGATACACCACCTGGGACAACCCTGCTTCATGCGGAATGTGTAATGGGAGTTTTAAGGACTGGCATTTGTGTAACCAACTGCATAGGAAGCCACACTTAAAAAAAATAAATCTCTCTCTTTCTGGGTTTTGCTTCTTATTTCAGTTATACTTGGGCAAAAAAGATGAACAGATTAAGCTTTCTAAATACACGGCTCATGTGTACCGCATACCACCTTAGCGCTCCCACTGAATACGTGCAGGTGTGTGGCACAGTAATAAGAGTTACAGAGAACACTGAGTGGGGACCCTTCCTTTGCAGACGATATTTTCATATTGTCTATGACCTATGTGGAACGAACTGCTGTGGAATCTAACTGGAACTAATGAGTTACAAAAGCAGGTCAGAAAAGAGTTAGACATGGATGAGGAGACATCCCACACAAGTGCTGGACATCTGGACGTATATTCAGTAACCGGAAAAGTAAGAACTCTGCTCCCGTACGATCAGCAATTGGGTTTGCATGTGGTTTGAATAGTGCTCGACTAGCTGGGGCAATGCACCATTGGTCTTCACCACTAGTGTAGATGTGGTTGCGTTTCTAAACTTTCTTCCAGTGGTAAAGAGTGTTTTTCTTGCTTACAACTTTTTGGTAAGATGCATCACCATCAACTCAGACATGCTTTCTGTAAATGTGGATAGTGGTTAAAAAACAAAACACAAAAAACAAAACCCAAAAACCTTTCTAGAAGTTGCTGAAGGGAATGTTATTATGACTAAGAGGCTGGATTCACTGCACAAACCATCTATTTCTGGTGATAAAGCATAAAGGTTAAACAACTGAGGACAAGATTGCCAGATGTAAAATGGAAAGTTTCCAATTTAGGAGCAGCAGAGGAAGAACATGAATTAATATGCAAGGACCAAATTAGCAATATAAAAATCCTCCAAGCCAAACCAAATGCCATTGAAAATAAACTCAGGAACTCTCCTCCTCCTCTTCTGCTCCCTGCATTCCAAGGAGGACTGAATTTAGAATAACTATGGGGAATTTTAGAGAAATCTTACACTAAAATGCTGAACAAAGGCCTTAAAACATAGAGACGCTATGTGCCTAAAAGACTATTTCTGTCTTTATCATGCTAGATTGTTCTTCAGTACTTCTGTCTGAAAAAGGAATAAATGTTTTAGACTTAAGTTTTCTCATGAGTTTTATCTTTAGTGATATCGCCAGTTATTCTTTAACAGTTTTGAAACTGGGGTAATAACTGATAATTTCTACCTGGCTTATTAACTGGAAGAAAAAACAAACACACAAAAAATAATATAAAAAACACACCAACAACCAAACACTTGGCAAATACACAAAATCCACCCGTTGTTGACTTTTTATCCCAGACTGCATTTCAGTGCTGGCTTTGTTAGCTCTACGTATAGTGATACACTGTCAGGCTGGGGATCCTATGCTGCAATAATCTTTGGCAGATGGGTTTTACAGGTCTTACACACATTTTTCTGGCATGACCTGGCACATGTCTCACTCCAGGAAGAAAAGCTATTTCACTGTGAATAAGTCAAGTTTATTATATAACATGGTAGGAATTAAATAATAAGGGTCTGCTCTGGCGTTCCTCAAATTGAGAGGATATCATGGATTGTTCATTTCATGACAAGGGCTGTTATGGACTTTGAATTGGACTCCTGGAAAATGGGTGGGCCAGTTTAAACATCAGCACCGCTAGAGTGATGGTTGGTTTAGCTCTGGTACAGCTTTTCTCTTGAACTTGCATTTTGGAAAGCTCCCACAAGATCTGGCAGAAACAGGAGCTCCCACACACAACCATGATCCTGTCACAGAAAGCAGACAGACACAGGGAACTGCACTGAAAATAAATGAGACAGACATATGTAAGAAAAAAACCCAATAGGAAACAGTACATTAAAGCCTGAACAAAATTGAGGACTTTTAAGATAGCAAACAGTGGCATAACATCTTATAGTGCTACACCTTTTATACAGCTACGTGGTGCCTCTGCATGTGCCTGTGCTCCCACATGGACAGGCACTAAAATTACTGCATAGAAAATGTAACCAAGGGTAAATCAGTGATACTCAAAATTAGCACAGTAATTTCACTGCTGATCCCTCAGATTCAATCCCTGATCACCTAGCAATATCCCTTGCAGGTTTTAACATCTGATCCTACTGGTCATAAAACATAATCACAACAGCCATATGTGATATTTTTGAGCCACCTGACAGTGAAGCCCTACTTTCACTCTTGTAAAAGCCATGATTATGTCAAACACACAATTGCCCTCTGCATTTTAAGAGACACAAAGCTCGCAAAGTGGTTTTAGTTGACCTAATATTTAGGCACATCCAGACAAACAGAAGACTGCAGAACTAAGAACCTCCTACCTTATGTTTCAACATTCCTCCCCAAAAGCTGCATCTGAGGTTAAAGAGCAAATAACATCCCAAAATACCAAGATTGCTCACATTATGTGGGCAGCCTGAAAAACTCCACAGAAATGCAAATGTAATCAATTATTCAAAGAGGAAAAATACTTATTGATAACAACTCATCTCTTACATTGTTTCTCAGCACTGAGATAAATGCTATAAATACATTTCACAAGTATGAACAATATGTTAATGGCTAATGCTGATGGCAGAATATGGCTGGAGAGGAAATAGTGGGTACTGGGTTATGCCCTTCACCTGACAGGTGAGCATACTTGTATCTGTGATTCCAAAGCGTAGTTCTTAAATAAATCATTAAATATATTGAGCAGGACAGGCTACTCTTCCACAGTCGAAAAATCATATGGAGCATTAACAGGAATTAAAATCTATTCCCTCTGAGTTTACTAATGAGATTCATCTCACCTGAACTTAGCTGTATAAGCAAGTCATCTAGTTCAACTTCACCTGTGTCATTACTGGAGAGAGGTAAAGATTTCCTGATTCAAACTAACTTAAGGTAAGCACCTCAAATAGACTGGAAGATTTCCCCTTCCCCAACAAACCGTTCAGTGCTCTTCACTGACTGTGGCACAAGTGTAGATGACTTGGTCAGACTGGGCACATACCATTTAGCTAAAAGCAACATGAAATAAATCTCACCTCATGTCCCAGAAAGAACCTGAGAAACTCCCTCAGGAAATACCCTTGTCAGGTCAGAGATAACCTAATTAGCACTTGAGAGGGTTTCCTGCCAGCCAGCTACAATCAGTGGCTCCCTACTGTTTACAGGGAAGACAACTAATGGCATATGCAGAAGGGTTAAAATGGAAATCAACTTGTCTATCAGGAGACAGGCACCACTATCCAAGCATCTCTGATAGAATATGAACATATGATAGTGAAGGAAGGAAGATCAAAATGCTCTCAAGTGAGCAGATAAAACCAAGATATGTCTTTATTCTGGTAAACTGTATCCGATCAAGCTCTTCACAGTGTTGCAGGTGTATAGCAAAGAGGGAAGTATAGCAAGGGGAAGTTGAGAATGAGAACATGGGAATTCTAAAAAGGGAGAAAAAGAAAATACAGAAAGCATCTGAACCCACAAATGTAAGTGTGAGTCCCCACGAAAAATAATGCACTACAACTGCAAGATCAAACTTGGGCCGATTAGATTTGATTTCTCATAATCTACTTTTGCCCAAAATAGATTACATCTCTCTAATGCACTTATTGAACTTCCTGCAACTTTAAGGGTTTGACTGCTAAATCTGCCAGCTAAAATTTGTCCACTGGCATATCTTCTGAGGCATCTTACTCCATGTCTAGACTTTGAGAGATCCTGAACATGCCCACAGTTGTATTTAGGTGACTGTTGTTCCACACGTGTGTTAGCCTCAATATTTTGGGAAATTTCACAACTTGTTAGTGAACAAACAAAATCAGCTAACATAGCCAAAACAGGCATATTCGGGTTGTTACTGGAAGGCAGGAAGGTGAACAACAAGGGGCAAGCATATAGGTATATGGCTGCGCAACCTAGAAAAAGCCTGGTAAGCATAAGATAACATACAAAGCTAAAGAGCTGTGGTTGCAAATGCTGTAACTTCGTAATGAACTTTCTTTCCAAAGGGTCAAAACTAAAACCTCCATCAAAACTACAGAAATACCAAATATTCTGCAACAGTGTTCACACCCTCGGTGTTACTATAACAGCAGCACAGATATATAAGAACTGGAGTGCAGCTGTCAGTCAAACATTTAAACTCTTCCTTGAAGTAGGTCAGTATTTCCAGGCAACCAGAACAAAAAAACAAAACAAGTGACCTCCATGCCCGTTATAACTAATCTCTAGCAGAATCTGGGTTTATGAAATGACTGGGCATGATGCAAATGTTGGCCACTGCACTGGAGAGACTGGCCTATTTGTCACTCTAGAGAAATGGTTATCAGACAAGAATAAAATTGTAATAAAATAGCAGAGGAGATGGCAGATGTTTCCCACCCCTAAAATGCATACCTTGCCCCTGAAAATGCATGCCTTGGCAGTTCAAGACTGTCCTTTGACCACACAACATGGCCTTAAGGATGTAGGCTGACCATGACAGAGATTTTTACCGGCAATACTCTCGAAACAGAATAAAACATTGGTTCTGTTGGAGTAAAGAACTAGGTGGTAGTTTGCCAGCTCATAAGGGTTAGATATCCTCAGCAGTCCACAGAACAGAACACCCTATTAGCTGGGTAGCTAGCAGCTTCTATGGACAGGCTGTGTAGGTGGATCCTAGAAATAGTAAAAGAGACAAACTTATTTCTCTCAGCTTACATCTTGCATCCACCGAAAGCTTAGTCTGAACTCCCCTCGTTACCACTTCCTGGACACGCAGCAAAGATTAAACCAATTCATTCAGAAACGTGCAGGTCATCTTCCTAAAACTAAATCTAAGGCTTGCTTTATCAAATTTTTCAGAATCCAAGATACATTTGTATATGTACATTTCTTCAGTTGAGCTCAAAGTTAGGGTCACTCAAGCTCCTGGAACAGGATGTCACTGTTATGCCCTCTGCATCTCCTCTCCCCTCCTCACCACCATAAGCACCTACCTAGAAAAAGCTATAAACTAGTGCCTTTCGCACGTTTGCATTATGGTTGCGTTTTGGGTGTGGGTCAACTTTTGTGCTTGACATACATCAGAGGAAGCTACTGCCCATGCCTACGCAAAGTTATCAGTAAGAGGTCAGTGTCTTGGCTTTTAGCATCGAGTCATCTCCTCACCTGATGATGATGCCATTCACTGAAATGAACTCTCCCTGGCCCAGCACGTGGAGGCTCCCACATGCTGGTGAGACAAGGTCAGGCAGTGTGTTGCTGCAGGGTTTATATCATGTTTCTGCTGCAGATCTCTTCTGGGTGCAAACACGGCTGGCCACTAACATAGTTGCCTTAGTGCCAACTACCAAGTGAAAACACTGAGGCTAAAGGTAAGCCGTGGAAACTGGTTCGCCTCCCCAGCTATGTGAAGTGAAACAAACTGTTCTGCTTTTAATTAACTTAACTGCTCTCAGTATATGTAGTTGCTAAAACCAAGCCTGCACAGGGTAAATCCTGCAAACTGGGCATAACTCTGAAGTCGTGCATTTGGCTTGCCAGCTGCATTGCCCTTACTGTATATATACACAAAAGGTCCACATACCCAAAAGGCCTAGTGCTGCAAGGGGAAAGGAGTGGCATCTCTTAGACCCCTGCAAACGGGTAGCATCCTGGATTACACGGCAAGAGGAGATTTGGCGTTCAGACTTCTGCTGCTGCGTCAAGGTAGCCAGCCTGTCCATCCATAAAGGTTGTGTAAGCCTGGATGAGGCATCTCAGCAAGTCCTGCCCAGTGGCAGGGAGCCCCCTTCTTTCCCTATTTTCATCTTCCTGACCAGCCAACATCAGTAAGAAGGAGGAGGGAAACCCACAAGAACCCATTTAAGTCTTGTTTATTCGCTGGAGTCCTCAAACACTACCATAGTAAAATTAAGGCCTCCCAGACAGTGCTTGAGACCACTACTCTAACAAGTTCTTCTGGAGGACTGATCTGCTAGCAGGAGGAATGCCCTAGCTAAGTTATGCCATCCTAACTAATAAGCCGTTCCATAAAACATTGGTCTATAGCATGGTTGTCAGGATTTTCAATTCTGGTTTTCAGTTCTGCTGACTAGATGACACGTGGAAGGTGGAATCTGGAATCACAGCATCAGACAGAGCTGAACAATACATGCTATTCTTTGCTCTTGTATAGTTTCTTTGGAAACGTACTCTGACAGATTCTTTTGGCCACCTCTAGCAATAGTCATGGTCTCAAGATAACACGGACACGTGAGAGCAAGTAGATCTGTGCACAAGGTAGCCACCTATACTTCTGGGCTGCGGTCTGCTTAACACAAGCTACAGTGTCTCTCCAGGGTGCAGCATGTATCTGCAAAAATTAATCTGCGGACATCCCTAGGTCTTTCAGTGGAGATTAACAGTATCTTCTTTGGCAGTTAGCCAGAGGCACGTGAAACAGCCTACAACTGCTCTCATGACTTCCTATACAAATGAAAGAGCTTAGTAATAAGAGGCAAGCATTTTTCTTTCCCAGTAGTGAAGCTCAGGCTGGAAAATGTACCTGAAGAGTAAATAAACTGCATACATATAGTTGGACAGACTATAGTTGGGTTCTCCTGTGCACTGCAGCTGGCTACATCTCAGAAGATTAGCACAGACATCCCTTGCTACTAGAATAAACTCTACTACCAAATGAAATTGCTCCCTATCAGTCTAACAGAAGAGCCTCTGCTACATCCCCCAATGAGTTTACTCACTGTCAGCCCGGCCCAAACTGAAGGACAAAGACACAGTAATATGAGCGGAGCCGCACCTTTCTGAAACTCAAGGAGTGAACACTGACTTCACCAACAGATTCAGACTGCTACTTTCTGCTTTCAGCTTTTGGTGCACCAAGCTCACTCACAGAAGAAACTGAGTAATCCCAGGTAGTTTCCTTCTGAATCACATCTAGTGACATTTGTGTTCTGGAAGAGATGAGACAAGCTTATTTCCTCTGGTGAGAAATGTCTTACCCTGACAGCATGGTTTGGGACAAGAAGCTGCTCTGGTCTATTCGGGTAGTAGTGGGAGATAATCACAACCCAACTCCCCATAGACTGGCGTTGCCAGCAAAATAAGGCACCTAAGAAGTGAAGTGGTTGCAGGGCAAGTCATCATGTGGCTATTTTAGAGGCCACGAGTGGGATCTGCTGTGCCCTTCTAAGGATTTGGTAACACAGCTGTATCTTCTTCTCCAAGGCTGGAATTGCTTTCAGTGGCAAGTTGACAGAGGAGAGGAAGAAGGGAGCTATCTTGGAAACTGTATGCATTGCCCACATCAAACTCTCTTCTCTCCTCCTCTTGAGTTTTGAAGAAAGAAATTGACATTTAATGTAAAACAGCCTGCTTTGATAGCTGCCTGAATGCCCCATTAAACATTTTCCACACCTCAGGGGAGACTAATATCCGGTCATAAATTCCAATTTGTCATGGATTTTCTAAGTCACAGGTTGACAGAAGAAGCTGTTATCACTCTCTGATCAGTATGCAGAGACCATTACACTCTTCAGCAATACTCTTCATGGACACAGCAAGAGTTAAGAGAATAGATTAGAAAAGCAAAGCCCTTTGGTTTTGAAAATAAGGCTCCTACAAAAACGTTAGCAGAGATTATTTCACCAGCACAGCACTGAGTCAGTAATAAAATGTAATTCCCTGCTGGACGAGTGCCATTATTTGTTGTGATTGTAGTTATCACTATTCATCTTCTATTTCCATACCATGTAAATGTATACTGTACTTTGTAACAGCACACCAAAAACAAAGCCCTTGCTTAGAAGAGTTTTAACACTTCTGCTCCAGTGACAAATTTAGTTCTATCAAATATTTAACAGCAGCAGCAATGTGTGCATCCCGAATTATTTGGAGCAAGCATTTACATGTGTGATCCACAACTCCAGCCATAGCTGGTGAGCACTGGAGGACAGTAACTGCAAAGAAAAGATCACCCTCCCACCCTCCCAGTCCAAGATAATAACGCAGAAAAGTAACTAGCGAAACATGATTTCACTGTTAAGATTGCAAATTTACAATCTCTAGTCTTCAACCTCCATCCCTGGGTGATGGAAATGAGAAAGAGGAACAAAGAGAGGAGACTAAGATGATCACAGGGTTGCAAAGGTTACACCACACACAAAACAATTTTCTACAGGTTGGGCTCTAACGCCTTTGTAACTTCGCTACATTTAAACCAACTAAGAAAGACTTCTGGCTGTGATCCAGCATTCCTAACTTAAGCCTCTGCATTGAATTTAAGTTCTAGGTGACCTGTGAAACTGTCCTCCTAAACTAAGTGCCTAATTTCCTCTGTATAGCCAAACAGGAGAGATGCCCTTAAAGGCCTCCAGAGAGAGGCCCTATTAACTTCACTTGGCTAAGAAACCTTCCCTCTTTACCTGTCAAGGCCCTGACCGCTCTTACAGGTGGACCTGAAAACTCCATCACAGAGCAACACAAGTCTGCAATTCTCCAGCATGTTTCATTCCTTGACATACGCTGGCAATTCAAACTCAACAGTTTCTTTCAATTTATTCAAAGAATCAGGTCTTTTCCCTTTCCACCATCTGACTCTAGAAAGCAGTATCTTTTGAGGGACTCTCCAAAATATCCGTAATTTTTCAATGAAAGCTGTCTTCTTTCTGCGAAAACAAGCTGCACCTCTCCTCAGCTTTTTACTTTAGGTTGCATCACCCTTTGCCGTTCTATCCTCTGATAAGTGTTGCCAACTATTAGCCACTGAGTCACTGATTCAGCAGTGGCTGCATGAGAATGGGTCATCCGAGTCCACACCACTCGGCAAGACAGGAGGAAGAAGGCCCAGCCTGTGCACCAGCTGCCAAGCGGTCAGCATAGCAGGAGAACAGTCATTTTCCTCCACATCAGATTACTGGCATGATCTGCCTGTGTAGGCTGCTCCAGAGGACCTCGCAGCGGACGCTGCTTGCATGCTGCTGAACCTCCTCCCGATGAGCTGGCCTGAGCAGCAATAGGCTCTGCCTGCCCCTGCTTTCTCTCTGTCCTGTAGATCTTGCATCATTAATTGCTGCTTGTATCTAACAGGGGACAGATACTTCAGCAGCCAGGAAAGCAGCATGTGGAGGATATACGATAGAACGCACAGGGTCTGACTTGAATCTTTACTTGGTCACTAACCAGTATATAATGTGCAATAGAGGACTTTCCTCTGCTACTGTAAAGCAAAAGTCCCTGTCTCAAGTAGGTGACTGTTGTAATTCGCTGTCATTTGCTGTAGTCTGTGTTTGAATGCTACAGTCCACCTTTGAGGTGTCTCTCTTGCAGCTGTGCGGGAGGCTGGCACGAAAGGGAGCCCATCAACGGCGCAGAGGACTGCCCTAGCACTCAGATACGTCCCGTCTCGCAGAAGGCCTCTTTCAGACCTATGAAGTACTACATAGCTACGAAGCCAGCCAGAGAAGAGTTGCTGCTCTCTGGCAGGCCTAGGGGAGCACACAGCTGCAGCTATACATTCATTACCCTGCCCTACCTACACAAGCATCTCTATCGAGGACAGCATTTGCATCACAGTCTGCCTGCACGACACCACAGGGAAGTGGCAAAGCTGGAGGGGGAAGAGAGAGAGTGAGTCTGGCTTGGTCAAAAGGTGGTAAAACTGATAAAGTCATCAGCATAAGACGGATGTGGGGAGAAAAGCTGTCATGTATTACTTCCTTATGTGATGTTTATACTTCAACATTTTTTCCAGAAACAAAAAAGTCTAAGGAAACAAAGTAAAAGTCACGTCCAATCACTTGTGTTTCTCCTGGCATGACACCTTTCTGAGAAAACAGCTTCTCTAAACTCACGCCCAGCAACTTTCATGACCTTGGTACAAATCTCTCAATCTCGGTTCCCTGTCATTGGAGTTAGTGAGAACCTTAGTTTTTATCTCCAAAAATAGCAAGTTTCTAGTCCCACCTCACTCACTGGGGTTGGAGGATGTTCAAAAAGGTGAGTTGGTGAAGTTTAAAAAAGGCTAAAAAAGAAGGAAAAGTGAGCAGATTAAAAATATATAAGCAAATTATTTTAACTTCCTGTTTTGTTTTTTGTTTTTTAACTGTAGGACAGGAGGTTTTCCTAGGGACTGCTGGAAGGTGGAGATAGGTGAGCTGCTACCAGGGACTAGAATTCTGCAGAGGGCCGTAAGGACACCTCATTCAGCTCTGCTCCCAGCCAGAAAGCTGTGCCTCAACAGGTGACGGAGTTCCTAAACTGTCGGATTAGTCCGACAAGTGCCTTTGATGCAGATGCAAAGGCAAACTACTCCCAAATTAATCTGTGTAAGTGTCACTCAACAGTAATCCAAACTCTGCAGTAAAAGGAACAATTCTGACTTTTACTCTGGCGCAGCGTAAGCAGTACAAAGGGCAAGGCACTTTGCTAGGGCTCCCAAAAGAGCATAAGTGATATTAATACCAAAGGTACACCTTTTCTCATAGTCACGTCTACTTTTTTGGCAGCAGAGAGCAATATGGAAAATTGCAGGGGGGAGAAGCATTCCAGAATTAATGTCCCAGTACCAGTATTTGTTAATATTTTTAACAGCTTCGGCAACAGGTGGTACTTTTTTTTTTTCAATGTAGGAGACATGAGACCTTATTTCTAAATCTATTTTGTTTGGTAAAGGCTAGACTATTAGCACTATTACTTAACTGCAAGAATAGTCCTTTACTAGCCCTCCTGCCACCCATCTCCCTCAATGCCAGAAGTGTTTGGAGTTAAGGACAACTACAGGCGAGCAAGGTGCTAGGCACAGCCTTAGGTTAGTGATGCCTATGCGTGTGATTTGGCTAGGCTATTTTTGGTTTCGTTTACAGAAATAAGGCCGTTTTACTTGTGTTCCCATGCATGCGTACCTACTGGTGGGGGAATATCCCAGGGTGAGATTTCTTGTGCGATATGAGTTTGTGAAATAAAAAGCTGAGTCTGCCGATGTTGAAAACGCAGCCTATTCTAAGGTTGGTTTTGTTTTTTTTTTTTTTCATATGCCTTTCTTGCAAGAGGAGAGTCACTCTCTGCCTCGGTGCTTACGTCAGCCTAGAGGACCCCTCCCAGACAGCCTGTGGAATCAGAGCGTAAGCTTCTTGGCACGTGTTTCGTTTCTATTAGACTTAGAAGCATCGGAAAGAAAACTAAAGTCTGCTTTCTCGGAAAATATGTTCTTCTCTCAGTCCCCAGAAAACCTTAGCCTTAGCTACTACGAGATGACTGTCTGGCACGGAGAGAAAAGCAAAACAAAAATTCTGTAAAACTGGATTCTGAGTGCATAAATGTTGGTGCAACAGTCATTTCAGTCTGATTTACGGTTAGCAAGGCTGTGCTCTAAACGTATAGCCCAGATCATTTAAAAAATTTAAAATTCTGAAGGAGATAAATGACCTAACACTCCATCCATGAGCACCGGGAATCATGAAGTCACAGGGAATGATGACACTTGAGATGATAACTAAAAAGCATTCACTTTGAAGTAAACATTCGGTGGAAAGACTGCCTCATTCTTTAGAAAAGCAAACATATCTCAGGCTCGCTAATTTGGATGTCGTGAAACCTCACAGTCCTAACTCAAACGCAGAAGCCTCTTCCTTCACTCAGTGAAGATTTAATAGCAGATTACTTGAGTGAGGTCTCATATTGCTAAAACCAAATTAATACCTGAAACTATACAGTGGTGTAATTGACCGCTCACACTGGGAAGTGTCCGCATAAAGGCTTGCAAATCAAACACTGCTTGTGATGCTTACATTCACTTTGCCATACACTGTCCTTCCTTTAAAACGCAAAACACTAATACGCCCCGAGCATAAAAAAAATGCTGCTTGCTCATAAATCAATGATTTACTGCGAGATCCCACCGATCCGAGCGGATTTGCTCTCACCTGAAGGTACAGGACTGTAGGAACTTCCACCGTTCCCAGTAAAGCGATGAGAGACACCAGCTCCGGGGGCAAGTGTGAGCTTCTTCGCGCTTGGAGTGGAAACCAAAGCCCTTCCATGATGGATCTGCTTGCCGCCCTGCTTCCACACCTCCGCTCGCCCGCATCCCCACCGCCGGCTGCCACCATCGCCCTCCCCGTCCCCAGTGCCCACCCTGCCTCACCTGCCGTACACCAGGCACTCCATGTGATTGATCTCCTTGTCGGAGCGGTAGCGGCTGTAATCCTCCCATAGGTCCTTGATGGCGGTGACCGCCAAGATGAAGAGCACGGGGGCCAAGGCCAGCTCCGGCTGGAAGGCGTTGACGGCCGGCACAAAGTTGAGGAGGGCAATGAACACAAAGTAGACGTTGGCCAGCCGGTGGAACTGCTCGAAGAGGTTCTTGGGCAGGAAGGAGAGGGCCGTGTACTTGGTGGTCTTGAGGCGGTTGCTGGCCAGGACCGTCCTCTTGGACTTCTCCGCCTCGGCCTCAGGTAACAGCAAGCTGGAGCGCACCAGCCGCGTCTTACTCTCCTTCTTCTTCCTCCGCCTCCTCTTCCTCTGCCTCTCCTTCCCCTCCGGCAGCACCTGGCGCGCTCCCTCTCCCCCAGCCGTGCTCCGGGACATCGCTGCCGCCCTCCCCGCCGCCCTCGCCCGGGCAGCTCCCACCGCCAGGCACGGCCCTAAGTTATCATCCTCCGCCGCCCGCCACGGCTCTCCTTTCCTCTTCCCCTCAGGGGGGTGTGGGGGGAGGAGGAGGGTTCTCTCAAACCCTCTCCTAACCGCTCTGCCGGGACCTCGCTCGCTTTCTCCTCCTCCTCCTCCTCGGCCGGGGAGGGGACGTGGGCAGGCGGCGAGCCGAGCCCTCCTCCTCCTCCTCCCGCCGGCCTCGCCCCGTCCCGCTGGCGGACCGGGCGCCGCGGGCCGGCCCAGGGCGCGGGGGGCTGCGGCGGCCGCCGTCCCGTACGCCATGGCGGGGCCGCCGGCGGGGGCGGCCCAGGGCGGGAAGGGGAGAGCGGCGCTTCCGCGCCCAGCACGCCCCGAGGGCCGGGCCGCCGCCCCGCTCCCCGCGCCGGGACCCGGCGCCCCGGGGTATGGACACTCCCCCCGCCCCGCTTCCCCCTGAGCCCCGCGGTGCGGACCCACGGGTGACATTTTATCGGCTGCTTTGACTTTCCGTTAGATATGGGGGGGGGGAGGAGGAGGAGGAGGAGGAGGAGGGGGGTTTGGGTGTAGAAAGGAAAAAATTTCCTGCCACTGAGGCGTTGGCAGCGCCGCAACGGCCCGTATCCAAGGTCCCCGAGCAGCGGCCGGTGGGAGTTTTTATCAGCTGACTCATGTCAAAGTACTCCGTCTTCTGACTGAAACCCTGCATCTGCCTCCGTGGTACAGCGCGGCGTCTCCAGACTTCTCCTGCCTGGTGCCCCCCAGTTCATTCGGTGGCGGCCACAGGTGCTTGGGACAACCCCAAAGGTGGCAACCGAAAAGGAGGTTTCTGATGGAAAGCCAAAAAGGAGGATTCTTTATGGAAAGTGTTGGGTGCCGCCAGCCCCGCGCACGCCCAGGCAGTGGGGTGCTGTGACCAGTGTTCGGGTTTACATGGGTTTTTCTGCTTCCTCGTGGTAGGTGCTTCCAGCGAGGGATGGAAAATGCTCTGAGGTCTGCGCTCCGCATTTTTCTGGAGAGACATGCAGTTGCGGGTGGAGACAGAGAGCGTGACTTGAAATACAGAAGAGAATAATCCAGGTTGAAAGACTTAGTCCAACGTCACAAGCAAGTAAATGTATGCAGATGTTTAAAGAACAAATAATATTATAATAATGAAGATTATTGCTACCGGGCATGACATGAGACTTTGCAGCATCACTTTAAGTTGGGATTTAATAGCACACCCTTTGAATATGGGATTCCACAGGCAGCATAAAAAGCTTCCACAGGTCACTCCAGGCTGTGTCTAAACTGTATAGCACAGATGCATTTTGTGGTGTGACCCTTCGTCCTGATCCTGTGATATGCCAAGGTGGGATCGCATTGAATACAATAGGAAGCCCCTGATACTTGTCAGCAGGTGTCTTGTTATCACGGAAAACAGACATAGAGTATACACGTCTAGTCTTGATATGATGTCAGGAGAGGACACCTTCTGGGGAGAGTACCTGAGTCCCACAGTTCAGATGCTGCTGTGGCAAAATCCCTGAAAATCAAGAAGTGAAAGCCATTACTTCTGAGTCTCACAGCCAGTAGTTATAATGCGGTGCTGTGTTTTCATCCTTCCTTCCTCTATTTGCAATGTTTGTAGTTACTTTTAAAAGTGTGTAGATAATATCCATAGTATCTGTTTAATATCTTTATCAACAACCAGGTCAAGGGGATCGAGTGCACCCTCAGTAATTTGGCAGATGACATCAAGTTGGGCAGGAGTGTCAACCTACTTGAGGGTAGGAAGGCTCTACAGAGGGACCTGGACAGGCTGGATCGATGGGCTGAGGCCCATGAGGTTGAACAAGGCCAAGTGCTGGGTCCTGCACTTGGGTCACAACAACCCCATGCAGCACTACAGGCTTGGGGAAGAGTGGCTGAAGAGCTGCCTGGTGGAAAGGGACCTGGGGGTATGAGCCAGCAGTGTGCCCAGGTGGCCAAGAAGGCCAAGAGCATTTTGGCTTGTATCAAAACAGTGTGGCCAGCAGGACTAGGGAAGTGATCGTTCCCCTGTACTCAGCACTGGTGAGGCCCCATCTCGAATACTGCACCCAGTTTTGTGTCCCTTACTGCAAGAAAGACACTGAGGTGCTGGATGTGTCTACAGAAGGGCAACGAAGCTGGTGAGGGGTCCGGAGAACAAGTTTTATGAGCAGCGGCTGAAGGAGCTGTGATGGTTTAGCCTGGAGAAAAGGAGGCTGAGGGGAGACATTATCGCTCTCTGCAACTACCTGAAAGGAGGCTGTAGTGAGGTGGAGGTTGGTCTCTTCTCCCAAGTAACAGGCAGTAGGACAAGAGGAAATGGCCTCAAATTGTGCCAGGGGAAGTTTAGGATGGATATTAGGAAAAATTTCTTGACTGAAAGGTTTGTCAAGCGTTGGAACAGGCTGCCCAGGGAAGTGGTTGAATCACCATCCCTGGAGGTATTTAAAAGATGTGTAGATGTGGTGCTGAGGGACATCGTTTAGTGGTGGTTTTGGCAGTGTTAGGTTGATGGTTGGACTCGATAATCTTAAAGGTCCCTTCCAACCTAAATGACTCTATGATTCTATAATTATGAACCTCTTTCAGGCCCTGAGGGACTAGGTGAGTGCTAGTTCAGCACATGGCCTGACATTGGTACTGTGTGAAGACACAAACCCTTTACCAATCCTGCTGTCAACTCTTCTGATGCTACTGCAAACTTAGCAGGTATTTCCTGGGTTTCCCAGCTCTTGAATATGGAAACAACGAGGTTTTACTTTGTGCAAGGGGAAAACGGAGAATTGGCCTAGGTTTCTTTGCCAGGTCTGCTCCTTTCTTGATAAGGAAGAAGTACAAAATTGTTATACTGTACAGGAAAAGGAGACAAAAAGCAGCTCTGAATTTGAAATTTCTGTGTTCATTTTTTGCCTTGGTTAACCAGTTGCCGACTTGTTTACACTTGGGATTAACTTCAAGCATAAGATGGAATGAACAAAAATCCTTTTCCTGTGCTTCAGAAATGCTGGAATGGGATGAGGAGGACACAGTATCACTCTGCAATGTTCCCAGAAACCAAGCTTCACCCACCTGAGGGCTCCTTGCAGGCAGCTGCAGATACTCCAAAAAGTGGGTTGCCGGACTTTTTGCCACTTGTCTGCTGGCTTCTGTGCCCCACTGTTTTGTGGGGCTCTGGTTCACCACTGGCTCCGAGGAGCTCAGGCACCGTTCGGGCTTCATCTTTTCTCTGGACGGCCCTCTGGCTTGTTTACACAACAGTTGGTGGTTAGAGGAGAAGCAACAGTAATCTTTGCTGTTTCCTGATGTCAAAGCGCATCACCTCTCAAACTGTTTGTATCTCTTTCAGCGCCAGCTGACTCACAAGTGGCTCGAGTATGGCATATCTGAGCAGAAAGATGGTGTAGACACCAATGCTGCTGGGTCTCGTGAGTCTGTGCTGGGAGGGGAAGTGAACCAGTTGCTAAGCCACTGAGATATGGTCCTCCACACTCTGATGCCGTGTAAGAAATGGTGTGTAGATCAGGTTTTGCACTGCATTTTTAGCAAACAGTAACTGAAAGGGAATTGAGGATTGGATATGTGGTGACATTAAACTTTCAATCACAGTGCTCAAGGCAAGGTAAGAAAAGACAAATGCTCACGTAACCCTTAAGCTACTTGTTTAAAGAAAACACCTGTGTATTGGGAAGTTTGGAAAGCCTAACCTGTGATGAATTGTGCTTACACTTTGTGATATTGGCTGAACCCGTGACACCAGATATTCCAAAATTGCCAGTTAACAACCCCACAACTCTGAGAAATGTTCTATTAAGCCAGGGGGCTATATTTTAAAACCTGTTTTACTTGCATTTTGTTTTGCAGTGCTCAGGGTTCACATTAACAAGCTTTCTTCCACAAAGGAGTAACAGGAAAGAAACTTGGTTTAAAGATATTAAACAGAAGCTGAAAGTTCTTATGTAATCCCCAGCTCACATAGCTGGCTTTTACAAATAGATACAGCAGCAGAAAGATAACAAACAATTGGGTGGGAGCCTCTGAAGACTCCTGTGTTTGTTTGCTAAATCCTTACTTTCAAAACAGTTTAAAGCCTTTGTATTTGAGCACATCAGAGTCAAGGGCAACCCTTGCAAAGCTTCACTATAAAAAAAAGAGTAGAAAGTATGCAACACGCCAATGATCAAAAGCTGAAAAAGTCTTGTTCTCATATTGACTGGGAATTTCTCTGTTGCTAATAAACTGCTTTTTTACTAATACAGGCAAGCTCGATTATCACAAAGCAGTGAAAATTTTTCCGTTGACTATAACAACCTCTCAGTCACATGAGGAATCCAAAATCCTGGATATTTATATTAAAACCTGAAGACACGTAATCCATGATAAATAAAAACAAGAGTTAGCCTTATTTTAAAAAACCTATAAAATCTAGTGTTTGCCAGGCTTTGTAGCCAAAGATTTTAGCAATGTAGACATTCCCAAGAATTTAGTCTTTCCTTTCCTTTTCTAAGTGAAACTGTGCACATAAAGTTCGAGAAAGCATAAATGTTTGTATCTGAACTCATGTCTGAGCTCTCCTTGCCCACACGATCCAAGTACGTGAGTTTGCAAATAAGAGTCAGGCAGCAAATTCAGCTTTCCACTGGTACAAAGTACACATGCACAAGTCTGGCCCTAGCATTTGGATTGCAAAATGCCAAGAATGTTGCTTTTGTTGTTAACTGCAGTACACCTGCATCTCCTTTTTATGGGGTCTTCTGTGGATTGGCTTTAAATCAGTCCAGATGACGCAGGATCCCTACAAAGTATCACCCTCTAGAAACGTGAGCTAACTGGAAAAGTCTGAGGAGGCAAGAGCCAAGGACTAGGTTTACTGTATAATCTGAACTAAAATGTGGGCTCTTTACTATTTTTAGGGTCATTGGAGCAAAGCACTATAACTGGGGAATGTCTGAGGAAATACTCTGTGCTACGATTGAGCAATCCTTGCCATCCATTGTTGTCTCCTTCCTGTGCAGAGCTCTTCCTCTGTGGCTGCATGGCTGCTTCTGACCATCCTCCATCTCACTGGCCAAACTGCTCTCCATTTTGCTGGGTATCTGCTCTCTGATTTCTCCTGCCATTAACCTGAACCTCCAGCCCCTGATGCCCAGTACCTCTTGAATTTCAAGCTCTCCACAGAGACTTTCCCAATGCCTGATGCTTCAACTGTACAGATTTTCTTCAGATCAAGGACTAAAGTTGAAAAAAGAGAGAGGTTCTAAGCATCAGTTATGCTGATAATATGCCTAATGAGCTCATGTTTGATAGCCTAGGCCATTAAAAGCTGAGTCTTTAGGTATGACGTTGCTTTTAAGGCTACAAGGAGCTACAGGATTGTCCAGCCTGAGATATTGTATTAACTTGGTCTTTTAGATGCCACACACCCTACAGCTTGAAATCATTATTGAGTTCTTATTATGTGAGCAGGCTGGTTGCTTGGAGATGAGATGATACACATTTTTTTCCCTCCTTTCAGAGTCATCAACTCTGATTATATTTTAAGTATTTCCTATGGTTTGGGGTTTTGTGGGTATGTGAGAATCACAACATTGACCAAAAAAATGCCTTTGGCCTGATGGTTATATGGAACAGTTTGAAAATGGCATCCACTTGAACTCTGAGGATGAAAACCCCATAGGCAAGGAGAAGGGATACTAAATATATTACTGATATAATAACTCATGATTTGGCTTGTCGTGGTTTTTGAATGCTTGGCATTATCATTATTCCATTTTAACAATTAACTTCTTCCTATCATCATAAGGTGAAGCAAATCTAATTTTAACACAGTCTAAATTACTAGGCCACTATTGTAATATATATATGATCCTAAAATAATGATTTCTCGTGTTGGATATTGCCAGAAACATCTCTCAAATTACCCCTGATTCTCATAATCACCTTTGTTCCAAAGGACTTATTTTAATATTGATATGCTTAATATTATGGAACCATCCAGAGGCCTCAGTCAGAATCTGGGACTTTAAGAACTACAAAAATAGCTGTAAAGACATGGTACCACACATCAGACAAAATCTGTTCTGCCCTTTGCAGATGAGACATATCCCATCTGGCTCTGCATAAAGGGGACAGGCATACATGTTTCGAACAGCAGAAAGAAGGCAAGAGGCTTGTAGTGTGAACAGCCTGCTAAAAATGCCAGAATTGGATGAGGGGAGACAACAGCCAAAATGGCATCGTTCCTCATTTCCTTCCATTCTGCAGGAGATACATAGATACACAGATACACACATGTAGGCACGGAGGCATATACACATATGTACCCGAAGCAGCCTCCAAATCCCATTCCTTAGTTTCTCAACAGCCAGAGAGGGGAGATTTGGGTCCCAAGGAGAGCAGGAGCCATGTGTGACAGGCACAAGAGGGGTGCTCAGTATTGCAGCATTAAGGGAAGTGGATCTTGTGCAGGGCCCGAGCAGCCCTGATAGACATTTTCAGTGCAATGGTAAGGCACTGAGGAACAGCTTCTGCCCTTCGGAAGTGAGAGCAGTGTTGCGAGGACCTAGCCAGTCTCTCACATTCTGCACGCCTTTCACTGAAATGTTTTTCCCATCTACAGTGCCCCGAGGGCACCTGCATCTCATATCCTGACAGCTACGTCCACTGTAGGGTCTCCTGCTCTACCACACCATGAACCTGACCCAGGTCTTCAGCCTCATCTGTGGTTTGCAAAGAGGCTGTGTCTGCCATGTGGGGTGCTGGAGTGGGAAGGACACTACAGCACTGTGGAATACATACTTTTGATTGGTGTCTTTTGTGGAAAGAAGCCTGCCTGGGAAAGCAGAGGGGTGCCACGTCCTTTCCTCCACCACCTGAACGGCCACGTCCGCTCTGTGAACATGTTTGCATACATGTCTCTGGCAAATGAGCTGTCCGTCCCTGGGAGAGACACAAGGGACTGGTGACAAAGGATTCGGAAATCTATACTACTGTATAATAAACTAGATAAGAAACTAGTCAAGATGTAGCAGAGGCTGGAAAGGAAAGAAATAAAGCTTTCAGGTAGCTATAGTTAGCTTATAGGTATGATTCTTGAGGAAAATACCTCTCTGTGGATACTTAATGACCAGTAATATTTGAGTTGTAAGAACTAATGATAGAGCCATTGATCAGCATTTAGAGCTGTCAGATCTGGAGCTTTCCTCTAATGATCTCAAATAACTGAAAAAGTGCCGTCACAGCTGGGGGGAGATTGGCAATTCTAGGGCACCAAGAACATCCTAAAGTGAGTCAATAGGTAAACAGGTCAGCTAAAGCCCATGCTCAAAAGCGCTTACCACTTTCCACTGACTGTAGAAGAAGTCTTAAGTGACTAGTGCAGAGGAAGGTGCTTCCCTGGTGGTATGCGAAGCTGGGTGAGGTAAATTCCCTCCTTCATGTCTTGCCCAAGCCAGTGCAGACCACAGAACAACCAGCTCTCCACTGTGAAAGACAAGGTTAAGCTGGATGGGGCACCCACAACAGGAGATGCATGCAGGAGAAACCCCAGCCATGTCATCATCCTCTGGCCACTTGTCTGTGCCTGGCCAAAAAATAGAATACACAGTGGCAAGTTGCTCCCTTCTGCAGTGGGAATGCAGAAACAGCTCCTCCTTACCCACTTAACCTCCCCACCTGCAGAAATACTTTTTTTTATAACAGCTTCGTGTCAAAGGTGTTTGCTGGGGAACACCCATAAGCATGGCTTCAGTCCATCAGCTAACATACTGATTCACAGGGACACTGCAGAAGAGGAAATGCAGGAAAATCTATGTAATTAACTGCAGAAGGAGTAAAAGCAGACATGCTATTTATAGAAACTGCAGTTTAGGAGGACACGAAAGTTAATATCCTTTCTGCGGCTCTGCCAGCTCTTGCTATTTTATGGCGAGTCTCACAATATTTGTTGCTCTTCTTAAAACTGCATATCCTTCTATAATGGGACCTTGAAACAATCTTAGCTCACTAAGGCAAGAAACCAGGGTTGGAAAAAGCTTGAAAGTGGGAACCCCAGAAGCAGAAAACAAATAGGAGAATATAAAAAGACATGAGTTTATGTTTTTGAAACCATTGTGATTCTTAAAGCAATTCTGTGAGTTTTTTTAATCCTGGTAATTTTTCACACCAAGTGCTTGGCAATGATTCTACTTGTATAGAAGCTGCTGTAGGATTTCCTGCACGCGTCAAAGTCTCAGTTTCACATGTCTCTAAAAAGAAAATACTGTCTCAGAATATAGCTCCTGAATGCCAAATTAGATGTCTCTTCAAATTAAGAGATATTTAATAACCCATCACGCTTACATTTTGCAACATTCTTAAAATCTTCTCCCAAAAAGGCTAATTGGAGCTGCTTGAATGAGTTTTTACAAGGATTTGTCTGAGGGGAGCTGTGCCTTCACTGGAGAATTAACAAAGGAAAGTTGAAGCTCTTCTGCTATTCGGTCATTAGTCAGGATGGCTTGAAGAGAAAGTTGTGCAAACCAATATTACCACATGGTTTCTTTGCTGGCTGGTCAGTACGGTCAGATTCGCCTTTGGATTTTGTGACTCTGCAGGGTGAAAGCAAGACTCCTATTCAGTTTGGATGCCGGCTATGCGGGGAAAAGAGGTGGTTGCAGGCTCTTTCTCCTGGGAAGGTGACTGCCGCTTTCAGTCTGCTGCAGGTCTGGGGCAGCGCTGATTGATTGTCACCTGCCTAACGCTGACTCAGAATGGCCAGGCTTAGTACAAAATGTTGTAAATGGGCTGTAAACAACAAGATCTGAAGAGAAAAGGAAGAAAAAAACCTCAACAGAAGGAGAGCGAAAGGGTGACTTTCCCGCCTGTGGGGAGCTCATCTGCAAGTAGAACTGATCAGAAAAAATTCTGGTTCATTGAGCCTGACTGCTTTGTCTGAAACCTAATAGCCCGAAGAGCTTTTGCTGTAATTAAGGCAGCTTTCTCTGTGGTACCTGCTGGGTTTGTCACAAGGCTGGTGATACTGCTTATGGGGAGGTTTGCCCAGTCTGCTCTTCCACTTGCTGCAGAGGCAAGGGATGCCCTAAGGCCTGGGATCCCTGACTCCGCAGCACTCATCCCTGGTACCTGGGGCCCTTCTAGCTGCTCGGGCAGCTTGTGGGCTTCTTAAAGTGTCTGCTGGCATTAGCAGAGAAACTGTCAAATTCAAGATTTTGGTAACTTGCATCCTGAAAAATACTTGAAGTTAAAGAGTGGTTTGGGACCAATTCAGAGTATCTACAAAATAATGTAAAAAAAAGTAGAAAATTCCTTGTAACAGAGCAACACAAGCTCCTGACTACTTCTGCTTATAATACCTATGCCCAAATTCAGTGATGAATGCCAGGATCCAAGTATTTGTTTGCTACGCCCTTAAAAATTCCAAGCACGGACTGCTAAGAGACTGCATACTTTAAGAACACTGTGATACATGTCAAACTTAGTGTCTATGTTTGTATTATATGCCACTGGCCGTAAGAAATAAGACATACTTTTGGCCTACTAAAGCTAATGAACTTCAGTGAAGCCCTGCTTTTAGTAACAGTATCTAGCCAAGTGTTCCTGCAATGCTGAATATACCTGATCTGGCTTCTACTGAAGATGGTTCAAGAGATCTCATGAATTCCCTAGAATTTCCCAACAGTTTAAAAACCTATAAAAACTCAGAGACACTCATTATTTGTTGTTGGGTTTTCTGTGTTTGTTTTTTTTTTTTTTTCTTTTCAGTGTAATAGTGAAATTGGTATACTTTAGGTATAGCGATTCGTCTGAGTGTTCTCTAGATCTCTCTATATGGCAGTGGAGTGTATATAAGCATCAGATACAACTAGGTACCAGTGATGTATGACACAGAAACAGCTGAAAGATGATTTCTAATTCAGCATTCACTTATGCAATAGATAGAAGCTTGTATATCAAAGACGGTACATTAAAATGGGAGGGGAGGCTTTTTACAATCGACCAGCTTTTTCCATGTTTGGAAAAACAGAAAATGACTTTTGGCATTCTTCTGATCTGGAAGTAACTCTCAGTGATGGAAAAAATGTGTATTTCTTCCCCCCCTGTTGTCCAGAAGCTGAAACTTCCAACTGGTTCCCCATGAACAATACTTCCATGGTGCTGTGCTGGCTTATTGGCTCAGGAAATTGCTACTTCTGTTTTGTCAGCAGTGTCAGGGATCCATGTTTCTTTCCTTACTCCAGTCTTCCCTGCTGGCCTGAATTTAAAGAGGTTTTTATTGTCTGTGTTTTAATATTATCAGGTAATGCCACTAATGCCTGCATGACTGAGAGTGACCATAAATAGGCTATATATACTGTACAACACCCACCATATGTACACAATATAAACACACATACATGCACACATTGTATGTATACACATAGTCGGTGCATACACACACTGGATCTATCTCTGCATAGTATATAGAGATGTAGTACACTGTGTAGTAATGCTGTTGTAATCTGAGAGATTTCAGTAGGGCGTTGCTTGCTTCTATTAAATTAATCACACGCATTAAGCCACAACAATAATTTCACACTGCAACTCAAGCTCCTCTATGCCTTGCAAGAAAAGCACTGGACCTGAGATAACTAATGTTTTAAATAAATAACACGTGGGAAACCAGAAAAAATGCCAGTGAAAGAGTGGTGTATCAACAGTAGTTAGAAGAAATCTGAAGAGCAGCCAGCATAATAAATTTAAAGGGTGGAGGAGAAGTGCAATGGCAACACAATGTTTTGATCAAAATAAAGCATTTTTTACATGTCATGAAGCACCAGCCCGTGATTTTAAAAGACCCATGCATTCAACAAGCACAGGCTGTCTTTCAATTTTACATGCTAATATATCTTCCTATTAAGAAAGGATATATCTTATAATTCTCTTTCAACAAAACACCAGCTAACAAAGCTGTATTTGCTAAGAAAGCAATATAAAACAGAGACTTCTTTTTTAAACAAAAAAATCTCCAAGTTTATATGGCTCAAATTAGAAGTCGATCCAGTAAACCATGGTGAATACTGTTTATTCTTACTATGTTGATTTTCTTTCCGCCATTACTCACTCTCTGCTTGGTTGCAACACGAAAAACTCTCTACTCTTCTGCTCTCTGACCCTCCTTGCCTGGTCCTCTGACTCCCTCTCACCTAGCACAGACCTTGGCTTGATCAGCATGACAAACTGTTGCAAGGTATGTACATAAATCAGGGGAGCGCTGAAGTGTGATCTGCAGCCAGCATAGCTGTGCCAGCAGAAGCCCCTAGTATGGATCAAGACATATCAGCAAAAGTGCTCTTTTACAGGATGACTTTTTTTTCTTTCTTTTTTTTTCAAGAGGGCTGCAAAAAAGCTCTGTCAGCAGAAGTGGAGTTTTCCCAGTGTAACCTGCAACTGGAGTATGAACACTTTGCCAGAGCGTAGCCTGTCAATACAAAGCGACCTCATACAGCACTCATAGCATAAATTTGGCTTTCTGCACTCCAGAAGTCAATCTCCTAAACCTGCACCATGGCCTTGGCTCTCTTTCTGCCCTCTTCCTCACTCATCGTCCTGCTTTGCCCTGTGCACTTCCTCTGAAACATACCCAAGACTGTATATCCCCCCTCGCCACCATTAATTCTGTGTAGTCTGATCTTTACTGTCACATTCTCCACACACTTTATACTACCTTGCGCCTGCCCTCAGAAAATTATCTTCCTGTTACCTGGATATGAGCATTTTTGTATCAGACTGCTAATGCAAGGCATATAAAAATGAATCTTTCTGTTCCCTAAGCCCCTCTAATGCACAGAACAAAAACAGTACATTTGGGTCTTTTTTATTTGCCATATGGTATTTGGAGTGTTGGGACTCATTTTCAGGCAATCAGGACTAAATTCCTGCTTTAGTTTTTATATGAAAACTGAGATTCTCAAATAATAACACAGTCTGAGTATCTGGGGGTTTAAGGATTATTATTTTTTATCACCTGCCTTTTGCTGAACAAACTAGTTCAAATCCTACAATACTTCTTTGTTCTCTGCCTAAAACCAGTGAAAACAACCTAAACCCTCCTCAGGTCCCAAAGCTCGGGCTACGTCGATGAGGGGAGAGGGTGGCAAGAGGCAGCACCCAGACCTGAGCTGCGGCTCCACCACCAGTGCCTGATTACACTGAAGTGATCAACAAATGAGGCGATGCCATTGGACCTGAACAGTCACCCTTCAGCTTCATTGCTAAGACTCCTTTCACCAAAGGACAGCTAATTTGGGGAGGAAATGATGTCTCACCCTATCAAAGGGACAGAGAAGCTTCTGGTTCTGCTGTGCATGCAGAGTGACCCTGGGGGGGTTACACTTGTGCTGGTATACTGAGGAATTAGCTTCACTCCCGAGTAAGTATCTAAGAACCCAGAAAGTAAAGGATGCTTCGTGAAGGGGGTTCAGCTATCACCATGATACAGTCATCACTGATTGCAGGGGCTGAGATCCTACCTTTTAGCAAGTGTACGTGATGCCTTGAGGGTCTTCTGGGAGACTGGGAACTTAGGTGAGAATATGTTCTTTAAATATCAAGTGGCTCAATCTGACTGATAAATCAGATGGAGCAACTATGCGGACAGTACAGAGCTCAGTCAAACTGCTCCCTTCCACCTCAAGCTTCTCTGTGTGTAAGGCCCCCATATACAATCTTTGGGGCAGAATTCAGTCTCCTTTGACTCCCCCATGCTTAAAGACAAAGCAGAAACGAAGCTTGGGCAAATGCACCAGCATATCATCACCTGTAATGCTTAATGTGTAGCTCAGTTTTTGGTCACCAATATTGTTTTGCTCTGTGCCACCTACCAGTCTTTCAGGCAATGTCTGGATGATGGTTTAAAGCGTAATATGTACTGGATATTTGGGAGGAGGTTACGAAGGAGACAGCTTAGCTCTGCAAGTGTGATATCTTTTTGGACAAACCACTTCTTGAATCTCTTCGCAGATGGAATATTCTCTGCAGCTCATTGACCATCACATGAAAAAGCCACTTCTGTGCTTCATTTTCCCATCATCAACAAACTGATGGCACAGCTAGGAACTCTCATGATCTCTCTGCTCCAGATGTTTCTCTCCACTTTCTTCTCACTATATAAAATCCTCTTCTTTTTTTTCCCTTAGTGGTGGTTTTAATCACCTTACAGAAAACATTAGGTGGGATTTGTTGATTGCCCCACAAATTAAGGAGTCCAAAAGACCCCAAGAGATGGACAAAATAAAGCTTTGAGTTGGTATTTAATTAGCATTTATCAACAAAAAGATTTTAAAGCAAATATTAATACAAGCTTACTAAGAAAGGGAAGTGTTTGTATAGTGTCACTCCCACTCATTTTCACCTTGAGATATTTTAGTGGTTGATGATCTGGAAAAGTGAACAAGCGGTGAGTACTGTACAGACTGTGGGCAGTAGGAAAAACTGTCTAAATTCAGTGTTGTGACAGCTTCGTGATAGAGACATCAGGCCCTGGTGTCCTTGGAGTGTAGGTGGGCGGGTGAGTCACTTATTGCTATCCTGACGTGCCATAAGTAGGTGGCTGTACTTCGTTGTCAGAGTATGGTCCTTCAATTTTTATTCAGCGAGAGAGATCACCATTTCAAAATGTATTTATTTTGGCTCACACTCGAATACCCAGTGTCGTTTTTCATTCTGAGCAGTGAGCCACTTAAAAACAATACGCGTTAGACCTGTCTACTGCCATTTACCAGTCCTATAGACTCCAACCACTTTGTCTGCTTCAACACGGTGCAAGGTGTCTGAGCATGGATGGTATGGCTGGAAGCAAAACTGTCCAAAAGCTACCTTGGAAAAGATCAGTGCTTTAAATGTCTTTTATCACTGGTCATGCTACCAACGACAGAAGCCACACATAGGAAAAGGCGTAGGAAAAAACTTGTACTAGCATGATGGGTAACGCACCTATCTTATTTCAGACATCATTTCCTCAGAAGATTGGAAAAATGCATGTGTGCAAGAAGTCTGGTATTGCTACTATCTAAATGGGAGTTTAACACCAGGTTCCCTGAGACTGTTTTGGTTAACTGTGAAAATCTGTCAGAATTATTGGCACGTGATATCAAAGAGAAACTTCGGAGTTGATAGCTCTCCAGTGAACCGCTGCAGAGCACATAGTCTTTTGCTAAGGAGCAAATGCTGCCCACTAACAACCATGTGGCTGAGGGGGCCACTACAGAGCTATTCCAGAGGTCTTCCGGTATTATTAAAAATTAAATATTCATCCACACTAACGTGTATTTTTGCCACATTCTCAAATTCTTCATTTTCTGACAGGCTGGACAAAGCTCATGAAACCTTAGGAGAAAGTCCTAGAAATGTCTGAATCATTAACATCCAAAGCAGCCAGTGACAGTTTGACAATTTGAAGGACCAGGTGAAAGATGCTTCAGACTGTCCTCCCTCCTCACGCTCCTGTGCTCTCAGGAACCTGGACAGAGACCCCAAAAGCAGCACCAATTCTGCAGCCTCAAGCAAGTTTCAGATTCAGAAACTGGTTATCTTGCTTTGGGTGGATGCTTTTTTGTCTTTTTGGAGAAGGAAGAGCTTGTATTAAATTTACTTTTTCCTCCCTAATGTGTTCAATAGAGAACTTTCCTTGGATATGCCCAGGCGCAGACCCGCTTTTGTATTTCTGCCAGCACAGCCTGGTTTAAGAGCTGCTTGGCCTTGATCCAAAACGGAAGGGCCTTTCCCTGTTCCCTAGATATCCAGCTCCACTGCGCTGCTACCCTGGCCCCCAAGGGCTGCAGGCACGGCTGCTAGCCCTGACCACCATCAGCCTTCCCTAAGCAATCCTTTTTTCTCTTCCATTTCTTCTTCTCAGCTCCCTTGTTTTACCTTCTACCACCATCACCTCTCATCCTCACTCATCCAACCCAAGCCACGAGGCAATTTCATCCTCCCTGGAGGCTGCAAGGATTTGGTCGCCTTTTCACAGTCCCTGTTTCTCTTGAACTCCGTGAGTTCACTTTGTTCCCCCTCTGCTGAGGAAAAAGCCCCCAACAGCTTGTACCTATACAGCTCTTCGTCCTAACACAGCTATTTCAGCTAGCAGTCTTAAGAGCCACTGATTAAATGGTTCTCTCTTTAAAAGATATGGGCAAATCTGAGTTTGGTACAAGCAGTCACAACACCATTAATGCTAATAGATTTATACCAGAGACAAAATTATTCTAAATTGTTTTCCATTTAAAATAACTATCCAGAATAGGAGATGTGCACTCTGTGCAGCCACACCGTTCATTCGTCCTCTTTGCCTGTGTCTATTGTGGCGGGTTGTTCTTTTTAAAGATTTCAGTAATAAAAAATGTTTCCATTTCTACTACATTGCCGTAGTTCTCTACTACTGCATTCCATTCTTCTACATTGCACCATTTGTTGCAAGTTTGGACAATTCAGCATATTTTTGATAGGTTTTTGAGGATTAGCTCTTACATACTGCACACTCATTTTAGGACAAGAAAGACTACTTGCGTATACTTGTTAAGTTACAGTTGAATTTGCTGCTATAAATAAATCCATACAAATACACATTATTTTGAACATCAATAATATAGCGAATAATAATTTATAGTGAATTTTTAAAGTTTTGCTCCGGTTTTCTGTCAAAGGCTAAAAGTGAACATGAATGGGGTTCGGAGTAGAATTAGCAAATGAATTTAGACTGAGAAGTGAAAGCACAGATTCCTTATTTTTCTAGCATCCAGTGTGGCAGATCTTGTAATAAAAATGCCTCGTCTTCTGAGATTTCTTTTCCAACATTTCCTTCACTTGAAAAATGCAGATCATTTTTATAAATCAGTTTAGTGACCAGGTGAGTTATATGCATGCAGAATTTAAAAAATGAAATACTTTCTCAATTTATACGATGCCTCACTTCAAGCTACCCGCCTGTCTCAAGGACAGCAGGATATAGCATGGCTTTTGCCAAGAAAGGGATTTTTCTGTGTCATGGTTGAATGACCCCAGTCAAAGAAGTTTCCGGTAAGTCTGCTTTTAACCTGTGCCTGCTCTGTAGGTCAAATGGGGACTCTGCCTTTCAGGCTCTGAACTTAACCCCACCCACCCACCGTACTGGAGGAGGTTTTATAGAACAGTTTACTAGAGTTTTGTTCCTTGTTTTCACCATGGATCACTCCGAGGATGTATGTCCTTGCTCTGTTACTAGGGACAAGGTCTACTACAGGGCTGGGTCGACTCCCTGTTCCACCCATTTCTCCACTCCATCTGATTCCCTATTTAGCTCCGTAGGGGTTTTCTAACACGGGAACCACCTCTGGCTGTGGGTGAGTGTAACAGCACGGTGCACAAAGGGTCCTTAATCTTCCTCAGTATCTCTAGTTTGTATTTCCATACCACATTACACCAACCTGAGATATTAATATAAAAACATAGTTGCTGCTAGAGTTCGTAGGTGCTCATGCTCATACACCATACTTATCCGTGACATTTGTGGTGCTCTTTCCTTCACCAGCCTCTTGTTCCTGTTCCTTTGACGTAGGTCACCTGCCCCAAAGCAGAGATGGCAGAGCAATGTGTGTGAGCTGAGCTTCAGTATGAAGCCTCGTCATGTAACCTACCCAGTAGCCACCTTTGTCTTGACGTGGCTGGGGAGCCCTTGGTGCCTTTTTCTGCTCACCAGCCTCAGCAGAGGAGTGGTGACAAGTGTTGGGGACAAAGTTGGGTGGAAATACCCCAGGTAGCTACATCTTGCTGCTACGTGAGCTGGTACCTGAGCCCTATGAAACAGTTTTCTTCTGTGTTTGTACCACATCTAGTCCGGAGGCAGCATGTGGAGCAGCAGAGCTTCAGAGCTTCAGGCAGCTACAACAGCAAATCAGTTACTGGTGCACGCAAACCGGTGGTTTCTCACCTGTAAACATAAGGAGAAAAGAGACAGGAGAGACAGAAGCCAGCTGAGTGCCCAGCAGAAGTCGAGAGAGAATCATAACTCAGACAGTGGTCCAGACAAATCACTACAAATGCTTCAGGCAAAAAGCTTCTGCTTTCTTTCCCCCTTTTGCACCTCTTGTGTGCCCATGGACCACTGGCTTCACAGTAGAGAAATGCCCCCAGGAGACATGTACGTATGAATCTAATCCACTGACAAGAGTGGACAGAGCTAATGATTCCTCTGATACATAACTCAGGATCTGCTTATATGCAGATAATGCAGGAATATAGCTTTTTTTGTGCAAGGTGTTGGCTGCAATGTGGAGGCATACAAAGGAGAGTGAAACATTTAAAATTCAAGGCTGTCTGTGTAGGAGACAGTGTAGCATGAATGGCCTCATTTGGAACAGATTCCCATAATGAGGTTTGGGAGGAAAAGCTGTCAGACAGCTAATAACTACTTATAACCTTGTGTTGATTTGAATTCCTTTAGACTGGTATAAACAGCAGAACATTGACCACAACAGTTTTAAAATAGGTCTGACAGGACATTATTAGAATTTCCCCTTCCTTCAAATATTTTATGTTCACACCTGAAACACTAGAAGAAAAAAGTGCCATTCAAGGAACAAATCATTGCACTTAGGAAGCCCTCAGGCTCTCATTCTTGCAGGGCATGGCTAGGGCAGAGAAACCAGTGTTTGTCTTTTCCTCTACCGTGCCTGCAACTCCTGCCCAAGGTACGGAGGCTGTGCTGCAGCACACCTCCATCCGCTTCTCTCAGACACCTCTACCAAAGTCAGTGGATGCTGACACAAGCTATTTTGTTATCATTAAAGTCCATATAGCTTTGCCAGCTTGGCAATAGTCTGCGATTTAGAACGATAAGTAGGCCAGAGTGCCTCGATATTTACAGCCTCAGCACAGTAGCTATTTTCCTTTAATTACAAAATCGCTATGGCTACATTAAATGCCAGATGCTTCTTGTTACCTTCCAGTTCCAGTTCACTTCAGTTAACACCTTGACTAGCACATCTTGACTGAAGCACCTTTTTTCCTTCTGCCCTTTCTTTTCGCAGCTTCAGTATTTCCTTGCAGTGGTTGTCTGTTCATAATCCAGACCAATGCAAAACGAAAAAACCAGAATAGAGGCACAATGGGCTTCGATATAAGGGAATGTTCTTTATATCCAAGGGGCTTTCCGAACAGAAAAGGTCACTTCCCTTCTCTTGGTGGCCATCATCTGCTGGGAGGCAGGTGCTCGCTTCAGTTCATTCAGAGTCTTATCAGATTGAGTTGTACTTTTTTAAACTTTGGAGTGTGGTGATAGCGAGCACGACACCTGAGTGCTGGGGTGGAAAGCAGGAGGGGAGGCCAGCTGCTGTGTTATTCTTGCCCTTCCATGCACCTCGGCTGGTAGATATTCAGGGTTGTAAACATAGACTACATGGATGGTTTCAGAAAAAAAACAACCCATCAACCCCACTCCCAAATCAACCATACAAAAAAAAAGCCACAACAGAAAGTAACTTCTCCAAGTCAGTGCAAGCTAATTACAGCAACTCTGTGCCAAACTGCCGTAAGCCCTACAGTGAGCAGGCACGGCTTCGGGGAGAAGGACCTGTGGTGAGTGTTTCTGTCTCGCAGCTATTTCCCTGGCTTACACTCCATAACTGTATGCTGTTGTGATTGAAACCAGGAAAAGAAATCTCTTTCCTGTCTGGTTTTTACATTATGTGAATCTCGGTGGCAACCCAGAACTAACCTCATGGGCCCCTGGGGATGTCAGGCTGACGAGGTCAGAGAATGATGAGCATTCATGTTTGCTATAATTGTGATTTATTTCCCATGTAAAACTCACTCATTTCAATAAAGATGCATGGGCTGTTGTTGAGCCTACAGAAACTGTTTCATACTCATCAATAAAATGGTTTTGGGGGCATGTTGGGGATGTAGCTTCTCTGGAACTAGTTCAGTATTTAATTTCTGCTAATGTACACTGCGAGATTGTGTCTAATTCAATTTGCAAAAACATAAAATGCCATCTAAGGGGAACTCGTATATGGTTAGATGAATGTGTAACCCAGATGCTTCTGTAATTCCTTTCGATGTCATTAATTTGATTTGCTGAATTGTTATTTACAGACTCTAGTTCCATCTAAAACAGAGTAAACCTCAGAGAAGGAAGCTCAGTAAGTGCTTTTAGGAGTTTGTTATTTTTCTGTGCAGTAGCACTGAAGTATACTGATGTCTCTTCATATCTTGTCTTCAGCCTTGTAACTTCATTAATGTCGTTACACAGAAATATCACAGCACTGACAAATGAAAAACAAAACAAAAACAAGAATACCCGGGGAGATTACTGAGATTGGTCTTGTTCACTTAGGTATCACGGTAGTCCAATGAGTGTCAGAATCAGTAATAGTGAAGTCAAGAGAATTTAGGTCTCAATGTGTCACAAGTGTAACAGAAAGTAGTGTACTGCTATCGCAGCTTGGCCTTCTGACAGTCCATTTTTAATTATTTTGTGTAACTTGCTGCATGTGTGATAAACCAAGTTGCCACAGATCAAGCAGACGGCAGAACGCAACACAACCTTTTATGCAGCCAGCCAATTAGATTTATAGAACAAGGGTGCCATTTTTGCATTCCCAAACTGCAGGGCTAACCACAATTTTGAAAACTTTCTTGGATATTTTGCTTTCTGTATTTTATTCCCCTGGAGGCAATGTAGCTTTAACCCTCCCAGCCTGACTGGATCCCATTCAGCTGCATTAAGCTCAAGTCTAACTGTTATTAATGAACTTGAACTTGGAAAGCTGTTTAGTCACCAAATGGGCTCAGGCAGCGGCAAACTTACCCTCAAACAAGTCAAATGAGCAGAGATAAAATGCTGAGGGTGCATGTGGGTTAGTTATAAACACTGGTGCATTGAGATTATAGAAAAGCTCAGAGATTCTGGAGCAATTTCTCCTCTCGTGTTCGATGGTGTCTACTGTCACTGGAAAAGGTGCTGCTAAAATAGAGCAAAACAGTTGGTCCTGAGGAAATGGCACCCACACAGGGCACATTGCAGGGAATTTTTACTTCGGACTAGTTCTAGCCTTGTCCCACGATCTGAATGCTCATTAGAGGCCATAGTGGTATGACAAGAAAAAGCATGGTTGGTGAGAATGGCCAGGAGTTTTTCTCCAAAACCACACTTTGTATCTGAAGTGCTAATGTAGGTGCACCTCTGAGGTCCAGTGAGCAAGGTGCTGCCCAGAAATTAAATCTTTACATGGGAAGCTCAGCTGTGGCACTGGGATTTCCCAGGAATTAAGAGCGGGACAGATGTATTGGTTTGAAGTCAAGACGTAAGTAACAGGCACGAAAAGCAGCCAAAGAACGTGCAAAGAGAACAGAAGATAGTAACAAAACAAGTCTTAGCTGAAAAGGTGGTAGGTTACTGAGGAATAATTAAAAATGTGTGGGGAAAAGCTAAATGCAAAGGAAATATTTTCCTGAACATTTAATATTTTTTTCCTCAAAAAGTGGTGGTGGTGTAGAAAAATCCTGCAAAAAGAAATTAAATGGGAAAGGCTCCACCTACCCTTAATAAAGATATATCACTTTTTCTTTACATAGGATATCTGAGTGCAGAATTTGTGAACATAATTATGTTGTGCATTTTTTGTCTGGTTTGCCCCTCAGTAAGCGGTAAACACTGGGCAAAGAAATGAGCCTTATCTGGTTTGCTACCCGCCTAACCATTATCAGCTGGCATCAGGTAAAGAAATGAGCCTGAAAGAGTGAAGGATAGATGCAGATGCTGGAATCCAGTGAGGTCAAAGGAGTCACACGGATGAAAGGGATGAGAAATTTTCCTAATGCTTGTTTTCAAATGAGCAGCTCTAGCAGCAGAACAAGCAGCGAAGCATGCTTCGCCTAGGGACTTGTGTCTCGTGCCTGGATTCTCAGGTGTCTAATAAAGTAGAGGCTGAGGGGTTTTCTCTCAGGTGGGTTATTCGGAATGTCTCTCTACCACGTGCGATTTCTTGTGATGGGTTGAGCTAGGGGCCTCCCCTTGATGGGTGTGTTTTTAATGATCTCTCCCTTTACTTGGTAGCTTATTCCCATAAAACTGCTTGTGTCTCAGTATCACTGTGCTTTTGATCTTTGTATCAAATTTGATTGAAATTAACTAAGTGGTTCAAGAATTAGTGTGTGTGTGTAGCGGGGGTGGTGAGAAAGAAGGGGACACCCAGGACCAGACACTCAGATACAAAAAGATTGCAGAAGTCTTGTGTCCTTTAGAAACCAGGCTGAAAAAAAATAGATAGGAACAAGCTCTGAAAGAACATTATTTCTAGATTCTTGGCATTTTTCTGTTTCATTTTAGTTCAGTTACTAGAGGTTGAAGGAAAAATTCAGAGTACCGCCTAAAAAAAGTGCAGCTGTTGCATGTCATCAAAATTAAGTGTTTTGCATCAAGTTGTTTGTTCTGAAGTTTGATAAAGAAGCCGAGTTTAACTGCCTTCCCCTTTGGGATCTGCACAGAAATGTGAAGGTACATCCTTTAAGTATATGTTTTGACCAAAAGGAGAAGGAGGCTGCCGTCACGGTCCTGGGAACTGAAGAAGAAAATACCTGCTTGACTGAGCTGCCCTTTTCATCCCTTGTAGTGTGAGAGAAGCACGCTGAATCAAAGCCTGAGCTCCAGATGCCATGTGCAGTTGGAGATGGCTTCCTGCCAACGAGTTTCCAAAGCAAACAAGGAAGAACAAATTTGTGTAGCACGAAGTGCAGCCACACAGGGAGGCAGTGAAGAGGGTGGTTCCCTTCAGCGTGGAAGGGAATGTTAAGTTCTTTAATACAGTGTCATTTTAGCCAGCACAGGGTCTGAAAGGAAGAATAGGATTTTCGACTCTGATCTTTAGCTCTCTGAGCTTATCCAAGTCAGTAGTTCAACAGCATTTTGGCTGGGTAATATAATACTGTGTTTGTGCCTTTCTTTAAGGGATGTCTCCATGACTTAGAGGAATGCTAAGCACCAGTATAGGTTAGGGGCAGACATGCTGGAAGCAGCTCTGAGGAGAAGGACCTGGGGGTCCTGGTAGACAGCAAATTATCCATGAGCCAGCAGTGTGCCCTTGTCGCCAAGAAGGCCAATGGCATCCTGGGCTGCATAGGGAAGAGTGTGGCCGGTAGGTCGAGGGAGGTCATTCTCCCCCTCTACTCTGCACTGGTGAGGCCACAACTGGAGTACTGTGTCCAGTTTTGGGCTCCCCAGTTCAAGAGGGACAGGGAACTACTGGAGCGAGTCCAGCGAAGGGCAACCAAGATGATTATGGGACTGGAGCATCTCCATTATGAGGAAAGGCTGGGAGAGCTGGGACTCTTTAGCCTGGAGAAGAGAAGGTTGAGGGGGGACCTGATTAATGTTTACAAGTATCTAAAGGGTGGGTTTAAGGAGGACGGAGCCAGGCTTTTTTCAATGGTTCCCAGCGACAGGACAAGGGGCAATGGGCACAAGCTAGAACATAGAAAGTTCCCTTCAAATACACGGAAAAACTTCTTTACGGTGAGGGTGACAGAGCACTGGAACAGGCTGCCCAGGGAGGTTGTGGGGTCCCCTTCTCTGGAGATTTTCAAGACCCGCCTGGATGCAGCCCTGAGGGATGTGCTCTAGGCAATCCTGCTCTAGCAGGGGAGTTGGACTAGATGATCTCTTGAGGTCCCTTCCAACTCTGAAGATTCCGTGATTCCGTGATTCCGTGAATTTCCAATATTGATAACCAAGCTATCAGTGAAGTAGATCAGAAGTAAAATCTAGATCAAACTAACTGGGGCCAAACAGACACAAATGCATTTGGCAATAAAATGCCAATGGCAAGATCTGCGGATTCATGCAGTTGGCCATATCAGGTGATAAAAGAAGGTAACTTTTAATTTCTAGGTGAGTGTATGGAGATTGCATGTAGAAAAACTCTGGAAATAGGGTGAGTAGAAATACCCATTGGTGTAAGAAGCTTTCCACGGCTAGTACAGTGAAGGAATAACGGTGTTGAAAATAAACACCATCTAAGAGAAGATTTTCTGTCATTCAGCCTGCTTGCCATATGTGCTTATCAACTTCAGGAGTTGTCTTTTATGAACCCTAAAAATGGTTCCTGCCTTGTTGCCTTCCTTGCTGATAAGAGAGCCGACTGCCCTCTTCCTCTGGCTGACACAGAAGCACCCGGCTCTGGTTCATGGCTTGGAAACCGCAGTCCTCGTTTATGGGTTTACTGCTGAGGGGTCTGGTTACAAAGAAAAATAAATGAATATATTTGTTCTACAGCAGTCTGTCTGGGAAATTTAAATGGGATTACACCTTCACAGGAATGACTGTGGAGGATCGCAGACTGAAAACGATGGCTTCCGTTTGTTACAGCAGAGGCCTCGGTAGCAGGGAAACTTCGTACAGGATAAGAATTTGGTATCTGAGACTGTGATTCATTCAGCGACCCTAGCTCTGTTCGGTACCCTCCTCCGCCTGGTTATCCATTGAGCTAAAAAATTAAAATAAACCAGAGAAACTTAATGAGAAACAAATGTTGCTGCTGAGTTGGTTTGCAGGGGAAGCCAAGATTCTAGAAAATACTTCATTACTGTTTCAGTCGCCTTTTTTAATGATAGATAAAAACTTCTGAGTTCTCTGCTAGTCCAGAAGTTTGGGAACATCATCACAGGACTGACCTGTGTCCTGTATGCAGACATGAAAGAGGAAACATGCAATTGAAGGCAACAGCATGGTTTCTGGGATCAGAGTGAGATCTTTCCAGTGGCAAACGCGAGCATCTTTGAACACCTGGTGGAAAGAATGCATGCTACTTATTGCACATAGCAACGTTGCTCCTGCCAATCGTCTCTCCAATAATTGTTTACTGTGACTGCATGGGAAAAGAGGGAATCCAGAGAAGTGCCACAAGCAATGTGGATCTTCCCATCTGTTGGGTACCTGTGCTCCCTTCAGACGTGTGCGAAATGAATCTTGGGGATCGAAACAACTACCACATTAAATGGGGTGCCTCTTAAAGCCAGGCAATAAGGGGCACCTTCTCTGGGATTTTGGCAGCTCTTTTGAATCTCCACAAGGATTCAAGGGTCAGCCGCTGGGTAAAATAGCCAATGCCATTTGACTGGGACCTGGAGGGGGATTACTGATCTGCCCAGCATGGATCTGGAGAAAAGGGTCGGAGTGTTTTAAATTGTGTTGAACTCCAGCTTTCAGTTCACGGTCTTTTCCTTACCTTAAAAAGTACTAAAACAGCAAACCTGCTCCAAGTTAATGTTTTAATTTTCTTTCTTCTTTTTTGGCTAGACTTGCCATATAGATTCTAATCATGCGCACAGTAAAAGCAATGCCCGCTAATGCTGCCTGCTTCACGTACATACATACATGTATTCCCAGTACATATAAATATATATGTAAGTCTTCATCACTGTTTCAGAAAATAATTATTTCTGAAAGCAAAACTTAGTGCATCAATTTGCCATTCTGCCTGTGTGAGCATTGTTTCTTTACTTCATTAAAAATCAAAAAATAGCACACCATTATCTTTAAACTACAGATGTCACTCATGTTTTTATTCCTGCTCTCCTCCTAACGCTGCATAGTACATAAAGTTTTAACTTCTGCACATTGGTGCCACCTGATCTCCAGAGCGTCTGTATGGCTCATTTCTATAGCTCTGTCTGCTTAGAGATTGCTTTTTTATGGTGCAGCATTTTAGAGTGGGTTCTGTTGCAATTCAGGATGCACGCATTTTAGACAGGATATATATATAATATATTTTATATATCAGAGTGTGTGTGTGCGCATGTGTGTGTATTTAAAACAGAGCCGTCAGTTTCCAAGAGTGGAAATACAGCCTGAGTACTGCAAGCGTGGATTCAGTGTATTTCTTCCGACACAATTATCTGAAGATGCAGAGACCTGTTATAGTAAAAAAGCAGCCACAAAACATTTTAGGAGCCTAGTAGGTTAAAGTATATTTCTGATTAATTTGTCACTTAAACAGCCCTGACTGTTCAGTGTGAATTGGGGATTTAATAGCAGCTCCCAGCTGAAATGAATGGTGTTTGCTTGGCTGAGCATCTCAGTCAGCTTTGAAAATTTTAGATGTGGGTGTATCCCTGATGGCCTTTGGGGATCTCCAAGGTACAAACCCAACTGTCCTTGCAAGGCATCCCTGCTCAGGGGAAAGCGGACAGGTGATGGCACCTGGTGATCAAAGATGCCAAAGTCATCAGGGAGCTCTACAGATACCACTTTGGGAGCTCATTCACAGATACAGCCTGGAGCAGATTGCAAGTCAGTGCCATCTGTGTAATCTCAGAGACGTAAGCAAAGCTGAAGCCAGCTAGATGAGAACGTCTAGCTTTTCTAATACATCACAGCCTTAACCACAATATGGAACTTTGTGCAAGTCTGTCCTTGCCAGATTGTCAACCTCAATCGACAGCTGTCCAAGCAAAGCCTTGCAGCACTATCTAACGTGCTGCAAAGAATCCCATACTTCTCCATCCACCTTCATCAGCCAACAAAGGGGCGGGAGTCCAAACCCCAGATTTCTTAAAAACATAATAATCCCAGCAGAACCAGAACCTCAAGATCCAGGCACAGACTAATGGCAGAATGGGGGAAGAGGAGAGGAAAAAAGGAAACCGGTGCCATTGTTCTCCCCACTTCCACGTCCAGCTGCTCCAGATAACAGTTGTCACTTGGCTGTCACATGTCATTCAGCAGCAGCAGACCGCGTTGGACTGAAGCCTTCCCTGACAGTCCTATTCAGCACTGTCACAGTGTTGCCCTTAGGAGGAGGTGGTCCTCCTGGCTGAGCTATCTCAGAAGCAGCACTGGGGCCCTTGCCCTCCTCTTCTCTGTGTAGTGCCTCAGATAAGCCACAAAAAACCTAAACTGAGCAGTCTTTCCCCTAAACCAGTAAGACATTTTCTAGAGGGATCACCAGAATGATCTTTCTCCCAGAACAGCTAGCACATTAACACCTTGATCTTGTATAAGGCTGTTCACCAGTAGGCGTGAAAGAATTTTGCTAAAAACCATGATCACCCATGTTTCACTGAGAGAAGGTACTGAGTCAGAGTGATGCTAGGACTTGACCTATATCTTGCACGCTGATAAAGACAAGAGAACCCAGACTCCTCCCTTGAAGACCCAGACTTGTGCTTCACCCACTGAAGATCACACTGACTTCATGTCCAATGCTGGGCACTGAAGAACAGGTTATACTGGAAATCACTTGCATTTTTCAGATTTTTCAAAGTTTTGCTCCCCTAAAAACAGTAACAGCACATGGTCCCCACACTGTCCTCCTGAAACAGCCCTGTAGGGGCTGTGTTTTGACTCCATGACCCCTCTGTATTTCTTCAGTCTCTTCCTTGCATTCTGGGTGGTGAAGGAGCTGAGAGAAGGAACTTTACACAGCCCAGAACTGTATATAAAAATATCTCTTCAAGCCTGTAGTGTGAGCATCTGGGCTAGTTAAAAATGTGACAGTGTGCCTGACAGCAAGTGTACACTGTAGAGAAGAGCAGCCAAGATTACCCCAAGTGATGGCTTCCGAACATAACACAGCACCATGCAAAAACCTTACTCACTTCTTTCTGGCTGTGTTGTGCCTAAGGATCTCCGTGCTGAACTGCACCATGCAACATGAGCCTGCACAGAGCGGCCAGTTGCCCCTGGTGCGCCCAGGGTGCTGGTCCACACACACACACTTTCCTACAGCTGAGTATCATCATTCCTCATGGCCAAACTGTATGGCTCGTTCTGGGAGTGCAGGCAGAAGTCCCAGCACTGCTCACGCTTGGGTGGTTTGCTCTGTGGTGAGAACAAAGGCAGCTCTTGGAGCGCGTCTAGTCTTTCAGAGGAGGAGAGGAAATTCGCCTTGCAGTTCACTGGGAAAAAGCATCTCAGCTGGTGCAGAAAAGAGGGGTACAACTCCTTAAGTCTTAGTAGTTCCGTGGGCAAAGGAAAAAACAGTGACGATGCCATAAACAGTGCAGGAAGACTGTAGGGGTTGCTCAGTAAACTTGGATTATTTCTGCACTCACCTTCACTTTTAAATCATTGGTGTCCCTGGAGTTCTGAGGTCCCCTAACACTTACAACAGTTTTGTTGTAAAGCACCAAATCCTTTTTTCCTTCAAATTTTTATGAAATGCAACCTCTTGCAAATAAGTAGCTCCTTCACAGAATGGTTTAAATAGAGAACTGTGTTTTACAGTCATATTTTCATCAGCACACGCCTGCCAGGACTATTGAATAAAAACCTCAATGTTTTCTCAAGTTCTCTGAGAAAACTTGATGCTGAGAAAATCAGACCATATTTCTTCTTTGTTTACACTGATGGCACTGACTTTTCATGGAGGGACAGAGAATGAATTTGAGGAGAACTTTGCTTTTATGGGACAATAGGTCAGGATGTCACATAACACTCTTCCTCTGCAGCCCCATGACAACAACTGGGTAGGAGGAGATAGCTCTGCCTGCCAGCTCCCAAATGGTTAGATGGCAAGTGTGATTCCTTTTCAGACTTTGAGTGATTTGGAAGAAGAGAAATTTCAGGCTTTTCATTCTGCCCATACTAAATGCGAAGTGTTGCACAACAAGCAGTGTCCTTATGGAGAAGAAGCTGCAGAAGCAAACGGGCACCATGGCTAGGATGACCCAGGGTCGCTTTAAATGTCCTGCACTCTGGTTGTGTTTTCTGTGCACACTGCTGGCTGTTAGCAGTACACTGAGATAGGAGTTTCCTCCTCTACTGGGGAAGTACCTGAGACACTCGCTGGGCATGTGGAGCCATGGGGTGCTGCCAGGGTTGCCGTCATGTTCGAAGTTCCTCAGCTTGCACTGAAATGCTGGCAGCAACCATGGCCTTCCCTCCTGTGAGCTCGGCCTGGCCCCTGTTTGTTTAAGCCTGGTTCGGGCTGAACTTTGGACTCCTGCTAGGCTGATAGCATTTCTCAAGACAGGGAAGTCTTGACATGGACATGGACCTGTTGGAATGGGTCAAGAGGAGGGCCACAAAAATGATCAGAGGGATGGAGCACCTCTTCTATGAGCACAGGCTGGAAGAGTTGAGGTTGTTCAGCCTGGAGAAGAGAAGGCTCTGGGGAGACCTTATTGTGGTCCTCCAGTACTTAAAAGGGGCCTGCAGGAAAGATGGAGACAAACTTTTTAGCAGGGCATGTTGCGATAGAACAAGGGGTAATGGCTTTAAACTAAAAGAGGGAAGATTTAGGCTAGACACAAGGAAAATTTTTTCACAATGAGGGTGGTGAAACACTGGCACAGGTTGCCCAGAGAGGTGGTAGATGCCCCATCCCTCGAAACATTCAGGTTCAGGTTGGACGGGGCTCTGAACAACCTGATCTAGTTGAAGATGTCCCTGCTTATTGCAGGGGGGTTGGACTAGATGACCACCAAAGGTCCCTTCCAACCCAAACTATTCTATGATTCTATGATTCTAAGTCCTTCCTAGGCATGCTAGTCCACTCCTTAGGCTGTCAGGTGTCTTACTGGTGGGGTTTGGTAGGGGTGGCTTTGGCAGGAGCCTTGCAGCTTGTTGCTCAGCAGGCAGAGGAAGCTTGTTCCATGCTAAGTGAATGTTTTGGACCTGAGTTGCAGCTGGACCATCGTCCAACACGTGGGCAGAAAATGTAGAGTTGACAGAATGTTGCTGGGCCCGTGCTCTGGTGGGCGCAGTGGAGATGGCCACTTCTGACAGGGGACTTCCACCTGTTTCACAGGGGACTGCAAAAGCTCACCCTGAGCTGTGCAGCCCAGTGACCAACACAAGAGGGGTAATAAATTGCTCTGGCAGCTGGGGGAAGAGTGGGCAGTGCTTTGCAGGAGAAAAGCAAGCATCGCACTCTGGACGCTTGCTCTGCTTCCTTTCCGTTGGCTGCAGGAATGCCATCCTAAGCAAGGGAAATGTAAAGGGTGCAGAAACAAAGAGGGGTTTGCTTTCCCTTGGGCCTTTACAGCAGCGACTGTAAGCTAATTCACACCCTGCGCTGAACTCATGGGTGCATGAGAAGACTACAGCAGCATGGTTGCATGCCCATTGGCTTCCTTAGCTCTTGAAGTAGGCTACAGGCAAAGTGACTTTTGTGATCTGCGTGGATATGAAGCGCAGTGCTGCTGCATGCTGTTTTAATGTCCACCCTTCCTGCTGCCCCCGTTCTTTCACTACGCTCTGAGGGGGATGGCTGGACCTGCCCCACAACCTCATACATCAGAGGCACTGGAAGGGAACCTCACCCAGCGTGAAGACAGGGATGCTCCCAGCTTCGTGTCCACAGTCATACACCAGGCCATCTAAAACAAGGCTTCTTCTAAATCACTGGGGAGACATAAACACCTTTGGGAGTGGGGAATCTTCCTACCAGTCTTAGACATCAATTGCAGAGGAATCTTTCTCTGGCTGTGCCTTGCCTCTCCCCGCTGGCTGTGGAGGGATGCCATCTGACTGCTTTAGAGAAGGCAGCAACTTCTAGAAGGATAAATTTAGATGAAGTCAATCCCCTCCTTAGAGCACAAGCTTGCATAGCTGTTGTCTGGTCTTTATGTTTTAGTAATGTCCTTCTTCCCTCTCTGGCTGAAGAGCGCATGGCTCTCCTACGCTTTCTTGGTGGTTACTCAAAGACCTTCCTCACGCTGGGAGGCTGCTGGAAATATCCAGCTGAGGGCAAGAAGGGGAGGTGCAAGGCTGGCTGAAAGGAGAGGGAAGGACCTGGCGCCTGGGAGAGTGGCACAGGAAAGCAGAACAAGAGTCATTCTCCACAGAAATGTTTATTTATCCCAAGTCAGTAGGCAAACACAAAGCACAGCTGTTGGCTTTAATTACGGAGACTGTGATTTGGTAGCAGTCTCCATTTGTAACCCTCGAATGGAGTATTTTACAACCTTTTACTGTGTTACAGTCTCATTAAGGATCTTTGAACTTTATTCTAGGGGAACTGGTTCAAAATGCAGGCAGTTTAATCACAAACACTTTTTTAATTTTAAACTCAACAGTATCAGTGCAAATATCCTACTAAGAAAAATTTCAAGTGAGTCCCCAAGGTATTAATATACAAGTGCAATTGCAACCAGTAATAAGTATCAGGCAGACTTCATCTGGGTCTAGAGACTGCACTTGCAGTAAGTAACAGATTGGATAAAATTATCTACAGTTCAAAGAACAGTTTCACTAGAAATGAAACAAAACCCCAATAAAATAATCAGACCGTAGAGTGACACAGTGTGAGCTGCTTAATTGTCAACTGTTTTAGTTAGGATTTTAGGGCCTGAGCATTTATGATAATCAGCTCCATTAGAGCTGCTGCTTTTAATATTTTTTTAAAAAAGCAATGAAGGAGTTGTTCTGGTCGACCAGGCACCTGGTGTGGATCGCTTACATACAGCCGTGGATGTCATATTAAAAGCATGTGGGAAAAGCCTCCATGTATTGAAATAGAAGTTGAGGAGGAACTGGAAGGAGGCATAAAGGAGGGCTTGGCCAAGCAGGGGCTTGTGTTTTGGGGGAGCCAAATCTAGGAGCATTGCTCAGGGATGCTCTTGTTCTCTTTTATTGCAGGCGTGTGCGGCCTCAGCGCTAACTGGTACCCTCAGCTTTTTTGGCAGACCCCAGCTTGCCTGTGCCTGTGGTGCACCTCAGTGCAAAGAAACAGCCTGAGACCTCCATTTGTCACAAGCAGGCAGCAGAAAGTGCTCGGGAGTGAGCGTGGCGGCTGAGCAGTTTCCCACATGGATGGAGCAACGGGGCTTTTAAGTAGCACCTTCTCCCCCTCCCTGCTGTGCCTCTGCAGGGGTGAGGAGCTGCCCTGCCATCCTGCCCCACCGCTTTCCCCACTTCGTTTGCCCTGCTCAAAGGGCACCCGTTTTATTGAGATTTCCAGATAAAGCCTCTCTTTTCTTTATAAAGCCTTATAAAACCTCTTTGCCTAAATTAAGGACGGTGCTGCATGAAAAAGGCAAGAAAAAAGGAATCTCGTAGAAGAACTGGGACCCAAGGCAGAGCACAGAAGACAAGAGCAAATCTGCTGCCAAACATTTCTTGGTACCGGCCAAGTTCTTGCAAACCCTGACAAAAGAAGCATATGCCAACCTGCGTATGGTTTGGTTTGTGAAAAGAAGGAGAGCTCTGATTCTGCACATGTTCATGTATATGAGCAACTTCGTGCATCTGTGAACGGCTAGTGAAGCTACCTACAATTGTAAAATGCCTTTAATATGTAGGAACTGGGCCTTTTTATAGCCAGATTGCTTTTGTTATCTGCAGGGAAATCTTCACGCATTACTTTCTCCCTGCTGTCTCAAAAGAAGGCTGCGTAGCCGCTCAAGCAATCTCTGCTGGATTTCCCGCAGCTCATCTTCGCGGTACTTTCAAGTGCTAATGTACAATGGGGGATCCTGACAGGGGCCAAGGGGTAAAGTTGCTCTCCAGAAAATTCCACATCTGAGTTAAAGTGCAGACCCTCGCATGGCACAGGTACCAGCCCCCTGTGGCAGGGGGAGGATGGAGACCTCTCCCCTCTCTCCGGACAGGCAGCTGTGCACTTCCCCCCCCGGCCAGGCGCCCTCTGGACTGAAACCTGTTACTCACCCCCGCTGAACCTCCCCATCCCTGCTGTCCTCGGCTGTTTCTGCAGCATGGATTTGTTCACCTTTCCAAGACGTCTGTGGACACACAAGTGCAGCTCGGTGGCAGACTGGGGAGGTGTCCACAGTATGGCAATGGTGATGGGAAGAGAGATAACTCGCTGCGTTATTGGCAAGATTTTATTGGTAAGATTAGTGCCACTTAAGTGCCAAACAGAAAGTCCACAACCAGGGCTGGGCTGGGCTCCACTACTGTTTTCGTGTGAGCAGACACAGACACTGCGGATGCCCTTTAAAGCCCACGGTGGTAGGAAAATGCCTTTGAGTTGCAATTCAGCCACCTGATGGGGACGGTGGGGGCCCTTGCTCCCAGCTCGCCTTCCTGGAGGGGCACCAGTGTGCTGCAAGGAGGGGCATTGTCACTGCCCACTCCTCGCCCACACCTCTTGCTGCTCACTTTGTGATTGGCTTTTTTTGTATTTACTATTCAAAATGACCCTTTCGTTCACCCCCTGTTGCAGGCAACTGGAAGCTGTGTGTTTCGTTGCTGCGAGCAGAGCGAGACGTTCCCGTGGTGCTAATGTGGGCTGTTCAAGTCTGGATGCAAGTCAGGTCCTACAGCTGGGTCCAGCCCAGATGTGCAGAATGAATCCTAGCACTCCCTCCAGGTGGCTGGATTAAATTAGTGGATAATTTAACGGGAGTGCTAAATCCTTATGGTAACAATTCATGTACAGCATTATCTTGTAATACTTTTATAGCAAGTTTAGAGCTCCTAAAAGCAGTTATATAATTTCCATGCCACCATAATAAAATTCCTGTCCCCTGTGGCTATTACAGAGCAGAATATTCAGGTTTTCTTCCAGGTTGATCTCTAGGTTTGTGTATTTCAGCAAGTTATTATAAGGAGTAAATTTACCAGGAAACCTGTTGGCTGTGATAGTGTGACCTGAGCGTTTGGGGATGAACAAACAGGCATAGAGTCCTAGGACTGGGAGAAATATAGTGTCCTACCTGTGGTGAAGGACAAAGCATCTGGGCAAATGGACCTTCATTTGTGAATGAAAAAAAACACCTAGTCTGAAGCACCCTTCCAGTGGGAGGATGACAGAGAATTTCTGATACAGTCTCCTTTTCCTTCTCTGCCAGGAGCTTCATTTAGATGCTTACGCCTGCAATATCCATCTGTTCTAATGATCAGGCACTTACAGGCTAAGTAGTGCAAATTTTTACATTTCAGACTTCTAATGCATCTAGAAATGTAATAGAAAAGTGTTCTTTTTAATGCCCTATTTCAGGTAGAAGTGGAGAAAACCTGAAATTAATTCTTAAACTGTAATTTTATGGCTTAGCATAGCCCAGATGAACTGTCCATCTCTGACCATATTATGTAAAATGCTTAGATCTCCCAGGAGAACTCAAGTCCCCACACCTTGTCAGTTCTCATATACTTAAGAAATATTTTAAATGGAATGTTTCACCGATAGTTGTGGCAAATATACTTCTGCATGTTGAACTCTGTGTGTGGATAGTACCACTCATTGATTCATAAAGACCAGCTGAGGTAACCGTTCTCCAGTTATCAGTCTTACCCCGGTAATCTTCAGCCGCTCCTCTTTTGTTATGCAGAATCAACGAAGTTCACTCCTTTTTCTGCATATTCTTTTCATGGCTGTTAACTGTTGAATCTTATTTTTTTATAAGGGTTTGTTTCTTACATTCGTAGCAAATCGTTGTGAGACTGTGTGAGATCAACTACATATTTACTTGTTCAAAAACCTTAATTTGAAGAGAACCCTGTAGTCCTACATATTTACCTTTGCCCTAGGTTGCATCATAACAATTTACCCAAGCAACGTCCTTAAAAAAACACTGCCCTCAAGGCAGGGATGTGAGCAACTTGATCCATTTGATCTACAAATCAAAGGTGTTTTGTGAAGGGGATGTTCTGTGCAAAGCAGTTTTGTTTTTAGAGATGGTGTATATTCTTTCATTGTCAATCCATACATTAGCAGTATAGTCAGAACTGAAACAATATGGGTAGATGCTTTCTTTAAAAGTACAGAGGATCCATTAGCAACAATGTGGGTGTTTTATAATGCTTTCCTATTTATTTCCAACATTAGGCGTGAACACTGCTCAGAAATCTGCATATCTTTATGCCCTACTATAACATGATGCTGAAGCGTCAACATTTCTAGAAATTTAAGAGAACAACTAAGTCTGGGGGGAGAGGCTTGCATCATGAGTTCTTCCCTGGCTTAGAGAATTAGATGGGTTATTTACCTCATGCAGTGAGGGCCAAATCTTCCCTCTGCAACTGTCTGCTTCAGTGGGAGCCTTGCCTGGGGAAGGGCTTCTGAGTTTTTCTGGTCAGAAGGAATTTATTCCTTTTATTGGATCAGAAAAGCATGCAGTTATGTGTGCAGCAATTAAATATCCCTCTCACTGTGCAAGAGACAAACCATCACTTTAGATTATTTCTCTTTTAGATTCTCTTTTCCCTTTGCCATTAGAGTAATTTAACTTCATCCCTGCCTGAGAATCCTGATTTGCTCTATGCCAGGGGAGTGGATATGTGTGCACTTACTGAATATGTGTCTTATTCTATCCTGCCACAGAGCATTAGGGAGTAATGCTTTTACATAGACTGCAGGCCCCTTTTTGCTACCAAGAAGCAAAATGTGTGTATGTAGGAGGAGGGAAAAGATATATGAATTACGAAAATTTTGTATCTCTGAAATGTGGTTTTACAGCTGTCAGAGTACATGTAATGTTCGCAGCCTATTATTGCCATGTAACGAAATGGTTCCATAGCCTGAGGAACAACCGACTCGAGCCACAGAAAAGGCACCCATGTTTGTATTCGTGCCCTTTCTACATCAGCGTTGCACTTCGGAGAGCGGAGAAATTTCAGAGGATGAACACAGCTTCCCAGCAAGTTGTGTAAACCAGGTGGATGGTGCCAGTAAAATTAACCAGGCCAAAACTAACTTAGACTCACAAAAAGTGTCCATATGTATCACTCTGAATTTGGAAGGCCTTCTAAAGGAGACCAGACGCTGGTCCATCGGTCTTGTTGTGGCTCCTGACACTCACAAAATCTGGTTTTCACTTATCTGACATGGAAGCGAAGATGAGATTGGAAAGAGGAGGATGTATCAATTTCAAAACAAAGGAATTTTTGTCCAGCAGCTCCCTGTCTAAATAAGGTGGTCATTACCAAATGTCTTGAAAAATTTTGGGGTAGGCTCATCAGCTGTTCACCTGCTGACAGCCTTACATGCAAGGTCCTAGTGAATTCATGTTTCATTAGCACAAAATTGATTTCTTTTTAAGTCAACATCTTGAATTTAGATTTCAGACTCACAGTTCCCATTGTGATGGTTTTTTATGAACTAAAGGTCATTCATCAGTGACTCAGACTTGAAAATAATCTTTCTGTTTTGAGAACACTCCTGGTTCCACTAATTTTCCTACTTTGAGGCAGAATGATCTTGTTACAGCTGAAGTTGATGGTAAGCTGTAGGAAGTCTCTCCCAAACCAGTGGACACCTTCTGCACAGGAGAAAGAAGAAAACCTCTGGAAGCATAACTGCTGTAATTTGGTAAGTGTTAACCTTCCATTGCATATGTTGACACTTCCTGATGACTTGCAGGTCAAGGAATCAACTGCCACAGAAAATTGTTGACAATTTAAGCTAATGAATAAATTTAGGGTCATGATCCCTTCAACTGTACTACTTGGGGAATGAATTTTACTGAATGCATAATTTTCTCAGCTTCACTGAAGAAGTGACATGGAAATTGGATTGCCATCCATCACCAGAAGAGAAGAGAAACACAGGCTACATGAAACCACAATCACTGGTGTCAGAGACCTAGAAAAGTTTCACCCCAACCTCTTGGTAGGTTTATGGTAAAAGAATATGTGAAACAGAAGAGTAGGTAATGACAGTATCAGCCTTAAAAAGTAGTTCTTGCCAAGGGCCAAGGTTTCATTTTAATAGTGAATCTGACCCAAACTCCATCCTATCTACACACAAAAGATCCTCCCTTGTGTCAAATTATTCTTCAACCTATGCAGCAAGCGAGGCTGTCAGGGAGAGCCAGCAACACTCAACTTTCAGTCTTGCAGCTAACCCAGCTGTCTTGCAATTGAGCATGTGGCATCTTGAGCTGGACTTAGTAGTATACACACGTTCATCTGTCCTAGGTTGTCCCACTTAGATGTAATGAAGCCGTATTATGCAACCGTATTGTAAAGCCAAAGTTTTCCATCTGCAGTCAAGGTATCCCCGTGAACCTGCAAACTGCTTCTTAGAGGATCTGTCAAAGCAGACTAAGCCAGACTACAGTCTGTATGCTTACATTCAGCTTACAAGACCCTGAAACCTCCCATCTGAAAACATTTAAGTGTCCGCAAATCAAACTTGAAAACTTTCATTATAAAGAAATGACCATCTTTAAGCCCTTCTGCTCCCTCAGTCATCATTAGCAGCCCCCTCAGCAACTGCACCTGCTCCTTATTTTCTTTACCCTAGAATGACGTGAGCTCGAACTCAGAGGGTAGTGCACACATTACACATCAGGATCACAGCAAGAGGCAGAAATGGCCAAAAAAAATGTTTGTCAGTGCAAAAAAAAATGACACATCTACATGGAGGCAGAGAATCCAGGCAGATCAAATCAATCTTTTCCCCAAACACTCCTGAAATCTCTCAAAATAGGATGCATACAATAAAGATAAAATCAAATGCTTGCTTTCTTTCCGATGTGGCTGCTTGTGTTTCTGCAAATTCAAAGTTAGCATCCAAATTACAAAAAGTTGCTTTTCGTTCTCCAGTGGTGTAATTGCTAGTGCTCCTGACATTCCCTTATAGCAACTAGTTGAAAAGTGTCCGGGGCATTCTAACAAAACCTCTAGGTATTCTATTGTAGCCTACAGTGCTTTCATTAAAAAATGTCCTTTCAAACTGATTTCCACAGTGACATTTTTTTCCTTGCAGAGTGTAGGTTTGCTTGTTTTTCTGGGAGAGGATATTTCCATCTACTGATGATAATTGCCAGGTGTTACTAGGCAGCTGCAGCATCTGGCTTCAGAGGCCACTGACTTCTGAGATGGAGATGCCTCCTGTTTTATATATGTGTACATACATATATGTATGGATACATGCATATTTCAACGGTGTGAGGTTGTGGTTTGATGATGTTTTAAAACTCAAGTGCATCTAGTACTCAGTCAAAAATGCCTTGAACATACGATGCGAAATGCCAGTTGTGTATAAACTCCTTCTGCCAAGGAGTTTATGTTAAGTTTCAAATACGTTCAAAGTGTTTCGATGGATTAACTTTTTATTAGTAGATTTTATACTGGATCAGTAGTGCCTGTCCAAATCTAAACATCCACAGTTATTGCAACAGCTTTTTCCATTCTTTCTTGCTCCTGCTCATTGCCACCCAGGATCATGCTCCCCAAGCTGTTGCAGGTTGTGATCCCTCTGTTTCCACTTTCTTTTTTCCGTTTGCCTCCACTGGGCTTTCATTAGCTATGGCTGTCTGTGCTGAACCTTGCTTTGCAGCTGATGTCTGCCTTTCCTTGGTTGCCTTTCTTTGAATGAGACCTCCTGTCTTATATTAGACTTCTGCACCGCTGAAAGGCTTTGGATTTTCCAAAGTACCTAGTGCAACAGCACCTTATTGCCAATGCAAGCCATCCCACACCATAGATACAACATTCTTCCTGAGCCAGTCTTGCTCAATTGAGTCCAGACTGGATAGAGGTACCAGTATTAGTCCTGCCAGGGCGCTGGGCAGGAAGGCTGTTTTGCAGCAAGATGCCACATTCTGAACCTTTGTTGCAGAGACGATTGGGGGAATGGCAGAGAGACAAGGTGATCTCTCCTTAGAGGACCTTAGGTTGCCCAGGGAAGTTGTGGATGCCCCATCCCTGGAAGTGTTCAAGGCCAGGCTGGATGGGGCTTTGAGCAGCCTGGTCTAGTGGGAGGTGTCCCTGCCCATGGCAGGGGGTTGGAACTGGGTGATCTTTAAGGTCCCTTCCAACCCTAACCGTTCTATCATTCTATGATTCTATGATCTTATCAGAGGGCTGAGGTTGTCAGTGGCCGGTCTGACAGCAGGGCAGGGAAAGCTTGTCTGTACTACAGGAAGCCTGACTGCAGCCTGAAAGATGAGGAAGGGCCAGTTCCCAAGCCCTTCAGCCACGTTCAGCAGTGGTTCAGGAACAGAGCCAGTTCACCTGATCCTCCCAAAAAGGAAACTCCAAAGATAAGGAACAGAGCCTCAAAGGAGAGAAGGCAAGGACTAGTTGGGTGTCTCTTTAGTTCACAGGTGTCCACAGGAAGTTCCTAAAACTGAGGGCAGAGCCACCAGCCAAGGCAAAATGCTCATTTCCCAAGTTTTCTCTACCCTCTTTTGAATATAGAATTATAGAACCATAGGGTTGGAAGGGACCTCTGGAGATCATCTAGTCCAACCCCCCTGCCAGAGCAGGGTCACCTACAGCAGGTTGCACAGGAACGCGTCCAGGTGGGTCTTGAATGTCTCCAGAGTTGGAGACTCCACCACCTCTCTGGCCAGCCTGTGCCAGTGCTCTGCCACCCTCACAGTAAAGAAGTTTTTCCTCATGTTGAGATGGAACTTCCTATGCTCAAGTTTGTGCCCATTACCTCTTGTCCTGTCACTGGGCACCACTGAAAAGAGCCTGGCCCCATCCTCCTGACACCCACCCTTGAAGTATTTATATGTGCTGATAAGATCCCCCCTCAGCTGTCTTTTTTCCAGACTGAAGAGACCCAAATCCCTCAGCCTTTCTTCATAAGAGAGGTGTTCCGGTCCCCTAGTCATCTTTGTAGCCCTTTGCTGTACCCTCTCCAGCAGTTCCCCATCCTTCTTGAACTGGGGAGCCCAGAACTGGACACAGTACTCCAGGTGCGGCCTCACCAAGGCAGAGTAGAGGGGGAGGATGACCTCCCTCAACCTGCTGGCCACACTCTTCTTGATGCACCCCAGGATGCCATTGGCCTTCTTAGCCATGAGGGCACATTGCAGACTTCCATGGGGTTATTCCTCCCCAGGTGCAGTACCCTACACTTGCCCTTCTTGAATTTCATAAGTTTCCTCTTTGCCCAACTCTCCAGCCTGTCCAGGTCTCTCTGTACGGCGGCACAGCCTTCAGGTGTGTCAGCCACCCCCCCCAGCTTTGTGTCATCAGCAAACTTGCTGAGGGTGCACTCTATCCCCTCATCCAGGTCATTGATGAATATATTGAAGAGGACTGGGCCCAGTACTGACCCCTGGGGAACACCACTCGTCACTGACCTCCAACTAGACTCTGTGCCCCTAATCATGACCCTCTGAGCTCTGTCTTTCAACCAGTTTTCTATCCACCTTACTGTCCATTCATCTAACCCACTCTTCCTAAGCTTCCCTGTAAGGATGCTGTGGGAGAGTACAGCATAGCATTGATACCTCTGCTACTTCTTTAAATGCTCCTGTCTACACAGCGTCTGATATCTGACTAGAGCCAGGAAGTTCACAACAATGCTATTTTGCCCCAAAACATGTCCCCAGCACATGCACCTGTACTTCCTTACCTGTCTGAAGGGTTTGCCCAGGCCCATTCCAGCTCCTGATCCCCCACATCTCCTGGGAAAGTCTGCCTGGCCCTCTAGCCTCAGCTTCCTGAGAAATCCAGATGCTCCCTGGTCCCAGGAATGTTCCTTTGGCTGGTGAGAGGCACATAGCAGCAATTAAAAAAACTGAATGCAGACATGCATGCGTGTGTGTACACATACAGGCACAGCAATGATGCTGGTTTGACCAGAAAAAGGCTTTGATGAAGTGAAACTGGCCTGAGCCTGTACTTCACCTTTTCTGATCCTCACTGATCGTTCATCGAGCCTCAGTTCATGTATCATAGGTCACACAGTTGCACTGCAGCTTAGCATGGTGCTGTATCGCTGCCTCTACTGCCCCTGAGATGGACAGGCTTCCCTGCTAAAGTCTCCTCCTGCCCAGATGTCCGGAGTCTTGGCCTCAGGAGACCTGATCTGGAGACCAGTTCTGCCCATGCTGGGGACCAGACTGCCCCAAAGTGTCTAGAGGCAGCTGGTATGTGTTGTCCCTGTTTGTCTCTCACACATGTCCAGGTGGTGAATCAGAAGCGGTGAGACATTTGCAGAAAGACAGCTACCCACAGAGCTAGCCCAGGCAGCAGAGAGATGTTAGTGGCAATTTTCCTAAAATAGTCCAGGGGAGGAGCACAGCTGGGGGAGGACGGTGACTGGTTTCATTTTCTTGCTTGAGGAGAATAGAAACCTGTGGCTGAAACCAGACAGGAAGGCCCAGGTGTATAGCTCATCCTGGAGGCTGGCTGCTCTCTGGTGGCCTGGCAGTAAGAGTTTACTGGGAGAAGCAGGGGCTGCTCGGTCAGCCACGGGGACCGTGTTCTACGTGAACGCTATTCACAGCTCGGAGCAGAGGTTTCTGCTGTTGCTGTTGTATGCCCTACTTGTGAAGTGGGATGGGCACTGGGAGATGCTCCAGGTGGTGGAGGCATAACACTGTGCATAGGAAAGTCAGCCCCTGTCTCGCCAGCACCTGATATCCCTCATACTTTTAATTGTCCTTTGCAGCCACATTTTCTAGACCAAGTCAGTAATGCAGCACCAAGTCAGCCACAGACTGTATCTTGGAGTAACGGAGGTGAGATGGTGCAAGAAGCACTGTCAGATAATCAGGATTTCTGATCCTAGTTGCTAAACTGCCTCACTTCCTTCTCCCCCGCTGCTCTCTGTTCCTCATGTTTTACAGGTGCAAAGTTCTTTTTCCCCCCATGGTTTGCACTTTCTTTTAATTAAATCTTTGTAATCTCTGCTTGCACATAAATAGTCATGAGATGACTGTGTCTGAGGATGGGATATCAAGGATGGCAGCTAAACATAGGAAGAAATGCAGTCTATGGAGAAAGACTGTTATTGCTTCCTTCTGATTTCTGCACAGTTCAGAGATATAACCAGCAGCCCCAAGGAGTGTCCCATAAAGTAATTAGCCAGGACTTCCCCAAACCTCAGAGATACATGCTGGTACAGAGACAGCCGGTCCCACTTGTCAAAGTCCCATCAGCTGTCTTCTCTTCCTGGTGTCATAGATGTTGTTCAGGTGAAGGAGATCCAGGTAAGACAGTCTTGTCTGACCTTCCATCTTGTCTGAAGATCAAGTAATGCTCAGAACCACACAGACACTGCAAAAGTCATTGTAACAGAATATGAGGTTGCAGGGGAGTCTAGATGTAGTGTGGGGCAGCAAGTGGCACAGATCTGGCTCATACTGGAATAAAATGACAAAGTTGTATTATCCCGCTAATTTGGCAGTGACCTTTTGCAAGCCAGCCACATCACTGCAGGTGAACCAGGTCTGCTGAGGGATCCAGTAATATACATCGCTGGCACTAGGGCTGCTGTGGCCTGAGTTGTGGGATCTGCAGAACTAATTCTTCATTTTTTTGTGTGTTTTGTGTGTGGAATCCCTGCATGGTAACAAGAACATGCTTGTTTCCTTTCCAAAACATAAGGATTTTTCCCCAATTGCATCCCTTCCCATTCTGCTGTCCCTTTAGTGTTAAATGTGCTTCTTATTAATTGTTGAATGGAGTGATGCTGATGTGATACTAATTCACTTGTATTAGTGATTCTAATACAAGCCAGGATGCCATTGGCTTTCGTGTGCCCGGGTGGCCAAGAAAGCCAATGGCATCCTGGCTTGTATTAGAAATAGTGTGACCAGCAGGAGGAGGGAGGTGATTGTCCCCCTGTACTCAGCACTGGTGAGGCCACACCTTGAGTCTTGTGTCCAGTTCTGGGCACCCCAATACGAGAGAGATATCGAGGTGCTGGAGCGAGTGCAGAGGAGGGCAACAAAGCTGGTGAAGGGCCTGGAGAATAAGTCTTATGAGGAGCGATTGAAGGAGCTGGGACTGTTTAGTTTGAGGAAGAGGAGGCTGAGGGGAGACCTCATCGCTCTCTACAACTACTTGAAAGGCCATTGTAGAGAGGTTGGTGCTGGTCTCTTCTCACAGGTAATTAGCGATAGAACAAGAGGAACCAGCTTCAAGCTGCAACAGGGTAGGTTTAGGCTGGACATTAGGAAAAAATCTTCACAGAAAGAGTGGTCAGACACTGGAATAGGCTGCCCAGGGAGGTGGTGGAGTCACCATCCCTGAATGTGTTTAAGACTCGTTTAGATGTGGTGTTAGGGGATATGGTGTAAGGGAGAACTTTGTAGAGTGGGGTTGATGGTTGGACTCGATGATCCCAAGGGTCTTTTCCAACCTAAATGATTCTATGATTCTATGATTTATCACTAATCGACACAAATTTTCTGGAGTAGAGACACACCCTTCCTATGTATTTATTACCTAACTGCACAGAGAATTGTGAACAACTACGCATCTGAATACGACACAGTTCACCCATTTCCTCAGACTCAGAGGCGTTCATTGTCATCCCTAACTTTTCCCTGATCCTGAGCTTTAACTTTCAGCCAAGCTCAAAGAAAATATCATGCAAAATCCTGATTTTACTCACCATTGCTCTTGTCAGGATCGGGTACTACACCAGGAATGTTTGTTGCTTCTCTTTTTCTTGAGGTGGAGATGGATTACCACCTAGACAGGTCTGTTCACTAAGGAGGCAGCAGGACCCCTGCCTGTGCTCTTCCAAAGAGGGGACCACCCAGTTACAGGCACAGTATCAACCTGTGGACACTACAGTCCTACAGAAAGGATGGACAACTAGTTTCTCACAGTTCATCTCCATATTCCCTTCCCATGCTCTTTGTCAGCTGATTTATCTACCTTCTTTCCCCACCCCCCGCTACTGTTATCTAAATTTAAAGTAAATTTGTCTCATTTCCCGGTTGGGTGTAGATTAGGTACCATTTGGAGAAGATATCTTTGGAGTTGTACAGGTGATCTATCATTTATTCCAGACCATTCAACACTCTATTGACCAGGGCATAAAGGTTCATCTTTCCTGTAAGTACTGAACTCACCAATATTGGAATGAATAGACAAATGGACTTCTGGGATATATTACAATCAGTGTCCTATTATTTCTGCATTAACGTCCCCCTCCATCTTCCTCAGGTCCTGAACAACCCCCCATTTCTGCAACTATAGGAATGGAGGGGAAAATTTTCAAAGACCCATTTTTTCCTCTCAGAAGGAGAGGAGGAAGCAGGCCTATTGCATTTTCATCTTGGCCGCGTCAGTAAAAGATACAAATAAACTGGAGCTTTGCTTTCCATCACGTGCCTTCCTTTCTCTGGATGACACTGTTCATTTCTTGAGATCTTCTTGTCCTCTGTAGCAGTTTTTCCTTCAAATGGGGTTATAATACTAAACGGATGGTTGGGGCAATGGCTTATAGCTGGATCAGAAGACAAGGATATTTAATGAGTCATGTTCTGTATCTGAAGTAGAAGGCAAATATAAGGCCCAACTAAAAGTGAGATCACCTAGCAACAAAAAGTGGTCATAGCTGGCATAGTCTGTTAGTCAGGTTACAAATCTTGATGTGTAATTCACTCAACAATCCTAAGAAGTTTCATGAAGATGAGAGTAATAAGGTTATAGAGGGAGTCTTCAAAACACACAAAATGTGTTAAAGGGGATTTTCCTCCACAGGACTCAAGCTAATGAGCTTGAATTTGGCCAATTTGTATTTCAGAGTGACATTTAGTTATGCTTTAGGATCCCACTGCCTGTCTTGCGAGGTCAACAGAAACCTGTTTTGTGAATCTGTATCCCTATGGGTCTGTCTGAAGGCACCAGCTCAACATGGCAGAACTGCCCTTCATGGCCTGGAGGGCTCGTGCTACAGTCCGATACATTTCAAATACACCTCAGCTGAATCCCACTGGTTCAGGAGTACCCTCAGTAATATTTGTATTAAGAAGAAACAACAACATGAAGCTGAAGCTCATGTACCTATAGCTCAATTTCTTACCCTTCAACTCTGACTCGGAAGGGGACAGTAAACCAGGTGGCTTTTGTGATGGCAGGGGGAAAGAGGAGCTACCCAGAGTATTCAAAGCCCTCCAATAGGGATGTGAAGTACTAGGGCAAAATTGCCAGGGAAACACCAGACAGTGAGGATGGGGGTAGTTTGATAGGCATATCAGTAACTTTTCTGCAATGACATGACGTTTTCTAAAAGTGAAAAAAACCCTTATGAATCCCTTACCACCACCCCACATCAATAAACTAGACCTTACAGATGAACTGCTGGTAGTGTTCCTCTCCTCCTTCTACATCTAGTCCAAACCCACAACCGGATGTTTCTAATTACGGAATTCTGTTGTTTTATACACACACACACAAAATGAAAAAAGAATAAGTAGAAAGTAGAAGAAAGATGGACAGAGGAAAGAAAGATGGACAGAGCACAAGAGTTCAGGTTATTCAGTAGGGTGATGCAGGCTGCCAAGACAAAACAGTCATTTGTTGACATTTTGTCCCTAGCACCCTGTCCTTTCTACTCATTCTTATCCAGGCTATAACTAATAGTTGCCTGTGTAGAGGTCTTTTGGGATGTAGTCATTCTTATTTTGCCATAAAACACACATGGGATATAGGATGGGTATTCAAGAACTGCTTAGGTTGTGGGAAGATTTCTTCAAGCAGTTCTTTGGAAGTTGAGGAACACCCTACCTAACTGCAGATATGAAGGAGTTTTAACCATGATAGCAAGGTTGTAACTACCCATGCAAGAAATCAGCCAATTTAAGGAATCTCATAGAAACAAAAGGAATTGGTATTGGTCATGTTGCTTTTTGAAGCTCTCTTCTCTCTGTCACTCACTACAGAGGGAGTCTGGGGACGAGCTGTCCTTATTTCCATGCCTAAAATTAGCTGGAGTAAGCTCCCTTTGGAGACTGTGTGTTTGATTCAATGCTAAATCAGTTTTTCTGGACTTTATTTGTTTTCCTCCTCCAGGACCAAGCCCGCTGTTACTGCCCTTGCCCTTCCCCCCATGTACCCTGCGTGGGGATAGGTGTGCATGTTTTATGCATATTCTGGTGTTATCCTTCTGCCAGTACCATTCTTCCCTTTCGATTTTTTTTTCTCCTGCCCTCAAGTCAGTGTACAATATCAAGTGCATCTGTTGTTTATTGATTTATGCAGTGCTCTGAGACTACAGAAGCCTTTTACAAGCAGGGAACACTTCATTTATAACTAAAATACTGGGACCTCTCGGCTGGAACGCAACAGCCGTATAACAGCGCTGGTAACGCAGCTCAACAGCTCTCAGAGAGAAACTGAAGAATACCATATCTAATTGAAGCATCAAGGGATTGTTAACTACTATGGGAAGAATGTAATTGCTTATGCTGGAAACTGGCCAAGACACCAGGGTTAACGTTTCTACCCTTACAAACCGCATGCTGGGACCTTTAAATGGCTACCGCTAATTATAATTACCCCAAATAACACTGCTTAAACCACCTTTTACTATCACGTCACGCCATCAACTTTATTATTATTAATGCATCCTTCAGACTGCTCTTTTTGCAGTCTGCTACACAACAAAGTAATTCACAGAATGCTAATAAAGCTGTACCCAAACTGCTTTAAATCGGCAGATTGGGCATGAAAAAAGTCCAAAATGAATAAAGCTCCCAGTTTCGGGTGAGTTTTATATGTAGCAAAATATAAAACTGCCAGAAAATATAACTTGAAAAGAAAAGTAGTGCAAATGGGTAGGTGTATTTTGGCTTGTGAATTTAGCTCTACTGTCCTGAGCCTGTAAAGAAAGAAAACAGAGAGAAACCTCTCCTCTACTATGTTGTACAGTGGCTGAAAAGATTCCTGTAAGCTTTGGGGGATGAAGTAGCATAGCTTGTGTCCATATGTATTTTATCCATCACTTCCTTCCTACTCACATTATGAAGAAATGTATCTGTGTTTGCCCCAGGGAGGCTTATAGCCAGAGCAGACTTTGCACCTTAGCATTTGAGCTTCACAAATGCATTTAGACTTACATGACCAAAATGGTTGCAGTTTCATTAGTTACCAGTCAGGTTCAGCTGAGGAAAATTTGACTCATAATGTCTGAGTTTGAAAGATAATCACTAATGGCACATAGCAGACGCCTTTAAATGTGTTTTCTTTTTCTACTTCTCCGTTAACCCTCATTTAATGATGTATTGCATATCTTTAAGTAAAAAAATGTATCTCTTTAGGTCTAAAATCTCTATCAGTTATTTTAAATAAGAGCCTATGCAGAAAATAGCTGCTGAGAAGGACAAGAAATGCAGATAGACACGTGTTCAAGCATATACTGTCACCTTATTCAAATCCAGAACTCCCACAACTTTTGCTGAAAGCTTCGGTGATCGATACCTTTGGCAGTGGGCTCCAGAGCTGTTGAGGTGGGGCTTGTGCCAGACCTGGGGATGGAAGGGCAAATCCCACCATCCCCTTGTGCTGCGGAGCCCTCGACTCCCCTTGCACAGTAGCAATTCCGGCTTTTAAAGCTTTTCAAACAGCCATGAGGGGGCACCCCTGAGTGACATAATTTTGGCCAGAGGCAGAACTTCAGAGCCTGTCGGCGGATCGCACGGCAGCTGGCGCAGAGCAGAGGGACAGTGATAGATGCCCGCAGTTAGTGACACTGCTCTGGGTACAGTCTCTTAAACTTGGATTTGATTTCTGGACTGGTCTGGGGCTTCTGCAAAAAAGATGCTCAACCTGAAGCATGCAAGTATGCATATTGGCTTTAATGGGACCGTTCCCATGCCTGAAGTTTAGTGTGTCTGTAACTACTTGAAAGAATGAGGCAGTAAGTTTTAATTTTACAAGGATGTCAGTAAAGTCTTCTGCTTAACCAGCGGGCAAGAAGGAGGTCTGGGATGCTGACAGCCCTTCCAGTGACTCACTGCAGCATCTTTAACAAGTCGCTTCCCCCCAGCCCAGTCCCTGTCTGTGGAAGGAGCGTAATAGATATTCACGCTCTCACACTTGGAAAGCAACACCCAGAAAGAATTACGGGCTTGTTTTCCTGAGGACACTGTCACAGCAAATCGGGTGATCGAATAGCAAGGGTTCTAACAAGTTAGAGTATCTCTCCCTACAACTGTTGCCTCTCATAGCTTTAACTGATCATGCCGATGACAATACTAGAAATACTCAAAAGAGATTGTCCTGAGATCTGGGGACAAATTAGCCCCCATCCCACCCTCTTGCTCTGTGTGCTCAAGGTACCAGCCAGAAACATCAATGTGTGCAAGTAGCATCTTCCCCCTGGATGCATCTAAGCCTATGATATTATCTCATATACTCACAGACTTTCTAAGACGTGGGTTTGCTTTATACGTGTGTTTTCATAAATTATTTCCTTCATTTCTGCAGGGCTAAGAAAGCTCTGTGATGAATAATAGTCGTGTATTTGCTGAATTTATATTACCAGTAGTTAGAAGGATGGATGTTCCAGTCTGCTGAAGATTTTGAAATCTGCTTTGCTTCTGAAAAGGAATAAACTTGAATGTTTTAAGGCTTCACAAAGGACTTTGGAAAAAATACTTTAGATAAATACAGAGTTCAACATAGTGCAATATTTTATGTCAGTGCTTACTTGTTTGTCTATATTAAAATACATAATAAAAGGTAAACATAATTGGAGAGGAAATTAATTTGCGCAGTTAATGAGGCATTTTTTATTTATGAATACAATAAACGAATAAAATAAAATGTAGCATAGTCCGAGAACGTATGGCCCCATCAAAGTTTCTTTATCCAGTTCTCTTGGGAAAGATGCTTAAGCCAATAAATTATCATAGCCTCAAACACACAGCTATTCACAAACCTGCCTCAGCTTGTGGAGACGGGAGGCTGTTAAAACTCAGTTCTTTTAACTGCTAAGCTGAGCTTGTCTTGGAGTTCCCTGAGACACCACAAACATGCAACCCCCATCTTTTCAGGCTGTGTTCCAGGCCATGTAGGTGGCCAGTAGCTCTCCCCATGCTGGCACATCTCTGGGGGATGCTGCAGGGTGACGGGGACAGTGGTGTCGCAGCAGCACCTGGCTGAGTCTGACAGCGGGAGGGTGCTTTCGGTGTCCATGGGAGTTGTTGTCATACCTACTGCGAAACACACAACTTCTGTGGTACATGACCACGTGAAAGAGAGAAGCCATGGGGCTGACACCTTGAAATGCATGTAACATAACCCAGAAAAAGGTAAGGTTTTGGAGGACTAGAGATGTTTGGCCACCAATTTGTGCTGCTGTATGTGGGTAAAATACTTTTTGAGGGAGCTGTGAAGTTTAGCGCTCTGTGGTGATGTGGACATCCCTGGGGAAGAGCTGAAGTTCCTACAGCACTGACTCACACTGCCCTGGCTGATGGAGCTTGTTTCTCAACGGACATGCTAGTAATTTAATATTGTTTTTCAGTCGTCAGAGTTGTTGGGTATTAGGAACTTACACTAAAAATGTCTTTAAAAACATTCTGGAAAGCTTCTATTATTTCTACTGCACCACTTGGGATTAGGGTGCTTTAATGGCTACTTATTGAGAAGAGTAGATTGGGAAACCTCATCTTGGTGCATGAAATCCCTAGGAAGCAGGTTTTGGGCCTAGTAAATATCAACTATTTCATGCTAAGTTAATGCTGAGAGGTTAATTCCTTGTTGTTCAGTATAGGTTATATTTTATCTAAATAACTACCTAGAAAATATCAGAAATAATTTGCTCCATAATACAACATTAGAAGGCACCAGGCAATCCCTGGACACCTACTGCAACAAGAAAAAGGAATAAGAAACAAAAATAAGACAACGTATACAGTATAAGTCACACACAGAATTACAGAATGGTTCAGGTTGGAAAGGATCTTAAAGATCATGTAGTTCCACCCCCCTGCCATGGGCAGGGACACCTCCCACTAGACCAGGCTGCTCAAAGCCCCATCCAGCCTGGCCTTGAACACCTCCAGGGATGGGGCACTGGCAATGTGAAGTGTCTCTGTGTATAAACTAAGACATTTAATTACCAACTGACTAGATTACACTCAACTACAAAAATCATAAATACTTGAGGAGATAAATCCTGTATTAGTTCTGTGCCATAACAGCTACAGAAATAAGGGGATGAAACCCTTAAAATTTGTCACCTGAGGTGGCTTTTTGTTATCCTAAATGACTCATTAACCTGACACCTTCCATCAATAGAAAATGTAAACATTCAGAGAAATCACATTTTTAAAAAGCTATTTACAGCCTTAAAGTCCTTTCAATCTCCAGGGCGGGTTTGTCATCATTGTGAAATACCAGACAGAGTATTGGTGAATATCCAAAAGTGCGCAGAGTCAGGAGGCAGTAGCACAGGTACCTTTCCTCCCAGAGGGATGTTGCTTCAAGCTGAGGTATCCCTATTACCAAATTAATATAATCCAACCATTCCAAAACCAGAAGATTTGCAGGGATTTCTCTGCCCTTCCCCATCCCACTTTTATGTTTGAAGTTTTGCAGGCAGGATCTTTACATATGCAGCTAGCTCCTGGCGTGGAGGTAATTGGACTAGTGGGCTAAATCTGGTGAATGGAGTTAAATCCAGTGGTGGCCGGTCAGAAGTGGTGTTGCCTGGGGCTCAGTACTGGGAACAGTTCTGTTTAATATTGGGGACAGTTCTGTTTAATATCTTTATTGATGATCTGGATGAGGGAATCAAGTGCACCCTCAGTAAGTTTGCAGATCATAGAATCATAGAATCATAGGGTTGGAAGGGACCTCTGGAGATCATCTAGTCCAACCCCCCTGCCAGAGCAGGGTCACCTACAGCAGGTTGCACAGGAACGCGTCCAGGCGGGTTTTGAATGTCTCCAGAGGCGGAAACTCCACCACCTCTCTGGGCAGCCTCTTCCAGTGCTCTGCCACCCTCAAAGTAAAGAAGTTCCTCCTCATGTTTAGGTGACACCTCATGACACCAAGTTGGGCAGGAGTGTTGATCTGCTTGAGGGAAGGAAGGCTCTACAGAGGGATCTGACCAGACTGGATCAATGGGCCAAGGCCAATGGTATGAGGTTCAACAAGGCCAAGTGCCAGGTCCTGTGCTTGGGTCACAATGACCCCATGCAGCAATACAAACTTGGGGAACAGTGTGGCTGGAAAGCTGCCCGGTGGAAAAGGACCTGGGGGTGTTGGTCGACAGCCGGCTGAATATGAGCCAGCAGTGTGCCAAGGTAGCCAAGAAGGCCAACAGCACCCTTGCCTGTATCAGGAATAATGTGGCCAGCAGGAGTAGAGAAGTGATTGTCCCCCTGTACTTGGCACTGGTGAGGCCCCACCTGGAATATTGTGTTCAGTGTTGAGCCCCTCACTGCAAGAAAGACATTGAGGTGCTGGAGCGTGTCCAGAGAAGGGCAACGAAGCTGGTGAGGGGTCTAGAGAACAAGTCCTGTGAGGAGCAGCTGAGGGAACTGGGGTTGTTTAGCCTGGAGAAAAGGAGGCTGAGGGGAGACATTATTGCTTTCTGCAACTACCTGAAAGGAGTAACAAGGTGGGGGTCGGTCTCTTCTCCCAAGTGACAGGAAATAGGACAAGAGGAAATGGCCTCAAGTTGTGCCAGGGGAGATTTAGGATGGATATTAGGAAAAATTTCTTGACTGAAAGGGTTGTCAAGTGTTGGAACAGGTTGCCCAGGGAAGTGGTTGAATTGCCATCCCTGGGGGTATTTAAAAGACGTGTAGATGTGGTGCTGATGGACATGGTTTAGTGGTGGATTTGGCAGTGCTAGGTTAATGGTTGGACTCAATGATCTTAAAGGTCTTTTCCAACCTAAATGATTCTATGATAAATTATTTGTATGTGTAAAGAGATATTTGTCTTGCAATGAGCTGAATATCTTCTCAGCAAAGGGTCAGGTAGAGGCATTTTCTCTGCTGTGAGGAAGACTACGCTTTGACTATATAGCTTTATTGCTGCATAACTGGGACGGGGCACCGTAGGTCTATTTGATACGCGTAATGGAAATCAGCCCCACGGGTCAGGGTAGAAGGTGTGACGCTTTGATGAGATGATTTCGGCTGACTGCATCTTTGTATGTACTCCCTGTGCCTCAGCATCACCTCAGTTTCTCAGCAGGAGAGTCAGCTTCAGCCAATTCTCCCTGTATGTGCTGTTGCCTTTTGTGGCAGGGGAAACACAGCTGAAGCTGCATGCCTTTAATCCACCGACCACAGTGTTACTACATATATTGTAAATCTCTCATCCATATCTTGTCTGGAGGCTTTCTTCTCTCACTTTTGCTTCATAGAATCATAGAATCATAGAATTGTTGAGGTTGGAAGGGACCATTAAGATCATCAAGTCCAACCTTTAACATACCCTGACAAAAGCCACTTCTAAACCATGTCCCTAAGTGCCCCATCTACCCTTTTTTTAAACACCTCCAGGGATGGTGAATCCACCACCTCCCCGGGCAGCCCATTCCAATGTTTAATAACACTTTCAGTGAAAAAATGTTTCCTAATATCCAATCTAAACCTCCCCTGACGTAACTTGAACTCGTTTCCTCTCGTCCTATCACTTGTCACCAGGGAGAAGAGGTCAGCCCCCATCTCTCTACAACCTCCTTTCGGGTAGTTGTAGAGGGTGATGAGGTCTCCCCTCAGCCTCCTCCTCTCCAAGCTAAACAACTCCAGCTCCCTCAGTCGTTCTTCATAAGGTTTGTCCTCCAGACCCCTCACCAGCTTTGTAGCCCTTCTCTGGACATGGTCCAACACCTCAATGTCCCTCTTGTAGCGAGGGGCCCAAACCTGAACGCAGTACTCAAGGTGGGGCCTCACCAGTGCCGAGTACAGGGGGACGATCACTTCCCTAGTCCGGCTGGCCACACTATTCCTGATACAGGCCAGGATGCTGTTGGCCTTCTTGGCCACCTGGGCACACTGCTGGCTCATATTCAGCCGGCTGTCAACCAACACCCCCAGGTCCTTTTCTGCCGGGCTGCTTTCAGGCCACTCCGCCCCAATCCTGTAGCGCTGCATGGGGTTGTTGTGACCCAAGTGCAGGACCCGGCACTTGGCCTTGTTGAACCTCATACCATTGGCCTTGGCCCATCGGTCCAGCCTGTCCAGATCCCTCTGCAGAGCCAACCTCCCCTCAAGCAGATCAACACGCCCGCCCAGCTTAGTGTCATCTGCGAATTTACTGAGGGTGCATTCAATCCCTTCATCCAGATCATTGATAAAGATATTAAAGAGAACCAGCCCCAGCACCAAGCCCTGGTGAGTGACCATGGAAGAGTGATTCCCATGATTTTGTTGCTGCCTCCTGCAGTCTGTGGCTAGGCTTAGATCTTAAGAGTTTTGGATGTGAACTGTATTTCTTCCAGGCTTTCATTTGGAATTCACCCAGAAAACTTCCTTTTGCCAACCTGTTTTCAGCTGTTATTCATTCATGTTTCCATTTTGCTGCTCCAAGTAACTTTGGTGATCGATACCTATTTTGTAATATTACCTCAATTTCCGCTAGTAAGGAATTGGAAAGCAAAGATCACAGATATCTTTAAAACAAGCAGGTCCATGGAGCATTCAGCCAATGTCTCAGCATGGCAAAATCAGCTGCAAATGCCTTTTGCTTGCAGCTCCGCTGTTTGTGAACAGTGGTGGCACCTGGGGCTAGCTGGCAGCCCAGTGACCCGAGGGAGCCCTGAGATCTCCTGTCCTACAAAGCCAAGGCTGTGTTGGGAACTAGCAAAAAAGGCTATGCTTTGCAAAGAGTCTGGATGGGACCCTGTGGTGGCTCTGACAGATACTTGGTTTGGTGGCGTCCCTGAAGGGGAGCAGAAGTTATCTGGGCAGTGCAGCATATACCCGCATATCACTGCCTGACCTGAGACACGGGAGAGGTGAGGGTGTGGGCTTTTCCCTTTGCCATCACCACAGGTTGTCTCGTGGGTCAGGGGTGAGGAGCTGGGAAAGGACAACACTGGGTGCCTGTACCTTTATTCCCACAACTACTCGAGAAAACAGGAGGGGGTCAATGGGGAAAAAAAGCTCTCTGGTTGTTTCCCTTTGTGTTAGGGGGTAGGCAACCACTACAAAGAAAAGGGTTGGATAGGAGCTCTGGTCCTCTAACTCCCTCCAGTGAATTCCCTTCTGTACCTTTGTCTCATGAATAAGTTGATGTTGTAAGGAAACCCATCTGTCTGTGTCATCAGTTTCTTATCCAAGCATAAAATTTATTCCCTATTCAGCTATTGTTGTGTTTATAGAACAATAATATGGATCACGGTTATATTTATATATCTGAGGTTAAGGTAGAGCATGCCAATTAGCTCATACTATGGGTTGGGTTGGGATACGCAAACATCTCCTGGCCAAATATTCTGCAAAATTCCTTGGCGTGGAAACTCCAGTGCTTTCAGTGAAACTTAGGTGTCAGGTAGAGTGGATCTTGCTTTCTTCAGACAGTTAGAAAGGGCAGATGCAATACTTTCGTATTGATAAGACCAGGTAGTTTTTGCACAGCTATGTCGAGAATTACTTCTGTTTTTCACAGCAGTTTTATTCCAGCTAGTGGCTGGCACCAATAAGGGGCAGTAATTTTTGCCTGAATTGCTCCTGTTTGGTTACATAGCTTGGGCTGCAACTACACATGTAATGTTATATTCTTTTTTTTAAGATCTAGCAGGAAGTCTATCCACTTACACTTTAGAGGTATTGACAGTGTCTTTTTCATCAAATCATAGATTCAAGATCAGAAGGTACAATAATCTTGACTGGCTTTTTGTTTAACACAAGTCAAAGAAACTCAGATACTCTTTCTTTACGAGGCCCCAAGCATCTGTTGTATCCACAAGATGTTTTTTAGAAACAAATTAAATTAAAGATCACACATGATGACGAATCCATCAGAGCACTTGTTAATTTGTTCTATAGTTAATTCCTCTAATGCTTAAAAATGTGCCTTATTTACAGCTTGAATTTATCTAGCTCCTGGATATCAGAATGTTTTTTAACTCCCGGAATATAAGGTAGTTGTCTACAGGAAATCTTTTTCCTATATGGCTTCTTGCAGATCATGATCAACACCTTTTGGTCCCTTAAATAAAGTTAACAAATAGAGCTCTTTGCGCCTCTCACTAAGTTTTATAGACAACAAATTGCTTTTGTGGCCCTCTTCTGAGCCTTTTCCCATTTTTCAACGTCATCCTCCCAATGCATATGTCAAACCTAGACACACTGGCTACATCTAGAATAGTAAATTAAACAGGAAACCTTCCTGGGTGCTTGAACTTGATTGCCCCTGCTGTTAAATTGTTAGCACCGGCTCTGGTGTGGTTTTGGCTGGGATCAATGAGACAGATAGCTCAGACCAGAAAATGTCTGAGCACAGTTTGGGGTTAGCAGGAGCCAGTGGCCATTCCCAACAGGCAGCTCGTCTGCAGCCACTGTGGTTTAGAAGTGAAGACAGTTTACGGGCATGGACACGGACCATTTTGTGCCAGCCATCCTCAGTGCTAGCGGGGAGCACAGGGTGCTCGTAATTTACTGGCAGAGGCACAGGCAGTTGGTAGCCTGTGGTGGCCTTACAGCAGTGTGTCTCGAGAGGAGAACGTCACCTTCCTTTTCCTTTTTGCTATCCAATGTTCATGCCTCCAGATCTACACACTCCTCACCACCCTGCTGCCCTTGAAGCTTGTAGTGATTTTATTACCTACCACCTTCCCCAGAGTATTATCACTTCCCAAGAATCCCAGGATATTGGATTACTTTTTGTTTTACAATAGGAGGGTAGCAGGGATAAAATTTGTATTTCTAAAGGCGTATTTTTGAATTTGACTGTGTATGATATTTATCTGAGCACCCTTTATGAATGTGGGCGAGCTTTCCCACATAAACATTCTGCTCTCATCACGATATATCATTTCACTGTTTTTACTAGAAATTATTTTAGAATTCCTTCCAGAAAGTGGTACTAATAAAAAAAAAGATAATGAATAGCATTGTGCCAAGAAAAGATCTTTCTGGGAACTCCTAGGAATCCTAAAATTTCAGTACGGGATTGTTTTGCCCTTTGCCATTGATGTTTGGGATATATCAGATACCTTACTGGTAACCCATTCCTTTGGCTACATTGATTTCACATAGCCTCATCATTTTAAATCGGGGTGCTGTACACTTCCCCCACAAAGGCCTCAAAAAAATATTTTTGGTCAATCTGGCAGTGCGAAGGAGAGAAAATAAAACCTTTCACAGAGGACAGTAAGTAAGTAAGGGCAATGGAGATAAGCGGGATCTGGACAGTGCTGAATTTCAGCCCGCTGGGAGACTTTCTCTCTCACTGGGAGAAAAGTATGTGAATTGAAAATGCTCCTACATTTGTAGAGAGGCATTTTCAGTGATAATACAAACACATTTGGCTCTCTCCCAGCGGCAGAAAAGTTGAATTCACAGCCTGACATAGAACTATTATTATTTTACTCAATTTCAAAATCCAAGCTGCGTTTTCATCATTCATCATCGCGTGGAAGGTGCTTGTGTGTCAGCTTCACACTGTCACGTAACTGGTTAAGTCAATGCCTATTTCACATGTTATCCTGACAGTTTTCAAGGAAGGAGGTAGAATCTTCTGAGATTCTTAATGGCTGTAAAATGTGTTCACCTCAACAATGAATGGACTCAGCACTGGGCTTCTGTATCTCTGCTAATGATGGACCACAGAATGATCTATGGGATCAAGATCAAGATGGGTATGTTTGGGGATAAAGTTGGTGGCTTAAATGAAACTATTTTTACTTTACAGTTGGATTACAACAAGCTCATGCTTTTGGTCAGCTGACAGGTGGCAAGTTTTGAAGATGCGCTAATTTGATTGATTACAAATTTATCACCATACCGTAGGTATCTTGGTGCAATGTCTCGGTCCATATATAATCTGGATTGTTTTCTACTTCAGAGGATAGTCATGTCTTCATCACAATTTCAGTGAGGTTTAAAAAAAAAAAGAAATTTCTGCAAGAGCATTAATACTATAGTTGTGCAACTCTTGTTTCTCAGATGCAGGGTCATGACCACTTGGGGTGCATGTAGAGAGGAAGGGTTAAAAAGGCAAGGTAGCAAAGTGTTAAAAAGAAGATGGTTAAGTGACAGTGGTGCAGCACCTCCAGTATAGGGGATCAGAGATCATTACATTTCTTTTGCTCCAGGGAAAAGCCCCGTTCCTCCAGGATGGGGAGAGATTACACCTGCGATCAGCAAGGAGGGATGGTCTACTGAGCTGCAGCAGATACAGTGACATTGTAGGAAATGTCAACAAGATCTCCAAAATGGGGGCACTGTGGTGCTGCTCTGAGAGATCCTGAGCTCAGCTGGATTTGAGAAGCCCTGTCATAGATACCATATATGTCTTTCTGCTTAGCAAATTATTTCTTAAACAGATCCAGAAAAAAAAGAAGGAAACCATGTCTGCAAATAAATTCACAAATGCCGGAAAGCACCTGAAATTTTGACACACCTTCTTTTTTTCCTGTCAGCTTGACAGGCTTTTGTTACCAAAGGTTGCTGGGGTTTTTTGCTTTCCTTTCCCTTCCCCACCTATCCTGCCTGCTCTCTCCTCCTCTTCCCCTCTCCCTAAAAGGCTGCAGAAAAGCACTGCAGCAGAGGTGGTGTGGTTTAAAGCTACAGACCCCCAGTGAGAGAGGCTGGAAATTTATGCTCTGAAATTTGTGTGAATCCTTTGCACGCCCGGTAAGCGAGGGCTGTTTCGTCCGGCTGCATGGCTTGGCTGTGTCCCAAGGACAGAACAGGGGGCCAAGTTAGAGTTCTTCGAGAGATCATTTTCAGGCTGGTGGAGTGTTCCTGCAGAAGGGATAGAACTAGGACAGATTTTAAAGTTCCTTTTGGGTGAGTAGGGAGTCAGGCAGACTCTGGGAAATTCACGGAAGAAACTGGCATTGCTAGGTCTGCTGAGCTTTTGCAAATCTGGGAGTTTTATCTAAACTGTCTCTTCTGCTTTTGTGGTTGGCCTTGTCTATGGTCTAGTGGTACTTCTTATCAGTGGTGGCGTACCTCAGGATTTAGAGTGCTTATCCGCAAACACCCAGGAGGGCACCCAAACCCCATCTCAGAGCTTCTAAAATATGACTGTGTCTCACTGTCCGCAGAGGTACAAACCCCTCCAGCTGAATCAGGGGAAGTTGTGCTCACACCATGTCAGCAGGTGTTGACCGTTTCTTGATAGTACTTTTTTTTCTCCCCATTCAGGGAGCGGGAAGAAGAAACTGCATTATCTCAGTGAAGGGTGATTTACCACTCCTGTTGCCCAAGGAGTGATCCCGGTGGATCGCTTGGATGGCACCCCTGAGTGGCTGCAGCTCTGCAGTGCCAGTGCTGCTGCTGCAAAAGCAAAGCCTGCGGCGGTTATGATGGGGAGGTGGAGTCATTTTAACAATTAAATAGCACCATCTGCAGGCTCCACACGCCCCACAGTCCCACACCGGCACAGCAAGTGTGTGAACGCCTCCATCCTCCACGGGTCTGGACCCTGCCTTCAGCTGCTGCCCACCACAGCAAGTACAACGTGTCTGTTGATCTGCTGGCTCTCCCGATGGTGGTCCGGGTGGATGTGCACAGGCACGGCGCATTTTGGGCTGCATTGGCAGGTATGGGTTTGTGCAGGCAGTGAACATGGCCTTGGACGTGGTCACCTCAAGGTAGGCTGAGCCAGGAGGGTGTTTGACTAAGACCTTGCAGACAAAGCACAGTTCAAGATGTCATTTTTACAGGAGAAATCTTCGTCTTTGGTTATAGCCGCTTGCCAGCAAACATCAGCAAGGGGTTTTTCATCTTCTTTTGCCCACTAGTCCAAGGAGAGCAGGAGCACCCCGTTGTGCTGTTGCAGTTTGGAGGCTGACTGACCTGCCCCTTCCAGGAAAACCACTACCAGACAAGTTGTGTCTAGAGGGAGGTAGGATTCTCCCCATGACTGTGAACATGCTCTCTCTTAGACTCATTTTTCCCTTAAAGGGAAAAAAAGATGAAAAATATTGCTCCTGCACTTCACAGGTGAGAGACAGACGCAGCAGAAAAGAGAGAAACTGAGAGAGACACAAACTAGTGTTTTAACATTGATAACTTCCCCTTTAAATCACAAACTTTTTTTTATTTTTAAGCCTTCTGCTGCTGGCACATTAAAATGTCTGCTGAATCCCTGACTACTCTTAAATCATCAGCACTAGGTTGTGAACATTTTTCTGCTGATACTTTTCTTTTACTAATAATATCTCTGCTGTCTTATAGGAATCCTGCTAAAAGAACCATGACTGGGTTGGTTTTTTTTTCTTCTCCTTTTTTAATGCTGAAGGTCTACCTCTTTATTTTCAATAAAGCATTTTCCTGAAATCCACCTGGGGAATTTTATCTGCTGCCCAGCTGCATCTTTCCAACAAACGGGCAAGTTTTGTACATCCTCCGGGTATAATACTAATACTTCCCTAACAAAAAAACCCAAACCCAACACAACCAAACACTTTAAAAAAGTTGAGTACTTTAGAAAAAGCTGGATGAAATAAGCCTCTCTGCAGAAGAAGAGAAACACCTATTGCTCAAGGTGAAAGATGCATTGCACTTGGCCACCACTGTGCTGTGTCCCCTCACCACCACCTCGGCTTGCACCCAGAGCGGTGACTGTCTTCTCCTGTGTTTGTGGGGGGCAGTTTTGTCTCAGATCACAGACAGAGTTCACTGCTGTTGCTGGGAGCCTTCTCCAGATGTTCACAGCAGGCCTGCAGCACAGCTTGCAATGGGATCTTTGTCCTTTGTTGGCTGGCCCGGTGGCCACCATCGCCCAGCCTGCCCTCCTGCCCCCTCCGGCCACCCGGGACTCCTATAGGGGATCCTGACTTACCCCAGTGCTGCTGCTGCCTGCTGCCAGGGCAGCTACGGTGCTCTGTGACCAGATCTCTACACTGTCATTGTCCCAGTGATGCCACCCTGTGATCAAGGTCACGACAGTCTGGGTCGTCCCTATAGAGATCATAACAAGGTCTGCTTCAAGGGTTGTATAGGTGGCATGATGTATCATGGGCCTCTTGCTGCCAGGGGAGGTGACTGACCTTTAGCTGCTGTCTTGGGAGTGCCCTGTGTCTTCAGGCTCTCCCAGGATTTCCCAGCTCAGCTACATGCGATTACAACCCTTTTTTTCAGATCAATACCTTAAGCCACAAAATCATCCTTCTCTAGTATGCTGGGAATCATATGCTCTGAGGATGCATTACCGTCCAAGCCTGTGACCTTGTACAGTCAGGCAAGTCAGAATTATTACTGTATGTAATGAAAATATCTCAGAGAAAGCTCTGTCTCTAATGACCTTCTTGCATGAAAACTGAATGAAGGATTTGTAGCAAAAGCTGAAAAATAATTTGAATACAATATTGACATGCCAGTTTGGCTGAAGAGCGAAGGAATTATTAATGCTATTATACAGGTCCCCCCTTATGTGGGACATAAGATGCAGCGATGGCCACCAAGGTTCAAGTAACAGGAACTTCAAGAGAAAGCAGGATGCCATGCTGGTGCTGGAAATGCTACCATGCTGGTAATGCAAGGCTTGGAAGAGCAGACCAGAAAAATCTAGCCTGTGTGCCTTCACCATACAAAAAGGAAGAGAGAGGACCAAACCCCCTAATCACTCCTAAGATGGGTCCTGGAAGGAGGTGCGTGACAGGTACCTGAGAGAGCAGGAGTGAGACTTGATACTTGGTCTTTTCCAGCTGTGTTCAGTCATTGCACTGGCCAATGTGTAATGCAGCCAATGGACTAAATGCTGTATAACTAAGGAGCCGGTGCCCAGGCGTGCATGCCTCTGCTCTTCTTGCTGGGTGAAAGCTGGTCAACAAGTGTATGAATGCCGAAGAGTGGCAAAGCTTGCTGATGTCCTTATCCAGGGATGGCTGTTTGCTTGATGGCCTGGTGAGAGCACAGCGCTCTTTCCGAGAGCCCCGTGGAGCTGCAGGGAGCCCTCGCCATCAGCTGCCTGCGATTTCTGATCATGAGTGTGATGCCAGCTGCAGATCAGCATGCTGTGAACAGTCACCTGGTAGCAATCTCTTCCACAGATTTTTACAGCCTAAATGTACTAGGTGAGAGGCAATAACCTGGATTTTACTCTGCTGGATGTGGTGTGATTACACCAGGCATTCAAATGCTTCTTAGTTACTTCCCAGCAGCTCCTGCAGGAATTGCAGTTCTCCCCTGGGCAGCCGTCTGCCCTTATTGGCAGGCAGGGATTCCTCCAGCCTCATATTCCCCATCACATCAAGCTCTCCGGCCTTCGTTGTTTGAAGCCTGAATGGATTCATTGGGCAATATCCTTCTGGAGGCCATCACCAGCTTCACGGAGCTGGAGGGAGGTTGCTGCAACAAGCTCTGAGCCAGCCAGGCTGTTTCCCTGGGGAGCTCCTGCTCCTGCTGCCCTCCTGCTGGACGCTGCTGCTCAGGACAAGTGCGGCTCTACCTGCCAGCACCCTGTCCCTTGCGTTTGTTCTGTTAACAGGAAGACTGCAAGCAGTGGCTCTACGTAGCTGGAACATGGCGACCTGTTCCCCCTTTCTTCCACCTGGGATGCCTAGGCTTCCCTTGCGGGGCTGAAAATTTCCAACTCGTTTCCCAAGGCAGTGCACGCCTGCGAGGGCTGCGCTGGGAATTGAGAGATGCATTTCCACTGCGCAGTCTGGGTACGTATAAACAAGCCATTTCTGTTTCCTTATTTGTTCGCCAGAAATGAGGATTTGCCCTCTGTGCACGGTACTGATCATCTCTTGAACTCTGCAGCAGATTCTTTTGGCCCATAATAGATTATGTTTTTTTCTCTGGAGGGAGGGAGATTTCCAAGAATTGGACGCCTCTGCTCGTCCACCAGGCTAGGCAGACACAAGCCAGCTCTAGTCTAGAAGGTGACAGCGATGGCAGAGTAGACCTCCCAGCAGGTTTTACTGGTTTGGGCGTAGCTCCAGTTTATCCTGTCTTTCCATCTTCTGGAGCGGAGCTGGCTCAGGCCCAGAGAGTTCACAGCCCACACAAAACCAGCCTCCATCCCTCTGCATTCACCTGTGCCTGTATATAGCCACAGAGTAGAAACCTATGTGAATGGAGAGTTGGGTCACCACCCTCCCTGTAATGAACATGTTATCGAAAGGTCTCACACTGGAAACAAACCTTGCTGGTGAATGTAATCAACATTTCTAATCCAAGTCAACAAAGTATGCTTTGTTTACCAAAAATTTGCAGAGCGCTGTCTCTTTTCCAGTTAGGATCCTCCATGGTGTGCTCTAAATAGCTGAAGAGGAAAAGGTTTACTCCTCAAAAAGGGGTATTTTGTTGCTTGCAATTCCATTAAATGTTGCTGGAAAAAGATTGTTGCCCATTTTGAAGTAAAAATATCATGACCAGAATGGGATAGAAATGGAAGCAGCACTGGGCTGCAGGAGGGTTAAACCAAGACAAGAGGATTGTGCAATACGCTCTTGTGGAAAAACAGCAAACTTTACTCTTGGTTCCAGCTCCACAAATGATTAGAAGTGAAACAGAGCAGAGATTTTTCTAAAATGGACCTCAGTTTGTGCTGAATATTCAAAAGGCAAAGCTGTGAAATTCAAGCACCTCTAAAATTTATGGCTGGGTTCTGCCTTCAGAAATGCCTAATCACAAATTCTTTTTCCTTTGTCATTTATGGGCTGTGATGTTGCTTTAGACCTTGCCAAATATAATATTGCAGGAGTGTAGAATTGCATGTTCTATGACTTGAAAGACCGAGAAGGCTGAAAATATTAGCATTTATTTCCTGTTGCACCTGAAGGAATACAAGCCTCTGCATTCATGGGGCTGAAACAGGAAGAGGGAGGGACTCAAACCCCTAAATCTAATATGAGTTTGGTAAAAAAAAAAATAATAAGAGAACACACCATTTCAGTGCTGTGCCTGTTTTTTGCTGCTCTTCAGAATTTCTTATTAACTATGACTTAGATAGAAAAGAGAGGACTGAGGTACTTAAAAAAGGGTCAATTTGCTCTAGGTCAGTCTCCCCTCCCATAGCAGCTGCCCAGCTGTGGAAAGGTCTAAAACCGATTCCAGCTGTGGGTCTGCACACACAGCGGGCTTTTCGAGTTGCCGGTTTGAGGTGTCCACCAGCCCTGGTGAACATCTGCTTCTGGATTTCACTCACTGGGAACAAGACATCAAGAAGTTAGATGTAGCAGGTCTTGCTTAGTGGATGCCGGAGTCTTAAACAGGTCTGGCTTTCAACTCTTGTTCTGGGATGTGAAGATCCAGAACAAATAAAATGAAAACAAAACAAATTATACTTAAAGAGGAATTTAGCAGGTGTCAGTGGCAGGCACCAGAAAATTCAGGCATGTGAGCTGAATACTCTGTGAATTAATGTCATCTACATTCTTAGAATCATAGAGTCATAGAATGGTTAGAGTTGGAAGGGACCCGAAGATCATCTAGTCCCAACCTCCCTGTGCCTGCAGGGACGCCTTCCACCAGATTAAGTTACTCAAAGCCACAAAGTCTTGAGCACTTTGAAAGATAGGGCATCCACAACTTCCCTGGGCAAGCTGTTCCAGTGTCTCACCACCCTCAGAGTAAAGAATTTCTTCCTAATATATAACATAAATCTACCCTCTGTCCTCATTTGAGCGACACAGGACTAATTTCTCTTCTAATGCCCAGGAAAAATGCACTTTTAGAATACTCTAGTGTCTGAATTTGTGAAAATATTTACTTTATAACCAGCTATGGTATGTGGGTTTCAAGGTCTCAGTGTTTTCACATTAGCCAGGTGCAGGGACAAGGAGGAGCAAGACCCGAGCACTTACCCAAGGTGGGCACCAGGATTATTTCATACCATGAACATCATATTTAATATCAATTAGAAAGTTTGCTCAGAAGTTCTTTCTCTTCCTTGATGGCTGCAATCCTGAGAACTTCTGGCCCTGGTATGGCATGCCTGAGTCCTTCTCTTCCTCCCAAAGCTATAGCGCTCGCAGTGTCCAACACTCACTGTCCACTGCTGGGAGTGCACAGCTTCCTGCTGATGTAATTGGCTGGGTATAATCCTTGTATATTTTATATTGGTGTCGGTATCAATACTGGGTCTTTAGTATTATTCATGTTAATTATTTAGTCTTGTTCTATTAAATCTGTTTATATTTCAACCCTTGGGCTTTCTTGTTTTTTCCTGATTCTTCCTCCCGGGGGGAGAGGGGTTATCGGGTGATAGAATAATTGTCTAAACGATAATAAATTGTTGTGGGTTTCTCAAACCATAACACCCTCTTTCAGTTTAAAACCGTTACCCCTTGTCCTGTCACTACACTCCCTGATAAAGAGTTCCTCCTCGTCTTTCCTGTAGGCCCCCTTTAAGACACCGTAAGGCCGCTATAAGGTCTCCCCGGAGCCTTCTCTTCTCCAGGCTGAATAACCCCAACTCTCTCAGCCTGTCCTCATAGCATAGGTGCTCCAGCCCTCTGTTCATTTTGGTTGCCCTCCTCTGGACCTGCTCCAACAGGTCCATGTCCTTCTTATGTTGGGGGCCCCAGAGCTGGATGCAGTACTCCTGGTGGGGTCTCACCAGAGTAGAGTAGAGGGGCAGAATCACCTCCCTCAGCCTGCTGTCTGTGCTTCTTTTGATGCAGCCCAGGTTGGCTGTCTGGGCTGTGAGTGCACATTGCTGGCTCATGTTGAGCTTCTCATCCACCAGCACTCCTTTTTCCTTTTGAGTGTGTGTCCAGGAGCTCCTTGTTCATCCACACAGGCCTCCTGGCATTTTTGCCCACCTTCCTCTTTGTTGGGATGCATCGCTCCTGAGCTTGGAGGAGGTGATCCTTGATGATTGACCAGCTTTCTTGGGCCCCTCTTCCCTCCATGGCTTTATCACACAGTATTCTACAAAGCAGACCCCTGAAGAGGCCAAAGTCTGCTCTCCTGAAGTCCAGGATAGCAAGCTTACTGTGCACCCTCCTCGCTGCCTTAAGGATCTTGAACTCCATCATCTCGTGGTCACTGCAGCCAGGGCTGCCCTTGAGCTTCACGTTCCCCATCAGCCCCTCCTTGTCGGTGAGAACAAGGTCCAGCATGGCACTTCTCCTTGTTGGCTCCTCTATCACTTGGAGAAGGAAGTTCTCCATTGATGCATTCCAGGAACCTCCTGGATTGCTTATGCCCTTCTGTGTTGTCCCTCCAAGAGATATTGGGGTAGTTGAAGTCCCCCATGAGGACCAGGGCTTGTGAATGAGAGGCTGCTTGTATCTGTCTGTACAAGGCCTCATCCGCTTGGTCTTCCTGGTCAGGTGGCCTGTAGCAGACCCCCACTGTAACATCACCTGTCCCTGCCCTCCCTTTAATCCTAACCCATAAGCTTTCAGTTGGCTTCTCATCCATCCCCAGGTGGAGCTCTATGCACTCCAAGCTGGTCTTTGACCAACAGGGTGACACCTCCTCCTCATCTCCCCTTCCTGTCCTTCCTGAAGAGTCTGTATCCTTCCATTCCGTTCCCTCCTTCACTATATTTGGCATATTTAGATAGTGTCAGAATATCAGCCAGTCTTTTTCTTACAGAATTGGGACAAATAGACCCAAATGTCTACCAGGAATTAGCTTAAGTCATGTTGCTAAATGCACAACAGGAGACTTTAGTGGGATTTTAACGACAGGACAACAGAAAAACCCATTTAAAAAAAAGATAAAGGACTGAGTTACAGACAGCAAGCAAAGAAGCCAGACAGCAGCAGCAGAAGGCAGGATGCAAGAGCAAACTGCAGTGGCAGATATTAAGGCTACAAAAGGCAATACTGATAAATTCATTGTGGTAAGACACGTATGGTTTGGAGAAGGGAAGAGATAAGTTGCTCTCCTGTCACCTATTGCAAGTCACAAAAAGGAGTTCAGCGCATAAGGTCTAGATTCACAGAGGTACTTACATTTGTAACTACTATTTGGGCAATGTTGATTTTTATGGGTTTAGGGCCCTTTGGAGAAGGCTGAAACCTATCTATTTCTGAGGACACAGCCATGAGCCAGACTTTGTAATCCACATCCAGTGAGCAAGTGCAAAGGCTGCACACCATATGCGGGTGTGAAGAAAGAAGTGCCACTTCACACATACAGTGTATGAGTCTGAAACCCCACTGAAATCATGCGGTTTGAAGCACTCTGTGAGAGAGATGAAGTTCAGGTGCCACTGTCTGAGGTGCAGTTTGCAAGAGGTCACAGAGCCACCAGTCCCCGTTTGACAGCTTTGCCCGCACACCTCGCTGGTGCCTGCATTGCTGCAGAGCAAGACCAAAGAATCAGAAGCAGAGAGGCATTTTGCTGACAGTATGGGCACAATGGTGGCTCTGGTGCGATTAAGGACAGTTTTTTCTTGCCTGCAAAGACTCAGGTACAAATATTCACAGTTTCATTAGAAGAGCAAAATGGAAGTATTGGATTTGAAAGGTTCCTATATGAAGTGGCTTGAGATACGAGCATGACCCATACAGAGAGACATACCATTTTGGGGAAGGAAGCTAGAACTAAAGGACAGATGCTGCTGTGTGTTTCTGGCTGCTCCCTGAAGAAACACTGGAGATGAGGATGAAGGACAGAAAGCAAGTAAGGATATCAGAATCTGAGAGACACCATCTGGAAGGCAGCAAAACAGCAGCTGCTCCTGAAAGGCGACCCTGAATTAGGCAGGCCTGCCTGTGTGACAAAAAAAAAAAAAAAAAAAAAAAAAGACTTAAAAGAAGACATGGCTATCAGGATGGACAGTTTGAGTCACACCTAGGGAAGGCTGCTTTTCATTAGCTGCTACTGGTGACACAAATAGCGGTCTCACGGGAAGAATAAGACTGGGGGAGAGGGCTGCAGCTGACTTTCTTATGAGTCTTGTGAATACTGAATGCAAAGAAGGAACAAGCAGGATTTCAAAAACAAACTTTTGGCAGAAGAAATGTTAGATTCATGTAATGTGAGGCTTCTCTGAAAAAGGAGCTGGTGTGGGCTGGAGAGACTCCAATTAATCCAGAGGAAAAATAACCTTCTGCTAGCAGGATTAGAGGGGAAGGCTTTAAAGTCAAGAAAGGGGAGGACAAAAAGACAAATGGGAAGAAGATAATGAAACGCTAGAGCTAGTGTTACATGCAGAAGGAAAGGAAATTGGCTCTTGAAAACGGAGTCTGTTTAGGGTCTCAGCTGTCCTCCCTCCAGCAAGGCCTAAGGGGATGCAGAGAGTCCAGATAAGCAGGTTACCACACAAAGCCAAGTCTTTTAGGTTCAAGCAAATGGTTCGGACACCTCCTAGGTTGGTGCTGATAAAAAACTTTTTCATCAGATCAGTGTAGTTTAGAATTCATTCCTGTAAACATCTTCCAGCATATTATAACACAGATTAATTGGCTTACTTGTTTACTGTTCTCAGCAAAGAATTCAGAGTTATGGAGTTAGGGATGAACATTTTAGACTGAGGGTAAGACACTCCCTCGTCAGACCTCTAGCACGCTGTTAGGTTTATTTTGAGAGATTGGACTTCAGAAGCCTGGACCTTGGACAGAAGACTTCAGTCTCTTATCGTGGAAAGTTTTGTTTTCAGAAGGTTCACTGAAAATTTCCATTCCTCAAACACAACGTACTTTTTTTCCAATATTTTTTTTAAGGTGCAGACGTCTGCCTCACACAAGGAAGACTGCAAAATGTCTCTCAGAGGGGTTGAATTATAGAAATTTGAACCAGGTCGAAATAAATCCCAGATGGATCTCCAGCTCCCCTTTGTTTCTCAGAGGGTTCCTCCTGCGTTGCTGCACCTGCTCCTTGTGGATGGTCCTTGGGAAACATGCTCTTGCCCACTTAATGTGGGGCATTTCCTGGCCCGTTTTCTGAGCCAGGAGACAATCCTGATACCCTCCAAGACTGCAAGTATGCTTGAGGTGCTGTTTAAAGCAAAGATCAGTCTAATTTGCCTGGTCAAATGAGGTCTATTCATTCAGCGTGGGCTCTTTCATGGTTAGCTGTGTTTCATAATGAGGTAGCTGTATGGGATGACAGATCCTAGGGCAGGTATACCAAACTGGGCTTGTTCTGGCAATGCTGTTGACATTGGCAAGCAGAGGAGGAACCATTAAAATATTTGGGCAGCACAGGCATGCTGCTCTGAGGCTGTTTCTGTAGCACTTGTGGTACATTTAGCACAATTTGGGAAGCAGTGCGCTAGAGGAATGTGAAACAAAATTCTGTGCGCAGCGAAGTCATGAATAGTTAATGCAGCTGGATGGAGAATGGTAATTCTGTTTCGTGGAGGAGTCTGATATTTGCTTTCTTTCACGTTCAGAATCAAAACTAAACATCCTGCTATTCTCCACGCAGTGTTATAAGGAGATTGGGTTCTGGCTGGGCCACGTGGAGAGCCATTGGGGAAACATCGACCCTGATGATCCTGCTGACAGGAGCTGCAAGACTTCACATTCTGAGGACTGTCAACTTTCTTTTTGCCTGGCTGCTTAAGCATTAAAAAGCCCCACAAGAAAAATCCATCTAGCCCAATATTCTGCCTTTTTGGTGGTCCACAGCAGATGCCTAGGAAGATAACACGGCAAATGCATTCATACCTCCTCAGCATTCTGCCAGACTCCAATATCCTAAGAATTTTTGGGCCAGAAGTGGCATTTGTCCTCAGTGCAGTTGTCCTGATGGATTTAGCATCTGCAGCATCCTGTGGCAAGGATTTCTGTAGCTGACCTGCAGCTGGTGTGACCAACCATTTACCTCCACCTGTGTTGAACCCTGTGGTGCCTGCAATGCCAGAATAGCAACTATGCTGATGGGAGAGGAGAAAATCTTCTGGTATCTGACACGCGTACTGCAGAGGCCACCTCAGAGTCAGGTGTGTGTCTCGTCCTGCATACATAGTTCAGGCAGTCTATGGTTCATTTATGAATATGAAAATGAGACTATTGTAGTTTGAATCTACAAGCCATCATTCTAGGAAGATTCAGAACATATATCGTTTCTCCTGCCTTTACATCCTTGTGGTTCAGGCAACAAAAGCAAAACCATACAAAGGTAAAAGAGAAGAAAGGAAGAGAAAAGAAAAGGAGAGAAAAAAAAGGAAAAGAAGAGAGGAAGGGAAAAGAAAGAAAGGTAAAGTAAGGGAAGGGAAAAAAGCAACCTACAACAATCTACATTAAAAGTGTTAAAACAACAATTTACAGAAATGTATCCTGTTGACAGTATACACAGAGTGTTGAAGAATTATCTGAATCTTTCCACTGATTTTTTAATTATTTTTTTATTGGGTCACTAACCAGTTCCTCTGTGACTAGAAGCTGCACCAAGGATTTATTTGCCCTGAATATAAACTTGTGCCCTTTGGTTTGTGCACAGACAAGACCCAGGAAAACACTGGGGCAGACTGGGTGAAATCCTGGCTCCACTGGAAGCATGGGGATGGTCCTGGCTGGTCTGTGTGGAGGGGGAAGGTAAAGAGACCATCTCTTCCGTGTCACGGTTAATGGGAGTTCACTGTTGTTTCCTTGAGTCATTCAAAAATTATGATCTGCCCCTTCCAAAGTAATGGGACTGGCTCAGTAAGTTTTTAAAAATGATTTTTGGTCTGTTGGGTTTTTTTAATGAGCAAGTGCTTTCTGGGCTTCTGGGGTTTGCTTGCTTCAGATTTTTGAGCTTTAATCTGCAGTTCCAAAGCCTAGAAAAGGACACCCTGCCCAAATAACACCCCAGAGCCTCCACCTCTCTCTGGAAGACTCTGGAAGCAGAGAATATTACAATGGTTATGATAAAGCTGAATTTTATCTCCAATGTGTGCTCCGTGTGTGCCCAGAAGGAGCAGATATGCGTTCCCTTGGGCACATGGTCCGGGAACGATGTTGGTTATCTTCAGGTTCACTGAGCCCTAGAAACCCTCCTTCCTACCTGCCACTGTCCCTGCCTGTGGGGAGCATGCAGCGGCGTGGGGCCATGCCCAGGCAGTTGTGACCACATCTGGCTGCCAGGATGCGGCCAGGACACCCCTGAGCCGTAGGCTGTGGGAAGGGGAGGCTCCGCTTGCGCACAGAGGTCAGACATATGGACGCCTCTTCAACGCAACATGCAGAATCTGGCTTTTGGGCAGAGGGCGTGCATGACTCCAGAACAATGACACTTAACCAGCAGATCTCCAAAAATGAGATGTTGCAGCTATTTCTAATCCCCATTGTGCTCTTTTGAGAAATATCATGAAGCAATTTTAACCACATGGAAAACGAGCCAGCATCTTGCTGCAAAGTCCCATTACAAATCAGTAATCTACATCAGAAACAGCAGGGATGTGCCAAAACCTTTACTGAGAACACAAATAGAAAAGTAGAACCGATGTTCTCTCGCATCTTACCTCTTCACAACTGGTCCATTTTCCTACAATGACTCGGCATAGAAAAATAAAATGTTTGATTACAGGAACAGCTTGGCGGAGTAGGGAGAGAGGTTATTGAACTGCTTGTTAGTTGCTGTTTTTTTGGCTGAAGTGGATGTAAAAGTTAATCTGCGGCAAAAGGTCTCACAGCAGGAGCATGTTTGTGAAAATCACTCGTACCAATTAATTACCGAAATTCTTGTTGCAGCATAATTTCTCTGCGCTAAGGGAAGGAAGGAAAACAGTTCCTGCATTCAACACAGACTTATATATTTGGGAATGTGCTGGGTTTTGTCGTTGTTGTTTTTTAATAAAACTATAACTAGCTCACTGCTGCAAAATAAAACAAGTGTAATAAAAAAAGACAGTAATACAGGGATGTGTATTCTGGACAATGAAATTGAGAGCTTGCTAATAACTATTACAAGGAAAAGCATGTCAATAAAATAGTTCATTACTTTACCTCTGAGTTGACAGGGAAGTCTTGATTAAATGACAATTTCTTATTTAAGCAAGAAAGGAATAAATCAATACCACTGACTAAAATACACTTTCTTTATCAGAAAAGAAAAAATGTGTCAGATGTTCTCTCTAAATACACTGCACACAATGCCCATGCAGCCAAAGCAATAACTACAGCTGTAAAAAGAGACATCTCTTTTGCTATGAGTTATTTTCCTGAGTTAGTTTTCTGGGTGCCGATTGCTGTCTTTTTGAAGGGGCTAGATGGTTACACACACTGATTTAGGAGAGTTCATTAATGTACTGCCCTCATCCTTTTCTCTTGTAGCTTCTCCCCCATCATCGTTCTGTTTAAAATGAATGATAGTCCAATGAATATACCCTCTGCAGGCTATAGTATGCATCTGTAATTTGAGTACATAGCTGTGGGGAATATCCTGGTGGGCTGAAGCGCCCTGCCATAGTAGCCTTTTGATGAGTGTTTCAGTAGTGTTGGCTTAGGATATAGATATGAAAGCATAACTCATTATTACTTGTGAAGCTGAGGAAACCATATTTTCAAGGGTAGTTTCATTGCTCCAAAATGTGGGGCTTTCCTTTTGCTTCATCTTGGTTTTGAACATGGAAATCAATGACACTACTTCTGTGTGAAACAGAAGAAGATGGAAAAGATGGCTTAGCTACAACATCTCTGCTGCGTAGGCTGAAGGGGAGCTGGAAACCAGGGAGGTCCCAGTGGGAAAGTACCCAGGCAGGTGACCCAACTGGGAATCTCCAGTTCCTTGTCTTGGCAAGGCAGGCAGGAGACAGAGGGACAAGCAAATAAACTGACAGGACTCAGCACTGTGCCTTTCTACTCGGCAAAAAGTGTGCTAGCAGAGTCCTTCGTGGACTCTCATGGACCATCTTCTTGAAATGTTTTCGGGTGTTTAGGAGACTCAGGTATTCCCTGCTCATGGGAGGGAGTCTAGGTTTCCTTCAGCTAAGTGAGATCAGCCCTGAGCTGCTCTTCAGATGGAGCAGGAATAATGCAGCTGAGGAGGCATATATTAGGGACACATTAATGACATCATATAAAATAAATAAATCAGTGGTGGAAAGGACAGTTTGCTGTATGTGTTAGAAAAATCATAGGGAGTGCATCTGAGAGATCAAAATAAAGTCATCTGATAATAAATCAATCAATATATGATTTAATGGTGGCCTCTCACCTAAAAAGACTGTAAATAGAAGTATTTAAAGGGGAATGGCAACAGGACCTGGTGGAGCTAGCAGAAGCTCAAGGATCAGCAGCGCTGTGGAAGGGCAAAGGCTCTTCAGCAAAGCCCTTAAGTAATTCCTGTAGGCTCCATGGGAGACAATAGGATTTAGAAAATGTCAATGAGATTAAAAGGAAATGCTCAGCCACTTTCCTAAAGAGAAGAGGGTGCTCAAGGTTAAGCATATACCTGCAAGGTTTTTCTCGTCTGAGGCTTTAAATCTCTCCCTCGCGTGGTTCCATCTCCAAAGCCTATAAGCGTTACAGATCAAGACAGTATTCACCAGTTCCTTTAGATGGATTAACTCAGGCTAAACTTCAAGGCTGATCCTTCATGATGACACAGGGATCTCTAGAGACCCTTGAATACTTACGCTGTGGCAAACCAACAATGACTATACCTTTTTTTTGTCACTCCCTTTTAATTTATTAGAACAAAGCCCTGCCTTTTCTCCCCATCTCTTCCCCATCAGGAAGCCCTGGCCTTTTAAAAGAGGGATAGTTAATTATCAGTGGTCATTTAACCTCCCGCTGAGTACTTAGCTTACTTCTGTTTCTCTGTGTTGTCTGTAACTCAGCACTTTAATGAAATAATAAAAATAGATCATTAATAACACCAGTAACAGCAAAACCACTGCAGTGAAATCTTCATTAGTACTATTTCTCCAGTAATTTCAGAGCGGAGATACTGCTCTCTGAGCAGGAGAACGATTCTGCTTCCATGGAAATCAGTGGCAAACCCACAGGCAGTTGCTAGTCTGGTTTATGGAAATGGGATCCTACTTCTTCTTTTAGGAACGAGTGGAGCACTATTATCGGGGTACCTCCTGAAGGCAGGAAAGCCTGTTTCACAGTGCATATCTGCTGGCAAATCTCAACCAAGAAAGCAGGTACATTTCCATTGTTAGTGATTTTTTTTGTATGTCTGTTGGCAGAAGGAATGAATGGGGACAATATGTGTACCACTTCCTCACGTTAGGCATCCTCAGTGCTGTTACTGCTTAGCTGCTATGTGGACAAAACCAGCTTGCTGCATCTCACCTGTCTGTTGAGGTGATGTTGTGGTAAGTTCCTGTTTTCAATAGGAGAGGCTGCCCAAAGCAGGAACGAGACCCAGAGATTCATGTGCAGCTCTGCAAATCCCCCCTTGTTAGGAAACCCGTGTTAATCCACGCACCTTTCCTACTCTTCTGTTGTGTGTGATGCTTCTGCTGAAAGTCCTTCCAGAGACGAGCAGCAGAGTGACCAGCACTAATGGGTATGCAAGCTGAATTTATGTAAACTGAATTAACAAAAAATAGAAGAATTAAGATCACACACTGTCCAGCTCTAAAAGCTGAACACCATATGGTGGCTTGATTTTTAAATGCATTTTTCATATCCCTAATTGAAAGAAATGTTCTATTAATTTCTGTTATTAGATAGAGAGGTTTGCATTATGCCATGATTACCAGGGAAAAAGACAGCTATAGTCGCTCAGAAAGGTATGCATCATTTTAATCGGAAATGTGGATTACAGAAATAATTAATCTCTTGGTTCTCCTTGCATTACGATTTATATTTTTTTATTCCTTGCCGGTACATATATTTTTAGCTTGGGAATTATGTCTTTGTGCAAGAATATATCTACATTTTTAGGAAAAGCAACCTCTTTTGCTAAGGAAAAAACAGCAATTTTGTCCACTCCTGTAAAAATATTGAGAAAAGAAACAACTCTGAAAGCAGCCCAGTGTGTCAATGTACAAGTTTACTTAAGGGCTTATTTTTGTTTAAAAAGCAAATAAGTTGTAAGGTAGCTTTGACAGAGACCCTTTTCCCAAAAATCTTATTTTTTCAGAGAAGCTGATCAACCCCTTGGTCTCTGTAAACAAAATGAGGCCTCTTGGACACCTTTTTAGGCTTTTGAGATTCATTAGACACAGTTACCTAGTAGCAGTACTGACGGGCTGTGAGCCACTGCTGAAGCAGATCACTTGAAAGGCATGAAAGGAGAAAAATAAAAGCCAGGGTAAAATACATTAGAAATTACAAAGCAAAGCTGTAACTTCACAACAACTGGAGCTCCAGGGTACAGCCCTTACAGGTTTTCCCCTGTGGTAGGGTTACTCGCCACAGGGAAGGGCGGTGGTCATGTAACTTCACTCTGTTAGGGCTTTTGGTGGTCACTTGAATTTCTTACGTGCAACGGCAGAGCCCGTAGGCTGCATCATTTATCCTGCCCCATAGCCTACGGCTGCAGATGTAATTTGGAGGCTGTATGACCTGCCGAGGCACATGGTCCTGATGTCCACCTTCCCAGGAGCCCTTGGAAAGGCGCCTCTGCAGGCCATCACAGGCGGAGGACACATGCCACCGATGGGGTTACGTTGGGTGAGGTGGTGGTGAGGGGGGTGTAGTTTATGGTTCCCGAAGGCGGAAACCTATGCCACAGTCATGGAATCGCAAACAGAGGTTTCAGTCCAAGCTAATTCCTTCACTTGGCCGCCCCTGAAATCAAGGAGAAGCAGCACACATCCCTGGAAGGACGGATGGGTCCGGAGAGAGGTGCTGGGGACAGGCCAGCTGAAACTCCCTGAAAAAGCCCACTTTGCTGAGGCCACCTGATGTGGCGGTCTAAGATGTAGTTCTTTAAGCACAAATCTGCCGTACCCGGCATGGGGTCTGCCCCAGAGCTGATCTTTTTTAATATTTCCCCTAATGTTTTAAAAGATGTGAGAAAGAGAGAGTAAGCTGGCAGACACCACCCCTTTGGGAGGCGGCAGGGGGTAGGGAAGGCGGGTAGCAAACACCCTGGAAGTTGGGACCGTACCTCAGAGTGCTCACGGTGAATGGAGTGATGCAACAAACTGGTGTGAAATAAATGGGTTGCTACTTGACAAGGAAAGGTGAAAAGTTCTGCACCTCCATAGGAGTAGTCAACTAACTGCCAAAATAGAAGGGAAAGCACAGCCAGCCACAGAAAGGAAAAGTGATTTCAATGAAATGCTGCTGCCTGGGTGTGCTTCTTACCAGCGTCACATCAATGTGGAAGATGCAAACCTTTTTCTGGGCATATAAGGAGGCAATGAGAGATGTGGAACAAGTGAGGAGATTTTTCGCTTGTTCCAGTCAGAAGGACTGTGTCAGAAAGCAGACTGCCTCCTAGTTTTGTATGGAAACTGAGGGTAAAAATTAAAAATCATTTAGGGGAAGACAAGAGTGATCAGGTGAAACAAGGGATGCATGTGGTGTGTGAGGAAAGACTGAAGGAACTGGAGTGTTTGTCAGTCTAAGGAAGCCTGAATGGGGATGTCAAAACAGCCTCCAACCATGTGAATGTAGCTGCAGAAAATGAACGACATATTAACTGTGGACAGGACAAAAAAGAATAGGGTTAAACACCAGAAGAGGAAATTGATTTTAGAAAAAAAAATTATTCTAACAGTCACACTAAAGAGAATGCTTTTTAGGGAGATTCAGATTGTCCATCAAAGGATCCCTTAAAACCCAAATTAAACGAAAGTCTGTCAGGAATGATATGTGGTCTCAGCATGAGATTAGGATAATGTTAGTGTTAAAATGTGAGCAACTAGGTCACCAGCTTCCGTGGCTTTTTGTATGATCTGCAGAAAGATATAGGTTAGTCAGGACATCCAATTTGTACCTATGGCCCTCTATTAACTATATAATGAACTATGTGAGACTGGGCTCCTTTCTCAGTCACTTACATTATGTGCTTAAATTTAGGCACCAGAGTACCCCCAATAATAGCACAAAAATAGGAGAAATTTTCAGGCAAAATTTTACACTCCAGACTCGGTACTGTTTGTGCCCTGGCCGGAGTGACTGCATGAGGAAAGCCTGCAGCGTTAGCCTGTTTCTTTAATCTGGTGTAATAAACAGAAGAGGAAACACAACAGAGTGATGTGCAGGAAAGGGAAGGCAAGTCTGAGCCCCCAGTCTGGAAATGGCTCCGGGGGTGGGAAGCAACCTACACGTGGAGCCAGGCTGACCTGCCACTGCCCCCGAAAAAGGGGATCCAAAATAATCCCAGGAAATCTGGTAGAAGAATCAGTTTAAAATTAACTGAACCCAGCAAGAAATATTTCCAGTGCAGCATGCTTGCAGTCTCAGGGAGTCCAGTCACCTGTAAACCCCAATACTTAATCCCTTTCTCACAGACGAAATTAAAGTCAGCTTGGCTCTATTTTCTGCAGAATGGAGAAATGATGATCTGCTTCTAGACAAGCCTTTTACTGGTATTTAGTCATCAAGGCATTTTCTACCAAGGAGATCCCCCTCATCTCCAGCAGTCTTAGGCCACCAGTGGAGCCTCATCAACTCCAACCTGGTGGCAGATGAGTAAACCAGCAGTTTGCCTTGATGGGGCTTCTTCCTTCTTGCTTGGCAGGAAGAAAAAGCGGCAGCGTAAATCAGGTTCTCCCAACTTCTTCCCTGATAAAATCCTTGTAAGGACAAATCATGATTCCCTGGTTCAAAGACCACATTTGTCTTCATAGACCTGTCTCATGACCAAGTCAACACACGGCCAAGGTAGGACATGGTGGGAATGCGTTTTAAATGTAATATGGGACAGACTGTGGACTGAGCTTCAAGTGTGTTCATCAGTTTCTCTCCACCGTGTAGAATGTGGCTGCTAACTTCAGTGGTCCCCACCTTGGAGCTATTAGCACTCACCATAAGAACATGCATTTTATTAAAAATTTCCCTCCTGGATAGCCTTTCTTCAGGTGCTTTTGCCATTGATCCAGTGAAACAGAGGAGATCAAAAAAGAGCGAAAGAACACCCAGTGCTTCTGTTTTTAAGACACTTTAAGTCTATTTTTGTAACTTTCAAAATTAATTTTATGAATCATCTGCTGAATTTGGTGTGAAAGCTTGTTCTCCTTTCTGTGACCTATGCTTGCCTGAAAACTCAGTTTGAAATGAGAAAGGAGGGGAAAATGTACTAATTTTACTTTGGGTGCTTTGAAAAAAGTGCCTACCACAGGGGACCAGCTATGGTGGCAGCATGAAGTGTGCGCAGCAGCATGGTTTACACTGGCGATTCGGGGCATCTGCTTGGTTCCCCTCTGGCTGAGGATGATCCTGACTTGGGACCTGACTCACCCAAACCAGCGCACCGGGATTACAGGGTGTCATGGGTGCTGTGGTGAGCCACAACGTGGTGTGCATGGAATGGCAGTTGCCCGCCCTCCTCACCTCCATGTGAACATAGCAGAGCTGCTCATCTCTTAGTTTGGACAAGGAGGCTTGGGATTTAACCCATGCCCTGGAGCCGGTCCTCCTGATGTGACATTATTTCTGTTGCAAAACACTACTGGACTTTTTACAGCCTGGATGATGTATGACCAAGAGACACTTGCTCTTGACAAGGCTTTTGATTTGAGCAACATTTCCTTAAAAACCTGGCATGACATCACTGACTGTTGACCACAGGCTAGATAACCAAGGAAGACAGGATCCAAGCGGGGGTTTCTAACCTAAGAAGTGCTACAGATTATGTCAGCTTTGACACTCCCCATAACGTATATTATTGCCTGCTTTTGGGGGGGGCAAAGGCAAACGTGGGTGACAAATATTTATCAAACGGGCATCCGTTCCTTCAGAAGAGGTCTTAAAGTGTAGGCTGTTCCTGCCATTTGTTAGTTTTGAATGATGAGAAAATGTGCAGTAATCTTACACTTGCTATAAGAACTTCTATTCCTTTTTCCGTTTTAATTTTCTACTATTTTCTGCTATTTAATTCTCCTCCTACTAGTCAGATTGGTCTAACAATGTGCAATGCAACAGTAGCTCACTAATTTGCAGTAATGATTAGAAACTCTTTTGAAAATAATTTAATTTGCAAATTAACAAGTAGATAAGCAAATGGAAATGTGCAAGCAGTCAGAAGGTGTGATCAGCTCATTTGTGTTGTCATCCCTGATTTGCTATTTATGACAATGGTATGTTTTCTATCTGCTGTACTGAGGCAATTCTTCATGGTGTGCTAGCTAGCCCATGCGCTGTAGCTAGGAGAAATGATGCTATTAATAGACAACTGCAGTACCTTCCATTAAATCTTAGTTGAGAGGTGGGGAGAGGCTGCCAGCTTCTGTTGCAGATTATAAAGTGTGCAGTCTAGCAAGTGCATATTAGCTAGATGCAAGTGCAAATATATGGCTACCTACGCCAAGCCCATTAAAATGTACAGACATTTACTTTTTTGCCATTTCTGCTGCCATAACAGAGAAATAAACATGAGTCATTTGGTGAAGCCATTGCAATGGTAAGGACTTCTATCCACACTGTCACTGTGATCTGTGGTAATAATTGTCATTAAACAAACCTAATCGCAGATTTCCATCTTTGAGCAACAGCGGCATATAAAATATGCTTCATCTGACATTATAAATGAAGGCAGAGCATGACCAAAATGGACTGCTGTATGGAGGGACATCTCCTTTCACGTTAAGATGGGCAGCACTGCCAAGTCCCTGCGTGGCGGCAAGGCCGGCCGGACACAGCCGCCCAGGAGGTCGCAATGTGGCAGTGCTGGACCATTATGGCAGCAGCTCCTGCTGCCTCTCTGCCACCGGCCAGGAGCTACTGCTGATGGATACCCTCCTGCCATGCTGGCTGCAGAAGCTGTCCTCAACTGGGGCATCGGCATTCCTGGACTCAGTTTCCCCATCACTGGGTTTGCATGGCCGTGGGGGCATTGCACCAAATGGGACTCGAGCGGCAGCAGCCGCAGGGCTGGTCTCGTTAATCATGGCTGCTCCCTGGGACTGCTCAGGGACTCAGCGGTGCCCTGGCAGCTCACCTTGCCATCGTCTCCTTGAGGTCTAAGCAGGCTTCGAAGCCAGTTAAATGATTTCAAAATAGCCTACGGTATCTATTTTTTTACTGAAACACAAAGGTGAGAGAATATATGGAACAAAATATCTGCGTACTCCAGAGTTTATTTCTGCCTTTTGTTTTTGGGAGCAGCTCTGTTGTGCTAGGTGCTGCACAAACTCATAGAAGATATAAAGCTTCTTTTACAAGTAGTTTCTATTTATATACCATAAAAGCTGATTCAGGTAATCTGTAAAACACAGGTGCATGTTATCTAATTTTTTTTTCCCCTGATGAAAATATTAGATTTATTATTCAGAAATCAACGACAGTATTGGTTTATGGGTTATTACCAGGGTTAAAATGTTTTAAAATTCATCCTTTATCAACTATTATTATTGTTTTTACCTGGCATGCTCTACTCCTTCTGAAATAATGAAGCTGACTTCTTAGGCCAAAATGCCAAACAAGTTTGTTTGTGTTTAAAGAAAATGCAAATAAGTTAGTACTAGCTTCTTTCTAGAGTTTGAAGAAGGAGATAGACTGTCAAACAAAGTAGGATATAGAAATGTAGGACCATCCTTCATAGCCATCATCCACTATAATTTTCAGTGTCCAAGTCACCACTCTACTGTCACTCTACTCATCCCTGTGTGCCATTCCCAGCTATGGAAAATCACTGTCACATTTTCATCCTGGTACTGGGAAACCTGCTCTAACTTTGAAGTAGTCCTTGGTTTGGGCAGGGGTTGGATCAGATGACCTCCAGAAGACCCACCTAACCTAAATCATTGTATGATCTTGTGATTAATGGCCTCCCCTCTGCCTGGAAGCGGTAAATCTGTAATCGCACATGTAGAAATCTAAACTACTGCATTCAGCACCAAAATTGACTTTTGCAACTGCACCTTTGACTGCACTTATTTTTTGCAAAGATCTTGCAGTTAGAAAGCTCCCAACAATGCTGCTATCTGGAGTGCATCCATCAGAGAGCAGATAGGTCTCATTAATGAGAAGACACAAGTATTGGAAACTTCTAGCTGTTAACATAGTAAAACCTGGCATGACATCTCCATGCTTAGGACCCGCAAAGGCATGATCTCTCTTCTACACTCACTGCTGAGAGGTTCAGTTCCTGGCATTGGGATGAGTCCCACTGAAGTTCTTCGTGTAAGGGAGTGCTGGAGAACCCACTCAGAGGAACCTCCAAACCCTTCTTCACTCTTGTAGTCAGGATAGGATTCAAACTCAAGTCAACTGAGATGAAAACTTCCATTTTTTTAAAAAAAGAAAAAAAAGGAGTTTACTTCACAGAACTGCTGATTGCAACATTGTTTTAACACATTAATAAAACCTTTGAGACTTTGGGCTTGCTCACTTTGCACATGAAGTGGAAGAAGCCCTTAAACCTCTGCCCCTACATGGAAGAATAAAAAAATTGTTGAGTACTTACAGCTCTGCAATTTTAAATAAGGTTAGTATTTTGCTAGCTGCTTATTCCTAAATTTTGCGTATGAAAAAGGTTAATGGGATCACTGCAAGATCAAACATTTACATCGCAGTGGATTAACCTTTACTGCTAAGTCAGTTTCTTGCAAATGTAAACTGTATTGAGTATGGATACCTGCTAACTGCACTATGGCAGTATGGACAACAGTTCAAGCCTTCATTAACTGAGTGCTAAATTACAGTGATAATCATGTAATTTTCAATCGTTTCAATCCTTCTATATTGCTCATTACAACACAAGCATAAATGACACATTCAAACTTAAAAAAACTCAAGTGAGAAGTAAGAATTACCATTTAAACCCACTCTGTGAAGTTGACCTTGATGTAATTTTATTCTGCTTTGTGGTAAGAGTATTATAACTATCTGGGGAGGCAGAGATTTTCAGCTTAAAAATATGATTTAGATGTGGCATCTTTATTTCTTATCTAGATTGACCTTTTTCTTCAGAGTGTCTCCAAAATGTGTGCTACAAGAGACTTTTCTATCTTTTTCCTGCTTCTGCCTTAATCTGAAGGATAATGTGGTGGCTTTGTGCTTTGTTACTGCTAAAATGTAGCTCTAGACTGGGATCAGTGACAGAGACAATGATCACCTGACATCTGAAGAATATTCAACATGGATGGGAAGCCTCCCGCGCTGCTCTGGCCTTTGCAGGGACGAAGGACCAGAGAATTCGGATGCAGTTGATGACCCTCCTCTATGCTTCACTAGACTCCAATTGCTGCGTTTGTTCCCTGCAGTCACTGGGAACCAAGAAGGGCTGTATGTGCTGATCAAGGCTTGAAGCTGCCCTTAGCTATACTAAATTTAGGATTCTAATCTTTTAATTCCTTGTGCATGTTCTGCAATGTTATGGATTGGTCTTTTAGAGTAAAAGTCTCAGAGTTGATGGTTTTCTATAGGTTTGTCTTCTTCTGGAACTTCAGCGCATTGGTTTTCTTTATATATTAATTAAAACATACATTCTTGCTGTAAAGCTGGGGATGAGAAGAAGAACAGGGCAGGTTTACATGAGAAATATTAAAGAATGACCTTTCCAAGGGCTTTGTTCCACAGTGCTTCCACCCAGGCTCCATTTCGGGCTGCCATGCTCAAAGTATTACCCCAGCAGATAGTTCTGGAGAACGGATGTTGCTGAAGATGTGATGGAATTAGACAGGAGTCATCTGTTTCCTTGTCTGTTTGAAAGGAATTTCTGGTGAGGCTAAACTGAAATGTAAAGTCACAAATCAGCTTACAAACAACTTTGCAGTTAATTGCTAAATAGCATTACCCTGGGGTGAAGGTGGATTTATTGGTTAGTGTCTGTTTACAGACTCTAGATTATGAGTGTTACATTTTTAACTATTTCATATAGCAGGAAAAAATATTTCCTTCCTTTATGTATGTCACATTAAGGAGAAAACAAAACCAAAAACCAGAATAGGGATTTGTTCACTTCTGAAAAAATAACATGAGAAAGAAGACAATGGGGTAACAGTATTGATAAAAGATTCTCATGAACATCAGAAATGCCATGTGGATTAACTGTATCAAGCTCTTTGGCTAAAGAATAGGCACAGAAAAGTAAGTAGAACACATGAAATTTTAAAGCTTTTGTGCAACTTCAGTCAGGTACTATATTCTACAACTTCCAAGGTTATTCAAGAAGGCTGATTTCAACTACATTTGTTCATTTCCAAGTGTTAGGACATATCTTTAGCAGATGAAAACTGCCACAGCATGAAGCACCAAGGGAGCATACCCAGGAGAGTAAAGCGAAGAACCTTCATGTGTATTCGTATAGTTCATCGTTCTCAGCTCTGCATGTGATGTCAGGGCAAATATATTGTTTTGGGTTGTACTAACTTACAATATTGGGATTTCACCAGAGGAAAGATATTTCGTAATGAAGAGACCAAAACTAGCTCCTGAGTCAACTTAAAGAAAACCTTGCCTTTGTGTTTCCTTAATGTGCAGAGAAGACTCTGCCTTTGCAAGAGACTTATTACTTTACTTAGACTCTTTTTTGGCTGTCGACTAGGTGCAACCTTGAAAAGGTTGAATTTCCACAGCAGAAGGCCCACTGAGGATTTTTCGTGCTGTTCAGGGGTAACACATACCTCATTATCCCATAATAGCCCCCAAAATGTTGCAAACGCTCCAGAGAACATATTTTCAATCTTTCAAGCAGAAGCTGATAAGAAAAGTCATATTCCTTAGCTCCCCAAATTGTTTGTTTCCACTGTTTTGACCCCTTCAAAAGTATTGTCTTCTATATGGCCTTTGTCATTATTGTAGAGTTCCATCACACCACAGGAACAGCTTGCTGAGGATGTTATTCTGAGGCTTTAACTAGCCTTGAACATAACTTAGGCCTAAGCTAAGGTTTACTTCAAAGGTACTGCTAGTCATTTTAAATATGACTCCATGCTCCTTGAGAAGCTCTGAAGTTCTTAAGGTGGATGAGCAGATGCACTTGTTGTATGTCAAACTTCTTAATAAGTAAGGTTGTAGACCTAAACACGTTGCATTGCTAGCAGGGGGCAGGTCATCACATGGTGTGTATCGGCCAACATCTGATGATGGGTAAGGTCACATCATCATGCGGGTGGAAATAAGAGAGTGCCGTAGGCCTCAGCAGGTGACCGAGTGGTCACTGCTGTGTAAACATACAGCAATGGGGAACCACCCAGGACTCTAAAGGAAAACAACCCAACCTGACTATGTGTGGTGTGCACTTAGAAGGAGGAGCCTACACTGGGCTACACCTGACTTACTCAGGTTTGGCTACGGCAACTACTCATTACCCATCCTTCATCTTTTCCAGCTACATGATTATCTTAGGACAGTTGTATTTGCATCGTTTGGTAATGATACAAATGAGTCATCATCATATTAGAGGAGACAAGTCCATATTACAACTATGGTTGCTTTTAAGAGTTGGAGAATGACCAGAGAGATAACAGGCCAGACAACAAGTCTGGCTATTCCCTATCACCTACTGAGACAGGTTTATAATCCTTCATTTGATATGGGTCTGTACTGGGAAGGCTACACAGAAAAGTTTCTTGAATGCTCTCCAAAGAATAGTCACGGGCACTTAACCGCAGAACAAAGACTTGGTCAACAAGATATTCCCTCACCTTGATTTTGAAAGCATATGTCAAATATTACTTCAGATTTTATTAACTTTTGTAGATATTAAATTACTCTGTATATAAGAAGATTTGCAGTAGGAAAGCAATCTATTTTAGCAGAACTTCTGATGTTGGAACATCTGGTTCTAGAGCTCCTTCTTTCCTAACATGACCACAAAAGAAATCTGGAAAGCACAGAAGATACCAATACTGTAAGAAGAAATACTCCTGGTATATTCCTCTTCTCCCCTCTCCTTACTTACCAGTTCCTCTCACCGCTTCTGATGGTATCCAGAACAGAGGTGCACTGGATTTTCCTATCTGTCCAGGATGGGTGAAATCTGGTTATATCTGTCCTCTTTCATAATTTTTCTCACATTTCTGATTGGGAAGAAGCAGTTTGTGACAGTTGATAGCATCTTGCAAGAGAAATAAGAGGATTTATAACTATTAAGATACCAGCTAAGAATTCCTTCAGATAGTTCCCTGCTCTTTTTATTACCTAGATCTTGAGTTTAACCTTTCTACAGGAAAATAGCTGAAGAAGATATTTCTCTAGCATTTCTTTCAGAAAGTTATTTTTCCTTTTTTTTTTTTAATTTCTGTTTTATTTTTGCAAAAATATGTCTTCCCTCCCCAAGATCTGCTGCAAATATTTTAATGGACTTAGGGCCAAACCTAGAAAGCATGAGTATTTAAGAAGTTGTAAAATCCCAGAATCTTTATAAGTAACAATGCCTTCCTCCATAGCCACCTCAGAGCTGCTGACACCCACTGTACATCTCTCTCTGTCTTTGACTTCGAAGTCAGAGTCCCCCAGGTCTGAGCATTTCAGGTTTGAATATGCTCTCCTAGCTAGAGTACATATGTTCCTCTGTCCTGCCTAAACCCTACAAGAAACCAGGCACTCGGCAGAGTGCAAGTCCTCTGTGGGACCTCGCATGGTGCTATGCATGCACACAAAAGATCTGACCCTCCACAGAAAGCCTCAGTGTCTACTTTGCTTTTAAAAATGGGCAGAGGAACAGCAGCCAGTACTTACCTTACACATAAGATATAACCATTTCCCATTGCAGCCCTTGCCCATTCCCAGCCTACACGAGTCAAATTCTTGACATGGTGTCCCAGCAAGGCTGGCTATAAGGTTTCCTAACCATGACTATTTCTATTTTCTAGTTAGAACCTTACAGAGATGCTCATGCCTACAGACAGTTCTGATACCTAAGGGACTCTGAGGTGGGATTTTCTTAGAATTATAATGGAGATCAGGGTTTAGTCCACAGGAGTGAGTCCTTGGTATATAAATTCCTCAGGTAACTGAATATAGCCTGTGTTTGGGTACCCTCTGTAAGGGAGATCATACAAAATGGAAAGAAAAGGGATTCCTGATTCATATGTCCTGATTTCCTTCACTCTTTACAAATGTGCTGGTGTATTTTGCTGCCAAATTAGTCATCAATTAAAAAGTATTATATTAGAGGTCACACACACAGAGCTTCACATACTGGCATATATAATCCTTTTATCGCGGTATTTTACTGGGAAAATTAAAAAAGTGAAATGGTTAATTCTTAGTCAGAAAGATCTTTTGATTATGTTTATGTTGTTTTGGAAGTTGATGTGATATGCCAGAATAGCAGCATCCTTGACTTAAAAGTAATAGCAGTAACTCATGGTAGGTGCTTATTATTATGGAAGGATCAAGGCTAGGCTGCATATAGAGAGGGATGATCCTTTTCTTTGGTCTATGTGCCATGCTTCTCTTCATACACACAGCTGCTGTTGGCCACCTTTGCTTACAAGACACACTGCGGGCTCACATTCAACTTGTTGCCTTCACCATCCCCAGGCCTTTCCCACAGAGCTGCTCCCCAGACCCCCCATCTTTTTCTGGAGAAAAAGCCTAGATGGTGACCATATATTTGGCCCCTATCTTGCAGCTGTTTATCTTTTCCAATGTCTGGTGGGATAAAAAATGTCACCCTAACATGTGTTCCTCAAAAAATGTTAATTTAGTACTCTTGACTTTACTGGGATGACTCATGAGTCACAAGTTACTCATGTGCATAAATGTTTTCAAGATCACGCCTGGAGCATGTACCTGGGTTTGGAGGACTTTTGATTGACAAATTTATTCTGTTCTTTTTTCTTTAAATATTCATTTGTTAACTTAAAAATCTACTTATTCATACATTACTCATTAAAATATGAATAAAGTTAGTTATAAAAGGTCTAACCTAAAAAAACACACCCGCTTTTTTCTCAATTCTTTTTGCAAGCTCTTAGGAAAAGTATTACTGCCATTATATTTGAGGGATGCTAATGATTAACAAGGTTCGTTATTAGTGATGTATGCTGATATTTTAGCTCTTTGAAAATGAAAAATCTTTACTTTTCATCAAAATGATTAAACTGTTATCTCTGACCACCGCAAAATCCTTTATGAAAGATCATTTATTAGTAATAAAGGATTAAGCTGCCTAGGAATGATGCAAGGACATCTTAATTTTCACTGCTTAATAAGGCAAAGTGAGAATTCTCAGATTTCTATTCTTCACCTTGTTTTTTATTCTTGAATTTCTATCAAGGTCTCTATAATTCACTTCAGCTGGTAGATAATTCACCTCATTTATTGCGTCTTTACAAGTGCATCCTTCCCACCGAACACTGCAGAAACTTAATATGCTGGGTCATCTTTGTGAAAACCTTTCTGAGTTTGATGATTTCTTGATTTATTGAAGCAAAATTTGCTGACAGAGAACGATTCCAGCTTTGAGATGAATTTACCCAGGGAATCTTTTGCATTAGTAAAGAAAAGTGATGGGAGCTGGTCTTTTTGCCAGATAGCTGCTTTTGACTGGAGATATATTTTACCTCCTGGAATGAAGTCCAAGTACAAGATGAGCTTCGTTGTTGTTTGGTTATAAAAAAGGACCATTTCCTTCCTTTTCTCCCCTCTTCCTCTCCTCAAAGAGTTTAACTGAATATGATCAGACTGAGGAAGGAAAGGGACTTCTACTGAGTCACTGAGCATGGAAAAAATGCCCAGTGGTAGCTTATCAGAGAAGCTAGCCAGAGGTAGAAACCCTGCAGATACTGGAAGTTTCCTTCCTTCCTTCCTTCCTTCCCTCCTTCCTTCCCTCCTTCCTTCCCTCCTTCCTTCCCTCCTTCCCTCCCTCCCTCCTTCCTTCCTTCCTTCCTTCCTTCCTTCCTTCCTTCCTTCCTTCCTTCCTTCCTTCCTTCCTTCCTTCCTTCCCCTTAGATAGGATATTAGGAAAAATTTCTTCACCAAAAGGGTTATCAAACATTGGGATAGGCTGTCCAGGGAAGCGGTGGAATCGCCATCCTTGGAGGTATTTAAAAGACATGTAGATGTGGTGCTGAGGGACACGGTTTAGTGGTGGTTTTGGCATTTTTCGATTCATGGTTGGACTTTATGATCTTAAAGGTCCCTTCCAACCTAGACAATTCTATGATTCTGTGCAAGCTGCTTTTTAGTCACACACTGAAGTGGAACCAGTTTCAGAGCTGGAATAGATCATTATTTTGGCACAGCCTGTTCCAGAGACTGTAAGGGGAAGAAAAATGTTGGGAAGAGAAAGAAGAAAAGGAAAGAAAGTTCAAGGCTACAGAAAAATTTTGGAAAGTAGAGAGAACTGAAATAAATTGTAAGATTTTTCCATGTATTTTATAGAAGAGGTGCAGAAAGTGACTGGTATGTTTCTGTGATAATTAAATATAGTCATCTTACCCACTTACCCACTATTAGACAGTGAATGATAATTAATTATCCATATTAGAATTAAAATCTAAATCTTTAGACCTTATCTTATTGGTAAAGTGAAGAGGATTGCAAAGAATGGTAGGGTAGACTGCAAAGTCTATTTGCGGACCATAACTGCCCAGTTGGCTCTATAAGCACCTGCCTGTCAGTGACACTCTCACGGTGAGAATATAAATTACTAGCTATGATGTCCTATGCTGAGTAAAATGCAGTTCACCAACACACTTCAGAGCACAGTGTCTAACATTTCTCTACGTGGCAAAAAAATCCATGGTCGCCCTTCTCAATGCTTTTTGTTTGGGGAGGAAGGTTAGTGTGTTGTCAGGGCACGAGCAGGGAAGATCCTCCTACTTGTAATCTTGACACTGAGTCTGAGATGTAGATACCTCATTTTACAGGCACGTTTCTTCTCCAGCTGTGCTTGACCTGAGGACAGTGCAATGGGGAGCCCATGGCAATGGCAGCGTCAGAAAATAGGCTTTGTGTCCCTGTAGGCAAAGCAAAGCCTTGGGATTTATGACTAGAGGAAAATATCAGTGCTACCTAATACTCTGGGGGTCCCATCTTCTCAGTGCTGTGGAAGGAAAGCTAAAACTTATGTGGAATTTCACATGGGCTTTGCTGCAATTTGAGGTCTTTCTTTTGGAATTAAAAGTGCGGTCATTAAAATTTCATGATGCACTTCCAAGAAAAATGTTCTCTGTTTAGTAAAATAATTAAAAGCCTGCATGGTGTCTGCAATAAGTGGCTATGGAGGGATGAATGAGAGTGCTGTAGAGGAAATGTGCTTGCTTTAATCAGCATTACATCAACCAAGTGGGATCCATGCAGGAGAACTGCTAAAAATCTATCATTCAATAGAGCCACACCATTTCCAGACCCTTGGGGAGAGCTCAGTGCTACTTTGCATTTCAGACACACTGTGGTTGGGTCAAACCAGAGTAAATCTAAACCCTATCCCTCCCTAGGGTGCTTATATCATTCTAAATAAATAAAAAATTCCCACAACAGAGTATAATATATCAGAAAACCACCCCTCTGTCAGCCTTCAAGGTATTTCTGTCAGCCTCTGTGCTATTTTAAGCTCCTATATAGGTGGCAAATGCTCGGATTGGCACTGAATCTCAGTGACACAAATGCAGCATTTCAGCAGCAAATGCTAGTGAAAGGGAGGGCAAGGGAGTTACGGCACTCTCTCTTCTGTATAGAGAAAGGGTTTATTTTTAGATTTTTTATCCATCCAGCTCTACAACCCTCTCTGCTCCCTCAAATGCAGACAGGCAACTCTGGGTATAAGATTGTATGTGGTGGGCACTAAAATTATGCTGATAGCTTCTAGGAGATGAAGACAGCAACAGGTGCCACCATGAGCAGTAATTTAGAAGAGTCTAAAAATGCATGAAAGTGGAAGAAGAGGTTTGTCATCCAACCCAAAGGCTCCCAGTAGGTCCTGGATATAGTGCTGAGGCTATCTAGATTATACTCTGGTGAACTGCAATATTCAGCTGCCTGCTTTCTACATTTGTCTATTTCTATATTCAGATTAATGATAGACAATAAGTTCTCTAATAGAAGTTAGAGCTTATGCATCTAACTCTTTAATATCTTTACCTTCGCTTTAATATATTTATCAATGATCTGCATGAGGGAATTGAGTGCACCCTCAGTAAGTTTGCAGATGACACCAAGTTGGGCGGGAGTGTTGACCTGCTTGAGTCTAAGAAGGGTCTACAGAGGGATGTAGACAGGCTGAATCGATGGCTTAAGGCCAATGGTATGAGGTTCAACAAGGACAAGTGCCGAGTCCTGCACTTGGGTCACTGGAGAGCTGCCTGGCAGAAAAGGACCTGAGGGTATTGGTTGACTGCTGGCTGAATATGAGCCAGTAGTGTGCCCAGGTGGCCAAGAAGGCAAACAGCATCCTGGCTTTTATCAGAAATAGTACGACCAAGAGGAGTAGGGGAGTGATTGTCCCCCTGTACTTGGCACTGGTGAGGCCCCACCTGGAATATTGTGTTCAGTGTTGAGCCCCTCACTGCAAGAAAGACATTGAGGTGCTGGAGCGTGTCCAGAGAAGGGCAACAAAGCTGGTGAGGGGTCTAGAGAGCACGTCTTATGAGGAGCGACTGAGGAAACTGGGGTTGTTTAGCCTGGAGAAAAGGAGGCTGAGGGGAGACCTTATCACTCTTTACAAATACTTGAAAGGAGGCTGTAGTGAGGTGGGGTCGGTCTCTTCTCCCAAGTGACAGGAAATAGGACAAGAGGAAACGGCCTCAGGTTGTGTCAGGGGAGGTTTAGCTTGGATATTAGGAAAAAATTTTTCACTGAAAGAGTTATCAAGCATTGGAACAGGCTGTCAGGGAACTGATGGAGTCACCATCCCTGGAAGTATTTAAAAGATGTGTAGATGTAGTGCTGAGGGACATGATTTAGGGGTGGATTTGGCAGTGCTAGGTTAACAGTTGGACTAGATGATCTGAAAGGTCCCTTCCAACCTAAATGATTCTATGATTCTATAATTCTAACTGCAGTTATTCACCACAAAAGCTGCTTCCAAATGTCTGATGGATGCTATGGTGACAGCATACAACACAAGTAATTTCTTGTGTAAAAGCCTTAAAACAAAGCGGTGTGGAGAAGAGAAACACAGAAGGAGCCAAATTCCCGACACACCTTGTTGGAAAAACAATTGCTTCCGAAAGCTGATCAGAAGCTGCTGTAAGAGGCATTTAAGCTCCTTAACTTGCAGAAAATCTACACCTTCTTTCTATAGGAAGGAAGACATTCTGCTTTTTTTATAAGCATGTCCTGCTTGGCCTTCAAATTGGACATGAACCTACAAAGATCTTTGCTTCTGATCCTGCAATTGCTCTTAAGTAATCGAATGCTTTATTTTTGATTCCACATATGAGGAGTCCCATTAAAGTCTCCATAAAGTAAAATGAATCCTTAAGTGCAGCAGTGCTCAACACTGTTATAACCAGGCCCAGCAAAGTGATGTTTCAGATTCCAGGTAACAGGTTGGGAAAGGTTTCGGTGTGTGTTTTCTTGTGTGGTGGCATGTTTCTGTTTGTTATTTTGGGTGCCAAGGCATGCTCCCTTCTCCACTTTCCTCAGTACACTTTGCAAGGTTTACATATCCTGAGGGGCTTTTTTCTAGCCATGTTCTTCTGTCACAGCCTACAATTTTTGTTTTGAGCTTAGTAGCAAAATGCACAGTAATTGGACTGAAGCAGCACATGATGAAGATTTTAGGTCTGCTTCACCTCTCTGTCACCAAGACCTCTGCGTGACCCGGCTTCCACAATCTCTGCCTTCCATGCTGCTACCGGCTCTTTTGGGATGTTAATCACATACTGTTTCCCTGGCTCTAATCAGGAGGGTCTAAAAAGAATTACCTATTCCAGTCATTACTGGAAACTGTGGGTATAATAAGGCCTATACAATGACAGAAATATTACTCTTAAAGAAAGCTCCATGGACAGACTCAGAGAGGGGAATTTCCTTACAGATTTTACAGCAAAGTCTATCATATTTGTTGCATGGATCTTTGCGTGCAGTTTGACTGAAAGGGGGTGACATTTTCCAGAAAGTACATTGGTATAATATATGGAGCACTTATTTATTATTAGCTATTGGGAATTTTAAATTAGGCAACTATTTTCCATGCTGCCCCTGGCTACGTTCCCACTACTGGCATGGGATACGATAGCAAAATGCCACCTGTTTTAGCTATAGAGGAGAGTTAGTTGCTTACATGCAGAGGAGAAGAATTCAACAGCTTTGGATGGAAAGTTCTTTATCCTTCTTTTCAATAGTGTGACTTTTAATGGCTTTGCATTTCTTCAAATAAATGAAGTGGTAGGGCTCATTTCTAATCTCAAGAACACATACATACTTTTCAAAAGAGTTCTTAGTTCTTAAACAGGAGTTTTACCATTTCACAGAAATACCCCATTAGTCTTGATAATCTAGATCTGTGACCCAGGGTAACTGCTTTTCTGCCTGCTCTGAGACATTCAAGACCAGGCAATATGTCTTTATTGTGCCTCGGTTATTCACATGACGTTACTCTGAGCCACAGAGCTGTGCATACATTAGCCTTGCTCACCCAGAAGGTGAGCAACTAGAAAGAGAAGGTTTTTAGATGGTTACTAGGTATATGATTCTATGTATATGATTCCAGAGAACTGATAAAAATCCAGAGATTTTGCAAGTATCAGCTCATTTTCTGACGCATAAGCAGATACCTTTCTGCACCCAGTTTCTCTGAACAATTTCGTTTACCTGAGACCCTTTACTGACCATAGTAGAGCTCCTTCCCTTACAGTGAATTCATAAAATTTGATCTTTCTGGACAAACTGTTACTGTAGGCTGTCTATTAAGGAAGTAAAAGTGTTAAAGTCTAGTGATTTGAAAGTCCATAAACAGTTGCTGGAGTTATGTCTTACTTCTAGCCATTCTCCTTATATCACTGCCTGATTCAGGAACAGCCTGCCTAGGGAGGTGGTTGAGTTACCATCCCTAGAGGTATTTAAGAAACGTGTAGATTTGGCACTTCAGGGCATGCTGTAGTGACAGAGATTGTAGGGCTTGGGGTTTTTTGTGTGTGTATGGTTGGACTCGATGATCTTAAAGGTCCTTTCCAAGCATGAAGATTGATTCTATGATTCTATGATTCTCCTGAGAGCCTTCTTGTACTCTTGCAGTGAACTCTCTTTTATGTAGATCAAAATACAGTATTTGTAAATTACTCCAGAATAGCTCCATTTCAGTGTGTGTTTTTCTGCCTGATGCAGCCAAAAGCTTTAAAATATACTCAAGACTGTGTCTTTCATGGCAGGAGCCAGGATTATTATTCAGCCAGTGTGCTCTGGCCACAAGGTATTATTTCAGTCAGTGTTTCTAATGAGTGCAAAGTCTGAAATAAATTAACCAATCTAAATTCATTAAAGACACCAGCATTAACCTTAAGAATGTTTATGAATTCTTAAGATCTTCTTCTTTCCTCCAGATTAAATATTTGTAATTTGCAAGTGCTTTCTAGAATTACCTTCAGCACAGGTATTTGGTTTGCTTTTGGTATGAACGCCATTTTCTGTTGCCATCAAGGATAATCATGCAGGGAAGGGAATATGTTCCCTAGTCATAATTTGTTATTCCTTTTTATTGTTAATCATACTTGTTTCAGCTTTTTAAGAAATATCCCAATGTAGAGCCAATGAGGCATTTATATCATGTAGCGCCCATCTCAGTGTGTGAATAGTGAATAAAGTGAACAGTGTGCAAAGACATCATGGGCTGATTGTTTTCACGTAAATAATTTGGTATTTGTGGAAATGGAGTTGATTAGCAAAAATCAGCCTAATTTGCCACGTTCTATCACTGCAAAATAGGGCTACATTTACTGGGAAAAATTGTTCACAAAATTGCTTACTGCCTAAGTTCTGTTTCTCACACTCTGACTTAAAATAGGTTTACATTTGAAGATGACTGTGTTGGAAACCAAATTGCCTCAGGTTCTTAACAGAAAATACGAAAGACTCATGTAATATTTCTGTCAAATATATCACCTTTTGGCTTTACTGCCCAATCACGGTATGGCACATCAAAAACCCTTATCACTGAGGGGCTTTAGCAGCAAAACATTTTATAATTACTAATGACTCCAAAATAAAAAGTGCATGGAGGCTGATAATTCTTTCTTTCTCTGACCTTTCAGACTTTCATATTTGTCTTGATTTCTTACCAGAACACCAGTAAACATCCGGAGTTTTTTCAAAACATGACTTCTGCTGAAATGTCTTTTTTAGATCAAAGAAGTCAGATTCACAGATTTAAAACAATGTTTTCTTTCTGTGCCCAGCTTGACCTCAGAATCTTCCCATTGAAAAAATTTGAAATTACGGTCTCTACTTTTAGTTTAACTAAAACAGCAAAAAGTACTATGTCAGAAATGTCCTAGGTGTTTACTAAAAAAACACTTGTGTAAAAGTGATACTATCCTATAGTTTGTAGGTGAGACAGACACAATGATGTATCTATATGCTGTGGTTTAACCCCAGCTGGCAACTAAGCACCAACAGGTGCTTGCTCATCCCCCTGCCTGGTGTGGTGGGGGAGAGAGTTGGAAGAGTAAAAGTGAGAAAACGCGGGGGTTGAGGTGAAGACAGTTTAATGGGCAGAGCAAAAGTCATGTGCACAAGCAAAACAAAAGAAGGAATTCATTCCCTGCCCTGCATTGGCAGGCTGGTGTTCAGCCGTCTCCAGGAAAGCAGGGCTCCATCACACTTAACAGTTACTAGGGAAGACAAATGCCATCGCTCCAAATGTCCCCCGCTCCCATCTTTTTCCACAGCTTTATATACTGAGCATGAACCCACATGGTATGGAATATCTCTTTGGTCAGTTGGGGTCAGCTGTTGCAGCTGTGTCTCCTCCCCCCAAGTCCTTGTGGTCCCCCCGCCCCCAGCCTACTCACTGGTGGAGTGAGGAGCAGAAAATACCTTGACTCTGTGTGAGCACTGCTCAGCAATAACTAAAATGGCCCTGTGTTATCGACGCTCTTTCCACCACACATCCAAATCGTAACCCCATACTAGCTACTATGACGAAAATTAACTCTGCCCCAGCTAAGACCAGCACACTATGTTTAAGAGATGAAAATGAAAATTCACAAGTTTTTCTTTCTATACCTTACCTTGGGATACACGTTTGGTATTTTTTTTTAATACAATGGATTTCTTTACAGGAAAGATTACAGAAAGCTAAGAATATCTCCCATTTTTCTTTGTGTTAGCCATATCTCCCTCTTCTTTGTGTCCATTTTTAATATGCATGACAAATTACAACCTCCTCTTTACTCCCATCCCACAACAAATCCCCCTACTTCAGAGATCCATTCACACTTCTTAAAGTACAGGAGAAAACCAGTTAGGTGAACTGAAACTTTTATAGTATAAAGATGTTTCCAGAGTATATATATTTTTAAAAAAGTTTCCTAAGGCACTGTGAAGAAGAATAAAAATTTTGCTTCATTTTCCTTCAGAATATAGATCATATTGAATGCTGCCATTCTTTAAAGGCACAAACAAAAAGCAATTATCTGAAAGTAAAGTAAATGTATGGTCAGAGTCAAATAGCTCACTGATTTGGACATTAAAAATATCTATGTGCACATAAGCTTGACAACTGATCAGGGGATATAATTGGCACACAGCTCCCTGCATTTCAAGTACTATATAGCCATAGCTTCATCTCACTGACTCGAACGACATTATTACATGAATACATCACTACGACTCAAGTGAAAGAACATTACTGATCCACATCATTTCTGTCCTTCATTACTCATTCTTAACCTAGGTCATTGAGGTGGCGTGATTACAGAATATTATGGTTCTAGACTGACCTGCGGTGGCTCTTATAAATTACTGGTCTGATTTTCTTAAGTTGACGGTTTGCCTTCATTTTTTCTTTTTTTGTGAACTCTCTTTCCAACCTTATTTTATTTCAAATGATTGGTTTTGTCTAATTTTGTCATCACTGCAAACATTGTAGGTGATTACAGAGACATACTGTATCTAAAGGACCAAGAAAAAGACACCATTAAAAAAGAACCACTTTCCCTTTGATCGCCAACCCATAGAAACCTGCTGACTTCTTTCAGACTTTATAGCTCTTTTAATTAACTTACTACTGGCTTTGCTATTATACAGAACTAAACCACTACAAGAATGTTAAGGCGATAATAAACATCTCATTTAAACCCACTAAAGAAAGAAAAAAGTAATTTACAACAAGATCTCTGTCCTCAGTTTACCGTTTTGTATTGAGTGTTTGGAGAACATTTGGGAACTGGCAGAGTTTTTCTTAGGACAGAAAGGAGTCCCTCTGGAGGAAGCAGGCTTACTTGTTGAGTGAGATGAGAAATACCAGTTATTTGCTGCCTAAATCTGTCTAAGAAGCTGGGATCAGTATCAGCTCACAAGATTTCCTGCTTTTTCATTTCCTTCTCTTAGTAAATTCAAACCCCAGTTTTAGAACTACAGCAACCTTCTATTTTTTTTGATTAATTTCTCAGTTTTTTCAGCACTTAAAACTCAATTCACTGATGATTTTTAATCTATGGGTTTTCAAAAAGGAGGAAAATTTGGCTCAACTAAATTCCTTCTGACTGAAAAAATGGTATCATCTCTATCTATGGTACTGAGGAAAAAATGGTCTCGTTGTTTAAACAAGTTTGGTGTTTACCTTTTGGCAAAGAAGAGGGGAGGAGTTTAGAGAGGGCTTAGGAAAGAGCACTGAAAATAATACAGAGATTTAGAAAGCCTGCTTCCCACAGCAAGGGAAATAAGAAGTTCAATTTATTTATTTTTTTAAAGAGTAGTTTGAGAGGTGATTTATCAAGAGTGGTAAGTACTTCCATGAAGAAATGATTGCTAGTGCTTTAGAGATCATTCACCCACTGAATCAACGCAAGAGGCTGAAACTAATCAAGTTTCAAATGGAAAGGAATGGGAATTTCTGGCCACGGTTGTATCAAAACACAAATGGAGGTGATAGAATCCAGGTTGCCTGATATCTGCAAAACACTAATAGATAGAGTTCTCAAAATTATGCTCTAACTTTGACAGATTTTGTGGCCATGATGCAGGCAAGTAGACAATTAGATGAACCATTCATGTTCTGACAATACCTCCTACCACAGGACTGTCACGCCTATTCATTTTTTCACCTCACATAATATTTAAATTTAAACCGGGCACTCAGAAGGAACTTGATAATCAAACATGACCTTTAAAATGCATTAGAGTTTTTTTCCTTTCATAACTTTATTTTGATTTTTCAGTGGAATTTCTATGTCTTGGCAGGCTAAATTAAGCTTAATATTCTATCCTTATACACTGATTTGTAATGAGGAAGTCCTATGGAGTGCACTTAGGCTTAGCTGCGGGTGCATGCAGCAGCATCCCTCCCAAATCCTATCTTCCATTCATCCTAATCAAGGAGCATTTCATTTCACACCACTTCACTTTGGCTGGCTAGCCTGTACCTAGGAGCTTGGAAACACTCTGAATGCTCTAGTTAGGGCATAGCTATTGCGATTAAAGAAAGGAAAATTCTTGTGCCAGTGCACGAGCATACTTACATGGTATCAGTTGCGTAGAAAAAGCTGGGAACTTCCTGAAAAAGAGGTGTTTTTCCACTGACAGACAAAGATCCTTTGGGGACTGATGCTGCTAGACGCTGGTCACAGAGAGACGTCTCTTTGGCAGGCACTGGGCAGTGCCCCTTCGGGGAGACGGCGTGAGGGATAAGAAGGCAGCTTAGGGCACGGAGTTTGCTATACAGCTCTTTGAGAGCTTGAACTCCTCCAAGATTTTCTGTAAACCCTTCTCTTGTTTTTGAGTCATGCTAATCCACTCAGGGGACATCCGCAATCCTGTATGATTTGGGACTAGTCTCAGCTGACCAAAGTGGTTTCAATTTCATATTGAATCAGTCCAAAGAGATCTGAAAAGGCGTTCAACAAGATGTGCCATGTAAATTCCAACAATGAATAAATCAGAGGTAATTGTGAGCTGTTTCTGGAAATTCTGTGAACAGGAAAAAGAGCTAAATTAATCAAGTGCACTATTCATTGCAAAATTACTTTTTCAGTCTTAATCATGAAGCATTATACAAAGATGAACTGTCTGCTCTTAGACCTTCTTGTCCCTAACGCAAGCAGTTTTCCAGGAATGGGGCAGGGTGTTGTTTTACCCTCGCCCCTCCACCCCCAGTAGTCTCATTGCAGAACTGCTGTGCTTTCTGAAGCCATGTTACTAGCCTTCGCTGTTGCTGGCCTAAAAGAACTGTTGTACTTGGTGCTTTCATCTCTTCCATTTTGCTTGCCATAGCTCCAAACTGCTTGCTGAGATGGAGGACGAACTGAATTAATCCAGGCTCCATGGTGAGACACATCTCTGGACTCTACTGTTAAATTTATTTGGAGTTCTTTCTCTTGCTGCTTGACGTTGTTTCAAAAAAATGTGAAATTGTGACATTGATGGTGATTATGGGCTCTTGTCTGAACAACATGTTTTCCTGTTCAAAACTTAAAAGGAGGATAGCTGTTTTCAAAATTTGATGAGGCTACCATGATTATTTCACTCCAGTAGCTTCATTACATTGAAACAATGATGAACTGTCAAAACATTGGCTCAGAGTCCTTCTTGCTTGCATACGTTCACTCACCAAAAGTTTAATGCACAAGAGAATAAAGGAATGTGATTAACTGAGTGTCTTTGTACCAACAAGTGCCAACGTGTACTTCCAAACTAGTATTGAATGAATTGCCTATCTTCCTCCTTTTTGTTTCAATGGATCATTTGGTCCATGCAAACACATTACAGACCCAAAAGTTTTTAGCTTATAAATTTGTTAGGAAAAGACAGTTGTACATGTCCTATTTCTGCATAGGCAGCTTGATTTGTACAATACTCCAACATGCTTCATTGACTCCAATCCAGTTCATAGTCCATTGGGTATGAAATAAAACTAGAAGAAAATGGACATTTACTGTCACCTTCTCTCTTCAGGGGCCAATGGGGTATCCTAAATATCTCTGAAGACCCAGTAACGCATTAAAAGGCCATTTATCACAGGCATGAAATCACTGAAAGCTTTACACAGAAGACTTTACCACTGTAGAGATTGTCCCTGCATTATGTAGTTCTTGCTTTTGATGATAAAAAAGAGCACTGGAAAGACTGTGGATTTTAAGTGAGGAAAGCAAGAACAGAAAGGAGGAGCAGTAGGTTACCTCTCCTGCAACGCTTCAGGTGTGGTCTTGCTGGCCCAGCCGTGTGGGATCATGGGAGAGGATTCCAGGGTTGGGGTTGCTTTGGCATCCTGAGAATGACAGGAATATTCACTGGCTGTTAACAGAGATTAAAAGGGGAGAGGAAGAAAAAGAGCTTTTACTGAGAAGATGCAGGCAACAACAGGGAAGCCATTTCTATTCTATACACCTTGTTATTTAGAGCTTTGCATCCAACTCACTTCTGGCAACTACAAAGTACATAATAAAATTAATAACAGTTCATTGCCACCAGCTGCTCACAAGAAACAGATGTAATTCTGGAGCCATTTAGTCAGCATTTCTTCCTTCCCAGTTATACCTCATCTTGAGCAGAGGATATTTAAATAATGAATTGTGTATTTGACTATGAAGTAGGACAAATATAAATGAAATTATTCTCCTTAACTACTGCATTTTACGAAGAAGTTATGTTAAGCCCGGGAGATTTAGGAGAAGCACATTTGTGAGGAAAATTCAGCTTTGGCTTCATTCAGTTGGGGCATTTCCTCTCAGTAGCATCCAGCTTGAGATACATGCCTGTGTGCACAGGGAGGGCAGTCCCTTGCCCTGCTGTGAAATGACTGCATTAGCACTCCCTCCTTGATTTTCTTACCTTCCTAAATCTTTCCTTTTCTCTTTACAGCAGAGAGACAAGAACACACCCATACCTGGGGCCCTTCTCCCAAGGCTCCTCTCTAGAAATTCTCATTTGAAATGTTGTGGATCCCCTTGCCTGAAACGTGGCGTAACCCTGGCATACTTCCGCTGCAGAAACATTTTCGTGTTCCTAAAGGAAAATCACATGAGATTCCAAGCCTATTAAAAGCATGATTTATACATGCCACATCATTCAGGGTAAAAAAATTCCCCTTGCCCAAAAGTATATAATCCTGTCTGAAGGTAGGAGCCAATGAACAAGGACTTTTTCCATTGACCATTGACCTTTTTGTAAGGATAGCCAAAACAGCCTGGTAAACTAAGCTTTGGATAAACTCTTTGTGAAATTTTAGAACTCTCATATGACACAACTGACAGAAAATTGATAGGTTATTCAGACAGTGAATTGCATCTTAAATGAAAAACGGGCTGGAAGCATTTATAATTTAGAAGAAACTCATAAGCCCCAAAAGAGAAAAGATAAACTATTTTTGGTACATTTTTACTTCAAATTAAGCAGTCATATAGTGGCTAGAGCTACACCTGCAACTTATCACACACATGCAAAAATTAAATGAAGTAATAATAGCAAAAAATGACAGTAATACATTTAGACAGCCTTATTTAAAGAACCAGGGGATTGGAAACAAATGTTTACAGCTAGCGATAAACATAGTCCAGGTAAGAGATTATGGTAATAAGGAAATGCGAAACACCAGAATAGGAAAGAGTTATAAGTGGCAGCACCAAAGGCTGCGTCTCTGCAGACCCCCAAGCCCTGGCTGGTCAAGCACATGCCTGAGAAGGTGCAAGGTACAGCGGGTCGGCATCATGGTGCTCCCACAAAGAAATCTCCTGAAGTTGAGCACAGGGTGGCTCGTCCCCCACCCTGCCGCCTGCTGCTGTCCTTCAGGAAGGACCTCATGGGGTCCCCCTTGGCGCCACCTGCTTCCATGGAGATTTTGGGAATTTTTAATTAAATTTGCTATGTTTGAAATCGGCCAAAAAGTTGAGGAGGCAGGAGAGACACAGGCACGCAGGCAGTGATCAAATATATCTAATTACCTTGGGAATGCAGGTAAAAAAATTAATGCCCCGAGGAAGAATTTCATTAAAAAGCCACTTTTCTTTTATGTGCTCTTTATGTTGTTTGAGCTTCTCAGTCTCGGTTAAGTTTCAAGGGGGAAGGAGGAGCAGAGAGTTTCTCTTCTCTGAAGCCTTGTGAATTGAATGGATCCAGCCCCCTCTTTGTTGATGAAGGTGTTGAGTGTGCCCATCTTTCATTACATTTCAGTAATAGCTACATGTTTATGCAAAAAGAAGGCACTACTTTGCCTTTTTTTCTCTTTTTTTTCCTCCTGTCTTTGACGTCCCAGTTTCCTGGGGAAACAGAAGTTATGCAGATCTGTGTGTCCATGCACATTTCCCTCATTTGAAGGAGGGATCTGTCTCTCAAATATAGTTATGTTTCTGTGAGTTTTATAAAAAAACCATAGCTAGGATATTAAGAGTTGTGAGGGGCAAGACATTCACAGGTTCATATTAAAGTGACTCACATATCTCATTTTTCCTTATCTTGCCACTTTCTTAAGAGACTCAAGCCGACTCCTGCCAAGGAAGACACTTTTAAAAAATTTGCTAACATCTGCATTTCAGGGGTTGGTAATGCCAGATATTTTTGAGAATCTCATGGTTCAGTGGGCCAGAGACACCCTTCTCCACCCTGGAATAATGATTTCAACAACTAGGAGAGAGTGCCATGTCAAGCCAGTGTTATACTAGTCCCAGTCAGGTTTAGCATTAAGAGATAAAAGGACACAAATTTGCCATGGAATAAATTTACAAAAAATATAGCAAAGTTATTGAGTTTATGCTTAATACTAAGAAAATTCCTATGCTACTCCAACATTGCCGTGGCTTTCCAGGTCAGCCCAAACAAGCCTCTGCAACCTGCCCTGGGCTTGCGCTGGGACGCTCCCACAGCTGGGTCTTTCCTGCTCCTGGCCAGGGCTGAGTGATCAGGCTAGAATATCGTTTTCCTTCAAGGTTTTTTTTTTTGTCTTTTTTTTATAACCAGGCATAATCCTGAGTTCATGTTCTCCCTTCTTCTTTGGGCCATAGTTCTGATTGACAGTTCTATTGTAAACTTTAAGTAGCAGAGACCTGGCTTTAGATATCAGGCTGTTTTGTTCTGTTTACTGGGTCCTTAAAACATGACAGATGATAGATACAACAATCGATAGCCAGGTAGACAGACAGACAGATAGATTGATCCACTTTGTCATGAGATATGAAATGTACAAGATTTGTAACATTTTTCTTGCTACGGTCATGACTCTATATATGACAGTAAACCTAAAGGATGACAGATATGAGCACAAGATTCCCATAGGCTTTGTGTAATAGTATAACAGACAGAGGTTAACCACACTGCAGTTGAAGTAGTTTTAGGTCTTTAGTTAGAATGTAAATGCACAACACTTCTAACTACTACAGACACTTTTATACTTGTGGTTTTTAACAGGTACAGACCTCTGACCTCTGATAGTAGTATCTGCTTCTCGCTGTGGTTTGGATAAGACAGTATGACCAGGCTGATATTTAATTGGATTTTAAACATATCGTTTAGCCACATGAGATTACATTTTCCATGAAAACAGGCCAGAGAGTTTTAAACTGTAAAACCTTTGGAAAGCGTAGACTTTGCAAATTATAGTCTTGTACAACCGTATAAGGGATATCTACAAATGCAGGTCATGACTAAATCTCTACAGGAAACAGAAACAATGGCCATTGAGTATGTTTGCACAGCATAGGGTAGTTTGGGTGGAATGGCTTTCTGGGACAAGGTATGCTGTGACATGTGTTATTAGCTGTTGACTCCCTCGGTTGATTACAACAGCCTTCATGTCACTGCTGAACGCCTCTGAAGGAGAAGATTTTAGGTACGTGCATAAACATTAGGAAATCATAGTATAATTCATTTAAATAATCAGTCAGCTAGCACTAATGGTTGACTGATGATATGTTTGGATTATAGAGAAACAGATCCAGGGTGACTCCTGGCTCGTCAGCTGGGGTGCTGACCGGTTAATGTAAGTGACTGAATGTCACGTTAATATAATGGTTGCACATACTTTGCATGTCTGCTGGAGTGGGCCTCTCAGGACACGTGTGCCGGGAGGCCAAGGCACCGATCCCATGTAGGCCTCAGTTTCAAGCAGATCTTCGGGCTGGTGCTCAGCCCAACCGCAACAACAACGTCTCAAGCCATGCAAAACTTTCATGTCCCCCGGTCTTTCAAGTACCTAAGCGCTTGAGGAGGTTTTTTTGTGAATGCCGCTCTTAAATAGTAGGGGCCTATGTATTGAAATCACTATTGATGCTAAAAACTTTGTTGCTGACCTCTTAGCAACTAAATCAAAAAGTACAAGATTATAAAGGCATGGAGTATGAATTCAGGAATTTCATTGAAATGAATGGAAAGGGTGGGCTTGAATGAGAGGATGTACACAAATATCAAGTAATAGAATTTCAAGAAGTGTCCAATTAATTACTGAGCTATCTGAATGATGAATAATTATATCATTATAAATACCCACTGGCCATTGCTTTGGCTTGGAGAAGTGTTGCTGCACGATGAAATATGCAAGCAGATCGAAACCCCGCTGCTTGCGGGGACATCATTTATAGATAGATTGGGACACAGAATACAGTTTTCTTTGCCATGATGGAGCAGTTTCAAACCCTCCAGCAGCCTGTCATTAGGCTGGTGGAAACAAAAGCCTGGGAGACACCCGGTCCTCACCTACGACGTACTGTAAAAGGTGCAGCCTTAACTGGGTGCCTTCGCTGCCTCCTCACAGCACCTACCCTCAGCACAACGCCTGTCCCCCAGCATCTCTGGAGCAGCACTGCAGGCCAGCACAGCTGTTTGTTAGCCCTCAGGTGGGGCTAACAGACCCAAATCAGCAGTCACTTGCTAAAAATCACAATTTCAGCCCTCTTTCGAAGGAAGGCAGCCAGGTAAACTCTTACTGTGAAATGTGCTATATCCACGCTTATCACGGTGTGCTGCTGTGACTATTTTGATTTAGCTTTCCCAGCCCTGAAAACATAGGCAACGTCTGGCGGTGCAACAGCCATGCAAATTTCATGAGTAGGGAAAACAGCAGATTTATGCACTTCACACCGACACTGGCTCAGTGCATGCTCTCGCTTGAATTAAGGCCCTGAGAGAGAGAGAGAGAGGTAGGAAATCCAGATGCAGCACAACAAAGAAGCAGCAAGCCTAAATAGACTGGAAACTGGCATTGTCTGAATGATATGGGATAAAAAGATCCTATCACACCTTTTCCAGTGACATATGGCATGTGATTACAGACAGTCCATGGCGTACTCCTCTGTGGTGCATCTCCCCTGGTACTGTAATTGGGGGTGCTCCAGGGGACACCTGTGCCTGCAGGTCCCCGAGGTCAGCCATTCGGGTCCACATGCAGGAGCCCACATCTTCTTTCCAGACCTGACTCTACACAGTAGTGGATCTGGCTTTCTCCAGCTGATTAACGATGGTGTGGCAGAGTGATTTACTTAGCCAAACTCATTAAAAAATAAAGCACCCTGTGAGAACAAGGTACTACCTAGTATAGCACGTCTGTGAATATGCATCATGACTAGGGAGTATATTAACATAATTATCTTATAGTAATATTTTTTGTTTACTGATTGGTATTTAAATTTGTGTGAAGTTTACAAGGAGCTTTGTCTAAGTGCTCTAAGTGCCCCTTCCTAAAAGCTTCAGACGAAAAAGAAAAGAGAAACCAGCCGTTGCCAGGGCAGAACTCTTCCTTCTATTTTACAGCTGAGCAGCTGAGTGGAGGATTGATTGGGCAGCTTGCTCAAGGCCAGACATCAATGCTATGGCTGTGAGTTGATGTAACAGAGGTCTTGTGAATTCCTATCTGACACAGTCACATCCTAGACAGTCAGCAATAGCGTACAAATGTATACAGCAATTCCAAATATCATCCAGGGCAGCGTGTGTGCACAGGAATAGCACTACAGAGCCTGTGGAGATACCGATGAGAAAACCAGATTTAGAAAAAAGAAAACCCATTGCTTTTTGTATTCTTCATTTTTATAAGTCAGGGTTTATTTGTTTTCTTTTTTTTCTAAGTTTGCGTTTTCCCTGGAGTACTGTCTTTTCATCTTTTCTCTCTGCAACAGAACATTTAGTTTTCAATAGTCTCCAACACGCAGTTCCATCAATAAATGTTTTTACTCTCTATGAGTGAAAAGTGTCCAACAGCAACCCATCGATCCTGTTTGTGCACGAGAAACTACAGAATACTGATCTTTCAGGGCACAAGTAGTTATCACGAGAAGTAAACACTGCTCCTAATTTGGCTTCAGCTTTTTGTAGCATCTGTGCCCAGTTACAACTTTGGAAAAATATTGGCACCTATAGATTAAAACCTAACCATATTGGGGAAATTTAGAAAGGAGGCTGATGAGATTCTTACAGGCTTCATTCTTTCACCCAGACCACAGAAGCACTGTAAAGGTTCAGCAGATTTTAGATCCTCTTTCCATTGCTGTCTTCAGTATTCCTGCCAGACAAATACTATTTAGCTTTTCTCTTCTCTTACATGTCTCCTTTATTTTCCAGCATTTTTAGAGATGCAAGTCTGGTTGATACCTGTGAGAGCAGAACAATTTGAAGACGGCTGCAGAAAGTACAGCTGTAAATGACGTTCATGCTTTCCATTAGGCTGCCTTTAGTTCTGTCAATAAACATCAGTTATGGAGGACGATAGCATGCTTTACAAAATATATAAAAAGAGCTGCAGCAAGGTTACACCCTACTGTGCTGTTCAAGCAGCGAGGCGTATTGTCAGTAGGGGCTGCTACCTATGGAAACGGATTGAGCTCCTCAGAAGAAGCAGAAATTACGTGCTGCAAAACCGTAGGAACGGCTGTTTCCTTCTATTTTTGCTGTCTCTGGGGCCTTTGTGCATACTCCAAAATACAGTTATAATAATAAGTAACTTGAGTCCCAGTATGCCTCACAGAGAAGCGTAATGAAGCTGGCTGTTTAAAAGCTCGTCTGGCCTTTAATTAGCTCTGTCGCAGAGCCAAGAACATCCTGCCCCAGGAAGGCGCAGCCCTGTAGATGTTTGGAGAACACGGCTTCCCGCCCCTCTGGCTGCTGGTCTGGGGGCCACTTGCTTATATGTCTCCCCCATACAGACATCTTGCCAACTTGGCCGAGGTCCCCAGGGCAGCACCGCGGCAGCCCAAGGGGGGACTGCACCATAGGTGGCACCAAGGAGGGCAGCACAGATCCCCTCAGGAGCATGGTCAGGGTCTTGTCAATCTCCTCTGACACGGCAGCTGAATACTGGGCGCATCTTTGGCTTAAGAGTTTCAGAGAACAACTTCCAAAGGTCTTTGCACTGAAAAAACCAAATCCCTGTAGAGGTCTCTCTTCACTTGGTCAGAGGAGATTTATCTCCGCTCCTCCAAAGCACTTGCCTAGAGAGCGTGCTCTGTGCTCCTCTCCTGCAAGAGCAAGAACAGTGATAAAGCTTTCAGAAATATCATTTTGCAGGTTGAGTTAATTCACACAGAATCCTTACTATTCAATTTCTTCTGCCATTTTTGGAGTGATGAATTCACAACATACAGCATTAATCGTCAGGCAGCTACACCTAAACCGTGTAATAGCTAGATGCTCTAACGGGAATTGACAGCTGACATGTACCCAAAGTGTTACTTACCATGGCCTGAAATTGAGGGAATTATGTGACAAAATTAAATGCTTGCATGCTTCCAGGCAACAGCTCCAATTTTAGTAAGGAAAAAAGAAATACAATTACTGCACAGAGATTTACTGTAGGTAAGTTTGATTAGGATTTTATACCTACAATATACCACTGCAGACTATGTCACCAGGTCTGCACGTAAACACATTCATCTTGATGGATGTCACAACATGCTTAACACAACCAATAACACAATGCCTTACAGCAGCAGTATCTTCAGGGAAAAAATAAAAAACCACCACCCAGTTTTCTTATTCTTTTAACAGACAGCCATTTAAAAATACTTTTTTGTAAAATTAAGTTTAATTAAACAGGATTTTTCTTTCATCATAAAGATTTTGAAGACAATTTTATTACCCTAATTTGGTAGCTCCGATTTTTAACTTTTTTTCTTTTTTTTTTTTACCCTGCAAAGGCATTTATTTGTCAGATTCTACCGCACAGAATTTGCGGCAATCCTGTGCTCTGTTGCATGACAGGTCTGTTTTGTAAGTAAAAATGGACTGTTTCATTAAAAGGGATTCCCGTAGGTGGACTCCCCAGTAACTGAGCTGAGAAAGTGGAGGAATTTAATACGCATCAGTATGTTTTGCTTTCCAAACTGCCAGGGTAGCATGGATCAGGTGGTGGTGTAATGCATTGTGCAAACTCAAAATATCTTTCCAGCAGGGGGGTGTAGAATTCCAGTTTTTTATGTGTTGCAAGACTGCTGGGACAATTATTTTCCTGTGTCACAAACACCAGAATGGATCTATTTCAAAGAAGAACAAAAGTAAGAGCGAAAACACAAGCAAGCTGGTCTGAAGAACTCCCAGATCTGAGCAATTGTTAAATTGCTTCCCTCTTTGTAATCTCAGTAAACGATGACCATGAACACTTTTGAATCACTTGCCAGATCATCGCTTGGGAAATGACTGGGGCAAGTATTCCTGAATCTATTCAGAGTAAATTATGGATAAAAAGTGAGATAGCATATGGATGATTTAGTAACTATTTAGCCAGTATGTGGCTGGCTGAAAACAATGCAAACTGAATCTAGCATTGCTCTGGAGCACGTTTTTCCCTCGCGTGAATCAAGTTAAAAATAAGGTAACATTTAAAAAAAAAAAAAAAAAAAAAAAAGAGAAAGAGTTGACTAGGCACCCTAGAGCCCTTAGACTAACAAATCATCTAATTTCCCTTATTAAAGTAGTTCAATGCCAGTCACAGTGGGAAACCTGAGCCCAGTCTAAAGAAAAGAAATTTCTTTGGATTTTGATAGACAAATTGAACATTAACGCCTGCCATTGAATCTCATCTGGACATCTGCTGCCTGCTCCTGTGAAGCCAGCCTGGATCCCTTCTCTCCACGAGGGCCATAGAGTCTCCCATCCTCAGGAGGCCGCAGCTGTGTAAGGGCAAGGGCACTCTCCTACCTTCTCCTCTGTTCTGCTGAGAGAGATGAAGGCTGGCTTTTTTTGGGCAGAGGACGTAATTCTGATTAATCCAGTGATAAGATCAACCAGAGCAGCTCAAGGCAGATAAAATCGAGCCAAGGGCTATCCCAGCAAACTGTGAGTGGGAGGTCCTGACCTGCTGCTTATGAAGGACCTGAACTTCAGCTCAGGTAACAAAAATCCTGTGTTTACCAGCCTTTGTTTGTCCATCGGTGGCTGGTGTAAACCAGCAGCATTACTTTGAATCACACAGGCTTCAAGAATACACACCTGTGAAGCTGGCATCTGCCCAGAGCAGGCAGTGTAGGTGCAGCCTTTTGAATCCTTGTTGCTTCCACCTGTGCCATAAACCTGGAGGAGAAGTGGACCGGGTTAATTCTTCTTGAACTCCCAGTTCACAGACTGAATTCCGTCTTCCACACATTTCCCTCCATCTAGTCCCTCACCCTACCACGTTTCCTTCTTCACCCTGGTGCATGAAAAGGTGCTTTCGCAGCATGCAAGTTGAAATTTGTCCTTTTGCTTGAAAGCTGCTTACTATTTTTCTTGTGTGTCAATTGAGGAAGGAATCATTTCCTATTTAACCATAGAAAATTGCCTTCAGAGATACAGAATAGTCACACAAAACAAAGTGGCTGGTTAAGCCAATTAAGAGATTCTAAATTAAAAAAAAAAAAAGAAACAAGCTGTTGTCAACATACCAATGCCAATTCTCACCAGAGCTTTGAATTATCCAATAATAAGGCTCTTTCAGGGCGTCTTCTCCTGCTTCCATTGAAGTGAATGGCAGAACTCCCAATGATACCAGGAGGAGCAGAAGCCGGTTAATAATCTGCAAGCTGCTGGTTCAGTAAGAGTCATAGTAATTACGCAGATGGCCATATAAAGAAGTTCAGCTGAAAGTCATCTTCTGTTTAAAAAAAAAAGAAAAAGTTAAATATGGAAGAGAAATTCTGTTGTAATAAAAAATTACTGATGGTTTAGATTTCAGAGATACAAGGCGATAAATCATTTGACATTACAAAATGTGGTGGACAAATTGTAACAGAATTGCATAACAGGTATCAAGATGCGCATAAAGAACGGGTCTGTATGAAATTATACCTTTATTTTAGTATTAAGGTAGAATCTTACAGGTTTAATTACATGCTGAGTTTTGCACTTTTGGAAGCAACTGATTTCAGTAGGGCTGTAGAGTATAAATTAGTATGTTACTGACTTATTCAGACTTGTGTTCCTTGAAATAGGGAGTTGGATTCAAAAGAAGAGGAATAAAGAGAGGCAAATGTGTGTAGACCTTAAGGCTAGAAGGTCCCCTTTTAAATTGCTGCAAGGGAATTTCAAGTTGATTTGGGAAATAGTTTGTCTCCAGAGGTTGTGAATTCTTTATTAGTAGCAATCTTTAAGACCAGGTGTTAGATAAATATTTTTGAGGAACATCAAAAGAAGATGCAGATCCTGAATTGGGAAGGGAAGGTAGACTAGGGGATCTCTTGAAATCCCTACCAGACACCTTTTCTATGATTCTTTTCTTTTTTTTTTCCCCCTTTTTTTTAAATTTTTTTTTTTTTACTGATTATTTCCTATAATCTATAGGTCACATCATTTTACTTACTGCTGCTGTACAGAATGTAATGACTCCTATTTGGCTTCTGGTTTTGTTTTAAAAGCGTTATAAAATAAAGATTCCCTTCATCGCATTTATTACAGCAGTGCCTAATGACCAACGAAGTACGGTGCCACTGCACTAAGTGTTATACTCGACAAGCATTAGAGGATCAGCGCCTCTGAGGCTTTTGGACTAAAAAGCCTTTGGTAGTTTGTTCAAGCGGTGAATCACCCTCACGCCACATAGTCTACGTGATGTCTTTCTGCTCCATTTGGAGAACTCTGTTGCACTTCCTATTTTCTTCCTCTGAAAGTACTTACACTGTAATAAAATCAGTGCTTTTGGTCAGTGGTGCAGGTTTGACTCTGTTCCCTGAGCATATCCCACTAGAACTGAGATGCCTACGTTGAGAGTTTCCTTATCTCTTCTCTAGATGACAGGAAAGCGGGGGGGGGCACCTCCAGGTGCTGGTTTAAGGTTTGTGAGGTATGTATTGCCTTGCAGAGGTGAGTATGTAGGGGAATTCAGATGTTAAAATCCCTAACCTAGGAATTTCAACCTAGTGTTAGGTTTTTAGACAGATTTAGTCTTTCATTTTCCTCTGGAAGATGTTTTCTCCGTTTCTTCAACAGAATCTGTGTCTTCTCTCTCCACGGTTGATGTTTCTATTCTCAATCTTTTATTAGCAATGTCAGGCACAGAACTTGGTTTTACCATGCCCGTCATGAAAACCCTACCAACAGATGCTTCTGAAGAAACTGTCTTGAATCATCATCTTTCCACTCTCTGCCATTTACATTAATTCTTTGTGTGTCCTTTTTAGGTCTGGTAAAGTTAACCATCAGGCAGAAGCATGGATGCTCTATCACCATGCACATGTAAGATTCCAAGAAGAGATTTTGCTGCCAATGGGACCTTATTCCCACGTTAATACCAGCAATGTGCCATCAATTAGGCATTTTCTTAGTCCATAAAAAAAAGTTGTGCTGGTGTTCCACTATTGTTTTGATATTCAGTTTACTTTGAAGGACTGGGCTCACTGTGGGAGATGGTTCGCATCTAGTCCAGTACCTCTATATCAAATTTGATTCTGTGCTTGGATGTTTCCTTTTAACATCCCTCCTCTAATATTTTGAAGGAGGGTTCCCAATCTAGGCTCACCTTTTCTGAAATGATCCATTTTCCCTCTTGTGGTACAATATAGTGAAACTCATTGCACAGATTCACAGAAATTAGTCTGCTATGAACCATGAGAGAACTATTTAATCTTATTATTTTGTCCTCTTCCTACTAGTACTCACACTGTGGAGTACAGCACTGGTCAATCACTTGCAAGCTCGTTCCGAATCAACCTGAAAAAATCTGGAGAAGTGCTTCGAAACCCTGGAGTTCACCATTTGCCACAGCAGTTGAAAGCGAGAACTGTGAAACATCATGGCCTCAAAGAAAATAAAATCAAACCTCTCCTGTAAGAGAGGCAGTGGGAGCAAAATACTCACAGCAGATCAGTTGGTTTTAATAAATATCACTAAAATTTTAGTGGGCTTCTGTTGCTACTAGTGGTCATTCAGTCAAAGCTTGGCCAATGCAGCCTGTGTTGATACGGTTTCACTGCTCTTAATGCCTGAGCTTGCAGTAAGGATAATGCAGTAATATCTATCTATGTTGGAATCACACCATCAAATGCACCATAGAGCCTTCTAATAATAAAGATAACGAGTCATCGAAATTGAGTGGCTGGAAATTGTGAAGCCTCTTTTGTTGAAGGTCTTTAAATGGAAGCTGAATAAAAAGCTATCTGGAGTGATGTAGTTACAGATGATCTTGCCTTTGGGCAGAGAGACAAAGTAATTGACCTCTTGATGTCCTGGCCAGCAGCATTTTTTTACTTTATAATCTTACATTTTCATTGGGTAACAAACATTGCTAATCTGTTTTTCTGAGGCTCTTATGCTGCCTCAGTGCAATGTTGATGCATCAATCTTCACAGTAACATCTGAGCACTAGTAATGTCTGCTATTAGGTTTGCTTCCAAAATTCATTTCTAAAATGACATTATTCTAAGATTGCTCTGAGTGTAGCAAGTCACCTCTCTTCTTGCTGATAGGTTTTGTAGATCTTTGGCTATCCTTTCATCCAGAGAAAGACTTAAAATGTGAAGAGCTATTGCCAAGGATGGCAGCTCTGTACTTTTTGAATTTAATAGCGGAAGTGTATCTCTACTGTATAGAATTTTGCAGGCTGGTTAGGTGTGCAGACTGCATGTCAAGAATCCCTTGCCTTTCAAATTCTGCATATCCCTCTCTCCAGCCTACCTATAGAATTTGCCTGGTGGCTTCATTTGGTTTTGTAACAGCAATGGAGGTTAAAACTGTCATTGGAGTATGACTCTATCAATCACATTTAGCTTTACCAAGTTCCAAAGCAATCGTTCAATTGGGTTTCTGATTGCTATTATAATTAATTAAAATGTTATTTGGTTGGCAGTCTGGAAAACGGCTCTATAGAAGACAGAATAGATCCACACTTTCTTCCTGGACTCTGCTTACTTTGGGTATAGTGATCCATATATAGACCTTGATATAGCAGCAAATTCCTGCTGATTTCCTTGGGAAGAATGGCACGTCTGAGAACATTTTATGATGATGTCTTTGAAATATGTTCTATGCAAATAGACAGGGTTTGTCTGCATGGCACCCTGCTCAAGGTAACGAGACCCAGGACCCTCCTGTGCATTTCTTTCTGTGGGAGTGTACCTTCTGCTTAGCCAAACAAGTCTGAATTTAGGCTTCGTTATGTCTTCTTATTAGGCAAGATGTTCATTACACTATATGATTTAGATGTAGCCTCTGAATAGAGAGAATGCATTCCTACGTCAGACTTGCTCTTTCCTTGGGCATTTTAAATAACTATTAATATACAAATTTAAAATTTAAGTTAATATGGTATTTAGGATGTAACACTCCTTTGTGGTTTAACCTGTCATTATGTCTGATTATTCCACTACGTTATAAGCTTACTCAGAGTAGAAGAGAAAAACATCTTTTCTTCCTGACAAGGCAAAGAAGAAGAAAATGATTACACAAAGGAGATAGTGGGTCCCATTCTGCCTCTCTTGCACTGTATTTGCATCACAGTTATCCCAGGCATTTCAGCAAAGTTATTCTGAATTTGCATCTGTGTCACTAAGGGCAGAATTTGGCCCACACTGTGTAAAGGCTGCATCTGGTTGTTATGGCAACAGGAGTTCTAATAATTGTGGAAGAAAAGAACACTAGGTTGTTGTGATAAATGAGGCATTAAAACTGACTGCTTTCTTGTATTTTCATAGTTTTAATTGATGCCTTTTTGTGCAGAATACATTTTTATTGATGGATGCAATTAGCCAAGATGCTGCTGTAGCAGCTTTAACGTTCCAGTGGCCAGATATCACACGGGAGATGACCGGGTTAGATTTTATAGCAAGATGAGTGATTGGTTATCTTAAACTTATATGACAAACTTATGTTCTGTGCATTCCAACTGATGTCTGCACCAGCTGTCACACAGCAGCAGGAATCAACCTAAAGCTAATGTTATCATAGTGACAAGAAGGAAATCACATTTTTAACATCTGAAACATTCTATATTCTGAAACAGGCTTTGGGGGGGAAGTTTCTGAGAGTGTCTTCACTTGATTTTTTCAACATCCTTGCCTGGATGTATAAGACATATAGTGCTTCCATATAATCTTCTCTCTGGTCTGTGCTGGGCTGAACTTTGAGGTCTATAAATCTATACCACCCATCCCTCTGAGTTTACAAATCGTCAAGTTAGATTTGCTTGATTGGCTCCACCAGCCCCTCCCTGATAAATTAGCCTGTCCTTGGGAGGAGAGACCTGACTCACATCCTCCTGGAGAGTTATGGGTGGCACCAATTAAGAAGCAAGCATAGAAATGAAACCCTGGGAGGCTAAAGGCAACAGTGAAATAAAGGTGAATTCAAGTTTTAGTGATACAGCATGTTATTATGCATATAAAATAGGATGTACTTCTCTTCTAGTTTGCAGGCATCAAAGTTCAGGTGTCACATATGGGTGTCAATACGTACTTCCAGCATAGCCAATACTGCTCAAGTCAATGGCGTGGGACTTCTTTACCTAAATGTGTCACCTGCTGCCATACAAGATACATTGTAGTATCAACAATGTCTAGGACTTCTGGGAGGTCCATTTTTGAAGTAGTAGCTGGATATACCTAATATAGCACCAATATTTAGGCAACTGAATCTTCCCATTTATCTAGACTGGATAATTACATAGCTCAGATGTTCAGCTGACACCAATGCTAGTCTTGTTTAAGCTTTATTAATCTGTTGTCCATTGACTCTAATGAGAGCTTAAACACCAACTCACACGTAGATATCCATACTGTAGACACCTTACTGTCTAAAAATTGGCACTGAATTTTGTACTTGATTACTCTTTTCTAGCGATATGGAACAAGAGAAGACAAGGGGTTTTGTTTTTTTGCTTTTAATTAGAGTCATTTCCCATTAGCTCAATTGAAATCAGAGTAAAATTTCTACTGATTTCAGAGGGGGGAAGACAGAATGTTTGTGATTTAGAAATATAGCTCATTAATGATATCACCTGTCATTCCCCGGCTTCATAGTCTTGTTTTGTTTAAACTGTTTAAACATAAAATATCTAAAGTGGTATCTAGACTCTTTCCATTGTCATTGGAGGGAGAGAGAGACACCTCCACAGGATCTCTTTCCCATTATTAACTGGTAAATAGCTTCTAGGTGACCAGAGTTAGGTGAGATTAATTGCCCTGAGTGATTGCAAATAACTGGTACAACGGCTATTTGGGTGCCCCAGTAACATGAGTCTGTAGTTAAGTGGGAGTGGATGAGATTCTCCATGTTTACACCTGGAGAAACAACTTTAAAATATTGACAGAAATTTCTCTTGAGAGCTTTATCACAGGTATATAAAACCTGTGGAAAATAATAATAAATGGAAATTAATTGACAAACTAAGTTTTCAGATAAAATCACTGTTGTGGCTCTGATACATAACAATGATTAGAAAAGGGATATGAACGTTCTATGAGGCTGGATTAGGCTCTGTAATGGTGTCCTGCAGTGAGTGTGACCAGCAAATTTCAGGATACGTATCGATCAACAGGAAAAAAATAGTCACCGAGACTCAAATTCAGCAGGATACTTGAGTGTACAGATTATTTTTTACTGGAATTTCTCCTGTGCTAAAGATTAGGCACTTGCTAATCAGAGCCTAGGTTGCTACAAGCTATAATTTGCAGCATTATCCGTAATGTTGTTCTGTTTTTCAATTGCTCTACTTATCTTGTTCCCTGGTGGTCATAGCAAAACATTGCTGAGATAAAAGGAAAGTTAACTCCAGTAAATTCTCAGTGCATCTCAAGCACTGTCTTGGAGAAAGTTTCTTCTTGGAAACCAGGATTCAAACATCCCTCAAAAGGCTACCGTGTCTGCTGACAAGCTCCAGGGGTTCACGGGTGAAGCTGCCGCCCTGCCTGTGCCCTTGCTTTTTGCCAGAAGTTACTGCCCTGTTGGAGGAACTGCAGAAAACAGCATGTCCCGACTCCTCAGCTCCTGCAGTTCACCAGTGTGGTCATGAGAAAGTAGCCTGCACACCACCTCCTCCTGTCGTACCATGGTCTATACACCAAGTCCATCTGGGGCAAAATGGCTGGGAAAACCACAACAGCTCAGGTGGGAAGGTGAGTGTGGTCAGCACACGGGAGTGGGAGCACCAGAAACATGTTGTTAATAAATCAACCAACAGCTTTGAGTTAAGATGTCAGATCTGAGCAGGTTTGGTTGTTTTGTTTTTTTTTCCCCTTGAGACAATGTGTGCACGCACACATATTTGGAGAAATAACTCATATCTTAGAAGGCAACAAAAATGAAAACTACATTCCAGTGAAAATAATAATGGCCAGAGGCTGCTATAGGATTATCATTTTTAGCTCTTAAACAGTGGCAGTACTTTCTGTGCTGTAGAATAGTGAAGGTAAAATGTAATTCCTGCTCAGATTAAGTTGTTGGGAAGAAAATACATAAATTCTCAGCTTTAGTGAAAAATAAAAGCAGAAGTGGCTACAGTCAGAAAAAGACTTACAGGGTCTTTTTTATTTATTCTGGTCAAACTATAGGATGTAGATTGAAGAAGAAGTTATATCTCACAGAACGCTAGCACTGGCCTCGACTACACTAAAGCTGCTTTCAGATTTGCAGAGCAGGTGATGGCTTAGCTTACTTATAACCCACAGAACTCCAAAATAGGATGAAATTAAACAAAATCCAGAGAGTATACATAAAGCAACAGAACCAACTCCTGCACTTTCCTCCTGACCTCATATTCAATTACACACATTTTGATAAAATCTGAGGTAGTGTATTTACCTATTGATGTGTTAATGGGAAGCTGCAGGTGTAGCTCAAGAGAGGAGAGGTAGAAAAATGAGCAAGACTGGACTTAGCTAAAACAGCAACCTGTAGGCCCCTCAGCAGCAGCAGTTTAGCTGAAGTTTTGTTTTTCAAGGATCTTTGCTGTGAAGGCAGCAAGGAATCCAGGTAGTCTGGAGTAGTTAGAAAAGTCATAATGTTCCCTTCTCCTCTGGCAGACTGTCAGAAAGGAAAAATGGACCTGGAATGGAGAGGGGATATCAACCTTTCTTCTATTCTCCCTGTAATGGGAGGCATCGGCTGGGGCAGCAACATGAAATACTGCCTTGGCATGCAGACCAAGCATCTGAGCTGGTGAAGATGCCTCTGTTGGGAGCACAGGGGCAACTTTATCCATCAAATTGCATAGAAAAGAATAAAAAGAATACACATAATTTGCTTTTAGGCTTGCAGAATTGTTAAAAATTCATGGCCCCATTCTCTAAGAAATTCATCAGGCATGAACTGAATGAACCGAAAAGTGTGTTTTACATTGCATATGTACATCTGGAGGGGAATTGGAAAGTGGTTGTAACTCATGAACTAAAACTAACTTTGGCATGAACAGCTTACCACAATGCTACATCCATTTCCATGGAAGTATATACGAAGATTAAGCAACTAGAAGAGCCTTTTTAAAAGCCCGTGCTGTCCCCTGAGGGATGTTGTCAACAAAGATCAGGTTGAGCTGACCTGTTGCTTCAAAGGTTGGGTTAGAGCCACAGACCAGACTGAGGATTTGAGGATGAGAGACGGGGCATGCTTATTCATCGTTCTTTGTCTGTGTCCACATAAATAGGAAATGAAGCTGGATGATTACTGAGATCTTCCAAGGATGTCCACTTACACCTGCTGATGGACTTTGTGTCTCTGGAATGAAAATGGTTGAGTAAGAACACAGCAGCATGATGACAGAAGCTGATGTAACTTCCTCTTCCTTGCTGAGAACACATATTGTGATACAGAAATCAGGGAATTAACGGCATATGAGAAGGTACTTTCCATAAGGAAGTATATTATGGCCATTTAGCAGTGTTAATCATTGAAACTGTTAAAATACACAAAAGCAGACCATAAAATATAATAAATTTGTGCCATTTCAAATTAGATTTAAATTTCAAGAAGACATAATGGGACCAAATATTTTGCTGCCAAAAATAAAAAGAATATCAAGTGTTACTAAAATAGCTGGGAATTTGTATATCTTACCAAGTTATGTCTTCTCTGGTAAATTTTGGTCAATGAAAATATTATGAAAATATTTTAAATATTAAAAATGTCAAACTACTTAAAAGCCTGAGATTGATACTTTTGAAAATAAATATAGAAACACAAATTATTTTGAAAATTAATAAGTAGTAAAGTGTTACTTTCGGTTATTTCAGTGAAAACATTTAATCTAATAATTTAATTAATTTTGCTGTTTGTTAGTTACCAATGACATAATAATCACAAAATTGTTTGGAATTTGGTTGCTCCTTTGTTGACTTCTGACTATATTTTGCACTCATATCTTCTTAGAATCATAGAATGGTTTGGGTTGGAAGGGACCTTTGAGGGTCATCTAGTCCAAATCCCCCTGCAATGAGCAGGGACATCTTCCACTAGATCAGGTTGCTCAGAGCCCCATCCAACCTGACCTTGAATGTTTCGAGGGATGGGGCATCTACCACTTCTCCGGGCAACCAGGGACAGTGTTTCACCACCCTCACTGTAAAAAACTTCTTCCTTGTATCTAGTCTGAATCTACCCTCTTTTAGTTTAAAACCATTACCCCTCATCCTGTCACAACAGGCCCTACTAAAAAGTCTGTCCTCGCATTTTATTCATGGACTCTTTAGATTTGTTTTAACTGTGCTCTTTTCATTTATAGTAAAAGGTTTCCTGCATCTGAAGCTACTTTAGAATAGATATTTTGTATAAATTTCCTTTAACTGTCTTTTTATTCCATACTAATAGCCTCCTCTTATTAATTTTCTTAATCCACCTAATGGCTGATTTACTAATCTGAAAGGATATCCTATTCCAACCTTCTCCAGTCTTCTGAAAAATGGTCTTAAGGCTTGGTTTCACCTAGAGGAAAGTGGAGTTTTGGAGCAATCATGACTGGCTCTTCTTCACTCATGTTTCTGAAAGGTTTTAATCACAAGCTGTTTGGCCCCAACTATCAGGATGAGAAAGTCATCCACCTGATAGCTGGCATATGTCTTCTCTTCTTGAAAGAAAGAGCACAGCATTTCTGTGAGCAGTTGTGTAGCCACTGGCAGTCTGGAGAGTGAGTACTCTGTATTAAAGTTATCTGTGGTCACAGAGAAAGTTAAGAGACTCTGAATAAGGCACTGATCAACTTATTCACTAAGGGCTTTTTCCTTGATGTCTTCCTTTTTAAAGATTGACTTGTATGTTTAAGAAGGTCTCAAGGACAATGTTGTAGTATTGGAGCCCAGTGTTTCCACCAGGAAGGTCTGTCTCCCCGTACAGTAGCAGTGATCTGAAATCTGCACCACAGAGTGCCTCTTCTTTTTCTCCCACAGGATTGATTTTATTGTTCACACATGTCAGAGACTGACCATTGGATCCGTCATCTCCTGCATGACAGGATTTCAATGATCGTGTTTGTTTAATTTATTCTGAGATATAGTTAGAGAGTACCATCCCAGATTTACAGTTTTGTGCTATTTCCTTCAGACCTGATGGAAAACATTATCCTCCTCAAGGCCCCGGATCAGAGAAAAAGCGTGAAATATCCTGGGAGAAAATGTTGTTCGGTGGGCTGGCAGAAGAGGCTGCAGACAGGTATCTTCATTGCTTCATAGGAAAAATAATAGCTACTTTATGTCCTGGGGCAGAACTTCTGGAAGATGGAAGGAAAGTGATGGAAAGAGTGGCAGTAAGATTTCTGTGTCTGGAAGTGAGGGGAGAAAAGAGGGAAGAAAAGCCATAAAGGAGCTTTGAAATCCACACCCCTAGCACCGATTCAGCTGAGTGCCACCACAAGGAGCTTCCTAGCAGTCAGCCCAGCTGTCCCAGCACGTATGTCACCCACGCACCAGCTGGGAGCCAGGCTCCCCCTGCCCTACCCTCTCCATCTGTCGCTGCTGCCTTGGGAGGAGGGATGGGCATTCCTTCAAACGTGCCGCCAAAACACTTTTTATTACTTTTAGTCATTTTCAAGAGAAAAAATGGGGTGCTGGGAAGGGAAACTCTGCTGGGGGGAGCTGGTTCAGGTGTCCCAAGACAGCTCCGGTCCCAAGGGGAGCCCCAGCACTACCATCTGGATTGCGGGAAGCCAAGACCTCTGGGCAGCTTTGTCAAGAGGGTCCTCTGCAGAGAGCCAAATTGCGTTCCTCCTCCCGTTGCCATGGGGATGGAAAATGCTCCTCTGCAGAGATGGCAGCACACTGGGGACCGGGGGAAGAAAGATCTGAGACTGCTTCCCTTTCCCAGACACAGCACACGCTCCTCTAAAAGGAAATTAGAAGGTTGTTTTCCGCATATTTCTTAAGCACTAGATGAAAACATCCTGGGAGTTGCATGGTTCTCCTCCCAGATATCCATTCTGCTAATCAATAAATTCTGCTGCTGGTGATGGGAGGATGATTTATGGCACAGTGCAGTATCAGAGTTACACGGCTTTGTTGATGTATTGATGCAATATATTATGGAGGCAATATCCTGCAGTGATACATTGATTCAAAACATGGTTGTAACCAGCAGCAGCATTATGGAATAGCCCCATCTACCTTTTTTTTCTTTCTTTTTTATGCCCAACAGATGAAGACACTTGGGGTTATACCATTATGGCATTGCTGGTCTCCTCAAAAAGAAAAGATTCTCATTTCCTTGAGAATCACGCTTGGACCAGCTGCCCTCTCCAACTGGTACGCAAAAGGTGTTGGATGCTGTCCCCGCTAAGGACAACTGAATGGTGTAGACTGGCTCTGGCCCCCACCTGCTTCACAGCTGTAGGGGCCAGGTAGCATTTGCAGCCTGGTTAGTGGGGGGCTGCCAATGCCTTTGAAACAGAAGAGGCTGCCCGACGCATCCTGTCGTATTGCCAGCACGGTCTGTGTTTACTTGTTCCTTCCCCTCCCCGTCAATGAAGATCAGTGCTTGTTTTCAAGTGGTTTTGCTTTGCCACATTCCCAGTGAGCTAAGTGCGTTGCAGCCGCCGGAGTATATCGAGCAATAAGGCTACATTAAGAAAGCCTCCTAGGGAAGCCAGCGTACCACAGTGTTGAAATTAGACAACATATTGTACAACATAGTCTCAGATATTCAGATGAACATTTTTCCTCGAGGTCCCGTAGGCACATCCAAGTTTGAGCAGTGAAGAGAACAAACAGCTGCAGTCCTCAGGAGCCAGTGGGCACACTGCTGTCACCAGCTACTGAAGTGCAAGTCAGTGACTTTGGCGCACCTTGAGGAAAAAAAGTCTGCTACCCAAACAAAACATGATTTCTCATCAGGGAGTAGAGCGGTGGCTTGGAGGAGGAGCAGGATCTGACTGCAGAGTGCCGCAAGGGGATTCACAGAAGGGAATTAAGCGTTCAGGTATTTTTCTTTGAATGTTGTGGGTTTTTTTGTCTGACTATTGGCACAGATGTGCTGGAGTGCTGTGATGTAGAGTATTGCCTGCTAAAAAATTCTAACTTTTTTTTTTTTGAGAAAATAGCAATGAGTTATATGCAATAACTGATCAGAGCTTGTCATAATCCAAAGAGCCAACAAATAACCAGACTACCCATACATCTAAGTCCTCAGTGTGCCTCTCGGATACAGTGATTGCTTTGGAGCAGATGGAGAACTGAGAAGACTCCTAAAGCTAAAGGGAGCACCTGACATTCTTTCTAGGGACTGAAGAACCATTCATCTTTGGACTGCATACTTATAGCTTGTCAGGGAGCCTTACAGGATGCAGCTAATGGCATTAATGAATTCCTCTTCTCATAAAGCCCATTCTACAAAAGAAACAGCCAGTTGGGAAAGTTATTTATTGAGTAAGGTACAAAGACAAAAATCAAAACTGGTCTAGAAAAGGCCACATTCAGGCTGCTTACCCTGCGTGCCTGGCAAGTGCAACACCTACTGTCGCTCCAGTTTTGAGAAGGTGATAAAAAATTCACGTGTTTCTAAGTTGAGGGGTCTCCACACCAAAAAAAGAGAGAAAGAGCATGCATTCCCTTTTTTTTCCATAAACTGAAGGTAAATCAAGGAACTGAATGCTCCTGTGGCAGGTGATAAAAGGATCCTTAGTAGCCTCGACTGCTAAGGAAACACAGAAAATAGAGCAAAGGAGATGAATTAGATGTTATTATGCACTCGAAATTTTCTTCAGTCGTAAGTGGTCCAGCATCCAGTTACCAAGCAGGGAACCACTACAGTACTACGCACTTGTTGGAAATTTTCAGACTAGCTGAGAAATTCTGGTGCAGATGTCACTATCTGTGTCTATTTCTGGCTATGTTGCTGTGCAATTAAACTAGAACTCTTTTTTGCTCATCTGAATGATAGGGTAGCAATACATGAAGATAACTGTACAGTACTTAATTCTATGAGGATCTTAGCAGTAGCAAAACGTTTCCTTGCTGGAGTTTCAAAATATAATTTAATGTTAGTTGTCTTCTCAAATAAGACAAAGCTTAACAGCAATAAACTGATTTGTGGCTGAAATTTCATCTTATCACCTTAAAAGCAGTGACAGAATCTGGCACATAATAGGGTATATTCTTTGCAGGATGTCTTGATAAAAGTTTCATGTTGATTAGTTACTTGGGCAACCGGCCAGCGCTCTCTGCTAATTGTAGAAGACAGGACATTTATTTTGTGATAGACTTTGAAAAAATCCCTCCAACTTAAATTAGAAGATGCTAAGTGAGAGTAGGTCTGACTTGTGTTTTGAAAGAAGAGGAAAAAAAGAGGAAGCAGTACTGATGCTTCAGCTTCAGAGGACATGTATCTTCCAATACATTTTACTTTGGTTTCCAATCCAGAGATCAGGGAAATAATTTATCACTTGTCTGAATGCTTTCATTTTGGGGAATAGCCCTTAGTGGTAGAGCACAGAAAAGAAACGTTGCTGCCAATATGTGCTGGAAATTATTTTTAACCAAACAAGAAATCATTGAAAGGTTTCTTTTTATGCAGAAGAATCACTGAAAGTACTGCTCGTTTTGCTGCATTTGTGTGAAGTAGGTTTTTGCTTGTATGTTTTTGCTTGTTTTGAATTATAGATCTCTGGAGCTTTATGTACTGTGAATTCTTTTTCCACAGTAAATCCTGCTTAAAATGGAGCAAACTTAGATCTTCAGCTGTTAGAATTAAAGGTTCTTCTTTGTTTGGTGGAGGCTTTTCCTGGAGTTTTTGCTTCCTTCAAGCAAAAACTTGAAGATCAGACTAAATAGTGGGGCTACCTAGTTAACCATTGATACAGAGAAATCTGCCCACATCATTCACTAAGGGGTGTGCTGGAGTATGGTGGTGAAGAGCAGCATTTTCTGCTGGGAAGGCAGAAGGCTGCTCACCGAGGAGGATTTTTGCCTTTGATGGCTGCTTCCATCAAGATAATCAGCTAAAAGAGGCCATAAGACAACCATGATTATGTCTCAGTCATTGACAGCCATAACAGCTTGTATATACTATTAAGCAGTTTGTCACACATCACAGTATGCACTGAAAATATTGTGATAGATGCAGCTACTACTGTATATGGAGCTGTCAGAAAATGGGAGATGCAGGGATTGTGCCTTCAAAAATGCAGAAGTTCCCAGGCCTGTTTCATATGGCATGTTACTTTTCAGTTGAGAAGCAGTGTAATTCTTAATAAATTGTTCAGTATTCTTTCCTTTATTTTCATCTTCCTTTTCCCCTATCTTAAGAAGGATAGAGTAATCCAGCTCAATAAATTCACATCAGGAGTAATTGAAAGAGAAAAAGATCACTTGGTCACACTATCTGATACAGGCCAGGATGCTGTTGGCCTTCTTGGCCACCTGGGCACACTGCTGGCTCATATTCACCCAGCAGTCAACTAATACCCCCAGGTCCTTTTCTGCTAGGCAGCTCTCCAGCCACTCTTCCCCAAGCCTGTAGCCCTGCTTGGGGTTGTTGTGATCCAAGCGTAGGACGCGGCACTTGGCGTTGTTGAACTTCATAAATTGGCCTTGGCCCATCGATCCAGCCTGTCCAGATCCCTCTGCAGAGCCTTCCTACCCTCAAAGAGATCAAGACTGCTGCCCAACTTGGTGTCATCTGCTAACTTACTGAGAGTGCATTTGACTCCCTCGTCCAGGTCATTGACAAAGATATTAAAGAGAACACTCCCCAGTACTGAGTCCTGGGGAACGCTACTTGTGACTGGCCGCCAACTGGATTTAACTCAATCATGACAACTCTTTTGGTCTAGCCACCTAGATGATAGTTTTTCACCCAGAGAAGCGTACTCCTGTCCAAGCCATGAGTCACCAGTTTCTCTAGGAGAATACTGTGGGAAATAGTGTCAAAGGCTTTACTAAAGTCTAGGTAGACAACACGCACAGCCTTTCCCCTGTCCATTAAGTGGGTCACCTTGTCATAGAAGGAGATCAGGTTAGTCAAGCAGGACCTGCCTTTCTTAAACCCATGCTGTCTGGGCCTGATAGCCTGGTTGTCCTGTATGTGCTGCGTGATGGCACTTAAGATGATCTGCTCCATAGCCTTCCCCAGCAGTGAGGTCAGACTGGTGGGCCCGTAGTTCACTGGATCCTCCCTCCAGCCCTTCTTGGAAATTGGGATCATATTTGCTAACTTCCAATCAACTGGGACCTCCCCTGTTAGTCAGGACTGCTGATAAATGACTCATATGACATGGAAAGCACATTAAACAGGAGTGGGACTTTGAAGATTATTATTCAGAAAACACAAATCCATTTAGCCAAATAGACTGTTGTTCCTGTTGGACTAGTCAAGTGAATAGAATTTTGTGTCTGACAGGCTTCCTCTGATCTGCAACTTTAGCATCAGCCTTGGAAATGCATGCACCTTGACTATGCGCGTTCATATTTATCTTCCAGACAGACCTGCCATTCCTAGGCTGTCCTGTCCTGCTAAATGCTGGTTGCAACGTGAGACATGTACACTTAACACAGCCCTTACCTTTCCGTTTCAACAAATAGTCCTTACAGCCCTGTCTTATGGCTTCAGGTATCTCATCCCTTCTCAGTGATTCATCATTTACTTTCCCTTGTGAGTTCTTCTTCCTAAGTCACACTCCCTGCTGTCTCCTCCAGCAGCAAATTAATTTGTGAGATGCCCAACTTATGTGGCATAAAATGAACTGGTGATCTTCATAAGCCGCTAAAGCAACCTGAGCCTTTAACAGCAAGCTAATGCCTTTGCACCTGAACTTGGAAGGGGCATCAATATGCCCATCTACTACCTTGTATCATTAAGAGATTCTCAAACTTTCTACAAATACCTCATTCAGAGGTAAGATAGTCTTGTACTAAAATTCTCCTGCATAATCTGCCTTAGAAAAAAATCTTCAATGATTCACTGCCATGCTCTGAACTGCAGTTATTCAGGTACTCAAAGACATAATTGATAATGACCGGTCCCCAGAAATTTTAGTGCTGAATTTATTGTCATGAATATCAACTGAAAGCCCCTAAACCAAATAATTTTGTTTTGTTATTCTTTGTGTCTCTAAGTTAACAAAGACACTGAAAAATAGTGTAGCATTCAGAGGTAATTTACAAGAATGAATCAAAATATGGACAAATGATGTGCAATTACACACTAAAAAGGACACTATGACACAACTTAATCACCTGCTGTAAATACCTGTGTTGGAATATAATACAATAATGGAAAAGACATACTGAGAAACAAAAACTTGTTGCAGCTCATGGAATTCAAATGGACATGATTAGAAAGGTGGGGTACAATTACCATGAAAAGATTTGCCAAGAGATGTAGATATATTCTCAGTCTTTTGGAGCCACTTTCTAGTTCCAGCATGAATTCTCAGGCTCTGCGTGGGACCTATGAGATTCCGTCAGCAGAGCAATGAAGGACGTCAGGTTGGTGTCCTATAACTGTCCTCTTCCATGATCCCCTTTTAGTACATTGGTCTTTTTTTCCTGGCTTTAGTCAGTTGATACAACTGTAAGCAGTGAAAATAACTACATTTTCAAGTCTGGAGTAGTAACACTTTTGGATATTCATTCTTGCAGAGAATATCATTCCATCAGTGTCCATTTCATTTCAAGATTTATGAGATTTAATGGGGAAGATGATTTATAAGGAGAGCTATTTCCCCAGTGAAACCAATTTGTCCTAAATGCTCAACAGAGTCAGGAATGATTATGAAAATCAGCAGAAGATGGTGTACTTTAGACGACTTCTAAGTCATAAGCAGAAGATGGGCAGGTGGTGTTTGACTGCCAGAAGTAACATGGATGTGCATGTAAGCCATTGCGCTGTAGCTAACTGGAATATGGGATAGGAATAAAACAGCGCTGCAGACACCAAGGTGAGAGAAGAAGGAGGGGAGGACGTGCTCCAGGCACCGGCGCAGAGATTCCCCTGCAGCCCACAGAGGGCCACGCTGGAGCAGACATCCAGGCTGCAGCCCGTGGAGGACCCCATGCTGCAGCAGGTGGATGTGCCCTTTATCTTGACCCTGTCCCGTTGAAGAGGGGGATTGAGAGAGCGTCCAGGTGGGCATCTGGCAGTCAGCCAAGGTTAACCCGACACATTTAGCTAGCACTTGCAATTGCTACCTATTGATGCCTTTTACCCTAGGGCATTGCAACATATGTAACTTTCAGAGGTGCAGTCAAAATAATTGCAATTATCAATTCTTCCCATACCTTTGCATGTTCAGTGTGATGAGCTAAATCACAGCAAAGAGACTTTTAGGAAAAAGCTTAGTAGGACCAATTTGTCCTTGCAGTATATCTCTAAGTTTTAGTCAGCTTCCCAATTCCCTTACGTTGTGCTACATGCTTGCTGTGCTTAATATGGACACGAATACATTTCTCGGTATGAAACGCACTTATGACTTCTACCTTAGACACTAATAAGTTGAGTTTGATAGCAGGAAAAAGAAAAACCCCAAACACTGAATTCAGTAGTTTACCAAATGAGCTCCAAACCCTAATTTGAATGAATTATCTAAATAGTTTCATTACAGGATGCTAACTAAATCGAGCCCGTTGTTTCACTGTAGCCCAGAGAAAAGACTTTGCTGTTCTATTTATGAACATCTGTAAACATGTACGCTTTGACACTTGCTTGTGACTCCTATCCCTTTTTTAGGTAAATTATAAATGTACAAAATATTTAAAATAAAGGTAGATACAGAGAGAAAGAATCCAAAGATATCAATGAATCTGTACGATTAAGAGGAACAGAGCTCCCAGTTAGCTAATTCCCTCAAGTGAATTCAATTGAGACTTAAATATACCCTTCTCTTACTGAAAAGTTCTTGTAACCCCAAATTCGGTGTAGAATTGTTCTTGCAGTGGCATGGGAAAGCAGATAAATTTAAGGATTGTTGAAGTGTTGAGATCTTTTTACCGAAAAATTAAAATAAATATTTCAAATGTCTTTATAAGTTTACTTTTTTTTTTCCAATTGAAATGCATGCAGACATCTCTCACACACTGTTCGGTAAACTCTGTCACAGGGGGAGGATAAAACTGCTGTCAGGGCAGAGAGCCTGCTTGCTGCTCAGTGTGCGACCCTGAGCCCAGGGTAAGGCAGTGGAGAAGGGGGGGGTCACCCGAAAGCCTGGAAGGAGACATGAGGCTCATGGCACAAGGGGCTTCGCGGTGAAAATGTCTGGATCCACCAGCTTGTATGCACTTCTGAGTTAGCACTTGGGGGGCAATTACTTGCCTGTAGGGATCCAACAAAAAGTAAATTTCCATGGGGAAGAAGTCAAGTGGTGAGAGAGTTTGAAGGGAAGATAGTGAGGGCGAAAGAAGGAGGAAATTACATGGTCTGAGCAGTAGGGCTGCAGCAATCTCCAATCATTCTTCATGTGAATAAACCACTCCTTTCATTGAGCATTTTTTGTAAAATCTGGGCACGCCCTGTGCAAGGGGAGAAGCCAGTGGGAGGGAGATGAGCAGAGAAGGGAAGGCAGTGACGGCAGGAGAGACAGGGACATCCCCACCGCCCCGCTGGGGTGGTCCTGGAGATGATGCAGGAAATGTCCTGTTTTCTTGTTACAGTGCCTTGTCCTTTCCACAGACACCAGTTCTCAGGTGGCTTGTACAGATGTTAAATACTGGCTGGAGCCTCAATGTCTCTCAAAGTGCAAACCCACGTGTGTTAAAATTCAGTGGCGGAAGCTACGGTCAGAAAAACGCCAGCGCTGAAGTTCAGCGGCTCTGAAATAAGCCGTATCGTACCCTCCTTAAAACCATCCTTGTACAAAATAGGTCTTAATTATTCTCCGCTCACTGGATTTTACAACAGACTCCTCCGATAGTCCTCGCACTAGACTGCAAGAGCTTCAGTCTGTGTATGAAAATGTCGCCTTCTGGGAGGGCATGTGGAAACCGAAGGCATTTAATGAAGGGTCTCTAGCAACCTCGGAACAACAGAGTTTTTGTCTGCTTTAGATCACATTACACAATCTTCTTTGTCTCGTTTCCATTTGCATCGGGGATACACCAGCCTGAAGAGTGACCTACTTTCCCCGCAATATTTGCCTTGCTTTTAATTATAGCAATTATAGTGCCCTGATCACTGGCGTAGTCCCCAGAATGTTGACTTTTTTTCTTAATGTTATTGTTATATAGATTACACAGACTCTTTGCCAGCATGTTGCCCTCTAATTATCCTGCTGAAGATGTTGCCTGTGCCACAGAGAAGCGGGAGAGCTTTGTGTGTGGGATCTCTGAAGATTTCTCAGGAGGCTGCCGTGCAGCAGTCATTATGCACAGACTCCTTCAGGGGACAGGTAGGCTCCCAAACACCCTCTTCTTTCTTGCATTGTTCTTCCCTCACTTTCAGTGCAGCCCTTTTAGCAAAGCGTATAACTCAGAGCAGCCTGGAAACCATCAAATGGTTGGCACCTCTCTCAGCCTACATAGGGCAATTTTTTACTATTTTAGATAGATGCATTAGGAAGTTTTTTCTTTCCGAAGTTATTTTATGCCTTTTTATTAATTAGCTTATTAACTTTTTTCTGTCTTTATTCTGTCCTTATTAACTCACTTAACCTGAGAACTAACCAAGGCTAATTATATTATTATTCAACAACAGAACAATTTGTATGCAGTTCAAGAGATTAGAAGCGTGAACCAAACTGAGCATGGTAAAGCATGGTATGTAACACCAGAGAAGAAAGGAGTAATGTCTTCGGCTTCATAAATTGACCCAACATTTTCTGATTTCAGAGTAATGAATATCTGGGCTTAGAAAAACAGATAGTAGTAAAGCTTACTTTTGCCAAAATCATACTAAAGAGGGAAAACTTTCTTACATTACAAATATTATACCGTAGGATGATTACATGGCTTGATTAACGGGAAACTGTTTCAAGAACTTTCCCTTGGTAGAAAATGCCGTTGTTGCCGCATCAGAGCCCTCCTCCTTCCACAGTCTCAATCCTGGCACCTGCTCTGTCCTGATCACTTATTAAAGGATCTCAACTAAACAATGAAACAGAAGCTTTTTACTGAGAGATGGATGAGATCTATGTTGTGTCCTGATCTGGACAATCAGAAAGCCACTGGTGAGCCCAGACAGGGAGGTCAGAGCTGGTCACTGTCTGACTTTACAGGGGCCTTTTCTTATTGTCTTTCTCTGAAGAAGACTCTACATATGTGTGTGGAAATCCTTGGTCTGCTTCAACAATATTACTGGGCAAGAAACAGTTAATTGAGAATGTTTTAATATTCCCAAACGTAATTGAAAGATGTAGTAAGTATATTACTGGAGCCAGATCAGAATTGCTGGTACCTCTACACTGTCTAATAATTTAGTTTCCCAGTTCACCCCTGGATGAACTGATCCCATAATTGCTCATGCTGCAGAAATGTTAATTTGCTTATGGGAACTCTCTTTTGGAATGAGCTGATGTGTTCCCATTAATAAAAACAAATGAAAACAAAAACCTGGGTTTGCTTCTGAGGGATGTCCAGCCCAGGAACTACTTCTAGTGGGGAGCATCGAAGAGTCAGTCCCAGGCTTGGGTCCCTCTGCCCAACCTACTTCAACACCATCATAGCAATTTTTGCACCTCCAAATACCCACCTGCCCTCATACCGTGCCCCAGGATATACATTGCATATCCAGTATTTCATGCTATAAAAATATCATCCTGACGGGCTGCAACACAGCCCACATCATTTCAGAAATTTGCAACTGCAATGAAGTGCACATAAAAAACTACCAGTACCTGATGGCTAAGATGATACCCCATGCAGCCTGGGAGTGACCTCGGGCTATGTGCTTTACAATGGGGATCTGCCTGCTCTGGCTCTTCTCTGGAGGGGACTCTGCTCTGAGTTGCTCCACACCACTTGGCTGGGAGCTGAAGATTGTTTCCGAGAGCAAACAGATTTTGTAGTGTGGGTGCAGCCAACAAGGAGCCCCAGCTGTAACCCTGCCCCTGTGCCAGCTCTAATTCTTACACGAGATGAGCAGGCCCTGTTCGTATAATGCTATTCTTGTTCTGGCAGCCCCCGGGACAGATCTCAGGTGCACCAAAATATCTTGCCTGGGGAAGGCGGGTGGCCTAAAACTGCCAGGTCACATAGAGCTTGGTACCTCCTGACAAAAACCCTTCAGGTCCTTCCTTAAGGGACGTCCATGGCCGCTCTCATCCCTTGCCCATCAGCGTCCAGGCTTTCACAGGGAAATGAAGGGGCAGTTGTGGTTAGTATGAGCTGTCCCATCAAACCATCCGGCTTTACGACTTGCTGGACTTCTGACCCCTCTCCCTTCCTTTCATCTTAATTTGCTTTTATTGCTCTAAATGCGTGCACATTTCCTCTACGTGTACCTGCCACGTGACACGTTTCCACTCATCGCTGCACTGGCGCAGCCGGTCCCTTGGTTTTTAAGTAGCGACATTATATAATGAGCATTCAAATCCCATGAACGCGGCAGGAGGCTCCTGACAGTTGTAATTATATTCCACAAGGCATGAAGTTCTCATTGTGCTCTGCTCGTGGTGTTTTGGGTTGTGTTTTTCTAAGCTGGAAAGGCAATTTTTTTGGTTGATTTCATCCATTTAAAATCCGAAGAGGTGTATTCCTTTGGGGCGCTGTGAAAGTTTGACCGCCTATTCAGACATAAACAGGGTGTGGGGATTAACAGGGGATTGAGAGGACATGGCGCTCTATAAATATAGCAGAGCACACATCCATTTTAAATAACGCTTTTCTTCACAAGGTGCTTAGGTAGTGTCACAACACACACGTACAAAATGGGGATAAATTCTGTTTCTATCACAATTTTCTTGACAGAAGGGAAAACAGAACCTTTACAGATACAGACCCCAGTGTTAGGTCTACACATTAACTAACTGTAAAAATGCAATGAAGGTAATCAGCATAGCAGAGGCTTTTCCCCGTGTAAAATGTTAAAATATTTCAGAAATTTAAACTATTAAATCTCCATCCACACACACAAATTTTTTCTGGTTTAAGTAATATGTGTGTGCATATCATCTTTCAACTTGATGATGATTTCTCTTTCCTTATTTAACTTGTTTATGAGTTGTTTAAGCACCACTGAAGTAAATAACTCTCAAGACAGTGCAAATGTCTTATTTCAGTTTCATTAATCCAGTATAAATTTAGCCCGTATTTGAAATACTACAGTGCTCATTTTGGACAAACCTTATGTATTTGAGTGACATAGGCCAATTTCTCCTTTATTTATGTATATGATTTCATTTGCTGCAAAAATAAAGTTATTTCAGAGAAGCAACTTGACTTCAGACATACTTGACAACTTTATTTAAGATGAGGACATATCAAAGAGGTAAGAAAAGTGGCAGTGCTCTCAGTCTGAACTATGGCTTGGACCTTTTTGTTCCAGGAACACTCTTTGTGGAAGATTTTGTTATTTCTGTCCCTTGACGGGGAACTTCACCACTGCCAGATTCCCTGCTCCTCACCTGCTTTACCCTCCCGGGCTCACCTGGGCTTGACAGGTGTAACTTCTCAGCACTGGAAGCCAAAGCAACTTCTTTCCAAAAAGTGCATTATTTATTCGAAGGCAGAGGGAGGGTGTTCAACAGTGTTGCTTTTGTATTTCTTTGCAGTTTGGGGAGTACTGCTCAGTTCAAATCCAAATTCCCTAACCCCAGCTAGGAAGAGGAAGGAAACTCCTGGAGCCGTACATTGGTGTCTCCGTCAGTGATGCCTCTGACTGCTGCTGCCCACACTCTGCTCTTTTTTCACTAGACTAGAAAATCCGACAGATTAGTGACCCTCTGACTCCAAGCGTTGGCCTAGAGAGAGAGGAAAACTTTGTTAGCCTTGGCTGGGTTAGCTGACCAGCTGCTATTTAATAGTGATATTGTAAACAGTAATTGATAACATTCTCCCTGGTTGTAATTAATCTCAGTTATTATTTTATTTCTTCCCCCACCCCCCAAACTCTACAGACCTCCTTTTATTTCACTTTATGTTTTTTACTTTCATAAAAGTAATAAGTTGCTCTCAGTCAGCACAAGAGTCCTGGAAGAAGTGTGGGAAAATAAAGAGAAAGGGATGAGAACTGGAAAAGTGCCCAGCACAACCTGGGAACGCTGGGCACGCAATCAGAAAATATAGCCTTTGGTTGACATGGCAGCCAAAAAAAAAAAGAGAACAGTGTAGATTCTGAAGTGCCTTTCAAAGGAAAAAGTGTACCTACTGAAAATCTTTGGAGAGCCAGTCCTAAGAATTGCTCTCCACACATCTATCTAATTCAATTTTGACAAGAGAGCAGCCCAAAACAATTCAAAGAGGCTTGTAACATCTAGTTCCTTCCTCACTTTAATGGGTTCTCCAAAAAGGAATGAAACTATGGGAAAGAAGACAGGGAAGGTTGGTTTTCAGATTACTTAGATAGCCTGCTCTCATCCACATATTTCTTAGCTCTGGCCTGGCTTGTGCTCGTGCTGCAACAAGTGCTCTGCAGGCTATTTGACACTCATGGGCTCTGTTAGTTCTGTGTTGAAAAACATCCTCATGTGTGCTTTCCAACCTGAATCAAAGATGAATGTTCTCTGTGGCTCGTTTCCATTTCAATGGAGCAGTGACTTCCATTTGTCATTTAATGACCCTGCTACTCTTGCTGCATGGTCAGAGGAGAGAGAGGTTAAGAGGTCTGCAAGGGATGGCGGTAATTTGAGTCAAGCCTCTCAGTGTTTTTTAAGAGAGCAAATCATATATCCAAACAGGATGCTTTTGAGCTGCCTCCCAACTGTGTACAATGACTTCTTCCAGTCAGTAGCTGCTGGCATAAGATTGCTAAATGGTACCCAATTTCTATAAGCCCACTTTCTCTACAGTCTCAGTGTTGGCAGACAGTTTGAAGAACTACAGATAATATGTAGCTAAAAAGAACCTATAATGGTGTGAGTTGCTGTAAAAATTTTATTACAAGTTTGAGATGGTTGCATTACTCATTAATGACATTTCCTAGGCCAGTAGCAGGAAAACTTTTACAGCCCTTCACATCATCATATAGCGTCTGTCCCCACAGGTTCTTAAGACAAGTATTAAAATCCAGTAAAGCCAGATTTTTTGTCATTCTTTTCTCTTGTTCATTTCTTAAATATTTTGGAGTTCTTACTTATACCAGTCAAGGGATGGTCACAACTGTAGTATGGAGTTATTTCTCAAAATGATGAATGCAATGGACATTTTATGGGAAATAAAGATGTTCCTCATGCTTTTGATGGGAAAATAGACAGTAACATAAGTAAATCTTGACTGAAAATAAGAGCTTCTCTCTTTCTGAACAGACTTTGAAATAAGTCATGTGAAGTACCTTTTTAAGTGTGGCTTTCTTCTCCCCATTCAAATGAATCGTAAGTTTATTGACACGGTTCAACTTTTACATTCTTCATTCCTCCCCATCACCTCTCATAGTAAATAAGAGGACAATATAACTGTTCAGGGAAAACGTTAACAATTTAAAGGCTTTGCAATGCAGATATTGTGAAGGGAGGGGACTTCTTTCTAGCAGAGTGATAAATATTAAAATTGGATTAGGAAGGCAGACTGATAGTGCTTCACTTCACACCTCCTGCAGACCACAACATTTTATCCAATTTGCTCTCATCACCAACTCCGTTTATAAATGAAGAAGCCACATACCTCAATATTTATAGGTTAGAGCTGCAGGTCTATTTAGGGACGTTATGAATACTGTAAATCAAGTCATACCATAAACAATGAAGGAGACCAATGGTATAACAGTAAAACCAGAGATAATTTATTGCCAGGTAGAAAAAAATATTTTAGATTAGTTTTTTCTCTTACCCAAAATGGATATGTTGAGAGGGCAAGAGAAGTATAATTAACATTCTCAGATGAAGCAGACCCTTCTGTGGGCAGCCAGAGATGAGATGAACCATTGGTGTGATTCATTTTGACCATTTTTTTTCCTGTCTATCTGGTAAACCTGCCCTGGAAATAAGTGCAATTCCATCCAGCTTTGCTAGAGGACATGGAAGGAAAGCAGAGACAAAAGAGCAGAGTGCCAAACACTCGTGGGCTACAGCGTAGCCCTTTTGGGACAGTTTCTTGCAAGTCCTGTAGCAGATGACTATGATCTCCTGTTTTAGGCCATTCAGTTTTGCTCCAGCACTTCCCAGATTCATCTATCAACTGCAGCAAAAGGGCTGGTGTAATATCGGTGTTTCCCTGAACTGTGTGCACCTGCATGCTCTGAGCTACAATCACTGACAGTAACATGAACTACTTGACTGGGAGGAAATTTCACAAGCCAAAGTGGTCTGATCGATACCTGCCTTTCCAGACAGGAGTTTGCGGAGAAAGGGGACCAGCTGACTTCAGACGTCTCCTGAAAACTCCTTGTCCTGATTTCAGCTGGGACAAAGTTAATTTTCTTCCTAGTAGCTGGTTTGGATGTGGTTTTGGTTGTTGCAGTATTTTGGATTTAGTATGAGAATAATGTTGGTAACACACTGACATTTTAGTTGTTGCTGAGCAGTGCCTATACTAAGTTGAGGACTTTTCAGCTTCTCACACCACCCTGCCAGCAAGGAGGCTGGGAGTGCACAAGAAGCTGGGAGGGGACACAGCCAGGACAGCTGACCCCAACTTGCCAAAGGGATATTCCATATGTCGTTAACGCTAAGCAATAAAACCGGGGGGAGTTGGCCAGGGGGCAGCAGCCACTGCTGGGGGCCTGGCTGGGAGTCAGTCGGTGGATGGTTAGCATTGCATTGTGCCTCACTTGTTTTATTTTTTATTATTATTATTATTATTATTATTATTATTAGCCCCTCTTTTTCTGTACTATTAAACTGTCTTTATCTCAGCCCACGAGTTTTACCTTTTTTCCAGTTCTCTCCCCCATCCCACTGGGGGAAAGTGAGTGAGCAGCTGTGTGGTGTTTAGTTGCTGCTGGGTTAAACCACAACACCCCTTTTCAAAGCTCCTTTGGAGGAAAGAACTCTCTGCAACAACACGGCGGGTGCCTGAAGGAGGAAGAATAGCAGATTTTTTGCTTGCAACAGCCTTTGTCAAGTTGACATAAACACGTATAAAGGCAAGCACCTGACCCGGGTGTTTTTGTTTGAAGTAAAATGCTAAAGCAATAACCTTGATTATAAATTGCGCTGCTTGGACTTCTGGGACACTTTTATTGCTAGGGGCCCTTTGAATTCAGTACTGCTCTTAACCCTGATTTCATGTTTGACTTCCTATGCAGCACTCCCTGCTGGTATGAAGTGGTAGCAAGCACAGCTATATGGTACTTTATCCCAGACATAGCATCATCCCCAAATCTTCCTATCACTTCATGAGCCTTCGTGGATAGCCAGGTGGTAACATACCCGTGTCTCGCTGACAACTATAGAAATGTGAGGGCCTTGGGAATCCCATCATTGTTTTTGTAGCAGTATTTTATATTTTTAGAACTGAGCCTGCTTTTATTTTTTTGTTTTTTTTTATTTTTTTTTTTAGTTGTCATGGTCAAGGTAGTGCTTATATCACCCCAGAGAGCAATAGTTCTTGTAGTTAGAAACCTACCATGCCTGGGAAGGGTAAAAACTGAAACTTTGCTTCTGTATTATTTGTTCAAAAGTAGTTCATGTTGGTGGGTTCGAACTTTACATTTTTGAATACTAACTGCTGCTGGCCATGATGTTTCAGAGCATGTTGAGGTCTGAGAACATTTGAACATCAGATTTATTTATTGAATGGCAAAGCCAGGCTGGAGGTTGTCATCCTAACTGGTCACAGTAGAATCATGAGACATTGTGGCTTTCAAAAGGAAACTCAAAGTTGGTGAAGTTTAGCTAAACGTGTGCAAGTAGGGTGTGTTCTGTCTTTGTTTAAATAAGCAATGTATTGAGCATTAAATATGAGGTACTGAGTGGCTTTTAAGGAAGAGAGTCCTCTGTTTCCAAAGCAGAGCATGAATTTCATAGCTAATTATGTGTTACTTATAGAAAGACCCCTTAAATTTAAATTCATGTCTGGCTAAAAGTGGAAATCGTTTATGTTTGTGAAATACAACTTTTCAATTACAACTGCTGTGTGGTTATAGCAGAACTTTGCTTTGAGTACTCAGCCACCACATTTGAGAGATCCTTGAACTCTGTTGCAGACCTTGTCAGCATTGAGCCAAAAAATATACCAGAAGCTATTGAAAGTTTCATTCTTTATTCTTAGTATATTCTTGCATTCCTTGGGCACAGAGCTGTATTTTGAATATATTGGGCTTTGAGTATCTGTGTATATTAATGTAAACTTGAAGGTGCAAACAAAGTGGAAAATGAAATGTTTAGGGTGACACAAGGCAAAACTAACAAACATTAAGTAAAAGAAGAGGCAAGACAAATCAAAATTTTCAGCAGTGAGTTCTCCTAAACCGCAGAATTTTCTCCCAAGTGAATCTGGAATGAGAGCACACTACTGAAGGCATCCAAAACTAGGCTGGACCTCTGTATATCAATGCCATAGTGTCTCAAATGTACCTGAAAAAGCAGTCCAGGTAATTCTCTTCTGTGGGTACTGTTAATCTACAAAGAAGGAATTGTCTGAATATTAGACCTCTGATACCAAAACTGGAAGCTATTTCTGGCAGGAACTGGAAGCTATTATTCGCCAGTTAAGGGCAGTTGATACTAAGACTAAGTGTTGATGATCTCCATAAACAATCTGAGCCCTGTGAAGGAGTGGACACTCACTGAGCTAGCAAATGACACCACGCTGGGGGGAGAGATTGATGTGCTGGTGGGTAGAGTTGCCATTCACAAGAACCTCAACAGGGTGGAAGAATGCACTGAAAGAAGCCAAATTAACAAATCAAAAAATTAAAATACAAAATCCTGCACCTGGGACAGGAAACCTCCATGCAACATTGCAGGCAGGGGATGAGGGACTAGGGAGCAGCTTTGACCAAAAAGATGCAGGGGAACCTGGTATACAGCAGGCTGAACATGAGTCAGCATCGTGGTGGTGAAGACTACCAGCCAGGGCTGTTTTAGCAAGAATTTAGACAGCAAGTGTTTATTCCCTTCTACTTGGCATCTGTGAGGGTGTATGGGTGATACTGTGTCCAGCTTTTGGCTTCTCCATGCAGGAAGGACATCAATAAGCAGAAGTGAATGTATGGAGGACCACTGTGATGGCTGGGGAGCACAGGATGAGCAGAGGGACACTGAGGAGCCTTGGCTTGGTCAGCCTGGAAATAAGAAGGCAAAAAGAGGACCCTAACTGCTTTCCTTTACTCTGTAATGGGGGCTTGTAGGAAAAGAGAGATGGATGCTTTCCAAAGGTGCAAGGACAAGTGGTGGTGGTCACAAGTTGCGGTAAGGGAAACTTCACTTGGATACAAAGGAAAAAAATTCTTCCCCTGAGTGCGATTCAGCACTGCACAAGGTTGTCTCAGGATGTCATGGAACAGCTTGGAGACGTTCAGCACTTGGTGGGAGAAGGCACGGAGCCACCTCACCTAATTTCAAGCCAGTCAATAGAAGAATTTATAAATACACTTGAAATAATGGTAGTCTAAGGAAGATGGATAAGGAGATTTTATCCTCTTGGTCTCGTAACAAAAAGAAGGACTGCCAATGAAATAAAAGGTGGTAAACTCAAAACTGATAAAAGCAGAGTTTTTTCCTGCATTATGAATTATTAGATAAAACAGTGAAGTTACAGTTTTAAAGGATTGATACAGATGTCTGGAGAGTTGCAGGGAAAAGTAGAATAAGAAGAGCTTTGTTAGTTACAGTGCCAGAAAAGGGAGATCGGAAGAAAGACAGAACTCCACATTTTGGTTTTAAAGAAGTTCTAAACATCTGCAACTCACATGAAGTACACATCAGGGCAACTTAGTCCTCTGTTGTCTGCTGTGGAATGTTTTCAGCAGTCCCAGACAGGAATGTATGTTTTAGGAAATCCAAAGCAATCCCTTCCAAAGCAATAGAAAAGCGCACACAAGTTCTTATAAAATAGGATCAAGCTTTCCCTGCAGAAAGACATGATATTCAAATCTGTGGGGTGTACAACAAACTAAAAGTATTAACAAAGACATTGTCAAGTAACAAGCAAAGAAGTTTTCTCTCCTTACAGCTAACAACCATGCTCAGAATTTTCCTTTTTCCATTAAATAATTGCTTAATCAGAAAGGACTGAAGCCCCTCTGTTCCTCTTAAAGCCATCCTGAGATCATAAACCTTTGCTTGGAAATATGAACACAGGTGTTGCTGAACTACATCAAAATGTCATGTACTACTTGCAAACATGGCTAGCAGTGATGACTGAGTATATGTCAGAATAAGTTTTGCCTTTCCCAAAATGAAATGAGTACCTTCTCCTCTGAGAAATGCTTCTGCTGACTCCACCTGAGCTCTGGACCCTGGGTGTGCTTCCTCGTTCCGGATGGGGTTTCCTGATCCTAGGACGTGGGGATAAGATTTGTGTCCTTGAAGCTCCCCAGGGATTTTTGAGCTCAAGTTTTCATTAGGTGGAGCCCAGGTGTGGGGGCAAGGAAGGACAGGAGCATGGTCCCACAGGTCCCCTAGTCTTCAGAACTCCCCAAGACCACCACCAAGGGAGCACCCCGTGGCGCATATTTGTCCCAGAGGTAAGAGCAGACACTGTGAATTATTCCTTCCTCCAATATAAAAATATTGTAATTATTACTCAGTTTAGCAGGGAATTTAAACACAACAAATTTATGTATGCATTTACATCTGAAGAGAGCATGAGAAGAATTTAAATGTAGACTAAGGCCATTCGGACAATTGATGTACCTTTGCATACATGGACATTTCTTCATTTCTGTGTGTGCAAAGAACTGTATGAAAGAAGCAGCAAAACAGAAGACATTAACAAGTGACTTGATTAAAAATCGCAGACTATTAAAGGCTGACAGGTCAAAGGGCTAGATTCCAGGTATATCTGAACAAGAAGGCAGCGAGTTTTGTTCTACTGATGTGCAGTAGGCAAACTAAACAAAAGGCAAACTAAAAAATGAAGTCGGGCAGGCATTAGATCTACAGCACTGATGTTCGTAACTGGCCTCATGACGAAACACCACAAAATCTTATTGAATTTCATGACGCTTTCAAAAATTCTATCATTATCTGTTTATTGGCCTCAGTTAAAGGCCTCAGCAGAACAGTTCTGGCCTGCTTGGCACAATTCTACTGCAGATTATAGAAAAAACAAAATTATAAGGAGCAGTAAGTATGCAAGCTAATATAAAAGCTAGGAGATTTAAAACTTACTAAAATAGTGCAATAAACTTCTTGCAGGATTTCTTATGCTTCTTGTTGCATCAGCTCTCTGAAATGGTGTCTGAACTAGTTAAATTAAAAATGACAGAATTCAAAACACCTCAAGACTCACGTTGGTATTCGGACCTTTTGCTCTGATGTTTGGACATACTGCACTGTTCTAATGAGCTCTCTAACAGCAATTTCCACACTTTAGGAAGGGGAGCACTTCACAAGAAACAGGCAAGAAGTTTGCCTATGCACTTATGAAGTATTGCAAACGTGTCTGGAAATTAATCTATGGACTCTCCCATCTCCCCCACAGATGATGTCTGTCCAGTCATACTACAGCCTTGAAACCACTTCCTTTAGATTTGCCACATACTTCACCTGAATGAATATGCCTTTTCGTAACTCGTGACTCATTCGTTTCCCATACGTATTGTTTTTAAAATATTAATTTCAGGAAAACACATAGCATTACTTCAAGCAGAACAACATTTCTCTGATTTTTCTATTAGTGAAGGACTCTATAGTAACAATCTTGGTTCTGCTGAAAGACATGGCAATATACCAGTTAATTTTATAGCAATTTCTTCGGCTATTTTGCTTAATAGTCATGCAGAATTCTTACACTTCTAGTTGCTTTTGCCCACAAACACTGTAATCTAGCATACACTTGTTTCACTTCTGTCATGTCCCCATTTGACCCTTATTGGTAGCCTTTTGATTCTCATTGACTTATGAGACTTTTGATAAACTTCCAGATGCCAAAGCTTCCCACTTTTTACTGAAGATGCTCTTATTTTTACAGTCCTTGCCCTTGTGGTGAGCATTCCCTGGAGGGGGGTGTTTCGGGCGATTGTAAGGCTCAACATTAGAACATGTAAATGTTTAAATTATGGCTTGCAGATCAATGACAAGAAATAGGACATCTATTTCTGGTAACACTGTAGATTTATAGTTATGAGTCAAGGCTAATGCAAGGTGAACTCCTCCCTTTATGATCACTGCCACAAATGCATTAGCTCATCTGTGAATTTAAAAATCGACCTCCAGACAGTTAGTTGGCAATTTGGCACCTTGCTTTGATTGTATACAATTTAACAAAAGAACATCCAGCACTAATTCAACAGTAATATTGCTTCTGCCTTTCAGGAATGATTTATTCATTTGGATATGATGTCCAAATTACGTCTTCTTAAGAAGGGGGCTTTACTTTATTTGTTTGCAGTTTATTGTACTCCTTCTCAAGGACATGACAAAAGTGAAATTGTTGCTACTGATTATTAGGTTGAACGTAAGTATGTCCTGGGTGATGACCCTTTGTACAGAAAACCCAAGGGGCGGACAGGTGGGTGGGAGGGCAGTTGTTGCACCACGCTTTATGGCTTTTTACAACCTACCTCATCTGGAAACTACTGTCCCAGCTGTCATCTGCATAAAACAGACAGAGGTCTTGAACCCCAGCGCTGCAGACCCAGAAGGATTCACTAGATCTTTATGCTGCCTCATCCTTGCAGCTGCAGCATGAGCATCTCAGCACTTCCCAGGCATCACTGGGCAATGGGCTTCACCTTGCCTGTGCTGAGCTCCCTGTCAGTGCCATAACCACAGTCTTGGGCTATTGTAGTGTTACGGCTGACATTCACCAGTAAAACGGGTTTGGGTTTGTCTAACCCCTTTGGTAAGCAGCTGCCCCAGCTACACTGATGTACAGAAATGTATGCAACATTTTGTACAGCAGATCCGATTCTTACCCTCATCATAGAGGAACAGGCTTTCCTTTCCTCACTGTTGCCTGCAAGGATGATGTGATGCATGACTTATTACTTGCAATGTTTTTACTGCCAGGGGCATAACTAGGAATTTAGACAGTGGGTCATTGCACTTATATTTTCTCATTAACAATATGCTTATTGTTATTTTTAAATCAAGTAGTATAAGTAAGTATTTAGGTGTCAGAGAATCCCTACTTTATTGATATTTCAGGTGAATTGTCTCCTTAGTTATTAACTGTCTGCTTGACTTTCTCTTTCTGGATGGGATTTTCACTGGATTTAGCCACTTGGTGCCTAGATCTTGTGGAAATTCATGCCTGGCTGGTTATTTCCACTAGGACTGTCTTGGTTTTGGGCACCCAAGTATGAGCTAACTTTCATTCTTACCATGCGTTGTAGCCATAGCCCTGCTAGATCCACTGTGGAGGGCATTTCAAAAGGATATTCTCCCAAGAAGGTGGTTACCTGCCCTACTAAGGAGGTCGTGCAGCTGTAGGTCTAAGATGTAAACATCTCTGTAACTATGGATCTCACATCTACTCAGTGGGTGCTCCGGTTTCCCAGTATAGTGTGTTGGGTCTGCATAGACATCTGGACTTGAAACAACCACCTGTGACTGCAGGTATACTTCACGAGAAAGGATATCTTCTTGGACTTAGTTCTCTCTCTTTGTTTCCAGGTCAGGCAGATAAGTAGCCCTAGCAGTGAAAAAAAACCCCACAGGTTATCATTGCTATTTGACCAAAGCAAATAACTGTCAGTGCTGGATGATAAAAGGTGGTCAAGCAGGTATGCTGTCATTTAATCACAGGCAGTGCTATGGTTTCCAGAATAATAGCAAACAGTACTCCAGAGGTCTGCTGGGTCTATTACTGTGACACACGACTTGAGAGCCCAAGCCATAAATATGTCAACTAGACACATTTATGCTCATTAAGTAAGCTTTGATCAATCAAAGAGGGGAGTTAACAGGCATCGGTGTAATACAGCTGATGCCTCATGTTTTAATGTCTCACAATGCTAAAGGGATCCAGCAATCTGCTATTTACAGTGTGAGTGATCCGAGGCGTTCCTTCCACTGACTTCCACGGACAACCAGTGGGGTGTCTGTGCCCACTGGCATTTCATTCGGGCTCATTAAGCATTTGATGGGAGGCTAGCTGGCAAGACAGTTTAGCTACCAACTCAGCTGGATAACTAAACTAACAGTTGCAGAGCGGTGATGGATAGTGTTTGGCCGGAAGACTAACAAGATATCACTGCTCACACACCTCTTTGAATGTCAGTCTGCTCAATGATGCTCTTATTAGAGGGAAAACTGAACACGGCAAGAGTTTCAGACTGGAGCAGACTGATGTTTCTGCTGGTTCCATAGGGCTGGTGCCGGTAACTAGCGAGAGGACATATGAGAGGATGCTGCACCTGGGACAGCAAGACAATTCCCCTCCTGGAATTGCACTGTTGCTGTACGTGTTTTTTTTCCCCAATGGCTGCATGTGAATGGAGAAAACCAAGAATGTTTTCACACAGGAACACTTTTGTTTCCACGGTGCATTGACTAGCTCCTTTACCACCAAAGCTGCTTACGTGGCAAGGTAGAGAAGAGTCCCATAAGGATAGTGATGATGTTTCACTTGAATGAGCTGTAAGACAGATTCACATCACAGGTAATGACACCAACAGATTTCATGATAGCAAAAGTTTCAGAGATGGGTCATTGTAATTTATTTATTTTTTTTCTTTGAGGGAGAGGATTGGTGCAGGGCTCTCTCTTTCCTTGTCTTTCTCTCTCTTTTTCTCACTAATTTTAAATCTTTTCCTTTGCCAAAAATCCTGGAGGATCCTTCTCTTTCCCCTTTCCACTCCCTGCCATTTCTCAGGATATCCTCTTTTAGGCTATAGCCTTCCAGTATCTGTAGCCATCCAGTATTCAAAGCCTTCCCCATTCCATAACCTACACAATAAATCTGCATTGCTCAAAACTTGACTGGGAATATGTGAGAGAGTGTCAGACTGTGGCTCACCTTGAACCCACTTTTTTACTTTAGCTAGGAATGTTTTAAACTACTTACTTACATTTCCGCCTACATAAAAATTCTTCTAAGCCATTGTACAACAGAAGATGGGGAACTTGGATGCAAAAGCTTTGTAGCAGATGTGCGTTTGTGACACCCTGCCTTTGCCTTACAGTTCTACCAGCAAAAAGTAGAAAATGGACCAATATTATCAGCAACTCCACAAATATTAAGGAATTAATATCATGATTGCCTCTTCAACTGTTTTAAAGCTAAGACCAGTGTGAAAGAAAAAAACTCAATACAGTATTTCCATCTTTACTTTTCCTGCAGATGTCTCTTCATTCTCACACATTTTTCAGCTTTGTATCGACAATGCCGCTTCTGCGGCCGCAGGCCTTGTGCCAGGCACAAAGGCGGCATCTCTGTCCAGTCCGGCTCCTGAGGCAGGCCTTTCTCCTGGGTCCCTCTCTTGAACAGCTTGTGAGACTTCTATATGATATCACACTGAGCTTCTTCCTTGCCTTTGGGAGCCACAGTAGCTACTATGAAGGTCTTTGGGTTCTCAAAAGCATGAAAAGAGTGAGGGCAGTACAGAGAACTCTTTCTCAGAGAAAAGGGAGATTTGAGAATGAAATCCCAGGCTGGACTACGGAGTTTGGAAGTGTAAGAGTTTGTCAAGTTTATTATTGATTTTGTGCCCTGAAGCCCAAACAAATGAAAAATTCCCTTCTCCGAAACTTGTTGGGAAGGACCTTGAACTGATTTCAGGACTGGTTCCCTAAATTATAATAGAATCATAGACTCATAGAATGTCTTGGATTGGAAGGGACCTTTAAAGGTCATCTAGTCGAACCCTTCTGAATAACTTCATGGTAAGGGTATTCTAGGGATAATTCCACCTCTGAGGGATTCGCCATGTGCCAACAATAATCTGGATTTCCTAGAATACAGCTTCTGTGTTAAAAGCAAACTGTAATGCTGAAAGCATTTATTTTCTACAAATTTAGTTCCATTTTGCCTACTTGGCATGGATGTTAAATGTCCAGCCTCCATAATTAAGCATTTATTAGAAATACAATTGAGTTATTTTAACTTAGAAAGGGATTTAGTAGACTATAAAAATTACTCTTCTAAAGCAGGGCCAAACATGACACTGTCTTTCATACTCAGGTAAAACTCCTGCTGAAATGAAAGGGAGTTTTACTTGTGTAGGGACTACAGAGTATGCTCAGGCTCTGGCAAAATGTCAGCATTGCTGGGCTGCTGGTTTAAAAAGAATGACCTGTCTGAAAGGGAAGTAAAGGTGAACTCCCCAAGCCCCCACCTTATGTGGGATGCAAGAAGACTGTGCTGGATAATACTCTTCTCACAATGTTTTAGTTTTTATCATAAGGTAATTCATCAAATAGTAGTTTGTTATTAAATGATTTGACTCTTATTTCACTGGGGACTGCACTAATTTATAAATTGTAGCAGGTGCGTTTTTGGATTTGCACAGCTGCTACCACGCATTATATTTGAAAAGCCTCTGGCAGAAATGACACCAGTGTGTTTTTCTTCCTAAGAGCACTAGGTAGACAAAACTAAAGTTTATGTTTTGAGGAAAATGTGCTAAAAAATCTTTTCACCCTCTCTTTTATTCATTCTTTTGTATTCGGCCGTTGGTTCACTCTGAACATCACAGCCACATCTGACAGTCTTGGTGGTCTTGTCAGCACAATACATTTGGTAATCTCACCACTATTTGCAAGTAATGTTTATTGTAAAAAGCTGCATTGGAGTAACAGCAGAAGTTGAATCTATTTCATGGATCACGAGGCTGAAATACAGAGAGCATTAGAATTACCCTTTTAATGACTCTCCTCACTGCGCTGCTTGGACTGAGACCTCTCATGTTGGAAGTCTTGCTGTACGAAGAGGACTGGAACACAGAGGAGTCAAACCCCTTCTTACATAAGGAGGAGAAATGTTATGTCACATGTCATAATTTTGGTAGGTAAGTTCACTGTCCTCCCATAGCTTCCTTTTCTTGCCTGCCATCTGTGGATGTGCTTATAATACATACGTGGACAAAACTGTTATCAGAAAATATATCTAGATATTACTGCCCTTTAATCCTAGCAGGCTGCACTGCTATAAAATCAAATGTCTGTCTAATCAACTGAAACAAATTAAATAGCAGTTTTTTAAATGTATTGATTCAGCTTTACAGTTCTCCCACTTTTGTAAGAGGATAATGCTAAGCTTGACTTTTTATAGAACTGCAGAAAAAAAGTGCTTCCAAGCGGTATAATTAAGTCAAAATAAGAAAATCCAGCTAAACCTTTTGTTCACTTTCAGAAGGCCAGAGGTGCAAGTATAGATGAAGAAGAGCATTTTCTTCTCCGTCAGGAAGCTTCATACTTGGAGTTCCCTCCACTGTTTTAAATCAAAGTTCATTGTAAAATGTGATTAGGTAGAGCCTGAAGATGGCACAACGGTTGAGACATTTTTAAGCCTGTTTTCTTTAGAACGAAAATGCATCTTCATCTTGATCGCAGCTGTCGTTTCTTGGGAAGTAACTAACGAGGGATACTGCCATCTAGCAGAGGGAACAGGGCCTGATCGAGCAAAATTTCACTTTAGACCCCTGACATTTGACAAAGCCAGGACACCCTCTGGCTGCAGTACAGGTTTGCTGGTTTGACAGGTCAGCACTGCAGAGGGCTCACCAGTGGAAGAGTGCTTACAACTTCTATGGAAATGTGTGTTATTGCCTTAAAACTGGAGCCAATAGATAGGGGGAGGCTGTGCAGCTTCAGTGCAGAGGATGAGCGCTACTTGCTAGCTTGTGTAGACAGGGGAGCTCTGATGATGGTGGTGCAATAAAATATGCAGCTTGCATAGGGTGTCAGCAGAGCGGCAACAGGCACGGGATGGCTTAATAGATCTATTCTCCCCTCACTCTAATAAAGTTTTGCTTCATTATAAGTGAAAGCAGCTCTGTGATTCTTGACTCTGACTGACTTCGTGACTTTCTTTCCAAAGAGATTATGTTCTAAAATAGCAAAATCCAAAGAGAAACATTAAAGTGCAAATCCCCACAATTTTCAGTTTCAGAAATATATATAAAATGTAAATATACAATACATATTAAATAATATACAATATAGTATAATACATAGCATAATATATATTCTATTATATGATGTATAATATATATAATTTATCACATATCGTGCTCCTTATATCATATTTCCTATATTATATGATATATGCTATATATTACATTTCTACACGCTAAAAGGAATCCTTCAGAAAACTTAAGGACCAGACTCAACAAGGAAAGAACCAACTGAAGTTATTTTATCTAATATTTCCTTTAAGTGAGAAATGCTAGGAAGAGCCGATTTGGTTTGCAAAGAAAAACTTGCAGAAAGGATTAGAAAAAGCAAAACAAACAAACAAACAAAAAAAAACCAAACAAAAAACCCCAAAAAGCCCATAGCAAAGAATTTCTTGTAGGAAAGAAAACCTTGTAGCAAAGTTATATGGTAAAGACAGGGTGACATTCTAGCCAAGGGTGTTTATGCGGAGCATGTCTTGTGGGTGTGGGCGTGTGAGTGACAGACGGAGCACCTGGGCATCCATCTCTCCCTCTGCCTCCAAATTCACGTGCCCGTGGGAAGGGGCTGCAGTCATGGTGTTCCTTCTACTGCTCATGGAGAAAAGCTGGTTTCCCTAAAGGTGAGTTTAAGCAAAAGCATGATATAGGTGGTGTAAAAAGCCTATTTCTCCCCCCTGGAGAGGACTGAACCCGTGCACACCTGAAAGCAAAGGCACTTTTGCAGCCACACGCTTCCCCAGCACGCTTCACAAACTCCTGTTTGGTGCTGCGGTTCAACACAGCTGGAGAGTTAGGTGCTAAAACAGGGGCTTCACAGGAAAATGCAATGCAGAGAGTGCCTGGTGTGCTGAGGAGAAGTAAGAAACCTGCATCAGACCCGCTGGGCTACAAGAACAAACCTCATGCTGCTTGAGATGCAGAGTGTCAAACCTCTTCTGCAGCTAGGTACTTAAAGCTATTCCTTATAAAGTACAAGAGAGGTCAAACCTTTGTTCTAAAAGCCCTGACAATGCTGGAGAATATTAAAATTTCCTTCATACCTTTTAAAATGTAAGATTTCCTTTTTACCGATTCCTTTTTAAATCAACATTTACTGGATATTGGAGATTTTAGTCCAAATTCAGTCCGTGCTTGAAGGGAGATGGATGTTTCAAGGAATGCCCCAGCTTCTATCTACTAGTGCTGTGTAGGCTAAAGGGACTCTTTTCTTTTTTTAAGCTTGTCTGATTTATACTATGTACTTACACACTCATTAGAGTGAAGCCCAGGACACAAGTCCTCCACCATACCAGACTGCTTTAACAATTAGCTTGTCGAGGCATCTCCTTGTTCTCACTTGATAATGCCAGTGATTAATTTTGTATGGTAGTGGAGGAGCTGTAATGGGCAAGACACACACATACACACACACACACACACGTGTGGACCTTCCGGTGCCACCAGTCACCAGCTGGCAGAGCCCCAGCTCTCTCCAGGGTCCACCCTGACACCCAGGTCTCGAGCCCCTCACCTCCTCACCAGCCTGTACTTGCCCGTGGTTGCCCCCGACACCCCACACGCACCCATCTCTCTGGTGCTGGCCCTGGCCCTGCAGCAGGTGGGCGCTCAGCCCTCCCTTGTGTGGGCACAGGGTCTGTGTCCCTCTCCCAGGCAAACCATCAGAAACAGAGTTTAATGAGGAGACAGGAGAGGCTGCACTGGCTGGAACAGGCCTGGTCACACACATGGACTGACCAGCACCTGCTTACATGTCACTGGCCCCTTTTATCCCATTTTACCTCTCTTTTCTCACACTTGTTCTTCCCCAGTACCCCACGATCCCTCCCTTTCACCACCTTTGTTCCCTCCTCTAAACATCCCATTCAAAATGCTCTTCCCCAATACAAAGTCTTGTGCCTGTAGGCAGTCACCCCACATCTGTCAAGTGACCTGGCCAGAGCCCTCCCATGGATTCATCTTGATGGGTCTCACCCAGCCCATGCGGTGTCTTCTCCCAGTGATGCTCCAGAGGGGCCATGGCAGCAGACTCAGCTGGCCCCCGTGGGCTTAATGGGGCTCGTCCACACACCCTTGAGCCTCCCTGCTCCTTTTGCAAGTCTTTTTTTATTACACAACCTAACAAACTTTTGAGTAGACCCAGTAGACCGTGGAAGCATGCCATGGCCATGTTTGTTTTGGGAGGTCCTCAAGGAGCTGCATGCCTCATTAATCTGCTCTCTGGAAGCAGGCAAGCGGGGACCTGGGGCTGAGACCCCTTCCAGTAGTGGGGAACATTTTGTACATGCCAGTCATACATAGACGTTTGAGTTAGATCCTAGGAAGCAGTTAAGCCCACTATGGTTTTCCTGGGGGATCTAGAGCAGTTTGGGATCCCTCTGGGCACAGGAATGGGAGAAGTTCCTCCTTAGCCAGAAGGGCGCATGGGAACATGGTGGACTGCCAGAGGAAGAAAACGATGCTCCAGAAGAAGGCAGTAAAAGCACTGAAAAAAAGCATGTTTTTTTTGTATAACTGAGAGAAAAAAAAAAGTCCTCGGGCATTGCGAAAGCCTGCTATCAGGAGGCAGGTTTTGATAACCTTTCAGTATTGATTAATCAGTTGCTGTGTTCATTTGAAACAAAGCCTACGGCTTATTTAGGAAGTGGCAACATTGCAGCTTAGTAGTGTCCAAAATACCATATCGCTATCAAGGCTAATTTAACACTGATGAGATCAATAGAGTTCCTAGGGCTAGGAGTAGATGAGAAACATGGCTCATTACATGCTGCTCTAGCTCTCCCTGGGAAAGAGGAAAAACATGCAGTAGGGTGAGAGAAAAGGGACTTGGAAACTATGGAGTTCTGAAAATCAGGCAGGTACTTTTGGCTTGCTCCAGTGAGTCACCTGAAGTGACACATCTGAAACGGCATCAGAAAACTGGGAGAGGTTCCTTTCTATATCCGACTTGATTAGCTGCACCCCTTGACCAGGACATCCTTTTTAGGCTATTGTTGTCCATGCTTGGTTGCTTTCCCTTCTCTCTCTTCCTTTCTTTTTATTTAAGCCCGCAAACATACAAAACCCAAGTTTTCTATACAAAGGTAGGTCTCTACGCAATCCCATAATCTTTAATGGTACCAACATAAGCATCAGGTTTACACATAACTTCTTGTGGATATTGTCTGGTAAATATTGCCTCCTGGTATGAAGTTTTAGAGTTAGACACAAAAAAGCACCTGCAGTCTTGAAAGAGGGGTGGGATGATGTTCACAAAACGCAGTGCAGCCCAGCCCCTGGATGGCATGTCACTCGTGCCTGTGCTCTGCAAGGGGAGAGACGGAGATGCCAGAAGAAGTACAAACAGCAAGCTTTCTGTAGCAGGCCTGCAGTCATCGCGATCAGAGGGCAGTAGCCAATGGGAAACACTACAGAAAAAGATGAAATCCTGGTCCTCTCTGGGAGTTAGGTGTCTTTGCTTGCCCTGGATGGAAAGCTCAGATCCCAGAAGTCAATAGCTGTATTCTTTTGTTCAAAGGACTGCATGGGGTGAAGGGAGAGTGTGTGGCTGATTCCCTTGTTTTTTCACAGTTTTAATATATCGCTTTAATAATCGAACTAGCAATCTGTATAGCAGACTAATAGAGTGCTCAGCAAGAAAATGGGAGCAATCAATTCCCTTTCCTCCCTGCCTGGAAGAGTTCAGCTTCATGTCCCAGCAGCGAAGCCAACCAACAGCCACAGCATCACACTCCTGCACGTCCTTTCTTCCTCCAGTCTCGAATTTTTTCTTGCAAGTGGCACCACTACAATAAGAGAGGTTGGCAATGGTTCTTCCTTCTGTCTCCACCTCTAGTACCATCCAAGAATAACCCATGTAGTCTCTACCCCTTCTTGCAATCACTAGGCTCTGTGACGTTTTGAAGGCTAAAGTTGAGTTGAATTCTAGTACCTTCTAGGTTAGATGTGCAAAGATGATCAGGACAGCCTAGGTCTTTTGGTCTGTATGAGAGGATGCTGGCGCTTCCTGTGCAGGTCCGAGGGTAAGATAAGTTGACTGCAAAGCATTGAAGGGATTCACACGGCCAGATTACTCCCTTCTGAGTTGCAGGTTCATACCCAGTCTGTCATTGCAGTGATGAAGAGGGAACTTCAGATGGAGGATGATTGATTTATTTGGGAAGTGTTTATTTATGCATTCCTATCTGGCACATACATACATCACCGACAGTCATATTTCATGGTGATGGGAAAGACACTGTGTGTAATTATCTTAGCCAGACAGTCATTTCCTCCTTTTAGAGAAAAGATGAAGAGTTCTGAAGTCAAAAGCATGGCAGGCTCTCCTTCCCAGAAGCACTACTCCTTTCCATGGTAAAAATTTATGTAGTTCATGTAAGAATCTTCCTGTTTGAGAAAGCTAGCTGGAAAAAGCATTTGGATTGCATTTCGTTTTCAATGACCAAACACTCTAGTATGTGATGGTGGCAGTTCCAGGCAATATAATATGTAATTTTTGTACTTTGTTAGAGATAGTCTGTTTAAGAAAATGTTTTAACCATCCCATTTAACTTCTCAGCAACGTCACGCACTGACACAGAGGTGTCCTCTGGATCTTTTCTCACAAGTCAGATCTACCGGGCTGGAGATGGGCACAGCACCAGGTCTTTGCCTCGCCCATTAACCCTTGTCTCCCCACTCTTCCCAAAAACTTTGGAGTTGCAGTGGAAGTTGTGATTGTTCCTCCCATAGCCACCTCATGCCAAAGCAGCCCCACAGTCTCTGAAGCTCTGGGGCAGAGCCCCACATCAGCATCAGGGAAGTTGCCCCTGGCTGAATCATGCCAGGGGTGGCCAACTGCTGTGTGCCAGCCCGTGCTCCCAGTGATGCTGCCCTACCGCCTGTCAACCCACAGGATCCCTCCCTATACGGGACCTCTGGCTGAAAAGGGCCTTAGCCTCCCCATTCCCACCATCCTGTGTAACTGACTGCTTTTTTAGTCTTTCCTCCTAAAAACTGCTCCTTTGAGGCCGTAAGCACAAATATAGTTTAGAAGAGTAGGGTCCTAGAGGCTCCCAGGGCCCTCGGAACATTGCAGACATGGCACAGTACCCTACAAGAGAAAAAATGCCCTGCAGAAGTTAACATCAAATTGAATTCAGGGATGTATGCAGGAGCATAAGGCCTTAGCCTCTCAATAATTTCCACGGGAGCTAACTTTCAATCAAATAATGCAGTCAAAGTTCAAGCCAAAGAAAATGATCTCAAATAAGGAATGAACAGAGCTCAGCTAAAACTAGAATCAATAGAGTAGGGAACTTAATGACCTGTTCAACTTAGTATCATGTAATTGAGCCCAAATGATATTTAAGCAGATAGAAATCTGGCCTTACTGTTTGTTAATAGTTACTCATATTCCAGTAACAAGGCTACAGGAGTGTTCCTTTAAATGCACGTCATGTGTTCGCATTAGTACCCTCCTCGAAGTAAGGGTAGCTGATTAACTCCAGCCAAGAGAGAAGAGTCAAATACAAATTAAATATTTAATGGCGTCAGCACATGCAGTGGAAGTAGATATGTAAATTATTAAAAAAAAAAAAAAAGAATCCCCAAAGTAAGGAGAACTTTTTTTCAGCAGCATCCCTGTTTTAGGGGTTTCCAGTCTCTTTTATTCTGGAGAGTTGCACAATGACATACCCAGTGCAGCAGCTTGTGAGCCCACATTTTTCAGTCACAGTTTTCACAAAGGAGAAGTGTAGATAACACCAAACAGAAGGTGAATTGCACTTATGCAGTACGGTTTGTATGCTTTCAATCTGCAATCAATTTCATATGTGGTTTTTAAGACCTGTGATAGTTTTATTGTAATTAGCCAGTAATACACAATACCATGAAGCATTGTACCAAGCTGCAGAAGAGTATTTCCTTGCTTAGTCAACAGTGATGTTCAATGAAACTAACAACATAATAATGCATGAGATACATAGGACTGATTAGGGAAAGAAAAAAAAGGCTTAATTTTTGAAGAAAACCGCGTATCTGTCTGAGACGACCCCTTTCCTGATGACATCCTGCTTATTTCTGTCTTTGGAGGCTACAAGATAATGCTGAATCACGGTGCAATGGGAATAATTACTCTGTAGTAGAGTGGGCTTCCCCCCTGCCCTTTATTTTTTGAGCGATGGTTTCTGTGTTTAATTAGGACCAAACTGAAGCTCTCTGAGGTTAGCGAGCCTTTGGATTGATTCCAAGGGTGTTTCTGCCAGGGCTTAATGCTGCAATTTCATTGTGTCACTGGTTGAGCTTTCTTTCCCCTTTTGGAAGAATAACCAAAGTCTCAGTATACAGGGACAAGCTCAAAAGTAATCAAGATACAACCCCATAGCTGGAAGACACTGTTCCCTAGCCAAGAAGTAGCAACTTACCGTGTTGGCCTTCAAAGCCCATTGGAACATAAACCAAAGTCAATTATTTAAATCAACAAGAATGTTAATGGAACTGTTAGTGGAGTATCAGGTTTCAGCCGTCTGTGACATGCAACATTTTGCGTTTTGAATCACATTAAAACTGTTTCGTAAGCAAAACAGGTGTTGTGACGCTAGATAATCAACAGCAAACCATTTTACTTCACAGTACTACAGACAAGGAAGATAGCTGGTTACCACACCCCAGCAGAGGAAAAACAAACTTCTTGCAAGGTAAGCAATTTTTTCGGAAGTGCTAATTCAATTGCTTGTGCTTATGCAAAGATACCCATATTGGGGCATCAATATTTTCATTACACTGTGGACCTCAACAATCAATTATTGTATCTGCAGCACAGTTTCTCTCTTTTAATCAGTCTTTCAAGGTCTCCTTTTTCTGTTTGTCATATAGATTAAATATAATTAAAAGATAGTGCTGCAGAAAGCAGGTGACTGCCGTTGCTTAAAACTGTTATTCCATTAATATCTGTATTTCTTTTCTTCAGCTGGTCTTCATGAAATTCAATATATGGAAGACTGATTCAAAGGACATCCAGTTAATAAACAGAACTAGTCTTATCAAGTCAATTTTCTATTACACTTGCCTTTCAGTATGCTGGAATTTTAGACAATGTTCATTTCAAAAGTCTTCACATTTCTGTAAATATTCTGACTTGAGGCATGAGGAAAAGACAGTACTACTTATTATTTGAACAATTCTCCATTTAAAAGAGCTTTGTTTATCTCTGCTTCATTTTATTATCCTGGATTTTCAATTTTGGGTACTTGGAGAGACCATCTGAGCTGTTTGGGAGTTCAGGTCCAGTTCCCTGGGGCCAAAGACATCACAATATGGCAGAGCAAGAAATCTGAATTTTACATTGCACGCTTGTAGCTTACTCAGTGACAAATTATATGTGTTGGAAGAATTATTATTATTTTTTATTTCATTTGAGTTGGTAGTAAAAGCTTTTGTTTTCTTTTCTCTTGTTTTAAGTACAACTAAGCACAACTTAACATGATCCAGCAGTGTGCCTAGGTGGCCAAGAAGGCCAACAGCATTCTGGCTTGTATCAGGAATAGCGTGGCCAGCAGGAGCAGGGAAGTGATGGTGCCTCTGTACTCGGCACTGGTGAGGCCTCACCTCGAGTACTGTGTTCAGTTCTGGGCCCCTCTGTACAAGAGGGACGTTGAAGTGCTGGAGCGTGTCCAGAGGAGAGCTACCAGGCTGGTGAGGGGTCTGGAGACCAGGTCATAAGAGGAGAGGCTGAGGGAGCTGGGCATGTTTAGCTTGGAGAAGAGGAGGCTGAGGGGAGACCTCATTGCCCTCTACAACTACCTGAAAGGAGGCTGGAGAGAGGTGGGTGTTGGCCTCTTCTCCCAGGTGAATAATGACAGGACCAGAGGAAATGGTGTGAAGTTGCGGCAGGGGAGGTTTAGATTAGATATTAGGAAGAATTACTTTACTGAAAGAGTGGTCAGGCACTGGAACAGCCTGCCCAGGGAGGTGGCTGAGTCACCGTCCTTAGAGGTATTTAAGAAACGTCTAGATGTGGCACTTCAGGGCATGCTCTAGTGGCAGAGATTGTAGGGGGTTCTTTTGTTGTTGTTTTTTTTGTGCGTGCGTGTGTGTATGTGCTTATAGTTGGACTCGATGATCTCAAAGGTCCTTTCCAACCATGAAGATTCTATGATTCTATGATTCTAAGATTCTAAGCTGGGCCTCTTTCTGCTATTTCATGAGTATTTCAAGCTCCTCTCTGGACTGGTATCCTTGACAGAGGCTTTTCTTTACTGTCTTGTCTAAAGACATCAAAACCAGCTTGTTGTTCCAAGCTAGGTAGCACTGGACTACGAGAAGAGAGAAAAAACATTATATTTTATTTGCACAATATATCACAAGTCACGGTGTTTTGTTACAGGAACTTTTGATCGGTAGAGGCAATTGTCAATAGACTGGTCAATAGGCAATAGGCTGCTAGCAAAAGGTTATACATTAAATAATTATATTTAATTTTTCTGCAGCACTAGGTTATGGAACAAAATCTTGTAGTTTCTGCATTGGGGCTACTACACTTTAAACATCTGTAATACCATCTGGAAAAAGGAAGAAACATTTGTTTTGGGACTTGAGTTCTTCCAAATGACCACCATATAATTGAACCATCTATTTTTACTGCATAACATCCATAACCTCCAAAAGTGTGGGTGCTCCCGTTATGTACCCATGGTCCACAGAGCACAGGGCTTCAAAAGAGTAGTTTAGGTAAACTGATATAATTTGTAACTTCTAATTCTTTGCAGGAGCCTTGAATTTACAGTGGCATTCACAAAATAAGCAATCGCAATGGGTTTACAAATAATAGACAACTAGAAAAGGTGTCAGGGTGAACCTTTTTTGGGTTATAATCACAGAATCATAGAATGTATTGGTTTGGAAGGGACCTCTAAAGGTTATCTAGTCCAACCCCCCTGCAGTAAGCAGGGACATCTTTAACTAAATCACATTGCTGGCTTTAAACATCTCCAGGGATGGGGCCTCCACCACCTCTCTGGGCAACCTCTTCCAGTGTTTCACCACCCTCATTGTAAAGAACTTCTTCCTAATGTCTAATCTAAACCTACCCTGCTCTAGTTTAAAACCAATGCCCCTCGTCCTATCACTGCATGACCTTGTATAATGCTGCTGGATGTATTGTGCAAAGATTTGCTGGAGAAAAGTTACATAGCAGTGGAAGGAAAAGCAGCGTACATCTCCAAATCTCTAGAAAGAGTTAACATTTCCTTTTTCAGGTGCTGGATATAAACACTGGATCTGAAACCATGTCCCGACCCAAATCACTGGAAATTTTGTCATTAACTAGGATGCAGCTCATATTCAGTGTTTAAAATATATGTCAATGACTACTGAAATGCACAGCTCTTCTGTCTAGCTTAGGTTGTTTGTTGCACTTCTCGTGACCTGTTGGGCTGATATTGCCCTGAAAACAGGGAGGACCTGGACTGACAGAAGTTCTGCGTCTTGATACCCAACATGCCAGTGGCCCTGAAATGCTTGCCTTAAATGGAAAATTCGCTCTGTCTACAAACAAGGCTTGAAAAGAAACAGAAAATCATTAAAAGTTACAAAGGAAAGTACCAAAGATGCTTGGGCCTTGATTTTGCAGTCTGTTTTTATTGAACAAATCTGTGAGTGCTAGTGCAGCGGGACTAATGAATACGTTGATGCACTCTGCTCCTTTTTGACTTGACTGAGATCCCTGTTGCAGCATGAAATGAAGGCTTCTGTGTTTGAAAACAAGTGGGTTCTGCGGAGATGGATTTCTGCCCTCCAAGGGTCCATCCCACAGATTCGACCCTGTGGGAAGAGAGTCTCACTCTTGGTGCTTCTGGAAGATGCTTTCTTGCTTTCTTCTGAAAGTGTTTCCACTCCTCTTCCTCCAACATTTTTGTGTCTTTCAATTCCTGCAGCCTTTCCTCAGTGCCAGGGAGTAGTTATTAATCAAGACATCAGACTATTGTGCTGATCAAAATGGAGACATTTTCCCTCCAGAATTTCCATTTTCTCCTATTTAAATGGTCAGGGAAACAGTCTGCCTATTTGCATTGCAAAGCATGAAGTTACAGGTCAGGAATCATCTTAACTTTGTCTGAGAGCACCCAGCTTGATGGGTTGTGGTCTGTGGCTTGGATTTAGGCATTGTCAAACTGCAAACAGTAAATGTCATGGAAAGTTGACTGAAACAGGATGAATTTTGGAAAAAACCCAACCTCAACAGCATCTTTTATTTGTCCATAATGCATGAAGAAAGATTTTTATACAAACCATTTACCATAGGCATAAATTAATGTCTAACACTCTTGTCAGAAAGAGGAAGCAAATTTGCATGAAGCACTTTGATGTATTTGTTAACTGACCCTTTTCCTACTTCCTTTAATTAGAATTTCATATCTGGTAAAATGTATCATTTGTTTCTGATTGCTACGTACCAAAAGAGGAAGGAGACAGTCATTTTAGAACAAGTTTTCACACCTGGTCTATATATAGCTAAATACATCTATTTCATAGCTAGCTTGCAGAGTGGATTAAAAAAAAGATAAATTACTGCACCATTTATCTGACCTTTCAAAACAACCATTTCCATAGTGAGATGGAGATGGAATTAGAGAAGGTCTAATTAATTTCTTTCTGTTTTCCTTCTCACATTGTTTCTCTAAAGACCTTTAGTCATCTTTATACTTTTTAGAAAATAAACAGGGAATTAGGGTTCATATATATTACTGCTTTCTGTAGACACAGTCCTAGAAAGGGAGTGAAAAGCCGCAGGAAGGGGATGGACTCAGTAGTGCTGCTCTCCGTCCCAGGGAGGTGGTCAGTCGAGCAGATACTAAGGCTGAGAGGTGTCCTCCCTTTGCACCACAGTGTTGTGCTAAATTAAAACTGACTTTGCCAACTGCACAAGCCGTCTGTGGGGGCCACTTTGCTCTCAAAGAGAGAAGGTACCTTTGCACCTATCCACCTGGCTGCTCTCTTGTGTTTCCTCCCTGTCAATAAAACCATTCACTATTGTGGACCATTTAATTTGATTATTGCTGTTTGTAGCCACAGGCTACTTCCGAATGTAATTATTAGCCTGAGATGTGTTATTCTTAAGAAATGACTGCTGCTTCAGTGTCCCATTATTTCCTGGTTCCCCTGGGCTCTGCTCAGTGGCAACTGAAACCCAGACCTCCTGGATGAGGGAGAGAGGCTCAGGACACCTCAGCAGAGTAAATATAAAGTCATTGCCATAACACGTCTTGTTAAGCATAAACACTCAGCACAGCAGGGTCTTTGAAGGCTACCGGCAACCCAGTGCAAATAGGACACCTATGAAGCCCATCCGCCTCCCACTGAAGGGTCGGGAGCAAAGTTGCTATCAGCTAGACCGAGCACTCAGGATAAAAACAGCAATGCAGGCTGTAATCAGTATCAGCCCAAACTGTTTTATTGCCTCTTCTAGGTAAGTCAGCTAGGAAAGGATTAAGGACAACCTGTCTTGCAGGTAGCCCAGGAGAAGACGTCACAAAAGAGACTGTGAAACGATGAGAAGAGTGATGGCAGAGGCCATTAGCTCATGTTGTTTAGAGTTTTTGCTTTATTTTCTGCAATCTGTGGACTCTGTCTTTCCTCAAAGCACTTTGAAGAAACTTGAAACAAACCTGAAATGGAAGAGGGTTGACTTCTACCTCTTGGCTGGACAGTCATGAAATCCCACTAATGCACTCTCTCCCTTACCAATTTCCCACCTCATGAGGGCAGTTCAACATGGAGGAAAAAAGGCAAGGAAAAGGGTTTCTGTGAATCTGTTTTGGTCAGCTAATAGACGACAGTACTGCAAGATTTTAGCTTACTAGAAATACAAAGTGCTCCTGACTGCATGCATCGCCTGAGAAATCTTTGCTGGCTTTCCAGCACCATATTATAACCACTTCATAGCTGGCTAAACTGAGAACCATGAGCTGTTTTCTGAGAACCTGTTTGAGATCTTCGTCACCAGTGTGGTTCCTCTCCTTCTGAGGCACTTGCAGTGCCTGTCTCTGGGTGCTACTTACATCACATCAGGTTCCAACACGTTACCCAAGTCTCATCAAAGTAGAATGAACCAAGCCTTACCAGGTATTGCAATATTTACCAGGAATGATGGCTCGAATGTCTGCATGGCTTTCTATCTGCTTTACTGCAGGCTTCACATCTCAGACACTCCACAGTTACACGTGGCTGTATCCAAGGAAAATGCAGCATTCTGTGAATTGGCTTCACAGTCTTTCTGTTCTTAGTTAAGGGGACACCTTTGCAAGGAAACACAAGGGTACTCCAAATCTCCCCATAGCACACACAGGGCGAGAGCAGAGGGAAGGAGACAAATTAATTTCACACCTGAATTAATTTCCCTTGGCCCTTGGCATGCCCAAAGGAAGACGAGCATTCACCCAGGCTCACTGGAGGGTGAATCAGTTCCCAAGTTCTGAGTAGTCTCTGAAGAAGCTCATTTCTTTTAATTGGCAGTACTGGGAGCCTGGGCTCCTCACAGAGGAGACAAAATTAGATGCCCAAAGATAAGTGGGGTGGGGAATCCGAGTCAAGGATCCTGGGGACAAAAACTTTATCGAATGTTGAGGGAGGAAAAAAAATTTAAAAAATCATGTGAGGCTTTTGTAAAAGCTGCCCTTACAAATGGGTCCAGGAACCATGAAGTTAGACCGCAGAGATTGCAGTTCCTCTGTTTGAACCAGTTGTCTGTCTGATAAAGCTTTTTTGTGCCTTTTATCTCCCTCACCTCCCAGTCTCCAGAAGTTGCAGTGCCTACAGCTCAAGTGATGCACATACATTTCAAAGTTTGCTGGTTTCATAAGGTGTATGAACAGAAGATCAGGCCTTAGGCCCTGAAATAAGACACAGTACAATTTGAGAATCAAAGATTTTGGGGTCCTGGTTGTAGATTTTCTGTAAATCTCCTTCTGCCAAACACTCCCAGGAAAACTTTGCCAGTGTTGTTAACAAATGCCTGTTTTAGAAAGGCTGGTCAGTTGAACCCATAAATATATAGACAGCTGTAGCACAAAAATATGCAAACAACATCTCCCGCATTTTAAAATCATTAAGAATATCTTGAGAGACACCTGCGCCATCATAGTGGTGTAGTAGACGCACATTCACAATGACAATCCTTTCACTTTTTTTTTACTCCTACTTGTTACATAAAGAATTATTTTTTCAGAAATGTTTATAGTGAAATTTTTAAATCCAAATTACCGCTTTGCCAACATTTTGTTGCATATTCATAACCACTTGTGACATGATGCCAGCTGCTGAATTAATTATTTAGTGAATATTTAGCGTGACACTTGAAGGAATGTGATGAAAGTGCTGGCTCTAGATCCTATTTTAAGAATTCTTATTAACAAGTGCTAGAAATACCTCAAGGTATGTTGCAGTCCTGGAGATCATGTATTACAACAAAAGAAAGTGGAGCAGCAAAACATTAAATTCCTTAATTTCCATGTAAGATGTTGAGGAAGTGAACTCAGTTGGAGGGACCTGTCCTTTGCTAGCTTGCAATAAGGAAAAGCTTTTAGTCTAGATAGAAAAAAAGGTAAATACCCCACTGACACATCTTTACACATGGAAATGTAAGATGAGATATTCTACTTTTCATCCATGCACCTTTTCTTTCATCCTTTCTTTCCTTTCCTTATTCCTTCTATGGGCTATTTCATATAAGTATTGCAATTAGATATTGCAAAAGCTTATTCAGTCACCTAGTTCAAAGCCTTGCTAATTCTGCTTTCCCTACAATAAAAGGCATTTTCTAGATGATTGAAGTTTAGTTTAGCATCAAATGTCCCAGAGAGTAGATCTTCCACCATTTCCCATAGGAATCCATGTCTCAGTCTGATAGACCTTCTGTGATGTGCAGCTTAACTTTTCTGGCTCAAATTTCATCCCACTGCTTCTGATTATAAACCCCCAGAGCTTTACAGAATCTCTCTTCAGACTTACCGTCTTCAGGCTGCCACTGTTCAAGACACGAAGTGTTGATTTCTACTTATCTAAGATTCTTTACATTTAAGATGGGATTTTCTGAATGGGATACGTTAAGATAAGATTTTGAGATAGGAAGCTGGTATTCTCCTAAGTGCTAACTATGACTGCAGGCATTGCTTGGATCTCAACACTTTCATAAACTCAGCAGTCAGCCTTTGGCTATTAATTCTTTTAGGCAGCCACATCGTTTTCAGCTTTCCCTCAGTCGCATCTCATGGGACTGAAAAACACAAGAGTGGTCATCAGAGGCAAATCTACCAAGTGGAAACATAGGGTGACGGCCACAGCCATTTTTCATGTCCTTTCTTGAGTTTCTCTATCTATCCCAAACTTTTAGCTCTTTATGGAATAGAGCAACTCAATTTGAAATTATTGCATGGTTACATCTGGGAAAAAGTCTTTTGACCTGGGTGCTCATTTCATTCCAGACCTGATACTTCCCTTCCAACAGATGCCATTCATAACTAGAAGAAAAGCACAAAAAGCCACTTTTCATTCATTTTCCCAGTTTCAAGTTCCAATGAACTTTAGTTTCATAGCCTTCAGGGGCATCTCTCCTGCTTCTGAGGGTTTTCTGCCACGGTCCAAAAGGGAGAGTACTTGAGGTTGTGATGTGAGAGGTGCTTAAGGCAACTTCAGAAATATACACTGAGATTAATGTGACGGATTTATCTATTCTTTAATTCCTTTGTGAAAGAGAAAGGATACAATTTTAACAAAAGAAAATTCTTCTTTAAAATCTTGACATTTGAACACGTAGAAGTAAAAATGTATACAAAGATGTGTAAAATTAAAAGGAAAATCTTAATAGAAATAGATTCTGACCTCTGTTTAAATCACTATCTGGACAAGTTCCTCATGGGCTGGGGCGTAGACAGGGTGAGGAAGAGAAAGGAATTGGACACTCAGTCAGAAGACAGCTGTGAAATTCCCAGCATTGAATATTTTCAAATCAACACTTGCATCAGTTCCATGGACTTGAAAGCTATTGAAGCATGACTTTAAAAAATAGGCTCAAAGAACGTAACTTGAAAGGTTTCTGCACCATAGAAAGAAAGATATTTAGAAACAATTTCAGTAGTTAAGCTTGAAATCCCTCATCTGCAGACATCTGAAGTGTGAATAGATATTTTTTAAAAGTCAGGAATTTGAAACTTCTGGTAAAAATACTCTTCAAAGGTGATAACAGCAACTGTGAATGAAGATGTAGAGATGAAATCCTGTCTGCAGCCACCACCACTATTTTTTTAACAGTGAATGGTATCTCGAAGAAGACTACTGTGTTTTTCTCTGTGGCTGGGCGTGAGGTCCCCCAACAGTCCAAAGAATGGCATTGATCAAGAAACAGGAAAAAAAATCTTTAAAAAGGAATTGATGGTTTTCCCCTATTTGATAAATCTCTGTAAAATTTTCCCTGTCAGCCTTTTGCAGTCCTAAAAAGAAAATGACAGATTGCTTTGCCTGGCACTGCCCCTCTCAAAGCATCCTCCCTGTTAGATAGCTCTTGGGATCCACTAGTCTAAACAGTGTCCTCCACACCCAGGGTCTTGGCTGTGCCATGATGGCAACATCCCTCCGCATACCATGAGCTGTGACTTCCCCTAGGTACTCTGATCTCCCTGCTGGTTATGGGCTGTGAACTCCACCAGAGAGCTTTTAATGCAGTCTTTACTTCTCGACGTCCGTCTTGCCATGTCTGCTGGGCCTCTTCTGCTCCTGTGACTTGTCAAGATGATGGATGTATTAAATAGCTGGTTAACTACCTGTGATGTTATACAAATAAAGAAAGGGAACAGGGAGAACATAATTTCCCAGGAAGCAACCTGGGGACGACATTATTAGCTCTACATTATTATGGGCGAGCAACAAGTACTTGTTGCTTAATAAAGCAGGGGCAAATATTAACAGCTGCTACCAGAAGAGCATACTGCGTACAATAATCAGAAACAAGCTGCCGATGGGCTGTGTAATAGAATTACAAATCAGTAAAGAAAAACTAGCGCTCTCTCTGACAGGTTGGTGTAGGTAGAGATGAGATAATTACGACCAAATAAATACCACAACAATAAAAATTCATAGGGAGGGCAGTGTCAGGCAGAGGCAGGCTGCAGTGCAGAACTAATGAGCAAAATTCAACACTCTTTAGCTGCAAAATGGAGATTAATTTGCTTTGTTATAAGGCACAGCTATTAAAAACCTCATAGGCCTACAGATACATTGCAGTGCAGAGCTGTTGAAATGAGATTTCTATGTCAGATTTGTACTCTTACAATTATGCATGAGGCTTTTGCATATTATTTGAGAGGCTGAGATTATTAATGATTAAGAATCATTTATATCGTCTTCGAAGTTACATCCTCTTTTACAAAACTGATTAAGATGTGCTTGCTCTCTTCTCCCTCTCGTCTTTTTCTCTCTCCTTCCGGACATGTGTCAATTAATGGACAAATATTGCTTTCTCCACTCACAACAGTATCCAAATGCATTTTTAGGGAAGCGTGAAAATCACATCAAACTGCCAAACTTTTGAGGTCCACTCATTATCAGACCAGATCACCTGTGTTTAGCTGTTATCAGGTGTTCAGAAGATTTTCAGAAATATCGAAAGCACATCGTGGCAAGAGAGTCAGCTAGATAGGCTCTGCCAGACGAAGAAGGTCCGTATCTCAGCACGACATTGCCTTCACAGGCCTTTGTCCTATGACAGACCAGGCTGGCAGACTGTACCAGACAGACTACCAGAATCACAGGATAATTTAGGCAGGGATGATCCCCAAAGGTCGTCTGGTCCAGCCTCTGCTCAGAGCAGTGCTGGTTTCCACATCAGCGCAGGCGTTGCTGGCAGCAGCTGTTTACAGGATCTCCCACGTGAACTTCAAGCCAGCTGCATCTGCATCTGGATGCTTCCTCCCTGCTCTGTCCTTGTGTCCAGCTATTCTTCTTGAACTCCTGGCTTTTTTTTGGCCTTCTTTCCTCATCCTTTATTTCACTGTATACGAGGAAGGAGATCCCTTTTTGCTACAGTAGCACTGAGTCCACCTTGATGCTACCTCCTTCTTTCAAACCTTTTTGGGTGAACCCCCCACAGCTATTATAAATGTTATTTCCACTCCATTCCTCTGCCTTTCTTTGGTGTTTTGCCTTTAAACTCTGTTTAGATAGGAAATAATTTGGGGCAGTGTCTGTCACATCTTAAAACCTCTGTAAAGTGTCATAGGATATCATGGTGTCATCCAGCAAACCAATAATAATGAGGATAATGACTTCTTTCGTAGCTGTCAAACTTACTTTGTCAAGAACTCAATTCTTAAAAATACAGAACATGAAATGTTTGTCTTGACTTTCTGTCAAAAACATAAAATTTCAAGTGTGTATGAATTACATTTGTTATCATTCTTTTCACTCATTTATGTAATCAACCTGCAAAAATGTTAGATATGCAAAAGCACATTAAGTGACATGTTGTCAGTTTATAACAGTTTCATACTGTTAAAATAGTGATTTATACTGCGTCTGCTGTAGCTCTCACGTTGTAGCGTCTCACTAATGCTTGCACTTAACTGCATTAGCTTAATAGCATTGCCTGCTGATTCAGGGCTTGCATGTTTCCTCTGTGAAAGATTTTTGTTCACATCAGTTTCAAAAACAACAAAAAAAAGAAATTTTGTGAAAAAATAATATTCCTTTTTTGCACTTAACAAAATATTTTTTTTATGTATTTGTTTTTTCATAATTCACTGGGGGATAGTTGGGTGTCCTTAAGCTGAGGTATTTTCTGGGAACATCTAATTGTAGGAGTATACTTACAGAAATATCTCTTTGGCTTCATGGGGGTAATTTCACTGAACTTCATGAGTTGCTTTCTATATAACTGCGAAAATGATATGGTCTATAACATATATATATATATATGTATATATAGAAAATAAGCTTGAAATTATGAGTAAGACTGTTTACTACCCAAATAAACTGGCAGTCTTCGTAGGATTATTTGAAAAGCTTGAAGGAAAACAAAAGCTGAAGTACAAACATTTTGTAGCCTGTAAGGATGATTTTGTACAAAAGCAGAACACAGTAACATCTGCCTAATAACTGAACATTCATCATTGTACAAAATACTGAGAAATAACTTCAAACATGTATGAGCAATGGCTTATTCTAGCAGATGAAAGCAGATTTTGCTGTTTTCACATATCTGATCAGCCATAAAGCATCTTATGTAACAGGACATAGGTACATTTTATTCTTTCTTCTTCTGTGATTAGACACAGGATCATCTCATTATACAGCTGAGTGAAACCAGAAGAGGCTCTTCGCTTCTTTATAAAACTCACAGTTGGAACCTTTTTTTTTCTCTCGTCTCATTTCCAAAAATACATGTAAGCACATTAAAGAAGACTTAGAAAACCTCTCTACAGTCCTCACACAAAAAATATTATGTATGTGTCAACTAGGTACTTGGTGACTTTGCAAGTTATGAGCACTGCTGAAGTTGTACACACTACCTGTTCGAAGGCCTTCAGAAAAGACCAAACCCATTTCAGGATGACAAACTGAATGTTCTCATGGTCTTGCCTGGCCTTAAAATGTTTATTTTGATTTCTGCATTGCTCAGGAGTTGTGCTCATCACAATTCTCCTGCTTCATTAGTTTTTTTGTGCAACTAGCCACATTAATGAACTTGATTGGGTCCTTCCAATATATTTAGGTGTCCATTTGTAGACAGGCTTCAACCCCCTGCAACTTCCAAAAAATTAGTCGTCTAGATACAGGCTGGGGAAAAGGCTTCCTCGTGCCTAATTTAGTGAGGGACTGAAACTGGAGGTCCTGGCTGCCAGTGATGGAGTGACAGAGTTGGGAAGGGAGAGAAAAGCCCTCCAAACAACATACTTCCTTCTTTCCTGTCTCTGGTCTACAGAACTAGTTCTACATTATGAAATTAATGACTGCCAGAAGGCATTGCCAGGCCCTGGAATGAGACTTGTTGTACTGACACTGACACTGGGCCAAATTCCTGGGCACAGCTCAGATCACAGCATGGCCAAGCAACCATTCAGAAGGGCGGCTTGCATGCAGCCACTGTATTTTGGGAATTAAGAGCATTAATAGTGTAAACCTGGGCTCTTCTCTGCCATTTGGCCTCAATGCCTTAGCATCCTTATTTGCCAGTATAGACACAGTCCAAATGAAATGTAATCAATGGATTGAATAGCACCAGTTCCTTTTCCTTAGTCCGGCTTCTCAACCAATTAGCCAAAATTGAGTAAGAGCTTGCAACTTGACTTTACACCATTGGTTTCTAAACTGCTTACCTAATTCTTTTCTTTAAATTTTCCTTGGTGTAATATCAGAAGAATTGTACAAGTCATTCAGTGCTGAGACCATAAACCAATCCACACATTCCTAATACCCTATTATTTAAAAATGGGAACTGACCAAAGCTAGATTGCAAACTCATCTCTCATAGTGTTGAGAAATTACTCACTGAAAGATCCTCTTTGATTTCAGCGAAGCTGGTAAGGGAAGTGACATGTTAAAATAAAGAATTTTTCACTCACAATATTCTTATTAAAAGTTTTTACAGCCCCTGCATATTAATTTAATATGTCCCAATGCTAAACTGTAGATGAAATTGGCATTTTAATTAATGCTATTTGTTTTGAAATGCATGTATGTAACATTTTATATAATTTCTGAAAACAAATGAACGCTCTGTTCAAGAATTGGAGCCAGCAATGCCAGATCTGCCCAGAAACCAAATAAAACCAGTGAAAGCAAGAACAGTATGTGCCTTTTAAAACACAGGCATGTTACTAGAGCATTACTGGATGAAATTCGAAGCCCAGCACTCTCTATATGTACAACCTGGTTGGCAATTAAGTTCTTTTATTTGCTGTGTGTCTAGAAAAGCTTCCACCACTTATTTGTTAAGCCAAACAATTTTTTCAGTATTCCACATCCTTTTGAAACTGAATGTGTTGAGCCCCATCAGTCAATATTGACTCCTCTACCATTTATTATGTTTACAAAAGCTGCTCTGGAAGCTGCCTCATGCTGTAGCAGAAGAGCAGCTTCAGCCTGTAAATCTCTTGCTAGCTCACTTTTAAGACTAACGTATTAATACATTATGAATTATGCCTCTGGATTGCACCGTGTATTGCTCTCCAGTACAAAAAATAATTTATCAGCTTCTGTAGCCACCTCCATAATCTTAACCCAGATGTGATCTGCAGTATATTTACTTGTCTTATAACTCACTTGTAAACAGACAATCAACCTTGGTCCAACAGAAAAGCCCAAAGATACACTAAAGGCAATGCAAAGACTCCCCATATAATATTATATGCTCATTTTGCCCTAGATGAGAACATTAGGCAACAAAAAGTGGCCCAGGTGGTTTTTTGGTACTTATTGCAGGATGGTTGCTTTTGTTCTTAAAATGTCCCAAATATTTGGATGTAAGAAGCCTATACCCTTCTCCTCAGAAATTTCTGGACTATGCTGTGCCTGTAGTTGGAAAAGATGATTTTTGCAAGAGCCATTAATTAGTGTGGAGCACCCACCCCACCTCATGCCCTACAAGCTGAGATTTATGACTGCCAATAAATCTCCATGTGATTGCTAAAGTCCCTTGCCTGCTCCTGTCCTTCACCATCCCACTCCAACAAGGCCTTCAATCTGGATTTGCTTTTTCTGGGTTCAGTTTTTTTCTGGAAGTATTCTGCTGCACCATACAAACACAAAATATTTGTGGAAATTTGAACTTTTAAACCTAGAGTGTGTATCCAACAATGGTTCCTGTGAATTCATACCTCCAGTGAAGGGAAATCCATGAAACAGCTTCTTCAGTCCATTGAAGCTGCTTTTCTCTTTCTTTCCACTGCTCTGGATAGCACTCCTCCCCCTCCTCTTGCCTCCAGCTTCTTTGTGCATCTGGGATTGATGGTTACTCAATAACAAAGGATTAGGTACCTCCAGGAAATGTGCCACTTTATGAATTGGTTTTCATACATACTGTAACATTAAGTTCTCTAAAAAGAAGATATGCTGGAAAATAAAGGTATGCTGTGAGAAATTTAATTGCATTTAGCTAGTGCCCCAGTCCTGAGTGCATGGCTGGACTAGTGCTGCTGTTGGCACAAACGTATGCTAACGTCTTTGCAGCATCCTAGAGAAGTAAGCAGCAAGCTTGCATTACAAAGTGTAGCCCAATATTTTGTTATAGGTTTGACTCTGAGCTTCTTTGCAAATCTGTGTTTCCTACTTTCCTACTTCTGTTACATCAGTGTGAGTAAGAGGAGTGGCAGACTGAGTTGAGCAACAACTTTCCAGTGTTTGTTGAACTTTAGCCTTTGTCATTCCTCTTCCTCACACCTTTCTGTAAGGACTGCGTAGTTTTTGTCAGGAAAGATATCTTTAATATCAAATCTCTCTTAATGTCTTTATCATAAAAAATCTTTACTATATTTCAAGAAATACATAAAAATTATGGAAAATCTTGTACGCGTTGGGCTTATGAGTCATTACTATACACAACTATACATAGTACCATTGTGCCACTTCAAAATGATGTTGTTCAAGTTGGAAAATTCTCTTGGAAGTTACAAATCAGGTAAATAGAAAGACAATTTTACACATAATTGTTAAAGTAGGCTGGGTTTCAAACTAATAATTCATCCATAAAACGTATCCTAGAGATACACCAGAAATGTTCTCTTATTATGATAGGGGCCTCTTGGCAGTACAGCACAGCAGTTAGCCGGAAAAAAAAAGCTCTGCTTCATTTTGTTCAACCAAGGGAACTGCAGCAGAACCTCATTTGAGTATCAGGCTCAGGCAGAAACCAAGTGTGCTTGATGTTCTTTCCATTCCCATGAACAAAGGCTCGAGCAGCAGCGCTGAGATGCAATCAGTGCCAGAAGACCTTCCTCACCTCCGTTCAAAATAAAAGGTGCACTTGGAATTTCATCAGCTGGATCAGTATTCTTTCCTGGAGTTTGGTTCTAAGAGACCAAGAAGATAGGTGACTTGTTTATGCATTTCTTATTTTAAGCATATTTAAATATAAGATAAGAATCACACTTGACTAAATAGAATCACTTTCCTCTGTCATTAATCATAATGGGGGAAACACATCATTAATCATTATGGAGCAACATACAATATGCTATTCTCTTATTTAAAACGTAACAGAGCTGAACTCTCACATACAATAAGACAGGGCTGCAAAACGGCCTAATATATGAATATATGTAAGTTAAGATTCCAGTGACACCTACATTGTTCTATACAACTAAAGGAACGTTTAATTTCCAGTATTAAACTAAATTATTTTTTTAAAATTAAAGTTAAATTTAAATTACCTTCTCCCCTGGGAAGTAAGACACACTTCCCCTGAGTAAAGGAATAATAATCCCTCTTTAGAATTTGCAGAATAGGAAAAGGGAATAATAGGTGTCATAATAGCATTTTGGTTTAAAGATTTGGACTGTTATTTTTTTTTATTATTGTGTATCTAGGAAGAAGTTTAACTTATTTGTACACAGATGATGCATGTTTACCTCCCTTTTTCTCGTGATGCCATATGGCTCCCTTATGAACGTTATGACTGCTGACACAGTCTGAGGGACTCAAAAATGGAACAGATGACTACTGGAAAGTAGAAAGTGTTTGTAATTAGTTCTTGAGCTTCTGGTGGAGATGTGCCACTGTAACATTCCCTCCACCCTCCTCCATCTCCTAAAAAAGAATATATATGAACAGGAACTATAAGGTTTTGGGGGGACAAGTTTATTCTTCTTACCACAGAGTTGCTATATGAAGAGAATACTGTAGAAATAAATTGCCATTGAGAGTGACTCTTGAAATGTAAAAGGCTAAAAATATTATTTCGTTAAACGGTATACTTTGCATTTCTAGGATTTGAATCTTTACAGTTCACTCATAAATACTCCTTTTCACAAATGTGATGGGGGCCTGTCAATAATTTTTATTTCAAGACAAGGTAAATGGTTAATGAATTCAGTTCATGATGGTTATCTCGGGTAAGGAAGGCAAGCAGACACATGCAAGAGTAAAAGCAGGATCCAATAGCAGTAACCAAACATGTAAGTAAAAACGGCAGTTCTCTTGATTAGCAAGAATTGTGTAAAGATATTAAAATCAATTTGGTCTCTCATCTGCAGGTCTTGGAAAGTGGTGGGAAGAGATAACAACAGGTCTTCACCCAGAACTGGCCTTGGAAAGACCCCAACTGCTCCTGTCCTGCAGAAACAATTCACCCAGGCAATGCAGGGGTAAAGTCATTGGGTAAATTCTAAGCAAGGATATAGGGGCACAGCACCCTCTGGGGCACAGCAGAAAGGGGCTTTCCTCAGGGCTTATATGAGAATCATCAGAGTTGATTCACAGACGTAAAAGACTTTGTTTTCTCTCATCGGTGGCGGGCTGCTTGTCTGCAGTCATAATATATGGTGTACAAAATGTTCCTTCAGAATTAATTTTTTAAAACCGGGCCATTATTGAATGAGTAAATTCATGTGGGCAGTTCCAAGGGGACAAGGATTTTGCCACCTCCCCAAAAAGATGCTTGAAATGCAAAGAGTTTCTTATGTCAGATCCTACAACACTCATGAACCTTGGCCCTGTTGTTGGCAGATGTAAACTCTTCCAGAGAGTTGCACTGGAAAAGACAGTGTCAGGTAGATGTACTAGAGCCTGAGGACAGAAAAAAGACAAACTGGAGGAGAGATGGTTGGCAGAACTACCAGTGACTCATTGAAATCACTAGCACTGTAAAGGGAAAACGTGCATCCAGCGCAGCTTTTAATTGTCAAAAACTACAGCTACTCTTACTATCAAGAATAAAATGTTGTAGAAGAATGATTGTAGCTATAAAAAACCTACAACAGGCTTACTACAGTATTTTTGGCTGCTAGTGAATAATGCTATAACATATTTATTGGGCAAAGAAGGAGACCCGAAGAAAACAGCTTTAAAAGATTAATGAGTTCAGCACCAGATAGAGTAACAAACACCCAAAAAATATTCACACTTGCTATTGAGACAATATTATGTAAGTGCTTTTGTTTCCACTGTGGGAAATTAATTCTTGAATTTACGGTATTCTATATAGATGGTATTTCTAGGGTTTTGCATCTTTCACTGAATACAACTGTGTTCTGGTGTGCCCCAAAACATGCAGGGTGTCAGTTCAGTGTTTTCTGGCTTTTTTTCCTTTTAGAAAGACTGAGCTTTAAAGTCTATTGCAAGACTTCTCATTTTTCCTTGGGTTTGTAAAAGCGATGAGATTTTTCTTTTTTTTTTGTCTCTCCTGAGAGTGTTAAAGGATAGCTTATTTGTAGGGATGTTGCTGCTTTTATTTGTGCCATTTCTTTGGTTTGCCCGGAATAGCAAATAGGAACCTTTTTAAATAAGCGTTCATACAGATACAGAATAAATCTATGGCCACTCTTGTCTCCTCATGGCAACAAGGCTCCTGAGACTCTTCTTTGTGGGCTGTCCATCTCTCTTCCCATTACGCTGCTTTGGCCCAACTGCCTCCATCCAAGGTCGCAAGTAGCACAGTTCCCCATCTCTGGGGCAGGAGCACTGCTTTTTTATTACACTACTGAAGCCTAGAGGTGTATTTGGGAATGGGTCATCAGTTGTATCCCATTCTCTGCCTTTCCCAAAACCTGCAGGGCAGATGCTAGATCTCTGTTCTTACTGCAAAGATCAGCTCACGATGTTCCCATCATGGAGAATAAAATCAGGTTTAAGCCAACAGTAATCTTATAGCTTCAAAACATGCTCATAGGTGAAAGTCAGAGCAAACCATTACAGGGGAGAGACCATTAAAGAGAAGCAATGAAACAAAGATGCCCGTTCTGCTGGAGGGTCAGACTGTATGGAGGAGCAGGGAAGGATCCAGATGACATTAGAAAGCCATTTACTGGATCCAGCCTCTGAAACAAGCTGTGTAATTTTAATCAGATAGGGCAAGACTGGAAATGGAAGGACATCATGCAGTTAAATAAAAAAAATCTATTAAAAAAAAGACTCCAGTAAAAAAATGTATGGTGGAGCAGAATTATAATAGAACTGAATCACAAAAGACTGAAAATGCAAAGAGCTTCTTTAAAAAGATATCTTAGTTGGTTTTTCCAAGAGGATGACCGCAGAGATGATAGAAATGAACTGTACTTAAAAGAACCTCAGAACTCACATGGAAAATTTTGAAAAACAATTGAGAGGTCTTTGATGTGCTTTATCTTAGAATTTGAAGATTATAAACTGTGCAGTTTAATAGTAGTGTATTCTTACAGAGTTCATCTCCCAGATTACTGCTTACCCTCACCTGAAAGGTTGGTAAAATAACAATGACTGCCGACTGAAAGCCTGAAGAGATGTGAAGTCCTCCTCCCCAACTCCAGTGCAATGCATGTTTACCTATTACCCCCCCCCCCAATGCTCTTCTCCCTTTCAGCAGCATAATTAGAAGTCGTCTCTATCCCTGGTGTCGCTCCATGATAGAGGTACCAAAAGCTGCTTCAGAAGGAGCTGGTGTGCCTACACCAATCCTATGCCACAGTGCCATTCAGACACTGTCTGGAAGTAATGTATTTATGCTGACGGATAGTGTGACACTGTCCTGCTTTATTAATTAATCCAGCTTTTCAGCAGGATTAATCCTGCTTCCGAGCAGCGCTGCAGGCTTGGATTCTGAAGCCCACTTGCTTGAGGGGTTGCAGGGTGCCATACCTATGCGTACCAGCAGGCACAGACGTCTCCCACTCCTCTGAACTTTGGCGTTTTCACTTCAGGTTGTAAGCATTGGGGAAGAGTCTGAGGTCATCTAACCCAAAAAACCAAAATTAATCTGACCAGATTTGAGACGTGTAAACTTTAGATATCTATTTTGGAATAAGTAACTCTTTCTTAGAAGTAGGAAGAAAAAGACATCTGGAGAAAGTGGTTTACCTAATCTACTTCAAACACTAAGGATGAGACGAACTGTAGTGTGGAGAAGGCCTGCTTCTCTACAGTGACCGTATAAGCAGAACAGGGCAAACAGGTCAGATGTAGATCAAGCTTCAGGTGCTTGAATTATGACAGATGACTCTTCTCAACAGCCTATTTCCATAGTCTATGAGGAAAAAATAGAATCGCCAGAAGATGAGTCACTCCACGTCTTAGAAAGGAGAAATTTTTTCCTACATGCTAAAACAGGGACCCAAACCCAGGTTTAAAATGGATGCATACGCTTCAGATAGCTAAAATTAGGTGAAATGACTCCTAGGGAAGGTGGATACATTCTTTTGTCCCTCTATAACTTTTATCGAGGGGATCTAAGATTTTTCTTTGTGTTTTTCTCAGGACTTCTGCTATAAAACTTGTGTGTTCAAATTAACAGTTTTGTACTCTATGACCAACATGCAAGCTTTACTAAATATGAAGTGATTGTTACTTACTGCAGACGCCTACATGGTTATAAGCATAATGGCATAACGTTACTTTCCCTCCTTACTTCATGTCTTCTTATTCACCCACACTTTAAAATGTAATTCTGAAATACAGTGAGCAGTATAACCATAAGTTTCATGATAAATATTCTCTGTGCGAGAAAAGACACCGGGGAGCTCTAATGCTGAAAGATGGAAGGCAATAGTGGGCAGAAATTTACACCCATGTCTCTAATGCAATATAATGGGATAAAAATCCAGTGTCACTTTGGAGATGGGTACCCAGAGGATTCGTGAAGCAGGAAAGAAGCAGCCCTTTCATCTACTGCACTTTGACTGCTTTCTAGCCAAATACCAAATTGCCAGAAAAATGTTGACACACTGGAGGGGTTTCAGAGAAAAAGGGCTAGAAAGGGTGCTGAGGAGTCAAGTGCAGGGTGGTAAAAAAACAGAGGGAAGAGACCAGTATCAATCTAAGGAAGAAAGGAGTTGTAAGCTGTATGATAGAACCATCCGGTCTGCATTAAGTATCCTATCAAGCACATTTTTCCCTAGGGCATTCCACTCCCCAAAATTAGCATGAACAGGCAGCAAAAAGAAAGCAACACTCTTTTATAAGTAAGGACAACCCAAATCCCTACCTGGGCTACAAGCTACTGCTCTGTTATCTACTGTCTAATGTGATTTCTTCCTGTCAGTGAGGTACCTGTTTTTATGGCTTTCTTGTTTATTCCAGTGGAATGACTAGGATTTCTGCCCAGTTTGTCTCTCCAGTCTCTGTACCTATATGACACATACATCAGCAGCTCACTAACTCCTTGCTTGCTAGAAAATAAGTAGCACATCTCCATCTTTTAACATCAGTACGGTTAAAACAATACTCTCGTACCCAGGGCACAAACACAGTCTGAACTATCATGGGCAGGGTGAAGATTTTGGGTGTTTCCTGGAGGCAGACTAAGGTGCCAGATTTTCCTCCATCGAAGAGCAGAAAGACTGAATAATTTGAGGATAAATTGCATAACTTAGTGAGCTGAGGTCAATGCAATGTATACTGATGGTCTAATTGGAAACGCTTGTTTTTATGGATGGATTAATACTACCAATATTAATTTCGTATTTTTCAACCTCCTTTTTTTTTCTAGAGTTGGAGGAGCCGGAGTGTCCTCCAAGGGATTGACAATAGGCCAATGTTGATAAATCCTAAAAGAAAAGAATAAACAACTGCTCTAGAAGGGAACTAAAAGTCAAGTTTCTAAGGACAGTCTCTTGCATGTTGCTGAAGAACATAAATATTTCCCAAACAGGATGGTACAAAATACTGGAAGGAAGCCAGAAACACAGGCTGAAAATATTTACAAAAATGGATGTGCATCTTAGCAATCTGAAGTGATTGACCTTTTTCTCAATACAGCAAACGGAGTGTTTATATAAGCATTTAAGACTTAAGTGTCTTGGAAGACATGCCTTGACTTAAATATGATTATTGGTGTAAAGAATTACCAAAGTCATTATATTGCAGTGATTTATATAGATGTCACATGTTGCGTTGTTTATGGTAAGCTGTGAAAGAGTCACATAAAACATATGACCACAGAATCATTTAAAGACTATTGTTAATGCAGAACTGATGAATTGCAGTGGTAAGAACAAGAAAAAACTTGTTATAGAACGGGATATCACAGTAACATATGCACATAGATGCTGATGAATGGATAGGACCAAAAGAATAGATGCCTGGGATAAGATTCATCTGATTTTGAGCTCTCTTAGTTCCTATGGGTGCTGACAGAGATCTAGTAAACATAAGCAATAGTATATAAAGGATGGTTTACCTGGTAGCTATTTTAGACTGCAGTGAGTTGCTCTCTAGAGTCCACTGACTGGTGTTGACTAGATAGCTATCGACTAGAGTGGAGGCAAGCCAATTGCTCACATGTAGGCATTCACCTTGTAGCTAACCAGGTTAAGACAAGATGAAGTCAGTTCCTAATTTGAGGTATATTCTACCTTATTGTTGAATGAATGCAAAACAAAACAAACAAACAAAAAAAAACAAACAACAAAGCGAAAGGCAAAGGCCGACATTGTTAAATTACAAAAGTAGGAAGAGGGAATCAAAATATGAAAAAAAACACTTGAAATTGACTATGCCAGTGGGAAATACATATTCCTCTCCGTTTGACACTTGTCTGGAATGCCAACTCCATTTTAGCCATCAAGGTTATTTCAATGGAGATGTGATTATATGACTAGCTTAGCCATCAATTTTTTATACAATTTTACATTTATATAATGTGCACAATTACATTTTATATAATTATAATTAGATACTTTTATATTTCTTTTTTGTCATTGGCTATATTTTATTAAAATTGAAGTAGTACCACAGCTTCATAAATCTCAGGAATTGTTCTTCACTTTGATTTGCTTTTTTTGTATCCCAATGCATTAAGAACTTATGAATTTTTTGTAGCTATTCAGAAAGGAAATAGAATCTTTGATGACTTAATAAAATTAAATCAATCATAATTACACCATTAGGCTGCAAAGTAGACAAGTATTACGAAGGTAACTCATCTTCTAAAGAAAATGTTTGCTTGGTACAGCTTGAGGTTTCAAAAACCAAATTCAGACCTCCTCAGGTGGCTGGTTGATGACCAATAATTTTCCCGTGAATTCTAAGGATGGTTAAGGTTAAAAACATGTTTCCTTTGCATCACGCCAAAAAAAAAGAGAAGCAATAAGCAAAAATATCTTTAAATCTGGTCAGCAATTCTGAGGGAACACCTTTTTCCTTGGAAGGTGTTATGAGGAAGAGTACTGGCAGTGAGTTGGCTCTGTGGGGTACACAAGGGGTACACAAGGGATACTCACACACGCACACACCGAGCAGGGTGTTATTCTGCTGATGGAAAGCCTAGCTCAACTGGTTCAAACCTGCTTTTTTCACTCATCAGGGAAGTATAGCAGCCAGGAGCCTCAGATATGAAAAGAGGTGAGCAGTGTTCCCCACACCATGCAGTTCAAGCTGCATCTCTGTGCAGCAAACAATTCAAGAACTGATCCTACTAAGTAAGATGAAGGTGGTGCAACAGGGAGGTGGTGAGGGCTGCTGTCTGACAGGAGCTTCTCCAGCATTCCACCGCCTAAAGCATTTCCATGTTTTTGCTAGTGGGGTCAAAAACAGGAAAGAAAAGTCCAGTTCCTGCATGAAGGCGGCCCCACTCCCAGCTACAACCAAATATACAAACACACTCTCATGAAACAGTTGAGTATTTTTGACAGCAAGGTTGTGTACTATTGATACCATATCTACCGCCTTCCAGCTCAATCTATACCGAAATCAATAGGAGAGTTGTGTCTGGGAAAAGGGAATTTTAACTTTGTGAGAGGTCAGTGAACCCGTGCACACCATTTCCCGGGTCATCTCACCAATATAGGCTCACCGTTAGCGAAATTTTTGAAAATTATGTTGTAGCACTGTATTTCTTTTTTGTGCCATCCTCACTGCTGTCAGAATGAATTGCGTGTGTGTATCAAACTCGGTATCATGGGGTGACTTCAGATGAGTCCAGATCTGCTTTGTAAAGACCTCAGCACCCATCACCATTACAAACTGTGTCTACACTAGCAAATAGTGTGATCCAAAAAGAACCAATTTGTAGAGTGAGATAGGTGGTGCGCGGGACCTGATGTCCATACTGTATGCACGTTCCTCCTTACACCAGCTCTAGCCTCAGCCCATGGACCCAGTGACCATTACCAGCTGAAAAGCATTTGCTGCGTTTTGGGAATACATCTCCCAGTTTAGATCATCCAAAAGGAATCTGCCTTCAGTGCTGTGAGACTGGTCCATGAAGGATGGTGAGAGGGACAGCAAGATCGGCTTTAAAAGGGCATTCCTGTCTGAACTAAAATCCTAATACAGATACACCCACAGAAGAAAAGGGTTACACCAAGAGCAAACCTGGCCAGCAAACACCTCGGCCCCAGCAGGTGTCAGAGAGGTTAGGTGGGACTTTATAGGTCATAGTTTTAAGCTCAGACACCTACATGTTGTCAGAGTCTGTTTTAGGTGTCTCAGTACTTCAGCAGAGCAAGGACTCAGCCCCTCTGGGGCTTCGTTCCGCATGTGTAAGCATTTCCCTGTCCAAAGGAAATCATGAAGATAAGGAAAAAGACTGTGAAGTACTTCAGATGCTATGATGATGAAAAATAGACGATTTTTTATAACAGTACAGAAAATGCTCCATTAATCATTTTTAAAAGGCTGTCCAATAAAACGTTCCAGTGCTAATAAACTAGGGGAAAAAAAGAGTGTAAATTAAAGCAATACACAAGGAAGCAGAGGAAGGTTCGCAGAGCTCAGGGAAGAGCTGTGATGTCCGTCAGCAGTGGAGATCACAGCCCGGTCTCTCTAGCAGGCCGAGGGAGGAGCTCCGGGCAGTGCAGGCAGGTGAGGCCGCGTCATTGCTCTGCTTTCCCTGCTCTACTCTTGGTAGCTCTGTAAGTCCCACACAGACACATTGATAATTCCCCACTGAGAAAGACGCGAGGCCATAGTGCAGAAAACTGTTTACTCAGACATTGCAAGAAGTGTGTTTTCTTTTGACAAGACTGAAAAAATTCAGTGAGGTCTAATTTGTGGAAAATAAATTTCAAATCCACCTTCATCCAAATGGCTGATTAATCTTATCAGATACAGAAGCATAGCATCTGGCCTTAGCTAACCATTACAACAGTTTGAACAGCTTACATAGGAGCTAGTGACCGAGACTCATACCTAGACATCACTTTACAGGTCCTGTGAATAATGAGACACTTAAGAGAGTTTCCTTGCAGCTGATATATCAGCAACAAACAAGATTTAATTCCTTGAGTTCTCAAAGTTACATTCACAGATCTTATAAGTCAAAAACTTAATTATGCTAGAGTTATTTCTTTCACTGAGATATTTTTGAAAGCAATGTGCCCTTCACTCAGAGATTAAAGCAGACAACCTCTCTGTTAATTTAAATTTACAATACTCATTCTCTAGGCTATCACTTGTTTTCATTTTTCTAGACAAGCAGCTACTGTTCACCAGCCCGTGCACTTGAACTGCAGATTGTATCTGCATGAAACTCATAATTCAAACCACAACAGCATGCAGGAGCCCATTTGGAAAATGATGCCCATCAGGAAGAGATTCATTTCTCTGCGTGAATTTTTGGCAACACACTATTCTTCATAATTTGTACTGCAACTGCTCTCATTTACTGGCAGTACAGGTGTACCTTTGTGTGTTCATTTTTAACTGTAGGTGATTATGGAAAAAAAGAAAATTCCCTCAATGATAAGTCATCTATTCCACCTTTGTCAGATTTCCTAGTGCTTGACTTACAGATTTTTCAGTCTGAGTCAGCTTGACTATGGTATTAATGAGAAAACCAGGCATCATCAACTCTAGATCTTGAAAAGATCATCAGACTGTCATTTGGATGAGGAATGAGTACGATGATCACTGGATGTGACCCAACCAAGTACCGAATCTTCACAGCACATAACCTGTTTGAAATAAATGCAAAACCACATACATTTTGCAAGAGTGGGACTTCATTATCAAAAAACTTGTCAGTCCTCCTGGTCTCCTTAAACAGGGTTATTTAAAGATTTTGTGCAGGCTGATTTAGTCACACTTCTTCAGTGCTTTTACTCAGAGATTCCATAAATGAAAATAATTAAAATGTCTGAGAAAGAACTCTTCCTTGTGTTTCATTCCAAGAAAAAGGAAAAAAAAAGAAAAAAAAAGAATATTGAACTAAATAAATACTCTTTAAAATTGATTCCTAGTAACTTATTAAAATGGTGTCGTGGAGGATCAAAAAGCCAAATTCAAAAGGCACACCAGCATGTGGGGAATGATCAAGTTATTTGCAAGTACTGAGGTTAGGGTGCTCCACCGTTGAGTGCATTTCTAAAGGCTCCAGCAAAGACAGTCTCAGGATGATGAGAAAAAATGCAGGCCACTTCTTTCTCTGAAGGTCTTCTAACCAAAATGTAGGAAAGTATTTAGACTTCTTTTGAGCCAGTTATTGTGAGTGCTCACAGTAAGGTGTCAAATATGTCTTCGTGTATTCTCATTGCAGAAACGTAGAACCCTTTAGACCCACCAGTATGATAAAAAACTGATCATAACTGGACGTGTATTAGCAAATGTGAATTGGCACCTAACGTAAATGCTGGCACAGCTACATTGACTGGTTATAGTCACCTGGGGAAAAAAAAGAAAAGTAGTATCTTGTGAATAGATTATGTCCCTACCCATCTCTGCTGCTTGCTGATGAAGGTCTTTGTTCACTTAATTTCTCACTTTAACTTTCTCTCTTTAAAGGACAGATGATCCAGGTAAGTGCAATTATATAAGTCAGAGAAGGAAACCCATACAAAGAAAGTCGATCTTCAGAGAAATGCAGCATCGATGCAGAGCAGGAGAAAGATAATTCAGACCTGCATCCAAGACAAACTTTCTCAAAGCTTATTTGGATACTCCATTTAAAGCAGAAGCTTCATTGAATCATGTACAATTTGCATGTACTCTTTACATCTCATAAATTTTATTTTTCTCGTGGTAGAGAGGAAGTGGTAATCCTAACAGCAAATTACTTTGATGGAAAGAATGCACTGGAATGCACTTCAAAACAGTGATTTTATAATACCTTACAAACTAAGTAACAGGCTATGTGAAGGAAGATTTGAGGGAAGCATGGGGAAATCTATCTGGATATATGTGGCTTGATGAAGCCCCGCTAATTGGCTTTGAAGCATAACGGCATGCTAGTGCAGCCACACTTGGTCTGGGACCTGAGCTGGCACCTCTGCAGAGCAGTGTGCTATGCATACTCCTTTCCTTGGAGGGGCTCAAGACCTTATGAGGAGATGCAGCACCATAGCTTTGATGGCTTTCCACGCAGCCATGATTCCTGATGGAGCTTTTGAACAGAGCTTCTGAACGGAGCTTTTGAACATGCTTAGACAACCTGACAACAATAGACTGTGGGATTTAGTTGCCTACCTGGCTTACCATGCCTGGCTTCCAGCAGGCCATGTTAGACACCCTGATACAGCTGTGACGTGTGCAGCATTGACAGATCTAACACAGGGGATGCTTTGCCTTTGGAATGTCAGCTGGAGGACAAGGGTTATCTCATGGCACCTAAGTGGCATTAAAGACCTATGACTGCGTCCTGGAATCCTTCCCAAAGTGTCAGCATGCTTCAGAGCAGTGAACTGCTTTGAAATATATCTAAGAACTAGCAGGAGAATTGGAGAAATAAAAGCACTCTTACGGAGCACTTTTTATCTTGCAATTTTGTATTTCTGTCATTATCATAATTCTGGGAAATGACAACTTTTAAGAACATGTTGTTTTGTCCTTTTAAACTTGTCTTCCTAACTACAAGACAGGTTTTATTTTAAAATATTGGGGAACAGAAAAACAGCATTGATAAAGACTGTCTTCCAATGATTTGTGTTTTCTTTTGCCACGCTTCCCTCATTAATCTTGTACTGTTCACTTCATAGTTACAAATAATCCATGGAAGATTTGAGAAATCTCATTGTATATTTTGGCCTGTGGCCCAGTGGACAGGACGTGCTTGAGCAAGGCACTGAACTTGGGTTTTCCGCTTCATAATTAACTGCTCTAACTACTTGGCTGTGCTAGAAAAGGGGATCCGTAGCCCCCGCCAGTTAAAGCAGTGTGTCTTTCCCGGTTCTTTAGAAAACTGCTGGTAGCAGCCTGGTCTTAGGAAGAAATTTTAGCTCTGGACTCTACATGAAAAAGGTTTAATAAGCCTTACCTAGGGTCCAAAATGTGAAGTTTAGGCAAACATTTGTGCTCAAAGCCTTTCCATATGCATTCCAGTCTCTGGTACCCAGCTCCTCCCATATGCTCAGGCAGGAACAATCGCAGACAGCACAGTCTGATAACAGGAGCCTGAGCAATGAAGCTAATGTGCAGTTGTACCTCCCTTTCATATACTTATGATCTTTACTGGACTGGCTCCAAATCCTCAGCAAGGGTCAGTCTTGTTCCCATTAAAATGAGTGAAAGTTTTCCCACTGAAATTGATATAATGAGAATCAGAGTCATTCTCATTAAATACAATTCCCATAGATTTAAGAGCCTATCATTTTATACTGACTGCTTATCAGTCAGTATAAGAAATGGACCTCATTATGGAAAAAAACAGCATTGAGCTTTGCATTTTCAAAGCATGGTTTAAATATGAACCAATTAACTTCGAAGTTTTCACCTGATGCAGTGACAAATCATGATGACAAACATGCCAGTGCTAGTTATGAGTCTCACTAACCCAGTTGCCTTGGAGTTAAGTCTATAAAAAAGTTTTGAAAGAACCAAAGTTCTACAGGCATGGTTTATAAGGGAACATGAATCATTTATACAAAGAAAAATAATGAAAGGATTTTGCTCAGAAAGGTATTTGCCTTTATGTACCTTGATGTTAAAGCACCAGTAAGTTTAAATGCTGCTAAGAGAAATGAAGGGAATAGGATGGCTTCTGAGGACATAAAAGAAGCTTTTTCTTACTATCCTATAGCTGCCAGAAAATTTCTGACTGATATTTTGTAAGATGAAAAAAAAAAAAAAAAGACAGAGAAAGAATCTACAGTTATGTCCAAATTTTACATTTTTTTTTTCTATTTCACTTTTAAATGATACATTGTGTCTAAAATATCTTGGCCACTGCTTATAAGGTTGAATCTTCAGGGGGTTTTTTTTGTGCATGTCTCCAGAATGTCACCTTTAATGTGGAATGAGCATCCCTGGTCATTCCTTGCTTTTCAAGCAGTATCAAGAAGTAACTTCAGTGAATTGAGAAAACCAAACTGTAAGAACAAAGAGCAAACAGACACTTTTCAAAACAAAACAACACCCTAAAAAGTGAGCCAAGATTTTCACTACCTCTTTTGCTAAACTAAGTTGAAGCTGGTCAATATGTGCAAAGAATCCTGACGGCTGGAGAAAGTCAACTGTCACAGTCATTTGCAAGAAGAATAACATGTCAGCCTCACCTTAATTCCTGGGAAGGTGGTGGAGCAAATCCTCCTGGAAGCCAGCTCCAAGCACATGAAAGTGAAGAAGGTGACCTGGAAGAGCCAGGGCAAACCATGCCTGACCAACCTGTTTGCCTTCTGAGCCATGGGCAAGAGGAAAGCAGTAGCTACCATTTATGTTGACCATGGCAAGGTGTTTGATGTAGTATTTTTACAGACAAACTGGTGAGACATCATTTGGATCAGCGGGCTATAAGATATATGGAAGACTGGACCACCAAGCTCAAAGGATTGTGATCAGCAGTACAAAATCCAACTGTTCACTAGCTACTAGTGATGTCTATTATGAATCAGCAGTTGCACAATGCCCTTTTCGGACTTTATTTGAGATCCACAGAGCAGGACAGCATGGCCTCTCAGCACGCCTAGGGACAGTGCTAAATCAGGTAGAGTAACTGGTACACTGGATGGCCGGGCTGCTATTTGCAGGCACGTTGACATGCTGGAGATATGGGCTGATAGGAAGCCCACAAAGATGCTGAACATTGAGTTTAGCAAAGGGAAATGCAAAGTTTTGCACCTGGGGGTGAATTGTCCTGTGTAGCAGTATAGGCTTGGGGCAACTGGACAGAAGGCAGTTTTGCAAAAAAGGACTTGAGGATTGTGCTGGGCAAGAAGTTGCCACAAGTCAGTAACGTGCAAAGACCATAGAATCATAGAATATCTCAAGCTGGAAGGGAACCATAAAGATCATTGAGTCCAACTCCCTGCTCCTCATAGGACTACTTAAAATTAAACCATATGACTAAGAGTGCCATCCAAATGCTCCTTGAACCCTGACAAGTTTGGTACTGTGACCACTTACCTGGAAACCCTGCTCCAGTGACCAACAAACCTCTCGGTAAAGAACCTTTTCTTAATGTCCGACCTGAACTCCTCCTCACTAAACTTCATATCATTTCCATGCGTCCTATCACTGGTCATTAGAGAGAGGAGATCAACACCTCCTCCTCAGTTGCCTCTCCTGAGGATGGAGTAAACTGCGATTAAGTCATCCCCTTCTCCCAGCTGAAGAAACCAAGTCATCTCAGACATTCCTCATAAGTCTTACCCTTGAGACCTTTCACCATCTTGGTCACCCTTCTCTGGACACATTCTAATAGTCTGATATCCTTCTTATATTGAGGCACTCAAAACTGCACACAGTACACGAGGTTGGGGCCACACCAGCGCAGCGTGGAGTGGCACAATCACCTCCCTCAAACAGCTAGCTATGCCAGGTGAAGGCTAGCCACATACTGGATTGTGTTAGCAATGCAATTAGCCAGGAGGTTGAGGCGAGTGACCCTTCACCTCTCTTCAGCACTTGTGAGATCACTCCTGGAGAACTTTGCGCAATTTGGGGCTCCCCTGTGCAAGAAAGACTTTGGCACAGGGGGAAAAATGCAGTGGATGCCAACAAGATGGTCAGAGGCTGGAGCACCTAACAGATGAGAAGAGGATGAGGGAGAGAGGACTGTTCATCCTGGAAAAGAAACAGTTTAGGGAGAAGTTATTACTGTTTTTACTAACCTACTCGGAAGGTGTAGAGAAGGCTGAGCCACCTTCTTCTTGGAGATGCACAGGGATAAGACAAGAGGCCATGGACACAAGCTGAAATATATGAAAGTCCAGATGTAGGGGAAAATTTTTAAGGGAAAGATAACTAAATTTTGAAAGAGGTTCCCTGGAGAGGTTGTTGAATTTCCATCCCTGGTGACAAACTGCAGCTGGACACAACCCTCAGCAATATGGTGTGACTGGACCTGCTTTGAGTGGGGTATTAGAATAGATGACCACCAAGGATTCCCTCCAACCTAAATTATGCTGTGGTGCTATGAAAAGAGGGCAGAAAAGCAGAAAGGGCTGGAGCACACCCTTTCCCTGAGAATAGTGCTGGATAAACTCTTGTGCCTAGGGATTGGGCACAGATCACAGAGTAGTTATTGAGTTACAGTCCTACTAACTAATCCCCCTACTTTTAGTGTGTATCCCCTTCTGTTGACAATTAGGATTCCGTGATGAACAAGCAGTTCACAATGAAAAATTATTACAGTGCTTCTGTCCTTCTAGCATTAGGGTTTTTTTCACTTTGCTTTATCTCGTATTCTCTGCGTACATTCATTTTTGCACCTCCATACGAACAAATGAGTCTGCCAAGGTGCTGCTGTCAGTTTTAGGTTTCTCTCACCCCACGTCATAAAGACCCAAATAAGCTACAAATGGCAAATGGACCTCACAAAGAAAGGCTTACATATAATGAGATAAGGCAAATAAGAAGCAGCGCAGGTATTATTACAGTGACAACTTTTGAATGGCACCCACGAAAGAAGGCTGACAAACAGAGAATGTGTTCTTATCCCCCAGTAAAGGAATGATAATTTTATATTGAAGAGCAGAACAATCTAAAAAAATGAGGGCTCCTTTAATTTTACATTTCAATACGGCTTTAAAAAAAAGTTACACAGAAAACATGGAGCCTTTTTTGTTCCTTAAATTATAGCTTGTGAAGTCATTACTATGAATATCTTAATCTTTCTAAATGATCATTGTCTTCTTAATATTCCTTTGCATAATACACCATCAAAATTGAAATTCAAGAGTAAATTATTTTGCTGTGAACCATTTTTCTGCCATGATCTGCAGTCTGTATATGCACCACTTCCCTGCTTCTTTCTCTCTTGCAGATGTGTAGGTGAACTGTAGTAATTCTTACTTTGCAAATAGTGATGGTTTTCTACTTGCAAAGCCTTTTTTTTTTTTCCACTCTGGCTTCCCAAGAGAGGCTGACAACTGTTTGTAAATTAATAAAATTTGACTTTGTTCTCCAAGGAGCTTCAGACATTTTAGAGCCCAGAGGTGCCTCTAGGCTTGCTCTGTCTTGGAGAGAAGGCTGTTATATCGCATCCCTTGGTCCCCAAATTGAATACTACAGTCTGTATTTAACTAAACTATTTCTTCCAAACAGAAAGGGCTTGATTTGCTAGTGTGAAAGGGCACACTGTTTCTTTTGGTAATTTCATCTCACAATTAAAAGTGACTTCTGACCTGACTTCTTATTTAAGTGTGTCTGATATCAGCTTTCACCTACTAGAACTTGTTACTCTCTATTAGATTAAGGAATCTTTTCATAAATAACATTTTTCTTCCTGGGGTGGGTCTTAAATATTGCTATCAGATCACTTTTTGATCTCCTTTATGACAAATTTTTTGTCATATGCCATATTACTGCACACTTTTTAAAAAAAATATCTCACCGTAGCAGGCCTTTGCTTCACTCTCTTCAATAATGTTTTGCTCAGCCTTCTTCAGTTCCTTGTTGTATTTGACAATACAGATTGTATTTGTATGGAGATATTTTTTTTGGTCTTACTCACATTTTATGCTGCGAAGACTGCTTCCATATTCTTGTTCTTTTCTTCTTCTTCTTCTATGAAGATCATACCAATCCTTCACTCACAACCCTACGCAATGATATTTCCTTTACTGTCCCCAAAGTCTTCTGAGAATACTTACTTTCTACAGTACCATCTCCCCTTCCCTATATTGATTTATCTTCTTTCTTCCTAGATGCACACTCTCAGGGGGTATTCACCTTACCAAAGGTATTCTGATTAAATCTATATTTACAATGTAGGTGCCCACAGCTGAACTACTACATGCAAGATAAAGGTACAGACATTTCTAAGGCCCTACCACTCTTACCCTGACAAAGGTGTTTAAAATAGGCCAGGTGAAATCATATCCGAAATGATGTATTCTCTATGCTGATGATAAAGGCATCTGAGGTGGTTAGCTCTGATGTAGACAACTAGTAGGCATTTAAAATGAGTTAAGCATCACCCCTCATGCTTTCTTGCACCCATCTCGCTAAGGAACCACCTTATGATATATTACTTCCCCCCTTTCTCGTGCTTAAATAAGTATATAGTATAAATAATAAATATATATAAAATAATACCCATTTCCTCAACAGTCTACAACACCCACAAAATGCATTGGCAGTGACGTTATACTTGCTTCCAGATGAAGCATGAAAATTTGAGTGTGTGATGTTCAGCAGTGATGCCTGAAGAATCACTGACTAACTGGGACTGCCCTATGTTCCTACCAAATGCCATCAGGTCATGACCACAGATACCAGGTAGCCACCAATTCACCAGTGCAGTAGTGACTTTACCTTTACCCTTCACAAGAAGGTCTGGAAGAGTTACCTTATGTTGTGTGGAATATGTTTTGGACATGAAATGTAATCCTTGCCTTTTAGAAAGTGATATGAACTACTGGCTATATACAATTGTCACTATCCATCTCCAGATTGAAGCTCCCATGAAGTCCATATGATTTCTTTCCATGCATTGCAAAGGAGTGTTTTATCTCATTCTGATTTATACAACATCCTAGCTGTGCTCCAGTACACTCAAACTACGAAACAAGAGCCTAGCAACTTACAAGCTCCCCATCCCTATTTAGGCAACAAAAATAACTGTCTCTGTTTTCAAAGGTGATGACTCTTTAAATGTTAAACCTACTGATAAGTATAAGACACACATCTAAAGGTCAGAGATAAAGAAATCTACAGTAGTAAATTTAGTGCTAGGGTAACAGACTGCATCTTTCCTGGTAAAGTCACTGAAAGTTCTGTGACTTACTCTCTTATTTATGTGATATCAAGGGATAGTAGTGGATGGATTAGTCGGAGCATTGCTTACATTCCTCTTGTGTTCAAATCGACCTTGCTCAGCCCTGGAGCACCACCGAGACTTTCTTTTTGTCCGTTAAATCCTCCGTTCCTTCCTTCCACCATGGTGCTAATTTATGTGAGCTGCAGTGGGTTGACATTGTGGGTTGGAGTCACCTCACCTAACTTCTTAAAGCCGGTGGTGTCGATGTCCACATGTGACCGTGTTTTCCCAGGCTCGGTTTGGAGTTGGAGTTCCTCTGACTTATTTTAAACATCCATGTTAAGACAAATTAAATCACACATAGAAAAGCCTGCTTCTCTCTGCTGATGATATGCCCAGGACACGAAAGTCTACAGTGTAAATCTGGACATCTGGTCCAGTGAGTCCCACATGATATGTCTGACTGTAACTGCGGCTGGCTGCAAGGCTTCTGTCAGTTGCCTGCCCTCAGCTGTAATGGGGATGACAGGAAGAAAACCACAGAAGAGGTTGCTTTGCTTTGAAATACTAAGTACAGCAGTGAGTTGAAACAAACCTGTACAAATGCATTCTCAGTGGGAAATGAAAACTATTGTAAGTCATAGCAAAAGTCCTCCAACTACTGAAACCAAAGGTTATTCAGTTTTCAGATTCAATTTAGAGGTAACATTTTCAGCTCAGATAAAAGTCTGAGCTCATTTTCTGTCTAGAATAAAAAAGTTTTCAACTGATTTGTTTAAATGTTAACATTTAGAATCCAAATGCTCTGACTATGCAAAATGACTTTTATTTATTTCCAAAATGTTTCTGAAAAATGGAACTGAAAAAAATCACAAGGCAGAAACACAGCTAAAAAAGGCTGTTCAAGCATGAATTATTCAGTTTAATTCTAGGTGAAAAATATTTGTGAAACAAAAGATATCACAGTGAAAAAAAACACATTGCCAGCATTCACTATTGCATAATCACTGAATCTTCAAACATTGGTATTGCTTAGAAGGGAAAGATAAGTTATGCCATCAGGACCATGATTCCCATGCCAAAAGGCCTGGACAACAACAGCAGGTAAGACAGAAATGTGACAGTAAATGATGTATGTGTGCACACGTGTGTGTGTGTGTCTAACACTCCAACTGTACGAAAGGCATCGTGCTAAAGAGGAAAATGACCATCTGCTGGGTTAAATGATAACCAGGGAGAGGCACACGCACTCTTGAAACAAGAAGTTGGCTTGAAAATTAGTATAAATGAAGCATAGAATACATGTATCAGAGGAGAGAGTGCTTGGGGTGGGAACGGAGCATCAGTAAAAACCTTGGTGGCCCCACGGCTCCACAGCCCCTGCCCAGGCAGCCTCCCCGGGGGACGGGGGAGGGGGATGCAGACAGCACCCAGAGAGGGTGACCGTGTGGGTGCGGTGTGGAGGGACCCACACCTCAGGGTGTGACTTGGAGCCATGGGGGCTTCCTCACCGTCACGGAGGTCTGCGGGGTGTTGGGAGCAGCAGGGGGTGATGTGCAGCCAGAGCAGCCACGTCTCTTGTACGCACATGGATGTGAGAGGAGAGCTTCCTGCGATCAGCTACAGAACGGCATTTAGAAATTTGTAGGTGTTTATTAACGTTTTGTAACTGTCTTGTTTTGTGGTTTATCTGCTGCATTACCAACATTGATTCTGCGTGTATGGTTCATAGATTGTGAGTCAATGATCTCTCATTAATAAATCAATGAACTCTTTAAATTCTGATCTAATTCAAACCATGTGAACTGAGCAGCTTTTCCCTGTGGCATCAGAAAGGTCTGCGAATAAATATTTCGGTCTATACTGCCATCCCTACAGTGTCTTTGTGCGCTGTTCCAAAATAACATTTTTAGCTCCACAGTAAATGAGGTCCTTTTATTTAAAAAAGAAACCACCAACAAACGAACAAAAAAACGTCAGAAATGCAAACTCATTAGCCCCGGAGTAGACACTGTCCACAGAGGGAGGCAGTGGGCTGCAGCTCTGGGAAGTGCAAGCAAGAAGGGGCATATTGACAAATGACTGGAGGAGGGTTGCTCTAATCTACCTTTTTGCCCTGTGCTTCTCTACTGGTTTGCCAGGGAGCAGCCAGTACAACCCAGCATTGCCCAGATTCCCAAGGACCCTAGGAAGTATTTCTCCCCAGACACACTTGGTGACACCTTGAATGACTCCTTCCACCAAGCCTGGACTGCTACCACAGAGCCTTTATCCTGCATAAGCTGTGGTCTTGACATCAAAATGACCTACATAAACAACTGAAAACGCTGACAGCAGCTTTATGGGATATCAGAAGAGCCTGGTTTGGAGGATGCCATGCATATTTAGGTTGGGGAGGACCCAGCCTTGGAGCATTTCTGGTGCCTCTGTACAGCTGCAGCATCCTCCTGGGTTGAATCAATTACAAGCAGAATGTCTCTCTCTTTTGGTAAAGCACCATTAAGAGCTACTGCTTTAAAATTATACTTATAATTTTTAACATTCTTCATTTCTTTTGTGACTGTAATTGATATTGAAAGAAAAATGTAATGTCAGCAGGACTCCACCTTTCCCTCCAGGTATCTCTATAATGGATGTAAGTGCACAGCCAGCAGCTAGTCCAGCACCTCACAGGTACATTAACAGGTAACAGACTTTTTCCGGGAAATAGTTATGCTATCACTAATGAAAAAAATAAATAAATCTGTGGAAATAAAGGAGAATTACAGCAGAGAAGCAACTCGGTCCTTTATAATTCTGTAATTTGCAGAGGGAAAGCCTTGCGTCTTGTCTGTCACTATTCTGACAGATCTACCCTCCAGGACTATGAAAGAGCTGTTTAAAGAGACTTTCTTCGAGGAAGCCAGGCAATGGCCTCACTCGATGACCCTCTTCTCCAAGTGCAGCCCTGAAAGAAAACTCCAAACTTTCATGGTGGGGCAGCTGGTACACAGTCCTTGCATACAGAGTACCTATCAAGCAAGCAGGTTAATTAGTAACTGACCCCTGCATATAGACAATCAAATATAAGCAGTTGCTTGCTTCTGTGTTCTGAGGATATTTCTTCATTCTTCTCCCATAAGCATTTTCGCAGAATCACAGCATGGTAGGGGTTGGAAGGGACCTCTGGAGATCATCTAGTCCAACACCCCTGCCACAGCAGGGTCACCTACAGCAGGTTGCACAGGAACGCGTCCAGGCGGGTCTTGAATGTCTCCAGAGTTGGAGACTCCACCACCTCTCTGGGCAGCCTGTTCCAGTGCTCTGCCACCCTCAAAGTAAAGAAGTTCCTCCTCATGTTTAGGTGGAACTTCCTATGATCAAGTTTGTGCCCGTTACCTCTTGTCCTGTCGCTGGGCACCGCTGAAAAGAGCCTGGCCTCATCCTGACACCCACCCTTTAAGTATTTATAAGCATTGATAAGGTCCCTCCTGAGTTGTCTTTTTTTCCAGACTGAAGAGACCCAAGTCCCTCAGTCTTTCTTCATAAGAGAGATGTTCCAGTCCCCTCATCATCTTTGCTGTACCCTCTCCAGCAGTTCCCTGTCCTATTTTCACAAAAGCAGTTGCAAGATCAAGGCTGCCCACCTCCTTTCATACATGTAGCTATGCTGTTCCCAGTCCCCTCCCAGAGCTATCCCCTCCCCAGTCCTGGGGATCCCCAGGTTTATTTCAACCTGTCTAGATTTCATTGTAACACAATGGCACCTATGTTATCTAGGTTCGATTGGTATCATCCAGAGTGAAAATTTATGGCTTTGACTCTAAGTCAAACCTAGACCTGGAGTCTTCAGTGGGAAGAGGAGGCTGACAGGTTGCGGAATAATTACTAAATTGGCCAAGAATACAAAAATACAGCATTGTTCACACATTAAGGAAAGTCATAAAATCAAGAGGCTTCCGAGGTAGAATACAGCCGCAGCTGGCACACGAAGAATGCAACATCTGTGATTCCCTGTACGAGGTTGTTTGCGAAACTACACGAGGGATGGAACGGAACGCGCTTGTTCCGTGGCCTTCCCTTGTGATGAATAGCAGATATGGGACGAGATGGTACTAGGGAACTGATAAGCGGCCTACACGCTACCCGAGCCAACATTTCGTCAAATGTTGATGAAATGCTGTCCTTTGTGCGAACTTTGCTCACTACAATGTACCAAAACACACCTCCATCCTGGAGACTATCTGCCTCCAAGGTGCGAACACTCCTCCTTGAGTACATTAATCATCATAAAAGTATGTATGACTAAAGTCACTCAAACTCCACTTTGAAGATAAAAAAATAGTATAAAAATAGCCCAAGAGAGAGGGGATGCCAGGGAAGACACCATCGCGAAGAATTCCATCGCTGATTTCCGGGATCAGTCGACGGGCTGAGCCTTTCCTCCCCCCCATAGGGACGCCTTTGGGTAAGACTTCAATTACACCGAGTGCTTTCTCGGGGACTTAGAAATTTCTCTAGAGAATCTCTACCCTACATTTATAGCCAGGCTGTATCATTTATAATTTTGTCGCGCGTTTTGTATACTTAACAATATCTTTGCACGTGCTTTGCAGACAGTGTATTTATCACCGGCAATCCTAAAGAACCTGTATATCTGTTGTTTAAATAAACTGCACTGTTTAAGTAGCTAGTCGTTTCGCTTTCTCACTGAACACGACCAAAGACTCGAGAGTGGCCGTGCTAGTTCAGGAACACGACTAGACTGAAGGTGCAGTCCATTATTAGTGTATCCAAATCGTGATAGTTTAATACATATTAAACGCGATTGGACTGATAGTGCTGAATTGGGCATCACTCAGAATTTAAACCTAGCCGCACCTAGCCTCCCACCTCAGTGAGGAGTGTTAGAACGCAAGGGGGTTTATCTTCTGCCAAAACCACTTGGCCCCTTTTCACACAACACAGGTCTGGGCAGTATATAGTCCGTACACGCACAGCACACCAGCTTCTGTTCTGATCTGGTAGTTCAAACGTTATTGATACCAGTGGTGCAAACTGATCTGACCAGAAATACACTGATTGCGGTGCACAATTTGTAGCAATATTTGCTTTTCCGGCTGCCTGGTTTTTCTGTTACAGGTAAACTTTGCAGATGATGAAATCCTGACCTTAAAATCAGAGAGAAGAGAATGACTTTGGGGAAGTTGGTGGAGCCACGTATCATGGAGAGCACCATGGAGAGCAAGAGAAGGGCTAAGAAATGTGAAGCGGAGCACTGGTGCAAACTGGGGCCCAGCTGCAGCTTGTCTGTGCATGGCGGCTATCCAAGAGGTGCAGCATTTAATATTCAGGTGCTATGCTTCTAAGATGCCAGGCTCATCAGGCAAGATTAAGATGTCAAAAACTGACAATCTAGACAATTAAAAGCTTCCAGTACTGGAGCCCATGAAGTAAGAGGGAGGCGCAGATGCGGGGAGAAAAGGGAGGAGGAAGATTTAATGATTCCTTCAGGGAAATTAATTTCCATCATCACCTTGTGTATTTTTGCCAATTTCTGGTTGACAAACGAATGCACAAAAAGCAGGAATTTTACTAAGTGTTTATGACAACATTATTTTGAATGAAGTTAATCATATTAACCTCCTGTGGGCCCTAGTAAAGGCTCTAAATCAATAACCCCGTGTAAGTCTGTAAGGTGAAATAGCTGCGTCTGGAGTGGGAGAAAAAGCGTCATGCCTGATACACGAGAGGAGTCACAGCACTGCCTCGATTACCGCAGCAGCTCTCCAACAAATGCTTGCAAAAGGTTTCCCCTTCAGACACATTTGCAAGTTCCTTAAAATGGGCCCTGAGTGTCTACTACAAGTGTCATGAAATTGAATTCTGTGCTAATTTTCCTTACTCCCATGAATGCCCCCATGGTCTGACCAGTATTCCAGTGCTGACTTAAATGGAGGCAAGGTACTACTGAGATACTTCCCCACAGATTTACAGCGAAAGCTTTTTTCTCTTTCTTAGCAAGCAGGTTTTTTCCCCCAACATATATGCTTTTACTATTCTAAAGTCAGGTTGGCCCTGCATTTGCCAAACAATTTAATCGGGGTTTTGCTGTTTGATTTGAGGTTGCTTTTCCGGTGTCCTCAGAGGCCTGCAGATCCCCTCTGGGTGTCTCAGATCCTGCTTGTTGACCTCCCAGGAGAGCGGGCTCAACACCGTGGTGCAATTTTCCACAGCATCTTCCTCTCACCTTCTGCTTGCAGTCTTTCCACTCTGTTCAAAGCATTTGAATACGCCCAGGACCACCTACTTGCACCACGGCAGCCCTCCAGCTGGCTGCTTAGGGTGGCACTGGGGACACAGGCCACCTGGGTTCCAGTCTCAGTGCCCCTGAAGAGTTACACAGTTTGTGCATATCTTGTGAAGGGCTTCAGCAGAAATGAAGGGCACTATCCGTCCTATACACCAAGTTGCCTGAGGATGCAGCCCATTTCCCGGGGTGTGAGTTCAGGAGAAAGGAAGATTTGTGCTGTGGAGGCTGAAGAGTTTCGGCTGAGCTGAAGTTGTTCTCCTGGTTCCCCGTCCTTCTGGTGAATTATTTAACCTTGTCGGCTAATGAAAAACTCATCACTTTGCTTTGATGTAACTAACAGTGGGGCCTGACTCCTATCTTACACCAACATTACCAAATGCAAAAGTTGATAGCTTTTTGCACTTACTTTCAGCCCTGCATTTCTCCACTTCTCATGATTAAGAAAAGAGAAACAGCAGAGCAAGGTTAAAATGCTCATCCAACAATAGGTACAGTTCTCTGGCAAATTTTGCCATGAGGAAGCTATTGAAGTTGGCTTTAAATGCAGTGATACCCATTGCAAATATTATGTAGAAGCTGGGAAAAGATTGCTTATGTATCCTTTTTATCTATGTACTTATTTTAAAACCGCTATCCCCCAAAATAACAAAGTCCATTTTCTGAGACAGGGAATTCTCAAACAGAACAGAAAAGTAATTAATGATGAGAGATTCCACGCTGGAAATTAATAACTTCTTATAAGCAGTGCCTAGTGAACCTGCATGGATCACATTCCTTGGACTACATCTGTATTATTATTATTATTATTATTATTATTACTGCCACTATTTCGTGGTCCAGGTTAGGGTCACCTAGTGGGGTGAGAGGACAAAATCAGCAGATGTATGCCCACTTGCCTCATGATGTTGGTTCTTACAAGGAGGAAAGTCTAGTGCGGGGGCTGAGCAGATGCGATGGGGTGCTCCAGGAGACCCCCCAGGTGGTGGAATCAGCCGGACTGAAAAATAGAGGGTGCTGGAGTAAAGCCAGTTACAGCTTTTGGTGCTAGCCACTACACTTAGAAAATGAGAATTACTGCTAGAAAGAGCTTACAACCTAGAAGATAAGATGTATCAGCAGGATGGTGGAATTTGAAGCAAATATTTCTAAAAGGAAAAAGAAAATTATTATAAGGAACAGGTTTAAATTGATAATCCCCCTACACATGTAAAATTTGTTGAATGGAGCAGAACATAACTACATACTGTCAACAGTTAAACCCTAGCCATGGAAGAAGTATGTCACTGCATGTTTAAGTATGGACTCCTTCCCCAGAGTATGGGTGGATTAGCTGATTTAAGAACAAGTATTACCCTTTCATTCAAGTCACAAGCCTGTGAGGGATCTGTGCGTACTTGACTGATGCAGTGTCACAGCCATGTAAGTTACGTGCTTTGACTTTCACTGGCTCTGCTGACATACAGATGGAAAGTAAGAGCTTGCAATGTGTCAGACAGTGAGGGAAAGGACATTAGAAGGGAAGACTGAAGTGGAAATGTTGGTGGGTGGCTTGCTAGCTTGCTCGTAGGAAGGCCTCAGCCTCATAGGAATCTTCATAGCAGCTGTGGAGAAAACAATGGGAGAAAAATTGCAAGTGGCATGAAAGCTCTGCTGTTAACAAAAGAGAAAAGGAAAAAAAATATTTAGGGATATAAAGCAAACATCCAGGTTCTCAGTATCAGCCAGCCAACCTCGGTGTATAGTGCACATTGCACTGCCTTGGCTGCCTCCAACCAGGTACCATGGGCGGAAGCAAGGCCAATAGCCAATGGCACACACATTTTATTTGCTACAAGTTTTGCCTCTTTGTCACAGTATATGCACAGTTTTTCAAAAAGATCATTTTATAAGCACTCATTCACTGGACATGTTCATGCAAGAACATGCTAACATCTCCCCCTTCCTAAAAGTGTTTCAGTGTCTAAGTAAGGTATCAGGAGTTGTTCCACACACCTTGTGTGCTCACTGAAGGTGAGCCAGAGAGCAGCTGAAGCGGGTGAGACTGAACCATGTGCCAGCCTTCTCATGGCTGGCTGCGTCCCACCATTCCACTGGAGAAAGGCTCAGCTTGGCCTGTCTTACCCAGGTGAATTCTGAATTCCTGCTTTGCTGTGGCACAACCTTAGCAAACAAACTGGGTACTGCAAAGGCATCTCAAAGCAGATCTTTCCAAATGAGCTTTGGAAGCTACCAGCTGATGCTACCAGCCTGGTAGCCCGGATAAGGTGCAGTACAGCCATTGCACTGCTGAGCTGTGTGTCCAGCAGTAACTATGCCCAGTGAAGGTGTTGCTTCTCTTAACAACGTTCATGTTTCATAGAATGAATCACAGAATCAAAGAATGTGTTGCGTTGGAAGGGACATTTAAAGGTCATCTAGTCCAACCCCCCTTTAACTAGATCAGATTGCTCGTAGCCTCATCAAGCCTGGCCTTGAATGTCTGTGGGGATGGGGCCTCCACCACCTCTCTGGGCAACCTGTTCCAGTGTCTTACCAAGGAGAGTTTCCAGTCTCAAGGGCCAGGTACCTATGTCACTTGTACGTAATTGTATTACAGCTCTTACTGTGGCACATAAATCCCTTTTTTATGGTCAGACCTTATTAGTTTAATTGTGATTGACTTACAAAGGTACTTACAATCTCAATAGACTATTGAAAGTTTTAAACTGACTTAGGACCCTAAGTTGTTTAGACGCCCTTGAAAATCTTACCATCAAATGTCTCTCTTAAAGCCAACAGAAGTTGCCAAACTAACACAGGTTGAAAATCAGACCAGAAACACAAGCATTCAGTGGATTCTTCCTTTATACTGTCTGCTTTGTACTATTTAATTTTACTTCCCTAAGAAGAAAAATAGCAAAGAAAACTTACCTGTGGCAATTATTAAACAAGTATTTTTTTATTTTTATTTTTTTTTTAATACTGCAATGGCACTCATTGGATCTTTTTCTCCTCATCAGCTTCTCACAGCTGCACCTGAATGTTGAGAGTGAACTCAGGCAGTTTAAGGTCTCCTCACTGACTTCTTTTAGGCAAGTTGATATTGCCGGGCCCAGAAAAAATTAAAGTCTTCATTGCAAAGAAATATCTTTAGTACAGCAGCACTTCACTGTGTCAGCTTAGGTGCAGTTCCACCTGAAGTGTCAGAGGTAATTTTAATGGGCATCAGGTGCCCTTTCAATTTCCATTTAGAAAATAAAAGAACAGCAAAAATTCATGGTCAGCGAGCCACCCTCAGAGGGAGTGAAGGAAACCCACAGACCTGAGTTGGCAGTCTGAACCTTTCGCAGTGCATCTTGCTGGCCAACCACACTGACTTGAACATTTTTGTCTCGTGATGAAGAAAGTCTTCTTCACAGCTTCTCTTCTAATGCGCGACCACTGCGCCCCTCCCTCCAGACTGGAGCTGTGTGTGTGCATTTGTCCATACCTCCACAGCTCCTAGAAAACGAGGCTTTTTTTCACGATCAGGGACCAGGAGGCAGTAACTGGAAGGAATCCAAAAGCCTTTATAAGAAGCTGAGTTTCCTAACCTCCAAATTTCCAAACCTGGCGTGCAGTAAGGGCTCTGTGATTTTGCTCAGTGTTTTGCGTTAATGAACAGGGATTAATTTTACTGAAGAAAGTATTAGTGGTATTTAGAGATCTCGTGGGAGCAGTCATGTACTGTTCTTGGCAGAATTCCTTCATCGTCTAGTTAATAACTTTAGTTTCCTACACTGCTGACCCAGAGATACCTTTGAGAGGAGATGGATGATGAAATTAATTTTTCTTCTAATCTTTGATTAAACACGACAATGATTTACTTGGGCTGATACACATATTATAAGACCTGTTTCAAGGGAAATGGCCACAGGAATGGATGGAATATCTTTCAGTTACAAAGCTTTTCCTTATGTGTTCATGGTGAAACAAATTTCTCATTGTGGTAAGTGGTTACCGCAGGCTCTTACTCTAAACTGGAAGTTAGCTTCAGGACCGAGTTTAATCAATAAACTACTTTGTCAAAGAAGTAAATCACAATTAATCCTCATAAGAAGATTTTAGTAGTTTTCTGGAGTTAATACAACCTAGTGTAAGGAACTTCATGAAGTTACATGACAATAGGACTCTTGCCTTCTATGTGCAGGCTCTATTTTGAGATTGTCAGGTGCTAAGTTTGAAAGTGATGTGAATTCTGCTCTGTCTGAAGCAGAAACAAAAGCAACAGCCACTGGACACAAATTTTTGATGTGTTCTAAATATGCAAAATGTCCTTCAGATGTCAAAAAAGCATTAGTAACTGGGATCATTTTGCTTCTCTATATATACCAAAAAAATCCTTACGCATCTGAAATACTAAGCAGTGCAGCTGTTCCAGAGCTTATGCTGAAAATTCATGTTATCTGAAGTCACTGAGTGCAGAGATCCAGGTGACTCTTACCTTGCCTCTGCTGCATTGGAAGAAGTCACTGAATGCGGAAACCTCTACTTTGGATAGACAGAAAGTGTTGGCCTGTCAGACACACCCATCCAATAAATTTGTCATAAGAAAGAGCTATAAAGGCTCTTCTTCCAGGGGAATTCTTGACCAATTATTATTTTTTTTTTAATTTTGAAATTCTGAATTAATTGTATTTGTACCCTTTTTCTTTGCAATGTGGAGGAGAACTGAAATATACTACATGCTATAAAATGCGTCCACTATGTTAAAATTTAACAATTTTCTGGTTAGCTTTTGAAGGCTCAGCCCTACAAATACATATTCTTGATCATAGAACTTGTAATGCAGAAAAAACCCACCAGATTTGAAGTAACATAAATGTCCAAGAAGATTTTAATAACCCAACCGCATCCTCTCTGCTTAGCATTAAGAATCAATTGCTCTCCATTCGATGCTGATTCAGCTTCTGCAAGTCAACACTTAAGTGAGCCACATAAACATTCAGAATCAATCCTTCCCAAATACCCAAGTCTTTCCAAAGCTAAAATGAAACAAACCTCAAAATTTTCTATGATTTCTGAAAGAAGAATGATTAAAAGTATTTTATTAGGATTAGATTAATAAATACATTAATCTTTGTAAACTTAAAGAAATGCCTAAAAAAAGAAGTTTATTTCCAAAAAGATTGTAATAAATTGCATCAACGTACTTTTTTTCATTTCAGAAATAAGCTTTCTTATTTTACTTCACAGCTGTGTTCTCCTGTGTTCCTCAACATAATATTTGCTGTCTGAAAAGGTTCATGTGAAAAGTTTTGTGTTGTATTATTAGGCCTTTTCACTGCACTTTCTTACAGATAAGATGAGATTGGAATAAACAATTCATGTCAATTAGAACTAGGGATAAAGACATGCAGAAAAGATAAAATGAGTTGCTGATAATTTTTTAAAACATGTCTCATTTTTGTTTACAAATCATTGGTGAGCATATCCTGTGATAGACACACTGTATCCTTAAAGCTGTCAAAATACTCAATGTGAGAAGACATTGGTACAGGTATATCTATGATTTATGTCATGTTTCATTGCAATCCTGTTCTATTCTCTGCCTCTAGTTTGTGTAGCTGTTGTAGATTTTTTGAAAGCAAAACAACAACTAGTGATTAACAGCTCAATTTGTTGGATGAACTCTGTATTAACTATAACAATTTACAACCTAGAAAGATTGTGGGAACCAAACTACAAGTTGGTGAATATTCAGCAGACGAAAGGCCAGGTGAATGAAGTTAGGTAGCTGCATTTGTGAAAATGTGAAAACTGCTTATTTTAATATATATGATCAGCTCTTACAACAAAACTGGAGTGTGGAAGGCAGCTTGTGAAAAGCAGAAGTGTTTCAGGCATAGGGAAAAAATGTGTGCAAATACAGATGCTTCACACGGTCTCATCCACATGGCTGAGCAACCCCCATCGATGGCAGCTGGTTTCATCCCAGAATTGGCTGTTACCCTCAGGCAAGGGCCTGAGCACTACAGCATTTTCTGCTGGAGAACCTCTGGACACACACTTATGCCCACAACAGCTGGTCTTTTGAGGGAACACCTTTTGTAGCTTCTTTGTTAATTTTATAGCAGTATAGAAGGGTACGTTTGGCCGGCATAAGAATCCGCACCACAGCAAAGCAGAGTAAAGGTCTGCCTACCCGTTGTGCTATCTCCGCTTTGGTCAGTGTAAAATGCTTAAAATGGAAATAAAATATGATTCTTTTCCAGTTATTTACGCCCAACTTTCAGCAAGAAGCTGTTTAGGGAGGGGACGTTGCAAGAAGTCTCAAGGTACAATCCATTAGTTAGTCTTTATGCGGGCTCTTGTACAGCTCATAGCATTTCATCAGAGAAAAAAGTCAGAAAAGGGGCAAAATATGCTGCTGCTCCCTTTTCAGATGCCATACATTTTCCATAAAGCCCTTTCCCTTCCAGCATTTCCTAGAAACCCTGTTAACTAGAGAAACATTCAATACTTTTGTTCTTCTGAATGGTGCTCTTCATTTTGCTGAGCAACTCTCACCTTTTCTCAATGTTTGCATCCTACATAAGAGGGTGCAGGACATCTTTGGCCATGGTTTTAAAAGCAAGATGGAAAAGCCTTAGGATATCCACTGAAATGAGCAGGACAGTGATAATTGTTATGTTTGATTTATTTCTGATGGAGTATATTTCATCATACGTTTCATTATCAAGAAGAGGAAAATCATGGCAACAGAGCCTATTTAAATCTCTTCTGAGTGTACTTTACAATGGAGACATGGCTGAAAATATTTTTTAAAATTAACATTAGCCAGATCATTTACTTATGTTCAGAACCTTGCTCCAAGAATAAATAGCAACTGGGGAGAAACAGCTTCTGCTCCTGAGACTGTGACAAGGAAACAAATGTTCACTGCGAGAAGTCAGGCCATCTCACTGCGCTTTCTGTTTTCTCGCTCGCTTCCTTTCAGTCACGCAGAGTTTTGTGATGTCACCCAAATAATGTTACCAACATCAAAGCAAACAAAGGCAATTTCCTTATCTGACAATTGTGGCCTTTCTCATTCCCTGCTGTGTGCGCTTCTTAAATAACCAGTGTCATTGACATCAGCAACTACCAGTACATGTTGTCTCATTTGCACACCACATGAAACAGAGCTGGTAAGAAATGTTCCCAATAACTAGGAGGCTATTCATCATCAATTAACAACATGCTTTAATGGGTTTCTTAGCAACATCATTTACTTTAAGCATACGCCCCTAAGGGATGTGTTCTGTGTTGTCAGACAAACAGCAAATCAGGGCAGCTGTTGATCCCTACCCGGTTGGATACTGAATTACAACATACAAGGATAGCTATGTCAAAATGACACTTGGACTCAAAATGCTTATATTGCTAGATGTTTCCATTAAGAATTAAATGTCCCTTCCATTCCCCCAGTGGGATTCACAACTAAAATTATGATTTAATGAAGGGATTTCAATCAAAAACTGACAAAAATCAGTCAAATCTCCAGTCTTGAAGTTATAGAAACATGGTAAAACTCTAATACCTGCTGGAGAAGAGCAGGTGGTCCCCAAAGCTAGATGAAAGCATTTAGTCAGAGTATTTTTAGGGAAAATAGAGAAACAGGACCTTGAAAATCTTTCAAGAGGCCTTACAGCTCTAAAAAACATTCCATTCTCCATAGTTCCAGGGTATAATTGCTTGTGTGATGACAAAGTTTCTCCTAATGCTTCACATTATTTTGCATCTAGTATTTGAATTTTCATCCATTTCTTATTCAACCACGTGGGGAACCACATTCCCTTCTTTTTTTGCAGGTATTGTTTTATATGTTTGAAGAATATGGGACCTAATGAGGTACATCCGCAGGTCCTGAGGGAACTGGATGAAGTTCTTAAGCCACTATCCATCATATTTGAGAAGTCATAGCAGTCCAGTGAAGTTCCTGCTCACTGGAAAAGGGGAAACATAACATACATTTTTAAAAAGGGAAAAAAAGGAAGACCTGGGGAACTACAGGCCAGTCAGTCTCACCTCTGTGCCTGACAAGATCATGGAGCTGATCCTCCTGGAAACTCTGCTAAGGTGCATGGAAAATAAAGAGGTGATCGGTCACAGGCAACATGGCTTCACTAAGGGCAAATCGTGCCTGACAAATTTGGTGGCCTTCTACGATGGCGTTACAGCATCGGTGTATGAGAGAAGAGCAGCTGACATCAATTACCTGGACTTGCACAAAGCAATAGACACTGTCCTGCATGGCATCCTTGTCTCTAAATTGGAGAGACATGGATTTGATGATGGACCACTCAGTGGATAAAGAATTGGCTGGATGGTTGCACTCAAAGAGTTGTGATCAATGGCTTGATGTCCAGTGGCACTTTCCTCATTGTATCTTCTGCTATATCTCTGTGTAGCTAGATACCACTGTTATTTTAAAGAAATTAGGGCCAAAATAGGAAGAGAGGAGGAAATTACAGTTTGGAGAGGGTTTTTTTTTTTTTATTCAGCACAAATATGGGATAACATTTTGAAGGGGCAGACAGAACATAAGATTTACTGTGCCAGCCTTACCTTCCTCCTTGACTTGACACACCACTAAATTCTGAAAACATGCAAAATTTTCTTACCATTTATGTTAATGGGATAAATAGCCATCAATTATGCTCAAGCAAATAAACTTATTCCTTTGACAGCTACTGCATTTTAGTTACTCTTGAAGATGGGTGATACCATCCCCAGACTGGTACTCAGTAAAGGACCAAGCCATAAACTCAGTGACAGTCTGAGAACCAGAGGACATTTTTTGCAGTAATTGATATTCTCTCAGCTCTATTAATGCAAGTCTGACCAGTTTAGCCCTTATTTCAGTCAGTTTTCTTCAAATTGTTGAGAAAACGTGCAATAAAAACTTCAACTTTGTTCCAGCAAGAGCACTTGGCAGGAGAGGTTTGAAAGCGTGCACTCAAGGGGAAACACGTTATGAATTTATGTGCTTACTTTTCATTTCCTTAAGGATATTTTTTTTTTCACAAGAATTTTTTGAGAGTTAGTAACTGCTGTCCTCTTCAAGGTGAAGAACTCTATGGAAGCACTAAATACTAAGTGTTTCTGATTTTTGCAAACTTACCAAGATTTGAGTAGCCATTTGGGGGGGAAAAAAAGGGTGTGTTGAGTGTTACCATGGACTGCAGACATGCCTGTTTGCATTTTCATTAGGGTAAACCATTCCACTAAAACTAATTGTTTAAAAGAATCTTTAAAAAGTTAAGCATCTTAACACCACACAGAAAAGTTATCAGAGTATTCCTAAAAATATCTTGTAGGGTTCTTGTGGCTTAAAATGCAAAATTCATCTTTGTGATTTGGTAAAGATCACACAGCGGAATTGCCCCTTTTTCTATGCATGGATGTCGGCATTATTTCAAGTGACTCATGATGTTAGCAAGCACCAGTACACAAAGTATTTCACTCCTCAGTCTATTTGATAGTCATTGCTTCAGTCCCTTCCCAATGGCATTCTCTTTTTGAATCCACTTCCCCTGTTTTTCTTTTCTGCTACTTGAGAACATTTCTGGAACTTGCCACAGAGTTGTTTTTTTCTTTCCAGTTAATGTGTAGAGTCTTGATTTACCCAACTCTGTCACTGTCACTGGGCAATGAAGAGAGAAAAAGGGTAAAAAAAATGCAGAATTCTTGCATTTTGTTTATGTTCTTTACTTTATTCTTACAACTCAGCATATTGTATTTTGACCAAAAAACTTCTGTAAAACAAATAAAGCTTATTCTGAACAATGTCTTCTAAACATTGTCTTTCAAGAACCTTCCTCAAGTCATGAATGATATTTTCTTTTTATGAAGAGATGGAATTATCTATCTGCCCACAAGTTCAGTTTACAAAGCAGTTCTATTTCCTAGGGAGAGAAAGAAAAAAACTTTCAACAGAGTCTGAAGAAAAATGATCATGTTCTTTGAGTTATGAATCATTCCAAAAAGTCATGAGCTTTTGAAATTCTGATTTCTGCCTCTCATTTTGGATTTGTATTGCTTCCAAAGTGAATCTGTATTTCCTATTAATTTAATAATCCAGAAGTCCCTGTATTCTATGCATTTAAAGTTTTAGAGGCTGTAGAGCGTATCCCCAAGAGACAGAAGTCAGCACAGCTCCAGGAATGTAATTCAAGCTCTATTGATTTATACCTGCTGAGGATATGCTGGTGGATGAGATAGAAAAAGGAAATATACTCTTTGAAAGACAGAAAAATCCTGTTAAGAAACCTGTTGAAGTTGGTACTTGCCAACAAAGTCCTTTTCTACTATTCATAATAACAAGTATTTAAAATACAAAGAAAGCACCACATGAGCGTTTTAGAACCCTTGTCTTACCCTCAAGCTGCCATATATATTTTCATATATTTTTAAATGATCCTTTGTGCTGTCTGCCTGATTAGTATGTTTGTGCCTGATTAAAGGGTTTATTTTCAGAAAGCTAATCTTATAGCTTGTGGCCCCATCATCAAAAAAATCAAAAGATGTTCTAAGGGCATCTCTAAATACAAAATCTGCCTTCAGAAAATCTTGGACATTCATCTTAAATTACGGATGTTGAGCATCAAGAAATAGGAGTCCGTTGGCCCTGTTCTCTTGTCAGCTTCACCGGTCTTGTGCCCCTGAGCTTAAGAATTACAAGGTCATGGAAACAGAATTTGTCAGTCTCTCTCTTTGCCACCAAATATGAAGGGATTTCCTAACTCCTTTAAACCTTCAGCCTCAGTGGAGGTTACACCCCACCAGCTAAGCGATGGAGCCTGCTTTCAGCATTGCCTCGCTCTGTTCACAGAAGCTGCTGTATCTGATGAATGCATGTGAGAAAGGGGATTATCAGGAAAAAAGTCTGAAAATAAGTGGGGACTCTTCCTCAAGGCCAATCTCCTGCTCCAGCAAGCTTCATGAATGAAAAATGTGTCAATACAAAGGCCTAATAGAGCACTAGAAGAGAAAGCATAAGGCATTTCACATACCAAAGAAATGTGAAGAAACACCAAGAAAGACTGAATGCAGTACTGAGCCTCCCTCTCAGATAAATAAATATTTGTTTCACAAGCTATCCTCGAGACAGTGAAAATAAAGGTGAAGAGAACACGACAGAGCCTTCTGGTGACGGGTAAAAGCACTCATCTCAATGTAAATTGAATTGGGATTGAAGCAGTTTAATTTATGGCATGTATTTAACTGATAATCAGTGAGCTATACTTTCAGGATCAATATCAGCACCAGAACAAATATAAGGTGTGCTTTACGACCATCAATGTGGTCTGTCTTGCACTAGGACAGGTAGAAGGGCGTATATTGCTGTGCTCATGCCCTGAAATGCAGCACCTATTTGCGAACAGAGAAAACCTCAGGATGCCCTGAAGTAAGGTCTTGCTCCCCAGTGTTGTGTTTTGACTTCTTTCCACATGCTGTTCTCTGCTGGGTTTCTCCTGGCTGCCTCACATGTTTTTCTCAGAAACAAGGAAACAGCATCTGAAAGCTGCTTAGCAGGTGGAAACAGAAGGGACAGCAGTGACAGAGTATGGGGGTGGAGGATGGTTCCCTAAAAATAGGTGTCCAGGGGCTATTGAGATGTTCAAAGTTATCTGGCTGCCACTGCAAAGTGACACAAATCTCTTGTAGGGCAGATAATCTAGGAAGGCATTCTGTCATATCTGACAACCCGTAAGATTTCTTTCCCAAATGTCACTGGATTCCTTATGGTTAGGCAACAGCACCAAACCCAATGCAGCGCAGGCAGTGGAGTTTGGAGACTCATTCAGCTTTCCCCGAAGTCAATGCTTATAGTTGGCGAGTTGGGGAAGGAACCTCCAAGTAATGCTAAAGTGAAGAGAATGGGTTTACTCTGGTTTGAAATAACATAAGACAAAAAGTCAAAATAAGGTAATACCTAAGATATAGTTAAGTGCTTTATGGTGTTAGAAGCATAGCAATATAATTTAGTTTGGGATTCAAATTACTCTGGGGAATAGGGAGAAATTAGTAAAACCTATTCACTATTAATGGAAGGATTGTAGCTTCGAGGGCCCTTTCATTCCCTTCCACACTGTAAAGTAACGATTCCCATTTGCTGGTGTTCCCAAAATCTTGGCATAAGAGGGAATTGCTCCTGGTTACAACACACCTTCCTTATCCTGATTTAATATCCCTATTTCATACTAGGATATTTGATTTAAGTAGTCCAAATCCTCAATGATGTAAACTGGCTGAGTTACTGAAAAAGTCAGTATACCTCAACTTCATCAGCTAAAGGTCTAAGCTGGACACCTGTAATACCTTTAAAGTTGGTTCAAAGGAAAAAGTGCCTCCAGAAATGACTCATCCTATCTTAAAATAGTTGTCCAAGACAGATCAAATGAACCATCTCTGGAGGTGCTCATTTTTCTCTAATATCTGTAAAAGAAGCCTGCTGTGACTAGCTCGAGCTTAGCCATCTAACTTTGACACCTGTAAGGTAGATGAGATGCCATCTCCCCTCACTGACTTCATGGCCTCTATTGGTGCCAATGAACGTCAAAGAGGCAATGCTGGAGAACTCAGGTTGCACAGGAAAAAGAAGTGCCAGGTTTGGATCCCTCATCCTGGTTATCAGAATCAGGCTCACAGCTTTTGTTTTGTTGGAGATATTTCTGTTTTGAAAGCAGAATTTCTGTGAAATGTCACTCATTCTCACTTTTTTTTTTTCCTCCTCAGATCTTCAGGTGTTACACAAAAGTTCCCTTCTAACACTCCAGATTTACAGTATTGTGAAAGGAGAGGTAATCACTGCCCAGGTTTCAGTGTGGTTTGTGTCTTAGTCCCAGATAGCAAACACACCTCATCCACAAGGGAGTATTTACTCTCGGCCTCTTGCTTTGCCAGTCCTGAAGAAAAGTAGCTCTTACGCTTCTTTAGCTCTGGGGATTTAACTCTGGTGTTCCAGCCTTTAAACAGGCCAGAGAGCAGATCATTCTCAAAAGTAGCATTTCTTAGTTTCCTGTTCCCACAAGATACAGAAACCTTATTTGCCGCTTCACTTTTTCAGCAGAAAAACTGCAAAAGCAGTGGGGAGCTGACTCTACGCCGCCAGCAGCAGACCAAGGCAATATAGCAATACAGAGACAACTGTGTGGAAAGCCAAGCACGTGTAAGCATTTTTTTACTTTTCTCAGTTACAATCTATATTGGTTTTGTCTGTATGAGGTATTCACATTCCCACAGTCTGCTTTGTTTACGAAAACAAACAAGATTTACTATAAATAAAAAGCAAGCCATAACTTTTTCGGTGAAATGTCTAAGTCAATGAAGCATATTAGAAGAAGGACGTCATAGGATTTTGGCACAATTCCACAGGTTATTATTGCTTTGAAATGACATAAAAACAGAGACCATCACTGAAGTGACGAAGTCTCATTCAGTAAGAATCCCATGCCAAATTACAGAGACTCAGCAGAGAGACCGCTGCCACAAAACATTGATTTAGCAGTAAATCCACTTCTTAGTACCTAGACGAGCTGGGGATTTTCAGAGCAAGCATTTGCAGATTCACCTATCAGGTTTCATTCAGCCTTTAGCTCAGCTGTGCACCCTCTGGAAGGAAATCCTTGTGCGACTGTAGAGGCAGGGTGGGGTTGAAAAGGACCTATACATATTTCAGGATCTCCAAATCTGGCTTCCCTTTGCAGAGGGTTCTGCTGCTGTGGGAACTCTCCACAGCTGTGAGGAAGGGGCTAGATCCTCGCTGCAACATCTGCCCCCTTTTGGAGAGCATGAAGAGGGAGCAAACACTGGAAGGGTGGACAAAGGTTGAGCATCTGTATCCCTCAGTGAAAGACAGACCCTCTACTACAGAGGACAGAGTGTAAGGAAAACAGGGAGGAAGTGGCTTTGTGTAATGTATAATTGTATATTATAATTGTATAATGACTCTCTGAAGCTTGGAGGTGGCATGGTATTAAACAGACCTTCGATTTGTTTAAATTACACCTGCAAGAGTACCCTAGCACTGCTCTTAAGGGTATCAAAAGATGGTTTAGCCCTGAAGCAGTTTATATACACATTAGGAAGGAATACTTAGAAAGATGTCTCAATAAGAGTATCTATATTTTATAATCAACACTGAAATATGATTTAAGGTATGCACAAAAGGCTTTGAATCAAAGGTAGCTCTGTGAGTGACAACTTGGAAGCTATTTTTTACATTTCCATCTCTTGATTGTTAGGAAGTTAATGTTAAATAGTAATGTTTACAGTTTTCACAACTGTAATTGTGTTAATGATGGGTTTGTGTGTGTAAGTTCAGGCTTAGTATGATTGATATTTTAAATAAATTTGTTTAACATTCACTAAATTACAGGTTTTACTTCCAAGTCTATCAAGAAAATAAAACTGAGATAAGTTATTTCCCTAAATTACAGTCTACAATCTGATTAAATTAAAATTTGAGTGCTTTGATTCCCATCAGTGTTTAGTAAATACTTTGAGCCATGGTTCCTCCTTTTGCTTGTTTCTTTAGGGGAATACCTTAGAGATAGACAGTGAGGAAAAGCCTGCCCACTGAATTCAGCATTCTATCAAAAGAAAGGTAAAATGGAACAAAAATAACAATTTTCACTTCTTTGAGGTAATAGCAGAACAGATAATCTCATAAATTTGGATTTGTCTGAGTACAGCAGCGCTTGTTTCCATCTATATATTTAATATGAATTTCGTTAAAAGTGAATTTTACCTCCCCACCTGCTCAGACTAGTTAGGAAAGCCTAGGCTGAAGAACTCCATGTCCTAAGGAGGCCGTGTCAGAGGCTGTCTTGGTAACCCTCTGACCTCTTTAGATACATCACTGCCATTTAACAGGAGACCCTTACTCTATTACAATCTCCTTCCAGGAGGAAGCAGGGCACTCTAGCCATATCTTAGGATCTCTGTTAGCCACAGCTTAGTGTGGATGTGAGTCAATGGTACCTGTATGAGTGCCATCTGAGTTGAGGTCGGATCCTGTGCACAAGCTTGTGTAGCATGTGGGTTGCTTGTGTCTCAGAATAAATCGAGTCATTGTCTAGGTGCTAAAGGAGGATCAGGACATTAAGACTCAAACCAAAGAAAAAAGAATACACATATTTGCAGACCTTCCTTCCTCTAATAGATCTCGTGAGTACGATGTGTGTCAAGACTTCTGACCCTCTGAGGGGGAGGGAGAAAAGACAGTAAATAATCATTTTACTTCTTGGTCCTCAATCTTAACTATTGAGAAGGAGACTCGGTCAAAGTGCCTTCGATTCTTAGCAACCTCCATTCTCCCAGAAGAGGGATTTTTTTAATGGATCAGTTTGCTGTTGGTGGTGACTGTAACAGTGTTGCAGAAAGAGACTTTGTCACAGCTCTTTACTCCTGTCCATGAGTTGATGGATTTTCCCAGCTACATATTTCAAGCCGCTCCTTAGATCATACTCTGCGTGTTATGGCTGTCTGCTATTCAGATATTTGTATGCCCAAGATCCCCTCATTCTCTTTCCCTTGATGTCCGTTGCAGTCTCTTTGCTCTCTCTCCTTTCCTACTTACTGACATTCCCCCAGTCCAGCACTGGACGGACAGTTTGCTCCCGACAGCAGAATTTCCTTTGGTGAGCAAGATGGGTACCCCAGCTGAGACTGGTATTCTGCAGTGACTCTTCCCTATGCTGAATTACTTTTTGCTCTAACTACCCTCCTTATAACTATCTCCCTCCCTCCCTCCATACTGCTGCAGTAATGCTAGTATGAACGCCACCTAAGGTAGTTATCCTGCTTTCCATTTTCCTTTCATTTCTGTAGTTGGCCTGTTTGCAGTATTTCTCTGCAGGGAAGTACAAATCTACCCTTCGTTACACATTAGGATAATGAGATATCACAGCCTGCTTCTTTGTGAATAAGCTCTAATAGACGGTGTCCACATCCTGATAATATCCCAGACACAATCACAGGAAAAAGAATATGCATGTATTTTAACAAAACCTGACCTTTCTTCTGCCGTTGTCTGTTTCACAACACCTGGAATATATGCCATTACAGATTATCCTCTAGTGAACAGCCATCCTCTTCATCTGTGGAAGATGCCAAGTGACCGCACGTGGCTACCATGGTGTTTGAAGACTTGGGCTTGTATCTGGCAGCTCCAGTCACCAGATTAATATTATTTGAGTTAAAACCAAGCTATGGATCCACACTTCTTTCCTTCATGACCATGTTCCTCTGCCTTATTGTGGCGACCCTTCTCTGGAGACATTTAAAACCCGCCTGGACGCATTCCTGTCCAGCCTGCTCTAAATGAACCTGCTCTGGCAGGGGGGTTGGACTAGATGATCTCTGAAGATCCCTTCCAACCCCTATGATTCAGTGATTCTGTGACCCCTAATATCTTGCCAGCTCGTCATTCAGTCGTAGTGTTTCCATTTTCTACCTTTTCACATTCTGACCATGGTTTGATATTGTTGATTTCTACTGAAAAAGTTCCTTTACACGCTATGACTCTCATCCGGGCTTTCACTATTTTACATCTTTATTAGTACAAAATTGTTTTCATCTGCTTTGGCAAATCTCTCTCTTTACATATCCATTCAGACTGCTGCTGCAAAGTGCTGTTCTATGAGTCATTAATTTTGATCATATTACTCGTGTGCTGGATGATTTTCACTGTCTTTTTTTTCCTTTCTATTTTATCAGAAACAGGTCACTTGTCATCTCTTTCAAGGATCTTAATACCTTTGCCTTTCCATTTCGGCTCTGTTCACTATCCCAATGACTTCTTGCAACTCTTTTCAGCCTATGGCATCAACTGCATTTTCCAGAATCCTTTGCAAAGTTGCATCAAGATTGTCCATCAGCCCCACCTTCACACTCTCTTTCTCTGTGAAAACAGCAAAGGCCTTGACAACATCTAGCCTGCTGATGCGCTAGAATCAATACCTCTAGTGTTTTTGCAGCACAGCTCTTTCATTTACCTGTTATGTTAGCTGGTTTTCTGCATGGCGAGTGTGCACACTGTCTGGGGAAAGGATTAGGTGTTTTTTCCTGTGCTTGTATTTCCCAGTCTTGGTAGACTTAGTCCTTTTCTGTAATTGGACTTCCTAACCACTGCGGATTACTGCCAGACGGCTGTGTGACTTTTTTAAAGCAACATATAGATATGCTGACATAAGCCCAAATGAGGATACAACTATATTGGTACTTTCTGGATTGGTATAAGCAATGCTGATGTAAGTACTCGGGACAACTGGAACTGAAGCTTTTATTACAGTTACATACACAAAGATGCAAAATGTCCTTATTTAGAAAACTTGTAGGTCTCTGACTCATTTCACCATCAGACACAGTAAGGGTGGAGATGAGAATAGACTCCTGTGAGGGGCATCAATATTATGACAATGAGGGCTAGAAAATACATATGTAGGTATTTAGTATACAAAATCATACAGGCAATACAGATGTCAAACCATCTAGCAGGACAAAGAACATTTTTCAGGGGGAGAAGACGACCCTCAGGGACCACATCACCATTCATCTTGGTCAGTTGCCGTGTCTATGAAATCTTCCTCACACTTCCCCAGCACATGCTTGGATTGGTGCCCTCAGAGAATTACGTTTATTGCAAAGAAAGTTAATATTTAAAGATATGATCTTGTCTTCTGTTACATTTTAACATCATTCAGGCTTCTAATAGTTCTTAATCAATTCCTTTGCCCATTGTACTTTTTTCCAAAGAAGCATTCCCAACATCAGTTCCTTAAAGCAATGTTACAGGTGCTCATGGCTTCTTTGCTATGACGATGAAATGTTAAGGTATTTTTTCGTTGCAGTAGGTTTAGTCTGCCAGGAACTAAGTAAGTGTTTTTTGATCATATGCTCACCCCTTAAGTTTAATAAAATGGAATAACACAATCTGTCAGATCTGTTTAAAAAAATGGATTAAGAGTTGTAACTGGCATGTTAGCAATAGGAGATACAACATTTTGATCTCTTCTGAATGCCCTAGTTGAAAAGAGTGAAGACTTGATATATCTGAAGATAAATCCATTCACCTGATGTCAGTCTAAGGAGCTGAATTGATGCAGCACTAAATTTAGAAAGAACTCAAGTGAGGCTGAATTTGTGAGTCTTCTTTTTCACAGGGAGAGGTCCTACCACATATCCCTGCATAGAAATATAGTTGGGGCAATACTCCCTCTATAATTACATAAAGTAATCAAGAAGCTAAGGCCCTAATTGAGCAACTCCTCTGTTCCGCTAAGCACATGTTCAAGTTATAGGCCTCTGTCTTTCTTATGTCATGTCCTAATTAGTTACATGTCAAGAAATGATATACAGCAGTGGTTAAGGAAGATGAGAATTAGAGGCTGTCATAGGAAATGACTGGAAAAACCTTCTGCCGGCATTACTCCTGCCAGTGTAATGGCAAAAAAAATGGGAGTAAAATTCTATTTACAGAAGCAGCTCCAAGCCCTCTAATTACTCCAGCTATAATAGTGACATGTTTGCTATCAAACTTGGCCAAATCATTGGAGAAAAAATTAAGCCTACAGAGGTGGATCTGGAGCTCAATTAGATACTAGAATACCATTTTTTTCCCATATTCATATGACCTGAGGCAGACTGATCCTGGATCCCCAGCCTGTAGATCAACACATGTTTGCAGAATGGCATCATCTTCTTTTTTGTGAGCCTGAGTAAGTATTTGGATTCCCTTTTCCCGGGCAGCTGACAAGAAGTTAGGCACAAGGCTTGATGTAGTCCGAGTCACACCTGCGGTGAATCCAGGACACTGTTAAAACGCACACCTTCATACAAAAAATTCAGGATTTCTTCTGGCCCAGTAATGTAGCCATCCCTCTAATGGACAATCACAGGCAGAGCATATTTTTTTGGTCTGTGGTCTGAGCCAGAGGAGCAATCTCAGTCTGTTCTTGACTGTGGTCTGTGAGTGCAAGTGACCCAATATATCTAGGTTGGGTTCTGTCTTCAATCCAGCTCAGACCAACATAGTTCATTCCCTCTTCCTACTAAAAAATAGGAATATCATGTCTCTGAATCTCAGAGCGGGGGATGATGTGATAAAAATACGTCACTTTCAACATCAGCTTCGGAAAAGCACTTAATCCGATAGTGCTAAGTAGATTGCATGATTTTACATTATAAATGTAGCAGAAGTTTTGACTCTAAATAGAAGAATTTTGATAGTGAAATAGTGAATGACAACTGTCCATCCTTCTTTAACACAGGAGAAAAAGGTTGGTTTGACAGCACTACATCATTTGTTGCCTTTTCAGAACGCTGCCGTGTAAATGCCACTTGCATTACAGTCATTCACAAGAAATGTCACTTCAGCCAAGCAAGCTTATGGCTGAGGCTCTGTCGTCTCCCATCCAGTTTGCACAGTGAATCAGGCGCGGTGATAAAGGGGAGCAGAAGGCAGACAAGTGAGCTAAGTGGGGAGACGGCATGCTGAGAAAGCTTGGCAAGACAATTTTCTCTCAGCTTTAACCAAACTGACAAACGCTAAGAGAATGCCATTTACATGAAAACCGTGATCAGCTTGCAAATAAAGTTTGGTGATTCACAGGCTGCCTTTGTCCTTCTGAAACAATATTTGTAAGGCTGTGAAATATCGCATTTTCAATACAGTGACATTTAGAATACAATAACATAGGGATCTGCTTGCGTTAAAAAATGCCTGCAATTTGAGCTAGTCCAAGGAGAACCAAAAATGTTTTTTTCACCACAGTTGCATCCCTATTTGATGCTGTGACCCCCGTTCATCTCCTCCTACACTATCCACAGCCCTTCTCATGGAACTGGCGCTCCCAGAAACTGCTGCAACATTTTCTGTGAGCCAGAAGTTCTCCTGAATGGGACAGGGATCTGTGGACATCGTCAAGATGACTTCAGCCCTGCCTTTGCAGCTACTAATGGCTAGATTGAGCCTGGTTCTGGCCTTTTTGGTGAGCCCAACCCATAAAAGGGATTAGAGACTGTTTGCAGCTATCCAAAAGGAGTGAGAGTTGAATGAAATAAAATGCTGGTTAAGGTCTTTTTCCACCTCCCAGTAGCTTAACTGGAGTCTCTGTAGGATATCTGAGAGAAGAGTACGTGGACAAGTTTATCTTGCAAACCTCACCAAACAGATTGGTTGATCGCTTAGGTTGCCTTTACTACCACACGGGTTGAGCAGATATTCTGAGGTCATGTCAATCACATGCTGCCCAGCCAAGTTTACAGAGTTCCCCTGGTTATGTAGGACATTGCTACGTTGGGCCCTGTGATACTGTAATTCCATAAATAAACTCTGGCTGGTGAGAGGACTTTGGGGGCAAATAAATATCCTGCCATCAGTTTTAGCAAGAACAGAAATTAAAATATACATGATACTAAATCCCTTCTCCCACCCCTGCCTAGTTGCAACCATCACCCTAAATGGGTTGATGTCTACATGCAGATGGCCAAACCATACTGTAGCACTGTGTCCAGGGGCACAGTGATGTTGGAGCGGTGGTATCAAAAGCTGGGATAAACAATGCCCCTCTTTGAATCATCTCTTACATTAATAAATTGCGGAGGGGCAGCACCTGTCTTCCAAAATACTCAAAACTAAAAGTTAAACCTAGCTAGTTAATTGTGGGTTTTCTTCTAACTAGTAAAAGCTGCTGCAAGAAGTTTAAAGTGGTGAATTAGATGCTGGCTTTGCCCTGAGCATTCTCTGGCAAACCAGTACAGTAGCAGCCTAATACATTTTATTCATTACTTGAGCAGAATTTATCCCAAATGTGAGCATGATGGTATTTCACTGAATGCAGCCAGCTTCACTGATCAGAAAATGAGAGCCCACAGTGCCTAGGAAATAGCCTATGAGAATGAAAATTATGTAGCTGTTAATGATGTAGAGATAACAAGGACCATTTGGATTTTGTAAGGACCACATATTACATTTATCACAGTGACTTTTAGCTTGTCCTCTTAGAGGTAAAAAACTTGTTTCACAAGTGGCTTTCATTCCAAAAATTTTATTCTATATTTTTGTAGTAACCTTTCCCAATTTAAATTTAGAATCTAGCAGCATCTACAAGCTTAATTCAGTAAACTCCCCCGATCGTGATATTGCCAGGGTGGGTTCAGCCTATTTGGAACATACGTAACGCAGTCTGACCTCCAAGACTGTACAAACATCTGTACAAATTAGCAACTCATACAAAAATATTTTTCATATTAGAATCATGCTATTTTAGCAAACACCATACTCTTAAGCCAACCAACACTAAGTATGGGGTTTATTACAATGTGGTACAGTTGAATTCTACCTGAAATATTTTAAAAGCAGGCAAAACATCTATTTTTAATTTCCTAGAAGAAGAGGGTTATTGCATCTGCTTTTGCATTATCTTTGAATTACCCTTAGTTTATCGTAATCCACGTGTGTCTTCAAGCCACGTTCCAGCAAAGCCGATTAGCAAACACATTTTGAAAGTTTTACCTGGAGTAGATCACAAAACTACTTCATCCATGGGCAAAACAAGTTACCTCAAGAGCATCAGATGTTGGATTTAGCTGTACTATTCAGTATGAACAGGAAAATTAATCAAGCATGATTATAAAGAAATTTGCAGCTTACCGTCACATGTCTGTAATGCCGCACCTTCATCGGAACCGCAGCCTGCCCCCACAAAAGAGAAGCATCGACGCTGTCTGGTGTTTGGACTTCCCTTAACAAAGAGAAACTATCTCATCACTGCAGAAAGAGAGAAGAGGTTAACTGATTAGCCACACAAACCTGCATTTGCCCCAGTGTATTATCCGGACTCTGTTTACCACTGCACATCTCAAATTTATTACGATGTGAGTTGATTGACAAATTTTATTGAGAAACAGAGAGAGACTCGGGGCTGTTCTGTCAACACAGGGCTCCAATTTTCCTCCAGGATGACAGACATGGAGAAGATGAAAGTCTTTAAGTAAATTAGTCAGTAAATTCCTGCCATCTTGTAGCTGACTGAAATGCTGTCACATGATGAAAACTGTGAGTCAAAACTAACTAAAAGCACATTTCATAACCCAGTAACCTATTTCCTTGGGGGGAGCGTGGGGAGCGGTCTTCATACTGTGTGTAGGAAGGGTCTTGTTCTGGTGTTGAGTGGAAGCATAATAATGCAAGTTATCAGCAAAAGCAACTGCCCAGTGCCAGCTTGGGTGTATTGCCACAATGCTTTCTTCCACAGAACCTCCGTGCCCAGCCGTCATGTTTAAGATACTGCTTTCTGTCTGGGGAAAGCTTGGAGCAGATCACTGTAAAGTCAGGTAAACCGAGTTTCTAGTTCCCGATAAGAGACCGTAAAACGGCAGGGGGAAGGGGAAAATGTCTGGAAACAACTATGTCAACTATATATCAACAATAGCGCAAGCAGGTCCCTGAGACACACAAGCAGAGCTGGTCTGACCAGTGACAGCGTAGGGGACCAGACATCAGAAAGCCACCAGGCTTGCTTTTGTGACCATAAATATTACACATCATCCTGCGGCCAGGAGACTCACGAAAAGGGCTCGCAGTTACTCTAGACAAATACAGTGACAATGCGGCACATCACACTGGCCTGGGAAGATAGCGCTCCTCGGTGGAACAAAGGCACATTTGACTCACAAATTAGCCTTCTGGTCCTCAGCACAACTGAGGCAGAACAAGTTCCTATTTGCACTATAAAATACAGAGACTGTTTCTGTGCTCTGTAAAGCCATAAATACTATGCTTTATTTACTCCTATTTCTCTGTTCTCCCAAACTGCTCAAACACACTTATTTTTATTAAAGTTTCAAATTTATACTCACCAGAGAGTAAGAAAAGCCACAAGAAATCTAGGCTTGTGGAGCTTCAGGTAAGTTGTGTAGTACTTTCTATGGAAGTGTAGGGTTTTAAGGTAGAATTAAACGGATATATAATAACCTCACAGTTCTTCAGCTATAGGTCTTCTGTAAGAGCTCAGGCAACCACAATTAATCATGTACAAAGAGATATACAAGAATTTCTTTGGGAAATAGATATAGAAAATACCTCTGCCTACCTCAGCTCTTTCTGCAGTCACACATTTATCATAGTACCAATTTGCACAAGTTATAAATAAATCCAAACACGCAGTGCTTCAGGGTGTTCTGATCCTCAAAGTTCAACCACTTCAAATGTGGTAATAGTTTTAACACGGCCTGAAATAGTCACAAAAACGGGACAGTACAACATGGTATTTCAGTTGTACTGCAAGCAGGTTAAGCACAACTATACTGGAAAAATAAATACGGGGAAGACTGAACACATCCCTAAATCCTCGAAGAATATTTTGATCCCAAAAGCAGCTGGAAAAATTAGTGACAGAAAAGTCCTTAAGCTCTGTTACATGCACAGGCACGACTTCTTGCTCAGGGTACTCCTGCATCTCAGATTGTCAAAACTGGGAGACTCTTCTAGGGAGATACCCATCTGCATGTTCTGTTCTTCCGCTCTTGACTACCTGTGGAGTAATCATCCTGGGCTTGTTGGACTTTGGTTTGAGTCATGATGGTTCCTAATCTTTCTATATTTATGCTATGTCTCTGTTAACAGTATCTTTGTTGATGTTTGCAAGCAAACCAGTTTGAGTCCTCACGCTGTCTCCTCCTCAGGACAGTATGTGCTGCTGTACGTGGGCACCTGTTCTACTCTCCAATTCAGTGGTTTTCTAGGCCAAAACTTTGTCCTCTCCTTCAGCGTCTGCCTAAGTTCCCCCAGCACAAATGCAACACCAGAACTGCCACTCACATTTGCTTTGTTTGGGCAATGCAGTGAGCAGCAAGAAGGCACAACGTTTGACAAAAGGCTGGCCAAGCAATTACCATTACAAACTAAGTGGGCAGCTGCTAGGCTTCCAGGTCTCCCAGCCCTGTGTCCTCTGCATAAAATACATATGCTGCCCCACTGCTTTACGTGCTTACCAAGTGGCTTCAAAGCGCAGTTACGTACCTGGCACACATACATACACACTCACCAGTTTGTCTCCTGATCATGTACTTCATTGAAAGCCAGTCGCATCCTGGGCTCCATCAAAACCACTGTGGCCAGCAGATCCAGAGAGGTGATTCTCCCCCTCTACTCTGCTCTTGTGAGACCCCACCTGGAGTACTGCATCCGGCTCTGGAGCCCTCAGCACAAGAAGGACATGGACCTGTTGGAACAGGTCCAGAGGAGGGCCACGAAGATGATCAGAGGGCTGGAGGACCTCTCCTATGAAGACAGGCTGAGAGAGTTGGGGTTGTTCAGCCCGGAGAAGAGAAAGCTCTGGGGAGACCTTATAGTGGCCTTCCAGTACCTATAGGGGGCCTACAGGACAGATGGGGATGGGCTGTTTGCAAGGGCATGTAGTGATAGGACAAGGGGCAATGGTTTTAAACTAGAGCAGGGCAGATTTATACTAAACATTAGGAAGAAGTTCTTTACAATGAGGGTGGTGAGACACTGGAACAGGTTGCCCAGAGAGGTGGTGGAGGCCCCATCCCTGGAGACATTCAAGGCCAGGCTTGATGAGGCTCTGAGCAATCTGATCTAGATAAAGATGTCCCTGCTTACTGCAGGGGGGTTGGACTAGACGACCTTTAAAGGTCCCTTCCAACCCAACACATGCTATGATTCTATGATTCTATATGAACACCCTTGCCGTATTAGGAGCTGTTGTGTCTTGTAGTAACACTGTGGTTGAAACTGGGAGGTATCTGAGCACCTTTAGGGGTGACATGTATACCTGAACTACTACATACTTCAGCCTCTTTCCACGGTTTTGGTCCTTTTCTCCACCAGTCTGTCCCTGTAAGCCTTCTTTCAGAACAACCACCTTCATCCTTATCACACTGTTAGCATGTCAAAACAGGAAAAAGGAGAAAGGTAATTGAAGGTAAGAGATAGAAGCATGAGATCATTTGGCCCTTCCATTTTTCCTCAATGTTTGGCAATAATTCATCTGATCTAATCCTTCATACAAAATTTTAGCAAAACCCCCTCCCTTACTGCAAGGTGTTTAATAAGTAATTTGATACTAATTCATCACATCAAGGCTTTATTTCTTGAGGGAGGAATTCTTTACCATGGCCTTTTTGGTAGGGGGAAAGTTTGCTGGGCTTGAGATCAGCAGGTCTTTCTTTTTGGACAAGTGTCAGGATATCTTTGGCTCCAGAAACAACAGTGGTGGAAACCCCTCTAAATCTTTCCCCCCTAATTTCTCAGTTAATACTTTGACCCCTTCACTTACATTTATGCTACACTTATGGGGCCTCAGGCATAGACTAAGTGCAAACCCCTCCCTCCTTCTCCCACACTCGACGATTAGAACTGGTCAAAGGTTAACTAGTCCCCCAACAGACCTGGCCGTGAGTAACTGCTTGGGTTACCTGCCCCTAAACCTGGCTCTCCTGCTGCCTCTTCTTTTTTATTTTGTGCCTTCCTGGCTTTTTGTCTTTCCTACGGACAGCACGTTAAAAGCAACGGCAGAAAGTGCACCGGCTGCAACTGAACCAAATTGTGACCTGTCATCTCCTTACCTCTTGTGGTTCCCCACTGGTCAGTGCTCCCAGGCAGCCACAGCAGGTATGAATTCAACAATTAATGTTTCGTGTTTCAAAAACAATTACCAGCAGTTGGGGAGTAAATTCTCGATCCTACTTCATAAGCTGCAGCAAAACCTCTCCCAGGAGCTCAGTTGAGACTTGAAGTTAGATCACGGTATATAAGCATTTCTGTCAGGAAGGAGATACCTATGAAGATATTAAATTTTGAACGTGCTCCTGCTTTGTGATTACTGATTAAACAATGTGTATCCTCAGTGGTCACACAGTTGCAGGCAGCATTTTTGGCAGTTTTCCTAGTGTTGTCTAATTGCCACCTGTCACATCAACATGTCAGGTATGATGCCCCTATTGAGAAAGGCTGATTCAATGAGTTAGAACAAACACGCCAAGGGACTTGTTTTTAGTTGGTTCACTAGAGGCTTTGTTACCGTGGCATTAGGCATTTTAGGGGAGAGGGGATAAGAGTCTTGCATTACTTTACTCAAGAGAACTAAGTGTTTTGCCAAAGGAGGAGAGTTAAAGCTAGGAAAACGTGTTATATTAATGCCAAAACAACACAGAATTATTTTGGTCACGGGTACATGAACATGCAAACATACATACAGGGAAGAGGGATTAAATTAAATTAATATTTTCTGAAGCTTTTTGTTTAACTATTAGCTCATTTCCTAACCTTGTTTTGACCTGTTCAGACTGCTTGCCTGCAAAATAAGTTTTCTGTAAGGGGACTGTAAATGTCCCATTTGGTTATGGGACCAGGAGTCAGTCTTTGTTCAGCTTTTATCTGGCTCTACAGACATAGCCAGAGCGAGCTGGGCTTTGAGGCTAATTGCTCCACATTTCTGCTAGTAACTTGCTCTCCACCCATACTTGGGAGGCTCAAGCTTGTGGAGAGGGCAGAGGAGGAATGATGGACGTTGTAGAGACAAAAGCACTGAGAAACAGCACTTCACATTGCACTTAGGAAAGCAGCTGGCTCTTTGAATACTATAATGCTACTAATGAACTGGAACAGATCACGGACTGATCTGCCAACCACAGTGACAAATGTCAGAAAAGTGTGCTTCAGTCCAATGTGGGGAACGGAGAGGCCAGGAGACTTTTCACCTTTCACAGAAGTCAGCCAGGATGGGAATAAAGTTTGTTTCATGGTAAACCCTTTTGAAAAAAAAAAAAAAAAAATCTCTTTCCAGATTTCCAAATGTTTCTAAACCTCAGAGGAAACCATGGTTAAACCTGGAGCACAGCCAAGGGAGAAGAGGTTAGGATCACATTTCCGTGAAGAAAGAAGCACAGGGACTTGCTTGAGAAGAGCTCTGCAGTGCAAACTGCCATGCCTAGCATGTCAGTGGTCCTGTGAGCCCTCAGAGAGGCGCATCCACAGAGTCCCTGCTGCACCTCCAGCTGCTTGTGAAGCTTCATGGTATCAATGGCCATCAGAAGAGCCTGTCCCAGGTGGGTGCCTTTGGTCAGACCTGCCACAGAAACTTCTGTGGTTCTCCACGTGCTCCAGAAACCACACAGATTTATGAAAGATTTTGTTCAGTCCTGACATGCTGTGAGGAAACCGTGAGTTTGTATAGATCTATAAACACGCTCAGAGGGAGCAATTACTTCTGGCATGTGAATGATAGGATCAATACCTACACATTCTGAATAGCCTTTGCCCCGCCTGCTCAGTACGTAGGGGAGATTATTTTTAGCAGCACAAGTTGTCTGCCAAGGTAGATTTTTCTGCCTTTTCTACAGTTACTTTAGCCTGGGAAAGGCCAGGGGAGAGACATCTGGTGGAAGGGTATGGATGGAGAGCAAGCTTGCTTCTAAATGAGAGAAAAAGTTTGGACCAAGCTTGCAAAGCCAAAAGCTAGGTTAATTAAAATATTTCATCCTGTCATTCTGATGCTCATTGAAGCAAACCAAAATACTTAATAGTGCCCTTCAGGGTCAGACTGATTTGCTTCACTTCTCTTCTAGCTGCCTCTCCCAGTCATTGTTAAGTGCAAGCCTCCAGCTCATAGGGACATCAAGTTTATTAATCGGGTTTCAGATGAGACCACATTATATTGGCCTGGGTTCCAAGGTCACCAGGTGTTTTCTGCAGAGGACTGAGTCTGATACTTTAGATTGATTGTCTATTTCTGGACATTTAGTGGAAACCTATTCTCTACAGTAATCCTCATAAGGTATCACCAAGTGAAGTACATCACAAGCTGTAAAAGATTATCTGTATTTCATATTAACAGAAACCGTTTGGGGCTAAAGTACAAGTGCACTGAATGGTGTAGCATGGAAGAGGAAAGTATTGAAAGAAACTCTTCCAGTGTCCACAAGTTACCAGCAAGGGTGGCTGCAATATGGAGTTGCATTAGGCTTCTGCTGAATCTATAGAATTTGAGCATTAATTTCCTCAAAGTCCTTAGAAAATCTTAAATTGAATCTCCCTGAAAAGCCATACATCAAAATGACAGAAGTTGAAGACTACATTTGTTGCAACTCGAAGCTGAAATCAGTATCATGGTCTCAATGAAGAGAAGAGAGCAGAAAAGAAGCTAACAAGTTAAGACTGACTTTCCCCCCTGGCCAAATAAAAAAAAAAAAAAGAAAAGAAAAAGGAAGATCTATCATGATTGAGGAGAAGGCAAATATTCGAGAAAAAAAAGATTCCTAAACCATTGTACATCACAGCCACAGTGACACACTCAGGAGCCCAGGTTGTCTTTCTCCTCAGGTTCTCCAAACAGTTCTGCCTTTGCCACATTATGAAGGGATGGCTCCTCCTCGGGCCAAAGAGTGCTAGCAGGAGGTGGTAGCCCCCAGTATATTCGCTCAAATTTAACATGACCTCCACACCACTCTTGCTCTGATAGTGTTGGTAATAAGAAACGCAGCATAACTGGGTACTCTCAAATAAGTGATGGCACTGGACAGTGGGTCACAGCCTCATTGGTGAGCTGAGGCGGGAATAAAAGCCAGTGTTGCACCATTCCAAAGAAACAGCTTCTAGGCAAAATGCCAGCCAATGTTTATTTCTCCAAGTTAAGGAGGAGATTACGACATTTTTCCTGGAACAATCCGAAGGACTACGCAAGAAATCTGGTCTAGTGGGAGGTGTCCCTGACCCGGGCCGGGGGGGGGTTGGAATTACATGATCTTTAAGGTCCTTTCTAACCTGAACCATTCTATGATTCTATGAAAAAGAGCTGACGCCCAGCTGTCAGGTTAAACAAGAGGCTAAAACCCCAAGGATAAATACCTTCTCAAAAGGATAGATACCATCTCCTTTGCTGCCGCTCTCTATGCAGCTTTAGGACTCTTGTCTCACTCGTGGAGGTTGACTGTAACTAGATTAGTCCTGAGCACATACACTGTCTCCCCTGAAATTCAAAATCTGTCTCTCCTTACATGTGAAAGAAGTAATTTCTTCTATATTTCCAAGTTTTTGAGGCAAGCAAAGGAAGCTCCACCCTTTCCTTGGCTACTGTCTCTTCCTGGCTCATTGGTTATCACCAAGAGTTGTGATCCTATGGCTCAGCTCTTCTCTGAGTCCCTGCTGGTGTCAGCCTCATTTATCCATTTCTTTGTCTTCTCCTACTTCAAAGTCCTGTTCTTCTGTAAGTCCCTCTCAATCACCACCAATGACAGAGCAGTAGTTCAACAGGTGTACATCATCAGGGCACTGGAACAAACTTTATTGAAGAACAAAACAAGGGAATTTCAAAAACCCTGTTCCATATGGTCCAGAGCTCCTTCTGAAATGATGCAATGTTATTTCCTATTATTGTCCTCCTAATTTTTTCTTTATTCGCCCTTGTCATAAATTAAACTGGAAAGTCATTTCTTCCTCAGAAAGCAATGGAAAAACAAACAACAGAATAAGGAACTATAGCTCTTTTTTTTTTTTTAAGACTTCACGTGCTTCAAAGGAACAAGATCGCAGCTCGGCATCACTTGGACGAATAACTGCCGGAGGCACAACAAACTCCTTTACGGCTTAGCAAACACCACTAGAAACAAGAAATCAAATGCGAGCCCTTCCTTACGTCATGCTGAGTCCTCTGTCATTACTGTAGCTCTTCTCTTCTTCTTAAAGCATTTCCTTTCTTCTTCTTTATCTCAGCTGACTGGTTAGAAGGTCTCCAGAACTTGGGCCAAGGGTTGAGTGAGGTGTGGGGGAAGGTCCTGTAGTCCTGTCTGCAAGGCGAGTTATTTCCTCTGATGGAGGGGGAGTGTATTTGCCAGCTCAAAAAATTCTTCAGTGTGGTCTGTTTTACTGAGTGTTAGTGTAATGCTCAGCGTTTTACTGAGTGTTAGTGACTTTCAGAGGCCTTCAGCAATGTATAGTATTCGATGCTGCTTGGCAACTCTCATGAATTTATCACATTATTTGTGAGTTTGATTTCTGAGGAAAAATTTTACACCCTGTTTTTGCGACCCTTTCTCCTTCAGAAGCACAGGTCTTAGAGCCCTCCATGCATATATATAAACTCAGTTAAAGTCAGTCAGGGATATTAAGACAGATGAGGAAGTTGAGGTTTGAAGCCTGGGAGTACCCCTCAGAGCTGTGAAGAAGGTCTGGGACAGAGAAGATCAGTGGCCCAGAGCAGGAGACGGGGTGTCTGAGGGTGAGGAGGTGGGAAGAGGGATGGGGAGCTCACGGAAATGAAGACTGATTCAGCAATGTGGTTGCTGAATGGACTGTGGCTGCTGTAGGGACGGGGAAGAGGAGGAGGCGGAAGTGAAGAGGTTGGTGAGGAGAGAGTGGGCTTGAGGTAAAAACACGTTGATAGTTTCAGGTTTGGGGCTGACATATGGAAGGACATGGAGAATTATACCCCCAAACTCTGAGCATCAGTCTTCTCCAGCTGTCAACACACAGCTGTGAAATGCCACAACAGAGTGCGTGCCGTACCAAGTCTGGTGGAGGTCCTTGCAGGTGGGGACATGGCACCCTTGCTGCTGTTGGGGCCTGTGCCAGCAAAACAACGACAAGTGCTGTGGATTGCCCAAACCTGTGACAACAGGATGGTACCTAAAGAAGCCTTGGATTTCTCCTCTATTTGGGTTTTTTAGAAAGCTACAAAGACTTTATGCAAAACTATTGTTAAAAAAAATAAATCTAAAAAATGCTGTTTGCAGACGCAATGATTTCAAAGATCAGCAGCATCAGAAGCAGGTGCAAATCAGTCTTGGATGGTATGATACTAAATGTTGCCAGCGTCATATGGAAAAGTAGCGTCTGAACATGTAAAGACTCTCTCATAAGGCATACGCAGTAGAGGAGACGTGTGCTACATTCAAATTACACAAGCAAAGTTTGAGTTTTCCCAGCTTATGAGTGCTTTTTTTGGCAACGATAGTAGGGTTATTTTAGCTTCACGAGTTCCATGTAAGCCAGTGCTGAAGCTAACAAGAGGCAGTATACACTGAGCTGCATAATCACGTCTATTCTTACTGTGAGAGTTTGGAGCATTAATGCCCTTTAAAGAGTTTATAGCTTTTGGTTTAACTGGGTGTTTATTGCTCAGTCTTTCATATGTTTGAATTTAGCCTCTACAAAGCCTATATACACAGTTTGTGTGGTTTTGTATGTAAGCTTATGTAGATAGGTATAATGAAATATTGTTCCATCAGCTTCCTCAAGTGAACTATAAATGGCACCCAGTTTACTGGTTTGTATAGGTTATATGTGAATGGCATATGTGTACCTAAGCTAAAAACACGCATGTGCGGAGAGAGGGCATTGAAGATTTTCTCAAAAAATACTGCTTTCACCTTCTGTTGTTTGTATTGCTCTATACCAGCCATACGTAAATGTGCTAATGTTTTGGGGTTTGGTTTTGTTGGTTGTTTTTCGGTTTTGGGGTTTTTTTGTTTTTTGTTTGTTTTTTTGTTGTTGCTGTTGTTGTTGTTTTTTGGTTTTGCTTTTGTTTTTTTCTTGTAGCTGGGTAACTCATCTATCTATTTCCACAGCATTTTGACTTCTAGGAACACCTAATTGGTGTTCCATTAGTCACAGTGCTAGCCTCACTTCAAACAAACACTGCATCCTCTTCCAGTATGCATCATTAATGACTGCATAGCACACAAAATCGTTCTCCATGAAGAAAAGACAGATGGCTTCTTTACGTTTTTAATATTGCACACAGTCAAGTCTTGCACTTGCTTTTATTCAATAAAATCTTTTGTCTCCTCTGCAGTAAGATGTATTCTAGCCTTTATGGCCTCACAACTTATTAGATAAATAATTACTGAATTTCCATCTATCACTGAAGGCACAGATATGCTATAGATACAGATGGGACTGGAGTGTGTTTATGAAACTGATAGATCATCTTTAATCAGTGGGTTCCTAAAATGACCTTCAGAGATATAAATAGGTACCTGACTCTGAAGAAACTCTGTTTTCTTCTTCCTGTGAAGAAAACAGAGTAGGTAAGGCATGTCCAGAGGGCAAATAAGAGGAGGAAAGTCACAAAGGTACTCTAAATCGTTCTTTGAGAGGAAGGCTACCTCCGCAGATTAGGTACAGTGCCTAGTAAAAGAGTGTGAGCACCTAAATAAAGTTTGACTCCCAACAAATGCCAGTTGAACCCTGCCTTCTTCCCTCCTCTCCTCCAAGGACAGTAGGAAGTATCAGAGAAGAGACTATCTTGGCAAGTACTTTTGTTATAGAAAGTCTTCAGCCCCAAAGGTGGTCCTGGGCATCTCCTGCCAGCTGCCGTAACTCAGGAATGGCCAAGCACACGCTCAGCCTCTGTCCTAATCTCAGAGGCAGTATATTATCTGCTGATCCTGGGAAATAATGGAAAATCCATTTTTTAAAGGATTATTGGAAATGTATTTACAGGAAGATTCTTGTGCCTGAAGAAGAGGCAGAGCTGGGCTGTTTTCTGGCTGTTTACCCACTGTGTGACAAGCAGTGGGACAATGGGAGGAAGGAGAGGTGGTCTCCTCCCCAGCTAGAAGTTAGTGATCTGCCCTAAGCTATTTACCTAAGCTCCTCTGTGAGTTGATGAAGGCAGAGAAGCGATCCCTTCCCCCCCAGTCTCAGACACACACAGTCCTTCCTGGAGGTGCTTGTCTCTTCCTTATGATGCTATAGTGTCCCAAGTGAATGCATCCGCAGCACGTCTACATTTTAGACCTACACCTCTTGGGACCTGAATCACTTTTGTTTGGGCCTGACACCTACTGCAGGTATCACACAAGACAAGATTTGCTTTTTCACAACAGCTTTTTAGAAAAAATCTGCCAGTCTGTGGTGAGAGGCAGCACATGTGAACTGAAACGGGGAGGGGCACACTGTGTTTTTCAAATCTTGGGTGGCCTGTGGCAATCAAGTACCCATTCTTCAGACGTTGAAGGGCAAAACAAAAAAATAAATAAATCACCTTCCCTCCTGTGGATAAGAGCAATAGCAAGAAAATAAAGGATGGCCATCACTGGCACCCTAAGAGAGCAAGGAGAAATTGAAGTTAATTGCTGCCCTATTCCACAGAGGCCACAAGACCCTCATTAGGGAAGTCTCATGCAGCCTCTCACTTGGGCGTTGGTTTTGCCATGGAACAAAGGTAGTTATTGCAGAGGGGCAAATGACTGAAAGCACGAATGTTCTGCATTGATACTTCCCTTGTGAAAGGCCCAACCTCAGCCCTAGCTAGGGTTAGGAATCTCCTTGGACGTTACTGAGAATGAGAGCATCAAATGCTCATTCTGACTGCTCTGATCCCAAACCAGAATCATTGCTTTCTTTTGCAGCAGTGTAACAGAGGCATAACACAGTTGGGCAATTTTTAAAATGCTGGAAAAAGGCACAAGATATTCACACAGCTATTTTTGCAGTGGATTTGTTTTTTTCTCTAATTTTTTTAATCCAGATGAAGAGGAAGCTCACGCCATCTGTACTTTCAGGATAACCTGGACAACAGCTGTTTCTCTTACATCAATGATGAACCTTTTGTTCTCCTCTGTGATTTGTCATCTGTGGTTTTGTTTGCTGTTTTTACTTTTTACTACTATATTCTTGCCCCACTAGGTCTAATTTTTCTCTGAGTTGTAAGGGTATAAATCAACAGCGAGTCCAATGAAGTCAGTGGTGCTGTGCTGACATGGAGACAGCATTTTCTCAGTGAAGTCTTTGGGCATTGCTTCCTAATGTTGTCACACACTCTTCTGAAACTGTGCAGGAGCTGTGGAAGCTAATGATTTTCTGAACCAGCAATTTTAATATCTAGTTACAAAATGTAGCCATATGGTCATTTGTCTCTTGGTCCTAAGGGCCCATATATCTTTGCATGCATCCTCTCCGGGGCCACCGCAGATGAAGAGCGCTTTGGGGACAGAACACAACAATAGCAACAGCAACACTCACTTCAGCTGGGTGGGAGCAGATTCATACCATTCCCATGGTATTGTTGGGATCTTCCACTTGTTAGGAGGTTTATCATTTTCAAGTTACATAAGACAAGCATGTGTGTGAAAGGGAGAGAGACATACACAGAAGGAACATTCTGTACAATGCCTTTGTAAAAAATATATTAACTGGAAATGGCAAAAAAATGCTATTTTGCCTCAATGGTATTAAATGTCTTCTCCATCTTCCCCTTGATCTACAAATAGGCATTCAGGAGTCCAAAGTTTACCCAAATGTGGAGCGGTGACCACCATTTTAAGCAAGATCTGTCTCTTTCTGTAAAAACACCCCTGGTTTCCATTACCCACTCAGTGACCCTGCTACTGGTTCTGTTTCATTAGCACAACCCGTACTTGGGTTGGAAGCCCACCCCAAAATCGTTCTCCAGCACAGCCGGGCAGTATCTCCTGACGCTGTGTGAATAGGCGTGATGACTGTCTGTGACCAAGAGGACTACCTATATCCACCTTTCTCATTATGGCACATCCTATCTTCCTCCTTTTCCTCTTTTAGATTATATTTCTCTCTAATTACAGGTTGCAGTACCTCTGGATGCCAGCAGGTGAAGGCAGGAGATTTGTAACCCTCCTGCTTAAATTCGAACAGTTTGGGCTGTCCATCAAATTGAAGATGAATGTGCCTAAAGAACTTAAAATTCAGGAAGCGAGATTAATGGTACATTGCTTTTTGTTTCATGCTTCTCAAGTAGTGCTATGTGCTCCTATGATCTTTATTTGCCTTTCAATCACAAACAAAAGCTCACTGCTGTGCTGTTCCTATTCCTCACATCTGCTTACAAAAAATCTCTCTGGACGATGCCTGATGCCTCCTCTCAGATACATAATTGAAGAAAGGGAACCTCTGAGGGAAAAAAGCACTTAACCATGTTTAACTTCTTGAATTAGATGCACATGAGTCTTTGACCCTAAGGATGGTCTCGGATACATCCCAAACAAGATAAATATTCAGTAAGGCTCTTGAAAGTGGTGTTTTTCTATTCGCCAGCCTTCTTGAATTTCCCTCCTAGCTCACACTGGTCTGTGTCACTTTTCATGCAACTTGTAATCTCCAAGGGGAAAAAAAGCACTTAACTATGCTGTCAGGCTCTTACTTCAGGCTCTCAACAATCTTCTGCTTCCTCTGAACACTAGTGTATATGCATGAGACTTATAGATATTGTCTGACTAAACAAATCAAACCACCAGGTATCTCATGGGAACTCCTGAGGTAGCTTTACTCCCCTGCTCTTCAAAATGTCAGGATGTCTTTTAAATAGGATTGAAAGTCTGCTAGGAATGCCAACCAAGTTGTAGTAGCCTGAAAACAATCAAATGAATGTAGGTAAACAAGTTTGATAACTTTGCCCTAATTAGATAAATTTTAGTAATAAGACATTAGAAAGGTGTATATATATATATACATTTATGAAATAATACACATACAAATACATTTTAATCTTGTGTATATAGTAAGTATGTGCATATATTATAGTATAGCAATGTAGCATAATAGCATACATATTGTTTTCCTATTGCTCTGTACGTCTGATTTCTAGGGACACTGACAAATTTGGGAACTGTAAAGGAAGGATGTACGTGTGACCAAGAATATATTAAATCTGTCCCAAATCACACTTGGAAAGATACCAGGAAGTTACTATGTCTTAAATTATTATTAATTCACTCCTGAAGTAAAACATAATTTGGTGGATGTTCCACAGACAAGCATATTATCTGGGAAAATGATTTACAGAAGAATAGGCTGTCTGAAAAAGCATAAGTAGATGGATGGTCCACAGAATGGATGGGTTATCAAGGTAACGAAAACAGGAAACATCTTTGGGAAAACCAATTAACCTTGTTTATGGATCATATAAGTAATCACACAAAGTATCATCAAAGTTGACTATAAGTAATATCTTAGGTTGTGCGTATCAGACTCCATCACACACAGCTGAGTTGTGCAAACACTGCTTTCCTTCAGAGTTGGGTGTGGGGAATTGTTCACGCTGAGATTCCCTACTGTAACACCAGGTATGTCACTATTAGTTTAGTAATATTAAAGGGAAATATGTTTCGATTGCTGGTGGTTGGTCTGGTACCCCACCCTTGAGATGTGCCTGCAATTTGTATGCAACAGAGGGATTTCTTCTGCGTTGCTTTCACAGTTCTTGCAGACCCTATGGAACCACACACAGCCCTACAGAAATATAAAGGATTAGTCTGCACCTATTTTTCTTCCTTTCTTTTTTCACTTTCTTTTCTTCCACGCTCAGTTTTCTAGCCATCACTGAGACATACCTCACGGTTTGTAAAGAAAGCTTGAACAGCCTAGCAAATGGCGTGAGAACAAGCTCTTGATGCAGTACTCTTGTACTCGACGTCCCCACACTGGCAAGCGCTTACAATTCCCCTTGGGTATCTCTAATTATAATGTATGGTTCATTAAAAATGACAACAGAGTTCATTGAGCCTGCATTCTTGTGATTAATTACAATGTTCTCCTAATCAGTTGTTGTTATTTATACCTCTGCCTTTATGCAACTGATTATACTGTACATTTGCACCATTCAGCGAGTAACAGAAGGGACAGGAAGGGCATGTTTACATGACGCAATGGAGCGTGGTGTAGACATGCCTGAACCAGCAGTGACCCAAGCTGTGTGCTGGCACTGCACAGAGCTGTACAGCGCTAGAGAGACTCGCCTGGGTCTCCCTCTCAGACCCACAAGGAAGCGACGCCAAGCTTATAAGCTCTGCCTCTCAGAAGGATTTGTTAGCCTCTAGGAAGGGCTGTAGAGTCATGGTTTTTCTGCTTTCAGTTCCAGAGCTCATGCTGTCCCCAGTTGGTGAAAAATCACAGGCAGCTCTGTGCAGGTATTTCTCAGGAACTCCCTTTGAGTGTTCCTGCCTGTATGTGTGTATGTGTATATCAGATTTCGGCAGCCAGAAGCTAAATCCTTCTCTAAGTCTCCTAAAAATATCTTTAAAATATCCTAGATCCGCTGACTAAGCACTGCTGTGTATTAAAGAACCCGTTGAATAAAACCTGAAAAAATATCTCTGAAAATCAGCTCCTGTCCATCAGGAGAAGAGAAATTTTGAGGGTGCAAAAGTCCATGTGAAGTTGCCAATAACAAGGCTGTAGTTTGATTTGTGTGCAAATGATTTCTGGCGATTCTTTTATGATCTCAGCTAAGGTAGTAAGCAGTTTTGGGGGCCTGTTATTGGATATCCCAACCCAATACAGACAGCAGTAATCTGATTCTTGGAGAAACTGCAGAGCAGTAATCTCTGCAAATTAGTTGGTTCCTCTCGTTTACGCTGGATGCACACACAAAAATGGTGCCGGTGACGTGCGAGCTCATTTTTCAGGAGATTTTTGCAGAGAAGCTACAAACTTCCTGTGTTGTTACAGATCTTTCTTATGCCTCCCTCTTCTTTTAGTTTTCTGCTTGCTACACATCTGCTCTGCAATTCTCCTGTTCCTCAGTTTCAGGCTTTTAGTTGCAATCTAATGCTATTTGCACAGCATTATCGCCTGGAGGCCTAAGTCAACTTTGGCAAGCCTCCTACTGGCATGTTATGTTAATAACTGATTGGTTTTGTTCTCAGCGAGAGCAATTTGTTCCAACAACTGGGATGCATCCCACTTTTTTAGAGAGTACACAGCTACGTTCTAGCACAAACATTAAAGGCCAAGATCTTTAAAAATAGAAAGGGAGGGCCCACCAGCATCGCTGCATCTGATCCAACAGCTGCAGGCAACCACAGAGTAGCTGCCTAGTCCAAACTGCACACCCACTCCCGACCCCACTGTCACAGAGCCCTTCCCAGCTCCTGAAGGCAAATTTACATTTTCAGACTCCTGACTGAAGTTTTTGAGCATCCAAGCATCCCCACCAGCTTCAAGTATTTAGACATTTCAGCCAGACAGTAGTTAAAACTTTGGCCCGTTCTGATATATTGATGCTGCAGGAAAAATCACGCAGCTAAGGACCTGCAACCTACTGCGTTAATTCATATACAGCGATGGGAATTAAGGTTGCAGGGACCATGCTTATCTGTAACATATTTGCTCTTCAAAATGTGCAAAGTATGTCCCTAATATTATAAGCATTTGTATTTGTCAATACGAGGATGTATGTCGATAGTTTAAGCTAGGCATTTTAACTGCCTGGGAAGTTTTAAAAAAAATCTCCCCAGACAAACAAAAAATGCTACTCGCGAGCAATGAAAAATAGTACGTGAAAATTACTTTGTCATCACATGCAATTTGCATTTTTAAAATGTGTCTGTGAAATTTTACAGTCATTTGCATTTCAAGTCAGCAATTAGATTAAAAAAGCCCACAACTGCAGCTGTGACAAGTACTCTCTTATTTGGAAAACCATAAACAATCCTCTTGTCCTCCAGTAACAGCTCTGATGAGAATGAATTTTAGCATAGCGCTCAACTTTTGCCTCTTCAAGGTTGCTTTCATCCTTGATATAGTATAACTGGAAAACTTAAAAGAACTGGAGTCCAAACAAGATATGTATTTAAAAATACAAATTGCTCTTGGTATTGCACTTGACCCTTTACAGAGCATCTTTTCAGGCACCATTAGGATCAGCTGTAGAGGAGCCCCGGAGCCACAGAGAGGCTTTTCCTGGCACACAGGGTGGGATGACATCCCATCAGCTCCACCATCCTTCAAATGAAGGGTAGATGAAGGTCTCTGGGGATGGACACCCATCAGCTCCCCCGGAGCTAGGACCACGTGCCCTCACAGGAAGGGGAGCCGAGGACAGATGCTTTCTCCCCCATCTTCCCCACATGTCTTGTTGACAGAGACTTTGAGGCTTTGTTTGGCAAAAAGATATACTTTTGTATTGCTCTATTTGAGCAGGACTGCAAATAAATATCACCTCTTTTCCCCAGCTTCCTCAGCTCTTAGCACCAAAACAGGCACCTTCCTTACAGACGTGCCTCCAGCTTGTCCTGGGCATTAGTGAACCCAATCCCAGGTGTAGCAGTCAGTCCATGACACCTTTGGGGAGTAACAGATATTTGGTGTAGAGAGGACTGACACTGAAAATTTAATTGCTCAACTGCTGCAGGTCTCTGCATTAAACGACCTTTGTCCTTGGCTTTGTCTTCAGCTTCTTTCTGTCCTGTCAAACAAAGCATCTCCCCACTTCGCACTAGAACCAGCAGGTCACGACTGGCTGTGGGATCACCACTTGCCTTGGGGCTTGAATGGGATCTGATTTTCATCAGGGACATTTTGGAAATCAGGACTCCAGGCAGCCCAGCAAGTGGAGTACCCAAAAAAAAAAAAAAAGAAAGGAAAGGGCAGGCAGTTTTAGTCATTTTAGAAAATGTCAGCTAGTATTCAGTAATGGGTTTTAAAACACGTCTCTGCATCAGCAGGAAAGCTCCTTTGGCTTTCTGAAGCACCCCTGCTCCAGCGGGCTGCCAGCTGCGCCTGCAGGGCACAACCCACACCGGGCAGCCAGAGACACCAACAATTAGTTATAAGCGCAGTGCAGCGCTCTGCTACGTGCTTGGTTGTTGCCATTGCTGCTGTTTTTCTCCTGGGTGGTTACTGAGAACAACATTTGTGAGTAGTCTTTATGCTTAGCTGATCTGGTGAGAGCAGGTGCTGTGGTCCACCACAGCCCCGTCCCAAGCGCCTCGCTTCACACACGGACAGTGGCTTCAGTTTCAAACCCTGAGATACTTCAGTGTTCAGAGTCTCTTCCTGCCTGCACTAGTGCCCACAGGGGCGTGTTAAGCCTGAGCCCCAGCACCTTGCGGAGGAAATATGGCGCCTTGGAAAATATCCATCACCAGTCAATGTCTGGATTTCTCTGCGCTTCAAAACCTGTTCTTGCCTTATTTGTCAGTGGAGCTGGGTGAAAGATACAGACTACTTGGGCTCTGTTACTCATCGGTGAGATGGAAAGTAAGCTTTCTCTTCACCTTTAATTGAGGGCTTTTCCTTCCCTGTAATATGTGTTATCACAAAGTCCTTTCCTTATATCAAAAGGCAAGTGGATAGCACAGGGAGGAGAGAATTAGAGACACAAAAGAAGATTGAAAATAAATGATGAGCTAAAGGCTGGTCAGGGGAAGAGACTGACAATGGTTATGAGAAGAGTGTGTCCAAACAACACAAGAGAGGACGTAATCGGGAAAAATAAAGGCAGTAGGAACAGTATATAATATTTTGGTGATTCATGGTCCAGAAAAAGGATGATGATGATGATGATTATTATTATTATTATTATTACTATTATTATTATTATTACTATTATTATTATTATTTTCTGCAACAGGTGAGAGAAAGACTAAGATGGTGGTCAGGGAAGAGAGGAGCAGGATATGACTAAAAATGAACTTGTTGCAGCTCAGCAAAGGGAAGGTTGAGAAAGATGTGATTTCTCTCTAGAAATCTATCGAAAGAGGAAATGCCAGACGGAGAATGGCTATTTGAGCTAAAGGGCAATTTTGGCAAAAGCAAAAAAAGAGGGAAAAGATCAGCCATAAGTACATTCAGCCCGGAGAGCTTTCCAACCATCTGAGTGGCAAGAGTCTGCAGCGTCCTCTGGGCTGGAGCCATCAGGGCAATCTCTGGGACTTCAAGGTAGAGGCTGCTCACTGCATGAAAAGGAGTGAGTGACGGGGCTGCCTGGCTTTGACAAGGCAGGGTGCTCCTGATGTGCAGGTCTCACTCTCGAAAAAGCCAATGAAAACGGAAATGAGCGCAGGATTTGCTGGCAGCCTTTTTGTTAGCCAGCAGCTATCAATAGGACTGAGTGCACTGAAAATTTCCACAGCAAGCTATCAGACCCTCATCCAGTCAGTGCCCTGAAGCTCTTACCTTCATGTTTTACAATCACTTTACAATGGAAAAAGGCATATATCCACGAAGATGATGCTTCAGTGGCTATCAATATTTTTTTCTTATTACTGCTGAAGCTACTAAATATGCCTTTCAAGATCATTTGCCATCTCAGCCAGCATTGAACTCCAAATGGGCCACTTAAATTTTAAACAGAAATTCTCCCCACAATACTACATTATCAGCAGCATGGCGGTAGCTCCCCTTGCCTCCCTGCATTCAAGGTTCTCATCCTTCGCAGTTGTGATTTCTCTGCCCTTGTTTAAACCAGCAGTAACTCACCCTCGGACTGCTGGGCTGGTGTCAGCAGGCAGGAAATGGCACTAAAATCAGGCTCCTCTTCTTGTTTTTCATAGAATCATAGAATCATAGGGTTGGAAGGGACCTCTGGAGATCATCTAGTCCAACACCCCTGCCAGAGCAGGGTCACCTACAGCAGGTTGCACAGGAACGTGTCCAGGCAGGTTTTGAATGTCTCCAGAGAAGGAGACTCCACCACCTCTCTGGGCAGCCTGTGCCAGTGCTCTGCCACCCTCACAGGAAAGAAGTTCCTCCTCATGTTTAGGTGGAACTTCCTATGTTCAAGTTTGTGCCCATTACCTCTTATCCTGTCGCTGGGCACCACTGAAAAGAGCCTGGCCCCATCCTGACACCCACCCTTGAAGTATTTATAAGTGTTGATAAGGTCCCCCCTCAGTTGTCTTTTTTTCCAGACTGAAGAGACCCAAATCCCACAGCCTTTCTTCATAAGAGAGGTGTTCGAGTCCCCTCATCATCTTGGTAGCTCTCTGCTGCACCCTTTCCAGCAGTTCCCTGTCCCTCTTGAACCGGGGAGCCCAGAACTGGACACAGTACTCCAGGTGCGGCCTCACCAAGGCAGAGTAGAGGGGGAGGATGACCTCCCTCGACCTGCTGGCCACACTCTTCTTGATGCACCCCAGGATGCCACTGGCCTTTTTGGCCACAAGGGCACATTGCTGGTTCATGGTCATCCTGTTGTCCACCAGGACTCCCAGGTCTCTTTCCACCGAGCCGCTCTCCAGCAGGTCAGCCCCCGGCCTATACTGGTGCATGGGGTTATTCCTCCCCAGGTGCAGCACCCTACACTTGCCCTTGATGAATTTCATAAGGTTCCTCTTTGCCCAACTCTCCAGCCTGTCCAGGTCTCTCAAGAGAGGTCTCTCCTGTCAACAGGTTTCTCCTGGTTTTGTACATCTGTAAGCAGTTTCTGGCCAAAAATGTCTCATATCTTCAGCTACAGTAACCTGGTTCAACACAGTCTGCTCTTAGATAAGGTTTCCTTTTCAACAAAGCATGCAATATCTCTATATTATTATTAAATAACAATAAAACTATTAATATTATTATATAAGCATTTGTGTTAATTAAAAATAGTAAGAATACGTACCTGTTGCAGTAGGACATCAGCCTGCCTCCAGAGGTGGGGAGAGCCATTTCACCTGCCAAAGGCGCTCCACTTCCATTTTTTTGAGTGGTTTGGAGGCTTTTTATTTGGTTTGGCATTTTTTTGCTAAGGGACAAGTCTGGGTTTTGTGGGCATCCATGGCCAAATGAAAATGCACTCTGCTTATTTGTCACCTTACCAGTTGCAATGTACTCGATTAAACTAAAATCGCACAAATTTCTGTCCCCTGCAGCTATCGCAATTTCAGGTTTTAGTCCTCTACTGTATTTTAATCTTTCCCATAGGTGCCTTAAGTTCTGGCATTTTTTTATATCTTGAATTTTATGTAATCAATTAAGACGTAATTTTTCCATCAGTCTGGCTAATATTAACTTCAGGAGCTACACAAAGTCTGTCAAAACCTCCGAGAGTTTTCTGTCGACTATAATGGGCTTTGGATCAGGACTCTTAACAGTAGTCATTTGTTTGAATCTATTCTAGTTTAATGAGTGATTAGCAGATGTTTATTCCACTCTTTACCTAACAGTTGATAAACCAGAATCCGTAAGGAGCTGTGTACTAAATAATGGTATGATTTTATAACCCTCAAATTGCTTTAGAAAATAGATTTATAAATCGTGCACATAAAAGTAAAGGATATTGACAAATTCTCTGCTATAAAAGAGGAGGCTTGCTGTGCTTTATGTGAGTCTCTCAACAATAAAGTGTTACCTACCATGGGACACTGGGAAAAACTATCAGCTCTTTATATAACTTGGTGTCTTGGGTACCTCTCCTTTCTGTTCTCTTTTATTTGAGGTAATTTACATGTCTTTGGTACTCCCGCTCAAATTCCTGCATCTTTTAGGACCAGATTCTTGTTTAAACAATGTTTAAATAACTCATGTAGGAAAAGAGTTGTGCAAAGAAAAAAAAAAGCCCTAGTTTTTCCAATTACTTGTTATAATTTTTTAAGTCACCTTCTGATCCAAGTAACGTTTCTAACACTGAAAGATACCAACTATCAGGATTTGTTCTACTCGACCTTTCATGATATTTAGGCATCTGGCTTTCCAGCTCAAGTAATCAAGATAATAATTAAACCTACATCTTTGTGAATGTCAAAACTGTCATCTGCATTCAGAATGTAACAGGTCTGCAAGAAATGATGATCAAGAAAAATTTAACATCAGTGAGGTCATTAGGAAGCCATTCCAGCATTGGCTTCACCAAAAAATGCCTTGTCAAAGCGAATGAGATACATGGACGTGTGCTATATGGACTGCCCATATAGAATACCTAATCACTGTCATTATAAACTATGCATACTTTGCAAACGTAATTGTTGACAGCAATACTAAATCAGTAATAGCAGGTTATGGGTATCCTTTAGATTGTTTCACTATTAATACTTAGAATCATAGAATCTTCATGGTTTGAAAGGACTTTTGAGATCATCGAGTCCAACCAAACAACCTACAATCTCTGCCTTTCAGAGCATGCCCTGAAGTGCCAAATCTAGACGTTTCTTAAATACCTCTAGGGATCGTGACTCAACCACCTCCCTGGGCAGGCTGTTCCAGTGCCTGACCACTCTTTCAGTAAAGTAATTCTTCCTAATATCTAATCTAAACCTCCCCTGCCGCAACTTCACACCATGTCCTCTGGTCCTGTCATTATTCACCGGGGAGAAGAGGCCAACACCCACCTCTCTCCAGCCTCCTTTCAGGTAGTTGTAGAGGGCAATGACGTCTCCCCTCAGTCTCCTCTTCTCCAAGCTGAACATGCCCACCTCCCTCAGCCTCTCCTCATATGACCTGGTCTCCAGACCCCTCACCAGCCTGGTAGCTCTCCTCTGGACACGCTCCAGCACTTCAATGTCCCTCTTGTACAGAGGGGCCCAGAACTGAACACAGTACTCGAGGTGAGGCCTCACCAGTGCTGAGTACAGAGGCACCATCACTTCCCTACTCCTGCTGGCCACGCTATTCCTGATACAAGCCAGAATGCTGTTGGCCTTCTTGGCCACCTGTGCACACTGCTGGCTCATGTTAGGCTGGCTCCACCAGCACCCCCAGGTCCTTTTCTGCCGGGCAGCTTTCCAGCCACTCTTCCCCAAGCCTGTAGCGTTGCTTGGGGTTGTTGTGACCGAAATGCAGGACCCGGCACTTGGCCTTATTAAACCTCATACAGTTGGCCTTGGCCCATCGATCCAGCCTGTCCAGGTCCCTCTGTAGAGCCTTCCTACCCTCAAGCGGATCAACACTCCCACCTAGTTTGGTGTCATCTGCAAACTTACTGAGGGTGCACTCAATCCCCTCATCGTTGATAAAGATATTAAACACAACTGGCCCCAAAACTGAGCCCTGAGGGACACCACTGGTGACCGGCCGCCAAGAGGATTTCACCCCATTAATCACAACTCTCTGGGCACGGCCATCCAGCCAGTTTTTAACCCAGCAAAGAGTACACTTGTCTATGCCATGATTCGCCAGCTTCTCCAGGAGAATGCTGTGGGAGACAGTGTCAAAGGCCTTACCAAAGTCCAGATAGACAACGTCCACAGCCTTCCCCACATCCAGAAGGCGGGTCACATGGTCATAGAAAGAGATCAGGTTGGTTAAGCAGGACCTCCCTTTCCTAAACCCATGCCGGCTGGCCCTGATCCCTTGGCTGCCCTTCACTTGCCATGAGAGCTCACTCATGATCCTCTCCATGATCTTTCCTGGTACCAAGGTCAGGCTGACAGGCCTGTAGCTTCCCGGATCCTCCTTCCGACCCTTCTTGTAGATGGGCGTCACATTAGCCACCCTCCAGTCATCTGGTACCTCCCCTGTTGACCAGGATTGTTGATAAATGATGGAGAGAGGCTTGGTGAGCTCTCCCGCCAGCTCCCCGAGTACTCTTGGGTGAATCTCATCCAGCCCCATAGACTTATGTGTGTCCGGGTGCAGAAGCAGATCATTGACTACTTCCTCCTGTGGGTTGTTCTGCTTTCCATCCTTATCTTCCAGCTCAGGAGGCTGAACACTTTGCACTATGTGCAGTTGTAGACACTTCCAGCTTAGAATAAGGCAAAGTCAGGACCTTTAAGTTCATGGGAAAAGGTGTCTTGAAATTGTTCCCGTTTGCAGATGAAGTCATGTCATTCTTTTCCAATCCCAATTAGCAATCAGAAGTTAGTTCCCAACAGCCAACATGGTCCCGAGTTTCCAGCCAAAGTTGTAAGCCCACACTTTGCTCTCACCGATACCGAAGGGGAGGCAGTAGGACAAAGTGCTGACCATCATACGGGATCACTTGCATCTATCATATGGAACTGAAACAGTTTAGTCCAAAGCATTATCAATTTAGGCAAGCATAGGAATTATTTCTATTTCTCTGGCCTTAGTCCTCTCTTGTGCTCCCTGCCACTTTTAAACTTCAAGCACAGCAACTCCAGGGAATGAGTTCAGCCCATGTTCCCTCAGACAATTCTGAAGGGCAAAGCAGCACGTCCAGTGTGCAACTGTCCAGGAGAAGCAGCAGGAAATACAGAGCTTAGGGAGAGTCCCTGCCTTGGAGGCACTCACTGCTTGCACCCGGAGCCTTTTCATGACAGGAGGCTCCCCTCCATCTAAGATGCAGGTAGCTGCAGTGTTTTGGTCAACTCCTCTTTACAGCAGAGGCAGATGAGTAGAGCATTTGCCCAAAGGGTGCTCTGCGTCACGTACCAGGACTGTTCTCAGCTGAGCTGGGAATTTCCATCAAAACTCTCCAGCTGCTCAGCCGAGAAGAAAGACCTTTGAAAGCAAGAGGAGCACAAGTGCCTGGCTCCAGCCTAGCTCTTGGGCTGCCTGCACTGGGAGATTTACCGCATGCTGGTTCCTGGTCCCGCGACTGTTTGGGCCTTTCACATCAAATATCCCTGGAAGGAAAACACACGGAAAGACTTCATTGCCAGCAATTTTAAATACTTTTGCATCTACCTACTTTACTGGTGTTTTGGACTGCAAACTCTTAAGAGTAGCCCTAGGCAGGAAGAATTTTGTACCAAATTACTTCTGTCCCTGTGGATTAAATGTATAACCTGCAGCAAAATTTGAGCCTGGGTGTACAGAGAGAGGTTCTTAATTGCCTGACAGCCTGCAAATTCCCATTTTTCTAGTAATTTTCAAAGGATGAGAAAATGGGGTCTCTAGTGGCAGAGCTGGCATTTTAGATGGAGAAAGTGTGAAGCAGCAGTTAGTTGTTAAACTAATATAGCATCTGATCTGTGAGACACTTTTAACAAGCAGAATATTTAACGGTACAGCTGAGCAAGTCATCACTTGGCAGCAAACGTCTGCAGGCTGGAGCTCTGGGTAACCTGTAGACAGATGGTTAACCTAGTGCAGGGGTAATGTAAAGCCTGACCTGTGATACGGATGAAGGGCGGTGGAAATACCCAGGGGAATGCTGCTGAACGGATTTTAAGTCTTTGGAAAACTCCCCATGCTCTGTCCCAGACTCCCGAGTACATGCACATAAAAAGCACCAGCACCTGGAGACAAGTGTGTTAACTCCTGAAGGCTAGAGAATAAACTCAAATACATTTAAGTACAATATTAGAACGAATAACCTAAAGATTACCATGATGTATCATAGCCCCGAGTACACATGCTGTTTGTCGGTGTGCCTCCTGCCAGCTAGGATAATAGCTACTTTATCTCCAGATTTTTGCAGCAGGAGCAATAACATCTGAAAGAAGCCAACTGCTGATGGTAAACTGGGGGATAATTCAGAGTTTAGCCTAAGGCTCCCTCTGGAGTCAAAGGAGAGAGATCGGTGCCTCCAAAGAAGGATTCAGAGCAGGGACCTGAGTGGCTTTGAGGACCTTGGTCTAGGGAAAACCCAGGGAGGTGGTCTCCCTGTGCCTTGCTGAGGTATGCCAGTGCAGGGCATCCTTGGCCTGACTGGCCACTTCCTGAGTTTTCCCTTGTTTCCAGGGGAGAAAAAAACCTGCTAATCTAATCTAAACTAGGCTGCAATGCAGGGACAAAGGCTTACTGCATAGCACTTTGCAAAGGCAGGGGACGCTCTCCAAATAGATATTGTACTTGCTTAAGCACTACCTAAAGTTCAGTTAATTAGGCAATAATATAAACTCTGGTTGATTTTAGGGACAGCAGCTGTTCTTTTCGTATAATTACATATCCCTTTCATTTTCAAGTATGACAAGTGATGCTCTGTGTTGGGTAAGCTGCCAAAGGGTTTCATTTTCAGGTGTACGTGCCACAAGTCAGGCCCTCACAAGGTATAAGAACCACATAAATTAAACACCCCAAATCTGAAATAATTTTAGAAAAGCTCAGACCCTTTATTTGGAGGAGTTTGAAGGCACTTATGAGAGATTCTGTCTTTGTTCAAACAAATTTCAGAGAAGCCTTGGGATTCCCACTGCTTTTAGTTTAGTTCTCAGCTGTCTGCCATACTTCTATTGGCAGGTAGTATTTGCTGTTGAGACCATCGTGACTATAAAAGCAACATATATGGAAATTGTCTTGATACTAAAAGGATCATATTTATTTGGGGAAAACAGCCAATCTAATAGAACCTGAACTCCTTTAATATAATGAGTAGTACTTAAGCCATTAATTGATAATGGTTATGAATACGTCATCTCCAAAACACTCAAATAAATACGTGTCTTACGAGATATTCCCAACCACAAAACTAAGTTTGGTACATCATTAATTTTTTCTACTATATAATGCATACAATGCATACAAGACTGGAATAAATTGATAATAGATGTTACTTGTGATCTGGGAAGTGTTGCTAAAAGTGAGCAGAAATGTGCTAAAATCAGAGCCTTTCTGTTGATTTCAAAGGCCTTGTAATCACATCTATGGTGCTGGTCAAATCCTAAAAGTTGTGACATGTGCCATTAGCTACTATGAGATTTAAGCAAGCATGAGATCATTGTAGTTTAACCCCAGCCAGCAGCTAGGGCCACACAGCCGGTCGCTCACTCCTCCCAGTCACAATGGGGGTGAGAATCAGAAGAGTAAAAGTGAGGAAAAAACTCATGGGTTGAGATAAAGACAGTTTAATGAGTAGACCAAAAGCCATGCATGCAAGGAAAGCAAAACAAGGAATTCAGTCCCTCTTCCCATCGGCAGGCAGGTGTTCAGCCATCTCCAGGAGAGCAGGGCTCCATCACGCGTAACAGTTACTTGGGAAGATGAACAGCACCTTCCCTGCCTTCTTCCCCCACCCTTATATACTGAGCATGATGCCATACGGTATGGAATATCCCTTTGATCAGTTGGGGTCAGCTGTCCCGGCTGTGTCTCCTCTCAACTTCTTGTGCACCCCCAGCCTGCTCGCTGGTGGGGCGGTGTGAGGAGCAGAAAAGACCTTGACAGGTTAGCAACAACTAAAAACATTAGTGTTTTACCAACACTATTTCTCATCCCAAATCCAAAGCACAGCATCACACCAGCTGCTAGCGAGAAAGTTAACTCCACCCCAGCTGAAACCATGACAAACAGCTTGTTCCAAAGCAAAGCATGGCAACTGGGTTTAAGGACAGTCTGCTTTCCAAATCTTTAGGGTATTTTTTGGTTCTGGGGGAAGGGGTAGGTGAACTACTGTCAAGATGACTTTAAAACCCCTCTTGGAATCTGTCCATATCCTGACTCCTCTAAAATAACTTACTAATACTTAGCAATAAAAAGTGTAATGAACACAATTAGCATTCCTGGATAAATTTTTTTTTGGTTGGTTTTGAAATGTTTATGATTTGATTAATGAAACAAATAAACAGGATACCACTGTCTTGTTCAGGTATCAAAAGCTCTTTAGCCTCCTGGGCAGGTCAAACTTTCATATAAAGCAGAGGACAAACTTTCTGCTCTTAACGGGCCATGCCCCAGCTTGAGCAGAGATTCATTCACCATTAAGAGTCTCGCTAAGTCAATGAATGTAGTTTTTCCCTCTTCCTTAATCTACCATAGAAAACACTAGAAAATATAGTAGTTTAATGCTTAAGAACCCTTTTGCTACTTGTGTGTTGATAAGGAAGTGCTTTCATGTTATTTTTCTGTAAAATTGGGTAAGACTAACCAGTACATTATATTCAATATGTAATTGAACATTAAAATTCAGCCCAACATACAGTCATCATACTCCCACCATCCCCCCAAAAAAGAAGTAAACAATTAATCTTTAAATCCTTTTTAATAAATGAATATTCATTCATCAATATTTTCATAAAGCATCTCTTCATCATTCCATTTTACTATTCTTTTTTTTTTTTTTCATGGCTGAAAAATACCAAAAATACATAGATGTGCCTTAAGCAAAAAAGACTGGGTTTTAGTTTATCTTTACAATGGGATGAAATCAACTTAGAGTTAAACCACCATAATATTTCTACTGTTTATTGACCTTTTGGCCTATAACATAAGATAGTACCAGTTTTGTTTTTTTCTTAATGCCTTTTACAAACGATGTGCGAATGTTATTTATAATAGTGCTGAGTTAGAAAGGAGTTAATTAGCTATGAAATACGTTACTCTGGTGCAACTTGGTTGAAATTACCATTTTTAGTCTTAAAGCCATCTATGGTTAAAATCGTACACTGCAGCTAGCATAAAGGGACAAGAGCCAGAAAATGGGAGGTCAAGGCAAACACTGTTCTTAACACATGGTTGTGTGTGTGTGTGTCCGTGTGTAAGAAGTGGTGCTGGGACTGGAGGAAGGGAATTGGCAAAAAAAGGCACAAAAATGCGTGTTAAAGATGAAGTGTTAACCTTAAGTGAGAATTTCCTGGCTTTTTTCAAGTCAAACCAAGACTTCGATTTGTTCAAGGTTCAAGCTGCTCGTGCCCCATGGAACTCAACTAGGCTGATGACCATGAAATCCTGTGAAAAAGCTGAAACGTGCAACTGGCTGCTTTTTTGCGATGAGAGGCAAGGTGGGGAGTACGGTTTCATGGAAGAGGCTGCACTAACACACCACCCTCCAGTTGTGCAAAGGGTTAAGAGAGGAAGGGTCCTCAGAGACTCGATTCTCTTGCCCATGCAGGGTCCAGAAAATGCACATTGCCTCTTTGCCCTAGCCAGATAGTCATTTTCCATCTGCTTGAAGATCCTGGCTGAGGCCACAGGAGAACTGTTTTCTGCAGGACTTGGGAGTACACATTTCTATCAAAACTAAAAAGTCTCTTGTTGTTAAAGATCCCTGCCTGACCTCAGGATCTCTAGGAGCTGAGGCTTGAAGAAAAGAGAGAATTGTCATTAAATCATGCGGGTGGGACCACTATCTTCTTGAATCCCATTTTTCGGGGTAGTTGTTTAGGGCACTTACTGAAAGACTTGCTCAAAGACCATTTCATTAGGGTAATTTTTCTAAAGCAAAGCCTACCATTTTTAAATTTTATTAAAATCAGGGTTTTTTTGTTTAATTATATTTTGATATTAGGATAAAAACTTGGGAGGGCTTTTCAACAATTCTACTAAATCTGTACTTTGGGAGGGTGTTAATTGTTTAGTTGCTTTGATTATAATGATGACAATGTGCTCTATAATCTCTTCACAGTTTGAAGAGATATTAGAGAGCTCGTAACCCACCGCGGTTTACCAACGGGAGCTAACGCTGAGGAGCTTTTAAAAACCAAGTTTTTCTGCTCCAGCTGTACGGGTTCCTTTGAGGCTCTTCATACTGTATAGTTGTCTGCAGGCACAGGGCTTAAAAAGCTGCGGTTACAGCCGCTGAGCACCACTGCCAAGGATGCAGCAGGACTGCGGTGCTGATCCTGCAACGTGCCGGCAGCCGGGGTTGCGGTGAACGCCACCAGCTGGGGATCGCATTGCAGCTTTGCCGCAAGGCAACCTGCCGAGCCCATTCCGGTTCAAGGAGCAGCCCCGGGGACGGGATGACAACACAGCCCTCGTAACCCAGGTTCCTCTATGCTGAATTTCAGCCCAGAGCAAAGTTTCACAGTTCAGTTGCAAATAGTCGGGGGCGGGAACAGTAAGGGACCGTACACGGCAGCGACACAAGTATCATTGCTCTACTCACAGATAAGTCAAGTACTAGCGAGAACACGGGTCATTACAGAGCCAAGGCAGCCTTTTCAGTTTCATCCCTTTTTGATGTTTTCGGTAGATGCGTACCCGCACATTTTTCTCCCATAGACATCTCTAACTATCATCCAAAGCTCTCTATCTGCCAAAAATCCCCATCGATGTCCAGAGGGATTCTACATGCAGAGAACTGGCAGGGCCATGCCTGAATTGTTTTTTTTAAGATCTATTTATGCTACTGTATCTGTTGTTATTTGTGAATGTACATGATAGAAACACTGCTTACAAAAAATATATCTTCTTTTCTTTAGAAAGGTTTAGTTCTGATAAATAACAAATTAAGTTTACAGATCTGAAATTGGCATACCTTGACGACTACAATCTACTAGACTGAAAAAAGTTGGAATCCCGGAGGGGGAATGAATACCAAAGTGGTCACATTTGCATGAAGGATATGTTTGAACACAGTTGATGCTGAAACAAAACATACTGTTTGCTATCTCTTGTAATCTGTGATGGCAGCACACTAGCTTGGTAAATGTACGCGTATATACTTTAAGTATATAAATAAAATATGAAAATGCTCCATTACTGAATCAAAGTATCGGAAATGCTCTATTTCCTCAATTCTAGAGAATAAAAAGTTGTAACATCACAGAAACAAAAATATGACATAGCATGCGGTCACGATAGCAAGCACAGGGAAGAAAAATATTGAGAAAATATACTTATATGCATATTATGCAAATATATTTTACATTAACATACAATGTTATAAGGATGTTAAATAATGTGAATGCATGTTTAAAAAAGGCTACAGCTAGGTGGTTTCATGTTGAAGTAGCAAATAACCTGAGACATCTTCTATGCTTTCACTGGAATAACAATCTTTACATCTACAGCAGATGTAGAACACATTGACAGTAGTTGAATTCTCAGCTAAATTATACTAAAAATGTGCTGTTCTCTTTCAGAATGACATGGCAGCTGGAAGCAGTCCAAGGGAAGGAAAATGTGCTGTACATTTACAGTACTTACAAAAGATTCGTTTCACTGTTGATGGACATTTAAAATGCTTGTTTGAAATATTATGAACACGTATATGTCTCCAAAGACCTAGAGCAACACTCCCATGATCAGTTTGCTTACTGCAGAAGAGAAAGCAAGAGATCATTAAAAACAATGCCCATTCAGGACTGGGGGGAAAAAAGTATTGTGACATATATAAACCCAAGAAATTTTAGCAAAGAAAAATAAATTTGGCTTGATGACATTGTAGTTGATGGATCTGCAATACAAATGACCTAGTTTAAACTTACCAGTGTAACTCTACCACTTTTTGATTAGTGTGTATGGCAGCATTTACAAACAATGTTACTAAATACTGACTTTATACACGATTACAGCTGTTTGAAAATTTCTATGACAATCAAAGTTTTGCAGTGATAATATACAACACTCACTTTCTCAAGGCTTGTTGTTTTGATGACACCTGCCTTCCAATTTAAAAAGTTCCTCTGAAGTGCATTCTATGTTAGTGTCCATAACCTCAGAACGAATGTGCACATGTGTGTGTGCATACATATATTCTTGCTTCGCAGTGTGTGCTTTTATGTACGCACAATTCCTTGCTATATGTATTCACACACACATGAGTATGGTCTACATAGTAAAAGTTCATATATATATATATTTTTATATATAAATATATATATAAACTCTGCAGGCAAATAGTACTTCACTTGTTATAATTGAAGTCCTTTAAAAAAGTTCAGTCACTCAGTTAACATAGTATAGCCAGTAGATTAAGTTGAAAAGAGAAAATGTGAATGGAAACACCATTCTTGACCATCTGTCGATGGCATTCACATCTGTTAGATCAGGGATTTTTATTTTCAGTTGTGAAGACCTTCTTCGTAAATGGCCCCTCTTGCTGTGGGAGCCTGTTCTTTCTGACGGACGCCTTCCAAGGCTTTCGCGATGTGAGCTTTGTTTTCTGTACTGGATTCCTGAGTTGTCAAAGGATATCGTTGAATTTCTGGCATCCGTAACGCTGGTGGTGACCTCGTTGCTTGCCACCTCGTTGTGAATTTCAAGTGATGTTAGCAGAATGTTTCCATGGGTGTCCACCTAGGGGGCAAAAATAGAAACAAAAATTGTTCCAAAAGACTTGACATCCATCAGCAGAATGTGGGTGTATTTAAACCTCCAAGCCCACACATATTTTAAGAAAGCATGTATTCATTTTAAGCATGTGATAATCTTAGAAAAAAATGGCAATACTCAACTGCTTAAAATTAGACAAGTACTTAAATACTCTTACAAACAGGGTTATCATCGTACTACCAACATCCAGCACAAAACCGTATTTGGCAAAACCAATCATTTTCCTCTCCCTCCAAACCAGCCACATTGTAAAGGATGGTGTAGCTCAGTGAAACCTCTGTTTTGCTAGCCATGGGGGGAGAGGGTAAGGGATAGATTCTCTCTTTGCTACCTATGTGTGAAGTTTGCTAAAATCATGAGACTAGCTCTGACTTGCTGAACTCTTTGCATTTTGGAATCACGAACCTTATTTACAACTTCTCTCTTAAACTTTTCTTTCCAAAGTCATTTGCACAGTTTTGCAATCATGGTAATGCTTAACTGTGGGCCTTTTCCATTTGGATAAGTGATCTTAAAAAGCAATTAATTTAGACATGGAAGAAAGCTGCTGAACTGAGGAAACAGGTGGCACCCTTCCCTTCCACCTCCATATCTAAGAGGCACAGGTGAGCACAGTGTTGAGCACAGGTAAGCAACGTGATGCCATTTTCAGTAAATAAGCGGAAGATTATGAACATTTAGAGTCCTTAAATTCTGGTCCAGACTCTCTAGCCCCCCTGAGTACTGACAGAAGAGGAGAAGCACAGAGCTGGGTACGGCTCCTTCAATCCAGAAAAAACTTGCAGTTCCCATGAGTGGCACTGATGGGCAGTGCCAAACAATGCTGTCTTAGTCTCTATTTGGCAGCTTCAGTGGTGGGGCACCACATTCCCTCATGCCCCGTCCCCTGCGTGCTGGAGGACGGGCAGAGAAGACAGCCGATGCATGGATCAGCTCCAGTTTTCCTGCCTCCTTTTGGGAAAGGAAAATAACGTCCAAATGTAAAAGAAATGCGCTGTACGGAGTATTTTCAGGCTGCTAACGCATGTGGAACTGTTCATGTGAACTCGGTTCCCCATGTCAGAAATAGACAGTGAATCATGGCATGCAAGATAATTTCCAGTTTTACGTATACAATGTATTCATCCACCATTCATCCTGCAATTAATACATTTTTCTAACCTGCCACATGATCTAGCTGTATTAACTGTGCAGCAGTTGAACATCTCATCCTAGAAGCATCTGTTTAAAAGCGGTTGAGAAAACACACTATTGTCATGGCCTTTTGAAGTTTGTACAGTCATCTGATACCACGTCCTTTGCAAGCTTTGTGTGACGCCTTAAGAGTATGCGTAGCTATGTGTCTGTCCACATGCATTTAGGCTTTTTTCAATCCTGTTAAAATTCCGTAAAATGGATATTTCTTTCATCAATTATTGATGCTACAGCTTATCTTTTCTCAGTGAAACCAATTATGATAGCGTATCAGTAATGCTTTGCCAAGCTTCTTGCAAATGGAAAAAGAATATAAAATGACATATAGGCAAGTAGAAAAAAAATCCTAAAGCATCCAACAAATTCTGCTGTTGTACGCAACAGTACACAATGCTGTGAGTGCCTATAAATAAAAATAAACAACGTGAACCAAAATAATGGGGTGGAGAAGCCTCAGTGGTGATTAAGAAGAATTTATTTTCCCCATGGCAGAAACCCATTGGGTACAAAAGTACAAGCTTGAGGTTTGTAGAAACGAGTTCCTGCTGTTGAGCAGTATCTGTAACCAGGGAATACAAAGCCATAAAATACAACCACAGATAGCATCACTACTTATGGTGGTCTCTGAAAAGAACTGATTCCATTTTCTCTGTTTTTATTTCACAAAGAGTACAAGTTATGATCAGGATTTGTAACAGCATTGTGCAAAATATCTCCACAATATGCATTTTCCTTATGAAGCTTTAAATCTCTCATCCAGGCCCTCACAGCATCATGCCATCTCCTTTCCTGTCTCCTCCTAGGCTTCGAGAAACGTCCTTCAGCTTACTGAAAAAGCCGCAGCAGAGACCATTTTGCTGGGCTCCACCGTGACAGCACTGCCTTCCCCTTGCAGGGCTCTGCTCCCCTTCCTTCCACCACCACAGATGGCAGCTGCTCTTTCTCTCAGGGCTTCCTGATCTCTCCAGATTCTGTCTTCCACCTACACACAGACAGATGTTAGCACATCCACAGGTACTTTGTCCTTCTACACCGAGCCTGGATTTTTGTGAGGTGGCAGCTGAAAGCTTATATTCCAGAGGGTACGTCTATGTCTTCAGGCTTCTCCTGCCCAAGGAAATTATTAATTTGATTCCACTTATTTCATCCCAGGGAATAAACTGCTTCACCTTATCTGCTAACCTTACATGCCACCCTAACGTAGCTCCTGCATCTGATCTGCCAATGATGCTGCCACTTTTCACTGCTCGTCACTGCATCTATAAATCGAACCAGAAAGGCGGTCAAGGAAGTTGCAACATTTGTGTAAATGCTTTGTCTGAACATACCATTATGTCCTATGAGGCTGTATGACAGCATTTATTTTCTCAAAATGTCAAATGAAACATATTTGGAAACACACTTTTGAAAAGCATCTCTTTGTTAACAGGGCAACAGACTTGCATGGCAAATAGAAGGAAGGAGCAGATGGAGAGAAGAAGGGGTCTGCAGAGACTGAAATCAGGCTTCTGGTCCACAGATATTCTTGAGATCTATTCCTGAAAACGGTATTGATTCCTTCAGAGGTTTAGGATAAACCACCTAAGCTCTCAACAAATTTAGAGCAGTATCTGCTAATGCTTTCTGACAACCTTAAGGTGATGTTGTGAAGTATGAATACTAAATGCATGCAACATGTTAAAAAGTATTCGCACATATTCTGAATGATTTAATCAATGATTTAAATGACTTTGACAAACGTACATGAGCTCTCTCAATGAATAAAGAAGCAAACCAATAATGTCTCATGTATCGTGTGCAAGTTGACTCATGTTTGCCTGAATATACAGGTAAGGCAAAATCCTCCATGAGTGAACATGAGTGCAGACCGGTGGCTTCAGGGAAACTCTTACTCCAGGTACAGATACAGATTAAGAAAAGTAGCTTCACAATATGGCTACACATGATGAACAAGGCCAACGTCTTTGATAAAACTTTGGTTTTACTCATTATGAGCCTTATAATAGAATTGTATCACTTGGGTCAGAAACGTCACTGTCTGTGCACTGGAAAATCTCCCCAAAATGTAAACACTGGCCTTTGCTCTTGAACCTTGTTATAGAGAGATGACATTGCGTATTTGGACAAGTTCCCCTCACTCCTTACCTTTTGTGTTTTAACCTAAAAATTCCCCTTTTCTCCCTGTACCTCCATACCTCTTGTGGTCCCCTTTCTGCCTGACCGTGGCTCCACCTGAAGCCATTCATTCCTGTTTCCCTGCTGCCGGTGCTCCCGTCTCCTCCCCGACACAAGCCAGGGCGGGTTGTTTCCATGGAGTGTTTCCCAATGAGCTCATCAAAGGAGTCGGAAACAGCTGAGTACCAAACGATTAATTAATTCCCTGCTAAATCAGCATGGATGCAAATATGCAAGACTGATGCTCATATTTCAGAATCAATTTTAATCAAACCCCACCTGTCCCACCTCTGGACAACTACAGCCCCTGCATCAGGGTGAAGTGATTGAACCTCACATAACTCCGTTTGGAGGCTGAGAAGCATGAAATGCTGTGAGACATTTCATACATGGAAAAAGAGATTCACTTTTAAAGGTTTACCATTTCTGAACTATACATGTTACAGTACAAAGAAAAAAATCCAAAACCTCTAGCAGCCTAACATCATCACACAAAAATCACCATAACTTACCTAACTGAAGCCAGAAAGAGGAGACTTAAGATAGGGCTCACAAAGAACCTCTCGTCCTTGCTCATGGAGGAACACCACGTGTCTAATAGGCTTAACTTGGATTGTACATTGTAGATATGAAACTTCAATGCCCTTTTACACCTGGAAAGTCCTGAATCTGCTTCTTAATTCTAGACAAGTCACTGGCTCATTTAGATGTTAAGTATTATATTTTAAAAGAAATGCAAGCCAAGAACTGCTATTGAATACCTTTCTCCAATCAAGACCCTTGGAAAACTTCAGCTTTAATGCGAGTTTGGAAACACTTTACTAGGGTCGGGAAACTACCATAAGGCTTGATTTACTATTAGGTAGTGTCTGAATTATTTCAGGTTCATTTAGTTCTCTGTTTAATATTCCATAAATTTTAAGGAGTACTTTACAATGAAATCTCTTTTTCCTCCTAAGTCTTTCGCTCTACTACACAAAAAGAAAGAAAGGAAGCATTTTGCTCAAACCCCAAAGGCATGTTTAGGAGTTCATCAATCCCAAATTTTTAAATACCATGTAAACACTTTCCATCATATGAAGCAATATAAATGCAAATAGCGGGTTTAAATAACAGCACGAAAAGCTGTCTCTGTAGTTAGTCTTGTATTATTTTACATCAAAATTACTACTCAAGTAGATTATCCCACAAAACAGATCTCCCCTTAAAATTACAATAAAATGGAAATTATTTTTGGCTGAAATTGTAATCTAGACTCCAGCTACCTGATTCTCACCTGGTATGCCTTGGTGCAAGCATCTATGGTTATGCAAGGGGCAAACTACCTGGCAGCAGTTTTCACCTTCTTTACTTATTTATAGATGGCTTTCCAACAGAACAGTAAACCATCAGGCCCTAAGTGTTGTCTGCGCCTGAAGCAAAATTCATTGACCACATTATGCCTTGGATATTTTAAAAATAATTTAAAACTGCAAGCACAACCAAAACGATAGTGTTGGAGTGTTCTCCTTCAGTCAAAAAGTTGGTACTTCTCTCACTACCACTGTAACATGTTTACATTAATTAATAAGCATAAAAAAATGAAAGAAACTATTATGTCATATCAGCCTACTAGGTGAACCCAGGGTAGCCAGTAGAACTAGGGAGATGGAAAGATCTTGAAAAAAAAGGAAAGTACAAAGAATAAGAAACCCCAGGAAATTGTATCTTAGTATTACCGTCCATCAAGTAAGAATGGAGTTTGACAATTAACTTTGGTACATTTGAACTGATGAAGTAAAGGAAATGAATGTATCGTCCTCCCTTTCCCTGTATTTTACATTGTCTGAGGATTCTTACGCTCTCTGGGCTGTACTGTGGATTGCATGCACAAACCTTATTGCCATCTCTGGATTTGCACCATTCATACTTGTTTGTGCAAAGTGGCTGTCGAACAAAATCAGTACGCACACGAGTCTCCCAGTGCAACACTGATTGTCTCCATCATAAGCGCTACAGGACCAGAGTTCTTCCCACAGGAACTGTGCCTGTCACCCTTGACAGATATTTTTCAAGACTTGGCACCTACTCATCACACTCATGTTTCAGAAATATCCCGCTGTTCTAAACAGCCCTGAAAAAAGTATCCAGGAAAGATGAAGATGCACAAGAGGATACTGGCAGCTTTGCTATTCTCATATTTCCCAATTTAAACTGAGTGATAAGTCTGCCACAGCAGCCAAGATATTCATTCTCAGAATAAAATTCCACTTGTGAGAAGGGTTGCTACAATTAACGATTCTTTAAAAGTGCTAAGTAGATGTAAGTGGCCTCTATTCTCAGCAATGCCTGGTGGGAAGCTGCCGCCTTGGCCGACAGTGAGAGTTTGAGCCAGGAATCTCCAGAGCTAAAAAAACATGCAGGAACTGCCTGATGAGAAGGGCCTTTTTATAAAGGGTTATGCATTATTTTTGTTCAAAGGAAGCTCTTCCCACATGTCTGACAGCCACGGGGGGTTGAAGCTTGAGTAAGCTTGTGTAATAGTTACCCTCCTCATTGATACCCCGGGGCTGAACTTTTGGTCCCACCAAACTGAAAACGTGAATTGCCACAGCTTGAACTGAGGAACAATATTTTTAGGAGGGGACTGTAACAAATCAACCTCTGTGGATTGGCCCAGAAGGAGCAATGTCCAAAACACATGCCCACCAGCTGATTATGCCAGTAGCCTCCACCACAAGAGTGAACAACAAACGAGAAGAGAATTGCCTTAGAGCTCTCTCATGCTGATTTAGTTGTAAATTAGGCTGCGTCTGAGCCTTATTTAAAAGAAACAAATTATCTAACAAAACTGAAAGTGCACAGAGAGCTACAAACGAAGCTTGAATCTGCCAACTCCAACAGGAGAAACAGAATTGATCCGTAACAATGGTGATCAGTTTTCAAATGAAAACACTTTTACAGGCCGCTTATTCTTTTCTGACAGCTTTTAACAATTGCAGGACTTTAATTTAGGCACCCGTATCATAGGCAGAACAAATATTTTACAAAAAAAAATCAAGATTCACTTCCTCCTTTATCCTAGAGCTTGCCCTTATATACGAACGAATGTATCAAGTGTTTTGAGAGAGGGTTTTCAATCCGAAACTAGTATGTGTACAAATATTGGTTTACACAAAAAAGGAGCATCCTATGTTCATCTCCGGTAGCTACGGTTTACCGGGAAAAGGCTGGAAAAGTTCAGCAAGGAATACCATTTACAGTGCATTATCTGAAATAAAATATGATGCAAAAGCAGTCAAAAGTAGAGATGGCTAAGTGTGAAATTTTCTTTGTAGTCAGCTGCTGATCCACAGATGAGTCATTCCTGAAGGCTCGCTCAGGTTTCATCTCATCACCAGCTCTGAATCTTCTGAAACCATTTCCAGAGATTCAGTTTAGTCAGACGTGCCTCAGTCACCGTGCCACCTCCAGCAGTGCTACACGGGAGAACACAGGGCAGAGTCTTCCTCTCCCCACTGCTTTTCCTTCTCACCCCCGCAACATGAGGACACCGGCTGTGCCGTTTCCATGCTGCAAGGGCTCTTTCTTCCCTTAGGCCTGGAGATATCGGGCTCGTTGGCTTTAACACACAGGCAGAGCTGGACAGAAAGCCATAGCGGGAGCAGTGAAGCCAGCGGGCAGCTCAGCGGCAGCAGCTGGTGGAGCCCTCCTCAGCACAGCAAGCCTCAGTGGCAGCGTAGCAGGAATAACTCCGATAGAAGTGCCTAAAAAGCTTGGCGGTGGACAAGCGCGTCCATCGCAGCAGCATCAACATGGAGATGGCTGTGCCAATTTCAGCTTTTCGAGCCCGTGACCTCTGACGCAGGACAATGCAAATGCAAATTGCATTAGGAAGCAGAGTTACTGAGCATGAACAGTGGCTGCTTTGCAGAGCAATTATTAAATAAAATACAAACATACCCACATCTGTGGATTTTGTGGCCTAGAACATTTTTGTTATGAAAACTCTCCTGCTTTACAATCACTAGGAAAGCATGAAAAGGAAGAGGGGTGTTTATAACCAAGCCTGCTAGCTTGCACTCCAGACTTCAGTCCTCCGATGTGTAAAAAATGAACTACAATACCAGTGTCCATGCTGGTTCTACTGGTTTTCCATGGGCTAAAACGCTCCTGAGTGAAAATAACGCAGCATTTTCCCCTCATCCTTCTCTCGTTCCCCTTGCCTGAGAGAAAGACGCTGCCTCAGCAGCACTCCCCGGCTCGGGTACCATATGAGCAATACTTGAACTCAGGGCCTGAACGCCAGGCAACACGTTGTGCTGCCTCTGCTCTGCTCGTGCTGCCTCCCAACACAAACAAGCCATTTCCACGGCACCGAGACCCTCCTGACTCAGGCTGGATCTGACACAGCACAGAGTTGTTCTGTCACTACACCCACAAATTACAGCACAAGATGTGGACAACAAATGGACTAATGTTTATTTATTTATTTGGTTTGGTTTGGATTTTGTGCTTTGGGTTTTTTTTTCTAATGCTCTGAGCTAGGACTCTAAATCAGTGACAGGGAGCTCATGCAGGGGGTTCGTATACAAGCAAATTCAATTACTAAAACAAAACAGCAACACACATCAACCCAAAATGCTAGTCTTAGAGACAAACTAAAAATAATGCCTTCTTGCAGTTTTGTATTTGAATCCTTTTCGATCTTCTTTCCAGCACAGCGTACATTCTGACAGTCATCAAATAGTGGTGATAGCTGCTAAGGGGGCTGGCCTGTTTTTAGGCACTCCCCCTGTCTTTGAAAATGTTGCTCATCCCCAAATCACATGAGATTTGAAATATTTCCCAGGATTAGAAACCTTCTCTTTCTGAATGAAAATACACTCCATAGAAGCCTCACCAAAAAGACAAAAATAATAATTTCATTGAACTTGCACAAGGTAGTCTTTATCCATGGCTCTGAGCCTCCCTTACAGTGCAATATGCCCTCCAGTTTGTGAGCCGCTCCCAGGGCATCCAGCCCCTAAGTCCCAGCTCTAAAGCAAGAAGCAAGTAAGTGCCAAGCAGCCATCATTTCCATCAGATTCAATGATCTTCAAGAACTAACAAAGGAGAGGTTGGAAGGTAATGTCTCTTTACTGCCCCTAAAGTGGTCAGAGACAAGGTTGCAGAGCTTTCAGGTACTGTCTTCCACGGCAAGCATGCTAAAAACTCTAGCATGGCCACCTGTCCCACTACATCCATAGAATCATAGAATCATGGAATCATAGACTCATAGAATAGTTTGGGTTGAGAGAGACCTTTAGAAGGTCATCTAGTCCAACCCTCCCTGCAACAAGCAGGGACATCTTCAATGAGATCAGGTTCCTCAGAGTCCTGTCCAACCTGATCTCAAATGTTTCCAGGGATGGGGCATCTACCACCTCTCTGGGTAACCTGTTACAGTGCTTCACCACTCCTCTGGACTCACTCCAACAGGTCCATGTCTTTCCTTTGCTGAGGGCTCCAGAGCTGGATGCAGTACTCCAGGTCAGGTCTCATGAGAGCAGAGTAGAGGGAAAGAATCACCTCCCTCAACCTGCTGCCACGCTGCTTTTGATGCAACCCAGAATATGGTTGGCCTTCTGGGTTATGAGTGCATATTGGTGGCTTGTGTCCAGCTTTTCATCCACCAGTACCCTCAAGTCCTTCTTGGCAGAGCTGCTCTCAATCCCTTCATCCCACAGCCTGTATTCATACCGAGGACCGCCCCGACCCAGGTGCAGGACCCTGCACTTGGCCTTGTTGAACCTCATGAAGTTCATATGGTACTACTTCTCAAGCCTGTCCAGGTCCCTCTGGATGGCATCCTGTCCCTCAAACTTGTCAACCGCACTGCTCAGCTTGGTGCTGTCCGCAAACTTGCTGAGGGTGCGCTCAATCCCACTGTCTATGTCACTGATGAAGATATTGAAGAGTACTGGTCCCAGTACAGACCCCTGAGGGTCATCACTTGTCTACCAATCTCCACCTGGACATTGACCACTGCCCTTTGGATGCGACCATCCAACCAATTCCTCATCCAACGAACAGTCCAACCATCAAATTCATACCTTTACAATTTAGAGAGAAGGATGATGTGGGGAATCACGTCAAAGGCCTTACAGAAGTCCAGATAGACGACATCCACTCTTCCTTTTTCCACGGATGTAGTCACTCCATCATAGAAGGCCACTAGGTTGGTGAGGCAGGACTTACCCTTGGTGAAGCCATGCTGGCTGTCTCAAATTACCTCCCTGTCCTCCATGTGCCTTAGCATAGCTTCTAGGAAGGTCTGTTCCATGATCTTCCCAGGCATACAGGTGAGGCTGACAGGTCAGTAGTTCCCAGGGTCCTCCTTTCTACCCCTTTTAAAAATGTGTGCAATGTTTCCCTTTTTCCAGTCTTCACCTGACTGCCATGACTTTTCAAACATCATGGAGAGTAGCTTGGCAACTCCATCAGCCAGTTCCCTCAGGACTCTGGGATGCATCTTGTCAGGTCGCATAGACTTCTGTATGTTCACGTTCCTCAGGTGGTCAAGAATTTAATCTTCTCTTACAGTGGGAGGGAGTTGGCTCCCCCAGTGCCTGCCTTGTGGTCCATCCACTTGAGATGTGTGTGGAGAGAGGTTGCCAGTGAAGAGTGAAACAAAAAATTTGTTGAGTACCTCAGCCTTCTCCTTGTCCATCGTTACCAGTTTGCCAGTCCTGCCCATCAGGTGGGATAAGCTTTCTTTGACCTTCCTTTTCTCGCTGACATAATTGTAGAAGCCCTTATTATTATTCTTTGTGTCCCTCACCAAGTTCATCTCCAATTGCGCCTTGGCCTTCCTGACCCCATCCCTACACAACCACACAGCATCCCTATAGTCTTCCCAAGATACCTGTCTCTGCTCCCACTGCCCGTGCATTCCCTTCTTGTCCTTTAGTTTGACCAGCAGGTCTTGACTCAGCCATGCCAGTCTCTTGCCTTCCTTTCCTGATTTCTTACACCTGGGGATCAAGAGCTCTTGCACTCTATGGAAAGCGTCCTTAAAGATCTGCCAGCTCTGTTCTGATCCCTTGTCCATGAGGGTAGTTTCCCAGGGGGTCCTATTGACTAATTCCTTGAACAGCTGGAAGCTTGCTTTATTAAAATTCAGGGTCCTGACTTTACTCTTTGCCTCACCTGTATCCCTCAGGGCTATGAACTCCACCGGATCATGATCACTGCAGCCCAGGCTGCCTCTAATCTTGACGTCACCAATTAGCTCACTTGTGCTGGTGATCAACAGGTTCAGTATCTGGTAGGGCTGTCTATTACCTGGCTTAAGAATTTATCCTCAATGCATTCCAGGAGTCTCCTGGATTGCCTACAGCTTGCCGTGCTACTTTTGCAGCAGATGGTGGCTGAAGTCCCCCAGCAGGATGAGAGCTTGTGAGCGTGATGCCTCCTGTAGCTGTAGTAAGAAGGCTTCATAATAGGCTCCCCTTGATCAGGTGGCCTGTAGAAGACATCAACCAAAGGCTCCCTTTGTTGCCTCAGCCTCTTATTCTTACCCATAGGCTTTCAACCTGCTCATGGCTATTCTTCAGAGACAGCTCATCGCACTATTCATTTCTTGATGTAGAGGACAATGCCTCTGCCCCTCCTTCCTTGCCTGTTCCTTCTGAACAGCCTGCAGCCATCGATAGCCGCAGACCAGCCATGGGATTCGTCCCACCAGGTTTCAGGAGCAACTAGGTCTTAGCTATCTAGCAGCACAGTGGCTTCCAGCTCCTCCTGTTTGTTGCTCATGCTGCATGCATTGGTGTAGAGGCACTTCAGCTGGGCTGCCGGCCATCTCACCTTCTTAGAGGAACACCCCTTAGTTCCTTTGAGGTATTTCACCGTTGTTTCCCTCTTGGCTCCTATTACCTCAGGAGCCCCTGGTGCATCTCCATAAGACTTCAAGTGTGCTGCAGTGTAGCCAGCATGTCTCAGAGCTACAGGCTGAGGGTACTTGCTGGTACCCTGTCCCTCTAACCTTGGCATGACATCCCACTATGTGTCACGGGCAAGCCTGGTATCATCATCCCCCTCCCCTTCAAGACTAGTTTAAAGCTCTGTCAATGAGTCCCACTAGCCTGTGAACAAAGACCCTCTTGCCCCTTTCAGAAAGGTGAATCCCATCTAACGCCAGCAAGCCTGGATGACTTGGATGATCCATGGATGTCCGTACAGCATGGTACACAGTGGGCATGATCCAGAACAATGGAAACCATTTCTCTGCCTCAAGGCTGTTGTGTCTGGAAACTCTGGCAAACTTTGTCCAAAGCAGGTCTTCTAGATGGATTTTTCCTGAGCTGCTCATCCTGAAAGCAACAGGACCTCTGAGCAGTCCCCTCTGCTTTGCATTTGCCAGTGTTTCTCAAATCAGAAATTCAGATTTGACACCCTACATGAACTGAATCTGCATTTTCTGTCTATGCTGTGTTTCAAAGGAAGATTTCTGATCAGCTCTACCTAATGTCCCTGTCTTTCCCTCTTGTATGCTGGCATTTCTTGTCTGAAGGCACTGAATCCAGTGACTGAAGCGAAGCTCTGTTGACTTCACCAGTTGAGGCCTGGAGACAAAATGTTTTCCGCACAGAATGGAACCATACCTCATTATTTATCCTATGTCATTTGAACAGCAAATATTCACAGTCAGTATGAGCATATGCATTTCTACACAGCATACAGAGTTCCTTTTTACAGCTGGGACTCCAAGGAACAAAGTAACACACTCCTCTTTCAGCTCTGGTGTGCTGAATTTATATCCTAATTTCATTCAAGCATGGTGTATATTATTATTAAACCAGCAGAAAAGTCACAACAGTCCATGATATTTGCTTCAGATGGCCCAGAAAGAAAAAAAAAAAAGGTTGCAAGTCAAAAGTGAGGAAAAAAAAGATTGATATATTGTATGATCAGATCTGGGATATAAAAATTACGCGATGAAAACCCCTCATTTTCATTAGTTAATGTACATATGCTTCTTTTGACAATGTAGACCAATTGATGTCAAGACAGAAGAACAGTCAGGCATGGGGTGCTATTGGGCCCATTAACAAGACTTGTACTGAATTATGTAAATCATTTAAATGGATGAGATTCACCAGATGGTTTCCTTTGGGAGAACATCTGCATTACCTGCTTGCTGCTAAAATCTTCATTACTTTCAGTGGTACTCTTTTTTTCCCCCATCAGCTTTTTTTATTATTATAACAATTTATTTTTCCAGGAAAGGGGATTCATTCTTCCTGCTAGCTTGGTCCTAGGCAGTACTGCTGACTGTGATGAGAATGTGGTTTCATTATGGACAAAAATGAGTTTATTGATTCAAAAATTATTTCACAGATATCAGTTTCAATAATTAGGTGTGCATTACATTTCCTATAGCAGACAGAATCATTAGGGTAAAAAAATACAGCTTGAAATTACTTTTATGATACTGGTATTTAATACACAGGTAGTAGTTTTACCACTATGAGCTCTTCTAATTCTAGCTGATAGAAAAAAAATAGTCTTACTCAACAGAACAGAATGAAAAAGACTCACTGGGAGCATTTTAGACAAAAAAGGTGTCCTATTCAAACTGACATGGCTTGCTGACATCATATAGTATTGAATACCTTGAATTTTTCTTCCAAAGGGGAAAAGAAAAGTTATTTATTGGATGAAGTAACACTCCAAGCAAGGAAATAGGCTGGAGTGTAATCAGCACACACCATGCCAACACTGTGCTTCAGAAATCAATTTGAAAGTTTCTCTTGCAATCATAATTTTCTGCTGGTCCTAAACAGCAGCAGATGACAATGCCACGCACAGCGGTTCAGCTATGCTGGACAATGAATTACCACAGCAGAACTAATCCTTATCTGTTCTCTCCCATTCTAAATGTGTCTGCTCTAAGTGAGAAAAAGTATGCTCAGATCTCAGATTCCCTTATGTAGGTACTTAAACGAAATAAAAAATAAATTATATTTGCTTTAGACAAATAAACTCCTTTGTAGATCTCGGCCTTTATTTTCTAGCTAGCTGCGCTCCCATTGTTTTCTCCTTCTTACAGTTACTTGTCATACTGATCATACTCACTTCAAGTTCCGCATGCCTAAATATATTTTCTATGCAGGTTCTCGAATATAAAAATGCCAAAGTTTGTCCACAAAAACAAGATGTTGATGATGTTTTTACGCAAGCTTTTTTTTGTTTGTTTCATACAGTTAGTTTTTATAATAAAAGAAAAGAAAGACTATATATAGATTAAAGAATCCTACCCGGCTGCCTTCAAACTTTGAGCGATCGTTGTTTGCCTTTGCTGTTTTTTCTGCAAGTTTCTTCTGCCTTTGAGGGCCTTTTCCAAAGAAAATGTAGTTGACAAAGGCGTATTCAAGTAAGGCCAAGAAGACAAATACAAAGCAGCCCATAAGATACATGTCAATGGCTTTAACATACGGAATTTTAGGCAAAGTCTCTCGCAGATGAGTGTTGATTGTTGTCATAGTCAGCACAGTTGTAATTCCTACACAAAAGAAAAAAAGAGCATATATCTTACAACTCCAAGCAGATCATGCTTCAATTTTGTTTTCATTTTTGGCAAATTTGCCTTATCAGTGTGAAGAAGCTTAAGAATTTGCGAAAGATACGTCTCCGGCGACATCACTGCGAAAGAAAGTAAAAATAAAGCTTGATGTGTTATTATTCTGTTACAATACTTCCTTCATATGATCGGGGGAACAGCTAACAAGGGGGCCTGGCACCACTGCCATGAGTTAATGTAGCTTCATGGAAGGCAGTGCAGCTGTCCTGAAGATCTCCTCCATGAAGACCAAACGGATCTGTGACAGGAAGGCAAATAGTCTTCCAAGCATAAAAAAGTTGTGCTCTTCCAGCACGGTGCTGCTCAACATATTGCAGAGAAATTTTGAAAAAGTAACAGAACTAATTGGGGGTCTGGATAGACAAAACTGCGTGCACACATTAAGGCAGAGAGTTCGTATAGATGGTGAAAGATTCTTCTCATGCAGTTTTAAATTTCTAAGAGTTAAGCCGTTGGTTGAAGTTAGTTCTGTAGGCCCCCCCTGTAGTGGGTGGAGAGAGACAGGGACCTTTCTAAAGCAGTTCATCCCATCTGCTTTAGATACCTATTTCAGGAAAGGACAATATAAAAGAGGGATTTGAGATGACTACTTTAGAGCAATAGTCTAATTTCTACAGAGAAAGAAGTGAGATGAGCAGTGAGCGGCAGACAGGTATGTGCATTTGTGGAAAGAAAAAGCCAAGGAGGGAGAGCAGCATTTTTATTGTGATCAGCTGGACACTAATAAAGTACCTAGAAAATCTATAAGGTATGTCAAACCCTTGTTTGTTTACCTGAGGATGGACATAGCACCTGAAAATACATTATAGAGCACTGTTTTGAAAAGCTGGTAAGAAAAGCAAATTTATTGTCAGTCTGCTTGAGTTCACAATAAACCACAGGGTTTGTATCTCTGCTGGAAATTTTATGAGAATCGCAAATCACAGGTGGCTGAAAACACAGATTTGTGGAATAAGTCTACAACGGTAAAAGAGGCAAGCCATTCTAATAGGTCCCCTCCATTACTATATTCTCTGATTCCATAATTATACCATCAGGTTGTAAGTAATCACTGAAAATGCAGGAGGTACAAAAATAAAGAATGGAAGATAATTGTTGCCATATAATAAAGCACAGCTTCTTTTACCTGAAGAGACAGAAATAAACACAATATAACTCGAAATCAAGCCGTCAGTGTAAACAGTGTCACTCCAGGGAACTGTAGCGGTAGCCTATGAGGTTCTGCAACAGATATTTTGTATATTTAGTAGGTCAGTGTCATGCAGTTTTCAGTGCTTTTCCTCTAAACCATGAAACAAGTGTGTGTTGATGTCAGATGTTTCACGTCTTGAATTACAGCAGAGACACACACAGCACAAGCTTATTTAAAAATTTTATTGGGTATAACTCACCCATCTCTGCAGTAAAATGAGGGGTATAGCTGAGATTATTTTTACCTAAAGAAACTTTGACAAAGTCTCTAGAAAACCTCCATGAGGGCACAAGCAACAGGGGTGAGAAGGGTGGAGGACTGCAGCAAACACTGCAAACTCGCATGTTTGCAGCCCAAGGGATTTCACTGCCTGAATTAGCTTCTTTCCTTGTAGGATTACCTGCTGCCGCTTCCCATAATGGATTCAATGAATTATCTAAGATCCAATTGTTTCTTGTATCAGAAATCCCACAGATTCCTTTTAACACACCCTTGGCATCTCACTAGCATCCCCCAGACGCTTACCAAAGTGTAGGTCAACATGGGATTTAGATGTCCACCCAGTGAGGGTTATGATGCCCATGTTTTTGGTGCCTGTTCCCAGGCTGTAATCTAGATTCCAGAGATAAGACCTTAAACACCACACGGGGAGAGTTTGGTGGCTCTCTTGGTGACACAGAAGATTAAACACACTGAATAGAAAGGTGGCTATCACTAACCAAAAGGAATTACATCCTCTGAAAGATCCTGATACCCTGCAGGCAGAGGCCCTTCTGAAGATCAATAATTTATTTTAAAGCACAGCTGGAGGAGAAGCAGCTGACACTCACTTATCATATAAAAATAGGATAATTTTGTGATTACAGCCCTTTACAAGAGTGAGAACTCTTGAGATTATTTTTCTTCTCTCACAAAGGACAAAATTTAGGAACTTCTAGGGATAACTAGCAAAATCTCAGTTTTTAACAGAATGATGGTTTTGAATATTTCTCTTGAGATCAGCCCTATATCAGCCTCTACCTGCAGTGTCCATAGCACGTAGTCTCTGGGATGAGCTGGCCTTTGCTCTATGCCTACGTTTCTCGGTTGAGGGAACTACTCGGTTCAGTCCAGGCTGGACCACAGACAGCGTGTGCAGTAAGAGTCAGGGACGGGAGCAAAACATGGAAGTGAATGAACTAGAATCAGGCTCTTTCAGAGAACACAGGCTTCCTACAGGGGTACAGTAAAAGCTTGCCTCCATATCCCTAAGGACTGCACAGGGAATTCTTCCTTTAGCAAATACCTAAGCCAGCAGGCCTTCTCCTCCTCTGTACTGTGCTTTTCAGAGCCAGTCAACTTTGATACCATTTCATATCAGCTTCAGACTCATAAAAGGGGCTATACAAAGGAACATAGGATTAGACCCATGGTACTGAACTTTATTATACAAACATCACAGACGTAATCACCAAGGCACTAATTGTTCTCACAGAAGAACCTACTAGATGGATTTTCGTCCCCTCAAAAGGACTTTATATCAATGGGAAGTAGAGCATCTGGGCTCCTGAGCTTGCTTTGAATGTACTCTCTGACTTTTGTTTTAATATTTGTGTTATCACAGTACAGTACTTGATGAAATTCTGCTACACAGAAATAGGCCACATGAGAGAGTCCTATTCCTTAAACAAGGAAAAACTGCATGAACCGATTATAGAAGGGCACGGAGTGTCACTGGGTTTGGTAACTTCTGTCTAACCATCTGTTCTCTGCAGTCCTGGCTGGCATGTAAAAATCTAGATGCCGTCTGATGTGTTTGAAGCATACCCCTCACACGGTCATAATGTCTCCAGGGTGGATCTGGATCCAGTAGTTCATTTATGAACACATCAGAACAGTTTGGACTCTTTACCCCACCTCCCATTAAGCTACTACTTAGCTGCAACGTGCCGAATGTGCACTAACTGCTGAGTGGCAATGCTAGGCTGTGGCGCACCATATGCGCCAGCTAACCCACAGTAGAATTACTGTAGAATTACCGTACAGTAACTGCAGTTAATCTACAATATCTTCAGTTACCCAAGTTCAGATGCTAAGACATAATATGATGTTGCACAAATGTGTGGCTGTAGCTGCCCAGCATGCTTTGATATGTGGGGTCTTGGGAGGTACAGGGTCCAGCAATGGGGAATCACATGGACACAGGTTGGAGTCCCGGTTTGCTGTGGTACATATCAGAAAAACAAGGGAACTAGGGAATGTGTTCCTGTTCTAAGAACAGAAGAGATCATAGCAGGAAGCTATACAGCATAGGCTTAGTGTCAAGTTTTGGGAAGGAAGGTATGTGTTCTTGGGAAGCATAGTGTTGAAGAAAGGATTTGGGATGAGATGAGTGGCAGTTATAAGGATTTATGGATCCATTTAATCCTCCTTGCCTATAGCTATTCCTGAGCATGCTTCTTAATAGATGAAATATTTCCTGTGAGTTATTTTGAAGCCACCTTCCCTTATCTAAAGGACACTTTAATCTGAAAAGGCCTTGGACAGGGATCACCAACCTGTGCCAAATCCATGTTTTTCTGCCATGAGGTAAATGGCACTTTAAGCTGTTACAAAAATGAGCTTGGCATGCCATGCACTCTGAGGCTTAGGTGGGATGTCACGGTCTGTAGCTGACGTGCCCCTGCACTCGGAACTAGCACATGGTTCTTGAGGTCTGTTCCTGCCACTGTCAGTTAAAGCAGGCAGAACCTCAGGTGGAGGCTTGGAGCCACACTTGTCTCCCCACAATGAGCTGGACTAAGAGCCCATGCTTAAGCCCTTGGAGTACAATCCTGGAGCTGGTCCCCTTGCTGAAGCTACTGACAACAACATTAGCTTTGATGAGAACAAGGCTGGGACCCATATGAGCAGCTCATGTCAGAGATTCAGTGGTAGCTAAATTCTTGCATGGAGGGGAAAACTCATCACTTTTGAGGCAATACTGGATGACATGATTTTGACGTAAATGATTTTGGAATATCAAAACATTGACATCACGTTGCAGTCTTTAACAAGCTCCGAAGGCTACATTCAGTCTGACATTTTAATGTCCCACTCATTCTCAGCACATACCAAGGGCAACTCTTGCTGCTGATGCATCATAATTGATCCAGAATGACACCCATGATAAAATGGTAATCAGTATGGAGGGCATGTAGGTTTGAAGAATAAAGTATCCAATATTTCTCTTCAACCTGAAGCTCAGTGAGAGTCTTGGATAGGCACCTGAGGAAAAGGAAGGGAAAACAGCGTTATTTATACTGAAGAAAAGACACTTGCAGATACTTGTCTTCAGTTTCCGTAGAAACTACAGCATGAACATTTTATGGGGTAGTATGACATCTGCAGAACAGTAGGGAAAACGCCTTCACTCTATTACTGGTTGGTATTAAAAGAAGCCTTGCAGTGAATACAGTGATATCCAAGCAATTTGTATTTGTAAAGAAAAGAGAGAGTAACTTATTCTAGATTATTGAACAGATGGGTGAGCACCGGTTAGGTTTTAAAAACAGATGCTTAGGTCTCCATGTAAAATGCTTATCCAAATATACAGTTTTATGTATAGTATTTATACTGAGAGGATTAATAATGTGCATAGTTTTATATTTACATGGAAGAGATGTTCATGAGATGGCACTTAATTACATCCGAACTATGAGAAACATGATATCTGTGGTGTTAAAAATAAATTGTAATGAATCCCAGTGAGGAAAAGCCTTCAGATTAGATCCAAAGGCCTCTAACAACAATTACAGCTGGACAGAATTTTTCTTCCAAAAATATTTTAAGCAAAAAAAAAGACAATTTTATATGTGTGTGTGCATATATATACACAGTATACATATATATGATTCATGAATTGTTACAATTGGAGCAAATAAACAATGAAAAACATGAATAACCTCAATAAAAATGTTTCAAACAAAACATTTTATTATTTAACTTCAAACTGGTGTATTTCAAAATTGGTGTTAATCTTCCTGACTATATTTTATCCATTTAGAAATCCGAAACAGTTGAAAAATCATGACTCCTTTCACCAAATGCAAAGAGGGTTAAATCTGAGTGCAGCTGTACAAGAAAAAGGTAGTCATTCACACATTAGTTCATGATTTCAGTGTTTGCATTATTAGTCTTAGATGTGATACTTCTAATAGCTCATCTAAAAGCTCTAGTTATAGTCAACATCCTAAAAAACACTTCTGAACACACTGAGGGCCCAATTAGATACTAGAACCCATCCCATCCAAGTCTAATGCAAATATGTGTAAGACACGAAAGATTACATCTAGTAACAAAGAAAAAATTACAAACTTCCCTTTAAATTATGCTGATATGTTTGCATACGAACATAAGAAATTATACTTGCACATATACACGTATACATATATTCCTGAGAAAGAAGGTGAAAGAAGGCACAGAAAAATGCAGATTTCATCACATTCCTGATAGTTAGGTATACTTTGAGTCATATGACAGAAAAAAATGCTACACCATTTCCAGGCAGCAGAAGCATCCAGAGAGTATCAAACTTTATGCAACTATCCTTAACTGTTTTACCAAACAATCTCAGAAGAACTACCATTTTAAAAAGAAATCTCTGGTAGATGTATTTGGTTGCTGTGATTACTTCAATAAGTAATATTTTTTTCCAGGATGAAATGCCTTCTAGTTTCACCAATAGAAGTTTATTGGTAGAGTCAGAAGAATTTAGTTCATCATGAAAATCAGACCAAGGTTTTCTGCTGTCTAAAGCAGTCAATGTAACTTTCAGCAAAGAATCATTTAGAATTTAGCTTGCTTAAAATCTTCATTTTCCAATGATCAAGTTTAATTTCAAAGGACAAACTCGGTTCTTGAAACAATGCCTGCTTTTTTGCTAACAAAGCTTAACTCTTTCATTGAGCTTCTTATGAAACGGTATCTATGGCTTTCTGTCTGCAAACAATGTAAATAAAACAGGAACATACCCTGCCATCATGAAATACATTAAAAATGTAGCAGACCTGATCACCTTTCTGCAGTAAGAGTAGTGCATCAGACAGACATCTTTATAAAGCTCTGTTGAGGAAAATTATTTCATATAATATACCACCCATGTAAAGGATTCTCTATAAATCTTTTCCACGAGTCCTGTCAAGGTCTGGGTGTCTGTGGAATATCATTGATAGAGGTGATGACTGGAAAATCTCCCATAAAATACTGATTCTTTGATAAATAATCTGAAAGATTAATTCAAGAAGGTTCAGTGGAACTGAATCACTGAATCAAAGCCTCTTCTTGGGCTGCTCCAGTGCCGAGGACCCTGGACACATGGGGGAAACCTCAGAGAAAGAACACAGCACTTTGCTATTGATAAAGCAGGGAAAATGGTGTGGATGGAGGAGGTGTGTGTTAACAGTGGAGAGAATTAATGCGTCATGTATGTCAGTAATACTCAGTAATTAAATCCTGAACTGAGAATCGGTATAACAGAGCAAACTGTAGGCATTTATCTTGAATGCTTCCCCTGTGATCATCATCCATTACCTCGTCACCACCTCCATCTACCAAGAAGGTAATTATCGAAATTAGTGGGACCTGGTCTTAAAGGTGGACTCTCCAGACAGATTGTCCAAAGGCCAGAGATGTCAACATAAAGTTGTTTCAAGAACCAGGTTCTTTGCCCCAAGCTAGAAGGTAAAACCCTAAGAACCACACCTAGGGCCAGGACTGTCAGTGCTGGCTGTCCTCCCCCTCTAGAGTTGGAGCTGGGCTGTAACAGAGAGATTCAGTTGCAAATCTGAAGGCTGCACTGCTCCTTTTGAGATGTCTTATGATATCTCAGGCACCAGCATGCAGCTGGCAGATATCTTTTCAATCAGCAGCTGGAGACTAAGAAGGCTGCCCTATGCCATCTCAAATAGCAGTTGATTAAACAACTCACTTTAACTGCATACACATGAGCTAGGTGTCTAAGCTCCCATTACATTTATGGGAGAGTCAGTTCATCTAGTCAGTCTAGTAAACAAAACCTAGAGAATTATCTGTCTCTTCCTAAAATAGACGCCTATTGGTGGATTGGATTTGTCTCCAGACTCCATGGACTGTATTGACCAGATTCCCATCAACTAAGACACTTAGTTCATATGTAGACACTGAAATTATATTCACCTTAAATCAGAGCAAGATGAATCCCAGCCTTGCAAGTCTCAGGGCAGGTTTTGAGGGTCTGTAGCTCCTGGACAATCTAACCAAAAGTCTTGCTGGCATCACAGCTACTTACTGGAGTTGACACAGAATGTTGTCCTGTTTTGTGATGATTTTCCAAGCTCAAATTTTATTGGGAGGTCTGGGTCTCAGGAAATTTCAGAGTAAGCTGGTCTTTGTATAGTTCAGGTTAAAATTGAAACATAAACTGGTAGCCCTGGTTTTTTTCATACTATGCAGCCAGATTTCTCCTTTAGGCAGCTTTTCCAGAGACTACAAAAGTTTGTATTACTTTCATCTGTATTGCTTTTATGATCTATTGCTATCTATGATCTATTATGATCTGTCCTGCCTGCAGCCTGCTATAATATTTCACCACCAGCAAACAAACCACAGGAATCTGTGGAAAAAAAGAAATAAAAGAAGGAACACTCCTTGTTTCCTCTACTTATTTTCCCCTTTGTCTAGATGGCTAAAGCTCAGTGAAAAGGATGGGTCCTAACCTGCATGGAACAAAGATTGTAAGTCCAGATCTTTATTTATCGAAGAAGGAACCACCTTGTGTAATTTATTTAATAAAAATGGATTTCTTCATGAGCTCAACAATTACACTGTTACTTGCCTTATTATGCTTGGATAATGATTTGTCAATTAAGGCTCAGTACATTTAGAGATTAATTACCAGGAAATTCTAGTTGTTAACATTCCATCAAAATTTGTTTTCGCCTAAAGAAGAGCATTGCTGTTCAGGGACCAGATTTGTTACCCTTCCTCCCATCTCATATAACATGTTGATGTCTATGGGCTAATTTAAATAGTACAAGAATAACAGAATTTGGCCTGAAGAATTAAAATCTAACAACAGCATTGAGAATGCAAGCATGAAAACAAATACTTAATCAATAACTTAGCTCAAAATATTCCTCTTTCGTATATTTGGGCACTTAGTAAAAAGTAATTACTTGTTTCTGTTTCAATTTCATTAAAAGCTACCAAGCTGAGACATCTAGCTCCACGGCTAAATTATTCTCTTGCTGTTTTATCCAAGTATGAACCAAGATAACAGAGTTGGTCAGTTACAGAATTCTCATTTTACTCTGTCCTTCTGGGAAGGTTCTTTGGCTATTGGAAATGTACTTTACAGATTGATCTTTCAGAATACAGCAAATAATTAGTTTTCCAATCTTTTAAGACCGCTCTCCTCTTACCAACAGGTTGCTAATCTGGCTCTGACTGCTTTATATCTTGAAGCTTTTAGGTGGTGTTTTACATAGCCCCGTTCCTGTTCAGTTTCTTAGCATTTCTGGATAACAAACATTTAGGAGGCAGATTCAGCTCACAGGTCTAGGCACTGCATTTCAGGTGTTTGTATGCAGATATTTACACATGGATGACACATAAGCTCTCAATGTAAACCACGGAGATCTAGACTTACAGCCAGCTGATTCTAAGGGTGTGATTTAATTGCCTGTATAGAAGTGTCTAATGCCATTTGATATGCCTTAGGTTACTGAAGAGTGAACTTAATACTAGTTAAGTAACTAATACTGAAGCAGTAGTTTGGCACATAGGACACAAGACTGTAAGACTCCAGAACAGCAGCCTAACTGCTAAGCAGCGAGCTACAGCTACAGCATCTCAAGAGGCAGAAGATACCTATGTTTAGGCAACTGAATAGTGTCCTAAGAGCTATTCACTTGACAGAATAGAGGTATTCAAGAGCTGAATAACTCTTTAGGCTCCATTGACAGCACTGTTTTGATATCATTTGCCTACGGGCTTAATTCAGTTACTGACACCTAGGTATCCAGTGCCATTTTATATGCCTTATGGTAGCCTGCATGGGCTTCAGTTGGTGTTAGAATGATAGTCAAACCAAATTTTTCTTCTTCAGGGCAATTTAAATACTCTTTTCTCTTTTCGTCATGGATAAAGAGAACAAACTATTCCTTATATCTTTGCAGATGCTTTCTAGATGCTTGAAGACTTTATTTGCCACCAAGTGTTCTCTTTTTTTAAACTACACAATCATACCTGGTTCTCTGGAAACCTCGTGTATTCCGTTTCCTGGAATTTTCCCTAGACCCTCTTTTGTTGCTCAACAACTGTCTTGAAGAGTTCTACCCACAAATATGCAGCTCAGGCTTTAGCAATGGAAGTCAGACTCCTTGTAGGATGTGGTTTTTTTTCTTTTTTCCCCAAAAAGATGTTATTGGCTCATGTTCAGTCTGAGATAGATTGATAGTAACCCCCAGATTTCTACACACAGAAATCTGGCCTAACTTGGTATTCCCTGTCCTGAATTTGGATAGGAATAATTAGTTGTATAAAGGTTGTATTTTGCACTTGTCCATACTTACTTTTATACCTTTTTCCTGACCCATTTTGCTAATTTGGCAAGATAATTTTGCACTCCAAAGCTATGCTTCAACATGCATGCAGTTCCTCCGCTATTCTTGCAGCCCCGCACTGCTTTATGCCATTATCTATGGGTTTTTTCTCATGCTTACCGTTGCTTCTCAGTAGTAACTATGGGAACAGATTTTTGCATTTGCATAAGTTACACAAGATTATACAGCACTGTTCCTCATGGACGACAGGAGAAACAACTACTCCAAAAGCTGTTTATGGCATGACTCTGAAGTCTTCTTTTAGTTTTATGCAATCAAAGCACACTAGTACTGAAATCTCTGAAATGTTCACTGAGATACTGCGCTCAAAGAACTAATATCTTCCCTTGAGACTTCAATAACCTCAAAGTCCCAAAAAAAAAAAAATAGCATGCCTGACTTATTTTCCACAAAAATGTAGAAACTGGCCCTAATTACTAGGGCCATAAAAAAAGTAGGGTCTTGAGAAGAAATTTGAAAAGAGTGTGCTGACTTTAGCCGTCAGATTCACTAGCATGCTTCAGATTTACAGTTAACTGTGCTTTTGAGAAACAAATGTGATGTTTTCCCTGCACGGAAATACGTTTCATAAAATTTCATAATTAATCAAGCATTTTCATAATGTCCTGTATCTAAATAATAGTAAATACAGTATCATGTCTTCATCAGTGACAAAAATTATACACTTCAGAAAATGGTACAAGAAACATAGAGTAATCTGGTCTCTGTGACTGTCTCATTCTACTCCCTAATGCCAAGCTGTCTTAAACCCTGAAGCATGAGACTTTTTTACCCCTTCCACAAGTTTTTTTGGGAAGAACTGTTATGAGTCTGAATATTTGGTCAGTCATATAAATGTTTTCATCCCTAGTTTTCATTCTCTCTCATAGTTGCCTCACAGGTCTTTGGATTTCTCTTTCTTCCTGAATTTAACATATCTCTCTCATCTCTGAATTACTAAATCATGTCTTTACCTAAATACTTCATATGGAACTGAAAGGTGGCTTCGGACTGTCATGAAAACTTCCCAAATAATTTCTCTGTATTCTCATTGTTGTCCAAAGAGCTATTCCACAAAAGTATATCCAGTCTCGTGGAGGGGCAGATAAGCCCTGGCTGCTGAAGGTAACACTGGCGGCAGAATGAAGGGATACAGGGTTAGAGTATCGATTTATCTTTAAAACACCCTTCCATTCACAATGAGAAACAAGAACAGCAGCATTTGGCAAACCTCCTAATATTAATTTCAATCCCAGCAATATTTACATTTTGTTCTGAAATACAACTTGTGTTTCTGTGTACTTTGAAACAGATGCTATGTCCAAAGAGTGGGTGAAGTGATGCTTACAAACATAATAGAGCTGTGCTTCATTTGTTCTAGTGCGCTGGGACAGATGGAACAGCACACTCCTGTGGTCTGGAGAGTACTGAAAGTCTGAAGGTCCCAAAAAGTGGCCCCACACTTGCTGATGGCTTTCTGTGGCGCTTTGGTCTCTTCACACGTAACAACATTTTCCTATGCTGGTGTCTAACATTAAACACGTAAACCAACGTTGTGCTATGTCACCTGAAGACATCCAATGCTGTGAGTTACCAGTAGCTTTTATTACGTCTTCAAGGAAACAAGGATGAAAACCAGGGATTTAATTTTAGCATCTTAACAATGATAACAAAAGCACTGGCTGTGTATACAGTACTATATACCCATCAGTGCAAATCAAGATATAAAAGGCATTGCATTCACTACGCAACAACAAAACAAACACGCACTGAAAAGTTGTAGGGAGGCGTTCATAAAAACGGCAGCTTTTTGACCTGGTATGCCAAAACATACTTATGTATGATCAGTAACCCTGTAGGCTACGTTTAAACTGATGATTCAGAGGTGAATGACTTCATATTTATTTAGATCACAGATATTTAGGCGCCTGGTGAAGTATTACACACACATACACAAGAAAAAGAAAAGTAAACAAGAAATGCTATTTCATCGACGTCTGGCTCCAGGCTTTTTCAAGTAATTTCTTTAGCCAAACACACAACACAGTGCTAGGACTATATATAATTACAATTAAGAAACCAGTAATTCTCATACACAAGGAAATTAAACACCAAATGGGCACTTGCCTGTGGCAAAGACAACATTCTTTGACACCAGTCTATATTCCACGATGGAGAACTGAGGAAGCTCAATCCTCTCCACGCCAGTGACTGCGTTATCTCCACCTCTCCAGTAGAATTCTATGTCGTCAGTTGTGTAGCCATCTGCATGCAAAGCAGGAGTAAAAAAAAGTCATAAATAGCAGCAGACTGAAATGTAGCTTCCAACACAGTACACACCGTTTGTCATTTGAGACAATGAAAAGAATCAGAAGAGCTGGAGTGGTGTATGGTATTCTGTTCTGTCTGCCTGTGGGAAGGTCTTCCAAAGAGCTCTGCCGTTACAGTCTACACAGGAATTTGAAGTAAAATACTCTGTTTTCTTTTCCTTTTTTTTGGTATCATTCTCTTAAAATTCACATAAGGATTAATGGCTCCAATGAAACAGAAAATGCTACCCAAAAATCTGCAAAATTGCGGATTAGCATGATTTAAGACATCACACGCATTTAGCTCTGAAACCAAGTGTATATTTATGCTGATAATCACCAGGAAAAGACGGATTATTCAATGAATACAGACAAACATAATTGGGGCAGATCTTTTCCGCTCACTAAAGAGGGGTAGTTGCACCATTTCCATTAGCTTCTCTAGTGGAGGAGTACAGTTGAATATAGACTGTATACCAGCATTTTCTGTACATGGCCCGCAATGTCCAGCCAGTAGCAGAAATGGAGCAGGAATTCTTGAAGCACAAATATACATCTGAATATTGCAATCCTAGGACAAGACTAGGTGGAAGAGAGAATCTGGCTCTGCGTGGAACAGAATTGCAAATCACAAATGGGGCTGATCTGCAAGACCGGGAGGGGTCCTGCAACAAGACCATCCATGCATAATAAAGCACACTGAAAGAAAATGATGTCACAGTGTTTGCTCTCTTGAAAATGGATTTGATTAAAATATGAACGTTAATTCTCTTGTGTTGAAGATAAGCATCCAGTCACTGCCTCTGCCAAGTCAGGCTGGAGCGATAAATGGCTTCATCCTGTCTCAAACCCATTTTTCTAGGATGTATCCATCCATCTAGAAATGGATGACCCCTTATATTTTTTTAAAAAGTCAAATGAACAAACAAAAAATCCAAAGGGTGATAATTATATGATTCACATAGTGTTTACAGACACCACTATAAATATCACACAGTTCTATAAAAGGAAAACCACCCAGCATCTGAACTAGGTTTTACATGCATTTTCTTATATACATACAGCTTTCTATTTCCAGAGTACAGTTCTGTTCATCTAATGGGTATCTTCTCAAGTCCATCATACAAGCTGCAGTGGTTGTGATTCTGAAATACAAACGTCAAATACAATTACTGTACAGCCAGTAATCCAGGTTTTGTTGTCATTGTTGTTTATTTTTCAAAGTGAGGACTCTCTGAAGAATAGCTTACAATAATTGAGAATCTGGTCCATCGTTCTACATGGAGCAGCAGCTTAATACAACAGCAGTTACACTGACTGCAGTGGAACAACTCACTGTGACTTACCCTTATGCAACTAGTCCCTTTGGGCTTCAGTGGACCTATCTGCATATGCAAATACTACACCAAAATTTCCTGAGATTAAAGACTATGACTTCATATCAGAAAACATGGAGAGAAAACAGCTTGCTACAAACGTCAAAGTAATTGACATAAAGCCTGTGTCAATAACCGATGACTTGGTTCTATGGCAGCTCTAGAAAAAAAAACGGAATGTTGAAAAAATATCTTAAGTCCAGCGAAATGCTTTGTTTCAAAATTGAGCATACTTCTCCAGTTTTCAAACTTAAAGAGGGTTTTGTAATGAAGCACCATATTGAATTTTAAATTCTATCTCCAAATAAAAATATATTTTTGCTTTTTTACTGCTAATGCAGGCAATTTAGCACACTAATGATGAATTTGCAAAACATTTCAGTAATGATGAATCCGCGTTTTTCCTCCGGCTGTTGTATATCAGGAGTGTCAACAACACACATGTACAACCAAAACAATTACAATAGCAGCCTCACACAGCATTTGCACTTTATTTTTAAATTAATGGATTTATATATTTGTACTAAATTTTAGACTGATATAACCGTATGCTCGTGATTAACCTTCAGTGTATTTCAGTGTTTTGCTGAATCATAGCCTTCGCCAAGAGTATGTACATTATTATGTATCATTTCTTTATAATGGAGTCATATAAATTTCACATTTAAATTATCTTCTGGGCCTGACTAGGTCCGTTCCTTATTGATCCTTTTCTGATATAAACAAGGCATGTACCTTGTACACAGTTAAGTCCTAAACAAATAATACTCTGGTGATAATTTATGCTCATAACACAAGAGGGGAAATGCCTTAAGTAGACCTCTAAAAACTGGAACCCTCGATGTTATGGTTTTGTCCATGTGTTTTCTCAGTTTTGAAGCTTTCTCATTAATCCCTTAACCTTCAGAAATTACAGTCTTCTAATTTGGTAAAGTAGTTTAAAATTCAGGACTACCATTTCAAGAGGAGAAAAGCAGTTAGGTGCCTTTCTTTAACTCTTTCACACCTTTCTTTCTTTAACTCTTTCCCACCTTTCTTTCTTTAACTCTTTCACACTAACGAAAAACCTGGTGTTATTATGAATATCTTATCCAATTCTCCCAGAAAAGGAAGGAAAAATGCTTATCCTTAGCATATAGGTTATTTCAGACAGATAACTTCACATAAAATCCAAAGGAAGGGATTAAGACCATTATAGCTATCTCACAGGACAACAGAATCCATCTTCTCTTACTGAGAAAACGCTTTTGCAAGAAAATACTATAATTTCTTTGCCAAGGGGGAGACAGCTGTATGAACACAAAGGCAACGGGTGGGCCAGGAAAGGTACAAGCTCAAGGATTTGTTACTCAGCATATGTTTTCACTTGCCCTCCTACCAGTAGCCAGTAAGAAAGACACGCACTTGATCTTTATCCTTCCCAGCTATATCTACAGCATGATGATGCCTTTGCCTCTGCTGTCCACGCTGGGTGTTCTCTGAATACCCTCCTGTGGGTCCCACAAGCTTTCAGGGATCAGGTATTGTATCACAGGATACAATCAGGTCAATCCTCCTCCAGATGCCTGTTGGGAGATGCTCTGGTTCCTCTGTTAGCACATGTCCCAGTGGGCTGGACCAGCCTCAGCTGCTCTGCACTTTAGGGGGAGGTTTTCTTTGCACCGAACGTTTACAAGTGCCCTTCTGGACCTTCAAGCAAGGTGCTAGATACAGGGCTACTATTTATGGCTATGAACGTCTCCTCAGTATGATGACTACTAGCTGCTCTAGCTAAGCATATAAAGTTAGTACTAGCCTATGTTCTTAGAAGAGAATACTTAAGCCTTAAATCTGTGATCGTTGATGAACAAGTTCTTAGCAGTAGTCAGCTCTACAAAGACATACTGATTGCCCAATCAAATGATCTTGCTCCTGAGTCAATTGATAACTGTGCTCCAAGTAAAACAAGCAGGCCCACTTGGGCATTGCGGCTATGAGGCTTCTGTCCCATGCTTTAGTACATTCCCCTACTCTGACCTAGGGCTCATTTAAGATCCTGCAGCGCAATCCACATGAGCTAAGTGGGTACAAGAGGGAGTGTGGTACCAGCATCTTAACTGCTATGTTGTATAACTAGCTTTAAATGCCAGCCATACAGAAAAAATGCACTTACACATTATTAATTTGGCAGAATTATTAAAAATTAGGTAGCTGGCAATCTTGCATTCAACTTGTTAATTTCCTTATGGCTTTTTAAGGAATGTATTTTTGTTTTGGCCTGTTCACGTACCATAGTGGTTCTGTGTCACAAGTTCCAATACCAGAAACTGCATATTATTGCTCAAGAAACTTTTTACACTACAGCAAAATGTATGTTTTTAATTTCATAAATATCCACTAGAAAAGAAGACACAGGTAGATATAGATAGAAACAGATCTACCCCATTTACTCAAAGTAAGTTGAGTGCTCAGAGGTCCCTCCTGAATGAACATTCAAGCAACCAAATTTAACTTGCACAAATGCTCACCAAAAGAAAATGTTAATTGCTCAGGCTTGTGCACGCTCCCAAGAAGAGCAGGTTTATTTTTATGGGGTGGGATATTGCCTGACGCAGCAGGACAAAAGGGTTTCAAGAATTCATCATCACAGCAGTGACAGAGAAACAATTACGAGCCAGACAAAGATAAAGCGGTACACAGATACACATACATTTTGGGTGAAAGCAATACACAAAGGAAATATTCTTAATTGTTTAAAATTTTCTACTCCAGTTATCTGTCCTCTGGATACAGCTTCTCTTACCTTCCCTGCTATTCTATTACGAGGCTGATTGCTTTTGATTATTTTGATATATTGTATAGGAACCCCACCTGTGATGTGCTGGGAGGTGCTGCATAAACAACTGACAGAAGGATATTTTGCGTCCCCAAAATGTTTACAATATAAATCAGTCTAAGCAATATAAATACATCTTATGTGACTAGGCCAACTTGATCGTCTTCTCATCTTGACACAGAAATACACTCATCCAAAAAAGATCAGAAATAAGTGTGGTTGCCTGGTCTGACCAATCACAACTAACCTTTTCACCTTGCAAAGATCCATCATGTTTTATATTCATGCAATAACTACATGAGTCCTTTCAGATAAAACAAATCTGTTCCTCCACTCTATTTATTCATAACATTTAGCATTGTACTGCCTGAGAACAAGAAGTATACATACGGCAAACACACAAGCAGTCAGAAAGACTATTTTTTGATCCCCAGCCTATAATGTCATGATTTCTTTTTTGGTTTATTATGAAAAAAAGCTGTTGTATCATCCTATGTCTTGTATACTGTTCTGAACAAGGTGGAACAAAGTCAGTATTGTGCCCAAAGAAAAAAATTCCCCAGAAACGGATTGAACTTCAAAAAGCTGCTGCCCCATTCTCCCCAACACTCACAGACTTCTGCAGCGGTAGCAAACTGCTTTCTCTGAAGTAGAGAGGAACCCTGGATAACAGAAGGTCAAGTCTTTCAAAACTATGATAAATTCCACATTTTTCAGAAGAGAGCACAGAGCCAGTGTGGCCTTGGGATCACTTTCGTTATAAATTTTGGAGGAACTGCTTTGCTCCATGGTTATTCTATAATCAGTTTCAACCCTCCAAAATTTCCCCTATTATTCTCAGTGGCCCTGCGTTTTGTGGCACATAAAACTCCAGGTTCTGGCCTCAGCCCATAGGATGAATCACTGCCTCCAGGCTGCGGCTTGAGGCCAATGCCATCGGGATGCTCTGAAGCCACAACACGAGAAGTTAGGCTAGTGGCAGAGCAACACAAAGCTAAAGTTTTAAATCAACAGAGCTAAGGCTCAGATATTTTCTTCTTTCTGATCACAATGTCCTGTATTTAGCAGAGATTTAATTTCAGACAGTTATCCTTCATTAAGTAACTTGGCTGCTTCACACCATGGATATTTGACCATGGATATTGTGTGCTTTCAGAAGAAAGGGAATGGAAAGAAGTTTGCCACACATGAGCCACTGGTGAAATCCCTGCCAAGCAAATACTATCAAGTGAAATGCAATCTGCTTGTGCACATTTACGTTTTGCAGAAGAGGCAGCTAACTTATTCAAATACACTATTTTATGACAGATAATCCTCACCCGAATGATTCCAAATGCTTTTAGCGTGACAGAAAGACTTCTATACATTATTACAATCACAAGATTTCTAATCTCCATCACTTTTTTATTACATTGCTTGTGGGGATGATTCTTGAGATACAGTAAAGGAAACAAAAATATCTTGCATCGTTTTTTGATATTTAACTACTTGTGGAAGGAATCCTAAACCAGCAGCGTTCCATATTTGGTCAAAAGCATGCAAGATGAAAGCCTCCCTTTCCTAAAAACAGTTAATTATAAAGACAACATTTCCTGAACATCCTAAACTTCTTTCAAATTTCATAACAGGCCAAGTCTGGTTTTACTATGTCTAGAAAGATACATCCAATTATAGTCCATACATGATATGTAACAGGAATTAAAGAGGTGAGAAGCCAAGAGCCAAGTCAGGTAAAAAGTTCAACTGTTGATAAAAAAACAAAAACAGGTAAAGCAGTCATACAATCCATCTGAACCACTTTTCAGATCTCATTTATTTTTATACTCGGGTCTCTTTATCCTGCACTATGTGTGTACAGCTATCTCGAGTGTTATCTATGCTTAGAAATACAAGAAACTTCTCATGATGGAAAGGCACCATCACTGGCAAAGACTTGTTTTGACATTATAGTTTAAACCAATGGAGCAAATGGAGTAGCCTGCCTAAAGAAAGCAACTTTTTGACACTACTGAGTCTTCATTAGGATTTTTGCTAGTGTAATTATGTTTATTAAGGGAAGGATTTTTCATCATTCCTAACCATAAAAGCTATGAGAGAAAACAGAGAAATCATAGGACAAGCCTAAAATACGTAGAAAGTAGAATAATGTAAGGTCACTTTGTACCTCTGGTTTGAAATATAACACATTGCAGTGCTGATCCCTGTTTGAAGAAATCACTGAAGGCACCCATAGTCATGGTCTTGCCTGTGGCTGTCTCCATTCAACCAGGGCTGCTTGTGGCTTTTTCTTTGTAGACTACAGACACATCAAGAGACAACATAAGCACCCACGTTCAATCTTACCGCCTGTATTTTGGACAAAACTTTCAGGTTTACAATTAATGCTTGCCTTTCTGCTTCCTGTAGCTACTGGGCTTTCCAGATATGGTGACTCTACAGAAACAGATAAAACCTGACTGGAGGCGCTTCTGGCAAAATTAAGAAACATCGAGTGTGTCATTTGTTTTCTACAGGCATCTTTTGGAGTTACGGGGAAGGTTACATAATGCACTACCCATTGTTTGTAATAACCTTGTACCAGAAAGCAAATATCAACAATACATAACGACGGTGATTAAATCTTCATCACGGAAGTACAGACCTGAGACCGTAAAGCACCGTTCCATCTGGGTGGAGGCGAATCATTCGATTCTTCACGGTAACGCCATGCACAAATGATTTCTTGTCATTTAAGAAGTAAGTGTCAGGCACCCAGAGTTGATCTGCCACTCGGTTATCAAGCGTGAGGTTGAGAGGTATGCCAGCGTAAGCCAGCCTCTTATCTCTCCAGTACTGTTGAAAATACATAGTCAAAGTGTAATCCTGGTGAGGAAAAAAAAGAGAAACATGACAGTCAATCATACTTGGCGTAACTAGCTTATTTTGCTGTTGGTTTAATTCCATTTTAAATATTTCTATCACTTATTAAATAATTCTAATCTAGTATCACTTATTAAATAATTCTAATCTAGTATCACTCTAGTCTAAGGGAGAATTTAAAATCTTAAGAAATTCAGCTATTATTGGTATGTTTTGTCCTGCTACTCCATTTCTTTCATTTAGTTCCCCTGACAACTATCCGAAATTATGGTGTTTGTAGAATGATAAATGAGGTAATAGGTAAATACTGCGATCTTCCCCATTTTTAAAACCGACAGCTGAATGCAAAAACTTTCACAGTATTTTGAAGTAGTATGCAAAATTGTTTTTGAACAATAAACTGTAAAGATGTTGTCTATACATGTGCCTTTATGTGAGACTGCACCTTGCATAACATAAAGATTTTCTCATCAACAGGCTACATCGGTACTTAGAAGAACAGTAAATTGCAGTAAACTCCTACTAATGTCAATGTCTGGGTTTCATAACTTTGTCACTTAAGGTTCATGGTGTCTCCTAAGAGCTGTGATCACTAACATAAGAGCCTAAACATGGATACAGAAGCATAAAACATCCATTTAAAAATTCTATATTTCATTTCAGAATTTGCTAACTTGACATGGTCACGTCATAATAATGTTATGTTGAAACACTTTGAAAGTCTCAGACAATAGGCATTCATTAGCTTCATGGTATTATTAAACAAAAAATATGGGAATGTTTTAAAGTTAAGTAACAAAAAAATTGAAAAAAACAATAATCACATGAAATAGCAAAATTTCCTGTTAGGAAAGAAGAGCCTTTGGCCTTTCATTCCCTCATAACTTTCAAAGTATGGAAAGACATTTTCTTTTTTAGAAAGCCTGTTTTTATGCATGAAATAAAAAAGGTGAGTATCTGAAAATAATACTCTCTTATATATGGACAGTAATGTTTACAATTAAAACATTGGGTTTAGGTCTGATAATATTGTCATATTTAACAATGAAAAAAACAAGACGGCAAGTACAGGCCATTAAAACACTGATTTTCAAATTACAGAAGTGCTCTAAAAGACAAAACTCTTCATGAAACTCTTCACAAAGCACTGAGAAATCTATGTGATCTCCAAACACATTTAAATATTTAGCAGCAGGTGTGCAAGCCACAGGATACCTGCATTTGCATCTGGTTCTACAAGCTGGTGATGCAAATCCCCTCAGGCTTGCTGCTTGTTTGGGAAAAGGATGCTCAGGATTTCTAACTACGGCTGTTGGGAAGGGTCTATTCTTGTAATGGGTTTCGTGTGGAGACAACCCAATTTCAGGCACTGATCCTGCCCTGCTTCCCTCATGCCCTCCAGCCTTTCCTTGAAATCAAATGAAACCTGAGCGCACCTTTCACACCCAGAGCCTTGGCGTTTTTTATTCAGTGATTCATCCTCTTTAATGAGGGAGCTGCTATAGCTTTAAGAAATCAATTTTAATTGCTTAGAAAAATAAATCATTATAGATATCAATGACAAGCTGTTCCCATTTTAGGAAACTAATAGGAGACCTTTGAAACCAAAAGGGCCCGGTGATGGGAGAAAGGAGCTTGTATGGAACTGCCTGGAAGGAAGGTCATCCTTCAAAACTCAAATCCAACACGACTGCTCAGGAGAACATGCTCCGACCTTTTGGTTAGAAGCTTTCTTTGGTGGGACTAATTGTCCCTGCTCATCATGGAACAAGGTACATGCCACACTGGGTGCAGTTGCCTTGCTTCCCGTAGCATGTCAGGAAGACCACATCTCTCCTCATGTTCTCTGCAACCAATTTTCTGACACTGACGGATTAGAATGAATACCCTCTACCAGCTCCGTCTTGCCTTAATTAAAGCTTGTTTCTATTAACGTTCAAAATTTGCTATGTGCTTGGCTTCTATAATGGTTTGCACATCAATGTCAAGAAACTGGGGATTGTAAAAGCTGTGGACACATCAGCAGTACACCAAAAGCTCACTATGTATAAATGCACAATACACACACAAAATAATGCAAAACAGAAATAAAGAGATGGGGTGGCACTGCACAGCATTGAAAGAAGTGAAATAGCTAGCCCTAGAATATGAGAGAAGCAGTACATTTGAGCAGAAGAGAGCTTTAGGCTGGCTTCCTTTTTCCTTTGGCTTGAGATACAATTCATGTTAACAGCTAATGAATGGAGTAATTAACTAGCTAAGTAAAACATATGTAACAACACATGCAGTAATAGTCTGTCATTTTATTTGTTTATTTAACTATGGCAGGGAACAATGGAGAAAAAAGTTTACAAATTGCACACAGCCACAGCAACATCCAGCAAACGTCAAGAACTTTCAGTGGCTTGACTGAAAGACAAACTTTCAAAATACATCCTCTGAGGTACAAATTTCATTAGTACGTTCTCAATTAACCTTGACTTCTTATTTCATCTTAACTCTAAATAAAAAACACCTACCTATATATCTGCTAATGTATACAACTATATTTGCACGTATTGAAAGCAAAGATACCCCAATAAGTTATTTCAAAAAGAAGTACATTATTGCATGCGAAACACCAGTTTATTCACACTTCTTTGCTGGGGATCTACTAAGGAAAAAGCTCAAGCCACATCTTCTGCAATGGCAATATACTGTCCAGATGCACTGACGCGTCTGACTAACCCAGCTCTCTGCACTTTGAACAACAGGCAAGGCACAAATAGAGTGCCCGAGCAAGCATGTGTGCTACCACACACCTTGAAGGATCACTGTACACTTGTGCTCTGTCAGCCTGACCTGCTCTGAAGGCCATGGGATAGAAAGAATGAATACGAATCATGCTTTTTCACCATCACACTTTTTCCGATCACCTCAAGGCAAAAGGCAGCAGCAAACTCAAATTAGAACTACACTGCAACTCCTTGGCTGTGCAAGGAGCGATGAAGTGAGCAGGAAAGGCCAGTTCCTTAGGGCGGCTCTACAAAAGTCACCACCAACAGAACCTAAGCTTATTTAAACCCGTAAGGATGTCAGCTCTCATTCTTTCATTAGCTAATTTGCTAGGCTTTGTACCCATAAAGGAAGTTTTCCCCCTTTCTACGCTCCAGAGGGAAATGCAAAGGTGGTTTGAGTGTGGACTGGAAAAATGCCCTAGGTATTTGTCAGGTAAAATGAGAAAATGGACTTTTACCCCTAGGTAAGCAGCCTACAAAGTTTATTAAGGGCTATCTTCCTCCAGGGGAGCTTATGGTGACTAGCACTGATATAGAGGCCAAAGGGTAGATGTCTAAAGCTAGAAGAGATTAATCCCACTACAGCTACTGTATTAGGGTGCTATTATATGTCAAAGATGACACAGAGTTGCCAGCTTTAGGAAATTCTAACTACTGCACAGAGCAGTGGACAATTTTCTCAGCAGCAAAGACCTCCATAAATCATAATTTTTTTCCCACACAATACCATGCCACATTCAAGGTCCCCCTTTCACCTCTCCAGTTCCTCACAGTAATAGACGCTTCAGGTGGAAAATGGTAAGAAAATCACTCAAAGCCCTGAAAGAAGGACAAACCCAGTGCTTCTGAAGTACAGGAGAAATGTCCTCAAAATAGGAAAAGCTAGGCTGCAGAAGAAACATGAGCTTTCTTTTGTATATTCAAAGACCATGAAACATCCTACAAGGACAAAGAACAGTGACGAGCATCCCTTGACTTTCTAGCACTGCCACGGTGCCACTAATGTAAGGAAAGGCACACAGAAAGGTGTGCTGGTGTTTTTTCAACATAATTTCCCCCTGAGGAAAAAAAAAATAAAAGAAAAAACTCAAATAGTAGGTAATACTAGGGAAGGAACTTAGATACAATGGTAAAGAGGCCTCTATCGCAACGGAGCATAATGTATCTGTATTCTTTGTGTGTATTAGCTGTGATTTCAAAACATCTGAAGCAAGAATTATAGAGACTTAGAAATACTATATGATGCTAACCTTGTACAAAAAAATTTTTAAGCGTTTTCTACATGATATTTGTCTCTTCACATACTGAACATACCATGTAGGAAGCACGCTATGATTTAACTACAAAGCCACTTCAGAATGTGCTATAGTATGCTACTCTACAGTACCTAATGCACTGGCTATAGGACTAACGAACAATAAATAATACTATGCTGCAATACGAACAGCAAACGATAATTTGTTTTCTATTACAGGGTTTGTTTTTTCTCTCCTCCACCCAATAAAAGGGAAAGAAAAAATTAAAAATATCGTTTACTCATCAAAATAAAATTAACAGCATTGTATCAGCAATAATGCTCTAAAATTGACTGTCACTGTTTACAGTCTTGGTGTGTTATCTATCAAGGATGTTAAAGTTTTCCATTAGCTGAAAAAATCTTGTGTTTCTTCAAAATGACTACTAGATAGAACACTATAATTAATAATTATGATGGAATACTGTTCATGTGGCAGTTATAAAAAGAATTTATTCATGCAAAACAAAAATAAATATATTGAAAGTTACTGTAAATATTGGAAAAAGTTATACAAAAAACTATTCTGCTGCCTGGGAGGACAGCCTTGTATCTACTTGAAGTGCAGATTCCTGTCTTAGATTTGCATTTGAATCTAAATTCCCATCCTGGTTTTCTTGACCAACAGACAAATGTGATTATTACCATTGGCTTGTGGATTATTTATTTTGATGAGTTAATAAAGTAAATACTCATTCAGCAGACAAACAGATGTGTTGAAAATCCATGTCTTAGTCTCCATATAACTTCAAGGTCCCTTTCCTCAACTTCTACATAATTTCAAAACTTAGATATGGCTGCTGTAGTGTAAGGAGCTATTTCTGAAGCATTGATGATTGAGTTACATTCTTCCCAATCAGCCCAAAGTGAGTTGCAAAGCCAAACTCATAAATCCTACACTTTGACAACATAGCTGTAAATCTGTCCCCCTACTATACACAGAAGACAACTGAGAAACAGATTCATGGACACATTAATTCACGTAGTTAAATATGAACATAATAAAGACATATTCAGAAAGGCTAACCTTAGGAAGTCAGAATTTACCAGCAATAATAGTCTGCTGTGTGAGATGATCGCTTAATTTTTTTTCTCAGCATTCAAAGTTTTCTAAAAGGTTCAGCAACTTTCATATTCAAAAAAAAAGCTTTATTGAAGAAAAGATTTATTAAAGAAAAATTTCCATTACATTTTACCTGTTGACATTTTGATTTGCCCAATGTCTAAACTACATATTACTTATTTAATTGTCAGTGAATGGAGAAAATCACCAAACTCTGTCCTTCTGCAAAGTCTTCTACAAGAAAACTGCCTGATTAGAACCTCTTTGGTGTTAGATGTAGTTCATGAGCAGCCTGAGTGAAGGAGATTTGTGCATACACTCAGACACACACATCCACCCTACCCCTCCAAAGCACCTTCCTCTAATGTTTCTTGGTCTACATGCAGTTATACTCAATATTCATCTCACCTATAAGATCCTGATCCAGGCTTCTCTCTGGCACCACTCAAAAAACCCTATAATAATGACCAGTTGAAAACACGGCACATATTTTCCCAAGCATGTGGCTAAAATACTCTTCTGTTAAGAAAATGTAATACTAAAGCACTGATTTCAATTACACTGATTTCACTGTGACCCTCCATATATCCATGTTCTCTTGGCATCCTTTGTACCAAACTGCCATGATTTTTTTCCTCTTTTACTGAAACACATGAGGATGGTGTTATAAATAAGGAAATATTTAGCCTTCAAGAAACCATTTGATGCCAAAACCTAAAGTTTTCCAAATAAATGTATGATTACATGGGTCTTTCCTGCCCTCTTATACCCTTTGCCACAAGAGTTTCCATCTCCAACACAACCACAGTGCCTTCTCCGAAGAGCCTGTTCCCCACTGAGCATCTCCAGGTGCTCCAAGGAGGGTTGCCATACCAACCAGCGCTTGGCTTTCTGCAGGCAAAGGGAGCACGGTTGACATAGCAACCGGCCAAAGCAGCTTCTCCCCAGCTTTTCAGGGACAGGTGTTGGTCACTGCAACAGAAATTAAGCTTCTTAACAGGAATGAGGGGAGCAGCCAGGCACCCTTGGTGGGCACTGCCCCATGGCACCTTCCTGCCATGGCCACAGGAGCTTACTACTCAAAAGCTGGGTATTGGCTTTTCTCTGTATGTGTTCCTCTGCCCACAACAAACTGACAGGGATGCCTTCCCGCTCTTGGGGTGTTCTCTCATCCACACATCAAAGGACGCCAGCTGACAAGGAAGCAAATGCTTTGTCTCAGCTTTGGTAGGCAAATACAGAGAGAGACAGAAGAAAGTTCCTGCAAACACTTCAGGGATGTAAGTCAGGGCAATAAGAAGTCAGTCTGGACTATTTAATCCCTGACAGATGGGGGTGGGGGAAGAATACTTAAATATATTTCTTCTCTGATTCAGAGTATCACAGTTAGTGTATCACAGCATCACAACACCATAGGCTTCTCAGTAGTCAGGAGTTTCTATTCCCAAAGGGCTGATCAAAAAAAGACTAACATACACCTTTACACATCAGGGGTATCATATTCTCTGATCTGGTGGCAGAAAGCTAGTTAAAAGAAGTATGGTTTTTCACTACACCCCTAAAGATCTGTCCAAAGATTAGGTGGCAAATTGCAATCAAAATCCACTTGATGATGGACAGATACAACAAAAAATTCAACATCTGAAGAAGCCCTCCTAAACAAGAGGAATAGAAATAGAGATGTCAAATGTTTAGATGTTATACTTCAAAACTCTGAAAGAGATCAAGTCAGAAAAAAATCCACCAAACATCCTGGAAAAAAAAAGACTTATAAGAAAGAAAAATAATCCTACGCTTACTGAGGCACAGAACTTGCTTCATGAAGCACAAATGTATTTATTTTAAAGCTGACAGGACCTCAAGACAACAGGTACATTTAATTGCACTAATTGAAATCCTGCTAACAACCTACCGGGAAGAAAAAAAATCAACCTTTATCAGCTGTCAGATGGTTCCCACGATTGAGGCAGCTGACCTTAGAGAGATGGGAACTGACAACTAATGGATTGTGCCTCCTACACAGTAGCGGGATGTGCCACAAGTGAGTTGGAGAAACAAGCTAGCGCCCTAAAATCTTAAAGCTATGGTTTGGGTTTTCTTCAGTTATGAGATACGAACAGTGGCTAAAAAATTGGGATCTACCAGGTACCCATTTTCGAGAATGAAGGACTTCTCACACTTCTACTTTGTTCTTTCAATAAATATTATCAGCTTATGTCTCTCTTTGGTATTACTTGAATTATCAATAAAAATCTGGAAGGAAACACAAAACTCAAAGGAAACCCTATAAGTTGAAATTATTTGTCACATTTGTTCAGGTCTTCCTACTTCTTAGACTATTGCATGCATAATTCTTTTACTGTTTGCAAGGTGCTCCAGGACAGCAGGGATGGAGTTAGTTAAGACCCTCCATAGTTCTTTTTCCTCTTCTATTTCACTAGATACACAGATGTGTTTCAAATAATGTGACCATACATATACAGTTCCATGCCCCTCTTATTTGCTATGATTAAACATGAAAACCCTCCAAAACAATTTTCAGTAAACCCATATATCAGACCAAAAAGTCTACAATCTTTTTGTCACCATGGAATTGCAAAAAGACCTTTCTAAAGGCACTCCAGAACTCGTATGATATGTTTTTAATCACTCCAGCGTTCAGGAATAAAACAAAACTATATTTAGAAACAGAGAGCTAACGGAAACATACCCTTGAATGAAAAATGAAATGCATATCTGTTCACATCCACACTTTTTGGTTAAAAAAAGGAATGTTTACTCCACTGTGGGGAGAACTTTTTAAATTTTCTCACCTCCAAACCTATTCATTTGCTGTCTGCAGGAGCCAGCCAGTCTCACTGGCAGTAGAGCAGCAAGGCTGATGCCCAGATTTCTACTTGCTGTCTGTGATTATCTGAACCACCAGATATTCTTACAGGAAATCTCATTCCAGACAGACACCACGAACGAAATGCCCCTTGAGAAAGAGAGTGGGAACACGCTGGCCATCAAATGCTTTTAAAATGCGTAACTTGAAACATGATCTGTGTATTTTTCAGTATCGCAGCATACACCATTTGGGTATGCCAGGCCTGGGGGGCATCCCCAGATCTTGTTGGCCCTGCTGGTCCCCTGGGGCTCTTCCTACCCTGCCCAAAGCCCAGGACCCCATGATAGACCCCCAAGGCCATCAGACCCTGCCCCAACGATGCTGCAGCAGGGCTGATCTCCATCTCCCCACAGCCCTGCCCTGCCTGGCCATGGGGCCCTGATTCAGGCCCACCCACAGGGCCATGTCCGGGCCTTGGCCCGTCCCCATCCCCATGGAGGTGCCCGATGCCCAGGGCTGGGGCTGCCCTGGTGCCCCCGGCTGCTCTGCGCCTGGCTGGGGGTGGGACAGGCCCTGGCTGCCAGCCCCTGTCGTCCTGTCCTCCATGGGGAGCCACCACCACCACGGACACCGTGACAGGGTGTCCACAGCAACTGTGTTTTTTCATATGTAAATGGGCAGTTCATCTTGACCAGGATGTTAGGTGTTCATTTTTAAGGAAGGAAATAAACCCCGCCATGGCAGCGGCTTGGAACTAGATGATCTTTAAGGTTCCTTCCAACCTAAACCATTCCATGATTCTATGATTCTATGAAACTAGAAGAGATTTCTCTGCAATGGCTGAGAGTTGGAAAGGTGATCAGCAAACTGCCCTGGGCAGCCTATTCCCTTCCCTCCCAGGCACGTTACTTAGGCTGCCAGCTTCCCTCACTTCACCCTTTCACTCTATCAGCAATGCTAAATCCAACTTTACGTCTTGCAGTCACAAAATTGGGATGCATGCTAAGTCAAAAGGAAAACTACGCATTTGCTAAGAACTCATTACTGCGGGTACGATAAACTCATCACGTGCCACAGCTATGCTCATAAAACTTGGTAAAGCGCAAAATAAATAAATGGGTAACAAAAGCCAAAAGCTGCATCCGGAGGAAATATTACAGCGTACGTGATATTCAACCCCCACACAAACCTCTTGCTGTACAGAGACTTGCAAAAGAAGTGGAAAAGAGTGTGCCCCAGCCAGTGCCGTTTAAAAAATTAGGCTGTGAGTGATTTTAAAGGCAAATGTCTTGCTGAGGGAGCGTCTCCCCTCCTGCACATGACCCGAAAACCCTGCAGAGATCTGCTAATAGCTTCTGGAACCAGGGAACCAAAATCTGTCACTGTGTAAAGAAAAATGAGGAAGGTTTCAAACTGTAATGCTGGCTGGCTCCTGAAACCACAAACAGGATGGTCTAAACAACCGACATGAAACATGTATTTATTCACAAATATTCCAGTTTTAGTATCTGGATTTTTTGAAGCAGAGTTCTCTGATGACAGCAGGTACTCCCAGGGTTTTTTATCTACTTAGGATACTTAGAGCAAAGCTGATCCTGTAGTGGATAATGTGTTGGTTACTTTCCCCTTCATGTGAATCTCATGAGGTTCAACAAGGCCAAGTGCAAGGTCCTGCACCTGGGTTGATACAATCCCAGGCACAAATAGAGGCTGGGCAGAGAATGGGTTGAGAGCAGCTTGGAGGAGATAGACTTGAGGGTGTTGGTGGACAAGAAGCTCAACATGAGCTGGCAATGTGCGCTCACAGCGCAGAAAGACAATTGCATCCTGGGCTGCATCAAAAGAAGCATGGCCAGCAGGTCAATGGAGGTGATTCCCTCTACTCTGCTCTCTTGAGAACCCACTGCATCCAGCTTTTGGGCCCCTGACATAAGAAGGACATGGACCTGTTGGAGAGAGTCCAGAGGAGAGCCATCAAGATGATCAGAGGGCTGAAGCACCTCTCCTATGAAGACAGGCTGAGAGAGTTGGGGTTGTTCAGCCTGGAGAAGAGGAGGGTCCAGGAGACCTTATAGCAGCCTGCCAGTACTTCAAGGGGGCCTGCAGGAAAGATAGGGAGGGACTCTTTATCAGGCAGTGTAGTGATAGGATGAAGGGTAACAGATTTAAGCTGAAAGAGGGTAGGTTTAGGTTAGATATTAGGAAGAAATTCTTTACTGTGAGGGTGGTGAGACACTGGAACAGGTTGCCCAGAGAAGTTGTGGATGCCCGATCTCTGGAAATGTTCAAGGCCAGGTTGCATGGGCTTTGAGCAACCTAGTCTAGTGGGAGGTGTCCCTGCCTGTGGCAGAGGGGTTGGAATTAGATGATCTTTAAGGTCCCTTCCAACCAAACCATTTTGTGTCTATGGTTCGATGATCTACATATAGTAAAAATACTTTCCTCAATGTTCTTGTAAGCTATTTTCCAACATCAACATGTGGGTGCAATACGAAACACCTGCAAAGACGAAAAACTGTGAATGTATTCTGCCATATGGTCACTTCAAGTAATCGAATGTAGAAGAGGCTACTTGTGTTTTGCGACATTCCTCCTAGTGTGGTACCAACTGGGAGGACAGAAGGCAAATATTTTTATTTCCTTGGAAATTTGTTGAAAACAATGAGAACTGAAAACTTGGTTTGTATACCTCCCTTACACAAAGTGTTTTTCTCTCTCTAGACAGTTACTCTGCTGTATGTAATGCTTGTCCTGCAGCAAAATTAATTGTATAAATCTGTGCTAGGTGGACACACTGATTTCAAAGGCACTCCTTGAATTCAGAAGTAAAGACCCAGACCAGTTATTTAAAGAACTGGAGCCTTCCCTACCACAGGTATAGCCTGTAACCACCGCTCAATTACTTACCTAATTCACCTACTATTGTCAAATGCCTCAGAAGCGGCAAAGTGCATTTAAGAGGCAAGAAATCATTTTCCCCACAAGGCCTGTGGGTGAAGAAAATGTGGCTGACTAAAGGAGCATGAGCAAACTGCATTATATACCATTGCTTTCAGCCAGAGATTAGTATTCTGCAGAGCACCTCAGTTAGGATAATCAGATGGCCTCCTCAAATACGAAAATTATATCCTTGATCACTACTTCTGCTCTTGCGCCGGCAGTGCTTTTTCATGCTGGCTGGAGAATCAGTCTTTCGGACATCGGCATAGGGATGAAGGGTTTGGATTCATCAGGAACTGGACAAACTTTATACAAATTCTGCACAGCAAAAATAGGATTTATGTAAAGCTGCTGGAATTAAAAACCATAAAGGTTACCGGAGAAGGGGATTGAATTAAAGACTATAGGAAAGTCAACAGGTGCAGAAGAAAATGTGGCTTGGGGGATGAATCATAGAGGGGTGAAATTATAAAAGCTTTATATCCTTGAGCAAAAGATAAGACTGAAGCTGGTAAAACTCATTTAGGACACAAGTTAAGCTCATTCTGCACCAAAAATACCATTTAAAGATAGCACAGAAAAACAAGCAACCAGATCAAATGCATACATGCTACTATTGAAATGCTAGAAGTTTTTAAATAAGATGAAGGAAGTAGGATATTTATTTTTAAGTGAGAGTATTCACCTAATAGGAGCACCAGAGACTCAATGGAAGGAAAGCAGTCGGTAGAAACCTGTAACACAAAACAAACTACATCATAGGCAAGAAAAAGAAGGATGTAGTTTATGTTAAAGAAAGCTTTGCATCAGATAGTTAACTGTACTGAATATTACACTCTATGGATTAAGATGCCAGGCCTACATAAGTATTAGAAATAAGTTGTCACTGCCAAATCAGGATGACAATGGTGTTAGTAAGGTGCCAAGAGAGATTTAAGAGACAGCAAAAAAACCAAATTAGTAATCAGAAACTTCAAGCACCCCCACATAGACTGGGTAAATGTCAGGTTGGGGTGTGATGCAGAGACTAAATGACACCACAAATGACTGATTCATGGAGGAGCTTTTGGTGAAAGCTGAAACACGGCAAGACACTCTTGACTTGGTTCTGAGCAACGTGCAAGTCACGGGTCAAAATACTGTGACAGAAGAACTGCTCCATAACCCTGATGTAATTGGGAAATCATCTTTTAAAACCAAGAAAAATCTAAAATGACATAAAAATAGCCTTCAATTTCAAAAAGTAAGCTGTATGAAAATGAGGCAGCTGGTTTCCAAGTTGGAGAAGAGATTGTTTCTAGTCATCATAATTGAACTATATATCAAAAATAACTGTTGAGTAACAAACAAACAAAACCCAGAATGTTTAAAATTTCAGTTAAACAATTTTATTAGAACTAAAAAGATGTACTTCAAAAATAAGAAGTCACATCTGAAGGTGAAGAAATAGCTAAGAAGATAAACATAGAAAAGCAAGCCAAAACCACATAAACAGTAATTTGCTAAAGACATAGGCACTTACTATAAGTTATCAAATGGTCTTAAGGAAAGCCTTGTAGAACAAGAAAGTATTTCCTGCCATGGAGTAATGACCAGGTGAAAGATAAGAAGCAAACAACAGAGCTCAGCAGCCAGTTTTCACAACAGCAGGAGTACACTTGCAGACCTGAATGGAGACCTGTGCAGGACTTCATTCTGGTCATCATCCTCATAAACAGCATAGACAGGGGATGCGCATTAAGGTGCTTATATTTGCTACAACATTTCCCAGGATAATAAAAACGAAAGATGCGAGTGTGAGGAAGTGCAGAAGAACAACGGCATTCTGAACACCCCAGTGATAAAACAGATAAAAGTCAATCTGATGCACAGTAATGTATATGGAGAAAAAACAATCCTAACTATGGACCAAGTGGTAGGTTCTGAGCTAATTATGACCACTATGAAAAAAAGGTTGCGATATTAATCAGCAGTTTTATGAAGAGATCAGTTCAATATTCTGTAAATTCAAAATAAGCAAACCGAATGCTAAGATGGCTTGGAAAAGCAATAAAAAAAAAGGAAAAATCATTGCACTGCATCATTTTACTCTACTTAATCTATTGAACACTGCGTACAGTTCTGGTCCCTGTACCTAACAGGGCAGAGCATAACAAGGTACCAGGAACTGCAGCAAGGGGAATGAACGGCACAGAACATCTCCCATATGAAGACAGACTAAACACACAAGGACTTTTCTAACCAGGAAAGAAGCAACTAAGAGCTATATTGCAGATATGTCTATTAACTTTATGGAGTAGGCCAACAAGTACTCATAGCTCCTCACTTTGAAGAAACAGAGATCAGAAAAAGAAATTACCAGATGTTGGCCTCAAAACAAATGAAAGGATACTCTATTTTCATGCATATGTGTAAAGATGTGCATGTTTAAACTGGGCAGTTCTTACCCACTGCCTGACACCAAAAATATGCAGGGGTCCGTGCTGTTTGATGCTGGAAGAACATCAAAGAAATACCACAATTTAGTCTCATCCTACTTTTATACTCTTCTTGAGGCTTCACCATTGCCCACAGCTGAAAACAGTATACCAGGAAAGATGGACTTCTGGTCTAACTTCACAACACTGTTCTCAACTCTTTATTTTCTTGGAGTGAGCTATTAAGTCATTTAGGACTTCACTGTATTGTTCATGAGCTGATGAGCTTGTCCTGTGGTGTTAATAAGGACTGCTGTCGGGACTGACAACTAATCGTTCCAGGGAGAAAGAAGTAGAAGTTATGACCTGGAACACTTACACAATTCATTTTTGATTCAACTGCACATGAAGATAATTTTGTACATGAGATTTTTGCAAATAGCATAAATATGCCAATGTAGAATATTTAAGTGCCTGTCAAAGTTCAGAATTTATTATAGAGGCGCTTCTTTAATGATGTTGAGTGATAGTTATGTTCACTTTAATTTGTCTAACATCTGCTCCTGGCAAATGTAAGCAGATGCGTCTAATTATTACCTTTCGATACTTGTATATGCATAGCATGAATAAGAATATGAAAAAGTTAGATTTTTGTAAAGTAGAGGTAAAATTCCTTTGAAGCAAACGACAGAGCAATGAATCAGATAGATAGCTAAAATATCTATTTTATAGTTGGGAAGTTAGCAAATAAACACAGGAGATACATTATTCCAATTGAAAACCTTGTTTGAAGATGATAGATATATTTAGTCTATGTGAAATTTAAATTAGTTTGGCGCTCGAAGTCAGAACTGTGTTCTTTCCTATTTATGTTGATTGATAGGGGTAATATTCTTGACCTTATTTTCCAACTGCAACACCATTCACATTTTATTTCAGTGTTTTTTACATGCTGAAAGATTTTTAAATTAGTTAAAACATCAATTAAAGCGGTGCATTTACCCTTTTTAACACAACACAACAATTACATACATTTCTGGTCAATGTCAGGAGACAGAAGTTTAACTATAAATCCTCCGCAGAAGGATTCTCCACTCAGTTATGTCTGTCTCATCAAATTGGCACCTCGAATCCCATAGCCCCTCGTGCAGCCTCTCCACCGCTCTCACCTACATCTCTAGCCCTAGAGTTTGGGTCAGTTGTTGACAGCACAGCTCTTGGACTTGCTGCTGTGCCCAGGGACAAATTGCTACCACTCAGCTGGTTGCCACCATGCAAGCCTGCAGGCAGGCAACGCCGCTCGGCTGACACGCAGGATCTTTCTGCGGTGCAAGGGAGTAGCTGTTGGCTTTACTTCCATAAAAATGAAAAAAAACTAAACCAAACTGTGTTCAGTTTTAGGCCACTTACTACAAGAAAGGCATTGAGGTACTGGAGTGGGTCCAGAGAAGGGCAACAAAGCTAGTGAAGGGTCTAGAGCATGAGTCCTATGAGTAGCAGCTGAGGGAGCTGGGGCCGTTTAGCCTGGGGAAAAGGAGGCTGAGGGGAGACCTTATCGCTCTCTAAAACTACCTGAAAGGAGGCTGTAGCCAGGTGGGGGTCGGTCTCTTCTCCCAAGTAACAGGCAGTAGGAGAAGAGGAAAAGCCCTTAAGTTACACCAGGGGAGGTTTAGGATGGATATTAGGAAAAAATTCTTGACTGGAAGGGTTGTTAAGCATTGGAACAGACTGCCCAGGGAAGTGGTTGAGTCACCATCTCTGGAGGTATTTAAAAGATGTGAGGATGTAGTGTTGAGGGACACGGTTTAGTGGTAACTTGCCAGTTAACAGTTGGACTTGATAATCTGAAAGGTCTCTTCCAACCAAAACTATTCTATGAATCTATTTCTGACAGGTTGCTGTCTTCCCTGTCCCTGGCGTGGCTGCTGCTCTACATGGCAGCATGCTGGAGTCTCTGGACTCTTCGGGGTTACAAAACGTATTGCACAAAGAGGGTGTGACAGGTTTCTAGGGCAATTTGATCAGGAAAAAAAAAAACCTTGACAACTGTTGCAAGAACAACATAATCTCAAGCAAATCAAGAAGTCATACCATTTGCACCAAGTGCAAAGTTGGTTAGGTTATCACCTCTCATACACCGAACACAGATCATGCCAGTAAAGAAGGAAACATTCGACTTTAAATATCTGACTATTTAATCCACAGATAAATTCTTTCAGCAGTTTAAATTTTAAGGACAATTGTTTCACTGTTAAATGATCTGATTTTATTCACAGTATGTAGACCAAACGGCTCCGCTCATAACCAAATATCAAATTTTTTACATGGTAAAAAACCAACCTGCAAATAGTTCAAATTCTGATAGATAAGAAAGATGTTTCTAAAACCGTACTGCATGCCAATATGTATCGCTGGACAAGCTAAAAATAATTATTCGTCCACCTTAGTGTGGTAGAGTGAATTTTGATTCTGTTCCTATCTATGCAAACAGATACTTTTTCTACACAACTAGCTAGTTTCTGTCATGACTATAATAAGTTTATATCTTCTTTCTAATTAGAATTGCAATTATCAGCTACTAGCAGAAACAGAATTACCAAATCATTAATTACATAAAACAACAACAAAATGTAGACCGCATCTCAAAATCAGAAACGAAATGTATGTACACTCTGTACTTCACTATATAACCTAGTTTTACTTTATCTTTTTCACGTTTGCCCAGGTTCATCTCACGAAGAATTCACTCCTACACGGCCAGCTTTTCTCCATGGTCCCAAATCCAGCAGCTCACCTTCAGAGTAGAAGCTGCTGAATGCTGAGCACATTAAAACATCTGATGCTATACTGGGAAAAAAAGCTCTTAGAAATGTCATGGTAATGATGAAAATGGATGCATTCGAAAAACCTGGTTGATTGGTTATCTTTTAAAACTACCTGTAACAAATGCATTTACACTAATTAAAAAATTGACTTTCTTTGAATTCAGACCCTGTTCCCAAGTGGATGATTTATGTTATGCTTAGAAAAGGCCTTTGCTAGAATTATTGATGTATGTGTTGTTATTAGAATAACAGGACATGGTAGAAATATTCCAAATGGATTCAAAAAGTGGGTCCCTGGCAATATAATAACTAAATACAAATATAAAGGATTTATCTTTCCTACCAGATATACAGATCATACACACATTTGTATGTGCAGGCATGCAGGCTTTAAATCCTGGTTCCATGCTACTGTACATGAAAGAAAAGTCCAGTGTTTTCATGTCACACTAACTCGTATTTCCAGTAATACAGCTACCCCATCCGGGCTTTAAAAAGCTACTGGTTTTATGTTAACGCTACTGGTTAATGTTACCATTTCAAAAAAGTAATTTGCTGATCATTCACAAACCATCTGAAATATACAAAGAGTCACTGCTTGCAGTTATTTTTTCAAAACCTTTACCTGACGCTATGAATTCTAGAAGGCTAATTTAATTAAAAATTATTTTAAAAATATCATTTAGGCAATATTGCTTTCTCGGAGTACCAGAATTTATTTTACATACTTTGTGTTTTCAGAATTGGCTGACCTTCCTTTGCAGGAATATTCTTGAAATGACTACGAAATGTAATGTCATTTGGGTGTTTTCAGTAACGACAAATACAAATTATATTGAAGCCTGTAGGAAATTAGCTCCTGCCTTTTATAAGGCTAGAATTTCATCGATTGTCACAGGTTCAGCCAAAGAGGATATGAAGCGGTTTGAAACTGGGGAACACAGAAGTGGAAAGCCATGCACCAAGGGACTAAGAACGGCAGCAAAGTCAGCTGCTCAGTAGGTAGAAAGTGTGGAAGATGAAGCTGGGTATTTCGGGTGGTTGCAAGAGTACTATGAGTTGTCAGTGAAATGCACATGTGAAAGATGCTATTGTGACCCCAGCACGCACCGCGCGATGGAAATAGCGGTGTCACTGCACAAGGCATCAGTTGCGATTTCACCTAAAGCAAGGTGTCAAGTTCTGGACACCTTTCCTGAAAAACTTAAACTGGGAAAGATGTAGAGAAGGGCTAATAAAAGGCCAGGGGAAGAGAGAACCTGTCTTCTGAATAAAAAACTGGCTTGTTTACCTCACTGACATGGAAAATGGAGTGCATTATGATTCTCTATCCACTGATTTCTTTCAAACTGAGTAACAGGAGGTGGAGGGAACGTGTGCACCTGCGTCTTAGCACAACACACAGTCAGGACGCACCTGGAGTGCTTACCTTGATCCTAGGGAAGGAAACACACCATGTTCCGATGCAATCTAAGACAGTTCACAATTGATTGCCCCAATAGCCACCCAGCCACAGTTCATCATTTGGCATTAACCTTTCACAGAAAGGTCTAAAATAAACTCCAATTTATATAAAGAAGCAGGCAATAGGTCTTTTTTCTTTCAAAGGTGCCTAGGTGCTGTTAGGATGTAGGCTCCTAAATTACTTATGATCTTAAACTCCTTACCAAAGATCTCATCAAATAAATTGTTCAAATTTTAATGGGAATTAATCAGAATAAATTAATCAGAATTTTTCTAATTTATTAGAAAAAACATATCAACTATATTTAGATGTTTAGTTGCCTACTTAATGTTGATCTGATTTGTTGGTCTCTGTCATTGATTGTCACTAATGAAAGATTCAAAATGTTTATTTTGGATGATTTATAGTGTTATGAACAGCAAACAGAAAGAGAAACTAAACCTGAAGTTGCGGGACCTGTCCAAGCACATTCGGGGCGAAAGCCACAAAACTATTTACATGTCTCAATGCTACTCGAGTGCATACTTCACATTGCACACACACATCAGCGTGCATTTGGAAACCTAAACATGGACCTCAAGAGCGTGTCAAACCATACGCGTGGGGTGTAATGATACTGGACATACAGCGACAAACTGCACCTCTGCAGCATGTGGAGATGCCTGATGCCACCTGCTGATGGGCTGCCTCACCAAAAAGTGATGTAAAGGCCCAGGAGTATGGGAACGGGGGGCAAGAGCACGCTTTGAGGCTGTAGTTTGCGTTGTCACGAGTCGGTAAATAGGAGTTGGAGACCTCTGTGCATTTGTGAGTTTCCCAGGAGCGGACTGATGCCCCAGTATCAGGATCCAAGTGCGACTGATGCAGAGGGAAGATTGCTCATGAAGGCTGACGAAGAAAGAAGACACAGAGGTAAAGCTCTGCTTTGGCACCCCAACGCTTGACAAAACCAGGGTGTAAGTTACAGCCCAGGTATAAGCAGTTGCTGCTTTCAGACTGTTTCTACATCACCACATTAGCATTATCACAGTTTCGTTTTAAATATGCTTATTCTTGCATTTGAGGATTATGTTCAATTTCGACTGAAAGGAAGCATTACAAGTAGAAGATATTGATGAAAACCTGCAACAACGGTGATAGCATGCAGTTTACATGTAACTACAGTTACTGTTGTACTTAGGATGAGAGCATATTCATAGGTTTAATGCAGCAGACCTATGGCATGTCCATGCCTGGATAAATGTTCTCTAGAACAGAGTCATAGCAGAAGAGATGCACATTTTAAAATACTTCTGTTGTGTGATTCGGATTCTGGACTGAGCTCAGACAGACAATTTACAAATAATAGGCCAGACTCAGCTAATGTGACGCTATTAGAACTCTACAGGTTCTGATGGGGTCGTACTCCTCTAAAGAAGATGTACATTTCTCCCAGTAAACAGTAAAATAATGATTCCTGTAGAATGCTATGATACAAGACTAAATACAACCCAGAATTAAACATGTATGCTTCCCTCCTTTCAGGGCACACACCGCTCTTTCTGTAGGTTTCCGCCAGCTAGATAGTTCTTTCTCCTTTTATAAACTGAGTTTGTGCTCAGGCAAATTCTTCATTTATTGATTTTTTTTAGTATTCTACCTACAGTCATCCATTATATGGCCTATGCCACTGGAGCTTTATCCTCTTTGCCATATTTTTGTTTCTGAGTATATCTGATTTGGTCTGTTCTTTTAAATGCATTCCTCCTTCCACAGAAATCATATTTCTTCCTCTAAATGTACTCTCCCATACTTGTTTCTGCCACTGTGCACTTTTTAGATTACACTTGTTGTTACAATACTATCAGACCAGAGCAATAGATTCCTCCTTATTTCTCTGCTGTGGATTTAGTCTGAATTCACACAGATGTAACAGTGCAGAAACTGAAATAGAACATTTTAAGGTGTGGGAATCAATCTGTTTCCACAAGCCAGCGCTTGTATTTATGGCAACGTGTTTTAATAAGTATTTCTCTTCCTTATAAAAGTGCTGTGAGTAACAAGCAGTCATGCAGTTCTGCAGGGCTGGCCTTGGGAACTTTGCTGGTTGCTGTGTGTTGGGTATCACCCTACTTCTGCGCATCAACTGTTAGATGCAACCAGTTTAAACCTCATTAATCTAAATGTCTCCAAACCCCATAGGTAGTAAAAGTAGCTCCCTGCCTAGGAAAAAATACAGATTATTGAAGCCACCTAAGAACTAATGATTTTATCAATAAACTCAGGGGTTTACATGTGATCTGAGCCACCCGGGCCCAGATTTACCAGGCCCATAAATTCACCAGGCAGAAGGAAGAGGAAAGCTGGAAGACTCACAAAGTTCAGCCAAAAGCATTCTGCATTTTATTCTAAGATGATGTGCAGGTAAAAAAAGGCAACTTTGGCTACTGATCCCTCTCTCTCTGGCAGTTTCCACAGGCTGATATTGCTGTGTGTTTTACTGTTGTGTTACAGAATGAGAAGTATTCACAGGACAGACAGTTCGTTCAGGTCTAACTACCTGGATAGTTAGACATACGGCATTAAGGGAATTGCACTTAGTCATTTGGAGACTTTTGTTCGAATTATGTAGATTTCAAATCAGTTCCTCAAAAGGACCTCATGACAACTGTTGAAAGTAATTAAAATATTCATTAGCGAGGAGTGAATCACAATAGATTGCAACCAAACTAATCTGATGCAGTCATTGTTTTTCCTTATTTGTTTCCCTCATAAACAACACACATCACAACTTTCCCAGGATGCCCAAACTTCCTTCAGATGGATTAGCCAAACTATTTCTAAGCAATTTTTAAAACTCCCTTCTAAAAATAATTTTTAGAAATTTCTATTCTGAATATTGCATCTTTATTGAACATTTTATTCTTTTACTCTTCATATGCGGAAAAAAAAAAGTCAATACCCTTTACTCAAAACATACTCTTTAAACACAATACTTAAAAAAATATTCTGGAGTGTATACACTTTCCCTTCACTGATCATTTTACCTGTGAAGTTGTTACCCAGAAATTTTAATCACAAAATCCTCAGTGATCTTGGTCCAGCAATATTGTTCTTATTCTTTAAGTTTTTTTTTAACTACTAAGGAACTTCCGAAGTTCTTTGCTGTTTTCTGTCTCAGAAGCAAAATGGAGCGATCTTAAAACGATATAACTTCAGCCCTAACCTTTGTTTAAACATGCAGTGCCGTTGTTACTAGAGCCTCCAACCATAACGATGAAACCCCATTCATTTTGTGTATCTGTCACTCCACAAGAAGAAAGATCTGCCCAGAAAACACCACCACTGAGCTTTACCTTTTTGTACATGTATGACTTAGTCATAGCAGTTTAGCTATAGCATAGACATAATCCCTGCGGCAGAGACGGAAACAATTTGGAAATACAAATGCTCTGTTGCAATGAAGTCAGAGTGGCTTGAGGGGTTGTGCTCTCCCTCGTTTGGCAGTAAGAGAAGCAAATATTTTGATTATCTATTACCATCACACGTTACGGTGTCACTGGCTGATACATTTCAATCCAGTATAAATAAAAGGAACACAGAATGACACCCCTGTGCAACAGAGATTGACACTAAAAATATTTATCTGTCAAATGCCTTTACTGAAGCCAGAGGGGAAACAAACCCAAACCCTAATGCTCTCTGCTCAATAAGCCTGGCAAGTACTTCAGTCCAAAGGAGATATCACATTTGTGCAGGTATGGTTTTACCAGGAACCCAGACTTCGAACAAATAATGGAAATACCCAAAATACTATGAGGTCGGCACCTTACACGTGATTCAGCTCAGCAAGAAAAGGTATGTATCATACCAGTGTCTGAGGACAGTTTGAAAATGCAGATGCTGGAGATTTAGTTTCATTATAAAGAGATATATGAAAGGAAGAAAGGACCAGAGTAAAAATGCACCATCCATGAGGAGGAGGCTGCATGTGCAGCCCCAGGAGAAAGCCAAAACCCACAGGAGTTTTTCTGGGGCTAGAGTGTTTATAGCAACGGCCAACTTATTTCTGAACACAAGAGGGATGCCTCTTTATGCACAGAGTGACCAGGAAAACACGACTTTTCATATACTTTGTTTGTTTCCTTTGTAAACAAACACCAGGATTGGACCAAATAATATCAAACTCATTCATTTCCCTTTCTCACCAAAAATGTAACAACACCCTTTATGTTATCAAACTGCACAAATCTCAGCACAGTAGTATCCACACATGCTGTTACAGTTTTAACGATTAATTAATTAATATTCACAAAACCAATTTCCTTATTTAGTACTTACAAAATTGATTCTGCCTGGAATACACATTATGAAGCAACAGGTGAACGGAAAAGCTGAAAAGAAACATGCTCCAGAGCTGTTTATATATTAATGTATTTTAATACGCCTGAAATATTTTTTTAGTGAAACCTTTATTTTTCACTTCAATTTTTGAGATTTAAGCCACCGTTGATGCAGAAGTAATTGACACCCTGTGGATGCAGAACAAAGAAAGACAATGTTACTTTATACTTCCAGTATAAAAATAAGGGTAAACAAATGAGTTCCCAATTGCCTGTGTATAGAACTCAAGGGCTGAATCAGCTCATTCCTAGAGCTGCGCTACCCTTCCAGTGTTTCCAATTCAGGAAAACATCAGCCCATAACTAACCAGAGTGTGTGGTTAAAATCCAAGATTTGCTCATTTCTTGCTCATACAAGATTTTATTATGATCTTTAGAAACGAAATGAATTTAAAGAAGTTGCCTGCTTAGAAATAGCAAGCTGCTTCAGCTTAATGCATTTGCTGGGGGTAGCAGGTGAAAACACCTCTTTCTTTCAGACTCAGTAACTGCCATTTCAGGCTGCAAAAAATAGAAAGCAGTAAAATGTCAGCTGACACAGTGAATATCTGTATAAAAGCAATGACACAACTTGGCTAAAGTTAGGGAGATGTATGTGATAGCTGAGGGCAGTAGAGCTGTCAAGCCTGCTGTGCAGATTTTATTGTATTTCTCGTGAAAAAAACAGTAATGCGGTTTATATCGTGCACTACAGATACAATATTTCTGCATTTTTTAGTGCTCACCTTCCTATCAGCACTTTTACTTTGTCACTCGTATATTAGTAGCTGCAGAATAAAGGTATGCAACAGGGTGTAATGGCTTGGTTAACTGGTATCTGCTTGTCCGCTTGTTCAATTAAATCAGCTCATTGAAAATACTAAAGCAAGCTTGATTAAAAAGTAACCTCATTTAGATTAAAAAAAAAATAAAATTTACATGAATCAAACTAGAGAGTCTGCCAAATTTCCATGATGTCAGTTTTAGTGAAGAAGCAACCCAAAACTCCATGGGCAGCCACTCTGATGCTTCGGAGGATATTTGACGTACACAAGTGCACATCATTTGCATCCCCATAAACATGAGATAAACACATTTCTTTCTTGCATCTGTCCTCTTTCTGTAGCTTTGGACTATTATGTGATCTCTGTCTACCAATATAATCTGGCTGGCACTAACTCAAAGAGTATGTTCCTGCCAAATAGTTTTCCCTATGACAAAAATGCTTCATATTTTCCCTTCTGTACTCCCACACATATTTACATCCATCTTCGATAGCCTGTGGACTGTTGGGCCTCAGAAAACACTCAGAAAGTTTGTAGAAAAGAAACTGTTTTAGCTGAAGAAAAACAATTTCAGAACATTTTTGTCTTAGAAAACACTTCAGTATTCCCATTGTCCTCAGCAGCGGGTTTGCGGATGTTGCCCTCATTGGCAGTACGTAAAGCCCAGGAGCTCACCAAAAAGAGGACAAGGATAAAAAGAGTACTCAAATGTCAAATAACTTTTCTAAGCTGGTGTCACCAGTAAACACCATGGTGAAACCAGGACACGTTTCCCCGGTACCCCATGCTGATCTGATAGTAGACATGAATAGTGAGACTACTGGTAAACGATGTAAATCACTTACTACTGATGCCAGTACAAGCTCTCCCTTTGCCTTTCATAAACCAAATGACATCATATATAAAAAGGAAAGAAAACCAGTGGCAATGATTACTAGCAGTTTTACTTCCTTTTTGACTTTTAATGAAGAGACAGCACAACAAATTACAGATGATAATAAAAATTCTATCCAACAGACACTGTTTACTTATAGTCTGTAAAAATTGAACACAACTTCATCTAGATCTATAATCATTGTATTGTTGCTCTGACGTTTGTGTGTACACACGACTTGAAAGAATATATACATTAAAACAAGATAGCTTTTTTCCTGAAATCTATAAAGTAGTGACAGAAGCCTACTTGTTCTGAAATACAAATATTACAAATATGAGAAAGCCTGTTCAAATCTAGGAATGTAAATATTGATTATGAGAGAAACTAACTTAGAATGTGTACAAGTATTTTTTTTCTCGCGTGAAAAAAAATAAATAGTACTTATTTTACAAGGATTTCTTAGAATTTTTCTTCAGTGGCTCTTTACAAAATAATTCTAGTCCACAATATAGTGTCTTTCGGTGTGTTACTTGTAGCTCATTTAGTGCTCAAGGTTTTGTTTTTTCAGAGCTCTCAGAATCTGGCACCCAAACACCAGCTTGTAACCCCGCAATACAAGTAACCCATCTCACATCTTTGAAGAAAAAGAACATTTTCACTCTACTGGATACTTGACACACAATGACTCATGAACTGAACGCTTGGCAAACAGATTAAAACACCATTTTCTAAACCTTCTAGTAGCTTGCCGACTACTTAATAATAATTCAAATTTTCCCACTCCAAACCATGGCTTCTTTTTAATTTACACTTGCCGTTCTCCTCTCCCTTCTCCTTCTCTTCCCTTTCCCTAACCTTCCTCTTTCCTTACTCTTCCTCTCCCCTTCCCTCTTTATTCATTTCTTATCAAAAATAACAAAGGACATCATTTCTGCCATTACGCAGTGAAGGTAATGAAGAGACGCTCAAGTGGATGTTGGATGACAACAGGAATGGTACCCCATGAGAAGCTTGCCCAGAATACTCTGCTGTAGTTTAGTGCCAGTGTTTTGCATTCTTAATTCTCCAGCCCTGGACTCCTCCTGAGCACAGACCCGTGATCATTTCTGAGCAGAAAGATGTGACCACATATTTCAGTTACAGCTTCCATATTCTGAACACTTGTGATCATTGAAAAACTCCTTCACAGCCAGTAATACCAAATATTGCTGGACATTAAAGAGGCAGAAACATCCAAGGAAAGAAATACTACACGCTACAATAAACATCTGAAATGAAGCCAATCTTCTATTTTGTTGTTGTACGGAGAGTGACTGTAAATACAGGCTATATGATGACCATGCTTTCTTTTTCATGAATGACAGGAAAAAGAAAAAGAAAACATCTATTACTTCTTCAGAGAGCATAAGTGTTTAGGCCCAGGCTCATCCCACTGACTTTTAAGCACCTACATGAGTGAGGCACGTAATTGCCCCGGGCCAGTGGAGAAGGCAACCTATTCTAGAGGGCCATTTAGGTCTTAGGCAAGCTGAAGCATCGGGAGGCGCGCTTCTCTTTCCATTGAGTGCATATGCAACCTAGGACAAATTTAGGCTCGTAATTTAGGCTCATAATTTAGGCACCTCTTATGAACTCCAATTCTGTTTTCACAGGCAAGTTACTCAGCTTGGTCTAATCAGAGTTGAAACAAGGCCACCTCTGAACTAAACGTATCAGAATCTGAATCAAATGCCTATTGCAAGTGCAGTTTTAGTCTTTTTTCACCACATAATTGCAAGCAACTCTTGTCCGTTTCAGCCCCTCATTATATTTCTAGAGCTGAAGAGTTGATGTTTGTTTATAATAGATTTAGGAAAAGATTTAGATTTCAATTTCCTGCTGCCTCCAAATGTTCTGTAAATAGGAAGGATCATCCATTGTCTACTTACTACTCAAGATAGTAAACAGATAACTAACCTCTTCTAGTACACCATATGCCTCTATAAAAATTTCACAACACATTTGCTTGTAGAAATAAAGCAAGAAATAACACACCTCCTTCAGCTAGAGCTGGCAGTCACACTTGCCAGACAGACTCACAGACTACTGGACAAGCATTGGTGTGTTGTGGTCATCTTACAAACACACTCTAAGGTGGTAGATAAAATTTTTGTACACACAATTGTTAGCTTAATTTTGTTAGACTATCAAAAGCTGTAATTTCATATTTATTAGAAACCTGTTTTTATTTACTGTGAGGAAACAGAGGGTAAGTGAACAAACAGTAATAAAATAATTAACATTATAGAAAAAAATTTAGACTTGCAATTAGACCCTAAGCCCAAACTAAGTTTCTTTTTATTTCCAGAGAGAAATTAGCCCTTTGTCTGAAGCACTTAATAATCAACAATGTCAAGCAAGTATTTGCACACTAGAGGCATAACGTGGGGAAAAAACCCTGCCTGACAGGAAATTCATTACAACGGGTGTAAATATGTAGAGGTGAACAGATCTCTAACACTAAAATTCATTCTCCTGGAGTCTAGTGTGTTTCTGCACTCTGGCAGCTCTGGCAGATCTCAGCGTATCCAGTCCTGTTACAGTAGTGCCTCCGGCTGGCCTGGAAGCTGATTCACGTGTCCCTTTGGTACCTGCGGGCAGGGTTCAGTTACCAAGACACACAAACCTGCTCCTCTTCGGTATCTAAGATTTCTGCACAAGACTGCAGATAGGACGCATGACCCACTCCCCTCCCAGGACTCTACCCGGACACCAGATGGAACACCTGTAGCACTTAAAGGGACAGTAGATAACTGTAACTGAGCAAAGGACTCCAACCCTCTCTACTACAAAATTAATACAGATTAATTAAAAAAAAAAAAAAAAAAAAGAGAGAGAGATGAGCAAAAGTTGTGGAGGCATTAGACTGAAATAGCTGACTGAGTCACAAGTAGCAGGCAAAAGCATAGGCCACAAATTCTGATGTCAAACAAATTTCATGCCTCCTGTGTAACTTCTCCCACTTTCTGTTCCATTTTGCTAACTTAGTCATAGAAGAAGCCCCTGCTGTTTCTCTATCAAGGTTTCATTTTTTCTTTGTAAATGAGTCAAAAGAGAAATGAGATAAAAGATGACAAGAAATACTTAACTGATTCAACTCCTTTTCAGTCCATTTCTGTGATGTTCATTGCCAACTTTTTCACCCAGACATCCTCAAAATAAGTTACCAGAATCAGAGTTTCAACTCCCAAAGCTGTAAACACCTCCAGATAAACAATGCTTGACAATGCAAACAACACTTGGCAATATATACACTTATAGGGTAAACACTCACTGTCCTGAATGGCTTACTGACAGAGTCTTCCAAGAGGGTGGGATTTTATATTGAATAGGTAGACATATAAGGTCCTAAAATCTCTATATTTACAGCTAGAAATAGTAACTTGAAGAGGAACGATCCTTGCCGGTGCAGAATTTGTCTTTTACAACTACATGCCTGGGATCTCCGCTTGTGCAACTGTGGTCTTCTGGTTCAAGCACTCCAGCTTTTTCCGAGTATGAAGAGAAATCAAAATATAACTTAATTATACCAATATTACAGTTGTTACATATTTTATGACCTAAAGCAGACAAAAGGTATAATTTTAAGTATTCAAGCATATGCATTTCTGGAGAATACAGGAGTGTTTATATCCTATTCATCTTTTGTGTACAGAAGTAATTTTTGAAAACTCAAAAAGCAGAGTCGACAAGAACAGCAGGAAAAGGTTCAGTCACTCTCATTCATTCTACATTGAATTAATTAGCAAATTAATACCAGAAATGTATCTGTCAGACATCACTCATTTTACAGAGTCATTAAAATTTGATGTAAGAAATATTGGATGGATAGCAGAAGAGCTGTATGATACACGCTTTTAAACAGAAGGGCAAAATTACTCTATGCAAATTGTTGTCCAACTAAGGCACTTTTACATATGATTAATTTTTTCACAATAACTATTGAAGAGCTGTTGAATGAACTTTTGGGATTTGAAAAAGGCAATATGATTTATTTCTGGGACAAAGTATGATCAATACTATATCAAGGGTGTGCATCCTCATTAAGAAATCTAGTGAGGAGACATAAAAAGAAGCCCATCTTATGGGAGTGACCTTTAGAAACTGGCAAAAGACATTCCAGCCATTCCTGAGTACGTCAGCTGGGGCAATTTGCTCAGGATAAATGTACTGGAAGGATATGTCTGTGTTACAGAAGACAGGCATGAAAGCAGCCCTCCATAGGCAAAGCTGCAGTACAGACCTTGCAAAAGATTCTGGGTTGCACCGAGTTCAGAATTCAGTTGACTTCTGTTGGTGGCTGCCAAAAGATTGACAGAGAGAGGGAGAGGGATGGAGAGAAGGAACTTCAGTAAGATTTAGGCCATCATAGCCAAGGAAATCAGAAGCTCCACATAGAGCATTCCAGTGGGAGAGCATAGAAAACTCTGAGTAATCCCTCTGCTCTGGATGTAGGCTGATCTTGGTGACAAGCTGAAAGTAATTGTGCCTGATCTGGTGCTGTCTCACACTACAGCCACAGTATAGCCCCTGTTGTACAACACTACGTATGCTTGATACAGGTAAGGGGAGCTTTCACAGAATCACAACATGGTAAGGGTTGGAAGGGACCTCTGGAGATCATCTAGTCCAACCCCCCTGCCAGAGCAGGGTCACCTACAGCAGGTTGCACAGGAACACGTCCAGGCGGGTTTTGAATATCTCCAGAGACGGAGACTCCACCACCTCTCTGGCCAGCCTGTGCCAGTGCTCTGCCACCCTCAAAGTAAAGAAGTTCCTCCTCATGTTTAGGTGGAACTTCCTATGCTCAAGTTTGTGCCTGTTACCTCTTGTCCTGTCACTGGGCACCACTGAAAAGAGTCTGGCCCCATCCTCCTGACACCCACCCTTTAAGTATTTATAAGTGTTGATAAGGTCCCCCCTAAGCCGTCTTTTTTCCAGACTGAAGAGACCCAAATCCCTCAGCCTTTCCTCATAAGAGAGGTGTTCCAGTCCCCTCATCATCTTGGTAGCTCTCTGCTGCACCCTCTCCAGCAGTTCCCTGTCCTTCTTGAACCGGGGAGCCCAGAACGGGACACAGTTTCACTGTGTTCACCAATTTGAACAGTTGCACTGGTTCTCTGGAGAGAAGGGCTTAAAGCAAGTTGCTCAGTCTGAAAACAAACTGTGAATGAGTATGTACGTCAGAGTACAGGGCAGTTCTGGAAAAGCCCCCAAGGACAAGTCACACATCGCCCTGATGTGTGCTTCTGCCCCCTTGCACAGGGTTCCCAGGCTGCCCACGGTGCACAGAGCAGGCTGGCAGACAACCACCAGTCTGGAACATTGCTGTAAAACATGCAGATGCATGGGTTGCATCAGAGCACCTATGGACAGGAACAGCACCTGGCAGGACTGAATCTGAATTTGTTTTCAAACACACAAGGAAAACTAAGACTAGCCTAAATACCAGCAGATGACATTAAGAGTAAGGATGCAATTTTACCTCCTTGGGAAAGCAGGTTAACATCAGAAGGCTTGCTGTACCGATGCCAGATGGGGTTTTTCAAGCATCTGTAGATCAAACTGAAGGCTTCAGGCAAACCAGAGACAAAGACATGGCAGTGTTCATCACCCACTCATAAACAGTACCAGGGAAAACCAAACCAAACAAGCAGATGCAAACAAACCTGGAGGCAGGACTTCCTATGTTTTAGGCATTAACTGTGAAGTGTATTGCTGTAATTTCTTTGTGGTCAGCTGCCCCAGCAGGGACATAAGGCAGAATTAATACAGCTAAGCAACTTTGATAGAAGAGTGCAGAGTATAAGAGTAGAAACAATCTGCTTTTAAGTAAAAACATAAATTTGTTTACACAGGCATGATTTATAGACATGATCAGAAAACTCTTTGTAAAATTCTGAGGCAACATTTTTCTGCTCAGATTAGCCACGCCAAATGGGTGACAGATTTTCCCTTTCTCCCTACTTCCTTTTTCTTCAAAACTCAGAAGTTAACAGTACCTCTAAATTCAGCAAAATGTAAGAAAATGTAGTTCACGTGCAAAAAAGACAACAGAATTGTTTTTATTAACAATTCAGCAAGGGAACCAAGAAATACCAGCGTTTTGGAAATGCCAAGATGGTACTTCAGAGCCCCACTTTTCCTTTTTCTACCTATAAGGTAGTTATTTCAGGCTCAAGAATCATCACTACGTATCACCTCCAAGTGAAGAGAACCGTGAGGCTCGTCAGCAAGTGCTCCGCTGCAGACAGAGCTCTGCTGCTCCTCCTGTGCTCCACGAACCAGTTGCCTGGGAAGGATGGAACTGAACTTCCATCCAAATCCTCCTCCCCACTCAAACTTGGGTAGGAAAGCAACAGCCACACAGGTCTTGCTCTGCCTCGTTCTCTGTTCTGGTGCCAACATGTATGCGAGGCTGCCCATGCTAGCATCTACACCAACAAGTTACATCTCTTGAATCTCCAACCAGGATTAATCAAATCAATTATAAACTGATCAACAGAAAGGATGCTAATGAGGCAATAATTAATATCACCAGCCATTTCAAACATTTTAAATACAATCAAAGCAACAGAAGCGGAAAGGTAAACGTTGAACTACTCCCAGTACAAGAAAGAAGCAAAGCAAAAAAGGGAGGTGTTACTTTTTTTTATCCAGTAGGACATCTAACAAGCATGATAGCTGGCTTTAGTTGTAGAGATATGAATTCAGATCTCTCAGACAAGTGTCCTTGACAGGGGTATTCTGAAGGGTATTTTGAAATGCCTTTAAGCTACTCCTGTCTTTAAGGCTTCTTGTTCTTCCACTGGGTTTAAAATACTCAATACTCAGGGAGCCATTAGGAAGCAAACATGAAGTTAACTCAGTCACCAGATGGCTAGGACATTCACCTAGACACTGAGCTCCTCTTCCTGCTCCAGTGAACACAGAAGCGTTGTATACCAAGTACAACTTGGTATCAAATAGGAGAGACTTGCAGGACCCCACATGCAAGTAAACCATGCTCATGGTTGTATCTTCCAAATGGTAAATGGGTCAAAACTCATTACAACAACAAAAGGAACTGATCCTCAGATGTCCATGCCTAAGGGTGCCACTGAAGGCCTATAAAGTAAAATGAAAACTCTTCTATTTAATTATTCTGACTTAAATAGTCTTCTTTTTTTTTTTTTCCTTTGGAAACTAATGAGTGGCTTCTGAATCAATCTCACTTTTTACACACCTACACACAAAAGAAAACTCTAATTTCGATACGCTTAGCGGAGGAAAAAATCACCACTCCAAAAGAAACGTACAGAAACCAAACAGAAAATTGGAAAGAAAACTAATCCAATGAATCCAGTTTACAAGTCAAAGGATATATTGGGAAAGATCATGATCTTCAATGGCCTTTCTTCCAAATCCCATAAAGAGTAATGTTCCACATCTATTGGAAAACAATGACTCTGAAGAAGATAAATGGCTGAAATAGGCTCACTGTGGTATCTTCCTCTTTAACTGGAAGGTCCTCTGAATTTATCTATATATTTCCACATATAAACTAGTAGTAATTCATGGTCTGTGTCTGTTTATTCCTCGTGTTGGGGGAGGGAAGACAATTTCTGCCCAGCCAAACTGAGACTCTCTGTAGAAAGTAACAGGCCAACTCTGTCACTTGGGGGCTGCTACCTCACTTTCTGTAATTCTGAAAAGCTACGTCCTCTCCATCTCCTGGTTGCTGCATTAAAACATAGTACTTCTGGAATCTGAAATTGATTCTCCAAGAAAAAAAAGGTACCAGTTTCATGCCAGCCATGGAAGCGCTACTTCACTGGTTGTTTTCCAATGACACAGTCATAGTAAATCCCCAAGCATGAGTCTTGCATAATCCTGCAGCTCATTCTCCCTTGTTTGTGGATTTAATTATAGCTGGATAAACTATTGCCCAGATAACTTAAGATACAGGAGAAAAACAATAATCCAATTTACACAACAATGTAATTAAATTTCACAGTGCAAATGTATGCTGTTTGTTTCATTTGTTTAAAATCATGTGCCAAACGCTAACCTTCTCTCTAATAACCATCAACTAGCAACACGGAAAAGTTGCGAAGGATGTAGAGTCGTGCCGAGTGCTATCTGGTTGAAACTTTAATTTGTGTGGAGGCCCACGTGAATCCTCGGGGCCCGTTATGTAAAACTGTTGCTGAAAAGATAGACGGGGCACAGTGAAAGGGGGTGAACTGAGGCTCCCTGGTCTGGGTTAGCTGTTTGTGTTTGGTACTTTGATGTTGCTACGAAGTTGTTATAGCAACGGGCCAGAACCCTCTGGGGGAGAAAAAAGAAAAAAAAGAAAAAAGAAAACAAACAGAAAGACTTTATGTGACATGTGGGTCACTGTGAACCTGTTTTGATTGAACAGGGATGGGGAACGGGCACTGCCCTGTTCCGATACCTCTGTATAGGCTTGAATTTCTCCATTTGTTTAGCTTGGGACTTTATCGTCCATTAGACTCCACAAACAAACATGTATGTCCTCCTTTAACCTAAATAAAATCCTAGCTGGTCCAGTCAAGTAGAGGAAAACTGATGGGGATATTACAGAAAACAGACAGGGATATTAACCTTTTCTTGACTGTCTCCCAACAGGTCTGAAATTGCTTAACTTTTCCTCTCCTGCCATTCATGCCCTCACCTTACTTCCCTGCTTTTCTGACCAACAACAGCAGCAACCTGTGATGTAAGTGGTTTGGAAGGATTAGTGAGGTAAGGGAGTTGATCGGACTTATATTGAGCGGGGAAGCATGGAAACTACTGAACTGCAAACAAGAATGTCAGATTCTTCATCATTGTCATCTGCCTCCTTCTGACTTACCTTTGCTGGATTTTGAAACACCCACCAAAACCTGACCATTCATAACAATTTTATCTTTCCCAAGAAGAATTATTATAAATACATATATATAAATAATATATTTATATATAAATATATAAATAATATAAAACACTGATAAGGGAGAATTCCTCGCTATAGGCCTAATTTCAAAATTTAAATGGCCTACATTTGTTATCCTCACCCTTTTTTCTAATTTGGTAAGAAAATGGAGAAATAAATTTATTTAGCAATGTACCGCAGGTAAAAAAGCATCAGAAATCTGAGTTTTTAATAACTTCAGCATCTTGAGAATAATAAAGAGAGAATTAAAAGGATAATTCAGAAGTGCATTCATTCTAACCATTCATTGCGGCACTGGTGTGGGGAGAGTCGCACATCACCTTGAGGTAGTACAGAAGACTGGCTTATAAAGAACAAAACCAACCTGGATAAATGTTCAGCTCTTGGTGCATGGCAGGCAGCATATGGCAATCTTTGGTTTATACTGTCAAATGTAGATACAGGATGGGTAACATCAATTTATGACAACCACATTATTCAGATACAGCAAATCTAAGTTTCTAAAGCCTTCAGGGCTCTACAGTATGTCAAACATAGTTACATTCTCATGTTTAGTGGCCCTTAAACGTGTATCCTAATTATGTAAATACCTACGTTTTACATAAAACTCCTCAAGGACTACTGGCAGGACAGAGGACACACCTTTTACACATACAAGCATACTCCAGAAAGTGGGGTCCCCAATCTTTCAGCTCTTTTCAACCCAGGACAAGCAAAGGGCTGGAGGAAGAGATGAAGTGCTTGAGCTGCCACGAGCAGAGCAATGACTTTCCACCCACATACCAAATTCAAATAGGACATAACCGTAACTTCTTGCACTACCTGGGAAACCAAGATATTTTTGAAAACATATCTGTACAGCGGCTAATTTATTTCCAGGCTGAACCATTCAGCTACATGGGGATGTGCTGAGGATGACTAGCCAGCTGAGGATTATTCATGGCTGTGAAACCTGCTCTCAGCATTCCCAGCTGATAAGCATACAGTGCATGGCCTTTTGGCTGTCTATACTTGGACCGCTCTGCTTAGAGGGCTTTGCATTCGCTTAGCATTGGCCAGGTCATTACAGCAGGCATCAGCGCTTCCCTATAAAACAGAACGATTGCCTGAAGCGGTTTTAATCAGTTTGTAACTGAAAATGTCCCATACAGGTCAATGGCTATCAGTTGTCGGAGTGTGCATAATGTAATTAGCATGGGCTGCAATTGCTATTTTTGACTTAAATAAGAGCCTTTTTGCTAAAGTCCACAGCTTTATCTGAAGAGATACTGAACTGTCTCTTTCTTGTAGTAGTGGCACAGCCCATGGAGGCTTCATTCTCCGAACCATGAAATTTGGACTCTTTAAAGAAATCCATTATGCATAAATACTACAGGAGAGGGAGAAGGAGAGGGCTGTTTGGTTTTCTTCAAGTCAATACTCTGCTGCCTTTCCTCTGCAGAATTTAGGAGTTGGCTTTCCCTTATGAATCAATATAGAACACGTATTGATTAATACGTATTGGAGGGCATGAAAGATGTTACTACTGTTAGCATATACCTTGTAAAGCCCTCCACAGGCTGTTCCCTATTATGCCATATGTTATTCACAAGGTAGCAATTTTGTCTTCTGAGTCCTTTGGACTCAGTTCTCTTCTTTCAGCAGAATCTTGGAACAGTAGCTTCTGGGCTCCTAGGTGTCTACAGCCCTAAAAGCATTCAGGAACTAAAAGGACATTACCTTTCTTTCAAGCTCTCTCCAAGCTTCAGTTCCTGCAGCTCTCTCCTGTGTTTCTAGGTAGTTTGGTAATTAAGCATACCTGGCTTTGAGAGGCAGGTCACGCAATTATTCTGAAGCAAACAAGACAACTTCTGCAGGCTACTGATAGCGGCTGTTGCCCTCTCATTGTGTTTTGCATATTTAAAGCCGAACTTCCATCACAAGGTAAAATTAGCACTGAAGCAGATAATTTTTTAAAGCATCAGTTCATAATGTTAAACAGAGCAAGCGACTTTCCCTTTGAATTTACATGTTAACAACCATCCCCACAGTCTGTGTGTTCCTTGTTTTAAATGGCAATAGGTGGGAAAAAAAAGCCAAGGAGGTAAAACAGCAACAAGCAGTAATGGCGAACTGAAATAATATTTAATGCTAAAAAAAATCTCCTTTTATTATTATTGAAAAGCAACATTAAAGCGGCACCTGAATGCATTGGTTTAGATTAGGCTGTATTTGGTAACTGCTGTACAGAATAGATATGAATACAGTTTTCATTCTGTACAGTTTGCTCTCTAAAAGACATACTGGGATGCAAAAGGATGTTTGGGAAGAAATACAAATACAACCAATGCTACTGTTACACTAACCTCTTTGTGTATTAAAATAATAGTCAATTATTCTTGTGCCATCACCCTCTCAATGTACTTGAAAGCACAAAATCTTAGAGGTCTCTCATTGGCATTCCCGCAGAAACGGGTCATGAGAAGACTGAAACCTTACCCAGGATGGAGAACTGCATCCAAAAAGGTGTGGGCATTTTTCTTTGAGTAGCAGAAGGCTGAGGAAGATGAGGGTAGCTCCCTTTGTGGAGGGGTAGAGAGCAATCTGATAAAATACAAAGGGAACCAGCCACAAAAGATACAGCTGTTTCCAGAAGTTGAAGCAGACAAGGCAAATGTGATGGAAGAGGAAGAAGAGGCAGTGGTCGGATTCCCAATGGGAGAGCTCTGAATTCAAACTTACTGGCAAAAAAAAAAAAATTGCTTGAGTGTCTGTACTTAAAAAAAGAAGAATGGAAAATGAGCAAGATGTGAGGAAAAACAGAAAAGGAAAGTCTATGTCACTAAAGGACACTGAAGTAAGCTTGGATCACACAAGGACACGTTTTAGAAACTTACTGTAGAGATGCATTAGCAATTACAAGCAGAAAGAGAAGAAATAAAATGAGTTGTAACATTAAACAAACACAGAATATGAATGGAAAGGCAAGCCTGGGGCTACGTATTTATCTAAGCATTGTTCAGCCTTGATCAAGGAAAATGAAACCTTTGGATTGAAATGACACAATAGATCAAATAAAAATATATTGACAATAGCTAGTGCTGGTTCAGACCTAGACAAGAGAACTCATGAGAGGGTTTAACTATCACATACGTACCCAGGGAATTCTTTGGTAATAATTACAGAAAGAAAGAAATTCAAGCATGGTAGTTTGTCTTAATAACAGGCAATGCTGAAGGAGTCTTTCCAATCACGTTCAGCCCAATTAGAACTTTCCGGCGGAGGAGGGGCTGGTGGCGGTGGTGTTTGTGGTTTGGTTTTTTTAACTGCTGTGTCTCTGACATAATCATTCAGTGCAGGGCTCTACTGGAGAGAAATGCCAGTCTGCTTCCGACGACCAACCACTGGAATTACAGCGCATTGCTAATCACTTTTTCATCCTGCTTATTTGCAGCCTCGATCTATTCCCTCTCCATGATCTTTGCACATTCTTTTTGCTGTTCCCTTCCTCACATTCTTGGCAGAGAGGTGGACTTTTGGAAGGCCAAGAATGAAAGGAAGCAAGAGGAGACTACTTTGAAGTCCCTTTCTCCCCATGCCGAGCTCAGCAGACAGTTTTATGGCTTCTGGCATGACTTCTGTACTTGCAACTTGGGGTACCCTCCCCTGTTTCTGGAAGGAGCCATTTGGACTGGTATCTTGTGCCCGTTCTCTTTATTTGTTTGTAGACAAAGGTACCAGTGCAACAAACTTCGGAAACATTTGCTGTTCGCTGGGTCTAATGTCTGGGAGGTGGAAAAAAGGGAATCTGAACGAATAGCATTTCTACTCAAACATGTCTACAGATATTTAGTATTGGCTTAAATCTAATCGTAAACTTTAAAAAAATCTAACCAAACAAAACTTCACTCCCTCTTCACAGTAGGGAGGCTTCGCAGGAGTAAGTGTACTCTCAGATATCCTTGTTTATAATCAAGACCAAAATGTTAAGCTTCATAGGCAAGTTCTATTATATAAATTAAATTAAATAGTTCAAGCTGGCTTAATTTGTATTGAAAAGATCCCATTAGTATGTACATTTTTCAAACAAAAAGAAATCTGTCTACAAGTGCAGGGTGTATTTATGTGTATAATTAGTGTAATTGTAATAGCTGCAAAATGAAAATCTGCAGAAACGCTCTAGAAAACATGGACTAACCAGTAACAATTATCATTCCTGTTGATATAATGTGCTAACTGACTGAAGAGCTCCCTTCTAGAGACTTTCAAATGTGTTTATTTTTAGAAAGAGCATGAAAAAATAGACAACTCAGATCCTTTCACTGCGGGTCATTTCTCTAAATCCAGTGCAGGTTACAAGAGCCAGATAGTCAGTCATGTACTGAGCGTGATTCACAGCCTATATGAAAAATTTCATTCTCCTTAATGAAGTCTTAAAGAGCGCATCACAAACCTGGTTAAGGCACCAATGCTGAAATGTGATTAAGAACCGTTTTTTTCTTTAGAAGCCTGGCTAAATAAATCCACACTGCCCAAAACATTTCAGTACATTCCTAACTTTATGCCTAGGCAGGGGTCCCATGGAAGCAAAGGGGACAACGTTCATGGTCCAAGCCTGAGACACACCTAAGTGAGCTGCTGAATAAGACCTAAATTACAACCTTGTGAGTAAACTCAGCTGGGAGGCCAAAGTCATAGAATAAATTACCACTTCGCCCTCAGACATGCCTTCCTCCAGACTCCAACTGAATTATATCAGCAGGGGCTGGGGAGAATTTTGCATTGGTGACAAGATAGGTGTGATTTTCAATTCAACCTAAGGAGAGTGATAATATGGCAACCCCTTCCGATACTCCCACTGGCACTCCAGGTGTCCTGGGCTTCTGAAATGAGCTCCTGAGCAGATCTCAGCTTGGCTTTCCACCCCCTGTGTAATTGTACTGCTTTTCAGGATGCTATCATCATGGTCTTTAACCAAATTAAAACTTGAAAATCCACAGACAAAATGCTGACTGATAATTTTATTCCAGATTTGAAGAGTTGCTTGTAGGAACTGGAGTAATGTAGGATGATAAAAACTCTCTCAGAAGAGTGGGATAACCTCTGCTGCTAGTAAGACCTTTGGAAAACACGCACCATTCAGCTAGGTATCTAAGACCTAAGGGTAAAATTCTCAAGCAGAAATGACTGAACTGTACCTTGAGAGGGGAGACCCACTCCCTGACTACTCTCTTCAATCTATCTGTTCATCATGATCCACTTACTCAAATCATGGTGATCAATAAACTAATGGAGGTCTTTTTTAAATAACCTGGTTCTGGCCATAACGTCTTTTCAGCTAACAGTGTTCTATCACATCAGCAGCTGTAAAAGAATAAACCAAGGTATTTCCTCAGACAAGTCTCTTGCTTCAGTCTGGTGCCCAGCTGAGAGGTGGACGATTCCAGGAGAGCACGGCCCACCAGCGGATGGGTGATGCAGAACCGCGCTTGCGCTGCTGGGGCTGAGCTGGCACCTGCAGGTTGTTCCCTTCCCTGTCATGGGGGTGGTGGGCTTGGCTTCCAGGAGGAGGATCTTGCTATTCCTAGGAATCAGGCCCCTTTGGCCACATCCCATCCTAGCAGAGGACTGACTGCTAGTACCAGTGCTGTGCATCAACAGGAGACTGCAACCCTCAGGGCTACTAGTCTGGTTCTGCTCCCTTCACAAGCCATGAAAATTGTATTTTAAAACTATATAGATACACAAATATATATCCAAGAAGATGATGGCTTTTTATGCTACTGATAAGTAGCCCATAGGTCAGCCCACATGTTTGATATCTAAGATGACAATATTAATATTTCTATTATCTTTGAGAACCAGGGTACACAGCTACCCTGAGGAGTTTTACATTATTTTCTGCACATTGTATTACTGGGTTTATATTCTAATAGAAAACAGAAGTCATTCTTTTTCTGGCATACTCCAGCTTGCAAGAGGAGATCAAGAACATTGTGTGAACAAGAATTCAGAGAAAAAAACAAGTCTAGCTGTTTGATACGACAATTAATTTACCAAAACAAATAGAAAGAAAAAACATTTGGCAAGTGGTGATGGACTTAGTGCTGCTGCTAGCCAATTTTAGTTTACTTCCAGTAAGAGCACGTCCACCGCATAGCAACCTTGAGTTCACTTTGCCAAAATCAGTGGAGAAACAGTCTGTCAATTGCAATAGATGATGCTGGCCTTGAGTAGCTGGCCTGGAGTACTCACTTTCAAAGTGGTAAGTCGGTAAGGCTTGTCTTCCATTTGGGGGCACAGACAGGGCACCACTGTTCATACTTGTCTTTGCCTCTACTCTGTGGGTTGTCCTCTGGTCTTTAAACAGGGCATACAAAGTGCTAAACAATGATCATCTAATTTTATCTCGCCATTCGTGTTTAATGAGGTCTGCATTGTTCCTTCCTGTACGTCGAAATATATCATTCGCAAAAAAAAAATAAAATTCTTAAATAAAAAAAGAGAAACAGGAAATGGGGGCTGAAGAGGCGAAGGACTACAGAATAAAAATTAAGAGGAAAAACACAGAAATATGGCTTGACTATCTAAAACGGTCCTCCAGCTGAGAATTCTTAGGTTCCCTACAAATAGAGTTGCTCCCTTGTAAGTATTTTATAAATCACTATTCTGCTGGCAAACAGTACGTAAGCCGTTAAGCTTTTACAGATGTTATATCTACATCGGAAAATAATGCTCTATTTTTAGTCACAAACATTTTCTGGTTAAAGAAAAGCAAAGTAAAGCCATGACAATTAAACCTAATAGCTGTGCACAGCAGTCTTGTCAGGCTGCCTCTCTATAGGTGAATGGAAAATGCAGGGAGACTAAAAGCTCTGTAGCTGAAGGAAATTGCACAATCGAGATGCTTCTCTGATTTGGTATTTTTAATCTGGTTTTTAGGAGAAAGAAGCTATGACTTTGAGATTTTCTTCTAGTAACAGGGAAAACATTTCAGCAAGACTTGTTCCTTTGATCCTATACCTTGTGTATATACAGTGTATATACAAAGGAAACTCACAGAAATACAGTGAGTTTCCATTTCTTAGCGCATGTTCTGCTATAAAAGAGAGGAACGAGAGGAAGATGTAATCATTCACCATTTGGCTCTTTGCTTTCCTTTCATGGTTCTCAACTCCACCTCTAGTCTTTAGATCCTCAAAAAAAAAAAAAAGACCAAAACCCAACCAAACAAAAAACAGACAGACACACAAAAAGACTTAAAAACCAAAACCAAAATGTAAAACCAAAAGAAACCCCTAACACAACAAAATGCTTGTTTCTTTTTCAGATATTGCAGACATTTCTCATTAGCAGACCTTTCTTTGGCCCAAATTTGAGAGTGCTTGGTAAAGCCACTTGTAAGATACGAGACTCAGGATAAATAGGTGTTAATTATGTTTTGAAGAATCTCTTAGCACTTTTTGCCATGTTGCATCTCCAAAAATTGTCTGTTCTGGAAACTTCAAATAAACCTCATCTGAAGTGAGATGTAGCTGAAAAGGGCCATTAGAAGAAGCAGGAAGGCATTCTGGGATATTAATTGTTAGTAATTAGGAAAGTAAGAAGAATATTACGAGCTTTGAAAGATGTTTAAAGGATGTGAAATGACTAAATAAGATTTGGAGTTCTAATCCTTACAGTTAACCACAGGTGAATGTGGCCTTGGAGAAAACAATGGAGTAACAAGATTATTCAAATGGCGGAATTGAGCTCTCTTCCATCCAGCTGAGAGACATACATTTTCAAGGCAACTAGCAAGGAAGTTTTACAGCCAACACTGCCTTAAGATGACATTTTCAGGATGACACTAGTGCCTGAGTCAGAGAAGCTTCCTTCAGGTTTGCAGTGGAAAAACATAATCTTACTGAACTGGAAGAGATTTAACAGGTCAAGGCACAGACCCTACGCTGCATGGGGTATAGCACATCTGGCCCTTTGTGTCTGAGATGGACCCAAAGATGATGGACCAAAGAGACAGACCCAAGAGATCTTCCAGGTGCTGCTACGAAGGCCAGAAAATAATCACAGCACTTACCAGCCAGGCCCCTGAACAGGACACGGGGGACCAGTGCTCAGGGCACGTCTTAGAGTCTTTTCTCTGAGGCTGAGGTATCACAGTGCTTCTGCTCACAGGCTGTGATAAGGGTCAGCTGAACGTGGGGGAAAAAAAAGACTGATAACCGGCAAATCTAACCACCTGTGCAGGTTTTGCCTTTTTGGGAAACTATGATCATCAGCAGAAGGCTTCCCAATGTATTATTTATAGGGATGCTGGAACTAGATATTTTAAAAAAGGGGAAAAAAGGATTTCGAACAGCAGCTAATACAAATTTTGCGCACTACAGCTCTCTCTTAAAATAAAGGAGTAGAACCAATTTATGATCTCTGAACAAGGCTAGGCTCTCTCGTAGGTGTTTGGGAGTCTGTGCAGTCTTTTCCATACACAACCACCCTGTTCTTACACTCCAGCCATGGTGAGCTTCATAGAGAGAAGCACCGTTTCACATGACACTCCGTCTTAGTCAAATGGTTCGCTTCAAGATGACTATCACAAAGATTTCATTTTTCTTTCCTTCAGAGGGCATACGGTCCTACCCACTCAAACGCTGAGACTGAAGTATCTCTTCATCTATAATAAAGGCATATCACAGCAGTGACAGATACAGATGCTGTGTTAATAAACACCGAGGACCAGAGCCTTATTTGTTACAGCTTTGTATCTCTGAAGGTCTGCAAGGAGGGAAAGCAGAAATCAATACGTGGAGGCAGCGGGAACACGGAGAAACTGCCGAGGTGGACATATGTAGCTTTCCAAAGGCTGGGGGAGAGGCAGGGGAAATGGAAATTCATGAGTACAGAGCAATATAGAGAACCCACAGACCCATGAAAACTCCTCTTCAAATGTTTTGTCCCAGTGTCTCACAGAGAAAATATACAGAAAAGGAATTCCTAGAGGAAAAAGTCTTTATTAAGCTAAAATCATAGTTCAGAACTTATTTCAATAACTAAAGGTAATACAAAAGTATTTCACTTGCAGTGAAATAATCACTAAAAGAGGAGGAAACTGAGTGTTAAATACAACTAAAACTCAAAGATTCAAAAGCACTGAAAAGCGTGTTATCCAAACAGCTCTGGGTCTGCCCAAAAGCTATTCATGTGGAACAACACAAAAACCAACAACAAAATAAAACCCAGTTCAGTAACTTGGAGATCACCTTTTTCACCAGAACGAAACGGGTTCATTTTCATCAGCAATACAGCAAAACAGAATTATTTAAATTCAACTTTTAAATTTTTATACTAATACCATCCTCTGGGATCCACAGAGAGCTCACAACAGAGGCTGTAACTTACACCAGCTTGACTCGGGGCAGAAGATGGAAGTCAACCTTCCACAACGTTTTACTGTGAAGCCTTCCATTATGTTACAGAAGCTCAGGGTGTCACACAAAGGCACAGAGTTCACATGAAATAAGAGTCGCGCATATCTATAAAGCAGCAGAGGGAGAAAGAACCTGACCTTAAACTGTTAATTTAACAAAAATACAATTGTGCTTTTCAGCCTGAAGCCAGTGTCTGGGGAAAGTACGCTTACATAAGTACAGTAATAGAGAAAAATGGTTTCCATGCAACATAGCTAGATAATCTATCTGAATAAGAATCTATTTTTAGTTTTCAAGAAAAATGACTTCTTCAGATGAAAGCATCACTTTCACTATACTCAAAAATGACTTCTCGTCAAACAGTCATAAGTATAATGTGCATCATCTATTTACGTGTTTCGCCCAGATTTGATATTTTACCTGATACATTTCTTAGATGCTAAATTCTATTAAAATACATATAATTTGTTCTTGATAGTAGAATATTTCATTCCAGTTCTATTTATTAAAATGAATGAATACAAGGTTTTCCTTGAAGACGACTGCGTTGTTATGTGCTGTGAATAGAAGCCAGTGATGTTTCTGTGATACTAATTGTAATTTTTGAAGACACTGATGTAATTTCCTTATAAACCATTTTCTCACAACAGTACTGTACAACAGCATGATGAAGATTTTTTTTTTTTCTAGCTTATCCTTTAAGGATCTCTCTCTGACCAGTTAAAAATTCTTTTGCTATGCTGAATGCATGGCACTTACACACAATGCTCATCACAACTGAATTCAGAAGCAGCTATTAATTATGTCACTGATTTGTATTAAGACAGGATTAATTTAAAACAGGACCCCACACCAGCAGTCTCTGAGCCAGTCCCTAAACCAAAGTACTTACTCCATCGAGAAAAGTCAAAGAAGAAAAACAAGCGGAGAGGAGAGCACGACAGCGACAGAAGTCATATTAGCGTCACAGAAAGAGTGTGCCATGCTTTCTATATATAGATACGTAAGGCAGGATGACAAAAGAAGTGGGAAGGCAAAAACGGCAGAGGAGAGGGAGCACAACAGGAGAGGGAACGGTGGAAAAGAATAACATAATAGAAGCAATTGTCGTAGGCAGGCGGTTAGTGGATGGACAGGTGGTCACAGGTGACTGAAGTCCTGCGATTCCAGTTGTAACTCAGCAGCTCACAGTGATTACCCTCGGCCCAACCCACTAGCGAAGTAAAAGCATTTAGGACTTGGGGAAGTGGCTTTAACCAATAAAGTTTACTTCACGAACAGGAATGCAGGAGTGTGAGTACAGTCACTCGGGGCTGAGGAACGATCCAGCCTCTCATTTCATGAGATCAGCTCCCTGTCCTCAGCAAGAGCCGCTGCTGGTTGTTTGAGCCAAGGGCACAACCACCCCAGGCCTGTTCATGTATCCTTCCGTCTCGCCTTTACCAAGAGCCAGTGATGGCCACCGTGGCTGTTCAGATTTATGTTTTTCTCTGATGATCAGTTCTGCATGTGTATGGTAGGAATATCATGGACTTACTTCATATATATTCAGAGATAATAATGTAGTTCAGCACTACCAACTCCTCCTGGGAAAAGGAACAGTTATTTAGCGTAAACACTCTGTTTGCAGACCAAACTGAAAAATAATGCTGGCTAGCCAGCTGACATTTGCCCAAAACATCTTTATGTGACAAAGGAAAACTCCCTCAAACAAGGACAACAATACAATAATGAATGAGCAAATGAAATCTATTGCTCTTGTAACACTGTAATTAGGATGGGATTTTAAAATGGAAACAATTTTAAAGGAAAATTTGATGTAAAACTTAAACCCAAAGAAGTGACTATTTCTAGAGGGGAAAGCCAGAAACCAGAACTCTTAAAGATGATGGATCCCATAGAATACATACATTATCTCATCTGAAAAGTATTGCCTCCAGGGACGTATTTTTAGGCATCAGCCTAGGATGACGGATGAGCTCAACAAAGGATACATAGCTCTGCAACACCAAAGAGTTTGGCTGTCACCTGAAAGAGCAAGAGCCAGTAGCTCTGAATAACCATTTTGTGCACATATGGGGAAATCTGGTTTTATGAGTAATGGGGCATTCAGGCAAAACCTTTTAGTGCCCTAACACCCCTGAACGTGTAGTAGGGGAAGTAGTAGATGGGTACTGTGGTGGTCGCCTGGGAACCTGGAAAAAAAATGATGCATCTTTGTGGATCTTTCCCTGCAAGTCCTGCAGAGTTCATAGCAAGACACTCCATCGAGAACTGTGTGTCCTTATGACATATACAAACAAAACTCACATTAGTAGCTGCAAATTCTTTTCTTATTGCTAATATTATTCATGAGATCTTTATTTAAGGGGTTTCTGGTTTGTTCATTTCTCTTTTTTCTGAAGTTCAAACAGAACATTTTAGCTGTATTTCAGATGGGGTCATCCTGAACACTGCTACAGCAATCCCTGGCACAGATTTTGACCAAACGTGTTTGGATTGAGACAACTTGGTCATTTAATTTAATTAAATTTCTCTACTCTTCTCCCTTTTCCATCATGTATAATTTAAGCCATGTGTAGAATCTTAGGTTAATGCAGCAGTGAGAAAGCAAATCTTTCTACCAGCAATTTCTTTAAGTAAATCTTACACTAGTGTTGTTAATAAAGGGAGTCAGGGACTGAATGAGAACAATCTTATGTTTAATAGTTTTTAAAACCTTGTACATTTAAGGAATACTAAAAATTCATAATGCTAGTATGTCAGTGGTGTTACTGTATACTATATACTCTTCAGCTGGCGCAGTCCCCAGGCATATTGCTGATAAAGCACAATAGCTGAAATCATTATGCCACTAACACACTTAGGATGTTGGACTAAGCAAGCTGATTGCTATTATTAGCATTTGCCTTTTGATGCAAAATAATAACTCAGAATATAATTCAGTGCTCTAGAAAAAAAAAAGAAAAAAAAAAAGAACCAATTTCATCTATGGCTCAATTCCAGTGAATATATGCAAGGAAGACTTTGGACCGATTCATCAACTAAATCTGTTGTATTACACATGTTCACTTAAGTGACAATGACTTTATTTCGAAAAGTGCTGAAGCAGCACAAAATAAGCAAAGAATCTGTGTGCAGCAGAAACTGCAATTACCTGAGGTGCTCCTTGAAGCTCCAAGTCAATCTTCTTTAGCTGTCATAGCGAGATTGTCATGCAGAATTTTCTGATATTTCGCTTTTAGTAAAATAAAAGCATACGGTGAGGTCTTGTTTGGGGTTGCTTTTTTTTTCCTCCTGGTTTTCAAGACTTGTATGTTCTCAAACATTATCATTCTGTTGCGCTGTAAAAATCTTGCCTGTTGCTGCTCTGCTATGTTTTCGATTATTCCCTGTTTCAGTCTTGGAGCAAATTAGTCTTCCTACAACTACCTAGCTGGACTACACCTTTCTGTTGAATACTGAGAAAAGTTAGGGCACGCATACACACTCCCACATCACAATAATCATGACAGCAGCTATTTTTGCCCACGACAAATCTTCTAGGGTCGAAGTTGCCTCCTTGTCTTCCATTTTTAAAGGTGGGAGTAATTTGTAAGGAGCATTCTGCGTTCTGGCACAATTCAGTTGGAAACCTACTGGCTTCCCCGGCATCCTATGATTCAGCAACAAGAAAGGCAGGTAGCATAGCCAAGGCTGAAAGGCTGGTCTTACAATCCACTTAATTCCCTTGTGCACATATGTAGCCTAATCCTAATCTACCCTTTAAAACTAAAATAGAAGAAAAGGATTAGACAAATACACACACATGCTTGTATTAGGAAAATAAAGAATGGATGTTACATCCAGTAGAAACAAACTCCATGAACATCCCTGAATGTTTCTTCAAGTGTATAATATTTACTATTTTATGTGTTAGACAACTGAAAGGATGTTAAAAAGGAAAAGGAAAATTAGGCATTGTGCATTTATAGCATTAAACAGCATCAAATTCACTGAGGACATTCCAGCTCCAAAGGGGTGGAAGAGCCCAAAAGCAAAAAAGAAAAATCTGATCACCTGTGATCTGACAGGCCCAGAAAATTGTGTAGCAATATATGAAACTCTATTGCTTTTAACACAGATTTAGAAGAAATTCTATTTGCCAGAATGAACAGAAAAATAAACTTATTACTGTGTCAAAAGTTTTCTACTTTTCATGCTAGTGATTAACTGCTGGCAAAAATTAGTTTACATGTCTTGCATCTTTAAGAGCTATCTATGTCTACTGCCCTCTGGACAGTTTGAGTCTCTTAAATTACATCTACTGCCTAAGAATTTTAATAACTGATTCAGTGATTGATATGTTCTGGATCATTAGGAGCTGAAGACAAAGAAAGCAGCACTTCAGTGTTTACTACCAAATAATGGTTTTAAGTAAATATCCAAAAAAAGAAAGAAGTCGTCTTCAGCGGAACTGAAACTATCTGGGCAAAAATGATCTCACTTTTTTTTTTTTTTTTTTTTTTTTTACCAAAACAGAAGTTTCCTAATGGGATTTGGAAAAACTCTTCACAGACCACGACAGTCAGGACACTATTTATATTCTGAACATGAAAGCAACCAAAAGTATGCATGTGAGGGGAAAGAGTGGTGTGAGGGGGAGATCTTTTAATCCAAATTGTTTCACATAGGATTATATGATATTGCACAAACTTGCTAAAGTTACATAAGAAAATTGTAGGCAGAGCTAGACTCTAGTATCTTCACTCTGCTTCTAGAGATCTTCAGTAAGCCTATCACAAGGCACTAGAGGCCCAAATATAAAAGGACTAATCAGTGTGGGTAGGAATATCAGAATCGGATCCTACACTCTTTCCAAAGTGAAATCTCATAGCTTTTCACTAAAACACAGGTCTGACTTTCAAAAAATTGGAAGAAAATTGAAGAAAATCCCAGAAAATTTGTTTTTTGAAAGACACTTCCGCAAGCTATTTTCAATTACTTACATGCTAGCTAACAATTGTCTTAAGTTTTTTCCTTTTGGGTAAATTATTTTTGCGTAAATTGGTGTGAAAAGTCATGGTAAAGTAATAGAGAAGCACTGAATTTACTGACTGCTAGTCTGATTTCTTGATCCCTAAGAAGTTCGATGTTTGGTTGTGAAGAAAGCTGCAGTAGATAGTTGATATCAGAACAGAAACTACACCATTTTAACCACGGTATGCAGAGTCAGGAAAAGGGAAATAAGAAGACAGAGAAGTTGTGACAGAAACTGCAGCCAATATAGAGAGAAGGCGATGGCAATGGCCATGTCTAATCACGCTCCTGACTACTTAAAACATGCACTGGATGACACAGAGAACTGAGATTTCCACAGCATAATGAAGTTTGAGAGAAGCACAACCTCTGATGCAACAGTTTTTCTACCTGATGTATACATTAGAAGGTCCTCTAGAACTTGAGCCACCATAAATATCAAAATCACAAAGCGATAACACTGAGGTAATGGAAACAGCAGAAAGATGGGTTAGAGCGATCCAGCAACATCACAAGCACTGATCAGCAAAATACCCAACACAAATTCCAACGCCCATGAAGGAACGCAGCCTTGTCAAAACCCATGCTTCTAATTTGAAAATACATCTTCATTTGTGCGACTGCTGAGCTGGCATTAACCTCACCACTCCAGCTGGAATGGGATGCCTGAATCACAGAAGAGTATGATTTACAGATTTTACCTCTTTGTTGGGTAACCAGAAAAGCTCCCCAGCTACAAGCATGTTCTTGAGCAGGAATGGTGTGCAAGGTGAAGGATGGAGGAGCACACATTGGCTCGTGCACCATCAAATGTTCTGCAAAGACTTTTTATTACACACAAACCTGTACAGGTGTCTGTGCATCTCATCAGTTTGACTCATTTAATGCCACATGGGCACTCTCAACAGTGAGCAGTCATTAAACAAACACCATTGCTTACAGTTCACTGTGTTTTTCCATCTGTGGATTGGCTGAGAACAACTAATGGAAGCATTTGCTACCCAAGATTTGTTTTCCAAGTTGTACAGATCAGCCTGATAAGCCAAACAAGCTTAGGAGAATTGTTTCTGGAATGGAAAACAATGATTTGTATTGGAAGAATGTTTTAAAAAACCTGGCGTTTCCCTATGTGGCACAATATAACGTGTGAGTATGAACAATACACAAACAATCTCTAAAGAAAGCCTAGCCTCGTTATTTGATGAGTAATTCAAGGCTATAGCTGCAGTTACAGGACTGTCTGTCTAGGCTAATTTAGCCTGCTGTCATTTTGCTATGAAGAGATTTTCAGCATTTTGGAGTTCTGAGTCTCATGGGAGAAGGGAACACTTTTCACGAGACACGGCAATTAAGCAGTATTAGCAAATATTCAAATAATTTCAGCCTGAATGCTGCTCAGTGCAGCCCTAGCCCTGAAGGTTAAAATTATTATTTAACTCCTTACTGACGACATCTGCCCAACTTTAATCTTGTTGCACACAGGGCATGGTGGGGTCCTTTACTCTGTAAATGGGTGAAATAAATCCACTGCAGATTTACGAGCATAGGAACAGAGAATGGGAAAGTACTATCAAAGTTACTGAACGCCATCCCTTGCAATGGCAGGATTGGATGGAGTCACAATTCCATCCACTAAGAGAACCAGGAGTGAGTAACCAACCAGTGGCATTAGAAGGGCAGAAGCAGGCTCTTAAATTAAGGTTCACCAGCCAAAGACTGGTAGAGACATTGTTTTTCCTACTGTACTACTAATCATTATGTAAAAGGCATGACTTCCAGTTTGCAAACTTAATGTTCTTATGCCCAGAGAATTTCTATGGGCAAAATTTAAATTGCTTCAATGCTTGTAGAAGGCACACACAGCAGCAGTATAGATACAAGCAGTGCCTGCTCAGGTAAACAGTGCAGTGCAGTAAACTGCCTTCTCCAAAAGCTCAGGAACCTCACTTCTGATATTTTTACCACCGGATGGAACCATCAGCCTTTGAGAGTTATTTTAGATACCAGTTAAAATGCATCTGATATCAGCACGCAAATGGACAAAAGCCCACTGTCGTTTCCAGAATCAAAGGTCTCACATACAATGCAAACTGTCTGATGTATTTTGGGTAGGCACCTCCTGATGACCTTCAGGACTAAAATGATCACAGATTCACCTCCTGACTGTGTGCCAGAGGTGTGTCTTTAACATCCAGGTAGACAGTCGGTGAAAGCTGACAGATAAAATTTGGCAAATCAAGATCTGCTTGATAGGTCGTTTTAGTGTCTGTTTGCAAAGTAAGTACCACATTCCTGGGTATTTCAGTTGTCAGCCATGTTTGAGCAGATCGGCCTCCAAAAGTAATCTGATGGACGGCAAGAGGGAAATTGTGTAGACACGAAAGGTTTTGCTGCGTGGTAGGTGACACACAGGAGGACTGAGTAAATCCAGCAAATACACCACACAAATGAGAACAGAGAGTCACAAGGTCCCGCAGACGGCTCTCGTGCCCACGGCGCAGCAGTAGCACCGCATCATGGCACAGCAGCACTAGCCAACTCCTGAAAACACAATAGCTGTACTGGGACAGTGACACCACCGCTCCAATATGCTCAGCCACTGCATGGGATATGGTGTAAGGGAGAACTTTGTAGAGTGGAGCTGATGGTTGGACTCGATGATCCCAAGGGTCTTTTCCAACCTAAATGATTCTATGATTCTATGTTTTGATATCCCCTTGGAAGTACCAGTTCCCACTGAGATTAAATTTCACAGAGGAATATAGCCTGCTCCAGCCAGTTTTGGTTTGGTTGACTTGAGGAAGTCCACAGCATTGAAGTGGATGGCTGCAAACGTAGCACAAGATACTTGCCTCCCAATTTTGGTTTTGAATGTTGGGTATTTGCAGGAAAGAGACATTAACACTGTCCTATCATTGTCTTCTTCAGAACAGCAAAGTCTGAAAACTTCTAGTAGAAAAACACTCTGGCATTTTACCGATAGGGAGGAAACTGAAGAAACAAAAAAGCAGAAAATCTACACTCCAGAAATGCCAGAGAAGTATTCTGGTGAAAGGAAGTGGATGATAACGACAAGGCGGCGGTGGCAAAGAAGATGAAGACAAAGATGAAGAAAAAGGTCAAGGGGCCCTAGGATCATTTTTTAACCCAGTTTTTGCTCATTGCAGCAGAAATAGAGGAGATTTCTCTTGAAACTTATCTTCCATATCTATATTACTACTGCGCCGTTCATTTGGAGTGTCCTCTAAGGCAAAAGCTATTACACGTGCAAATGAAGAAACTATAACCTATGGAGCTAGGGAGCCGTATTTCAGCTGTGGAAGACATTATTGGACCTTTTTATAATTACATGACATTTAAAAAGGGTGTTGAGATGTCTCATACTGTAAGATAGTGGCTTGCACATAGTATTGACAGTCAAGAATTTACAAGTTTTACCACATTTTTTCATAACTTACTCCATTTTGGCAAGCATATCACTTCAGTCACCACCTTCCTTAAACAGATAGAGCTAGGCACTTATATATATTTTGAAGAACATAGGTAAGTGTTTGATGCCTCTCACCTGCAGTATGCGTCAAATTGAATAAGACCCGTTAACTAAACATTAAAAAACTACTGAATTTTTCAGGAAGAAAGTAGTGTGGGATGTGACGCAGCAGGAGAACTGAGTATGCTCCACTTCACAGTCCACTGCCAGACTTCTCAAAAAAAGGCAGCTCAGGCTGAATATTTTTGAAGGCAAATATTCAATACCTAATTACATTTTATGAGGATACAAATGATGACACCGTATCCCAACATTACTAAAAGGAGTACAAACATTATCGAACCATCTGTACAACTCAATCTTTCTTTTAAACACTCTTTTACAAAAGCAAAGTAGGCAAAGAAGACATTTTCATCTTAAAAAATTGAAATTCCAGCCCGGCATAAGCAGGGTAAGTCAAAGTATTATTTCCATGCAGTCATTCAATAAAAGTCTACTATACATCTCAGTAGGATAACCGAGGGCAGAAGAAGGAGTTCTGTACTTAAGATCCAGGTGAAGTATTTGTCATATTTAATCACACTACAAATTCATTAAAATCATAAGTCGTGACAAGTATTATCATTAGGGAAATCAGAATGATAAAAATTGTATTTTTAACAGTATTAAATGTCCTTGAACTCTGTATGCAGTAGTACTCTATTTGCTCCTTTAACTAAAATATTCACTATCAACAAAGTAAACAATTTACTTTGTATTTACAGTATATTTCTATACCAAATGTTGACTTACATGCGTTTGCTTACTAGCAGCTTCTCAAGATATTGGTGTTACAGAACATCAGTGTTTCATAGTTGTCAGCATGAGTAATTCAGGTTGATGTTCAATAAGGCGGGTTTGTTCACCTCAGCATGTGAAAATCTGAAGTGGGGTTTGTAATTCATCCCTTGAAAGTGCGCAGTAGCACTGATAGGATCAGTAAAAGTAAAGAAGGCTCATTTTACTTTAAAACTGGAGCATTGGTAATTGAGGTCTATGTTCAAGTTGCCTTCCCTAAAGTGCACAAGCATCCTTAGGCCTGTGCTCTGATCACTGAGGGAAACTTTCACAGTTTGATCAGCTTAATATGTACAAACTCACAGTTTAAAATGTTTTTTTTCTACATTCTCCAAATCAAAGAATTTGTCCCGAATACAATCAATTGCCTTACTTAAATATGCTAGAATCTATCAGGCTGTAAAGTGGTTTGGCAGCAGCTTTCCATATAAACTGAAACCTCTGCAAACACCAAGCACAGTATTTTCCAGCTTTCCAGCAGTTATCATTCCATCCCTTATTTTTCAAAGAAATGGGGACAGACATCAAATAAATGGTTTGAAATAGTCCTGGTAAAATTATACTCAGGCTCAAAGTGGCAGACAACCCAGGTCACATTTGTTCTCCCTTGCCTTAAGCTTTTTATTATGCAGCAAAGTTTTTCCTAAACATGCCTTGCAACCCTGATTAAATTTAATTATGCTTTAGCTGTTATCCAAATAACTTAAAATGAGTAATCTTTGTGATTAACAAATATAGTAAGATTGCAACTTCCAACCCAGTTGCATTGCATCTCGCACCATTTTAAATCTTCGATAAATACACATGTAGTTAGTTAAATGACTAGCAGTTCACCGAGTGGACAAGCACTGAAGAGCCCACTGAAGGGTAAACTCTGACTGTAAATATGCATGACATACATAGGCATTTATCAGTTCTTAATTCGGTTTCATTGTCTGAAAAAAACATAACCTATTGCACATATGCAAATAAAATTGTCAATTACAACAACCGATGTCTTCAAAGTATTCCACACTGTAGCCAGGTTTCAGGTAATAATGACACTAAACTACGCTGTCTACGCTCTTGATAAACACCATGTAGAAATCAGAATTCCCTACAAAAATACTAAACGGTGGGAGTATTATTCATTGTGTTTTCTCAAAAATATACGGTCAAGGGATTTCAACACAACCTGTTTTGTTGCCATTCTCTATGAAGTGCCTGAAAATTTAAATAACGTGTCTGAGCTTTAGAGCTGTCTGGCCAGAGAGGTCTCACTGGGAGGAGGAATATTAATCATGGTGTCTTTCAGATAACGTGGACCCCTTCCTTCTCCAGCATTTTCAGATGTGCTTATTGTAGATACACATCTAGAAATACCTCTGAGAGCTCTGGGCACATAGCTGGTAAGAAAAACAGCTACAAAATTAAGGGCTATCCACTTCTATAATCAAATCTTTCCACCCCCTACCAGAAGGGAAAATTGAACTTAGTTTTATATACAAAGGCTTGATGGCAGACTGAAAAATTACTTTACAGAGCCTGCATAATGTGCTTCTTGTGGTCACTTACGACTTATATTATTCCAAATTCCCATCAAGAAGGACTTTGTAGGACCCTGCACAAAGACTTTTCAAAGGACCAACTCCATGAGAGAAGAGTCAAAAATAATGTCTGCTTCACTAAAAATTCCAAGGAAAATTAAATCCTATCAAACTCCCGCCATTTTTAACAACTGTATTTTTTTCTTTCTTTTTTCTTTTTTTTTTATGTATGATGAACTTCCAAGTTCACTCGTGCAATTCTGCTTCTCAGTCCTGACTACCTCTCTCTGATTTCTTATCCCGTCTATATGCTTATGGGCATATAGTCTTCCAGACTAGAGAAGCTCTGTTCAGAGGTACATACCATTACACAGAAGCTCAGCATAAAAAGGAAAGGTACAGGAAACAAACTCTGGGTTTGGAATCATATAAATTACAGAAGAACTCCAGGTTTTTTAGAATTTTCTAGTCCATATAGTTGCAGAAAAAACCCTTAAAAAAGTCAATTCTCACTGCTCAAAATCCATAAAACAAGAAAACGCCTAACAAATTGTTTTTCTACCTGACAAGCACTAATACAATTCAGTCTTGTAATCAGTTTCAAGATGCAATAGCCGTCATTAAACTTCGCATCTGGCATCTGGCCGTAAAAGAGAGCGCTGCCGCGCTCCCGCTCTGCGCTGCGCCTTCGCCAGGGGATGCCTGCCCAGCCCAGCCCTCCGCTCCAGCGCTGGCTCTCTCATTTAGCAGGGAATACAGATTTCACATTGCCCCAGTTCCACTCTACGTTCTTGGAGGTTAAGATCATGTCACCAATATGATTTAGAACCTGATGCAAAAATTTATTGAAGGCAGCCAGTGCTGGATCGGTTTCTCAAAGGCAAGTATTAGAAGTCTAACGCTTCTACATTCTCAGTCATTTGGCAGTGGCAAGTATCACAGTGGTTTCGAAGAAATAAGGTTTGCTCAAATGACATATGTACATCCAGAATTATATTGTTCAAAGTTAAAAGGTGAGTTTAGAAAACTAAAAGACCTGAATGCTACCCAGTTTCCCCGTACATTCGTACTGACAAACATCTACAAAAACACTGTGGAAGTCATCTCCCCAAGAGCTTCTGCTGACCTGGGCTCTCCAGTCTTGACATTCAGACACAACGCAGGATTGACCACCTTAAAGCTTCACATCCCTCCTGAAGTTTGTTTTTTTTAAGGAGTCTGCTGCTGTTCATTTGATTTCATGATCGATTTTAATAAACAGGTGAAATTCACTGATGCCTCAACCTTGGAGCCAAAGCCAGCAGACCACACACTGCTTCACCTGCAACGCCCACACACAAACCAGTCGAAACCAAACGAAGGTGCACAGGAAAAGAGCATAAGGCAGATTATTTTATAAGGGCTGAAAGAACAAAAAACAAATATAAAAAAATCCTGCCAAATGAAGGGAGAGAGGTTTTTTGTTTACATATGTTAGAGATGGCAAAAGATACTGACTTCTCCTGCTAACCCGGTCACTTAATATATGAAATTGCTTCTTCCTAAGCATGTTGGTACGCAGTTTACAAAGAGAGACTTCCACTGCTTAACTGTCAATCTCCTCCACAGCCTGACATATCCCACTGACCAACTCTCCCTCACATTTCTTCTAAACCACTGCCATATAGATTATTCATATGGTGTGTGTATATTATGTCTCCTCTAATGACTCTGAATTGCTCTTTATCTTTTCAGTATCTGTACACTGCAAGCAAGGATTATCTCAGGATTAGGGTGTTAATTTAGAGCGTATCAGGTGGTCAGAGAAACTAGTCTTGTGCTTGATCTTATGTCACTTGAACCTTAAGGCAATTTGCCATTCTTTCACTGACAGGTAAACAATTTCTAAATAATTATTAGCAGTTATTTTGACTTTCTTTTCTGATCTTCCTACAGAAGGTTCATTCCGGTTTTAAAATTTAAAATGTAGAAGAGATTATGTGGCATAAAACAAAATGCTAGTAGTTAATACTGTACGTAACAGTGATGCTGCACTTGAACTAGCCAAGTATGAGAACAATGTAAGGGAAAAATAAGGCTTTACTCATAAAGTGTTTTAGTCCTGATCTTTAAGTATAGGGTCATTTATCAAATTGTATTTTTAAATGGACCATGAATCTTGAAACTGTATCTATTAAACTCCTCCACAAATAAATAATTTTAAAAGCATTTCTTCCCCAATAACACCACCAAGTCAGGAAAGCACTTTTATTTAGCAATTCATTTAGCATCATTTAACTCTGCTGACCAGGGTGTGCCTCACAGCGATGCTGAACCCAGGCCTTAAAACGTCACTGCCAGTTTGAAGAACCCTGGCAAGGCTCTGCCCTCCGTCGCTGCCCTTCCTGCATGGCTCTGCCACAACGCCACTATAAACCAAGTAGAAAGGACTCCCGCCACAGCATGAGTGGAATAGCCGGGATGCTGTCATTTCCAAGGTGATTTTCAGTAAATGAACCGAAAGAAAATTCCTGCAGCCATATTACAAATCGTGGGCCTTCAGGCTGCGCTCCTTCAGAGGCTGCGCAGGCTTCAACGGAGCAAGGAAATGCTGGTGACGCTGACCCAGAGCACACACCGCGTTTCTCTTAGATTTTCCCTTCCCTGCTGCGATCATTCTTTGAAGCGGGTACACGGGGCAAGAGGGGAAAAGGGTTAAAAGACCACAGATGCCGCAACATCCCACAGCCTGGGGTACGTGGTGCTGGTCCCCCACCAGCAAATCCTCGGGGAAGGCTCCCGGGAGGGAGCAGTCCCTCATCACTCACAACACCGGAGCCATCAGCTCCTCCTGCCATTTCTCAAATGCATTTAACTGGGAGAGTTAAGTAATCTCAATCTGATTTAATCTAGTGGCTCTGGGGGGACAGTAAGTATTTCAAGCTCTATCTAATTTCTGGGGAAAGCGGTAGATTTAGGATTGGAGGAAGAATAATGTATTGTTTTTTTTCCTGACTTTACATTTCTCTGCTTCTTCATGATACAGAAAAAAAATAAAAATAGCAAGATAACTTTATCTTTTAAAATAGCTTCTATTCCCAAAAGGTGAAGCTGCATTTGCTCACACTACCACTCAAGAACACGATAAAGACATTTAAGCCAAAATGAAGAATTCTAGTCAGAAATCATCCACGCTTTTAACAGATGACAACGAAGGGATTAGGAATTTATGACTCTAATCAAGGTAGGTTCTCCACATTAAAGAAATCATCTTCAATTAACAGAGCAGAAAACCTACACAGAGCCTCCAGAGACTCTTTGGGTTGCTCTGGGAGTGTGGAAGTCACTCACAGTTTAGTGGCCGCTCCTCTGCGCTACGATATGCACCATGTGCCACTGCAGTAAAGGAACTTGTAACAAACTTCATTGACACTAGCATTAGAAATTTATGATGAGCTCTCCCGAGTATAAAAGACCATTTACAATGACTGACAGAAGGGAGAAGGTTAGAATTGCTATTACTTTTATCAGACTCTGCAGTAAAAACAATGAAAAAATATACCTTAGAGTTTTAACCGCAACTTGTTAATAAGTAAAAGTCTCCATCTGGTTTTGAAAACTTTAAATACTGAAATTGCATGAAAGAAAGGAATACATAATTTCTTTTTTCAGTGCCACTTCTCTACATTTTGCTTGCAGTCATCTAATTTATTATTAAAAAATACTCAGCAACTCTGGAAAAAGGAAATATACATCAAAATAAACATGTTTTTTAGCTGATAATCTTATCCAAGTAAGTACAGAGAAAAAAAAGCTCACAGTGGGAATGAAAACAGGAGTTAATTTTACTAGCGCTACAGGTCAACAAGAAAGATACTCGTTAAAACAATATTGTTTAACGCGCAGGAACAAACACCACTGTTGAGTGAAACAATACAACATTTAGTGTTGGTTCATCTTTCTTACTCCTCTTTAAGAACACAGAATTATCCATGATTTTACCTTTCTCAAATGTTAACTGGATTTGCAGAAGACTGAGTGCAGCACAGGACTGTACCTCGGAGGCAAATGCCTACCTTTACGAGGAGAAGCAGTTCAGACACTACAAAAATGCATGTGAGCTGTTCACGCAGAAACACGATCCGAACAAAAAGCAAAATGTCATTTTGAAAAATTCATTGACAACAGGCCAGGACACATTTATGTAAAATGTTCAAAGTCTGCCTTTGTTTATTTCTAAAATTATGAGATATCTTAAAGGAAAATAAAATGAAAACTCAGGCAACTAATGTTCTATTAAGCAATCAACAAGTTATAAATAATTACGAGCTTATCTATGCACTACTACATGAATAATTTTTACAGTTATTTTACCCTAACATACACACGGTACTGCTAGTCTAATGCCTTGGTTAAGATACAGCCAAAATCAAACAAAATAATTTTTTATGTCAACATATTTTTAGGGGCCACTACAGAGAGACTTTTGAAGTTGGGATTTTTGCGTGCCTATTTTGTTGTATTCTTCCGTGAAATGATTCTAAAATCAACATGTTTCTAAAATATTGATCCTAAGATGCGTTTTGTAATCATAATTCCAGTCAATTTAAATAGATTATTTTCCCCATTTCTATAACTAATAAAGTTTAAGCGATGCCACACTGACACTAAATTATTTCACGTACAAAGGAAGAAAATACACTTGCCAAAAAGAAGAACCTGAACAAAACCTGGGTGTTCCACAGAGGGGTGACTAATTAGATCCATAACCTTGTTCTACTGTACCCAATCTCAGCTGAACTATTGAAATGTAGCATAATAGAATACCATTTTATTTTCGTACAGGAGATAATATACAGCATCTTAAAAAAAAAAAACAAAACAAAACCTAATTCCCGATGGATATAAAATGTCACAGTATCACTACTTTCAGAAGTGAGGTATTGCAGATAGAGGCACACATGTTGGGTCATGGGATGATTTCAGCGAAGGAACGAGTTTGCCAGCTGCATCAGGTGGATGACAGAGGGAGCCGGCCACCGCCTGAGTCGCATGTCGTGTGTCAGCATCAAAAAGAGGAAAAAAATACCTTCTGCAGCAATTCAGGAGGTTCTGGCAAGAAGGCAGCTCACTGCTTGCTACAAGCAGCCTCACTGGAAGACAGCACTGAAAAGGCTGCAACTTCAAGACAGGCTTTCACTTTCCATTGGAATATTCCCTTTCCTCCTCACAATAATTCACTATTATATATAGCTACATATGTTACTGGGGATATAAAATATATACTTCCTGTGATGGCTAAAGTGTAAAAAAACGTATTAAATAAATCTGTTGCAAAAATCAATGTGCATATTATGCATCAAACAGGCGATTTGGTCTCTATTTTAGAGTAATTTCTAAAACTGACTTGCTGCCCCAGCGGCAACCACTCTAATGTAATGACATGGTCTTTACAAATGCCACATCACAAATGCACGCACCTGGAGCTACTTTCCTGAGCCTGGACTGTAAGCATGACAGCAGGATGTTGAGGAGTATGAAATTATCCCAGTATGGCCCCAGTAATAAGTCTACCCTGAGAGTCGAGGGCTTTCTGTGATTTTTGCGATACCCGTGGTCTTACCTAGGAATTAATAGCCCAATCTAAGCATGCATCAGCTAATGACTCTTACCATCCCGGTGTAGAAAAACACGCTTAGTCAGACTCCGCTTGAGTTCAGCCGGCTTGCTGTATGTTTAAGGATAGGCTGTTATGTCTGTACATACACCCCTGGCTGGTATGACCAGTCCTGACGCTACGCCTCTCATCCTAGACTTCATCCGGCAAAAGATCCTAACACCCCTTCGCATCCGCCCCTGTCCAGACTAAGAAGGACCAAATACTGACCCACATATTCTTCATACACTCATTCAGTTAACTTAATAGAGCAAATAATACTCTAAAATCAGCAGACCTTTTGTTGAGGGGATGTAACTTCACAAAGGATCATAAAGGTCTGCCTGATAGGGTATATTCCTACCCTACCTTTTGAGATTAGTCAGTCAGAAGTGATTGCAACTACAAATCTCCAGAGAAATATTTAATAGGCATGTAATATTTACTTCTCTGAAAGTATCCGATGCAACTGCATCCCACCGTGGAGGACTACACTGTCCACAGAAGCCTCTTTGGAAAAAAAATTAACAAATAAATGAGCGAATAAATAAATAAACAAATAAACGACCAAGCACATCTCCGTAATAAATTGATTTCAAGCAGAGATTTGCTGGAGCATGACATAGGATATAGTTACAAAGCAAAGGTGTGATCATCATGTGCTAAAATGCTGGTGCTACCTGCGCTGGATAAAATAACAGCGAAAGTGAGAACTTGAAAGCTCAGGCTTCAATACACTCCTGCATTCCTGGAGTTAGCTCTGTCATTGCTACTACATGCTAGTAAATAAATAAAGGCTATTCTAACTCTTTATTTTCCCACTTGTACCAAAGAGATTCAGCCGGCACACAGATGCCAGTTTTGTTACGCACGCACTTCTATTTTGCTAGGAGTGCTTAGCACCATAATGAGTATTCTAATAGCACTATAGTTGTTTTCACATTGCTAAAAAGTACTATGGCATCAAAATTATACTTTGTCTGCCAGGATATATTGATTTTGACAAAATGCCATTTAGGAAAAAAAAACTGTTTGAAGAAAATCAATGTTTTGTTGCAGTATTTCAGTAAATATTTCAGTATAGTTTCATATTAAATTAGCACTATATTGAAAAAAAATCAGCGTTACGATAAAAAACATTTTGACTGCTCCCAAGAAATATTTTTTAAAATACGTTCTATTGAAAATATTCAAATATGAAAATTTTTTGATTCTAGGCCAGAACAAATGTGTAAATAATAAAATTGCCATTAAGTGGACAGTCCGGTTCCTACACAACTCCCTTAATTAATGTTTTGCATCTGGAAGTGACCTCAAGAGAAGACTCACATTACAGTAAGTCTACCGCTTGGTGTTCTCCTCCCATACACTCCAGACTTCTTCTGGAAGGCTTCTACAGTGGCTCTTCATACCCTGCAAGAATAAGAGCTCTAATTCCTCAAAATGCACCTTGTGCCTGTTGCCTGCCTACCTGATCGCAGCAGGAATCCACACTGGAGTCTGACAACTCACAGCTATGGTTAAGAAGGGGTGGAGAACGTATGGACACTTGTGACTCCTCTTGCACCATCTGGTCAGCAACTTTTGCCAAAATAGTCTTGGAAGGTCTTGAAACAACTCACCAGAGAAGAATTTGGGCATTTCACCGCATCACAATAGAGGGAGAAAATGACTGTGAAGATTAGCTTCTCTCTCCGTCTCCCCGCTCTCCATTCTCATTATTTTGCTCTGCACCATACCTGAAGCGACGATGATTGATTTATCTGGAAAACTCTATAGCAGTACCAGCGTAGACAACAGTGAAGAAGATGCTGTTGTGAAGAACATGAGGAAGCACTTACTGAGAAGACAGTGTGTCAGTGAAAGACCTGTGTGTGTAGTGGGAACCACAGATTATGTCTGAACTGAGACACCCGGGAACTCGTTGCCAACTCCTGAATAAGGGTTCATGTCTCCAGGCACCATACCCAAGAATGCCCTGACCACAGGAAAAATATCCTCTTTTCCACCTTTTTATGATGCAAATAAAAATTATATTGCCCATTTTAAGAAAAGCAATACTTAATCCTGATCTCTAATCGATTTTCTGACCTAGATTTCACGATGACATACATTCTGAAGCTTTATCTTTTCGGAAAGGGAGGAGTGGTGAGTTCTTGAAAGAACACTGCACCTGCTCTCAATTCCTATTCTGCATCAAAAAATACAGATTTTAACAGCTTTCAAAATGTATTACAGTTTCTTTTTTTAAAGTTCATTGAAGTCATCAGAAACTCTCATCTTGGGGATTACACACTCCTATATTTTACACTGTAGAACTCAGTATTGTAGGCAAAAGGAGCTTGAGGAAAAGTAGTTTCAGACATAAATTAATCCATGACTGAATATCCAAAGACATTTGGATTTTCTCCTCCTGAATTCACAATAACATAATTCAAACATTACTTCAGAAAGATTTTTGAGGACTAGTGCGATTTAAAGCAAACAAATTGCTGCTTTGAGATTTCCAGACTGGAAAAGTCCAGAAATTTAGGGAAGAGTTTACAGTTTTTTCCCTTTTATAGTCTCAGACAGACACGCAGTGCTTTATACTGTTTGTACACTGAAGTTTCCTGGCATACAGAAGAAACAGTTGATGAAAGCAAGCAACTTCCAGAAATCTGCATGATAGCACGGAGGTAAATTTCACTGCAATATCAGTGATTAACACTGGACATCTTTGGGGATTTAACGAGTGCAACTAACAACAATGATGGCGCACGTTGTAATAATATGTTGTAAAAAGTATGATCTACAAGGAAAAATGTGGCCAAAACCTATACATAGTGATCTCTTTTATCTAGGAGTACATTAGCTAAATAACTGCAATCATTTATTTTAATATCCTTTAGCTTAAGCATTAAGAAACCAGCTGCAACCACAGATATTCCTGTACTGAAAATTATGAAGGCTGAGAGATTTTTCCAGGGAAGTATCGCTTTTTTATGCTATTCATTGAACATCTGATACTAGCCATAGTCAGAGATATGAGACTGGGCTAAGAGACATTTGGTATGAGCTGATACAGCAATTCTTACACCTGTTTACAACTGCTTCTTGTGAACGGTGGAGAAATGAGAATAAAGATGAAGATATCACTTCCCAACTAGTTGCTAATTAAGTGATGAATAAATAACACATCAGATGGGAATGTGCTTCAGTGTCCCAAAATCAAATGACAATTCATCCTAAAAATGGGAGTCAGTATGGCTTTGAGTTATCTATATTAGCACTGTAGCTCTAATCGGGAACGTGCTTTTGAAGTGAATGTGCCAGTGGCTCTCCCTTACTATATACCTTGATTCACGCTGCAAAGCTGTTTGGGAGCATGACAACTTTACTCCTTTTGGATGGACCCAAACCAGAGGCACTCTCCATAAGGATACCTAAAACTCCAACCACAACTCACCATGCAGCTCACTGAACCAAACCAGAACTACTTCTACAAAGTAAACTCCCAACAGAAGCATTTAATGTGGACATCGGCCACCCAGCTGCGTTCTGCAGATCTCCACCTACTGGGTTGTACGGTACCAGCCTTTGTCACCAAGAACTGGACCATATCTCATGAAAGCAGGGTCTGTCACTGGTCTGCTGAAGGATGCTTCCTTCACACGCTTCCTTGTCTGTGGCACACCATAAGCCTGTTGAACTCCTTTAGATGGAACTTTGAGACCTATCAGTGAAAGGCAATTTCCACAGTTATTTCAAACGCATGGTTAACATGACATTCTGGTAATCAGTTCCCTTACAGTGGTACAGCATTGTACCTTGGCTTCGTAAACTATCTACAACCCGCCCACAACTCACTCGTCAAGCTCTTCACTAAAGAATAGAGACATTTGGGCAGAATCAGACCCTCTGGAGCCCATGAGCAGCTGGAAGGTCAGCCCACAGAGCACACAGGTAGGTCAGTGCAGAGAAGGCATTCTTACATGAAAATCTTACAGATTGCTGCTATAAATGGAGATGTCATTCGGCTTCATTCTCCACTGACGTGTTTCCAAAATAGACAGTTTCCCACTTTTGTTAACAGAAAGCCTGCAAAATAATTCTACATAGCATTAAAAAAAAAATTACCTGGTTTGATAAGTACACATCAAACAGATGTTTATCTGTGTTAATTCTACTGACATTTTCTCCCTCATCTCTCACGCACACTGAATATCAAATATTTCCTCGGAGTGCTACAAGCAAAAGAAGAAAGAAAGTTTGCACCGCAGAAAGGCTCTGATGGTGCCAAGGATGAAAAGCGCAGGGTGGTGGCATCCGGACAGCTGGCCATCGCACCCAACAGGGGCAACCTGCCAGCGCAGCATCAGCTATAGGTGTGAGGCCTGTTGAGTCCAGAGTCATGCATTTCCTTCAGGAAAAAATTCTTTGGGAAAAGCTGAACTGCACACATCACTGGGGCCTTTTGTCACAGCAAACTGTGGGGAATTTTCACCAGCTCTGAATTCCGGCTGAGAATTAACCCTCGTTTAAAAGTCCAACAGGTGTGCCTTAGCGAGGATGTTTAATAAGGCTCAATGCAGTACAGCCAGTACATCTGGCTAAAAGAAATAAAAAAAAAAAGAAGCTGAATTTATTAGGCTTATAGGTCAGTATATAAATTTCTCAAAGAGACTCTATGGCTATGTCTCTACTAGTGTATTAAATGTGATGAGAATATTAAACACATACTCTAGCACTGAGGCCATCTGGCAAGAACATTTCGAGTCCTTACTATTAGACCATCTCACCCTCCAAAAAGGGGTGGCTGTAGGCTAGCTGGGTATCAGAAGCATCTCTGGCCCGTGCAGACTCCTGAGCAACGCCTGGGAAGCCTTTGAGGGAGCGTCAGCTGGCAGGGGCTGAGACCACCCCAGGAAATGCTCCAAGGATTTATTGGTAGGGTTGGTTGGACTTCCAGTACTTGGGAACGTTTTCCAAAACTCTTTACTTTACTAACATGGAGCAGCCTACTGGCAGCAGGGTCTGCATGTGTGTCCCCCTGCCTTTTTTGTGTAAGTACACACACACGCGTCAGGGAAACTCAGTTCCTGGGGATATTTCTTCATGGTCCGGCAGTAACTGCTGAACTGCAAAGTCTTGAATACTTACTTTAGGATGTACACTAACTCTAAATGACACTAAGCCTCTGGAGATTATTGAATAATTAATAAAACATTTTTTCTCCCCTTTTATCAGTGTCTAATGTTCTAGTATGTTTACTCCCATGAAGGGAAACCAAGAAAAAAATGGGTTGGACTTGCTGGTAGATAACAGACACTAAGACAAACAAAACTTTTTATTCAGTTTCTATGTTTTTCACCAGCAGATTTGCTTTAAAAGTATTAAGAAAACAATGTTTTGAAAATGTCTTGATCAGATCTTCATCAGGTAAATCTTACAGTCAGAACAGCCGAAGGGAAAAATGGGAAAAGTTGTCTTAAATCACTTTCTTGTTCCTCTGATCCCAAAGCGGCCAGACTGAGCCAACTCCCAGCATGAACTGCAGCAGAGCAAGGACTACAGAAATATGATGCTGCCAAGTCATCTCAGTGTCAAACAGACCCCGTTGCACACAAATTGTGTCCTCTGCTCATCCTGACAAGCTTCTCTCCATATGCTACCTGGACAGAAAGGGGTTATTAGCTCCAGGGAGGTATTTCCAACAGCAATTTTCTTCCCTTCTGGAAGGAAATCCTCAGCTTCTTATTTACTCTCTTGCACTGAGACAACAACCAACAACTATACTCCAGAAAAGGATCTGACTACTTCCTAGACCTCTGGATTAAAAAAGCTCCTTTTCATATATAAAACTTACAGTACAATGCTAGACAATAGATCAGCATGAATCATGACTAAACCACTAACGAGAACACTTGATTAAAAACAACAAAGATAAGCTGGGGACTGATTAATGAAAAAGGGCAAGTTTTAGAAACACATCAGCATTTAAGAACTCCAGCCAATATTCTTGCAAAGCTAAAGAGTAAGTAATACTGTTCGCATGCATATGAAGATACTGAACTGAATACCAGCCACAGTTCTGCTACACGTTTTGCTGCTTTTAGAAAAAAGGCGAGGGCAGAACAAGACCTAAAATTCATACAGATCATGGGACGATCAACCGAAGTAGTGTCTGAAAAAAAGTTCTTCAAAGAAATGAAGATTTTAAGTATATTCAGAATTTAGTCTTGTAATTACATGTAATTCTTCTGCCGTTTTTAACTCACTCTCCACTACTCACAGTGCTGTGGTCCTAGTTTTTCAAGGAATATACATAGGATGGAAGGTATGGCCACTTCTCACCTTTCAAAGCACCTAAAAATTCAGGCTATGATACCTAACAGCCTAAAAACTACAATCTTGGCAATTAGCTGTGTCTGTAGCTTTTGTGGCATCCTATGAAGACATAATGGGATAAGCTGCTGGTCAGGATATGGGCGTTAGCACTGGATTGCTTTGCTTCTGCCAGTCTGTGCAACAGCCCACAGAAGATGGGCCGAAACCTCTTCTCTCTGACTCCCCTGAAATTGCACCACTGCATGTAACAGCCCAACTTGACACTGTATTTTCCCTGGAAGGGAAAGGAAAATGTGTTCCTCAGAAGTCCAATATGACATAATATGCTAAAATAGTCTTCTCTGGAGTTTTTTCAGTCAATCAATAAAGTAAGCGTCTTGGAGGAATACTGAATGCATGTTTTTGATCACGTGGAGATCACAGCTCCTTCTGAGTAACTGCCTATTTACCAATGGTTTTTGTGGAAAACAATAAACATACTCCGTCCCTGGTGAGCAATGATAATCAAATAAAATTGAACTTTCACTCCACTGCGATCTTACAGTAATCTAAAAATTGAACAATTCCCCCTCGAATTCCTTCCCCGTGTTCTCTAACTCCATTAGAAACAGTCACAGTTTATAGTATGGCTCACTACAGCAAAAGCAAAGGTAGAAGTAAACTGGAGTATTTTGTTGTAGAGGACTGGTCCCTCAAGTCTTTTAAAGATTTGACCCTTCTTATATTTATTGATACAGCACAAATGTCTGCTACTCAAGTCAATAAAAAAATAAGACATAGCATAGCAGTATCATTAAAAATAAGCATTTTCTCTTTTCAAAGAAATTAACAAGCCTGTACTGACAGCCGTGCCATGCCAGAAGAAACGGAGACACAGAACGAGATTTGAAGCTGAGCAATGAGGCAGGGTAGCCAGCTGTAGGCAAGGGTGTCTTGAAGAATATGCAAAAGCCTAAGTGGCAGTGGGTTGGTTGTGCTGCAAGAACTGATGAAAAAATATCACACCTCTGACAACAAAACGACCGGAGAGTAATAGACATGAAGATTCAGCAAGGGACAACTAGGAGAAAAAGATGCAAATATACTAGTAGTCTCAGTAGAAGCTAGGACAAAATCTGGTTGCAGTGATAGATGACTACAATTCAATGACAGATTGAAAAGTAACCCTGACACTTTCATCCTTTGATTGCCTTCATCAACATTACATCTAGTCAATTCTTCACACCCATTATTTCCATATATCTGAAGATTTATCACTCATCTTTGAAAGGCAGTATTTCATTTTGTGTCCTCTAGAAGCAATTAACTAAATCCATCTTCTGAATCTTCAGCATTGTTACTGCATTATTGCTGTGTTTTAATCAAATTCCTCAGAAGTGATCTGCCATTAAGTATAGATTTATCAGAACATTTTATTTTAGGTTTGCTTTGGTTTTATTATAATGAAGGTGGCCACAATGACATATCAACGTATAAAAGACATACAGGATTCAACAAGCCACACATAGCAGGGTAAAGATGACATTTAATATTGCTCTGTAAATGTTATAATCAAACAGCATATAGCGTTGCAAAGAATTTTAAAACTCATTTATTACGACACTGTGCCGTAGCAAGCATCAGCTACAGTGAAACTCAGGACTAGCTACTTGTGTGCCAGAAAATAGCATTTGTATTTAGCTTAATTCAGCAGTGTTTTCAGGGGGAGGGAGGAAACTAGTTTTCCCACAAAAGATTATTTTTTCTTTTAGACCTTTAGGAAAAGGACTAGAAAAATAACAATGAGAAAAATGGAGCCTCCTGCTTCAGAGCACAATAAATGTGAATAATCAAGAGTCAAGAGGGAAGAGAAAGAAAAATTGCAAAAGATTCATACAGGAGTCTCATGAGATTTGGACACTTTCTTGAGCTATTAAAAAAAATCATTCAGTGACTTTTGGGGAAAAGTAGTAATAAATGACTATGGCTTCTGTCTTAAAGACAGCTGTTCAGTGAGAAGCAGCAGTCGAATTAATAGGCATACTTAGATCTGAGTGGAATAATTCTTTTTTCGGTCAAATCACTTTGCACGTATAGAAGCCTTTGTGCCAGCAGGTTACTAAATGACATTATACATGCGTCTCTGTGGGTAAATTAGAGGAATATAAGGCAAGATACTTTTAGATGTGACTAATGAAGGAAAGGAATAACATGACGAGTGTTAGGGCTAGACTATTTCTTTAGGAAGGCTAAGCAGAAGTGATCTTCTTTAGAGTTTGAAATTATTTATTTTTTTAATGTAAAGATAAATAAATACTTCCTTAATGGATAACAAGATTAGTTTATGCAAGCTTCTGGCTTCCTTTTCCAAATTACAGAATCAGCATCCAATTCAAAGGCACATAACACCACATAAATGGGAATGCTGGGAAAGACGCACAGTATCAACCTTGATGCAGTACTTTACAATCAGGTTAATAATATATGAGCATGCAACTGAAGTGGGTCTACTGGAAAGATAAGCTGATCAACTATCTTAAATGCATTTTCTCATTCAGTGCCCATTTTTTCTTCCTCTTTTTTTTTCCTGTCCATTTAAGGGGGAGGGTTTATAAAAAGAATTGTAGGCAGATAATCATAGCGAATCTATTCCCAAGCTAGCTCAACTGTTTTTTTCTGGAAAAAAAATGGAAGAAATGCCAAGGGACACACCACTTTTTGATTAAAAGGAAATGACATATTTCCTCCTTAAAATTGATTTCTCTTAATCACCTCTCGTTCATCACACAAACGCACAGGTAGTGCTAACTACTTCTCTTCACTTTCCCTAATCCCTTACTGCCCAAGGACAAACTGCTTTCTCTGTCACATGAGGTAAAGGTGAAGTCCAGTCTACCTCATCTAGGCAATTAACTTGCACCCACATTCTAGGTGCCTAATGAAGGCTGCACAGGGGACCTTGGTACTTTCTTTTGTTTGTTTTCATGAAGAGAGGTAAGTACTCTGGAAACCCTCTACAGAAAGAACACTATCTACCAAAACATCTCCATCTGAATTTAAGTGCATGTTAACTGCCCGGTGTAGCTGGCTTGGATGCCAGCTCAAGCTCTTTCTCTTCATCAGTGGCTGTCACTCATCTACCAGAGTTTCTGCTCTTTGATGCAGCTCAAGATGCAGCTTTCAAACTATGTGGGAAGTCACTGTCAACAGGTATGAGCCAACCGAGACCAAGAGACAGAGCTCATCCCCGAGAAACAAGCTTGCAACAGCAATATCCCAATGTGCAGAGAATATTTGTCCACCTATTTTCTGTAAAAAAACACAGTCTCCACAAGAAACAAAGAGCTCTGACAGCAAGGCAGAGTCAAGAGGACATGCAGGTGGCATTCACTGCACCTACGTCCAGAATCTTAACCCACGGGCATTTGCCCCAAGTCATCCTCCCTGTACAGAGCACAGAAAGAAAGGAGCCCTCTGCAATGAGTTATCTTCTAATACAGTTACTGCCAGTCAGATGGGATGTATCACCCTCTGGAGAGTCACAGCTCTCCCACTAGAAAAGGTGACTACATAACTTCACAGGGGTGCAATGTACTTTTTTTGGATATATCTAGCCTAGCAAATAAAGTGAGCCAGGGAGTTTGCTGGTCCGAAGGACAAGTGGCGTGGCATGGCACAGCTTGTTTCTGTCTAGATTAAGTTATTTCACAGCACAAGTAGCTGCATCCAAGCTGCGTAGTGGGAATGGACCTGGCATGTGCTAACCTCCAGACAGTACCCAAGTACCACCTGGAAAAATGCTGGGCCAAATCCATGCTCGTGATTAACACACGATGGGTGCATGCCTGAGCTCAGGCACCATGCTCAAAGCACAGAAGTCTTGACATTCTGCAGATTATCAGGAGAGTCACAACTCTTCAATCTGGCAGATCCATAGCTTATGGAGTCCTTTCAAAAACAAAATTGAGGGTCATATCTGTTCTGCAAGTCCTGCAAACATTTTCCTACGCAAAGTTCCAGTTGTTTTGGGAGATGTTTTTATTATCTGAATAGAAAGCCTATTTTACATGATAGGAAAATGCTTAGAAAGGCCAAGTGTTGTTATCCGAATAGCCTAGGAGGTCAGAAGCTAAAGCAAATCACTGCTGGTGCAAAGAAACACAGACATGTCATTGTGTTATATCACAAAAAAAAGGCCCGAGTTCATCTTTTGTATTTTAATGAATAATAAGACTTAGTGCATTACTCAGTACTCCCCTCTTGAGTTGGTGTATTTTAAAATTCAGAATTTAAATGCATTTTTGTATTAGCTATTATTTTCAACTTCAAAATTTCAGTGCATTTTAAAAGGCACAGTGGCATCAGAAACCACTGAAAAGAAGAAATATAGCTATCTGCTTACAAAATAAATTTAGATTAAGTAGAGAAATGATTTCCACTAGTTTACATTTTAGCATTCTAAGTCTGGCAGATTCAATTTCTTACTCTTCCAGACTTATTTCCCCACTGAAAAACATGAGAGGGGCTCAGCTTCCCTGCACAGCCAAGCTCAGCTCCTGGAAGGGGAAACCCTCAGCTCTTTAATTCTGCCCCAAAGACTCTCAGTCCCAAAGAGTGGAGGGTCCTGCCAACCGATCTCACATGGCGCGTGAATTGCATTACACCTCAACAGTTGACACTATAACTAAGCAATGAGCTCACATGATAAGCCTATGACGGATAAGTAATCACCTGAATGGGAGATGTTAAAATATTCCCTCATGTGATCAGGAAACAGGCACTCAAGGGAATGAAGCTCTTTCCCTTCAAGTAACTTTAGGGTTAACAGACCAGCAGAGTATGATAGTGGGGCTATCTTACATCTCAATTAAAAGAGCAAGGGATGAGCTATTTTTAAATCACATGGATCTGAGCTTGCTTTTAAAGGTTATCTTCTCTGTCCTACATGTATTTCAATTTAGGACCCACACAAAATCTACCAGAAAAACCTTACATAGTTCAAACTCTATATAGAATTTTACATGCATTAATCTGCTGGGTAATATTAGTTAGTGCTGCTAAAGATCACCTGTGTACCAGTTCAGCATAGTCTTCTACTTACCTTCAAAAAGGCAGGTTAAGGAGGAACGATAGGTGTAATTCATCCCAACATTAACTAAAACTGAGCATCTATCCTAGGACAATCAACTCCTCTCATTGTCTTCTTCGTCCCATTACCCTGTTAGCACTTCTAGATGGGCACTTCTGGAGGGCCAGTCATCCTTACTGTCTTAAATACCTGTCTTAGAACAAAAAATAGCGTCTTATGGAACTGCTTCTCTCTGTTAAAGGGAGCCCTGATGATCAGCGCTGGCTGGATGCTGGTCCTATGCTGGGTAACCTATGTAAAGCTTGTGAAACAAGTTGTATTCAAGGACCTAACTCCCACTGATACAGCCATGCTGTACAGAGCTCCGCACTGACATAACTTCAGCTTCCAGAAACTGCACTAGCTGCACCAGAGGTACCTCTGGCATCTCTGCAGAGTGCTGTATTGTGCCATGGAGACATACCCGTGAACTAATGAAAATTCAACATTCATATTAGTATAAAGAAAAAAAGTCATTAACTGCTATTGAACTGCCAATTATCCAGCGTAACTGCAGACCTCCCAGCACAGCTGTTTTACCTTCCCTCTCTGCTGTATGCAATATTACATTCATATTGCAGGTTACATTATCACAGCAACCTGTAACCGGTTCCTAACTGCTGAGAGAACAAATTATTTTGCCAAAATTATTGGTTCGAATCTGCAATAGTGAATAATGAATTAGACATGCCTAGACTTGGGGATTTTTTCCTTGCATTATCTGCAGTTATAAGGAACTGAAATTCAATTACAAATATTAAATGAACTCTCCTTTTGAAATTATTCTTCTTCCAGCTATTTTTTATGACTGTGTCACATGGGAGAAAAAAGAAAGTTTGTCCTGGATAAGCTAAAATCCCTAATGGTAGCTAAATGTTACTCAACCTTTTCAACTGAAAGTTTACATTATCCTTCAGTATTGATGGATTGCACTTGATACTACCCAATTTTAAATTTTTACCTATTCAAATCTGTATTAAAATGAAAATTGGAGGGAAAAGTGTATCATTACTAAATGATCCCAATGCTCTGGTGACTCCTAAACAAGAAGTGCTCTCTCTCAGAGTCTCGAGACTCAGGAAGTCTCAAGTCACAAATCATGGGAGGTGGCAAGAGTACACTAGAGAAGTATTAACGCGTGTTTATTTTATTCTTCCCTAAGTGTGCGCTACCAGCCAGTATCAGAGGCAGGACACTTGGCTGGGTGGACCTTTAGTCAGACGTGTCATGGATGTTCCCAGGTTTGTATGTTGTCTTCTGCCAAGCACAAGATTGCCTGCCATGCCTATATCAAGTTGTTAAGCTTTCTGTGTGACTACAGACATTAAATTATCTGAATAAGCACTCAGTGCATGAATAAAAAATCTTCATATAAATATCACTCTCTTTTTTCTCTCTTTTTTTTCTGTCTTCAAAGGAATGGGAAAAATTGCTAGACATGGAGTGGGTATAAATCAGTGAAGTTTCTGTGAATTTTCCACTCCTGTATAACTTAAGTTAGTGTATTTCTTCAATACTTGGGCATGATGAAAAGCTGTCAACAGAAGTAAAATTGTACTTCTGGTTACATGCACAGAAGTCCTGACCTTGTACTTCACAACTTTTTTTTTTTTTTTTTTATGACAGGTATATTCAAAAGGACATACCTGTAAAACCTGTTGCAATCAATGCAAAGATACCGAGAACACGATGAAGATACATACACAGTGGTTACTAACATCTCAGATAGTGTGGCATATCCTTATGACACTGGCATACATTACAAACGGCCTATGGGAGACTCCTGATTATCTTCAGCATCAGCACGAGACCAGCAGGGGCATCCGAAACCACACCAAGACACACTTGTGTGCACAACTCAGGGGAGCACTGACAGAAATAATAATTAAATCAGAGCAGAGATTCACAGAAATATGGTGCTGGAAAAGATTTCAAAGCATCAGCTAGCCCAGCCTCTCCAGGGGCAAGAGCAAGACCATTGGAAGAGGTATTTTCTAGTCTCTTCTTGAAAACCTGCAACAAAGGAGATGCTACAACAAATGTAGATGGCTGAAAACTAATCTGAAATCAATTAATTAATTTCTTTAGGTCTTACTTCAAATGGTTCTAAAGAGCAGCTGATCATCCTCCTCCTACCGCTAGCTTCCTACATTTATGTACTCTATCCTATTTTTCAGTGGTAAACAAAACCATTTACTTCAACGTTGCCGCATACGCCCTGTTTTCTAATTATTTTAATTAGAAACATTTGTTTCCCTTCCTTACACCTCCTGCTCATTTCCATCTCCCTAAAAGCCAGCACAAAAACACTGGACATTCTTGCTCAGGCTTCACTAACAGTGGACAGAGAAATCCCTGTGTCTCATGAATGACACTTCTATTTATGTACCCAAGAGTAAGACGTGTCTTTTTTCAATTGTATTGCACTTGGGATTTGGATTAACTTTTTCACTTGCTTTAGACTCTCGTCCAGTAAAAACTCTACATCCTTTTTTTTCTGCGCTGCTGCTTAGCCAATTCTTTCTCATTTTAAATACTGGATTCTTCCTCCCTTACAAAATGTAGGACTTTGTGCTTGCCCCTTCTTTATTTAGGGCCATTCCTCTAATTTGTAAACATCATTTCGAGTTCCCTTTTTCTCCCCTGAAATGTTTGCAATTATTCCAGATGGATGTCATCACAGATTGTACCTATTCCATCATCCAAGTCAGGATGATTCAATGTTGGCAGCCGGGGTTGGTTTTAAAAAGCCTATTGCCACCTCCCACCAACATAAACTACCTTCTTTTCTCTGCATAAGCAGGTATTTCTTCCCCTTTAGAGCAGCCGCTTTCCCCTGCAGATAAGCAGAAGCCTGTCATCAGTTCCCCTGGCCAAACAGGAGTCATTCTCCTATCGCGCTGCCTGCTACAAGCATTTCTCTCTGTCAACAGGAACTAGGAAACATGACAGGAGTAGGGAGACAGAGTGAGGCAAGCTGGGGGAATCCATGATTTCTGTCCCGAGGAAGAAAAATGGATGGGGTCAAGAGAGGGGATTAGAAGGAAGGATGCTCTTGTTGCCAGCTGGCAACGAGAGGGCAGGTAACCGGGTAAGATAGACTGTCCTTCAGAAGCAGTACCCACTGCTGCCGTCTCCTAGTGGATGGCTACTGGCTCATCACCAGCACAGCAAGACCACGCTTTGCAGGGCTATGCTGGTCTCAGGAGATGCTTCCCTGCCTGGGCAGTGTTTCTTTCTTCTTCTTCCTTTTTTTTTTCCTATCCATCAAACACATACACACATATATATATATATACACACACACAAAATTATTTATATGGTCTATCTGCCATATCTATTTAGTACGATCTACTAGTCTCCCTACATACATTAAATCATAAAATATATAAAAGCAAAACTCAGTATATAAAGTTATATATTCTATTTCATACTCTTGTGATTTGTGATCAAGTTATAAGCACTGCACACATTAATCTTCTAGCTAGAAAACTTGTGTTTGCAATAAAAATGATTATGTAATCACTCTATTAGTACAACTCATTTAATTTCTCCATCTGAATCTTCAAAGCAAAATATGTCACAACACAGTTATGATTTCCTGCATGAGGTAACTTTGAGATTCTATTTCAAAATATTTATAAAGTAGCTGTTTATGGTAGGAAATATGATCTATGTTTATGATAGGAAACATAGGTTACATTTCACCGTGCCTAGCTGCAGCCACGCGAACTTTCGTGGTTGGACTAGATGATCTGAAAGGTCCCTTCCAACCTAGGCAATTCTATGATTCTAGGATTCCATGAAGACTAATCAAGTTGTCTTGGCTCTCCCACAGCCATTCAGGAAAGATGGACACCTCCCAGAAAGACGAATCCTTCCATCTTTGAAAAAACCCCACACAGATATCTCTAACACATTAGTGGTTATGTCCTCCTGATTCCAGAGGGAGCCTGGAGGATGAGCTTTGGCTGGACACATAGGGAACAATTCACTTACCTAGGCAAGGTGTCTGGTGCCATTTTGGATGCCCTGGATGACAGAATCCCTGTACAGGGCTGGCAGGTCCAGGATGGGATCTCTGGGAGTCCCCTACCCTTCTGGAGAGGCAGCTGGAGTCCAAACGGGATACCCCGAGGCATTTAAAATATCTAAGAAGCGCTATTGAAGTGTCTGTTTTAAGATGAACAGCTCTCTGGACTCCATCACCTATATTAACAAGAGCAAGACTCAGTTGTTTAAACTTCAGGAGTTGGTGTCATGTCTAACACATGTGCACAGAGCACATGGATATGGCAGAGGGCTTGTGAGAGATCTGTGCCAACCTGGACTGGAATTTGGAGGGCAAGTACAATACCATGAAACCAAAATGACAGTAGACACCTTTGCCTATGCAGCCACGTTCTGTCCTAGATCCCCGTTAACTACAGTCGTAGAGCTTATCAATCCAGCTCACATTTAGACATCTAATTGTATACAACTCAATTTACATGAATTGAATCCCACCCCATTTTTTAGACATCTAAAGTAAGATGTTACAAATCTCATCAACAGAAGTTTGAAGGTTCTGCACCTTCAGTACTTCAGGCGAAGTATGAATTGATTCACCTCATAATCATTATTTATGCACCGCTATCTAAGGAAAGTAGACAATATTTGCCCTCGACGAGTAAGAACTTTAGTTGACCTTACAGCAGCAACTAAAACACAGTTTGTCAGAAAGATGTCAAAATTGCTTTGAAAATCAGCAGGCACCCAATGTAGTCCATATGCGTGCTTGCAGTTTTACAATGGAACATATGTAAAAATAAAAAATTACAGTGTTAGCATAGAGCAGATTACATCTTTTTCAGAAACAACAACTCGTAAGTTTTATGGTCTGACTTTATGTCAAACTAATTTTCTGAATACAGTATTCTCAAAACAGCAGGATGACTATATAGCCAATGATGCCTCCTGGGTTTTGCTGGTTTGAGTTTAATTTTATCGAAATTAGAGCCTTTGAAAAACCCTGGATGAACAGCTCTGAAGTCCCCTCTATACACAAAGAGAATGTAGGCAGCACTTCAGAAAGCAGTAGCACAAGTTTCCTTTCCTACAGGAGATCATACTATTCTCTGCAAAACATTATCTCTCAGGAGAAAGGTTCATTTTTGCACTGATCCCCTTGTTTTCTCTATCCACTTTATAGATTTACCTCCCATAAACTGTAAGACACGTCCCAGAATGATGTGAAAATGAAAGCACAGCACCTTAGTCTTCCAGCTCTAATGATGAGTTTATAGCAGGGGTTATTTGGAGACTCAATGTATTGATTATTTAACTTCCTGAGGATAAAAAGCTACGGGAGTATTTGGGTGCTTGAAAATTATATGCCTGGAACTAACGCATTTGATTCACAGACCTAATGTTGAACAAGAATCAGACTATAGAAATTCACCAACTGTGGATATTGTCTGATCAGAAATAGGCTGACAGACTAGTAAAAAGCACCAGAACTGTTTATTTTTCAATTCATATCATCTAAGCAAAACATACCTCTAAAGCACAGAAAGTAAAGAACACAATCAACCCAAATCATGTAAAATGATAAATTATAAAGCCAAATTATTGAAATCTGACAACAGTAATGTTCCATACTTTTTATTTGTAAAATGACTTACAGTGTTTTCTCAGTATTACGTCTGTTGTTATTGATTAGTATTTTGTTTGGAGAGGTACATTACTGTACATTTTACAGGCATTTACAGCAGTTTTAAATGCAATTATTGGAGGTATGCACAAAAAAAGGCAGGTGGTTAAGTACCCAATTACAGGTATAATTTGTGAAATAGGCAAATAATAATGGGAAAGCATGCACAGGTAAATCAGGGAAATAAAGCACGTATGGAGAAATACATACATATGCACATATATATATATACACCTGCAGGTCATTAACAGACTGCAGCCCTTCCTTGAATAATGCACTTCTCACATGCAACTTCATTAATTCATTCTTTCTACGATATATATAACTCAAAGGATAAACATCAAGGCGTATTTTTTTTACTTCATAAATGTTTAGTATTTTCAGTATGATGTAAATAGTGTAGCAGAGTAACAAGTTCAATAATGCTACTCAGTATTTTCAAGATGTTATGAGATCAAATAGAAGCTGCTTATTTAAAAGATTTCAGTAAAACAACTTGATGCTGTGCAGTCCTGATACTTGCATCATTCCTCTTGATACAGCTTAGCATTTCAGCATTAAAAGTAAAGAAAAAATTTAACTGTTCCATGTAATCTGAGAAGAAGCAAATTACTATTCAATAAGTCTATTCTAAAAAATAGCTACAGGTAGCCTGGATATAGGGTGGGCAAAGGATTTTTAATATTTTTCAACAGAAATACTAAAAATACACAAATAAATTTTTAAAATGCTGTAAAGCCAAATGAATATCTCGTAACTGAAGATTCATAGAGGAATATATTATACATAAGCCTACAGTTTGATTAAGAATAGAAAAGAGTATGATACAAGCTGTAATTCTTGTTACAAAGACTTGTCATCATATTACTGAAAGCTACATTACAGGCTGCCTAGAAGGCAGTATAATAAAACTTGCTGTAATAACTTTTTATTTATATTCATAAAATTGAAGAATGTTAATTCTCTAGTTATTTTATTTTTAATATAGAGATGAATTTTAACAAGCTAATTTATAAAAGGTTACAACAATGTCTAGATTTAAATCAAAGGAATTAATGTCCATACTACCACAGTTCATAGAGAGAAATTCTTGTAAGACATTTCAATAGTTGATGAGGCTAAAGGTCAAAGCTCACAATATCTGCTTGGAATTAAATGAAAGACTATGTCAAAGATTAAAAGTTTAGTTGGTAACCAACATGAAGTTCAACAGCTATGGCTCAGGTCTTCAAACTAATTGTGACCTTTTGTCCCTCCTCCAAATTACTACCTCAGAATGTATACTTCAGTGATCTTGAAAAGCTCCTTCTGTTCATCCTTATTCATCATTTCTTGATATTTACTCAAGAATCTTTGCAGAACAGTATAAAGTTACCTAAAACAAGCGGAAGCAATCAACTCAGGCAGTACTTGAATATAGCTATGCTTAGCCAAAGATGACTTCTTTCACAGGCAGAAGAAACAAGATCAGCTGAAACTTTGGTTGAAGTAAGGTGTTCACCAACCAGAAGCCCTTTCTGCTCATTTTTCCTGAAGCAAATACACTTTTTACAACAACAGTACTTTAGCAATTTCCTTCAGAAACCTGTATTTGTTTCTGTCGCAAGATCTGTATTGTTATTTTTCAGACTTTGCATTGCCTCACGAGAGGGCACAGAAAAAACCTCTTCGCTTTTTTAGAGCTCTGGCAATTAATGGGTACCAGCGGGCACTGACTTGCGGGCCAGCTAGAAACTAAAGTAATTGATACCTTGGCTCACTGTCCGGGAGAAAGGGATGACACCCATCATCTTGAGGAGCTCTTGTCTTATTCAAGATCTAATTACCCAGTCTAGCAGCACAACAAGCAGTGTAATTACTTACTTTTCCTTATACTCCTGCTACAGTAGATTGGACAAGTTGTTATTTAAACCTAACAGGCTTTTCCACAGCTGTGGTGGGGAACACAAAAAGCACTACACATCCTCTCATTTTCTTTCCAGTCTCAGCCTGCCTTTCTCTGATATTTATTGCCTATGTGGCACTTCACATACGTAAACTGTTATATATTAATTTAATGCATAATGTGGTGCTTCCCTGAGTATGGAGCATAGCCAAAGGTGCGGAAGGTGGCAGTGGGGATGGTGAAGTCAGACTTTTGAATTACTCTTCAAAGACTCAGCTTCCATTTTTTTGGGAAGCAATCCTACAGGTACAGAAAAGCCTGTAGAATATATAAGGTGTCTCTGCAGCTGCCTGAATTTGCAGGAAGCCTAAAAGAAAATCTTACAAGTAAGAACTATCTCATTTGTCCCTCCTGAATGAGTAGAAAGGCAGACGTTGGTGCCACTTTTAACTGCAAACAGGTATCTCTGTTAAAACCATTTTTTAAAAGATTGGAAGTAGAGCAAAAAGTTTCTATCTCAGAATCTCAAGTACAGCGGGTGAAAGAAGGGGCAGGATTAGTGAAAACACACGGATCATGTATAAAGCCAAGCTGTGCTACCTTGTAACACTGCATCAGTGCGTTGAAGGAGGGGTAGTGCTGGTGTCAGTGTCGTTTCCTGAGAGAGAGCTCGGCTTCCAAACGTGCAGATTACTTTTAATGCCACAAATATAACTACAGCATTGCAGGGTAGGCTGATCATTTACCTCAGGTTTGCAAAAGGAAAAATCCAAGAGACAGGGGGAACGAGTAATTTGCTCAGAAACACGAAAAATCCACCTCACATTTAGGATTAGGACAAGAAACGTCAATTCTGCCGTCCAACCCCAAACCACCAAACTGCACAGATCCGGAGACCGAACCGCAGAAACACACCAAACACCTGCCTTTTCCTCGGTGGCCCCGACAGCCCCTCAGCAGCATCGCTTTGCCAAGCCAAATTACAATCCCTCCGAAGCCCATAGGCAGTCGCGCCTGCTCTACGTGCCCGACAATAATTAACACGCTCGCACATGTACAGAGTTTATCCTCCGACCAGCCGGGTTGTGGGGAAGCCCGAACCGCGCCAGCAGCGGGAGGGATGCCGACAGCCGCGGCCCTCCGACACCGACACCGGCAACCCCCCCGCCGACCGCCGCCGCCAGCCCGCTCCGCTCCGCATCCCGCCGGCTGTGAGGGGCCGTCGCAAGGTGCCTGTGACCCGGCGGAGCCCCAGCGAGCTCCGGCCGGTGCCGACCGGCGGTGAACGAGGAGGAGGAGGAAAGGGGGTGTCAGGCATCCCGGCACCCCCGGGCTCGGCCGGGCCACGCACACCCGCGGCAGCGAGAGGGGAAAAGGAGGGCACCGGGGAAAGCGCGTCTGCGGGGAAAATAAAAGTTTCCAGGCGGAGAGGGCAGCGCTCGGGGCCCCGCTGGGGTGCCCCTGGCAGCGGCGACTTCGTGAGAAGGGGAGGGACGGGAAACGGGCGGCAGCCCCGGCCCCGGCGCCGGCCGGGCTCCCCCGGCTACTCACCATGTTGACTTCGGAAACCATGTCGATGCTGGCGATGTCGATGTTCATCCCCACGCAGACGGGCGGACCTGCGGGCAGAGGAGACCGTCACCCGCCGCCGTTACGAGACCTGGCGGGCCAGGGGGGCCGCGGGAGCCGGCTCCGCCGTGCGGGAGGGGCGGCAGACCCGGGGAGAACCGGTGGGAGGAGGGGGCTCCGGGCGGCGAGCCCGGTCAGGGCGACTCACCTCCGAAATCCGGCCGGAGGCGGATGTCGTAGCCCTTCAACAATTTATCCACAGTTTCTTTCACGAAGGACATGTTGCCGGGATCGTTCACACTGTGGGGGCGAGAGAAACGGGGGGGGAAGGGGAGGGAGGGGGTGTCGGGCGGGGGAGGCAGAGGACGGGGTGCGGGGGGCCGGGGGCGACGGCGGGAGGGGGGGAGACGGGGATGGGGGCGGGGGGGGGGGGAGCGCATCAGCTTGTTCCCCTGGCGAAACGCATCCCGCCGCCGCCGCCGGGGCACGCTGGCTCCTACCTCTGGGCGCAGCAGACCACGGCCACCAGGACGGGAGCGGAGAAGATCCCGAAGATCCTGCCTCCCCCAAAGCCCCACATCCCTCCGCTCCGCGCTCCCACCGCGCAGCAGCAGCAGCAGCCGCCGCCGCCGCCGCCGCGATCCGGCTGCCCCGGCTGCCGCTGAGGAAGAGGCGGAGGCGACAGTCCCCGTCGTCGTCGTCTTTCTCCCCCTCCCTCCCCCCCCCCAGCCCTCCCACCCCCCCAAAAAAAAATAAAAAATAAAAAATACTATCCCCCACCCCCTGCCCCAAACACCGCTGCCCGGCCCGCGGGAGCTGCCCGCGCACCCGGCTGCGCCCACCCCGCGGCCGGACGCCGCCGAGCCCCGGAGGAAGCCGCCCTCCGCCGGAGCCCGGCCGCCTGGTTTCCCCGCCGCCCGCCCGCCCGCCCTGCCGCCTTCCCGCCAGCCGGGAGGGGAGGGGGAGGGCGCCGCCGTCCCTCCCGGCGGAGAGCCCGAGGAGGGGCGCGGTGGGGAGCGGGGCTTCGGCGGGGCCGGCCGCGGGAGGCGGCGGTTCCCCGGGCACCGCCTCGGGGCACGCCCGCCCCGCCGGCCGCGACACCGGCCCCGCGGCAGCAGCCCTGAGGCAGGGGTCGCCCCCTGGCAGCCGCGGCTCCCCGCGGCCGGCTCCTTCTCTTCGGGAGGGCGAGGGGATCCGGGCGGCGGCCCGCCGGGACTCCCCCCTGCAGCCGGGTGAGAGGGGGCTGCCTGCCGCCGGGCCGGGCTGAGGGGCGAGGGCCGGGCCTCAGCCCTGAGGCCGGCCGCCCTCCCCTGCCTCGAGCGGGGCGACGGCGCCCACCTGCCCCTCGGCCCGTCCCGGGAGCCGTGCCCGGGGGGAGGCCGCTGAGGCCGGGGAGGGAGCGGGGCTGGGAGCCCGGCCCTGACCCGCAGAGGGCCAGAGGGGGTCCCTGCCGCGGCCAGGGGTGTGTGCGGCGGGCACATAGAGGCGCTGGGCCTGAGGGTCCCCTCAGGCATGCCTGCGAGGGTGCCATTAGCACGCATCTAGATCGTCGTGTTTTGCCTCCATTGGCTCCAAAGCGCATAGAACCGGGGCTGTTAAGTGGGATGGTAATGGAGGGAAACTGTGCTGGTGCCAAAGGGATGTACAGTGAGAGCTGTGGTCTCTCTGTTGTGCTGCTTGTGAACTCCTGGGTGCTCCTGGCTTTGTATAAAACATTGGTTGGGGTGGAGGCAGCGCGGTTGTTACTATTGTTAACCTCCTTCCAGGTTAATTAGTCCTTTCAGCAGGACTAATTGACATGGAAACAGAAGCACGCTGACTTGGCTATATTGCCTTTGGTTCCAGAGCCAGCTCCAGCTCAATGCCAATGCTCTTCACCATGCGCTACCATGCCCTGAGCCAGCTCCTGATTCTGGTTACATTGCAATCAGTGGCCATTGGTCCATGACAGAGCACAACATTTCACTAGTCAAGGAAGAAAAGCAATGTCTTTTTTTCGCACTTGTTCTCTTACCACCTGTTTTTCTTTCTACATATCCTCTTCCCATAGAGAAACTGCTAGGAAAAGGATGGATGGACACTTGAGGGCTGCTGTGGTGGTGTGTACAGGTGAGAAAGCATGGATGGCTTTCTGTCTCTCCTCAACTAATTCTTGAAAAGAAAGGTGAGTGCAATCCATGACGTACATCCTGACCATGTTGCTGTTGCAGTTAATAATAAAGGGCCAATAAAAAAATAAGGAGCACGCTCAGTTTTAAAAACAACATAAAACCCTATAGACAATGAGGAAAAATGTAGAGAAACTGAGTGTTGCCAAATCTTGTGATTTCATGTTAAGTCTTGCAATACTTGGATGTTTATCCAAATCTTAGCTTTCATTTAAAAATGCATGATGCTTATGATGAAAGCTTGAGAATTCTGACACAAAGCATACATGACTCAAGGGCTCAAAAATGAAAAGTCAAATAACAAATATATACATATATAAAAATATATATATATATATATATAAAAAGTGATTTGAGAGCCCTGGATCCTGAAGTTTTTTTAGTACTATGGATGGGCAGTATTGAAGACTAGTTCTTTCAAAGACTTCAGTGGAAGTGAATTTAGGGAAGGGTACCAACTCAGTTCTTTCCCCCTAAGTGCTGAAAGTAAGTATTAACACTGAAGAAAATATTTCTTATGAAGAATTTAACATGGTTTAAAAGCACATTTAAGCACTAATAACTTTTCTTAAATAGACTGTCAGTTTTATAACAGAAATAAAATATTTTAGAGAACACTATTTCTGATTAACGTGCTATCCTGGTACTTTGGAAACACATCTGAGATAGGAATGAATCAACAGTGCTGTAGAGTCTGTCATATTTTATCACTTCATTTAAGTATTTGTCTTCTTCATCTTTCAGAGCAACCGTTTCCATTTACTTGTGGGTAGTTTAAAGATAATCCAGGTTGGGACTGATGGGACAAAGAAGTACTTAGGGGGTTATGGAGCATTTGTTCCTTGGGACTTTGGATTCAATTAGGCTTAGCAGTAACTCAAAGACATTAAAAAGTATAAATGATCGATGAATTTCATGAATGGCAAAAATCATCTTGACTTCTCAGTGATAGAGCATTTACAGTGAAGATGGCAGTTTGGGTTTTGTCCACAGGGAAGACTCATAACAAAGCTTCTGTGGCAACGGTCTGGAGGTAAGACCCAGCAAAGCCTTGCATAATGCAGAGTAGTTAAGGAAATAATGGAAGCAACGACTTTTGGGGAGCTATTTAATGTGGCCAATAGGAAAAATATGGGTACAGAAATAGACTCCTTGTCCTGCCCCAAAATTTGCCACCCTGGCTTTTCCCTTGGAATTAGGCTCCTAAACATCTTCTTTCAAAAAGCAAACATTATTTCAAGGCGTGGCAGGAAGGAGCCTTGGCACTTTTATTCACTAAAGCAAAGCACCCAGTCAGAACCTGTGGATTCTCCATCCAAGAAAATCCCAAGAATGTATCTCCTGAGATCAACCCAGACTACAGGACCCCGGGGTAAGGTTTTCATTTTGGTTGTTTGAAATGTTCCACTTTCCAGCAAATCGTTAAGTAGGGGAGAGAGCAAAAGAGTTAACATGACTCTGTGGCCTAGTGGTTTGTCTCTTATCTGTGAAGTACTGTTATTTCATAAATAATCTAGTAATTCATTAATTAATTGCTGGATAAAATAAATCAATGTTCAGTGGTGTAAGGAACAGAGCCTGATTCTCAGCTCCCCTTAGGTGCCTTCGTCATTGCTCATTCTCACTCTTGCTCTTTTTCCAACATACAGTCTTTCTGTCCCAGTAAAATTATCCCTGTAAAAGACGAGACGTCGAATGTTGTAGTTCAGGGACTAAAATTCGTCACCTTTTCTACTACTTTGGTGAATGTTCCAGCCTCCGGCCCATGGGACAGTTAAGATCTATGCTCCTGATCAAATTTAGTTCAATAAGGTAAGCACAGTGATATTCTTTTCTTCCTTAGCATTGCCAATATGGGTAAGGGCCACTTCAAAAATGGATAAGTCTAAGCTGCAAAGGCGAGCATTATGTGTGAAGGAGCAAAAGGACTGTCCTTGGGCCAGTGCAAATACATGTGGAAGAATACTTCTGCCAAGCCGACATCCACACCACACCCATTTTGTTGTGGGTTTGGTTTTTTTTTTTTTTTTCTTAGGAAAAGTTCTAATCTGGTCCCGTAAACTAAATGTTCATTAGCGGTTGGACCACATTCAGTGCACTGCTGGGGCGCTTTTTCCACCTTAGTTTCGTACGAAAGGAATAGAATTCGTGCGCTCTGAGACTGCTCTGAGATGTGAACCGAAGAACAGTAAGTGGGAATGATCAAATGATTCACTTCACAGGCACAGTCCTGATCTGCACTGAAATGCTATGTAGATGCGCCCATCATCTCCTGTCAGAAGGAGCTGGAACAGAGCACCCTCAGCCTTTGTTAAAGAACAGAAATTGTTGAAGGCAGTGGGAGTGGAATGAGGAGCTGCTCAAAATTTTGGAACAAATTCCAGTTTTCTTCATCATTGTCAGTACTAATGGAGATACAGAAGACGAGGCAATGACAGGAAGGCTAGAGAAGAGGCCAGGTCTGCTCACAACTGATGCATTTGCAGTACTACCACTATCAGTCACCAGACTGTAGGAAAAGGACTGGCTTGAGAATCAGGGAAGAAGTATTTGCTCACACCGTGCAATACATCACTGAGCTCTTGCGCTGGAAAGTGGTACTGAGGGTTTACCTGACAAAATGAACATAACCCAATTTACACGCTGAGGTCAGAATCACTTATCAGAAGGTTTTCTTTTTCATTTTCCTCTCTGGCTTGTCCGTCATTTAACTGGTTTTGACAAAGATCCAGTCTTATCCTGGAGCAAACTGCAATCACAGAGGGTTCAGAGATACAAAAGAGAGAGAGGCAGAAACTAAAAAAAGTGGGAAGAATTGCTGCTACAGCTGAAGTGGTGTCTTCTAAGGAACACAGGACATTAATCTTACTAGGCTGAGACCCATGCTGCTGCTTACCTATTCTGCCTTGCAGCAATTTTAATAGACTGCTGGTTTAACCTGCTGAGAAGGTGTAATTAATAAAACCGGCTGGGAAAAAATCCACAAGAAAATTGTCAACTCTCTTTTTTTTTCTTTTTTGCTTTATGAAATCGGAAGTTGAGGACCATTTTTGCCAAAATACCATTGAACAGACACTTCATATTTCCTTCAGAAAGTTCAACTTCCTTACTTTCTGTCCTACAGTATCTCAGCAGAAGCAGGGTTTCAGAGTGTCAGGAGGATGCTGTAGAGTAGATACGTGGCATCAGGGCTTAGAGAATACTCTGCACTCTTACAGTTTCATACACTGTGTTTTGCTTGTTCAGATAATGAGCAGTGGTTGTTGGACATACTATGTGAGGAAAACAATATTATATTTATCTACTATGTATATTTATCAGGAATCGCATGTATTATTTTCTGATGTTGAGTAATACTCAACAGTTTATGCTGAGCTTATAACTGACAATGAGTTTATACTCATTGTCCCCATTTCTGTCAGGCAGATTGCAAACAGCATTGCATGAATCCATTTGCTTTGGTTGCATAATTTGCTGGTTTTCACTTAATTATACAGAAATATTAATATTGTTCTGTCAACAGTTCTGATGTAGTGGAGATCTGAATGTTTCAGTGGGCCACATAAAGAATAAGGTATTAATCAATATGAGTAATGGGGACAAATTTGCCTTTAATAAGAGGCTTGACCCAAATCGTTTTGAACTGTTGTTTAATTTTCAGATGGTTATTTTTCTTCATATTCAAGAAAATAGAACAAAAATTTGCATTATCTGACTGAATTTTAAAGAGTATTCCTGCAATATTCCATTCCTTATGCGGCAAAACCTCTGGATTATGCACACAATGAGTCAGGCACATCAAAATAAAAATCCATTGACACTTTGGCAGAGGAAGAAATAATCAAGGCTCTTTATAACTCACATTTTTTCATCATAAAGATTAATGATTATGTACTGAAATAACACTAATGCATTAGAGAAGCCTGTGGTGCTTTAGAAGTACTATTCTTTAAGTCTCTGTCCTGATGAAAACACAGTCTGTGTTTGGAAAAACAGATAAACAACTGAGTTCTGATTTTTTTTTTTTTTACTGTAACTGCAGTTAAAGAAGAGCTATTTTACATAGGACTTCTTTGTTAAGAGTTTCTACTTGAGTGTTTTCATCTAAATCCCTTTATAAAGAGCACATTATTCTTAACAAAACAGTATGCAGCAGTTACCTTTTTTCTTTAAGGTTAGATAAAAATAGAATCATGTAGCCCATTTCTTTGTGTTCTCATATTTATCAATAACTTTATGAATCTCATTTGTGACAATTATTGTTTATGCAATTTTTTACTACAGCAGCCAGAATTCCAAGTCAAGACCCAAGCCTCATTGTGCGGGAGATTATACGGAATGAAGAAGACAAGTGCGAGTTTTTTGAATTGATTGCTTATATTTAGTATGATGTATATTTAAAGGACGATCAAGTCAGGATCCTAACTGATGGGTCTGTATAAGGACTACCTAAAACACCAGGAGATGCCGGTTCCTAACATTTTCATCCAAATGTCCCTTTGAATTTTAACAATGGAAAAGTAGAAAGACAGAGAATAAACAATGTGGGGGGGAGGGGAAGCAAGCCATTTATGCATGCAAACACCACACATAAAACAGCATAAGCAATGAGAGGGAAGTGCAGTGAAATGATTTGGCATCAATCCTGATTTGCTAAGATTAAGAAGAATTCCGGAAGCGATAATCCAGGGTAACAAAGAAAAAGCTATGGGTAGAATAAAGTGAAAGCCTGATGTATGTCTTCCTCTTATCCTTTGAGGACGTTTTTTACTTGTGCTAAGGAGTGCCCTTAACAGGAAACAGCCCATGAAGGATGAGGGGAAAGGAAATGCTTCAGAGTGTGGAGGTGTGTTTATACAGAGGCTGTATCCACAGCCGTGCACTGCCAAGACATAGCGCTCTGCTGGTGAAAGTGCCTCTTAGTCTTTTTTAATGCATCCCCTTTTCCCAAGGCTGTGCCAGCTAGCCCTTCGCTCTTGTTCCCCAAACACTGGCATCAGAAGCAGCCACGGTTAAGATCATATTACACAGATCAGGATCGTGGGCCATATTCCATCTGTGGAATAACATATAAATTAAGCTGGCTGTGCAACTGCATTTCTTTGTCATATGGACTGTATATAAAGGGAAATCACTATATACAAAGGGGAATCATTATTAGGTAGATACAGAATTTTGTGTATGATAATCTAAAATAGTTGACATTGTGCTTCAATTTAAAGATTACTTTATGCGTCAGGAAAAAAAATAATAAATTTTAATATTTTTTAACATTTTAAAGGGTTAACATTCCATTTACAGGTAATAATCACGTTTTTAAAATAGCTTTTGTTACTCACCTTGTGTCATAAATGGCATATAGTTTTTTGTTTTCTTCAACTGCATTCCTAAAAAGAGAGAAAGAGAGAATATCATTTGCATGCCCTGTGTACGTTGCCAAAACAAAATGTAGTTTAGGGCCCTGATGGTTTTCAGACCATCATTGTAGAATCTAGGGATGGGGGAAAAAAAAATCTATAAATTGACTTGTTCAAACCCTGACATGACAAGATTGTAATAATCTTTTGGAAGTTGTCTAAGTGAGTTTTTAATTATAGGTCCATGACTGTGTTGCCAAGAAATGAAACAGGAAAAAAATAGTCACTGCTTTTGTGAAAAACACAATGCAACAATACGGTTTCGATAGAGCTATGTGAATAATTTTCAGGAAAGGTTTCAAATTGATCCAGAGGAACATTATGCAATTCAGTTATTTCGTTATTTTTTTATAAGCCAAACTAAAAAATTACATTGTAGTTTAATGCATGGTATTCAATGTAAAATTAAATACTTTATCTCTGATGTTTTATATATTTTTATGTGTTTAAACATTGAAGTTCATATAAAAAAGGCATATTGAAAACTTGAAGCTTAAGTCTATATTTTTGAGCTTTTTCAATGGAAATACTTATCACTTTGCAGAATACATTTTGCATTTTTTAACTAGAAAAAAGAGATCTTTTCCCTGAATGTTTTCATTGGACTGCTTCAGGACATGTGGGAACAAAGGACTCTTCTGAAATAGTGCTACTGATTTAAGAGAGAGCAAGAGGAGATGTTGTCCGAAATGTGTTGGCTTTGCTGGAATCTGCAATAGAATATAAGTTTTAGCCAAGTAGTTTCTGAGAAGGCGTGATGAATGTAAGGGGCTCTCCATAATAAGTATTGATTTGTATCTTACAATCTGATTTACGTCTCTGTGCATTACTTTACCTGTCTGCTTAGAGAAGTTAAAGAGAAGCATCTAAAAGCATGGGGTAAATGATCCCGAGTTTGAATGCATTAAGGTCCACTTACATGGGAAAGGTAGATCCATCCTGGGTTTGGTCCCTGTTCCTGGAGGGATTATGCGTTTTACATTAAATATGCACTGGCTAAAGGATGTTAACAGCTGAGTATTGTGAATGCCCCACTCCCTTGTGCACTGGGTAGGGAGACGTGAGGCCTTTCTCATGTCTTGGATCCCCTTGAGATAGTCATCTAGAACAGAACTGGTAGGGCTGGGTAGGGCAAAGGTTAGATGCCACCATCTACTCCATTTAAGATGCCCGGAGTTACTAGAGACAGTGCATAGAGCTGTCAGTTACAACACAGGACTTATGCGATACCCACGCTCTACTGGAGAAGTTACTGGAGTCCAAGGGGGATTCCTAGGAGCATCCCAATGGCTCAGGGTGCTTGTGTACGGGAACTGGGCGAGCCTCTCAGGTCAGATTCCGCCCAAGAGAAGGATCCCCAGCTTTCTATACATAGGCTCCATTAACTGAGTTGACTAGATCTCTGTTGACATAATGGGAACATCCAGTTCTCATGTAGACACCTACACCTAATCTTCAGATGAATCCAACTCCAAACTTCACAATATCTTACGTTCTTTTGATAGTTTTAGGCATCAGGATTCACAAGCCACATTGCTCTGGGTTTAAAGACCATAGTATTGCATGCCTGCAACCATGCCTGAGCATGCTATTTTGTGGTTTGATTGATGTTCTAAGTACAGTTTTGTCTAGTGTCCACGGTTATTAGGTGTCTGGTCCACCGTGCCTCGGTATAGGCTTGAGGTAAATTCTTGAGCTCAGCAAAGGAGAGAGAAAGGGAGGAAGAACAGAGAAGGGACATCTAAAGCCTCAGCACTGACCCAAATATATCCCCTGCTGATAGTCACATATCTCATATTGGCAGTCACACGGTCAATATTGAGACGAGAAGATGGCTGGGCTCTTCCCTGAAGTGCACGTGGCCACTTGCTGCAAGGTATAGGAGCAAGCACTCTACGTTTGCAGAGGCTGGATATAGAGAGTCGGGGACCATGCTCAGCCTACGTCTTCCTTTAGGACTATGCTCCCAAATACAGCCAATGACACCTGAGAGACAGACACAGCTCACCCTGTAACCATGACAACTGGCATGGGTTTTATAGCAAATTAGCTATGGGTGGAAGAGGGCACCACTTCTACATGAACACGTACAATATAGGTGGAATAAGTGTCTGTTTTCAAACCCCTTACCTAAATATATCCATACCTATAAGGTATAAAGAAACTTGCATATACTAACAGTTTCTGTTAATATATTTATTAAAATTTTCAAAACATCTTGTATGGCCACCTTGTGTTTATAACTTTTGACATCCATCAGCAAAAATGCCAATGGCAGGATAGAATTAACTTAGCTTGTTTTTTTGGGAGAGAGATGATAACAGCAAAGGGAGATCAGGAAAACAATTAGGCAAATGAAACAGGAAAAGAATCAAATTTCATCTTTTAAATGTGGAAGTTTCACAATGGGGTTTTATTCAGTGCATGATAATGCACTCCGTTTTTTTCTTCTCTTATAAAAATGTACACACATCTTGATGCTGAAATTCTCGTATTCAGCGGAGTGGTAAAATCCTTTGGTCCCTGCATTGAAAAATGCCTTCTTGTGAACGATGAGTAAATGGAGTTCATCTCTTACAGAAGTCTCCTACTGTTTCTGTCTGCCTGGCACCAAGGGAAGACATGCTTCGGAAAGTATTACAAAAGTAATTCCCCCGTCACAAAAGCACCACATTAAAAGTACTTATATTAAAAGCACTTTGTTGTATATGAATATCATTATATAATTGATTATTCCCATTAAAATGCTTTGCATCCTTATCACAACTTTAATAAAAGAACAAAACTGCTTTGAATATTGTACATGCACTTGCCTAGAGCCACTATTAAGCAGAGAGGCTCTGTGTGCAGCCAGGCAGTCGTTGATGGTAAATCAAATGGAGGGCATATGGTTTCCGTATTGCTGCTGGTGGAGTTTTTGTTGCTAGAGAGAGCTAATGTTTTGCATTTAGGATTATTAAAGTAACAAAAATAGTAACTTGTCTCTTCCCCTTTTTTCTCCTCCCAGCTCTCTTGAAGTCTCAGTCCATACAATACAGGAAAAGATGCCATGAGCAACCTATACCGGAATGGTAGGACTTTTCTGAACTGCAAAATAAGACCTTTGTGTGCTTGTTTTAAAGCCTGCACAATTTCTGGATGGTACCGCGACTCAGAATGTCTCTGGTTGGGATTACTCCTTGCTGATGTAAGCATCAGAAATTAAATGTGTAAGTCTGAGCCAGTTACCATAGGCTACGTTAACAGTACAGGGGGGAAAGTCCAAAGACTGAAAGACACTCCAAAGGCCGAAAAAGGCTAAAATAAGGTGGATGAATCACCCTCCAGAAGTACCTACTAACTGTGAACATAGCCTATACCTAGCTAGATGTCTGACTTTGGGGTATATACTATGGTATAAGATAAATCCCACCCATGGTGATTTAAAGGGAAGGAAGGCTAGATCTGTTTCAATACACTGAGCATATTGCCCTCCAAAAGCATATCAGACCAAGATGTCTTATATGTCTTTAGAATATCCCCGTTAAAGGTAAGTGGACAGCAAAGAAACAGGAAAGCTGCTGAGTTAGTACTATATTTCTGGAATTGCTGGAGTCTTTTAACTAAATGTAAGTTAAATTTTAAACAACGATCATCACTTTTTGTCACACCTTCAAATCCTACAAGGTCATGTAAAAGCAGAAATTAAGTTAAATATCATACTCATTTGAAAATAGTCTTTAGGAGAGTGAAATGTGATAGCCCTTTCTGGATTAAGGCCAGGACACGAAGCAGTGCTCGTGAATCACAGAATGCTTAACGAGTACTCTTGATGTTTTGTATCTAACAAAATGATTCAGCATGAAAATATAGATACAAAGGCTAATATTTATAGCTTGGAAGATAATGCTAACAACAAGAAAGTAAGATATTTCAGCTTCAGATTTTGAAAGTATCTGAACATGGAATGCCACTATTAAGAAAAAATTATTTTTCTACTCTGGAAAGAACTCACAAGCCATTTACAAACAGGAAGGAAAACAAACGTGATACTAAACTCCTTCTTCACAGGCTTGGAGAATGCACACCTTGTTACATTTGAACCTTTTTCATTTTGAAGTGAAGAAAATACTTTTTTTGATTCAGCCAGCATACACAACAGAGACCAAATCAAGCCCGTACTAGGTGGCTTTGGCGCAATAACTATTGGTTTAACAGCTAGATGCAAAACCTCAGTGTTAACTCATCTTCCCTGGAACACCTGCTTCTGGGCTTCTACCTCAAGATTACTCAACCCACCTTGCAAACCCTACGTCCAGAACCTTCAGAAACAGTGAGGCACCCTCACCAATGAGTCAGTAAAATTCATTTTCCCTTTTCCTAGGAGGTTCAACCCGTGCTAACCAGGTTAGGCGTTCAAGGGCATCATTGTCACACAGCATGATAGGCACTAACGAATTATTTTTAGTACCTAGAAGCCTATCAAGAAAAGCAAGAAAGTACAGAGCAAAATGCCAAATGCAAAAATGGGAAACTGTGTTTAAAACTCCCAGGATATTATAGACACAGTTATTGAATTACCATTGTAGATCTGCTGAAACCTCAGTAAGCAGCAGACGATGGAGGTTTCTGCTATAAATATAAGATTCACATAGCTATCTCTTATTTTTTAAAGTATAAATTAAGTGGATGCAAGCCAAGTTTTCATAAATAATGCCAAAAATGTTTATGTATGAGACGCTTAAACTATGTCGCTCGAGCTGAAATAAATGTTTCAGTGAACATGATTTTAAACATGATTTATTCAAATGTTATGTTAAGTAAGCATTCAATATGCTTTTATGTAATGCCGATGCCCAAGTTACATGTAATTATGATGACATTATAGCATCCTCGATCTTTCATAACCTCTCTAGAAATTCATTTTTCCCAGCATCAAGCTCCACAAAGAGTATGGAAGTGACAATGTCACATAGTATAAACGGTTACCAGAACAATACTTTTCAGGTCCAATTCTATGAGGGTTAGCCAGTCTTGACTCCTTTTGACATCAGCCAGAGCTGGGAAGTTTAGCTTTGCTCAGAAACATGCCCGTGAATTTGCGAGTCTGAACACCCGTTCGCTGGCATTTAAGAGCAAGGTCGGAAGGATGAAGTGAGAATATGTCAAGACATAGCCACCTGTTTACTCACGTTTTAAATCACTGATATTCTTGAAGGTGTCTAGTTCTAGTTCAGATCCAATAAGTTCTATACCATTATTTTAGTCCAGAGAATTTCTTTTCCTTTTCTTTTTAAGGCATTCTCTTTCCAAATATAAAAATTACACTCAACAGAGGTGCATAAATTTGCCGTGATCCTTACAGTAAAGATCTCAAAGTCACTGCAGATAGTTCAGTGAAGGTCTCAGTTCCATGCTCAGCAGAGGTCAAAAAGATAAACAAGCACTAAGAACAATCAGGGAATTAATAGAACAAAACAGGATCGGTACAGTATTTTGAAATCTGTGGTCTACCCACATCCTCTAAACTTCATGCAGGTGTCTTCCATCTCAAAGAGCTTGAGAGCTAGATAAAGGTATAGGAAAGGGCTACAGGGATGATTAGAGGTATAAAATGGCATTGGTAGGAAGAAAGAGACTTAGGTTAAGATTCTGATGTCTGGAAAGCAGATGGGGGAGGAGAGATATGATAGATGTATATGAAGTCACAGACTGCATAAATGAATATTTGTTATTGCTCATACTATAAAAAACAAAGGAGCAATCAGATGATCAGGCGGTCGGTTTAAAGCAAGCAATATGAAGTCCTTTTTCACACAATGCATAATTAAATTGTGGAGCTTCTTGCCAGAGGAAGCTGTGGAGGCCACAGTTATAAATGGGCTCAAAAATCCATTAGACAAATGCATGAAAAGGAGCTCCATCAATGGGTATTAAAATCAATGCTGTGAATGCACCCTCTGGCTTAGGAAGTCCATAAACCTCAGGCTGCTTGAAACTGAAAGGTTATACCTGGGGAAGAATGACTTTACTTTTTATCTGGCCTGTTTCTTTATGCTCCTTCCAAATTATGTGCCCATCGTCAGAGGCAGCAAACTAGACAGCAAACCACATGCAACTTTGGCGTGATTCATTATGGGAATTTTTACGCTCAATGCGATCAGAAATACATGTGTGTGGTTTACTGTGGTCCAGCACTGAAATAATTTTCACATCTTAAACTGTCCTGTTGTTTTTGTTATTATATTCTCCACAAATAAATGGCAGGTTTTGCTTCTCGTTCCTTAAGTCAGTGGTTCTTCAGAAAATCATTCAGTTGCGTATTTTTATTTTCTGTTCTTCCATCCCCTGAAGCACTTGCCTACATGCCAGGGTGACACAAAGTTTGCCGGCGTCCCTTCTACTCCTCATGAGCTATTGGAGTGCTGTCATGAAACACAGGCATTTTTTTTAAGGAAGGAAAACTTTCGGGTGCAGTTAATGCTCATGAAATCCTGTAGAAAAGAATCTCTTTACACTTTCACAGTCCAGATTATACGTTCGACAAGTGTATCTGTGTTATAAAAGACATGAGGTCTACTTCTTGGTACAAGGATTGTGCATCTTTAAGGTATATTGGAGTGCATTTCAATTTTGGTGGCAGCAGAAATTACTACTTAGAACGAAGCCCACTCTCTCAGCCTCCTTAATTTCTTTTTATTCTTTTACGTATTTTTTTCATTTTCAGAATGAAAGTTAATAGTCTGGGTAAAATAAAAATTAATTCAGGAAGAATAGTTGACACCACTTCTGAAAGGCTCGTGGCTGAGAAGGTCAGCTCCCCACAGAGGGATTTAGATTTTCCATGCAAAGTTACACGGGAGGCAGAAGGGAGCCTTGAGTTCTCATCCTGGCATCCTGGAGGGCACTGTGTATGTTGACTCGATGACCCGCATTACAAAATGCAGAGGTCACATTGACCCAACATTATGACAGTTTTGAACGAAAGTAGGTGTCGCTAACATGCTCGGTGACGAACTCAGTGCTGTTGTGTAAAATAGCCACGCCAATGAGCACATCTATTTGACAAGGCCCATTAGGTACCCCTCAGGTACTTTTACTGCAAAATTTAAAGTGCCCTTGGTCTCCAAAGAAGTTAGGGTTTCTCTGGATCGTTGCTTGGGTTTTGTAAGCACCCGCAGAAAACAGAAAAATACTTTCTTTTATTTTGTTTAAAAATAATATTCAGGGGAAAAAAAGTGGAGAGAAGGCATTTCCATGAAATACTCAAGTATTTCAGTTATTTGAAAAAATATGAGAATAATTTCTTGATCCATTCTAAACCTCATTGTGAGTGTATATATTGCTACACACAAGTACCTAAAATAGCATTAGGAATCTTTATCAGGGAGTGTAATGATAGGAGGAGGGGTAATAGTTTCAAACTGAAGGAGGGTAGATTTAGATTAGATATTAGGAAGAAATTCTTTCCTGTGAGGGTGGTGGGACACTGGAACAGGTTGCCCAGAGAAGCTGTGGATGCCCCATCCCTGGAAGTGTTCAAGGCCAGGCTGGATGGGGCTTTGAGCAGCCTGGTCTAGTGGGAGGTGTCCCTGCCCAGGGCAGGGGGGTGGCAACTAGATGATCCTTAAGGTCCCTTCCAACACAAACCATTCTATGACTCTGTGTCTCTATGTTTCTCTGAATCCCCCTGACAGACACCCCCCGGCTGCCCACCTGCACAGACAAAACTAGTCTCCAAATTGTGCACGGAACAACAATTTTAAGATGATGAAAACATGTATGATCAGATGAAGTAATCACCTGCATGTGTACGTGGTAGTACTTTCTCATAGGTTGCTACTGCTTTGTAAGTACAGATCAAAATAATTATTCTAAATGATCTTTAGCTCTTTCGGTTGTTTAGATAGGAAGTCTTTATAAATTCAAAGGCTGTCAGCCCACAGTGTGTCAGGAAACTTGAATTTAAGAGCCCAGCCCTTACATTTACATTCCTAGGTTATGTTTCGGAGTTGGCTGTAGATGTTGCCTTTGGGACCTTTAAGTGCATTATATCATAGCCTCAAGCTGTACTTTCTTTTCTCCACAACTCTTCTTTAAACATCAGAAGTTTTGATTTAAAAGAGAAACAAGCTGGTAACAGAGCATGTGTATTCTGCATTTTCCCTACTTCACATCAAGTGTGATGGTGAGAGAACTGTAAAATGTAGTCATGGCAGTCTATGAAAAATTGGAAATGTTCTATGAATTGGAGAACATGGAAATGTTCTTTGCTTTAAAAATGAAACAGAACTAAAGCATTTTTATTTTATGCGCTTTTGAGATGTGCATATGTACACTTAAACTGTCCTGAATATACTGGGACATCCCACCATCTGTTATAGTAGAGTTTTATTCTAATTCAGTGCTTTAATAGGGCTCAGTGGAACTTTAGCAGCTAAAACTTTTTTTTTTTTAAATGCAAAATGAACATCCAGTGACACTGGAATACTCTCAGCTCTCCTCTTGACTTTGCTAAAAAAGAAAATGTTGACTTTTTGAGAATGAAATGGTTTAGATATTTTTATTCAAGTGATGTTTCAAAATTCCCTCTATCTTTATTTTAAAACACTGTGAAGTACTTAAGTCTGAAAAAAGACTGCTGAAATCCAAAGCACACGTTCCAACACCTCAGTTTATCAATAATTTTATAAACAGTTTTAGATAAGCCTGAAATAATTTTCTATTGCCAGTAAAAACAACAAAAATAATCTGTTCATATCCCTTTATTTATTCATATTTATTCAGTATTTATTCATCCACTAGAATCACCAAATTGCCTGTTTTCATTCGTTATCATTTTTATAAATTGTGCTATGCATGCAAACTGGCTAAAAAGGCTCTAGTACATTTGGTGCTTTTCTTTAAAAATTCTCAAATGTTGTGTATACATATATTAGACGATGTAAAATTGAGGCATCTGAAACCTCAGAGAAGAGAGTAGTTATTCATCTCCATTTAAAAATCCCACTTGAGGAATATGGGGCAAACAGCATGGAATTAAATCATTTATCAATGTCATGCCGTGAGTCCTGGTTATAAGGTTTCCCTGGCAGATAGGGAAGAGAATGTTAGTCTCTTCATACCCCATACTCTGTTGTAACTTCTAGGAAATATAAGTGGTATTTTCCCCTATGGAAAACAGCTCTACATTCAATGGTGCTTTAGACAAAATAAATCAATTAGACATCCGTTTTACAGTATATCAGACATCCTAATACCCTTCATTTTGGCATGCATAACTCATTTATAGATTTATTATACATGATTAAATCCAGATTAACTTTTAACTCTAAACTGCAGATTGCTGGAGTTTGGGAGTTATGGAGGATCTGACTTCCCACAGAACATTGGGTGCCAGGGAATGCAATTTTGGCCCTTGAGCAAATGAGATACTAATTCCTTTACCACCAGAAAGTTTCTCATTACTCCCAAACTACCTGCCTTTTTTTCTTTTTTTTTCCCTTTCACCCTCCCCAGCCCCTTGAAATTTCGGCACGTGGACCCCAGGCAGAGAGTGGGGACTCGGAGAGAGACCCAGATCAGACTGGGACTGCAGCAGGAGGGCCTGGAGGCTGAGGCTGGACCCTCTCGCAGCCTTCCCAGCCCTTCATTGCTTCTAAGCACAAGGGAACTGCCCTGTCTTTTGGTGTCTCTGTAAGTACTTGCCCTCTTCTTACTCGCTTTCTGTAAGTTTCTATGGGAAATCAGTGAAAAGGATATTTTGGTCTGATCCAGCATTTCCATTCTGCTGTGCTTATAACTGTACAGAGATTTGCCATTTCACGAGGTGTCCGTACATTTAGCAGCAGTTTTAAATCTTAACAGAATTTCTCAGTAGAAATGTCTATAATGAAAATCAGCTATAGTTCGCTGAACTTTAGATCCAATTTCCCTTTTTACTTTAGAAATCAACGTCATGTTATGCTTTACAAATTTTCTTGCTTTTCATTCAATGCATAAAATCTAATAACTTTCAGAAAGTTTAAAACCTCATTCTTTAAAACAGTAGCAAATTGAACAAAACACATACTTCGTCAACCTTTATTCTTTCCCTAATATGATCCCTTCAGTATTAAATGAAATTGCTACAAGTCCACTGTAATTGAGGCTAGACTGAAAGAAGAACCAATGGAGCTGACAGCTTCTACATATCAATGTGGTATGTTCTGGCGTCTTTTCCAGTTTCCCTCCTGGAAAGATTAATCTAGCTGTTGTAACATAAATCATTTCTTAAAATCATATTTCTTCCTAATCTGTTTTCATACAATGCATCCAATCCACTTAGAACAATAATTAAAAAGCAATAATCCTTAGAAAAAGAAAACATTGTTCTGACTAACAACTTACTCTTCATTTTTCTGCTAAATTAAGGGGCTTATATGAAATTGTAGGCCAGATTGTGCCTCACACAAACATGCCTACTCTGGAGGTTATGGCAAGCTGCACGGCCCGTTGGGAGCTCTGGAGCTCCGTCAGGCGCAGCAGACACGGGCCAGATGCTGCAGCTTCTCCGGCCTATGACGTGCCCTCTTCTGGGGGTTTGGCCAGGGTGGAAGATGGCTGGGGTTTATCTTCTCCATTTTGGAGGATGGTCGATAGACCAGGAAGGGGAGTGCAATGCAGGGGCAGCCCTCAGTAAAATGCACGACCCTGCCTTGGGAGAGAGCGGGAGCACAAACACACGCACACACACCTCACGCGTTGTAGTTGCCCTCCTTGTTCCAGGGTCTGGCTAGCGTTTGGTCAACCTTTCCCTTAGGAAGTATCTCTTATGCATTCTTATGGATGAATAAAAGCGCTTGAGACTCCCATCACCTTTAAACTGTGATAAGACCAGAGTGTTTAGGGCTTTATCCACATGAGGGTGGTGCCATTTTTAAATCTGATGTGACTTTACCTGTTGATACTCAAGGGTCACCCAGATTAAACTGAGAAGTTTAATACTGCCCCCCACACCCAGAGAGCCGTGAGCCTCTGTAATGCCATGGGGTGCACCGTTGAATCTGGGGGCATGCCAGGCCACAAGTTTTCCCTTCTTTTTCTCTAAAATGTATTAAATGTCAGGGCACAACTTCTCTGCTGCATCAAGCCTCTAAGCTGTCGCTTAGCCCTGAACTGCTGCCTAACCCTTCAGGGATTAGAAGGGTGCTTAGGTATGAAGATACAGAAAACTCATCGAGGAGGAAGGGGACTGCTTTGAGCACTCTGGCCGGTCCTGCATAGGGAACTGGGATGAGAGAGAGTAGGGAGCTGGTGATATCCCAAGTGAAAGAGAATTTGGGGCAAGTCTCTGCCTCTTCTGTGCAGCTCAGAGAAATAGAAAAGGCCAAAAACATCTGCACAAGTTCAGACTTCAGAAGAGCCAACACAGAGGAGAGCTCAGCCGGGGCTTAGCATGGCTACAAGAGCCATTTTCTAAAGACTTCAATGGAGGAATAACTCTGTTTCTCCTTTGGAAAGAACCCCACCGTACTGCTACATAGTAGCAGCATCTACCAACTCCTACTATAAGCAGGTTAGCCTGAACTGTGGGGAGCACCAGTAATCTTTGAAGACTCTGATTTACCATCCGAAGTGGAAGCTGGGTCATTTTCCTTAGAATTAGATAGCAGGAAAGCTTTGTAACATGGGCAGCATGGGATATTCCAGGGGGTTTATTTCATATACTCATCATCAGAAGTCAGAAGATTTTGCCAAGGAAAGCATTTATCTAACATCTGGGACAGACGATTTAAATCTTGTGCCCTATCAAACCACACGGCTATCCTTATTAATATTTCCCTCCTATCACTGAGAAAGACTTGACCACATTGTAGGGTGCACGGAGGATCAACCCATTTGTTCTTGTAAGGTGCTTGTCTATTTCCGTGTGTAGATGTGCACACTTCTACACCTGAGTTTGCCTTTTTCCCCTCTCCTACTATTCTCTTCTACTAGCTAGCTATGCACTGGTACTATTAAAGAACATTTAGTTCATGATAACTGACATTTTCATTAGAAGCGTCTTAAATAGGGAGTGGATAATTCAATTTCTAGCTAAGAAAAAGAATAATAAATAAAATAATGCTGAAGCCATCTTCTTGTTCCTTCCTAATGGGAGGTTAATCGTTAATCTTTTAGCCACTGGGGAAATAGATACAAGGAAAGATTGGGAGGAAAATAATAAAAATAAATAAATAAATAAAGACTGAAATGAAATTACCCACATTAGCAAAGTTACCAATATCATGGAGTAACTACATGCAATAGAGAGAATGGCAGGGAAGGCTTTCCTTTTTTATGTAGACAACTGAAGGCCTAAGAGCCATGTAGTAGCAGCCATATCTCTTAATTATTTTTTTTTAAGATAGGAAATCTTCTGAATGATCGAGGCCCTTTGTTTAATATGGAGCATTGCTCAGGTATCACCTTCCAAACCTGCTCAACTCTCTCCGTGCGTCTCAGCAAAAGCTCTTACACAGCAGAACATACAGCATCAGCTCCTTTTGCACATTAGATCCATGTCTTTAAAATGTTAACCTATGTGCAGTCATAGCTGGGTTAAATAAGCCACAGTTGCATAGTTGCTCCTTGCCACCACAGATTTTGTTGAGTTTAGGCATCATTCTTATTATAACCTGACTTGCGGTGCTGGCTCACAGCTCTGCATTACAACTGGTCCTGGCGTGGCGGTAGATGGTACATTCTCCCTCCATTCAGGTTTTCCCTGGTCTTGCTGTGACCTTTTCAAAGTACATTCTGTGATATGAAAGATGACAGTGATCTCTCCTTCCCCTTAATCTCTTTCCCTGACACCAAGAAACAGACATCAGTGTTTCGAATTGGTTTTGATTGCAAGCATCAGGGCGCTATTCCAGGAAGACAAGAGTTTTACTTTTAACTCCAAGTACAGCCAGGTTACAATCATTCCGATATATCCTAACACTGAATTTTTATATTCAGCAAGGTCCCTGCTGAAATTCTGCGTGTGGCAGTTATGTTAATCTCCTACCTCTCAACAGCAGCATTATTTCAGTGGCCATGGTTTTCATGGGAGATCATGGTAGGGGCTACCAAGATGATGAGGGGTCTGGAACATCTCTCTTATGAAGAAAGGCTGAGGGATTTGGATCTTTTTAGTCTGGAAAAAAGACGACTGAGGGGGGACCTTATCAACACTTATAAATACTTCAAGGGTGGGTGTCAGGAGGATGGGGCCAGGGTCTTTTCAGTGGTGCTCCGTGACAGGAGAAGAGGTAATGGGCACAAACTTGAGCATAGGAAGTTCCACCTAAACATGAGGAGGAACTTCTTTACTTTAAGGGTGGCAGAGCACTGGCACAGGCTGCCCAGAGAGGTGGTGGAGTCTCCAACTCTGGAGACATTCAAAACCCACCTGGTCGTGTTCCTGTGCAACCTGCTGTAGGTGACCCTGCTGTGGCAGGGGGGTTGGACTAGATGATCTCCAGAGGTCCCTTCCAACCGCTACCATTCTGTGTGATTCTGTGATTCTATAGGAGACTTTTTCCAGTGAGCATCATCAGTGGTTGAAGAAAAAGGCTGTTTTCAACTGGCCTCTCTTTCATGGGAGAGCCTACGTGAAAACTCACACACAGATAATCCACTTTCTACTTACTTGGCTAGGTTTTCTAATATCTAGGTGTCTCGAAGATGTAGACATAGCCAATAGGAAACACTAACTAAAAGATATTAAAAGAAATTTAGGCCATCAAATTCTGTCAGACAACAACACAAAGGGTGACGTACTTCTGGCAAACTCTTACCGAGCAGCAAGGCTGCCGTGTTCACAACAAGCTAAAGATTTCTTCACTGAAATCCCTTTTACAGTCATCCTTTTCATATGCAAACTATTTTTAAAACTTTTTCAATGTGAGACAGCAGATATTTAATTCATAAGTGACTAGAGGTAACAGCCATCCCTGACAATAATTCTGTGCCTATTGTTTGTATCCTGCTCATAGCTGGTAGCACCGTTTGTAAAGTGAAAATTAAAAACCTGAAGGACAGAGTGTTGCAAACATTGTTCTGCTGAGTTAATCACCGCAATGTGACTTTGCATATGGGTTCAGTTGCAGTGAATTCACCTGCCCAGAATGAATCACGAGTGCAGTTCATAAGATCAGGGCCTACAAAGAGACATTTATGGAAGTAATTTGCTCCAAAATATTTGCTCATGCAGGTTCTCAATGTAAGTAGCAAGAAGAAATACTTTTAAGGTATAATCTTTTAATATGCTTTGAGGTCATATATTGCTTTGTTTTATGCAGTATATTCTTATTATCTCAACTAGACCTCAGATATCATAGATAAGAATACCAGAAATGTGTAGAGTTAGAATGCAATAAAACATCCTCCTTTATTAGACACATTAAAAGGCTGTAAGTATTATGCAGTGGATGATTCGCTTTTATGCCAAGACTACTTCAAATATCACGATTCCAATTTGATATGTCCTAATTTTAAACCTAGTGTCCCCAGATGGGGTGGAGATTAGACCAACAAATCTGTGCGTACCCTGTCGTGGCAGAGCTTAGATCTGCTTATAGACAGAAAAGTAAGCATGACTCCAACTATACTCAAATGCACCCCGTCAGGGGACTGCTGCCCTGACACATCGTAGACGCAAATACAAAATAGAGAATGACAATACACATCTCCCAACAATGTAATTGTAAAGGGACATTTGGCAGCTTGTTTTGTGGCATGCGCATGCTTTTAACAGATGCAATAGCAATGGTCCAATAAGCAGTTAAATTGCAGGATAAACATGCTCAGTCTACTCTAATAAAGTTTGAATTGAAGTGGTCTTCATTGTTTTCCTTGCTATTTTCAATAGCAAAAATCTATTTGTCAGCAGAGGAGCCCTTTGGGGGGATTTTATTTGCATACAAAGAGAGAGAGACTGTGTGAACAAATTGAACAGGTTGCCTCCCCTGCAACTAATCTGAGAACCCAGAAAAATGCAATATAAGAAAGGGAATATGATGGTGTGATCAGAACAGACATGGAAATGAGAGCAGATTTGTTTTTCCTGTTTTTCAGACAGAAATAATTGCACATGAAGAACAGATACACGCGCACAGTCGAAATCCTATTTTTGAGTGAAGCGCTTATGACCAGGTGCAAGTAAGAGACCTAATCATGTGCCTGAACAGAAGACAATTGCCTTAGAAGAACATTATGATGGTTGCCGAAATCAAGTGCTTTAAAGTTGGAGAACACTAAAGCCTAAATGGACAAAGAATTCCTAATTGTGTTTTCCTGTAAATCAGTATTAAGATTTTTCTTGAAATGTGTCTCTGCCTCTCTTTTTTTCTTCCCAAAGAACCCTTTATCATTCATTACATAGGATAAGTAGGTGCTGATTACACAGGACCTACTGAATAAGCAGCTACTTACAAAAGTAATCTTCACCAGCCAGTTAGCGGTGCCTTATTTACTGCACACCCAAAGCCTGCAGTAAATACAGAATTATTAATTTTTTTCATGGTCTTCTCTGGGCCACTCATCACTGTAGTATCTGCATGCCTCAAGAACACAGACGAATTTATGGCTGCCGAAAGATAGGAAACCATTATTATTATTCCCATTTTACAGCTGAAGAGATAGGGACTTGCCTGGAGCTACACAGTGAATTAGTGGCGGAGCAAGGATTAAAATTCATGGCTCGCAACCCTGTGCACATCGCTGGAGACTGCACTGCCTTGCAGTCAGAGGTGCTGAGAAACCACAGCTCTCACCGACTCTGTCTACCACTGCAAGTGCTCTATAAGCCTTGGGCAGCCCGAGTCGGTCATCCATAAAATAAGATGCACAGTTAATAGTCAGCTGCCAGAATATTTGGTTTATTGTCACATTAAGAAACTAATACTTGACTCCCGTGTTTACAAAAGGGTCTTGAACCTTGTTGACCCATGGGTGAACGCCTGAGCTATGGGGGTGCTGCTGGCTCCAGGGTGGGTAGTTTACTTTTGCGTGATGAAGATGCCGGAACTCAAAAAGATGCGATAAAAGCACCATAATCTGATTTCAACAAAATGGCACTTTATGATAAAACACGCTTAGAGTGGAAAACTAACCGACCAGCTTAAGGTCTCTTCTCTTGGATTATTCACCTGAAACTCATTCCCTCCTGCTGTCTTGAGTACACCCAGGATTCTTCCCCAGTGCCCTCCCCACAAAAGGCATCTGATCAACATTTGATGGCAGTTGTTTTGTTCTTTTTAGTTAACTGGGAAAAACACCGGTAGATCAAACTGCAACCATTCCAGCAGTCATATTTTATTTAAGTCACTTTTTTCTCTTTGAAGCTATTCTTTTGATCCTCTTCTGTGCCCCTGAGACGCTATGTTCAGTGACCGTTCCCACTCTTTGGCTGCCAAAATTACCACGGGTATTAGCTCCCAGAATCCACAAGTGATACTGTTTAGACAAGCAGGTGAAGTTTCTGGTATACAATTCACCAGCAGTCCGCCATCCAAGTATACAGCCCCCAAACTAATCCACTAGTTTTCAGTTGCTGAAGTTGAAAGGCATGCTGATACATCCAGCTCATCTCTACTTACACAAGTAACCCTGTTCCTCCAAAATTTGCGGCCAATGGAGTTGTTGTGGACTGTAAAAAAGGACCAGACATAATGAGCCCGCGGCCTGTGGACCTGGACAGAGTATGCCACGCTGCCCCTCTGGTCCATGTGCCTGTTTAGCTCCTTCAAAAAACACAGCACAGGTAGTCAAGGAAAACACTCTGCACCCAGGACTGAACTTGGATCTGCTGCCTCCTACTTGTGCAGGTTGGCGGTAGGGGGCTTTCCTTCCCTCCAGGCAAAGCTTTCCTTGGCAAGGGCCAGCACACAGGTATTCACCTCCGCTGAGAGCTGACCTGCTGAACACCCAGTCACGTCTGTAAAACTGGAACAGTTTATGAGGAGAGACCAAGGAAAATCCATACAAAGGTCAATGGACTAATTGGATGGAAAATCCGTCCAACGTCCAAAAAGATAACGGCTGCCCACAGCAAAGATCAATCTGGGTATCTCACAGCCAAAGGGAATATACAAAGCGTGGGTTATATGATGATTCCTCACAACTGTTCTTAACTCTTTCTGCAGCTATATCCTCCTCTTCCATCCTACTGACTTTTTTTTAGAAATACTAAAATGAAAATGCTCAATATATACAGTGTTTTACTCTACTTTTTTTTCCATTGACGAATACAAATTGCCACATTTTAGCTGGCTCTGCAGTGGTTGTGAGCAAGCCACCTGCATTTTTCATTGAATAAATTATTTACCAAAAGGAAAAAAAAAAAAAACAGGTCCCTACTTAATATTTCTGACAAACCTAATTCTTCAGATTCAAACAAACTTTCATTGACTGAGTTGTAATTACTGGGTCACACTTGAGGCATAACCTCAGCTGATGTATGGGTGTAGTTCCACTGCCCTTCACTTCTGCAATTTATGCTACATGGAAATCTTGCTTATTGACTGGTATACATAATATATGTTATTATTTTTATCTTTCTGAGTTTTACTGCACTGGCACTGGCAAAATATTTTCATACAAAGCTGTAGGACTGACATCACCTGCATTGCTGTGGTATATTATAGTGCTTGCTATAGTCCAATCATTAATATTTAACATCCCATAGTGCTCTATATAGATCATTGTGAAATCTCCATCGCTACCTTTTCCAAAACAGGGCATTTTCATGTTATGTCTTTTTTTTTTTTTTTTTTTTAGCAGCTACGTTCAATTTCTGTAAATGTTAATTCTAGATGGAACAATTTTAAACCTCATTTTTCTTGAAATTTTATTAATTATAGCACTTGAATCTATATAACAGAAGTCACATTTAATGGGATTTGGAACTGCTGAGAACATTTATTCCCACCTAACCCTTGCCAATAAATTCAGCCTGAAAAGCAGTATATTGCAAATCCTAAAATAAATGTAAGTTGTGTCTACAGCTTTCCAAATGGTATGCATTAATGTATTTTTTTTGTAGCAGCAGCTAATTATTATAATGAATCATTACAGGATGACTTGAAAGCATTTGTAAAGTTTTATGAAAATGGAAGCAAATATTTGTTGGTATTTTTGACAGCTACCTGTGTTGATCAGAAACAGAAATAATGAGTTCTGTCAATATAACCAGCGCACATGTAAACAACACAGAGAAATGCAGTAAATACGGAAACTATAGCAGCCAAAAAGACTGTTCATCACAACAACTTAAAACATGCTAATCCAATCTTATCTTAGCATTTACATAGCCAGAACCCAGTTGTCAGGTAGACTTGATATGTACATACGTGTATCAATAGGCATAAATATTTATAGCTTACAACCTAAATATGAGAGAGAGATATACATATATATGTACGTATAATAAAAGTCAGGGATGTACTGTCAAACAGATTTTGGTACCTCTTGTCTGTAACCAATTTCTAAACTTCAAATACTCCGTCCTTAACATCACTAAGTACATTAGGTTACTATAGTCCTATATTGCCCATAAGTACGCTCGCCTTCCATCCATTATGAATATTTGAATATATACTTAATGAAGAATTTATCAACATCAATTCTTCCGTCTTAGGTCAATGAATTTCTGTATTGTTCCTTCTAAGATTTGTTCTCTCCTTCCTGTTAGGAAGGAATTACATGTACAGTAGCATATGCATAAACCCTTGAATATTGATGCAGAACTCGCATGCTCTAGTTTAAGCCTGATTAATCTTTCTTTATGAATCACATGTATGACACTGAATCATTGTGGTTGTTCTCCACCAAGTGCTTTCTTACTTAGATGCTTCAGAATACACAGTAAGTTGGTTTTTCGATCAACTGTATCATTAAAGGCGTGCTCTGTCCTCGCAAGGAGCGCACCGTGCGGTGTCACGCTTACTTACAGAAAAGATGCACTTGAACCACCAGACAGGAGGACTGAGGCCTTAAAGATCCTCTACAATGCTACCCTAATGACCCATTATTTTTTAAATGTAGATATAGCTGCTACTCTAGCTAGCTAAAACACTAACCAGTTAATTTAGCCACTCTGAAGAAATTAACTAAAGGTATTTTAAAATGATAGGATCATAAAGTTCCAGTTCGAAGGTTTTCTGAGTTAATGCTGACTTGTGTGCAATAAAAAAACCCCTAAGCTTACACAGAAAACCGTAACATTTTAGATGTAAGCGTGTATCACCAGTGTTTAACATGGAATCATCTACTTGAACACACTAGTTGCAAGTCTGTTCTCGTGTTCAGAGAACACTGACCCTTCCTTTACTGTATTACTTCTTTCTATGCAAAACTATGGTTTATATATTTCACATTTAAAAGTTTGATTCTGGAAGAACTGGAAGATCCACAGGCAATCGCCTGGGAATGTCAAGGATTCGATGACTGCCACCGCTGAGTAAGCACACAGGCGGAGAAGACAAAATGTGCTTCTCTTTGCTCCATATATGTCTAACTTTGGCTTTTGAATACACCTGCTTCTCACTAGGCCTGCTAAGAAGCTTAAGTATGTCTATGTGCACTGTCGTTCCCATACTATTAGCACAATTTCTACGGTCGCAAAGCAGGCAACCTGTAATCGGTCCAGCTCAGAGGTGGGCAAAATGTGAACTTTACATCTGTACCCACTATGTCCGTAGAGGTACATTAAATCAGCTTGTCAGTTTGTCCCAGGACGTCAAATCTAAGAGATCTTCGGGTTATAAACTTTGATTGGGTGACATCCTTATTTCAAACCTCCTTCTACCTGCAATGCCAATCTCACTAGTCCACAATCTTATCTCTGCTAAAAACACTGTGCCAACAAGAGAAGAAACCAGGGGCAGATTCAAGGTGAGATAACAGCAGGCACTTGTTTGTGGGATATAACACTCACAGAGGAGGTGACTTGCTGCAGAGTTCATGGATACCCAGAAAAACCCCGGCCTGTATTCTCACAAAGCAAGAGGATAGCAAACGAGAAAGTCACAGTTTATACTGCTATGGAAATTTGTGGAGCGTGTGATGCAGGAGGGACTGCTGCTAGGTAGCCCCTTCCACCTCCTGAATCTAAGATCCTGAACTAGCAGTTCAAAACATGTTGCAAATCCCTTTGTCTTTCCTGGTTTGTATCTCAAGGGCAGACTTTGATAGACTCTGCAGGAACAGGGAGCAGATTTCACATCTGAACCTGGCAAGGATGTGAATAAAACCTCAATTCTTCCATGGGAAAAACATCTGTGAGCAGGCTTGACCCCACGCTCTGACTTTGCGTTGCTATCCACTGGTGTAAAGGAAATTCTCTCTTTTCCAGGGCAGAGGAGAAAAGGGCTATCTCACTGGCAAGCTGAACTGATGTGAGGGAACTGTCAAAACCCGCCTGCACACAACATTTCCCTGCAAAGGGCAGTGCCAGGCCTGAACCCCACTGTTGGCGCTGGCCACGTGCTCCTCACCGACCAGCTCCAGGCTTCCAACAGTTACACTCAGCCACATCAATGGAATTTAAATCTGGACCAGCTGGGTTAACCTGTAGGGAGGATAGGATCTATAAGGGAGAAGGGAATTGTAAGGAGTCAGACAACAAAGTGGGTTTGGGGGAAAATGATACAGCCCCTTTATGTCTCTTCATGCAGAAAGACAGGGATGTCGTTGTAAGTAGCAGACAACATTTGCTTTAGTGCTCTAACCCAAGGATTTATAACCTTACAATGGACTGAAAAGTGTTGGAAATGTTCTCCACCCCTTCTGGTGGGGGAGGTATCTCTAGATATCATTTCCCTGGTCTAATGGGGCGAAGTGTCTAATGCAGATCCAAACTCCTTCAAATTTCCTGCCAGCCACTTTTGAGAAATAGGGCTGACAGCACCCGAGGCGCTCATCTTGGAGTAGGGACCTCTGTAAGGTGCCTAGAGAGGTTTTCAGAAACACTGAAGCTTAGGGCATGCTATAAATCCATGACAGCACTGTTTGGGCATACCCTCGACCTTCGCTCAGCTGTTAGCTTAATATGTGGAAATGGAGTGAAGCATAGGATGCTCATAACAGACAGGACGAACTGCCGAACAGAAAATGTAGCCTTTCGTTCATTGCTAATCTGGATGCGTGCAGAAAGCAACCTGCTCAGGATTAGCTTCAGATGAAGGTTTTAGACCTTTGAACCTGCAGGTTTGGGAATCACAACAAACAGCATGCAGAAGCATCAGTGTTGCTTGCCAAAGACGACGCTTTTCACAACCAGGTGGAATTTTGCTGGGACGGGGAGGATGGTCACTTGCCTCTCTCTCCCACTATATTCTGTGTCACACAACAAGGCACCAACACTATCTCCGAGAAATCCTTCCCAAAGTTACTCTGCCCCCAGCTGCCTTTCACAAAGCTCCATTAAGTAGCTCTCTGTTGCCACCGGGATGCACAAAACAAATCACCAAAACACCAGGTCCTAAACGCAGCTCTGCCTGCAGCCTGGCCTGTCAGACAAGTGAAATGCAGGTCACTGGTTGTGTTTCATGGGCATCCATGACATTGTAGAGGGCGTATCCATGAGGGAAAGAAAAGGCCTTTATTATCCCTCCTTACCATTCAGAAATATACCAAATGCTTCAAAATCTATCAGAGACTAGTACCTCTCACATCAGCAAGGTTATCTGTATCATTTCACTACCAGATTCAGTTGTGAAATAGCTTGGGAAAAGTAATAGAGGGTTTCACGGGATGACACTATTTTCATAGCTTAGAGGATAACAGGATGGCTGAAACTAGAGGGCACCTCTGGAGATCAGCCAGTCCCCCCTCCTGCTCAAGCAGGGTCAGCTAGAGCAGATTTCCCAGGATTGTTCCCCTTTGGGTTTTTAGTATCTCCCCAGGAGGAGACTTCACAACTTCTCTGGACAACCTGTTCCTATGTTTGACCGCCCTGTTTTCTTGTGTTCAGATGGAAGGTCATGGTTTTTAATTTGTGCCCACTGCCCCTTGTCCTGTCCCTGGGCATCACTGAGCAGAGCCTGGCTCCCTCTTCTTCATTCCCCCCATCAGGTATTTATACACTGATGAGATCTCCTCTGAGCCTTCTCTTCTCCACGCTGAGCAGTCCCGACTCTCTCAGCCTCTCCTCATAGGAGAGATGCTCCAGTCCTTTAATAACCTTCTTGGCCCCTTGCTGGACTTTCTCCAGTGTGTCCATGGCTCTCTCATACTGGGGAGCCCAAAGCTGGACCCAGCACTCCAGGTGTCTCTCTCCAGGGCTGAGAAGAAGCCTCTTGACTGCCACCTCTGCAAATACTGAGAGAGAAGGGAGTGGAAACAAGAAACAAGACTTTCACCCCTTGGTTCAGATCCAGGCTCTGTGTTGAGAGTGGCCAAGTTGGTGTTAGCTGGCGGTTCGGGTTTCGTGCAATGACTGATGAATTCAGGCTGCTCTCTATTGGAAAAGGATTTGCATTGCCAAAAATCACTGTCCCGAGTGCTACCTTTTGCAGAGTCTTAGCTAGGAGGCCAAAGAGAAGATTTTAAGAAAACAGGCAATCCTCCCCACCAAGATGTCAGAAATGAAATGTTTGGGCAGAATAGGATGCCTCTGAAGAGCCGACTGCTTGGGTCGGTACCCACAGCATGTCACACCTCCACACAACTTCACGAACTTTCTGTAGCTCTCCTGGGAGAAGAAGGAATGGCTTGGGCAATGACAGAGACATCTTTGGCTGCTGGAGAAACAGGTCATTTTCCAACACAGCATGTCACGGTGTTAGGACTTGGTGCGCATTTCCCAGTGAGCTCCTGAGTGTGTTAGGTGTTCACGGGCGCCATGGTAAAAAATCACAGCCCAATTTGCCTCTACTATTGTTTCAGCCCTGTGCAGAGGATGATCTACCTCAAACGCATTTATCTCTGCAAATAAGCAACATTACTGAATGACGCAGGGAGGAGAAATGTCAGCGAAGGACCACGCAAAACTTGTCCCAACGACTTCTGGTAGGCTGTGTCGGCTTTTGCGAAACACCAGCGCGGAAAATAAACAACCAACCCAACAAAACATTTCCTTGACCACAATAAAAAGCAATTGTTTCACATACTAAATCCAACACGTCCTTTAAAACCAAACAAGGCGGCTAAGAATACAAATAGGGCAAGTGTGAATCACAGGGGAGCGCCTGAAAAAAACCCCACAGTGGAGGACACGTGTGATACATTTGCCTTCAAAGCAAAGATCTCTCTATTGCTTGTAATAACTCCGCTACCACAGGTCAATGCCGCCATCCTGCAGGGATCCAGCCCGAAAACCTACGCAATTAATGTCTGACAAGCTTTCAAGGAAGCACCTTTGCCCAGGAGTTAATACCTTGCATTACAAACAACACGTTTCAGATATATTGCGTCATTAGCCAGAATTAGCTGGCAAGCCAGAGCCAGATCTGTATTGCACCGCTACCGTAGAGACAAGGCTGCAGAAAAAATAAAATAAAATAATAATAAAAAAAAACCAAACAGCCCCCCGAGGCTGCCGTTCGGAGCCATCAAACCCGCTTCCTTGCGGATGTTACTCGCCAGCGGCGAGTGACCGCTTGCTTTCAGCCGCCCTCGAGGCGCCGCGCAGCAGGCGGTGGCTTCCCGGCGGCTTCACCGAGCCCCTTCCCCGGCACATCGCCCGTCCCGGCACATCGCCCGCCACCCCCCCCCCTCCCCGGCCCCGGGGGCTACCGCGGCACGCGGGCGCCACCGCCCGCTCGGGGCGGGGAGGGGCGGAGGCCGCGCGCTGGCCCGCGCAGCTCGGCCGCGCGTGTTGCGTGGAGCTGGGCTGCCCCCTGGCGGCGGCCGAGAGAGCTGCGGCCCTTCGGCATGGCGGAGGGGGTTGTCCCACCCGGGGCGGGGGGACGGCGACACTGCGGGCCAGCCCCGCTGCTCAGACCGGCGTTTCGCTGAGAAAGGCGCTTTTTCGTTTAATTTTTTTTTCTTTTATTTTAATACCTTTCTTCTTTAGTTCGGCTCTCAAAGGCTTCCTCCCTCCGGTTGACGTGAAGCGGCTCCGCCGCCCGCGGCTTGGCGGGGAAGCTGTGGCCAGGCAAGGGGAAGCGGGGCCGGGCGCTGCCCGCCCGAGGACTGGGGCGAGCAGCCGAAGCCCTAGGAAAGCCCAGGCCAACGTTTCCACCGCTGGCTTTTGTAAAATTATTTAAAGCTCGCATAATTTTACAGCGTCACCTCTGCGGAGATATGAATAGCTCATACCAGAAATCAAAGCACGGTAAAAAAAAAAAAAAAAAAAATAAAAAATCTGATTTAAACACTCTTAGGCGAGAACATTATCATGAGAAACTACTGGCGCTTCATACTTAACTTTGCTCGGATATTTTTAAGCACCGGGAAAGCTATTCTGATAGCAACATTCATTCACAACTTCATATTTATTGAAGTCACTAAGGAACAGCGAGGAACAACGTATGTCATTGGCTCCGCATTTAAGATCATAAATCATGGCTGGAAAACATGAACGCAGCTAAGCACTGCATATAACCAAAAAATAAATGAAAATTTAAATTCCTAAGGACCAGTTTTCAATTCAGACCGTGAACTAGGCACTCGTATAGCAGCACCTTCTCTGGCAATGAGCTACAGAATCAATATCGATTTCAGTGGAGGGATTAATTTCATAGAGCTTTTTTATGGATATAGGAAAAAGACAAATGCTCCATTGATCCATAATGTTGCCTGAAAGACAGGGATTACCTCGTTAGAGCTGTTAATTTAATAACCAAGTTTGGAGTGTTATTTCGAAGTAGGGTCACAGCAGCATACATTGAAATCGTATTTATCACATGCAATGCGTGCGGGTTACAAAATGTCACGTGCGCCTCAAGGAATCCAGAGGAACTGGGACAATACAACACCTGTTTCGTCTTTTGGATAGTTTGAGATGCACCAATCTTTCCACACCTGCAAGCAGTATGTAATATAAGTGGTTTGGACACGTAGATGGTGTAATGCTCCCTGCGTTGAGGCTGTGAAGCAGTGCATCCATTTTTCTCGAACAACCCTAACACGCAGTCACGAGGAAACCTCGAAGTTACGGCAGGTGTCACGAAATTTTTAATACCGATAAGAACTGTGGATATCTAATCACGAGGACAGAACCATAGAATGGTTTAGGTTGGAAGGGACCGATCCTACCTAACGATCACCTATGTACAAAGCGTTAACGTTGCGGGTGCAAACCCCCGCTTGAGCGTGTAGGAGTTGTGATGGTTTAGATCTGGTCCATTGGCTACAGGAGAGGAATGCAGATACAGCTCTATGTGTGTATGGGCGTGTGTATATATATATATATATGTATGTATGTATGGTTATGTGTTGTGTGTGTAAGGAGACTGTCTACCGGCAAGCCTCACCCGCTGCTGGGGATGGCCCTGCCCCACGGTGACACGACCCTGCGCGGCCGGGCCGTGCCCGGGGCTCTCCCCACGGAGGGTCGGTGGGAGATCCCCGGGGTGGGGCGAACCGGCGGGGGCTGCTCCCGGGCGGCCGGTGCGTGGAGCCCGGGGAGCTGCCGGTCTCCCCGGTGGCTCCGGCGGGGCCGGGTTGGGGTGGTGGGGGGGGGTGGGGGTGTGTCTCCCCGCTGGGGTCCCGGAGGGGCGGGCGCGCCCCGCGCACCCACCCGCGCTCCCGGCCGCGGGGGCGGGCGCGGCGCTGCGGCGGGGCCGCGCCTGCCAAGCGGCGGGGAGGCAGCGCCGCCGCTCCCGCTCCGCTCCCGCTGCCGCTCCGCAACTTTCGGGCGAACATCACCCCCCCACACCCCACCTCCCTCCTCCTCCTCCTCCTCCTCGCCCTCGCAACCCGCCGGCGGCTGGTAAGAGCCGGGCTCCGGTGCCCGGCCGGGCCGGCGGAGGGAGGCGGGGAGCCCTGCCCGCAGCCCCCTTGGGCGGCCGCCGCTGCGCCCAGCGCCGCGCACATGGCCGCGGGAAACTTTGGCGGGCGGGCGGGGTGGGGTGGGATGGGGAAGGGAAGGGAAAACGGGAAGGGAAGAAGGGAAGGGGCGGCGGAGCGGGCAGGTGCCAGCCTCCGCGGAGCGGCGCGGAGCGATGCGCGGCGCCCCGGGGGCGCGGTTGGGCGGGCGGCGGCGGCGGGGAGCGGGCGGCGTTGGCCGGGCAGGTGCGGGCCGGTGAGGGGTTGCGCCTGTGCGGAAGGGAGCGGTGGCCCCGCGGTGTCCGGCGCGGAGCGAGCGGGACCCGCCGCGGGGCAGCGGCGGGCGGGGGGAGCCCTGGGCGGGGGGGCGGCTCTTGGTTGGTGCCTTTCGCTTTGCTGCGCCGGTGGGGTGCGGGGTGAGTAAGTTGCTGAGAGGCGTAGCGAGGGGGGCACTGGGTTCAGGTAGAAAATCCAGGCGAGCTCCCCTCTGGGTGTGTGGGGGTTTTTTTTTGGGGGGGGGGGATTGTTTTTGATATTTTTTTTTTGTTGGTTTGGGGGTTTTGGGTGGTTTGGTTTTGGTTTTTGGTTTTTGGTTTTTTTTTTTTTTTGTTTATTTCAGTAGGGCACAGAGGAAAACGTTAGCGCACGATGCTGAAATTGGCGATCTGGTCGCTGAGGCAGGTATCCGAAAAGCGGCAGTCGCCGGAGCAGCTACATTACTGTCATTCTTCGTGCTAGCCTGAGGTTTATGTGCCTTTGCGAGGAAGGTCACTTTTTACCCCCCTCCATCCCCCTCCACACCCCCCCCACCCCCCCCTCTTTTTGCTAAGCCGTGCATCAGCAGCGTGAATTCCAAGAAGCAGTAGGTGTTTCTTGGCATTTCAACTGGGATTTTGGAAAGGGAAGACGGGTATTTAATGGGAAAAAAAAAATTGCGATGGAAGGAAAGGATGCGGAGGCTGCACACAGCCCTGGGTTTGCAGGCGTGTGGAAGTTGTAGAAATAGGTAAAGGGTCGAAAGTGGCATTTGGAAAACGGTGACTATTTCTTTAGTTACTTATATGATGGACGAATATAAGAGAAAACTGGGCCACTAAGAATTTTTCCTGTTTTGCGGTTTGCTGTCAGCAGAAGGTAAAACGTGTCCTTGAAGATATACAATTTTACATAAACAGCTGATGTTTACATAAGCCTAGATAAGTTTGTGAAAAACACAGATAGCAGAAGATGCGGCGTTAGCTGAACTCGGCTATCCTGCTGTTTTGTCCGTGTAATAATTTATCTTTTTTTTTTTTTTTTTTGTATTGTTGCAGCGTAAGAACAAAGTGAGGAGCAGCTGCACCTTTACCAAAGCAACCACCTGCGTTCCTCCTCTCCTCTGGAATGGACAATGGGATGGTCTCTGGCTTTATCATGATCAAAAACTTCTTCCTCTTCTGTGTTTCCATGAGTTTAGCCAGCCACTTCGGGTGAGTTGCCAGTTGCGTTTGAATTTTTGCTGTGGGTTGTTGTGTTTTTTTTTTTTTAAGGAAATGATAAAACTTGGCTCCGCGTGGTGCGGAGCAGCTGAACAAAACAAGCGGGCTTTGCGTTTTGGTTTTAACGCGCTGCTGTTTGCGGGGAGAAGGGGGGAAGGGAGCGATTTGCTTTCTTGCTCGAATTTAGTGTCTCATATCCATTCTTCATGCCATTAACGCTCTTTCGGGAAGGCTTGGGGGATACGGGGAGCCCAGACCTGGCCTGCAGCTGCGGAGTGCTCTGCCCTGGGTGTAGGTGGCACAGCCAGGGGGCTGCGATGCTGCCAGCCCCCGTAGCTGCCATGAGGAGGGCTTGCACCTTCCCTCCCTCTCACCTGGCGGCTGCAGGCTCTAAGGCAGCAGCGCAAGACGGCGACAGCAGGACTCGGTGCAGGCTGCTGGCTGGTACAGGCTTTCCTAGTGAGTAAGCGAAGATCGTGACTGCTCAGAAGGACGCCTGAGTTTGAAACTTGCTAGAATATTGAGGCATTGTGTTTCCCTGAAGCGTATAGTAAGGAATCCTGTTTCCTTATTTTTGGATTTGGATGCTTTCCTGACGGTGATATTCTGAAAACCGTGTTGAAGAAATACTCCTCCTACAGCTCTTAGAAAAAAAGCCCAAACCACCAAAACAAACAGAACCCCCCCTATTTATATGTTTTTCTCCTAAACCCAGAGATCTTAAGAACTTTCCAAAATCGGGCTATGCAACGGAGTCTAGAAAAAGCATTTCGCAAGTGCTCCAGCAATGTAGGTTGATTCTTCTTTGTGGAGGAGAACAATTATTTATGATTTCACCAGGAAAAAAGATGAATCCTCCCAACGTGCTGATTCACAAGCACACCCATCAATTCCTTGCTATAAGAAGATACAAAATGGAGATGCAAATCAGTTTCTGATTTCAAGCGAAGCGATTTCTTTCCAGATTGGAACTAGGAGAAAGACCAAACTTTGAGTGATGACTGCCTATGCTGTCAGCAGAACTTAGCCCTGTCTCCAGCGTGTGTCCTGCGTAGGCAGGCGGGAAGCCTGCGACCACAGTGCTGTGTGTGAGTGGTTGTAGGACTGCGCCCTGCAAAGGATGCAAAGAGCCGCAGGCTGATTTATTCACCTTGGAAAAGCTTGGCCCTGCTTTCACTGTGGTCTGAGGCAAAACTCTCCCTGGACTTTGTGATAGAAATGAAGAGGGCTTAGATAGGGGTGGGACTGGGTTTAAACTTGTCTTGACATGGTTGTGATTTCACAAAGTGTTAGCACATTGAGGAGATCTTGAGGACTGTAATCTTAAGCCCTTCCTGATTGTCCATCATCCCCGCAGAAGGCAGCACATTGCAATAGTTGAGCATGACCTGTTTGGTGTGGGGCCTCTTAACTGTGTTAAAAGCCTCTAACAGAAGAATGGATAGGCGAGGCTGTAAAAAAAAAAGAGGGTTTAACTCTTCCTTTCGACTCCAAAGCAAATACTGAATCTAAGTCCCAGGTAGGAATCGGTGTGACCTGTAACCTGGCAGATAATCAGAACAGGACAGTTAGGGGAAACTAGGACACTTGTTTTCTGCGAGTTACTCAAAAAGCTGTGCACTAAAATGAGATCATCACATAACCTTCCTCCCCCCCCGCTCCTCCCGCCCCCCATTTCTGATCTAGTAATTTTAGTCCGGGCCTGCAGAGATAAGCAGCTCCAATTCGCTGCACCATTCACACGCTGCCTTAGGGCTGAATTTTGACCCTGCTCAAAAGACAGATGATGCTCCAGCGCTTCTGTTTCAGAGGCAGAAGCGGCTTCAGAGCGTAATTTGCTAAGTGCTTTGGGACTGACTGTTCAGGACAGGACGGTACAATTTACATGTAGGCTGGTATATTAACTGCAAGAATCTAATACTGATAATACTTGCTGTTGCTACCAAGGTCTCCTTTATTAGCTTCATCCGTGTTTGGACTGCGCTGTTACATTGCAGTGCCTTTTGCAATGTGCTAGATAAAAGTGATTGGTCAAATGAGCACAAATTAAAAAGCGAAATACAGTAGGACATTACAGATGAAGGCAAAGATTTGTCTACGATACTCCATAGTCATTCCATATTTATATTAAATCATAAATACAGGTTTTGCTGACATAGCCAAAGCCACCTTGGGGGAATTTGATGCACAATGCCTGGTAAAATAAACAGGAATTATGTATCTCAGTCTCCTAGGCTACTTCAGAAATCTCAGCAAAAGTCTGTGATTAATGTTTAACGTAAATGTGGAATGACTATCGAGAGTTATCCACATCAATAGGCAGTAGAGAAAGACTGTAGGCATAGTTGGTAGAAGTTATTTAAAGAAAAATCAATGAATTATAATTCGAAGGTATAGATGAAACGAGATGAGGATGTGATGTTGTGTGTCGTCATCCCCCCATCCCGTAGTTGGTGTAACAGTTTTATGAGTCTCCCTCTGTAGAAGCAGTCCAGCACAAATCAAGGCTTTTCCAAGCTTGCTCGAATTCAGCCTTGGGTTGTGTAATGCTCTAACGAGTGAAGGTGTTTTACTGAAGGATTTCAAGGTAGTTCTCAATTGTCTTGGAAGTAAACAATAATAAAAGAGCTAGAGAATAATTAGAAGTCACATGTAACCGTGAAGAGTATTTTCAGGTGAGACAAGAGGCCAATTCCTCCTGTTTGTTTCACTTGAAGGATTGCACAGAATTCAGTCTTGGTTTCGTGAGCGCAAGGCCCGCGGGGTCAGGCTCACGAAACCAAGCAGGAGGTGGGTGCTCTCCTGGCGAGGGGGGGGTGCCAGGGGAAACGCAAAATAATTCGGACCTTGCTCCCTTCAGACTGATGCCCGTGGGAGCGACGCTGTGAGGCCGAGCACATTGGTCGAGGGGAGGGAATCGGCGTACACAGGGTCCTGTCCTGCCAGCCCCCACGGGAGCCGTGCCACTGCCCAGCATCTTGCACTTTCTGGTCCTGGGGGAGCCCTCCCGCAGCCGCAGCCCTGCGAGGGTCGGCGCGATGGGTGGCTGCCTGCACCGACATCTCCCTGGGACCAGGTAGCATGTGGTCGGCCCCGTGACGGCCAGCCTGACTGCATCCTGACTCTTTTTTTTCTGTGCAAGCCCCAGACTGTCCACGGGGACATCTCTGGGGACATGCTGGTGACGCGCAGTCCCTGCGCATTTGCATTCTAGATGTGCTGTTTCAGAAAACTGTCCGAGAGCCGAAACCAACAGGGACGGATGTTGTTGGTGTAACCACAGTTTAGTTGCCATCTGCTAATAATATTTATAATAGTAGAAACACGGAAAACAGAAGATCCCAATTAAATGTAGCCAATGCAAGACTTTGCTGTACACCGTAAGAATTCAGTCCGTGGTGTGTCTGTAGTTTCACATACTTTTCCACTGGCTCACAGTCCTTATCACTAAGACCATAATCCTGCTATTTAGGCTAAACATACCTCTCCTTCAGGCTGTTATTTCAAGTTAGTCTCTGCAACCCTAAGCAATTAGTTCTGCTGGGTTATCCCCAAGTACTTGCAGATGCTAGGGAGCTCTTTCTCATATTTTCAAGACTAATGTTGTAAGAATTATCATAGCTTATGCAGTCATGGTTATCCATTTGGGTTTTTTTATCCTGTTTTCCTTTCCCTCTCCGTGTCTCGAGATAGCTTTTTGAACCCACTAGACAATTTTAATAATTGGAAAACTAAGTGGGTACCTAAAACTGCTTTGGAGGAGGCAGACAGACATCAGTCATTCCCACTGCCCAGCAGAAAGCTACGGCTTCAGCATCTCTGTTTGGCTTGGGCTGCTGGCTGGCCCAAATAGCAGGCACCTACCCGCTGGCCATCCAGCACGTGCTTGGTGCAGGATCAGCCCTGGCACACGTCCCCTCCTAGTGAATCTGGGGAGCTGGGCATACTGGGAGGTGTTTAGTGACTGGGAGAGATTCAGGGTATTGAAAGGGGCGTTAAGGTGCAAGGGGGTGAGGATGGCAAGACATCGCCCTATGAAGAACATACTCTCGTTGCGCTGCACGCAATTTGCTCGTTCCCAGAAGGCAGTAAAATACTGCTCTTGCTAAATGAAAGCATGAAATTGTTCTTTAAGGATCTGCAAAGACCATTAAAGTTTCGTCATTTTGGTCAGTCCTCTCCCCTGTCCTAATCTGACGTGAAAGAATTGAATCTTCATCACACAAAATCACAAAATATCAGCATTTTCGTATCTCAAGATTCTGTAAGAAAGGGATGGTAAGAGGCTGATTTAGAACAGTAAATCATTTGATGTCTGGCCAGCTGAGAGTATCCAGAAGTGTGCAAGTGCGTTCTCCACTGTCTTTTCCACAAACTGTTAATGTGTCTGAAGTTCTGGTATAATTCCAATCCTATTAAAGCAAACTATTGGAAACTGTCTTAAGAGAGAGAGAGAAAAAAATACAACTTTCGATCACAAAGTACTCCTCAGTTATTTTTCCAGTATCTCTTACTTTTTTTTTCTGTTTTTTAAGTTTTGGGAAAATCATGAAATATCTACCATACGTTTTCCTCTTATTACAAGTAAGCTATGAATAGTACCTGTCATGATTTTGACTAGATGGCAAAAAAGACAGTGATGTTTAAAATGGCAAATGATGAACTCCTCGGAAGAGCTAGCAGAGTATCTTTAGAGAGTAATTACAGTTTACACTGATGGGCCCCTTCTGTGGCTTCCCATCTTTTCAGTCACCCTGAAATTGCAATATTAAATAAATGTGATGAGAAGTATTCCTGGTTGGTTTAGTTTATGTTCAGTAATGAGCTTTAAATGTAATTATCTTTGAATTTTCTTAGCATTTTCCTAAGGTTCTTTTCTGGGTTTATTTTTATCCATAACAGAAAATGTCTGCTATAAAAACATTTTTGGTTGCAGAGAGGCAATAATGTGCTTACCTGCTAATATGTTGGTAAAACCTAATCTTTAGCTGTGTGGAAATAATTTAGGACATCACCTGTTTTCTCACTATTCATAGAGCTATGGTATCTAATATAGGTGCCTAACTTTGCAAGTACAGTTTAAAGGTCTCGCGTCACAAAAGACAGCCTCAGCGCTTACTCCAAAACGTGAGTTGCTATTTCACCAGCAATCTCAGAAATGAAACGGTAACTTTTATGTGAAAGAAAAAGTATCGTTTGCATTAATGGCAAACAGTAATCCATCTAGAAATGCAACTTCACATGCTACTGACGTTTTTCCGAAATTCAGCGTCAGATGCCGCCTTTTTCGGGTGAAGCGATCTGCCAGATCTAAATTGGATTGCAGTTTTGCAGATGAAGTGCAGACTTTTTGTGAGTCTTCACCCTAGTTGTTTCTCCATCTTTTTCACCTATTAATTAGCTTCTCTTGTGGAGATAGAAAAGTAATTCAGCATTTGAGGTGTGTATACTGTTCTTCTGAAAGATGTACACAGCTGAGATAGGAGGAAGCAGCATCAATTACTCTTGTTAGATTCAGAGGAGCAGTTATGAGAACTAAGTAGATTTTGTCCCATCCCCACAAAAATAGTTCAATGGAAGTCTTCCCTCTGAGTTCAACTGGCTTTGAATTCACCCATAAGCACTAAAAATAACAAGCTTTTTCAAGAGCAGAGAAACTAGTGAAGCTTTGCATCCTGTGCCCCCAGCACCGTACCTTTGCAATAATCCCGGCGCCGCATTTGCCATCCCTTGTTCCCGTCTCCCATTGCAACACCTACGTTTTACCTCTGCAGTCCTTTTCTCCCAGGATCTTTCCTAATCACCCTGCAAGTCTCCTCCGTATCTCTTAATTAGCAGAGAGGAGGTGGGCTGATTTTGCTGAGGCTTTTTCTGAGCTACATGCGTGCTGACTGGCCCAGTCAGCGAGCCAGAGGGAATAGATGACTGCTGACCTCACATTTTTACTTAATGAGGCACTAATTTAGATGGCTCTCCCCTTGTCTAGTCGCGGCTTCTCATGAAACTTGTCGGAATGAAATGAAGTTTGATCTCTCTGCTGCTTTGTCAGGTGCATTGGAAAAGTAAAACAGGTCCCTACATTGATACGGTGAAGCAGGCAGACAGCATGACGCATATCCCTTTGTTCTGAAAAAAGGGAGCTGAAATAAATGAGAAAAGTTTAAAGTAGCATTCTAGGATTTTACCAAAGTGTTAGTTATGGTCGCTGTGTATGAAGAACCTCTGTGACTTCTGTCTCTGTATTTGTTAGGCTGCTGCTCGTAAATATTCACCTTTAGGTGGTGAATCCCTTTGATTACAATTGACAAAAAAGTATATAGGCTTTTGTCTTGAATGGTCCAGCGTGCAAGGATGTCTAATGTTTCTGTAATTATTTTGCGTCTGCTGGATTAACCGCCTTTCATTATAGTCAAACACGTCCGTGACATCGTCTGCCTCAGTTACTCATTAGGGGTTGTGGTCACAGCAGAGAAAACAGAATTAACTTGGACTTTTGACCATGGAGAGGTGGGATGGCCTGAAAACTAGACATGATTTGCTGCTATGCCTCCGCCTGCAGTGAAGGGGAGCTCCTTGATGGCTTTGGGCTCTCTGGTGTTGAGCTTGTTGAGGATCGCGGCCATGCCGATGGCACTCGGGCCACAAGGAGCCTCCTCGGCCAGGCATTTGCATGTGCTTTGGTGTTCCTGGGAATCGGACCCGTGCTGCCACTGCCCGGCCTCGCTCCCCTTCCCAGAGAGGCTTTGCAATCCTTTCCTTTTCTAGCAGAAGCTTACAAGCTGTAAAGGGGACAGGCGCTGGACTGGGGGTCCCCGTGTCTGTGAGGGGCTATGTGGCCACCAGCAGCTCATCCTGAGCCAGGTCTCGTGTCCAGACTCGTTATGCGCGTGTCAGTGAGGTCACATCAATGTAAAACTCGTGCAGGTAAAACCAGGTTGAGGTCCCTTGTCTGTCTGTGTATAAATCCTGTTCAGTTTGGTAAGCCTAAATCATATGCTACAAGCATTCTGCAAGGCAAGCTGCTCAGAGGGATGCTTTAAGGTTCTCTGTTTATTTACTGATTTATTTCCCTGGGGACTGGTAGTAAATAAACTTGGATTATTTTTTATTTTTTATTTTTATCTCTGGGTGATTGGCTCACATCGAGTTCGGGTTGTTGGAGTGTAAGCGATTCCTGTCTGCTGGCAGGGTTGCGTGAGGCAGGGTACAGTTCCTAGTGGGGCGACGTGCCCTGTCACAGCTGGAGCACTTGTCGGCGATTTCAGCAGAGACCCAAACTTGAATAAGCACCGACTGTGAGCAAACTTGCTGTCTTAAGAGACACCTGCTTGCTGCAGGTGAAGCATGCTTGTGGATGAGCATACGTGACTGTTCTTCAGGTAAGCAAAGGCATTAGTAGGCAGGGGATTCTCCTAAGCATCTTTAAATGAAAATCCAATGTACTTAAAAATGCAAGTTATAGTTGTGCTGTGAGCAGCGTCCTAGGTCTGAGCCATGGATAAAATGATGAAATAAAAAAGAGTTCAGAATAAAAACAAATCTGGCCCAAAAGATACGGAATGAGGCCCACTACACGTTGCTGTTTTTTGCATACTACCAGGGAGGACTAATTTATGCAAAAGAGAGAGGAGGAACGAAGAACTGTGTTTTCTGTGCTGCAGTATGTTTTTTTCAGATACCCCGGTGATCTGGGGTGGGATTTTTGAATTCAATGGGAGTTTATTATCTTCACAAAAGGTTAGAGTTCGTCCTTTGTTCTGGCAATAAATTACACGCACTGTGGAAATTAGAAGCTGTTTGGCATATAAGGATTAAAGAGTACCTTCAGGCAGACTTGAAGGAGTGTCCCCAGGCAAACCCTTACAGCTCCTCTGCCAGCTGATGCTGTTCCCAAAGACAGGAGAGCCAACCCGGGGAAAAAACAGTAACTTTTGCTGTCCCTGTGAGCTGCCCTTGCTCCCTGCAGGGGATGGAGACACGCCAGGGCTGGGGAAGTGGTGGGGCTGAGGTGGGGCAGGACAGCACGGTGGGGCTGGGATCTCCCTGTGCGTTACGGCAAGAGGGTCAGTGGGCTCAGGCATCCCCCGATCCGGCGCCCCAGTGCTGTACCTCCATGGCATGGGTCCTTCTTGGGGTCTCCTCCTTCAGGGAGAGTGAAGTGTGGTGAGTAGGACTAGGGAAGCGATTGTCCCCCTGTGCTTGGTACTGGTGAGGCCCCACCTCGAGTACTGTGTGCAGTTTTGGGCCCCTCGCTACAAGAAAGACACTGAGCTGCTGGAGCGAGTCCAGAGAAGGGCAATGAAGCTGGTGAGGGGTCTGGAGCACAAGTCCTATGAGCAGCAGCTGAGGGAGCTGGGGTTGTTTAGCTGGAGAAAAGGAGGCTGAGGGGAGACCTTATCGCTCTCTGCAACTACCTGAAAGGAGGGTGTAGCCAGGTGGGGGTCGGTCTCTTCTCCCAAGTAACAGGTGATAGGACAAGAGGAAGCGGCCTCAAGTTGCACCAGGGGAGGTTTAGACTGGATATTAGGAGAAATTTTTACACTGAAAGGGTTGTTAAGCATTGGAACAGGCTGCCCAGGGAAGTGGTTGAGGCACCATCCCTGGAGGTATTTAAAAGACGGGTAGCCATAGTGCTTAGAGATACAGTTTAGATTAGTGATTGTTTTTGTCAGAGTCATGTTGATGGTTGGACCAGATGATCTGAAAGGTCCCTTCCAACCTAGGCAATTCTGTGATTCTATGATTTATGATTGCTTATAGCAGTGGCGAAATCGCCACAGCTCCCCATGCCACCCAGCTGGAGTGGCAGGAAAGGAGAGAAGGTCGGAGGCTCCATCATAAAGTTCCCATGAGACTGAAGCCCCTTGAGGCTGTCATGGCTTTTGACGTCTTTCTTTTTGCTTGCATGAAATAGCTTCTCGCAAACGCCAACTGCATCGGGAAAAGAGGACGCCAATGATAACATCACTATATTCACCAGGATCTTGGACGGTCTGCTGGACGGCTACGACAACCGACTGCGCCCGGGACTGGGAGGTAGGGTAACGCGTTCGCTGTGGCCAGTCCCCCACTCTGCAGGACCATCACCTACATGATGCCCTCCTGAATGGGTACCTGCTCTCGGCATGGGCCTTGATGAGGGGGTTGTGTTTCATTAGCTAAACAAAGCCCAGAAAGTAGATTTGTCTCCTGGCAAACAGGGCACAATGCAAAGGCCACTGAAACTCTTTCAGTCATGGAGGTCATCTGAGGTTGGGTTAGGAGAGCATGTGTGATGCATTTTTTCTGTAATTGAATACAGTTTAGGTTTCTTTTCTTTCTGGTACTCCCTAAGGTGAGCGAGACAGGGTGCTAGCAGGTTGCTGCAAGGTTCCCTCTCTGGTCAGCATGTATAAAATTACGTTGGTGACGAAAATCTCCATTAAAAACAGATCCCCAAAACATCCACTTTTAGACAGCTACAGCAAATCTGTATTGATATGTCATTTTGATAACCTCTACAGCAGCTATTTTAAAACCACAACATGTGAATAGTTGCTTGCCATCCTAACCTTGTTGAGCCCTCCTTCAGCTCTCTATCCCCCAGATTTCTCTCATCTTCTACCCATGTGTAAACCATCTGTTATGTTTCTTCCTGGCCCTTTTTTAATCTGGCTACCCCCACCCCTTCCTCTTGTGAGACCAACACATTTCTTTCATCCCTTTCTCTCCTTCTCCTCTCACTTTACAGAGAGATGCTTGAAAATAGGGCTCGATGCTCCTATCTTACATAACAAACTTCTGAAATTTCTGCCCTTAAATTAAATTAGCCCTGGATTTGAAAAGATGCCAGAAGGACTTAGAGTCTTGAGGGCAGAATTAATTTCACCTAACTTTGGACATCTATAATATAGATGTCTGAAATTGGACAGATCACCCAAGCCAGTGGAGGGGAATAGGTCCTTCCAAGATACACTTCATCTCATCCTGTAGTAGGTAGCAAATATGTGCCGGCAATGTGCGCTCACAGCCCGGAAAGCCAACCACATCCTGGGCTGCATCAAAAGAAGCATGGACAGCGGGTCGAGGAAGGTGATTCTGCCCCTCTACTCCGCTCTGGGGAGACCCCACCTGGAGTACTGCATCCAGCTCTGGGGCCTCCAGCATAAGAAGGACGTGGACCTGTTGGAATGAGTCCAGAGCAGGGCCATCAAGATGATCAGAGGGCTGGAGCACCTATGGTATGAAGACAGGCTGAGAGAGTTGGGGTTGTTCAGCCTGGAGAAGAGAAGGCTCTGGGGAGACCTTATAGCAGCCTTCCAGTACCTGAAGGGGGCCTACAGGAAAGATGGGGAGGGACTCTTTATCAGGGAGTGTAGTGACAGGACGAGGGGTAACGTGTTTAAACTGAAAGAGGGGAGATTTAGATTAGGTATCAGAAAGAAATTCTTTCCTGTGAGGGTGGTGAGACACTGGAACAGGTTGCCCAGGCAAATTGTGGATGCCCCATCCCTGGAAGTGTTCAAGGCCAGGCTGGATGGTGCTTTGAGCAGCCTGGTCTAGTGGGAGGTGTCCCCGCCCGCAGTGTCGGGGGGTTAGAACTAGGTGATCTTTAAGGTCCCTTCCAGCCCAGGGCGTTCTGTGATTCTATGATCTGTGATCAAAACCTGTCAGTCAGAGGAATTGCACACTTGAAGGGCCTGTTTCTTTCCACTAATTATAAGAGAGCCTGGGCTCCCAAAGGTCGACAACTGCATTTGATCAGGGATGAAATTCCTTCACAAACATCTTAATTTCAAGCTATTGGGAATTTTTGAGTGATTCAGAAATTGTTAATAGAGAAATGCATCACAAGCACGTATTTGCATCTTAAAGCAATTACTAATGCAGAGCCTATATTTATTGCAGAGAGAATAACTCAGGTGAAAACAGACATCTATGTTACCAGCTTTGGTCCTGTGTCAGACACAGAAATGGTAAGTTTGAACACGTGGCTGCCAACTTCATTGTAATTACTTTGCTGAAGTCATTTTTGGAACCATGGCTTCTATTCAGATCCCGCAATACCTCGGCTGTTTCTTTGTGCCAGGAATACACCATTGATGTTTTTTTCCGACAAAGCTGGAAAGACGAAAGGCTGCGATTCAAAGGCCCTATGCAACGCCTCCCTCTTAACAACCTGCTCGCCAGCAAGATTTGGACCCCGGACACTTTTTTCCACAATGGCAAGAAGTCTATCGCTCACAACATGACAACCCCGAACAAACTTCTGCGCCTGGAGGATGACGGCACTCTGCTGTATACCATGAGGTAATAACCAGCATTGTTTTCTTATGATGATGATTCCCAGCTAGCTCTGCAAATGTATCACTTCCCCTACCCCTAGTAGAGCCAGGCAACTAATCTTTCACACATATTTATGTGAATATCAAGAAAAATGGAAAACATAATCGCTGCCTACAAGTACCAATTAATTTGTAGCTTCTGAACACTGCTAGTGCTTAAATATTTCCTTTGATTAAATGGAAGGCATATTCTCAACAGATTTGATGATTCAGTCCAGCTTTTTTATGAAGATCTGTTCTCTCTTACTGTTTGCATTTGCAGCTGCAGCGCTGATTGCCGGAGAACTGTCTCCAAGGCCAGAAACTGAGATCTTGTTCTGGGGCAGTACATCTTGAACCCTTGGAGCTTTTATTATTTTTTTTTTTTTTTATTTCACTAATAGTGCTAAAAGGCAAATCATCATAGGGAAAAATGAAATAAGTTAGCAGCACTGTGGAGCTGCTTTAGCAAGTACTTTCCTGAAAACAAAGGTGGCACATTATATTGGCAGAGAAGCAAATTGGTGTCTCAGATCTCCAGGGTCATGCTCCTCATCTGATTAGCGCATACTGTCAAGCTTCATCAATGCATAACCTAGATATCAGATATAATATTGGTGATGTTAGAGGATTGCCTGAAATTCTTCTCAGGCCAAATCCCACATCAGTGTACGGCAATTTGCTCATTAAAGGTAATTAGCCTGTAGTAATTAAGACTGCCATCTATCTTCAACAGGGTTTTTCTCCAAGACGGTAGTCATACAGACAACACTTGAAAAAGAGATGAAAGGAAAAACCTACCGAGCAACGGAGCGTTATTCTGAGCTTTTCACATACGAACCCGGGGTGGTGCCTGAGACCCAGCAAAGTGCTCGGGAGCCTGAGGTTGGGTGCTGAGATGCCCGGGTTTTCAGCAGGCAGCCCCTAACAAAGGGAAGGGGGGGATCTGAGGTCCTGCCAGCACCTCATCCCGCTGCAGGGCTGGCTCTCGTGGGGCAGAGCCGACAGCCACCCAGGGCCGCACGTTGGGAGGGCGGGCTCCCAGCAAGATCCTGGGCCCCCAGTGGTTAAGGCTTGCTGGGGCTCAAGGGCATTACGCTTTCGTATGCAGGCACCTGGAGCTTCCCAGATTTTATTTCAGGTGTTTTCAACCTTATTTATTTATTTATTTATTTAGGCCCTAGCCTTAAATCTCTTCTTCTGAAAGCAAAAGGATTTAGGAGAAGTAAGGTATCCTTACATATGTCCTTACAGCTTTAGAGCATCACAGTTGTAATTGTACTAGTGCTAAAAAGACTTGGACATGACAGAGTTCCTGTTTAAAAGAAGGAAAAAAACCTCCTCATTTTCTTTTCTGCCGTATGTATCACTAGCTCCAAGTTAGTGATCTCCGCAATAATAAGCTCCTGAAAAAATGTGGGGATACACATACATGCTTAAGTGAATGAAAGTCAGAATAATTGTCAGAGAAGCCTGTATTTCACAAAAATATTGGTAATGCTGGCCTTAAAACCAGTCTCGCTGCCGCTATGGCTACACTAGTACCTTTCCAGAGACTGCTGGAGAGGCAATTCCCGATTATCTGTGTAAATTACTTGAGTAAGTAAAGTCCAGACCAGGCTAGCAGTCGGCCTGGGGCAAAACATTATGCTGTGTGGCGGATTCGCAGCTGGCACGTTATTCCTGGGCAACCACTTGGTTTTGCAGTGTTAAAGAAAGGCAGCCGAACAGCGATCCGTGAGACGATGAGCTGAGCCACCTGAGGTAGCGGAGCGAGACCCAGATGAGCTCACTCCCAAATCGGAGTTACTCTGTGGAGGCGCCTCTCCTGTGACCGTGGCAGAGTATTGTCACATTAGGTGCCACAGGCCATCAGTATATTCAGGAAAAGGCAGTGCCCTGCTCAGCATATGCAGCTGGAGCAAAATTTGGGTTTGACACAGGCTTTCTCATCGTCCCACTCAGTCCCTTTTCCCCTGGTTTGGGGATTTTTGTTTTTGTAGGCTACAGAAAGACACAGAATGCTTTTGTAACCTAAAAAACATGCAACATAACTTTTTTTTTTTTTTGGTAGAGTATTGCGTGTGGGTGTGCATGTGTGTGGAAAAATTCCCACTAACCATGATGTATGTGATAAGAAATGGAGCGCAAAGCTTTTTTAAATAGCTTGCCTTCCACTATTGCAAGTAATGACTTCAAAAATAACAGAGTGTCTATGCTATTCTGTTTAAACACAAGTCAGGATGTCTGCTTTGGTAACATGCACAGAGCTGTGCTACTTTAGGGACAGTAGTTTTTCATGATGGGCATTTCAGCAGCGTGAGCGATGCTCTGCCGCGGGGCGGCTTGAGGATCCCATCCCAAGCTGTGCAGAGGTGGCTGTGACATGCAGCCGGCCCCTTCAGCTGCCTTTGCGCGTCCCGACGAAGGTGGCAGCTCAGCAGCGCTACCTGGAATGGTTTTCCATGAGAAGATATGCAGCATTGGGATTTTTGAGGGGAGAGCTGCTTGCCTTGGTGGTGGTGCACTGATTGAAGGTACCAGGGTCTTAGCCGGGGCTTGAGCCCCATCTCCTGTAGCTGCCGTCAGGCTTACTCGGTTCTCAGGATCTGGGGATGTGGAGACAACCCTCTGTTAGCTCTGCGCTCCCCTCGTTTCCAAGGAGGAATTGCGAGCTTCCCAGACTGTACGTAGGAGTAATCCGTGCGGGGAGGATTGGACCCTCTGTCATTGACGGAGATGCCTGAATTGCTTTTGCAACCTCGCATCTGGCTGCCTGAATAGAGGAGGAAAGCAGCCGAGCCGATGCTGACCTTCCATCTTATTTGACTTCCAAATAGACTGAGTATGATCAGCTGAGCAAACTTACAGCTTTAGCACTTGTCAGTACATACATTTTCATGATACGTGTGTTTACTTGTAAAGAAAAATGTATTCTTTGCATGTTGCATTTGGTGATATGTTGTCTAGGTCAGAAGTTGATGGGATATATGTTGCTAGGGGAATCTAATAAAGGGGCTTCTACATATGTGCAGTATTGAAACCCTTTTGCATGAATGTAGGAACACCACATGCTTTTCAGACAGATTTCCTAGGCAGCAGCGTTCTCTGCAGGCAATGACTTAATAATTCTGATTGTCTTTGATTTGGTAGGCCCTGTTTGTTTTATTTTGCTAATGTGGTTTACAAATGATAGGCTGCTGAACTGAATGTTGCAAATTCTGTTTCTGCCCCTAGAGGGGAGTATTGTCCGTATCGCCACTTCTAAATCTTTTTTTTTTTTTTTTTAGTAAGAGCACGGTGGAAAAAAGTACCAGCAAATATAGTTAATTTGTCCCTAATCTGTATAGAAAATAGCTTTTTGATTGGAAGCAAAAAGTTGATCCTTTCCCTTTAAAAACTTACATTTATTTATTTTATCTTATCTGAGAAATAAATGTTGTAAAAAGCAGAAAGCTCCTTTGTTCCATGAAACTGTTCTGAAAAATGGGGACAGTGGTTTAAGCCACCTTTTCAGACTAAGAGAACTAACGCGTCTCGGTGAGCTGCATTTTTTTACTCAGTGGCATTTGGCTATAAAGACAGAAGCTCTGATAAACTTGGCTGTAGGATGCCAGAAAAAAAGCTGTGAGTCTGCCTTTTTTTTTTTTTTTTTTTTTGGCTAGAACTTGTATGAAGTAGAGCATGCTCACTAGAGCTAAACCTTTGGACCATAAATAAACTTTTGGCGAGCGGTTCATAGGGAATATTTGATGATTTTGTATCAGCTTGTAGATACTGAAAAATCTTTTAGTGTTGTCAGAAGAGCTAGGCTCCTTGGAGCCCCACTCTCACCAGCATTTTGAAAGGACCCAAGCCACTTTGGCTACCACTAGGGCTACCAGGCATCTGATAATAATCTGGGATTTTTAAATATGACGTAGTCATACATCTGAAGAGTGTACAAACAGATTTTTCCCACGTTATTTTGGCACCTGGAGGTCGCCAGAGATCCCGGGTGTCCACAGTCGAACCTGTGCCATTAATCTGAAAATTAATAATTTATCAGCTGGAGACTGCAGACATTTGTCAGCGTGGTGTTAAGAAACGGCAATTTTTTTAGTACAGCCCTGAAATACAGTTCTCTGTCGCTCCTGGAAGACATTTAAAATTCAGCCGTGTATAGGATGGCTATCCACTGGATGGCAGCATAACCACGCTGCTCGCTGTTCTGTAGCGAATACACCAGCTTATCGAGGCTGAAAAGATTGTTTCTTACATTAGCATTGAGCATTAAAATTGTACGTGCAAGTGTATGCGTGTCCTGGGTGCTTGTTAGCGCAAAGTCTGCTCTTAACATGAAGCACTTCGTTAGCAAGCTAACCATTTTATGCTGTAGAGCTACGGATTATAAAACCAGTTGACTGGAAGATAACGATGCTGCTTTCAAGACTTCTAGTAGGAAAGCTAGATTTTGCTTTTTTTTCAAGGGAAATGTTTTTAAGGGAAAATTATTCTGTGAAAAACGTGTGGGTTCTCAAGTGCTGACTTTGGCAGAAGGCAGCCCTTCCCAGGTGCAGGTTTGCTTGCGTGGCCCTGAGCAAGGAGTGACCAGCAAATCTGCGCTTTAAAATGAACCCTCAGTTTTCAATCAGCCAGCCATCTAGATGGGAACGTTTCTGTTCAATTTGAAAATGTCGTTCTTATTTCAAAGGGAAGATTTCATTTATGCGTCCATTTATATTTACAGAAAGGGATCTGGCAATGCTTTTGGGTATTGTGTAAATATTACAAAACTAATTAGGAGCTTTCAAGCCATACAAATACGCATTTCCTTTCCCCATGTTAGACTTGCAGCCTTTTCTTTCGTATTCGGGCTTCAAACTGCCTGAAGCTGGAAGAAAAAAAATGAATACTTCACATTGGGCTGAGTCTTGCAGAGTGGTGAAAAACTGCCGTGGTGGCAAGGACTCTCAGCTGCTTTTCATCAGTTCAGAGTTTGACAGAGTGAGGGAAAATAGGGATATACAAAGTGAAGGGCCCTTCCCTGAGGATAGCAGCAGGATTCTTGTTTTAACACCAAGCCTATTGGTTCCCATCTGTCTCCTCTGATTGCACGTTGCCCCATTTCTCAAAAGTCATCCTTCAAGGAACCGAGATTTGTTTTGAAAAATCCACGGCTGGAGTTACCCACAGGGAGAGAAAGGCATCAGAGAAGACTGTTGTGTAATACATTCAAAACGGGCAATTATGACCTGCCCAAATATAGTCCCTATGTAGAGTGCGTGACAATAGCCTATTCTGCTGGTAATAAAAGTGGGCAGAGCCCCGCAGAGATCTCCATCACAGAGACAGGAACTTGCACAGCAAGGGCAGAATTGATTAAAAGACAAAACCCAAACCAGAACCAGCCCGTCCTTGGATGAGGGAGATGCTTGCCTGGACTTTGAGGGGTTACAAAAGGTCCAACTTTAGTTCCAGGTGTGCAGTGAGCACAGAAGCAGACCCAGCTTTCCCATGGGCTTAGCTGGTACAATTTCTGACAGATTCCCTTGTGCTCCCCCCATTTTATAAGGTGACAGGGTGACGGAGCAGAGGGAAGCAGTGTCCTGACGAGTACCGCCCAAGCACCCCCAGGAAAGCACAGCTGTGTTGGTGACTCTGTCTTTGCCCAAATCTGCAGACAGGTCCCAGCTTCTGCAGCTGGGGGCTTTGGAAGTACCTGGTAGATGCTGAAGAATTGTTACGGCTACGCTATCTTTTTTTATTACCAGGGGAGGATAACATTAGCATGAACTCCCTAGTCATTTCACTTAGACTGAAATTAAAATCTTCATCTGCCTAATCGGAAATACCGTCCCCTGAAGTACATTTATGTTTGTGCTGAAACATCAGACTGCCAGTGAGTAATCTAAAATAGACTGTGGTAGTGTGCACCAGGCAGGATGGGCGGGATTCACCTCAGCTAATTTTACCCATCCTTAATGTTGATGGCTGCAGCTGAGCCTCTTGGCTCAAAATTGCTCCCAGTGCAGGGGAGAGGCTTTCTTAAGGAGTTAAGTGTCTGCATTATTTCAGATGCCTACTTCAGTATGAAAGATGATTATTTCTCTCCACTCACACTTTAGGGGGTTCCTGGTTTTGTCACCGTGGCAGAAAAAGGAGTAGAGGGTAATGGCAGTTACTGTTGATGTCTGTGTTTAGTCACAAGGCCCATCCTTCTTACATATTTCCATTGGTGTTTCCCACCCCTATACTCATGTAGCTTGTAGATGGGTAGTGTGCCAGCCACCTAAAGCTATGGGATGTTCTGACCAGCAGCTGCTCCTGTAGCTCCATCGTGGAGGACTTGTGCAGTTTCCTCTCCATGCAACATAAAGCCTAAGGTTGTACAAGCGTAGCACATGCGAGAACGCATAAATTGGGTTCAGTCCGCCACGTTTGTCTAGGTAGGTGTAGGAAGGAGTATCATGCACTTAGGAGGAGCTCAAGAAACCCCAATAAATTGCAATCCTGCCTTTGCTTGTTTAGATGAAGAGCCCATGGAATGTTGGTGAGGAAAGGGGTGTCTAGCAAGGGGTGCCAGAGGCCAGGTAGCTGCTGGTGGGTGTCAGGTACCTGCGGCTGAGTCAAGAGTGAAGGATCAGGAAGATGCATTTGAGGGCTTAGGTGAGATGGGGTTTTGCAAGAAATGGGGTCAGGAGGGTTTTGGGGAGCAGGATACTTGGTACTGATGATGATCACTCAAGAATAACTAGAAAGTATTGCAAGTTGGGATATAAGTATCTGAAGTAGTCAGAAAGTAAAAGCCTGTGTGTGAGGAATAAAGGGCTTAGGGAAGCTGGAGAGCAACTCCAAACTACTACAGAAAAGGAGACAGGAAGGGCCTGGCCTAAGATGCTTCAGAAACGTCTGATCAGATGAACATATTATGGTGGAGGAAGAAATTAATCCCAGATCGCAGTATACCACAGTTACCCTATAGGAAATTCTTGGTAATTAGCCCTTCTCTGAAGGCTTCATCAAATCAAAATACTATAGCTGAGTAAAGTCATGCAATGGGCATGGGTAGGGGTAGTCTTCATTGTCCCATTCCGTCCTTTCTACTTGGCTTCTTCAGCCTTTCTACAGGAAAGTGTCTTGGTGTGATGGTGCAGACGAAAAAATGCACATGGCTTGTCATTTAATGAGTAGTCCACTGGCAGTGCCTGTTTCTAGTCTTTTGTCTACTCAGTTCTGTAGAAGTTTTAAGACGCTGCCTTTAGGCATCTCGGTTACTTTCTAACAGATCTGACTATGTTAGCATGTCTTGTATTGATGTTCAGCCTGACTTGTTCCATTTCCTGCTGTTAAATTAAAATTTCCTGAAACCACATACACAAGTTTAAACCTTACAGTCATGTAAGATATATGTATCATTCAAGACATTCCAAATCTATTTCTATCTGGTTGCTCTAAATGATGAAGCAAGTCTTTATTACTAGGCTCTAGCTAAAATCCTGAGGTTGTGTCCATTAGAATCATAGAATCATTTAGGTTGGAAAAGACCCTTGGGATCATCGAGTCCAACCATCATCTCCACTCTACAAAGTTCTCCCCTACACCATATCCCTTAACACCACATCTAAATGAGTCTTAAACACATCCAGGGATGGTGACTCCACCACCTCCCTGGGCAGCCTATTCCAGTGTCTGACCACTCTTTCTGTGAAGAATTTTTTCCTAATGTCCAGCCTAAACCTACCCTGTTGCAGCTTGAAGCCATTCCCTCTTGTTCTATCGCTAATTACCTGTGAGAAGAGACCAGCACCAACCTCTTTACAATGGCCTTTCAGGTAGTTGTAGAGAGCGATGAGGTCTCCCCTCAGCCTCCTCTTCCTCAAACTAAACAGTCCCAGCTCCTTCAATCGCTCCTCATAAGATTTATTCTCCAGGCCCTTCACCAGCTTCGTTGCCCTCCTCTGCACTTGCTCCAGCACCTCGATATCTCTCTTATATTGAGGTGCCCAGAACTGGACACAATACTCAAGGTGTGGCCTCACCAGTGCTGAGTACAGGGGGACAATCACCTCCCTCCTTCTGCTGGTCACACTATTTCTAATACAAGCCAGGATGGCATTGGCCCTCTTGGCCACCTGGGCACACTGCTGACTCATGTTCAGCCGCTTGTCAATTAGAACCCCCAGGTCCTTTTCTGCCAGGCAGCTCTCCAGCCACACTGCCCCAAGCCTGTAGCGATGCATGGGGTTGTTGTGGCCCAAGTGCAGGACCCGGCACTTGGCCTTGTTGAAGCCAGTATAAAAGCCTAGGAACAATTTCTGCAAGCAAGGCTGGCCTTTCCTTTGCATATTCCTTTCAGGAATTTGGGACAGGAAACTTTGGGACCAGAAGGGATGGTAAAACCCTGGATTATCATAATGGTTCAGTCAGACTTCAAAAAGTTGTCTCATTGTTCCACAATCATCTCTTTGGTGGCTAATGCACTCACGTGTCCTGTCCATGTAAAAAAAATACTATGCTTTGACTTGGAGATTCAGCTAAACGATAAGGAAAATTAGCAAAACCTCCTTAGTCAAAATAATAAATACCTATGGTTTTGCCTTTAACCGTGCATCTTAAAAATATCATTTATGCAAATTGATTAGGGCATCAATTAAACTCAAGACAGTATCTCTAGGTTTGCTCAGTCCAGTGATAGAATATGTGTCTCACCCATTCTACCTGCTTTTTCTTTTCTGTCTCTTCGGAAGGTGTCGCTGAGGTGACCCGTAGCTGAGGGGTAAGCACAGCTCCGTCATCCCTATCTGCGTGCAAGGGCAGTATTTCCTGGGGGAAATAGTACCCCCCTGATCTTGATAGGAACAGGGAGCTCCCATCTTCATCCTGTGGGAATATGGGTGGAGAGGAGCCAAGTACATTGTTGAACCTGATTTGTCATGGGGACAGTGAAGTGTCACTAGGAGAATCGGCCCTTCCTTCTCTCAGGTTGCACTACAGCAGACAGGTGCTTACGCTGTAGCAGATGCTAGTGCTGGTGGTGGTATAAATAGCAAATAGATGGTAAATTGAGGCCTGTTTAATGACTGTTCATGGTGTGAAACAGCTGAGGGATCAGAGGGCTCTTTCCCTGGAGCGGCGAGCACCCGCAGCCTGCCCCTTTACCTGGCACTTCACGGCTGTGTTGATCCGGAGCGTGTAGCATTTCAGAAGCAAGGCAAAAAAACCCCAGATCATGATGTCCTGCTTGGATGCCTAAACAACCTCCTCCGTGTACCTACAAATCGGCGTGTGCACATGTTTCCCTGTGAAAGAGCGTATCGTCACGTCGCCTGATGCATGCCCCTTTCACACAGAGGCGTGGAGGAGCACTGAAGTTACACAAAAGGCAGGAGATCTTGATGAGAGGTGACCTGGGAGGTGGACATAGAAATGTGAGGTGAATAAGAAGAGGCTGGAGTTAAATGCGAGTGGCTGAAAGGAAATTGGCGAGATGTTTTGGAGCTCTACATCGTTCGTCTGAACTGTGGAAAATAACCAAGGTTTTCAGCTCTGTATTTAGGGTTGCCAGATCATAATCCCTCCCACCTACCCTCCTGCGTCTGTGCAGCCCAGTCTAGATGTGACAGAGCCCAAATGGGCTGCTACTGCCCATCCGGTCCCCCCCACCCCTTATTACTTCCTAAATCCAGCTCATTTTTTTCTGTAGAAAATACTGCATGCAATTTTCTGCCTGTCCAGACAAATACAAAGGTTGTGTGAAATGGGAGGAAGGAATAGGATGGCTGTGCAGCCAGGTAACCCTCATCCAAGGGGGAACATGTGCCATACTGACAGGCAGAAATGGTGGAACAAAAGCCCCTTTGGCCAGTCAGAAAACCTGCACTGATCAAGTCGTCTAACAGGTGGTACCAAAATTGGAGGACAAGTGCACTGTGCCCATCACAGCCCTTAGCCTCCATCACCTAGGCTGCCTGTGGGACCTTTCTGTGCTCCCTTCTCGCTCTTGTACTTGGGTTTTCTCCCACGGAAAGCAAGGGTCGGATGACCCCCTGTGCCGTCGGGTGGCACTGAGCATTGCCGTCACTGGCTGGTTCTGCCAGTAGCTGGGACTGGCCTTTCTTGAGGGCCAAAGAGAAGCTCGTAATTCAGTCTTACACAGCACTTCAAGAACAACGGTATTTATTGCAGTCAGCACACAGTTGAACATGCCACCAAAGGGCCATGCTGATGGGGAGGTCATAGTCAAAACGTGTAGCATGTGCAGACTCGGGGAAATCTGTGGTGTGGCGTGGCATAATGAATTTTGGGCTGGCTGAGGTGTTGTTTCCCATTTTACTTCCATCAGTAACTGCATTAGCTTCTTAGCATTGCTAGCACTAGTTAGATTTTTTGGGTTTTAATTCAAGAATTCTGTAAAAATAGAAGCTACTGCAGAGGAGAGATTTGAAGGCCTTCCTCATGGGGTGTCGAGGAAGGTTCATCATGTATAAGGGACCAGCAAGGAGGGAAAGCTTGGAGAGGTTTTTAAGTTAAACTGTCAAGTAGATGGGTGTGATATTGTGCTATAGCATTCGTAGCTGCACAGCCTTATTGGTCTAAAGTTTCTTTAGGAAAGTAAGGTTTGTAGGCAGAGAACGTAAAGAAGGAGTTGACTGCCAAAAAGCTGGGTTTTTTTACTGCACCAGTTAGTCTGGTAAAAAACAGAGCGTCTTCCAGCAAGTTTTGCTTTGCTTATGGACTTCATTAGACAACCTGTGTGGCAAGGATGGATGAGCATGAACTCAGTGCTCCATCTATTGGTTTTATGCATATTAAAGATATACTGGAGAATGAAAGGTATTACCTCTATTGTAAACTTTTACCAGGAGCTGGAAATGTGATTCTTTCTATAATACCCCAAATCCCTACCAAAGATCAGATAATTTAAGCGTCCTATTGGTTATTTTATTGCCTTTCTCCATTATTCCTGTTTCTAGAGGCTGAACATCCCCCCTGCCCCTGTCTAAGAGCGTGCTCTGGATATGCCAACGCACTCCACATGCAGGGAGGTCATTCTTACAGTGGCACAGCTTTTGACATCAATCCTGTCCACCTCAGATCATCTCAAGATAACCTAGTCTTCTGCACAGTTAATCTAGGCAATTAAAGTCTTGTTTTCTCACTTCAGCATAAGCTATGCTATGCTGTCAAGTACACCGTGCATCTGAATTACGTATTCACAGCTCACAAAACCATCAGTCACTGGAGTGATGGAAGGCTCTTAGTCTTCCACAGTCCCTTCCCTGTGGCATTTTCAAAGCACATTTCAGCGTCACAAAAAGCTAACACATCTCAGCATCACAGGGAAGTTGGGAAAGGGTAGTATTCTTAGCAGAATAGTTATGAAGAAAAAATGGGCTAAGATAGAAATTTCTGCAGACCACTTCACTCCAGCTCCTGGCTTTAATTTCTGTTCTGTGTTCACTTGGTATGATGGAATCCAAGGAAATGAGCGTATAACAGGTATTATAAATAAGAAGTAGCGGTGAACTGCCTCCACATCCCACACAGAGCTGCAGAACAAGGCCCTGAATTGGTATTTTGGCCTCTTCTCCAACACAGTGATGGAGATTTGTGAGCAAGGCAGTCTTTGAGTTACTGAGAATAATCACTCCTCTGCCCCTGGGCCAGGCTGCAGAGAGTCACCCAGCCAGGGGTAGGCTTCAGGGTGACTTTTACAGTCATCGATACCATGACTGAACGTGTATCCACATCCTAACACCTCTATGCTGTGTCAGGTAACCCACTATCACCATCATCAGCAGAGATTGTTAGGACGGTATGGGAAGTGCTTCAGAACCAAGAAAGGTCTTTACATATGTGTGTGTATATATATATCTGTGTGTGTTTGTCTGTGTCTGTGTGTGTATATGTATGCTCATATAAACACACGTTACTTGAGGAACACAGGGAGATATCACTTCCCAGGACTACGCGCTTACTGTGCTGGAGCCTGAAACAAGTCTTGCTTTAAAACCTTTTGAAAGGAATAACAGTTTGGTTATAGAAGTGTTCCCAAGACATCACAGTCAGAGAACAGGTGAATAATTGTGTCCTGAATCAAGGCTAAATGAATAATTTCGCAAACCTAACAATGTGTTCACAGTTTGCAACACTCTGTTTTTCTCTTGTCTCCATGAGTGTGCGTGAGTGCCTTCTGGAGATGCCACAAGGGCTCAAATTGTTCTGCCAAGGTCCTGTGGGATGGTACCCAGGGAAGCTCTTCCTGGAGCTGGATCCTGAGAAGGGTCTGACCCAACCCTGAAGTCTCCTTTTGCAGGGAGTCAGCCAGCCCTTTGGGATGGGGTATGGCTTGGGTAAGGCTGGATCCACTTAACTCTTTTCTTGGCACGTTGGGGAGGTGTTGAGATGGCTTTGGGATGAGTTTCAAGCAAACACGTTGCCTTTTTTTAAGGGAAATGGTGCTGGGTGGCCTTGTGCTGGGAAGGGCACTTTGGCTCTTCTGCACCCATTCTGGCCTGAGCCCCACCATGGGTACGGTTGCCAGCACAGGTAGGGACAAAGCACGGCATTAAAATGTTCTCTTTAATCAGGGGCAAGGGCAGTGCGCAGAAACAAACAACTAAGAAGACGGAGCTGGTTTGGGGATTAGGGCGAATGGGCAGAAGAGCTTCGTATCTCTCTGGCCCCAGTACCGCAGAGCCAACAAAACTTTCCTTGTGTTCCTTTCATCAGTAACTCGTGTTATTCAACACTTATCTTGGGTTAACTTCTCCCAAAAGCCACTGGTGGCTCTGCCTTTCTGCTCCCCTCTCCTTCCAAAGCTCTCTGTTTTAATTTGTTTGCATACTAAAGCTAGCAGCTGATAAGAAAAAGCATGTTCCTGCGGCTGGCTGTTGGCTCCTAGGGCAGGTGACTGCCCTCACCTCCTGCCTGGCAGCTGCAGATAATACTCCGGAAAGTGTTTTCTGCACTTCCAGGGTAGCAGAGAGATGATGATAGCTTTGCTCAGTCTCCCAGCTCTTTTCCCACTAGTAGGAGCAGATGCTCCTTGCATTGAGGGAAATCACGGGAACAGCGGGGAGGTCCCTGCAGCCCCCTAAAACAGGCTCTTGGGGGACAGAGCGCCTTGTGCTCTCCTCGCAGCACACTTGCTGCAGATGTCTGGCTTCCAAACATCTGCATTTATTTCCTCCCACCATCCTTGACTTTAACACCTCCTTCTCCTGCCCGTCCCCGGCTGTTAGAAAGCAGTGGCCTCTGGAAAGCATCGCCTTGCTTAATTCTCCAGTGGGAAGTGGTTGAAGGTGACTTTTCTGGAGGGAAGAAGACTTGCTGCTTGAATCGCTGTGCTTTTCTTAGATGGGTATTCACTTACGTGTCTATATTTTTTTGAAACAGAACATCAGTAATCACTTTATGTTCTTAAAGTAAAGGCTATACATAATGAAGCTTTGATGAAGCTTTCATGTACAATTACGGATGATAAGTGAAATAATTCGTAGACCTAACTTTTTTTTTTCCAGATAGTTAAGGTATGCTGTAGAATTTTGTTGGTTGATTAACATTTGGATAGCACTGTAAGTATCTGGCGCATTATGAAAGTGAAATTTTGTTGTTAATAATAAATCAGCAGCTGTAACCAGGGTTTGTTACATGTTTTGGGTGAATACCGGCCCCATTGAAGTCAGGGAGAATTTTACCATTAACTTCAATAAAATCAGAGTGTCGTTCTCCAATTGTAAAGGACCTTTAACAGCCACTTATAATCTTGTCAAAAACTCTGTTTGAGTGAAACTAATCCCATAGGGCTTTTATTAACACAGAATGATGGTGGAGGAGGGAAGCTTTTAAATGCTTCTGCTGCAAAGAACTGCAGTTTGAGCAGTGCTCGTGCTGTGACAGAAAAATCCTGGTTTGGAGACTGTCTGTAGCTGAGATAACTGTGCTGCAGTGAGCACAGCGAGATCGTTCTGGAGTAACCGTATTACAAGGATTAGGCAAAGGCTGTTTCATAGATGCATGCCAAGGCCTCCTTTCTCTTCTTCCAATAAATGGAAACTGGGAGTAATTTTGTTATAATCAGCTGTGTAAACTAGGGTATGCAAAGGGTACCTAAGCATTCACACAATGTTAAAAGCCAAAGTGTGCAAATATCACCCCAGGTGATATTTGAAGGAACAGACCCAGATATCAATTTCTTTTTGACTGCTGGAGCTATGATGTGAATATACCGTTTGTGCTCTGCACCTAGGAGCAAATCTGTATGCAGTGACCCATGCTTCCAGCCCCCAGAGTGTGAGAGGTGGCTGCCATGCTGCTTTTTGTTTCTGCATGTCGTAGAAAACACAGGCTCTTTGAACGAGGAGTCAATTTAGTGACTGTTTTTCAGGTCCTCTCACAGTAATGAAAAACAGCTCCTGCTGGGCAGAGAGCACTCTGCAGAAAGCCAGGGTGGTGGCATTTATGTGGTGTATCAGAACCCATAGTCAAGTCTTCTGTGCTGTTGCCCATTACAAGACGCTTCACAAGCCTCGGCTAATGCCCACTTTCTAAGAATCAGAATCATGGAATGGTTTGGGTTGGAAGGGACCTTAAAGATCACCTAGTTCCAACCCCCCTGTCATGGGCAGGGACACCTCCCACCAGACCAGGCTGCTCAAAGAGGTAGCTAGGAGAGTGTTCGCTAAGCATTTTAAATTTACATAAGAGGCACAGCTACATACTTTGAAGAAGAGCGTGTAACAAATAGGCATAGCCAGTTCATTTGTTCAAGATGGCCAGATAAGGAGCAACCCTAGGATGGAGGCACAGGAAAAGGAAAGAAGCATGTAGGTATCATTGATAACGAGCAAAAGGAACTTCTTCATCCAAAGAATTCATGTTAATGAAAGGAAAGGCCGTACCCAAGCGCATTTGCAGCTGCTAAACTCGATTCTCCGTACCCCTGGGCTAGACCCAGAAGACTGCACCAGGCACCACCCTTTGAAGGGATGTGCAGCCTTTTGCTGGATGAGGAATTCAGAGGGGGCACGGGAGTAGCCATGGTACCGCCAGGGTCTTTGCGGCTTCTGAGGCAAGTAGTGGCAGCCAGGTGCCCTCCAGCCTTATGTGCTACCCTTCCATTTACGACAGGCAAAAATAATTTCTGGAGGGACTTAATTAAAGTCCACCAGGTCACAGTCTCACTGCACCTCATCTTCACTTCTCCTCCACATTTACAGCTGAGGAATGTCTACAGCTTTCCTCATTACACACAAGGGTTGTTTCCAGAGATGCAGGCGGCAATCATAGGACAATTCATAGGACAATCAGATGAAACAGAAGGTCTTATTCATAATTCTGCGTTGAGCCTTCCTTCACTTCCTGATTCCACAGCTCTTGGTAAGATGGATGTAGGGATCCCCTCTGATGTTTGCAGATGACAAGTATGTGTATTAAAATGTTGTCAAGCTGCAGCCTTTGAAACAACATACTTGAACTGTTAGTAGACAGAGAGACAGGAGAGGGACTGCAGTAAAACACACCAGCTTTCTTAGGGCACTTGGAGTAAAGTTTCTGAATTTATCAAGAAAATTAAATTTGCAATACTTAGTACAGAAAATATAACGATGCATTGAGGGATGGCAGCCTTGCTTTCAAGTACCCATTAGAGTGATTTTTATGAAAAGGATGCAGATTCTGGGCCAGATGCTACTAGAACCAGCTTGTTAAATTCATCCATGTAGCACTCTCAGTGACTGTGGCTTTGCTGGCTTTGGTGCCCAAGGGCAGTCTCCACTGCAGACAACTGTATTTTAGTGATTTAAAAATTTCTTTTACTAAAATAAAGTCCAAGATCAGTTTTGCCTAAGGGCAGGTATCTCAGGCCTAAGTAATTTATTTTCTATATTATAGACTTCCTGTATATTCCTAACAAATAATACATTATCTTTGTTCTGAACTGGATTTTCTTTTTCTTTTGCTTTATATGGTGTATTACCTTTATATTTTCTATTACTGTTTGCCTTTTTCCCCCCCTGTTTCCCAGCTCATCCTCATGATACGATCTCTAGCCAACAACACTATTGCATTTCTCTGTGCTTATTTTGCCATTTCCAGTTATTGGTAAAGCTCCAGAATTTCTGTTTGTTGGCAGAGAGCGGAGCTGTTTCCCCCAATTTATTGTCCATGTAGCTGGAGTGCCCCGGCAAGGCATCATTGTGTTGTATTGAATTGGACTGGCTGAATGCTGTGCCATCTGCACACGGACAGATTGTTACCCTTTACGATCCCTTTGGATAGAAGTTCTTGTAGCAACAATACTCACTTTGGTGTGCTAATATGAAGAGGTGAGTATGTATAGCCAGGGAGTATGGCTATGTGCGGCTGTTGTGATAGGAAAGGGTATTTTTGCATTCTGGTGGTGGGGTATTGTGGATTTCTTTGCAGATTTTTGCCCCCCAGGCAGCAGTTTGGTGAGGACCCAGGCTGTCCTCCAGCACAGCCCTGCGTCACCCCAGCACCGGGCACTCTGTGGGGCTTTGGCTATCTCTGGTCTGTCGCCTCTGAGGCAGAAGAGCAGCATAAAACAAGAAAGGCACAAGGGCATTCGTAATGTAAAATGAGATTTGTATCCTCACTATCCTGAGCAAACCATCTGCATTATGCAAATAGCAAAATGGCCTAATCAAAACCAGATTCTCATTGTGCTATGTGCTGTGTGCACCTAGAAATGTAGGCTTTGGCTCTCTTGATATATTTGACAGCAATATGACTGATAGCGCGCTGCTCAGAAATTTACCTCAGACTTCTCTTTGTGTTCAGCTTGATGTGTCAGTCATACAGAACATCCATGGGATACGTCTATTTCCACTGTAGCTCAAGAATTTCAACTTAGTGGCAAGGCGGGCCAGGATAGAATTGCTTCCCCCCGCAATACAGTGGGGGAAAATAACCCTGTTGTTTTTTTCCTGACAAGGTCCCCGGGTAATTCACAGTATGTTGAACTGAAATAGACTGCCCTCATACCGTGCGATTTCCACAGAAACAAACTGCAGTGCTATATAAAGTCGTATGTATAAATATGTCATTGACTTTATATATGACTTCATATATAGATATAAATATTTCCATATACATTTATTTAAAATATTTATTTTTATGCATTTAAGTAGTCACATCTATCTATAAAGTCAGTGCTTCTGTAGGTCTGTAACAGTGCTGTACTCAGGCCTCAAAATTCCTAGTCCAGTTGCAGTACCTGCAGAAATCAGATAAGAGTAAGATGCGTGGCAGAAGCTCCAGCACAGGAGTTCCTTCACGTACGAATAAGAAAGATAGATCTTACTGGAACAGCTTGCATAAATAAAATCAGTTCACGTGTCTTAGCATTACTAGATAAGGCCTACAGCATGCACACACAGTGGTCCACCTGGCTTAACTCGCATTCAGTTTAGCTGGGGGTTGCTGTGATTTCAACAGGAGCGAGGAGCCTTCAGGAGAAGCTTGCTTGTGTCAGCACTCATGTATTGCGGTGAGAGGCCTAAAGGGAAGGCGCCAAGAAAATATAATGATGTGTTTTCTTTTTACTCCCTCACAGATTGACCATCTCTGCTGAATGTCCCATGCAGCTTGAAGATTTCCCCATGGATGCACATGCCTGCCCATTAAAATTTGGAAGCTGTAAGTTCTCTTCTGAAATAAGAGCTGGGAAAACACATTGTTATCTGTCGTTTCAGGTTCCGCCGCCGTGTCTTGTACGAATCATTCGCCCTTTCCCCACCCTTTCCCTTTTAACATTGCTCATTAGCCCCCCGCCCCGGTCTGCCGCCCCTGCTGCTGCCCTGCTGCTCGTTTGCGGCGCTTTGTCTGGCGCTGCTGCTTTTCAGCTCATGCTGGCATGCTCGGTGATAAACGGTGAGGTGACGGGTGGTGTGTCTTAGAGATCCACATCAAGTCTAACAGCCACTGTGAGATGGGGCAGTAGATGCAGACAGCTAAGTTGATAACTTGGCTTTACATTTGTAGAAAAATGGAGCTTTCATTGGACAGTGTCAGATTGATGTGCTGGTGTGGTATTTACGTGAATCAGACTGCAGTGCAATATCTCTACATGGCATATATTAAAAGAGATCTAGAATATTACAAGAGGAAACATCATTCCATTTGGCTTTAATAAATCCAGTCCTGTATCTTGTTACATGATGCTGTATACACATGTATTTATATATACGCGCACATTATTCTAAACTGTATGGTGAATGATGCTTTTTCCTCAATTCCAAGCCTCTAATCCGCCACACTGGTGCCTTGCCAGAAGCCTACTTTAAAAATAACCTCAGGGGATCAGATGGTTATATTTACATACAAAGCTCTTAATTAAAGTACAGATGAGGCTACTACAGTAGACAATTTTTATTTTGGTAATCAAATCAGAGGTTCCAGGTGCAATCAGTGTCTCTAAGGACTTTTGAAAATTACCAGGCAAGGCATTTTGCTCGTCCCTGAAGCCACCTAACTTAGCATTTTTCAGTGTTTTTTCATTCGTATCAATTTAGCGTCACTAATCCTAGCAAGATTAAGCTTTGCCTTTATCATCTGTATCTGCTCTGGTTTAATACTGGTTGTGCATTGTCTTCTAGTGATCGCACTAAGAAGAAAAAACACTTCTTTTGTGTTTACAGTAACCATTACCAAATTACCAAATTTAAGATGAACTGTTTTCCCTTCCCTTTTCCAATCCAGGTAGACCCAGTTTCATCTGAATAGCCAGCAGTATTTTACAAGGTCACTGAAGGTTCAAGTGTGTCTGTTTACTTTTTTACAGCAAAGTCAATATAAATCTGAAGATCCATACACCTTTACACTCAACTTAAATATATATGCATTATATTTCATTCTCAATTTAAAAATGGGAAAACATCTCACAGGAAACTGTCATTGTTTGTATATAGGGCTAAACAAAAGCTACTGCAACGAATTAAGATGAAAAAGAAAAATAAGTTGTCCTTCCTGGTATTACATATTCTTTACTGTGTTGATAGATAAAGTTGAAGTCACACCTGTTGGTCCCTAGTGCAGATTATGGAACTGGGGTGTTGGATAGTTTGATGAAGTCTTGCAAAATATGCAATATAAAACTAAAAGAAACATATTTAAACAAAGAGCCTGATGCAGCAGAGATCTGAAGCTCAAGCTTAAAGTTAAGTGGATGCTTCAATGCATTAGTAGATGAGGTGCAGTAAGATACAGGCTCTAACTCTCCAACCAAAAAAAAACCCCAAAAATATGCAAGTGCAGGAGATGACACTACTAGGTAAGCTACAAACGCTTAGGAGGAATATACAGTCTTCAATAGCATTAGAAAAAAAACACCAATCTGTCTGAATGCAATTACATGTTCTGCTAGAGCAAAATGTTTTACATATTAATCACCTATTAGCACACAGGTGATTTTAAGCAGGGGTAAAACCAACACTGAAAAGTCATATTTTAGGCATGTGAGGCCTGAATACAGTTTTAGTTCATACTCTCTGTCACACTCAGTATACAATCCTGGAGTATATTTTATAAGCTACTACCAGTCACTGTTAAGTTCTTCCACAATGCATAGACATGGAGCCATTTGGCCTGTGCTAGTCCACATTGGTAGCCTCTGCAGAAAGTAAATATATAGGAACAAGCTATAGACAATCTTTCAGCCTTGGGAATATCTGTGTTACTGATCTGACAGCTTATTAGTAATTTATTGGCCTTTAATACGCAGATGTTTGCACAAGTAGCAGCCAGTAAATCAGGGTTTATTGAATTAGCCCAGACGTATTTTAGGAGAATACAATATTTATACCCTATTTACAGCAGTACGGGTTTGCATTAAGTCATCTTCAGGCTTGGAGCACGACAAGGCCTGCAGGGGTATATTATACACAAGCACATGCCCTTTCGTCTTCAGCTTTCCTCCCTGTCTTTCCCCAAAGGGTTTCTTTTTAATGGTCTTCTTTCCAAGAAAGATTTTGCAAAGCCTCAAGGAATAGCATCAAAGTAAATGTTAAACACATTATCAGTAGAGCTGGGAGGGTGGAGAAGAGATGAGCGCTAACTGGTCACAGGATGGAGAGAGCAGGGCAGTGAAACAAAGCAGCCGGGGCACGGATGGATCGGCAGCAGAAGGGATGCCAAGAAGCGATCGGTGCCACATCAGAGGCAGGAGCAGGTTATTATTTTTCTGGCTGCGTGAGCATCCACCGCACTTGCTATAATTCAGCAAGCAAAAGGGAAAAAAACCCGTGACATTTCCTTCAGTAGTAAAAAGAAGGAACGTTAATCTTGCCCACAGAAATAAAGGTAGATGTAAAAGATAAATTCTTCTGTCCCGTTTGACTGATTTCTTGCTGTATTAGAATTGTTGGAGATTTTATGAGCCTAGGCAGCATTATATGTAGCAACAGAGTATTTTGTAGAAATAATTAAAAGCAAGGTCGAATATGGGAAAAGGGATATAAAGTTACATGCGCACACCACCAGCCTAGATACCTGCCGGGAAGGTCAAATGCCAACTACAGAAGTAATACTTCTAATGCCTATGGCACGTCATGAAAAGCTATGCTGGCGGGAGGACAGAACTTCAAGGATCGTTTCGAATAAACTGAAGAGAGCAGGTTTAGTTGTCCTCCTCTAACGTATGACGCCCCAGTGCTCAGGGATGGCAAGATCAGGTGGATCTGCTCCAGGAGGTGCCTGTACGTGGGTACTCTCCCTCTGGGCTTCCACCCCTGCTAGCAATAAGGCCACCTGTAAAAATTATCCTGCAGAAATCTCATTTAGAGGTAGAAGGGGGCTGGGGATGGTGCATGAGTGCAGGCTCTCGGGTTTCTGCAAACAGGCTCCGCTGCCTTTGAATCAGGGACACTCGGTGGAGATGGCCATGGCAGTCTGTTATCTCACGGTAGCATGGGAAGGATTCTGGTTTCTTCCATGGCCAAGCTTAAAATAATCTTCCTGTTGCAATTCTAGCGCTGACCCGCACTCTAAATAAATTTGCTGGTCAAACAGGATCTGATGAAATTTCCTGATGCCAGCCAGCTAGTTTTGCTAGCAGCGTCTTAGCCTATGAAATTCCTCCTTACCCCCAAGCTATTTCTGGTGTGGGGAGGAGGCATTAGATAAGACAGCAAGGACATTAAAGCTAGGAAGCTTTAATGTTTCACCTCTTCCCCTGATAGGCCTTAAGAGTACATTAAAAGTATCGTTTAGTACAGTTTGCAAACACCCATGTGTCACTGGGTAGGTAAGCATCATTATCTCTAGGGCAGCTGAGGCAGAGAAGTTAATTGACTTTCCGTAAGGCCACACAGCAAATCAATGTCAGAAAAAGGATTAGACTCAACTTCTTTGGTTGGAGAGACAGATGTCTAATCCACTAGACCATGAAGGCCTCTGCCCAGGCAACTGACTTAACTCCTAAATCTTATTTTACTCATGCGTTAATTATATCAGTTTTACCTAGCTCACAGGGTTCCCTGAAGATGAATTAGTTAATGGCTGTTAGTGGACGTTAACCAGTGCTTTGACAATGTCAAATACTGTAAGGTGGAGTCTATTTATGGCAACCGTCTCTTGAAGGCATGGTGTCTGAGTACATGTAGTTATCAGATCTTGTATTGTGGAACAGATAAATGCATGAATCTGCTGCCCACTAGTCACTCGGCTGCAAAAAAACCCTACTATTTTTAGGTTAAGTAGAGAGTCTAATGAATATTCTGAAAATAATGAGATCCCCTAGCTCACGAGCAGAGGAAAAAACAGGCCTGGCGTTTATTCCCAATGAGTTTAGTTCGACCATGAAGATAGCAAAGGTTGATCACTGTAGATCACAAAAGGGAGCTTGCCGACTGTTTGTGAGAAAACAGCACTAAGTACAATTTGTAGCGTCTGAAGAAAGTAGTTAACACGGTTTATGTACGTGTTCCTTTTTAACATCTCACACTGAGTCATGGTGTCTGCTGTGGTCTTTGATAAAGGAAAGTGCACAGGCTATTTCTGTAGCAGGAGACATGCTCAAATTATTTTCCTCTAAGAAAGCTGCTGAAGTCAGAGTAATGGGGAGATGGTAACTTCACCGATATACCAGGAGTTTATTGCAACACTTAACACTAAGGCACTCACTGTTCACAAACTATCTGCACCTGTAGCTGCTGTGAAATTTCTCCAAAAAAAGTATTTTAAGAAAATTCCCCTGATAGTGACGTTTCCCTATAATGCTGAGAATTAGCAGAGATAGCACTGAGGTGAAGGCACCTACAGGGGTTTTCTTGATTTTGTCCTTCTCCCCATTATCACCTGTGAAGCTACAGGAGAACTGCAGGTGTGGAGGGAGAACTTCAAAACAGAGTCCTTCTAAACAGACTCTAATCTGGTTTAGTAAAATGTTATAAAGAATGTATTCAGCCTATCAAAACCTGTGGGTAAAAGTCTTGTATAAGAATATAACTAAATGAATAATAAATAAAGGCATATGTTAATTTTAGGAGATGTTGAAAAGGGAAAATGTCTCTTTGGTAGGTTTTCTTGGGTTGCTCCCAGGGAGAGCTGGAACTGCAGTCTCACACGAAGAGGCAGAGCTTTTCTGTTACTCCTCTCTATCAGCTGGTCAGAAGAGGCTCCCGAGTCCATTCCTCAGGGCGGAGACAGGCAGCACGGCTTGTTGACTTTGCTGCAAAGTGTTAATGCCTTCTTCATGAAAGGGCATGTGAAAAGAGCCAGGGAGGTCCTCTGTAAAATGCTGAGCAGCCAAGCTCAAGACTAAGTTGTGATTTTGCAATTTAAGGCAAAAGCCAGTTAATGCGGAAATGATAGGTTTGGTCTTTATGCAGGGTATAGAAGTTTTACTTGAAGTCAAGGGAGGCATGTCGCTTGCTCATGTAATGTCTTCTCTGACATTCTCCTAAGGTTTATCACAGCTTACATAGACACTTCCATTGCAATGGACACTGAATGACCTAAATAAGGAGAAGCTAGGTGAATACTAAAATTCAGTATTTCTAAGATGTTTAATATATTTCTCTGCTCCCTTCTCCCGCTACATGTTACCACCAGTTACCAACCACCACTTTGGTTGGAATTCTACTCCCCTAATTTTCAGCTGTTCAGAAGCTAGGCCTCCAGACATGCTGAAAGAGGTGCTTGTGGTGGCATCAGATAGGCAGTCTAGATAACAACTTGGGCCAGGGTTGTAATTTTACTTAAGTTTAGCTATTAAAGCATAGGCATCTAGCCTGAACTAGTTTTCCATACAACCCTTAAGAATGAGTGGAGGACATGGAGACCATCTAATGGTATTGCCTCTAGTTTCCTTGAAATTGTGGACACATGACTAGTCATGGGGCTGTGTTGTTTAAAAAATTCAGTCTTTTAGTTTAGAAGTTCGTAATACACAGATTATTGACTGAAACATACTAAAAAACTCATGGGGATTCACTAGAACCATGAGGCTTCACTAGACTCCCCCAAATCTGCTGCTGCTTTTACCTCTTTCTGGGATGTGGAAATGCTCTGCTGCAGAATGTTGGTTCGGCCCATATCAAAAGCCTTGCATCCACAGCAAAGCCTTGGAAAATGGACAGGATGGATCTGCGACAATTTTAGATAGATAAATATGTCACAGTTAGCTATCTGGATTTCCTTTATGGCCACTAAAAAAAAATAAGTATCTCTGTAGTGCAGTCCATTAGAACTATTTTTGATACTTGCCTAAGGATGAGATGAATCATATTTTAGACGTTCCTAGCAATTTTTCTGCCAATACTAGCTCAGATTTAGATAAGTGTATTGTACCCTGGTCAGAGTAACTTAGAAGTTCATTTTTCTCTACAGCGCGAGTTGAGAAATACATATTTTCTGTTGTACTTTGTTCAGAAAGTTCAGAATCTACTTAGAAATTAAAACATAGGGTCTTGGGCCTGGACTGCGTGGTGCCCGTTTCTGTGGCAGCTACTGTTGTGGGACCCCAGTCTGCCTCAGAACGTGCAAATGAATTCAGCCCTAACTTCTCACTCATCTGGTAGGTTTCCCATAGAAGTGATGCCTTTTAGTGTGACAAAAAGGAAAAAGGCCCTTTCTAAAAGCTCCCTAAAATTATCAGATGGGTCAGTTTTTCTTCACCCGTTACAATGACCCACATTAGGACTTTCCAGAAGAGGCTGGAGAAACTGTGCTAGTATCGTCTTTAAGTTTTGCAGTTGCTGTCGTTAATTAACTTTTCAAAGGCTTTGTCACGTATACATAGTTACTGTTTGCACTGAGATAATTTTAAAAATGCATTAAAAACACAGCATTTGCTACCATCCAGTCCTCTGGGTGTCCAATTGCTTCCTTGTGAAACACTGCCCAGCTCTGGGTGAGTCACTTCTTACTTCTGGTCACCCCCCCTTCAGAAGCCAATGCAGTTTTCCCCCGTTAGGTTCATAACAGAGCATACAAGGGAGGTATTGGTGAGGAGTGCTTCCCAGGGGGTCTGGTAGCAGCATTTGTGGCCACTGCAGAAAGCCCCTTGAGTGGCCATGACCAACAGCCTGCGCGCCGCCTGCCCGGGGAGCAGCATCCTCATGGGGAGGTGGCCCATGGGCATCAGGCTTTTCATCCAGGAAGAGCTCAACTGGTGGCATTCTCAAGCTCAAGAAAAGCAAAGTTCAGGCAGGAGAAGGAGTTGGTGTGGAGATACCCAGCGGTGGTGTTTTTCGTCTCGCCTGAAAGAGGTCTAGACACGATTGTGGCGGAGTGGCGTGGAGATTCAGGTGCTTTGCTGATGATACAAACACTCTGGAGACTTCAGCCTAAATTTAAAGGCTGCACAACTGCCTGATTACAGGAAAACAGTGGTTCGATTTGAATTGTCAGCAGTAGAACACAACGTGCAGAGACTCTGTGCTTAATGTGCTCAAGCTTTCAAATGGCCCTTGGGTGCAAACCTGCAAAGACATTGTTGGGCCCGTCATGCCCCAAAAGGCACAGCGAGGGCTTACGTTTGCCAGCTGTGGATCACAGGTTTATGCCACTGGTAAATGGGAAGTTATTTGTAAATGGGACAAGTGGGTAAATACTGCTCCACTGCTTTACAAGCCAGGTTTTTAATGGCTGTTATTTTCTAAGGTGGCTGTTTCCATGGCTTGTAAGCATTTCTCATAAACGTTTCAGAAATCATTCTCGTGATGCTGGTGTGAGGTTGGTAGGTCTCTGCCGCCTGCATTTTGCAGGTGGGGATAAAGGAGGCAAAGAGCAATTACAGTCTCTTCTGAGCAAAGATAGAGTGGTTCATTACCTGCTTTTATTGCCTCTGTCATTATGGGTCCCTAGGTTCAATTAGAGCCTCCCAGTACTACTGCAGTACATTAATGACAAAATGACTTGCCTAGGGTTTTTTTGGGGGGGGAGGGGGAAGCTGCAAGACACTGCTGAAACTTGGATTTGAGTTTCCAGTCTGGCAGCTCCTTCATGACACCTCAGTCTCTGGTGGGCCAGGGACCCCTGCCTCTACATTGCCAGATCCCACATTAGCCTCCTCCCCTACACAGAGAGCCAAGTTAGCCCAAGCCGTGACCTAGCATGGCTGCAGTCCCAGTTCTGCAAGCTTCTTCAAAGGAAACAGTCCTTTCGTCTTGTCTCCCATGAAGAAACATGAGGGAAGGAGGAGTGGGTAGAAGGAAAGCCTTGAAGGGCCTTCCATTTTTCCCCCATTCCCACATCATACCCACTGAAAGTCTTCTCACGGCCAGCCTGTGCCAGCGGCTAGACGTTTTGCTGAAAGCATCCCAGCGGTAAAACCGTCCTCAAAGCCGGGATTCCTCCCTCCTAAATTTATATTTCTGCAGGGTAAATATATACAGCTGGGCTGATCACTCTCACCCTCTTACAGTCGGGAGAGAAGCAGATATTTTTAGGCGCAGGTTAATCTCCTCCTAAAGTAGATGACTAAAATAGGTCAGCCGATGGCTGCAGATAAGGAGATGTTTTACTTGCGGACGGGAGAGATGAGACCGTCCGCGCCTTTGGGCCTGGGTCTCCGTGACTGGAAGGGGCCGGTCCCCAAAGGGGGAACACGGGCATTAGCCCTGTGGCAGACAGCAGGCAAAATGGCAGTGCCTCTGGTAAGCAGCAGCTCACCTCAGAGGGGCTCGTTGTACCCACCATGAGGCTGGGCAGTTTGAAACGGCGGCCTCGGGAGGTTTTGTCCCCTTCTCTTAATTACGGGGCAGCCCCACGTCCCATGGCAGGCGTCTATAAGCCATCTTCTGAGTGCACCGCTGGCGTAGGGAATAAGTTCTAGCGATTGCCATCTCAGAGCAGTATTAAAGTGTTTGAATAATAATATTTCAGCCTGCTATCTCTACATACCTATTGATTACACATTCGCACGGTGTTATTAATGTAGCAGTACTTCTGAGATTTGTAAATGCCTTCATTAAGGGACTGGTTTCAGAAACAAAGGTATATATTTAGTTCCACAAGTAGTCCCAATCACTCTTGGCTGCTTTCAGGTCATACTGATCTATAAGTGAGGATGCTTTGAATGGTAAGCTCAGCAGACAGGCTAACTCTGATGGGTGAGTTCCTGAATTCCTGGTGCCACTCAAGTGGGTGGGAAGAACATCTGTTGATTACGATGAGGTCACGGTTTCATTCTGTGATGCTAGATGTGGCCAAAAATACCACGTTTGCGAAGGCGCGCTCCACAGCAAGATCAAATGGAGTATTTTCTAAAATTCGCTCTGCATTTCTCAAACTCCAGCGATACTCCTGGAAAGCTGGTTGCATTAGCTTTGCCGGTATTTGCGAGCGGCAGCTTGCAAAATGAGTGGACCACTGCAATCAAGATTGCTTAGAGAGTAAGGTACTATGCAAAGTGAGTAATGGTCTCAGTCACACTTTGGAGAATACTTTTGTTTGCCTTGACAAAAGTAAATTAAATCTCTAGCATCTTCCTCATGACCATGCTGGTTTTTCTAATGAAGCAGTTAATATAGCTGCCTAATACTGCGGTTGCAAATGCAAAGTTCATTAAATGTTAGTACAGCGCTCAGACTGACCGACTGATTTGGAATTACCATACGCCTGGCCTACAAAGACCAACATAGGGTCAGGAAAGTCCCAGGATATTTCAGATTTTTAAATGTCATCCCAGCACATCCTACTGCTCTGTTGCTCTAGGCCTCTTGCAGTGGATATTTATAATGTCCGTAGCAGAAAAAAAAAAGAAAGCATCAGAGGCTGGAATAACAGATTGTGTCATGTTCCCTGTGAAAAGCAATTGTGTAGACACCATTAAATGTGGTGTAAAATCAATTCTCAGATTAGTTCTAGACCGAGACAGCTACCACTAGATCTGAAAATAAAGCAAGAAACTGCATTATAAATACTGACTGCAACGAGAGGAAGAAATGGGAAGAGGCAAAAAAAGGAAGGCGTCACCTGCTCACTAACGTCAGCTCTCAGATGGGAGCAGGAACTTTGGGAAGATGACCTGGTGCTGCCTGGCACCTGGGAGCACCTGGATGTGTAACAGCCCCGCAGCAGACCCTGTTTAGTCACCGCTTTCACTCAGCTCGTCGCAGGCATCCCACAACGTGTCTGTTGCCATTTGAGGTGCTCCAGGCTGCCCAATGAGAAAACTTTTTCTTTGCTGTTTGGTTTTTGGTTTTTTTTTTCTTTTTTTCTGAGTGCAGCCTGAGGACCTGCTACCCCAGGACACACAGCTCTATTCCGTGTGCCGTGCCCGGTTTTTAATCCAGATGCCTTTACTGTCAGATTTCCCAGCAAGGAGTCAGTCCTAGTCACAGCGGTCCCAATGCTTGGGGAATAGATGCACCGCTCTGATGTCTCCCCCGTGGCCACTTGGGCAAGCAGGATGGGGCAGGGACGAGCTGACGCTGTCACCGGTGATACCGCCTGCGTGGTGGCAAATATGCACACCTCTTTAAGGGGCATCGCTCAAAGTGCCGTGCTGTCTCCACAATCATCCTTGAGAGACACTCTGTATTACTCTGCACATCTCCTAGCTCAGGGCTCTTTCTAAACGGTGTAATAGCATCCCGTGAAGGTACTGTGTCTGAGTGAATTATCAGGACAACTGTTCGTTAGTATTTGTGTTACATTCATCATTGGTATGACTGTGATTTAGTGTACCATCATGCAAGTAATCAATTTATTGTATTAAAGCAGTCAGCAGCCTTGCCTAAGCTAATCATGAATCACACCTCCAAAATCACAAAGTTGCTTTCAGGCAAAATCCTAAGGGTTTTTTTTTCCTTTGCTTTGTATTTTTGAGCTCTGAGTTGGGTCACGTTTAGAGTTTTCCCCCATGAACTGGAACTTGTAAAATTAAGCAGGGCCTTCCGCCTGTCACTTGCTTTGAAAAGCCAAAGAAAATGGCTTTTACAAAACTATGTGTCTCAAAATGAATTTCACAGGCATCTTCAGTTCTGTATGTCTCACCACCTCGTGGGCACAGTCTGTGCTTCCATTTCATTTCCAAGCCATAGACACTTCTATCACACTCCTATTCCCACCTTTTCCTGAGGTGACTTACAAATTACATTCTGAAACAGAGTCATTTTGACCTAACTTAGGGCTTTATATTTTTTTAGTAATGATCAGTATAGCATATTAGTGTTGCTTAGTAATGAAGTCTCTCGAGACCTGTCTGGCACATTTTTCAGAACATCCTATTCCATTCCATGCAGAATGTGACAACAAGATCAAATAAAACTGTGTATCGGGAAAACATATAAAATACTGCCTATGTTACCCAATTATATTTTTATTCTAACTTCAGGAAAGACAGAAATTATCATTTTAGTAATGCGGAACTTCCTACTGCCTGTTCCACAGCCAATGGTGTCCTGTTGTCTTATGTCATCAGTTTTAATACACAAATTGTTTCAATTCCATGAATAATTTTTTCCTTGGATGTTGTCCATTGTCCCATCTACATGACACTGTGCCATTACAAAAAAGTTTCATTCTGAGCATTTAATTTCTACTCACATCTGGCGCTGTGTCCCATTTTGAGCTCCCCCATACAAGAATAATACGGACTTGGGTGGAGTGAGTCCGTCACAGGGTGATAAAGATCATTTAAGGACTGGAACATCTTTCATATGAGGAGAGGCTGAGAGAGCTGGGACTGTTCAGCCTGGAGAAGACAAAGCTCAGGGAGACCTTATCGATCTGTATTAATACCTGATGGGAGGGAATGAAGAAGAGGGAGACAGGCACTGCTCAGTGATACCCAGAGACAGGACAAGAGGCACTGGGCACAAATTGAACAACGTTAAATTCCATCTGAACACAAGAAACATGTTTTTTCTCTGAGGGTGACCAGTCACTGTAGCAGGTTGGCCATAGAGGTTGTGAAGTCTCCATCTGTGGAGATATTCAAAACCTGACTGGACATGGGCCTGGAAAACCTGCTTTTGGTGTCCCTGCTTGAGCAGGGGATGGGAGTGGATGATCTCCAGAGGTGTCTTCCAGCCCCAACCGTTCTATGATTCTGTGTGATGCTAATTTGTAATCCCGTGTATTTATACACGTCATTTCTTGTCCATGGCACATATTTAAAAGCATGCGTGCTGTTTATCCATATGCTGTAAGCTCATGCCAGTTTACATGATCAGTCTTAATTCTGATTATTTCAGGTCCCTAAAGTAATTTCCATGACCCTCAAATTCTCCCAAGAACAGCAGAATTCATCATGCTATAGCGAAGTCTTCATTTTAGGCTTTTAGTCATTGAATGTGTGAATACATTTCTCTTAGTATTTAGATTGCTATTTTACTTTAATAACTTACTGTTATATAAAAAGCTATTTCCCCCTAGACCCAGTCCATGCATATTTAGTACCATGTCTTGCTATTTTTATATTTAAAATTACGTTTTTACTAGATCTCTTTTCCACTAGTTCTTCCTATAGGGTGATCTCATTTGTGCATCGGTTCATTCTTATCAACTCAATTTAATGAGAAATTCCAATTACAGAGCTCAAATCTGGCCTCAGTTGCAGAGGCGCAACCATTGACAGACGCTTTGTAATGGGTTAAAAAGTATTCATGCACAAACCAGAAGAAACCCAGCCTGCCTCTTAGAATTCAAGCTGGTGCATGATGGCTTGGTAGCAGCACTGGTTCACTGCCTGCAGAAGTCTTAGAGAAGCTGTAAATCTGGATCTCTACTGAGTTGTATAACAGCCTCTAAGTGAGTCAAATACATTAATGGGTAGATGGGATAGAAAGACAGAGATTTGTATGCATATTCAGATTGTAATTAGAGCTTCTGAAAAAGCTGACAATTTATGCACATCTTTCACAATCAACAGGCTTTGATGGGGATTAGCACTACTCCCAAGACTAGGCAGTCTGATGAACCTGTGGCATGTATTAAATACCATGATGATAAAGGCTAAGGCTGTAACTGCACAATTGTAATGAATAAAATAGAAAACAAGCCAAAACTTATCTTGCTACAGTATATTTTTAAGTGAATTCAGCCTCCGACTAGCATAATTCTGAAAGAAAAGTTCCAGCCGTGGCTTGTGGATAAACGGTTTGTTTAATTGTGGAATACGATTGAAGCATGCAGGGTGGGCACCCATACACACAGATCCCACATTTCACAGGATCCCTTCACTTAATTACGCAGGCACTTCTTTTATGGCTTCCTGTGAGGTCTGTAAAAGGATTTGGGCGGTGTTTTGCAGAGAGATTCTTTTTTCCTAAATTATTTTATGCCCTGTCTTGCAGATATGAAAACCTATTGGCAGACGTCAGTGTTGATTTTTTTTCAGGGGTTATAGTTTCAAAAAATCAGTCCTCGAAATGCATCCGGGTCCCATGGACTCAAAAGTTTGGCCTTAGCCATCCACATTTGGGTTTTTTTGAAATTGAAAAATACTTTTTTTTTTCCTTCTTTTTGTTTTTTCTTGGAGCGTATTCCAGTGTGGAGGGGAAAGAAAGGGGAGAAGGGAGACTGTCTGTCAGTAGCCACAGGTGCCACCTCTGCCCTGTGGTGGGGGCAGTGGCAGGAGAAGGCTCCCTGCTCGTGGGCTCCTTGTCGACCGTCCGGGAGGATGCTGCACTGCTCACGCTGGTTCATTCACAAATGAAAACAGGAAAGACAGGGCACCCCTCAGCGCCAAGGTGAATGGCAGGGATCCTCCAGGTCTTAGCAGCTGCCTGCTCTGCTTTGTCAGACTTCGGCTTTATGTATTTCCTCCCTTGGGCTGTGGCCGCTCCCCTGCCCTCTCTTCGCTGGCGTAAGAAAGACTGTGTCGTGCTTTCCTTGCCAGACATACGAGAGTAGGAAGAGGGTGGGAGGAGAGCAAGGGAGATCTTCACCCTTTTTATATTGTGTGGTGTGTGTTGGACGTTAGAAGGTAGAAGAAATGGATGTGCTCATCGATAAACAGATAGGAGAAGAAATTACTTATTTCATCATTTTGGTTGGCGATAAGCCAGCAGCCATTTATCAAATGTCCACTAGAAATAAATGTCTGTTGTCACTTTCTCACTTTTAATAACATTATACCTCTCTCTAATTTTAGCTGTTCATCTCAACTGCTACCTTTTTTTTTTCTCTTTTTGAAAGAGTGAGCTTAGAAGAGAAAGAATGATTTAACTAGGCTTCCTCCTTTCTTTGGCAAGCCAGCAAAATTAATGTGAAGGAGACACCAAATTAGTTATTTGGATTCATAAAAACAGAAGAAACCCACTTGCTTAAAGTAGAATAAATGCTAGGCAGTCTCACTTGGGTTTTCAGTGGCTTTGAATTTGAGTTTGCTTTTACAGCAACACCAGCAGCATTCTCCCAGCTTGCTAACCCAAAGCTTCTGCTACATTTTTCTATCACCCTTTGGGAGACCCCTTGTCCCTCCTGTGTGTACCTGGAAGAGGAGGGGACGGCCTTATTCCCTTGTCAGCAGTAAACCTTTCTTATAACTCTAGAAAGCATGAGCTGACATTCTTCAGTCCTTCAGCAAGCATGGCTGGTAGGCAACCTACTGGAAGCTTTCTTTAAGTGGAGGAAGGTTTTTACAAAATTAGGTATGACAGTGGATAATACCATCTCTCCATTAGCACCTGCTCTATCCCAATAGCAAAATAACATTATTCTAGACTACTCCCACACTTTCAGCTTTCAATATGACTCTGCCTAATTATACTGCATGGGTTATCAGCAGCAGAGCTGGAGGTTTTGGTAGTCAAGTTTAGGATAATTGGAGTTTGAGGTTTCTGGAATGACGTGTCAAAAGGTTTGAGGTAGGAAGACAACTACAAGCACGCAGGTTTATCTACCTGGAGGTTTATCTAGATGACTAGAAAATAGATGGCCAGTGGTTGAGCTGCCACACCAGGGTGCATGGGGTGGGCTTTTCCTGTAGAGCTGTAAGTTCCTCTGAGGGGTACTCATGGACTGAGAGGGTGGCTGTATCTTTTTACATTCACATTCATGTTTTGACATTTTCTCCATTCTTCTCTTTCCCCTAAGAAGGCTTAGACACTCAGAGCCTGGCCCATAGTGAGGAAAGGAGGCACTAAGCCAAAAATCTTACATTGTAGCTTTTTAAAACCAGACCATGTTTCGTTATGTCTGCATGGAAGATAGACGAGAATCATAACATACATGTGATCTCTAGTCTGGGGTAAATTCATGTTATTCCTAATGTGACAGACTTCTTTGGAGGGGGGGACATCACTGCAGGCTGCATCGGTTTGGGGTGGGCTCTGCAGGGACCAGCCTCAAGCTCTGCTTTTGCCTGCGTGAGTGCTCTCTCTTCTCACCAGCCAGCCAGGTATGGGCAGCCTCCCTTCCCTGACATGGTTCGGAAAGAAAGCAGCCTCACGAAGTATTGCTTGGGCATACCTGTGAGATCTGGGTGGAGTTTCGGCGCCTTCTGGCTTCTGTCTGAATGACAGATAATTTTTTACAGGAGGAGGTGCTGGGCTTCTCCAGTGTAGGAGCCTCCAACCCAGTACTGGTGCATGTATTTAAGTACCTAGTAAAGTTTGCAGTTCAAAGCAGAGGTACTGATTTATTTTAGGACCCCCACGGCTAGGGAGAGCAGAGAACTAAAGCATCTGAATACTTGTTAAGCCTTACAGGCCTATCTTCCTGTGTAGTCGCAATTTCAGTGGAATTTGGTTACAGTGCTCTCACTGGGAAGCGTCTAGTCAGGCTTAATTATTGTGTGTCATTGGCAGAAAACGGGACAAACCCAATTATCCCAGTGCCTGAGATCCTTGCAGTAACAAGGAACTGCTGAGCTGGGATACATCTAGATCATCCCAGCAAGAAGTCCAGTGGGGTTTTTTTGCATAGGAAGGAACATAGGTAAAAATCAAATTCTCTGACAATCCCAAATCTGCCTACACAAATCCAATATTCACTGGGGATATCAGCACATGAACAACATATACCAGACAAGCATTTGAAAAGGAGGGCTTTCTGCACCACCTTTTTTAAATTGAGCCATCTCTTCCTACATGCCTTCTCCAGATCTAGCTTTGGAATTATTTACTTGTTGTGAATTTGCAATCATCTCTGAGATGAGAAGGTATCTCAGCTCTAAAGGGAAGGTGAAATTCCATCACTTTTTGTGATGCAAATATTTTTAAACAGGGAAGAAATTCCTTCTTAGCTTTTCAAAGCAGATCATGAGATGTAATTACAGTAGTTTTACTGCACAGCCACAAATTCAAGCACATGGAAAGTGTGTGGGCAGTCCTGCATGGCTGCATGGCTAAGAAGGGATGGAGGATTTGTAGATCCTCACCTTCCAAAGCCTGGATCAGTTCCAGCCCTGAATACAACAGCAACAACAGTCAGATGTGTGACAAGAAAGATTTCGTCCTGTCATTATCTTTCTTCTGACAGTTGTCCATAATTTTTTTCTCAGAAGGTTATCCACTGTTAGGAAATTGTGTGCTGTTCTTCATCAGACTCTGCCTGAAACCATCTTTCAGACACTGAATTTTTCTTTTCCTTTTGTCAGTAGTACACAAAATTCACCCTGGTTTTAGGTATCTTTTCTGTATGCAAGTATCTATACTCAGTGCTTGAGTCACGTCTCAGCTCCTTGTCAGTGAGCTAAGTTGAGCTCCTTAAGCTTCAAATCATGACTTGTTTTCGAGTCCATGGAGATATTTGTGACCCTCTTTTGAACTCTCTCCCCTGCTCTCTGTCCTCATTACCTCCATATCTTTTCTGAGCTGTGGACAACAATGCATGAATAGCCATAAACGGTCAGACCGAAGGTGTATCTGGCCTAGTGTCCTGCCTCTGGCAGCACTTCCTATGGATGCTACAGGAACATTAACAACAGTGAAAACAAGGTTCCTGGTTGTATGGATCCAGGGACCACCTTGCATACTTGTTGCCATTGCAGTGCATCAGCTCACATTGACCCGCTGTCTGTGAAAATTTTTCAGTCCTCCATGGAGCTGCAGGTTTCCAAGACAGCTTACTAGCTCTAGAAAACAAAACTCGCAGTCTGATGGAGCCAGTATACATGATCCTTCAAGATAACCTCTTGCCCTTGACTCTCAAGTCCTTGCCTGGAAAGCCACCATCTGTTGCCTCCTGCGCAGATTGCATTGAACTGGGATGTGATTTTTTCCAGTAGGAAACATTCTGCACTCCTCCTAACTTACAGAGTGCAGAAGGTGAGATATTAGTATTCGACTTCAGGCTGCCTCCAACTCTATCTGTATTACACCTCCTATTTGGAAAGTAAGCCTTGCCTGCTTTCCAGAGATTTTAGTACAATGGACTCCAGCCTGCTGTAACACGCCTGCAATAATGTTACCTAAAAGCTTTCAATGATCAGGGTGCCCTAAAAAGTGTGAGATCTACTTATAATAAGCAAACGTGTATTTAAATGTATGGTCGGCTCCTGGGTTTTTTGAGACTTTATCTGCAGAGAAGGCTTAAAAAATAAAACAAACATTGACTGTCTTTCTAAAAGAAAACTGAGATTCCCTCATAATAGCATAATTACTGCAGGTGTTAGGGCATTAAAAATAACAGCAATGTTTTTAGAGGAAGGAATGAGTTGGCAGTACTGCCACCACCTTTATTTCCTAGGAGTTCTAAATGATTGTGAGAGAAATCTTACCACATTTGCATCTCTGGCTGTGCAGGTGTTTCCCCACCACCACCCGTTTGCTCTGATACACACACTCCTGCTCTCCTTCATGCAGTCTCTTCCCTGAATCCCGTCTCCGCACCTCAGCATCACAGGCACAGGCACTCACATCCCAGCTGCCTTTATCTAGCTCCATCTCCTGCAAGCAAGAGCTATCCGCCTCATCCACACATACATATCCCAAAGTCAGCACGCACACACCAGACCCCACACTTGCACACGGCGTCACTTAGTATTTTATCCTGGAGACAGGATGAGACGCAGAAAGTCCCTGTTGTTCAGGCACTTAAGGTGCCCGAGTCCTTTTGAGGGTGAGAAATCAGCAAAATGCTTTTTGCATCTTGCTGGGGTTTAGGAGCTGCCAGATAGGTGAGTATGGATCTGGGCTGCTTTTTCCCAAATTGAGTGGTTGTGATGGATTATATTTATACCTCCACTGTTCCAGCCTTTGACAAACCATCACACACATCTATTATATTAGAAGGCTTCAACCTAATATTTTTTTGAGATGGGCATATGGGAACATGATTGTATCATCTTTATTTGTTTTTCTCCATTCACTCTCACTCCTCCATTCTTCCCTCTCCCCACCGTTCATCATTTAAGGATCTACTAAAATATTACACAGTGTTTTTTACTCATCACCCTCTTTTTTTCCCCTCTTGTCGACAGACGCTTACCCCAATTCTGAAGTGATCTATGTGTGGACTAATAGCACCACAACCTCTGTGGTGGTGGCTGAAGATGGTTCGCGACTTAACCAGTACCACCTGATGGGACAGACCGTAGGAACTGAAAACATCAGTACCAGTACAGGTAGGGAGAGTATTTCCACCCTATGGTTGCTGATAGCTGGAGCAGGAGGGGAAATCCACATGCTCCAGTTATTTTACAAGGAGAAGAGGGAAGCATTTGCGGGACGTGGGGTGCTAGGGAGGTCCTGTGCAGGTTCCTGGCTACTCGGCAGAGGCACTGAAACGCTGAGAGGGTTGTGTGCTGGCTCGTAGGCAAGCCGCAAGGCTGCTGCTGGAGATGCATCCAAGCCCCTGCTATTTCACGGGAGCGCTGGAGAAGCTGCACACAGCTTCTTGGCCACCGCCGTTGCTGCGGCTGCCAGTGCTGCTGCTGGCTTATTTCCCTGTGGGAGGAACCACCGGTGGAGGCAAACGCCACCCACGCATTTTGATCCGTTTCAATCATCGCTTTAAAATGATTTGCTTGATTGAAACCGCGCTGGGGGGAGAGAAGCCGGAGGGCAGGTGGGGCTGTGGCTTGTGGCATGGCTCGGCAGCATGTCCAGGGGCACCACGTGGCCGGAGAGGAGGTGCAAACCCCGAGGATTCCCATTTCCTCCTGGGGGGCTGCGAGCGGAGGCGCCAGATGTGGCAGCATTAGGGAGGCAAAGAAGCTTTAATCGCAGGCCGGGCACCCACGTGAGCCGTGCCCCCCTGCTCTTTAAGGCTCCCACGCAAGGGCAGCCCTGGGCGCACATTGGCGGGGGGGACTCCCGGGGGGGTCGAGGCAGGGACAGGGCTCACGTGGGCTCAGCAGGACGGGGGCTTAACCAGGTTACACAATGCACTGGCCTGGAGAGCATTAGCGGCACACAGTGCGGGGACTCCTCAGTCTGGAAACGAAATAGCCTGCCAGGGAGGGAAGGAAGGGGGATTTCCACTGCCAGTGGTCGCGTGGGGCTTGGGGAAGGGTATGGGAAAGGGGTCAGCCTGCAGCAACGCGGCTGGGAGCAATTCCTGCTGGCAAAACACGACAGAGTCTTCTGGTGAGGCACTGTGTCCCTGGTGAAAAACGACGGGCTCCGAGCCGAAGGCAGGGTTGTAGAGGACGAGGTACAGATCGAGTTAGGATCTATTTATTATCCACAGACAATTTAGGGGATGTGAAAACCGGTACACGTACGCTCGCACACAAAGTTAGTGGGACTGAAACATGAAGGCGCATAAAGCTTTCTGCTCAAACTGTCCAAATGCCACATGTGGCAAATCAAGAGGGGGGCGGCTGAGCTTGCCACCTACTCTCCAAATAGGAGCCAAAGTGAGGAAAAGCTTGCCTCGGACACCACAGAGGACCCCACGAAACACAACCGCCGTCTCCATCCTATAGAGCTTCGCCCGCTCCCTCCCCCATTGCAGGAGACACAAAGCTGTTGCTAAAGCAAAGATATGTAAAGTCAAGAGAAGCGTATAGATGGAGTCAGAGCAGCCACCGCTGCAGAAAAAGGACAAGCATGCTATCTCCCATTAAAGAGCAAAGGTGCTTTTTTCCTTACCAGTTTACCATCATAGCCGCGTTGTTTTCTGCAATGAACGGCAGCTCCCCTCTCGCCTTCATCATTGCCATGAAAATGATCCAGAGGATGTACTGGGGCATCTCCTACAAGCTCGTTCTGCTCCTCAGAAGAGAGAAAACCATCCAGCTCAGGCAGTGAGTGCTCCAGTGTGTCAGCTCTGGGCCACTTCCAGTTTGCAGCTTTGCGTGTGAAAGCTCCTGGTACTCCTCAGCCCAAGGAAAAAAGAGGGGACTCTTCAGACAAATCCCAAAGTTTCTGCTCAGTAAACACCTCCCTCTTGTATCTTAAGATTTAGGCTAATAAATGCTTGCTTTCCAACGTCAAGATTTTATATTAATGTCCCGGGTTACATGGTTACATCTGGGATGGCTGGATTCTGATTGCAGGGTGGATCACAAAGAGCAGGACACAGATTGTACCGGGGATTAGCAAAATACAAAAATCCGATTTTGCACAGGGAAAGCATCAGTCAGCGATGGATTTTCTGGACTTCATCAAGCTCGTAGGAGGCCAGTAATCAGGGTTACTTATAAGCGGCTGTCTAAGGCATTTCTTCCTTCTATTGAATTGTTGAACGTGAAAAAGAAAAACCAAATAGCTATTGCACAAATCCAAGTGCTTGGATCTTTTATGGGTTTTTTGACACACAAGTCAAACTACACAGCCCTTGCAGTTGCATAGGAAAATGTTTGTGTATGTCGTGGGACATTTACGCTCTCCTTTCTAGCAGACTTTTTTTTTTAAATGGCAATGCCAGACCTGCACCAATCCCTTGGGATTCTGTTGATTTTGTAGGCAAGCCTCTAAGCTTAGCTCCTCTCAGAAAGGATATCCTGGCACTCCTAATTCACCAACCAGTCTTGAAATTGGGAATGTTTTAGCCATGCCACAGAAAATAGCTCTGACATGTGCCACCTGTTTGGTTTTTTTGTGTGTGTGCTAGCATCCCCAAACGTCTTTCCCCCAAAAGAGAAGATATTTGACTACTCACACTGTTTCCAACAGGCCCAACATCTGTTATGTCCTAGTGGTGCAAGTGCCGAAAACAATCAGATACAGGATTTGGGTCCAAGTGGATCTTGCTGCTTTCCGCAAATGGTTGCCCAGTTCTGCTCCCCATACCCAGAATCTCTCATCACTAACTTAGGATCTGCAGTGCCACAAAACAAAACAAAAACCCACTCTTTTATCTTCTGCCAGCTGGAGCCTGAGCTCTGAAATATCCAAAGCCGAAATAATAAAAGAAGCATTCAGCTCTTCATTTTGCACCAAGTAATTCTGATTTTTTTCCTTGAGATGAATCTTCCCTCTGCATCACTATAAAAAGGAAACAGGCATTTCTCGTGGGCCCAAATATTGTGGATGGCAGCGTGGTCAGGGATGTGGCATGAGAGACCTAATGTCAGGATTTCGTCAGAACAGCTGTTGATACACCTGAGTTCGGTTACATCCAGTAAACAAACAAGCTCGGGGGCTGGTCTATCCTCATTAAAAGACACTATTGATTCCCGGCATAATGGTGATGGAAGGATGCCTGTAAGATCCTGGAAAATTTGTAAGCATGATCTCCATAACTCCATCATCTAGATACCAAAAAAATACTGTAGCAGCTTTGCAAGCATAAAAAGAACGCCGTAAAACAGTAGCATAGCTCTGTGAAGAAATGCAGCCATGCCCGCTCTAGGGCTTTTCATTAGTGCTAAATTTGTTATTAAAATTGTTTTGTGCAGTGATGAGTGGACCCCATTAGGAACAGGATTCTCTTTTAAGTGCCACATAAACCTATAACAAAAATAAGCTCTTGCTGAAGAAAGCTTATGGTCTAAGGATAAACAGTGGCCTTACAGAAGTAAAAGGGAGCTTTGCCACTCCAACAGAGACAGGATTTTGTTCTATATAAACAAAGGGCCAACTCAGGCAGCTTTTAGCTTTACTTTAAGCAGTGGTCCCAGGGCATTAAAAAACAAGCTGTGGGGTTTACTTAAGCCCTAAGTCTGCTGGAGGAAGCATTCCTAGCGTAGGCATTTTTGAAAGGGACAGCATGGGAAATCGGAGAAGATATCAGCTGGAAGAAGAGCAAGTACAAAATCAAAGTGATATCATTATTTCAGTGGAGACGAGCTTTGATAGATTAAAGAAAATGACAAGGTAAAAATCAGCTGTGGAGGGCCATCAAAATGTAGGTTTTCCGTTTCTGCATTTTAGAAAGGACAAGAAGGGGGGTCCTGTTGCTCTGCAGAAGCTGCGTAGAGGTTTTTTTATTCCAGCTCCAAAAGCATACTGTCAAAATCAATAATGCACATCGTCACTCCTTAGCGAGCAGGGAAACTGTGACTCAAACACATCCCAGTGCAGTGGCAACTGAGAAACAGATTACAGGCACATAGACCCTGCTGCTCCTGGCATATTTTATGGGTAATCCACAAACTGAATGCTCCTACATAAAGAGCAAGTGGGGTTCCTCCTGAGACCACAGCATGTTCAGCATCCCTGGTTCAAAATTACACTAAATGGAAAGAAATTAGACGTCGCTTCACAGGGATTTTCTCCGCAGTTTCACAGCATTCCCTGTCCATCTCCACATCCCTCTTCAGGGAACCGTTTCACCAGAAAAGCAGACTCCAGAAGAAAGTCATAAAGATTGAGGCAGGCTGTCAGCTAAGGTATTCCTGTGCTGTTCCAGTCTTTCTGTGTAAAATCCTCAGCACAAACAAGGTCTGTAAACTTCATGCAGAATAGCGGAGCTCCTCTAGCATAACATATCAGTGCAGCTATACCTGCAAAAGCCCTTTCACTGCAGACCTGTTCTCCGCTAATTAGCCATATTGTCACTTAGAAATAATCTGCCAAATCTAACTGCTTAGCGATGCTGGCTGCAGCTCAACTCGGGCTATTCACTCAAGGCAGAATCAGTCTGTTATGTATTTTCCTTTTGTGGCTGGGCCATAGAGACTAACAGTCAAGTCTTGCAACGGAGATTATAGCTGTATTTGGTTTATTCTGGGAGGACAATATATCTTTCAGAGCAGGCATTACTCTGATTCATCAGTACCCAGCTGAATGATGCATGCTTTTAAATTAATTTGGTGTCAGTGTGAGCGGAATCTGTTAGGGCTTGAAGGGATCGGTTGTTTTATATTCTTTCATTTTGTTTTTACTCTTATTTTTCCTAGACAAACTAGTCTGGTTTTAGCTAGCAAGATTTTGGCTTTGGGGAGCAGTTACCATCAATGAATAGCCTTCAGTAACAATTCTATGGTTTTACAGGAACACTCTGAAAGAACCGGTTAAGTTCTGATTTTTTCTGAAACATTAGAGAAGGTGACAGCTGGTCTGTTGGTTTTGGAGTGCATTTTTTTAGGCTTTTATTGAAATTCAGAAGACCTGACAAAAGCCATATTAAGGCAATGCTGTGAATTTGGCATCTAAAGCAGGCACAGAATTTAGCACTGCTGTGGCAGTTTTCAGTGAATTCTCCATGCAGGCAGTACAATATTCATTGCACAAGTGAACAAGACTTGGCACCATGTCTATCCAGAGACATTCTCTTTCCGAGGGCTAAAGTGTACCAAATTCTAGGAAAACTGCATGCACGAGAGGGATTTTGGTTTTTCAGAGAAGCAATCTGATGGGTTTGGGTATTGAGATCCACAAGGCCTCCCAGGATCCACGTGCAAAGCTGCATTTTTTGCAGCACTGACAGTGGGACAGGCAGTCCCTAAAGCAGGGGGAGTTCTCATTACGGAAAACCGATGGCTTGGCAGTAACAGTTGCCCTAATGAGGTTAAGTCCTGCTGCTAAATCAGGTTTCTTAGAGTAGATGGCCTTAATCGTTACTGTGGTAAGACAGTTTGCAGGACTCAGTCAAAACCAGGCAGGACTGAGGCAGTGCCAGCAACCCAGATTTTTCAAACTTGTGAACATCAAGATGTCCCAGGTGCATAGAAGGACCGCAGCCTTTCAGTGCAGAAGGAGCAGTCAGTCCTTGTCTTCTGCTTTTGGGGACTGCATGTGAAGTCTAGCAGGATCTAGCAGCACCTCTGTCTCAAGTCCTGGTTTTCTACACTGCAGAAATCCAGGCATATTTCACGCAATTAAGAATGGCTGAGTGGTATCGTCAAATAGGTGGGGGTGGTGGAGCTGGCCTGCTTAAGTCCTTAAAGTCTCCCTTACTTTACCCACATGCACATTTTTCTCCTTCTAGGCGAATATACTATTATGACAGCCCATTTTCATCTGAAAAGAAAAATCGGTTATTTTGTCATCCAGACGTACCTTCCTTGCATCATGACTGTGATCTTATCACAAGTGTCGTTTTGGCTCAACAGAGAATCTGTCCCTGCTAGGACTGTCTTTGGTGAGTATCCCCCTTTCTCCCAGCACACGGGAAGGAACGATCTGGCTTGTGGAAGTGATTTGCTGTAACAAAACCACAGTGCATTGATGTCTGTATCTGCTTGAGATGTTCTATGTGTTCCCTTGTTCTCTTCCAGTTTAAATTCAAAATCCATTTAAAAACACAGTGTGGCCTTTTTTGCTAAAGTTATGACAGAAAGTGCTCAAGAATCAGTTGTATGAAGGTTAAGGACAGAAGACAGAAGAATCAGATTAGTGTGATTTGCAGGGTTTTTTTTCCACTCAGGTAAAATACTGTATTGTATAGAACAAAAAAACATACATATTATCATATTTAGTATATATTCTAGCTAAGCATTTGAAACAGATTTCACTTCAAGACATTTTGTTTATCTGTGTTCTAAGATGTTTATCTGGGAAAACCATGTAGAGGTTAATTAGTGACAATTATCTCTATTACCATCAAACAAATTAATATGACTTTGCATTTAGAAAATGTGTATTTACTACAGAAGTTGTCATGGAATAATCCTTTGGGGTCTCTTAAATTACTCCATTTATCACTAGAAGATTGCAGAAAATAAACACAGTCTTAAGTGAAGGCTGATGAAATACAAAATTTTCACTAGATGAAAAGTGAGGGGAGCGGGAACAGTTGATTATGTAAAACTTCATTCAGCTGTTCTTAAAAGAGTCATTCTTCTGTACAACCCTACTGAAATCAGTCAGCAGCTTTGATCAAAAAATCAGTTCAGCAAGCTGTATGGAGAGAACACGGGTACCAACGTCGCTTTGCTGACCTGTGGTATCCATTCTAGGTTTGCAAAGCTGTAACTGAGAGTTGAATTTTGTCCTATTGGGGGCATCCTTCCACAGATTAAAGTAGTGGCAGCTCTGTCATTTACTGGCCTGTGGGAAAAGAGGAGCTATAGTCAAGGAAATCCATAACAGCTAATGATTTCATATGTAAAATCTCCATGTAAGGAAATAAAATCAGTAATCCTACTTTATTCTGACAGGTACTGCTAAAGGGGTTGCTCACTGATTTTATAATGTACTGCTTAATGAGGGACACTATACATACCATGCATCTGTGTACGGGGATAAAACACCAGTGAGAATTTGATTTATGTTACAGCTGGCTTTGCATTACCCCTAAAAATACTTATTTAAATACTAGAGATAACCAGAACACCACAGAAGTAAACACCTGGGGGTGGAGGCTTTCATTTTTTCTTGGAGAGCAAAGTATCTTACTCTTTTGGCCTGTACTATACAAACACTGAGTTCATGTGGCCTTCTTGGGTATCCTGCTGAATTGGGGCCTGCTCATAACTCATTAAGGAACTTGAAAGAGCCACCAAACTGATCTCTGCTTCTTTTTGGTTTTTTCCTCCTTTACAGGAGTAACAACGGTCCTCACCATGACCACCTTAAGTATCAGTGCCCGTAACTCTTTGCCAAAAGTGGCCTACGCTACTGCAATGGACTGGTTTATAGCTGTCTGCTATGCCTTTGTATTTTCTGCATTGATTGAATTTGCAACAGTCAACTATTTCACCAAGAGAAGTTGGGCATGGGATGGCAAAAAAGCCCAGGAAGCTGCTAAAATCAAGGTGCTTACCTTACATTTTTTAAATATCTAGAATAAAAAAGCAGTTACTCAGCATAGTTCAAATAACTGAATGGACAATTTTCAGCTTCTTCATGGAAAAGGTATTTTATTAGCTCATGGCATACTTTCACCTTCCTGTAAGGGAAAATTTGCAAGGAAATATGCCACCTTCTCTTTACGGAGATAAACTATCAGTCTCCACCATCTGTATGGAGTGGGTGGTTTTCAGGAGGATATAGGGCACTGAGTACACGTGGCATGGGATTTCATTGAGCAAACTTCTGATAGTCACAGACATGTACTATGAAACATATCTCTGCAGAGCACTCCTTGTATGCTCTGCCAAATAAATGCCAAAGCTCACATTGAGCTCCCCGAGTCAGTGTCCCACCAGGGACAATAAAAAAAGAGACAGAAGAGAGGTGAAAACATGAATTTTTGCGTTCCACGCTGAAATGAAAATTTTCATAGAATTGTAGAGTGGTTTGGGTTGGAAGGGACCTTAAAGGTCATCCAGTTGCAACCTTCCTGCCATGGCAGCAACCTCTGCAGGTGCAGGACTGCATCGCCCTGACAAAAGAAGCTGCAAATGCACATACCAGGTGGGATCTGGGTCCGGCCGGCCGCTCTTAGCTTTCTCTGGCATCAGGGAAAGTCCAACCTGCATGAGGGCTATCAAATCGAGGCATAAACAGCTGTTTGGGAGTCAAAGCCGGAATAGCCAACAGGCATTTGTTAGCATGATTGATTATGGCACTTAGATTTTTGGGTTAATATCTTGAGAACGTGTTTCCACTTTCTGTTCCTGCGGTCTAACATTTGGTTCTTTACACTGCAGAAGAAAGAGCGTGAATTGATGGGAAATAAATCAACTAATACTTACAGCACTGGGAAGATGACCCCCGCACCAAACATGCCAAAGGACTCAGCCCCATCTGTCATCTCAAACACTGCGTCTGCTCCAGTGAAGCCTGCAGAAGAAAAGCCCGCTGAAAGCAAAAAGACTTACAACAGCATCAGTAAGATTGACAAAATGTCCCGGATAATCTTCCCAGTGCTGTTTGGAACTTTTAACTTAGTTTACTGGGCCACATATTTGAATAGGGAGCCTGTTATTAAAGGTGCCAATTCTCCAAAATAAACTGAAGGACTCTAAAGCCACATGTGAGCCATACTTACAAAGCAGATGCTACCAAGGAAAATTTGAGATCCAGACGACTTTCTACATTTGGGCAATATTCTTCAGGAAGTTTTTTGCATGTTTAATAATATGTACAAATAATATTGCCTTGATTGTTTCTACATGTAACCTCAGATGTTTCGGAGACAATTATATTACTTACAGCAACAGATCTTTATAAAAGATCAGAAGACATTGAACATGGCTTCTTTGCTGCTGAGTATCTTGCATTGATAGTTTACAAATAAAATAAGTTATATTTTTTAACTGTTCGAGTGTACTACATATCGTGGTTTTTATACTTCAGATGTACAGTCATACAAATGTAGGCTTAACCTATATTTTACAGAAGAGCTCCACTATTGTCATCTGACAGGTTACTGAGTAACGCCAGTTGTAAATGTGCCAAATTACTAAGTGTAGGGCTATGTTTGAGCACCTTTACTGGTTCTAAGTAGCGCATTACTCCACAGGTGAAACTGCTCAGCCCAATTTCCATTAGAAGTTAACACAATGCAGTAAATCTTAATGGGGCTACGCTGATTTTCACTGTTCAAGCCTCTAGCTTGCAGTGAAGTAACATAGGGAGCAGGATGCTACTTGTGTAAATAAAGGTGGTGGAATTTTGCCCATAAAAGAAAATATGAAGTTTGTTTGGATTTTGCATTCCAAGGAAATTTCTCTAACGATTCTCAGTATTTATTCCAAAAGTTAGAGATATATTGCATGAAATTAACATAGATTAGGAACATACTTGTGCAAATAAAACTTTTAACAACAGCAGTAGACATTTTTATTAGGGTAAAGTAAACAATGTTTGGACATTTTCCCAAGAAGAAGATTGTGTTATATTAGCAGAGATTAACAGTAAAGAATTACAGTAATTCTGAAATAATTATTACTTGTTTCCCACAATGAAAACGAATCAGCCAACACTAAGAAGTGTGATCTGCAAAAAAAATGTGCTTCATGACAGCAAGGTGTTTCAGTGACAATATTGACAGAAAGGTCTTTGTACTGTCCATCTGAAACTTTTCTATAAAACGCCTTGCTGCTGCCAATGTGTTTCGCTTTCACAATGAATGAGAAAATGCAATCTGAGTTTTCAGCTCTTTCCTCCTTGGCATCCTTTCTTTGTTCCAGAAGCTTTTGTAATTTAATCTTAATGTTTAAATAAAAAATGCATTCAACATTTGATTGCAAAATGTCATTTTTATACTGGTTGTCCTTTTAGAGAGACCAAAAAATCACCACAAGAGCTGAAAGAACTAATTGGAAGGCAAACACACACACACTCGATCACGTGTATGCGCATGACGCATCCTCAGTGTTTCCCAGAAAGGTACATATTGAGCGAAGACAGTGAATAAGGATGTTTCCGAATTAGCTGCTTTCTTGCTATGGAACATCAGCCCCATGTTCTGTTTGGGACGGAGAAGAGAGTCCATGCTTCACTTTGAGGTGAGGGTCTGGTCCAGGACTGGGGAGCTGTCTGGGCTTCTTGTGTGTCTTCTCTTCATCCCCTTCATTCCTAAACATTGCCAAGAGAAAAAAATCTCACACGTCTATTCCTTTTTGCAGCTTTTCGTTTGATGCTGTGGAATTAGAAATTTGCAAATTCTCAGTGGCCAGAGAGAAGCCACAGGACTGAGCGGGTGACTGGAAGCTGGTAAGGAGGAGCAAGGGAGGGGCATGCCCATCTATTAGCTGCAGTGCTGTCCTGAGCCAAGGTGAGGATTTGGATCTCTCTTTTCACGTAGACTTCCCATATGGCTTTGGGTAGCCACAGCCCCCCTGTTTCATCATTTCTTTGTTTTTAAAAGTGGGATAATTGTATCTGAATACAATTAATCTGGCCCTTTGGGGACTGAAAACAGGGAAAAATTGCAGTCATAAAGTCCCATGGCAATTTCTTTTCTTTCATGCAGGTTATTCCCCCAAAAGGCTGAGAGCCATCAAGAGCTCCTGTTCTCTTGGTGAAGGGCACATAGCTTTGCCAAGTCCAACAGGGACACAGTGCAGTGAAGCATTGGGACCAGCACTGTTCAATATCTTCATCAATGACATAGTGGCATCGAGTGCTTCCTCAACAAGTTTACGGACAATACCAAGCTGAGTGGTGCGGTTGACAAGCCTGAGGGACAGGATGCCATCCAGAAGGACCTGGACAGGCTCATGAAGTGGGCCCATGTGAACCTCATAAGGTTCAACAAGGCCAAGTGAAAGGTCCTGCACCTGGGTCAGGGCAACGCCCAGTATCAACACAGGCTGGGGGATGAAGGGATTGAGAGCAGCCCTGCCAAGAAGGACTTGGGGGTACTGGTGGATGAAAAAGTGGACATGAGCCAACAATGTGCACGTGCAGCCCAGAAAGCCAACCACATCCTGGGCTGCGTGAAAAGCAGCATGGCCAGCAGGTCGAGGGAGGTGACTCTGCCCCTCTACTCCGCTCTGGTGAGACCTCACCTGGAGTACTGCATCCAATTCTGGAGCCCTCAGCGCAGGAAAGACATGGACCTGTTGGAGCGAGTACAGAGGAGGGACAAGATGATCAGAGGGCTGGAGCACCTCCCTTATAAGGACAGGCTGAAAAGGTTGGGTTTGTTCAGCCTGAAGAAGAGAAGGCTCTGGGGAGACCATATTGTGTCCTCCCAGTACTTAAGGGGCGCCTACAGGAAAGATGGGGGCAAACTTTTTAGCAGGGCCTGTTGTGATAGGACAAGGAGTAATGGCTTTAAAGTAAAAGAGGGTAGATTTAGACTAGATAGAAGGAAGAAATTTTTTACAATGAGGGTGGTGAAACACTGGAACAGGTGGCCCAGTGAGGTGGTAGATGCCCCATCACTGGAAGCATTCAAGGTCAGGTTGGATGGGGCTCTGAGCAACCTGATCTAGTTGAAGATATCTCTGCTTATTGGAGGGAAGGTTGGATTAGATGACCTTCAAAGGTCCCTTCCAACCCAAACTGTTCTATGATTCTATGATCCTAAGTGCACAGACATTTCACTGGGTGTCCCCAGTGATTCACTCACTGAGCATCTACAAAACAGCTAACGCCTTGTGACTGGTGGAGAGGAGCTGATCTTTCTGCATACGCAAGACAGACCTCTCAGTTGCAGCCTCTTCTGCCTCTTCCTAAGGCCACAGAGATGTACAACGAATGCAGTGCTAGGCTCCTGGAGGCTGAGTAACCAGACAAGGGGAGGTGAGCCCAACACGCTGTCAGAGCTAGCAAACATAACAATTCCTCTTAATTGGGGTGTGCACACCCGGGGAACTTTGCTTCTAATCATTTCATGGGTACACATTGTACAGTGGGTATATATTCCTCCTGTGGCAAGGCAAAGTGACCACGCAATGAGTGGCATGGTAGGGTCTCACTGTTAATCACTGAGGGAGACTGCCTGTGGCCCTACAGGTGAGTGTTTGTGCACTGTCCTTGACTCTTTTCCTGTGGTTGATGATGATATCACATGCCATTGACACTTATGGCAGATGGATGTGTGCTGGGTAACACATCTGGACAAGGCTTCTTGCTGGGAATCATTTTACCAACAGCTTGCTATTTCTAGTCTCACCAGAATAAAAGGTGAGATGTAACTCTTGCAACATCAGTGACACACACAGCATAATGCACCAAACTAATCTTGCTCAACCAGGTGTCTGAGGATGATGGGTGGCCTGATGAGGACCCACCAGGAGATAGTCCGCATGATGACTTGCCCTTTTTTTGACCCCATAGGTACGCATGCTATCACGTTGTTGGCAGGTATGTATCATAGAATCATAGAATGACAGGGGTTGGAAGGGACGTCTGGAGATCATCATCTAGTCCAACCCCCCTGCCACAGCAGGGTCACCTAGAGCAGGTTGCACAGGAACGCGTCCAGGCGGGTTTTGAATGTCTCCAGAGACGGAGACTCCACCACCTCTCTGGGCAGCCTGTTCCAATGCTCTGCCACCCTCACAGGAAAGAAGTTCCTCCTCACGTTTAGGTACGTCAGTACCTGTTCTCTTCCCAATCATTCTCACAGCCTACAGGTGGCACAGGCTCAAGCATTTTTATCACACATTATTATATATGATAATATTTGCAATTGCAAACTTGGGTTCTTAACACTTCTTTCCCTCAGATACTAAACATTCATGTTACATGAAAAACATAGTGGGTTTGGTTTTGGTTTTGGTTTTGTTTTCGTTGGTTGGTTTTTTTTTTTTTTTCCCCCACAGGAAGATTGGGTAGTTAGTTGTAGGGTTTTAAAATAAAAACAGTTACTGTTAAGGAACTAACGGGACAGTCACTGACCGAAACCAGGTTCTGTGGGTACAAGTTCAATTAGGAGCATGGGGCTTTGGCACAATTCTCTAAATAGATTGAAACTATATCAGGATCCTGAGACACTGACTGCTGGAAGCTAGAGGAGTACTTAGGAGGAATATCGTACATACGTACCCTGTTTCTCTTATTCTTCCCCAAACCCCTCTGCTTCTGGCTGCTTTCAGAGGAAGGATGCTGCCCTGTCCAGACCTTTGTCCTGACCCTGTACAGCTACTCAGCAAATATTCTTCTGCAAGAGAAGGATGGAGTGCAGGAATGCCTAGTCAGACCCTGGGCCACAGAGTACTTGTGAAAGTGGCACCAGAGTGCTTCTGGGACAATACAGAGGCTGTATTTACTACACTGTTGAAGACTATAAGCAATCTGTGAACCTCCAGAGGACAGCCTGCATGCTAAAAGGATGTCTGAATGCATATGAATCCCAAAGCAGGAAAGAGAAAGAATCACAAGAAGTTGCTTTTCATTTTCCTCAAACTTCCGCAAAAAGCCTCCAGTGTGAGGCTTTTCACTACATGAACATGAAACTCAGAATTATCTTTGCAGCATCTTCACAGCCATTCTGTCTGCCTCAGAGGGTTTTCTGTGCTTGGTTTATTTGCTTACAGTGAAGTCTGACTCTTACCCTGAATGGCTCAGCATCACTTTCTGGTCTCCATTGCAGGACTCATTGCCAGGACCTCTAAATCTGACCAATTTTACTTACATGGAGAGTCTCCTTGTCTTCACTGAATACGGAACTACCTGAAAACAGTGGAGTCACACAGTTGCAGGATCAGGCCCTTTGCTTTAATTTGGTAAGCAGTTTACTGGAGTTTACCTGATGTGTAGATAACATGATAATTACCTGACAAAGGCATATGGCACCACAGACATTCTATACTTAAATCACTTCCAGTTATATTGACTCTTGCTTTCTGTGTTTGAAGGTAAAGGCAGAAGATAATGATTAGAGCTCATTCTGTTATCATGGATTTGCTAAACCAGGTTGAAATTTCTTGAAGAAACCATCTATCTTACATTTCTCAGATAAGCCCACGCACTCCTAATCCTTGCTGAGAACTGAAATGGTAGAAGAAGCAGCAGCCACCTCGCAGTGTGTGCTCCTGCCTGAAGAGTAGGTGTTGTCCCATAGTTTGGGAGATGCTTCAATAAACTGCTCGATTCCAGGCTGGAATAGTTAAATGCCACTGCCTTGCACTACACAACACCTAACAATTTAAATCTCTCTGCAGTCAGTGGAACTGTTTGTGTGGGAGACCATTACTCATTGATGGCATCTGAACTGTGGGAGATGGGAGCATTTCCCAGATCCTGGCTCAAAGTAAACACCTTGGCCTTATCCTGTTCCAGGCTGGGGCGGTACCTGGATGTACATCAACCTCCTCTGGTTTCCCCTGGAAGGAGCCTGGGCCTTCAGGAGTGGGGTGAACTATGTCACTGTCCCCAGTATGGTTGAGCTGGGACCCTGCGGGGCACATCTACTTCACAGCTTAGTCACAGCCAAAGAGAGTAATAAATAGGAATTGCTTGTCATTGGGTTTTTCCTGTATGATTTCATGAAAAAAAAAAGTTGAAAAGTGAATTACAACAATTCAGCACCGGAGAGTAAGTGTGTGCAGTTCTACTGCCAAATTTCTTCACTTGTGCCCATTAAGAATGAAAGAACAAGTCAAATACAATGGAAAAGGTTTTCATTTCTGATATTTGAGCTGTGCCAGCTTACTCCAAGGATGAATTTAGGCAACAGTGTATTTTCTAAAGCTTAGACCTCTTCTGTTATCTTGAATTGTGTTCTGCTTTTTTTCTAAATGGAATGTGCCCTCTGTGGAATAACTAAACATATTTGTACAAAACTGAGAAAGAAATGATTTTATGAAATAATCTTGTCTTTCAAAAATTCTTGCTGAATGAATAAGTTAAACTTTCAAGAAAACTGAATGAAACTGCTTTGCTATTCAGTTTATGCAGACAAGATGAATGTAGCACTTGCACAGCTATTTGTTTTCTAAATGTGGAGATAATGTTCTTTGTAATAAGGATATATTTCCCCTAACACCCTTGCTCCTCTGATTGACTTGACACTGAAATGTTCAGAGGAACCTAAATTATTCTAAAGGAGTGTTTAATCAAATTGCTTGAATTCTTCCTGGGTTTTTATATGTTGTTATGTCACTACAAACACTTAAATATGGCAATTGTATGGTGACAGTCTCAGATGACATACTCACCTTGCGAGTTTTCCATCTTCCAGTATTTTGTTACGGACATCTGTTCCATTTTGAGAAAGACAGAAAGAATGGCATTTAGATTTTATGAAGCCCAAAGGACTTCTGAAGGATCTTCCTAGGATTACCACTAATTCATACTCAAGTGTAAGTGTCCCATTCTGTACTGCATTATTTGCCTTTTCATTGCCATCCTCAAAAGCAATTATCCCTTCTCGCAGTCATCATGTCTTAAAAGTTGATGTTTAATTTGGCCCTGGCTAAAAACAAAGTGAAAAGGAAATTAAGAATGTTGATTGAAGATACCAACTCATTTCAGTTAGATGAATTTAGAGAGTTTTTGAGAAATACTGATAGATTGCAATGCACTGGACCAACAATGATAGGTTGCATATGTAGGTGGGAAAAATTGATGTACTACATGTAGGACAAAAAATACCGCACAACTTGTCACATACATAATAACAAATGCTGGAACCAGCCACTCACAGCAGCCTTGGCCTCAGTGGATCTTCATTCACTGCAGGCTGGTGTTACTGACGTCGTCAGAACAATCACTCAAGGGTTGTCCAGCCCCAGATGTCCAAGCCTGCCTGCCCTTGATGCTCGTGCTTCTGCAAGCAAGCGTACATAAAGCTGCTGAAGAGCTGCAGCATCGGGAAGGATTCTCCATATCCTGCCCATGGGCCAAAGAGAGTCCCATGCTGAAGGACAGAGCTGAAGGCACACAAAAAGTGGCTGGACTCTGAGGTTCAACTTTCTACTTCAAGGCAGATTTAATTACTTGTACAAAGCAGAGTGCTTCCAGCGGGAGTGACAGAGACCTTCAGCCACAATAGGCTGCCTCAAGTCTCTAATAAATCCCTAATAAGCCTCCAGCTGGAGGACTCCAGGAGCTGTAGGAGACAGGTTTCATCCCTCCCCTGTTTGTCTCAGAGCAGTGCCAGCTCCCTCCTGTGTTGCTCGTGGTGTAGGTGGCAGCCTCAGCATCTGAGATGCCAGGAAAGTCACCAGTGAGGGCTTTCCTTCAACATTAAATCACAGAAAAGTTCAGGTACCCAATATCAGGAAACTGTTTAGTGCTAGAAAAGGGGTACACAGTTCTAGCAAGTGGAACACTTGATCTGTGAGCCCCATTCCCTCCCTCTGCATTTCCCTCCTTACTTATTCCAACCAGCTCCCTGCACAGCTGCTTTCAGAGGCCCGTACTTCGCCCCCTGCACAAGAAATACACAGAAGTATCCCTTTGGAATCCCTCAGGTTGAAAATACAGTCATTCTCTGAAAATGCAGCGAAAAATAAGTTAAAATGTGGATCCATTTTATTGTGCTAGAAAAAATAAACATTTTAATATCATTACAGGGTATGATAAAATGTTATTTTGTTAAAACATGTGCTAGATAATCGTGACCCTTACCTGAATACACAATTTGAAAAGGCTCAGCAAAGTCAGAAAGTGTGCTTAAAAATAACAGAAAAGCATGTATGAAAAGAGGAATAGTAGAAATGACTGAGGCATACGGTATTACGACGAGTGGTGCTAATGTATTCCTTTGTCATTAACACACAGCCCACCGAGGACAATGGACGGAAAATCTTAAATATCACTTTTTCTTTTTTTTTTTTTTTTTTTTACTTTCAGCCCGGGGAGAAGGAGGCAATAATGAACGAACCGTAAAGCTCCACTCGAGCCTTGGGGCTTGCTGTCACCCCGCAAGGCAAGAGGGGAATATTCAGTCTAACAGCCTGCGGGTTTTCCCGGAGCGCTGGGTGACTTGGTGACCACATACAGCACCGGTAACGGCACACGGCCACCCAACAGAGGTAACCGAGTGTTCTGCCGCTGGCTGGAGGCGGGGGGGGACACGCAACCCGTGTGTCCCGTCCCGTCCCTCACCTCCCCTCCGCGCTTCCCGCTGCCGCCGCCAGAGGATCCCGCCGCCGCGCAGGAGGCGGCGGGGGCGGGACGGGGCCGACGGGCAGGGGGAGGAGGCGGAGCGGCGCCGGGCGGAGCCGCCGCGGCAGGGAAGCCACCCCCGGCGGAGAGGAGAAGGTGTGCGGGGGTCCCGGCGGCGCGGGGCTGCCGAGCGCCCGGCTCCCCGGCGGGTGAGGCGGCGCTGGAGCCCGGCTCGCCATCCCTCCTTGCAAATCGCCTCCGGTGTGCCTCTTCCCCGGGTGTTTTTGCCACGGTACCATCTGGCCTACTTACGCCGCTCGCCCCGGCGGTGACAGAGGGGAAGGCCCCCCCCGCTGCGGCCCGGCCGCCCCCGGCAGAGCAGCCCGGCCAGGGCGGCCGCTCCGGCCGGGACCGCGGCGGCCTCGCAGCTGCAGCATCTCCCCAGCAGTTTGCTCTGCCGGGGACGGGTTAGGCTTTTATTTATTCGAGTTGAGAGCGTCTCTGGGTGAATACGCACATTTTTCGGAGCCCGAAGTGATGTTTTTTCCGCAAGCACCAGCCTTCAGAAAACCTTCGGGTGCCTGAAAAGGCTCTTGGCCGCAGCCAGCTGCCGTGCTGCGCCGAGCCCGGTGCCGCCGGGGCTGCCGGGCACCTGCGGGAGTTTCTCCCGTAGCTGAGAGGTGGCGGCTCCCCCCGCTCGCCCCGTCCCGCCTCCCGCACGCCCCACAGCCCCGGTGTTCCTGCGAACATCCCATCGGCGGATCGGCGAGCTGCTTAACCGGCCCGCGCCTGAAGAAATTTCCTGGTGAAATCCAGGCAACCCCCGGGCTCCCACCGTCCCTTCCCTTCCCTTCCATTCAATATTCCGGCCGTTATTGCCGCAAGGCAGCAGGCTGTCTGGAGTCCACCCGCATCTCTCTGCTGGCGACGGAAAAGAGCACAAGTCTTGTAACAAGTGATTATTAGCAATTCACAGTAACTGCAATTAGCCAAAGTCAACACGAAAGAACTGCTGTATAATCTAGTAAAGAGACGTTCAGATTGAAAAAAAAAAAAACTAAAGTGCATGACTGGGAATTAATTGCCTGGCTCACAGCGGATTTTCCCTAAGCTGTCTCGTTCCTTCAATAAATAACTTCAGGAACAGCAGTCTCTCTAGCCAGCTCTTTAGGCATCATGTAGGAGTTATTCTAAAAGCGAGACTTAACCTTCCAGCAGAACTTTTTTTTTTCTTAAATGTAATGTCATAATTAAAAACAACTCCCACAGAACTTAAAAATTATGCCTAAGGAAAGAGGGAGCAAAGATCTATGCTTCCGAGATTTATGATCACAGTTAAAGGATCACTCGTTGCACCGCTATCAGAGCTTTTTGTTTCCAGATTACCGTCATGTAAGTGAAATTTTGTCATTTCCGATTCTAAAAGCAAAGGGGAATATTCTTATTACCCTGACGCCTGGTGCAAAGCTCCACACACCTGGAGAGGATTGAAGTCGCTAAAAATCACATCTGTGCTTTCTTAGTGGAGTAGAAAGACACATGATGTCCAGACCCAAACTATTTTTGCCCTGAATACACTTGGCTGCGGTCACATTTCCGAGTGCTCACAGCAGAAAATGCTTATTTATTCCAAAATTCCCAATATACACATGCATCCATGCAGCTGGGTCTAGCGCATCTCCCTCTTTTCTGTGTATACATTCTACAGGCGTACCTTATGCACCTATATGCGTATCCATGTATTCGTACAGTGCATGCAAACTTCTATATGCATACAGCTAGATACAGAGGCATATACAAACACGCTGCGTTGTGTATGTTTGTCAATCTGTCTGTGGAAGGCTGTACTGTAGGTCCCTAGCTGTAGCCGCACCGATTACATGGATCTGCGTCTATACGTACATCGGGATGCCCGTGGTTCCGACCACCCCGAGACCAGAAGCAGCGCAGACCCCTCTCCCTCCGTCTGACGAGATCACCTCCAGCGTCCCGGGGGCAAGTGAGTGTGGGGTTTGGGGCTCCGGGCACCTCTCAAAACAGCTGGGGGAAGCTGCCACTGGGCGCCGCAGCCCCCTTGGAGCCGCCCCTTCGGGGGCGGGGGGGGGATTCGGGCTGGCGATGGCGAGGAGAACCCCCCGCTGCCGGCTGACCAGTTTGCTGCTCCCCCTCTCCCGTGTGCGTGTGTGCCCCGCCGGGGCGGGGGCAGGGTTCACTTGCCAGCTCACCCCCCCCCGCCATCCAGGGTACCTGTTGGGCAGGGAGCTGAGACGAGGCGCTCCCCGCTCCGGTGCCGCGCTGCAGGCGCTCCGCGGGGGAAGGGGGGCGGGGGCGAGGTGAGCCCCTTCTCCCGCCCGCCCGCCCTCCGCCCGGCCCGGCCCGGCCCGGCCCACCCCGCCCCGCGGCTCCCCGCGGCCCGGCGGGGCCCGGGCTCCGCCGCGCTGTGCACAGCCCGGGGGGGGCACGGCCAGCGCCAGCCCGGGGGGAGCGGGAGGGGCCGCGCCACTGCTCCCGGCAACTGATTGCCAGGAAGGGGGAAGCGCCGCAGCTCGGTGCCCGCCGAACACCTGTCAGACCGCGGAGTCTGATTTATACCTGGCCCTGGCAGCCTCTCCGCTGGGGATTTCCCCCCTCGTCCGACTTTTTTTTTTTTTTTTCTTTTTTTTCTTTTCGCCACCGCCCCCCTCCCTTCCCGGAGCGGTGTGAAACGGGGTATTTTCTTCAGGGTATAAAGCTGGGAATACAGAGGCAGAGAGGCTACGAGCTTCACCTCGTTCTCCCTTTCATGTGAACATCCTGCAACGTTGTCCTTCGTCCTGCCGCACCCCTCACCTGGCCAGCGCTGCCCGGATCATGTCCGCTAAGCTCCTGCCGCTTTTCTTCCTCCTCTCAGTGTTTCACGCCTGGTAAGTCCGCACTCCCATCGCTTCCCTCCCCTTCTCCTCTCTCTTCGCACCGGGGCTTGCGGGCTTGGGAGTCCCGCTCGCCGGAGTTTGCAAAATGCTCGGGGGGAGCCCGGGAAGGACAGCGGGCTCTTCCCACCCGCTCCCACCCCGCCCGCCAGCGCGCCCCCGCGCCGTGCCGTGCCGGGGCTTTATTCCCAAACGCGGCTTCCCCCGCTCCCTCCCCGGCTCCCCGGGCAGCTGCAGCCCTGCCGCTGTGTGTCCCCCCCCGGCCCCGTCTGAAGCCGGAGGTCGCCAGCGAGGGCCGTTGTCCCGAAAGCCGTTCCGGTGAGAAAGTTTTCCCGCTCCGGTGTCTGCCAGGGCCCGGCACCCGGCGGGACAGCGGCAGTCGCTGCCCGGGCTGCCCTCAGGGCGCAGGGCGGCCGGCAGCTCCGGCTTCCCTCCGCGACCCACCCCCCAGGGGCCCAGCGGACGGGGCTGGCGTGAGGAGGGAGAGGGCAGCGGCGGAAAACGTGAGTCCGGTGGCCGGGACCAGCCGGGGGTGCCGGGGCGTGCGCCGGTGGCTGGGGGGACTACCGTTAACCGCCTCGCCTTCGGCCCGGCGCGCGTTAGCCGCCGCGGAGGGGGCGGTGTGAGGGGCCGGGTCGGGCCGGGGAACCCCCGGAACCTGCCTCAGCGGCGGGAAGGGTCTCCCCGGCGGGGCTCCGGTAACGGCGGGCGGCGAGGGGACAGCAGGGGACAGCCAACAGCTGCGGCCGTGACCTTTCGGGCCAGGCTCGCCTTCATCCCGGTGGTTGTCCAGGCTACTAGGTAGGGCCTCCAACACATAACCCAGGCAAAGGCATCACCTCAGTGTCCCCCACAGGATCAGCCACAAACCTTCCCTTCCCTTCCCTTCCCTTCCCTTCCCTTCCCTTCCCTTCCCTTCCCTTCCCTTCCCTTCCCTTCCCTTCCCTTCCCCTCCCCTCCCCTCCCCTGCGTTCTCCTTCTTGGCAGCCTGCCCCGCTCCCGAGTGCCATCTCTCTTCCAAATCCTCACAGGAACAAGAGGCTCCTTCATGCCAGCCCCCAGAGAAAGTCCTGGACACACGTGTTGCAGGAAATAAACCCTTTCCCCACAACCTCTCAGTGTTTTCCAGCCTTCCTCCTTTGCAGTTTATGCGCTGCCTCCGCTCCGTCTCCTCACAGGATCAAAAGTAGTGGCCTCTGAGGAGTTTGGAAGGTGTGCAGCCCTTGTTCCTTCCCAATTTGAGAATGGCCTGTCACCATCCTGCACTTGTTTCTGTGGACAGCAGGAATATGCTGGGGATTTGGTGGTCACCAGTAAGGCTACAGGTGAAAACGCAACCTCAAATGCCTTCAGGGAGCCTAATCCCGTGGAGGCAAGCAAGGGAAGTGAAATAACAAACTCTTAAGGAGGAAAACAAAACACCTTGAAAAATATGTATCTAGTGTATTGGTCTGATTCACTGTGAAACCTCTCCGCCCCCCAGTCTTAATCTAGAAGGTAGGTAGGAATTTACATTGTCCCTGGAGGGGATTTAAAAGGTTTGTCAGAGCTTAAAGTCCTACTAGTGACTGGTTTTAAAGAAGCAGCTCCCTGAAATGTCAATCTTGATCCTACCTGAACTCAGTTCTCGTTTCCACGTGCAGGCTGGATGCCTCCAGCGAAGTTGTGGTTGGTGCAGAAGAAAAAAGACGTACAATTTGTGCTCCTTTCCTGTCGGCAGTTCAGCACTACTTCAGGGTTTCAGCTCTGAAATATCAACTATGGGTGTTTGGAGACGATACCTCCTTTGAGAATGGTTCTGTAACTGCGTAATTAAAACAAAGGGCTTGTCATGAGTCTGAGGGAGACATCCCCCCCTCCAAATTCCTCTTAGGGTTTCTTAATGCTTATTGGGTGATATACGCAAAAAAGTTCAAGTTTTTAAAAAAATATATCTCGCCAACAGAGAAGGAATGGTGGTCTATTCAATTTTTTTCCTAAGTTTTCTCTACTTTTGCAACTTGGTTATATGAGCTTTCTCTGTATAAAATCCTCAGGGGCTAGATTTCAAAATTATTTTTATATAGAAATCATACCTAGAGCACTCGCAATTTGTGAGGTCATGTTAAGTGATTCATGGCTAATCCTTAGGGGCATATTGTCTGTAGAGCAGTTTCATTTAAAAGTTTCATTAAATGCTGTGATGGTGGTCTACAAGCAATATTGAGGGTTTATGATGCTCTGTGATTAAATTTTTATAATTGTATTAATTTTTTTTTCTGTTACTATACAGTGTCTGTCAACTCTTCTGGGCATCTGAGATATTTTAAAAGACACTAGTTTCATTAGGAGAGGAAGAGAGAAAGGAGGTTGCTCTGATGTGTGTAGCACATCCCATGAACAAGCAAGACTGGTGCCTCTGGTTGTCCATTGCTTTGCACCTTGCATAATTATTGACATTTGTGTAAAAAGGTTGCAAAATGATATTGTATCACCAGGGCAATTGCGGGTCGAAATAACACATGATTACTGCTGTAGGTTATCTTTTCTCCTGATAACTTAATCTCAGTCTAACTGTCACAGATATTCTCCAGTGAGAGACATCAAACAGATTTGGTTTCTAAGATACCAAAAGATACATCTTCGAATCAACATTTTACTGTTGGTGCACAAAAAGCTGCACAAATGAAATTAGTCTTGTGTGAAAATAGCTCTAGCTGTGATTTCTGGGCAAACTGTAGTTTCACCACCTCTGTATCAGCATAGTCTTAAAAATGATACACCTATGAAGGAAAGAAGTCGCAGCTCTTGGTGTAGTACTGTTTTTTTTAAAAAATGTTGTCAAAACTGCGGGGAAATTCAGATTAATTTATGGAATGTATTTGTGTGCTTGTGATAATCCATCTTAAATTCAAGGACCAAGCTCTTAATTCTAAGCCTTGTAATATATTAAACTCTGAAATTCAGGCGCTGAGAATATAATAATTTATTAATAGGATAAAATGATCAGGAAGTATTAAAAGATCTGAATTTTTAATACTCTTATTAGCCTTTGTGCAAGAGATGAATCAGTTGTCTTGGTGCATTAATGAAATAATACTGCAGATGTTCGCTCTTGGTAAGAGTATCTTGTAAACTAACTAGTCGGGATAGGTTGGTTAAAGTACCGGGTATAAAATACTACTTTGATAGCTGCATTAACTCCCAGAGTAAAATTTTTTGAGACACTGGCAGAAGAGAATTTCTAAACAATTCTCAGTGATGGCCCATCCACAGATACTCAACAACTGTTAATGGGAACATCCTGTTGCAAAAACAGCCTAAGGCTGGGTAGATGGGCAGAGCCAAGGGAGATACCTAAAACTTATTCAGATGAGCATGTGGATTTACCCAGAATGTTAATTCAGATTTTAGTTATGTAAAATAACATCTATTTGTTTGATTTGTTATTGCAGTTCTAGAAAGGTTGAAGAGGATGAATATGAAGATGGAACAACTAACCAAAAATGGGTTTTAGCTCCAAAAACACAAGACACAGACGTGACTCTCATACTAAATAAGCTGTTGAGAGAGTATGACAAAAAGCTGCGGCCAGATATTGGAAGTAAGTACTACTTTCTGCACAAGTGAGGAAGAGCATCTATAGGTGCAAAAAAGACATTATGTTATGTTTTGGTTAGTATGCACAAATGGCTGGGAAAGTGGAGATTAAGGTTTTTTGGCTGAAGTTCATTTCCAAGTCACGGGAAGAGGTGGTGGTAATTTAAGGTGCTAAACTCTGGTTTGCTTGTATAGAGTTTGTGTAGAGATATGGAAGGGCCAGCTCTAAAGTATTCAGCAGGTCTTTGGCAGAGTTAGGAACATACTTTCTTTTTTGTCATCCAATCCATGCATATGAAAAACTCATGCTCTGAGGAGCAATCAAAGATCCAGCATATTAAAAAGAAAAAGTAGGAGACAGCAAGAGAAGAATGTGCATCTGCTCCCTTCAAAACGTGATCATGAAAGTTACATTCCTTAATGCTGAGAAGGATTTGCTTGTGTATAGGGCAACTCTAGAGATTTTCTTCCCCAAACCAGTAGACATCTTATCTCCAAAAGAAATCGGATAGAATGTAAGTGTCTTGTGGGCAGTACTACTACATATAGGTATAAAATTTAGATAAGAGCAGTAGATAACTGCATATAATCAACCCTTTTGAGCAATTTTCCGTCTTTTTTTTTTTTTTTTACTTTGTATAATGAGGTTGTGTGTTTCAAACCAGTATCTTTTTACCTTTTGTGGTTATGCCTCTCTTGCCATGTTTGCATCCTTAGATCAGAATGGCTATAGCACAACTGCTGTTCAGTTTGTTCACGGCAAGTTTCTATGACAGAAATCAGACACAATTTTTCATTTATATTTCATGCACCTTGCATATATTTCAGAATGAACTGGGAATGGGGAAAGCTGTTCTAGTTTGAGGTGGAACAGAACCAATTTTCTTCTCAGTAATTTTACTGTTCAGCTAAGCCTCTTCTAATTAACTAACTCTGAAACTAACAGCATATTTTTGAGTCCTCTTATAGCAGATAAGTGTGATGTTTATAGTGAACACCAAGGAGTGGTATGCAGGGAAGCTCCTGCTTATATTTATTGCTATAACAACGAAGATCAGATCACTTTGTTGTGTGCCAATTTGGAGGGTCGAAAGTGGAAAAGCATAGAGGGGTAGCATCTGTGGGGAGGAGCGGACAGGACAGGTGACCCAAAACCGACCAACAGGGTATTCTGTCCCATCTTCATCATGATCAGTATAAAAGCTAAGGGAGCAAAGGGGTGGTGCTGTGACTTGGATTCAAACTGACGTTACTGCAGATACTCTCCCTTCTCTGAAGGGGAGAGAGGTAAAACAGAGCATCTGTCATTCCTTTTAGTGGCCAGCGCAGCCCAAAGCACGACAAGAAAGCTCAAAACAACTACTCAGTATAATTTACTTTTCCTACATTTTTGCAGAAATTAGAGGGAGAATTCCTACCACCGATTATAGTGAAACTACTGTTTGCTGATGGCACATGTATTGATATACTTTCTAGGTGATCCCTTTGGGTGAGTTTAGAGGGAAGTAAGAGCCATCTGTAGGTATTCACCATTACAATTATTCGTGTCTTATAGCTACACATTAATACAGAAGTTCCAGAAAAAACCCTATGCTGTGGTATGAAAGAAAATGGTTTTGGTTTTGTTTTGTTTTTCCGTAGCTATTACTTTGATTTTCTGTAGTATTTACAAAGATCATATTTGATAGATATGTCTGTTTTTAACACAGAGTGACATTTATCTCTCTCTCTCGCTCCGCTTAGTTTGTCATTCTGGATTTAGCTGATCTTTAATATCTGATGGAGAAGTGCTTTAATGCAGTTCCCCATCCATATCAACATCTGGAAGACATTCTCAGACAAATTTTTTATTTTACTTTGTACACCGTATCCTCAGATCACTGACTTCAGGCAGAGTAAATTATGTTATGCCTATGTAGGGCAAAGTAATCATTCAAAGTCCCCATGTCAGTTGCCATAAAATCAGTAGAGGTCAGACATATCCTACAGCACTGGAAAACCATTGTTACCAAAATAATTCCTGTTGTCTCTCCACAAACTTTCATAAATCCTGTTTTAGAGAAAGGAGTTAAATTACTCAGCTCCTCATATATCCTACCAAACAGAGATTTTACAGTTCTCAACTACATCTATCTATTTCTATCAAGCATCTCAGTCCTAGGCCATTTTTTCCCTTTGGTAGGAATCTGGCTATTTCAGAACTTGAGCTGAGTGTTGTTCAGATGCTAGGGAAGTGTGCTCCTCTGCTTCCTTCCCTGGTCCCTCTTCCCTCCTCTCCTACCTTTGATGCAGATAAATAACATTGCCCTTTTGAAGCTGCTGCATTTGTCAAGGAGAACATGAGGGGAATGTTAGAGAATCAGGCATTATATCTAACTTCTCTGAATTGTGGGCTGGTTCCTCGTACACAAGCACTTCTTCCTTTTCATCTGGGAGAAGGTTGTCCTCCAAACGAGATGGTTGTCTTGCCCTGGCAACAGAACTGTGTTCCTGCCCTGAAGGTCCCAGTATTAATACAAATCAGTTAAAGCACAATTAATATATATCAGTTAAAGCACTAGGAAAAAAAGTAGTGGACCAGGTAACATAGAGCATACAGTATGAAAATGCATGTTTTTAAATTTATAGAAAGCATGGAATGACCCAGTGGAGGAAGAGAGAAGTAATTCTCAGAATCAAACAGAAGTGTGGCCAAATAAAAGATGCTGAGGGTTAAATTCAGGACTAACATGCAGTTAGCTACTCATTAGGGCCTTTACATTTGTGCAATGCTGACTGTAAGCAAATTGTCTGTCCCACAGGATGGGGGACACTCACCATTTCATGCCACATTGCTCTTCACTCTGTTTTCCAATCTTTTATTGCAAAGCCACTACTTCTAACAGTGGCTAACTTTAGCAATGCTCCTGAAGAAATGATCTTCTTTCTGAATGCAGACAGGAAAGCCTAGGAAATACTGACGACTTTGCATTTTCAAAGGTTAGGATTGCAATTTTTAGGTCACTTGGGAGCACGCTTTTGCAAGCCGAAGCCCATGGGGAGAAGGCAATGACTGTGGCATATAGAAGACATTGAAGTGCATGCTGGCCCAGGCAGTGACTTTTCTGTGGTCTTTCACCCTTCCCAGTGCAGCTGATGTTTTGGCTATCTCAGGAATGTCCAGGTACTACCTGGCCCTGAGCAGGCATATTCAGAGTGCCCACTTGCCATACTATGGGCACTCAGTTCTTGAGTAATGGCATCCCCTCCAGGTCAGGGTATGGCCATCAGTGAATGAACTCCTGTGAACAGATACTCAGCCACCCTCCTTCCTCCTCCTCCACCCAGCCTGTCTCAACCACTGTAAAGAGCGTGCAGGTCAATGCTAAGATACACTGAGGCCAGGACTTGCTCTTTCCTTTCTTTTTTTCTCATGCTGGCTTATACTTGTCCTAGGGCTTTCATGTAAACGACTGTCGGTCAGATCACATGCTCAATCTACACTCAGCAGTACAGGCATCACCTGCAAGGTTCCAAGCCAGGATTTTGAAACAGTGGATTAACAACCTAAGTATTAGGCTAAATAGTTACCCTGTGAAGGCTATCAGCAACCTGACACCTTAACAGGACCTGTCTAACTGAAAGGGGCCCTTGGTCTTTGGAAACAAAGCAGTGTTCTACTAGCAGGGGAAAGTCTGACTGCATCCCCTGTGGCCGCACACTTGGCAGAGTTCTTGTCTCCATAAATATCACAGCTTGTGAGGGTTTTCATTTTAATGGTGGCATCTGGCAGTTTTCCATTATACCACAGAACATAAATGCCTTTTGGAATTTGGAAAAAAAAAAAAAAAAGATAAGAAAGCACTTCACACATAACAGCTTATACTGGTGTACTGAGTGGATCAAAAAGGAAAAGTGTTTTATGAAGACAAAGCATCTTTTCCACCTACTTCTTACCAGCTACAATTATAGGGCTGAGAATCATGGGGCTGTTGCATGATATAAAAGGCACCAGTCCCAGATAACAAGTAAACCCATTCTGAACTATGAAGGTCTTAAAATCTCTTCCAATAACAGGTACTCTGTAGTTTGTTTCAAAGTCCTTTGAAGTGAAGACCCATTCGATGGATATGCAACGTTTTCTAATTGCAGTACGGCTCACTACCCTGCAAGAGTTATTTTCTTTCCCCTGTCACACTGACCTAAGTACTGACAATTAGTAGGACTAAGTTCTGGCCCTGAAATTTTACTTCCCCTTTATTAATAAAATGAGAACAAAAATAATAGGCAAACCAGCAGGCCACAGAGCAGAATGATTATAATCTTTGATTATCCAATGATCTTTGCAGTTATTTACACTCTGCTAGGGAAAGTTCAATATTTTCAGTTAATTTCTATTTCAGAGGCCAGTAGGAGAAAATCTACTAGAAGGGGCTACACTCTAGTGTATTCAGACTACCCAGAGAAGTAGTGTGTGATCATAAGTATTAAAAAATAAGCTAAAATCAGTTAAAAACCCAATCAAGGAGTAGAAAATTACAAGACAGAACTTCCTGTGCCTCAGAGTTACTTAGCTGACAGCTAGTTTTTCAACTGATATTTCTTGTAATGGTCAACTAGAACTGAAAAGACTGAATTCCATTTTTAATGCAGTGTAAGTCTTGTATAAATGTGGTAGTTTATTACATTCATTTATTTTGCCTATACTTTCTAGCACTTGCTTTCTAACATGCCTGCCTTCTTACTTTATTTTAAAAAAAAAATCAAGCTGACATCAAATCAGACTCAAGGCAAGAGCATTATGGGAGAGAATGAACAAGCATGAATAAAACTGATTTTAGCGATATTATTCACTGAGAGGGTAGAAAAAAGTAGTAGGATACTTTGTATTGTATATTTGCGTCCTCTGTTTCTCAAATGTATCACTATATTAGGGAAGGCTCTGAATTGCACATGTTGAAGAAAGCTTCATCAGTGTGTGTTCTGAGGTGCTTTCTCCACTGATGCCTGCTGTTCCCTTTTTTTTTTGATTGTACTGCAGAAACAAGATTCCTCTTGGATCCTCTAGATATTTGTACAGCCTCTAGTGGTCCCCTGTATTTGTTGTGTATTTATAAGAACAAATAAGTTCGCTCTTAAGTATGAAAGTGTATATGTATATATGTGTGTGTATATATATGTATAGGCACTCATACATACACCCCCTAATTTAATGCCTATATACCTTCTGACTCTGACAGTTCTAGACACCTTGAGAGTCCAGCTGTTTTTCTTTGCTCCTCAAGTGTCTTTATAACTGTTAGGCAAATTTCTGAAGACGAAGGCCGTCTCACAAACAGCTGTGCGACTCTCAGTACCTTCAGTAGGTTTATACAAGCGTCGCTGGTAGAAATAGGTGGGCTCGTTTGTGTCGGCAAACACAGAAGACAAAGTTCTGTCTGACATGCTTTACTGTACAGGCTTGGCAGGGTTTAACAGCAGTTCTCTTTTTAAGCAGTTAAAAGTTCTCTCTGTAACTAATTTAAGTGGTTTCTCCATGTATGCAAGGAGCAGATCTGTTGGGTGAGTAGACACAACTTCTATTCTGTTGCTTTTTAAAGGAGATGTGCATTTTCGAGCACAATCCTAATGAAAACCTTGAGTTCTGAAGCGGTATTACATTTCTTCTTTCTGACCTGCCTTCCTAGCAGGCCACACAGAAATAAACCCTGAAGTGCGCCACAGGCTATTACCGCTGTGGCTGTCAAGTTATTTTTGCCAGTTGCTGATTGCCACACCTGATACTCTTTAAACTAGCTCCAGCAAGGTTTCTCCATATGTAGTGACAGAGGGTTGCTTATTGCCTCACAGATCAAAATATTTCCCAGATCATAGTGCAGAGAAAGCTGTAAACTGTCATGCAAGGTCAAATTACTACTTTCTGCTGTAAGTCTTTTTTTTGGTGCTAGGCTGTGAGAGACAATGACAGACATAAGAGGAAGTAGTGAGAGAGACAGTTGTCACTTAGGGATTGATTATAGCCAGTTGTACCTGGAGAGCTAACTGGTGTGTAAAGGTACTACACAATGGGAAGGAGAGAGGGAGTAACTTCTGTTTGTATTATGGCAGCACTCAGGAGATGAAAGCCGTAGTCCTGGATCCAACTTCTGTAGTACTGGGCACCGCAGGAGATTGTGGAGTTTAGTCTCATTTAGCTTTTTATGGAAGAAGAAACTTGAATAACCCATCGGTGAGGATGCAGAGTGCTGTGGCTAAGACTCAGCTAGGAAACAGGGCTGAATACAGTGAGAGCTCAGGAGCTGAAAAAGATCATAAGAAAAAAATCAGAAATGTTTTAATTGTTCTCATTGATATTTACCTTTCTCTTATTTTTGGGAAAGGAAAGTAGATTATCTTTATTTCAGAAAACTTGAAATCCAAACTGGAAATCCATTAACAGTCCATTTCCATGAGTAAGACAGTAAATATGAAGACTATTGTCTTCATATTATGTATGTATGTGTGTATGTATGTATGTATAATGCATGTGAGGAGAGGAATATTGCTGAGGAAAGGGTTGCTATTCAATGCAAATGAGAGCAACCTCTGGTCTAGGTAGGAAGATAGAAGGGATTTTCTGATTGTCTGCAGGAGTTTTAGTTCTCTAGCATCTTCAGTAATTGATGCTTTCTTCTGCAGACTTCGCCATGAACATTTCTGGAATATGAATAGCAAGGCTAATAAGTGGGGGGTAAGCTACTCTATGGTGACTCCAAAGTCCCAGTTTTAGATTTAAAAACTGTGATCCATGTTTGAGTTTTAAATCACGACATAAATAAATAGGTTGGTTACACCTAATCCTAATCCTTGTCTGTTGCCAGTATAGTGCATCGAACATAGTCTCTTTCAAAATCTAGCACGGGAGCGTTTCTGATGAGGATAGCCTGTTGACAGTGAGTTTTTCCATGCGTATGTTCTGCTTTTCTAGTCGCTTAACCATGGAGCTGAGTAAAGGGGAATTTCTGACTTTGGTTTCTGACCTGGTTTGGTTCACAGCTTCTCAACTGTCAGGGGAAACGTCCTTCTTTTTACTCATCCTTCTCTCAGGTAAAACTCTTAACGTGTCATACTAGAAGAATATGTAGAGAAATTTTATTCCAACGCAGTGACTCTGAAGCCCCCCAATTTAATGTTTCTGTTTAAAAAAAAAAAAGATATTTTATTTTTTAAATTAGTTAACGGGTTTGATTTTTTTCTTATTTGTTTCATTTTTTTAGAACACCTAATTTAAATCAAATGCTGTAAAGCAACACTTTGAAGCTTACAGTACTTCAATATTTAGAAATATTTCAGTATTCAAACACTTCGTTTTCCTGAAACTAGTCTCATAATTTAACCCAAGTAATACAGTTCATTGCAGATGAAACTGCTCTTTTGTCTTATTTCTAATGAGCCACTTGTACCTTTGCAATACTTATGTCTTGCATGTAGTCTGTTGAGTTGACAAAGAGGTACTGGTTTTGAGTTGGAGAGAGAGGCCTTTTACCCGAGCACTTAACAGCAAGGTCTCTTATAATACAGCCTTCTCATTATGAATGTAAATAATTCATTTACACAGATAATTCTTATTTAGAGTTTTATTTCCTGACAGTTATTACTTACCGAAATGGCTTGATACAAACTCAGACTGAGTGTTTTTCTTAAGTGACACTGTAAGTGGGAAAGTTTGGTGGACAGTTAGTGTTTGCCAAACTCTTCATCTACATTGTCAGAGCCAAAACTATATGTAGCAGCTGCTAGTTCTTATTTTGTCGTCTTTTCCATAACTTCACCTAAGAAATCTGAGAGGAGGTTGGGAGTATAGCATACAGACTTTCAGGACACAGTGGATTGAAAGTTAGATAAGAGTCAGGAAAAGTCTGAGGTATTAATTACATAAGAAAATCCTTCTCTCTCTTTCCTTCTGCGATAACCTAGACTATGTTGGCTCTACCACGTGTAGAAGTGCATTTAGAAGTCTTTGTTTTTATTGAAGTGGGTTCTGAGCAAGTATTTGTAAATTGGGCAGATGTACAGTGCTACAGTTGCCATTTTGAAGTTGTGGCACAAACTAATCAATTATTTTGTCACCTTTAAACAACAAAAAAAATTTTCTGCACATATTATTTTAAAATATTATTGCTTTTTTTTGCAATTGTATGGTTTTCTTATGACTGCTATTGTTCATCCAGACCTTGGTTGCTAGCTTGCTAGACTTTGCAGGAACTAATTCTGTTATTGTTCAGTCTTATGATATCACATAGGAACTCCCCCCTCCTATGAATATAAGTAAAACAAAAATGGAAAGTTTAGGGTTTGATTGTAAAGCCAGCCTAACCATTAAGATCTACAGTTTTCATTCCCAAGCAACATAATACTGGAAAAGTTACAGCTTGTGCATTAGGGAAAGGTAAATGAAGGACAAAAGTTCTGAAGGCTGATTGATGGTGAAGATGGGATATGAAGAATAAAAATGATTCGTAGTTAATTGAGGGAGTCCGTTTATGTGCACGCTGTCATTCACGCTCCAGGACAGAATAGCAACAAAATCTAGCATGTGAAAAAAATACCCTGTTCAGAAGACTGTGTTCTCATCCTGGTATTGCTGTCATCCAAACTTTCTTTCAAGTCTGCACCCAATTTTTGATTATCCTTTTGATTTTTCATGGGATTTGCAGTCCCATTTGATAGTTCGATCTTAAACCATAAGGATGAACGTTCTGTCAGAGTTTCTCTGGCTGTAGCAAGTGAAGGGCTTTGACCTCTATCTGTTGTTCAAGGCTGTTCTCTTCTATGCAGGACGAATAAGTGTTTTGTATTTTCCTCACTGATACCTTCATAGAGTCATAGAGTCAAATCATAAAATCGTTTAGTTCGGAAAAGACCTTTAAGATCCTTGAGTCCAACCGTAAACCTAACACTGCCAAGTCCACCACTAAACCATGTACCTAGGTGCCACATCTACACATCTTTTAAATGCCTCCAGGGATCATAACTCAGCACTTCCTGTTACTATGTCTTTCTTCAAATTTGGTAATTTTTCTTAAAATGTAGAAGTTTTAGCTGACCACAGTTGTCCCTGAGAAGTGACTTGTTAGCATAGCAATTTGTTTTACAGGAACAAACAGGTAATTACATGTCACCTATAAGGTCATGTAGGAAAATATTAATAGTCATCATCTCTAACACAAAGTAAACATTAACACTATAATCACTACTACTACGGCTACCGGTAACTGTGTATGATTTATTAGAGCTTTATCCCAATTTAAAAATAGCAATTTATGTGCTAATGAGATAATGTAAAATATCATTATAGAGTAATTTCAAAAAATATCTCATTACTTTAGAGCCAATCTTGTTAGTCTTTTGTGTTCAGAAGTCTTGTGGAACTTGTGCAGAGTTTAAGTGGCTGTGTATTTCTGAAACTGAGCTCATATTGTGTTTGTTATGTGGTTGCGTGCCTTCTAAAAAATCTAGTGCTAATTGCTTTGCTTTTATAAATGTGTGTGTATTGATCCATAACATTTTTACCACCGTTGTTTTGGGTAAAGCTATAATAATTTAGACCTGGGAGTTGCTTGAAAAATGTAAGAAAGGTTAACTCTCAACAAAAATTGATTTTAATTTTATTTTAAAATTTATGAGAGCTCAGCTAGTTCTACTCTTGTTTAAATGAGCTTCCAATAAAAATATTTCTAAACATTAAATTTTAAAAAATAATTCTAAATATTTATGATTTGTGCAGGAACATAAATGCTATTTGGACAGGCTTCAAATGTGGAGGAAGCTTTCTGTAGGAAGCAAACAAAGTGATTTCATTCATGAAATAAGCATTGATTCTGAATTGCAGAGATCTATCAAAAATTAAGAGGTATTTTAAAAGGACAGGATAATTTAAAGTCCTAAAAAAGTGTAATTAAATGTCAGGAACTTATTGCAGATTTTTTGTCTACGTGACTTGTGAAATTGTATAACAATCCTTTGGTTCATTTCATCAACAATTTTTTAAATTTTCCTGGATTATCTGTTGAGTTTTTTACACACATGATCAGCTTGCAAATGTCCATGAGTAAAATCTCTGTGGATTTTAATGGGATTCAAGCTCAGGTACTGTTTGTTTCGCCAGTGTAAATCTATAAAGCAGGACTACACAAATCCTATTGTCGGCCTTCATGGATATTTGTGATCAGGGCATTATTCTAGTTATTTCTGTGTTTTGTGGTTGTCCAGACATGTCTGACCTAGCTTTACGCTGTCTAAGTGTTCACCTGGCTTCTTAAGTAAGCTTGGCGGGCAGCATTGAACTCACAACTCCCATGTCTAGGTGCCTTTTGAACTGTGTGAAGTTTGTGGACAAGTTTCACTTGGATGTGTCTTTGCAATGTGATAGTCACAAGGCTGACTGGAATATAAACACTCCGTCTGTCTCAAAGCCATGGCATTTGGATCAGATGGGGACTATTAGCTAAATATTGGCGTGACATTGGTTTTGTTTGCAGATATTTTGATTGGCTTGATAAATTCCCCCCTCAATTAAAACCAACATGTTTGAAGATGAAATGATTGTGCTAAGCAGTTAGCTAACCTTAGATATCACTGTGTAGCAGCGTAACACTGCAGTTACTTGGATGAGCTTACATTGTCTCTTAGGGAACGTTAACTACCATATATTAAAGAATATTTCAAAGAATTTGAGAAGGTTGGTGCATTTGTTGACAACCTTTAATTGCTCTCTTGCATGCAATATACACATGGTTCTGCCAGTAAATTTTCTAAGTTTCGGAAAGATTTTTAGAACTCTCTTGGGCTGATGCCGATATCGAAATGGTACTGGAGCTGAGTATCTATTTGTAATCTTATTGTCAGCTTTTAGTGAGGTATTAACAATTTCATTGTTCAGTCAGCAAGACTCTAAGGACTTTTTTAGTGCAAGAAAAAAAGTCTTCATCTGCAGCTCAATAACTCCATGCATGGCTTAAATTCATCCACGAACCGAGTGTTCACAAATGCATGTAGTATACAGAAAAACTGAGCAGGCCTTGAAATAATTGGTAATGTAATTATTTATGTCCTCCATGAAACTCAGTTTATTTTGAAGACTGGTAGATGGTGAGTTCTTTCTAGTAAGACATGATAACTTTAAGACTCAGTTATTTTCTTTTTCGTAATGCATTTTTGGAGGAAGTAATCTTAAAAACTTTGCCACATTATGATTGGTATTTTGAATTTAAATCCTATGATAACAAACCTAAAATCTATACCCGATGGTTCTCCCAGTTTACATCTGTTTATATCCATGAGAGACCACATGCAACAAGAACTGTACTCTTCTGCCTTTCCTTTCAAAACCTGAACACATATTTACCATACAATCATATTACAATTGTATTTTCTGCCTAGGAAAACAATGTATCGTTCAAAGGAGCTTTCAGTCTTTTTTGTTGTAGTAGTGATATAATAGCTTACCTGTATTTTTTTTATTTTTATTTTTAATTGGAATTTCACTGGGAATGTCTGAGGTTAGATGCTAATTTATTGTGACGTAAGAAGTGGCTGCTGCGTAGTTTATTTCTGTTTCAAGATTAGACCTTTACTGTGAGCAAGACCAAATTCTCTTTAGCATTAACAAGCAGTGCTTCATTTTTTTTGCACTGGAAGAGAATCTGGCCCAGCACATTCAGGAGAAATTATCATCTCATCATTTATTTATATACTTAACTGCAATGATTAAACAAAAATGGATTCCAGGCACTGTGTTCTGGTCCTGAACTTTGTCCCCGATCCTGCCAAGATTCAATTGCATGCCAATTTGCATCACTAAGTCTAGTCCCATTAATGTTCACCAGAAGTCCTTACTGTTGAACTTCCAGCTGGATACGTACATAAACCCTAAAAGGAGCAAAGCCCTTTATTCTGTGTATACTATCTTGGTAAAAGAGCTAGCTGTACTTCCCCGCTATTACCAATTCCTATGTAATGACATTTATTACTGCAGTTTGAGGCAAGTCTCATTACCAGAAACTGCTAGACTCCTATTTAGTTATTAGCTGGGTACAATTAGAGTTGTATTAATCAGTTGTGCTTGCTCAGCTGAGTTCAGATTTTCTCTTGCTGAAGGGAAGATCCGAGTTTATAAGCCAGTACTTCAGACATTTTGAAACCATTACCTTAAATAATCCTGGATGTTCTGACCATATGCAGTGAAAAAAGTATGTGGTACTTCATGAATTAGAGAGAATGGTTATCATCTTTAACCTCTATTTGTACTCACTTAAATGTCTGTTTTTGAAACATTAGATCTAGTTGTCCTAATGATATGTACATACCAAAGTCTTACATGACAAGGCAACCTGCCTATTTTTCCAGAACCATCTAACTTTTCAGGTACTTCAAAACTCCTCAGCATCCACTGTTAGTCTGAAATTTGAGGCGTGAGGGCAAAAATGATTCATCTTTACATGTGAAGATTGCAGTCTATCTTCAGCTTTGTGCTGGATGGCTTCTTAAGCTTTAGACAAATTAACTGTTATCCACCTGAGATAAGATTCCCACAGAACTGTGGTCTTTGAGTGTTCCTCACTTCTCTACTTAGTAGTTTCCCTGAGGAAAGGTCTCCAACTTTTGAGTGGGTGAGGTACCTGCATTTCTGTGTTCTAGGGGGCTTGGGGACTGGTGCAAAAAAGTCCTAAGTTAACATAGTTTCCAAACTTTAGTGGTTTGAATTGCTCTCTGGAGTTTTTTGAAGACCATGGAGAGGGGAAGGTGCCTCTATGGGAAAGGGAGATGTCTAAAAGAAGCTGTTGGCCTACTAGGGCCAAGTTTGCATCAGTTCTGACCATGCAGGTGAGAACAGTATTTATACTTAGTTTTGGCTCAGCTAACCCTAGAGAAAGAAAAACGCCAATTTAGATCTCAATTTAGAGGTTAATGTATACCCTGTGGGGTCGGAAGGAGGGCAGCATAAGTAAAAAAAACAACATGCCATTCAGTGTAAGAATAGCATTATTTTGGATTTAGACTATGTCCCCAGTAAGAGCTATCTGAATAATGTTAATTAGGTATACTGATACCAAGGATGCTAAAAAGAAGATAAATCCTAGTGGCCTTAGCTAAAGAAAGGAGTACAGAGTTTGTCCTGACCTATTACATCCTGGAAGTCTGAAAACAGGGAAAATCTTGTGAGAAACTTGCAATGACTAAACCAAATCAAATTCAAAAACCTTTGGATGAATGAGTGAAAAGGCAAGGTGGGCTGAAGTCTAAATTGAAAGGAGAAGAGTTGCTTAGGCTTAGCTAAATGTATTTTGTACTGATTTTACTCTAAGTTAGTATGATTTCAGGGCTGATAAGATGTGAAACCTGGAAAGATTTTTTGATGCGGAACACACATGCTAGAGAACATGTATGTTGAGGCAATCGGGAAAAGTGATATGCTGCATTATTTCTGGTTTCATGTTAGTCATCTTAGGTTTTAACTTTGAGCTTCTGTGCTTAGCACTGAAAGTTTCTTTAACAAATTGCTGCTGAGATAAATGGGATCACTATGATAAAGTGGTACAGGCTGTAATTTACATTTTTTGTTGGGTAGGAGGAAAAGAACCGTGTCTTCCTTGAAAATACATAATCCATATTTCTCAGTAGTTCTACCTGAAGAGTAGACCTTACAGTTATTGGGGAAGAAAATATTTAAAGTGATTACTTATGTTTTCTGCAAAATAATATTTTTTTTTTTTCTCCACAGTAAAACCAACAGTTATTGACGTTGACATTTATGTCAACAGCATTGGTCCTGTATCGTCAATAAATATGGTAAGTGACTTGCTAGCAAAGATTTTTATCTGGACTGCTTGTCTTGGCATCAATGCTGGCTTTTGAAAAAGATAATAAATACCACTGGGATAAGTTGTTTAGGTTGCTGATTTAGTTCTGTTTTCAGCTATAGCAGTGTTTTTCAGATGACCCTTTTATGTCTCTGCAAGAGAAGAACAAACCTACAAGTAATATTACCCTCTGTGTTGTCTACCACAAAATGCTGGTAGATCTTGAATGGTAAGATAGCCATCTTAGAAAAAAATAAGTACGAAGCAAAGCTATTATCAAGAAAATTCTTGAATTAATGTTTCAAGGGTCAATCAAATATACAGAGCTTCATAATGTGGAGTTAATGAGAGTCATCACATACTGTCAGTATATTTATTTGAAATTCATCATCTGTTCAGTGGTTACTTATCCTTCACTGAGTTATCAACAATCTTTAGCCTTAAAGTATAATTTTGAAAAAATTATACATGGCTGTACTGCCTGTGTAAAGGCAGGAGAAATTGAAAGAGTCTGAGTGATAGTGTGACAATAGTGAACCTAGCAAAACATAACACTTCGTCGGTTGTTGTGGTCTTCTTAACTCCAGGATATTCCTCCGTTCTGCAGCAGCACATTCAGATTTGGAGAGCAAGCTGGATATTTATGTAGCTATGGAGGTATGGGTTACCATGGCTGCTTGTGCAACTTCAAGTTTGAATTCGGCACAGTATTCCTCTTTGTAAAGTGGGCTGAATTTTTTCTTAATACAACTTGTAAACAGATGACTTGTTAATATCTTAGTTTACTTAAAGCTCTTACACTAACCTCTTCAAAGCAATGACTTTCTCTTGTTCATAATGTCATTCAAAGGCTTCTGTTGTGCAATGGTCATATAAGAATCTAATAAATACAGTGCCTGCATGTTTTGTATTTTTGGAACAGAAGTTCTTGAATTTGAAAGGTGGTCATTCAGCCTGATTGTTTGGTTTTGCCTACGTATATGGGAGAATGTAAATTATTGCAGTGTGTCAAATACTGGGTGGTCAGAGACTCCTGTGCCCCCTGGCAATGGGAAATCTGGCAAGTAAAGACAGAACAAATTCTGTTCCACTGGGAACAATTTGGCCACATATTCAAAGGCAGCGAAATGTATTGCTAATATTTCATGTGAAGCACTGAATGTCAAGCAATGGGAGTACCTGCTCCATTCTTGAACTAATAAATAGCTAATTATCTTGCTCTTCCCTGACTGCTTACCAAAATGACTTGTCCAGGGAATGATGTATTGGAAGATCTATTCTGCTTACTGGCCTCTGGCTTGCATTTTATGTATCGTCTAGGAATGGGTAATCAAAAGCAATGGGAACAATGGTGGGGATGCTTAATTTTCAAAGTCTTTTTGCTCTTTGGCCCTCTGAATTAGCTTGTAAGTAGCATTTTGGGGTGCTGGAAATGTATGTGGAACAATTATTAAGAAAGCACTTGATTGGAACTGTTTCAGGTAGGAAGAAGGAAAAAAATAATTGAAGGAACTAGTGGTTCATGGCAGATTATTATGCCACAGTCAAAACATAACTAGTTTACTTATCCCTTAACTTTGAGTTCAGGATACGTTATGGCACCAAGATGGAAAGAGGCACCAAGATAGCAATTTAATAAAATGCGTACTGTGTCTCTTTGATAGTCGATGGTTTTATCAGGATAGTTAATTAATGTGGGGTGTAGAGATATTTCTTGGTTACAGACGAAAAAAACCTACATATAATCTGTAAAGGCAGAATGATAATGAAAACAATGATGAAATATAGAATGTAGGTACCTGAAGTTTTAAGGACTCGAGTCTGCTTAAAGCTATATTTAAACTTTGGAATAGAAATGGAACTTGTTTCAGATATGCTTGTGGACAGTGTATCTCACTGACACTGAATCTGAACTAGTGAAGCACTTTTGAGTTTTACTTCTGTTGTCAAACCTAATTATCAATATAGGAAATTAACATTTGGCACTCAAATATAGCAAACTTTTGTCCAAAAGCTCTATTTCTGCTCTATTACTTTGGAGTTTGTCCAAACTTACATGAGAGAGCAGAAATGAGCTTGCAGTCTCAAATTTGCAATGAAGATGGGAATTCCTCCTCATGAACCTACAAGCTGTGGTGCTGTATCATAATTTGTCTCTCCAGTGGCAGAACTGATTGAGGAGCTGCTTTTACCCCTATTTGTGTTATTTCAACTGTTTGGCTACAGTATGCAGTAGCTCTGTGATGCTCTGCTGGGGAAAAAAAAAATTAATCACTTTTTGGAATTAAAAATAATAATAATAATAAAAAGATACTATTAATTTTTAATAAGTAAGCAATTTTTCATGTAGCCTGTGAACTGATGGAGTATGGGTACACAAACAGCTGAACAAAAACAGTAGGTGGGAATTACCTGTGGTAGAGGAATAGGGAGGAAGGGATCATCTTCAATCTGATTCTTGTCATATAACTGAACTCCCAGAGAGGAATGTGTGTGAAAATCGTGTACAGAATTTAGAATAGTTTTCTGGGAGGAAAAAAAAATATTCCTGCAAGAATCTACATATGCTATATTTCTCGGTGGGACAGGAGCTTTTACTTTTTCTCCCCTAAATTATTATTAAAAGTTGAGCTATTCTGTCAAGGCAACTTGGCAAGATGGTAGTTGATTGAGCAAAAAAGAAAGATGATTACATTGATTTCCATCTCTTCTATTTCAAGAGTGAGATGATCAACATGTACAAGGAGGACTTTCCTGCCGTGTACTTCCAAACTTAGCTCTATCACTTTTTTCTTAATCTGCAACACTTATGAGGGAAAATCATGTGGAGCTTCTCTAGAGATCAAACTCTGCAGGTATATTTTCTTATGAGTTTTCATCAGCGCTTTTCATCCTGTGGGTGAAACCTAGGAAATAAAGTAATTTTCTTTAAGTCATCTGTTGAATGGCTGTTCAGTTGAATGTTCAAGCCAATTTTGTAAAGCAAAGCTTTTCAGATGTTAGTAACTTTGTTGTAATTATGATTATACTTGAGTATGAATATTAATATCTAACTGTTTCTTTAACAGTCAGGAAAAAGACATTTGCTACCAACACCTACCTACAGCAAAGATAACCTCAGATGAATTGTATGTGAATACTTGTTGCCCTGAGGAAAAATAAATCCTCTTAGACTGAGACTGGAAGTGCCACAAGGGGAAGAAATGTTAGGGATCCCTTCAAAAAGGCTTGCAGTCAAGGGACAAGTCTCTGCGACAAAGATGGTGTAATCCACAGGAGTACGCAGCTGACCCTGCATTCCAGACTGCAGAGCGTTTATGCCACTTCCCCTAAAGACCTTTCCAGTGTTTCTTTTCCTAGTTGCTTTCAAAAATATCTATTTAGAATCTCAAGATTTACAGGAAAAAAGAGGAATGATTGTGAGAAAGTAATGTAGATGCTCTTCTGTCAAGAGACTCATCATTATAACATCTTTATGATGACAATAGAAACTTGTTTTCTGGATAGACAGCAGCGACTCTTCCTTTGTCTGTGACACGGAAGATTTCTTTGGGGCATGGTCTGAAAAAAGCTAATGTAAGTAGCAAGAAATAGGAATTGTATAAGAATAAAGAAATAAAAGCAGTCTGAATAATGAACTGAGTGATACTAGGAGGTAGTCTCAAGTAGCAGTGGCTTTGAAGAAGAAAGTAATTTCAGCATTCACCTATGGAATGATGTTATGAAATGACAGAAATGATTGATACTAGGTAAGAGTATTTGGAAATTTAAAACTCTGAGGTGTTTGAATGCCCATCCAAAAATTTTAGGGTGGCTTTTTAACAAATCAAAGCCTTCTGTTGTATAAATGTCTTGATGCCTGTCCTTTATCAAAAACATAATAGGATGTGAGCTTGGACTGAATTTAAAAGAAACAGAAGCTGATTTAAAAGTAAGTGGCACATGGATGTTTCAAGCCAAATTAAACGTTCCTGTGTGCATTATATCCCTTTGTCTTGGTTTTAATCTCTTCATAAAGTTATAGAAATCTGCAACTTGCCATTTCATGTTACCATGTCATTTCATTTCATCCTGATTTGTAGGATGCAATATTCATATCTATCGCAAGATTTTATTTCAACCTTTTCTGTATTTAAAACTTTGTTATATCTGTAATCATAATGAACAATGAACATGAACATCCCTAACTGCTGTTAGGGATCTTCTAAGTGAGTTTTTTAAACTCGAAAATTCATCTGCAATCTTGTTTTTATTCCTCCCCCACCCCCTTTATATTTTAATACAGATGTATGAATTCCAGATCACTCAATTTTTAAATCTTAGTATCTTTTCTTTTTTTTTAACAATTACCATTCAAAATGGTGTCCAGGAAGCATATGCTTTTTCATTACAGTCCATGCTCCAATTTTTGTCAGCAACCCAATTCTTGTCAACAACAGCAAAAGTTTATAAGTTGCTTTATAAAACTTAGATCTTAATGTGTCTTACTGTAGCCTGGTTTTCTACAGATAAACAGTACTGGCTTGCATATAAACGAACAGAAAAAAGAGAGAGACCATATCAATATGTGAAGAGGGAATCAGATGTAACCGATGGGAAAAAAATATCCCCTAGAAGTAGTTTTGTGAGACAGAAATGTAAACACAGTGGGATTACATAGAGTATTACATTTCAATATCATCAAAGTCTGTGTGTTTGTGTGTACACACATACAGTCTTAACTGAGTAGTTACAGGCATCTGAGGCTGCAGCACAAGTTACTGATGAAGGAAGAATTTGACACCAGTATGGTTTTAGCAACTGGAATCTCATTTTAATGCAGGTATACAGAAAGTATGTTGAAGAGAGAGTGTGAGAAACAAGCTTATAAACTGTATTTACCTGTTCATAAAACAATTAATTGGTTATCTGCTGGATATATGCTCTTCTCTTTATTCTCAGGTAATATGAAAATGTAATTCATAAGAGTGTTTCTTTTGTGTGTTTCATCACTGCATTCTTTTGTGCCCACTCTCCAGGCTATTTCATATATCTTTATGGATGCTCTATTTCCCCTTTGTTCAGTTGAGTGTTGTAGAATAAAAGCAATCTTTACTCTTTTTTGCCCCTTAATTTATTGATAGACTTCTTTGAACTTCGGTTTCAAAGTCCCCACATGCTCATTTTGTTTCTCCACTAGACATGATAGGTGTTTAAAAGAATAGTCTTGATGTGGAGACTTGTCTAAAATGTTAATCAGAGCTTATAATTAAATCTGAATTTCTTGCATATTTTTAGTATCTATGTGTATTTATTTGATAGTTAAAATTATTATTGGAGCACCTGCAATTATAGAAACATAACTTGGGGAATCTTTCCATGATAAGGCAAAGCTGATCTTAATACAGATTTCATCTGTTTTTCACCCCACTGTGTAACCCCAAATATTTCCTTTACAGGCTTCTTCTCAAAGATGATGCAAGACACTATTTGAGCACAAGCCTGATACCTTGTTGTTCATTGTTAAGTTGGAGTGTTTGTTTCTAACTGTATCTCACTTTTTTACCTAATCTCTTTGTAAAGAAATTGTCTAGGGACATGGTTTCTGTTATTTTTGAGGGGTGAGTTTTCCAGTTGGTTTTCCTCTCTAAAATAATGGAATGCCTCAGGATGTTTGTGTTTTTCCATGCAAATTTTGCAAGCTTCTTTTTTGTTCTATGTCTTAAGACAACACTCAAGTCCTGGATTAAATTTTAGTTTGACTGTGTCTGTTCATTTACGAGGACTAAGATGCTAATCATACTCTTAAACATTCTGCTAGATTATGATTGAGTGTCATTAAGTTTGGATCACTCATGATAAAAATGGTATGAATTATAGAAAACTTTTAAACTGCATGGATTGTTGATAAATCAAAATCCCCTTACATACAGACTCATTCTTGTTACTTCAAGCTCTGGTAGTCAATGCCTCGCTATGAAAATGTTTCTGGGAGGTAGTAGTAAGAAGGTGAAGCTTGAGCCTATTTATGACTTCTGTTCCACCATTGAGCTTGTGAGAGGCTAATATAATCTCAAAAGTGAAACAGAGTGGAAAGGAGGAAGCTGGAGGGAAAAGAGCATGGATTGATTTTTTCACGTATCACCTTGGCAGCTTCTGCTTTTGGTCTCCTCTAGAGCCCCACTTTCTGTAACTAAAATATGACCTAGCTGAGAGATACTTGGATAAAGGCCTTAGGCTGCCCTTGTTTGAGGTGCAATGGGATGGGCTAGCATAATGTTAATTTTTCTGTAATGAAGCTTAGGTACTGTGATGTGTAGCAGTAAAATACTTATTGCTATAATTTACTACACTGGCAGGAAATCCAGTTTGCTTCTTGGAGGAATAATAGTTTCTGTCACAAGTCTTTGGTAATGGACTGATCTTCTGTCTGCTGGTCTGTCTCATCAGAGTTCAAGCAGATTGCCAAATATGGATGACTTAGCCTTAGCATTGTCTTAAAAGGTGTATAGCAAATGAGCAATTTACTTTCAGTAATGTAAGAGAATGAAATGTCTCATCTGCTGGGTAACGGGCATTACAAAAAGGTCTGAAGAACAGCTGGACTGAATGTTTTTTTCCGTAGTGGAACAGTGCTACAGTATCTAACAGATGCCTCATCTTTGAGCGAATGAATTGGCCTTTGTACAAAGTAGGCAAAGAAGCTAGTTTGCAGCCTGATGCCAGTTCTTTTCCTTGATTTCTCTCACTTTGATAACCTATTTCTTGGGCCTGCAGACCCTAGGCTTTAGAGTAAGTGTATGCAGTTATAGTTCCTTTAGAAAGTAACAGTTGCTTTCGTTGTCTATCCAGTGCTACATAGCTTCACTTTTTTTATTGCCAACATTGGGAAAGTTAATTTAGAAAAGCTATGGCTAAATTGCTGCAAATGATATTGAATTACATTAGGGTAAATTGTGGGTCTCTCTGCCTAAATCAATTTAGTTTCTGAGTGATCAAGAATTTATCAACTTTGTTTTAGAGATTGAGCTTTCCATGATTTCTCCATGAAAGAGTAATTACTTTTGTGTTGACCTGTTTATTGGATTCCTGCATGATATCGACGTAATTTAAACCATGGCGTTTAGAGTTTAGTCTTCCTTAGTTCTTTCAGTGATGGATTTACCTAAGGAGCAAATGGATGTTGTTGATTTGTTCTGTAAATAATAGAGCAGTCTTATTGTCCTCATGACAATTTTTGTAAAATGTCATGGTATAAAGTTTTGGGAATGCAGACGCAGCCATCACAGCATCCATAGAGTCATTTCAGTAGCATTATAAATGCGCTTGTAGTTAGGAAGGAACATCTGAATTCAATGTGACGCCATATAATCCCTAATTGGGTCACAGAAGAGTCTTCGTGTTTCTCTAAGGTTTTTTGATTGGTAAAAAATTAATACTATTCATCAGTGTCATTTAAATATCAGAACAATGCCCTTCATTTTTCACACCATTCTTACAATGAATGAAACCCAGAACAACCCACGTATCTTAATTTTTTTCCACATGAGAGCTTGTCATCAGTCTAATTGGACATAATTTCCTTTATTGCCTCATTGCTGAAAAATAAGGTTCAGAGAATTGTATTTCATTTCCCTTCAAGCTTTTTTAGTGAACATGGTATCCCTTGACTCTTAAGCACTTTTTTTAACATCATACACTTTACTTCTTTTAAATCACTGTAGTCTTCATTTATTACTTTCTTCATCTGGAAGAGGGACTTTTATGTGGTTGAAAATAGTGATATTCTAGGTTCTTTATAATTTTTTTCATACGTTTCTTCCACAAAGCTCTCTCCACCTCTGTCTTCTTGTGCCTCTGCTTTTTGTTAGAATTGTAAGACACGGGTGGTTCTGCCACATACTGTGTTGGACAACTGATTTTTCCCCTTAAAACTGCTGTCTCCTCCAGAAACGTGCGTGTGTCTTCCTACTTCCACAAATGACGTTTGAAACCCTTGAATGGTGAAGAAATTTGATGAGAGGAAGATTTTTTTGTAACTTTTATTAGCTTTTTGCCTACTACACAGGGACAATTTTGACCATAGAATTTTGTCTGTGTTTTGGTTAACCATCTTAGGTATTACAATGAAGTAGGGTCACTCTATTAAAAATAGCAACAAACATTTTAATGTAAATGTAATAATTTTAGTAAGTATTTTTTGAAGTTTTAAATGGTAAAGACAAGGAAACTGTTCAGGGGTCTAAGAGATGAAATTCTCAAGACTGTTGTGAGATTCTTAAACCAAAGAAACTGCTACCTTCTTTTCTGACTGTTTTCTATGCTTACCCAAGGCTAGCTCCATGTGCTTGGAGCTTATCTAGGAAATGGCATTCCTTGGGAGATTTGGGAGCGGGGATAACTGATTCTTGCTTTCTCTGACTTGCATTTGGCATGTTTTGCAAGGAGAACAGAATTTTCAAAAGTGCTTAAGGAACTTAGTCATAGGAGATATTAAATACCTAGCTGTGGTAACCTGCTATAATTCTCATACATATGACTTGACAAATTGAGGGCAATGTTCACAAAGGTATGAAGGTGTCAAGCTCTTTCTTACAGTGCCTAATTTACCATAAATCTCAGTGGTTGTTAAATACTTGTATCAGTCTGAGTTCCACTTATATTTTCCTTGCATAGATAGTGAATACTTGATTTATGTGGGATTAGAAATTCAGAAGAAATCTGTATAATTCTTGGCACCATCTGTAAGTATTCTTTCATAGGAATTCTGGTCTATTATGTTGTAATAATAGGGTTGTTGTATCTGTTGAGATTTAAAAAAACAAAGTTCGAAGTAAGGAAATCAGACCAGCTCTTATAAAGAAGGTATATTTGGAAAAATGGAGAAACCCTTGGTCATGCAGATACTTTATCATGTTTGACATAGACATAGACAGTGATGATTACATTGTCATGTAAATCTGCTTCTGTACTAATATTCTTCTATAAAGCCAAAAGTTCCTGTGAAGGCTGTATGGGAGAAACAGAACAAGTATGATGCATCACAGTGAACCGTAACAGAGGAGGAAAGACAAAAATGATTGTCCACTATTTTGAGAACATTTCATAAGGCAGACATGTTATTTTGGACCTTTTGGTCCTTGTCCTTGACAGAGATTACTAGAATCTTCAAAAGAGGAAACTTGGAATCTAAATTTCATAATTGTGTTGAATATGTAGAAGCACAAGTTCAATAGTGGCATTGGGTTTATGTCTCTGTACAACTTATGGTCCTGGTAACCTCCGCAAGTGGTAACTACCTGTCACCTTTCCTGTCTGTTGCACCTTTTCATTATTCAGTTGTACTCACTGACCTTTATCTTGATTGTCTGTTGATTAATGTAACTTATTTTTACCCAGAACATATTCATCTCAACAGGCTTGAAGTTTGCGATGTCAATCTCAGATCAGAAAAAGGGCATGTGTGCCCAAGATTTTGTGATATTTTTTTTTCCAGCTGTACTGTTTACCCAATAAGAATAAACTTCCTTTGTTTTCAGATGTTGCCTCTCAAAATCTTTCTTGGAAACAGTAGCTAGTGGACTCAAGGGATAGTGAGCTTTGGCTGATGGCTGATGTTTGGTAAAGTGTGCTGGTTAACAGACAAAGAAATAACGGCCATCTGCTTACACACACTCCATATATCAGACTCTGATAGTTCTGTGCTTTCAAATGGCTTTTCTGGTGGATATTTCCCCGAGGTATATTTACTGCAGCGTGCACTATATGGTTTTTTCATTACCTAGAAGGCCTGTAGACTGAGGTTGAATTACAAGGTAATCAAAACTGTGAACTGTAGAAAGGTATGCCCTTATTCTTTCAATTTATAGAGATTATTATATTGTAATAAAACAACTTTTTGTCTGATAATGTCAGTTACTTAATTTTACTGCTTTTAGTAATTGAAGAATTGACATCACCAAGCTGTTTGCTGGTCTTCCCGGCTGCAAATGGAAATGAAGAATTTTCTTCTGTATTTCTTATCTGACTCTGTCTTGGTCTTCATTTCTCTGGGTGAAATTGTCACTTGATCACATGCTCACTAAACATCTGGCCATCTTTAAGGCAAAGCAGTTTCAATTTTCCTAAATTGGACTTCATGCATTATGCAAACATTACTTCATTAGACACTGAGATGAGCTATCAAGCTATATTGTTTGGTCAGAATAATCTAGGCTTGCCTCTCCTCTCAGTGCTGGTTTGAAATCAGACTAACAATTTTGGATAAATTCAGTTCATGCAATCATGTTTGCTTGTGATTCAATTAGAGCATACATAGGGATCTAGGTAAATGCAGTCAATGATTTTGTCTCTGTTCCTGACTTGTGCTGATACCTATGTGTGATGTGTGAAACAGCATAAACAATAAAAGAGCTAAATTAATCTCTCAGTAAGTGAACGGAACTATGCCAAGCATAAATTTGAGCCACATTTTCCTAAAATATTCCACACTGAGAGGCTAATAATAAGATCCAAAGTAACACAAAGTTCATTTTGGTAGTAGAACGTACTGGATCCTCACTGCATTCTGTCTTTTCTTTTAATATGCGCTATTGTAGAGAGTGCAAAGTGAAACACGAGTAAATTGGGGAATTTCTTCTGTGCTCAATGGGGCCGAACAACCAGGTGATGTGTACAGCAGCAAAGGATCTGCCTGGTGCCGGATGTTGTGCTCTGAATTCCACAGGGGGCCCAGGTTCTCACCTGACATAAATGGCTGACTACATCAGCATAAATGGAAATGTGCCAATCTGTGTTAGTCTGTAGGCTGCTGTTTTCATATTTCTTTTTTCCTAAGTAATTTTAATTGTTTCCAAATTAAAAGGTTATGTATTAGGTCAGGAGGGTTTGTTTGTTGTTTGTTTTTTAGTTGTTTTTTTTTTTTTTTGCATAATACTATACTCTATTATATTATTCTTTGGTAGATTGTATTAAAAAAAAGAAAAAAAAAAGGCTGCAAGATTGTCTGATTGCACTCACCTGAAAGCTGCTAAGTTTATCTTCCTTATTTTCCCTGCAATGTGTTCTCTAACTCTCTGGTGTCTGAAACTGTATTTACGTAAATACAGCTCAGCATTTTTTTTTGCCATCTGGATGGTACTGTAAGAGTGGTATAAAGAAAAGGAAAGTGAAAACAAATGTAGGAAGCCTAGGAGAATGCCTTAAAAAAATATAATTGGACCTATATTTTGGGAGCTGCCTAAGTGGACTAGCACACAAAGCATTTGACAGGTTGCAGCACAGCTAGATTAGCCAATTACAAAGAGGCAGATAAAAGGAATTATTTAGGAGTTTCTTTTGGATTTCCAAAAAGTCTGGCTAAACTGGTGTCGTGTGAATGTTCTCGCTAATGGGAACAGTGATAACTGATACATTGAATGGTCAACTTGTGCTTGTTTTTCAGCTTATCCAAGTTGTATGCATGAAACTTTTGCTGACATAGCAGTGTTTACAGCTGTGACTTTTTTCAAAATACCTCACCAGAAAAGCCATCAGCTACAGTATGGGGTAAAAGCATTTTGCTCATAATGCCCACTGTGCTTGGAGAATCAGCAACTGGGTACAACTCTTGCGTACGGAAGTACCTGTGCTGGCAGTTACATTTGCTGGCGTTGCACAAGTAAAACTGTATCAACAGATTGGGAGGGTAAGCTTATTTAGTAGGAAAAATATAAACATCAATTTACTTCTCACACAGGAAAATAACTCCATACTTTCCTAGGTCTCATGCAGCTGGAAATGCTTTTTTTTTTTGCTGTTGCTGATATATCTTAGCCTGAACGTATATACAGGCTGTGGTAACACATTAGCGTCTCTCAAATTGTAAACTCTCCATAGGTCTAGATTTACAAGGGTCTTTGTAAAACTCTTTGAATAAAATTACAAACAAACCAGCAATCAAAAATTTAATAAATAAAAATAAGGGACATGCCAAAAATCTGTCAGCTCCTAAATACATTACCTGATTTATGCTGAGCGTCACATGGAAGCCAAAGTCAGGACTTGGATTTGAAAGTGCTCTTTCATTATTTTTGTGTCTAATTGAACTTTACAAGGCTCAGCTTCCATTTTTTTTTTTTTCAGAAATCTGAAGCCTTTCCATGGGCTGAATCTCCAATTTTTTTAATTGAGTATTTTCCAGGATGAGATGCAGGACAGGGTCAGTTTTACTTTGGAAACTGTAGATAATTTTAGCCTTACCTAGTAACTTGTTTACATAGAACTATCCTGGATTCTAAAATTACAGTAAATAAGGGTATAAGTACTTGGGGTTGATATTATAATCTAATTGATCAGCTACATAGTATTTTTCTTTGTAATTATCCTGTTTCAGCTGAGTATTGTAAAGTTTTGGGGTAAACTTTTTAACAGCAAGTATGCATGACAAAACTTTTATTTTCCAAAAGCAATTCAGACAGTGGTTTGGCTATTTCTGAAACAAAAGTAGCAAGAAGCATTCATTTCACATTCAAAAGTGAGTGACCCTGTGCCTCTCCCCATACTTTACTACCTCATGTTAGTTAGAAAGGACATTAAATTTTAAGGCTTTGGGGAGGAGGGAGAGAGAGGATGATGCATTTCCTCTATGTCAGAGATGCCTTCTGTTGTTGCTGTGAAAGTCTGCCTGCAAGTCTGTTTGCACATGCTCTGTGGAGAAGAGCGATTTTAGCAGCTTAAATCTCTGATTCCACCTGTGTTGCATATGTTTCAGGGTGAGTGTGGGCTGGATTTCCATGAGATTTTACGTTTTAGCTGGTGCAGCAGATGTAAAAGTGTTGTGTGCTCCTAGTGGTGTTGCTGCACCGCAGCAGCGTGGAGGGAGTTGCCTGACTGCAATGGACAAGGGGCTAGGGGGATAGTGTCAGGTGCTGGAATGCATGAAATAAATGTGAGAAGAGCTGACTGAGACATAGGTGTTTTGGTAAAGAGGGTAAAAGACTGAGGACTGTCTGAGTGTAATGAATAGGAGTGGACTGAAGAGTTTGGGGTATGGAGAAATCAGGATTGGAGGTAAAAAGAAAGAGCAGGGCGAAAAGAAAAGGGCCATGCCAGGGAGAAGGGGTAGGAAAATCTATTAGTAGACCCTTCATGCTCCTCTAAAGTCTAAGAGGGAATTCAAGACCATGCTCATAGGCCTTTTCATAGCTGTGTGCAAGTTTGGATATAAGCGTCTTGATTGTTACATTCATATCGCCTATGGGGATGGCTGTCAGCTATGAACTAGCGTCCATCTATTTTGCCTTATCTGGGCAGCCAACTGAGTCACTCTGAAGGTGGAGTGAGAGTGCAGGGCCACTGTATAACTGGAAAGATGACCACACGATCTAGGCTTAGGCCTGGATATGCTTAATGCAAAAGAACTGTACAGGTACAGCCCCAGATTCCTTACCATTCTTATTCTGGCAAACCTTTGTGAAATGCACTGCTAAATTCTCCTGGTCCTCAAAGGGAATGGCAAGCAACAGTTAATAGTTACTGGGAACTAAGGTGGTCTTTTAGCTCAAACAGAGCTCACTGTGTTGGAGGTAATATTTTGAAATCTGTCTACCTACAGAAATGAGAAAAGACAATACAGTGGCATCTAATAGATTGTTTTTTATGTAAAAAGCTAGGAAAATATTCAAAAAAGTTATATTTAAAGACTTTTTAGGATTGAAAAGACAAAGTTATGGTTGACTTTTTGGCTCACTTGCACTTAAGCATGATAATGCAGTCCTGCATTTCTTGATAATCCACCATGTTTATGCAAAAATAGTTTCTCCTCCAGCATGCACAAAGTTTCTCTGGTCTGGGACTTTTTATTCATTAAAGCAGATTTCTCTTTATTGCTATTGCAGTAGCAATGGGTATTTGCGGGGAGACAACAGGAAGATCTTAAGGTTGAAGTAGCAGAACGTTGCTCCAGTAGAACTACATATTGCTTCTGCCAAAGAAAATTTGGTTGGGTGAGGGACAAGAAGTTTATAGCAAACTTCTCAAAATGGCGATTAGTTGGATGTTCCTCACTTTAAGAACCTGATTTGACACTCTGTGGTCTGATATACAGCAGTGCAACAGATACTGAGCCGATGAGTGTTGAATATAAATCCTATGGCATTATATGTTACCTAATGGAAATTACTCTGGAAAAAACCAAGAAAACCTTGTTTCAAGCACGTAAAGGTTCTGTGAACTTTTGATTTAATCTCTGCCTCTGAGACTGAGAGTATGATGAGAATTTTCTGAAACTCCTTTTCTGAAAAAAACATCTAGGGTGATGTGTGAGTATTATCCCACTTGACATATTTCTTGGCAGATATTAAAACTAAGTGGATGGAAAGGACCTTAATGGAATTCTGGACTTTTCTTATATTTCTTACTGTAAATTGGCATCAGCTGCAAACTTCATGGGCTCTCCTAAGAGAACTAGAAAATAGGGCCTTCCAGTTGGTGTTGATTCCATGCTCAACCAAGGAATGCTCTGTCTTGTCCTCATTTTACCATATTCTGTCTGCAGCTGAGAAGTGTAAGTTCTTCTGCCATGAGGTGTGATTTAGGCAAGGCTTAATATCCTGTCGCTGTTTAAAGAAAGTGGTTTGATTTCTTTAATAGCTCAGTCATGGATTTCTGGGATGGCCAGTGAAAGTAGCTTTGAGACTTGAAAGGCATCCTTCACTGGTACTGTTTCAGGTGCAGGTGTAGTTCCATCCTTGGTGAAATCACCCAGACACTTCTATGGTCAACAGGAGATGAGCCTACAAGAAGTGTGGCAGCCTGCTCTTGGGCAGAAGGGCAGCAGGGAGCTGGTTGATGAGAATGGGCAGATTGCTGCTGTTGTTGTTTTTAAAATAAACTATAAACTGGCATTTCTCATTTAAAACCTGTGAGTTTCTGATAACCTTTTAAAGAGCAGTTTTCTACTCAGGAGTCAGGAGGATTTCTTGAATTCAAAGTAGAAGTACATTGAGCGAAGAAATAATTAGAGGCCTGGAATGTAGGAGAATGCAGATCAGGTTTTTTGTCCTGCCTGGAAAAGAGGCAGGACTTGAACTTAGGAGTTTACTACTGAATGCTACCAAAAACTGGGTAATTAGTGGTTGGTAATTAGGTTGGTATTGTTTTTTTTCCTACTCTGCAGTCATTTCTACGAATACTTTGCTCCCCTCTTAAGTGATTGTTGCAGATACTCAGAGACAAAGGAACATAACCTATATTTACTAAGAAGGCGTATATAAGTAATTCACAGTGAACAGAAAAATAGATGAGGAAAGTAACCCAGCTCATATTTTGAAGGGAGACACTGAGATACTCTCCAAATAATATCCCATAATCTATTTCCAAATAATTTAGGAAATGTTGTTACTGGAGGGTGTGTAACAGAAATCTTTCTTTCACGCTAAATATTCTGATATAGTTAAGCAAGGAGCACTACTTGAATAAAGAAGATAAAGGCTTAGGTTCAATGTAATGCGCTTAAAGGCATATGACATATGGTAAATTCTACATCATGTTAGGAGAATGCAGTTATTGGAAGTAAGGCTTTACAGATTTTTGGCAAGTAAATTAACTCCCTGCTCACTTGTTGATTTAAAACTAGTGCATTACAAAATCAGCCTGTAATTTTTAATGTCATTCCCATGAATGGTCAAAATCTGTCAGTGTACAGATGCAATCTTCTGTTTTCTATAGTAGGCATCTTGCAGAAATTTATTTTAATCAATGAATTATTGATTATAATACTCGCCAAAAATGGTTTCTCATGTAGAAACAAAAGCTTGAGTGTAACAAACAAACTTTTATATCCAAGATACCATTGTTTGGCTCTGTGTCTTCCTTTGGATAACCAGAACTGACAGACCTATCCAATCCATAGCTTAAAGGCAGGACCTGAAATACAGTATGAAATACCACTGATTTTATGCTCATTCTCTCAACAGATTCTCAGCAGATCAGTGTTATTTTTCTCTTAATCTGAATTTTCCTCAACCCATTTTTTCCTTTCAAAAATTGTGTATATTTTTAGAAAGTCTCTGAAGTAAATATGATGATGTTGTTTTGGGGTTTTTGTTTTCTCTAGAGGACACTTGTGTGGTAAAGTTGCTGTCTCCTTGGCTTGTCATTCCCTTGCCTCACCTGACTTTGCCTCGCCTCTCCTTGCCACTCTCTTTTCTTTCATTTCTTTTTTCTTCATGTCTAGTTTCCCCGTGGCTAGTGTTAGTCATTACATTTCAAGCTGTTACATGTAATTTTACATGTATTTCCTTCTCTGCGAAGGAAAAAGAAAATGAATTTCCAAGATGAGACTATTACTGTCTTGCTTCTTAAGGAAACAATGCCATTCGATCAGGTTCCCATATCTTTGCATGTCATGCTAAGCCTGCCAAACAGGTTAACTGCTAAAAGCAGGAAAGAGGAATCGGATTGCTCATGAATACCTCCACTTTTGCTCTTTATATAGACAGTTGAAATATTTTCTGGAGTTCTCGGGTGGTTTTGAATCTTGAGTGTGTTTCACTTTTTCTGATGCAATTCAACTGTACAGGCCAGTGGCTTGACTCCAATTTTTTATGGATCGGGTGCATGGCAACACGGTCCTTTCTATCCCTATTATTGCTATAATTCTGTTAAGCTAACAGACTCTAAGAGCCCTGCTGAGAGGATTTGTTGATTTGCCTGTGGATGCTGGAAGGAAATGACAGAATTGCTTTGTACCTGCAGTCTTCCATCTCTTGTGCTGTAATAAGCAATTTAGTGCTGCCAGTTATTCCCTGTAGAGGCTGCGGCCATAAAATTTTGTCAGACCTTTTCTTCAGCAAGGAAAACCTAGTGGGAACATTGAACCTATTCTTAAATCAGATACACAAGACACCATACAATCTTTTTAAATGATTCAGGTAGGGAGGTGTCACTGTTGACTGAGAGAAATAATGCATGGAAAAAGTATTGGTTGTTGTCCTAGACGTAATACAGATAATGCTTCATGATGGAGGGAATAAAAGATGTGCTATAAAGAAAAGATAGTGTTGCCATTATTGTGGGATTGCTAGATGTGTCTTCAAGCTAAGGGATATTTGTGCACCTTGAATGCTCTGATAGTCTCAGTTGTCTTTGTGACCAGAAGAGCCTTTCTATGTCATGCTCTTATAAAGATTATAAAGTTGCAGTTACTTTAATGTATAATTCACAGTAGCTGTCCTGACACTTGCTTTACAGACTACAGAATTCTATGTTTGTTTCTAACAGCTGTATATTGATTGGGTAGGTCTTTGTTGTTAGTGAACACTGGGTTGAAAATGCCTGTGCTTTTTGCAGTGCTTGCTACACTGGGAATACAATCCCTGCCTGAGATTTCTTCATCTAAAGAGAATAAAACAAGTCCGTTATGAGCAAAGAATAACTTGATGCCTGAGAGGGAGCATTAAGTATTAATGGCAGCAACAAAAGCTAAATTAGGTAAAGGGGAAGAGAAACGTCTCAATAATTAGTAACTGTAAACATTTTGTGGGAGAGCTGCATTGTAGACTAGAGAAATGGACAGGTTTGCATAAAACCTTAAAGCCATATTTGAAGACACTATTTTTTTATGCAGGGCCATAAAAGCCAAAGTTATCCCCTATGTCACTGAACTGATTCCGTGGTGTTGTGGGAAGCCATGCAAGCTAGTCCTTTCCATGTATCCTTCTTTAGTCTTCTCACACCTAAACAATTGTTTTCTACTTCTGTGGATTGGCTGACCAGATTTTTCAATTTAGATCATTCAGATGAATGGAAAGATTAGCATCTTCTTCCTTTGCTGGGCTAGCGAGGAAGCACATCATACACAATGTAGAATGTAGAACGGCTTTTATTTACGGTTCTTCTATTACATGAGAGCATGAAATCTAGGCTTTCAGATGCAATGTCCTGGATGCAGTAAATGAACAGAGGAAGAGATGATCTGTACGCATAAAAAAGGTGGAGGGGAAGCTGAAGGGAGAGTTAGTCACTTTCTGAGTTTTAATTCATACAGTCTGTCATTGGTAGACGGTGGAAATAAAGCCCAGACACGCTGGCTATCTGTCTTGTCTCTCTTAAGGCTTACTGCTGCAAGCTGCTGGCATTACATGGCTAAATATGGTTATATTTAAATAGATATATAATAGAATCAGATTACCAAGCGGAAAGAGCGAATGAAAGAGCTACTGAAATCCATTACTGATGGCATACTAAAAAGTATGTACAAGTTCTGCTCTGTGTTCCTCTGTTTTCTTTCCCCATCACTGTAATTCATCTTTACCCCAGTTCTTTATTTCTTACTCTCATTTCCCTTGGAAAGTCCCCTTTCTGCTTTTCTTTCCTTTCCCTGTAGTTTATCCTGTCCTAACTTACGCCACTCCACATCTTCTTACCATTGATTTCTCCTTTTCAGCAGAACTGTTGCACAGTTGGCTACTCTTCCATAACTCATTCTGTGCAAGATTTTGTGCCTTTCTGCCCTCATTCTGTCATGCCTACCAATTCTTTAGGACAGGGGACATTTATAACACTGTGTACAGCAGAACTGAAGTGGATTTTACCCTTTGTATAATTGCTCTCTAATAAATATGATTAATATTAAATTCCTAATATTAGCCTAATATACAGTCTGTACTGAAATTAAAAATTTGAGGGACACTTGTATAAATGTCAGCTCTTACAGTTGTAACATTTTAAGATTGCAAATGTCAATGTATGCTATATAATGGTGTTTGCCTGCGTGTGAAGTACATTATAATCACTGATGGATGAATCTTAAAATTTTCCAAAGTTCACACAAGTTAATCAATCCAAAGTTTAGATGCTTTTAAAAACTACTGAATTTTTTCAGTTTGCAAATGGAATGGAAATCAAGGTGGGTCAGGATTAACTAAGAAAATGCCGAAGCAATCAGAACGAAAATTCAAACTCCAAGGAATTTGCATGGTAAAGCATTGCTTAAGGTGTATGATTGAAGATTCTCATCAGTTTAGACACCCTTATGCGGTCATGGAAAAAATATTAGCAGCACAAGACTCTCATTCATTATACATGCAATTACAAAAATGGCATGTGAAAGGAATCAAGGGGGAATGATTTTGACTAATCAGCGAATTAGTTGAAAAAGACTGTGATGAAATTCAGGTTTCCCATATTTATCTGCTCAATTTCTTTCTTCTTAAATGAAAATCTTTAAATTGTGATTGCAAGAGGAGGGAGCAGTCCTTTCTACTGGCTGTTTTTGATCCTGGGCTTTTCAAGTGGTAGACCAAATATAGGAAACATTAAAAAATCATTGTTAAAGCAGAGTGTATATCTAATGATTTCTTATATTTGAACAGAGAGAATTTTGACACTCAGTTTCTCTGTAGTCAGGAGAAGTCTGACTTGAGTTAGCAGAGATGGACACCTGGGTGGTGTTCCAGTATAGCATACAGGTTGTTTCAGTTGCAAGGTCAGAATCAATGTCTTGTTTGTTATCATTTGCCACTCTGTCCATTTTATTGGACGTCTGATTCAAATAATGCATTAATGCATTTTTATGCATGTCCTTATCATGAGTGTAACTTGTGCTTTTTAATTGAGTAGGAATGTGTAAATCAGCTAAACACGGGCTTACCTTAGATGAGAAAAAGTGGTAGTTAAGTTCAAATATTCATTACCAAATAAATTGTTGGTATTGTTTTGCTGTTTAATTCACCAGCAAAAAATACGATTATGTAGCTACTGATAGGAAAAAAGTAGGAAAAAGTCATTTCTGCATTCATACTTAGAATCATGGAATAATTTATGTTGGAAGGGACTTCTGGAAATCTAGTCATCTGATCATTTGCAAATCCAGTCATCTAGTTGAACCCTCCACTCAAAGCAAGTTCAGTGAGATCAGGTTGTTGAAGGCCTCAGCCAGTAAAGTTTTGAGCATCTGCAGGAATGTAGATTCCAGAGCCTCTCTGGTCAGCCTGTTCCAGTATGTTTGACCACTGACATGGTTTAAGAAAATATAACATACATCTAACTGGAAGATCCCGTGCTCTGTCTTGCGTCCATTGCCTCTTGTCCTGTCTCTGTGTGCCTCTGAGAAGAATATCATAGAATCACAGAATGGTAGGGGTTGGAAGGGACCTCTGTAGATCATCTAGGCCAACCCCCCTGCCAGAGCAGGGTCACCTACAGCAGGTTGCACAGGAACGCGTCGAGGCAGGTTTTGAATGTCTCCAGAGACGGAGACTCCACCACCTCTCTGGGCAGCCTGTTCCAGTGCTCTGCCACCCTCACAGTAAAGAACTTCCTGTGTTCAAGTTTGTGCCCGTTGCCTCTTCTCCTGTCACTGGGCACCACTGAAAAGAGCCTGGACCCATCCTACTGACACCCGCCCTTTGAGTATTTATAAGTGTTGATAAGGTCCCCCCTCAGTTGTCTTTTTTCCAGACTGAAGAGACCCAAATCCCTCAGCCTTTCTTCATAAGAGAGGTGTTCCAGTCCCCTCATCATCTTGGTAACTCTCTGCTGCACCCTCTCCAGCAGTTCCCTGTCCTTCTTGAACCAGGGAGCCCAGAACTGGACACAGTACTCCAGGTGCGGCCTCACCAAGGCAGAGTAGAGGGGGAGGATGACCTCCCTCAACCTGCTGGCCACACTATTCTTCATGCACTCCAGGATGCCATTGGCCTTTTTGGCCACAAGGGCACATTGCTGCCTCACGATCATCCTGTTGTCCACCAGGACTCCCAGGTCTCTTTCAGCTGAGCTGCTCACCAGCAGGTCAGCCCCCAACCTGTACTGGTGCATGGGGTTATTCCTCCCCAGGTGCAGCACCCTACACTTGCCCTTATTGAATTTCATAAGGTTCCTCTTTGCCCAACTCTCCAGCCTGTCCAGGTCTCTCTGTATGGTGCCACAACCTTCCGGTGTGTCAGCCACTCCCCCCCAGCTTTGTGTCATCAGCGAACTTGCTGAGGGTGCACTCTGTCCCTTCATCCAGGCCATTGCTGAATATATTGGACAGGACTGGGCCCAGTACTGACCCCTGGGGAACACCGCTCGTCACTGACCTCCAACTAGACTCTGTGCCCCTAATCTCGACCCTCTGAGCTCTGTCTTTCAATCAGTTTTCAATCCACCCCACTGCCCATTTATCTAACCCACGCCATATGGCTCCATCTTCTCTATATACCCTCCCATTAGGTAGCTGAGGAGCTTCCCTTAGCCTTCACTTTAGACTGAACAAATTCAGTTCTCTTAATCTTTCTTCATATGTCATGTTTTCCAGTCTCTTGATGGTCCCCTGCTGGACGTGCTCCAGTATGTCAATGTCTTGTACTGAGGAGCCCCAAACTGGCCTAATACTCCAGATACAGTCTCGCAAGTGCTAAACAGAGTGAAACAAGCATGTCCTTCAACTCACTAGCTATGCTCTGGGTAATGGAGCTCAGCATGTGGTTGGCCCGCATCTTCACAGCAGCATACTGCTGATTCATGGTCAACTTGCCCACCAGAGTCCTCAAGTCCTTCCTGCAAAGCTGTTTTCTAGCCCATCAGGACCCAGCCTGTCCTGTTGCATGGAGTTATTTCATCCCAGATACAGAACTTTACATTTGTTTGCGTTGAGTTTCATAAGTTTTCTATCAATTGACTTCTCCAGCTTGTCAAGGTATTTCTGAATAGTAACCTTGTCCTTCAACATGTTGATCACCTCCTCGGTGTGAAGCACACTTTCTGAGAATGCCACATGTCCTATCAATCACTGAAAACGTTAGTGAAGATGTGAAAGAATATTGGATTGAGCTATTGATCCCTGAGGGATGACTGGCTGCCTGTTGAACTTTGTACCACTGATGACACCCATGTGAGCCTAGTGGTCCAGCCAATTTTCCATCCCATTCATAGTCTGTTTATTGGGTCTCTATCTCACCAACTTGACTATAAGCATATTATGGGAAACCCATTCACATAGCATTTGTATCTCATGGTACCTCTTACAATTCTGTTTTTCCCTTTTAGGTTATTCACGTTGCTATTAAGCAGGGTTTTACTGTTCCTTTAATCTAAGAAAGACTACATCCTTTAGGAAGTGCACAATAGATCAAGGACACATTCTTAATATGAAAATTGACTATGCTTGGGTCAGACAAATAGGTGATGAGTTCTGTGGCACAGTTTTAACCTGGCAATGCGTGGTTAGTTATTACAGGGTAAGACTGACCAAAACATGAAGATATGGTACCTCATGACTGGTTTGTCTTTTTTTGGACTCTATATAGAGGGGCAAATAATGGATGGATATCTCTTCCATTTTTTTTGATATTTACGACAGTGGCTGATTGCTGTCATGGAAGGATACCTATTTTAATTGATATCCTTTAAAAGTTAGTTTGAGGTCTGGGAAGGGGAGTGGGAAAGGGCTGCACAACAGGTTGTCAAAATTTCACTGGAAATTACTCAGGATTTTCTTTTCAAGCCTCCTAATGCAGTAACTGATCTTGCCTCATAAGCTGACTGTAGCAGAAGTGAAATGTTAACTGTGCAATACCTTTATTGGTTGAACTAATCTATAGATGAAAGAATACTTTCCCATTGGGGAAATACTTGTGTAGCTACCCGTAATTGCAGTATTCTCTCAACCCCAATTGATTTAATTTAGCAATCAGACAGAAGAGCAAGGAAGCGTCTTCCCAGCCTTTCTGAGCTTTGATTTATCTTCACTTGGCTGTCTCAAAGAATGCTGACTATCTAATCCACATGTAGAGACCGCTCTATTTTTAAGTCTGTGTCTCTTTGTGTCCAAGGCAACCATTTGAAGCCAAGGAAATCCTAATATCTGCAGAACCTATTCCACATATGTATGAGTCCAGCTACAGCAGGTTATCTTTCAGGGTCTGCCAGTTTATCACCAGAAACATATAGCAATGCAGATATCATCAATTTGTCTCCATGGGATTTAAGCTGGCAACAGCTGTTGGGGATTTTATAACACTGCTGATGTTTAAACATAGAGAGCTGCTCTTTCCTTTTGCAATCTTTTTTCACTTCCTTAAAGAATAAGTTGTTTTTCATTTCCTGGAGTTTAGCTTTTATTAATAGATTGGTCATATTGATGACAGAACTATTCCAGCTTTCACAAAGCGTTATTATAGTTGAGCAAAGTGCATATGTGCATGCATCTATTTGGTCTAATTAGGCAATTCAGTGCTTCATTCTTGATGTTAACCACGGCTTTGTGATCATCAAAAGAGTGTCAACAAAGTGTCCTAAAGGCGTGTTTGATACCAGCAAACTAGGGCAAGATACAGCCCACGAACTGCTTGATAAACTCATTAACAGCATTGTGAAGTACCTGCTTTGGCAACCCAGAAATGATTCAGTGTGGCTATGTACTTCTCAATTTTTTTTCCACTTTTCATAAAAAAAAAAAAAAGTGCAGCTATGTACGTATGTTAATTAAGGTTCACAGCAACCCTCCATGAGCTTATTAACGTTATTCCTCATATTTTAGAGGTGTGTATGCTAGGCCTCAGAAAAAGTTTCATGACGGCAGGTTGCCTCAAGATTCTTCCCAAACCAAACTGTGGAGATCGAGGGAAAAGACCCCAACATTCTTTGTCACTGATCATTAAGTACCTTGCAGGTAGTAGTTATGTGACAATCTCCCATTTCTCATTTTCTTCCTCTTACCACCTGCTCAGAAATGCTAAGTATATTAAGATAATACTAAACTAAATCCCCCAGGTGCTTTCTTGTTCCAGTTGCACACCTTGATCATGTTGTGAATTCAGTCTGGGAGGAGACCTCAGCCTGCATCATCCTCAGTGTGCTTTGGTCTTCAAAGGAAAAAAGTGGGCTGCATGTATAGGAAGGGATATGAGGAATACTGCAGCTTTGCTCCATTGTAGGGATGGAAGGGTGTTTCCAGATCAAGGGGTCTTCAACTTGGCAATATGCTTATATTGTGCTAAGGAGCTGAAAAAAAGTACTCATCAAACTGTACTTTACCTATAACAAACAGCTCATTACTCATTGTTACAAATGTTTTTATATGTAAAGGCTTGCTTTAGGTTAAAGCTATAACTACATGTTGTAATTAATATATCATGAGATAGAAGATGAGAGATCTCATGAAAGATTTCTTTCCAGAAATCATCATGTGATTTTTCTCTTTAATTCAACAGAACAGTGCAAAATAATTATATGATAGGACAAAAATAAAAAATAAACAAACCCTCTGTTTTCTTTTTGCATTGCTAAACTGCTTTTCAAACACTGATAGTGGCTTCTGAAGAGGTGATGGAGGTCTACCTATTTCTATGGAGTCAAACCTATTCTGGAAACGTTTGAGACCTCTTTGGAGGAAACTGAGTTGTTCTAGTGGAAAGAATGAGAAATTAATTCAGTAAATGATTAGAGGAAGTAAAAGGGCAAGAGAGATGGTTACTCAACCTGTTCTGAATTCTTGTTATTCACCCAGCAATTTATTGGCGTTAACTCTTATTTTACTTTCTCTTTTGGATAATTTTTTATTTGCACCTGTGCAAAAAGAAAGCATTCTGATTTGGAAGTGACTCTTGCATCCATCCAGCATTTACTTTTTTCACCATTAATGATAGTATAATCAAGAAAGTAGGAAATCAGTTCCGTTAATCACATTTCTCTTGTGTTGAATTCATAAGAAAAACAGCAGTGTGTGCTATTATTGCTCTTATACTTCCTCTAGTTTCTTGGAGCAGTTTGTCCACAAATACTATGGGTTTAGTTTTATAAATAAATAATAATGTTTAATAAATTGATGTCTTATACTCTTTCCTACCAACTCCTAGCATTTTTATTTATCTATATGCACTTGCGAAAGTTAGTTGGCTTCTGTCTGAAGTTTTACCACTGCATTCTGTTAAACTGTGAAGGTCGTAATTTTGTTAAAAGTAGTCAGAAATAATAACCCAACATCAGCTCAAAATGGCATGTTAGATAGAAGCTGTTCATGATCCTTGTTCTTTCTGCACCACTGTAAACTGAGTATTCAGCTGAATATAGCTATTTTTTAATGGTACCACAGTCTCAGAAGGGTTGTGGCAAGAGAATCACAGAATCTTCATGGTTGGAAAGGACCTTTGAGATCATCGAGTCCAACCAAACAACCTACAATCTCTGCCACTAGAGCATGCCCTGAAGTGCCACATCTAGACGTTTCTTAAATACCTCTAGGGATGGTGACTCAGCCACCTCCCTGGGCAGGCTGTTCCAGTGCCTGACCACTCTTTCAGTAAAGTAATTCTTCCTAATATCTAATCTAAACCTCCCCTGCTGCAGCTTCACACCATGTCCTCTGGTCCTGTCATTATTCACCTGGGAGAAGAGGCCAACACCCACCTCTCTCCAGCCTCCTTTCAGGTAGTTGTAGAGGGCAATGAGGTCTCCCCTCAGCCTCCTCTACTCCAAGCTGAACATGCCCAGCTCCCTCAGCCTCTCCTCATATGACCTGGTCTCCAGACCCCTCACCAGCCTGGTCGCTCTCCTCTGGACACACTCCAGCACTTCAATGTCCCTCTCGTACAGAGGGGCCCAGAACTGAACACAGTACTCGAGGTGAGGCCTCACCAGTACAGAGGCACCATCACTTCCCTGCTCCTGCTGGCCACGCTATTCCTGATACAGGCCAGGATGCTGTTGACCTTCTTGGCCACCTGTGCACACTGCTGGATCATGTTAAGCTGGCTCCACCAGCACCCCCAGGTCCTTTTCTGCTGGGCAGCTTTCCAGCCACTCTTCCCCAAGCCTGTAGCGTTGCTTGGGGTTGTTGTGGCCAAAATGCAGGACCCGGCACTTGGCCTTATTAAACCTCATACCGTTGGCCTTGGCCCATCGATCCAACCTGTCCAGGTCCCTCTGTAGAGCCTTCCTACCCTCAAGCAGATCAACACCCCCACCACCTAGTTTGGTGTCATCTGCAAACTTACTGAGGGTGCACTCAATCTCCTCATGCAGATCATCAATAAAGATGAGGATAAGGAGGACCTATTTGAGAAAGTCCTTGGGGTTTAACTGCCAAATATTAATAGCTTTATAAAGATCTTAGGATCAAGCTAGAGAAACTAACATATTTTTATAACATCAGCTGTGATATTCAAGACAATGCTATACCAGAGTACCAGGTTTTGTTAATAAGGAATGTTAAATAGAGTATTATTAAAATAAAAATATGGCAAAATTTGTCTCCTATTTCCTTGTCCTGCACATGACTATTCTAAGTAACCCTTGGTAGTTCATGGAGATCTGACTCTCATTACCATGCAATGACGGAAGGAATTTTTAAAGAGACAGTAGATTAATTTGAGGGTAAGACACAACAACAGAAGTTTTGAGTGTACAAGAGCAGCATGAAAGGCTGAAAAAGCCTTCCGAACCATATCTAAAATTCTTCCAGCTAGCTGAAAGAGAGGCTTTTAAAACTCACTGAAAATCTGATGGTATTATTTTAAAGGTATGTTCAGCTAATTTATGCAGATTTTTCTCAGCTGTATTTAATTTTTGTAGTTTCCATTGCTTGAGTCTGTCCTTACTTAATATTACTTTGCTTTTCTTAAAGGAACTTCTTTTACAGTTGCCTTATCTGTATTTGTGTGGAAAAAATGGTCTTGCTTCTTGTGTGGCTTTAGAAAAATTGGCAATTGCTATGAACTATATAAGAGCAACTTCATTAATTTATCAGCATAGAAGCAAGTTGGGTAGATAACAGGCTACAAGATGCTAAAAGCTGAAATCCTTTTTTTTTTTAATGGATTTCTGAGACTTGAGTCTCATCTAAACGGACTCTAAAGTTTGTGAGTTAGCTTGCAAGTATAGCCGTAATGTTTTAGCACCTTAATTAGGCATCCTTTAATATAGTGATATTGGCTCATGTTCATCAGAGTTCCAAAAACTGAGAGGTACTTTATAAAACATGAAGCTGTCATGAAATAGCTAACACAAATTGGCTGAAGCTGTAGTATTTTTACTTTGACTGATGATTTGCAAATCCAAGTATTAATTTCTGAAAACTTTTCACTGTAATCTTGAGCTGAGTGCAGAGGAAGTGTGAGGTTGTTCAATTTAGTTCAAAATTTATCACACCAAATTGTGAAGTAGAGCTGGGAAGAGAGCATTGGGAAGGGATCTGAACCATTTTGATTGTATTCTAGGCTCGTTACACAATTTTGATCAATTAATTGCTCTTTTCTTTACTTTTTCTTACTTTTCCTGATAGGTGAGTAGAGACAACAGAGGGAGTTTGTGACAAACTTGTTTTCTGTATATTTACCCAAATCCAATCTAGTGTATCCTTAAAAAGTCATGGAATCCTAAAGTGCTAGTGCCTGGTACTGTGCAGGCAACACGGCTGTCCTAAGGACTTTATAGGCTATGTGCTAATTGCTTTTTCCCATATTGCTGTCTGGAAAATCCAGAGAAAGTATTGCAGAAATGCTTTTCTCTAGAAAAGTAGAATATTTATAGGTATTTTAATACACTGCATGCCAACAGATTAGGATATTATGTACTTTGGCAGTTAAACAGATTGATCCATTGGCTGCCAAACCTTTTTTCTCCCTAAATTGATCTGATCAGCAGTAGGCATTTTCACGATCTATGTCCTAATAAACAGGGTCCTAATGGGATCCCGTATATCCTAGTCTGAAATAAACACTTTGATCCTCAGCATGCTAGCAGGTATCTGTATAAGATTCCTTGGAAAATTATGGTGCTCAGTTACTTTTGTCAGTAGGGAAAAAATTGGCTTAAACTGTGAAGACAAAATGAAAGAAGTCAGTAGAAGAAGGAATTTATTTTGGATGCTTTGTTTGAATAGGTTGTCTTAAATTTTTGGATGCCAAAACTGTGGGACATACTTGTACTTGTACCTGATGAAAGCTTTCTGTTTTCCACAAAGCTTTCCCCTCTCCTCCCCCCGCACCCTTCCCAAGAAAGGGGAGGATGAAGGCCTAATGCAATTGGAATGTTGCTGCGGTTTATAGGGTAGGATGAAAATGGAGTGAAATTTTTGGGTACCACAATATTTGCAGCTGTCTACAAAACAAGAGAATGTAAGAGACAGATTTTTGGACTGGGAATGTAACATGTGGAAATGGCCGTGATGACAAAGTTTAAGAAGAAACTGAGAATGGATGAAGAGGCGGATATATTAGAAACAGAGAAGGAGAAGCTATCAAAACAGAAGCTGAGGCAAGCAATAAAGGCAAAAGAAAATATATGGGGGATTTTTCCTTCTGCAACAACAGGTAGAACTGTCATAGATCTGAGTGAGTTTACTGAGAAAACTGTTAAAATTGAGTTAATTTTCTTCATAGCAGCTAGTATGAGGCTATGTTTGGATTTTTGCTGGAAACAGTGTTGGTAACACAGGGATGTTTTAGTTATTGCTGAGCAGTGCTTACACAGAGTCAAGGCCTTTTGTGCTCCTCACGCTGCCCCACCAGCGAGTAGGCTGGGAGGGCACAAAAAGTTCGGAGGGGACACAGCAGGGACAGCTGACCGCAGCTGACCAAAGGGATATTCCATGCCATATGATGTCATGCTCAGTATATAAAGCTGCTTGCACGCATGGCTTTTGCTTTACCTATTTAACTGTCTTTATCTCAACCCACAAGTTTTTCCTCACTTCTACTCTTCTGATTCTCTCGCCCATCCAAACTGGGGGGAGTGAGTGAGCGGCTGGGTGATGCGTAGTTGCCAGCTGGGGTTAAACCACTACAGGAGACTCGGGTGATATGTGGATCCTTCCAGTCCTAAAGCTGGCAACGGGCTGCATGATTCAAAGATGCTTGATCCACTAGTTATTCCAGGACGTTTATGACAAAACCTCCCCACCTTTCAGTGGGAGGCACGCTGACTGGCATCAGTCTTTTCAGGAAAGCACCCAATAGCTCTGGAGCTTGTGAAAACACACATTTTACAGAATCTCTGACGATCATAATGGTCTAGAACACAAATGCTGGTTGTTATGTTCTATTAAGGGAAGATAGATCATGTTGTAATAGCTTTGTTGGTTGGCTATGGGGTGGCTCCATAATAACTTTGTGTTAGGGGTGGAACAGACTTGGTTTGAAATCTCATTCGCATAGAGTTGGTTTTGAGGTTTTTATTTTTTTCTCTTGTTTTGTTTTTAAAGGAACTCCCTATATAGGATATCCTATTTATTCCTAGGACTGTTTTATTATGAACAGAGATTTTCAGAATAATGCTGTGAGGAATTTTTTTTAGGAATGGTATCAATATGTGAAGTTAAGGTTTCCCGTAACTCTTAATGGAAAACTTATTGAGAACTTTTTAGCAGGTATAAATATAGTATTTGGTATAAAATAATATAGCCAATTGCTTGAAGAGTGCCAAATTATTTTTTAATACTATTTTTACTTTATGTAAATAGAAGATAGTACAATCATATATGGTTGCATTCTTGAAACTCAGTTGCCAATTTAGATAAATTAGGTAAGATTCCTGCCTATATGAGTAATTTTATTATTAATATTCCTTGAAATAATCATTAGTTTTGTTTTTAAAGACTTACTTTCTTTTTTATACTCTTATTTTCATTCTGTCTTCAGTTAACCATCTTTTGTACCACTTTCTTCTCAGTATAGCACGTCATATCTGATATGGCTCTTTACCCTTGCTGTCTGTACTGCATAATTAAGTTGTTAGCTTAAAAGAATTTTACTTTTGTACTGAAAAAGTCTGGTCACTTTTGGGCTTGTAATTTTCTCAGCTAATGTGTGAAGGTCAGCATAAAGTTCAGTTATTCTGGGATTCGATAGCAGTCTGAGTTCTTTACTAAATAATTACTGGGCCAAAAAAACGTGGTGTTTGGTTTTTTTGTAAGTACTGAAAAAAATATTTTTAAAAATTACCCTGTTAGATTAAGGGGTCGCACATCAATTCAACTTAACTTTTACTTCAGACCTGTTTTGATTTTCCTTCCAGTTTATTTATTTTAAAAATCAAATTTTGAGAAATTTAAGGGAATTATTTAATGAAGTCAGGTTGATTGCATAGCTCAAGAAATTGCATGTTAAAGAGGCCTGTACTTCAAAATTCTAAAACTGACTTTCATCCCAAGCAAAAGGAGGAGTGGAATGGAGGTGAAAGGGATAATGAAGGAGAGGGCTACAGAACTAGGTTAAATGGAATTAGGGTCAGCAAGAGCCTGTTAAGAATGGAAAGTGGATTAATCACTGAAAAACCAGCCCATTTGTCAAAAGAGTCTAAAGATAAAGTAATTCAAAAAGTAAAACACTTTCCAAAGAACATTAATACTCCTAGTACTTTAGCTGCCAAGTACAAACAGAATACGTACAACTGGGGCTGTTGTTCACTGACAATGTGGTATGATCCCGATACTAAATGAATATCTGCTCTATTGAATGAGAAGATTGTGCAAAGGAGGAATAGCTGAGAGGAATGAAGGAATAAAGATAATAACTGTGAAGTACGAATGTGCAGTTGGGTCAAGGGACTACTCACTCTCTGCCTGGTGCATAAAATTGCAAATTTACCACCAGCAGTTAGGGCTAGTGATACTGTACAAGGCAGGATGAGACTTCAGCTGAAACTCTTTAAGAAAGATTACTTGAAGATGGAAGAGATGCAGAGAAGAGCTACTAAAATCATAAGGAGGGCGGAGGTTTTACTTTCTAGGAAAAAAAAAACCACAAAAGCTATTGTTAGACAAGCCATTTTGGCTGCAGTTGATTTGTATGTATGGTGCTTATGTGTTATCTGTCAACAACCCTCTAGCAGAAGCAAGCTTTAATATAATATTGACACAACTGGGAGAGGAAATGAGGTGATATATGGTTATGCCACCTTGTTTGAAGAGGCAAGGAAGATGATCTGGAGATTTATATTCTGAAGGTTTAACCTAGTGCAACTCCACTAGAACAGTACAGCTGAACAATGTAAGCAAGTTTGACTTGTTTAGTAAAATGATGTTTGATTGCTTATTACACTCTTACAAGGCTAAACTTCTTCATCCCCTTCTTCAGGGATGAAGAAGTTCAAAGGACAAGGTTAATACAAATATGCCATTATAGATATGCAGTGATTCATTGCAGGCTGAAAATAATATTTCTAACTGTCAGAACACTGAAACCTAAATGGTCTTCTCTAAGGAGAGGTAAGTGGGTTTCAAGAGTGAGCTTGTTAAGGGATTATACATTGTCACAAGCCACAACATGGGACTAAATTTGATTACCCAATTCCATCATTCCAGGTGACAAAATCAATGACAGAATCACCAAATTACTTACGATAATGCATTCAATCAATTTTCTGTTCCCCAGTGCTTGCTTGTACAGCTCCATGATTTATTTCTAGATTTACAGTGTAATAATGTTCAGTATGATGTAAAAAGGGTCTTTTAACTTTAGGTAGTTTCCAGTTGAAAAATCTGGCATTCGATTTTAATCGCTCAGCCTATCTGGTTTATTAAAGTCGGTCTACAGTCATCTGCTCATAGAAGTACTTTGAACAGAATCTTTAATTTGCTTCCAGGAAAACCTACATTTTATTAGAGACTTGACAGATTCTTAAGAATGTTCATACGCCTTCAGTAAGGTTTTAGATAATGCGATTTTCTTTAGTCCTTCTTTTGGGACTTTGCAATGTAGATATATCTAAATCACAGTAATAGGTAATGAATTAAGTTTTCAATTTAATGTTGATTTGTAAGGATTTTTAATGTAAAAAAGTTCAATGTAGTATAAAAATGCCAGTTTGTTTCCCCCACATCCAAGGCCAGTAGTGGTCCTTTGATGCAAATACATAAGACTTAAAAAAATATGTACATTACATCTTACCATTAAGTGTGAGCAATGGGGTTTAACTGACAGATTCTCTATAAGCAGAACTTTGAATTTTCTATTGCTGTTTTAGATTGAAATTGTGGAAAGTTTACAGCTAAATGTTACATCTTACAAAGTTGTTGAATCATTTTTTTGTGTGTGCTGTGTGATAGTTAGATACCAACGAGCGAGAGCTGCCTGAAATTTTGCTGCAAACAGGAGTGGGCATGTCACACTGCATGTTTCTTGTGTCCTATACTTTGATAACAGGGCAGAAATTTTAATTTATATGTATTTTCACACATTTGGTCTGAATTAACTGAAATAGCCAAAGTACTGAAGAGGCCAGCATAACAAACTAGTGAATACATGGAAGTGCTGCTACATCTGTATAAATCAATGTTGCTCCAACGTGCAGTTCTAGATCAAAATATGTACCTGGTTCTTCATGCAGTTGTTGCAAAGAGAGTCATGGACAGTGTTTTTTAGAAAGACAAACTAATTTATTGGGATCTTAATATAAAGTGGTGCTCTCATGGGGAGTCAAACCTACTGAACAGGACAGTTAGTCACTGTCCAGATGGTGATGGGAGGCTCCATTGCAGGTCCTTGCAGCAGCATCCTCATCTGGATCAGATGAGAATCCCCGAGCCACTGTTCTGCCCAGCTCTGGCTGTGGCCCTCAGTGACCACCCAGCACATGCGTGATTCATTGCTATTCATTATCTTAGCTACATACAAAATACACTTTCACAGGACTATTTGCAAATGTCTTGCCTATGTACAATGTAATTCATCTTGCAGCACGAACTACTTAGAGGAGTCTTTGGAGGAAAAAGCCAGATTCTCCACCGAGAATGTTAATCAACATATTTAAGTATCCAGATTGCTCAGACTAGGCACAGCAGGAGCTGCCTGAAGGAAATTTCTAGAACCTCACAAAAGTCCCACCCAGAGAGGTCCTGTACCAATCCATCAAATCATCCCTGTAAGCACCAGCCATTTACTCCCCGGGCCATCTACATGACTGAGGTGGCTGGGCTGGCCTACGGTAAAGGACAAACTTGAAACCAGGTGATTTCCTGAAACTTCAGTGGTGACGGGGCTGCTCCGAGGCCAGGTTGGGATGTCAGCCTACAGGTCAGGGTCAGGATGGATGTGATCCATGGCCAGGCAGAGGTATCACTGCAATACAGCTGGAGACCGCCACTCAGACAAGGTTGCCGGGGCAGGGACTGACAGCCCTGGTGGGGGCTGAAATCAGGCCCATGGGCCCGTGGGGAGAGGCCCATGGCGGGTCCCAGGGGAGGCTGATCAGGGCAAGTAAGGTCTACAAGTGCACTTGTGGCTCTGACATAGAGGTACCGCAGAGCCCTTAGACTAGACATCTGCCATAGGGCTGCCTGAGCTTGAAGAGCACTGGAGCAACACTGAGAACTAAGGCATGGTAATCCATACTGGAGTCTTGTGCTACAGTTAATGATGGCATTTCTAGTGCCTGTGATTTATGGTCTCATTTATATGGTGCTGCCTTTGTCACGGATCTATTCTTAGCCTCCTTGCAATGAAAGCAATAATGTAATGTATAAAAGTTTCATTTGGGACCTGAGACTGACAATGACGGCTTCTTTTTTTTGTTACATGCTACTCAGTTGTGCTTAAGCCCTTACCATTTTTTAGCAGAGTTGCTGATAGATGCTCTGATTATGCAACTGTCTTCATGCTGCATTGTGGATTTCATAATGTCCTATTAGAGCTCTGGTTAGCCAGCAGATCTATCTTGCCACCAGCTGTAAGAAAACACTTTCAGAAAAAGTGCACTCCCAGTGGAAGTTATTCAGATTTTAATGAGCAGGATGTTTTATGATCTTTGCTAATAAAAATCTAACTGTAAGAGAGCACTCTCTAGCCAGAATGTGTTCTTTTCCATATTGCCAGGAATTGCAGGCTACGCATAAAGTGTTGTAATTCTAAGCGTATTCTGTCAGAATATGAATATGTATTATTCAGTTAAGTGTTACAGTATGACCACATAAATAGTAATAATATTGTGTGCTGAGATGGGAAATCCCATCGTGTATAATAATACCACCAACAGAATAGAATACTAATGTGTCTACTCAAACATTCAGTGAAAAGTAGTTAGTGACCTCCCTGTTCAGCATCTCTCTTCAGGCAAAAGACCTGAAGCATTTCAGATTCTCTAGCTCTCCTCCCCAGCCCCTGAGTTCCCAGAGGAACAGCATATATTAAGAACTAGCTGCCTACAGCTTGTGGGCTTACAAAATATCACTTCAGTTTTTTTCTTCATGACAAAAGCTATTTGAAAGCATTCTTTCACTTATAAATAGAAATAGCGTGCACAGTTAATGCTTCTTTTAAAATGTGTTCCTGAATTGACAACCTAAAACAAATGCTAATGTAAAATTTAGTCTGGCTGTTGAAAACTATATCCAGCTAATAAATTAGCAATATGATGTTTGAGATAGGAATAGATTTCCATTCTGCCTTGCCTTTCCCACCCCAAGGAAAACATATTTAAAACAATTCTAATTTATGTGCTAGGGTCATACTCCCAGATGCTGAACCAAGTTTGATTGATCTTGCTGTTGGAGCTGAGCCATGAGTCTGTCTTGCTCCTTTGCCACACTGTCTCGGCAAACAGCAGACTGGGTTGTGGGAGAATGGAGGTCTCTAAAAGGCTCTGCAGTTAGCTTAGTAAGATGCTTTGCTGTCTTCTTAAATCTTTCTTTATTCTTATTCTATAAAACTCAGTATACTATCTATCCTGGAAAGAAGTTTGAGCCTGCCATCGCTATTTTTCAGTAATACCTGTTTATCATTCTTATTTGGATGAACAATGACCTGTTATTATCTGGAAGAGTTTTTATGACGTTTTGCCTGTGCCAAGATTTTAATCATAAAATAGCTTACTGCATCTTGTACATTATATGTTTAGGCTAAGACAGTTATCCAGTTCAGTCCCTTACATTGTTGTTTAGTAGGTACCATGCGTTTTCTAGTAAGAAGGCATTTGACACAGTGGATGTAGGATGGGTGCAATTATGGTGAGACTATTCAAACCAAGTCAGATTATGGTAGAGACTGTAATCTGTCAATAGTGGAGGAGCAAGAGCAACAGTATTTGCAGGTAATGAGGTACATATGACAAACTATTTGAGTGGTTTATGTCTATAAGTACTCCAGTGCTAGCCTAATGCTTCTTTCTTGCTTTTTTTTCCTTCCATACGTTAGCTCAACAGTGATAAAGAGAACCAAATTAAATTTAAAAACTAGCATTTGGACATAATTCTTTGATCAATGTCTACAGTAGAACAATACACAAGGACTGGGTATTTAGCTGAAGGACTGGTCTGGTAACACGCATGTTTGTTGACTGGATGTAGTCTTTAGAGCTCGCTTTGATTTGGATTAATTTTTCAATGTATCATTTTTTTAGTTGATAGATTTTATTTCAATAATCTATATACTTTGTTGTGGTGCAGTAATCTATATTGTGTTTTCTGACCATTTGTGAAGGCTGAAACATTTTATCTTACAGTATGACATAGGAGGAGCTGCATACTGAGCAGCAGGATGTAAAGCCTTCATCCTGAGGACACCAATGGTGTGGATTAAAAGAGGTAGTAAAAAGATGCATTTCCTTATTACTGTGCCTGAACATGGGAGTGAGAGCTGAAGGAGTCTAACTATTTAGAGAACCATCATGGTGTTAGGATTTACCTCCAACAGTGGAGCTAACCTAAAGCTAGAATTTATTTCTGATTTTGCAGTAGCTGTTCAACTGCAGAAATCCCCAGTATTTAGTTGGGGGGTTTTATTATTATTATTGCAGATATATACCGTGTTGTTTCAGGATTATATTAAAAGAAACTTGTATTGCTGCCTACAATTTGCCTCCAAGAAACAAGACATAAATATAACAGGTTGGAGAATGTAATGTTAGAATAAGTTGATATGCACTGTCAAACATTTGTCAGAATCACATCTAATATGGGAACTTCATTTCTTTCAGGTGATTTATTACATATTTGCTGTAGCATTCAGTGTTGAACAAAACTTGTAATCAAAATCAGACTAGTAGTTTGCCCCACATTCGTTCTTCATAGGGACTCTTCTGAGTTGGAGAGAGTGAGACAGAAGTGTGGAAAGGGTGTTTCATTGTTTCAGCTCTTGCTTTGATCCTGTGCAGCAGAGCACGCTGCTCTGTAGGTGGAAGCATTGTAGTCAGGAACTATTCTTTTGTTTAGAAGTCTTGTCTGGGTCACGTAAAGATAATTCCAATTGATCACAAGTTGATCAGCGCTGTCTGTGCTTCTGAAATGGTATTGATAAAATTATCCCTTTCCAGGGAAGAAACCAACTTCAGCTCTTTCACTCAAAATGTTCTGTCTACGGGAATGTGTATGTCTGAAAACCACTTTCTTTTACTATCATGATCATGCCTGAGTATAATTCTAAAGAATAAGGGGTTCAGACAGGTCATCGTAGACTTGAATCCTTTGATGGCAATCTTCATGTAAACTATCTATTAACACTTGGGGAGAAAAAATGTGTGATATACTCTACAGTGGTTCGTGGATTACATGGGAGTTAATCTTTGTGAGGTATTTAATACCATCAGTCGGAACTCATCTGTTTACATTATCAAACAACTGAAGGTAGAGGCATATTCACCACTCGCTTTAAATTGCAACTCTTTCCTAATGGGAGTCTTTTAACAAAGGGAGCTCCTGGTCACATGAGAACAAAGTAGAGACATGGGAAGGGAGAAGACGAAAGAAGTATTGGAGCTTTTCTTCTCTGCATAAGGGTGAAGCTGAGAATAATGTAATTTCCCAGAAATAGAGGAGAGAAGACAGTGTTCCAGATGCAAAAGTCATGAAATGATGAAGGAACTGCTGATCATGGGATTAGGACAGGAGAGAGAAGCATGTCACGTAAAAGAAAAATCCAACTTATCAGGCTGACTAGGTAAGGAGGAAGGAAATTGACTGAATAAGAAATCACCTAATTTATAGAAATAACAGCTAGATACCTCTCTGCGGAGGAAAAGAATATGAACAACAGACATCTTGGAGAGCGTGTGAAGACCCTGTGCTCAAGAATTATTTGGGAAATTGTGTGTGTTGTTTTCACTTTGCCTAGAGTTTCCTTTTAGCTACGGCAATAGAACTGGGGAGCAATTTGTATGGAAAACTTTAGTTAGATTTTGTCTTATTTAACTTCCGACAGCTACCTCTGATTTAGTAGCAGTATTAAACAGTAGGGAAATAAGTATTTCTGGGATTAGGCATCGCTTGATCAAACATACACATCTAATTTAGGATAAGACCAGTTGCACCCTACAAGCGTGTATTTTTCTCTGCTGGTTTTCATGGGCGACAGTCTTTTAGTTCTGTGAGTCTTTTAGCCATTGTGCCTCCTGGAAGAGTGACTTGTAAACCTAGAATAAGGATGGACTGATATGGAGGGAGAGAGAGTACTGACGAAGGTGGGGAACTAGCTGTTGTCCTGGTGGCCTAAAGACCTTGTGGTTGCACAGGCTTATTTCCATTGAGGGACAACAGAACGTGTTTGCGCCCTGAAAATATATCAGAGAAGCCTATCAAAGAGGCTGTGCTTCAACTTAACTGGTTCTAGCCAAAGGAAATGTAAGACTAGATGCGTTTCTGTTCTCAGGTTCACATTTGCAGGGTGCTTGTGTGTGTGTATGTGTATGTGAGTGCATGTGTCTCGTCTCTAGTAGAGGAGAAATCTGCCAGGCATGTGACTGTTCAGAACGGATTATTTTATATCCTTCTCTGAAGACCTAGTGCCCTCCACAGCTGAATATTGCCTCTACCTAGAAGGAGTGGCAGAAATACCTCAAATCAAGGGTTTCTTCAGATTGTTTTGTGGCTCCTCTCCAGTTCAGTTGCTTTGGCCCCTTCCTGCAGAAGTCAAGACCAAGGGGCTGAGAATTTGTTTGCACTTGAGGCCTGCCTCAATATGTAGTCAGACGAAGAGCACCTGTATGTGCACCTGGATGTGGGAATTCAGCGGTTCTTGGCCTACCAGTGCTGACTAAGTCATAGTGACTTGAATGGCTAACTAGGTGGGTCAGGAATGCCATAACACACAGAAAGTGCTCTTATATGACTTAATAGAGGTTAAGGTAAAATCCAAATGTTCTTTATTGGTTTTATTTCTCAGGCACAAATATCAAACCCACTGTAAGATTTTAGCAAAACTATATACTTACTGTAACTTAAGTCAGATAAAAAGGTGTCAGTTCAAATGTTTTTTCTCTTACAGTTCTCAGCCATCTAATACCCCTTTGAAACATTGCAGGCTTTGTGAACACAATGTGTGGTATAAATGGTTTCTCAAAGTGATTACAGTAGGTTCTGCACAACCCTGCACAAACAAGCTTGATATTCCATAGAGATTGCACTGAGGTTGGGGCCATTACTTAACAAGTCCTACTGAGCCAGATGAAAGTCTCATCAAAGCAAAAACTGAATCGATGATGCAGGATCTAGCTGAATAGGAAAAGGTCAGAGTCTTTAGCTGAAGACAGGAACATAAATGCAACAAAGGGATGTTGAAAAGAAACAACCTTGGATTTTTTTTTACTTAAACACTTATCATTATACTTGTGCTCTGCAGGTGTTGCCAGGTCATAAGCAGTCTGTATAAATGCACCAGAGGCTCAAAATTAGCTTTAATAAACTTCTGAAAATGAGTGAAAGAGATTTTGCACTGTTTAAGTAGCATACAAACAAAAGTATTCAGGGCAGCTGTATCTTTCAGAGGATGAAGATATTCAAAGTATCTTTTATTTTTAAACCCTCAGAGTTGATCAACTTGTGAATGTCATTGAGATCAGGAGGTAATATTGCCCAATGAGGGTGGCATATTGGGCTTATCCTCAGTGTATTAGTCTTTTTTAAGATATTGGTCAAATAATTCGGTTCCTATCAATTAAGCAGGAACAGAAGTGCTTTTTCTTTGAAGAACACTTTTTAGGATTTTGAGGGTGTCAAAGAGATCAGAAGACATTTTGAGGAGAGCAAGCTGTGACAATGTATTGACTTCTTGGGTTCTTCATAGTAACTTTGTGGTCAGCAAGCAGTAAAATCCAGTAATACGGCAGCTGCAGTTAACAGCCCACAAACAAATCGGAGCCTGAGATGGCAGGGAGAGGGTGTTAAGTCTGAACTAGTTCCAAGTCAGCAGTAATTGCTTCTGGATTCATGATGATAACTGCATTTGTTTTAAATAGAGATGATGCTGTGCAACTGTTTCCCTGGTAAAAATAAGCAGGGTAAAGACACAATTGTATCCTTCCCCAAAAACTTCAACTCTTTGTCTTTCCCCCCAAACACAATATTCCTAATATTTTTTCTCCTTTTTCTTCCCTCTCCTGCTTTCTTCTCTTGACTTCTTGCCAAATTTACCTTTCAGCCTGTTATTGTTATTGTCAACTCTTGAGTAATCTGAAGCCCACCTTGCCACTCCCTGAACTAACAGGTTGACAAGCACTCCAGCAGTTGGTGCATTTTCCATGAAGGTTCCTGAAGAGGTACTTACCTGTTTGTGTGTAGTGGGTAGCCAGAGGATCTGTAGATCATGCTAGACCTCCACCTATAGATCTGTTGCCCTCACTGTTGGCAGAATCCCCTCACAGGTGCTGATGGGGTTCTTCTGGCTGGCAGCTTCATAGCATTTTTTCTTTAGAGGGTGTTATAACAGGCAATCAAAAACAATCAGAAAACTTCACGTTGTGCTGGTTGCTGTTGTTACCTGTAGAAGATCATCCATGTACCGATGGTTCTGGATTTTCTTTCCGTGGTAGGAAGTCTGTTTTGAAGTAGAATACATAATGGATCAAATCAAACTCCGATAAACCTTAAAACTATGACTAGACTGCCTTTATATATGGTTGCATGAATTTAAAGAAACTGCGTGGCAGGCACTGCTCCTTCTGCTGGCTCTCTTTTTGGGTGTCTCGCTCATGTAGTGAACTGTCACTGCTTGAGTTGTTTAGACCAATGGCTTTATCGGGTGACAGTGATGAGTGTGTTACACTAGTAGACAGAGAAATGCTTGTGAGCTTGCCAAGTCTGGGTAGAGCCCTAGCAAGATCTCAATACTATAGTGAGGTAAAACCACAACGCATGGTGCTCCCGCAAGACACCTTTCCCTTTTCTTTCATTTCACTGGCAAGGTCATAATGAAGTAATAGTGTGCTCTGGTAAGGTATGAGGTCTGCATGACAAATGACTGGGGCCACAGAGAATGTTATGATGCGTGCTACTTGGTCTAGCAGAGAAACTTCATAAGGTTTATAACACATACATGGTCAGCTAATTTCCAGAGGGGAGGGTGGCAGAACACTAAGCATTCATTGCCCATTTGCTATAGTTAACTAATGCTTATTGTATCACAGGAGAAGACATGGTAACTTTAGCAATCAAAAAAGATGTTTTGTACACTGCTGCGTTTAATACTTCAAGGTCTGAACAACAGATGAAAAAAACCCACTTTATTTCTGTCTAATAGCTTAATGTTCTTCTATACATTGCGAGGCGCTGTTCAGACTAGTGAAGTTAAGATCTGGGGGGAGGATTTCTTTCCTCCCCTACTCCTTCCCACTGGGGAAATTGCTGGCTGCACTAATTCTGCCAAAGAAATAGAACTTACTAGTTGGAGACAAAGAAGCTGGGAAAAGTAGGTATATGTATGTAATTCTAGCTTTTCGGAAGAAGAATCTTTGAAAAAAGCTAATCTACTTTCTACATGCTTACAATAGTTGAGGTTGATCATTTAATGTGATGCTGGAAATAAATAAAACAAACGGCGATTTCCAAAGTTCATTGAAGAGTTTGAGTTCAGTGCAATTAGAAAGACTATCAACATGAAGATCCTTTAGATCAACTTTTTGAGTGTCCTCCATAAGTTGAGAGTCCTGGAAAAATAAATTCCTCAATGCAAATTTGAGTAGATTTCAGTGCAGGTGTGTGTATAAATATTTAAAGGCAAAATGGGTCAAGTAAATGACTAAGAGTTCCTAGAATGGATATGTGTGCTTAAAGCAAAAAAGTCTAACAGAACAGGTTATTAAATAGCTTTTTGAAAAGCTTATTAACAAGCTACCTAAATAATTTCTTTAAGCAAGTGGGGTAAAGGGCAAAACCAGGACCTGCAAGAATAGCTCAACCTGCACTATTGTGACATGAAGAACACAGGAAAAACGAGCCCAGTATAGGGCTGTGCTGGTGCTGTGACTTCTGCCTTATAGCCACCATGTCCCGGAATCAGAAGCATGATGAAAGTACACAGATCTGACATTGCTCTAGTAACTGTCCGCTTAACCTAGGGAAGCAAAAAGAGCGAAGAGGCCGTAGGAGAATGGGTATTCCAGCACTACAAATCTGAGGTGAATACATACGTTTACAAATCCTGTTTAATTAGGGATCAGAAATTCAAACTTTATAGTCCAGATAAGATCACGGTGTCCTACATCCAAAGGGCATTGGTCCATTGCCCATAATTATGCTTGTAGGTCCCGGATGTTGCTTGTTATACTCTGAGACTCTCTTCGTAACATTTTAATTCTAGCTTTTGTCATTGAGTGGATCTGGATAACTGCCTGTGGTGTTAATGTACGTTAACCTCTCTCCACGGTTTAATTACCTTGGAGACATGCAGGCTTTACTGTTATCATAGAAGACAAAGCCACTTGGGTGGCATGCCTTTCATCAGATCCAAGCCATTTATAAACCCTGTAGATGTTTGATCTAAGTTAATCGTCTAGATTCTTTGTAGAGCCAATTGAGAGAGAGGATGAATTTCTCTCAAGGTATCCATTTTAGACATCTGTCTTTAGTATTTGCAAGGAACATTTGCTAACCTATCTCTTTTTTCATGAACTAAGAGGCATATAGGTGCTAAAATTCTCAGGCAGCTGAAAGAAATTCACCCTTGGCTATTACTGTTACTGCAGAATGCTGTGGAAGTAAGGGAGGGTTACTTTTGTAAGTAGAACTTTCAGCTGCAAGCAGTCACTTAATATTATCAGTAATCTCTTTGAAAAGAGCTTCTTTCATTCTGAAAAGATGGCCTAAATTTTTAAAGCATAAAATATGAAAAGCTTCGAATGCCTTTTAAGGTTAAAAGATACTTCAGATGAGCATGATACTAAATATGTTGCCATCTCTAATTCTTGGCTAGTAAGCATTTTAACTCATGCAGACTTATTTGTGTAAGCCAGAAACAATGACGCTATGGTTTGAGATGAACAATAATACCTTTGTGTTTGAGTTAGTGTTTAATTATAAGATAACAGATTGGAATTTGCTTAACCTTAAACATTTAGAAGTACTATAAAAGACCATGAATGGAAACATCAGCAAATAATAAAGTTATCTAATTGAAATCAAGAGCACGTTCTATGGCCATATAGGTCATTGGAAAAATATAAATCTAAAAGAGCTATATTGAAAACACTATGAGAAATTCAAGCTGAATTCCTGAAACTCCAAGGGAGACCATGTAAAATATCAGTAGTGTTTCTTTCTTAAAATAGATTGTTCTATTAATAGAAGCCTAAAGTGATACTTCCACACTGAAATGCTTTGGCTTGAGATCAAATGCAATTTGCTCTCTGACATTTGGAAATATCTCTCAAAATGATGGTAATGTTTAGACTTAGGATGCATTAGAAATTCTTTTCACTAGGATGCTTCTGATGTATTTTTGCACTTGTTACCTAGGAATCCAGAGAAGAGAGTACTATGAATAATAAGCAAGGTTTTATACTAATGTCTGCATTGTTTTCTTTCTACTGAGGGTATAAAAATGTATCATGAGACAGCAGACTCCTACAGAACACATTTAATTAATTAATTTGTAAAATTACCTACTACTGTTATATTCAGATGAATATAAGTATGTATCTGAAACCATAAACACAGCTGTGTTTGGGTCTTTCTAAAAAAGATTACCTAAGAATTTTGCAGTGCAAATGATGGATGGTTTCCTCCACAAAACAGAAATGTGCTTTTCACTCTTTTCCTTTTTCATTGACCTCTCTTAAAAGGCCTTGAAAATATTAGGTTCAACTTTGACAGCGCTGTTTCTGTTACAGTGCTGCCAACTACGGAAGCATTTTACCACATAACTTTGAACTCCTGAGCTTTGGGTGACATACACCGCTTCTACATTCTTTCCCATTGCTGTCTGTAATGAGGATATTTGTGCAGCTGTAATGTTTTTCTTTTACAACAAAGAGAAATGCTCGCTTTTTCAGGGATATTGCAAACCAGTGTTCCAGCTGTGTGTTCTTTCACCTTGGTAATTTTTTGTGTGTCCAACCAAACCTTTTGCATGGTGAGTTTACTGCTGTCCGTCGAAGGCATGGATTGTTGAGGACAGCCTTGAGGATGTTATGGCATGACTGCTATCTTGCAGGTCACATATTAAAATAACGTCACTATTTCACCATTGGGGGCTTGGTTGAATAGAATAAATAGTTGAGGGGTTTTTTTTGTGAGCTTAACAATCAACAGTGAGATGAGACACACAGAACACTCCAAGTGCAGTGTTGAGACTGAAGATTAATCGAAGAACACAATCATAGAAATATGGAATCATTTTGTTTGGAAGAAACCTTTTCAGATCATTGAGTCCAATTGTTAACCTAGCACTGCCAAATCTACCACTAAACTATGTCCCTCAGTGCTATGTCTACATGTCTTTTAAATACGTCCAGGGATGACGATTCCACCACTTCCCTGGGCAGCCTGTTCCAATGCTTAACAACCCTTTCAGTCAAGAAATTTTTCCTAATATCCAGTCTAAACCTCCCCTGGTACAACTTGAGGCCATTTCCTCTTGTCCTATTGCCTGTTACTTGGAAGAAGAGACCAACCCCCACCTCCCTACAACCTTCTTTCAGGTAGTTGTAGAGAGCGATAAGGTCTCTCCTCAGCCTCCTTTTCTCCAGGCTAAACAACCCCAGCTCCCTCCGCCACTCCTCATAGGACTTGTGCTCCCTTCACCACCTTCAGTGCCCCTCTCCAGCACCTCAATGTCTTTCTTGTAGTGAGGGTCCAAAACTGAACACAATATTCAAGGTGGGGCTTCACCAGTGCCGAGTACAGGGGGACAATCACTTCCCTAGTCCTGCTGACCACACTATTTCTGATACAAGGCAGGATGCTGTTGGCCTTCTTGGCCACCTGGGCACACTGCTGGCTCATATTCAGTTTGCTGTTGACCAGCACCCCCAGGTCTTTTTCCACCAGGCAGCTCTCCAGCCACTCTTCCCCAGGCCTGTAGCGCTGCATGGGGTCATTGTGACCCAAGTGCAGGACCCGGCACTTGGCCTTGTTGAACCTCATACCATTGGCCTCAAGTGGTGTGGCCTGTTTCATTTCACTTCTTATTATGATAGTCATTGTCTGGGGCTACCATGCAAGAGAGGTAGCCTTCTGTCTCTCCTTCTCTCCTGTGCATGTGATACCACCATGAAGGGAGAATTTGGGCTCCAGTAATGCTCACTATATGTTTTTATTGCAATCTCAATAAAATGCCTGGAAAATGCCCATTAACGGATGCTAATTGCTCTTAGTGCCATGAAAACTAGTGTGCCAGACTTGTCTTGTTGAAGTTTGATACAAATTTAGAGCTGTTTTGGGAAACAGACTGAAAACTCCAGACTATATTGTTTTTTCGTCCTGCCAAGAAAATAAGGTAGATCAAAGTTTGAGTGGGGGTACAGGTTCTTTGCCACAATGCCCACCATCTCTTATTGTCCATGAGGCTAGCAATACTCCCTCCACTTCCTCCATTTTTTTTTCCTCTAGGAACATGTAGCATCAGAGAATTAGGATGATGAGAGGAAATCTTGGCAAATTAGGGCCTTGCAGAGACTTACTACTATGGTAGTAAGGGATATCAGGAGGCACTCAGACACCTGTTTCTTTTGGGAGTAGTATTGTTCTGTGCTTGCCAGGAACATTCCTCCTTTGGTGATAGGTGCCTCTGCATGTCTACTAGGCAATCTAGGTCACTCTACCTTGATGCTATATGAGATAAAAGATTTACTGCTAACATAAAGAAAAAACAGTGTTAAAAGCGACTTCTAGACATTTTGCTGCAGAATTAGTACTAAGTAATTATGAAGAGTAAGGAGAACATAATCCAGGATCATACTTAATACTGCCTTGTTTGTGCATTTTCCAAAAATTTTCACACTGTCAAAAATCTCTAACAGGATTAAATCAAAGCTGTTTTCCATTAGCACCAGTGGACTTTGAATGCAACTGTATTTAATGCCATGCGCATATCTACAACGCTTATTTACATAGTGTGTAAAGGCAGTATTATGTGCTGTTCTCTAGGCGCTATAATGGGAAATACCAATTACAGTACATATAAGTTAAACACAGTTTAAGTTTGAGCTGTTAATTTCCGTGTTAGCAAGAGTCTGTTTTTCTGTTATGTTCTTCGATTACCAAGACTTCCAGCCTTGCAGGACACTGACTGTTACTAAATTGCTTCCTATTTTTCTTTTCAGAGAAATCTTGTTAAACCTGGGACTATTATACCTTGACTCCCTTTACTTTCTCTACTTTCTGGCTGAAGTGCCACCTGTGAAAAAGACTGTCAAAAATACAGCCTGTAGACTTTTGTATTGATTGCAAGGGTAAAACTGGATTATCTTCCTCCTGTTTCGTCAGCTTAGTTTTTCACTTTGTCTTTCATCTTTAAGCTTCACATTCTGTTTTCTCTGCTTTGAATTTCCTCAATTTTAAATCATCTCATTAGGAGGGAGGTCATAGACTAATAAGGCATTCTCTCATGCTTATTTCCATCTATTAAGCATTCATTTGGAGTTAAATGATGAAGTATAGATCCCTTGGAAAACGCCCATACATGCAGCCAGTTGTCAATCACTTATCATCCCATGTAACTCTCCCCAAAGACCCCTGTGGTAATCTCAAAACCTTAGAGAAATTGGCAGTACGAAAGTGATTGACACAAATCTCATTTTGGAAAGCTCCTTATGCTGAATAATAACACCTGTTAGCTATTTGCAGGATTTATATTCACTTTATTTGTAGGATTGCTAGCAAGCATCCTCAGTGTCCAGGAACATCCAAGTGGTTCTGAGAGATCCAATTCCTGAAAAGACTGGAGAAAGATGTATTCCTTGTTGCCTTTTTTTAAATATATTTTTCCTCTTACTGTTAGACTAAATTCATGTAAATGATGTCTGATGAAAATGGAAGCCTATGCCATAGGCTAGTAGTCTGCCAGCAGATTAATTACTCATATTTGATTTTGAGGATTGAATACTGGTAATTATTGGAATGTAATGGCCAAAGTGTTCTCTTGCAAAAATGACCAATAGCCGTAATTTGGCTCTGAAATGTCTAGCTTATGGCTGTGACATCAAAAAGCCTGAAAACTTCATTGATTAAAGCTAGTGGTGCTTTGAAAGACTGAAACAAATAACTCTGGTTTCTATCCCTTAAAAAAAAAAAGTTAAAGCACATGAGACTTTAGTTAAATATTGATGTACTACTAAAACTGTTTTCTTGTTTGATTTTGAAATCAAGAAATTGAAAAGGATTGCATCTTCAAAATGAAATTCTGTATATTAGAACTTGAAAGTTTGTCAGAAACGTAAATGTGTAATATAATACTTAGGGCTGTTTTCAAAGTATTTTTTTCCCAGACATTGTTATTTTTCTTTAGCTCATAACATTTCTTGAAAATCCATTTATTAGATTAGGTTTGGACTGATATTTGTGTTTAATTCCTACAGGAATATCCACTTTTCTTTCAGCTATTATTCTTTCACATTGCATTTAGTGGGTATAACTCTTGATTTGTGCTACAAGATACATATGACAGTGAGAAAAGGAGTCTGATCATATACTCTTTGAAGTCTGGAAGAACTCAAGGCCCTCACTTTTCTGACTTTAGCCCCACGGGGCTTAATAGCAATTTACTGATGGAATGTTAGCAATGAGTCAATATCTTCCCAGGGGCAAAGGAGGGAAGGATGAGGAATAATAATGCACACAAGTAAAACTATTGTGGGATTATATTTCTTGCTGGTGCGTGAAGGACACTGCTTATCGATCAGTTTCAGACTTTAAACAGTCTGAGACTGGTTAAAATCTCAGCCAATGGGCTACAGCTAGATGAAGCAATGCTGTTAGGGACAATTCGCATGAAGAATTTACAATTTTATCAGACACTTCCTCTATTCTTACTTTTTTTCTAATGGAAAAAAAATCTGATAGGAATGTGCTGTAAGAAGTATTGGAACCAGAAAAGATTGTTTGAGCATTTTAAAGAAGGGAAAACATCAGACTTTGTTGGATTTTTTTTTTATATTGTTCCCTTCACTGAATGAAACTCAATTTTCATACTTGATAGAGTGGTACTGCGGTTTCCAATTAACCCTTCAAACACAAATTATTAGTGACTGTGTATTAGGCATCGACTGAACAGGTTCCTGCTTTAACCACAAATTTGTTTTTGTTTAGTTTTTTTTTTATATTCTGTTACAAGGAATAATAAGTAGGAATAGTTCCCGGCCAAGCATCTGACCACCTATTTAGCATGATTTATAGGCCATATTTATGAATATTTTTGTGTAATGAGTAGCATAGTGTTTTTTTTCCCATGTCTTACTTAAACAATGCTTCTAGCAATCCATGACTCATGACTTTCTAGGACAGTGATGATACATATTGGTAAAGTCTAAGGAACAAGAAAATCTGTCTGATCAGCCTAGTCCTCATCAGCAGGCAAAATAATCCTGTCAAAATAGATCAATGAATATTAAGATGGAGAAAAGATAAACTGAGGACAATAAAATATTGCGTAAAAAAACAAAAAGCGAGCTTTATTCAGGGATATTTAGGGAAGTTTGAATGTGAAATGTCACAGAGAAACCACCAGAGAATCAGTAACTCACCCATAGCTAAGGGTTTGCCTGCTGTAAATAGCATTTTATAGAGGGTTAATCCTCATCTTTTCATGGTCTGGCAGCTATTTCTGATGGCTTACAGCTGCATGTGAGTACAGACTTGGGAGAAGAAAATTTGTCAGGTAACAGCGTATTTTCTTTGTAGAAACTGGGAATTCTGATTAAAAGATATCATCCAACTCTGTGATGACTTGGGGGAGGGGGTTCTGCCCAATTTATTCAGTGTAGTTAAGGATGTGAAACTGTTGAATTTTTTTAGTGTTCTGTTATTCAGACACCAGCCAACACAGAATTTTCACATATTATCTACCTTGTCGGAAAGAAGATAGAGAACTTTTCAGAAAAGTTAATTCTTAAAGACTTTACTCTCTAAAGGCAATGACAGTGTCTGAACTGGGACACCATCTGTTCAGCTGAAGTGGTTTCTAAGCCAAGCTGTGACTATGTGCTGTAAAGACCTGGTCAGTGCAAGGTATGACACCTACTTATCCTGTGTGGATGGGTTTCCTTTTGAAAGACACCAGGATTTAGGCAAAAGACTATTATTTGCTTGAGTCCTGCCCTACCATGGGTGCAGGTAGGATATATGCCCAGACCCAGAAGCTTAGAGGCATTCCCAAGCTCCCAAATTTACCTCCTGCTTGAATTTATTATTGGGCAACCAACAGTTTCACTCTACCAAGACACAAGCCAAAGAAGAACAGAGTGGCGAAGAGGTTGCACAGCCCACTTTGGGAAGTTTTGACTATGGTAACAATCACTGTTAAAGGAAATTGAGTGACAGTTTGGCTGAAGTGGAGAAAAATGAAGAGACGAGAGAGAATCCTTGTTCCAGAAAAGAAGCCATTAGCAGGAAAGAGACCAAAGAAGGAGACCTTGACCAATGGAAATGTGTCAACTGTATCTCAGCACGTTCCAAAAGAACATAAGAGAAACTGAGACAAGAAATGACGCACACTTTCTGTTCCTTTGCCTAAATTGAAGCCATTCTTGTGCTGCTTGTAGTACAGAGTGATTACTTTCACACTTCTGGGAAAAATTTTTAACTGTGCATGCACCAAGTACGTGACAGGCTGTGTTTCATTGTGTTTGCCTGCAAATTTAAAGAAGGAAGTGTGGTGGCACCTCAAAATTCTCACATCCATTTTGTAGGATTTCCCATTCATTTTACAGAAAATTCAGTGCAGTCCATAAAAATGCGTCTCACTTTCTCCCCTTCCTCCTCCTGTTTCAGTCTTTATCCTCAACTTCTTGACAGTTTTGGAAGCCTATTTTGGCAAGACAGTCACAGAATACTCTAATGCTTTGGTGAAAAATCGCATCTTCAAATGTGCCCCAGTATGCTCATCAGCACAAGTCTCCATGTGAAATATGGTAGTTTTTTGCAGGGAATGGGCTTTTTTTAAGGCTAGTTTCTAGGTATTTGCCTTATTCAGTGCAAACTGGGTATAGCTAAGTGTACTAGCTCAAAATTTTATTGTGTAAAGGAGGTGCTACTTTTAAACTTTAGACTTAAGCGGTATTTTCTGTTCTGTTTCTGCTAGGGTATACTGTAAGATTTGCTGTGCTTTAAGAGTGCGGAAAATAGCATGCACAACGGTAAAATGTGAGAAACTGAGATGTAGGAATTTGTTAGTACAATCCTGTGTTCATAGTGGGAAATGTAATCAGTGTATTGGATTTTTTCAGTGGCATGTCTGAGGGGACTGGCAAATTTACTTTGTGTGACATTAAGCTGGAAATTAACAGCCTTCCTTGCACAGTAATACTGCCAACTACTCCATGTCACTGAGGAAAACCTCCTGAACGTATGGAGTTTGAAGACATGCACTTACTTAAATACTTGTGCACCTTTTTGCAGTAGTGACCTTTCTAGAGGTATTCAACAGAAGTATGTTGAGAAACTTTTGTAGTTTTTTTCCTCTGTGTAAATCTTAGTCTCTGTCTCTTCCTGTGTGAAAGTATCTGCTCTTCTTTCTGTAGATAACAGAAATTGAGATGGTAGGATATAGTAATTAAACTAATCCAAATACTTTCTAAAATACCATTTTCAGTTAAAAAAGCCTTTTCATTAAAATAGAGATATTAATAACTTTTGGCTTTCCAGCTGACAACAATCTGTAATACAAAATATAAGGTAAATTGCTAGTATTTCTAGCAATGAAGTCTTTCCATGTTTGGGATATGAACTACAAGTTTTTCTAACTTTCAGATTTTAAATAGCTGAAAAAAAGCTCAAAGAAAGAACTGAAAGTGATTTATAAAAACACCCATTAAGCTCTACAGATGGTTTATCTAACCTCTGACATAAATAAAGAAGCCATTTTTTTTCCCTAGAGAAAAAATATTGACCACTTTGTTGGTCTTGTAAAAGAAACAAAACAAATCCAAACCCTCCTATCCCAGCCCGCTTCTGATTGAGTATTTAAGTAATACACTTAGCAAGGATTTGTCCTATCATTTGAGTTTCAGTGCCTCCTCCTTTTTCTGGTCGATGCATCTATCTAAAAGAGGAATTCTTTGGGCTTCTTTTTCTTGCCACACGTTCACATAAAATGAAAAAAACCCAATGTGTTTCAAATGGGGTGGAGAGGGCTGGTGCTTCTTTTTAACTCCCAGTATGAGAAGAACTACTAGTGTCACTCCAACATGTTTAATGGAGGTCAACTTTCCAGCAATTTTTGCCAGCTGCCATTCTTCATTCCTGTAGTTTTAAGTCCCATTTGGTTCATCAGGAGACTAAACTGAGGATCTGTGACAAATGTCAGGAGCAAGAACAATTGCATTGTCAGACAGAAACCTGTAATAAGCAAGAAGAAATCAGATTTGAAATAGAGTTGGGTTTGAAGCTCAAAATGCAGATCTAGGATTGAAAACCACAGAAGCTTTGAAAACTGTTCAGCCTGTTTATTGAGAAAACTAAGAAAGTCCTGCTTTCATTTGGAAATGTTCTGGCATGATACATTTAATTGTATTTTGATCAATGCTGACTTTTCAGCCTTGCTAGTTAAAAAGATTTCCTCCAAACTTCAACTTCTTGCTGGGGGTAAATGTAGGTTTGGAACATTTGCATTTAATATTAGTAGACAATGTATCCATCAGCATCAATGATAGCTAAAACTGAAAGAAAACAGTTTAAGAACTAAATATGGGTTTAGGAACTTTTGTAGTTGAAGCTCTTGAAATAGTCTGACTTGAAATTTTTTGAGCTCCAGAGACTGTACTTTGTTTATTTGTTTCTCCTCCCCCCAAAATGGATGTTTGCAAGAAGACAATATTCCAGAACTACAGCTTTGGCCGTTAAACAGACATTCAATGTCTGTGCCCTTATGATTCAGAATAAAATTTTTAGATGCTTTCTTTTATTACTGAAAGTCAATACTGAATGTACCAATTGCAACAGTATTACCCTGCTTTTGGTTTTTGGTTTGGTTAGGGCTTTTTTTTATCCCCTGATCCCCTGACAGTTGCAATATGTGAGAGCGTTCTACCTCTCTTAAATGTCTAAGTTGCAGATTCGCCTTAATCTTTACCTACGTGTCTCTCCTCCACTATAGTCCTCATATAGTTTTTCCTTTATCTACATGTTAGACTTACATACTTGGACACTTGCTGCAATGCAGTCACGCCATGGCAAAAATAGGCTTATTTCTCCATATATCATCATTTCAGGTTTACCAGTCCTAGGACACTATGGAGTTCAAAAAAACCTGTCTGATTTTTATCAGAATCCTCCTGAATTTTGTCATTTTAGCAGTAGAAAAAATGTGAGAATGTAGCAACTGAACAGTGCTTGAGACAAACACACGATTTCTAAGGCATCATTACATCTGAAATCACAGATCCCTGCTCTGCTGGTAGAAAAGAGGGAAGGAATCTGTCACTGAGGGATGGTTTTGCTCTTCAGGTCAGGAATGGTGCTTTTTATTGCTGATGAAAACTGTCCAGGCAGCTGACATGACCCAGCGGTAGGCCCTTTACTGCACGAAGAAAGAGCTTGTAAAACCTGTTTGATGCTTGACCTGTGTGTCCGTGGGGATATCCTATTTCTAGTGCATTAGAAACATTATAGGGGTGCTTCTCCCTTTCTTCACATGAAATGGGCTCAAAAAATGCCCATAGCAAATTAATATCTCTATCAGTTACTATGATCATCAAAAAGACGCACAAGCCACACTTGAGCACACAAGGAAATTTCTGTTGGAGGGAAGCTGGGTTCTTTCAGACTCTCCTGCTGCACCAACTTGCCTGCAGCCGAGTATGATGACTTGCAGTGTGGTGCTACTGTCTTTCAGCAAGGAGAGGCAAATAAAGTCTTGTTCTTCCCTCAAAGTGCCCTTACTGTGAGCTAGTGCTACTAGTAATCAGCTCTGCACAGTAGGGGTTTATTCATTAACTTTTATCACAGTCCTTTGCATAGGAGAGTGTGATTAGTTCAGCCATAACAGAGGCATACAAAGAAAATAATAAAACATGGCACAAAAGTGGGAGAAGTATGAAGGTTATTAAAAATTAAAATGGGCTTTAATTGAGTTATGAAAATAAAAGTGCACCTTATAATACTACTTAGTTAAAAACTGGTCGGGGAAAAGCATTAATAATCTTTTTTTGCTTTTTATTTTAAGTTGTAATTATTTTAAAACTAATTTTTTATTTATTTTTTTCTCCTAATGAAAATACTTTCTTTCTGGATCTAAGTGTATGATCTTGTTAAGAAAAATCCTTCATAGGTTCCTAGGTGGAGTTCTGATATTGTGGTAGATTGACAAATGTGTAGACATACCATTCTTTAATTATGAAACTTCAAAAGCTTCTCATTCTCCCAGGATTATAATCAAGAGATATTGCAATCAATTTCTGTTGTTCTTGTAATGATACATGGGATTTTAATTTAAATTGGTAACTTGTCCCTCCAATCACTTGAAAGGGAAGCTGGCAGCATGGTCAATTACATTCAGACTTCTGTAAATTATTTTTATTGCTCATCATTCATGCGATAGCACCTTGATGTACACAGGAAATATCCTGCTAGGCTTTGGGGATGTGGATTTTAATCACTGTGAGTAGCCAAGGAATTTAATGACTTAATGACAAGTCCACCCATTTTAATGGGAACTGTGTGCTAATTAATTACTAGAGGTGGTTTGTCAGCTTTTTAAGAAACATTGATAACTAGGCTGCATTTGCCCTTAGGGAATGTGAATAATTGACTAAGTTTAGCTTCCATACCAGTTGAATAGGGAGAAGTGGAAAGATTGCTGACAATTAACAAAATTCTATGATTTTTCTTTTAATAAAACAAAACCTCAGAGTTTTATGTTCTGTTGAACAAAAAAAGCTTCATTTAGTCAAATCCAAAATATTTCAATTCAGATATTAACTTAAAAACAGGAATGAACTAATGGGAAACAAAAGTCTAAACTTATTGTACTGTTGGAGAGCAGGAAGCCACCTTCTTGTTCCCTTTGTCTAGTAACTGAAGAGGTTAGAAGTTAGGTCTGTGGCTAGACCCTTCCAGGGTTTGATGGCTTTTGCAGGGGGGATGTGGGAAGATTAACCAACTGAAAAGATACAGAAAAACTCGGGCCTCCCTACGAGGATTTAGAACAGTAATTTGCAGTAGGCCCAAAACAAAGTCAGGTTGTAGCTCTTCCATGAATATAGAATTGATTCACATTTGCAGTTGTCACTTCTACATACAGATGTGTTGGTATCTACAGTTTTATTACCAGAATACAGTAGATACTGGAAAAATTCCCTTTGATCTGCTTATTTTTGATAGAATAATTTGCTTTGAATGTTTTTCTTCTTTAGTCATGTACTTGATCCCAGCATATCCCAGACTACAACTCTTCATTTTGGCTAAGGTGTTGTTTTCATCCTGGAGTTTTTCTTTCTTTCATAGAATCACAGAATGGTTTGGATTGGAAGGGACCTTCAAAGGTCATCTAGTCCAACCCCCCTGCCATGGGCAGGGACATCCTCAACTAGATCAGGTTTCTCAAAGGCCCATCCAAATGGAGCTCAAGTCTCTTCACCTTTGAGACTTGAACAGGGCTTCAGGTCTCCTCACCTTTTTTTGTTTTGTCCATGAATCTATAAAAATTACTTTCCATAAAGATTCCATGGCATTTATCTCCTAAAAGTGAGGTCAGGGTGAACACACCGGTGTCCCAGAGAAAGAAAAGGGCCCCAGCATTTCTGAATGCAGTAGGAGTCCTGAGTGAAAGGTGCTTCATGTTCAAAATTTTCAGTCCTGATAGATTTTTCCAAGAGAGTCATATTTTTTAAAATTGTTGCTATACTTTTTTAATACTGACTTGACTCCAATTGAAATCGGTAGAAAAACTCTTACAATTTAGAAAGACATTACAAGAGCAATAATTGTTTTTAGTACAGTTTGACAAAAATCTGACAAACTGTAACCCAAAGTCATTTGTGCTGCTAGCTGATCCTCAGATTGTTCTTTGTAGCTTATCTCACTGCTAAGAAGTTTGTTTGCATTACTTGTAAGATGTTCTTGTTCTTAATGCAAATCACATGCAAGCATAAATATTCAGTGCTTTAGACTTGCTTTTATAATAGTTTGTCATTCCGTGCTGCAACCAATGAAGATATCTATGATGTAGCAAAATATAATCTGAAGTAATTATTCTTGGAACCTTCTCCTACAGTATGTATTAAATATTTACAAATGGCAGACAACTTGCGGGTTTTCTGCTTGTTTTTAGATCAGAATAGGAAAGCAGAGGGGAAAAAATTCTGAAGGCTTTTCCGGTACTGAGTGTGCATAACATTTTTGATTGGCAGATAAAGCATATGTTGTCAAGAGAAATCTCCCTGTATTAGCTAACAATTAAAACAATGACAAGTGATTTGATGGTAGTGTTTTTGTAAGACTGTATACATAATGTCCAGCCACCCAAGACAGAGATTATGTATTACCTGAAAAAAACCAGGAAAGAGCCTCCATTGATCCTGAAGCAGTCCCACTTGCTGAGCTTGGAAGTATTCTGCTAGTGTGGAGTGAATAAGTCAGGAAAAAAGCAGTCAGCAAGAGGGCCCAAGATTCTGGTGATTCTGGTGGAATCATGTTAAAGACCTACTTAATAGAAATGACTGCTATGCTGCAAGTCAGTTCTCGAATGCCCTATTTTTATACATATCACTATTTCACTTTTTTGAAATGCTGTTGCCATTTGTACTCATTGGTTTTTAGAGACTGTTGCTGTCATTGTTTTATTTTATTTTTTATGATGCCATCCGTTAATTGTACTAGCAAGGTAACTTCTTATGACACCAAAACATAAAAAAGCAGAATATTATTTTAGGTGAGGAACAAACAGTAGATAATTGTAATCCTGAACAACACATCAGCTGCTTTTTATGAAGTCCTTTAAAAATAAAATAGTCCCAGTCACTCTTCTTGAAAAATGTGCTCAGGAATATCATCTATAAAGTAATAACAATAAAAAGCAAAACCAGAAAATAAACAGCAACCAGTATCAGATAGTTATTGTTTCTCTCCTTTGTGTTTCTGCCTCTTTATGCAGTGTTGGAACATGCACTACTTCAGAACAAGACAGATAGTGGATCTGGTTTGACAAGTAATGAAGGTTAAATTATTTAAGTGCAATCTGCATGTTTTGAATCCTTTAGCATACAAGCAAAACCAGACCTGAGTGCAGCCAGAAATGGAATATTTCAGTACAGAAACTGTCTTTAATGGGAGATACTGGTCAGTAATTTTGAAGTGAGGTTACTTCATGTTAATCCCATCTCTGAAACTGTCTCCCTATCAGAGGACAAGCTACTTTCCTCTCTTTTTCCAGTTTGTTGAAATTGTTCTGTCTGATAGCGCTTCCTCATCCATCTCACAGGGCTGCAAGAAGCCATTATGGCTACCTGGAAGCATCATAGTAAGGATGAAGAAACTAAATGCTACCATGCCTCGCCTAGAAATTGTATTCAGCCTACTCTCTTGTCATCTCCCTTTGGCAATCTGTTTTTGAACTGCAGAGTGGACAACAAAGTAATTGTAAGGTTCAGAAAATGGAGAAGGGGAGAGTTGCCTCCACGTGGGAGAATTTTGCTTCAAGGGCACCTTGACTGTAGATCTTGCCTTTCACCTCAACAAATGAAATGCATTTAGGAAATATGGTGCATTTGTGTGTAGTCTAAGTAATGAATGCTGGCCAAGAAGCTTTTGTGAGATGTCATTTAATGTCTGTGGGTGCAGAACTGCACACAGGAAATGTCAGTGTTGTTGAAGGCCATAAATGAAGCTATGTGGAGTAGGAAGGTCTTTCTGAGAACCATTTATTTTTATAGAGATTTCCTTTGTCCTTAACACTTGTCTCCTAAGCTCAACAGGCTCGTAAACCTCCTCTTCAGTGCTAGCCCATGCAGCAGCAAATGAGAGGTCCAGAAAGGCTGGAAATCAGAGATCTGTTCCATCTTCCTGCTCACCGTATCAATACTTGCTTCATCAGTTATTAAACATGCAAGAATGGAGATTCTCCAGCCTCTCCACATTCCAGTGCTTCATACCCCATACTCTTAGAAACTCAAATATCCCTTGCTGCCTTCGGCATTGTAAATGTGGAGAACCGATTGCCCCAGTCTTTTATATATTTGAAGACTATAAGGTTTTGTTGAGGCTCTTATTCTTCACATTAACATCTCTTCTCTCATTCCACAGCTCATTCAGTCTGTGCTAGTAAATTTTAGATCTTCCATTTCTGTGATCCTATTCTATGTTCCCTTTGAACTTTCTGACAGTCCATGCCTATCTTGGTTTCATGCTTGAAAGTAGGTCTCAAAATAATTTTCTAGGTGAGGCCTTCTCACTGTCACATAGAGCAGAAGGATTTTTTCATGTACCCTTCTTGTTTGTGTAGCTGACAGTGACCTACATCTGGAAATTTACATATGTGCTATCAAATTACATCTAGTTTTCCTCCAGCACATTCTCCAGTTTTCAAGTTCATTCTGAATTCTGATCTGTCCTTCAGCTGCTTAAAGTCACTCCCAGCTTGATGTCACCTGGTTATTTGGGGTTTTTTTTGGGGTCGTGTGTGTATCTACCTTTTGTATGGTTAATAAAACTATTAGATAATTCTAGATCAAGATTAGACCCCAATGGAACCCTGCCTAATTAAGCCTTACAGGTTTTTGGTCATAATCTACTAAGAGGCAAATATAATGAAGTAGTTTTCCATTACATCTTCTTGTTACCACGTTCATACATATCATAATCCACCTTAGTAGAGGAAGGGTAAGTGTTTGAGGGAAGAGGAAATGAGGTTCTCCGATAGCCAGTCTATTTCCTTCTCAATTAAATCCTCCGTATCTATCTCCTCTTTTCTCCAGCTTCCTATAGCTAATGGAGGATGCTTAACAGAAAAGCACACTTGTACAATCTTTTAAAAGACTGGAAATGTAAAATAAGGGAAACCATTTTTTCACTTTTCAACATGCTAACTCTACCTGGGAATTTTTTTCCTATCATAATTTTTTACAGAATTGTAAAAGATAAATGTGTATTTGTTTTGAGACTTACTGAAAGGAAACTCTTTGGCGAAAACATTTCAATACGAAAGGATTTTTATTTGGCTAACACTTCCACTTAAGTGGAAAAGTCAGTCCAGTTTGGGCAAAGAGATTTGAATGCCTACTCAACCCATTAACTGTTGCTAACAAACGTGTCTGTAAGAGTTCTCTCTATGGGTAAATCTATAACATGCCAGTTGCATAATTCTCTAGACTGTGTATGGTTAAGTTCTATTCATAGCATTGTAGTGTCCCTGTTGCCAAAAAGTCTGAGATGTTTCCAGGAAAGTGACAATAATATGATCTACCATCTGACGCTTTTTTTGCTTTCTTTTTTTTCTTCACAAGGAGAAACTTGCATGTGAGATTTTTTTAAGGGAAAAAAAATGTACGGTATGCTAAGCAAAAGCACTTTGTTTCCTCAACAAAGACCCCTAATGCAGTCTAACATAGTTACTGCCTAATTCAACTTGGTATAAGTCTGTATAAGGTGTCAGGGCAGTGTTGAACCTTCATTTATCAAAAGCATAGTGTTTGACTTGGGTGATTGGACATGGAAACTTCAAATTTAATAAAAGAAGTTTCATTTTTTACTTAATCTGAATTTCATATGTGCTTCTCAGGCCCAATAATCAAAATCAGTCTTGTAGAAGATTCTCAACAAGGGTACATGTTTCCAAGCTAGCCCCTAGACATTTCCAACACTCAAATTCTTTCGCTTGTAATACATCTGTCTCCTGCAGCCATACAGTCTGTTTTGTTGATCTGTCAACATGCTTCTTCAGTTGGTCTAACTGCTTATTTTTATGCAAAGTTTCCAATTCTAGCTGTTCTCTGCTGATAGAGAGAAGTAACACATGAGATTTGCTCTCCATTAACAGTTTACAAAAGACAACCAGCCTTCAAATAACACCATGTGATAAACCAATTAAGCTAAACCTGGCAAACACAGATGTAACAAATGCTTTTCCCCCAGTGCTTCTGTGGACAGCTTTTTACCCAGCCTCATTCTTCTCTCTTCCCGTTTGCTAGGAAACAGACTGAACTGCAATCTCACCATAATCTATTTTTCAAAATCCTCACTTAGAGCCTCAGACAAAGAAGATTTGATCCCATGTATGAGCCATTGGTCTGGGCGCTCTGATCTTGGTTACATCCCGATTTACGGGACAGAGTGAGGTTTTAAAAAACACCTCAACCCTCCTGCACCCAACACCCTACCAAAATAAAACTTTGTTTTTAAAAATGGAAATATAATCATGGCATCTCTGTTCATGTTGCATCTGTTAGAAAGAAATATTGAGGGGTTTATCAGATTCCTTCAGCACCACTGGTGCCGGGGAGAAAGTTCTTGATGTCCTCTCAGCTTGTAGACTGTTTCTCAACATTCAAGCAAATTTTTACTATTTTTCCTTTTGGTTTGTGCTAATCAGATTGGTAGAGGACAACAGTAGTCTGCTGGCTTGGCCTGTAAATGGAACATTACTAAGACTTTGCATGAAACTATTGCCCCATGCAAATAAACTTTGCCTGTTTTAGTTAAAGCAGGATCACTGCTTGTATGAATGAATTTTGGTTTAGGACTGTTAGTAACTGGTATGAGAGCGTGAAAGTCAGCTTAAACCTGCTCCTGTATTTTATCAATGTAAATGGTTCTTAAACCAAAGCAGGCCTGTTCTTTTTTGTCACATACCCATCATTTCCAGATGGCTCACTTGAACTGCCTGTGGGGTTGCTGTGTTCTACAGTGCTGGGGAGACTTCTTTGCTGGAGATTTTTCCACATCTTAGTGACAGTGAGAAGACAACATAAGACAAGGCAGGCTGTTCCTGTGCAACTTTAGTAACAAGGGAATTCTGCCTGGAGGAGGTGTGCTATTCGTAAAACCAGTCATGTTTAGTGAATGGGGTCAGAATCTGTAGATAGCTAAGGATTTTGTATCTGCAGGAAAGCTGAGGGTGGCTTGGAGAATAACTCGTGCTACATTTTTGAAATAAAGCCTCCACAGTGAGTCTGAACCAGTGAAGCATGCATATAGCAGGTTGCTGTTTCTTGTTGATCTTTATTCGCACTTGTTGCATTCTTGCCTGTAGACAGTCCACAAGCCACCTCTGACAGCAGCCGTCGCCCTCTGCTTGCTCTGTAAGGCAAGAGTACTCACTCTTTGGACAGGTCCCCCTCACACAGGTGGGGAGGGTGATAATGATTTATGTATTAGTTCCCAGTAGCTTGACTTGGAATCAGATCGGAAATATAAAGCTCCTTTCTTAAAATCCAGGAGTCACTGTCATCCTTCCCATCAGAAATGGGACATGGCTGTGACTGGCTACTGCATTCCCAGGAAAGGATGAAAAATACTTTCAAAACCCTCCCTGCAGCTGATTATTCTTGCTCTCCCCATTACCATTCTCATCATAATGTGCTGCCTTTGCCCTTGCTTCCAACTAATAATCCTTGCTTACTGATGGGAGGTTAAATGTGAATGTTGAAAGAAATAGGTTAAAAAGAGTGGCAGCCAGTTGGGTCCATACTGATATAATAAAAGCAATTACACTTAAGAGATTAGAAGGATTGAAATGGCAGCTGAAGCAGCTCCAGACTCTGGGGCTCAGTAGGAAGTTCAAATGCCTTGTTTTTGTTTTAGTTTTGGATAGAGTTTTTCAGAGGAGTGGATTATAAATGGTTTCTACTGGGAAAACAATTAGAATTAACTGGTCAAATAAGTTGGAAGTAATGACATGAGTACAAAGCTGACAAATTTTGTTACTGAATGGTCAGGCGGGAGATGAACACTGGTTTACCGTATCTAAGGAAATAAAAGCTACTGCAAATTAAAACCTGAATTGATGTAACAGATTTTAGTTAGGCTTGTAGATTCAATGGTCTGTGCTTCTGGCCTGTGAATGTAAATCAGTGGGGAAGTGCAAATGATTTTAGGTCTTATGCGCATGTTTCATAGTAAATAACCTGTGATTTGGAGACAAATTTTAAAGCTCCATGAGTTCAGAAAGTAGAGAAGTACCAAAGTGAATTAAAATTCCAGTGTTTCATTGATAGTTAGGAACTACATAGCTTCTGAAAATATTAGTGGGAATCTGCATCCCTTTTAGGGATATCCCTATATCCCTATAGGCAATAGCAATAGATAGACATCAGATCAGAACAGCTCTTGTGATTGTACTTAAGTCAGTGCGTGCAGTTTCAAAATCATCCTGTCTTTACATAATGGCAAATCTCAAGGCTTTAGAAAAAGCTATAAATATGATAATGGCACTGAAGATGAATACCAGACTCTGAATTTCTATATTAGTTGTAACTTGGACAATATTCACAGTGCCTAGAATAGAAGAAGAGAGGTTATGAGACAAAATGTCTTGACTCAGCTGCTTATCAGAGAGCTATGTGTAAGTAAACCTACGCAACTCTGTGCTGTACTGAAGACAATTCCCAACTCAATTTGTAAGTTTGTCATTGCCCCAACAAGAGTTCTTTCCATTTGCATGCTTCTACTTTTGCAGCCACAAGAGGCTTTCCAGGCTGAAATTAGGAAGCGGTGAAAAGATTATTGTAAAGTGAATCCAGCAGACAGTCAGAACCTAGTGTCTTCACATGCCCTGTACCACTGCGTTTGGCAAACTCCATCCCCAGTGTTTTACAGTTTTGGTTGAGGTATGCCCAGTTTCAACCAGTGCAGGTTCCCATAGGAACGTTAGCTGTTTGTATGCAAGGGGGAAGCGCATACCGTCAGAATTTGCTTCTCTTGTACATTCTACCTAAATGCTGCTAGTGGGAACTTTATGTCTCTAATCTTGATGAAATAATGTTTATTTTTCCATCTTATCACTGTCTTTATTTAATTATTTTTTTCATGTCTCCCCCTAATCTTGGCCCAGGCTTAAATGCAAATTTATTTGTTTCTTTTACCAGCACTTTTAGTCCTTGTAGGGATTTCTAACCAATTAGTCCCTCAGAATGTAGCTGTTAAGTAGAACAAGAGAAGATTCTCCAATTTGCCTCCCAGTGTCAAGAGAAGCAGAGGCACCCTTGCAGGGGCAGTTCCTCACCAAGAGCAGCACTGTTGTCACTGATGATAAGTAAAAGTGAATTCATAGTTACTCCTCAAGGATCATTACTAGATGCAATTTACCATAAAAATGCCAAATATAACTCCAATGTTCTTTGAAAAACTCAATTTTGTTTCACTCCCAGTAGAAATATTCATGTGTAATCTTTTGTAAAGTAGCTTTTTTACTGCTTAGTACTAGGATGTGCAGTTAGTTGATTGCATGTGTATCTTTATTTCACAATCAGGATATTAGTATGATCCAAAGCAGAGAGAACTTTTTTTTGTCAAGTTTGTCCATAGGTCAAGATCTGCAGCAGAGCAGAGAGCAGAGGTTATTGGCAGAGCTTGTTTTTGGGGGGGATTGGGTTTTGTTTGCTTGTTGTTTTTTTCTGATGCACACTGTTAGAACATCTCACAGACCAGGTTTATACAGGAAAAATGAAAGCATTAAAAACTAGGCAATATTGTTCTTGGTGATGTTCAGGTGCAATGGCTAACTCCCCAGAGATGCAGTAACGCTGTGAAAAGCAAGCTTTTGCTGAAATAGTGTTACTGTTTGTAGGGAGCTGGGGCCAACTTTTTTCCTACGGATAGGTGGATGAACCAGTAATTTAAATGTCTTTTAGGACTGCTAAGAATGCTTTTGTTAGGGTTATCTACCCTAGACATTTTTTTCCCAGTGTACACTAGACCTTCCCTGTGAAAGCTCAGGGTGCTCCTACGGAACAGCGGTCAGTGCAAAGGCACTCAGAGCTGTGTCAGCCTGTGTTTGTACCTCAGGGTGGCACGACGAAATATCCAGTCCCTTCCAGAACTATTTCCTGTGAATCTATGATTTCAAGAGGAACAACCACATTGATCCAAAATTAGGCCTGTGCTTAAACACGTACTGAATTGAAACTGAAAGCTAATGTTCTATCCAAGTAACTGTATCACAGTGAAATAATGACTCTTTCTTTTCAAATGCATTCACCCAGCTCAGTAGGAGTATCTACACCTTTATCTTAGGCAGCCCGTTTTTAGAATTACTTTATCTAGCAGTAGATTTTCATAATATGCTCATTGCTGGAGAATATGTGCTGATTAGAAATCTATGACACTGCTTCTGGACTCTGTTCTAATACAGCCTGTAAATTTCACTGAGCCAAATATACCATGGAGCTTTTAAGTAGCAGTCATAGTTCTGCCAATGTCACTTGTTTGTAAGAGACGGGGGGACAAGATATAGAATTCAAATGGTGATATTGAAGTCCATAAGCCAAGTATGTTCATACTGGGGAGAAGAAGTTGTGACAGGATTACCTCCAAGTTCCCATATGTATCCAGTGCAATAACAGTGGTTCTGATTATATGATTTACTGTTTCCTTTGTCATTCAAAGTCCTGTTTAGTACTGATTTCTGATTCCGCAAAATCACTTTCATACTCTGGAAAGGTGCTGATGCTGCCCTTCTGCCAGTTTTCCACTGAAGTAAAGTTAACTTTCAGTCTATTTTTGGGGGCCTTTCTTGAGTACGTGACCATGTTCTACTAATATGTGTTGTCTCTAGAGATCTTTTTTCCAGCAAACATTGAAAAAGCTTTTGAACAGAGGTAGCCTTATTAGTATCTGAAGGGACCTGGTATTTCTGTAGTACCATATTAGTTCCTTCAGGTTCTGCTGGATTCCTTGAATGAGAATTGTCCAGGCACACTCACCCCAGGGAACTGATAGTGTGCTGTCATTCTCTCCCTTACCTTTGTAATACAAGCTTTTGGTAGCAGGGTCTCTTCTCCCTGTATGTATTTAAGAAGGAATTAATGTCTTTCTCTAACATGTCCCCAGACTTTGTGGTGGGATTAGTGCAGCTTTAGCATCCAGAATAACAATCAGCATTATATATGTAATAGTCTCATTTCAGCCCTGGATATTTGCGCCAATGTGTTTTTCTACAAGACCCTCAGTATTATACTCTTTGTTTTAAGCAAGTGTATGTAATTGTCTGAGTACACTGCTAGTATTTTCAATTGCAAAGCTATAGTAATCTGTTATATTCAAGTTTCACTGTCTTTCTCATTTTTTATCTCTATTGAAATACATGTAATCTCAAATGAGCAAATGAATCATGTTAACATTTTTGAATCTAACTCATAACTTTCGAAGGCTCTTTTAAAATGAAAGAGATTTGTATTATTTCATGATGCTGTATTTTGCTTTCCTTGTTTTCTGGGAGCATTTTAACATTCTCACTATGAAGAATATTACCAGCTTGTTTAAAGGAAGAATTTAAAAACAGGAAGAACAAAAGTAATCTTTTTATGTTCCTGTTTCTTTTTTCTCCTTGTCCTGGTTCCGGTGGGGATAGGGTTAATTTTTCCTGGTATTCCATGCCATGTGAGCCACGCCCACCCTGAGCTGCCGGGGGAGGGGGCAGGAAGTTGCTGCTTAAAAGCGGGCTGGGGCGGCCGGGTCCGGCCGGCGAGCGGCGGGGGAGTGGCGGTTCAGTAATCGCGTTTGTATATTCCCCTATCCGTGTTGTTGTTGTTTGCCTGTTCCCTTTGCTGTTCTGTTAAACTGCCTTTGTCTCAACCCAAGAGTCTTGCCTTTTCTTACGATTCTTCCTGTATTTGGAAGGCACGAGCGAGCGGCACGTGGTTCTTTGTTGCCGTCTGAGGCTAAACCACAACAGTCCTTTTTTGGCGCCCAACGTGGGGCTCGAAGGGTTGAGATAACGACAGAATCCAACTAGAACGTGGAAAAAAACGGTTTTGGTTTTTTTTTGTATGCATTTATTTTATTAGGTAAGTAGTCACTGGTCATCATGTTGCTTGGTTTGTTCTCATGGCTGTGTTACATAAATTCCTATATGGCTTATGTACTCCCTGTGATGCTGTTTACCATGTCTGGAAAAGGGATGAGGATTATCATTCTGCTGTCCTGTGCGATATCTGTTTATGATATGATAACATCACTGTTCAGACGGCTATTTTGGGGTGTTTATGTGGTTTTGCTGTCCTGTCCGTACATTGGACACCGTCTCTCAGAATTTGTTAATAATTTCCCCAGCCCTTTTGCCTCCCTTTTCTCCTTCGGGTCAGGTATGACAGCTTTTGAGAATTTTGAATATCCTTGGGATACTCAAACTAGCGTGTTCGTAGTGCTATGTCTCCTGAATACGTTCCAGGTCTTGTTTAGGGTTAAGCGACTATTTAAGACTACCACCCGGAGATCTGCTCCGAGGCTGGATAGGCAGGGGTGGCATGGCATGTGGGAGAGCATGGGCAGGTACCTAGAGAACTACTCACCTCCAATGGTCTGGGACTTCACCCCGGAACAATTACAGGACCCTGATAAAGTGGTAGAATATTTGAAGGGAAAATGCTGTGGCTATTCTAGAGAGGCACAACTCACCGCGCTGTGCTGGGCCCTGGCCAGTATCTACCAGGCACTGCTCAGAATTATGCAGCACCCTCAAGGGGAAGAGATGGAAACCAGACCTGCGGCCCCTGCGGCGGCCCCTGCGGCGGCCCCTGCGGCGGCCCCTGCGGCTACTGCAATCCTTGCGACAGACACTGCGGCTACTGCAACCCCCGTGGTAGCCACTGCAGTTACTCCAACCCCCATAGCAGCCACTGCCACTGAACCAGGGAACCAACCCGTGCCAGTATCAGTTGCCCCCATACAGAAGAAGTACACGAAGAAATCAGTTCGCTTAGTAAGAGATGATGATGAACCAGGGCCATCACGAGAGCAGGAGGAAGAGGCAGAACCAGAGATAATTACTCGATCCCTATCCTTGAGTGAGCTGCGGGATATGCGAAAAGATTTTAGCTGACTTTCAGGCGAGCACATTGTCACCTGGCTGCTCCGGTGCTGGGATAATGGGGCCAGTAGCCTGGAATTAGAGGGTAGGGAGGCCAGGCAGCTGGGATCCCTGTCTAGGGAAGGCGGCATTGACAAGGCGATCGGGAAAAAGACCCAAGCCCTCAGCCTCTGGAAACGACTCCTGTTAGGCGTGAGGGAGAGGTACCCCTTCAGCGAGGATGTTGTATGTCAGCCAAGCAAGTGGACTACCATGGAAAGAGGTATCCAGTACCTGAGAGAATTAGCCGTGCGGGAGATGATTTATTATGACTTGGACAATGCAGACTTACCCACAGACCCTGATGAGGTGCGATGCACAAGGCCCATGTGGCGGAAGTTTGTACGGAGCGCACCATCGTCATATGCCAACTCCCTGGCAGTAATGGAATGGAAAGGTGAAGAGGGACCAACGGTGGATGAGGTAGCTGGCCGGCTCCGGCGATATGAAGAAAGTCTCTCTTCCCCCCTTGTCTCAGCTGTGGAGAAACTGTCGCGGAAGGTCCAGCAACTTGAAGAGAATATGTCCTACTCCCCACCTGTACGGGCCAGTGTCTCAGTTATTAGAAGCAGGCATTTCCCCACTCAAGAGAGAGAGTACAGAGGGTACACACCATGAGGCACCCTGTGGTTCTACCTGCGGGACCACGGAGAGGACATGAGGAAGTGGGATGGACAACCTACTTCGATCCTGCGGACACGGGTACAGGAGTTGCAAGGAAGGACAACCACAAAAGGGGATCCCTCCAGGAAAAGTGCCGCCCCAGTTTCCAGTGGGCCGTTCCCCAGACAAAGCAGAAGGCCTGATCTTGCTTCTGATCCTCTTGAAGGAACTTCCAAGTCATTTATGCAAGAAGTGAGTAATGGATACTATGACCAGTATTAAGGGGGCCCTGCCTCCGGCCAGGTGGAGGAAAGGGACAACCGGGTTTATTGGACGGTGTGGATTCGATGGCCTGGCACATCAGACCCACAGGAGTATAAGGCTCTAGTGGACACGGGTGCGCAGTGTACTTTAATACCATCAAGCTATAGAGGGGCAGAACCCATTTGTATTTCTGGGGTGACAGGGGGATCCCAAGAGTTGACTGTACTGGAGGCAGAAGTGAGCCTAACTGGGAATGAGTGGCAAAAGCATCCCATTGTGACTGGCCCAGAGGCTCCATGCATCCTTGGTATAGATTACCTCAGGAGAGGGTATTTTAAGGACCCAAAAGGGTACCGCTGGGCCTTTGGCATAGCTGCCTTGGAGACGGAGGAAGTTAAACAGTTGTCTGCCTTGCCTGGTCTCTCGGAGGATTCTTCTGTTGTGGGGTTGTTGAGGGTCAAAGAACAACAGGTGCCGATTGCTACCACAACGGTGCATCGGCGGCAGTATCGCACTAACCGAGACTCTCTGATTCCCATCCATGAGCTGATTCGTCAACTAGAGGTTCAAGGAGTGATCAGCAAGACTCGCTCACCCTTTAACAGTCCCATATGGCCGGTGCGAAAATCTAATGGAGAGTGGAGGCTAACTGTAGACTATCGTGGTCTGAATGAAGTCACGCCACCGCTGAATGCTGCTGTGCCGGACATGCTAGAACTCCAGTACGAACTGGAGTCCAAGGCAGCCAAGTGGTATGCCACGATTGATATAGCAAATGCATTCTTCTCAATCCCTTTGGCAGCAGAGTGCAGGCCACAGTTTGCTTTCACTTGGAGGGGCATCCAATACACCTGGAATCGACTGCCCCAGGGGTGGAAACACAGCCCCATCATTTGCCATGGACTGATCCAGACTGCACTGGAACAGGGTGAAGCTCCAGAACATCTGCAGTACATTGATGACATCATTGTATGGGGAAACGCAGCAGAAGAAGTTTTTGAGAAAGGGAGTAAAATAGTCCAAATCCTTCTGAACACTGGTTTTGCTATAAAGCGAAGTAAGGTCAAGGGACCTGCGCAGGAGATCCAGTTTTTAGGAATAAAATGGCAAGATGGACGCCGTCAGATCCCAATGGATGTGATCAACAAAATAGCAGCTATGTCTCCACCAACTAGTAAAAAGGAAACACAGGCTTTCTTAGGTATTGTGGGTTTTTGGAGAATGCATATCCCAGATTACAGTCAAATTGTAAGCCCTCTGTATCAAGTAACCCGGAAGAAGAATGATTTTAAATGGGGTCCTGAGCAACGACAAGCTTTTGAACAAATCAAACAGGAAATAGTCCATGCAGTGGCCCTGGGGACAGTCCGGGCAGGACAAGATGTTAAAAATGTGCTCTACACTGCAGCCGGGGAGAACGGCCCTACCTGGAGCCTCTGGCAGAAAGCACCAGGGGAGACTCGAGGTCGATCCCTAGGGTTTTGGAGTCGTGGATACAGAGGATCCGAAGCCCACTACACTCCAACAGAAAAAGAGATATTGGCAGCATATGAAGGGGTTCGAGCTGCTTCGGAAGTGGTTGGTACAGAAGCACAGCTCCTCTTAGCACCTCGACTGCCGGTGCTGGGTTGGATGTTCAAAGGAAGGGTCCCCACCACACATCATGCAACCGATGCTACATGGAGTAAGTGGATTGCACTAATCACGCAGCGAACTCGAATGGGAAACCCCAGTCGCCCAGGAATTCTGGAAGTGATCATGGACTGGCCAGAAGGCAAGGATTTAGGAATGTCACCAGAGGAGGAGGTGACGCGTGCAGAAGAGGCCCCACCATATAATAAACTGCCAGAAAATGAGAAGAAATATGCCCTGTTCACTGATGGGTCCTGCCGGATTGTGGGAAAGCATCGAAAGTGGAAGGCTGCTGTGTGGAGTCCTACACGACGGGTTGCAGAAGCCAGTGAGGGACAGGGTGAATCGAGACAGTTTGCAGAGGTGAAAGCCATTCAGCTGGCTTTGGACATTGCTGAGTGAGAAAAATGGCCAGTACTTTATCTCTACACTGACTCATGGATGGTGGCAAATGCTCTGTGGGGATGGTTACAGCAGTGGAAGCAGGGCAACTGGCAGCGCAGAGGCAAACCCATCTGGGCTGCTGACCTATGGCAAGATATTGCTGCCCGGATAGAGAATCTGGTTGTGAAAGTACGCCATGTAGCTGCCCACGTACCAAAGAATCGGGCCACGGAGGAACATCAGAACAACCAGCAGGTGGATCGGGCCGCTAGGATTGAAGTGGCTCAGGTGGATCTGGACTGGCAACATAAGGGTGAACTATTCATAGCTCGGTGGGCCCATGACTCCTCAGGCCATCAAAGGAGAGATGCGACATATAGATGGGCTCGTGACCGAGGGGTGGACTTGACCATGGACACTATTGCACAGGTCATCCATGAATGTGAGACATGCGCTGCGATCAAACAAGCCAAGCGTTTGAAGCCTCTTTGGTATGGAGGGCGATGGCTGAAATACAAATATGGGGAGGCCTGGCAGATTGATTATATCACGCTGCCACAAACCCGTCAAGGCAAGCGCTATATGCTCACAATGGTGGAAGCAACCACTGGATGGCTGGAAACATACCCTGTGCCCCATGCCACTGCCTGGAACACTATCCTGGGCCTTGAAAAGCAAGTCCTGTGGCGACATGGTACCCCAGAGAGAATTGAGTCGGACAATGGGACTCATTTCCGAAACAGCCTCATAGACACCTGGGCCAAAGAGCATGGTATCGAGTGGGTGTATCACATCCCCTATCACGCCCCAGCCTCTGGGAAGATAGAACGATACAATGGACTGTTAAAAACTACACTGAGAGCAATGGGTGGTGGGACTTTCAAACACTGGGATACGCATTTAGCAAAAGCTACCTGGCTAGTTAACACCAGGGGATCTAACAATCGGGCTGGCCCTGCCCAATCAAAACTTCCACGTACTGTAGAAGGGGATAAAGTCCCCGTAGTGCACATGAAGAATATGCTAGGGAAGACAGTCTGGGTTAGTCCTGCCTCAGGCAAAGGCAAACCCATCCGTGGGATTGCTTTTGCCCAAGGACCTGGGTGCACTTGGTGGGTGATGCGGAAGGATGGAGAAGTCCGATGTGTACCTCATGGAGATCTGATTTTGGGCGAGAATAGCCAATGAATCAGATTGTGTGCTGTTAATTGCTAAGTAACACTGTCACTGTATGTCCTCATTGCTATAATTGCTATCAGTTGTACTACAAGTAAGGCACAGGGATGATGGGATAAGAACTGATCTCAGCAGCTGGCGCCCAGCAGTTTCCTCAAGATCTACATCTTCAGCCCACGGACTGCGTGCATGAGCCACACCAGGTGCACCAGTCACAAGCTCCGAAAAAAATACAGCATGCAACAGACCAGCACCACCCAGCATCTCACCTGCCCTGAGAGACTGTTCTAACAGATGGAGCCCAAAGCCGTGGATTAAAAGAACTCAACGGACACTTTGGAGGGATGACCCATAAACTAAGGGCATTATATGTGTGTGTATATATATATATATATATATATATATAACAGGGAAAAGTGGTGGCAATTCATTGGAACCTGCTGGGCATGGCATAGATGGTATGGAATAAGGGGTGGATAATGTCCTGGTTCCGGTGGGGATAGGGTTAACTTTTCTTGGTATTCCATGCCATGTGAGCCACGCCCACCCTGAGCTGCCGGGGGAGGGGGCAGGAAGTTGCTGCTTAAAAGCGGGCTGGGGCGGCCGGGTCCGGCCGGCGAGCGGCGGGGGAGTGGCGGTTCAGTAATCGCGTTTGTATATTCCCCTACCCGTGTTGTTGTTGTTTGCCTGTTCCCTTTGCTGTTCTGTTAAACTGCCTTTGTCTCAACCCAAGAGTCTTGCCTTTTCTTACGATTCTTCCTGTATTTGGAAGGCACGAGCGAGCGGCACGTGGTTCTTTGTTGCCGTCTGAGGCTAAACCACGACACTCCTTTTTTTTTTTTTTCTTTGAGTGTCCAGAATGGCAGAATGGTTGAGCTTGGAAAGGACCTCTGGGGGTCATCTTGTCCAATTCCCCCTGGTCAAGCAGGGTCACATAGAGTCTGTTGCCCAGGACCATGTCCAGATGGCCTTTGAATATCTCTGAGGATGGAGACTCCACAGGCTCCCTGGGCAACCTGTTCCCAGTCACCCTAACAGTGACAAAGTGCTTCCTGATGTTCAGAGGGAGCCTCCTGTATTTCAGTTTTTGCCCATTGCCTCTAGTCCTGCCACTGGGTACCACTGAGCAAAGCCTGACTCCATCTTCTTTGCACCCTTCCTTCAGGTATTTATATACTTTTCTAAGATCCACCCCAGTCTTCTCTAGGCTAAGTGGTTGCAGTTCTCTCAGTCGTTCCTTGTATAATTGATGGTCCAGTCCCTTAATCATCTTTGTGGCTCTTTGTTGGACTTTCTCCAATATGTCCATGCCTCTCATACTGAAGAGCCAGGAACTGGACATAGTACTCCAGGTGTGGCCTCACCAGTGCTGAGTAGTGGGGAAGGATCACCTACCTCGACCTGCTGGCAAGAATCCTCCTGATGCAGCCCAGGACATTGTTAGCCTTCTTTGTTACAAAGGCACATTGGTGACTCATGTTCAACTTGGTGTCCACCAGGACCCCCAGGTCCTCTTCTGCAAAGCTGCTTTCCAGCTGTGTTGCCCCCAGCATATATTGATGTCTGGAGTTGTTCCTCCCCAGGTACAGGACTCTGCATTTCCCCTTGTAACTTCATGAGGTCTGTATCACCCCATTTCTCCAGCCTGTCAAGGTCTCTTTGGATGGCAACATGGCCCTCTGGTGTATCAGCCACTCCTGCCAGTTTTGTGTCATCAGCAAATTTGCTGAGGGTACGCTCTGCCTCATCATCCAGATCATTAAGATCTAAAACAGGACTGGACCCAGTATTGACCTGTGGTGTACATTGCTAGTTACTGTCCTCCAACTAGATCTCATGCCACTAATCACCATCAACCTGCCTCACTGTCTGCTCATCCATCCTGTTCTTCATCAGCTTCTCTGAGGATCTTATGGGAGACAGTGTCAAAAGCTTTACTGAAGCCTAGGCAGACAATGTCCACTGCTCTCCCCTCATCTATCAGGCCAGTCATTTCATTGTAGAAGTTTATGAGGTTGGTCAAGCATGACCTCCCCCATGTGAATCCATGCTGACTACTCCCAATCACCTTCTTGTCCTTCGTGCGTCTGGAAATAGTTTCCAGGATTAGCTGCTCTGTCATCTTCCCAGGGATCAAGGTGAGGCTGACCAGCTTGTAGATCCCTGGTTCCTCCTTCTTGCCCTTCTTGAAGTTAGTGTGTTACCAAGAGTGACCTCGCGATGACGACAGCCAGCTCCCTCAGCGCTTGTGGGTGCATCCCATCAGGGCCTACAGACTTCTGCGTGTCCAGTTTTCGTAACTATTCTCTGGCCTTAGCTCTGAGTCAAGCTAATAATATTAGTGGCACGTCCTTGGATAACTTGTGTCAGCTGACAACTCCTTACTTCTTGAAGAACTCAGAAATTTGTTATGTCAGTTCTAACCCACAAAGAAAAGTTTGAAAGGAGGTTAGGATACTGTGCCAATATCTGGGCTGTAGTTTCTCCATAGTGTTTCTTAGAAGGGAGAAAATAAGTGTGGGATTCAAGAGAGGCTTTTTTGACTCGGCTTTCTATCTTCAGCAAATGCTTTTAATAACTAATTACCATACAGATGTCTGTTAATCTATTTAAGCATTTAACTTAATGTAATATTCTGTGCTAAAAACACACCTCACTTACACTTTAAAATTGCTGAAGTACAAACCAGGATTTTAACAACTTATATACGGTAGGCAAAAACATCTATAATGACTGAATTTTAATAATAAAACTGAAAAGCTCTTGAGAAGAGAGCATTACATTTGGAAAAGTGAATTTTATAGAGCCATAGAATAATATAGGTTAGAAGTGATATCAGGAGGTCTCTATTCCAACCTTTTCCTTAAAGCAGGGTCAGCTATTGGAGCAGATGGTGTTGCTCAGGGCTTTCCACTCAGTTCTTGAAAACCTCCAAGGACAGAGGTGAAACAACCTGCCTGGGCAGTTTATTCCACTGCTTGACTGTCCTCACTGTGAAAAAGTTTTTCCTTATATCCAGTTGGAACCTCTGTTATTTCAGCTTATGTTTATTGTCTCCTTCTCCTGCTATACGTTGCTAAAAAGAGCCTGGCTCTGTTTTCTTGATAACTTACTGACAGATCCAGACAGGCTCCTGTTAGGTCCCTCGGAAGCTATCTGTTCTCCAGGCAGAGCAAGCTCTGTTCTCTCAGCCTCTCCTCACAGGGCAAGTGCTTCGGTCCCCTTACAGTCTTGGCAGCCCACTAGTGAATTTGCTTAAGTAGGTCATGGTCTTTCTTGTATTTGAGGACCAAAAACTGAATGTCATATTCTAGATGCAGTCTAACAAATTCCAAGAGGAGGAGGACAATTACTTTTCTTAATTTACTGGCTGTTGTTTTGTTAATAGAGCCCAGGATGTTGTTGGCCTTCTTTTCTGCCAGGGCATGACGTTGGCTCATGTTCAGCTTGCTGTCTACCAAGTCCTTTCCCACAGAGTTGCTCCTCAGCCAGCCAGTCACCAGCATGCATCATTGTCAGAGGCTCTTCTTTATGAGGTGCAGGACTTTTCATTTGTCCTTGCTGAATTTCATGATATGTCTGTTGGCCTGTTCTTCCAGCCTGTACAGCTCCCTTTGGATTGCAGCCCTTCCCTTGAACATAACAACGGCTCCTCTCAGTTTGGTGTCGTCTGCAAATATGACAACGGTGACCTTTGTCACCTCCCCCAGATACCTGATAAAGATATTAAAGAGGTCCCAGGATAGATTCCTGTGGTACTCCAGTGGATACTGTTTTCCAGGTAGAATACGACCCATTGACTGTTACCCCCTGAGCCCAATCATGCAACCATTTTTTTTTACTTACCTAGTTGTTAAAATTTGCAAGTTGTTACATGCAACAAGTTGTCATGATTTCAAATGGGATAGAGTTGAATTTCTCAATACCAGCTGATATTTGGATTTGGGATGAGAATAGTGTTGGTAGTGCACCGGTGGTTTTAGTTGTTAAGCAGTCAAAGCCTTTTCTGCCCCTCACACCGCCCTGCCAGCGAGCAGGCTGGAAGGGCACAAAAAGTTGGTAGGAGACACAGCTGGGACAGCTGACCCCAACTGAACAAAGTTGGGGATATTGCCAACAAAATATGGGATATTCCATATGATGTCATGCTCAGCATATAAAGCTGGGGGAAGAAGGAGGAAGTTATTCGGAGTTAGGGCGTTTTGTCTTCTCAAGTAACTGTTACACGTGATGGAGCCCTGCTTTCCTGGAGATGGCTGAACACCTGCCCGCCGATGGGAAGCAGCAAATGAATTCCTTGTTTCGCTGTGCTTATGTGTGTGGCTTTTGCTTTACTTATTAAACTGTCTTTATCTCAACCCACAAGTTTTCTCACTTTTACTCTTATGTCCCACCAGGGGGAATGAGAAAGCGGCTGCGTGGTCCACAGGTGTCCCACCAGCCTTTTTGTGGATTTAGACAACTGGTGTTAACATGGAACTTTGCCATGCCAACAAGGGTTTATTTTTGTTTTGATCAGATAGTAATCTGAGGAGAGGGGTATGTATCCTCTGTTCACCTTTTCTTTTCTCCTCAGTCAGAACCATTTGTAGCTTTTCTTTAAAACAATTCAAGACTTTGCTTTGAGGTGCTCCATTTTGGTATAGACCTCAGATGGAAAAAAGTTTTTTCTTTGATTATGCAAATGCAATGTCTTTGGATGAAATGCAGCAAAAAAACCCCCCAAAACAACCAACAAACGAGAATTTGGGCCCAAAGAAATGAGAATCTTACATTAAGCAAATAATGTATGTCTGATGTAATACTTCATCAGAGACACTTGGGTCCCAAGCAGATGCTAGGGCTTAAGACTTCTAATGGTTGTCCAGTGCCACGGATGCCTTGTTATGCGAAGGCTGGGGAGGAAGTAAACACAACTGCAGATCACACCTTGGTCAACTGTTTTTATTGCTTCCTTAAGCACAACATTGCATTTCAGATTACAAATGCTTCAGAGTGAACTTGTATTTTATAAAATGTATACAGCTGGACTCAGTGATCTTACGGTTGGACTCGATGATCTCAAAAGTCTTTTCCAACCTAGATGATTCTATGATTCTGCTGCAGTGCTGAGGAAGCGATAGTTCTTATGCAAGTATCTTGAAGAAACAATGTCCCCGCTTGTCTAGTATTCATTCTATCACAGAATAACTTTCAAATCTACTTGCCCATCCTGAATTAATACAACAGTGTAACAATCTCAAAGATTTAGTCACTCTTCCGAATTCCATAAAACATACAGAAATACAGGGTAACCATACAAGCGTACAGGTAAAAAAATAACCTAACTATATTATTAGGCACTAAGGAGTCCTTAACAAAAATATTCAAAACCTTTTTGTTCACCTACCTGCTCTAGGTGAGCCTGACTGGACTTCGACTAGGTGGTCTCCAGAGGTCCCTTCCAACCCCTATCATTCTGTGATTATAATCTGACCTGAGATTCCAACCACTGTGCACGTGGATGTATAGAGAAAACCAGGCTTCCTTAATTACCGCTGCAGGTGGAGCTCTTTGTTTGAAATAAGGAGATACATGGGGTGAATATTTTTTTGGATAAAAGCCCTGAAAGCCTTTCAATACTGTTAAATACCCTTTAAATAAATTGTATACAAACATTCTTGGGAATGATTTGCCTCCAAGAATGCTTCTGAAAAGCAAAACTCTCTAATTCTTTAGTGTGTTCATGGAGAGATTAATGATAGGAGTACCTGTGCTACCTCTTCTGAAAAGCTTTTGATTTTTCCCACCTCCTCTTAGTCACAGAAGTTAATTTATGTAATTAGGGAGCAAAACTAATGTGATACAGATGATCACACCCTGCAGACAGCCAGTGAGTATTATCCTCTTGATTAAAGCTCCCAACATCTTCTGTTGGTGCAGTGTCAGGCTCGAACTGAATATTTTAGGAAGTCGAGATGCAGAAATCTGAGCATTTGTCAAACATTTTTAAAGTACAAAACCAATGAAAATAAAGCTGTTCTCAGAGGGAAAAAGACTAAACTAATTGAATAACTACAAGATTACAGGAACACATGTAAAATGGTAAGTACAGGTTGTTTTGCAGTTGTTATGTTAATCGGCAATTCTGAAAGTTAGAGTCTCTCTAGTGGTGGCTCAAAACTCTTGGTGTTACCACTTATTTGTGTACACAGATGCAGGCTTGGTGAAATACAAAAGACCAATCTGAATTCTGTAAGAAGATCTGGTTAGCCTAAGGATTGGACTAGGAAATAAGCGGCTTGGAAAGCAATCTTTTCCCTCTTTTTAGCATCCAAGATTAGAGTGGAAAGTTATAAAATGTGTCTTATTCTCTCTCAAATTAGTTCCTGTCAGTTTAAAAAGCTTCATGGGGTCATTGTGTTATTATGTCATCATGAAACACATCACACTTTTCGCTTCAGTCAGAAGACCGGTTTTCAAACGGGCGTAGAAACTCCAGTTTCATTTCCAGATAGACAGACTTGGTTATTAGAAAGAATTTCTTACTTTGAAGTGCAATGAATTTCTGAAAGAAACTCTCTGGGCAGGTAGTGAGATGCTTATGACCAGCGGTTTTGAACACTAGACTAGATTCTGACTGCATCAAAGTGAGTGTGCTTTGCTGCTGTACAAACTGCCTGTGCTGGAAGAGGAACTGGGTAGTGTCCTGACGTCCTCTTCTAAGATCACACATTTTATGTTCCTCACCTGCCTGTATATGTTTCATTGCCATACATATTATGTAGTGATAAAACACAACAAGGTTTATCCTGTCAAGCACTGGTGTAGCATGTTCTCCGAATCAGTGGCAGAGTCTGATCAGTATTAAGCTCCTGTTCCTGCCATTCCAGAGTTTTGGGCTGAGGCTCCCCAACCTCTTGCTTCTGTGAATTGACATGAAAACAGAGAAACAGAAGGAAACAAGGAAGGACTTTGTCTTCACTCAATCTTCTCTGCTGCTCCAGAGCAAAATTTTCCATTCTTAGGTAAAGCTGTTCAGAAGAAGGACCCAAAATGAGAAATCCCTCTGAAAATACTGTCACGAGAGCTTCCTGGACTCATTTCAAGATGTTCACTAAATTGGGAGATCTGTGAGAATCGATGATTAACATGGTGTGTAACATGATACTATTTCTGTTCTGCCTTTGTATCTGGTTTTCTACTGGGAGCAAGGGAGATGTTGATAGGAGTAAGTGAAGAAAAAAGCCTGTAAGACAGCCAAAACTTTCTTTAGTTTCTACTGAAACACCTACCAACTGCTACTTTTCTTTCTGCAACAATACCAATACTATCAGCACAGATGTGCTTCTAGGAGGTTATAATGCAGTTACTTGGCAATCCAGTGCTTTTGAAACAGGAAGGGATGTCAAGAAAAAGCTTGACATTTGAACTGTACAAGGAAAAAGAGTTAAATTAGTTTCCTTTTTGTCCTTTCTATCTTACTATTCCTTAGTTGTATCTGTTATAGATCACTCTAATTTTAACAGAGAATGCTCTTCTACAGAGAATTGAAAATGTAAAGCCCTTTAGGGCTAAGCCTTGCCTACAGGACTCCCTGTTAAAGTACCATCAGGGCTGATAGAAGGTTCTTAGATTTGAGAGAGGATGGGAAATAAATAATGTAATGACTAAACCTTCAAAATTTCTGGGACTTTATAGTAATCTAGGTCCATATTCTGCTAGTACCTTTCTGCTTGCTGAGGTCATTTGCGTTACTCTGGTAACCTGTTAGCTTTGAGAACAGAACAAGGCTTGAAGTGCAATGACAAAGAAGTCTAGCCATGGAAAACTTATGTAGTGCATGGCACCATGGACTGAGAAATTTTACAAGAAACACTAGCTTGTGTTTCTGTAGATGGTATTAAAGGATCTTAAGTATTTCCAATGTTCTGGTAAAGATCACCAATTAAAATGTTTTGGTAGCTTTCAGTTTTCAAAATGCAGGTTATATCCAAAGGTATTCCATAACATCTTTCTTGAAGAACATCTTGTAGTTTTTTGAAGACCAGTCTATGGGCTGCAGCCTTTCCTTTTGAAAGGCTGGGAATGCATCCACAAATTATCATGAATGTTCTCAAAGTACTCACCTCATATTAAATGAACTCTTAATTATAAAGTCTCTGGGGTTACCAAAAACTATCAAATTCTCGAACTATTCATATAAAAAGTTGCCTTCAAAGATGGGTGCATGACAGCTATTGGTGCTTTTTGTGTTGAAGATGTATTAGATATTTTATCACCTTATTTCTGGTGAACTACAAGCATGCTCTATCTTATGCTCTGCTAGTGAAGCAGAAAGAAACTATCTGCATGAAACTAGAGGAAGCTACAAAACTAAATCGAAATGGCAATGCTGGAACTTTTGCCAGGTGAAGAAGCATGAAAGTGAGAGGAGAGGATGCCTTCTGTTATAATAAGTAGTACCATACTTTCCAGAATGCCCTCCAAATCCTGTGCTTATATTAGCATTTCTCATGCAGATTTCAGATTTGGAAAAAGCTAAAATTTGCATCTGCAGTACAGGAATTCATCTGAGGTAAAAATCCAAGCTCTTTTTGGAGTTTTTTCCACTTAAACTTGTAAACATAGTTTGGGACTATTTTAAAACACTTTTGGTCTCTGAATGGTGAGCTCACTAATGCTTTTATGTAGTCCATTAAACCTAGAAAAGATTATTCAATTGTTATGGGAGACTGGATATGCAAATAAAAGTCATGGAAATAGTCTGCATTATGAGAGAAGTGTTTGAAAATTAGTTTGAAGGCAGGACATGCTTTTGTCTGTATCTTCTAAAGTGAGCAGTAGGAAAATGCCTCAACCTCTTGTAGACAATATAAAATCCATTGATGTGGAAAGCAGCAAAGGCAGAAAATTGAATATGTCATAGATTGTAACAGAGTGAAGTTCAAACAGCCTGTTTGGATAATAGACTGCCATAAATATATCTATGACATGGAAAGCATGCCAGCTGAAATTATAGAGGATTTTCTTAGTCTGAGAAATGCGTATTCCAGAGATTGTTTCTGGTCTAATGCTTTCTATTCCAGCAAGACTTAGATGGTGAATTCAAAATATATTTGCAATTCCATCACAACTTTGATGGAGAATATTTAGCATGGCAAGTTCAGACTTTAGTTTTTTTACACCTTACTCCTGTCCTTTCTGTCATTCTGTCCTTTTTTCTGACCTTATTTTTAAACATTTTTCTGTCCTTTATTTTTAATCCATCCTCTTTCTTTTTTGGATTATTTTATTTAAATGCTTTGAAAAAGTGAATTGGGGAAGGGTCCTTGTACGTATGAACTCGAGCTTTACCTCTTACTCTAAATGCCAACATTCAGAACTTGAACTCTAAGTTCATTTTAGTTTAAATTATTCATGTTTTCTCTATATATGAACAATTATTCTCTTCCAAAATCAACTGAATACTGTGACTGACTTCATCATCAATCTCTGCTTTCACAAGTGAGCCTCTTTGTAGCAATGGGAATGAAAATAGGAACATTGCTACATATAAAGTATGTAATAAATATGAGACGGCAAATAATGCACTCTTTTAATAGGCTGTATTTTGTATTTTCAGCCACAGTGAATTTCTTACTTAGTTTGCTCCAGAGACTCAGATGGGGTAACAACAATTAAATATGTCACATGCAGCCTCTCAAAAGATATATTTGTGTTCTCTAATGGTAAAGGTTGCTGGAAGTAAATAACACCTCAATCATGTCTAAACCATGTCTCTGTGTCTAAAGTGACAGCTATTACATTTGCTGATGGGTCTTTTAAGCAATGCTCTTCTTTAATTTAAACTTAATTTGCCTCTTAACTACAAAAATTGATTTAACGTAACACATATTTCTATGCTAAGATTCATTAGATTTCTAGCTTAATTGTGTCTGGACGCAGAGCAGGAACTGACTGCAGATTGCCACTCTTGCAGATGCAGTGATACATCATCTTCATAAACTTCTTGCATTAGCCATTGTGCCTCTTTCACTGACACACTCCTTGGAGAATTCCCATACAGGGACACAGTTAAAGCACAGCACTGACCATTTTTTAAATTTTTTTTTATTTTCTGTCCAGGACAGTTTTTAATTTCTCTTTGCATTGCTATAAAGCACGGCATTTGAATTCAGGGTTTTGTTTGTTTGTTTGTTTTTCGGTTTATTAGATAGAAGATCCATTTATTGCCTAGTTTATTAACATACATTACTATGTATATAATATAATGTGGTGGTAAGCAAAACTGAGATTGGATCTCTAAATACTGCTAGAAGACATATCAATTAAATCAATTGCTTTTTAAAGAATACTGTATTTGTAGTTAGGCAGATGTACTTACCACCACCCCCAAAAATGCACATGCACGCGCACGCATGCACACATATGAGTTGACTTCCCTGTTATGGAAGAAGATGACTTTTAACCCATGCAGATGAAATCTTCATGCAGATTAATGTAAATGATCAGAAACTCTGGGGATGAGATTCAGTGAGTTAAAAATAAGTCAAGAAACAAAACTTGTGACATTCTACCTGAATTTAACTGAATTTGTGCATATGGTTTGCTAGGGTTTGGAACTATTTTTGCAGATAAAATACGGGGCAGAAGGCCTGGGGAGGGTCTACCTGATGTAGCTTTAGGTAGCCTGTCCACTACCGAAAAGTGCTGCCCCTTGGAACATGCAGGGCTCTGTGTAGGACCTCCCTGCACGGGAAGGCTGTGATGCACTGGAAGTGGTGCCCTTTGACCAGTGTTGCACTTCAGGGGGTCTGCATGTCTGCCCTGAGTCGTGGGGAGCCACCAAGTTACAGCTATGGCTAACATGGCCTTTTTCACATAATGTAGCAGAATGGGCTCTTTGGTTTAGGCTGTGACAAATTAAAGGTGTTACTGAAGCGAATAGCAATTCATTTTACTTTGACTTCCAGCCTGCCATCAGGTAATAATGGCTTTGTCACTAATGATTTGGTGGGAATGATTTCTTTTTACATAACGCCTGTCATCCAGAAGCATCCCAAAGTGCTCTATAACCTAATTTACTGATTACTCAGAAATTGCTTCCTTCACTAGTAAAATGCAGCTGTGGATGAAAGGTGGCAACTGTGTGCTACAGCTCAAAATCTCCTTGCCAGAGATAGATGGTAAATGAAAGTGGTACTTAGCAGGGTCCGGGGAGAACTACGTAGCCCTGGAAAATGAGAGCTTAGCTACTGCTAATATGCTTGTAATCTGTGTTGTACAAACTTCTAGATGAGGAGGAACACCTTAGAAGGGGGTTGTGGAGAGACAGGGCAAAGCTAAGGGAAGATAAGGTTCTGCATGTAGGGGTATGTGGGCTGTGGAATGGGAAGCCAGGTCAGAAAGTCTGCTGTCTGGGAGAGACCATATCCTAGCAATTAAAGTAATGGGGTTTTCTCATGGAGGAAGTTCCATACTGCAGTGTCATATAGATATTTGCTCATTTAACTTAAAATTATTTGTAACTTACAAGTTTTCTCATTGGAATATTCAAAGGTGAGAATTATGTGGAGTCTGTTGAAGAAAAATACAATATAAAGACCTAAATTTGCAGATTTGTTCTTATCAAAAAAAGTGTGGGAATTTAGATTTCTGTTCATCATACTATGAGATTTTGATGTCAGCGGGGAATGATAGAAACAAGAAAAACCTCTACACACTTGTGAAAAGTTTACAGTTTCTTTATGGCTTGGGTTTGAAAGAGGAAGGGACTATAGACTGCAAGTTTCTTCTTGACCAGTTTGTTGTAAAGGCCTTCTGCATCGAGAGAAATATGATCTCATGTAGCATATAAGAAGATCCACTTATGATAATATTGATTAAAAGATGTTTTGACACTGTAAAATACTTTACAGATAAAGACAGGACATTAGAGTGGAGGATACAGAGGACAGTGGTAAAGGTCCTGTGATTGCACCTCTGATATTTTAAGCCTGGAATTTTATTGTGTGTTGTGTTGATATGCATTTCAACAAATAGTTGCTCGTGATAACAAGTGATAACAGAAGATATTTCAAAGGCAGCAACTTACCAAATGTTAGTGTAATAGTAATTTTTGTTTGGTTGGTTTTTAATTTAAATGCTTGGTTTTATTTCTGGCTTTTTTGAGGCAAATATTCCAAGGTTTTTTATATACTGTCTTAAAGGATGAAGAACCTTGATGTTTCTGTTTCACATGTAGTCACAGAACCATGGGATGGCTGAGGCTGTAAGGAACCTTTTGAGATTGTCTAGTCCCACCTCCTGTACAGGGCATGGTCATCTAGAGTAGGTTGCCCAGGACCGTGTGCAGTTGTTTGGGTTTTTTTGTTTGTTTTTTTTTAACATATCCACAGACAGAGACTCCAGAAGGTTTCTTGGCAACCTCTTCTGGTGTTTGACAACTACTGCAGTAAAAATGCATTTTCTTGTGTTCAGATGGAATTTCAATAGTATTCTCCATCACAAGGCGAACAAACATATTCTTTAAGTACAATATTCCTTTGAAAAATGGAAATGACTACTTCTGTTCTAGAAAAGGTCAAGTCAATTCAAAGGAATTTTTTTTTTCCTTTTTACTCAAACCTGAATGACTTCTTTGTATGAAATTGAAAAAGTTGTTTTAGGAAATAAGAATAAAAACTCCACAGGGAGTATTTTAGACAGGATTTCAGTTCTTCAAGAATTCAACTCAAATAAGAGTAACTTAAAACACTGTAGGATAAGAATGAATTCTAGTGTTCTTGGGAAATAATTCACTTTGCAGGAGGATAATAAAAGAGACTTTTCAACAGTGTTCGAATGTAGAGTCTTCTCTGAGAAATGAAGAGCAACACTGATAAAATCATAATTGTTCTGATACTGGCTATGCCTATCATGTAAGAAGGGTGTTTGGAAGCCTGCTGAACTACTTTGAAAAGTACTAGGAACCAAATAAGATGTTTTTTCTGTGATGTGATCTCCCAGGAATGCAAAGCTTTTAAAAGGAATCCACTTGTTTAGTTGCCTGAAAATACGTTATGGATGCTAATTGCAGTTATCAAGTTTGTAAAGACTGGCTTGTGTGAATTTTATTTTTCAACTCATACAGTGGTAGTAGAGTGTTTGAACTACTGAGTCTTATTGGAGCACCAGTTTTGGCAGGAGTCAATGTAACAGTGAACGTAATCTTCAATGAGACCTTGATTTCACCTTGTGACCAAGCGAAAGAGTGCATGGAAAAGTGTGTGGTAGGAAATCATGTGTAACATTGGGTGATGCACAAGAGAGTGAGAGAGACAATTTCATCATAAATCTATTAAATATCAGCGTCAAGAGAAAGACCACATCTGACAGTCCTACTTCTGAATGAATTCAGAGCGTCAGAGTGATTCTACTTCTTTTCTGTGTCCTTGGACGGCACTCTTTCAAACTTAATTACCTGCAGTTAGGCCAATTAAGACAGCTACAGAAAATAAGTAGCGTGGTGTTTTGGAGGCTTTGAGCCCTGTAACTATTATCCCTGAATGCTTTTCTGTTATATTTATCCTGTTCACCCTCATCAGTCCCATAGACAGTTGCTGGAACTCCTTGAACAAGACATTTACACAGGGCCCCCAGTTTGTCTATTTATTTATTTATTTAGTGTTTACCTAGGTTTTCAAATTATGAAATGGAAGATAGATTTACTTAAAGAAGAACCCAAACCCCCACACCATCTGGACTGAAGCAGGAATTTGTCAGTTTTACCCTTCTAGAAAATTGTTTTCTATTTTGCTCTTAAAACCTGTTCAAAGAGAAACTGACCTTTCTAGAGAAACCAATTATGTTTGGAAGCCCGAGCCAATATTTGGATGCTCTAATAGTTCCTATTGTTAAAAAATATTTTGGAAATATTGACCCTTCTGTAATGCACCGCCAACTGTGGGAGCTGGAAGGCTTCATACTGACTTATAACAGCTGAAGTCACACAAAATTATGCATTATGCTGACTTTCATTATCATATTTTATGTGGGTGTTTTTTCCCCATCAAGAAGCCCAAGTAAATAAAACCCAAAATAAGGTAGTTTTGCACACAAAATATGCAGAGCTTTGGAGTGGACGTTTTATGTTTATAAGTAAGTAAAAGTTCCTTCTGAACTGTTATGTAATGTAAGAGCCTCCTGACTTAGAAAGCAAATTGGATTACACTTTTCTAATGTATTTTTCAGTAACATTTAAAAACTGGTTCCTTTTCCAAATGATGCAATAAAGAATATCAAGCTACATCTTCTAGAATATGAATTTTAATAGCTCTGCAAAGTTTTGATGTTACAGATTCAGATCACGCTTTGCTTTGAACACAGATTGTTTTTACCTATTCTTGAAGGATGTTGTTACTCTTATGGGGACTTTTAACAGAAGTAACAGAGAGACAATGTATGTCCAAGAGGAGAAAAATCATTTTTCAAAACAACAGTTTAGAAAAATCCTTTGTGATATCAGCAGTGAGGTACTTAAAGGCTTGTATTATTTATTCTCCCTGTTAAAATTTATTTCATGAGGCTTCAAGCCAGCATGATACATATGAGTGAAATGTGGAAAAAAGTTAGGAGAGTTCCCCAACTAAACCTGTAGCTCTAAACCAATAAGTACAAACCCCTCTCACTCAGTCTTCACTGAGGCTCTAGAATCCACGTAGGACGGTTCTAGAGAGAAATATTCCCAGTATTCATCATCAGGGTCTTTTTTACACAAAAATTTCCAAAGACAGTGAGAGAAGTCAGTGGGAGGAGGGACAGTAACCACTGTCGGAAGCTCCTAGAGAAGGTACCCTGCCAGTTTTGTCTTTGAAGGAGTACTTTACTTCCCCCACATCCCCCACTTTCCACCCTTAGCACAGGAGTTGGGACCTAAATGAAGAAGCCAGCTTTGGAAATAAAACTTGTTTAATATGAGCTATGAATGGCAATGAAAACGTATGCTGCATAGCTATCATATAAAAGTTGCAGTGCGTATTGGTTCTCAGACTGTTCCCTTCACCATGCCGTTGCCATGCCTTTAGAAACGACTAACATCTGTCACATGTTTACTCTTTTCCTTATACCCCAAGGGAAGAAGTGTGTGCAGTGAAATATTTTGTTTGTTGTATTTTATCAAATTTATGCCATGTACATTTACTCTAAGTTTTTTGTACAAAGTAGGGTCAAAGAAGTGGTTTTTGAACTTGAAAGCTCTAATTGTTATTGGCTTTAGTCCTTTGAAAGATCTCTCCATGGACTTCAACGGCCCGTGGAGAAAGCTCATCTTTGTCAAGGACAAACCTTTACCCGCAGGGTAGACCGTTCAATTGAATGTTTAAGCTAAGAAATACCTGTTTGTGTTGAATATTGTAATATTCAGTGAAACTACTGATAATAACACAAATGCTCTAGCCAGGAGGATTAAAAAGAAAAGATAGCATCCCATGATAACTCAAACAAGGTTTATATAAATACAACTCCTAATATAACTAAACTCCAAATTCCTCTAAAAATAAGCAGGGGAAGAAGGAAAAAAATCTTAATGTTGGAAAGGCAGTCCTAAAAACATATTCAGCAAAATATTCCATTCAATACTAACCCAATGTTTTTTCTAAAGTTGCATTTTTGAACAGTGTTTGATATTTAAAGGAAACATTTGTGTATCTCATTGGAAATTTTTCAGTACGCAAATACCTAAGTAAATTTATAAACACGACTGTTAAATACCTTATTTCAAAGAGAAAGTAGATAAAAACAAATAAATCATTGTAATGAGATTAAAAGGCAAAACCCCCAGGGAAGGCTGTTTATAATGCATGCTAGAACAAAGAACAGGACTCTCCTTAAAAGATTAGTATATGCTTTAATTCCAGTGAAACTGAAAAATATTGCTGCTGAAAAACTAATGGGTAAAATTCTGTAAGAGATGTAACTCCTAACAAAGCAGCTAAGCAGACAGAAGCGGAATAACATTTCCGTTTCTCCAGGCTTCATTAAACAAGCATTAAAACACTCTTAACACAGTCTGACAGGAATAAAAAGTGGTTGCTGTTCAAATAAGTGAAGCCACATCCTCATAAACCCTTAAGGTATGAAACAAAATGGAGGTTTTCTGGTTCTTTTCATAACAACTTATGATTTCTACCGCAATGATGGTGGCTTGGAAGGTACGGAGTAGAGAGAGTTTTTCCTTCTAAATACAAAGTAGGACCTATGCCTAGGGGACAGAAGAAAGCTGGCCAGTGAACCACAGTAATTGTGTTGCTGAGTCTCTCACTGAAGTTTCAACTGAGCCTTGATCAACAAGGTATTAAAAAGCTACGTAACCCAAAGAGGTTCATATCCAGACTCTGCTCTTGTGAAAGCCTTAGTCTCAATTGGTGATTTCTGGAAATTTCTTGGTGTATATAGTCCAGCTTTCAATAACTTGTAAATAAAAGAAGGGTATCAGGGGAGAGGAAAGAAAGGATTCAAGAAGCTCAAAAGTCCCCTCCAAGAATTTCCTTTTGATATTCACACTGAATACCTTCATTGCTATTATGCTGGTGTAAAAGAATGACAGACAAGATGAGAGAGAGTTTTGAACCAAAGTAATTCACCCTGACTCAGAAACATCTCTTGTTGTGGTAAGTTCTTACCCCAAACTGATGGAAGCTTTTCCACTGACTCTAATGCTCTTTGCATGGGGCATAAAAAGCACAGGGGCTGGGATAATAGAGTTCTTGCACCTTAGTTGTCAATTGGAAGCAACGATATTCTGTTTTTAATGCTGTTCAAAGACTACATTATCATATGCAAGCATCTAAGTCATGCAGTCGTGAGGATGATTTTTTGAATACGGCTTTGATTTTACTTTGTGACCTCAAGCTTTCAGTCATCCTCAGTCAGTGAGCCTGAAGATGTGTTTGGAACATCAGACCACATTAAGTGGGTGCTTCTGTACCATTGGGATCTGAGAGCTGAGCAACACACTGCTTGCTGACATTGTTAATAGACGTGTTAGCTAAGAGCAAGCATAACGTGGACTGAAATGGGGCAGAAGACAAGGTGATACCTTTGGTAAATATTTGATGAGAATGTGAGACTATTTCCATGAGATTACTGGCTCCGTGATCCTTTATCTATGTAGTAACATCACCATAATATTATTAGTTTTGCTGGGATTTCATTGGCATAGTTTGGCCTTGCTTTAGCAGAATCTTCCATTTCAGTTGGATGCAGCCAGCGTGCTGTGCCGTTTGCATGTGAGGGAATCCCTTTGCAGCCAATGGAGGAAAACAGGCACTGCTAGAACATAAAGCATTTTGCAGTCTCCAGTTTTTCTATCAATCCAGAGACTCAGTGACAGTCTTCTGTTTTTTTAAGTACCTGAGTTCATCCCTTGTTGCTAACATCAATGTACTACTACAGTCATATTTGAAGCTTGCCACCTATCCGGTTACGTTCATTAGTCCTTTTCCTGCCAGTACCCAATCTGTTTAATTTTGTACTTCTATTTTTCTGGGTGCATTAAGAAGCACTTCAAAGAAGCTCTTTCTTTGCTTTCAAAGGATTCTTTTGAACCTGTATAAAGGGTAAGCTTTTAAGTTGTAGACTTTGCACATAAAACCACATTTATGGAGTGCCTAATCTTTATCTTTGCACCCTTCGGACTACTTATCTATCATTGTTGTGTCATGCACAAATAGGCTGCCTTGGATGTGATGTCGTCTCGAGCTATTAACCTCTGCCATTGAATCTCTCTCAGTTGTTTCTCAGTTGGTTGTTGCATAGCACAATACATAGAAAACTGTGTGTAAAATTTATTGATTGTCATAGGGAAATAGCTGCACTTATTTGTCAAAACTTAGTTGGCTTATATTTGGAAAGGAAAGCCCTAAAGATAATTTTTGTCTGAAAGTTTTCATCAGAGCTCTCTTTACAGACCTCATTCTTGTATTAGAAACATTGGAAATTTGTAATAATGAATTATAACATCAATTCCTATAGTGTTCCCATCAATGTGGAATCTGTACATAGGATTTTAATGCAGATGGACCCATAGCAATGTGATTTTTGATGTATCGTTGAAATGAGGCATCATTTCAAAGCAGAAGTGGTCAAAGCAATGAGAGAACTAATAAATAGTGGAGAACTGGTTATTTCTCTCTGCTTCACTCCAGCTCCTTTCATTTATGGAAGGGCTTAAGAGATGTTCCTCAATGTTTCTTAATTTTCCTTTTTTAAGATGGGAAAGAAACACAAGGAAACAAAAGCAACTTCTTTGCTGCCAGGGTGGTGGAGACTGGCCATACTATATTTCACGTTAATGGTACGTTCAGTTCCAGATTAGGGAAAAGCCAAGAGTACCAGATTCTTGACACAATAGTGCTCTGCCGTATTTCTGTTACATGGAATAAAAGTGGCCAGTTATTGAAAGAGCTGTTCATCTTCTCTTTCCCTCTCTCATTATGCTGTCAAGGAGAGCACAGGCTCCTGCTGGGTAACTTTACTGCCTAAAGAGCTCTTCTTTCTACATCCCTCCTGACAGACAAGGACTTCTGAACTGGTCTGTCCTGTAGTACTTAGCAAAATAATGATAATGCTTTCAAAATGGCCCCTAGATACCAAATAATACCAATCTTCATAGTTCCCGTGGCTATTTCAGTATCTACTGCACTAACCTTGTGCTTCTCCCCGTTATGCTTTCACCTGGAGTTGGGCTGTCTGGTCTCTGCTCTCCAGCAGGTAGAAGAAGTAGCAAGTGGGACAGGCTTCTCCTCTCCCCGTGCCACCACTCAGAGATGCTCCAGAAAGAGCATATACTCTTGAAATGAAGTTTAATGAGGATGGGGGCTCTGACAACTTCACCTAGAACTGCCCTTCTCTTCAGCCTAGAGGTTGATTAGTTTTGGGGTATTTAGATGTGGTGTTCTGGTTTAAATGTTAAAAAAGACTATGTATCATCCAGGCTCCTATTTGAGGAGGGGACTAGGCTCACTTAATGATTTTTTCCTGTGTGAAAGTGAGTGCTGCTGCTATGTAAAGTTTTAGCCTAATATGAAGTTACAGCAAAGAAAGAGAAAGTAGGGAGCTGCCTTTTCAAAGTACAGTGAGCTACTCAGTAAAGGTGCAACCAGCAAATATAACTCTAAAGAGCATTTGTAGGCGATATGGCCAGATCTCCAAGCTCATCACTGATTTCTTTTCCAGGTAGACGTAGGGAGCTGGTGTACTTGCCATAGCCAGAGGTGCTGGAGAAGTGCAGTGCCATGTTCTGCACCAGCTTTACCAGCTGCAGATTTGGGAGAATACAGGGGCTTAATGATAGTAAATGTTAAGATGATAAAGACTTCTATAACTGAGGATGGGTCATGTGCCAGTAAGGCCATTTCCTGGCCAGCTGAAGAAGGTAGGAAGTGCTGCCCATCTGTGTTGCTCTACAGGAGCTTAGGTCAACTGGGAAGCCAGAAGCACCTCACAGTTGCTGGCTTGCCTGTCTGATACACTAATTTAGGTCCTATTACTCCCCAGTTCAACAGTCTATTGTATCTGAAATAATGGGAGTACTGTGGTATTGCTAGATGATGTAGGGACGGTTACAGCGATATTACTTATACTACTTCCATGCATACTTGATGCTTGCTCTGCTCTTTTAAACTACACCTATTCAAATTAAAGGTACTATTCAGTCGGAAGCACTGCATAGCTTCTTTATTATCTGAGTTAGGTTTGCACTGTAGATATGTGTAACAGTTAAAAAAACCCCAAACCTAATGGAAAATAGTATGCACCTACATCATGGTAGAATTCACATTGATTTAAATAATTGATAAACCATTACTTTATCACTTTGCAGTTAGCGGAAATCCAGTCTGTGATTTTATTTTTCCTTTTTTTTTTTTTATATATATTTATATCTCAGTTACAGGAATTGTAAAGGGGTGGGTGTGCGTAGCAGGGGCGTAGAACTGAGAGACAGCTTACAAAATCACAGAAACCCATTATTTCAAAAACAGTTTCTATCAACTCTAGAAGATATTAAACAGGAAAGAAGTGAAGTTAACTGCTTATCCTTCAAAACTACTGTAGTGGAATAAAAAATTAATGATAGATGAATACCATTTGCACATAAAGGTCTTTATAAATAGAACAGAGATACAGGAAGGAAAGGAAGGAAACTACGATAGCTCAATGGAAAAAGCAATGGTTTTTTTTATGTTTTGCTTAGGAAGTGAAAGTGCAATCCTGTCAAATTTATTTGTGACTCTTTACACACTTTGAAACATATTTTAGCTCCCAAATAAGGCATTCAATTATTTTTGAAAGATGTAGCAAGATGTAGACCAAGCAGAGTCAAACAATGAAAAACAGGGAAGATGTGCCATGAACAAGGCTTGTGACAAATAAAATAGGTGTAAATTCTACCATCAACTCTAGGTACCAATTTATAACCCATCTGGCACCAAAGAGCTTCGTTATCTCTATGCTTTAATCTCTGCAGCAGCATGGATTCCATGTGGAAGGTTTTCAGACAAACTAAGATGTTCTGCACAGAGCTCATTACAGGTTTGGAGTCTTTTTATTATTATTGTTTGCAAAGAAGGAATTTTAAAGTTGTCCTAAGTACAGTTTCTTTTAAAAGAGCTAGAGGAAAAAACCCCAACTTTTTAGGAGGACGTGGAATAAAATAATAAGCAGTCATCATGTTTATACTTATGCACGTGTTGTGTAGGAATCAGGAAGAGGGTGCATGTACAAGTAGGGCAAATTGCACCCCACACTGTGCAACACAATTTTTCAAAGTGTGTTTTGTTTTCTTGGTTTTTCTCAATTAAACACTGCCTAGCTGCATAATGCTAGAAACCGTATAGGAGGTATGGGCAGAACTTGGCAGGATTTGACCCTGGGGAGGAGAGATTGTAGAATTGCTTTCGTTGCAAACCTTTGTGTACAGAATGAGAGGAAAACCCAGTGATGCTGAATGCTCCTAGCCACAGAAATGGGAACTATTTCATGACAGTTAAGACACTGGCTTTACAAATACTGCATAAAAGGCAGGTGGTCTTATAGTAGTTGTAGTGAGAAATAAAAAGATTCAATCATCTTGAAAGAGCTTTTCATTTTTATTTTTTATTCTAGCCACCCATGAGAGTGGTAATGAGATCTCCAGTGCTAGGTCTTTTGAAATTGTTTTTAGAAGCAGGTTGTAATTTAAAGAATATAAGGCTGCCAAATTGTTCTGATGCTTTGGCTGCTGAATATTATCTGTTCCAGAGTCCCCTGAAGTCTCTGGGCATTTGTAAGGACTTCTGAAGCTGTTCCTCTGTGCTCTTTTAGAAGTAATGCCATTGCCAAACTATGGACTGCACAGAAATCCGTAGTTCATGTCACATAAAGCCGCTGACAGGTCTGAAGATGAGTGAGTGACTTACAGCCTGAGACTGTAAAGATTTGTGCATGCTCTTAAACCTTGAACCGCAGTGAGAGTGCTGCCAATGACCAAGCTGCCTTTTATTTGAAGTCGCACATTATGTCAGGTCATATTGGATCCTAACTGAGATAAGAGATGAACCCATTCTTGTTTTGCAGTGTTGAATTGCTCTTGAGGTCAAACAAGATATCCTGAAGTCAAAATTGCTCTTGAGGTCAAAATTCAGGGGGCTGAATTTTTCCGTTCTTTTTGCTGAAAATAGTTGGTCCAGCAGGTTGGGCTGGTAGCCGAGTAGTAAGGTCCACAATCACCACCTTCCCAGTAGATTTTGACCTGGCACTTGTGAATTCCCTTGTGGCTATTTGATAGGAGAATGTTGGGTTTACTTTTCATGACTTTTCGTTTGGTTATTTTTCATTTTCTGGAGGCTGTTCAGTGCAGCTCATGTCTGCACGTTTGCAAGGAAGACACTAATTTATTTAGGAAATTGTAAAAAGCGAAAGAAAAGCATCAGATTGCGCTGTAACATTAACAAACTGCATGGCTTTCAACAGGCACTCAGGGAGGGAGCATTTGCTAATGTCAGGGTAATTTTTAAGATAGCACGTAATTTCACCATTGACAATTTGAGGTAAAACAGTGAATGCAAATATACCTCCTTCAGAAAACAAAACTGGAATGACCTAACAGGGTTTCAGAGCCTCTTGACAAAAAAAGCTGTGGCAGGATTTGTCAGCTCTGGAAAGAAACTGAAAAATGACTGCTTGAGCATTTTGGCAAAGAGGAGAAACTGTTGAAAACAAGTCTATATTCTAAAAATGTTAAAAGGCTTTCCAGTTGCCAGGAATGATAATTAAATTAAGCCATGAAGGAGTTTCTTCTGCCTTTGATGACCTCATTCAGAGTTAATTGTGACCGGACTATGTGGTTTTGTGGAATGATCCTGACTACAGTGTTGAGTAAGGACAGCTGGAAAAAAGCCTGCTTTTCATCTTGACATCAGTTTTTCTGGCTAATATTTCCTTCCCTGTTTTTTATAGAAATGGGATGTGTGTTTCAATTTGGCTATCTATTTTTCTAGTGGCAGCTTCTTATGAATATGATACAATGTCAGGCATTTCACACTGAATGTGCTTTGCATATGCTATGCCCTTGAATTTGGGCTCCCATCCTTCCCCTAAGAAGTAGAAGAAAAACTCCACACAGCCCACCTCTTGTTCTGAAAAACTCTTTTCAGGAAACTTGAAAGGCTTTTAATTCTGCATGCGCTCTTTCCTCCCCCCTTTATTTTATTTCTTCTTTCATAGCCATCAATGCCACAGTGCTCCAATAAGTATTTCTAAAAATAAAATCTGCAAATTACAGGCCTTGGTTTACCACAGTGTTGCAAACTGTCATTAACAAACAGTCTTCAAAAGCCACTGGCTCTGCAAGCCATGAGGTAGCTTAAGTCCATAGAACTGTATTGTTCTCTTCCAGCGCTCCCAGTCACGGTATATGTTAACTAGTTGGGTTTTTTTAAAAATACTTACTTGTTGCTTGAAGATGCTCCATTTTTGTCAGCAATGAATTGTTGTTCTGTCTATCACTCCCATCTTTTTCCAAAGAATATATGACTTAGAGGATGAATAATCCTCAGGACATGCTCTTATTACAACTTCAGTGAAGTTTTGGCATTTTGTGCTTGCTGAGACTTAGTGCTCTGCTTCGCACACAGAATAACACAGCAGTGATGTGTTCCTCCCCTTGAAATCCAGTATGGGATGATGCATCGCTGGAAAACAGATCAGAAGTATATTTTTCTGGGTGCCCTCGTTTTCCCCACCCTGTATGTGATTCATATGCAAATTATGTGTAGGCTAGTTTTCAAGGCTTTCCTATAAAGTTGGCTGACTTAAATAATTTTACTCATCTAAGTAGAAGTCTGGGTATACTTGAAAAGGTGGTGTTGGTTACTTCCAGCTAAAAATGACTTTGCCAAATTGCTCTTTCGGTTGGGGTTAAGATCACCTGGTCTTCTTTGGCAGGCAACTTGGTGCTGACTTGGTCAAGTGCTGGGATTGGAAGAGTTTCAGAGAAGCCATAGTAGCCATACATAGGAGACCTTTGAATTAAAGAACATTCCCAAGACTTAAACACCTTCGTCCGTACCCTGTTTTATATGTAGCTCACACAGACCTAGAGATCTTGTTACTTTCACGTCCCATCTACCACCAGCTGCCAAGGACTATCAGAGCCTTTTTAAGAGGGACCTGAGGGCAGATGATTAAACACTGCTGACATTGATTGTAATGGCCAGCAAAATTGGACATGATATTGAAACTCCTGCCTTGAGGACTTATTCTCTACTTGCAATAAGTCCTGTGGCTTGCGTGCCTAACCCCTCTCTCAGTATACAATCTGTATGTTGTCTTTTTAAACTTTATTTTCTTTGTCAAATTTTGCACTTCTGCAGCTGTAGTCATTCTCCTGGAGGTGTCCCTGACCTAAACTAAGGAAAATACAAAGAGAGGACAAAATAGCATTTAATATTAACTAAACTGTGAAGAAATGAAGCATTTAATATGGGACTTCGATAACTAAGTTGAAAACCTAGATCCCCAAAGTGTCTATTCCATCGCTGCGAATTCCATGTGTCAGCAAGGAAGGATGAAGGGGTGTGTGCATGCTTTGTTTTTTTCTGATAACCATCTGTTTTATTGAACATATATGGCCTTCCAAAGTTTAAGACCCAGTCCCCCTTCCCAAGTGATTGCCTAACTAACTGCTAAGCTAGAGCACTGTCTTTCTCTGGAAGACTGCAATATGTGTATAATGCATACAAGACCTTCAGTAGCATCAATTACTGATGTACCGCGTTGTCCAGGTGTGGTACTTGTTGTCCTCCTCAGACTAGGTTCAACCTGTCCAAGAAAAGGAGAGAATTAAAGTCAATTCTCTTATATAAAGCCATAGCTTTAACCATTGACCTATACAATAAATTTTATAGGTGATTTCCATTTCCTTCTCTACCATGTTTGGAAAGAAAGGCCGTGACCTTATAGCTGTCTCACTAGCTCTTTTGTCAGTTTGTTTTCTAAATGAAGGACATTTTAAGTATTTATTTTCAGGAGGAACTTCCGAGCTGTGAGTCCTGAATAGATGCACATTTGTCATTATAATGACATGAAATACTTTTTGTTTTGATAAGAGCGGGGTTTACAAACTAGCCCTTGTTCTAACCTTTTCTGTAGGCAATGCTTAGTCAGGTGGTGAGAATCATCCTGTGTTATAGGAAATGTGGATTTCTAATGCAAAGCAATTCAATCCACTATCAGGCCAGGTTACTTCAACATTCAAAATTCTGATGTCAAAGTCCCTTTGTAGATCTAGGCCTTATTCTTAATTGGCCAGAGGCTGTAGAAAATAAAATGCAAATAGGGATCGATTTGAAAAAGCTAGTCTTTTTTTAAACTAACTTTTGTTATTTATTTAATGAGTAGCTGTTATTTATTGGATTATTATGAATCCTTACTAGTAAGAAAAATGAGGAGTGGGTGATGAAATCTTGTAATATACCAAATGTTAGACAAACTATTTCCCTTGAGAGCTTATCAAGTAGCCTTATTCCAAGAGGCTGTGAAGTATGCCTGTGTACTTTATCAATGTGTTATTTTACAATCCCTAGAATGTATTTCTTTAGAAATAGCACCTAATGATGAAAACTGGAGGGAAGAAGCATTCACTGACATTGCTTCTTGAATTGTGTGAGTATTTTTCGTCGTAATACAGAAAAAAATACGTGGCTTTTCTTTGGAGTGCTCACATTAGTAGTCAGTGGGAGTACTACCTATGTAACGCTTAATCAAGTTTCAGAATTTGGCTTAAGGACGCATTAAGTTTTTTTAATTAGACTTTTTATTAATAGTATTTTCTGATTGTAGTGCTTTTGCTTGTTTGAGTAGAGGTAGATTCATATCTACCTGCACATATACATACACTTCTGTGTGGATAATAAGTAGCCACATAGGGTTGTACTGAAATAACAAAATTGATACAGGTGGAACAGTTGTGCTCTCTGAAAGTAATGGTTATGTGATTCAATTAGCTATGTTTCAGTTGGTGAACATCTAAAGAAAACACGTACTTTCTAATTCTGCTATTTAAACACTGAAATGTTTAAGTTACAATGGGTATTATAGTATACAGGATGCAATTTAGTTTGAATTAGCATCTTGTAACATAGTATTTTTATTCCAGCAAATCAATAAATTGTATACTTACTTCTCTTTAGCATGAATGATTCTTGTCAGATTTTAGGAAAATTGACAGTATGAAAAAATTAGCAAACTTCAAAGGCTACACTGCAATAGGAAAGATGACTTGAACACATTTGTGATTAGACTAAAAAGATATCTGAATGTTGATGACTGCTTTTACATGAATTTGAGAATGAGAACAAAGTAATTTGATCCATCTTATATATTAAAAACCACTTAGCCTTAAAAATTAAAATTTAAAATTCACTCTCTACAATAAGTTCAATATGGTAGTTGGAAAAATTAGAAATGATGAAGCTTCAGATATTTGAGTTGTATAGAGCAGAAAATGCCATTTACTGAGCCTGAAAAACTGTGCTCAAGTTTTGCATTTAGCAAGGCATCACCAAAGTTGCTAAATTCTATCTGAATTATCTCTTTTTCAACTCTAGGTGTTAATCATATATATATAAAGACAAACAAGAAAGAATTGCCTAAAATTCAGGTGGGGAGACGTTGCGGCACAATATCTGAAATTATCTCTGGCTTAATGAAAAATTAGTGCAGCATATTTGACTTTAAAATTTGTGTTTTCAGAATGTTTTCCTTTATGATTTTTTGCATGAAATTCGTGAAGACTTGGAATGAAATCTTAAGATTTTTCTTGAGTGAGAGAAAAGGCTTGTAAGCACAGAACATTTTTCTACTCTCCCATGTGTGTGGCTGTTGAAGCACAGCTGGAGCTGCAATACTGTAGACAGCTAGACCAGAGAAGCTCTGTAAGCACAGAAGAGGAAGAAAACCCAAGTTCTTAGCATTTTGCTGGACTTCAGTAGGTACAGCACCTTCTTTTCACCATCCGCTTGAGAAAAGCTGTAGACTCCCCATTAGCGACCCATGGTGTAATGCACGGCTTGTGTTAACAAGTCACAGTAGCTGTGTTGGTAGTGGAGATCCCCATCGTCCCTCATCACCCTCATTATCACTGGAATGCTGAGGGCAGCTGTACACATCTCTTATTCCTCCCCACAGCTGTCCTAGCCTTAAAAATAAATAAATTTTAAAAAAAAAGAATCAGCATGAGGCCTCTGTAAGGATCCAAACATCAGTCCTGGTCTACTTTCTGAGAGTTAGAAAGGCAACCATTTCAGTCCAGCACAGAAGGTCTCCTTTCAGCGGGGCATTCAGAAACATGTAGAAATCAGTTTCTGTCTGCTTAGCCATTCCTGGTCCTGCCAAGCACAGCATCCAAAGAAGCACGGGCTTCAGCAGGGCTTCCTGACAAGGTTAGACACTTCCTAGCCGAAAGTAGAAATTGGCAGGCTTCTGAAGGCTGGGCCCCAGGTGCTGAAATTAAGGATGATGTTTCTCTTCCTTCACATTATAAGGCATCCATCTACGTGTGGGAAGGCTTCTTTGCCATCCTTGACAGAATAGACATCCAGATTAGACACATGATCTATGGTGTTTTTTGGGTTTTTTTGGTGGTTTGTTTTTTTTTCATTTTCGGTTTTATTTATATCTTTATTTATTTATATACCTAACTTTTACTACTATATCTGTTGACACTTCAGTTTCCAAATTTGAAGAATCAGTTTACACTTATGATGCATGTTGGAATTATAGAGGTACAGATTAACATTTTCTATATTTCTACACTGCATAGTGTTTCTGTATTTCTACACTGCAAAATGAAGTGTTATTTTCAGAGTGGGGAGGGGGGAGACTGGGAAAGTCCTATATTCTGGCAGGTTACTGACTACTTTTATTTATTATTTGCAATACTACTAAAGAAGCAATAATATTTCTCTATATTTTATTTTGTTAGATTATTATCAGTTCTGTTGTCCTTCGTCTGTTCTGATCTTCCCTGTGTTCTCCTTCATTATGTTGCCTGTTTTTTCCATTGATAAAGAAATTTATGTGTATTTTCAAGTTGTGTGTGTTCTCCTCTCTTACATGCCTGGTCTTCTAAAAGAATTGTGGCAGCACTGGGTATAAAACCAGAGATCTGATGCATTCCTCACAAAATGTGTTGGATATCAGATGTGGTATGCTGGACCTGGTGATGATTTCAAAACTTTTTCAGTCTTGTTCATGGAAGAAAATAGAGCAGTATCTACTCGCCTTAAGTATACACTTAGTAAATGGAGATAAAAATCACACCCAAAAGCTTCAGTGTTTACATGTTTAATTTTGTGATCTCTACTGAGTCAAAATTGTTAACGAAGATTTTCCAGCAAATGTATATTCTTCAGTTTATCTGGAATACTGTGCAGTGATAGTCATCAAAATATGGTAGATCTTAATTTTCACTATGTATAGCTTGTCTCAATAATTTGAGAAGGTGGGAATGGCTTGCCCATCCAGGTATTCATTCATAGCTTCCTCGCATGCCTATGGAGGACCATTTCACTTTGTGCCACTCTGAAATTAACTTTTTTCACTCTGAAATGAACAGTTCTTTTTCTGCTATTCTGCTATCTGCTTTTTCTCTATCCTGCTGTAATGCATCTCTGTTTTGGACAGCAGATGAGCCAGGAACTTCTTTAGACAAGTAGCTAGCAAGACCATCTAAATCCCTTTGAAAGCAATGGGATTTTTTTTTTTGCAAGGGCTTAGGGCAAGTCCTAAAAGTGTAACTGGATGTATTCATACACATGAATACATGATTTACTGTATTTGAATTATATGCATTTTTTCCCAATGACTCAGGACAGGTGGATCTTCACAGTCCTGGTCCCCAGGTTATCGATAACAAGAGACATGGGCCCACTGATAAAATTGTGCTTGTTTCTACAGTGATGTGCAAAAAGTTTGTGATGTGAATTTCTGAAAATATAGACATATTCCTTTTTTAATCACTGATGTTCATTTTCTGGACTGCCATTTTTTGCTGGAAAAGTGTTTCTGCAAACCAGTACGTACCTAGGAAAAAACAGTCTTGACAGGTTGAAAGAAAAACTCTTAATAGTCTTTTTGCAGTATCTCCTACTGCTGATGTACCAGAGAATGTAAACTTATAAGCAATTTTCAAAGCGCATAGATTTAATTTTCTAGAACTGATAGCTTTAAAAGTGTAGTTTGTATCAGTGCAATTTTAACAAAGGCTGCTTACTCTAGTTACAGAAATGAATTTATCAGTGATACTGTGTTAAGAGTGAGTCAAGGAGAAAAATGTTGTAGTGGTAATTCTCTTTTTTTTTTTTTTCTCCAATTAATGTATGTTTGACCTTTAAAATTTTCCTTTATGAGAGAGGGAACTGTTCAAAGTGAGTAATATTTACAATGCAGTGCATCCTTATGCATTTTATTGCTCTCCTGACAGGAGAGAAATATCCAGCATTCTGATTTTAGTTTTATACTTCATTTTAAAACAATCTTACTTAGATACCGTTGGTGATATCTTCAGACAGTCTGTCCCCTCTACTGTCTTTCAGTTGTTACTTTCTTCTGCAGAGTGGCAGAAAAATCCATTTCTATTTTAAAGCAAAAGACAGTTAAAGCAAGGCAAAAGGTTAGCTCATTTCCCTTTCCTTCTCTTTGCAGTTGGTTCAAGCTTTTAGATCACGGTTGGTAGGATCACACCTCAGGACAGGTAGATCTTCACAGTCCTGGTCCCCAGGTTATCTATAATGAGACATGGACCCACTGATACAATTGTGCTTGTTTCTACAGACTTCCTGGAGGTGTCGTGTTTTTCGTCTCCTCCGATGTATAGTCAGGACATGACCGTAGGTTACATTTGGAGGCCAGGTCCATGTACTAGATCTTAAGTCATCCCTCAGCTATCCAAGGATTTCAAAGATCATATAGCTCCTTTCCAACACCTCAGATCTGTGTACATCAGTAGAGATTTTGAAATCTTGAGAAAACTCTTTGTAGTAATTTTTTTCCCACTCATTTCTCCTTTGTATTCGGGGTGGTCAGTGTAGTGGAAGTGATGCTGCTGGTGAGGAATGCTTAAGATAGAAACAGGTGGTGGCGGAACTCTCACAAGAGCGTATTGGCAAGTGTTTTCTGGTATAACATTTCAGATCCAAGATAAGTTTAGAAGAAGTTCAGGGCAAACAATGTTCCCATAGTAGTATATTCTGATGGAAGTGTATTTACTCATGGTTAACTGGATAATAGAATAAAATCAGAAATATACTAACACGGCACTTAAATGAGGAGGCTGTTGACGTTCTGTGTCATGACAGCTCTCAGAGTAGCTGCACTTGCTTCATGGTTATTCATATCTATATATAGATCTTTAGATTTTTTTATCAGAAATGCAAAGGTGTTATTTTAGGTGTTATCAGAAATGCAAAGGTTAATGTTAGTACAAAGATCCCAATCCCACAACTGCTGTCTGTATGCTGCTGAAGTTGAATATTTGAATATTTCCATTTAAATCCACTGAATTACTCATGGCGGTGAAGTTAACCACAGGTATGTATTAGTGGAAGCAGGCTAAAGTCTGAGTTACCAGAAAAAAAAGCTGTTGATAAAATATTTTGACTGAATAGAGACCACATAGAAGTTCATCTGAGAGGCAGAGGCTGTCATTAACATGTCAGTGTGGGAAGAGCCTCATCCACAGTGAGCCATAATACAGCTTTTATGAGCTAAGCAAATCCTACATACTTGTGAATGAAGGAGATACACTGCGGCTGCTGCTTCTAGTAGTAGTTTTAGTTTTGGGTTGAACGGCTGACACGAAACGCTCCTCCACTAATGAAGACTTAGATCACTGGGGACCCCTTTCCGAGGTCGGGACCTTGTGCGCAGCGAGAAGGATGGGTGTTCTTCGTAAACAAATGAATGGACATTGCAGATACTCCCTGTGACGGCAGTCTAAACTTTCATGTGCCAACTTAGTTTAACAGAAGTTATATATAAATATATAGGTTTGGGTATGCTCACATTGTACATATATAAACATCATAGACTCCTCTTTCCCTTTCCTTTTTTTCTTTTTTTTCTCTTTTTTTCTTTTCTCTTTTTTCTTTTTTCTTTTCTCTTTTTTCTTTCTTTCCCCGTTTCCCCTTTTTTCCTTTTTTTCCTTTTTTTCCTTTTTTTCCTTTTTTTCCTTTTTTTCCTTTTTTTCCTTTTTTTCCTTTTTTTCCTTTTTTTCCTTTTTTTCCTTTTTTTTCCTTTTTTTCCTTTTTTTTCCTTTTTTTCCCTTTTTTTCCTTTTTTTTCCTTTTTTTCCTTTTTTTCCTTTTTTTCCTTTTTTCCCCTTTTTTCCTTTTTTTCCCCTTTTTTCCTTTTTTTCCCCTTTTTTCTTTTTTTTTTTTTTCCCTTTTTTCTTTTTTTTCTTTTTTCCCTTTTTTTTCCCTTTTTTCTTTTTTTCCTTTTTTCTTTTTTCTTTTTTCCCTCTTTGTATAGATGTGGTACTTTCAAGATCTGCAAAGGGCTTTTGAAACAGTAATGGCAATTATTGTTTCTGCTATGGTATAATTTAGACATTTTGTCCACTACAGCTGCTGAGGGAGTTATGCTGGGATATTGTTTAAGGAATCCAAATACTTCATAGTCTTTAGTAAACATTGCTTCATTCAATGTTCTGTAATAAATATTTTTAGGATCTCTTAAAAATTAATTACAAAAGCAGGTAAACTTGAACTATGTTAGTGTCTGTTCATTACAATAAAAGGAAAACAGGTATCTTCTGCTTCCTTTCTAATTAGAAGGGGTTGATTTCTTTTAAAAAAGTTTGCACTGTTTTATTTTTTGTGTTATTTGTGAAATGCTTGCTTAGGTTTCAAGCAGTTCAGCTAATATTTAGAAGAATAAAGATAACATCAGTTATACCTACAACAATTCTGGTGTTATTTGTTTGCAGAGTGGCAGCAAAAATTGACGGTTTCCTTGTGATGCAGAAGAGCTCTGCTGCCTTTGTGTTTGTGCTAGAACAAAAGTTTTCTTAAAGTCCTGCAATATTTAGATACTCAAGGGGTCTTTTTTTCCCTGTTGTTTACTTTTCCTCTTTCTTTACTTCCAGCCTGCAAAGTTGTTCCTTTTAAATTTTTGGCAATCAACACAAATGAAAGCAGTATAAGTATCTCAAGGAGCTCTGTTCAGCCTTGGGTTTTTTTAAGGCTCAAGCATCTTAAATAATTCAGATCTCTGGAGCTTTTATGTAGCTTGGTATGAGTCTGAAAAGCCTGTTGGAACTGAAGTGTTTAGAGACCTTGTCAATTACTTGTGTACAGGGGGGCTCCTCTTTTTTCCATCTGTAAACACCAGCTATGTCCACTGCCTGAAGAATGGCTGCATGCATGCCTCCCAACTTCTTTTTTTGTCAGCCACTCCAACCACCCTGGCATGTTGTAGGCTTTTATCTGACGGTTGGATTTTCTTTTTTAATTTTTTTAAGCTATAAAAGTTCAGAGCATGAGACTCTTTTGTCAGGCTTTCAACATCTGCAGTGCTGTGCAGCCTGGGAAAGGCAAATCTGAGACTGTGGAAGCAGTAACTCCACCTTTTCCTTGTTTGTGTTCTCCCACTTTGCTGTTATTGGGAGAATGGAGATAATTTGGCGTTTTTACAGACTTACAGCAAGTATTTCCCATTGTTCTTTGGGCTGGGGGTTGTATAGCATTGCACATTTCCTTGTAGGTTGCTTGGTATGAAGAGACTAGTGTCTACAAGCCTTCTGCCAAGTGGCTGCTATCCTTATGTTTCTTAACAATGGGAATATTTTTGGTGCTGCAATCTGATAGCAATTTCCAGTCAAAATAGCATTGATTTATATTGCCTTCTGGATGTTCTTTTGTCTTGTATATGTTGTTCATTCTTACAGAACTGGTCCAGCAGCTCTCAAGTAAGGACGAACTCCATTTCTCACTTGCGACATTGACCAAAGTATTATGTTCTGTTGAATATAGATGTCTGCTATCTGCTCATACTTTAAAAAAATAAATCAGCCTGTAGCTAATTTCTGGTCATTTAACTCTGACCAGTTTAGGTTTCTTATTTCTGTAGAAACTGTTCCTATTGCATGACTGAGTAGTTCTGTATTTTTAGTAGTCAAATGGGAGTCTTGGTGGTTAATGGAGTTTGTTCCTTTTGCTTACCTCTACACACACATATCTTTCTTCTGAGAATGCCCTCAAGTACTGGTTGGAAGTGCAAACCCACCTCAATCTAATTATCTGTGTCAAAGGCATGCTGGCTTCCTCAGCATTGTGATGATCTCTCCGGCACAAAGGTAGATGAATTTACAAATCTTACTCTTTATGGTATGGACGTTGGCTCTATCCTGCCTAAAACTTGGTTTTCTACATAGGTCAGCAGGCCCTATAGCAATTTCATCTCTTTCGTGCCAGAACAACTTTCTTTGGTAGTAAAATGCTGTTTTGTCCTGTTTGCTTTAGCTTCTGATCAAGAACAATACATTAAAAAAACCACAAACTGTGCTGTGTTGAAGCACTTCGTATTATGTTAGAGGGGCCAGAAAGGGGAATTTGTCCCAAACACTTAATTAATATAAAAGTGTACTCTGGTTTCCATTTTATACGCTATCATCATATTTGCTATAGTAGTCATTTCATTTAAGCTTTGTTCCAACAAATGTTAGTCGCGCACAGATTTTTAGGGTCAATTTGTTCAAATCATTTCAAGTAAAGCAACAACAACAAAGTGTATTTCTGTCTTAGTGGTTAGTCAGACAGCAAAGTAAAGCTGCGTACCTTAGCTTTCACTCTTTTACACAAATTCCGTGTCAGAATTAGCTGAATTGTACACCTTTCTGGTTATTTTCCCCGTTGTGTGGGGATGGAACAGCATACTCTGCCTCAGTCCTCCAGCATGCCTTGTACATACTCTTCCTAACCACACTTATAAATGTAAATTTTATGCTATTATTCTCTGCTTCTGCCAGAGTGCTTCTATTTGGAATGTGAATTAAGTTTCTACAAACTGTACTCTCAGGTAACTGTACGTGGAAAATAGCTGGGCACAAAGTCCCATGAAGAGTACGATAAAAGAATAGAAGAGAGCTTTTCCTTCTCTGAGCTTATGTTTTAGTAATTTTCAGGTTTACAAATAGAACTAGTCATCACAGAGTTTTAATTTAACTATGATTGTTAGTCTATAGTGCTCTTTTAAAACATTGCAGTCTTTTTTTAAAGAAAAAATCTCAGAACGTTGAAAAATCTAACAGTGCTCGGAAGGAGTGGAAAAGGTACCTGCTTTTTCTCAAAGCCACATGAACGAATAGTAAGAGACTGCAAAGCTGTACTTGAAATGTAAATACATAACTTTTCTCAGAAATGCTGCAGTGGGTGTGAAACAATGTATCATTAATTAAAGCGCATGAATAGTCAAAACCAATTAGAACTTTAGAGGAGATAAAGTGGATCTGTTCTATAAACTAAAATTGAGTTGAGAATTATATCAGCACTACGGGCACTTGCTGTCCAACCTGAAGTCGTGAATTTATGGAGCATATCAGAGTGTCAGTTACAGCACAAAAATTGTTTACAAAACAGAACACATGCATACTGTATGAGATATATAACATTAAGAACTATTAGTTACAGCTGTGAGACTGGAAAAAACAGGTAACTATTTTAGTACCTATTGCCTAGAAACACTAGCATGTAATGGCTGTATCTTACAGAAACAGAGAAACCTGCTCCAAACATTGTGTGAACCAGGGGGATGGCTTATTCTCACTTTCAGACATTTTTGGATCCTTCATAGTGCAAAAACTTCAGTGCTGGTTTTTGTCCAGAAACAGTATTGTCAACAATTACATATATGCATATTTTCCCCTCTCTTTTACCTACTAAAACAAATTTACTTCCTTTCTGATTCCTTTGTCCATTTTTTCCCACAGAAAGATATCTATGATATCCATAGTATCTTGAAGTTTTCCAGCTGATACTTGTCCATTTCACATGGAAGATGTCTGGGGGATGGCCTACTTTTTCAATTTACTTAAGGACAGAACTTTTTTTGCTGAGATAAAATTCTGACCTCACCGTATCGACAAAAATATGACCCTTAGGGTCATGCTTACCACTATTAAATGTTGCAAGGGTAGACCATCTTATTAGACAAAAGTTGTTCCACTTTCCTCTAGTTAAATTGGCAGAAGGTTAAACCTCTGCAAGTTTAAAATGACCTTGAAAAAACATGTCTGTGTATCAAGTGCTTGACAATCAATTGGCTACTGCAGTGATTATGTAGGTTACCTTGAATATAGCAGAAAATGCTATCCTGAAGTTTTCTACCCTATTCCCTGAAGGATAAAATAGTAAAATAGCTGAAAAGGCTCAAAATACAGCAAAGGGAAATGGCTTATTTGGAATGTGGAGATGACCAAACCAATTACCACGGTCTGAAAGCCAGATGCAGCAAAGCTTAAAGGTTATTCTAATTGGTTATTAACCAAACTATGTGAATGCCTGCACAGCTCCAGTATCCAGAGCTGTTATGACATATTTGATGTTGAGACATATTTTGGTGTCTCAAAATTATGCAGCATATTTGTACCTCTCCCAGAATGTACATATAGAGAAAATAAAATCCCATCAAAAAGAAAAAAAAAAACAAAAGCGACTTCCCTTGATATATTTAAGAGTGTAAAAACATTTGGCTAAATCTGTGCACAAATTCCAAGTAGTCCTCTGTATAATCCTGTGTTTTGTCCTCTCATTAACAACACTGCATGCACTCTAGCCAATCATGGGTCTGATTCCTCCCCAGAGGTCACAAGTATGGATGTCAAATTCTGAAAAAGGCATCTATACTCCCTGGATATTCAAGTGTGAAAAAACCCAGATGCTTCTAGAGTGTAAATGGTTTAAAGAAACTGTTTTTCTCCAGGGTAGCCTAGGGTGAGTACTTGACATGTGGGCAGATACTGTGTAAACAGCTCATGTTGAATAAGATGAATCCTACCTGAGAAATTTGCCTTCAGAGAGGCTTCTCTCTTCATACTCTTACTTCTGCTTTAAATCTACCACGCACTGTATCTTGACAATATTTCAGTATCTGCTTTCTTTTGTAACTTTCATCAGCCTTGATTCCTTTGTCCCTTCCCATTCACCCTCTCCTCTGCTATCTCTGGTCAGTCGGCTGTTCTCTGGGAGCAGAAGTGTCCTCTTCTGAATGTTCTCCTCCCTTAGTCGGAAAGTACCCAGTGACCTAAATTGTTGTTTCTGTGGACATCTGACCCGCTGTCAGCCATAAGAGAAGAAAAGCATCAGGCTAGTTGGTAAAGTTGGATGGCATTATAGGTCTGGCATGGTAAACTGAGAAGTAATCTATGAACCACATGCCTTTGCACACTGTTTTTGAATTCTCTTTATCAACAAACTACGTACTGTTTTGATGTTTACCTATCTTGTGTAAGAAGGTATATTGCTGAAACAGAGTCCGAGTCAGGCACTCTGGTGGAGTATTTTCAAGGGGTATTACCTTGAAGTAGAGTCTGATGCACAGAACGTCTTTCAAATGACTGGATGTGCATGGATGTCTGGCAATCAATGTGTTATGCCTTGATGAGACATTAATTTGCCTGGGGTAATATTCCGTCCCACTTGTGCCAGGGGTTTATCTGGATGGAATTTCAAACCTTTCTCAGTGGTTATATACTGATCATCGCATTTTGCTGTCATCTGTGATTTACTGCTACTTCGACTGCAAATGTGCACTAAACTGCAATCACAAATATCTGCCTTCATTGCTGAGAGGTGAAAGGAGGGTGTTGCTCAAGGAGCTTTCCAGAGGGCAGGTAATAGCTTATCTGCCACCGAAGAGAAATCAAATATACTGTCCCAGCATAAAATTCTTTGCTGAGGAGAATTTCTAGATTGTCTTTTAAAGGCACATCTCTCCCTTGGAGGTTTTCAGGTATACAAGCTTTTCCACTCTGAATCTAAATCAGCCAGCTACTTACTTTTGTCAGAGATTGACAAGACCTTCTGAGTTCTGTCTAAAAATACTCCTGCACTGCAAAGGAATTTTAATCAAGGCCTCTCCTATTGTTTGGTTTACCTTTAGGCCTAACAGTCCTATGGATTATATATTTTGTCACTGTTACATGGAAATGATGAAATTACTTACTCTGTACTAGAATGTCATAAATTACATCTCACTTTCATGAATAGTTTTGGGAGGGGAGGGGATGTCTGCTCCAGACATTATTAGTCGTTATTCTGGAAGTGGATGATTGTATTCCAAGATACTTTTTAGTTATTTTTTTTCCCCAAAAAATGTCTAGTTGTGATTTGTGCAGCTTCAGCTATTCAAGACGATTAATGAACAGATATAAAGACATGGCAGAATCTGAAATTCAGCATAGTTCTGTACTAAGTCTTCAATTAGAAACTTCCCCTCCCTTTTGCTAGTGAGTCTTTGGTGTAGCAATAACATTTATGTCAGCAAGCACTTTCAATGGCTTACTTCACCAGTCTTTTTTCTTTCTTTTATCAAATACCTAGTTATGAACTGCGTGCCCTTATGTAGCATTGTAATACCATCAACACTTCACTTCTCATTTTGAACTCATTATGAGTTGTCATGGGGCCTATTTATGTATGTAAGACTTTTTGCAAATTAACAAAATGGGTTGTATCTCATCAGCTTTCGAATATATCTGGTTGAATGGAGATGCCAGCCATTTCTACAGTGACTTTTAAGCCACAAGCATATACTCTTGTTTTAGATATATGTTTTTGATTTGTTTCTTTTTCTAAGATTCTAAGCAGTATCTTCTCTGGGTCTGCTCTTCAAGTTGCCTTAGTACAGTATCCCCACTCACATTTGAGATGTTCAAATTGGCATTCACCGCGTAGGTATTGACAACAATGAAAGTATTTGCATGTGAAAACTGCAAAAGAGCATGACCTTCTGCTTCAGCAGCAACTGGCACACTGTAGCAGGATAACCAATAGGTATGTAATTGCACTTCATTATGTATTCCTCATTTTCCTTTCCAGTTGTAGCAATATGGAATTTTATCTGAATGTGTCATGAAGATGTTTGCTCAACTGGTGACACATTGGTAATTTAGGCTTTGGAGGTACATGGACACTTAATTGCTATTCACTGAAGTACACAAGCAAAATGCTGTGGATGCTATGGATAAGTATAATGTGAAGGCAAAATAGCTCAGAGTGTTTATCATTTTTTATTTCAAATAGATATTCATGGTTATATATTGCCATAGACATATGTAATATTGCAGAAGATGACTGCATTTGGTAGAAGTACTAGACACTGTATTAAAATGAGTACTGCAAACTCATATTCTTATTTAGTCTGACTTGTGATCCTTGCATGCTTGGATGTGAGATTATGTAAGAGCCTGAGATGTTGGATTAGATTCCTCGTGGACGTGTCTTTTATCTTTTGTCTTCCTAGAAAAGGGTTAAGGAGTTAGCAGACATTACACGTGATTTTTTTTAAAGAAATCTTACACTGCTTTAATAAATAAAATAAAATAAAATCTCAGTAGGAGTTTGAGTTTTCTTAGTGTCTTGAAGTGGGACTAATTTATATTGCCAGGCTTTTCAGCTAATTGTGTTGTGATAAATTACCACACCTTTAATATAATAGTAGCGGTTTGGTTGTACAGTAAATGTTAAATGCAAATCACCTACTGCTAATGTTTTGAAACTGTGTTCCATCAGAAGCTTTACTGAATTACAGCTATCAGCCAATTCATAATTGCTAATGAAGGTTAAATTAAGGTTTGGGGAAGCATGTTCAAAAATCACTTTGCCCATGCTATCACCTCTGCATTTTGTAGCTACATCATGTAATGGCTTAGGATGTATTCTGTGAAGGTGGAGGAAGTGGTTAGGTACTAGCAGGGAACTGGGATATATCTCAAAGCTAGTTTCACACCACTCTTCTGTCCTTCGTTTTCCCATCTCTGAGATACCAGTAAACCACTGCTGTAAGTTCTGTATATTACAAATTCTGTGTAAATGTCTGAATAATCAAACTTTGGAAAGGCTCCGTAAAATAAGGAGTGGCTTAATGGCAAATACAGGACTTACATAAGAGTACTTACGGGAGGTTTTATGCTATGCTATTAGTCTGTCTTTAGTCTATTTTAACTTTCTCTAACTAACGTTTGGAATCTGCTCTTGGCTCACTGAGCTGCCTTTGTTTTCCAATTGTTACATGTATTGTACTTGTTGCCTTAGTTGGACACCCTCAATCAAATAGCCGTGCATACATAACGGATTACAAGGAGAGAAGGATCTTTAGATCATCCAGCTGACCTCAGGTATCACAGAGACCACAGAAGCAATACTTCTTCCAGCACATAATTTAAGGAATTAATGTAGAACCTACTGCTTCCAGTTTACATGATAAACCCCCTATTGGGATTCTGAAAACAGGCTTCTTCCCTTCCTTTCTAGGTTCTCAAACCAACTCACCTGGAATACTTGTGGTATATAAAGCCACACTTTAACCCCCAGGAATAGAGATGGACTTGGTTAGCACAGTAGATGCTCATAAATTTTTAAACGTAGCATTAAAAAGTGCATAAAATATTAGTGCCTGGGGTACTATAACTCTGCATCATCTTGCCGTACTTCCATCTGTATATACTTATTTTTACAGCAACTGGCTGTAAGGAAACATTCAGAGACATCTGCAGTGCTAAAAGCACAGTGATAGCCCAGGAGACTGCTCCCTCAAAATACAAAATATTTTCCTATAAATATTAATCCATTGATAGTCAAAAATGCCAAAATATTTCCAGTCCAACAGCAGCTGTTTGGAGAATTTATTTTGTCTTGTAGCAGGCAATATGAAAGAAATGCAGGATAATATTGTGTATGTGCATATTTTTATATTGATTTTAATTATGCTTTAATACTATGACATTTGGAATAACCTTTACTAAATGTAATTTTTGACTTTTCTTAACAGCGGGTAGTGGCTTTATTGTTACTAACAACTAAACTATAATTTAGTCATTTTCTTTCCTTACTATGTTATTTGAGTATTTTCATTTCCTTCACATTACAAAAGATGGAGGCAGATACCATTTTACTGGATGGAGAAGCAGGGACCTGTGATTTATTTTCACTCACTAAGGCAGTCAGTATGAAACTTAGTTCCCAAATGGATATTCTAGCTGTCTGGTTTTGCATATTAATGCAATCACTTCCCTGTCCTACCCAGGTAGTTTTAAGAGTAAAATGACTGAAATCTTATACATATTACAAACTTGAGAGTTTTGTCTTTTTTTTTTTTCATGTCATGAACAAAGACTGCATTGCTACCCACATAAATTTCTGGCTAGATGGTATAAGTCAAAACAAAATGGTAGCTATCTTCAAACTTGCTAGTGTGTTTGTAAGTGCCTTTGTCTTCCTCCATTTGGGTCCAGCACATGGGACAAGCTAGGATGAAGTATACACTTGGAGTGCAGATATCTCAAATCCCATTAAAACCCTTCTTGATAGTCTTTGTGGGGGAGTACAGGTCCAAAAGCAATAAGCCATTTAAAATGCTATACTTAGTAAGCCTGTACTCTTCTCCGTTGAAAGATCTTCATAATTCTTACTTGTTTTCATGATTTTTAGCATATCTTTGAAAGTTTTAATTGTCACCTGGTTGTATGCATGGCACAGCGTATAACTTCAAATAGTAATGTTCGAGCTCTTCTTCCCCAAACACCAGATTCAATAATTGATCTTTTGAGTAACTAAATTCTGTATGCTCATGTTTAGCTTTTTGTTTTATATGTCTGTATTTCTATATATTTAAAATCATAAAATCATCTAATAACTTAGCTTGGAAGGGAACCCAGAGGTCATCTAGTCCAGCCCTATGCTCAAAGTGGGTGTCAGATCAGGTTGCTCTGGACCATGACCAGTCAAGTCTTTAAGACCTCCACAGATGATGGTTCCACAGCTGCTCTGGGCCCCTTACCCAGTATTTGACCCCCCTTAAGGTTAAGAATATTTTCTTTGTATCTAATCATAATTCCCCACGTTTCAGCTTCAGTCGTTTGCCTCTTATCCTATTGCTGTGCACCACCAAGATGAACCTGATTCTACCTTCACATCAGGTAGTTGTAGACAGTGTAAAGGTCTCCCCCTGCGCCTTCTCTTGTTAAGTGTTAACAGACCCAGCTGTCTCAGCCTCTCCCTGTATCTCATGTACTCCAGCCTCTGACTATCTTGGGGTCCTCTGTTGGATTTTTTCCAGTGTGCCAATACATTTCTTGCACTGGGGAGCCCCGAACTGGACACAGTTCTCCAGATGCAGCCCCTCAAGAGCTAAATAGAGGGGAAGAAATGCAACCATGCACCTGCTGGCTGTAGTCATACTAATACTGTTGCACATTATTAGCATCTATTTATCTGTCTAACCAGCTGTATTTATTTCTGTGAAGTGACTACAGTTCAGTGACTAACTTCAAATATTTTTATCAGATTTTCCAAAGCTTACCCATATCCTGTATCATGCTCTTTGTTATCACTGTGTGTTTAGAGTAATTTAAGAACGTATTTCTTTTGTGCATTGAGCAAGAAGTTTGTTTCAGCGGGTTCTTTCAACTGCACTGAATTAAATTATGTCTGGGAAAAAAAAATCAATAGATTGTGAATATCAATATGTGACTTCTAAAAGTTTTAAGAGCTTTTAAGTTTAAACAATGCCACAGATGCACTGATCAGGCTACTTCTGTCTACAGGGAGCATGCCAGAGTCCCAGTTGCAGTAGCAGCTTTGGGCACTGCTACAGTTCTGCCTCACACTAGCAGAACAGCAAAAGACCAGCTAATCGCAGCAAACACAATATGGAAGCTAATTTTATTTTCTATGTGTGAATTGTCTACTGTCAGGCATTGCTTTTTCCATGCAGTTGTTGATCATTTTCATTTTTTCCAGTATAAACTATTATATGAGCATTTTTCACCCTACAGATTACTCATAAATTGTATTCTGTGACTGTTCTTGATTCGTTATTCATGCTGGGATTGCTCAGCTAAGTCAAATAGTTTTAGTTTGTTCTGTAAGTGGATGACTCCTAAACTCACCAAGAGCTTCTAATTTAGCAACACGAATAATTTTGTATACTAATACAAAGTTTTGTAGAAGCCTTCAAAGTCACTCAGTGCTTTCCCTCATCTTCTGTGTGTGTATGAGCACTCCCAGGACACTGGTTATGAATGGCTAGGAAGCATATCTGCACTTTCTTAAGGGTTGGATGCAGCCAGGATGTGACTTGAGTGATGACAAAATGGTGGTACAGTGACTGGTTTGTCATCTGTCCTGGAAGATGTGGCACCCCAGGCAGTGTGGATGGTGAGGAGAGTGCCATGGGTTCATGTTACATCTATTCTGGGTCATTTTATAGAACACTGGGGATGACCCTTTTGTTATTGCGCTATTGCCTTAATTCTAAGGGAGAGTTCTTTGCATTCAAACTTCCGATCCCTGAGGCTCCTATCTGTCTGGATACTGTATAGTTTAGGATACAGTGTACCTAATAAATATTCTGTTCTCTTCATAATTCTGTTAATTTTCCTGCACAGCATCAGTGAACTTACACTATTTAAAACAGAGGATTTTTTTCCTATTATTTGAAGACCAAAAAATCCCACCTGTGAAGAGTATGGTTGATAATTCATATGCATCATGTGGATTTTCTCTCATATATTTGTCTACTTTCAAAGATATCTTTTAAATTATAATACCATATAAAACAGTATATTTCTGTTATGATGCACCCTTAGTTGCCATTTTAGCTTATTTTTAAGCTGTAACTATGGAAAAAAAGAATGATAAGCTGCATAGAAATGTCTCTATTTCAAATATAAATGTGTCTACTTTTGAACTGCATGAATCAATTTATAAGTATGGGTGGGTACATCCCGTAAATAAAAAAAAAAAATTAAAATCATTCTTCACAGCTGTAGAGTATTTTCCCATAGGAGGTGAAATCTTTATACTGTTACAGTCTATGCTGACTTCAAAAGATGACATGACCAAGCTAACTGGCAAGTCTCTTTCCAAGATGTTTTTCTTAAAATTAATTTAAGTTTGTTGAATTCTTGGCATCTTTTACAATCAGGGCTGATTCCAACCAAAAAAATAATATAGTACAAAGTTAGCATTAATAGTAGTGTTGGTAAACTCTGCTTATTTAAAGCTTGGCACTTTTTTTTTTTCTTACTTATTATAGACATGCGTGGTATCTTGATTAATTTAGAAGTAGAAGCATCTCCTGGTATCTAGCCATGTGGCTTAATACATTTCATAAACTTATAAAGCTCAATCTTAAAAGTAATTAAAAGTTTTTTACTGCAAGTCCTACTGGTACTCTGAACCTTTTCTGGCGGCCAAGTCTGTGGACACAGAAGCATTTTCATACCAGCTAAACAATAAACAAATTTATTAAAAATGCATTGCAGACTGATGATTATGGACAAAAGTTAAGTCATGTAACTGCCTAGGGCTACAGCTATACAGTGAGTTACCCAAGCAATCTCATAACTGCTGGAACATCAACAAGAAGGTATCAGTACATTTGTATATATACTGTTCTTGATTGCGGAATTATAGTACTCCAAGTAGTGGGTTTAGTACTTGCTGATACACTTAGAGCTTAATCCACGTGCTCAACAACTGAACTGGATCGTGTATTCTTTATATTTTTCAAAGCATGATTTTTAAATTTTTATCTGTTACTCAGTGGTGTCTGTTACTGTCGTATTAGTACTAGACTTATTATTATTTGGCTTTCCATTACTTATATTTGTTGAAGCTTACTCATTTGATCTGACCACTTTTTATGGTATGGTCCCTACCTAAGAAAAAATGCTGTTTCAATTCTTTTTTGACTGAACATAAAGAACACCCAGGTGTCTTTTATTAATGCCAAGTTTCCCTCTGCCACAAGATGAGGCAGGAAACCTGGAGCCTGCTTTCTACTCTTCAAAGAAGCTGCAACCTAGAATACCTGGCAAGAGTGGATGAAAACCTGGCTTGCCAGCCTTGCTACTGTAAGAACAACTTCAATTTTTAGACCTAAATTTATTCATGCAGGGGCCATAATATTCCTCAAAGAAAATGTTGCCTATCAGCCTCCCCACATACATTATTAGTCTAAATTGCTTGATTACTGCCAAACCCTAATCTCAGTCAAGAACCAATAATGAGTTCTTTGGCTTACAGAAATTCCAGGCTGCCTCTTCATCAAAGTCCTTAAGCTGTCCAGTCCAACCAAGTCACCCTTTTCAAGATCTTGAAGCTTAGCTGTGTTCTCCCGCTAATATTCAACGGAATTGGCTTACATACATAGATCCATGGCTGCTTGGTATGATGAAGTCCAGTGACTACAGAGGTAACCTATGTACTTAATTTAGGACAGGCACATAGTTTTGTATTCAAACTGTACTGTATTTCATTCTACTGGTATAATCAATATCTTAGTGACTAGTATTTCCTTGTACAAAAGTAAAGTCCAGCATTCTACACAATGAAAATACTTTGTGCATTCTTGTGTCTATGTCATGTTATTTTTCATTATCTTGTGTATTAGAAACAGGAGGTGAATGTCATGTGTTCCTCTCAGCCTCTTCCCCCAACATATAACACATGAGATTCAAGTAAATACAGAAGGTTCCCAGAGGATGACACAGGGGAGAAGAAATGAAATTTAGACTTTGCATATGACATTAATATGTAGACACTATGCTTCCTGCAAGCATTTCCACTTAAAAAATTATTTTGTTGTGTTAAGTGGGCAGAGAAAGTAGATAAAAGGTGATCCTTTTCAGGGGCTGTGTGCTTTACCTGGTGTCCTGTTGTCTCTACAGAGCTATCAGTGAATACTAGCAATGCCTCTAAACTATCCCATGAATAAATCCAGGACTTTTAATATTTTGCATGATTCATATCTCAATGAAATGACAAGAAATTCCATATCCACAATGGCCTTATAGATTTGCTTTAATTCACTCTACACTAAATTCCCATCTTTAATTGTTTCCCGAAAAAAGTCATCATTATTTTCTAGGAGGCCATTTTCCATCTTTTCAGCGATTCCATTAGAAAATCAATATCATTAGAGGATATCTGCAATATCCTCTAATTTCTGCGCTATTTTTGACCCCATTCAAACTTAATGAGAAGTTTTGATATTACTTTTGTATTGAGTTATAAGGAGGGTTAGCCCAAACCAAACTTGTAAGGGGCTTGTATACGGAAATTATGTTTGCACACATGAATGAAGTTAAGGGTGTATTAAATTCTGAAATTATCAGAGGTGGTGGATACCTTTTGTGAAAAATTGTAGGTCAACAGGGTGTTATATTAGCAAGCTTCACAGATTGGGGATTACCCTGCTGCTGTTCTAGACTGCTTTCCACACTTTCAGCGTAAAAGTCCATTGATGTTTTTTGGATTCACATTGACTGGGTGTCCTCCAGCACTCCATATTAAAGGCTGATGGACTGTTATGGTTGAGTCGTTTTCCAAATCTTGGGTTTTGGGGTTTGTTGCGGTTTGCATTACAGCACTCACAGGTGTGTAGAGTGCTCTGTGCACCTGCCTGGGGCTGGGGAACTGGTCATTGCTGGTGTCTCCTGAGGTCTGAAGCAAAGGGTCAGGAAGCCTTTGAGCATAATCATCACAACAGAGATGTATTTGAAGTCAGTGCTAAAAAGGTTGAGTTACAGATGAAGCTAAGGGAGTCTATACTGGCTTATAAGACAACTAGAGATGGCAATTTACTTTCTTTTATTACAGAGAATGGGGTATGACTTTACTCAGAAGTAGCATCAATTCGCATTTTATTGTGCATAACACCAATTGAATGGAGCCACTAAGGACTTCTGTAGCAGCCGGGACATCAGTGAGGAATAACACTCTTTTCAACAAAAGAAACCCAAGAACTCTTGAAAGAAAACATCTGCACCTAGTCCAAAACCTTTATATAGCCTAAATTAAATTTTATCACACAGAATTCCTATCAACTGTTTTCATAAGTGTCTACTAAATACCACCACAGCGTTTGAACATTACCTAGTGGCTATTTTGCTGACTGCACCTGTGATCAAATGGCTTGGTAAGAGGAATCTTCCCTCTTTCCCACCTGACAACAGCCACAATTCCCTTTCTTGCTTCACATGCTTCTAATCATGATGTTTTGCTGCTGTTTGTGAAATATTCACATATTTCTTCCTCCCCTCCTTTTCACTTCCAGATGTTGTTTCTTTCAATTGCCTGATGCAGGAAATTTTCCTTGTGCCTCACATCTGAGGGGCAGCCTTGCACTACCCGTCATCTCTCTTTTCACATGTCAGATTTAAAAAATAAAACCACATAGTCAATCCTGCGATGAGCAAGTAGAGCTTAAAACTAATTTGTCCAATGCACTGCCAGGAGTTAAGCTTTGACATTATCAGATGCAGTTTATAATACAGTCTGAAATTTATTTTGAAGGATTTTCGTCATTCCTTATGAAAAGAGAGATTTTTACAGTGTTCTACCCAGACATTTCTTCCTGGCATCAAAAATAGCATTCAAACAGTAAATAAACTAATTAGGGTACACGTGAAAATGCATTCAGGTAGTAGGGCAGCAGTAATGTGAACCAGAGGATGCTCTGAACCCCTAAGGCTCCAAATAATTATTATAAAGCTCCATTTCTTTCACAGCAGACTTTCTGCAGGAGACACAAAATAGATTTTAAGGTACGGTGAGTGCTTTCTTTTGGATCAATTGGACCAGACAAAGCTGCTTTGTTATTTTGTTTAGTTTGTCCTTTAATCCTTCAGCTGCTCATGGGGGTGGACCATTGTGGTGAATAATATTAATTCACCTCCTGTTGAGCTTTCCTTTGTTTTTCTAAGTGGATACTTCCTCTTTTTTTTGGTCACAGTGATGATGTGGTGACACATCATCCAAGGGAAAGGCAGCCATTAAATGCATGTGCAGTTCTTAACATTTTCCCTCTCAACCGTCCTGTTTCTAATGCTGCCTTTGTTTTTCCTAAAAATCACAACATGAGATGCAAAGTAAAACCCTATCGCCAACACCCTGGACAATTCACTTACTTTCCTTCCTCAGCCAGTCTCTTATCTTCTTTAAGGTGTGGTGTACCATGACTCTCTGCAGCAGTACTCTGGAGAAGAAAGACTGACTGTGCCATTCATGCAGATTAGCAGTTCTGGGAGAAGACTTACAGTTATGTCAACTCAGAATTCATATGAAATATTTTTTCTGCCCTAAAAACAGACAAACCCTATCTATTACTTGTTATTTTTTCCTCTACCTGACCCTTAAGGACAGAAATTTGATCAGCTCCCTGACGCCTGGAAAATCTAAGGGGAAACAAAAGGCAAAAGCTATATATTTGGAGAACATCTCTTCCTGTGGCCAAATGAGTGAAGACAGGTCGACAATAAAGGAGATTTCCCAATTGTGAAAAGAATTAAGGTCTGAGCAGAGACAACCTTACCTTAGCAAACCTCGTCCTCTGGAATGACACAGCACCTGAGATATTCCCATGTTTCACTTCCCAAAAAGCCTACAAGCAAAGAGCAGTAGCTCATAGTAAGACATCTTATCCACACTTCCTTTCCGCTGCTGACTGAGGAGGATATCCTCAGAGGAGTTAAAAGAGGATATTTCATTAGCTGTGTCATAACATTTGGAAGACACCTTCTGCCTAATCTTCAAAAGCTGAACCTATGTTGTGGGGGAGGTACACTCTGCACCAGAGCCCTTCTCCCATCAAGTCAAGTGAGGGACCTACAGAAGCTTACCATTGTTGTTGTCCTTGTGTGCACGTGAGTTTCCTTCCAAAGAAATTGGGAGCCAACAAGGTACGACGTGTACGAGATCTAATCTTGTTGTGCAATTATAATATGGCCAGTGTGAACTGCTAGGGCCCAGGTGATGGAGGGCACCATGGATTATAACAACCTTCAGTGCACTCACATTAGGTGAGGTTTTCTCACTTGTTTTGATTTCGTGCTGTGTTTAGAACAGCATCTGTCATAACATAAGGCAGAGATTGCTCTGAAGCCTCTAGTTCCAGACATGAATTGAACACTGAATAAATGGTCCCGAATATATGCTCTGCCATGATGTTTAGGCAGTTCTTTCATACAATCCAGTTGGCTAGCAAATAGCCTCATCAGCCAGCACAGAAGAGCTCTGGAAGGTTGCAGAATGTAAGCTCCATTAGTATTCACCATTGTCCTGGAATTAACTCATCCTGTATATTATTTCATCCTATACGTAGTAATTCACTCTGAGTTAATTTGCGTGATCAGCCCAGGCTCAGTTAAAAAAAATAAAATGCCCCTTTCCTTTTCTTATATCCCAGACTGGCACAGGGAATATGGTTCCATAAATGGTCTGAGTCAGATCAGTAACTGCTTTTAGCCTACACGAAGTATACCTTTTCATGTCTTCATCAGGAAGGCTGCAGTAATCTCTCTGCCAAGAACAAACTTGTTATCTCTTTGCCAGCAGCAAAGGAGGCGTGTCCATTGCGAACTAAAAGCCATTTTCCCAGATGGTTAGGAAAGCGCTCATACCAAATACTGGTAACATAGCAGATGGGTGATATCCATGGATAATTCCAGACTTAGACCTGCTGTCATGCTAAAATGCAGCTAGCTCTCATGGTTAGCCAAGACTGCATAACTTCCTTCACTCAAGGCTTCATTTATATACCTAGAAAGGATGTTATATCAAGAGTAGCTGAAGTTCCTCTGCAGATAGCTAATACTTTTCCTCCTTCATTTCATGTTACCCTCCTTCTGCTGCAGTGAACAAATGCTGCAAGGTCTGGTCCTGGTCTTGGGCTGGACTTCCCTGCTGAAGAGGTGTTACATACTTCTTCCCAGATCATCTCTTACAGTGGTCAGGCATACAGTGCATTGTATTTCTGTTGGTTAAGAAGCATCATTTTCAAATGTCTGCCAATCACTGTGGACTAAAAAGATGTTTCAATAGGGCTGCATGCAAAGCACTAGCAGTTTGACTGCTGAGCCTACTGTTTTTGTTGGTTGTGAGAAGCTTCTGATATTTATCACAGCAAAAAGCTGTGGTGCAAAAAAGCATAACCTGCAAAATGCCATTCCCGAGAGAACAGTGCTGATGGCTCAGCACTACAAAAGCAATGATTTGAACTGAACTCTGGTCATTTGGACAAGTTTGTTCCAGAACATTTGATATGTTAGTCTTCGAATCACAGGTTGTTGTTGGGCCACCTGAGCCTAAGGCTTATAGTTCAACTGGTTTGGGAATGAGTCTTGATTTTTTCTACGTCATGTTTCTTCAACCTCTCAACAGGTGATAGGAAGCAGGTAGAAGACCCTGCATGAACATGTGTTCGTACATGTATGTGAGTGCACGAAATGTCTTTTGAATTGCATTATGAATGGAATTATGCGTACAAAGAACTCATAAAAAGAACCATGAGGATTTACTTATTGGAGTATAAAGTGCCCTTTTTCCTTATAAACTGACTTATTTAGGAATAATAATGTTGGCTTAGATAATTTTGTGTAGAATAAATGATTCATTCCCTGTTTCAGCAGCACATACAGTGTACTGCTGTCACTTATTTCCTTTGCATGTTAACCAGTATTCTACAGTAAGCAAAACAACCCCATACCCAAAAAGCTTTTTCACTTTACAGATTTACTGTGAAATGCTGAAATTCAGCTGCTTAGTAAGCACGCCTTAGAAATATCCACCAATTTCCACATTTCCTGTAGTATGCTAAACTTTGGCTCTCTATTGCTTTTTATTTCCCATCGTCGTCTTCTCTGTGATAACAGAAGCACTGCTCTTCATGTTTCATTGGTACTAATTTTTATGACTACACAAAAGGACATGATCACACTGAAAAAAACCCCCATAGAGCACTACAAATATGATCATGTGTACAAGAATAAAACCAAGGAGTCTTTGAGAAATATAAAACTGCAGCAGCTTTAAAGAGAGACAATATCTCAGGGGAGTATAAAAAGCTGATCTCGCTTTTAGAGAGCCTGGACAATCCAGTGGCTCCAGCAAGCTGTTCTGAGTCAGTGCAAGGTATTAGTATTGACACGACTAAAAATAACTAAAGAATGAAAAGCATGACTGTGAATCACTGTTTTGAGTGAAGCAATCTAGGTTTAGCAAGTCTCGCTGGCATGCCTGTAAACCCAGCTGATCTTGTAATGTCTGGGATAACACTATCTATATTGTGATTTGACAAATTATATTCATATAATGCATAGCATTTTTTGAGTCTGTGGGGTTTTCTTATCTGTTGGCTTAACACTTATTATTTCATTTAACCTTTCAAGTGAAAAGCCCTGGAAATAAAAATCTAACAAAATAAAGACAAAGAACTCGTCTAACATTGTGACGGAATAGGAAAGGTCAGGCTTAAATTCAAAGATAAGGAAAAGGACAAGCCTCAGAGGTAAAGGAGAGAGGAAAAAAAGACAAGCTTAAAGTCAGGGGAAAAAAAACAACAAAAAGCAAGCAACTAGAAAGCTCAACTAACACTGGACAGAACAATCCCCTAGTAGGCTCAAGATGTGGATAATTACTCCTCTCATCAAAATGATAGTCTCGTTAGATGGTGTATGCTTTGACGAAAGCCACCAACCACCAGAATAAACAAGTGACTGGGATCTAAAATTCTTCTTGAAACTCTGATGCTTGCCTGCATTTAAAGTTAGTGAGGAAGGTGTGGCTGTGACTCTGAAGGGGTGTCTCTGAGTCTGGAAGAGATGAGATCTTGCTCTTTTCAGGGGTAATAACCGCTGGACCAAACGCTTCTCTGGGGGTGTGTTGGTTTCTGTGCACCACGTTACTGCTTGTTCTGCAGTACGGCTCCCTCTGTTTAAAATGTCTGATGTGTCTGTATTAGTGAACACAGAGATGTGTGTAAATTGCTGTGATTGCCTTCTGCTGCTGTATTTTCTGCTGTGTCAGCAGTATCATAGTACTGCTGAGCGTAAATTTACAGTAATCCAAATCCCTGACGATAACTTTGGTATGGCTATTTGGAAATTGGGAGCAAAAGAAATAAGGATGTCAAGTCTTTGTAAGCGGCAAATATCTGGATCTCTATTTTTTCCTCAACACCAGCAATAATCCCAAGTGAGTCCCATATGCTGCAGTGGGATTGGTTTTGCTTATTTGTTTGCATCCTTTTTGTAATGCAGTGGCAATATTTCTGTCAACCCTAATGATAATTGGAAAGGAATGGTTACTGATGCTATGCTGAAGCAAGATGTGCCTGTTTACCAGGACAAATGGCAAAGGCAAAGGACTTCCCGCGTCGTGTGCACTGAGGGAAAGCCATGACTTCTGCTCTTCGGTTTGTGTCTGAGGAAATCAAAAGGAGTCAGGCTTTAGAAAAAAGCTTCTTGCACAATTTTCCATCCTCATGCTTAATTATAACACTTGCAGTTGGACTTTTGTGCCTCATCTGTATGAGTAACTACCCAAATCACTTGCTATAGGATTTCCTCTTCTCTAGTCATTTTGTTTTCAATAGCAATAGTTGGTGCAGGTCTGACGCGTCTGTAAATCAGAGCTGTCAACTGACAGAGCAGAAAGAAATGACCTGAGAGATTTTCAAATCTGTTTTAGAGATATATGACTGCAGAATATTATTTCAGCCTGTATCTCTGACCTACTATACACAGCTTAATCTACTAACAGGAGGGATTAATTAACTTGCACAAGCTAAAATGTCTTCCCACACACTAGTTCAGGTAGTGTATTGTTTAAGCTGGAGAATGTTCTGTAATTTGCCTGAACACAAAGCTGGGTATAGGCATGTTTTTGAAACTCTTGCTCAGATAAGAGAGCAGTCTACAAGCTGGCTAGAAGTTTTGCGTATCTTGTTCTTTGGTATATTTAATGAAAATAAATCTATTTGCTAAGCAAATGACAGGTGTTTGCTTTTCCGTTTAATAGGATTTTCTTTTCTTACTGTATCTGATTGGGGGTGGCAGAGATGAGGGAGGGTATTGTGGTGGGGTTTTATTTATTTATTTATTTAAAATATGTCTTTTTGCCTCACTAGTGTAAAAATGAATTCATGAAATCACCATGTGTTATACCTCAGCCCTTGGCAGCTGCACCCCAGTGGCAAAGCTCCTGTTCTGTGTGGCAGTGAAAGCCCTCACATCTTGCCATCTGCCATAATCCTAAACTCCGAGCTGTGTGGCCGGGCACCTCACACGACGCATGTGAAGAGGTGGCTCAGTCTGAGGGGGAGCTGCCTAAATTGCTCAGGGAAGAAGTAAAAATGAAAGGGCTTAAAAGAGCCAAGACTTGACCTTTGCACAGAGGTTGCCTAGTGTTGGAGTGGCGGATACAAAATCTTTCCATTAGGCGTTCACAGTCAAGTTAGTCAGTGCTCTGCTTCTCCACCTCATTTTGAGAACATGAAAGTGTTTAAGGTCAGTGGTAGAATAATCAACGATGCACCTTTGATCACTGACCCGGAGCAGGAGGAGATTTGAGGTCTGTTCACATAGTCTTCCTAATCGTTTTAGCTCCCTGAAGCTCTTCGACATGCTGTTGCTGTTTGCTCATAGTAAGTAGCCAGATCTCAAAGCCTAGGCCAGATTGTCTTGTAATTGTAAATGGCAGCCACATTTATGTAATTGAACTATTCCAGCAACAATCTTCTCTCCACCTTGTCCGTGATCCTCATAAGTGATCCAGATTCTCAGCTTTGTTTCCCAGGATTTTCCTGAACTCTGGTGAAGTTTGTGCTGCCTGTCATTAGCTTTAGATGATAAAGAAATACTTTCTTATAAGTTCAGCTACTCAAAGCAGATTTCCAGAAGGCAAAGGGGATCTTTTTCCTACCTTATTTCTATTGATGAACCCATGCAAACTTTGAAAGCTAACAGCAGTTTATTCTTTGCATTACCCTCACATACAAGTCCATGGAGCACGACTTGGGAACTTTGGACCTTGCTGCTCAGAAAACTTCCCGTCTTGGATTTTGCAAGCAGACCATGTGCTTTGATATTCACATGCACCACAGAAGGGAGAGTAATAGTGATGAGAATATCTCCCAGGAGCTTGATTCATAGAGATGTCAGTGTCCAGCAGAGCTCAACATAGGTCTGTGTGTGCTCCCAAGGGATAAAACTATAGCTCGCATTAGGAATCAGCTGTCCTGTAAGTGCACTTCCATGCATGATACAGTTGTAGGATTCAGACTGAAATGTAAGATACTTGAAAATTAAGTTAAAGATCAAGAAATACATCATAGGTTCACACACCGAAAGTGTTCAGCTCATTCAGACGAAGAGGTAGGTGTCTTAGGCAAATGTCCAAAGCTCAGGCAATCACGTATTCTGAAATGCCTCTATATCTTTTGTTCTAGAGCTGTCTTAGTGTCATTTTGGACATCTTGAATCCATACAGGTGGATTCAAGAGAGGTCTGCATGTACTCTAGACCAGCCAGATGTGAGCTGGTTTTCAGTCAGAAACTCTGCAGCCACGTAGCTTGTCATGCTGTGTTTTGGCTACTAATCTTGGCATATAATAATCTTGTTCAGAGTGTGCTGCCGTTGCCTGCAAAACTCTGTATAGATGTACTGAAAATATGAGAGAAAGCTACAATAGGACTGTATATGGGTTTATATTTTTGCAGTGAGGATTTAATTCTGCTTTTACTCAAAGTAGGAAACTTCAAGAGAGGGGAAGGAAGGGAGAGACACCATTATATATGAATGTCCTAATGACAAGACTACTTTGTGAGTAGGGTTTCAAATCTAATTTTCCCATATTCCAGTCTGGTACTTTACCAAGGGCAATATACGCATGTGTTGTGCTTTTCACTGTCTTTTATGGTGGACCTTAGGTAAGTTCTGAAACTGTTCATGGGTTGCAAGTTTAGAAACAGGAAAGTAAGATTATTGTCTTCCTTGGTTTCTGTTGAAATACATGAAGTTTATTCCTAATGTGGAGTAACATAAAACGAATAACTTTATAATCAGAATTCAAAGGGTGTTTTGGTTTATTTAAGATTTTTTTGTGTCTTTGTTCTCAGAATCTGTGTTAACTTAGGGCTCAGAATGACTCTTGAACCCAAACTCCATATCCTGATCATCTGTCTTGCCTCTGTCTTGGCTTTTGCACTTCTGCTCATATCTGAGTTAAGTCTGTTGGCAACCCCATCTGTCACACGGGCAAGGAGACCAGCTCCAGTTCTAGTGATGCTTAGAAGGTATTTGAGATGCACCTGGTGTTTTTGGAGGGAAACAGGAGGAGGTAGGATAGGATTCACTATAATAAATAATATCCACTCTTCCCCCTCTCTACTGTTCATTACTGAAGAGGTTAAACTCTTATCTCTTTAACCTTGCCTCTCATAACTCAATTATACTCTTATTGTGTTGTCTAGAGGCCTCCAGAAAACCCTCTGGTGTTCTGTGATCCATAATAATTATGAAGACCGTGGTAAAGAAATAGTCCAACAAGTTCAACAGGCCAACTACTTTGCAGTGTTCCTTTCACAGGCTACAGTTTTTATTTGTCAAATGTCTGTCTGTCAAATTCCTGTTGGTATGAAAGATCAAAAGGTTCAGGGCAGAAGTTGCAGGGAACTGATTATTTGTTTGCCCAGAGACTCTTGTAAGAGAGCAACACGTTAACAGAAAAAAAAAGTTAGGAAATCTGCCTTCTTATAGAAAAGAGACAAGCAATGAAAAGAACTGCTCACCACCACAAGCAAAGGAGCAGGAGGACACAACAAAAGAAAAATCATATTTGCTATTCTCATTTAAAGGTGAGAGAAACATCAAAAGAGCATCTGACTGGAAAGATAACCACAATCATCCTCAGCAAGCTTACCAGAACACTTGAAAAAGAGATATTTTAAAAATCCTCCTCCATCATCTCTTTTTCCTTTTTTTATTAACTAAACAAGTGAACCGGAATTATCTTCATCCACTTTCATTATTTTGCTATGAGTTCTGTAAGTGTTTTAATACAGGAGAGATAAACAAATAATAGATTTTATGTAAATACTGGTTGCTAATGATGCTATCAAGAGACTGGAAAGCAGGAAATGGGAGGAGCTGATAAACAGGAGAGGTTAATTGAAAGTGCTGTGCAAAGCTGGTTTCAGAGATGGCTCCTGGATGAGGAGACTGTTATGTTCCTGCAGTTCCTCCAGGCAATGAGTATATCGGATTATTTGATTAAAGGCTAGTGTACTGCAATAAGAGGTGAGGAATACTGCACCTAAAAGATGGTGAGGAAATATAACAAAAGACTTCTACCAACTGAGCTCAGTGAAATTCGTGGCCAAAGAAAATATACCCACAGAACTAAGCAGGTCTCTTTATGTCAACCACGTGATGTCAAGACTTTCTTCACTGTCAGATACAGGAGGTCTGTGGTGTACCTTGTCTTGTTCTTCCTCCATAGGAGCTCCTTTAAGCCCTACCCTCCAACCATATTTTATCATTTTCTGCATATTTTTTTTCTTTGCATGAATGTGGCTCATCAACCGTGCTGATATTCTCTGAGGCCCCAAATTAGAATAAGCCTGGAGCAGAACACCATCTGACTAGAGCATAAGATACTGGGAAATCTTACCAAGGCGTGCCTATTTAGACACACAAACTGTGTCTACATAGATGTCATGGTTTAACCCCAGCCAGCACCTAAGCACCACACAGCTGCTTGCTCATTCCCCAGCAGGATGTTGGAAAGAAGAGAATTGGAAGGTAAAAAGTGAGAAAACTCTTGGGTTGAGGTAAGAACAGTTTAATTGAAATAAAATATAATAATAATAACAACAACAACAACAACAAATTGTAATGAAAAGAAAAAATAACAAAGAAAGAGAAATAAAACCCAAGAAAGACAAGTGATGCAAATGAAAACAATTGCTCCCCACCATCTGACTGATGCCCAGCCAGTCCCTGAGCAGCGGCCCCCTGGTCAGCCTTCCCCCTAGTTTATTGCTAAGCATGATGTCATATGGTATGGAATATCTCTTTGGCCATTTTGGGGTCAGCTGTCCCACCTCCATCCCTTCCCAACTTTTTGTGCACCTCAGCCTACACCCTGGCGGAGCGGTGTGAGGAGCAGAAAAGGCCTTGACTCTGTGTAAGCACGGCTCAGCAATAACTAAAACATCCCTATATTATCAATACCGTTTTCAGGAAAAATCCAAAACATAGCCTCATACTAGCCACTACGAAGAAAAGTAGCTCTATCCCAGTGAAAACCAGCACAATAGAGTAATGGAACTATGCAGTTAGAGAATATTTCAGAGATGAGGGATGTGCTGTATAAAAGCTGAAGTAGTAATTGGGAATTGTTATTAAGTGTTGTAGTACTTCATTGGCAATAAATGCACAAAATGACCCACAACTACTTAGTGTCATACTATGAAATGGGACTTTAGTATCTACCAAAAATAAGGCTTTCATAAATATTAGTATAGAGGCCAAAATGTGAGAAATGAGGAAGCTGAAAGACATTGAATGGGTTCCTGTTACTAGATGTATATTTCTATATTGGTATAGAGATGCTGACTGAAACATAGCTTCTGCGGAGCAAATGGATTGTCTGGCAGCTGAAATGGCAAGATCTTTTTTTCTGCTTTATTAAATTACTAATGTGTAAAGAAGACAAGACATTAAGACAGCTCAAGCTGAAACTACTCCAATGTTATTGGTTACCCCAGTGGGACTGGTTATTTTCACGTATCAGTTGTCAGTAACACGTGTTGTCCTGGCTTAAACCGTGAACAAACAGAAAGAATGGTCAGCTCTGAAGAGTATGGAGTTAAAATAAAAGATATTAAGAGACCGAGAAATTCCAGTGCAAATCCTAAGCGAATAAGATAGGTGAGGTAGATTACGTATTTATATATACATTGAATAAAGTATTATCTAAATAACCACCATGACTGAAATAAGTAGAAGTAACTCAACTGAGCCTGAGTAAATTCATAGTGGAATGAGATGAGTAGAAAAGTACTAATGCCATCGAAACCTGGCCCACATTGAAGAAAGTTGCAGCTGAATTTCTAGAAGAAATTGTGCTGTTATCAGACAGAGAAAGGTGATAAAGACAATGGCTGTGCCTGGCTGATTTTTTTTTCCCAGTTGCTCTTGACTGTCAGGTCCTTGCAAGTAGAGCCAGCACTGCTCAGCAGGTTCTGTTAGTCCAAGATGTCTTGAAAAATGGTCTAAACAAAGTCTCTGTACCAATGTCTGTATCAGAGGTCGTGTTATTTTCTCTACCATTATTATTGTCCATACAGACACCTGCACTGTATCTCTAAGTGAGGAAAGATGGACAGAGCGACTCTGTAGTAGAGCTGTTGGTGGTAACTGGTTTTGGTGCATTGTAAATGTGATTTGTGTTCACACATACACCACTTCTGAAATTAGATGGTCAAACAGCACGGAGGTTATTTTTTCTGGATTACATCTGGTTTCCAGGAATTAATTCAACTCCCAAAACAGAATCTGCTAATGCACGTGAACCCTATTCCCAAGAAAAGCTTGGCCTATTTGCCTCAGCAAGCTGCTGGGGTTTTTATCCAAATCACTGCACAGCTGGGTCCTGCTATTTAGCAGGATGAAGATGACTGGTGTTTTCAGCTAACCTGCTTGACTTCCTTCTGAAACAGGCTAGAAATGGTCTTGCAGATGGTTACAACAGAGAGGTGGTGCGAGGCACTGTTCCTTACTGAACATCAAGTATCTCACCTCATGTTTCTTGTGTTGCATGTTAGCGTTCTTGCTCACCACTAGGTAGCCAGTGTTTGTACTTCCCTGCAATAACTATGGTCCTTTGTCACCATCGTGTCCCAGCAGATCCTAGTCTGTGACCTGGGGTGGGAGGCAGCCCAGGCTTGGAGCGTTGTCAGTAGCTGACTACGGTGATGTGAGACTGTCACTCAGGAGCCTTCTACACCTAAAGCCACCCATCCACAGAGGGTCCTCCTCAAGCCCAGCTTTTATTTGCATGCTAATATGGCTTTTGAGGCTATGTGAACAGTGACACTTAGTGGCAACTGCCAGAACTCTAGCTTCAGGAGTGGAGTCTCTGTCTGATACAAGTAAATTGTGAAGTTGTAACATATCTAATTGGCTAACATATGTAATTCAGAAAGTTCAACAATAGCCATTCAGCTTGGTGTCCCGGTGGATTCATTTATGTGCCAGTTAGTCTGTCACAAATGGGAAAAAAATGAAGGAAAAGAGAACGTTAACTTCCGAGTCTGAGTAACATTAATTAATATAGGTGATGGGTGTTTGTATGTGTAAATGCTGTTCTGTCTATACTGCACATTATAATTATTTGAAAATATCATGAAGTCCTGGTATACAGAGACCAGGTTCAATTACTTCTAAATCCTTTTCAGTTCTGTCTGCATTTTTCAGTTCACCTGCCCTTTTTCACCATGTGTAGGTAGTGCTTTTATTGGCTACTTTATCTCTAGATAAGATAATAGTTGGACAGGCACATTTGACTAACTTGCACTTATGGAAATGGAAGGATGGACTTTCTACATGCCATCTTCCATTATTCTTCAGAAGAATTGTATTTTTGTTTTCCCCCTTTCTTCTTTATTTTTCCCATTGGCTCTTGCTTAGTGTTGTTTTTCTGCATGTCTTAAAGTAGCACCACTGCTGAACAATTGCTTTCCTTTTTTAAGAAAACTATGAACTTAAATTGATGTTAGCGATGTATCTCAAAAGGTAGTGCAGCCAGTTACCTGTGGTTGTGATTTCTCCTTGCCTAAATAGAAATATCCTTGTTGTTGAGTGCAGATCAGCTACAGAAAGTGGTGAATTGCCTTGGACATTACATTGCACACAAGGCAATGTGATCTGTGCTGTCACGTGCACGATAGAGTATTTTGTCTCGCTACATTGCTGCGTAGCTACATAGCCTGAGGGATATCATGATGTGAAGAACAAGATGACTGAGGATAAGATAGAGACCTTCCATTTGGCAGGCAGCATTGCTAGCTGCCTGCATCAGTTACAGTTTTTGGTCTCTGCCATGGGTGAGACAAAGTGAAAAACAACTCATAGAGGATCTAGATATTGGGGATTATTTAAAAAACAGCAAGATTATATTTGATTGTCTCATGCAGTCACTTGCACCCTCCTCGATGCTGTATTCGAGAAGTCTCAGCTTCCCTCCCCAGCAGGGAGATGGCTGCTGGTCTGGGAAGGTGGGACAGAAAGTTGTGCCAGTTTGTGCTCAGCTGTTAGTCGCCAGGTCCCTGGGGATCTCTGGCACTTGTTTCCACAGAACTCCCTGATCTCCAGGATCTTCCCCCACCTTCAGGATCTTTCCTCCACTGAGGATCTACACCTTTCAGCCCTTCTCTTAGCTGCTGGCCCCCAGTTTTCCCAGAATCACAAGGCATGATCACCCTCCTAATTGGGCGTACTGTCTCATGTCTCTTTATTAACTGGAAGATTCAGGATACAGCACTTCTGTTTAGACCTGGTGTTACCAAAATTTACAACTAGCCCATACAGGTTGCACATAGCAAGTTGCATAAGTGTATTTGAGAGTTCAAAAGTTCAATTTTGAACATTTACCTGCCCTCCATACATTCAATTATGTGTCGTCTATGAGCATTCGCAATTTTTTTAATTATTTTTTTTTGCCTACAACAGCCTCGAAACACAATTTTAATATTATTTAGAGATATACTATCCACTTGCCTTTTAGCTGCAGGTAACTCAGTTCTTCCTGGATCTTCTTGACTCCCCAGCTCTGGAGTTTGTTGGTTCACAAGAACTTTTAATTTGTACACAAGAATTTTTTGTAACCTTCTGGAGATTTCTGGAATTGCTCTGTGAACGCTCTGGTTTGGCTGATGTGAGAACAATCATCTGATTCAAAATCATACTAGTTTACTTCCAGGACAGCTGAATGTCCCTATAATAGGTAATACAGACACTTGTCTACAGAAGTGATGTAAATGTACATTTTGTGTAACTTGTGTTCTTTTGGGGAAAAGTGAGAAGAAACCATATGGAAAGCAGATGTCTAACTTTCAGCAAAAGAGACATTTAATTCCTTACTAACGAAACATGTATTTTGCTCTTGGGATTTTACTGGAGATGGAAGAAAAAGGATCCGAGTCCCAAAATCATAATGACTCATTCGCATTACGTTGTCCTGAATGGTCAGGCTTACTTGCAGAAAATGCTTATCTAGAGCCTGAAGAAAGCCAGTCAAATCTTATATTGACTGCTTGAATTTTATGACTCGTAGTGAACCTACCAAGAAAGAGTGAATATATACAAATCATTCATTAACAGAGTAGATATCTTTCCAACTAGAACACCAAATAACACATTTAATAGCAGAGGCAAGGAATACTGCAAGGTATGAGGAAGGATAATCATGTTGTTTCATAGTCTGCTTGGCCACAATGATTAAAAAAAAGACCTCTGGGTCCCAAACAGAAACACCTAGAAATGGAGATAATCTGGTGGTGATTTTCTTCATCTTTTTTGAAAGTCAAAGCCTCTTAGGGTAACTCTCATCAGAACCACAACATGGAGGTGTCACAAATAACTGGTTACTTTGAAAAAAATGGAGCTTTTGAATAAAATTAATTATTGTTTCAAAGGAATAGCAATGAAATCAGCAGACTTAGTTAAATGAATTTTGAAGGAACAGTATTCTGTGGAATTACATGCTTTTGTTATAATCACAAATGGTAAATTTATTCGGAATTTGGTATCAAAGGAAACCAGAAAACAAGTTCCGAGCTATGTAGAAATGTCACTTCTTTTCCTGCTGCTTGCTTTAAAGAAAACATTTTTAATTCCTTTGTTCTGAAGCCAGCTTCAGTTATAGTTATGTCTAGCTTAAATCTGATAATCTTATATTAGAGAATTATTAGATGGATTGGACGGGGCCTCTGGAGGTCATCTGGTCCAACCCACCATTCAAAGCAGGAACAATTTACATCAGGTTGCTCAAGCTGCTCTCCACTCAAAATTTTAATATCTCCAATAACCTCTCTTTGCAGACTATTCCAGTGCTTGACACTTTCATGGTTGTTCTAACATGTAACCAGAAACCTCCTTGCTGCAACTTGTACCTGTTCTTGTCCTGCCACTGTATTCCTCTGAGAAGCATGTGACCCCATTTTCTCCAAACCCTGCAATCCAATGAAGACATTAAAACGCTTCACTTTGCCTGAAGAAAATCATTCAGTCCATAAAAAAAACCAAAACCAAACCCAAAGATTTCTGCTGGCTTTCTATGAGACCGTTTTCCTTTCAGCATGACTCTGGATAGAAAGAAGCATTCCTGATGGTTTTTGTGTGTTGTGTAACCCCAATGACTAAAGAAGGAACAAAATTAACACAAATTCTGAAACAATAATAAGCTTCTGAACCTGTAGACTCTGTTAAAGAGTAATAAATCGGTAGTGCAAAGCCATATTTGAAAGAACAATTTTAAATGTAAATATTTGCACCCAGAATAGACATTTTCTATTTCAGAATATTTCTAAGAATACTCAGTTTTAGAAGGGGTAGAAGTGTAGCAGCATGAAATTCCTCCTTATATATTTTTTCTCTTGATGTTGTATATATTTTAACAGAAGAATGGATGCAGTTGGATGATTCATCATACCCCATTCTTTTGATGCTGAGCTGTTTCACAAGTGCAGTTCTTAATAGATTTTACAAGGCAAAATCTGAGAGCCACAATACGTTTTGAGTTCCTGACCCCAGAAGGATTAGCATTAGATTCTTGCTGTTCAACAAAATAGCACTACTTTTCAGCTTCAAACTTGGTATCTTGTTTTCTCCGTGCAGTCTTTCGCTGAGCACCACACTGCTTTCACTTCCAGGTATTCCAGTAATTGTGCCTTCCAAGAGTAGCACCACAGCTTGATGTGATTGCCTGTTACGATCTTTGATTATGATGGAAGTGTGTTTCCAGCTGCATCACTCCATCGCTCCTCAGTCAAATTCAATTTGAGTTGGAGGGAGCTCTGCCATCCCCTGCCCGACGTTTGCTATTGTCCTCTTTCATTGAGTTCAACCTGTTGATGTTCTGATTGCCAAAGGCGTATCATTTGATTTTGAAAAGCCTCCTCCTTGGTGAACGCCTCGGGGTATTTTCAGCTCTATTTAGATTTGTGCATTACAGTTTTAAATTGCTACTTTGGGCTCTATTAAAACAATTTTCAAAAAGAAAATGTCAGTGTGCACAAACAGGTAATTGAAAATAGCACTGCCTAGGAACAAATCCGGTTTTCCTGCAGATTTCTTTAGCTTTTGTTTAAAAGCGCAGCATTAGTATGATGCTAGGGGTTGTTGGTGTGTTGTTTTTTTTTTTTTTTAGTACAAGTGGTAATCATGATAAAATGTCGTTGGCTTGGGTGGCTGTATAATGCTTGTTAACATATCCATTTGTGCAAGAACAAATGATCTGTAGGAGTTGTGGTGCACACAAGCAAGAAATCCCAGGTAGTAGTCCGTTAACCTCGGGAACGTAGTTTCCATTAATTTATGAATGTTCATTATTATTTTACAGCATAAAAGACTTTATTCATTCCATGCACATTCTGCTTATAGTAGTCTAGTGGTGTCTGTGAGTGGTAAAATACCCAATATTCAGCATCCTATAATCATAAAATATTTTTATTCTGGAGTCACAACAATAAATCTTCCAACTCTGGCAAATGGTATAGGCTGCATAGCTAGTACCTTGATGTCTTCTGACTTCTGACGTAATTCATACTAGTGCAAATAATTATGCATCACTTTATCAGCTTAGCCTCACTTTGCCTTCCTTTTCCACCAGTGTAAATTCTGTACAAAGGCCAAGACATTCATTTAGCTTCAGTGGGAGCAGTGTAGATGAAGGTAATAGAAGGAACTTGGAGAATTGTCTGTAACATTGTAGATTAAATTTTCTTTAATAAAATTTTTAGTGAAGCATCGCTACTTTCAGCTTCAAAACATTATTAAAAAAAATATTCCAAAACGTCGTAAAAAAAAACGCATTAGGACCAAATAGGTGTGTTCCGTCACTAATTTGTTGGTGGAGCTAAGGCGGCTCGTAATTCTCAAGCTAGCATTTTCTTATTCCACATGTTGTTATTGACAGGATATTAGCAGTGATTAAAGCATAGATTTCTATTGCATTTCAGTAGGCCATTTAATTTCTTGTACGGATCAGTTCAGGTCTACAGTAAAGTACTGCAGATGCTTAAAGCACTCTTCTATATATCGACCAGTGCAATACAGTTCTCTGTATTACATGCAATGGTATAACTGCATGATTCCACCACCTAATCTCTTCTTTTCTCCTGGTCAAGTCAACTCGGTGCAGATATACCTGGAAGTAGCAACCTACTTTGGTAGCAAGCGTTCCGCACTATTTCCTTGTCTTGTCTCAGTCCTCTATGAACATGAAAATTCTATGTGAAGGAAAGAAACCCTGTAAAATAACAGAAAGCAAAGAGCATAATTAAGTTGCAAATGCTACGGGTGCTCCCAGGAAGACTTAAGGAAGATTGAGGGACTTTTATTGACCTAAGCATTTTGTAAACCAAAGTCAAACTGGTTCCATCAGTCTGTGGCATTAAATGGATCAACTCTGAACTATCTTGATAATATCACCCAGGACTGGCTTTTGGAAGGAGGCAAGCACATTCTCTGCTGCTCATAAGCTCCTTATTGCCTTAGGCATCGTTTGATGTTTGTATAGTGCTAGAGTGGCTCTACGTTTGTTGAACTTCTTGGTCTTAAAAGATTTACTGTTGGTATAATATATGGGGAGGTTGATCTTTGGAAGTCTGAGTTATTGAAATTGTGTTCACTTCCAGTCAGTCTTACAGATGTCTCCCAAAGAGGATAAATATGCCTTTTCAGTCAGTCTCTCTTTGACCAATGCTTTTGGAATAAAATCTTTGTGGATCAGCCTTGCCCACATGTCCATACGGGATCCGTGTGCTCTGTTATGCGGCGGGTTGGGAGGGGATCCGCGCATGGAACAACAGCTACATTTTGGGTGTGTTTGACCCAGGGTTTTGCCCCCTGCTTGTTCCTGTGCCCAAGCTAATGCCTAGGTGAGCACTTTGACTCTCTCAGCTGGGCTGTGATCATGCGGTTTGTGGCTCTCGGCTGCTGTGTGCAGAGCACCAGTGGGTTAAGGTCTGTTTGGCTTTGCTGGAGGGCGACTGAGGACCACTTGCTTGGCCCGGCAGAGCTTAGAGGCAATTGAAGAAGCAGTGGTGTGTTGCCTTTCATCTGTGACCGTCAGCATTCGCGTGGGGCTGACCACCCAGGCAGCATGCCAGCTGTAGTGCAGGCTCTCCTGGCACCCCTGTCTGCTCTCACACCTTCCTCCTGACCATCCTCCACAACGGGTCTGAGAGCGCTGCGATGTCAGGAGCAGCCAACAAGGTGCTCAGATCAGCGTGGAAACAGTACAAAGCACCTTCTTCACGAAACAGGCAAGCTTTCCTCACAAGACGGGCAGCAAGGAGAAACAGTGGCTGTGCTCACTTTTTAGGTAGTATGAGGTACCCAAACTGCAGGATTGTTCCAAAGTTCTTGTACACTGAAATAAAAAATTCTTAGAAACCAGAAATATATTTACAAGATAGGTATAGGTAGCACAATTAGGGGAACAACACAGGAGGGAAGGGGCTTGGAGCATCTGCGTATCACTATACTATGCGTAGTAATATCATAATTTAAAATGTGATTTCCTCAGTTTTATTCTGCTGCTAAGCTATTACTCATCTTGACTGCATTGTGTATTATGCATGAAGACAAACTTAAGCTTTGTGGAAAGAACATTGTCTTGGGATTTCTCATGTCCAAAAGTGCATGTTGTTTAACAATGTGTTTAGACAACTTCAGCTTCAATCTAAAAGGATTTTGTGTTGGTTTTTGTTTGTGATGTCTGCTACTTGTGATACACACAAGCAGAGTCATGCACACGCATACAAGGAGAACAACCTCCAGGGGGAAAAAGGAAAACGTCAGTCTTAAATGAAGATAACGAAAGCTTTTTCAAAGGCAATATTGTCAAATACAGAAGTGGTTAAAGAGGAGCAGGAGGAAAATATTTAAATGTAACTACATACATTTCTACCAGCTAATAAAGAGAGTATTTTTGTTGCTTTCTCTAGTGGGAAAATAGAGCAAAAGAGCTTCCTTTACCACTAGTTTCTATAGTGACAGTATCCTCAAACTCATCTTTATGGAATCAAAAATAACTTGATAGTACAGTGTAAAAATGGAGCTTAACCAGAGGTTTCTATCCTGCAGAAACTGTTAATGATCTTGAGAAGCGAGAATTCAAATTACATGGAACATTAAATTCTTCTAGTTTAGTAACTGAATGTTTGTTCCTGCTAATGCGGTGAGAGATGGCAAAGGCCAGTCTGCCCAGCCTCATAACCCTAGTTGAGGTCCATAATGCTCACCATGCTTTTGCCCATGAGTCCACAGGTGTTACATCTGCCCATTCCTTAATTTTTCCTTGGTCTAGGTGCAACTGAGCTCTCTGGTTTTCCTTGGGGCCTGTGGCATTTCTTCTCAGCACAGACACTAGGGAACTGAACCTGACTCTGGGGTGGACAGGGCACAGCTCTCTCTGATCACATGAACCCTCCTTCACAGCTGGAGGTACAAACCCACAGCTTTCTGCCCTCTCCTACCCTGGCAGCATCCCCTTCTGAAACTGGCATCTCCTGCCAGTCATCACCCCTTTCTTCCTCCTCTCTGCAGCTGGTTTCTCTTTCCTCAGCTGCTCCCACAGCCAAATCAGCAATGAAAGCATATCCCTTTTCTTACCCTTTTGCCCCCAAATTCCTTTTGTTTCTGTCACCCCCTGCTCTCTAATGTACACCCTCTTTTCCTCTTTGGGAATTTTCCAAGTGCCTCCTACCTCCACTCCTGTTTCCATATAAAGACCAAAGTGGTCTTCTTTATTTCTTCCTTTTGGTCTAACTGTAGAGTTCATCCAAACCCGAAATATTTCAGTTAACTTCTGTCTTTCATTATCTATAGGCTCATCTTCCAGACAGAGTGGGCAGTAATTTACAAAGGACTTAGCTGGTTCATGGCTGATTCATTACACACCGAGGCATTAAATATTGAGCAATTTTACATAATTAACCAGAATTCCTAAATTGCATGCAGGCAGGTTCCTCAGACAGTCACAGATGATTGTGCTTCAGTTACTGATGAATAGTAGCACTAAAAAAAATGATCATCTTCTTCCCAGGATTGTTTTCACAGGCGAGCCTGTCTGTCATGATGCAGCTATTCCAGCAGCGTGCTTATTTAGCTAGTTAACTGATTTTACACTCAGAGCTGCAAGATATTGTTAGAGGAATAGTTCGCTCATTTCCCACAAAGTTTAATTAAAAAGAATGATACTCTTGTATTTCACGTGTATCTCTTTTAATGTCCTTTTGCGTATCGGGTTTCATTACACTTCATGGTTTCTGTTATTTGTTTTGCAAACACGCAAATGTTGTGGTTTCAGTTGGGATAGAGGTACTTATTTTCCTAGCAGCTGCTATAGTGCTATGTTTTGCATTTGGAATGGGAGTAAGTATTGAGAGCTACCTGGTGGTTTTGGTTGTTGCTGAGCAGCCAAGGCCTTTTCTGCTCCTCACACCACCCCACCAGCGAGCAGGCTAGGGGTGCACAAGAAATTGGAAGAAGACACAGTTGGGACAGCTGACCCCAACTGACCAAAGGGATATTCCATACCATGTGACGTCATGCTCAGTATATAAAGCTGGGGGAAGAAGAAAGAAGGGGGAGACGTTTGGTGTGATGGCATTTGCCTTCCCAAGTAACTGTTATATGTGATGGAGCCCTGCTGTCCTGGAGATGGCTGAACACCAGCCTGCCCGTGGGAAGCAGGGAATTAATTCCTTGTTTTGTTTTGCTTGCATGTGAGGCTTTTGCTCTACCTCTTAAACTGTCCTTATCTCAACCCACAAGTGTTTTCTCACTTACGCTCTTCCGATTCTCTTCCCTGCCCAAACTGGGGGGAGTGACTGAGCGGCTCCATGATTCTATCTGCCGGCTGGGGTTAAACCATGCCAGAGAGTCAGGAAATAATTATGAATAATGTAGGTCACCCATGAGAGCTGAGGGGGGGAAGTGATCATCAAGTTGTTCTGTTCCCAGAAAATCGGAGAGAAGTGTTTGAGCAGTGAATGCAGTAAAATATGCCCTCTGCTCAAAATTTCTGGTGTGTTACCAGCTGTTCAGGGCAAAGAGACCTTTGAGGTGTAACCAGTTCTGGGATGTGTTGTTATCCAGGCATGCCGTTGTCCTTTGCAGCTGGTGCCTGCAGGCACTTGTGCAGCCCTGGTTTGGAGTCAGGAGTGATGCTTCCTCTTTGTGCCCTCCCTGCTCCCGGGGCCACCATCTCTGTCGAGGAGCAGCTGCTGGTGGCTGTGCATGGGGAAATCCAGGGCCTTACTGAGTCTGTACATCCCTCCTCCCTGACGGTGCTGCAGACAGGTTTGCAGGACTGCATTGAGGAATATAATTTCTGACGGAAAGCTTTAAGAAAAATCAGTCACTCTGAATGAATGTCTTGCTTGTGCACCGCTGTTTTGAAATCATTGTTTTACTTCCAGTGAAGCTGCCGCAGGAGGCTTCCCTACAGTATGAGGCTTCCCCACATCTTGTTAAAGGTGAGCAGAGTTTCCTAGCCTGCCTTTCCGGCTGCTAGCCACGTGCCAGTCCCCTAGGTTGTCCTTCCTGCCTGCTGTCACTCAGCAGTGGCGGCTGGCTGCCATTCACAATAACTGAGTATACGCCATTGTCATTTGACTCAGAGTATTTGCTGAAGGAGGCACTTAGAGATATGGAAAAGAACCTAAGAAATTCCGATATTGAAAAAAAATACACATAAAATCAATCCTTGTAATCCTGCAAGTTAGCATGAAATGTAATCGCATGCATTCAGACGTAAATCTTCGATAAATATTTATTAATTTAATAATTAATATTCATTAAGCCAAGATTTAGTCTAAAGACGGCTAAGACAATTTGAGTTTGGCTGCTCAGGTTGTTTCTTTTGAGCTTTGACAACTTATTTATGGTTGCCTTTTTTTTAGAAGTGTTGAACTTTAAAGCTTATATTGGTGCCTAGCATACTGGTGTATCTTCATACCAGAGATAAGTCAGTAGGATAAAAATAAACCAGACTGTTTTCTCGTCTTGAATATTGTAACCCATGGTATAATATTGTTCCCTTTTCTCTGTTAGAGATCTGAATTATCAATGACCCAGAGGCTTTTTTATTCATTAAAATAATTGGTTTTACCTTCCTATTCTTCTAAGGCCGGTGAATTTAAAATTCTTATAATTTTGCCTAAATGAAAACATATATTATGCAGTAGGGAAAAAGATGCATATGCGATTAGTCTATGATTATCTTGCTGTTAAAATAAATCTAAACAAATGGGATTTTTATTGTTCCAGTGCAGACTATCTGGATGGTAAATTATTCTAAATTGGTCATAAGCCACAGCCCATTCAAGTTTGTTCAGAGACCATAGGCAAATATGTAGCTTTTATTATTTTTAAATATAGTTTTATTCATTCTTGATGGTTTTTTCTGGTTATAGGTGATAAAGGCAGCTATGTATTACTGCTTTGTGTACCTGATATGTCAGCATGATATACTTTAAAGCACCAATGATATGATTTGATTTGAATTTTTAATAACTGAACACCTTGCAGAAATCACTGTAAGTAAATTATGGGTAAAATTAGATAGACACATAAAGTGAACTCAGTGTCAATTTGTTTTTGAACTCCAGATGCCTACTGTGAGAGGCAACAGTGCGTGACCACAGGACGAATATGCAGTGTGTGTTACTTTAACGACCGAGAAAAAGCAGTGCATTTGAATATATATAAATATATATATATATACAGAGAGATTCACTACTGTGTTGAGAAGATGTGAGTATAGACCTTCCCAAGTTGACTTTAGGGCATGTTCTTTGGGGAAGGTGAAGCAATGAAGATGCAGAGGCATCAACTTCAGCCTCCTGAGCTGGATCTGGCACGGCGGCTGTGCCTTCCCACTTGGCTGCTGTGTCCAGACCTTGCACAATTCATGCATCTCCTCTGAGAGTCAGTGTAGGGTGGCCTGGGGTGAATGAGATCTGCATCACTCCTTTTTGCAGCTACATTACCTCGCAGAAGCAGCAACGACCACCCTGTTAGGCAATCTGAACTAACTGGATCCCCTTCGTTCAGTTGCTCGTATAGCAGAAAATAGTGCTCTGCCTTGTTAAGTATTTATTTGGCTTGCTCTGAAGCTACACAAATATCTGAGTTGGCATGAGAAGCAGCAGATCTGAGGAGGCAAGGTGAGAGAATTGACTAAAGAGGACCAAGCCCAGATCTTTTCAGGAGTTTAATAACTTAACGGTATTGGTTAATCTAGTAGAAATGATAACTAACCGCTGGTTACTAATTGGTTACTAATGTTTACATTCTGCGGCATGTTATGATACTTCTATAACCTAAACCCCAATGTTATGTGTTTGGTTCTCTTATTATGTAAATGAAATAATTTTTTTTTCAGGTGCAGATGAAAACATAGCACATAGCACTCCTGTAGTTTTCAGCTGGAAGGAACAGTCTTGTGCATGCTTAGAAGCTGGTTAATTTAGTGCTTCAAAATGCCCCCCTGCTGTTAGAGGGGTTAGAGTAAAGGAAAATAAATTCCCCAGTGTGGACCAGTTAGCACAATGTAGTAACTCCCGTTTTGCTATAGGAGTGCAAAACTGGTTATTCAACCCTGAAATACCAAGCTTTGGAATTACAGCTTTCTCCACCACACTGTAGCTGCATGGGGTGGAGTCGTCATCTGCGATCAAGTTCCGGTGTCACCTGTACAGCCAAGCCTGTAAGGTTTGGCATAGTGCTTGCAGTAGGCCGTGTGAATTAACGGGTCATATTTTGTTCTATTATATGGAAGATGTCAAGCTTATCCAGTTCCCAGTTTTGCTACAAGTGACCTTGTCAATATTCTTTTTGTTTAACAAACAAATAAATTAATGAAGTTGCTTCCTAAGGCCAGGGAGAAAAATTTCTCACAGAAATGGTTTCTGCTGGAAAATGTTGATTCAACTAAATCAAGGCCTTATGAGGGAATATAACTTTTATTTAAAAGGAGTTTTGGCAAAATATTATCGAGGTTTTCAATTTTCTTGACAGATTTTTAATATATCAAAATAAGATGTGAATGGATAAACTTTCTAGAATGTTGAAAACGTTATTGTGGAATATTTCACTTTGTGAACAATTCTGATACTTTGATTTTTCTTACTGATTCATGGTGAATACAGTGTTTAATACATTAGAGCTTTTAAAAAAACACAGACAGTATAATTTTTGGCCAACCTGAGTAACTGTGCAGTGATATTTGATAGCGGAGGCACTGACATACACACATACTAAATAAAATTCTGAACGAAAGTGCTGAGGCCACTCCTGATCTAATTCAATGCACTTCCATCATGGAAATCATAGAATCATAAGATGTGTTGGGTTGGAAGGGACCTTGGAAATAGACAGTTCCAAGATGGAAGTCTCCATGAAACTATCCCATGGAGATGAGTCTTATTCTGTTAACAAGCTCCATGAAGTGATGACTTGTACATAAAAATATATTGTTTCCATCGTAACCCAGAGTCAGATAAATCCTTGCCACCAGCTAATCAGAGATCAATAGGAGTTGCTTATAAAAAAACAAAATTAAAAAAATGGCTAGGAAAAAGAGATGTAGTGACGCAAGTTTAGGGGGAGCGCTTCTATTGCCAGGATATTGCTCTGAGGAAATGCTGGCAGTCTTCAAAGTGTGGCACAAAGCCTGAGCAACTCAGACCTGTATTGCTGCATTTTGCTGTAGCTCCAGCAAGTATAGTGAAACTTGGTATTATACTCCAGGGAAAGATTTAATGTAAGGTGTTTTCTCCTTTGCGTTGTGAACCACTGCATGCCTGGAAAATTGTTGGATTAGGCACTAATATACAACTGCCCTCTCTGGATGATTTTTTTTTGTTTGTTTGTTTAGAGGGACTTAAAACACGGACTTGTCACAGGTTTGAAGAACAGATTTCTTCATGTGGGCCATTCTGTTCTTCTGTAGTTGACAGCTGAGGTAACACAAGTATGATTGCTTTCCAGTACTTTTCTCCCTGCCGTTGTCCTGCAGCCAGGGAAGCTTGCATAGGCTTCCTGCTGCAGTAAATGCTCCTGCTGTGAATTTAGCTGTTCCCTGTCACGGGGGAGAGTCACGGACATCTGCCCCAGTGAGCAGGACTTCTCCTGCCTCTGGGCTGTTGCAGCACTCCGGGGATTCCCCAGCTTTCCCCACAGTGCTGCCATTCCTCAGAGAGCAGGGGAGCTGCTGGTTTATGGCTCAGTTTTATTTCCCTCAGCGGGGTTCTCCCTAGCAATGTTCAGTGTTTTATTAGCTGGCCTATTTCGTGTAATACACTTGCCACCTCTAAAATGTATAGAGTTCTGCGCTATCTGTTAGTCCAGCTGAGAGTTATAACCCAAATAGTAAAGTGCCTGGATGCTTTCTATACTTCTCCTCATGCCCGTATTCCAAATGGACTAACGGCACTGAAGAAACTCTGAAGTAGATGCTTCATATATAAAGTGAAATGACAAAATATGCTGATTCAATGTTAAACAGACGAAAAAGGTACAAAGTTGGGTGCCCAAATTTTGGCATGTGACATCATATTTATGCAGCCAGATGCATAGTCCAGTCTTCAGCAGTATGCACACTTCTCTATCAGTTGCCAGCAATTGCTTCTCATGTGACGTGTCGATGCCTCACAACTCTGAAAAGCAAGTGCCTTAATTGGTGCATAACTATTGCTACAGGACCTACACACAGGCAGCAAAGCCTGAGAACACTGATCACAGATTTACTCTTAAACATTTTCCATGAAGCTTGCACATGTGTAAGGAAATGGCAGCATTCAAATTGCAGTCTCAATAATCATTCTCTCCTGCAGTTTCAACGTGATAGTATGTGGCTCACATACTGTGTTCAGTTCTGGGCCCCTCTGTACGAGAGGGACATTGAAGTGCTGGAGCGTGTCCAGAGGAGAGCTACCAGGCTGGTGAGGGGTCTGGAGACCAGGTCATATGAGGAGAGGCTGAGGGAGCTGGGCATGTTTAGCTTGGAGAAGAGGAGGCTGAGGGGAGACCTCATTGCCCTCTACAACTACCTGAAAGGAGGCTGGAGAGAGGTGGGTGTTGGCCTCTTCTCCCAGGTGAGTAATGACAGGACCAGAGGAAATGGTGTGAAGTTGCGGCAGGGGAGGTTTAGATTAGATATTGGGAAGAATTACTTTACTGAAAGAGTGGTCAGGCACTGGAACAGCCTGCCCAGGGAGGTGGCTGAGTCACCATCCCTAGAGGTATTTAAGAAATGTCTAGATTTGGCACTTCAGGGCATGCTCTAGTGGCAGAGATTGTAGGTTGTTTGTTTGTGGTTTTTTGTTGTTTTTTGTTGTTGTTGTTGTTGTTTTTTGGTTGGACTTGATGATCTCAAAGGTCCTCCAACCATGAAGATTCTATGATCTCTTTATGCAACTTTCATGCTATTTCCAGCCAATACAAAGTATCAATTAGCTCTATGGTATTGGTAGTTTCAGTAATTTTTCTATTCCTATCATATCAGCAGAATTTCTCCATCTTTATGGACAGAGGTATGTATAAATCTTCTGTGAGAATTTTAACACTCTGGTCAGTTGTGTATTAAGAATTTTCACCCAAACAATGCATCCTTATTAATGAAAAATCTGATTTTTTTTTTTACAAAAAAAAAAAAGTGTAAATTTTTAGAATTTTGGAGAAGAGGCAAGTTTGTATAACCTGATTGTATCCTAAGTATACAGTTGGGTAGCCAGTACACATGGAAAATTTTAACTAATGGTACTTTGATACTATTAATCTGTGTCATATCTGAATAAATATAATTAATGTCATGCAGATACAATGGGGGAAAAAAAAGAAGGAGACCTTTGTTCTTGAACAGATGAGAAGAGCTTGTGAACCTATAAGCAAAGATATTGTTGCATTTGAAAACAGGACAAATATTGGGGGTTTGATCACAAAAGTATCTTTACACTGATGCCTCTGGATAGGATTTTTGTTCATTTGTTAGAGAAAAAAAGTAATGATATAGTGCTGTTAGTCATCTTGTAACGTTCATCCTGGCTCTCAGCTTTCATCTGCCGGGCACAGTTGGCAACTGGTGCTCAGGCAGGCAGAGCGATGAGGTGCTCTTCAGCCACACACTTTACAAGCGTAGCACTGCTGTTGAAAAAGTAATCATGGGCAGGGTAATATTTCAAGGGCTCCTAATTGAAAAAGGAGAACTAATTTCCACTGGGTCACTCATATCCATTGTGCAAATTATGGTTAGAAGGGAGTTTGCTATAATGTTTTCCCAAATCATTCTGGAGAGGTCTGTTATAAAAATGGACCTTTTTTTTTTAATCCCCAGAGGACCCATGGCTGATGGTTTGGAAGGGCATTCTGGAGGCTGCCTTTTGCAGGATAAGCAGGCCTTTTATATAATTAATTGATCAGTCTGATAACACAATTTTTGTCCAAGCCGGCACTTCTGCAACAAAACAGTTCTAATTTGTGGTGCTGAAGTGAATGCTTGGAGAAAACCTAACAAGCGACATCAAGAAAATGTATCAGACATTAACTGCTTCAGAGGTAACGGCATCTTTGCAAATGCAGACATAGGCACTGCTTTAAGAATGTGGCAGATTTTTCACAAGGTGTTTTAATTTGAAATTGAGTCTTTGGTAATGGAAAAAAAGTCATGTTTGATTTTGAGCTATGTATCTTGTGCTTTTAATGGCTATTTAATGCCTACCATAGTGTTTCATTTTTTCCAAATGTACTGATTGATACGAAGATCTAAATGTTAGAAATCGTTATGTAGTACTTTGATATCATTCTATTTGTTGCATCAAAAATATCTATGGTACCTGTAGAAAACCAAGAGAGACTGTCTCTCTTACTTTTTGCCAAGCTGTCATCTCAGTAGAACTGACATTTTAAGTCCTTTCTAGCAGCATATAGATGATAAATAATAGTGTTCCGTCACATGAAACGTTGCACTAAGTTGATATGGTTGTATGACCTATCTGTCCCAAAGCAAAGGGTCACATTGAGCATATGCAGGATGTTGTTACATCTGAGATGTGTTGTTTGGGTTATTCTTTGTTGTTTGTTTGGTTGGTTGGTTGTTTTTTTCCCAGAGTCATAGTACAGATAAGCTGTTTTAAATAGATATTACTGATTAGGTAGCTTATCTTAAGGAAATTAAATAGTTTGAGACTGACAGATCCTTTTTCTATGATAGTGTTTGAGACAGAGAGAATCAATTAGCATGACGCACAGGCAGTGTTGTTCAGAATCTGATGACTGTTTAAGAAAATGAAATGCAATCCTGCCTTTGCTTCCTACAGATGTGGAGAAATACAACACTCTAGTAGGCTCTTTAACCTTTAGGGGTTTAAGACAATAACATATGAAAGAACAGTTCGATAGTGGAAGATACAGATCCTACCTGACAATCAAGAAGGATAAAAAGGCAAAGGCAGGCATAGATACATTATGGTATATTCTGGGTTCTTGTTAAGAGGCAACTTCTTGCTGCTGATCACCACCATCTGGGCCCACACCATTCAGCCAATTTTCAACCCACCTCGCTGTCTGCTCATCCAGCCCAAAATCAACAGCTCGTCTATGAGGATCTTATGGGAAACAGTGTCAAAGGCCCCACTGAAGTCCAGCTCTCCCCTCATCTACCAGGCCAGTCATGTCATCGCAGAAGCTTATCAAGTTGGTCAAGCATGACTTCCCTTAGAAGAATCCATGCTGACTACTCCTGATGATTTTCTAGTCATTCATGTGCCTGGATGCGGTTTCCAGGACTAGCTGCTCCATCACCTTCCTAGGGATTGAGGTGAGGCTGACTGGCCTGTAGTTCCCTAGTTCCTCCTGCTTGCTTGTCTTGGAGACAGGAGTGACATTTGTTTTCCTCCAGCCTTTGGGCATTTCTTCCAGTTGCCATGATTGACCAATGATTTCCAGAGTGGCTTTGCAGTCACATCTGCCAGCTCCCACAGTACTTGTGGGTCCTGCTCTTCTGCCAGTGTCTTACTCTTGTCCCCATCAATCTCTGCTGTTTTACACCCCCAGCAGCAGGTATTGAACACCAGCCTGCGTCGTTTCATAATCAGTTCAACGTGTGAGTTTTTGCAGACTTTGAGGGTATCTAAGAGTACTGTACTCCCACAGAATTCACCGGGGTTTGAAGGTGCGCAGACGTTCTTCATGGACAGGCCTCTAAAACAACACTCTTGCTTTTGCTTGAGCCAGAATTTGATTCTAGCACAAAGGTGTGACCACCAAACATACAAATTCAGATTCTGTGCTACTGTAAAATGACATGCTAACTGCTTTATCTTCAACTGATAAATTAAAAAGGATGATCTCTAGCGATAGCCAAGCCTGGAGTGCAGTCTTGAGATAAATTTTGCAATTTTACTAGTTCCTATTTAGGTTACAGGGATCTACAAAATGTGTAAAAGCAGATAGAAGAAAAAATAGAATTGCTCAGTATATAAAAGACAAAAAAGAATGGCACCACTATTTGAGAACCTGAGAATCACAAATTTTAAACAGCTTTAGAAATTATATAGCATATTTCTGCAGAAGGCCAGAGTCAGAACATTGATATATCCAGTGAATTTATAGAAGGGAGAAATACCCTGATAAAAATAGGAACTGAGCACAAGAGGTTCAGAATGGAACTTGGATTTCTAAATTGAACATGTAGTGATAATTCTAAATAAGTATCTTAAATTCTGTCCATTGTGCTTTATGAATATCAGTTAGAAAAAGAAAAAGAATGTTTAACATGCTGGGAGAAAAAAAAGGAAGAAAGTGGGTTTTGTGCATAATGGGACCATCGCTTGAACTTTTATCAAACATGAAGTCTCTATAGGTTTTGCAGAAGCAAGAATGCTCTATAAACGTCTTCGGTTATCGTTGCTGAGTTGGTAAAGCCCAAAGAATTTACTTGTATATATTCTGATAGAAATTTAGGTTTCTCTAAATCCAAAGCTACAGTTTTTCTCAGAAACCTCTTCATGTCCTATCTTTATCCTTCATTTTCAAAACCATGTGCTTATTGGTCAATATTTGACTCAGTTTAATTTATCGGATTTATCATTTTATTGCTACAGAATCCAGTATTTACCTGCAACAATGTGTCAGTATACATATATTTTGGAATACCTGTATGCATAGTCACCGTGATTTCTCCATGTCATATTCCACTATAAATAGCAAAAAGTGAATAACCTCTGAAATACCTGGTGTGATGCAATGATCTCAGTGAAATTGTGTAACTCAAAAGTTAATGGAAATTCTTTCAGTCCAGTTCTTTTCTCCATTTTCTCTTTTGCCTGTTTGGGAGTGTTGCAATGAAGTTTTGCTGGGTTCTGCTAAGACGTAATCTGAAAGAACTGTCCTGCACCCACAGTGCATGGAAATAAAAGACTGTGCAGGTCGGAAAAGACAGGATATTTGCTTTTTGCTCTGTAGCTAAGGCCTCAGCGCTTCAGAGCAACAATTGCAAAGAAAGTCCTGTTTACTGACAGCAGAGAAAATTGTCTATTTTGCACAGATTCTTTAGGAAATTTAGCTGCAAGGATCTCGAAAATGTCTACCAAGAACATACATACTGTGATTTGGGTTTGTTGTTTGGTTGGGTGGTTTGTTTTCTTTTGGTCACAGTTTGGGCAGATTTTTAGCAAAATAAAGGCATGTTTTCTAAAAAAAAGCTGCCCTTCTTGCAACTTTTGTGTTCTTGAGCCGAGTCATAAAAACTTCTCTCAAGGGTTTGCAAGAACTTTTTTTATAACTTTAAATAAGGTGATGTTGCTATTATAACTTCATACTCAGAAAAGGCTGTACTTTTTTGACAGAAATATAAACAATAATTAGGAAGTCAATCTGAGTCATTTACTTGACATTGATACTGCTTCTGGTATGTGTATGGAAAACAGATTTCTGTAATGGGACAAGTCAGATCCTATAATGTCTAGTGACATTAAGAACCTCACCTGCAATATACTAAAATGATTTTCATGTAGAAACTCTTAATCACGTAATAGAAATATATTTCCTTATATATGTATCTAAACTGAATCTTGTTTAGCTTTCAGATTTGGGGCTTTTAGCATTATAAGTCTGGGTGTATAATTTAGACCAGCCTTATGCTGAGTTGTCCATGTGGTTCCTAATGTTCATTATAAGCCTTCCTCGTCCATTAATGTGTGGAGTACAAGTCACTTGGGTGCATATGTGAAAATATTTCTGGCAGGAGTGGGCGCTTCCTTGTGATTAATAGATTTAATATTTGGGTTCCTGATAGGAATGGAGATGATGCTTCAGTTTATTAATATACTTCTAACATAGAGGTTGTCAGTAGCAGCAGGTGTTACACTTTGATCATTTACTTCCATTCGCTTGCTATTCATCTTGATCAGTTTAGGCCATTTGCCATTTGATTACATTAGCTTTTGATCTGCTTCAGAATTCTCACCCACACAAATATTTTAATGTCACATCAGCTTTGTGCCCTTATTTATAATTTCCTTAGTCTTCTCTGTAAAAATATGACTGAACTATATCAAATATCAAGTTTTACTCGACTGGCCTGAATGGCTTTTTTTTATGTCAGTCTTTGTTATGAGAAATAATTGATTTCTGAAATACTATGGAAATTTTCAAGGTGTGGTGTAAATGGTCCCTTTTTCTGCTACATTTCCTGATCTATTGCAATGCCTGTCAAATTGAAATGAGAGGTATGAAGAGCTGTGGCGTTCATCCCAGACTTATGCGTTCATCACCTGTCTCTGGGAACGTAATCCACATGCTTGACTGCCTCCCAGCCCACCCAAACATTGGGAAAGTTATGAGATTCATTCCCATTTCAGTATTTAAAATGGGCACTATTCTGGGTTACGGGGTATCTAAATTAACAAAGAGTACATTTGATGGAAGAGGGCATGCTTTCAAGCACCGACTTTTGCATAACCCTAAATAACTCTGTGAAACTGGAAGTCAGGGACAGAAAGTGTTTTCTTAGACAGGGTTGGAGAGCTAAGATTGAAGGACATAGCTTTAGCATGTTATTTTTTTTTTTTATCCAGTAATTGTGTAACATGAAGCACGTAAACTCTTGCTCATCTCCCACTCTTCAGCTAACTTTGCAAGTAGCAGTAGATTGCAGTCAAAGCGACTTTCTTGTTTCCTGGCTCTGTGAAGCTTATTTTTCTGGTGACACAATGACACATCTTCAACAGAAGGGGTGAAATGTGCTGCAGTCCAGAACATTCTTCTCCCTCACCCTGTATCCAATAACATTCTGTTCTGGGATGTGGGAGCTCAGGGTTCAAACCCCTTCTGCTCTCACCTGTCACTTCAGCTATCACCTCAGGCTATCTCCTGAGGTGACTCACCTGTCACCTCGGCTAACAAGGACTCTGCTGAGTTTGCACCAATGTCTGAAGCATTTAAGCTTTTTAAGATGTCTTTTAAGATGTCTTTTAAGATGTCTGAAGCACCTCAGCAAGTTTGGTCAGAGCTCTCCTGCGTTGTTGTCCTGAATTTAAGCTTCTTACAACTGTTAAAACTCTTCTGGGTATGTTTGGGTACATAAATACTTTGAGGAATGTCCACCTGTCTTTGCTGACCCTCATCCAGATAGAGATTCTCATACTATGGAAATAGCCATCAGTTGTACATTTAGTCTTCATTCTTTAAGACACAGTCATGATCAGTTTTCTTTAACTTTAGATGCATTCACCAGTATACAACTGGCAACTGTCCAGAGTTTGTCCCCTGGGAGCCTTTTTTTTTTTTTAATTTGTAGAACTTCAATTTTTTTTCTTACTTGCAGAGTAATTAGTGTTGGCTTGTTATCAAAGAGCATAAAATCAGGTAAAACAGTTCCCATGTCTGCTGTTGTGATTGCTCAGTCCCATTCACCTCTGAAGCACTCCTAAATCGGTGCATTGTAATAAGAACAAGACGAAAAGAACCTCAAATGAAGGTTCAGATGAGAAAAATCTTTGGTTTAATATTTGATCACTCATTTCTCCCAGACTAGTAATGCCGCTTTTATTATGAAGGTCACTAAATTCAAATGAGCGAAGTTGCAACAGGTGGCCATTTTACAACTCTGATGAGTGTTCTTCTTTATGGGTTTAGAGAAAGAGATAAACTGCATCCGGATTGCTCCTCAAGCTTTGTTCACTCTAATGACAGCTGACTTATGTGTATATATTTATTAATTAGGACTGATGGTGGCTTTCTTAAAAATGCATAATTAAAAATTCAATTGTTCAATAGCTGCTCTCAAGAATTCTTGCATTCTTTAGTTCATTTTTCATGGAATTATTTCATCCAGAATTATTATTTTCAACCATCTTTCTCATGGCTTTCATTCCACATGTTAAGAATGAGAAGAATCTACTTAGAACAATTTGTACTTTGGGTCCTTTGTTTCCATTCTTGCTGATACGCTAGGAAATTAAAAAGTAAGGATTCACACAGGGTTACATTAGCAAAAAGCATGTCCACTTCTTTCATGTTGTTCACAATGGACTAGTTTTTGGTATTGAAATTGCTATAATAACTTTTCCCTTTCACGGGCAATTGAAATGTATATTATGAATTGTTTCATGAAGCACTTTTAAAGCAAAACTTCACAGCTGGGCGTTATGAAATATGTTTTAGAGAATAACAGTGAAATAGAAAATTGCCATAGAATAGAGATTTTTTTTTTCCTGTATTGGCATAAGTTGCTGTCAAATTGGAGCTGAGCCTTTCTCTCCTGCTACAACGGCACCAAGTTTGGAGACGCTCAAGTGAAGAAAACAACACAACTGTGTGTTGGTATCAGGTAAAAACAGAAACCATTGTTAGCCCTTGGACTTCCACATGTCTTCTTGCTGGACTTCCAGTTGTCTGCTACTTACAGTTCAGCAGTGGGATAGACCATGAAAGATTTGTCCCATTCCACTGGTGAAAGGGAGTTTTAATAATCTAGGAAAGTTTAAAGTAGTTAAGAAAAGTTCAGAATATTTGTGCTGGAAATCTTACAAAGTTTATATTCTTTGCAGTGGAAAATATTCAAAGCTGGAGAACTTTTAGCAGGATTCAGAAAGAAATACTGTAAGATCCTGAACGAAACATTTATTTTCATCTTCCTTTTACTAAAACAGGGAAAAAGAAAAACAAAATTGAAATAAGAATAAAACCTCTACCAGTTAAGAACAATATTCAGAAATGAAAGAAATACAGACTGAATAAGCAAAAATACATTGAGTTAGGGAAATGTGCCTGAGTCAATATTATTGTTTCTCTTCTCTCCTTAAGTAATACAAATTAAAAAATAGTGGTAAAAAGACTGCTCCAGAGTTAATTACTGGTGACATTCACTGCTGGGCAAAGGATCAGCCTGAGTCCATGTACCACAAAAAGCAACGTACAAGCATTATATTGGCCCCATGACTTTCCTCTGTAGCATATCCCTGCATAAAGGCATCCAAACAAAAGAAGCAGCACCTCCACAGCCTCTTCTGTCTCAGAGAAACCGGTGCTTTCCCTACATCTCCCTGCATTAAATTTCCAGCTGCATAGTGCCGATGGCAGTGCGTGCCCTGAGCCCGTGGCCAAAGGGTGGGTGGGTGGGTGGGTGTCCGAGCGGGGCAGGGGGATGCAGGGGTGGGAGAAGGGGGACTGATGTCAAGTGGTTACCACAGCAACGGGGAGGGGACCAGCAGTGGGGGAGCAGAGGTGGGAGTGTTACCGTGGCAACAGATGGAGCGCCTTCCTCGCTCAGGTTGGAAACGCAGCTCTCCTTGCTTCTAATTACCTGCCCGCTGTTGGGGGATTTAGGCACAATGTACCAGAAATGCCTGTGTTATCAGCTACATATATTGCCTATTTCATGTCTACTTAGAAACTGAAACTGCACTGGAGAAGAAGTATTTTTCCCACACAAGCTACATCCGTTTTAATCTCTTCTGACTGATGACAGTATGACCGGTTCACAAGTAGTAGCAGAGTTATTCTTTCTAATATAGTATAAAGATTATACTCCAGTATCAGTTATTAATCCTGCACTGTTAGAACAGATGCTGAGTTAGGGAGCGAGGTTAAACTGTGTTAGGGAGTGAGTTTATCTTACGCAACACTACATGACTATATTTCATTTTCCCTAATGAGCTTTGCAAGATGGATCTTACAACTTTTTGTTTAGGTTCTTTCTTTTCCTTTTTTTTTTTTTTCCCTAATGATATAAGCTATTGAAAATTTCTGATAGGCTCTTTTTGAATTTTCTCAACTGGTGAGTGATGAAGTTTGTGAGTGTAAGAGGAATGTGCTCGTATAAAACTGATAGGAACTGCCTGGACTCCTGAAATTGCTATCGTTGAATGGCCTAGTGAATGGCAATCAGCCATCTGCTATTTAATCTGGTGTCACTTTTCCCCCAGACTAGGAACAATGAAGAATTACCAATGTCAATAGGTGATTTAATATGAGTCTCATATCAAAAAAGAATGGACTGACCTCTAGGGAGGAGATGGAATTTGATCAAGTTTGGCTTGAGAAGTAGGGTCTTAAAGGGATACAGAGCTATTTTGATTGTCAACCTAACACAAGAAGGTTGGTAGGAAGTATGACCTGGATGAGTGGAGCCCAGGGATTACCTTAGAGCCACCCACAAAACCAGATCAAAATTAAAAATAAAAAAAAATGCCCATGGCGTGAAGAAACTGAGGCAAGGATAAGCCTCCAGATACCTACCTTTTTGAAATGTCTCTGTGCTTGTGTTATAAAGCCTAAATGAAGCCTGAAGACATTTGCCTGCTGTGTTTTCCTCTGAAGAGGTAAGCTGTGAGCCAGAGTGTCCTCAGCTTGGAAATGTGGGAAGGGTAGGCTCAGCCTGCTGAAGGCAGCCAGCACAGCCGTAGGGGCTATATATTTTGAATATGGAGTTTCATCCTCCCCTCCAAGCACATTGCCAGTGATGCAGAAGCAGGGAGGGGTCTGGTTTTGCCTGAGCCAGCGGTGCAGAGGGGTGCAGGGCTGCCCTGGCTCCTCCGGGGACCAAAAGCAAGAAGGACTTGAGCACAGCTGAGACTCTCATTACGGAGTGTCTCTCCATGCCTATGTGGCAAAACAGTCTTGTTCTCATTTTTAGATTGGTTAAACATTTGCATTTCCCTCAAATGCAAATGAGGGATTTTACAAATGAGCTTTTCCTAGTACTTTGTGCACAGCTGGCTTTTTTGTGCATCATTTTGTTTAATGACAGTAACACCTATTCACATCCTGTGGATATAGGATATATCCTATGGATACAGGATATAACTCCTTCGCTCACTGCTGCTTCATTTATTTACTTGATTTCTGTCATCCAGCACTTCAGACTTTCCTTTTGGATCCTATTTGTGTTGTAATGAATTTAGTCTTTGTGACCTGGGTATGTCTATTCTGCTAAATCACAGATGTCCAGGGACCAATACTTGTCCCCAAGACTGAGTGTCACCAACTGGTGTATGTCTACATTTCTTAATTTTCGCTGCCTGTGTGGCAGATTTACCTTGGAAGGAACAGGGTGAGGAAGTCAGCTGCCAGTGAAGCAAGGTGGATGACTGGGCGTGCAGTGCTCGAGCTATGTTTGTAGTCTCCCTTTATTCAGCTGTGGGGAGTTAGTGCTTCTTTTGAAGAAAAGCACAACAAATGCCCAATCGTACATATTTATTTATTTTGACCCTTGAAAACTGATGGGTGGCAGGATGGTTTTGACTGGGAGAGGGTTTGAAAGCATGGTGTTTAAATCCCTGGTGAGCTGTAGCTTTCCTGCACAACCCTGGAGAAGAAGACGATGCCCTCAGTATTTTAGCTTCTGAGAAAGAAAAAGAAGGTTATAATGCTTTTATTTTCCTAACCAGAGTTCTATAAGGACAAGGGAGCAACTTTCTGGGACACTTGGATACTGTAGTAGAGTGGTATGTGGATTCTTAAGATACAACATAACCTCAGGAGATACCCTAAAAACGACACGGGGAGGGAGCAGTTGGAACAGGGCTTTACCCATCTGATTTTGTCACCTGCTTTCTTACAACGTGCTCCTTACTATCTTTCTTCTCATGTTTCTGCATGAGACCTGATCCTTCAGCCTGTGGTGGGTGTCTGTTTTTTCACCACCACCCTGTTTCCCATTACTTTGCAGCTGTTCTTGTGCTAAGAGTGACAGTACGCATAAAAACATCATGGTAACCTCTGCTTTTCTAGCTTGCCAATGGCATAAAAGATGTTTCAAATGTTCTTACACTTCTTTGACCAAAAGGCCCTCTCTCCATCATTAAAACAAACTCTTTAATACAAAGATTATGTGCATAAAGTCTTATTGTGTGCCGCCTCCGAGAGTGCATTTATTTTTGTGAACAGGGAAGTTTAGCTTCTGTTTTGAATAAGTTAATGCCTCAAGAACTATGCTTATGAAGTTGATACATCTTTTCTTTTAAAATGTGAATACTACTGAATATCTTTATAATTTGCTTTATATTTCTTTCAGATATCAAGTATTCTTAGGAGACCTTAATAGTGTACTTTATTATATTAAGTAGTACAGCAATTAACATACGTTCACAGACTTTTAATTTTCTCTTTCTTTGTTTCTTCTGTTCAGTGATTATTCATTTTTATTTCTTTACTATTTCCCCAGGAGCTAAGCTTGTCCTTGTGTGTTTGTCTTACTGAATTCACAAGTTTACAACCTTGGTTTCTTACCACATTGAATTATGCATTTGGAATCTCTCTCTCTCTCCCTCTCTCTGCCCCCCACCCCCCCGCCTCCCCGCTCTCAAGTAAAACCCAACCTGACTGCTGTCTTAGTAAAGCCTTAAATTACAGGTCAGAGTGGGCACTGTACTTTCTCTGTCAATCCCAACAACATTGTTTCTTCCAGCAGTAATCTCCTTAGGAGTGACTATTCTGATTAGCATTTTGAGTTACGTTGCCCAAAAGTCTGCCCACCGCAATGTATCACCCTCCTCTACTTCCCCTCTGACTTTCTTGCATGCTTTGGACATCCCTTTTTCTAAGGTGGCCCAGTTTAAGAGCATATATTTATGGCATGTCAAAGACAGCTTCTCATCAGGCCCTGTCTGCGACAGGACATGAACCCTCGCCCTCTTGACACAGCAAGAGAAGAGGCTGTGGAAGAGCGGTTGTTGTGCGATCATAGCAATCGGGATGTCTTTGGGAATGCTTTAAGAGAAATAGAAGCCAACAGAAGAGTCACAAAAGAAATGGGAAGCAGTGATATTCAGGAAGAATGAGGAGTCTTCCACGAAAAGGCATGGGAAGAGAATAGACCTACAGCTGGTTTTCTAAAATGAGCTGCATTTCTTTCTAATTTCATGCTGTGTTTCTGATTGTGGAATGGTTGATCGAACCGGAAGAGATAATCCATCAGTGCAGAGCGAGGAGGAGGCACAAAGGGATCTCTGGACATGGGCCAAGAAAAACATCTCCAGCCCTTCCTTTCGCTGAATGTAAGAAGTTATTTGGAATACAGCAGGACTGGAGGTAGCCTCCAAGGAGCCAAAATAGGTTCAGAGGGACAGATAAGTGTTTTCTCAGGGAAAGGAATGCTACGTGATAATTGCATGCATTATTTTTAGTGTGAGGTTAAGTGTCTTTCAGTCTTTATAATAGCCAGAAATCGGTGAAATAATGTCCTAAAGCAGCCAGAGGGCAACGCTACAGTGAAGAAGGCAAGCTTCCATTTCCATCCTCCTACTCCGAGACTCCTGCTGAGGCAGTGATGAGAAGAGCTTTTTTTTTTTTTTTGACTCAAAATGTTCAGCTATGAAGACAATTTTGACTGCTTGATGAAATATTTTGCAAGTGTTACTTAACCTGAATAGCCATTATCCTGTCGTGACAATCTCAATGTTGACTTTGCTTCTTTCAGTGTATTTTCTCCATGTAACCATCGTGCTTGTAACTTTATGAAATTATCAAAGCTAATTCTCACAAAAGACCAAGTTATTCAAAGTATTTATAGGCATAAAACAGTTTGGAAAGTTTTCAAAGGTATATATTTTACTACCACTACAAACCTAATCATTCCGTGGTTTAGTTTGTATATTTTTTTGGGGACCTTTTGAAGGTACAGCCTCAATGCTGCTGGAAAAAATAAACTCAGATTAAGAAAAGAAAAAAAGGTCAAAAGTGGGGAGGTGTTTCCTGAGCTCTTCCACCTCTCAGAGACTATGAGGAATAAAGGTAGGAGCTGGAGGGGGAGGCAGGAGCACGGACAGTGGAAGCAAAGGAGGCTGGTGGAGAATGGGAAGGTGAGCCATGATATGCCATCCCTTAGGCCCCCAAAACCTGGTGTTGTACATAGTGTGAAGTAAATGCCCCCCATTTGGCTCCTGAGCAGCCTCTGAAATAAAGGTCCACCCTGTCAGAGATACTTCAGAGAAAGTGACAGGCAGCCCCAATGGCGCTACTCCACTCATCCCAAGCCATGCTGAAAGCAAGGAGAACTTTTCAGAACATGCATATGAGAATTATTGTCCACAGAGAAGGCTTAAGTTGGTCTTGATGATACCACAAGGGTTTTGAAGATACACTGCATATGAAATATGCTGTTTATTTTACCAGGTTTTCTCCAGAAGACTTCATTTATTTCTTTCTGCATTAATTCCACAAAACAAGAGAGTGTAGGATTCAAAATGGCTTCACTGGAAAACGGTAGACCATTCCACTATTTTCAGATTCCCACAGGATACCTGAGAGATTTTTACCAATTTCTGAAACTAGAATGCAAGTTGCACACAGATTGCAAAAACAAGCAGTATATGTCAAGGAGTGATGCTAAGGTAACATTTTAAGCCTTCCAGGGCTCTCCTGGAGTCACCATAGTTCCTGGCTTTTTATAATCTATACAGCGTGCAATCTGGGGAACAAACAGCACACATCATGCAGCAATTGCTGTGGGAGTATTTATTTCCATCAAGATCAAAACTAGCCATGGGCACAGCTTGTACCTCTTCAAATGATCAAAAGCCTGTTGAGAAGATGTTCCACCTAAACACAGGGCAGTCCTCTCTTCCTTTTAGCCCACTTATCCAGGGTAAGATATGATGACTCAGGGAAGCTAAAGGTGGGCTGTGTTCCCCAGAATTACTCTTCATGTTTTGATATCAGGTGTGTGACTGTTCCGGTTCAGGAAGAGGGAGCCACTCATCCCCTATTTCAGGGAGCATTTCTTCTTTCACTTATTTGTCACACAACTAAAGGGGTGGCTGAATCAGTCATGATGGCCCTTTGCAGGGTAATCTTTGCAAGTCAGCTGTTGATTAAACTTTCCTTCCAGTGGTGAGCTGGGCAGGAAAAAATATTCTTTTATTGAAAATGAACTTCAAACTCTGAAAAGATGACCCTCACCTAATGTTCTTCAAGTGCACCAAGTTGCAAACTAAATAAACAGACATCACAGGTGTTGCTCTAATGGTTGGGACATTTCCTTTAAAACACAGTATGTCAAAGCCTTCTCTTCGTACTTTTAATCTGAGCATAGCAAGGGCACAAAGAAAGAACATTGCTCTGTGTGTTCCCATGTGGTCTCTGGCTGGGAGCAGAAAGGAGGCTCCCACTCTTCAGAGGGTTTGCTCCCGTTTCTCTGCTGTTTCCCTGAACAGCCCTGTCCCATGTCCCAGTCTTAAACTGTAACGCTTAACATTTCTATGACTCTGTTTGCATGTAAAGGGTTCTACCATTATTTATTTATTTAGTCATACTTCATATTGAATGGTTTGGACTAAAACATAAAAGGGAAGTTTAATACTTACTTCCAGAACAGTGTAAGAATTAGAAATAGAATTGCACACTTTGGTGAAGTCAAGCCTTTTGGTAACTGAAGGAGATTTTAAGCCTTGCACAGTTTATTAGACTAGTTTCAAGCTTACGGGAGCAGTGTTTGTGGTGTGTTGGCATGATATACAAGGGGTGCGGAGGGCACAGAATGATCATAATCTCAACCAAACTCTAATTGTTTCAGTATTTTCAGTGGATCAAGTACCACCCTCATACAAACTTAATCAAAGACGGTCACACTCTGTCAACAATCAAGAAATAGGCTCTACAATGAAAAAAAAAAAAAAACCCACACCAAGACAAAACAAAACCGAACATTTGGGAAGAGTTAGAGAAATAATTATGAATTGATCAGAAAAGATAGCAATAGTTGCCCAAAGGCAACTACAGTATAGGAAAATGGAGTGGAGGTGATGTATTTTTTGGTAGGCAATAGTAAGAACCCAGAAAGTATCATAGAAGAAATTTGCTTTTTTTCCAAGGACAAGACTCTTGACATTGTTGTTGTTGTTGTTACTGTTGTTGTGAGGAATTGTGAAAATGCAGAAAATGAGAAGGCTGCAGCAGAAGCAACAAAGGCATACCATACTATTATCCATAGTCATTCAAATAGATCACCCAACTGTGACAGCCAATTAAATCGTATTTTCCAGGATTAACCCACAGCTAAAATGATACATCACGGTAGGAGAAAAGCTTCATGTATCACCAACAACACGTTAGCTCCTCTTTTGACTGAGAAAACAAAGAAAGACTTGGTTGAAAAGCATATATTTTTCTCTGTGACTACAGAGGCCTCAAACCATGGCACTTTCAAGGTGTTCCCAGTCATTAATCATTCCTACACAGTTGAAGGGCAAATAACGCACTGCTGGCTTGATTATTTCCAAGGCACTAATGAAACCACATTAAGAATATTTGAAAATGTAAAAAATATGCTAAAATCAAGTAGTTGGAACCTTGGCTATGTACAGTTATTTGCAGCTAATACTGTTGTTAAATCTGCGTTTTGTCCCCCTGTCCAGAAATCAATATAAAGTAAGAAAGAAAAATCATCTCTAGCTTTTTTCTCCATTCATAACCAGAAAACAGAAAAATAACATCTAATTAAATCATCATTTAGTTCAGAAAAAAAAATCAGTCAATTTTCCTCATCTCATCCAGTCATTTTTCTCAGCAAAATTTCAAATTTAAAGGAGAAGTTATAAAATTCGAATGGGAAGAAATATTCATGAGACAATTACTTGCATGCTGCACAGGTAAGAAGACCACAATCTGTTTTCTTTGCTTTAGAAGTTGCTTTGGAAGTCAAGTAAGCATTGTCAAGTGCCAATTTTAAAATGCCATTTTCAAAGATAAACTTCTTGGAGGTCATAGAGAGGTTTTCAGTGACAGAATGTTACTTACTGTTTTCAGACTGTACTGAATGCTTCTTACTAAGTCTTGCAATTAAAACAAACTGACTTTTTGCATGACAAAAAATTTAACACATTCATTAAATGTAAGTTGCAAAAAAGAACTGGTGATAAATTCTTTGGTCATAAGCGAGTCGTCATGGGGGGAAAGAAATTATCTTACTGTACATAACCTTGGCATCACTTCATGGAGAACATAGTTTCACCTTTCTGCCTCTGGGGATAAACCTTATTAAATATTTTGCCGGTTTTTATTTCTTCCTGTGTTCATTATAGTAATCAATGGTTTCTGACAAAAAAAGAAACAACCAGGAAAAGAAAGAATCAGAAGGATATCAGGGAGAGTAATGATAGGACGAGGGTTAATGGTTTTAAACTGAAAGAGGGTAGATTTAGATTGGCTATTAGGAAGAAATTCTTTACTGTGAGGGTGGTGAGGCACTGGAACAGGTTGCACAGGGAAATTGTGGATGCCCCATCCCTGGAAGTGTTCAAAGCCAGGCTGGATGGGGCTTTGAGCAGTCTGGTCTGGTGGGAGGTGTCCCTGCCCAGGGCAGGGGGGTTGGAACTAAATGATCCTTAAGGTCCCTTCCAACCCGAACCATTCTATGATTCTATGATTCTATGATTTCTGGTGCAGTGATAGAACAGAACATAAAGAACAGTATTAGAGTTGTAGATACTTCATCTGAGGCATCATTTTGCTGAAACCTGATGTCATGCCTGAACTAAGTGTGACCATTACATTTCATAAAGGTCTTTGAACATAGGCATTCATCTTAATGTGGGTAGCAAATAAAAAGCATTCCTTTCCTAGATTAGTGTATTATATTGACCTGTATATGAGACCAACATAGAAACCTTTCTTTGGGCAGTTTCTTGTTGGGTTCTGTGTGTTGGAGATCACTGTACCAGCTTTGTATATAGAAGCAGTGTACATAAAGCAGTACACAGAAACTGTTGACTTCACTGGGAACTGAGTATCTGATGTCAGCGACGATAAAGGTAATTTTCCTGAAGGGTGCATAGGCTTAGGTCCATTAGAAGTGAAGAACTGAGTACCAGTTTCAAAAGTGACCTCTGTCCCTTCCTAGTAGAGTGAATACATGCATATCATACTCCATTATCTGCTTGGTTGAAGACTGAAGCAATTACAAAGATTAATGTAAAGGATGTAGTAATCTAACGTTCACTTCTAAAAAGGATTAATGGAGAGAATAAAAAAGATGAAATTGCAATTCAGATATTAAATACAAATGTGCATTCGTTTTTTTTGGAAAAAATTATTTTGTAGTTTGTACATTCTGACCGAACATTGTAAATACTTTTAATATTAAAAAATAGGGGTAAAGCATTGAAAAAGTCAATGCAACTAATTTCAAACACCTTTTATTGACTTTTAAAAATGTTGCTTTGCTTTTTATGACCTAAGTTTACAAAGAGAAAAATGCATTTTTTAAAGAACTAAATAACTAAGAAGATCTGTTAACCACTTGGTTTGAGGTGAAATGTTTTTAAGAAGGTGAATGGAGTTAGAGTGGCCCATTGCAGAGATATTTTGAATGATGATTATTCCTGGCATGTTGTAGGTGCAGTAATAAGTAAATGAGATGCAAAATGGGAGTTGGAAAGTGGTGTTAGCATGGCCCTGCTTCTCGGCTAACGTAATCTGTTTCTCAGCCAGAGTAGTTTGCCAGGGTCAAATCCACGACGATACATCTATGCTGCTTCTGGTGCCCACTTTGCTCAGATCTAGCTGCTGTACTTTCTCAGGACACTGTATTATGGAGCTCAAGGGCTTTCTTTCCTTTGGTGGGGTAGAAATCCTAAATATCCTAAATCCTAAAATCCTAAATATAATTAAATACGTACGATCAACTAGAAAGGAATTATGGCTGCTCCTAAATTTAGTCAAAATAAAGCATTCATACAAAATAACCTCAAATATGAATATCATGCAAAAATTTGTCCTGTAAAAAGACAGCACTGTCATTAGCCAGCTGCATACAAATGGTCTTTGATTCTATAAATACTGATTCTCACATGTGAGCTAAAAAAAGCAACTCTACTCACTCAGCATTTGGAGAAACCTATAGACATGTCTGGCATATTTTTCTCTATAGAAGCTGAATGTGCCAAATTCTTGTCACTGGACTTTCAAGGACTAAAATGATAAAAGAGTTGAGTGTAAAGAAACAAGATCAGCACTCTTCCATCTTAAACCTGGTGAGTGAGGGTGAATATTTAGAGCTAGGTAGCAATAAGTGTATGCTGTGTACATTGCATTGGATCCTTCAAGTGTGCGGAGATGTGCAAGTTTGTGCTCATCAAGATGAAAGAAAAGTTTCTTCAGATTCAAATCTGTCAGCTTCCCTGAAAACATAAAGCTAATAATGCAATGAAAAATGGTAGTGAGATAGGCTATGAAGAAAAATGGTCCATAATACCTTTGATGGCTAGGCTTTAATTCCTCAGGTGATCTATTACCTGGTATTTGGATACATGCTAGTACCACTTATGGCCCTATTGATCATTTGCCATCTAGAGATGAGAGGCCCAGAGTGTGTTTTGGACTACATCTGCCGCGTCAGTGAATTAGGTTTCCCGGTGTTATAACATCAGCTTTGAAAGGATGACCTGCCAAAAATGTAATAGCGCAGGAGAACCAGGTGGCTCTTAGCAAAAACGCTGTCTTCAGTTCAGCATACAAGCTCTTCTAACTATGTATAAATAAAAAAATATATCATACCGATTGTATAATAGCATTTCTTTTTACACCTTCCCTTTAAAAATTTAGAAATAGAGAAACAAAAATGCAATAAAAGCAAGTTCGAAGTGGTCAAAGGCAAAGACATACCAGATTTTCCACACAGCATTAATTCTTCTTTTTCAGATATACCAAGAGCATCTACCAGGGGACTGAAGGAGATGGTTTCCTCTGGATCATCTCCAGCCCCTGTAGAGCATACACTTTGTGTCACATCAGCAAACACTGTCCCTGTCATGGATGTGGCCAGCCCTGCCATGCTGAGAGGGTCTTTCATGACATGGTCAGATAGAGATTTCCACAGGGTTCATATGTAAAGCAGTCTGGAAAGAGGGAGAGGAACGTATGCAAATGCAAACGTGACATTTCCCAGACTCCGGTGGCTGGAATTCACAATTCAAATACTGGATTTTGCACAGTTTCTTCCATGGGGTATTAAATGCATAAATCAGCGTGTTTGTATGTTCACCTATATAATTTTGGCTGTTTGTCCGTATTTCTGCTGTTATACCGACTATGACTGCTTATCTACGGAAATACAGCAGTAAACATGGAGTGAAAGAAAGGATGAGATTTGTGTAAATTACGATATTAGCCTATTCAGGGCAATAAGCTAGTGATTGCTCAGCTCTTAGCATTTGGGGTACATGAAGTGTCTGTGAAGAAGCACGAGCATGCTTTTTCAATTCTGCTGTAGCGTGACCTGAAAACAAGTGGCTGAACAATTGGTAACAAACAGAGCAATCAATTTATTGAATTTACAACCCTCCCTGCCCTCAAAAGGCATCGCCATAATCAGGGGAATTTACCATTCTCCACCTTACGTGTGTGTTGCTCCTGTTCGTCTTTCACACCTCTTCTATCAGTCTGCCCTGCGACAAAGAAGTCTCTGCAAATTGTATCTTGTAGCTGTGACTGTTCAGAGTGGAAAAGTGGAAAAGAACATGCCAGTGCAGAAATTGTTATGGCACAGGACCAAGGCAAGTGAGATGTTTCACTTGCTTTCTAAAGTAGCTAGAAGAAAAGAAAAAGAAAAGAAAAAAAAAGGAAAAAAAAGATTTCCTCAGGCAGTTAAAAAAGGAAACATTCTCCATTGACCTGAACATATCCTGCTGCACTACAGCTGGTTAGACCTTATCAAAGACCAAACAGTAGTGGAAAGTGTGGAACTGATTTCAATTTGTGTATCATGCTTTCATTGCAGGAATATCAAATTGATATATTTTTTGCCCAGACGTGGACAGATAGCCGTCTTCGCTTCAACAGCACCATGAAGATACTGACTCTGAACAGCAACATGGTTGGCTTGATCTGGATCCCGGACACGATATTTCGTAACTCAAAGACGGCGGAGGCTCACTGGATCACCACCCCCAACCAGCTCCTCCGTATATGGAACGACGGCAAGATCTTGTACACCCTCAGGTGAGCACTTGGCCTGTGGGGCTGAAAGCTTCTCCTGCCTCTGGCATACTAGTAGTAATTTTCAGTGGTATCTTTGTTCTCCTCTGCTGTTTTCTTCCTGATGCTTACCTGGCTGTGCTTGACAAATACTGAAATATTCAGGCGTAAGTACTGCAGTGTTCAAAAAAACAAAGTCTTGTTGTTCTAAAAAAGAAGCCTTGAGAACTGGAAATAGGCCTGTCTAAATTGTAGGAGTTGGGCTTTTTAGAGCTTGTGATAAAATCAGGAGCATGTAGTCCCATAAAACCTGTCAGAAACCTTTCTGATCAGAGTTAGTTGCAGGGCTGGATAAAGTATTTCTACATTCATGCTAATGCCAATACTTGATTCTGCAAATAATTCATGCTGAAAGATAGTCTGTCACATCTCATCAGAAGGGTGAATTGCTGGAGGAAAGGCTTTTAGAGTTTTTCTAATCTTGATGATACCATCAACTGTATAGTATTAGAAATACCGTATATACTTGCATATAAAAAGCCTGTGGAAATCAAAATATGTGTTTACTTATGGAAGAGATGAATTGCTCAGAAGGGAGCTTTGCCATAAGCCATATTCCACATGGCAAACGTGTTCAGAAACATCCCTTTCACGCTACATTTTCTTCTGTGATTGCGTTCAGCACATCCTGATCGTACTTGCAATTGCAGTTGGGCTCCAATAGCAAGTCTTTGGCAAACAATAAGAAGGGAATTAAACAGCTGGAAATGCTACTGACATTTTTAGTGCCCTTCCCTTCTTCCGCTTGCTCCACTGTGACAGCGCTCTTGCTTTTTTCAGTAGCCTTTAGCTAAAGACTTTGGTGATTAGGATGTCAACTCCGATACCCTCTTGGTTGGGTTGTTGTTTTTTTTTTTTTTTAATGTTTTTTTTCTATTACGTAATGTTTCAGTATTTCAGGGCAAGTTAAGTATCTGCCTAATAGTAGTTAGACTTCACTAAAGAAACTATTTGTTGAATGGACTGCAAAATTTGCCTAAGATGGCTAAAAAAAGGGGTAATACTTGACCCAGTGGATTGTTTGAATGAGCATTTTTAGTTTGTGAAAGATGTTTTGAGTCCTTTTCGCCCACTCAGGTCAGCCTCCTTTTTACATAGGAGGACCTGTTAGAATGATCATTGTTCATTGATAACACTGTGTAATTCAAAAACAATTTATCTGACTTAAGTGAGCACACAGAATTGGTATGTCAGGGAAGCCGTAACTACTGTATGTCCTGATACGGTCAGGTGTTGATGTGTATTCTGCATTCAGGAGAAAGTGTACGAGCTTCAATTATGCTCCATGCCTTTCCATCCTCCTCCCTGCTTGCTTTTGGATACGAATGTACTCCTACTGTAACACTGCAAATCCTCTTCTAGTGCCAGTGCAAAAATGCAGTTAAGTTCCTCACAGGTGACCTTCTCCAAGACAGGTTTTTCTCTGCGCCCTACTAAATTTGAGACAAACCTTTCCCAATCTAGTTTGTTAGCTTTTCAATTAATTTAAAATACAAAAGAATAAAAAAAAAAAGAAGCCAACACAAAAATCCCATGCCCCACACTTGCTGCATAAATTCAGGCATGCAATTAACGTAGCGTGTGTTTCCTGAAAAAGACTGGATAAGAAGCTAGCATTTAATGCAATCTACCTGGGTAAATAGATTTACTTTGTAAGCTATCAGACTGAAGATTATCCGTTTTTAATAGTCATTTTAAAATCAGCTCCATTCGTAGTGTGCTTTGTGTTAGAGTTATCATGTAAAACAAGCTTTCAAGTGGGGCTGAAGACATTTCCGCTGATGTTTGTTACAGCTGCACAACTGAGAATGGCATACAGAGAATTATTACGTTTATGAGAGATAGTCCAACATGATTGAAAGAATTTTAAATTTACGCTATAAGTAAATGCAGAGAATGTTCCTTATAAGATTCTTGTGTAACTACATACCACCACATCAGCCATATCTTGTGTTATTTTTGTAAAGAATATTTTTTTCCCTCCCATGTCCTTCAGTGAAGAATTGCCTAGAGAAAAACATATGTTTTGGGGATCTCGTCTGAAATTATTTGTGGTTTAGATAATTAATATTGTTTTGGATCAGGCCTAAATAGCCAATGAGAAATCTCCAAATATAGTCCTTTCCTTTCAGGCCTTACTTATGGATGTCAAAGCGCTCTTGCATGATACCTAAGGTATCCCTGCCTCCTCCTCTGACTGTTCATTGTGCTGCTGTGTAGTAAAAGATGCTTGGTTTCTTCGCAGGCTTACCATCAATGCGGAGTGCCAGCTACAGCTGCACAATTTCCCAATGGATGAACACTCGTGTCCTCTGATATTCTCTAGCTGTAAGTACTGCTTTGAGGCCTTATTGTTGTATATGACTAGTATGCAGAGGCATTTGTTATTTCTGTCAGATTGTTCAACCATTCCACAACAGGTATAGGAAGTTTAGGTTTGCTTAAATATTCAGAGGGGTTGGGTTTTGTTTTCCTCTCTAGCATTCCTGGTCGATGGACTTATGCCATGAAGTTTTCTGTAGATTCACTCTGGGTTGGTTTTTTTGCCAGAACCCACCTTTTTAGTCGATACTATAGTCACACTTTCAGCAGGAGCAGATATTCATGCCAGTCTGTGCTATGCTAATCTATAAAATCCTGTGACATGCAAATAAGAATAGAAATTGCAGTTTTCTTGTGGAGGTGCACAGCTTGGGGACAAGCCCAGCAATCTCTGAACATCTGAGTTTATAGCAAGTAGTATGGTAATGCATCTCTGTTCCATAATAAAAGTAGATGGTGTAACTACTATAAATCTCATTTTCCTGTTATCGCTCAGCTTTTCCAGGAGTCCCAATGCTGTATTTATGTAGTGTTGTTGGTATATTTAAAACCTACCTAATAGGCAAAACAAATACATCAGTGAAGTGGATGGAAAACAAATGTCAGGTGAGTTAGTCTTGAGGTCCAATATTACTGTGAGGAAAAGTTATCTTCATGCTGATTTATTTGAAAAAGCTTAAGAGCTGTCTGCTCTTGGGTACACCTGCACAGTTTTGTAATCCAAAGTCACTCAATGCAAGTGTTCTACGAACATGTTTAAAAGGGCCTTCACTAAAGAGTTTTCTTTTGATAAACTCCAAGACTCAGGGTCTGTGTTCTCCACAAGCGAATGGGAAATGTATTGTTTTGTCTTTCTTTTTAGAAAATAGCATTTTCTCCATCATCTCTTAAGAAGTGACAAAAGAATAACACTATTTAATGTCTTTGTAATAGACATGCTGTTGTGATAGTAGAGTATTCATTTCCATTTATGAATAGTGTACAAACAGTGATCCTCAATCAGAAACCAGATTTGAATTTCAGCTGATCCAGGGTGTATTCTTCTTTCCCCAGGAAAATGTTTTAAAAATATCTGTCAGTGTAAACATATCCATTTCCCCCAAAACATTATCACTACGTTGCCATTTTTTATGATCTATGTATATAAGTGAGCCTGGGCAAAAATACACAGTAGTGTATTTAATTCAGATGTGTGGAATATATCTGTAGTCAACTGAACAGGAGGCAGATAGCTCGTGACTGAGCTTCCCTGCTAATGAACGCTTGTCACTGAACTGTACATACCTCAGCTATCTTTAGTTACTGCATGAAGCTACTCTTACCTTGTGACAATCTACTGATGATTTGTTGCGCTACAGGGAAAGGAGTGTGTGATCTTAAAAATTAAATCCCAGTCCAGAGATACTAATTAAACCTACCACATAAATTTGATAGGTCCTGCGCTAGTAATATCCAAAGAAGGTGAACTCTAATAGATGGGGAGGTTGCTTCCAACCTGTCATCCCCTAATAGCTAGACAGTTGCTGAATGCAAGTAATGCTGAATGGTCTGTGTTTTTTTATTTAAAGAGAGAGGATATCACTATGAATGAACTTCAGAAGGCTCTGCTCCATGGCAGAGTTTTGAATACATCTTGATTTGCAGAGATTCCTCCTAATTTAGATCTATTACCTTGGAGCCCTTCTGCCCTTGAAAACATGCATGTATTACCATCGTACATGTACTGCCGTCTATGGAGATGGAGATTACATAGCATCAAGCAGAAGCTGAATGTGTCACAGTTTCTATGTGCATTCTTTATAGTTTCTTGCCAGATGGAAAAACTTATGGAGGAATATTAAACTAATGTTTTATAGTTTTGTCATCCTTTTTGGTCAAGTTGATAACAAGAGTTTATTTCTTTAGGTTGACACTGAATTGCGTTCTTTTCTTTCAACACTTTTAGCACTGCTATTATCATAATAGTAGGACATCTACTGTGTGATTTGCTCGTTTCATAACTTGGTTGTATTTTCAGTGCTGTGTACATTCATAGCAATCTCAAGATACCTGACACTCAGTGGGACTTAGGAAGTGAATGACTGAGTGAATGCCTGAATGATTTATTACTGCCTGTTATGACAAGTTTCTGGGGGACAAGCTGATTACGAATTCCAAGATGTGTATCTTTGAATAAAATAAAAATAGTTGTAGAATTGACAGCACAGCTCTGCTTCCCGCTGCATCCCTTTCATTTGCTCCCTGGCACACAGGCAAAGTATCGCAGTTTCCACTGTAGGCAAGCACAAAAAAAGCACAAGTTTTGGAGAATATTCCCTACATTTCTACACACACACGAACAAGGTTAATATTTGAAATTCCTTACTTCTTATATAAATTTCCCTTGATATTTCAGAAATATGAAACTTATCTCAAATCATTTCTAGACTATTTTCCTCTAGTGCCAACTAATTACCACCTTAACCCCGTTTTTGCTCTGAGGACAGCTGATATTCCTTAGGTGGGAATACTGAGCTCTACTTGGTCTGGTTGCCAGGGTGAATAAGGAAAAAACAGCCGCTTATAAACAAGAGAGAGTCTGGGTGCGCTAACAGTGGTTACCAAAACCTACCTGCCCCTTCTTGTGGAAAGTCTTGTTCAAGAACGGTTCCTGGAGCTCTCTAGTCTCTTTTATAAGAATTAGAAAGTATTGAAATAATTTGAAAACTCTTTACTCTCTGTGCAAGTTTTGCATGTGCTTCAGGTGACGTGATGAGATGAATCATATGGCAAATTAGGGCTTGCGGTAGGTGTGTGTCCGTTGTTGCAGTCCTTACATAGATGTGCACTTATCGCACTGCTCCCGTGACAAGTTGAGCCCAATGGCATAATGCAGGGCTGCTATGCAACGCGACAGCTCTTTCCCACTCCGTGTGCCTGATTGGTCTTTAATACAGAGCTGCTGCAACATTGGCATCAATGCCAATGCATGGTATGAATGTGTATTTTCCTGTGAATGTGAAGAAAGAATCAGTGCCGTGACTTGATCTTGGTATGGCAATCTTTGATAGATTTTGCTCTATATGATCATATTTTCTTCAGATGGTTTTAAAGTACTTTATACTACTGCATAAAAGTATTCTGTCAGTGTGGTTCTTCATTTGCGTTAATTCATCCTCCTGAGCCAAGGGAGGCTGCTGTGCTACTTTTGGTACTTAAGTAGCTTATTATACTGTCTTGGTTATCTCTATTCAGCACTGATTTGAGCATAGTGGAAATAACTTAATTTCAGGATTTTGCCATAAAACATAGTTTATTGAGGTAGTTAGAATTCACATAAACATCAGTGAGGAAGAAGAGATATTCTGTCTGAAGGATGATGTCAGCAACAAGAATAAACAAATAAGACACAGGCAGCAACATGCAGGCTGGAAATGAGAAGTTAAGCACAATTAATTGTGGAACTCCTACCACAGGATTCTGTGGGTATAAAATTTTATAAGGATTCAAAAGTGTTTTGACAAATAATTGTAAGAAAAATGCATAAGTAGCTATTAAGCACAATAAGATCACTGTACTAATGGCTACTATTTTTTTTTTTATTCTGAGACAGTGAGACTATTTTGGATGAAATGTGAGGCAAAAGAAAAACTAAGGAGATGACTGTGAAGAGCACCCCTGTCTATTTCTTTAGCAGCTCCTGGTTCCTTACAGCCTCCAGTGGCTGTATGGCTAAGCTACTGGAAAGAACTCTTTTCCATTACAGTTCCCATGTGGCTGGTTTCCAGCTGGCCTGCGTGGTTTGCGTCTTTTGTCAGTCACTGGTGGGACTGTTGAATGTTCTGGGCTTTCTTAATTTGGGAGGAATAGGCACACTGCAGAATATCGTGAGCATGTTTGCACCCACACCTGCACAACAGTTAATTGTTCAAGGTGTTCATTTTTCAGCCCAGCACAAACCTTCACCTCCTCTCCCCATCCATGTGCTCAAGATTAACTTAAATTCATGACACTCCTTCAGGCAAGAGCATATGACAGCTATACCAAAATGAAGCTGATAAACCCATTACACCCTGTTTAGAGCGTCTGGTCAACTAACTTATTAATTATGTACAAGGAGCTTTATGGTGGGAATCTGTGCTAGCTACATACCTGAGGTTTGAAACAATCTGTAAGGCCATGCTTCGGGCTCTACCAGATGCAGTAATATTGATCTGCAGTGCAAGATGTGAGAATAAAAATAATAGCACTGAACTGATTAATGGGTTTTCATTGCTTTATTTTTTCTTGCTGCTGTTCTGATCAAACTGCAGAAACTGTTGTTCATTTTAAAAAGCACCTTAGATTTAGGCAATAGAACTAATGGCATTTTTGTAGCCAATTACAGATCTTTTCCTAAGTGAGAAACTATAGTGTCCCAAGTTGCCCATTGCTGGAGGATTGCTGCAAGGCAGGAAAAGGTGGTCATGCCGGGAATGCCATTTCTACTGCAAACACCAAAATATACACATAAAGGTTCACAAACAATTCAAGTGTTTTTGATTTAGTTGAAAATAGGGGAAAGCAAAATTTCCAGCTATTGATTGTCCAGGTTGCTCAGTCAGGTCTTAAATCATGTACTTTTAGCCTTCTAAAAGTCCGAGTATTTTTTTAAACGGTGTACAAAAGCATGCAAAGTATTGCAGAAAAAAAGTAAGGAAATGTGAAATGTATTTTAAAAAAATCATCCAAATCTAACATAGTGCTTGAAAGAAACAGATCCTATCTTTCTAAATATAAACTCAGTTCAATCAAATGCTACCCCTTTGAACATGAAACCTCTTACGGATATGCAATCAGTACTTCAAGTCTCATGTCATTAATTTTCTAACAGAAGTAGCTGTCATCACCCATTTTAATGTGTTTCTTTATTATTCTTCCTAGCCTAGAAACGCAAATGCCAGTTTTGTGGAATGAGCTCTGCTTTGTTTCATCTCATGTATCATCAGCAGAATCATTAATAAAGTCTGAGGGCAGAATTTTACTCCTGATGAAGAACAGGCCAGAAGGAACACAGCTTACTGCTCACATCTCAAGAGGAGTTTCATTAAAGATGCTGGGAAGGCAGAAGGAGCTTTAATCCACATCTGAACTTCCCATCTGTGCTCTCTGTAATAGGCTGAACCAGATCATGGGGCATCAATGGAATTCTTGATTCAGGTTTGGTGATGAGCATATTTTAGCTATTGTAGCTTCTTCCTCTTCTAGGAAGGTAGAAATGCATCCATCCTTCCCCTCAGAAGGCTTTCTTTTTCAGAGAAAAGTCAATATAAAGAGGTCCCATAGAGAGGAAAAAAGATACGTATTTATGGAAACCTGGACAATTGAAAGATTCCTCCCAAACCCTGTATTTAGCATATGACTTGTGTCATATATGACAATTCATGAATACAATATGTGAAGCATATCTGTGATAAAACCCTCCTCCTGTTCATCTGCTAATCCCTTTAATACCCAGACATGTTTCTGATGCACTCTTTCAGACTTTCCTGTTTTCATTATACAGTTTTTTCAAATACCTTGGCTGGTGCGCAAAGCAGTATTCAAAGACATTTTGACTATTCCAGAGATTTATGAGGAGTGCATTATTCTGTGGGGATCTTCTTTGCTTTTGTTAACATTTTGTTAACATTTAAGCATTAATGTTTGTAAGCATTTTCTTCCTGAGGTACCCACAATGACACCTGGATATAGTGAATTTGAAATATATTATAATCTTATGTGAGTAATTTCATTCCTTCGTTCCAATAGCCATTCTGAGTGTAATTTGCTACTGTATTGCTCACTTGTTAACTCTCCTTAGGTTTCCCTAAAATCCCCCACGGGTGTTTCTTTTTTATCTGACATAAATAATGTATCGTTTCTTAGAGAATCAAGTATTTATCTAATTCCTTGACTACTCACTACTGGCTGATTCACTGTTACTTTTCTGTGTGTGACTCAATACATTTCTCAATACATAAGAGACACTGCGTTAAGTGTCTTTTAGATTTTTATGACTCTATTTTATAGCGAAGCCAAGACTCATAAAAATTTTACAAGTTAGTTTGCACTGGAAGTTCTGATAATTTTTATCTAATTGCTCCAACAGGATGTAATATATATATAGGAGATTAGTCAAATTTATCTATGATATAAGTACATCCACTGTAAAGTTACACTTTCTAAACCTAATTTATGGCAGATTCATGCCAAAGTAGTGCATATTTTAAGTATCAGTGCGGCACTACTCTTTCTGTTGGTCTTCTGTCCCATTGGTCGAGGTATATCATTTCTAAGCGTTTACAGGTATATGGTTTAATGCTGGTTCCAAATTTATACAATGTGTTGTGATGATACAATAGTAATAGACTTAAAACAATCTGATATTAGACCTGATAGCCACGAATATACAAATGATCTCTGTTTCATAGAAAAAGCAGTGAAAATTCCTTGAGGTTGAAGGTTGTTGGTTGCCTCCCTGGTGATCAGGGGGAGTTGATGGCAGTGGTTAATTCATGTATTATCCCTTGCTCTTCTGTTCCTCACAGAGAGCTACGGTTTTGGCCTAGCAGCCAACCAAATGTCTCTCCTTTTAGAGCAAATCTTGAGGTTTTTCTCCATGAGATTGAAGGCTCCTCTGGAGAGGCAGCAGCTGCTGTTACTTGCAGCAAAAATGAGACCCTAGAGTAAAATTACAGCAAGTGCTAATTGGTGAAGCCTAAAATGTTTAACTCATAGGTCCACGAAACACTTCATGAGACTCTCTAGATTGATGGTAGGCTATTCCAGGAACCTGGCATCTACCCTAGTTTTGCAGCAGTCTTCCAAGGATCCTGGGTGTCTCCATTTACCCTGCGTGGTTGCCTGAGGAGGATGGAAGGTCCATGTCACAGCGCAAATTCTCTAGGCAATCTGCTATAGAGCCAAAACAAATGTTCTTTTTCCAGGATCTAAAGATTAGGATAGGCAACTATTTCAGGGATAGGACCCCCCAGCTTTGACTTATGTTTAAACAAGGAGACTATAAGTCTCAAAAATCCCAAGTGCAGTCTAGCTTCTCAAAGCAACCAGTGTTATTTTTCTACATTTTCTATTAGTAAGATTTAAAAAAAAAAATCAGTACCAAAAACAACTTTAGAAAAGACAAAACCTGCCTGTGAGCCATTTTTTTTTTTTGGCAAGAATATATGTATCTGACTAAGTTATGCTTATGGTGTCAGGAGAAAATAAGAGAAAATGCTGCAGCGAGGCAGGTGGCTGGCTGCATGTCTGACAGCTGAATGTATCAGCAAAAGGCCCTGGAGTGTCTGCCATGTGACAATCATTGTTAATTCCCATGATTTCATCGCAGATCTCATGATATTGGGTGTTTACTTGAAGCCAAAATGCCTTTAAGCATGTTTCCGTGTGCCAATGTGAGCTTGCTTTTTCTTGTTTTTAACAAACATTTGACAGTGTGACACAAATGCACCACAGGCAGGAAGAAAATAGCTCTCTCCCTCAAATGTAGTATAACGCCCATTATATACTGCATATTTATATTATTGTTATTTGCTTATTTAGGTGTGTGATAATTGGTTTGCAAATGAATCTGATCTTTATAAAGAGACTGGTCCATAACTTGTAAACTGCTGGCAGCCCTGACTTTGTAACTTCTGACAAGCTCATCTTTGTGATATACAGAGCATCTGGAGACAGTCGTAGTCCTTTGCATCATATTTTTTAGCATGAGAAGGAATGACTGGCATTAGCAGTGTGCATCATAGGACAATGTGGGGACGCTCTGGAATAGAAAACTTTGCCCTCTGTTGGTTAGGGAGTCAAAGCAATCCATTGTATAAATAAAGAATTGTCTGTAAGTAAGATAAAAGTACTTCTTTATGGGTCTATTATTTCAACATGAGAAAGCAGACTGAATGGCTTGCATGGTGTTGCTCTTAGAGGCAACAGTCAGAGGTGGATCAATAGTCAGCAGTGCCCAGACTCTTAACAGTGATGTGCTGTTCACTCCTCTTTGGGTTATGGGCAGATTTTGATCTTCGGTGGTTACTTATTCCTTGAAGAAACTGCCTAAGGCACTTTCCAAGAGGCATGCTCCATTGTGGTGGTACAGGTGTTGCATCGTATGTTTATTTGAGACTCCTTTCTTTTGGAGTGTTAGATTTTTACAAATGTTGCTATAACTACATGTGTTTATTCCTTGTAGCCTCCCTTGATGTAACTGAAATGTACATCACAAAATAAAACATAAAACTTGAAAGTACAAGTCAAGGTAACCCGCTGCCAGGCAATTTAACAGCTTGCAGCTGTTCCCTTCTCCTACCCTTATTTGCACATTTCCAAAGGCAGGAGATGAGGCTGCTTGAACCGAGAAGGTTCACGCTATTTTACGTCCCTAGTAGAAAAATGTGACATATTTTTAAAGAAACAGGAGCATACAGTTTTCTACCTACTTTAGTTGTTGTAATGAGTAGATTCAAGAAAAAATTTAAAAAATTTATTGTATTATTGTCTTCCACGGCCACCTTAATGGCCACACTAAAAGTTATACTAATGCATCTCCAAACTGTGAGAACTGTGTGCTTGAACTCACTGTTGTCTTACGAGAAATTAAGAATTGCTGCAGAATTGCTTCCAAGTATAGGGAAACCATTTGGCACTTTGACGACCAAGAAGTACTGAACTTCTAGAACCAGAACAGATAGAACAAGAACCAGAACAAATACCAAGTGAAAATTGCGGAGGAGGAGAGAAAAGGAGAATGAGGAGAGACCAGAATTGCCAAGGTCAGCCAGGTGACCTGCAGTACGCCACAGAAGTTTAACAAAAGCAGTGACTAGTGACTCTCAGTGATTAGATGCATCTTGGCTAAAGCCCAGTCAACGCTTTTTACTTTTGCTAGGCTTGACTGGCCAATGACAATGAGGTTAGTAGAAGCCATCAAAGGTTTACTTGTAAGACTCAAAAACCAGGATGAAAACATAAAATCCTTAACTTATTAGCCTTGTCTTGTCAATTTTATTTATTGTTAACACAGCATGGAAAAACAAGGCACCCCTGAAACACAAAACCTTACCATGAGGAAAGGCCCCTCCCTTTTCTCGCTTCTGCTTTTGCAAAATTAACGGAAAAACAAAACCATACCCCTCATGCCCGTGGAGCTAAGAAAGGGAAGAAAGGAAGGCAGTCGTGCAGCTTTGAACGTGACTTTGTTAACAGTGCTAGAGGATAATCAGGCAAACGCCGTGTGTGCCTCCTCCCAGTAGAGGGATGTTGCCAAGGTCTGCCTGGCTGGATCCCTTGCTATGAAGGGCAGGTCTGTCTCCTTAAAAGGTGATTAACTTTGCATAACGGGCATGCTACATGACAGATAATAAAACTTTAATCCTTTTTCATAGTTGTGTCTGTCAAAAGAAAATGTGCTGGGATTATGTCTCTTACTATCAGATAACCCCTCAGACAGACAAATAAACGAGTGATAAGATTTAGGCGGGAGAAAGCAGAAACACAAATTGTGACATCAGATTTAATTTTTAATTCGATTTTTAAATAAGTTTTTTAAATAAGTATTTTTATATTCTCCCATATGATGTAGATTTTCAGTTGATTCTTCTTTAAGAAACACTGCAGTTTTGTATATTTATATACAGAGATTATTTCTGTGGAATGGAAATGAAGTTATGATGTAATGTTTCGGTTAGCCATGCATATTATAAAGAAACTTATTTTTTCCCTAATTTTTTTTCATAATGTGACTTCTGGCGGTTTTACCACTAATCTGTTAAAGCTCACAAATAGCTGACTTTTCCACAAAACCTTTCCATCAGTCATAAGGAAGAAAACATAGGGAGGCATGTAAATTGAACAAAAGGTATATGCTGTTCTGGGGCAACTGGCAAAATCAGAGAGCTTGTGGAGAAGACACTGAGGCTCCTTTCTAGCTCCTTCTACCTTTCTTTCCCAGAGAAACCAAGGCAGTATGGGGAGGGCTGCTGTGTGACTCTATTATGTGCTGATGGGGGTAGAAGCATCTAGGAGCTCAGAAGTTCTCCTGGCTCCACCGCTTGTGATGTAGCCTTAATCAGACTTTTTGTTTCATATGGTCTGTTGCTTTTGCTGCAACTTGCATAGATGTCTTTTCATGAGCACCGGTGAGTAAGGTCTGCTGCACCCATCTCTGCTTGGTCAGCCCTGAGTGTATCAGTTCAGGGAACGCCCCGGCTAATGTCTGTTTATTCACTCTGGCAGCCTGATTTGACATCTGTGTTTCTTCCCTTTGGAAAACCACTACCGGTGGAAACCAAGAGCTTCATTAAAACAAATTTGATTATCAGGAAGCGGAATGAATTGCAGTTCACAGTATTTAGGTCCTTCATCAATATCTTTCTATTTTCATCCTTAGCAACACAGCTTACTAGAAAACCACATCAAAGCTGTTCCATGCTTGGTGGGGCCTCTTGTGCAACTAAAAGATGAACAGAGTTCATGGTCCGGGTCCCTAAGATCAAGGTATTCCATACCATGCCCCAGGATATATTAAAGCCATCTAAATTCCTAATTGAAACCGTTGCTTGATTAGAACAGAAGATAATCATATGTGTGAAAGGCTGATATGAAGTTAGTCCTTCATTTGTAGATGAACATCTTTCTTAGAAAAGAACATCCATCCTGATCTCACCATCTTCTCCTCCAGTTTTGTCCTCAGTAAAAACACAAGCAACATAACAACAATACACCTACCAAAATCTCCGTTCTTCTGTCTTTCTTACAGGCATGCATCCTTCTGCACACATCCACTCACAGACACACCTAGAAGGATGAGAAAGGAAATTTTTTCATTACTGGCAGGTGCTCAGATACTAAGGCAACACGCAATATGCAAGAAGCTGCATAGAATTAAAGAGGATGAAGCAAAAACATGAAGAAATACTACTGTAAATCCTCTGAAATGGACAAACTGACTGTCCTTTAACGTTTCTTAATGGAATATATGTCGAATATTTAGTTATGGCCTTGAGGCAGTCTGATGCTGACATGCTTATGAGTCTTCCCTTTATCTATATTAACTGATTTGACATTTGAATGCACGTTTCCTATAATTGTACTTTTTTAAAAAACAATTTGTTAATATTATAGTCTTCATGGGTTGCAATGGCATACTCAATATCTCATGCCATTTGAACTAATGAAGGCTGAATGTCAGAGCTGACGAAAAATTTTCAAGGAAAACTTTTTTTTTCTTTGGAAAGGGGTTATTTCTGTGAAATATAAGCTTTTCTTTTTGAGGAATATACATACTAACGTTGTGAAAGATTTTAGGAAATTTAGTTCCTCAGCAAAAAGACGTATCCACCCTATAACATCCTGAGGGACCCAAATCTTGAATAGGACAATGGAGAGATTGTCAATATACTTTTTCATTTTGCCTGTAAGCGGCCTGATGGCACACTTGCCACTTTACAGTTTTTTGAATAATTTCTGACTCCCTGATTTTTTTTACTGCAGAAGGTGAAGTCAATATGCTTATTGTATTTCAAAATATAGCACCCAGGGGAAAAATAGTAGCTATTTTGCACTTAGAGTGCTTCCTATGCATTTATCTGAAATGGAGCAAAAATACCACCTCATTTAGGACAAAAAAAAAAAAAAAGGTAACCATTTAGAGCAGTCAGTGTTGTCCATGTTTTAATTCTGGAAGGTGAGTTGCTCAAGTTAAAAGGAAGAAAAAGTAGCACAAGGTGCATGTTTGTACCTTGCAGGTATTTTCTTCCTGTATTGATTGACTTAAATGAAGCTACTAGACTGAATAAGCATGGAGAAGTTTCTCTGCAAGTGATGACTTTCAACAGAGGGGAACTCTGAGGTCTGAACGGTATATTTGTTCACAGCGGTTGTCTGAAAATCAGCATTTCAATAAGACAACATTGCTTGCCTCTGGCAGACAGAGAAGGCAACCACAAACTCTTGGATAAATGTCTCACGATTAAAAGGAAACTGAGATATCCAAGAGTTTCATAACATGGTATTTCCTTTCTTTCTTTTTGTCCCCAACACCTTTCCCCAAAGTCCATACTTGAAATCTTTAAAGCTTTTCTCGTCTGACCAACAAAAGACTGCAGAGAGGAAGATAAAAGGCTGTTTCCAGCAACTTGCAAACCTCAGAGTTGTTTGGGAGATTTGTACTGTAGCTTTCTATTGATCTATGTGGAAAATACAGCAGCATTTCTTATGTCAAGGCTTTGCAGAACTGGCAGGCAAAAAATCCTGGTCCGTGGTAGTATCAGATTTCAAAAGCTAAGCAAGCTGGGAGTAGCCACTGCTCGTATGGGACTTCCATCAGGAAAACTGAGGTGTTTCTGTGTGATTCCAGAATGACAGTTGCACTTTTATTTAGAATTGCATTCACTGTGATTCATTACAGCTACCAAAGGGTGTCTTCCCGCTAGTGTCTTACATAACTGTATGGACCAAAGCAAAACACAGTAACGGCCAATGCATGGTAGTAGTCTTTAATGTTTAGATACTATACTGAAGTGCATGGGGAAGTAATGTGAGAATGGGCATTACCTGAAACAGGGGAGCTTCTGACTTGATAGAAGGAAAAGAAAAATCACCAAGGGCAGTCAAGCACTGGAGCAGGTTGTCCAGGGACATTGTAAAGTCTCTGTCCTTGGATTTTTTCAAGACACAACTGGACAAAGCCCTGAGACACCTGGTCTGAATTCAGTACCAACCCTACTTTGAGCAGGGGGTTGAACCAGAGACATCCTGAAGTCCCTTCCAACCTGACTGACTCTATTATAACATCTTTTTCACATTCAAAACAAGATTTATGTTAAAATATTCAATCTTCCTGATAGAGCAATTTGTTCATATTCAGAGATAAAAATCCGTGTTTGTGAAAACCATCTTTCCCTGGCAGCTTTTTAAGAGAATCAGTTTTCAGTGTTGGCTTTCTTATGGAACTCCCCAAAAGTGGGAAAGGGGGGAAAGAATTGAAACTTGTTGCAGCTTCCTCTTCGCAGTTTATTTTTCTGGATGACCGAGTATATGTTGTGTTAGAAATGGTGGGTTTTTTCTGTATATTTTCATTGTACAACGGCTGTTACCACCAGCAATCACTGGTATATTATTTGCAAACAAGGTAAACTTTTGTTGGTCAAGATCTGGGGATTCTTCCAAAGGCTAATATAATCAGGCAATATGTTCAAAACTCAAGCAAGATATAGATTTTATCCTTTTATTTCCCTAGAGCTCACCCCACTTTGTGCAGATTCCAGGAATTGATTTTCAGGTCCCTGGCATACTGCTGTGAGAGCTCATTTTTCCCCCCGCTGGCTATCAGCATTCACACCACAACAGTCAGCAAGGACGCTGACCCCAGCAGCTCCTTACACTCTGTCAAAGCAGACACTAGCTCTGGTTCTTATCACAGGTCAGACATGGGATCTGTCTGTCTTTCTGCCACCTAGTCAGTCCCCACAGAATCACCCCCTGCTTTTCATAACTTTCTTCAGAAACCTCCTAGGTGTCTCCATCTTCTACAAACCTTTCCTTTTCTCCTTTTTTAAAAAACTTTTCCCCACTTTCCTTCTTTCCTCCTCCCCCTCCCTTTATTTTCTTCTCATTTTCCCTTTTTTGCCCTTCATCCTGTTGTCTTTCACCTGAGACTATCGCAACTATTTCCCTCATACTTCTAGCCAATCTTTCTTTGCATTCCTGCATGAACTGGCTGTGGCCAGAATTCCCTTCCTCAGGTCTAGCAAGGGAAAATGTTCTTTCCAGCTTCTTTCTTCTTTGACGAGGAACAGAAAGGATTTAAGAGGCTGAGCACCACCTGTGAAACCATAAGGGTAACAGCTAAATAGTCTCACCTGCTTGGAAGGCCAGGGTGGCCTCTACATAAGAGAAACAAGTGTCAGGTGATATTCATCTGGACAATCATATACAATAAGGGAGGGAGAATTAAAGAGCTGAGGGAAGGAGCCCAGGAACAAGAATAAGATTTAAGGACTGGAGAAACTTCTTGTGATGCAGATGTTGACAAAGGGGGTAAGTGGATAGTCATGTCTGTGTTTGAAAAGACAGATTCAAAAAATTGACGATCTAAGGTAAAACCCCCAGAGGAATAGAAAACCCATGAACTATGACTGAATTTCAGGATAAGAAGTTCACAGTGACAAGAAGCTTGGAATTAGAAAGTAGAGAGAACGTAGAAAGCTGGTACAGCAAGTAGACCAAGATTTAAAAAAAAAAAAGTGAAAGAAAATGTGCAATTATTTTACTGTTCAGGACTGAAGCATAAAAAGACATAAAACAGTGCCATATCCATACCCATCACACAATTCATATTGTTTCTGTGAATTTGTTTTTCCAAATTCTGTTTTATAAGAATCAGTTCAAATAATTAGCTGATCTGAAATTTTTGTCCTTTACTCAGACAAACTGAGCTGCTTTTGCAGTCCACTAAGAAACCTCGGTACTTATGTTTTCAGTAATTTTCTTGTCATATACTTTTGATTTTTTGTTTGTTTGTTTTAATCAGAACTTGGAGCAGAAGTGCTGGGATACTGTAAAAAATATTCTCATAGTATTCCTCTGATAAAGAAGGGCGGGCCATAGCAGAAATTTCTCACTGGAGGTTTTACCTCTGTAGAATTTCTGGACAATAGTGATAACTGAATGCGAGACTGAAATATTGTTCAGACAGACATACACACTTCCCAGTGACGGTCACAACAAAACCTTTTGAAGTTATGGAAAGAACTCAGCACATAAATACTGTTGTGAATGACTGACTGCAATTCCAAATCTGCTTCATCATTTTCATCTTAACTTAATTTTAAAGCCATCCATGGCAGGTTTAAAACACTTTTGAAACCATAGGAAAATCTAATGCCTGTATTGGTCAGAAAGTTTGTAATAGTGTTAAAGTTAGAGAAACAAGGTTATAGAAATCTTCCAAGGAGATTTTTGAATGTTCTTTGAAATAGTATTTAGTTTCTTCTTCCCTCTCAACTCAGGTGTATAAATTACTACTTTTCCAACTCTATAATGCCTCAAGAAACTGAAGAGGCCTTCGTTAACTGAACTAAAGCTCTTGGGTACTGCATTAGAGTGTCAGTATTTTTAAGCTCTTTTTCTCTAGCCATTTTTTCTATAGAACATGAATTTCCAGCCTTGGAGGCTTTTAAGATTCTCAGTGTCATTGTACCTAGCATATTAAAATTGCAGGGATTAACTTATACTATATCAGTATTAGTGTGTGCATAGGATATACCACAATCACACTTATAGAATAGTAACATATGAATTGAATATTGCTGATTTATCTCAATCAAGAGAGAAACAATGGAAATTGGTTTAAACAATTCTTTATCTTTAATTTTTAACAAATAAGTCCACTTAAAGAGTTTGTGGTTTTGTTTTGGTTTGGTTTGGTTTGGTTTTTTTTAATGTAAAACCAGATATTGAACAGTTGGAGCAACTTTCCTTATATAACTGATAAACTTTTCAGGTGATAAATGACGTGTAGTAGATTTTGACCTAGACCAGAGTTTGATATCACTTTTGAGATCTTTTTTTCTACTTTCTTAAATGTTGCCTGTTCTTTTGTTCTTATACCAATGTGAATGGCATGTGATCTTACAAAGTAAAAGTCCAACAAACCTACTAAGAAAGACTGAGCAGACATCTAACAAAATGCATATGAACAAATAGAATTTTTGTAGGTGATATTGCTTGCATATTTATTTTTAGTAAGGATAACTTGGATTTCCTATGTTTTATTTTTAAATGTTGTTGTCATGAAAACAATACTTTAGCATTAAGCTCAGATACCTTTAGCCTTATCCCAGGCTTAATATCATCAGGGTTTATACAAAAGTAAATAAATCTCTGATGTCTTTGCTGTGTTTATAAGATGACAGTGTGTTAGTTTGGACATCTGTGTTACAGTCTAATAGTGTAAGACATCTACAAGTGCCAGAAAGACTTCAGGTTATTAGGCTGGAGGAGGTGGCATGGTATGTTACAAACCAACCCAAAACTCATCTGCTGTGATGGCATAAAGGTGAATCTTAAGTTTAGTGCTGTGGATATTTGCTTGGCTGTATGGAAGCACTCATGGAGGACTTAAGGCACTCTGATATCTGTTGTAAGGGCAGTATGGTTAGATATTAGCACTCCAAGAGGTTTCTAGAGTGTGCTGATGACAGTTTCTTAACACAAGTGATTGACATGCAGACTAGGACATCGGTTTCTGGTGTACTTATTACGCACAAATAAGGAAGAACTGAGGATGTGGGAGTCAAAGATGGCCTTAGCTGAAGCTACCAGGAGGTGACACAGTTAAAATCCTATGAGAAGTGAGCAAGACAAATAGCGGAATCACAGCTATGGAGTTTAGGAAAGCAGACTTCAGGTTGTTCAGACACCTGCCTGGCAGAGTCCGATAAGAGACTGCCCTGAAGGGCAAAGGGGCTAAGGAGAGCCCAGTGGCCTTCAAGGACAGCTTCTTCAGGTGTGACTGATCAACAAAACTCTACAGTGGAAGAAGACTTAGAGGAGATGGGCAAAAGTGATGAACTCAGGGAAAGGTGTGAGGAATGAACACCAATTATCATCAAGAAAGCAGAGTTTATCTTGACACAAAGGGGAGTGAAGGACACAAACCTTTGTTCTAGATATACAGCTGTACCAGTGGATCATTGGGTTGTGGTTGTGTAATCAGCCTTCCCAGAGATAATTAGTAGAGAGTAATGTTTTCCTGAGCTAGCTAGACCAGCATGGAGGGTGGAGAATTGCATATGACTCAGCCCAACATAAAGTGTAAAAATTGAACAACTAACAAAATATGCTTTGAAGAGAACAAAGGGCTTCAGCTGGCTTTAACACACATGTTCCTTCCCAGTGACTGGGGAATGCCAGCATCATGATGGTGGAGCATATGGAGACTAGGAACAGAAATCATGTTTTAATTGTGATTCAACTGCATATTGCAATTACCGTATTACGCTTGTGTTGTCATTTCAGTACATTGCTATAGCACTTTGTTAAAGCAAAATCCTGTGTAATATCAAATACCTACAAATAAGTAAGTCTGATATTAAGCACTAAGCCCTCCTCCTGTGGAGTATCTTGAAGAACCTAGTCAGAGACTGATGGGCTCTGGCATTGGGCCAAAAAGAAGAGTCTGCTTCAGTGTGCACGAAGACAAACAAAAGGCGACCATGGATGAATGGGGAACCCTTGACAGAGCTCAAATGCAAAAGGAAAGTACACAGAAGGTTGAACTAGGAAGAAGCTACCTGGGAGGAGAATAGAGACATTGAGGAAGCATGTAGAAATAGTTAGGAAAGCCAAAGAGCAGCTAGAGTTGAAACTAGAAAGTGATGCAATAGCAACAGGAAGAGTTGCTACAGGTGCATTGGCAGCAAAAGGAAAGCTAAGGCAAATGTGAGCCTGCTGCTCAATAAGTCAGCATTCCTAGTGACAAAAGACATTGAAAAAGTTGAGGTACTCATGCCTTTTTTCTTCATTTTTTTTACTGCTAAGGACTGTTCCCATGTCCCCAAACCTGTTGGCACGGTCTGTGGAGTAAACTGTGAAAGGCAGAACTAGGAATCACTTATAAAGGTTGAATATACACAAATCTATGGGACCAGCTGGAGTGTGTCCAATGGCCAGTGTCATTGCAAAGGCACGTTCTATAAGCTTTGAGAGATCATGGTGATTGAGGAAGATGGCTGTAAAAATGCAACATCACACCTATCTTCAAGAAGGAAGATACAGGTAACTACAGGCCACTCAGCATAACCTCGGAAGGTTATGAAGTAGATTCTCCTTGAAGACGTTTCCAAGCAGAGGAGGGACAAAAAGGTGACTGGCAGCATCTAGCATCGATTTATCATGGGCACATCATGCCTGACCAAACATTGCCTTCTATGATGAAACAATTGGCTTTGTGGATAAGGGAAGAATAGTGGATGTTGTATGGACCTTTGACATAGTCTCCCATAGTATCCTTGTAGCCAAATTACTGAGATATGGATTGGATAAATGGATTGTAAATTGTGTGGAAAATTATCTGTGCTGTTGACTCAAAGGATCTGTGGTACAAAATCTACCTGTGGCCAGTTACTAGTGGTGTCCCTCAGGGATCAATACTGTTTAATACCATTATTAATGATCTTGCTGATGAGACAGCATGATCTCTTAGCAAGCTTGAGGATGATACCGAATTTAAGGAGGGGGGAGGTACTACACTGGAGGCCAAAGCTGCTACACAAAGGGACCTTATACAAGCTGGAGAAATGGGATGATGGGAACCTTAATAGTAGTTTAATACAGAGAAATGCAAATTCCTGTATCTGGGATGGAAACACCCAGTGTAACAGAGGGCTACTGGCTGGGGCTCGACTGGCTAGAAAGCAGCTTTGCAAAAAAGGACCTGGGTGTCCTGGGGTACTTCCTATAGTTGAACCCTCAGGAAAAGACATTATGTGTCATTGGGAACACAGAGATGAAATAATTTGAAAAAATATTGCAGAGTGGGACAAAAGCCATAAATCTCAGAATTTTTTAAGAAAGCATTTATTAGCAAACTAAAATCAAGCAAAGTTATTTTGAGTGACAGCATATGAATGAAATATTTGACAAGTAATACCAGTGAAACAGAAAGGGGTGGGCAATGTAATATTATTTTTTTCAGAAAGTGGAAAAAGAAAGTGTAGTCTTGGTATCTAGATTTAAGATCCTTTTCAAATCAAATACTCCCCATGAAGGCACACGGTATTCAAAAGAGGATTTGAAAACTGGAAATTGCTTTTTTATTTCTTTTTGGCTAGCTTGAACAATGTACATCAAAAGCTTACATCACCTATTATTTTTATGGTCTGTATTGAAATTAGATTCCCTATATCTATTCAACAAATTCATTCAACTATTCAGGCTTCATCAGTTGTGTTATCCTCCACCTCATTAACCAAACAAGAGAGTAAAGGAGGGAATCAGGAAAGAAAATCTTTCAAATTTATTCTGTTATTTCTGTAGCAAAAAATATTCCTCAGTTTTTCACAATTTCAATAATGATAGTATGGAAAGAGAAATTGAGGAAAATACCTGATGGTTTGCAAATACAATAGAGAATGTCAAGATTCATAGAAGTCTTTGCTTCAAGTTTAAAGGGGATTCTGCATAATATGTTTTTTCCTCTTTACTGAGAAGGACATTTCTATAATGGTGTGAAACCCAGGTAACTGTCAACAAGGTAAAAATGACAGGAGTTTTGGGAAACAAAACCCAAGACAAACTTGCAAATTTTGATGCCCCTGAAAAAGTCTTTTGGAAATTTTTCCCCATTTCTGGCCATGGGGAATGTAGACTGTCCCTCAAGGTCCCATTATTGTACTCACATCAGGATCACAGCAACACCTATTGTTTCCTCTTTCTCATTTTTCCATGGATCCTATATCATGCATTTACCGCCATCTCTCCCTGTTTGTTTATTTGCCTTCTTTGCATCCGCTTCCACTTTGTTTTCTCAGTTACCTTGTGGTCAGTTTGATATTACCTTCAGACAGCTGCCTGGATGTTTCTGGCTATGCCACCTCTCCTCTTTTTCCCTATGGACTCGATGCTTGTCACAGATGAAACATTCTGCATACGAAATCAAAATCAGCATAATAAGTGAATTTGAGAGCATGGGACTATCAGTCTCCATAGTAATTGCCACCTGTTACCATGGAGGAAGCACCGTCTGCCTTCCCATTCTGAGTATGGTGCCTTTCTGTGATGAGGTGTGCATGGGAGAATTGGTGCCGCCTATGTGTACCTTTCATATAGGCTTAGAGTGCTCTACAGCTGCTACTTGTCTTCCCTTTAATGGAATTCTTGGATAGGTTTTGCACTAGGGTGAAGTTATTTTTTCAGTCTGTTTCGTTCTTGTTTGATTGTTGTTGTTTATTTTCTGGAGCATTTTCCATAGCAGTCTGTGTGCCTGAGTTAATTTTAGAAAAATAACTCACAAGCTCCTAATGTACTGTTCATGGTTCTGTCAGTGCTTCTGATTTTCCAGATGTCAAATAACAGTGAAGGTTATTTCATCTTCTTTAAGTCAAAAGTCAACATATCAAGAAGCATCTGGCCGGGTAGCCCTAGTCACTCAAACACCGTATTGCCATCTGTAATCCTTGTACTTCTGGCATATGTCAGTATTCAGTATCACTTTCTGTTTGTCATCTCCTGTATTTAGTGGCAGAAAAAATATTTTTATCCAATCAATATATTTTCTGTATTTCATATTCAACCAAGAGCCGTGAGTACGAACTGATAAGATACGCAATAGTTCTTCTTGGCAGATAAGTATTTCCATTTGTATAATAGTCTTCTGAATAGCAAGTAGAGGCAAATTTATTTTCAAAACACAGACAAGAGGACAAAAAACAGAACAAAAATTGTGTATGCAAGTATGTTCAGGGAGAAAAGACTCTCTCCTGTCCCTAAGTCAGAGGAGGTACTGTCTGGCATCTATCACTTCAGCTAACTTTTAGGCAATGTTTTTCTCATTGTGTTCCATCTTGAGGAGACCTTCAGCCGTGGGATCCATAAAGTCAGAGATTCTTCAACCACATTCATCCTTCAAGTCACTGTTGCCTGGCTACTACAGTTTCTCTTTCTGCCTTAAAGAGGCCTTAAAGACTTAAGCTGGAAGTTGTGTAGGGGCAAGACATTAATTTACCAAACACATACCTAGAATTCCATTTGTGCTGTATTTATCCTAAAAGAATTGCTCCCTTAAGTTCCATTTTTTCCATTAATCTCTTCCATACATTCCATTATTTAAACCTAAATACGAAATTAATGCATAGCAAGATAAAAATAAGTCTGTCAGTTCCTTTGACTGTTATAAGAAAGCATAATCTAGACAAAAGGCATTGACCTAATCTTGAATATCAGTGTTTCAACTATCCTTCAACTCTGTGGGTCAGCGCAACCCATGATAAAACCAATGGCTGCTCTGAAGGGTGCTTGCTAAAATAGTCCTTGGGATCAATCAGCCAGTTGATGACCTGAACACATTGGCCCGATCTTTACAAGGACCCAGTAAAGGGGTCTTACGCTGTCTTAATGCAGAAACTTTTGGGTTTTGCAGTGTTTTCATCCTGTAGATATCTATGAATTATGAACTAGTTTATACTCACAGGACAATCACAATTCATTGCATTGGGGGGGGCGTGTAGATTAAAAAATATACTTTGATCACAGAGTTACAGAGTTACAGAATGACAAGATCACAGAATGGTTGAGGTCAGAAGGGACCTCTGGAGGTCATCTGGTCCAACCCCCCTGCTCAAGTAGGTCAATCTAGAGGGTTACTCTATCTCATGTATCAGTCTGCAATTTTAACAGTCATTGTCTATTCAAAATGTAAAAGTACTATTCTATACTCAATGTGTTTTAGTATCAGTTGAATGATTTTCAGGAAGTTAACCTTGTCCTTAACTAATAAGCATACGTGAGATGACCCTGATCGCTTCCTTGCTGTACTGAGAGAAAAAGCTATGTGCAGAAACCTCCATTTTGTCCTTCTAGACGTAGCTGGTCACGTAGGTGATTGGTAACATAGAAATCTGTGCTTTCCATTCTTCTTCATAGATATGGAACTTAAATTGATTTAAAAATATATATATTATTGCTATATGTTATATATTTGGTTAAAAGATGCACTGTTTTTCTAATTTGTACTCTTTTTGTGAATCTTAAGTCCTTAAGATTGTTAACACAGGGAAAGAATACGTATCTGTTCTTCACTAATAGCATTGTTTTTCCTCTCTTTGCATTTCTGCCACTTTGGACAATGAAGATAGCCTCCTCAATTTTCAATTCTGTTTACCTTCACTTCTTTTCATCTTTCGTGAACTATGGTACCATGGCAATGGTACTAAGCTTTGCAAATAGAGTATTATAGAGTAATTCTCTCCTAAAATGCCTGTCCACGGGAGCTTCCACAGAAATTGTCAAGATTTTTGGAAACATTGTGATTTTGTTTTTGTTTTGTTTTTTTTTTTTTTGGTCAAATCTTATTTTAGTAAACTCAACTCTTTGATCCAATTTTTCTTTTTTTTTTTTTTTTTTTTTTAGGTGGCTTATAGCTGGCTATATTCAGTTTAATGGGGTGCAGTAACTGAAACACTTGAGTCGTAGTTCTCTCTGCACACTGTTTTGTGTCAACCATATGCTGTGGCTTAATCTAGCCTTGGAGAATACCATGTCCTGATCTCATGTAGAGGTGTTGCTTTTAGAAGCGCACCTTCAACCCCCTTCCCCAGAGCAGCAAGCACAAAAGTAGCAGTAGTTCTTCAGGGAGCTGTGAGAAGGAGTGAAAAATAATGCTTATTAGTCTACATCTAGCTGTGATCTGGTGATAACTACCTGTGACTAACAGGGACAACTCAGCCCTGGTCTCATAAACCTTACTCTATGGTAGTTTGTGGATGAAGAAACTAATGTAAAGCAGCATTTGATACATCTATATGAATGTCAGGAAACTGGCTGTGCATTTATGTTACTAATAGAAAATACTTTCCCTGTAATTCAGTATTTTTTATTAAAAAAACTTTGTGTGGGTTCCATTAGAGGTGTTTGAACAGTATTCATCCGTGTATTAATTAAACTTTCTCAAAAGACTTCTGTCTTTTCTCTGTTAAAATTAGACAAGGATTCCAATTACATCTTTCTTGGGCATTAGCTAACTAATCACAGCCTTGAATTGCACTGTCCAGAAGGACAGTGAGGGTGGGATAACTGTGTGAAACTAGGTGAAATCTAATTAAACTGGTCAGTTTAAACTAGATGTTTCCAGAGGTCAGCTCATCCAAAAAATAGGATAAATGCTTTAGGCCTGAACTGAAGTATTTTGCATTCATTAAAAAAAAAAAGTAATCTGCGCATGGAAAATGTATTTTTTAAATATTCTGGTGGGCAGAGGACGTTCTCAAACTATATAATGTCATTTTACTCAGCACTAATCTATTCAGATTTCAAGATGGGTGGGAATCGGCAAACCTTTTGCCTGACTGTGTTCTAATTCAGAGAGAATTTATCGGGTAGTGAACGTGATTCTAATTAATGTAAAGAAAATGATATACTGGTATGAAAAATAATTCACAGGGCCATAAAAGGTCTCTACTCATTCCTTGAACACTACCTTTTACAAATTTATTAACTTAAATAATAGGGGTTTTTAAGGTTATTTTTAACCTGCTCTTGGTCTCTCACTGCAATATCCTCCATTGCCATCAGAGAGACATCAGATTTTCTATATTCTGCATTCATAGAGGGGCTGGAGAAATTCTGACCTTCATCAGCAACAGGAAGAAACCCCAGGAGCCAGCACGGCTGTTAAACCTTTGTTCTGCTTACTGTGACAGTTGAATTTTCTGGAAAGAACTGTGATTTTTTTTTTTTCTTTTTCCACATCTAACCAGTACCTACATGCTTCAGACTGGGAACTTCACTTTTTCCCTGAGCAAGCTGCGCACTTTTTCATGTGCAATGATATGCTGAACAACCCTGGCTGTGTTCAATATGGAGACCAGGCAGATTTACAGAACGGTAAAAGAATAGCAGGGGATCTGAAGCTCTGTTCTGCCCCGACTCCTGTGTCACCAGACATTTTGTCTCACGCTGCTGAAACAGTCTAAGGTCAAACTTCGCCAAGCACGAGGCGACCTTCTTCTTTAAAAGGTTATTTCAATACATCAGCATGTGGATTTTAATAACCCAGCAGACAAGGGAAAAGTAGTCCTACTACAAATCAAAACACTGTCAGCCTGTTCCTATTTAGCCGTTTATCACAGGGTTTTTTTGCCCGTGGCTCTCAGTTTGATACCATGTCTGGACAGCACGGTGTTAAATGGCTTTTTTGTTAGTAAAGCACATGAATTGGAGGATTGGAATCTGTGTGATTTAGGACTTCACAGTAAAATGCCAAATTTAGAGGCAAATAAAAATGGTATCGGCTACATCTTGAGCAAATTTTTATCATCTGAATCTTGTCATTATTTTTTCCTTTTTTTTGGTGTTTCATTTTCATATTATCCTGTTGAAGTATTTGTGATTGGATTTTACAATTCGGACAAAAAAAAAAAAAGCATGTGTGTGAAAGAAACCTTTTGTGAGCTCTCATTGGGATAACGTTTCTTTTCCAAACTCTGTCAGATAGTGACATTTTAACGCTTTTCCCCAGTATATACCTTTTCATGTCTTCTAAAAGCTTCTCTTCTGGGACTGCTTCCTGCTTTCAGTTTCATTTTAAAAAACCACTCAAGATTGTTACTGTTATTCACAAAGCATGTATTTTCTAATGATGCTGTCCCCCTCACTCCAGTTTGCTCAGTGTATGGCCTGTATATGAGAAGAGTGATGTCTTCCTGTTCACAATCCACGGCAGGTATCACAGTGACGATGATTCCTCAAATGACCCACATAGTTCAAAAAGTTTCCCAACAACATACCAATAAAATAATGAGATTATCTCCTTTTATGTTCTGAGCATGGATACTCGTGGTATCGTGCTGCGCCTTAACTATATATGTAAGTGCTTGCATTTCTTTTGATGATTTCAGTATTGATAGCAATATCTCTATGTTTTGAGTAGAAAGAGGTTTTTTCCAAACCCAGCTTACATTTAGAATTTTTAGAAGAAAAGCAAGTGATTATTTAAAATGTGTTATCAGGAAATTCCCAGGTTGGTCTATGGAAAGGTATGTTTTTGTGAGAGAGAGAGGAAACCAAAGGTATGATGTCTGTAAAGTTGATGAGCGTGGGCAGAAAACACTGAAAAAAGAACAAAGTTTCTTCAGGATTTGCTCAACAGAGCATTTTAACACACAAACCTACCGGTACTTAACCCAGTATTTATTGTAACTCTCAGAGGTGCCTGGGACTGAATCAGTTTGTGGAAGTGCCACTGCTGCGTAAAGTGAGTTTATGGGAAGTTGCTCACTTGATCGCTTGTGTCGGAGGTACTCCACAAACTGGAGGATGAACTCCAGAGCAGCTTCAGCTAACCTGGCACACAGGCAAGATATCTGAGTTAGGAAAATTACCTGTAGTTTCATCCTCGTGAAAACTGAGAGGTCAAGAATCCCTTTCCACTTTTTCCTGACTCCTGGGTTAGGACAGTAGTGCACTGAGTGTTCCTTTCTGCTTTGGATGCACTTTCCTAACTCCTCTTTACTTCCCAGCACAAAGCTTACTTACATAGACAGTGTGCAGTATCTGCTGTACTAGTTGCATAAATGAAGACTTCACCTGGAAACAAGGAGCAAAGATTAATATTGTTTCCATTTAGCATGGCTGGAAAGAGCCAGTAAAGGTTATTTTTTAGACTAATTTTGATTCTGAAACTTTCAAATAACAATGTTTAAGTTCTTCACAATGATCGCTTTCTTTTTACAATGGCCTCTATACTTTTTAAACTAGTTACAATAATATAAGTACCTCTAACTATTCTTGTTTTTTTAAGCCCAGCCGCAGAGAGATAAACGGTGGATAGACTGATTGTTTCAAATCACAAGTGTGAGGGAACAATTATATGTCTGTTAAAAAGCTGTAGCAATCCTTTAATTAAATTGTAGTTTTCTTTCCTGTGCTTCAGTGCTTAATATTGAGTGTTTAATATTGTATCTAACCATTGGGTGATATTTGGAGAGAAATGAGGGAGTGGAAGTAGATATGCTCATTGGCTTCCTGAATTAAAGGTGGTTCGATTAGTTTAAGGCACAAGGAAATTTTCACTATAAATTGGACGCATGACAAGTCGGAAATAGTTTATTTCTAAGTTAAAAAATAAATGAGTAGAAAATACTTTTCACTGCTTTGGAGGAATGAATTGGAGAATGTAGTTTGAGGTAGAATGAAGAAAATCTCACTGCACAGGTCAGTGTGTGTGGTGCAATGAAAACACAGGCTGTATGTACCTGAGAAACATAAAGCACATTCAGCGGTACCTTGAGCATCGTGTCATGAGTATTCCTGTAGTAATAGAAAGTCATCTACTGTGAATGTAAACAAACCTTTCCTTTTCTTGTATCTCTAATAAGACTACCTTTCTCATTTATTTACATTCATCCCAGCATCCACTAGCATGGTAATTGAAACTAGGACATTTTGTGACTCTGGTTAGGCTCTACGGTGATAATGGGCAGGAGGAATCACAGCACAGTTGAGTCTGGAAGGCACTTCTGGGGATCATCCAGTCTCACCTCCTGCTCATAGCAGGGTCAGATGCAGCAGTTGCTCAGGGCTGTGTCCAGTCATGTCTTGAATATTTCCACAGATGGGGACTTCACAGCGCCTTTGGAAAACCTGTTCCACTGTTTGACCACGGCAACAGTGAAAAAAATGTTTTCTTTTGTTAAAGCAGACTTTGCTGCATTTCATTTTGTGCCTGTTGCCTCTCACTCGTTTATTGGGCTCCATGAATAAGAGTCTGTCTCTGGTTTCTTTACTCCCCCCATCAGGTATTATAGACATAGATAAGAGCCCCCCAAGCCTTCTTTTCTGCAGTCCAAACAGTCAACTTTCTCAGCCTCTCCTCGTATGTTAGAAAGCTGGTGGCTTATCTGGATGAAGCTGAATCAAACAGGCTGGAAACTGTACGTTGCAGTGGCTTGTAGGTAAATGCATCGCCGTGCAGAGGTAGCCACTCAAACACCAAGCGTGAGACTCCTGAAATTGAATTTGTCCTCACATTTCCCCTCTGCTGGGACTGGCTTTTTTTACTTTTTTAGGGCAAAACTAAGACAGATCCCACCTGTCTGATGCATTTGGTAAATAATTTCTTTCACCTAATCAGCATTTGTGTCTTGAGCATGACACCACAGAGCAAAAGATTGGCTATGCTGCTGTACGACAGGCAGAGTCATCAGTCAGGATCATGTGTGAGATACACAGGAAGGTGCAATTTCCACCTTTCACAGTTGCTGTAGCCCCGGCCTGTTCCAGTGTCTGATATACTGATGTCTCAGTGACTGAAGCAGAGGAAACAAAAAATTTCTCTGTTGCCTTTGGACCAACTGATGTTGCCAACAGTGCTAGAATGACCCCTCTGTACTTTCGGATACCTGACATGACAATGGCATCCATTGCATGGGTCCAGGAGGACATCTCTGAACCCCCAATGTACCCCTAGAGTGCTTCCGTTATAAAGAGGCCCTCTATTCATGCTTGCAACTAATATGCTTTTGTAGCTAAATGAGTAATGTAAAAGCCATTCAGCATCTCACCAATGCATTAAGAAAGTGAGAAGGAAGGGGGCATGTTGCAGCAAATCCTTCTCCCAGATCATGTACGGTCCATCATATTATGGTATGCAGGTGACGCAGACCACCACTCCTCCCTGTCACACGTGCTTAGCTCATTGTTCCTACCTGGATTCATTTGGAAAAAAGACAGAGGGGAAGCAGAAGTTGTTAACTGTTCAGTCAAATTATTTGCTTCCCTCATTAACCACCTCCTCTGAGTTGTAGGTTAACAAGAGTAGATGTTTAATTAACTAGATGTTTCATTTCTTGAATAAGAGAATAAGGATGTACTACCTGGTTAGAACAAGTCTGCAGGAACCACATCGGTACCTATGAAGGTATGCTTTGCACAGCAACCAATTCCATTAAGGAGTACTAGAGGCCCTAACAGAGGAAGCAAGGTGGCTTCTATTATCCATCAAGTATCTGGAAAAAAAATAAAATTATTCTTCTGAAGGCAACGTCAAACTCTCTTTGTCAGCAGTAAAGTTAAAAAAAAAAAAAGCGCTCTCTCTTCTGAAGTCCTCTAACATTCATTGAGCTTGGAGAGTGAAAAAGAATTGTCACTTTGGCTTTGTTCATTTCTGAGATAGCATAAAATGTCAACCATATCAAAGTTGCATTCAGATTTGCTGGCTATAGTCTATTGGTCCAAAAGAATTCCACATTGTAATATTACATGAAGAAAAGATGCTTTGCGGTTTCAGTCTGAATTCAAATATGTATATTACAGCCCAGTTGCAGCCTTTGGTAGAGCTGTGCAAGTGCCAACATTTTTCCTTTGAAGAAAATTCATGACTGATATTTCAGTTTGTGTTGCTGTGGAAATCAGTGTGTTCCTGTGGGGAAGTTTGGTTCACTGACACTGTCTCTTCCGACAGAAGAAAGTTCAGGTAGAAAATTTTCAGTTAGTTCAAGTATTGCCACATACAGAGAGTATCTTTATGAGCGAGTGCCAAATCTTATTTTAGCCCGAATCAATATTTTACCTGTGTCTAGATTTTAGGGTAGGTGCCTTCTGTAATGGCATCCCACCTGAGGGTACTTAATTAGCCGCATTCTCTGTGCACCCGGGCACTTTGTTTCCTTCCGATGGGGACAGGCAGAGGCAGGGGTCATCACCATGGCTGGGCTGCAGAGCAGGGTGAGGGGAGACGTGTAGGTGGCTCCCCAGTTTACTTTTTATACCGGCAAGTATCTGAATTATCTTACTGCATTTCAGCCTCTCCAGGGATAACCATGCGGTTTGACAGGTGGTGCCCCTGTCTTTTTTACCACTACTTACTAAGGTAAGAAGGTGGTGTCACCAGAAGTAGAAGCATCACATGACAGTACGAATTATGTTTTACATCTGAAATGATTTAAAGTATAACAGAGGTCTAACAAACATTTTCCAACTGGATTTTTTCAATATCATTCACTGAGATGCTTGAAATGCTGAAGTTTCCTGTGGAAAGTGCTATTTAAAAGCAGTGACATTGAGCATGCGAAGACATCAGTGGCTTGAATTCTTTGGGAAACCAGCAATAAGGTTAGGTACCTACAGATTTACAAAGTTAATTCTTTACAAAGATTGATTATAAAGATGAGAATTATTAGAAGGGATTATTTGATGGTCACAAGTGCTGTCGTCTTTTGAAATGTTTTAAAGGCCAGGTTCTGATTGGTAGGACTCTGAAGAAAAGAGCTTTTTCAAATGTTAGACACTGAAATGGGAGAACAAAAGCGATATAAAAGTACATGCTCTCAAATGAATTTGAGATTAATACTTTCTTTTGTAGGAGCCTTTGGAAAAGGTAATTTTCTAATTCTACAAAATTGCTCATCTAATTTATGTACATTTATTTCTTTAAGAAGGTGCCTTTAAGACTGTTCTGCATATCCCAGTATTATATCTCTCACCCTTCTGGTGTTCGGTTCTTTGCCCTAGTCTGTCACGCACAGGAGTAAAAAGACACAAATGGAGAATGCATTTTTTTCCCTTAAGTGTTCTGCTTAAAATACCATCCTTATTCATTCCCCATCTCTCAGAGTTCTGGGTGAGTCAATTTTTTTTACTTAGCTTCCCTTCAGTTATTAAACTATATTATGCCTTTTATTAGTAACAACAACGTAGATGAAGCAGTAAACGTTGAAAATGTCCTGTGGGTTCTACACAGCATTAGTCTGCTGTTCTTCCATTACTGCATCCTCTCTAAAAGTTCTTAGGTATGAGCTATATGTAGGTATGTGTGTGGGAGAGACGGAGGAGGAGAATGGGGATATTTGCATAATCTGATTGAACCACCCAACATCTGAGCCAAGACTCTCAAGGCAGTCAATGGGGAGAGTCTGCCTCTTCACCAGGGTGATTCAGAGCCCTGAGCTATACAGGCTGCTTAGGGAGAGACTACAAATCAGACATTTTAAGTCAGATGGTATAAATAATCACTCCTCCACCCCCACGTGTAAAATTTGCCATATGGTCAAATGTAGATTCATGTCTGGATAGTTGTAAGCTGAACTTCTATCATAGTAATGTATTTCAACTGATTAAGTATTGTTGAGATAGCAACTCAAGTAGTTGTTAGTCATCTGTTAACCTTCACCAATATATATTTATCTATTTATCCCTTTGTCTCACAGAGCGCAAACGGGCAGAAGTATTGCCAAAAACAAAATAAATTTTAATAAAATTTGTATCAATTTACCTAAAAAGTGGCATATTCCCCAGGGATATTATGGAGCTGAACTGATCCCCATTGAACACTGTGGAAAGTACTGCTCTGCCAAATCCTATGGTCACATCATGCCCTTAGTTGCACTTCTCCAGTGTTTTCCATGTGTGATTCTCAACAGAATTTGGTCTTGATCGTTTTGGTGGTAGTTATCTCTACCTCCTTTTTACTGCAGTTATGCACATACTTTAATGGACAACCAATCTGCTGGAAATGAAGAAACTTCATTTCTCTGCTGAGGTTCATTTTCTGGGCATGGTGAAGTATGTAGTCTCTCACTGAAGAAGCAAAAAGAACTACCACTACATTCATCAGGACTTTGTCTTTATTTTCAAAAGGAAGTGTATGGGCCACTATATCACTCTGAGTCAAATATATGACTTTTGTTGCCTTACAACTTCACCCTAAATATTTGAGGGTTTTGGCTCAGGATTCATGTTGCTCTTGATAACAAAATGTATACTCATGGATCTGGACAGCAGTCTCAAATAACTGAAGACTAACTAGGAATTAAGCACAAGCTGCTGTGAAGTTACATAGCTGTACTATGAAATTCTCTCTATTCAAAGCATTCAATAAGCTGTCTAGCAAGAGGCGTTGCACTTCTTGTTAAATCATTTTCATGCTAAATGAATTCATAGACTGTCACTATTATAGCATAATTTCATGTAGACTAATGCAATGGAACATAATAAATAAGGTAATGTTGTGTTTGATGGAAATAAGTCTAATACAGGTGTATGGAAGGCTTTAGCAAAGAACAGATCCTACTTTGAGTAACATAATTATAAAGGTTCAAATACCGCTTGGATGACCTTACAAGCTTAGCCAACTTGAACACCTAATAACAGGGAGAGGTCACAACATTGCTACTCATTTTCAGTGTATATTGGTAGTCTGGATTTTCTATTTTTTCTGCTTGTTTGAACATCAGCATACATGGTTTATAGGATTATTTGTGCAACCCCATTCCATCTTCTAATGTAAGCATGTGAGACATTTCATTACCTTGTTTCAAAAAAGTAGTAAAATAATTGTATTTGAATTTTGGACATGCTGCCGTTCTTCCATAAAAAATTCTCAATAGAGTGTATCAGATGTGATCAAAAACATTATACACTTTGTTATGTTGCATTGCAAATTTCTTTATAGCTGTTGTATAAATATAGATGTATATAGTGTCCAAGACTTGAATGATATTTACTCTTCATAAGCTAGAATATTTTGGAAAAAAAGCACAAGGAAACCACTCAATCACTTCAATCCCAAGATACCGCTTTCAAAATGACAAAACCGAGTTTTCCTTACAGTTCAGTATGACATAGTAATTCAGTTTTGCACTTTTGTTATATACATATTACATCCAAGGGAGCTTAGCTTATGTCCTGAAAAGTTTATCAGAAAATTTCAGGTTTAACACATGATGGTTCTGGCACTGGTTGAAAGAAAGACAGGGGCAAGAGAAAGAAGTTACGTGGAAATTTAGAGAGGGATATTTCACTGTATGTTCTAGAAAAGAATGAGTGTGTATGTAAACACCATGCACTAAGTAGTTGTCAACAGAAAAAGATAAAGATTATTTTGGCAAGCTAAATATTTAAAGACTATTTAAATAAAAATAATTAATTTTATTTGCCATTGGGTTATTACTATAACACAGAACCGCCAAGGAAAATATGTTCCAGTATTTGCAAAAAATGCAAAACGAAACAAATAAATATAAAGCTGTGTTAATAAGGATGTGTTAGAGAAATTAACCCCAACAGGGTATTCAGTGATAGAAATACCTCCTCTTTCGGATCAACTTTGCTGCATTGAGTGGTAATTGTTACAGCGGGAAGTCCTTAGCAAGAATAACGGGATGAGCTAAAATTAATCGGGCACAGATTTCTAGTCTTGATTTCTGGCTTGGGAGTTTGAGAAATTGATCATGCCTATCATTTTAGCTATACCACTATCCCATCATATATGCACCACCAACTCTTATTAACAAAGGGGCACAAATAAAACTAGATTACTTGTAATATAAAATAATTTATAGCTCTCTATTAAAAACAAAAAACCAAACATGTTTACAGACCAACATATCATTGGTGTATTTTGTCTGCAGGCATTTTTTTGCCAGGAGTTAGAGATAATCTATTTAGATTTAGCGAATTTTCAGCATCTTTGAAGCAGTGTATTTTCTCACACTAAGGCTGCTGGTAAATGCTGTGGAAATCAGATTTTAAGTGGTTCTTTTGTGAACAAAGCAGAATATTTTATAAGAAAATTTTCTGAACGTCATACACCCATTTGGCCACAGATTACACACTATTAAGCAAATTAGGTGACAATTAAAGCGTGTATATTTACAGAAAGCCAAAATAAGGATTTTCCCTAAATTGTTGTAAAGTTTCATTGAAACTCTGCCAAATCATAAATTAATATTTTAAAGGTTAAGAAAAGCACAATAAGCATAAGTACATAAAATAAGCAAGGATAAATCTAACTGGTTTTCTATGTGACTGAGGATTTTGTAGACTGAGGTGATGTAACTCGGAGGATATTTGTTATTTAAGTGCAATTGTATTAGCCATATCAGGTTTATGTAAAACCAATTGCCTTTCATTCCTGCACGATCTTAAAAAAATTTACAAACATAGAGGATTACTCCAAGCATGATTTTAAGCTGTCTATGAAATGCAGTAAAAATTGCTTGGATAAGGGTTTGTGCAATATTTAAACCAATCTAAAGTAAAAAACTAAGTTCTCCAGCACAGCAGTTTGAAAGTTTCAAGGAAGGGAGACAATGTGTTATTTGTTCATCTTTGCAAACGGACGTTTTAAAAAAATACATGCTTCAGTCAAATAATTTGTAGGTAACCCTTAAAAACTCCTATCTTTTGTGAATTCAGTAGCTTTATCACGTATAGGGAATTGTAGTAGCAACCAATGTTGTCGGTAGTTTTCTCAAGCTACAGAAATACACCACCACTGATGATCCAGTCATACTGTGGAACTCTTCTAAGCATATCTAGTCTTGCGACAAAAAACCCCTGTGATTTGTGATCTTTGTGTGTAGAGCAGAATCTTAAGTTTAGCCCTGTGCTTCCTAAGCTAGGGCTCATCTAACCTCACTTCTACCCCTTCCATTCTCAATGAGCTGAGAAGGTGGGAAGAGCAATAAGAATGGATCAGTCTGACCACAGCTTTTATTTTCCCATGGACTTTCATCCGTACAGCCAAAGAATATGTGGTTATGGTGGTTGAGTTAGTGCTTATTTGAATAAATATAATTCTGACTGAAAGAATAAAGCATTTTAGTTCTCCATCATATGGAATGTGTCCCTAGATTTATCTTTATTACGTTTTTGTGTATTTTGAGTGATACCTGACAGGAATTTAATAACCACTTTAGTGGATTTTCCTACTGAATGTAATACTCATGCAATCCAAACATTCTTTGATATTTTATCGGCTGCCTCAGAAAAAGGTCTTTCGTAGAACTAGAATGTCAATTCTAATGTGTGTTTTTAAAATAAGCTTTTAGAGTTTTACGTCTATTGCTAGACAAATTGTAAGTTCCCCAAGCATACAGATTGGTACAGCAAAATGCATTAATCACAGCTTTTTGAGTGTTCTAATCATCAATCCACGCTTAATATACAAATTTGCAGAAAGACAATTAGATAACTAATTTCAGTTCCTGTGCCAAAGGATGAACTATAATAAGCTTTAAGTAAATATTAAGTGGAAAAGATTAACATTTCATGAAGCTGAGCCTTAGGCAATTAAAACTCAGTGAAAGGTTGTTGAATTCATACCAATAATCTCATCACCAACCCAAAAGTGTGTCAGCACTGCGACAAGAGGATAGAACAAGGATAGGGGTCAGGTTTTTTTCTGCTGCCTTGGTTTATCTCATGTCACGACGTGGCAGTGTGTCTCCTGTTGTACATGGGCTGGAAATTCACTAATGCAAGCGGTGGTGGCAGGGCACTCGTGTAGTAGTAGTACATCACTGTCTCACAACACAATATAGTGTCTTCAGCTCCTAAAAACACAGCTTCTGGGTGTATAAATGTTACAAAAAGAACCATATAACATTTTTATCCAGGTGTGTCAGAATGGTTATAAGTGCATTTACTAAATTCATTTTGCAGTGCTCAGGAACAATATTGATAAGAGTTTTATGCTATTTTCATAGCTGTAAACAAGAATTCCCTTGCATTTTTCTGGTTGTTTCACAACCTAAATGTTAGTTTGCTAGTGGGAGGAGGGGTATATTCCTTAATCTATACAAAGGTCTTCTGTAAATGCAAAACCAGCCTTCTTTGGACAACTGACATGTAAAAAAGTTACACTTCAGAGGGTGGGAAACAAAGGACTAAAAAACAAACAATTTTTTTATATACGTAAACAAGATCTGACAATCAGAAAAGTGAGCCTTTCTGAATAACTGCAAAGTGTGTGTCAGTTATTCACAAACTGTAACTCAACCATAGCTTATGACGGGAGATGAGAGAAGTTTAGATCGTAGCACAGGATTGCTTATACTCGATTTTGGAGATTATATTAAAGAAAAGTTTCTGGATTCAGCTGTCACAGTGCTGTCAGAATAGCTACCTGCTGGTTAAGGAAGAGTGAAAGGTGGTGTCTCATCAGAAGGGCCTTTATTCACTGCAAATAATGAAAAACCTGCACATGACTTCACCATAACCTTCCAGCTGACAATTGTGACTTGTGCTTTATTCATGCATTTATATGGGAAATTGTTCTGAAAGGGCAATGTCCCTCCCGCCCCGGTTTTCAGGGACCTTTTCTCTCAGAGAACTTTGTCAAAGGAAAAGCTACAGAAAGGCTGAAGGACCACCAAATAAAAAGCTGAGATATTAAAAAACCCCCACAGTTCTGTGAATATAACTGTTTCTTCCACAGTGATGACATGTCTGTTGTCGCTGTCTCCCAACAAAATAAAGAATTGAATGGGTCAAATTCTGCCCTCCTGTGTTCATACGGCTCCTCTTGACCTCAGTAAGAGACATGTTATCACACAGATCCATTATCTAAGGCTAATAACTCAGTGAAGGATTCCCTGTCTCTCACACTGGGCAAAACAGAAAGGAATCTGAAGCGGGTATCAGGCATAAGTAAAATTTGTGCAAGGTAGTTCTCCTGATGGAGCAGAACATCTTCCTGCTTTAAGTAACGGTGTGCTAAGATACTTTGTGAAATACTATTAATAAAATATTAAGCCTTTTACCCATGTATTCAGTACAGTGATGGAAGTTAAACATTAAGGTTCCCAAGGGGGCATGCCTCCAGCCTGATATGAATCTAATACAACCTCACTGACTCCATCTGAGCTCTGGCTTTTGACAGTACCCGAGGGCTTGCTGCTTTCAACTTATTTTCTCCCACGTTCTGGTTAGAACCGAGATTTTAAAAAATAAATAAATGGAGATAGTCATGTCACCAAGAGTATCTTGGCAGCTCATAGAGAGGGTAGAAGAGAGTACAGAGCAGACACATCACAGTCGCACTTGGTGCTATGTGATGCAGAGGGTGTGAACAGCCAGTCTCTTCGAAAGGCGTATAATAATTAACTCTGAGAGTCAGACCAGTTTTTCTGTAATGCCACGGTGCCTGCAGCAATGCTTGTATCAACACCAGCCGGCTCACATGCCTGACCATATGTCCTGTAGGTGAGACAGACGACACTTTCAGGTGATGAGACCTTGGGGAGATCAAACCAGGGTAAGAATTTCTACCCTCTCCCATTCCAAAGCTGTAGGTTGCTTCTCCCTTTCTCCACCACAGCTTATGGACCTCTCCGCTGGTGAACAGGTACGGACGGGTTCACCCCTGGGATCAGGTTTGGGACGTAGTCTCGCTCAGGTGGGGAGGTGCGAACCATGAGGAGGGTGTGAGAGCAGAGGGAAGAAACAGGCTTTGTCTGTGCAGGAGAAATCAAAGCACACCCATAGTCATAGACATTTCCTGCAACTGTATCTCTGCTACTCCACTGCAGATTAGCCTATGGAAGCAGCCTAAATAAATAGCCTAAATAAACGTTGCTTTTTTATTTCAAGTAACACTGTTTATTTCTGGGTTTGAAGATCATGTTTGTGCCCATCAGTGTTAAGTGGTATGTGTACTGGAAGGCAACAAAATGCTTTGGCAGTTAAGCAGAGCGGATGAGTTTTGAAGAAGATCAACCCATTTTGGCATTAGTTTCACTGACAGGGAACTTTTAGTTTTGTTGAAGTTTCGTGGAAGGTCAAACCTTAACCCTTGCTGGGTATAACTGCTCCTATAACTTCAGAAACAAGTTTCTCTTCTCTCTGGCTTATCTGTCTTGTTCAATTCAACACATGCTTCATTTCTAGTCAAGGCGAATGGAAGCTGGGAGAAAAAAAAAAAGAGGAACGTTTATTTTTGTCTAGCAATGCAGTATTTTAATTGGAGATATAAGGAGATCTGAATTAGTTGCCCCAAAATCTTGGCTAGGGTAGTCTGATATAAATTGTTCAATTAGCTAAGTGCAAATAATATTTCATTTATGCAATAAAAGGCTTATTTTCAGGTTTAGAACATGTTTTAATAAAGCTTTTTTTTCTGTGTACAACATATTTGAGGCATTTTTATTTAAGCAACTCTAAATGCTGCCTTTGTTTACTTAAAATTGAATTGAATTTCCCTTTAAATACAGCTTGATGCAAATTACAAGCAAAATATGAAGTGTGCCTGGTAAACTGTGTACACAAGCTTTATGTTGAAATTCTGTGAAATTAATGTTGAGTACGTGATACTATAGCACGCAGCAAAAGGGAGTCCCTGCCAGTGTATCCAGACCCTTAAAGCCAGCAGCCTGGAGTCAGGTTTGGTCTGACCTGTGCAAACAGCGAAGAGGGACCAGCGTAAGGAAGGACCTTTTCTTCCTCTGTCCCGTGTCTGCTGAACAAAAACCACACTCAGATCTGGACTTCATACGCGCCAGAGAGCAATTGCTGCCTGGTCGTTGCTGGTCCGAAGTGCTCTGAGTTTGGTCCAGTTGTGCCGCAGCAGGGATGCCTTCTCTTGGTGTGGATACAATTATAACAACGAAATAATCATAATGAGATTATTTGTTGACTTTTGATTTTACTAGCCTCTGGAAATTCCAGAAGAGTCCTCGTCTCTGAACTGTGGTGTCATTTCGTTCACAGTGTATTAGCGCCCTTTACAAATTACATTTCCATGACAACAATGCTCATGGTTTTCAAAAACTTAAATACTGTCACCAAACATAAAATACGCAAAGCTGAAAAACTGAATACTCAAGTTTCCTTTTTTAAAGTCCTTAGCTTTAACATGTATTTGAAAAGCCGTGTTCGGTCTCCCAAGTAGTGATCTAAAAGTGATGTCAGCACTAAATCATGAGTGGGGTGTGAGCTATTGTGCCCCAACGTTTTCAGCATGTGGAAAAGTGTCACGTCTCCACTTCGAGTGTGCTTCTTATGTCTCTAGAAGGGTTTCAGTCTCCCTGATGTGCAGGAAAGATGAGGCTAACAACCTGATAGTGTTTGTAGTTTACATGCTGGTGTGTCGCTCCGTGCTGAGTCTAGGTTTGAAAGTAAATCGGTGATAGTGGAGAGGCTGGCTATGGTCCTCACTGTCACCCTGTTCCTTCTGGAGGCAGAAGGGAAGAACAAATGAGCTTTTTTAAGTCCTTGTTTCGAAGGAAGGAAAGCCAGGTGTTGGGACTTGAGAGGAGCCGTGTCATGCCTCGGTAGGTCTGCACATCCAGAGGATGGGCAGTGCCTGCACACCTCAAACCCACCCAACTCTCAGATAGGGCTGGCTTTATCAGCACTTTCTCCAGGACTCAGCCCACGTGTAGGCCTCAGAAAGGGGGCGTTTGTCTCTCCGATGTGTAAGGACTCAGTGGCAACATCTGAAAAATAAGAAGAATAGCACTCCGATGGCTTCACGGTATATTGGAGTGTGAAGTGCCAATTCATTTTCTGTTACTGTAGCTGTCTTAAACTTACGCCTTTCAGCAAAGAGCTGACAAGAACAATCCATCAGTTTGTTCCCCCCCTCCCTTATATTATAACGAGTTTGGCTTTTTTTTGTTTGTTTTGTTCAAAGTTTCTTTGTTTTCTTTTTCAAGTGTTTATTTCTTAAACTTGTAAAACAGGCAAAAGCAAGCAGCCCCCTTCCTGTAAGTGAGGCACTGCAGCACTGAGATGGGAGCTGGCGTATGAATTAAAGGCATTGCTCAAGAGCCTCCATGGGGAAGATGCATTTCCTTCGTCTAGATAATAAACAAAATGAGCGGTGCAAACTTACCATTGCTCCCAATTATTGAAGAAAATGGAGGCGGAGGGAGGTCCAAAGTCAAGCCCAGCCAGGGGTGTGCTGTCCCCATGAGCACACCCCATGCCCGTTGTTTAGAGCTTCAATCGCTGGAGGCTGGAACCAGCCTGCCCAGGCTCACTATCCTTACCATTAAGTTTTCATCAGTATTTTCTTGATACCTCACTGAATCCTTCTAGTGCAATTTAAAGCCATTACTCTTCCTTCTGCCCGCACAGGAGATGGATTTATTCGTTTTATACCTGTCTTTTTACTAAGTTGAAAGAATTACCTAGCTTTCTTTTGCCCTCCATAATCTTATCTAAACAGCCTTTTCTAGTTCATATATTTTAGACTGTTCTTATTTTTAAACTCAAGTAAAAACGCAGTTTTTCAGGAAGTTCAGAGCGGAACGTCACAGGTTCAACATCTGCGTTGCTTCCTATTGAACTATGTCCTCTTTTCCTCAAACCCTTTCAGTTCAGTTTTCATTTGTTCAGTTTTCTTTGAATTTGATGCCATCTGAAAATTTAATTTAGGTTTAGTTCTTTTCTAGATAGTAAAAATACCAAGTAACATTGGATCCAGGACAGATTCCTACAGAACCCTACCTCCTGTTTTGACAGCAAAACACTGATAAGTGCCATTGAAAGACAGTGTGTTCTGCCCTTGCACTCGCTCTCCTGTTGGAGAACCAGCACATTCACACACTGCTGGCCTAAAACTATTTCAATTCCCGAGCCTTGCACAGGTGGGCATCTTGCCATATTGCAGTGCCTGTACCAGCTCAAATTGCTAGTACTTTGGGGTGCTGGAACACGGGATTTTGTAAAGGAAAGCAGATCAGAAAGAAAGAGTGTTATTTTTCAAAGTTCTTTGAACATAAACGCCGTGCTAGGACTCAAATGTTTTTTCATCACTGCTACAACAGATGAGAACATGCATAAGCTAAGACTAGAATTAATGTAGTTGTAATTAAGCTGCTCTCAAAGTCATTAGATATTTTAAGCTGTTGAGCCATTTTTCCAGCCCATTAACCTTATTTAGGCGTAATTACATTTTTTAACCTGTTAGTCCAGATAAAGCCTTGATCATGGTTTTACATATGCTACAGTGCAGTAGACATACTGCACAACAATATGTCTTTGGGGTTTCTTGTGTGGCTGCAGATATCTGATGATGAATTGTTGTGGGTTTGGGTGGTTTTTTTTTTTTTTTGGGGGAGGGGGAGCAGGGAGATGCTTTGAGGCAGTTTTAGGTTTTTATTTTGTTGCTGTTTGCATTTGTCTCTGGAGTTTTTATGTTTTTTGTCAAGGCTGTGATTGCTTCTCAGATTGTTTCTTTCATGACTACTGTAATTACACCCCAGCTCTTGTGTCACAGTTGGCATCCTGTTTGCCAAATATGACGGTATTACATGGAACCATTCCAGAATTAAGGCAATCCCTATTTTACTAAGTTTGTGGAATTGTTGTGGGATTTAAAGCTTCAATTACTACTTGGCTTCTGGTGGCCTGAAAAGTATTAAGCAAGAAGTAAGAAATTGGGCAAGTATTTCTCCCTGCATGGAGGTAACCCTCAAACCTTCAACCAGGAGCACCCTTGTTTGATGGATGGTGGTTGTTTTTTGACTTTGAAATAAATGCATCACATTTTAAGGAAAAGCAACACATTTTGCCTGTTAGGAGGATGTTAGGAAATCTCTGCCTGTGGACAGGAGTCTCTAAGGAAGGTTGAGGTGCTATATTGGGAGAATTTCAGGGAGATAAAGATTCAGAGACAGTTTTATTAATTCCCTTTTGCTTTGTGAACATTTTTGATTAGGATAGAGATGAGTGTTCCCAGTCCTTACTGATACTATGCTCTGTTACATAGGCATCTCCGCATTATATAACAAGCCATCTCAAATCAAGCAGAAAGTCTGCATTAGATCCAGCGACGTGTTTCTGCGTTTAAAATGAGGCAGCATATCCCCACAGTGGAGTCCAGAGCACGTCCAGCCTGTCTGGTCCCCCAAGCCAGTGGTGGGGGTAGTTTGGTACAGGCTGACAGGATCCCCACAGGCTGGTCCTCAGAGCTGGAAACTGATAGGCAAAGTAAGGATAGGCATGTTTAAAGACCGTTTCTCTTTCCAGTCCTTAGGCATCTCAGCCACGGCTTCAGGAAATGTCTGCTATTGATGTCCTGGAGTCTTTTTTGAATTAGGTCTAAAGAACTTAATAGAGGGTTTGTGCAAGTGGTACAAAACAAAAATATTTTCATCCCTAGCATGTAACAGCTTTTGTCCTAAGGATGAGAAAACTGGGTTCAGCTCCTTCTTCAGCTTCAAGGGCTTTGAATCCACACACACCAAATAACGTTGACAGTGGAAAAATACAAACACAGATGTGGGAACAAAGACCTAACAACAGGCCATGCTCTTGATTAATCCAATGAATCTTGGGTTATATTTGGCCTGTCCTTACCGGAGGACATGGAAATCCTAGTCCATCTATCCCCATCTACAACATGGGGCATTCCTGCCGTTGGTGGATCGTGTGGATTTGGATCCCCAGAAACTGAGGGAGGATTTTTCATATCTTCTAGACTAATATTGAGTGAATATCAGCTCCCTCTAGTCTCACCTAAATGCTGTGTGAATCTGACGGTTTCAGCTGGTATTGTTTAGGTGTGATCTGAAAATGCCCACCAAAATGAGCTCTGAGAGGCACGGTGTTCCGCCACAGAGGTTTTGGGCACTTGTCAAGTTTTGGTGTTCTTAGTCCAAGCCACCTTTTGGTCACAGGTAGCCTCATAATGTGGATTAAAGTCAAGCAGAGAATCATGTCATTAATTCAGGCACTTCTCGTGTTACACATGGATAAGAGAAGGCTTTGGGGGATTAGGAGTGGAACTGATGCACTTCCATTCCTCTTAGCACTTTGGTGGATTTCGTTATTTATGACTAAAGTGAAACAAATCATCTCAATTATAAGGATTGTATGAAGAGATGAAACTCACTGATGAAAAGTGGATAAGCTACAGTATTTAATTAATGGGTTTAATTACTGCATCTAATCATTGTGTTTAATTAATTACTGTGTCTAATTAAGATAACATTAGCTATGAATAAGCTGTGTTGGTCTGGATGGAAAACCGTCTCTCCACTAACAGTCTCCCAGGGAGAATCTGCCATTACACATTGAGCTGATTCTTTGGATATTGCTTGCTTCCTCTTGTGTGAAGCAAGGAGGCAAGCTTGGAAGGTGAGCTGGAGCTTTAGCTGCAGTTATATAAGGCTTGCGCTGCTTTACTTCTTTGTCCCTCTCTCTTGTTTGTGGATTATAACTTCACTCGGCTACGACGATTTCACTGCTGGACTTCAAAGGTAGCCACGCAACTCTCCCGGGAGCAGGGAGTCTGGATTAAGTACCTGAAAGCAAAGTATTGTGCACATGAAAGGTACTATGCAAACGTCAGTCACTTCAGTGATGCATACTGTTTTGCATTTCTTTCTGATCTTTTCGATTTCCTGTATTGTGCTGCTGTGCCAGTAAATACAAGTAATATGTTCCGAAGGGTCTTTTTCGTATCAGCATTGGAAATAGTACATGCGTGTGTTGCAGACCACCAAAATGATATCTATATAGACTGCCACCGAGGGTTTGTGTTGTATGACCAGGGTTTGACTTGGGAATAGGTAGAGAGTATCCAAGGACGTAGTTTGCTGGAATGGAGCTGGAAGGTTGTGTAATGTGGAAAGAGACAACCCTGGCCTACATTTATCCATATTGCCTGCTAGGAGCGGTCTCTAGAGTGAATCAAATCCAGAAGAGTCCTGGCTCTTCATCACAGAGGACTTCAAAGGAGATTTTTGAAGTTAACACATGCAATACGGACAAACAGAGGTCCAGGCAGTGGGAGCTAACCGGAGAGCTTAGCTAACTGTGGGTAGATGTATCCTGAGATTGCCTGAGGCTACTGTTAGCAGTGATAGTTTGTTACTAGACTCTGGTTCAGTTCCTCATTTCCACAGCTGTGGCTCCCCCAGCAGCCACCCTGCAAACAGTCCAGCTGCGTGACAATAAAGATAGCAGCTCATTTTGAACATGAGGACTTGGATACTCTGTCTAGGCAACCTTGATTTCTTAGGACTTGTTTCTTTTGTTTGTCTCCCAGAGCATTTCTTTTGATGGGTGGCTGTATCCATCTTAATAATTTGTGGTTTTTTTTTCTTGAGAATATGTAGTTTGTTCTCAGAGATAGCTGTTTTAAGCATTTGTGTTATAAGAACCGCCTATCCAAATTAAGTACCTACTGTGAGCGTAAGCCAAACTACATATATAGCACCTCTGCTAGGTAAAATATGAAAATATATATGCAATTTTAATAACTCCATCATCTATGGAAGTACACTACCTTTATAGAGACAACACTCCTCTCCCCTTTTGAATCCCCAGGAAGACCATGAGAGTTATGACACTCACATATATACAGAGCCTGGGCAAAGGCAGAAACATACGTCTCTGTGTCTTTTGTGATGAATGGATAAGATCTCTTTTGACCAATTTTTCTGTAAGACTGAGTTATGCATTCTTCAGCCAATTGATAGGCTTCAAATGGCAAAGGTAATATTTTCCCATTTTGTTCCTGAAAAACAAAGGTTATGTCCAGTGGCACGAGGTCATTAGTTTTCAGAGGAAATGATGTTTCTTCTGGTATTTCACTAAAGTTTAAGACTGACATACTTTGTTAGAAGGTATTCAGGTGTAGAACAGCTGACTGAAGGACGTTGGCAGCTGTTATTTGGAGAAATTCTTTAGTGGTTCTGCAGTAGATTCTCTTACTCAGTTATGTGTTGTAAAGTCTGGGATGCAACTGAGTAAATACTGTGAAGAAATAGATTGTATAAAATCCGAATTTCTCTCAGAAGTTCCCAGGGGAATCACAAGCTTTGAACAGAACAGGTATAAAGAATACTGAAAATATTATTGTTCATTACTCCTGACTTGTCTTTGAACAAAGGAAAAAAAAAATTGCAATGATTTAGTCTAATAACTGGAACTAATAAAATTGGTCTGTCACTTATTTCTATAATGACTTGCACTTTTCACTTACACCCCTGCAAGTATAAAGTCACTGTTTCAGTTCATAATACTGTTTATAGTGTTTTATTTATTTTTTAAATATCTAAAGGATTTCTTATATTGAATTCTTAGGGAAATAAATTAACAGTTCTGGTGGTATTATACCTCTTAGCTTTTCTTGGCTGATTTGCATCCCAAACAAATGCAAAACTTCTTCCTGAAAGTAATTTGCAGGAACACAGCGCACAAAACATTCATTAAGAGTCACAGTGGTGACAGGAACCAAATTAGAACAAGAACATTGCCATAACTATGCATGTCCAAACTTGACGGGCAATGAGAATAAACACAAACACAAATGCAATTTCAGTGAATGTCTTTACTTGCGAAGAAATAGCTAAAGCCTAGAAATCGCATTTCATTCCCTTGTATTTACAGCTGGGAAAGAACATTCACTGTCTCTCAGCCTTTACAGTCAACTGTGCTTTAAGGTGAACCACTACTGATATCGATTGCGACATAAGGTCAGAGATATATCCGAGGCTATTTCCCTTTTAAGTGGACAAGAAGGATAAGAAATGGCTTCAGCGGCACAATCATTCGCTGGCTGTTGGAGGTGAGGGAGGCAGAGGGCAGGCAAAGAGCACAACCATCCAGTCTGTACCAGCACAGAGATATCAAACACTTACAGCTGTATATTTGGGGCTTGCATTTTTTGCATTCCGGTGCTGCTCCTCAAATTAACTGAATTTCCAGCTGAAGGCTTAGTTCTCCACCACTGCCATGCAGAGGCATAGATATCTAAGGATCTGGTCAATCGTCTTCCAGGAGGGTGAGGCAGAAATTTTGTTGATGTAGAAATTATGTATGGATTCCTTGAAAATTTTCTTTTATGTTATTTGCACACTTTTGCCCCTAGGCACTTGCATCAAGTCTTCCTCACTGGGGAAAGCTGCAGTGCCCTCAGGATTTTGGTTGCTCAGCCATCCAGGAGACTTGCTCACAGCACATCATAGTCCTCTCTATACCCATGGGTTTTCTTTCTTTAAAAAACTGAGTGCACATGGGGCTGGTGAGAACCCAGATCTTGGCTTAGTATGAAGATGTCCCATAGTGGGAGCACAAATGTAGATCTGGAAACATGAAAGCATCCCAGAGTCAAATATATAGAACTTCACGGGTGTGAGGATCTCAGCTGTTACACCACAGAGTTGCTCCCAGACATGACACAAGAAAGCCTCCAGGTGAGGGGGTTAGTCCCTTTTCCCACGGGACCTTGTGAGGGAACCATTGCTCCTTACTGTCGGAAGACACAGGCCACCTCAACGCCGTCCTGCTCCTTGCAGTGCTGTGCACCCACCTTCCTGCTGGCAAACTCCAGCTCCTTTCAGACAGGCAGCAACCACCGGCAATCACCTCCAGCCTGGTCTGGGAATCCCCCACCAGCATCCTTATGTGATCTGTCTCACAGATGAACAACTACGTATTTTTTATTTGGAAGTCAGAATAAATGAGTACAGTTATAATTTCTCTTGTGTGCTGTTATTAAGTGAGACTGATAGGTTTTTGTTGTTTGGATTTCTCACCCTCCCCGAGATTCAGCCACTTGGACTCAGCTAAGAATTACAGTTTAATTTATTTTAAGTAGAGATGTTCTGTTTTCAATTATTTTCTGTTAGCTCCCAAAGGACTGTTCTATGGGGGTATTTATTTTTCAGCTGGAGATTACTGTTACCATCCTTGGATCATTTATTAGCTGATGACGGTTCTTGCTGACTTGGTGGAGACGTTGCCAAGGAAAACTAATATACTAGCTTTCCCACTATATTAAGGACTTTGTAAGTAAGGGGAAAAGGTTTTTTCCCTTCACATTTTATCAGAGATCAAAACTGAATCATTTGTTTCCTCCTGAAATTGAAAGCAACATCTCTTATAGAAAGTTTAAGCGGAAAAAACCTGTTATACTGTGTTTCCTGTCCTTGCTCTAAAAAATGGCACACTAAATCCAGTCTTCATTCCCGTATCAGTTAACTAAAAAATGTTATCTGAATATATCTAACTGACATTTTGTCTGTCACATTTCATTGTTGGAGATACCACTTATGTTTTGTAAAGCTGATCTAACAACTCAGTGATCATTTAACTGTTGCACCAGTCTGGTGAATTTGTGTTACTTGTTTGTTAAAGTACGCAGCAAAGGAAGCATAAGAAAGCACTTGAGCCACTTGGAACTGAAAAGAAATTGAGAATTCCCATCATTTTAGCAAGTTTACTTTTTTTTTTTCCCCTGGACCTTAAGTACTTTCTGATTACAACTGTTGCTTCCAGGAATGGCAGCCATTAGTCTGTTTCTCAGCATGGTATACGTGTGCATTGGGATATCCCCTTATCTTTTGGCAGCATTATTTGTATTATTCTTAAATGTCATTTCAGCTGAAAGCTTTAGAGCAAGCTGTGCCTCACAGATGCAAAGGAGCAGACCCTTTACTTTTCACTCAGCCCCACCCTCTTCCATTTTTCCCATTTTCCTCTCTGTATGAGCATGTGAATGTGTGTGTTTTATTCAAAAAAAGAAAAAAATCCAACCAAACCACAAACTACCAAGAGAGAGACCATTTATTTTTAAAAGATGACATTTTTTTCCATGCTTTTGCCCGTACCTTCTCTCCATTTCTTCTAATAACCTTTATGTAATTAGACCGATGGACTCTGTTTGAGAGACTCTTGTGTTCTGTCCTTCTCATTACCAGAATTTCAGTTTCATGAGGACTCTCGCCACTGGCTAGTGCAGATTTTGCAATACAGCCCTGACAGCCTGACTGGTCTCGAATTCAGAGCCACAAGGAGAGCTGCCTAACAGATATTGAGTATTGTAAATGGTCTGTCAAAGGAATTCCTAATTTTCTCCATTCCCAGCACTGTGCAAGCATAAATAACAATCGTAAAGCTTTCTCTGGTTAAAGTTCCTCGGCAATCACACAATCTGACATTCACAGAGTGCAAGAGTAGAATTTGTGGATTAGAGTGATTTTGTAATATTAAAGCCATTTGTGAATACAAATATAAAAGCATATGTGCATGCATATGTCTACTTTGGGGTTACCGTCTGCCCATGGCATATACATGATAGCTGGCATTTTGGGAAAAGCTGAATAATCTTTTTTTTGGAATTAAATTACCATCTATCACTATGTACATATCCCAGCTCAACAGGCGACCGCTGGCCTATTCTGAAGATAGTGAATGCATGTAGTCTCCGTCTCCTTCATAATACATTAATCTTTTAGGTATAATGTAACGATAGACAATTGCTTGATTGCTGTTTCTCTCTATACAATCCCTCAAGGATGTTAATCTGCAGTGTGATAATGAACAAATATTTTTTAATGTCTGGTATTAGTGTTCCACAGGGTAATACCACAAGAGGTGATTTCCAAGTAAGATACTGCTGCTGAAAAAACAAAGTAGCCAGAATAGTAAAATTCACTAAATAGCTACATTAAACGGACTTTTTTCTTTTGGGGGGGGGGGGGTTCTGTTGTGGTTTTTTGTGGGTTTTTTTGTTTGTTTTTAGTTTTGTTTTGGTTTTTTTGTCTGAGCTAGAACTACGAGCTGTTGCACTTGCTTTCAAAGAGCAAATACTGTTAGTAAGTGTATTTGTGATACAGAATAGCTGTGAATGACTGCACTGGAAGCAGAAAACACTTACTACTAGATTAGATAAACCATTAGAAAGCACTGATTCACTGCCAGCAAAGACTAGACCATATAATGGTACTGCTCAATCTTCCACCACAAAGAATCACAGGGAACTGGGAGAGTTACAGGATCTTATGACATCAAATAAGCAAGTCTTCTGTAAGTCACACTTCCAGCGTAACTAGCTCACTGCCAAAACTGACTGAATGCCAGGTTTATGCCAGGTTTCTTTTAGCTGGAATAGAAAAATGTGTAGCTTCTACTCAGAGAAATCGTATTGCTACGAAGTCTAGTGATGAATTAGGAAAAATAATAATAAAATAAAAAAGTGTTTTAAATAGCAATCTATCACTCCATGTAACAAATGTGCAGTACTTGGGTTGCTACTTATGTTTTAGCAGCAGCCCATGCTGCCTAAGTGCAGCCTGTTCTGACAGCTATGATAACAAGTTGTCCCAATGAGACATTGAGCTAATAAAACCCCTTTTCCAACACACTTTGTCCTTTGTCCCCAACACCTATAGTAGATTCAGCACATGCCCCAAATCCTAGGACACACTCACAACAGGAGACACAGTCTAACTCTGGGTGCACAGGGCTCAGCTGGCCGTGGACCCATAGTTACTGCTGGCTCATGAAACCTGTGAAAACTTCCTATGTTTGAGCTTACTTCTTGTTTTTTGATATTTGATTGAAACTGGCCTGTGGAACCATAAATCAGTAGGGAAGGAGGTCACAGAATAACTGATTTCCTTGCAAATCAGACTAACATTAGCCCCATAAAGTTCTCACCTATTTTATGTCTCAATAATGCCATACTCCCCCTCCATAGTTTTAAAGTAAAAAAAATGAGTTCTCCACTATGCATTTCTATATTTTGTATATTTGTATATATTTGTATATTTGTATATATGTATATATTTGTATATGTCTCCTGCATTTGTATATTTTTACGAACACAGACATGAACTCCATTCTTCTGCTTAATCTGGTTCGAGCTTAATCAAAGATCTGAACTTATATAGGTTGTTTATCAACAAATTCAGAGATTTCATCAAGGTGCTTAAGTATGTGCTTGTATTAAGCAGCTGAGTAGCCCTGCTGACTCCAATTGTACATACTTAAGGACCTTGATGAGGAAGTTTCTGAATATGTGGATAATGATCTGGTGTTTTCCCAACGTGAACAAAGGGATGAGCTGTTGTTAGCTCATTAGCTGAGCTCGAATGGACTCTAAGGGCTTTGGCAAAAATGTGGTGGTAACTTAAAATCAGATGGCTGAAACTGATGCTGCTCCTCATCAGCCACCCTGTACCTCTGATACCCTGAGTTAAGGGAATCTAATCCACCTGTGAATCAGCTCCAGCACCAATTAACTCTTCATCCAAGCATATTAAGATGAATCTAAATCAAGGACAGAAGCAGTAATAGGAACGTCAGGATTATTCAAAACTGGGAGTGAGCTTTATTTTCTATTTTATAACAGATGCTTGCCACTCATAGTCTAGGATAGATTCTACTTTGACTGCTAAACAGATAATGCCATTGCCTTTTCATTAAGTGCCTTGCAAACCTCACCGTCTTCAGTGGGGCTTCACTTTTGAAACTAACGGCAACATTAATCTCAGAGGGATGATTTGCAGAACAAGATACTACTCAGCATGAGCAAGGTTGTGCATTAAGGGAAAGTTGGTCCTACGGGGGGTTAGGCTTAGCTCCCTCTGTGTGATTAATCATCTGCCTCCCAGCTGCTGCTCAGGTTTTTTTTTTAATACACTCCAAATGCAAACAAAGGCACAAATATACCTGGAGCCAAAACGAGCTCACAGCTTTCAAAGCTGTTTTTCAAACACAAAACCAGACACAATTCTTAAATAGAGATATTCCTACTGTTATTTGCCTCAGTATTGTTCAGTCCTTGCCTTGTTAGTTAGATAATCAACTCACTCATAGACCAAATTCATTCCTTTATCACATAGGCAACAGCCTGTTTGACTCACCTCAGTGGACCTCGTCAGTGCAGCACTTATACATCTGCAATTAGAAAAAAAAAGACTTAGGTAAATGAAACATAAAATACTACTCCATTGTGAGTTCCCACTCCCATTTTTTCTTACAGTCACAAGACGTACTAGCAGAAAACCTTATGGATATTTTTAGATAAAAGATTCTCAAAGTGTTCCCTGGAAATCATTGTCAGACGAACATGAAGTATGGAGTGGAAGCCAGACATAGCAAAAATGTGGCCATTACTTGAAGCTAAGAAACAGGAAACAAAGGACAACATGTTGCAAGGTCTCACAATAGAATAGGTTAGCAGTGGGGTCTCAGAGAGAGATCTATTGTTCAACATAACCATAAATAACTTGGAAAGGGAGATGAAGGTTAAAGAATTTGTGGATTCTACCAAATTACTCGGGTTTATTAAAAAAAAAATCTGATTGCAAAGAGTTGTGGAAAGATGTCATGACAGTTTTGGATGGATAATGTACAGCATATTAAATTATCAGTGACCCAGAGAAAAGGAATGACTGTTCTGTGTCTCTTTCTAATGTAAGAACTCAGGAGCATCAAGTGAAGCAGTTGGGAGGCAGGTTTTCAACAGGTAGATTTACTTTCCTTTATATGCCATGCATTTTGATTTTTAAACTTTCTGTCACAGGTGTTCTGGAGACTAAAAATATAAACGGTTCAAAAAGCACTCAGCCAAGCATCTAGACATTGAGAAAAATCCATCACGAGTTATTAAACATCAAAATAAGGATATAAAAATAGCTAGCTCTAGGGAATTGCTCCCACAGCAGAAGACACTCCCCCAAAATCAAGAAGAGTTGAAGTCTAAAAGGGAGAAGAAACCATTTGTTAGGAAGAAGAAAGGGGATTGCTGTTCTTTTCACAAATTATTATTCTTTCTCTACGGTATCGCTTGCCAGTTCCAGCTCCAAGTTGAACCTCCATTACTGATAAAGCCCCAGTGTTTTACACTTCCTTTCCTCATGGTTGTTCTACTGGTCTTCTAACTGGGGAGATGTGAGCCTGCCATTGTGACCTGGATGTGTCCCCTTAAGGCCTGTTGTAGGCTGAATTTCTTGGCAGCCTCACAACTCAAATAGCCGTAACAGATGTCATCAGACAATGAGAGGAGAATCTTGTTACCTTTAGCCTCAGTGTGGTGATCATCCAACTGACAGACAAGGCAGAGGAGCCACAGCAAAGACGTGTCTTACACCTACACATGGATAACCATTAGCCCAGTCTTTGCATTGATCCCTGCATGAACAGCTCCTTTTGAATATGGAATTTTCCACGCTGGATGAAACTATCCAAACTCAATGTTTGGGGAGTATGGTTAATTAATATTCATGTGTTTCAAGGACACAAGCTTTTATTTAACCCACAAAACACTAAAACTTTGTGATAAATTTTCCAGTCAAAGCTTCAGGTATTTTGTATCAGAGGTGCCAACAAGTAGGAAATGAGTCAGGCCTTTATTATGCTGTGCAAAGCATGCACCGTTCAAGTCAGCGTTCATAGCAACTTCCTTAACATAATTTAGCTAGAGAAGGGTCTCTTAGTTGTGCAAGGATGTGTTTTATGACTGTCTTGCTAAAAAAGATGGTAATCCCTTTTGTAGGGAGCATCACACACCGGTTGTTAAATACTCTAGCAAACAGTTTGGGAAGAGGTCACTCTCACAGGATTTCTAAGTTTAGAGAAACTTCTCTGCTCACAAAGTTGCTTCTCCCAGTTGTGATGAGACAGTGACCCCAAGATCCAGTAGCCTCCCTAGTACTGTGGTGGCCAAGTTCTACACCTTTTGCACTTCGGATGCTCGTTGGGGAACAGATTTGATACCCCTCTCTCTCATCTGCTGGGTAGGCTTCTCCCAAGTTTGCCAGCAAGAAGCAGTGAGGCACTGTTAGTCACTACCTCACTGAGCAAAGTGATCTAGACATTACTTGGAGAACCCTGAAATGAAGTCCCTTTTCTTCTTAGGAGTTCCCTAGACCCTGCCTATGGAGAGGAGGAAGTTGTGTAAATTATTTCAGGGACTTTCAGCATCTTAAGTGGCATTTTTCCATTTTCCCTCTCTTAGTCCAACATTATTGTGAGTGAGGAAAGAAAAATATAATACCATAGGTGTAAAGTGTTTTTCCAAAAGTTCCATTAGGAAAGTTAAAGTCAAGTCAATTCCTGCATTCAGTCAGGCTTCGTTTTTTGGTGTATATGATATTGGTCCAGGGAACAAAGAACAACTTCATCAGCCTACGCGGGAAGATGTTAACTTAGATTTGTCTGTTCAGCCAGGCGGATGAACCCGTGTTTCCCACATCTTCATGGAATAATAGCCTAGCAGTAGCCGATGAGCAGAAACTTCCTTCCGGAAAGCTCTTTTAAAAAGGATTGTTTATCTTAGTTTTTAAGGAAAAGAAATGTGGTGTTCTCAGCCCTCCAGAGAACACTAAGTGAAAGGAAGTTGCTTTTCTTATACCAGAGAAAACTGACTAAATCCAGGAGGGCAGGGCAGAAAACGCAAGTCTTCTCTGCAGGATTTCTCGTTGTGACTCTCCACTGACTATTACCTGATTTTCCTATCATCTTGTGGCAGGATCCCTAGCTGGATGCCTACAGGTCATCCTGGACTATGGGCTCTATTGCATTGGCAAAAATTTCTTAGTGAACTCAGGCCTGTTTGTTCTCTCAACCGAAAGACTTTGGAACATTGAGGATCAATATCTTCTCCTACCTATTGTACAGCTCTTGATGGACCAACATGAAATGTAGCCATTAGAGACTTATGGCACAGAATTATTACAAAATCCAGGAGCCTTTGAAACTAACCAGATAACTGTTTTTTTAAATTCTTCCATATTAATGTACTTGTGAGGTCATAGCGTAAGAAAGATTAATTTATAGATTTTATTACTCATGTAAAATGGAAATGTTTGTTTTATATATATTACGTGCATGCAAAACAGAAAAAAAAAAAACAAACCAAAACCCAAGCCCAAAAAAGGGAGGCTCTTGGAGACTTACTTTCAGCTGAAATAGGCAGGTTTAGGTATGCTTTAAGAGGCTTACTAGCATTCAGTGGAGAAACCAGGGAATTTCCTAAGTATGTCTCTGTTTTTTCTTGGATATGCTTCAAAGACAAAGGATCGCCTATAGAAGAAAAGCTGAAAATGCAAGGTAGAGAGCTGCCCTTGCAGTCCTTTGTGAAAGGGCAAAAATTTTATGTAATAGGGAAGACAATAATAAAGTGTGTTCTTCATTGTGCTGCTAAGCCTTATCAGATATATTTAGTTTACTTTTAGTAATCACTGAATTCAGTTCATTTTTGGTAATTTGTAGTGAAAGTGTTTTAAACAAAAAAAGTGAGATATAGCACTAAAACTGGTTACTGAGTCTGGTGTTTTAGGAAGAAATCCAGTTAAATAATACACAAAGTTTGAAGTGTGCAACGAAGAAAATCTACACTGTTTATGTTGCAATGAGGTCCCGTGGACTCACTGAGTTAGAAATTCCTTCTGATTTATTGAAGGTGTTTGGAGACAGGCTGCTCCTCATTTCCTTCTCAAGAAGCTTTTTTATTGCGTATATGGTTATCCAGTTTATCGTAAGACTTTTGTAACTTCTGCTGAAGCCTGGAGCTGTTGGTTTCCATGGGCTGCTGCTCTTAAGACACTGCACGTTCTTTGTTTAATCACTATGGTAAGCAGTTTTATCATCCAGCTGAATTGCTCTCTTAGCTTTAAAAAAAATTGATTGCAGGGTATACAGTGACACAGCACTCTTATCCAGACTTTAAAGCAGCAGACAAGCCCCCTCGAATATCTGGCTTCTTCTTTAACCTTTTTCTGCAAAAATATGCAAATGAACAAATGAATTGCAAAACTTCCAAAAGCTTGCTGTGAATTTTTAGCCCTTTTTTCAGTTAATTCTCATCCTTCGTGTACATTTGACAAGCTGTAACACTCTACCATTGGTACAGTACATGTACTGCTGCTGGCTTGCTTTGTCAGTGCAGGGAGAGATGCGGGAATGAAACCTGGAGAGATGAGGGAACGTGGCAGACCCCAAATGCTGCAGAGCCCAGCAACGTGATGCCAAGAGATGGACCGGCTCAAACACTGCAATAGTAGAAAGCCTGAGAAGTAACCAGGACAATGATTTCAGAACATCCTTGAGAGTTCTTGTGTCTTGCTGAAAGAGCTTGTAACTAGAACGGGAAGGTGAAATTCATTCAATCATTTGCTATTAATTATTCACTGAGCTCTCATCTCCACTTAATGGGAAATTGAACTAAACCTAGTGACCTTTGGAACAGTTTCATTAATGCCTAACTGCTTTGCAAAACGGTTTCAAACCTGATTTACTGAAGTAATATCCTCTTTTCTTGTTTAAGGAGCATCTCTGAGGTCTATTTTTAATAAACGGTTACAGAGCTCTTGGAGATAAAACCTGAACGTGCAGTATGTGAAGAACTTTCGCAGGGAATATTTAGAGTAATTGTGCCATGCAGTTGTGTTTATAGAAAATTGTCAGTCAGTTGCAGTGTTTTTCACTAGACTTTTGCTTACGACCTTTCTTGGGAGAGATGAAAACCTGTCACCTGTAAGCAGGGATATTCCACACAATTTGAATCTCCTCTTCCAGAGGTATATGCAGTCATTGTGGGTGCCTTCCTCTGGTTTGCTGCCCAGATATTATGTATTTGATGTGTTTTGAAATAAACGTGCCCCACAAATTCAAACACAGGAGATCACAAGTTAAGCTGGTAACTGACAAAACAACAGAAACTAAAGATGTGTTCTGTCATTTCTATGCTCGAACTGTACAGTTAAATAGACAATGTAAATTAGGACTGTTTGCAGGAACCAGGAAAATTGCAGCTTGGGGGATTATGCCTAGTTTAGGCCTGTCTGCTCTATATTATTCCAGTTTTATGCTGCTGTAAAGTGATTAAAATTAAGAGGGTTAAAGTGGTTTCAAAATCAAAGAATCGCAATAAATGTATGCATGAGGCTCCAAACTGATTTTTGTGAGTGAAATTTCTGTACTGATAGCTACTTTTTCTGAAAGTACGCTAGTTAAATCTGCTTAACTAAAGCTCAACTAGAAACCTTGCAGGCTGAATAATATCAACATGTTTATGAGATATGAAATGCTTAACAAATGAGTCTGCAGTACCACTGGATACTGGAGATAAAAAGGTAAATAGTTCCCAAAGTATTATTAGAGCTTTTGTTTATGTGGCTGATATTTCGCCACCATGTTTTCCAGTTACCATGGCAACTCTGCCCAACTGCGAGGGACATGTAAGGTATTTTAACTCCAGCAAACAAAAAAACTTGGTCAGCTGGCTATGGGGATGCTGGTGCACCGGGGCACACTGTTGAATAGCACAGTCTGAATATCCCTCCACGGATTAGTAACCAGAGTGGCACCAAACAGTCATCCTTGCCTTGACTGTGCTTACGTCACATCTCTTATGAAGTGGGAGTTATCCCTAAGATGTTTTGTTCAAGAAAGAAAGGTTTCCCTGCAGAGACAGAGAGGGAAAAATACTTTCTTAATCAAAGTCGTAACTTTTCTGAGCTTTTCCCTATGGCAATTTCTTGCCTTTTTAATACTCGAATAGTGAATGGCTAGGTAAGAATAAAAAAGGTATTAAAAAAAAAATAGCGCAAAAAAAAATTCTCTGTCTGCTTATGAAAGAGAGAATTGTTTACTTGTAACTTCAGTAATGAATTTGATTCAAATGTCAAAGATCTGCTGGGAGAAGACCTCTCATAGCCACCCTCCGAAAAAATATTCTCCTCTGACTGGGTATCGTATGAATTGTGTTGATATTTAGGAACTTTTTTTTCTCCCTGGAAAAGTCTGTGTCAGCTTGATTATACTCAAACGGGCATCTGAAAAGGAAGGTTTTTCTCTTACTGTTGCTGTGAGTGAACTTACTTCTGAGGTGGAGTAAAAAACTGGCATCTATTAAGTGGCTACTCCTACAAGGACTTTAAAAGCTCCAGATGTCTATGTCCCAGGAAAGTCACATTTTCATAGCTGGAGAGGAGTGCTTCTGATGGCACTGCCTCCACTTTGAGAGTGTATCCTTTTTTATAAAGGCACTGGTGCTTCACATCACTCAAGCACAGAAATGTAAAGCTGGAGAAAATTTCAAGAGAACATCCAGTACCCTCTGCATTGAAATAGGGTCAAGGACACCTACATCAACCTTAATAGCAGTTCATCTGATCAGCTAAAAAAAGACCTTCAAGAGGAAATTCTACAGTCTATGTAACTTTTATTAAAACTTTACTGGCTTTTTTTTTTTTTCAAGAACTAAACAAATCAGATTCTTCCATCCTTTCCTCATGCTTCTTGAACCTGTTTTCACTCTACTTTTTTGAAGGACTCTCAGCAGCTCGTTGGCATTTCTCAGAAAGGGTGGTACACCGAATAAATAGACATAGGCCGTGAGTGGTGTTCATGTCTTTTTCTGCAAAGCTGCTGAACAGCTATTGCACAGCTACCCAGTTAATATATTTATTTTTAGCAAGTTACATCCTGTTGATTTTGGACTCTACTGACCTGCCTTCAATGTATCCATATCATTTGAACTCTGATCCAATCCAGAGTGTTTGCAGCTCTTTTGAAAGCTGATGTCATTTACAGAATTTGAGAGTGTTTTTAATTCCATGATTCAGGTCATTACTGAAAATATTAAATGGAAACAGATCCAGACAACATTTGTATCGGATCTCGTTTGAGATTTCTCCCAGTGATACTTATAGGCAGGCAGTAGAATAAATCCTTTTTTTAGCAATACATTTCAATGGGCTGTGCTGGGACAGCTAGTCACAACTTTTCTCTGGAAAATCAGGGCATTTCAGGGTCCCAAGGACGTATGTATGTATGTGTCTTGTTCCCTGAAACTCCTGATAAAAGTACGTTCAAAGTGGGCCACCAGCACAAAGCAAATGTTCCTTTGCTGCACACGACACACAGAGCAGGAGACAAGCTCCCCCGCCCAGTTTTCCAAGGTGGCCAGCTCTGGTATGCAAACTGGATGCCTGAGCAACACAACATGTGTCCACTAACATGGCCTACTTTCCTGATTACGTACTACGGTGAGCATTTATGGCTGCATCTACATTAGTGATTTGGTTCAGATCAGCTGAGCTTTCCCTTTTGAAGAGTATCTCCCAATTGCCTCCCCTTACTGTGCTTTGGTTACCCCATGGAGTGGTCTCAGAGCTCACAAACCAGATTGCTTTCAGCTGAAGATGACCTGGAAGCCGTGCTCCAGCAGTACGCCAGAGGGAGTCACTCCAACTGCAAAAGGGTGCTTGGTCCTTGGGCAGAATAACATCAGACCAAAGGAAAAATTGTGGAAGTGTTCAGACAACACCAGGAACGGTTTACTGTAATCCTCAGCACTGCTGTGGCTTCTAGACCCATTTCTTGTAGTCGAGGGGAAATCCTACTGTATTCCATGGCTTTCTGCAGCAAACTGCATTGTCAGAGGGCAGACTGTCTGGTACAGAAAAAATACAGAGTAGAGCATTCTAGCAGGTTATGAAAAAGTCTTTTTTCTGAATTGCCTGTCATAAGAAGGATCAGCTTATACAAGAAATCCCTAAATTGCATTTAGTCAAGTCATCCTCTTGTCACAGAATGGGAGCAAAGAGCAGCTAAAACCCAGAGTGAGTGAAAAGCTCAGAAGTATTTTGGCAGGGTACCGTTGAATCCACTGGATTGAGATTCTTGATCCTGCAGAATTTGGGCACTCAGATGACTGATCTTTTTAGCAAGTAGCCTTTTATTTTTCATAAAATACAGAACTACATAAGAAATGCCAATGCTTTATGAAGTACTTACACACACCCACAAAGAGGGGATGTCAAAGCTAGCATGTAATAAGGATTTACATAATAAATAATGCATTAGTGGCTAGTCTATCAGCAGTTATGTATTAAATAGAGATTTCTAAAGCTAGTGGGAAGCTTTTTAAAAGCAAAGTTTTGAAAGAAAGGGAGGGAAAAGCAAAATAAAATTGACCTGAAACAAGGTTACCTGTGCAGATTTCAAAGATATAATCCCCAGGAGCACAGCGAAAGCTTTGTTATTCTTGTAAAATAAGACTGATTTGAAGTGAAAGATTGACCAAGACTCAAGGAATTCATGATTTCTTAGCACACATATAATACTAGGATGGATAGCCATGTCATCCTGTGAACACTTACAAGCGTAAATCAACTTCATTTTTTTTCAGGAAAACTTTGCTATTTCCAGTCCACCCTCCCCATAACCAAAGAAATCAATTCATTTTTGAAATTGAGTATGGGTCTTTTATAGCTCTGTAATAGTGGATACTGTTTGGGGTTTTTTTTGTCAGAATAATTCCTTAAGAATCTTCTTTTCGTAGATGTTCATGACTGAAATAAACGTTTATACTAAAATAAGCACACGGTTATTGCACCATGTGCCGACACACCCTGCTCAACAGTGAGAGTTACTATAGGGCTCTTATTTGGTACTCATGTTATCCAAGAGCACAAATGTCCATTTGATGTAGGTGATTGACTCTATAAAGGTGGGAGAAGATTCAGAACAAAAGGTTCTGTGACGGATCTTAAATTTCACAAATTTGCTGTTCATGACATATAAATGATGTGTACAGGATTGGCCATAAAATGTGACATGCATAGCGGTTGGAATATCTTTTCAAATAGTTTGAGCTCCAGACATACAGCTTTTTTGTTCCTGTTTTTCGTGCCGTATTGTAGTTAGAAACTGGCATGAGAACATAAGAAAGGCCACACAGGGCCAGTTCGGCGTTTTATCTCTGTATCCTGTTTCTAACTGTAACCAAGAGTAGATGCTCAGAGAAGAGTAAAAAAATGCAAAGTTTATAATATTGCGTCTTCCGTGCATTCTCTTGTCTTCTATATATCTTCAGCCCAAGGACATCTTGAGCTGAAGATGGTATCTTTGTGTTTAATAGCTTTTATGCATTTTCCTTCCATAATTTTTCTTTGGCTTTTTGTAACCTTTTAGCATCTACAACACCCTGTACCAATGAATTCCCTAGTTCAACCAATTTTGGGGGAAGAAATACCAACTTCAGTTTGTTTTGGAATTGTCACCTGCTGTTTTAATTTAAAACCTCCCTATATATATGTGTAAGATCTATATGTGGGATGGCAATCAGATAAACAATCAGCAAGCAGTCGCTCCAGCTGCTCTTAGAAAATACTTTGAAAACTTGCTGGATCTCATTGACAGCTGAGTGCTTGAAGATGCTGTTGAAAAAGTGCCTCTTCATTTTGTCAGCGTGTATGTAAAGGAGGCTTTACCTACCACTTGGGGAAAAACTAATCATGATGCAAAGCAACATAGCTCTGGTTCTTCCTGAAACAGAGCGAAGACAAGGTTAAGGCAGAACAGGCAACTAACTACTAAAGGTACCAGCATTCAGATAGCCCAAAATTGCAAGAGCTTAGACAAATGTCTTCTTGTGAATACTGGTGAAATTCTTCTTATCTCAATGTCTGCTCCTCTAATAGCAGTTTAAGTGAATACATTACTTATTTAAGCTAGGTGGCTGAGAAATTCAGCTTCCTTCTACTTCCCTGTTTCAAATTTGGCAATATCCAGGAGAGAGATGATGTGGGCAGGTGTGGGGAGAAATGTCTTCAGCTCCCTTACTTTGATTCTCAAGTAGATATCTCTGAGTATCTTTGGAGACTGGAGTTACAGGGTGGCAAGAAATCTTGCACTGACAGGAAGTCTTTAAGAGATTTCAGGAAGAACCTTGTTGCTCAATCTTTGTCCCCATTCCTGTGGTCTTGTTTATCCCTGGCTCTGCAGGCTTCAGGCCCAACACTTCGTATAGGTTTACTTGCAGTTTAACTCCAGCAATGCCTCATACTAATAGGTGCAGATGGCAGTTTCCCCAGACAGTGGCTTTGTTCCCCACAGCTTACGGAATATCTGGTCCTATACACCACATTTGAGTGTGGTGAGCACATTGATTAAACCTGTTCTGACACTGATGGTATGGTGGAAGATAAAGGGACATCCAGGAAAAGTCACGGTAGGCACAGACTTATTAAGTTGCAGCTCTGCAGAGAAGATCCTGGGTATCTTGGTGGATGGCAAGTTGAACATGAGTCATCAGTGCACTCTTGTGATAACTGTACATGGGGCTGTATTGAGAAAGCAGAGCCAGCAGATAAAAAAAAGTGTTTATCCCTCTCCCTTACTGGTGAGGCCAGATCTGGGCATCTCAATACAAGGCAGATGTCAGCAAACTGGACAGAATCCATCTGAAGGCCACTAAGGTGGCTGGGGAGAAGCTGAGGGAGCTGGGTTCATTCAGGCCAGAAAAGGGAAGGCTAAGGGGCCATACTCTTCTCAGAAACACACTGCAAAAGGATGAAAGCAATGGTTATAACTTTCAGCAAAGGAAACCCTGGCTAGGTGTAAGTGAAAAAAAAATCCCTGTCACAGTAGCCAAATACAGGAACAGGTGCTGTGGGAGAGGCTCTGGGATCTCAGGTCTTGGAGAATTTCAAAACTCAGCTGGACCTAACTTGATCTAACTTTGAAGCTAGCAATGCTTTGAACAGATGGCTTGAACAGAAGGACCTCCAGAGGTCCCTTCCAATGTTAGTATTTCTATGACTCTATAAATATGACTTCTTGAAGTCACAGTTTCTTCTCTTCATTCTCTTCTGGCCTGCGTTCAGGTTGCTCTATTAATATTTAAACAAATTAAATAAAAAGGTGATCATCTTCATTCTTAACACCCAGGAATCCGACTGCAGCTAATGTGAGCTGAGGGAAAATTTCAAAATACTCCAAGTGAGGAATTCCAGACCCCAATATGGAAGGTATTCCATATCAACACGGAACTCTTTTAGCAAGAGTTTTTATGTTTTGTTTTTTTTTCCTTCAATATGATATAACATATACCATATATGTCAATATATATGACAAAGGATAAAAGTATTTGCATATATAGCTCATGAACCAGAAACCAAATGGCATACACATTTGCTCTGATACTCCAGCCCAGTTTCATAACCAGGTAAAGCCAGGCCATCTCAAGAAGTTCTGCTGTTTTTTTTTTTCTAGTCAAACATTTTGAAGAATGTTTTTAATACAAAGATAAGAGAAAATCAGGTCTCCTCACAAGCAGTGCCCCTTCAGTACTGCATTCCATTATGTGAAGCAACACAGAAGTCTATTGTAAAAATGCCTTCTTTGTTGTCAAAGAGATGTTAGGAGTGTGACATAACTCCTCAAATGTAGAAAGCTCAAAGAAGACACTTGTCTTCTTGTTCCCAGTGCAAGTTAAAAGTCTTATTAACTGTACAGGTATGAATGCCTCCAAAAGTGTTGAGCAGACTGGCAGACCTCCTAGCTTGGCAATGTACATGCCATTAACATAAATGACTTAAAACAGGATTTTGATTGGAGAAACGTCCAGGCAAAAATATTGTAAGAGATTTTCAAGTGTATTGCCACAGTGGTAATAGTACACAAATTTCAAATGAAGATATATTTTCTTTCCATTTCAAAGTCTGCAATTTCATCTCGGCCTCAGATCCAAAATATTTCTCTCTTGCCTTTCTTATTATCTCCAGAAATGGATCTTTCATAAGTTCTGTTTTTCAGTATGATTGAGGAATGGAGTTGGAAGCTGCTAAATTATTCTGTTGCTCATTGTAGAAAACCCAGCACTGTCTTTCCTTTCTGTGTGAGCTTTACTCTGCTATCGGGAACATGCATTATTAAAAAGTTATTTGTCAGTGAAGCCAATGGAAATGAGTTTGATTTCTCATGAGGCCTGTACCTGTTAAGCAATAAAGGCCTTTTCATATCTGGTCTTTTTGCACAGTAGCATCACACAGTGAAACCAGTGAAAAGTGCTACTCACTCCTTTTTATCACAGGAGAGTGCTGTCTGTCAGAGGTAACTGTGTACTTCATGCAAGTAGAGACTCAGATCTACCCTTAGACAAAGGTCATTTATGAGCAAGGCACTCTGGAGCTCATTACACAATGAGTCCAGATGCTTGAAAGAGTATTTTCCAAACACCAGTATACTGACCCACATCCAAACCTCCACGGTCTTTGGAGTGGCTGCTCAAGCTTCCACTTTCCTTTTTGAATTCACATTTTCACTGAAGAAGCTCAGTTCATGTCAAAGAGCAAGCTTTTCTTTCAACTCACATATTCCCCTCTCAGAGTACAGCTGAAGGAGCATGTTTTCTATCTGAACAGATACAAAAAACACTGCCATGACAACATTTGTGCACTGTGACCTTCCCTTCTCCTGCCATGCATACACAGTTCAATGAATATCTGAGTGTTCTTAAAAAATGGTGTAATTTTCCTGAAATATCCCTTAGCTGGTGTTTAAGTCATTAGGTGGCTTGTTGCCTTAAGCAGTTACCAAGAGATGGCAGACAATAACTGAAAAATACTGTACCTTTTTGAGTGGACTGATCAAAAAAGTCCCCAGAAGCAGAAAAGTCCAAGAGAAATTTCTGCATTAATCTTGTGAAGAAAGCTTGAGCTGTAGTTGTAAGAAACTTCAACTGAGGCTTTCCCCGCCCCCCTGGCATCGTGGTTTAACCCCAACCAGCAGCTAGAAGCACGCAGACACTCACTCACTCCCCACAGTCTGGATGGGCGAGAGAATAAAAGTAGAAGTGAGGAGAAACTCATGGGTTGAGATAATGACAGATTAATAGGTAGAGCAAAAGCCGCACACATAACCAAAGCAAACCAAGGAATTCATTCAAAACTTCCTATTGGCAGGCAGGTGTTCGGCCATCTTCAGGAAAGCAGGGCTCCATCATGCATAATGGTTACTTGGGAAGACAAACACCATCACTCCGAAGGTCCTCCTCTTCCTTCTTCCCCCAGCTTCATCTACTGAGCATGACATCATATGGTATGGAATACTCCTTTGGTCAGTTGGGGTCAGCTGTCCCAGCTGTGTCTTCTCCCAGCCTGCTAGCTGGCGGGGTGCAGTGAGGAGCAGAAAAGGCCTTGATTGCTTAGCAACAACCAAAAACATCAGTATGGTACCACACTATTCCCATCCCAAATACAAAACTGTACCAGCTGCTAGTAAGAAAGTTAGCTCTATCACAACTGAAACCATGACACTCCCTCGGTATAAAAGTCTAAAAAAGTTAATGAAGAAGTAAATGCAGTTATAGATCTTATAGAATATTTTGTGTAGCATGTTAGTGGATTTAATTTCTTTATTTTTTTGTTTTACTCGGTAAAATCCTATATGTATTAAAACACAGTGATAATGCTCTTCATATTGTCTACATATTTGTAGTATTTGGTATATTAAAAAAAAATTATTGCAGTCACATATACATTTATGCATATAACTGCATTAACATCTTCATTGAATGCAAATATGAAATAAGTAACAGATTTTACAAAGTTAAATTTCATAAAAGGCAGGGTTCAAGTTTAGGTTTGAGTCTGATGTCTTTAAGTTGATAATTAGTGTTATCACATTTAACTTATTATATCTTTATGTTTTGTAAGTGCCTTTGTGGTTTTCCATCCTTTTGGCTTATAAAAAAAGAGAAAATGATTGTACACGATCTAGAAGCACTTCACTTGATATTTCATCAGCCCTAATCATGTTCACCAAGAAATGCAATGCAAGCAGGAAATTACTACTTTTAGTCTTTCTTTGGCAGCTTGTATATCAAAATACTGACACTTAGGATTGTGACTGATCACTAGCTTAGCATAAACTCAGTTGATTCCAGTGCTAAATTTGGCTAAATATTTATACTGATCAAATAGCAATTATTCTGATCAGTTTAACTTTCCTAGATGTCAGTTAATAACTTGTGACCTGTGGAGTCATGTTCATCAGAAACGTATCAAAGATTGGCATTTTTCCCACAGCATGGGCAACAAACAGGAGTTGGAAGCCACCATGCTGCTAGAAAGCTATGACCTAGTTGCCACTACTGATTCCTGAGGGAATTGGCTGATGGAGTTGACAAGTCACTCTCCACAATATTTGAAAAGTTATTGCAGTAAGCTGAAGTCCCTGGTGACTGGCAAAAGGGAAAGATTGCACCCATTTTTAAAAAGGGTAGAAAGGAGGACCCCGGGAACTACCAACCTGTCAGCATCACCTGTGTGCCTGGGACCATCACGGAACAGATCATCCTAGAAGCTATGCTAAGGCACATGGAGGACACGGAGGTGATTTGAGACAGCCAGCATGGCTTTGCCAAGGACAAGTCCTGCCTGACCAACCTAGTGGCCTTCTATGACGGAGTGACTGCATCAGTGGACAAAGGAAGAGTGGATGTTGTCTATCTGGAATTCTGTAAGGCCTTTGACACAGTCCCCAACAACATCCTTCTCTGTAAATTGCAGAGATATGGATTTGATCGGCAGACTGTTTAGTGGATGAGGAATTGGTTGAATGGCCACATGCAGAGGGTAGTGGTCAACAGCTCGATGTCCAGATGGAGATCAGTGACAAGTGGTATCCCTCAGCGATCTGTGTTGGGATCAGCACTGTTCAATATCTTCATGAGTGACATAGACAGTGAGATCAAGTACACCCTCAGGAAGTTTGCAGATGACACCAAATTGAGTGGTGCAGTCGACAAGCCTGAGGAACAGGATGCCATCCAGAGGGACATGGACAAGCTTGAGAAGTGGGCCCGTGTGAACCTCATGAGGTTCAACAAGGCCAAGTGCAGGGTCCTGCACCTGGGTCAGGGCACCCCCCCATATCCCAGGCTGGGGGATGAAGGGATTGAAAGCAGCCCTGCCAAGAAGTACTTGAGGGTACTGGTGGATGAAAAGCTGGACATGAGCCGACAATGGCTCACAGGCCAGAAAGCCAGCCATATCCTGGGCTGCATCAAAAGCAGCATGGCCAGCAGGTCGAGGGAGGTGATTCTGCCCTTCTACTCCACTCTGGTGAGACCCCACCTGGAGTACTGCATCCAGCTCTGGAGTCCTCAGCACAGGAAGGGCAGGGACCTGTTGGAACGGGTTCAGAGGAGGGCTACAAAAATCATCAGAGCGATGGAGCGCCTCTCCTATGAGGACAGGCTGACAGAGTTTTGGTTATTCAACCTGTAGAAGAGAAGGCTCTGGGGAGAATGTATTGTGGCCTTTCAGTACTGAAAGGGGAAGTATAAGATGGGGACAAACATTTTAGCAGAGCCTGTTGCGATAGGACAAGGGGTAATGGCTTTAAAGTAAAAGAGGGTAGATTTACACTAGATAGAATGAAGACATTTTTTACAATGATGGTGGTGAAACACTGGAACAGGTGACCCGGAGAGGTGGTAGATGCCCCATCACTGGAAACATTCAAGTTTAGATTGGACGGGGCTCTGAGCAACCTGATCTAGTTGAAGATATCCCTGCTCATTGCAGGGGGCTTGGACTAGATGACCTTTAAAGGTGCCTTCCAACCCAAACTATTGTATTATTTTATGATTATTTTTTTTTGCATCTGAGATTTCTATGCTCCAGCTGCCTGATATTTGCTCAATAATATGAAGTGTCAAAACTGATGTCTGACATATACGTAGGTTAGTACATTTTGTAACATTCAGAACAGGCAGGTTTATCAGTGGTTCTCCGAAGTTACCTTATTTGAATACAATCTATCTGCAGCATGACTGAAAGCCAGTTTGGCTTCTTGATCTGATACAGAGCAGAAAAAGTTTAAGATTTTAACTTGGTGAACAAGAAGCCATCCCCTCCACCAAGTAATGTTTCATGGAACTGTACATAGTTTAAATTTGACTTAAGATCAAATTGTCTTTTGCCAGTGTGAACTTCTGTCAATGTTCTTCCTTTTTCAACCTTTCTTCCTCTGTCTCTCCTCTGCAGACTGAAAATCTCACATCCTGCTTTCTGGTGGTAAAGGTATTGAGTGTCTCTCCAGCATGGCATTCCATTTCTGCACACTGTAGCAGATCATTTAATCATAACAGATGAGATACTGTGCAAACGTTGGCTGGTCAACTATGGGACAAATTACAGATATTTTTGACCAAAAGGTAGACTAATTGGCTTAAAAAAAATATATATAATGCAGTACTGGTGCAGATATCTATACCTACATAACAGTAGATAGTTGGATGGATGGTTGGATGGATGATTGCATGGATGGGGGAATGGATGGATGGACTTGTGTCCCTCAAATGAAGTAAAGCTATCCACACTGCAAATGCCATTTCATCCTAACCGCTGTACAGTAATACTGCTGCTCCATCTACAATGGCTACGATGTAAGAAGACAAGTGATTGTAGGCAGGATTATTGGAATACAGCATTAAATGATGTATTGCAGAGCTGAGTATAAGAGGGATTTATTCTACATACAGATTGTTCTTTGTTTTTTCTACTAAAATCAGACATAGCGCTAATTAAAAAAAAAAAAAAGTAAAAGTAGTTGCAGACAGATTGTTTGTTAACAAAATAAATAGCCAGGGAATAAGGACAGCAGGAACAGAGAGATAACAGAAAACCCACTACAAAAGGTGACACAGAACAGGCACCTTCTGTCCCTTCTGTCTCCCTCTAATTAAAAATAGAAGCAGGAAACAAATTAAATGCATCAAGCCTCTGCTATGTGCAATTCTCAGACCAGACAAGGTATGCATACCTCCTGCAAAAAGGTATATCTGATGGGTGGCATCTGATGGGACTTTAGGTCCTTTCTCATCGCATTGCTATCAGGCTGTGGGACACTGCAATGCTGAACTAGTAGGAGTGCTTTTACTGTCGGCTTGCTTTTGCTCCCTGTTTTGCTCCTGGCCCTGATTTCCACCAGCCTATATTTACATACATCAGACTACAGAGGTGGGAGAAATCCAACAAAAAAATGGTGACTTTTTTGCTCTACGGTCTCTTCTGCAGTATTCACCATGAGACAGTCTACACCAGTTAATCTGTAGAACAGGCCCCCAAATGCAGATCCCCTTACCAGTATAGCGCTACAAAAATGCATCTGAATCCCTTTGTATCCAGCATTTTCTCCTGTTCTAAGACTGTACAGCACAGGTAGACCTAGCGTGAAAATAACTAATGTATTTTAAACGTACAATTTTTTACCATCTTTGAATTTTTAGACTCTGAGGATGGGGTCCATCTCACGTACTCATAAATGGAGGAAAATATGTACCTCCAGAATGTGATTAACGTGATGCCTTTTAGAAAACTCTTAGGGTGTGCTAGATCACCTTGGAAATGCACACACAGAAATATTGTTTGGATAGTCTGAGATGACTAGCTGAGAATTTGCTCTCTCAGTTTGGATACCTCAATTGGGGCAGATGAATCACAATAATATTATATTGGGAGATCCTAGAATTTACACTTTCATATATTTTCTTTCATCTTTTTTAAAGGTAGATTTTGCTAATTCAATATATATTAGTTTTTATTCTTTTCTGAAGGTCATATTCTGAAAGCAGACACATGGACCATGATCACGTGGTCAAAGTTATTTTCTATCCTTTCTGCAATGTATATGGGAACTAAACATGTCCTGACTAATCTACATTTGTATTTATTTCTGAAAAGATGAGCTGACAATGAAGAGACAACAGCAGCAAGGCGAAGGTGCCTCTAGATTTGGAAAAATTATATACACACAAAAAAGTAGAAAATTCATTTGAGGATATTTTATTTTTTCCTACAATATAGTGAAATAATGAAAAAACTGGGATATTGGGGGGGGGATATTTTTAGATGTGAACTCTGATTTCATTATCTTTTAAGAAAGATGAAAGAAAGTTCTGTTTGTAACAAATGACTGTCATAACTCCCATTTTGCCCAATATGTCACTGGCTGAATAGGAAACCTGCAGTTGGAAACATAACCCCCTGCACCAGACTACACCGTGCTTTGGGCCAGAAGACAGTGTTGTTGCGTCTTTTGGTACACTTTGCACCAGTGAGGACCTTTAATGTACACATATTCCAGGTTTCATGAACAGTCATCATTAGTGTTATTAGAAATTAGATTTCCATCGTATAGATGAACATTAAAATCCATGTTGCTTGCTCATAGTTAAGAGATTCTATATGTCTTCCTAGGGTTTCCCAGACAGAAGTGCATTCACATGCCCTGAACTATCTGTGCCAGCACACTATGATACACACATACACTCATACACACACACAATTTTCTGCTGATCTCTGGTTAGATAAAAAGATGAAAGTCTTAATCCTTAGTCCTTAAATATGAAATGTTCCTCTTTGGTTTTGACTGATTTATAGCTGTAAAAAGTTAGCACATTTTAAAGGGTAAAAGCTGAGATTTCTCTTCAGTTTTCACCCGGACCAATTCCAGCTAAGTTCCAGGAAAAAAGCAGATCACAAAATGAAAAGCATAAATCTTTGGTGGGTCCTGAAACCTAGATCTTTTCAGTCCTGCTGCAGGTACAGGAGCCTGCCACATTACAGCAGACCACATTAGGGCAAGGTAAGGCTGTAGCTCTGGCTTTTCAATACAAAGTGGGACTAGCTGCCTCTCTGCTTCCACAAGGTACAGGTATTGAACCCGAGGAGGGGAGGAGAGCAGATTTCTGAAGAGGAAGACTATTGAAAGAGGTTTTCTGATACTAGCAAGGACAATACACCACAGCCCTCAGACAGATGCAGAAGCAAGCTCATTTCTTTGCACGCTTGGAAAACCCTCTCTGCAGTTGCAGGAACCCTTTACTACAAGCCAGACATTTATAGCAGAATTGAACCATAGGCTTAAGACCTTAGTGCGTAGCCTGCAATACTGTAGACTTTCGACTTACGTATGCAACACGTTAGTCCATAGAGCATTTCCTCTCTGACTTTCCAGATGTTCTAAATTCCAAATGCAAATAGAGTGCATAACACATCGTTCTCTGACTGTCTACAGTCATGATAATCCTGTCATCTAGTGGTGTGCATATCTTTCTGGGTCAATTGAAGTCAGGAGTAAACAAACAATTCATGGGTTGACCACTATCATGATCACTGTGCCACTGCTGCAGATTACAGCACTCTGGAAAGGAGAAGCCATTGTTCTGTAATAACAGTAAAAAAAGGAACCTCATCTGCAGGAGAGTGTTAATGTCCAGGATGCACACAGAAGCTCTGGGGCCAAGCCAAGGGAACTGGTGAAACTAAAAGTTGTAGAAAATGTGGTGTGCCTGATACGCATATTGAAGAAGTACCTCTGTCCTTGGTTAAATACTGAATAAAATAGGAAGGTAGAGGCATTCACAGTTTGAAAGAATCTGTTTGATAGACTTACAATGTGTGGCAGTTTCCATTTTTTACTGTGTTGTTCTCAGGCTTCTCTCAAGGATGTTGTTGCACATCAGAAAAGTATTAGAGTGTAAGTCCTCAGGTATTTTGTTCTTTTGTGGTACAATTAATTATCAGTCTTCAGAATATATGGCCCAGGAAATTATTTGAATTAGTTGCACAACAAGAAATATTCTGGATGTGCTGCTGCCTGGGAGAACTCAGTTTTAGGTAAGAAATTGAAAGATACAGAAACTTTTAGCAAACACTGGAAGCTAATCTTCAATAGATTATTTTTGTATTAAAAAAAAAAAAGAAAGCTTACAACTGCAAAAATAATCATGTAGGAATATTTGGGGATAAGGACTGGGAGGATGTGCAGAACAGTGCACTGGAAGTTTATGCAAATCCTTAGTCTTAAGTGCACCGTTCACTGCACTGCATAAATGATTTTCATTTGGCGAGACCAAATTTTATATATATACATATATATATATTTATTTTTTCTTTTAAAGAAAAAGAGGTTATATATGTTCTCCTTATGGCACAGGGATGTACTCCTGTCACTGAGTACCTCCCAGAATGAGGAGTGTGTCCCCAAGTCCGTACAGTTTCTGAGCTCTCCCGTTCAGACTGTGGTTATGTCTGCCCCACATATTGCCTTTTGGGGTGGGTTTTTGGAGTTCAGATCCAGTTCAGTTCCAGAGGATCCTCTTTTTCGTGCTAAGCTGGAACTTTGAAAAAGAGATTCCATAAAGTCCAAATAATCCTTTTTGTATTGCTGTTTTTCTCTTTGCATGAAGTCCTCTGTATCTCAGTTTCTCAAGCCGCTAAAACCAACCCAATATAGATTCTGGAGTGTCAATTTAAAAGTACACTTTTTCCGCGCTAACAGTTGATTCCCAGCGTTTTTTTTTTTTTTTTTCTTCTCCTGCAGCAGGTGTCATCTTACAAAAGTCTCTGCAGCAGTTAATGAAAAAGTGGAATATTCTGGGAGTTGTAGTCTTTCAAACAGAGCTTCGCAAGGACACACCTGTATTGGAACACTACAGCTCCCTGAACTTCCTCGCATCACTGCCTATGAAACGTCCTGCAACATGGCTAGTTTTCGGGGGATGGGGTGGGGGTGTACTCATGGACTTCCAGCACTGCAAATCACACAGCCCTTTGCATGGGAGCCGGAATGGACACCGGTGCGTGTTTAGGGTGGGGAACAAATAAAGAAGTCTGGTATGAGGCAACATTGTCATTTGAAATATTTAGAAAAATATTCAACCCAATTTGTGCTTTTACCACAGAGCTCTGCAGGAGCCCCGCCACTTGGACACTCTCCAGACACCTACATTTTGGTCGAATTGTGTTGCATTTAGCTGCTTTTAGACTTTTCTTTGATCTAAATGGCTTCTGGTCCTGACTGTTTTCTTCTCCTCTGGCCGTGCCCTAAGAACAGTTTGTCTGTCTGAATAGAAGAAAGACTCCAGGGCCACTGCTTCATTCCCATCCCCAGCTTCTCCCTTCCTGAAGAACTTTCTAACTCTATGAGAACTCTTTTTCATTTTCTTTTTTTTTTTACAGCTGAACTCTCCACGCTAGTTCATTCAGACAGACACAGGCTTTGGAGGAATTAAAAAAGCAATCACTCTACCTAGCTGGAGATACATAAAGTTCTAAATAAAAATATTAAACAATATTTTATACCTCTGTTTCCTTTGGCAATCCCTTGGCCTTTTCTCCAGCTTGCTTAATAAGCCCAGATTTAATCAGACCAAAATTATTCCTGATTTGAGAACTTAGGTACAAATTACATATTCCCTAGCAGCATATGGCTGGCTCCAGGTGTAGACTACATTCATTGACAGAGCAACTGGAGAGCTTTATTAAAATTTTTCAAGTTATTATAAAACTAAGAGTCCCCCAAACATCATGCTCATCAGTTTGTAAACCTGTGCTGAAACTCCTACCACAGCAGCTGTGCTTGTGCTGTGAGCATTGTTGGTTTCTGCTGCTGAGCAGGTGGTGTTAGAATAGCCTCTTTCACAGCCTTTTTGCATTCATGATCCTAGCTGGAGACCAGAAGGTGGGAAAAAGTGTAAAACTGTAAAATAAAGACACAGAGATAATGATACTTTCTTTCTCCCCAAGGGTTCAATTTCACTTTAACTTCAGAGCAATTGTTTTGGGAAATCTTTTTTTAGCTAACCAGACTGATTCTCCACCTGAGTCACAGTTTTGGTTTATCTGTACTATCACAAACTTTCAGTGGCTCTGCTGTAGGAAACCTCTTTTTCAAGTCGCAATATTCATTTAGACTGTTATATCATTTAATTCTGTGGAATAGCTATGTGCATGCATTTATATAAGCACCTAAATATTTGGAAGAAAAATGGGATTTTAGTTTTCAGAAGAAGTATGCAAGCCCTGAGGAGAGAGGGAAGAGAAATGGATGCTGAAGGAACCAGCTTCCACAGAGGTCATTTACTTCATAAGAAGGAACTTCAATAAATTGAAAAATATTGGGAAATAGATGAGGAAAGTACTTACAATTCAAGTTAATGACTAGTTTTATGATTTACAGTCTTTGCCCTACGTGCACAAATAAATTCCATAAACATCCAATACTTAGATCTGGCAGAAGATGTATTTATAATTAATGTCTTGTTGGACCGAGTGATGCTTATTTGCAGATTTCACTAATAAATAGCATGTTTAACACATTCCTAAAAAATGCCAAGAAATTCATGTGAGGTAAAGATTTAACTGTATCTTGGCTGCTTTAGGGAAACTTGAAATGCAAAATATTCTTGGATGCTGTCTTTCACCAGAGGAAATATGCTTCCTGATTTCGAATATATGCTACCACCTGGTCCCTGGCAGTGAAAAAAAGGATTTTCCTGAGGTATAGTCATGCAAAGAAAAACAAACAAAAAAAACCAAACAAAAAACCAGGCAAAAGATAATGGTAGAATAATTTCTTTAGATAACACATTCCCGCAGAGGAAAAATATGTTTTATTATCTTTATTTTAAATAATTTCCTAATGTTATGTGGCTGGGTATTCTTCAAAAAGCAATAGTCTTTGTTATTATAATCCCCACCAACAAATAAAAAAGAACCAATGCATTTTGTCTTCAATCAAAATGTAATTCTTTTAAAGTCTTCTGCAATAAGGAACACTTGCATGAGCCCAGATGCTTTTGAAGATGAATATACATGTTAAATGCAAGATTATTCATTCAATTAATTAATTCACTTTATTCAAATATTTATTCTATTAATTTATTTGATGAATAATTAATTAGTTGTTGTTTACTTTAAAAGGTTCAAGACATCCTTGAGCAATTCATGGACCAGTACATCAGTGTAATTAACCACAGGCTGCACTAGAAATACAGTGGAAATTTTTCATCTTCTACTTAGAGCGGATGGAGGTGCTGATCCTTAACGGGCTGCAACAGACCTCTTTGGAGAGCTCTGCTCTCCCTGGGTACTGCGCGCTCTCTAAAACACGGAGAACAAGGAAACGCATAATCATAGTAACAGCCCCTCCCTCCCTTGTAGGGCACTACTGGGCAATGAAAAAGGAATGCCACAACTCAAACAGTTGAGACGCTATGGGCCAGATCTTCTCAATCAGTCCTTGGCGCTGACCAAGGGAGCTACTTCCAAGGTCAAACGTCGCTCATCGGCAACAGTGTTGGGTAACGGTCAGTGTTCCAGGAGCGCTAGGATCCAAATTTGTCCCAATCCATACCTACATGGCATGGGGTTCAGGACCAAAATTAGCCATTACAGAGAAGGCAGGCATATATTTACCTAGTAAAATTCAGTGTTAACCCAGAGCCATTAATCAGACTGATTTAATATTACCACATATTACGCAACGGGTATCAGTTACATGCTCTGATTTATACAGCAAATTTGCCCCAGCATTTGGGTCAATAATACAGCATTTATTTACATTCATTATATTTTTGGCTAGTACAGCAAGAAAAACATCAGTAAGTGCTATTAGCTGTTTGGGCAGCAGACCAGAAAAATGGATATCCCTCAACAAAATTACCTTCAAGCATTTGTTAGGAAATCTAGAATTGCGAACTGAGGGTAAACCAAGATATTAACCATTGAACTAAAGACTCACATTGGCATTTTGAAGTTACAGAGTGGAGATTTTTTGGTTTGCTTTTGCGTACATCACTGAAGAACTGTACATGTAGAAGAGATTCTCTATATTTCAGCATGGCTTTTGCTTTTAAAATAATTCATTCATGTGTTTTCATGTTTATCAGTATGCTACTTGTAATAGTTGATGAATCCTTTGTGCTAATATTTTACTCAGGAAAAAATAACTACACACCTTTTTTTGTACATTGCTATCTCAGTGTTGCTTTTTCTTTCTGATGGAATGCCTGAAAATGAAATAATAAGTGAGAAATCTGATGTCTCAGCTGCAACCCTTCCAGTTTGCGTGTGCATCGACATTAAGCTTTTATTTGTATTTGAATATAAAAAGATTACTCATGGTGGTGTTGCTGGGAAGCAAACAGATTTTGTTAGAAAAATTCTTGGAAGAGAATCTTTTGAAGTAAATCTCCAAACCTGTTTTGTGCTTTATTTTGAAATGCCAATTAAATGTGCTGGTTCATGTCATTACGCTGAAAGTTTGCTGATAATCAAGAATAATTTATTAATCATAACACATTAAAATGTGTTATGTTATGAAAATATGTTAAGATGTTTTTCAAGTATTTATAAAAATTTGCATAATTATTATTTATTCATATAAGTGAATTTGCACCTGATTATCTGTAGGAAGCATTGTGAGCGTGATCCTCAGTGATACCGCTGATCAGTGATTCCATTGAGCTCGGTACGGTGGGGGAAAGACCGCATTCTGCTGAAGCCGGTCTTTCTCTTTCCAAGAGAAAGTTCTAGCTTTAATTATTCCACAGCTGAATCTTTGCAAGTCTCTTCCACCAAATTTTGCTCTGTGACCCAGACAAATGTGTTCAAAAGTCTTTTGCGCTTCTGATTAACCTTGACGTATTCCAGGGACCTCATCTGCTGAAAATCAGGTGTATGCTGAAGTTTGGCTTTCCTGGGAACTACACACATGCATATACTTCAGCACGTGAGCATTTGTGCATTAATTTTTGTTTTTAATTAAATTTAGAACAAGTACTCATCAAAATTATTTGATTGGAAAGGAATCATGTTTACATGATTTTTTGTCTAAAAAGCTTTCAATGAATTCAAAATTTAAAAAAAAGCAAAAAAAACCAACAATAAATAATTTCCCTGAATCTTTTAAGGGGCGTTTTTAATGTTTGCTTTTCACTAAAGCTATGATACAGCCTAAGCCTAAATGTACTTGCTGTGGAAATTGTATTTAATTCATATTTCATAATATTTCCTGAAAAATAAGCAACCATTTTCTACAGACTGTAGTAAGTTTCCAAGTATTCCTCATTCTCTACAGCCTTTTCCTCTTGGAACTCCATAGGATGTCTGATCTCTCTAAAACCTGTGATATCAATTACAACTGTTCTTGTTAAATGTTTTGGTATCGCTTTCTATGTTAAGCTTATCCAGAGACAAACTAAATGCCCTTTAATTTATTTTCTTCTAAATAGTGTAGGCGTTTTGTACCTGCAGACAGTAGGCGATGCAGAAAATGATAGCATTCCTGTGTTTCAGACAATTCCACTTGCCAAAACCAGAGTTTTAGTGGTGATGTTGTAGCTGATGTATCACGCTGATAAGATAACAGAAGCAGACTGACATGCTGATATAGTTCAAAAGAAGCAGAAAATCAGTCATTGATATAGCCAATATTACTGACAACTGTAAATTTAGGGCACAGGAATGTGATTTTGACTTCATGTTGGTTTATGCAACGTTATAGTACCATAGAGAGCTATAGTTTGGTGATCTTGTAGGTAGGATGTGAAAAACATATAGGGTAGTAAAAACCTCCCACATCAAGGTATTGTGCGTACACTCAGTGAGATGATGACTGTGGGCAGCAGGCTCTGCGGGATGGCAGATTCGGCTCAAGGCGAGGGCACAAAGGGAGGTAAGGATGTACGTCATCCTTCCTCTATTTCTGCCTCTCCTTTTAGATTCAAATCTCAGTTTGCCTCCTTAAGAATATACACAGCAAACATTAAAAGACTTAAATTGCATTTTATTTTCCCTTTGTGAATATCAGATCCTGTACAGACCCTCTCACTCTGTACTTCTCATGCCTTTAATACGATGCTGTTCCATGGCATAAAAATATAAACCTATAGTATTTACGAAGGTCAGATTTTTTCAGACTGATAGTAACACGGTCGAGAAAAGTCTTCTTATCATCACATCGTCCTTCTCATTTTCAAAGAATAGACTTATTTTCCCCCTCACACATGAGGTCAGCGGTAAATAACCTACAGCTCGCTGAAATGATTGATACTCTTTCAAAGGCCAACTTCTATGCAGGGAGGTGAAAGTATCTTTAGTCATGTTTTGGGTTGGGGTTTTTTGTATATGTGAAAATATACTGTGTATGGGGAGGAGGAAAGAGCATTGGTTTTAAATTTATTTTTAGTCTTACTGAAAGCTGTTTGGCTGACAACAGTGGACAATTAAATTCTCTGACAGCCATAGAAATAGTATAATATGAGCAGTGGAGCTTCGTTATGGTGCCAAGTGTATAACTTCCACCTTGGTCAAAGGGAAGAAGGCCAAAAATCCAGCAATGACAAAGAAGTCACTGTCCTCCCCACCGCCACCACTGCCCCCATAGCCCTGCAGTATCTGGCAGATAAAATAGCTGGGACTGTGCCAGCTGTGAGGATGCAGAAAGCAGCTGGGAAGGACCGATTCATGTCACGGACCATATAACCAACAGCCATCAGAGGGGAGCAAAGATCAGTCACAGTTTGACCTCTATTTGAACCAGCGACTTTCAAAGGCAAAAGGCTCTACGTGCCATTATCAGTTCCCAGAGTCGTCCAATCCCCTCATGGAAATTAGATTTTATCTTCAATATGGCATTCCTTGGCCCTAGTCGAGAGGATAGCAGAAATCAAGGCTGCATGCAAGCCTGTCTTTAAATTTATCTATCTCCTGGAATCTGAAGGAAGCCATTTGTCACCAGGGTTTAAAGACAGAATTAGAATTTGATTTTTCTCTCCAGCTGCTTTATGTGTTTATGTGTATGAAATATTTTATTGAAAAATAATTTAATACTTTTGTAATAACCATGTTTCTCAAGGAATGCGACGTTGCTATGTCAGAGTCCCTGCTGTGTTCTGTAAACTTTGAATTCATTACTGAGGAAAGGCTATCAATATTTTTTCATTATTACAGTATCTTTTTGCTCTGAAATTATCACAGAGAAATAAGCAGGCCAGATGTCATTTGTTTTCATTGACATCCCACGCATTCAGATGTCTCTCATGAAATTCCCAGCGCAGCCCTTACTCCTTGACTGGTTTTGGTTCCTTCTGAACCAAAGTGTAGATTTTGCTTCATCTTCCCAGGAGACATGCAGGGAAAAGGAGCTCTGAGAGGAAGTCTTACAGTTTACCCTGCAAAAAAAGTAGCAGCAGTAACTGAGCTCTTGCCTTAAACTACTGTAAGTGGAGACGTGCTATAAGCCACCAGACCCTGACTGGTGAGCGGTCTGAACTGAACACCAACGCTAGTGGTGATTACTAACCTTTCAGTGATGTCTCAAGGCCTGTTCACATTGACGTGATTAGACTTGGACTGCGTCCTAACGTATTTAGCCACTCTGGAGTAAATGGAGTCATTTAGCTAGGTGTCTGGGAAATGGTATTGCCGAGAGACAACATCCTAAATGGAGTCTGGAAGCGTGTGGGTCTGCCTCAAGTGCCTTAGTCCCCTTGTGCTGCTGGCACCAGCTAAGAGGACGCTGTGAAATGCTTTGTTCTTTCACGCGTGGTCCCACCTCAGGGACTAGTAGAACGTGGCATCTGTTTTTGTCTGTCTTGTTTCTTAATTACATGGGTGAATTCTTAAAGAAACCGTTAGAAAATATGTGGTGAGAAAAAGTTAGCCTTCTTTTTTTTAATGCTTAATGAGAAAAAAATAGGTCAGCAAGAAATGTCGATCTGTAGAGGAAACTACTCTACATGTTCAAGTTAGCCAGATATATTATACGTGCTGTGTTACGTGAGGAAAGATGATTGGTAATATAATTTATTTTTTATTGTTATTTCTTATGAGTGAAGTTTAATTAACTATGTGTCACCATTATGTAAATCCCTCAGATTTAATAATTGCAATGGATGGCAAAAGCCTAACCTTTCCTTCCTGAGGTATCCATTGTATTTTGAGATATTCTGAGCAGAATAATCCTGCTGTTCTATCAACAAAGAAGGATAAAAATATCACTGAGGAGTGAGGGTGATACTGTTGGCCTTAGCCCATTAAGCTGGTTTCCAGGTCCTATACAGAGAGAACCGTTAGCCAGTTAAACAATAGCCAAACAAACCGATCTTTTCAAGGCTATGAGCTTGAATGTCTAGAGACCAGGATAATGTATGGACTTTAAAACTTTAACAATAGGAACATTTTGAAGGATCATCTCATACATGCACGAGTATATTTAGAAACCTGTTGGGATAAGCAGTGCAGTGCAGCAGATGTGGCTGGAGACACCAGAGCCCTCAGTACTTCTTCTGGCTCTGTTGATGGACGGTACTACTTCTGAGTCTCTTGTTGATCTTGCGGGAAGATCTGCAGCTGATCGCTTTTCTCCACATTTTTTCCCCTGCTAGTCTGTGCCCAAAACAGGGAGGAGGTCTGTCCCAGGACCCAGGCTGGCCTGCCATGCCACCAGGGGTAGGTGATTGTCTGCTCTGCCCCTCTGCTCACCTGAGAGCTAGGTTGTGGTGGACATGACCAGAATAGGAGACAGTGTTAGTCCAGAAACACAGTTACCTTGTGAAATTTTGAAGTCTGATTCCTCTCCTTTCTGCAGCTTTATATTTATAAAGTAAAAATTAGACTCCATTCTTCCATAGCAGATAAGGAATTCAGTCTTGAGTTCCAGCTGCAGATATGAAAATGTGCAGTGAAGAGGCATTTATTCACATTATCTAAGAAGAAGTAAATTTATAAACCAGGATCAATATTATGTCGGTGAAAGCTTTAATTTTAAAGACTGTTTCTGGATACATTTTTGTTTGATATTAATATCAGAGATGAAATCACAGGACAGCTGTTCAGTTTTTCCCTCTCTGGGATCATGCTGTAGAGTGAACAGCGCGCTGGTTAACTATAGTTTTGTCTGGCGCAGAAAATGGGGTGGTAGCCACTTCCTGCAGTCAGTGCTCAAGGGCACTGTTATTGTCAGTTACTTTATACAGAGAAGCTTTATAGTAATCATCATTTCAACAGCAATTGACCTTGCAAATATAAGGTCCTGAGGCAAAGAAATGATTTACAGCATAGCTGCTGGAATGGCATCCAGGTTGGAGAGCTCAGCAGAAGTATAGCAGCATCTAAGACTGATGACAAAAGGGGGTATATTTGTTTCCCAGACATAAACAAGAAATGCATTATCAGCAAAGTGTGAAGAACACTAAAAGAATAAACGTGTCTCCAAGCTATTTTGGAAAAGGACTCACCCTTTTAGCTCTACTTAATATTGTGAGGAAGAAAATTATTTTGGCTCACACCTCATGAGTGCGCAAGGACAGTGGAAGTGGAGCATTTTATTAACATAAGTACTCTGTTGTTAAAAACACAACAACTGCTAGATGAAACTGGACTCTACATCTCGTCCAGCATCATGTTGTAGCAATAGGTCATATCTGAAGTTTCTGAGAACCTCTGCAAGAGTAAATTAAATTCTTTTGTTAATTTCGGAAGCTGCCTATATGAAGTTTGTGGGTTCTGCATAAGTCTGAATCAGACCAAAACTTCAGTCAGATCACAAGCTGAGCTGTGCTGGCTTTTTGTCTTGCTTTTGCCTTAAATTACTGTTCCTGAAGAGGTAGCAAACATCTGTTGGTCATTGCTGCCACAGATACACAACAGAAATATCGATAGCAATCTTCTCCCCCTCAGGAAGCTTGGGTTGCCAGGCGGAGCTGCTGTGAAAAGACGTGTTTCCCCCTTCCTTCGGCAGGCTTAAACACTGGGATTTCCCCTGCAGCAGCTTCCCGTGGGCTGCCAGGCTAGGGCCCCTCCAGACCAGGCTGACCTGAGAGCCCGGGTGGCTCTTTGGCAGCTGGCTCCAGTATCTCTGCATCATTACCAGGGCCAGAGAGCACTGCTAGGTCAAGTGTCTGTATCCAGAGAGATATCAGAGGCTAACTAGGTGATAAACGGACAAGACCATCTAGTTTTGCTATTTTATGCACCTCAAGCTGAAAGGCGCTGCCAAAACTGGCAATCCAGTGAGGAGGGGAAGACCCTGGATCCATCGACACTGGTAGATTTCCTGGCAGCAGCTGTAGTAGCCCTTCTGCCTTCCTCTCCCTGTGGGTGACCCCATCACTCCTCCCAAGACAGAAACTTTCTTCCTGATGCTCTCAGGTACAGGTTGAGATGCCCTCAAAGGAAATGAGGTTTTCTCTCTTTCCCAATCCCTATTTCATTTTTTAAATTCCTGGTGTCTTACCTGTAGGCTTGTTTAGTGTTTTGGGAATTTTTTTAATGATAGCTTTGATAATAGCCATCAATGGGCAATAAACTTTATTGTCTGATTGTGTACTTCGTTGAAAAATAATTCTACCTTTTTTTTAATTTTCTGCCCTCTGAATTTAATAGCAAGCTTTCTCCTTTTTGTATTCTGTGGGGACACATCCAGAAGCACTTGTGCCACCTTCTTGGTGTCATGCATTATTCTGAAAGCCATTGTCAACACGTCTTTGTCTTTTTTCCTAAAATGAACTGTCCCAAACTTTTCAATCTTTCTTCATACAAATGTGGTTTCTGGATCCAGCCATTCCCATCATTAATGTCTCGGCTCCCTCTATTCTCAATTTTTTTAAATAGGGCAGCACTTTGTAATGGAATTGGTAAATTTTCAGGCTTGTTTTCCCATTCTTGTTGGTTCTAACATTTCATTTGATTTGTATTTATTTTCTGACTGATGCAGCCCTTTGGATGGCAAGGTTTTCAATGAGCTGCTAGAGTTGTTACAGCTTTAATTTAGACCCACCTTGGAAGCTGTCTGAATAACTCAGAGTCTTCCACCCAGTGTGCGTTGCAGTGCTCAGCACCAAAGAAGTGACAAGGATCTACCAGCCAATGTTGCTGGGATCAACCCAGCAACAAGGGTTGTCACAAGGAATCACAGATACCAAATAAGCTTGTGGTAAGTGAGATGTTTTAGATTATCACCGCTGAGTAGTAGGGTAGGTGTAAGGCAGATAAAGGAATTAAGACACTTGGCATCAAGGATTTCAAACACCTTCCATTTCTGCTGCACACCTGAATCTCCTAGAGGAAAAGGTCTGGGACAGCTGCATAATTCCCTGTGGCTGAACAGCAACACTCGTATAGGTGAGGTCTTTTCTTTGGAGAAGGGCCATAAGAATGTGAAAACTTGGAGAGACACACTGGAGCGGAATGGGATTGACATTGTTTTGGAGAAAAGCCATTCTGTCCCAAGGACAATCATCTTTAGCCCTGCTGTAACAGGCATGGCATTCTGCCGCGTGGCTCCCAGGCTCAGTTATATCTCATCAGTGTCTAGTCTTGTGGGACGTCACGTCCCACTAGACATAAGGAAACTCGAGCAAAATCAGACCTTGAGCCATATAGATTATATACCCCACAGAAAAAAAATCTGCTTCTCCATTACAGAAGTGTGCTTTCTTCTTAAAAAGTGGTTAATCTAATGGCACATTGCAAGGGGAAAACAAGAAATCTATGTCAGATCACCTAAAAACTTCAATATCTTGAATCACACTTAGCCATAATGCCAGGCTATTCATTTCAAACAATATCTGACATCTCATTGAAACAAGCTGTTATGCAAGCAATGATAATCCTTTCAATTTTAATGGAGTTTCTGAATTTACTACTATGTGTCTGCATTGCCACCTCATCTTTTTTTCAAAAGAAAAGATTGACAAAAAAACGCAGAAAGGAGCACCTTTTTGACTCAGAATACTAATCTAGGTGTCAATCTGTTTGAGCAAAGCACTACATTTTGAAGATTTACAAAAGGGCTATCTTTCGTTATTATTTAAAACACAGTAGGCCAGATTGATAGCTAGTGAGATGCAAATTAAAGTAAAAAATCAAAGAATTATGCACAGTGGAAGGACATACAGATCTAGAAAAAATATTAGAGTAGTCTTTCATGTGTAGTGTGTGGACTTTTTTGTTGCTATACTAATTTGGTACCATGCATATCTTCAGTACTGCTGTTCTAGTGACTCCCTTTTCTTGGCAACGTTCACTTTATAAACCCATGGAAGGGAATTCAGAAGTCTCTGCACCTGCTGTGTATGTTATAAATATCAGCTACCATAGTGTTTAACTTCAGCTGCGTTTTTTTATATTTCAGCAATCATAAGGATCATGTTGGTGTAATGTTGATTGGCATCTGGGCTTCCTCTGCATCAAGCATCTGTATCTACGTAGGGGACCTATTGCAGCCTCTGGAAATGGAGGCTGAGCATATGATTCGCACGGTAATCCAAATTGAGATTGATGTCAGGCTCCCTGTGCTCCTGTGCGAGTTGCCTGCGCAAGTAGGGAAGAAGGGAGAGGGAGACCAAACCCAACCTAGCTACGTTTCTCTGTTCCATCCCAGGGTCAGGGGGCAGATGAGGGCTTTATTTTGCCTTCTTGCCCGCCAACAGAACTGGTGTGTCAGAAAACAGCAGATTTTAATCAGAAGTACGTGTGGCTGCCGCTGCAGTCAAGGAGACCAGGGAACCAGGTCGTTGTGGCTTCCCAGCCCTGGCACAGCACAGTTACCTGCTGCCTTTCCTGCATCTCACGACAAAGTCATAACTAAGTCTTAAAAACCTCCTGAAGATGGGCTGCACCATCAGTGCCAGAGCCCTAACTCTGCCATTAAATATCCTGCGCTCCAGCCGCAGGACAGTTTTGGTTTTGCAGCTGCACTTTCCTGAAAGTGTTCTGATTATATATTGGATTTAGAAAGAATGCTACTAGTGCGCAAGAGACACGTTTCCCCTGATACTTAAAACCAGGCAGTCAAGTCAGTCACTGCATTTAAAGCCGCCAGGGTTATTTTTTTTGGTGGTGTTGGTTTTGTTTTATTTTTAAATAAAGTTTTAATTGAAAATCTAGCAGCATTTGGCTGACTGGAAAGAATTTCTCCCTTCTGCCCTTATCTCCTCGTGTTTTATACAAACTCTGATATAAGCAGTCTACATTAAGGGTTAGACTTTGAGGTCCCTTTTGTAGTTAAAACGTACTTCATATTACACGTAGCACGTAGCTGAAGCAATCTGCTAGGCAGCCTGTGCAGCAGCATCGACATCTACCTCTCCACATGTCATAACTCAGTTTCAAAATTTAGCCAGTTTTGAGGGGCATTGCTTGGGCTTCGTTATAGCACAGATGAGCAGCAGGTTCCGGCTCATTATGAGATTCCAAATCTGAAAAAGTGACTTTTCATTCTTTAAATTCTCTGTGCACTTCTGTGCAGTTATCAGGGAAACGTGCCTTATGAAACGATCTCTTCAAAGCATCTGTAGCCATTAGAATCTCCTATAAATAACTCTCACCAATATCTTAATCTCATCAAAAACTAAGGAGAAATATAGGCCCCAAGTAATTCCCCAGGCACTGGATGACGTTTTTAAAAGAGAAGCAGATTAAGGGGTCTCCAAGCACCAGAAGCATCTGTGCCACCAGAAAAAAAAAAGCTATGACTGCCTTTTCACGTGAAGGGAGGACATTTGCACAGTGTCCTCTCGCATGTACCATCCTGTTCTGAAGTGAGGAGCACTGCAGCTAATTAGCATGCCTGAGATGCTAATTAGCATCTCTGGAAACATAAGAAAGAAATGCTTTTCTTTTAACAATACAATGACTTAGAAGCTCAAAATAGTTAAGTATCACAAAAGGAAGCACTGCCGAGCAAATGGCAGTATATAGAAAGTGATTGGGGAGAGAGGAGGATACTAGAGTTTTATAAAGGTACCAATAAACACTTAAAATACCGTGCGCCGCTCTCATGTTCTCACTGAGGTAAAGGAAGCATGGGGAGCATCCCACCTTCTCTCTACCACTGCGTGGCAGAAGGCAGAGGCAATTTCTCTCTCCCACCTGGTTCCGCAGTATGCCATTTCTCTGGTTCTTTGCACCCAGGTGTGGGGGTGGTGAACTGAAGGGTGAGTCAATATAAGTTATATATGTCCATTGATTAGAAAAAAACCCAAAACAATACAAAACAAACCAAGATAGAGAAATATACGGTAGAGGTGGCACTTTCAGGAGATGATAATTTTTCATCCTAGCTCTGTATTTGCTAAGGTGGGCAAATCGGTTACATAACGCTAGTCAAATTTGCCTAACGGTGCTGCTGGTAGGGAGCGTGGACTTCAGCCCCATTTTCATTCCTCGCCTACCACACGACCTCACTCATGGAAGTCCGCTGAACTTTATTGATGAGAGAAGAGTCACTTCAGCGCCTGGAGGGCTGCCACGTTGTTTGCTTTGCTGTGTGATCCAGTACCTGTAATTGCAGGTGCTGTTGTTTCTTTCCTTTGAAAGTTTCTGTTGCCGAACCCGCTGAAAAGCCAGGACAGTTATTATTCTGTGCGTGTGTTTATTTAGGCTGCCAAGTTAGCACAACATGGGAGACTTTTTGCAGAAAGTAGCAGGGTTTGTCACACACAGACAGATGGTTTCATTACAGATGGTGTAATTTCTGTGCAGGGGGCGGGGAGCTTTCTGTGAAAGGTGTGGGGACCCTGCGCAAGCAGCCCTGGACTTTGGCAACCCCTTTCAAAGGAAATAGGAAACCGTTGACAATTAGGAGAGGGAGTTTTGTACAACTAGATACGCTGCTGTAATGAGTGGGTGGTGGAGATGCTTCTCCTTTCTTTCAGCTGAGAAACATGATTTTTATTGTCACTAGAGTTAAGCCTGAATAACAGCCTCTGACCTATCATTCAAGAAAGGGAGCTCTTACTTCCACAAAATGTAATCCTTTCTTGATCCGGAAATCTTGTAATAGAAGCTCGCAGGTTTTCAACATATTCAGATTCCAGCTTGAACTTTACCCTGTTCCTTTCTCAGCGGGGTTCACTTCCAAATAGAAAAGGAATGCTGCCCCCTGCGCCCATCTCACCTTATATTCTTCTGGTTGTTCTGGCATGCAAAGTATAAGTCAAGAAGCATATTTGGGGCTGCAGGGCTCTCCTTGCTGTCCTCTTTCACTCCTGCATTAATTCTTGCCATCTTGATTTCCCTGCTTTAAAAGCCTGCTCCTGGAAAGCAAGGAGAGGCAGGACCGAGACAGGCAAAGTCAGCAGTAGTCTGCGGTCTGGGGCAGCAGCGTGCTTGTTTCTGCTGTCCCTTTTGCCCATGCCAGAGTTTTAGAAAGCTTGTACAAGACTTAAAGACTTAGACTAACCACCTGAGCCCCTGGCATTTCTATCACTTTAGCCGATGCCTCTGTGAGGGCTCTCTCCCCTGGCACACGGGCTGTGTGTTTTGGAGCTGGGCTTCCCATCCTGGCAACATTTTAAACGATAGCTGCCTCGAGCATCTTCAGCGATCTGTCCTCAGTGAATGAGTGAAAAGAATGAAGATCGCTTGTAGTGGGGTTTTAAATACCCAGAAGGAGTAGGGGACAAATGGGGAAAAAGGAGATAATTAAAGCATATACTCCTTCCAAAATACTTTCAAGGAATGGCAATGCTATAGTCTGGGAAAAAAAATCCAGGACTAAAATTTCAGATAAAGATAGAAGCCCAAAAGGCTTAGGGTAATGTGAGCGGAGAGGTCTCGTTGTCAGTGGTGATATGGTTGTGACACATTTTGAATCATCTTCAAATGAATGTGATTGGCATGAAGCAATAGCATGTCATGGCCAAGTCAGCCATCACAGCTGAAAAACCTATGCTTGCTGAGAACCGGAAAGCAGTATCCGGGAAGCCTCCTTGTTGGCAGACTTTTGCCTGCTGGTAGGTTGAAGGATGAGGTCCCCTACTTGTCAGTGTCCTTGGGCAAAGCCATTTGAGCAGTCTAAGGCCCGACTAAATATAGTATCTGCCAAATCACTGACTGGTAGTAGGGAAAGGTCTTTTGGGAGAGATGCTAACATAAGGGGCGCTACTGGAGAAATATGTGATGAAGGGCACAACACAAAGGGAATTATATACTACAGATGATGTCAGGAGACCTCTCGAGACTCAAAATTGAGACACTGAGCTCTGCAACATATGTGGCATTAGTAATGGATGAGTCCACATATCTATTCTTAAGAGCAGGTGCTCTGTTCCCCTCCCCTTTTTACAGGACCAGTCCTCTCAACCAGAGTAGTCCAGTGGTTTTGGTGCGGGAGCATATCAGGGCTGATATCCCAAGGGCATACCACTTGAGGATGAGTGGCTGTGGCCTTTCTCTGATCTTTCATGAGGCTGCAGCCCTTTCCTCCTTGGGGGGAATTATTAAGAAAAGTCTCTCTTGTTTGGGAGCTTCTTTTTACAGAATATACAATATCTGAGGCTTAGCTGCTTCCATTAAATTTCAATGAAATTGGTGAATGGTTGCAAAAGCAAGGACTGATAATATGCACATAAACACAGACAATGAATATACTTACATAAGCCTCATTTCCTAAGCAAACCAAGCTAAAAAATATTTAATTACTGTAGCTTAGCCCAGAGACACATGAAGCAAAAACTGCTGAGGTTTTGATTTTCTGAGTGAGGATTTTTTTTTTTTTTTTTTAAATAGTTGTCAGTATGATTTATGCAGGGCCTGGAATAGCTGTGAAATGGCAGCCGTGCACTTTTCAGGAGAACAGTGTTCAGGCTGGTGCTGGGATACAAGGAGTAACAAGAGTGCAGAATAATGGGGAACATGGGAAGAAACTGAAATTTGACCTCCCCCCAAAATTCCAAAAAAGCAATTTTTTTTCCCCAAATATAAACATGCAAAAAACGTTTTTTGAAAAGGATTTTCTATGAGCTAGGTATACAGATAAATTTTTTTTTCAGAAACATGGGCGCGCATTTTCCAAGAACAAATGATTCTGACAGAGCCTGGCAACTGCTTTGTGAAACTGGCATCATTGCCGTTTCAAGTGCCGCAGGAAAAGCTGTTTCACTGTGAATCAGCCAAGGGCCAGAAAGCGCCTTTTTCTGGGACAGGGTTGTCGGGCTCCCAGGGCCGCAGCTTGGAGCACCCTTGTAGCCACAACATGTGGGGTTTTTTGAGCGGTGGCAACTGCCTGATGCCCTGTAAGGACTTGGGGGAGCTGTAGCCTCTGGAGGATTCAGAGCTGTTGGAGGCAGTTGTGTTGTGTGCTGATGCACAATACTCCTGCTTTAAAGCTTTAGTGGAAAATGAAGCAGCACAAAACTATGGACAGTTGGTACATAGGCCTATCTTGGATAGTACCTTATTCTGAAGCAAGGTACTGTAGAACTTGATTTTAAAACTTCTCAGTTAACTACAGGCAAAGCTATCTATGAATCTAAGAGCTGAGGGATGCTGCACCACAAGGAAAACTGAAATGCATGAGAGAACAGCAGCTGGTATTTTTGTTTTATCAGGCAAAAATATTTGTGAGGTGGCTTCTTCGGCCTTACCTGCACCACAGATCTTCAACTTTAGAGCAATAACTGATTGTCTGAAGAGATTTAGATCATGATTAATGTTTGGGACCAGAAACTGAGAAAGAAACTACCAGGAGACTCAGAATATACTCTATTGTATACTGTAAGATACTGAGATTTACAGTCACTGTGGGGATCTGGGGAGAACAGTAAAAGAGCATGACTCCTCAGAGGCTTTAGAAAGAATGTTTTAGCTGAGCTAAAGTAAGGCTAACCAAAATAACAGTTTCATGTTCTTGAAATAACATACCTGGGCAAGAGTTTAAGGCATTGAGATACACAGACACACTACAGAAAGATCACTGTGATCAATACATGTACCACAAAAGGTGAGAAAAGGATATGAAGAATACTTGTCTGGTGAACTACACAGGAACATCAGCTAATCTCCACCAGCAGTATCCTGACAACAAATGAGATACAATACTACAGTTGAGGGGGGAAAAAAGGCATTAACTGGAGAAGCGGCAGCCCTGAGATGCTTGGAAAGTAAATGACAAACCAAGGCATTGATAAATGCTCCCAGAGAAGAGAAAGGCCCAATTTAGTGAATGCAAAATTAATGTATTTACCAATTCATCATAACACTGTTGCTGATGTTTAAATGAAAACAGTGCAGTGCTCTCACTAATTTAATTGAGTGTGACTATAAATATGTCAGAATCAACAAAGTGTCTTGCTTGTCTGAAACTTCATTTCATCAGATAATTTCTGATGAGCTGTTATTAAGAACAGGGAGATTACATCTCAGCCATGATCTTTTCAGGAACTATTGTTTTTGTAAAATAATAAAAAACATACAAAAAAAAGTATGTTAACAATTATCTTTGGTTGCCTAGTCTTGCATGCTGTACCAATAAGGTGCAGATGAGTCCTAGGGAGCTAAAATTGAAAACTTGCAAAATATTACAAAAAAACAGAAATCTCTTTGTTGCTTTACTTTACAGAGGTATAAAACCTTATTTTTTGTAAATTTTAGTGTTTGTGCAAATGACTATAAATGTGTGTAAATGACAATAAATATACATATAGAATGCTAATAACTACGTGAATAAAGAGATACTGCTCGTTTCTTTGTAAGCAGATGATAGACTGTAAAAAACTGACTAGAGGAATCTAGTAATAAATAACTAATTTTGATTTTCCAATACCAGTTCACGTGTTAAATTACACTGCGCTGCAAAAGTAAGAATTGAGTCTTTCAACAAAAAAAGAAGTTTGTATGGGCTTTTTTTTTTCCAACATCAGTCACACTATTTCACACATATTTTAAAAGCTAACCCTGCTTAATCTCAGGCTTAAAGAAATTTTCTTTTTAGTTTTGAGTTTATGCTGCAAATTGTTGTAATATTCTATGAAATCACAGGACTCAGAAAAGACGCTGTGTTTTCAGTTTTGAGTGTTCTGGTGTTTTACCTTTTATCATCCATTCGTGATGCATTCTGAGAAGATCTATAAAAAAGTAATAAAAATCTTGTATGGAAATCTTTAATTTGTAACCTCCTTCCATTAATGCTGTGTTGACTGAGCATAGCACGTTTCTGATGGCTTCTGTAAACCCACAGGCTTTGCTGGTGTAGCTCCTGTGAAGCCTGAAATGGGTTTCATGGCAATTCAGAAAAAAGAGTTGTTGATACCTAAATTTTCATTTTCATGGGTCTGAAGATGTGCCGTTCAGGCTAGTCACAAAACCTGTGGACTACGTAAGCTGACTATGTAGCTACAATGACTTTTGTAATTGAAACTGGGTAGAAGATTTCTGTACATGGGACAACATGGGACAAAGGTTGTAGTACATTTCTAGCCTAAGAAGTTGGGCACTGATAAACAGCTGGATGCTAATACTTCTGTGGATGCTATTAGTATTTCATTGTAACGGCTACGTTCAAGTTGTGAATGTATTTTTGTAATCTATGCTTACTCAATTATTATTGTTATTATTTTGTATGAGAATACAAAGTCTTCTTTCCTGTCTTTAGAAATGCAGGCTATTCCTTGCCATTTCTTTCTTATATATTTTGTACAACAAATAGCATATTTACCTATATTTATAAGTTGATAATAGCACACTTCTGATCATAATATTGTATTATTTTTCTGCTAATGGATATCCCTTTTTCAGTTGCACTCATACATAACACATACATACGAATTATTGCGTAGCAGTTAGAATAGGAGTAAGCATGTTTAGCATAATCTTTAAGTACTCTCATCTCCATGTGAGAAACACAAAACGAGTTCTCGGTGTTAAAGAAATCTTCATATCAGTGTTGAAATAAAAAGCTTAGATAGATTACTTGTCAATGAAAGGAAAAAAAACCTGTAAGTAAATTATCTTCACTACATTCCTCCCCACTTGCACGGACTAAACATCTTTACAGATGTATTTTCTTTCATTTCCTGGGCTATTTATGGCCATGTTGTTTACTTTACTAGAGGTCTGAGTCTCACAGAATCACAGAATCACAGAATTGTAGGGGTTGGAAGGGACCTCTGGAGATCATCTAGTCCAACCCCCCTGCCAGAGCAGGGTCACCTACAGCAGGTTGCACAGGAACGCGTCCAGGCGGGTTTTGAATATCTCCAGAGAAGGAGCTTCCACCAACTCTCTGGGCAGCCTGTTCCAGTGCTCAAAGTAAAGAAGTTCCTCCTCATGTTTAGATGGAACTTCCTATGTTCAAGTTTTTGCCCGTTACCTCTTGTCTGCATTGGAATCTTTGCTTGTTGATTATACGTTTTCAGATGAGCCAAAACACATTTTCTCAGCGCTTTTTCTAACCAAGTTAGACAAAGATGAAGCAAACAATGTTATCTTTCTCATCAGGGTATTCTTGAGGAAATCTTAGTAGTCCTACATGAAGGATACAGTTAATTATTGCCATTAAATGGGTAAAGGCAAGATTATGTTATCTTGTAATATCCAGTGCAGTTGAAGTTGATACTGAGCATTTATGTGCTATTTTTAATTCAATTCATGTATGTCTGTGTTAAAGATCTTTGATGGAATTTACTCCATTTAATTTACACAGCTATTCTGAAGTACCCTACGTAGTCAATAGAATAGCAAAAAGGTATTTTGAAAGTCCTCTAGAGAACGGTATTCCCCTCCAGCTGGGCTGTTTGAACTCAGTTGGCCAGCATTTTTCAGTGGCACTGCTGCCCATCCTAGTCATAAGAAATTTAAGCACTTGCTTCACAAGGGCTGTCATAGAGTCAATCATAGCATCACAGAATCCCAGGTTGGAAAGGACCTCAAGGACCATCTGGTCCAAACTTTCTTGGCGAAAGCACAGTCTAGACAAGATGGCCCAGTACCCTGCCCAGCTAAATCTTAAAAGTGTCCAGTGATGGGGAATCCACCACTTCCCTGGGGAGATTATTCCAATGGCTGATGTGTTCTTATTGTGAAAAAATTTCCTTTTGTGTCCAACCAGAATGTCGCCAGGAGTAACTTATACCCATTACCCCTCATCTTTTCCGTGTGACTCCTTGTGAAAAGAGAGTCTCCATCTTCTTTGTAGCCACGCTTTAAATACTGGGACATGGCGATAAAGTCTCCCCTAAGCTTTCTTTTCTCAAGGCTGAACAAACCCGATTCTCTCAGCCTTTCCTCATATGTCAGGCTTCCCTGCCCTTTTATGCCTGTCCCTGGACCCTCTCCAGCCTGTCCACATCTTTTTTGCGTAGCAGGGACCGAAACTGAACAGAATGGTCCAGGTGTAGCCTAACAAGTGCTGAGTAGAGTGGGATAATGACTTTATCTCTGCTGGTGATGCTCCTGTTAATGCAACCCAGCACCTCGTTGGCTTTCTTCAAGCTTGTTGTCCACCAGGACCCCCAGGTCCCTTTCCACAGAGCTGCCCCCCAGTTGGGTAGATCCCAGCCTGTGCTGCACTCCTGGATTTTTTTTCCCAGGTGCAAGACCTTACACTTGTCTTTCTTTGTTGAACTTCAGAAGGTTCTTGTTAGCCCACTCTTCCAGCCTATCCAGGTTTTCCTGCAGGGTGGCTCTCCCTCCAAAGTGTCCACTTCCCCAATCAGTTTGGCATCATCACAATGTCACTAAGCATCAATATAAGTGCAGTTTAAATGAATGGAAGAGGAAGGCTGAATCCTGGCTACAGAAAATGTAAGCAGACTGAAGAATTGCAGATTTGACAGATACTCTGCTTATGTTCCGCTTTGGTTATGTTACAGTTTTGTTTTCTAATTTGTCTGGTTTCTAATTTGTCCAAAGCAACCCCAGCTAAGTTTGGTTTTAAATTCTGATGTCAGGACCTTTGACTTGCTCTGGTTTATCCAAACATTTTTCATCTGCTTTATTGTTATTCTGTTGGCTTCCCCTTTTTCATAAAGCTGAATTAAGAGTCAACTTCTCTACAGAAGATTATGAGTGATTGCCATCACCTACATCTGCCTGAGATACTACCTGTGTATGCATCCACTCAGACTTTGCACATCTCAGCAAAAAATCCTGGGAAGCACCTCAAAATTTTCCCTCAGCACATCCAGCACAAAATTCATGTTTAAATAGACACGAGAAAATCTTGCATGCAGCATAACATTCTTTGATAGTCAGTTACAAACTGTAAAGACAAGCGATTTTTCTCCTCTCGTTTGAGTTCATGCAGCCAGCCAAACACAAAATTTTAGCTGCTACAATATTCATTTTGTGCTGTTTGTTTTCTATTGCAGAAATCACTGTACATATTTAGCAGTACAATAATGAAGCTAACGTCTCAGCAGTAGTACATAGCTCTTGAATTCTCAGCATCATTCAGTCAATGTGATAGGCCACATGAAGTCCAGGTAAAAGAAGGGAGGAGAGAGGAGACTTCCCGCTGCTCGAGTCTCACCCCAAATCCTCCTGAGGACAGCAAATTCCCAGAGGAAGCCTCCCGTCTCTGTGCATAGATGGCTGTGGTATATATGACCTAGGGCAGGGCGAAGCGGCAGCACAGGATCCCAGCAGACTCTGAAAGGACATCTCTTTGCCATACATTTCTGAAACTTTCCCCTTACCTAGAATCATCATCTGAGGTCTAACAGCCAACAAAAATGTGAGACTTGGTCCATATTATCAAAAAATATCTAAACTACATTATTAATAAAATCTTGGGCTATTCTTTGTCTGTAATGACACACAAATGTGAGGCATCGCAAGATCATTATGAAATAGCTATGGTATCAAGGAAAAATCAGTACAGGGAGCTAGAAAATCAAATTCTGTCTCCTACTGGCATCTTTGTTTATAAGCAGAAAAGTTCTAAATAAATAGAATGAGTACATATTCCAGAATAATTCAGATCAGGAGAGAACCTGAGACAGGAAAAATGATTTCAGGACTTTCATTTTTCTCTGCAAGGCTGATATTGCAGGAAACCAAAGGTGAGATCTTCATGTTGTTCCATACACAACAGAACAGGAGGTTGGGGTGAAGTACCCATTCCGTAAAAAGTATGAACAAGACTGCGTACAGCTAGGCAAGGTTTCCATAGATGCCCTCAGTACACTGATCAGTGCAAGAACTCTCTCCTTAGATAAGATACAATTTATATCCAGTAAGCTAGGAGTGAGATGAGCCCATTAACCATTAATGATGTTAGGAATGGAGTTCTAAATCAGAGGAATATGAACATTTATCAGATGTTCTAATTAGCAGTGGAATAATTTGTGAGATAATCTGCTGGCCAGAGCAATGCAAACAGATAGGCAAAAGCAATTGTTGCATGAGGCTTCTGAAAATTGCCTTCCAAATAGAACTGTTAGCAAGCAGTAAAATTAATTAAATAAATGAAAATGCATAACAAAACATTAAGACAGGCTATAAGGTGAGGCTGTTCTTTTATTTCTCTTTTTTTCAGAAAAGGTGAAGGCATATGCAAGACAATAGAAAAGTGTAATTATAAGGACAATATATGATAAAACCAACCATTTTCCAAAACCACGTCACTCTTGGTACCAATTGAAAATGAATCAAAAGGAAAATTGCATAGTGACCTTAAAGACAGGGTACAAAGGTATGATGACTCAAAGAATTGTCTTAGGTTCTTAATATAATTTCAAGATACTCCACCTATCCTTAGAATCTGATACTCAGAACAGGAATTTTTTACTAATAGGTCTTTGTGTGACAAAATTATAGCACCCATATATGAGAATAATCTAATTATATTAGATTTTAGAAGAAAACTAAGAATTTTCTCAGAAAGGGAGCACACGGAAAAGCCACACCTCAAAATATCTTCAATGGAAAACTTCTGTCTCGTGTTTCAATCCAGTCCCATTTGTTCTTCTCTGCCTTCCTTCTTTCCCTTCTCGTTTTCACCTTTTTATTCTCTTCTATGTTTCCCCTGAGGTAAGATTACAATTTGTCTATGAGTAACAAAAATCAAGGAAAAAGTTTACCTCCTACAAGAGCTGTTTAACAGAAAATCCTTCTTTTGGGATATACTTGTCTGACAGCAACATTTGTCTTTTCCACCTTTCTATTCTGAAGGCCCAAAAGATGCATTGATGCCGCAAGTTCCTCCCAAAAGCTAAGCTACCTTATAACGTATCAGTAAATTGCATTAGCATTCTAGCACTTATCTAAAAAACCAGAATTAGTCGCGAGTAAAAGGATAATTAAGCATTACTGTTGATGATGGTGATTGGATTCTCTAGTTCTTAGCTAAATGATCATAGTAAAGCACATTTTTATGTAGAAAAATTCTGTTCTCTTCAATGGGAGATGTATCCTTTAACTTCAGGGCAGTATTAGATCCATTATTCTGCAGTTATGGCTAAGGTGGTTGATTTTTTTTCATCAGTTAATGTACTGTTAATAAGGTGTCAATTACCAATGCAAGCAAACAGGGCAAAGAATAATGTTTATAATTGCTGTAGTTATCATCTAAGTGCAATTATCTACAACTGCAGAAATAAATCACTTCAGGTTTTAAAGCTATCTTTACAGCATCCACATTTATCTTTTTTTTTATTATAGCTGCCTTTTAAAAAGCCTTTTTTTTTTAAATAAGTGAGTGAGAAAAATGCTAGTCGACTTCATTTATTGACAGAGAGAACTCAATATGCATGAAATTTATGCATGAGTATTTTTTCAATAGGTCTTAAGTAAATAATTGTGTCTACTCTCTTTCCGTACTTCTGCTTCCATCTAACCCAATGGATTCTTCTGAAAAGACATAATGTATTTTCTATATTCCCTAATTTTTATTTTGTTTTATTTTAAAATAGTTGAACTGAAACTTTGCTCTTTCTGCCATCTACTTGTGCTTAATAAGTGCATACAATCATGAAATCCAAGGTAGTATCATTTTTCATAGGAGAGCTTTCAGGATTCTCCTCATTAAAAGCACACACACGTTCTGAGAACAAACACCGGACAGATACAGGAATAGATCACTGAGAAACCTCTTCCTCTGAAATGTTGAGAAGGTGAGATTAAAAATGCAGTTTTCTTGCTGAAAAAGGAGCATTTATAATAACTGCTAACAAGAAAAAGAGCCCAGGCAGCTTCTGTGGAAGCATATGATTTGTCATCCACAGCGCAGTACCAGAGAAAGGTGCATTTCTAGACTTCGTGATCCTTGTCTGGCTGGGGTTGTGTTGACAGGGGTTTCCCTCTTCATCTGACTGGGCCTGTGTTGACAGGGCCCCCCCGATTAGTCTGAAGAAGAGTTTACTAGGTAGCATTCGAGGAAGCAAAGTGTGTCTGGAAGCAGCTGGCTGTAAGGTGTGAAGGGCTGCTCATCGCCTGCCTCTAATTGCGTCGGGGCATCCACCCTCTCCTGACCGCCTTCAGCAGCAGCCGTCAAATCTACCACACTCCCTTCATGCCTGTGGTGTAAACTCTGATCGCTAGCTGATGGCGACAGCTTGTTTTTCAGATCATGCTTTTTCCTGACTTTGTATATCAAACACCCCTGGAAAAACAGAACCTTCCCAGAATCCAGCTGTAGCTTTCAAATATATACTCCTGGCGTACGCATCAGCCTCCTGGCAGATACTTAACTGAACCGATCCTTTCTTGCCTGCTTCCCCCACATTTCCAGCTTTGCTGCTGCTTTCATTAACTCCTCATCGCATGCTCTGAGCATACAAATTTTTCCAAGGCTAGAAGTAGAGAGATGAGCTTCCTTGTTGCATTATTCCTTCTGCTACAAGCTGAGTCTGCCTGTGTTATGTTTGAATACAAAGTGTGGAGAACTAGCAGTAAAATAAACTGATTTCACGGAGCGGGGAAAATATGTCTGAAGAGACGAAAGAGGTTGGGGTTTTCTTTCCATGCCTCTCTGTCTTTCCATGTCTTGGATACATTTCTAAGGAAAGTTTTTTAGACAGAAACTAGTTCTTCAAGTGGTCTGTGGTTTTTTTGACATGACCCCCATTCTGCCATCTTCTTCCCATCTACTCACTTCCTAAAACAGACCCATTATCACAGAAAAGAAGGTGAAACAAAGACTCAAGCATTGATCTAAGATGCCCGGACCAACAACAGCACTGGGAAAATCCAGGTTAGAGGCAGTATGCGCTAACAAGCATGGATGTATCAATGGCTGTATTATGGAAGTTGCTGATTTTCCATCAATGTTGACTCCTGTAGCAGAGTCACCCTGTGCTTCAGGGCGACTTGACACCAATTCTCACAGCTATCTTGTGATTGCATATGCATCTCATCCGGCCTGGAGGTATTTCTGGTCTTGACAATTTTTCCAGCATTTGATTGAAGCTTCTACACAAATCAGTCTCCATAGAAAGTGGAGCAGTATGAAGATGAAGAACAAAGTTTAAATATTTTTAACCTGTCAGTTATAAATTATATGGTGGTACTGTGAGAAGATGTGGTAACATGAGTTCAATTATTCCAGTAACAAAAAGGAAATAAACCAAAATCCACAGAATCTCACAGTTCATCATCACAATTAGGCTTTCTGTTATAATAGGTTCACTCACCTATAAACCACCAAGAAGTGCATTTATTGTTTATCCCTGTTTGCATTACTGAAATTAAAGTCAGTGATACACTTTGAAAATCTATATGCTTAAGCCTATGAGTAAAGCAACAAAGGTACCAGTCACTTATGTTACCTGGAAAAGCCGTTAGTGTGTTTAGGGAAGGGAAACAGGAGGTGTTACATGGATACTTTCTACTGGGCTCTTAAAGAAATAACTTCAACCAAATTTGTTCTTGACTTGATTTTACAAAGGCACGTAGTACCAGTCTTACGAAAAGCCAAATGGTCGAGGTGCTCTGTAAGTCTTTGACATGGCAGTATATAAGATGCGAATAGCTATAGCACAGACTACAAAATAACCACCAGGACAAAAAATAGGAGGATTTAAAGGCAATCAAATACATTCATGGGAGGGAAAATGAAGGTGTTGACACAGACTTTGGTTGAGAAGCTCCTGAGTTGCAGGTTGCCAGAACTTGGATGTCTGTAACACAGAACACACACCTGCTTGTCATGGTTGTCATCTTCCCATGCTGTCCCCCTTGCTGCCTTACCGGCACCTGCTGGAAAGCCTCCAGGACCTCCTGGAGCCTTGTCCTGCTGCAGCATGGATATTCTTACACAACCTAAAGCAACCTGACAGGGTAAATACATTTGATGGACAGCAATTTGTTCAACGTGGATGGCTTGAGGCCACAAGGCTAGCATTTAAGGTAATCTACTGCCATTTGTCATGCTGGAGAAGTGAAAGAAAACAGACATTTCTATAGGTAATACACTCTTTCTTGTGTTGCGGGCTGAACACCACAGGTTTCATTTTCTAGTGGAAGTACTGAAGTCTCCGGTTCTGATATTTTCTAACATAAAACATTTAGAGGGCTAGAAGCAATTAGTCTGTATAGAAGAAATATTGGATATCATTGAAAGAAGAACCATCATGAATAGTCCATTCTGTAAGCTAAGTGAATCCTAGGGGTGATATACTGTGCAAGTAGATGTGTGATTATTCCACAAGAAATATTATATCTTTTAAATGAATTGAAAAGTGAAGTCACCTGGCACCGGAGCAGAACATAATAGCAGTTACTTAACGGATTGAAACAACTCCCACTGAATCACCAGTACTTATCTCCTTTGATGTAAGTAACCCAACCATTGTAAGAGCAGATGTCAGTGACTGTGGATTAAGGAGACTACTGTTGAAAGAGCATGAGTCTCCTGAAGTCAGTGGCTTACTGTTTAATGACGATGAATAATACCAAATGTAGTTATTCTGAAATTGAATCTGTCTCTTCTTAGTCAAAAATATAGGAAAAATCCTGAAGGATGAGACTCTGATGAACTTGTTCCTGACTTCATGACGCTCATGCCAGGATAAACAGCTATGCCTTGGATAATGGCAAGCTTTCAAGCTAACTGACAGCGTAATGGATTGTTGTGAGGTGGCCATGGGATGAAAAAGAAGCCAAGAAATCAGGAAAAAATTGAATTTAGGACTAATTAATACTTTTTTTTCAGTAAAATTTGGAAAGAAATGTAAAAAGTTCATTTTGGATCAATTTAAAATAATGTATTAAAAAAATAAAATCTTTGTTACTTCCAGGATATTTGAAATATTTTTACTTGCAATGATTATGGTGAAATTTTCCTGAGAAAAGGGGCCTATCCCATCTACTGCCTGCTACAAAATCTGCAAGTTGGTGCTTGAGGCCACAAGTTCTGCAGCGGGAGCTTGGTGTAGGGAGTGCAACAGGGTAAGGATTTCCTTTCCTCCTCATCAGGAGGCAAATCAGGAGGCAGGATTAGGACCCAGTCAGCATGGCAGTCCCATTTGTGGTCCTGATACTGCTTTGTGGGGACAGGGTGGCTCTGCCACTGCCACTGGCGTTAGGGCACAGCAGCCACAGCATGGTGAGGAGGACATCTGATGCTTTTTCCCTCCTCAACTAATAGAGAAATATCAGAGTCCCCACAAATGAAGACAGTTTGAGAAGGCTCCTGAGGTAAAATGTAGGGCTTTCTGTTAGAGGGAGACATTGTTTGGTCAGGAATGTGACCTGAGGGCTCAGTCAAATATGAGCCAGGCTCAAGAAGATTTCAGATGATGCAGGGCTAATGCTTGGAGGCCCTGCAAAGCTTGACTTCTTTCACTGTACCTCTGCATCCCCTGACATAATCTGCCAGCCAAAAATAATTAACCGTTCGATCAATCTTGCAGATTGGCACAGCAGAATTGGCAGTGAAATCTGCTTGGCAGCAAGAGTTCTCGTGGAGAACGGCAGGGCTTGTGTTTGTAACTCAGTCGGGTCCTTCCTTCTTCATTTACATTGATGGAAAATATACAAACATGGCATTTTGAATTAACACATAGTCGTTTTCTCCGGATTAATACTGAGGGACTGGTGGGTACTTTTCATGCTGTGTTAGCGAGAGGGATAAACGAGGCCACGCGCACCTTACAGCAGTGCCACAGCAGGGTGGAACCTTAAACAAGATGAAGACACTCATAGGAGGAAAACATCAAGGAAATAGCACCATGACCAGAGAAGCTGTTTTGCAATGCAAATTTCAAAATTTATCAGCATCCAATGGGAAAAAAAAATACAGCTGAGACAGTTATATTAACTGCCTATTGTTATTGTTAGGCTTTTAATTTGCCTTGCAATCTACATCTACTATATTAATTATTAGATGAATAGGCATTTATTGTATTATGTATTAGAGAACAATGTAGTTTTAACTAGCATGGGTGTGCTGTTGTTTTCTAGATTGTCTGTTATTATGGATTGGGCTGGTTGAAGATTTGTTGTTGGACTTCTGTAGGAAAATGCAATTCTCTAACAAAAAGGAAATTAAATATTGGCATGAGGATTAATTATGACTACTAAGTGCTAAATTGGTAAAGGAAGACTTTCAGAAGCTATTTCAGCTGTAGAGATCAGGTGATGTCTCATTAAATACCACAACCTTTAGAAGTAATATGATGGCATAATCACTTAAAAAATACCACAGTGATTAAACATTGTCTTTTTTGCACTGTATTGAGCTCATTTCAGAAGTACAGTAGCACACACCACATTAGAACTATGATCACTTTAAAAACAATCTGTCCTTTTCAATTGTTTACATCTTACGCTGACACCACCCCACTGTTTTTTTCACACTCCATTGGTTTGCACAGATTATTCAGAGCCTATGTAAAGCAGAATACTCCTGTGTATGGACCTCAACTTAGTACAATCAACTGCATCTGTGAAGAAATTGGCTTCTGGTTGATAGAACCGATCGGAATTTTTCTTCAATGGAAAAGAAAAATCAGTGTGAAAAATCATAATTTTGCCAGTATTATGACTATTTTTGTGTGCCATACAATTCTTTAGCTGAATTATACCACCAAAACCAATGGGGAAGCATCAGATCAGAAATTAGATATTCTTAAGTAGCTCTAAATCAGTGAACAGATACTGTTTTGCAGTACCTTTTTTATGAAATATAATTTTTTAAATTTTTATTTTAAATTTTTAGATGGCTACCCTAAAGAGGAAATGATTTACAGATGGAGAAAAAATTCAGTGGAGGCTGCGGATCAGAAATCTTGGAGACTCTATCAGTTTGACTTCATGGGTCTGAGAAATACTTCAGAAATTGTGAAAACCTCTGCAGGTAAGAATGATACAAATGGCAGTGCTTGTTTTGGAAAACAAATTATTTCAAAATATTTGTTCCAAGTTTGCTTTTATTCAAGTGCAATTTTATTTCAATGTGTACCAATGTTCAGATTAAAACCTCCAAAGTGCAGGCTTCAAAACTATTGACTTTGTCAAGATTTTGATAACTTCCTTTTCTTTTTCTCTACTCTTCTTGTAATTTCACAAACCAAGGAATAAATGCTAACTTGACATAGCTCTTTGTTATATACTTGAAGTTACTATATGATTCTTATTCCTCAGCTAAGTTTATTAAGCCATTCCTGCACTGAGACATATGTTTTCACCATAAATTAAACAGGAATATTTTGAGCATAATGGTAGGGTGAGTGAAATTAGACACTTTCACTACTAGTTAATCATTCAGCCACAAGTTTGGTATTTTTCTTAATATTTCAAAGGCACCTTTATTACTCAGCTCATGGATGCCTTTATTAATGACCTTACCAATTGATCGCCGTTAAAATCTACTGATGCCTATTTTATTTCTTCAGAAATCTTACTGTTTCTTATAACAACATCAACATGGGGAAAAAAAGAGAAGTGTAAATAGAATACATTATTTGAACTGGATAAATTGTCATAAAATTCACACAATGTCTAAACTTTATACATGACTCTGCAGTAAGCTCCGTGATTCCCAGTTGGTAAGTCTTCTCCCAGCTGCAGAAGGAACCTGCTTAGAAGCAACCTTCTGCTTAACTAGTGGTGAATTTTTGAAAAATCCAATTTATGTATTTTTTCAGAATGTAAGCAGAGCTATATTTTGTTATTCTTTTGGAAACACTGTGAATAATAAATAATAATAATAAAAAAATATTAATCTGTGAAACTACTGCTGTTGGGTCATGGCCCACCCACTAACATCAGTGATGTATTCTCAGGACTGGATAGCAGTCTTGATAGCAATGAAAAGACACAAAAGCTTTAGTGAATATTTTGTGCTGGTAGTTTAGCAGAGCAAAATGTTGCAAACAACACACATGTAAAACCTCACCTCTGTTATGGATAGAAATCCTTGTAGTCTGTAAGTTTCTCAGGAATGCTAATTTCGCAGGTGAGTCAGCCATAAGTTGAACCAGGAGTTGGTAGATAACAGTCAAGTACCAAACACCAAATCGCTAAAGTATCCGTGTATGCAGGCATGGAGCTCATTGGAAGGGATAGTATGAATAGGAGAGAAAGCCCTGCTCTTTCTCCTTTGTGCATATCTGGAGCGATGCTATTCTGAGGTTGCATCAAGAACTGCTAAATATGCACGCAAGATGAATTACTGAGTTGGTCATATTAAGATGTTGACAGTGTCTTGATAAACAGATCTATTAAACTCTTCCTTTGCACAGGACAAAGCCATTTTTATGGAGGTCTCATTCAAGTGAGTAAACGCTTAATGTGGAGCAAGGAAAAATATACTTCCTATGCCCTTTTTGTATGTGCCCAGTTCTTATTAAGATGAGTGAGCTGGCAGTATGTTCTTCCTATTATTGCTATTGCTGCTTCTGCCCTCCCATGTTTATGAGTGCAAAACCCAACAGCAGTGTTGAACTGAACCTACTGGAACCATCATGACATTTCTGTTCTCCTAAAGACATCACAGTGTCAGAAAGTAGTTGGCAAACTGGAGTTTATTCAAACACTAAAAATAAACCCAAACCGACCCTATCAGGAGGCTGTGGAAACTAACTTGAAAGAAACATTATAAAATGTATGGGTCAGATTGTCAGCTGGGGTTACTAGGTAGAAAAATGAGTTGTGCATATATCCTGGCCAGCAGATGTCTGAAGAGTGGCTCTCATTGAACAAATATATGAAAGACCTGAAAAATAAAACCCTGAGTTTGCACATGGACCTGAATTTACATAGAATAGGCTCTCTGACTGTATTTAGACTATAGTTTAAGGTACTTTCATGGCCAGATTTACTGAACATTAACAGTATTTACTGTCAGGAGCAAACCCAGGGCCAGGACTTAGGAAAACTAATTGGTCCATTGGAAAACCTTGAGTAGGGAAAATCCTTGCTATAGAGCAAGGATTCCCGAAATGGAGGGAGAGGGACAGGACACAACACACCCAGGACTGTACAATATGTCTCAGAGACAAAATTTAAGGTAATTCTGTGACTACCTGCTGTGAGTGTCTAAGTATATGTGAATGAGTAGAATAAGGAGGCATCTGTGCTGTGGTACATGCCCATATACTGAATAAAAGTAGCCCTGTCCAAGTTTGAGAATTAGGGAACCCCAAGGCCACTGTTCCCTACCACGTGGACAATCTCTGATGAAAGGAGGCAGCAGCTGCTGCCTACAGGTATCCCATCTCCTTTACAGCCACACCATGGGAGCTATAGGCTGTCAAGAAAGAGATGGCAGGTTCTGTCATGGAAGATCTGTGCCATATTTGCACTAAAGCTGCCCGAAGAGGGATACTGTGCTGGGGATGCCCCTAGGACCTTATGGGTATAGGGTTCCCCCCCTTGACTTTGGGCTGCTCCCCAGAGAGACCAGTTCCCACTGACTAGCCTCTGGGACTGTGTGGGGCCCCTCTGAGCCTTGCGGGAGCACATAAAAGCCCAACCAGCCACCATCCCTTCACAGACCCAGAAAGGAAGAGCAGTCGTTGTGGAGAATGCTGTGCAGGGAATCATTCAGAGTAATGAGATGCAGTTGAGAAAAGGAAAGCGGGCAGGATACCAATGGCAGCTTCTTGACAAAGAGAAGTACTAAACATCATCTCTTCACCCCAAGGGAAATTATGGAAACTGCTATTATACAGGGCATTTAAAAGCAGACTAGGCAAAGTATGAGAAAATGAACTGCAGGGAGCAGTCCTCCACTAGCAGGAGGTGGATTCATAAACCCTAACGTCTTTTTTTGTTTCTGACTTACACCTTTCCGCTGGTTTACGACACTATTACTTCTCACTAAATTGTGTGTTCGTCTATAATGTGAGAGCTGCCACAGTGTTACCTACCTGTGACCAATTCAGGGATGCCTCTTTTAGCTCCTTTTCAGCAGTGTTCTGGCTATAATGAAGAGAGGTCACACTGACCACACGGCAACACGCTGATGTTCTTCCAGCATTTGCGTAAGCCCTTTCTTGGTAGCAATTTTCACCACAAAATGACTAGATTTAGTACTCAACAGAGTTCTGCTATTTGATATTCTTTCAGTCTTTCGACACGTTTTGCAGACATCTAAATAACCCTTGTGTTAATCTAGGGCGATTTCAGAGGTACACAAGCGGGAAGCCAGCTGTCAAAAAGACTTTAATCTAAGCAAGATGAGAAATGTTGTCATCTCTTGCCTTGAACCAGCAGTGGCTTAAAGCATTGCCACAGTGGTGTGCTTTACTCTTGCAAGAAGCCTACCCTCTTTTACAATAATCCGGCAGCCAGAGAAAGTTTTCATTGCCATCTGGAAGAAGTGTTCAGCTTTTTCTTGAGATTTTTTTGAATTTCATGCTAAGATCCAAACACAAACAGATAAATATCTACCGCATATGGTGATTACATGGAATACACAGCAGAAATCACTGTGCCGGTGCTGTGGTCATGAACCTTTATCTTGCACCCTAAGTAAGCTCTCACTGTCAGGTGATACCAAACTAATTCACAAGTACTGAAGAATTCCCCTGTTGCCAGCTGGCAAGATACTTAAATAATACAGCAAGAGCGTTTCTCTTGCTACAATGTCAAATAAGGCTGACAAAGATAATTAAAGTAGAGGGAATACTAAGCCACCTGGCACTGAGCTCTTAAAAAAGGAGCAACTGCATATAGGGAGAAAATTCTCAAATTTTAAAACTGCAGATCAGCCAACAGAAGGGTGGTCAGGAAAACAGGAGAGAGAAAGAGGGAGCACATAATCTGTACAAGGACTTTCTGTGTTTGCAGTAAACTCCATGTTTCTGAGTCCCAGCCTTTCCAAGTACACTTGGAAAGGGAGGGTAGGGGGGTGAAAAAAAAAAACCCAACAAAAAAAACACACAAAAAAAACCCAAAAGAGAATCATGAAGGAATCCACAAGTAAAGCTCGTGGAGTGAGCTGTAGTGTTGCTTGCACTTTCTGCAGACACATCCCCCAGGAAGAGTCTATTCATTCTTTTTAAACCACTCAATTTTTTACACTGCTAGAGAAACACAAAGACCTTGTAGCTACCGAATCTAATTTTCATTTACTTGAAAACTTCTTTGCATCATACAAGTCCTATTTGTGTTCTTCCTCAGATGCCTTTAGCCTGAGAGATTTTTGCAGTCCAAAGGAGCCTTTGCATAAATGAGTTCAAGATAATTCATCAGAAATAGAAAACACCATTAAAGTGCCCTATTTAAAAACTTTAATAGCTGATCATTACAAATGAATCATACAGAACCAGACAGAAAGTACCGTTTCATACATTCTGAAGAACCCCCAAGCATCAATACCCAAACCCAATAAATAGCCATAACTACCTCCATAAAAAGGTACACCTTTGCACGCAAACAGTGAATGGGTGACAATTACTGCAGTCTGCCTGTCATATGACTACTAAATTGTGCTTCATATTTAAAATTGCTGTTTCATCAAGTACCTCAGCTTGCATGTTGCTCTCAGCCCTATATCACTGGGCTGCTAAGCAAGGTTAGTATCTGTTGTCACAGATTCAGATAAAGCGCTTTGGGACAATGCTAATAACAAGACAACTTAAAGTCCATACTCTGTTGCAGGGGACTCAGTTAATGGCAAGTAAAAAACTACCCTAGAACAAAAAAAGAATGCTTGTCTTTTAAGAAGATGCAAAGATCTGCATAAATAGCTATTGGCAGAAGAAGGGAGGACTAGACATCTTTTTATAGGGAGGCCAAATTTCACTGAGCGAGCCCCCATCGAATCAACGGATGGATCAGACAGAGACAGGCATTAGCTGATGCTCCTTGACTTTGTCGGAAGACCAACACTCTCCCAGAGATTTATCCAGAGGAAAAGATGTTCAAGTGTTCATGTTCATGTAGCTCTTCTACTAGGTGAGCAAAGAGCAGCTGGCTTGAGAAACTGTTTCAAAATCAGTGATTCTGCCTACTTTTTGCTGTTAAAAACTTCCAGGTCACTTAGATGTAGGCACAGAGGGCCCATGATGAGCACCCACATAAGATGAGCCAAGCTGACCAGTGGCAGTACAGGGTCCCACCAGCCGTCCAGCCATCACCCCACAGGTCCATGTCGATGGGGCAGAATGACCACCCAACCCAGACATCAAGTTGGCAAGGCAAGGCCAGGGTTGGCAGCAGGCGGCTAAGCCCCTCAGCCTGGGGAAGGGGTTGCAAGGCGGGGTGGCAGGGAAGGATGGTCAGAGGCTGATCAGGGCAACTGGAGCCTGTTGGTGCACTCACAGCCCTGAAAATGAGTGGAAAAAAATGCACGAGATGCCATAGTTGTTGCATGTGGTTTTGTCTGTGCATGGTTGTTTATAATGATCTGATGCAGTCACACCCTCTACTGTACCAGCTAACTGATCTGAAGACATTTACTTAATGAATATTCATTAAGCTCTTTTGGTTTTTAAAGTCATTGACATTTTTTAATGTCCCACTGAGTCCTGATGGCACATCAGAGAATGCTTGTCATCTTCCCAGTGTGTTCTTCCCAGGACAAATGTGAATCTTGTGGGTTTTTTTTCCTCAAATACGAAATTCAGTGGGATGCAGCACACACTACCTCAGCTGGCTGTGCTGCACAGCCTGTCTTTAACAGATGGCATCCTGGAGCAGATGCGTGGAGACTCATATAAATGCATGGCATCATTTGAAAACAGTGCCTATTTTTACCTAGCTGGCATTGCAGGAGCTTTGCCTCTTTCAGCCAGGGTATCACATAATCTCAAATGCTTTAATGGTTAGGCTTTGATTTACAACCCTCAGCAGACATCTACTCTGGGTTCCCATGATTCCAGACAATGTCCCCTTCTCTTCCAAATATTGTCCCCTCCTCCCCTTATTCTGTCCTGCCTGAGTGCAGAAGGGGAGAAAGAATTTGTGGGTTGTTTTTTTTTTTTTGGTTGTCTTTTTCAACCTGGCACGAGTGGTGTGACAGCTGGATTCCAGCATCTCAGGACTTGCTTTCCCTTGATGCCAATATCTTCTGTGTGTCCGGCATTTGTGTGTGGAAAAAGTCTGTCTAACAATTCCCAAAGAGGTAGAACTGAAAATGGTTTTGGTGGGAGAATTCTCCATTGCTCTGCTCTCCAGCTCTTCAGTTCTCACTTCCAGACACAACCCGTTCTCACGGTTGCTGTGTTTTCCTTTGAATCAGGTAGATGTAAGTATCCTCATAGCTGTCCTTGGGTTCTTGAAATTTGTGGTCTGAATTTTAGACCTTGCAAACCTACAAGCTGTGCTTGCATTTGTTCCCAAGGTTCATTAAATCAGGTTTGGGCTTTCAAAAATTTGTTTCTGTCATTTAGAAGAGAATCCTGAGAAGTTAGGAATCGAGCTAAAATCCCGTGCTGCTAAAATCCTGTGTTGAGTCTTGAAGCTGAGTGTAAGTTAATTTTTATAGTTGGTAGACATAACCATACAGGCACAGTTGATGCCTGAGGTGCAACCCTTCACCAGAATCTGTTGGCCCCATCACATTCCTTTATGCTTTCTCACCTTACCTACACAAACACGCACAAACAACTTCTCAGAGTCCTTGTGCATCTTCTGCCCCAATGGGGCCTCATCCCCAGCAGCTCCAGCATTGCTAACCAGGTACCAGGAATACACCCTTTGAAGTCTTCCTTGCCCAACTCTCCAGCGCCAGTGCTGAGGACACCTCTGCTTGCTACCTTCATGCAGGCAGATGTGCACACCGTACTAGCACTTGCAACCTAGCTTTCACTCGTCTTTTCTTTCTTATCTGTGGATTTCTCCACAACTTTGTCCTTAATTAAATCCATCAGACCCGGTGCAAGAACATAAAATCCCATTTAGGACTTCAAATAGGTTGAAAATGCTACTTGGTACTTGAAAATAATGCCTAGTACTAACACACAGAACTGACCTATGGCATATATAACGAATTCACTCTCTCACTTTTCCCCTGTTAATTTTTCGTAGTTCATTATGAAGTATGACTCCAATGACACCTTTAAATCCAGAATGTTTATACAGCTTAAAATTACTTTATATGCAGCACCAAATGCACAGCCTGGATTTGAATTGGCTATTATTCTTTGGCTCCTTTCAGAGGAACAGAATAATACGGAAAGTCCTTGCCACTGCAATCATCTCTGGAATGAGGGAATATCGTAGGACTTCTTTTCTGACAGTAAACATCATTTTATATGAAAACAGAAAACTAGCCTGATTTTAAGAAGATTTAGCTATAATCTTTTTGTTGACAGAGTTTTTCTCTCTGATACGGTATTTGCAATAAATCAAGTCCCAGTTCAGCAGAGATAATCAACAGTGGCTGTATTGACTTTTAAAAGATATGCACATGTCAAATGATAATTGATCAGAATGAATATTTTGAACAAAACATAGTTTTTCTAAGAGAAATTTCAATTTTTATTTTTAACAGCAGTTCATCTTGCGCTGGTGTTGTAAACTTCATGTAATAGATTCTGAGAATTTTGCCCTTAGCCACTCAGGTTAGAAATTGAACAGACGATTACAAATAATACTTCTATTAATGTGCTTTCCAATGTTGGTTACAAGTTTGACTGACATTTACGGGAATCAAAACTTTTATATTGCCCTGCAAATCCAGCACTTGTTACAAAAATGTCTCACAAAGCTCATAGTAAGACAGCTTCTGAAGACAGTGATTTATAGCTTGATCAACAGCCTACTACAGTTAGTGGAGGCTTTCCCTGATGCTGGCCTGGGATCAGATCCTGAAACGCAGAAGGCTGGAACTGGCTATTTATATGTGACTAACTCTTCAGTCACTAGAAACTAGAGAAAGCTCAGCTTATCGATATACCAGTGGGCTAAGTATAGCATGCTCTAAAAACATGTTTCTTCTTCTGTTTACAAACAGTACAAAAGATAATTAGAAAAAGAGGAGTGGAGAGGATATTATTCCTGTCCATATTTTGTAAGTTTGGAAGAACTGCATATATGACTGGCTTAATTCTTATGCTTTGTCTTGCGGAGATAAATGCTTCGTGTCCTTTGTATAGGCCCTACTGCTGCAAATGGCGAGAGAGATTAGAAATAAAGTATCTTTACTTTATGGTAAAAGCAAAAATAAAAAAAAAAATAGACATTGGAAGACTCGGAGGTGGGTATTTGCCTGCATTTTTTTCTTAAGGGAAAATTTCAATAAGAAGCTATTTCTCCCTTAAAAAATACCCAGTTGTCCTCATTAAAGGACCTCAGGTTCTCCTTTGTGAAGATTTTCATCTTTATGGACGAAAATATGGATGTATGGAAAAAAACCACACAATCTTTTTCCATAAGGTTTTCTTCAGCTGAGGTTTTTATCTGATAAATCCATATTTTGGAAGTTTTGTATGTGTCTAACTTTAAGAGGTTCTTGAATCAATGTCCTCATTCACTCATCCATTAGCAATGGAAAATTATTTTGGCTCCTTACTTCAAAAGAACACAGTTGTGAATTTTTCATAGCAACAGAGGCCTTCCTAGCAGCAACTTCTCCTCATCTGCACTTTTTCCTGCCCAACTTAGATGACACCGTGGTAAGCTGCTGGCTTTCATGGATTCATTCTGAGATGCCCAGCTCCCCTACTTGCTGCAGAGAGCCATGGCAAAATTGGGTCTGTGGGGACGATTGTGTGGCCAGGGAATGCTAAGTGAGAATTTGCACTGCCGTGTGCATGATAGCCAGGCCCTTGGGAGTCCAACCCTTGGTCTACAGGACTACGTTTATAAAGGCGGTAAACAGCAAGCTGCCTGCGGTGGCAAAAGCAGTAGGGAGAGAGGGAAGTATTTCCATAGAAGAGACACCATGACTGCAGTCAGAATGGCTTTGCGGGTGTCTTTAATACACAAGATACAAAGCAGAATTGGATTGATAAATTGTATTTACTTCTAAAAAGGTACACAGTGTAGACAGAATATTTTGACTCAAATTGCGAAAGATGCCTCGAGATTTTCTGACCTACAGGGGAGATTGATGGTGGAATTTCTGGTATTAATGTCACCACAATGGGGGTGGAAAGACCTGTAGGAACTGTGAGCCTCTTTGCATTTATACAGCTGAGAACAAGTTTCAAGACTCTTGCTATTCCAGCACCTCCGTCTTTTTTTCCTACTTCTGTGGAAGTACTGCTGTGTCATTGCACCACTGTAATGGTGATTTATGGTTGGCTCAATCAAAAGTTTTATATTAATGCAAACTGTGAAGGTTTGGCCTTTGCCCAGGATTCCTACAATGTTATCTGAAAGTCTTTCACAAGCAGCAATTGTACTTAATTTAAAACTCACAGTATTGCACAGGATATTTTATATTTTATTCACTGCTGAATCTACAATCTTAATGAGAATTTTAAGATACAGAATGGGGCGACTATTCACATGTTGCGGAAAGGTGCTAAATGTCTTTTTAGATTTTAATTTGCCATACCTTAGAAAACGTGCAGCACAGATTAGTTACGTGCTAGAAAGATCTCTCTAAATTTTGGCCTTACTCTTTCACGTTGGAGTCATGTTTCCCAATTTCTTTCATGGGGTCTTAGAGGCTCTTTGCCTCTAGGACCCTTTTCTGCAGCTAATGTTCACAACATTTAGGTCCTGTTCATAATAATAACAACTCCATTTCAGTCAACACCTTCTGCTTCCTAGTTACACTGGCAAGAACCAAAATGTCTTCTATGATTAGTTGCCTGATGCTGAATTTATCCACCACTTACTGAAGCCAATATGCGCCTTACCATTATCTGCCAGAGAGCCTGAGAAGAGTGAGCTGCGCTGTCAAGTTGCAAAGGAAATGGTACAGTACAAGCATAAGTGTTTAGCAAGTTCCCAGATCTTCCAGCAAATGCAACCAAAGTAATGATATAGGATAACATGAGAGAGCATTCCAGAAATGTAAGGAAGCCTGCCATGACCAGGGCTACCACAGCATCCCACGGAGAACCAGAGGTGAACCCTTGGCAGTTGAGTGCAGCAGTCTGGCAGTGACAGAAATCTGGGCTGGCATCAGTCATGATTGATTGCGGTGTTTACAAAATAATTTTGGCAGAAGACACCACGCAGACTGTCATTCATTACATCAGAGAAAGTTAATCATAGTCAACTTGAGACAAACTGAAGGTATGGATTAAAGTTTCATTGCTTCATAGAAGTAAAATATCTAATCCCAAGAGTAGAGGAAGGTGGTATTAGGACAAGGATCTCAAAACACTCTCGTGTCTTTTACTAAGTTCGGCTGATGTCCTTGTACTTCTGAAAAGATGAATCCTTTTGAATATGTCACCGTCTCGTATGAGCCTTGCGAGTGAGTCAGTTATATAAAACAGTGGTAGAACTATAATAGTAGGCAATATCCCTATATAGGATATTTCTGCATGATAGCAGGGCATTTTCTTGTATGCCTCTCTTTCAAAACCTTTCACTGTTTCTCAGAATTTACCATCTTGTATTTATCCTCAGCAGAGAGGAAAATTAAAATTTTCATTCTGACACAACCCCTAAAGACTGGCATTTGGGAGACTACATTTAGCTATGCTGAAGATCTAGGTTGCTCCCCAATGCAAAGGTTTCACAATACTATCTACGTTATATTTCTTTAACAGAAACAGTCCACAGCTACTCTTGTTTTAGGTGTCTGCAACTGCAGTAAATTCCCTTAAGCTTGTACAAATCTTTCAAGTGTGTCTTGGACCTGGGGACACCCGCTTCCAGCTTCCCTCCCCCCCCAGAAAAGTCTATGTGCAGTGTTGTACCAAAGGAGAACAGTTTATTTTTAGGTGAGTATAAAATACAGATTTTCATCTGAGAAGTACAGAACCATCACCCACATTCTAATTCGAGTCAGTATCAAAGTTAATTGCAGACCTCCTACAAGAGGAGCAGTTAGAGTGAAAAAACATCTGAAGAGTTTTCTGTTCTTCATGTACACAGCTTCGGGCATGTCTTTTGCATATTATAAACAGTGTGCCAAATTATTCCTTTAATGCTATTGGCTCAAAACAGAAATTTTCTTAGAATAATGAAGTAGGAGAATCTCAGAAGAATTAAAAAGCGGCTTGAAGAGAAAAAAAAAATATGCATCTTATACATCGTTCACTAGACACAGGTTGCTATGAAGCACATAAAGATGTTGAAAGTGTACTGAAATTCCCATACATCTTCCTAATGTAGTAGGACACCTGTCAAAATAATGCAAATCTGTAGGCAAACCTGAAGCCAAATATGCAGATCATAGTTTTAATTTGTTTTGGTCCAATTTGGTTTGTATTTATCTCCATCTAGTCAATTTTTTAATAAGGATACCTCCCAGAAAAAAAATACAGTTACAGAAATGTCTATTAATATAAAACATTGATTAAAATGTCTGTTCTAGTAATACCAATTTACACACTCCCTTTCCAAACTCTGTCTTTATCCTTATTCTTCCATTCCTCCACTGAGAGAGAGCTGTCTGTTTGTTTTTCTAAAGGAAAGGAGGAAAACTTCGTAAATGTTACCTGTGTTAACACAATAGATAAAGACAGAAGCACATTCAAATGTGTAGAAAACCTTATTGCAGCTTATTCTTAATTATATGAATAGAGAGATTAATTTCTAAGGACACATCCTGAGCAGCACGTCTGAAAAAAATCAGTCCCTGGACAGGTTTCCCCATTGCCTGCAAGGATCCCCTCAGCAAATTCTGACCTTCAGGTCACCTCTGCCTTACACACCTGGAATTATTTTATTTTTTTTAAAACTCAAGCTGCCTCCAAGCCGTGTCTTCTCCTGGGACAGGCATCATCAGAAACCTTCAAGGAGCAATCCTGGGGTATCTTTTCTGCTTGAAGTCGTCAGAAAAATTGAAGCAGGAAAGCGGAACGGTGCGGTGGGACCATCCCCTTTGCAATGAAGTGCATCCTTGAAGAGTACTCTCAGTACCGGGCTGATGAAAGCTCCCTCCATCACCCTCAGGGAACACTAACAAAGGTGCAGAGCTGACCTTCAGCTTCCTCTAGCAGCAAATAAAGTAGCTGGAAGCTGTTTTGTTTTTGACATTCTGCACTGTGACTTACAGGTGTAGAAAGTTGGGGTTTAGCCGTGTCACCTGAGATAACAGAAGCCCCTTTAGCTCAGCGGTAGGCTCGCAACTCATTTCAGGCCAAGGCCTATTGCAAATGGTGCTTAATCCCATCCTCTAACAGCATGTGTTTAAAAATCAGATCCATGGTGAGATGCATAGAGAAGAGGATTACAGGATGCTAATAAATACCCTATCATCTAGGAATCGAGGATTTCTTAAAACATAATATGAAGTTTTCCCATTGTCACAACCTTAAAATAAAACTGCACCTTAAACAGATTTAATTTCTTTGTGCAAATTGACCTGACAATTTTATGGCAAAAAAACTTCTTAGGACAGGGGAGCTCCAGACAAGTTTACAAATCATAGCAAACATTAAATTTTTCATTGCTCCTGTTTTCAGTAACTTCTGATTGTCTTTGATATTGAACTGCCAATATACCCCTTTTTTGGCCTATACTCAAAACGATTTCTAAAATAGGAGCACTGCTGGCAGTTGTTCTACATCCAGTCTCAGTCATCCTGAGGAAAGAAGAATTTACTCTTGTAGTTCTATCAGAGATCGAACCAACAATAACATCCTGAAACAGTTTCAATCCTACTCATACCCTATTAAGCATTGCATTTTAAGGTAATTTGTGAACATTTTCTTGCAGTTCCCAAATTTGTACATAAATGCCCATTTTCGTCCACTGCTTCCCAAAGTGTTTAACAAATAGACAAGAAAAAAATGAGATCTCAAGCATTGCAACTTCTGGAAGTAATAATTTCTTGAAGAATATTGTAAATGTAACTTTGCATACTTAGGGACAATCAGTGTTTCTACTGATGAAAAAAAAAAGAATTTTGAAGTCTGCAGTCCTCCATTTTCTTGAGGTAATCTCTCTTTGAGTGTAAGATTTTTGTGCAACCCTATAATTAGTATTTGGAAGGGGTTTTTTTTAGTACTGATACTGGCTCAAAAAAAAAAAGACAGAAAATTAATTTATTGTCTGCTTATTGTAAGCTTCCAGCTGATCCCATAAAGTAGATGTAAGCTGCTGTTACCATTTTCAGCTTTTCTTCAGAAAGTTACTCTGGAAGGCAGTGACAACGAAGTAATTTTAGCATTATGTATTTCAGAAATGCCTTCATCTCATATTGTGTCATCTGAATTTCTGTAAGTAAAGAAGGCCGTAAGTCATTCCAGTGTAGAGTTGAGTAAGAAAATGAAAAGAATAATGTTGGAGATTTTTTCATTGCATTCATGTTTTCGATTCATGTAACTCATAAATCTTTGAGTACATTATCACCAGGTTTTGCCATTTTTGTTACTTTGGTTTTGCTTTATTCTTAAAGTCATTTGTTATTCTCCCATTTAGGAAAACTGTCATCCAATTAAAGCACAGCCAATGCAGTTTCAGTCAATATATCATAAAGGGATTTTTAATAATTTTATTGTTAAGTTATTTATGGAAGCTATTCAACAAATACTAAACAAATAACAAAAAATCCAGTTGGCAATACTCAAGGTCAGTTTGAGAATATGTTAATCAAAAAGGGGATGAAGTCTTCTTTAGCCCATCACATTTCTTAATTACAGTCTTAAAATTTTAGTCATAGAATCATAGAATAATAAAATGGTTCAGGTTGGAAGGCACCTTAAAGATCATCTAGTTCCAACCCCCTATCATGGGATAGGGTTCAACAAAAGTACAGTTTATAGATCCTGGTATTGGATCAAAACCACCACAGACACTGTAAATAATCTCACTGTGCTGATTTATATGTGGTCAAAAATGTTGGGTTATCTCTGCTTTGATCAGTTTTATGCCAGTTCCTCTCCAAGATGTCAAAGCCAGCTTACCTTTCCATACCTAGTCTTCAGGCGTCTTTGCTTGTTTATTTTTTTTTCCTTCCCACTTTTTTATCCCAAAAAACATTTTCTCTCAGTACTGCTGTCTTTCTTTTAAGGCGGGTTTGGGGCTTTCCTTTTACTTTCATTTGAACACATGTTGGAGTAAGACCTTATTCTTTTTTGCCCATTTGCTCCAGACCTTTTGCCTTGTTCTTGGCTGTTGTGGTTTTTTAGCTCAGATCTTGCCATTCTTTCCCTATGCAGAGGCATGACACCATCACCACGAGAGCCATGCACGTTCTCCTCATTCTATTTGCCACCCTCCAAACTGGGCATAGACAGGCAATGGGTTTAATAGGGCTCTGGAGTGTTCAGTATCCCTTACTGGCAACACATCTGCATTTCTCCCTCCACTTTGGGTTGATTCCGCAGTGGACAAAGCTGTTAATGTAATGATTGAGCAAACTACAGCACACGGAATGTCTTAGACGTATTTTCGATTTGTAGTGAATTTTTATCTTAAGAAAAACAGCTCAGTGGCTATTGCACTAGGCAAAATTACAGGATTGTGTTAACTCTGAAAGAATTTATGGGCATGGACAAAGAAATTCAATAAGCCTAATTCCCTTTACCTTAGAGAGAGTTTCTGCTGTAGAAGGAAAAGATAGACAAAAGCAGAACAAAGTAAGTTTTGCACAAGATCATTAAATGTTCATCAAAGCGAGAAGCAAAGGTGAAATGAACTGCCCATAAACACAAGTATTCAACAAAGCCAGAAATTGACTCTAGCTTTAGTAATCCCTATTTGTTTACCAGGTTTCTTCAGAAAGCAATCAGAAGACATCCTAGTGAGGAGTTAAGATTCAGTGGCATTATGCATCATGAAAGGTTTTCCCTCTTCCAAAGGAGAAATTCTCTTTTCCTTAATTACCTGACCAGTCCCCAGTCCTCTTCTGATGGGGAACTGTGATCATGGGGTTACTGCTGGTCTGAATCAGAAGTGACTCAAACTACTCATAATTTGACAATAGATAAAAATAGCAATATTTCAACCTGATTCGCTTTCCTTGGTGTATTTTGTTTTCCCCTTGTCTGCCCTTCTGCCCTGTTCCCCACCACTTCATATTATGAGATGTACAGTTAGGAACACTGGATTTTTAAATCACTTCCTCTCAAAAAGAAAAATCAAACCTATTTTGAAAGGGTTGCATTAGAAAGTGAACTTTTAAAGGTTTTCTTCCCTCCACTTTTTCTTTTTTCTTTTTCTTTTTTCTTTTTTTTTATTTTTGTCTTTGAACACCTGTAGCTTTTTATGCTGTAAAATCAATTTGGCAAACTGCTTAAGGTGGATGTTGTCTTGTATGTTCACACTACTTGTACGGACCTTTGTGGAATATGATCTGTAGATAGGTATGTGTTATAGGAAGACCACTAAAATCAGGAAAACAAGAATAAACAGAGGAGATGGGGTACGTGTTCTCATCTCCCTTGAATCTAGTGTGGTAACTTAGATCGGTTTAAGGGGGATGTAAAAATAACAGCCAATTGGAATGTAATATTTAAATTATTTTACCAGAATTTACATGACTTCATAAAAAGGCAAGAGAACATTCTAACTATATAGAATTTAAATGTACCGATTTCCTACTATAGATGCATTTATGCCATTTTTTTACTGCAAAAACTGAACATGAAGTGATCTACATAATTGGAGACTGAAGGAAGAAATAGGGAGAGGAACGATTTACTTGTTCAGCTATCATAAATGAACTTTGAGATTTGCATTTAGTTCCAGTTAAATATGCTTAAAGAGAAAGAAAAAACAAAACAAAACAAACAAAAAAACCCCAAATAAACCCCAAAACCAAAACCCAGGAAAACCTCTTTATAAGTGTCTGTGGAATTAAACATGTACTGTTTTTATTGATGATAAAACGCAGTTTTCTCCCTCTGCAATTCCACGTAAATGCAGCCTCAAGCATTAGTATTACAGGGTCTCTGATGATTTCCAGCTTTGATTTTCCGATTCAGAGTTTTCACTAAGTTGACAACCTTAGCATTAATAATGAAAAGTGGTAGTTTTATTAATCAAACATGTTCAGCCACCCAAACATGATTAAAACTTGATATAATCTTATAGTGGAAATGCTTAAGCACCTGGAAATATTTTCATGAAATATTGATTTAATGGTAAGTGAAGTGTTGAGAAGATGTCTAGCCCTCTGCTCCTTTTTTCTTTAAATATGTAATCCAACAATATAAATCATAAACAGGCCTGCCCTGACATTTATAAGACTATGGTCCAGTCTCCTGCCTGTCCATTTAAGTAGCTAAATTCTAAGCAGTTTTGGTCTTAATATTCTTGGACTTAAATATTCTTTTTAATGCTTTGGTTTGTGCTTCCAAAAGATTTCACCCTAAAAGTAAAACAAGAAAGGGTTGAAATAATACAAAATTATGGAAATAGACTTATACTGAAATAAATAATTTTGAGGAAGAGGGCTAGTTAAGTTTAAAATATCCTCACTCCACCAGTGTGAGGTCACCCTGTGAGTTAAGGCATGCAAGGAAGAGCTTGTCCTTAGAGTTAATAAATCCAGCATGACAGCTTTCCAGGGAAAATACCTTGCCTCACTCTGTGTTTGAAAAGTTTGTGGGCTCAGTCCAGGCTCCCTCTGGCCAGGAGATGACACTCAAGGAGAAACATAAAAATGCCCTGTAAGTCCAGGAGGAAAGGAATCCTCTTTTCCAGGTCATCTTTTTCTCCAAACTTAATTAATCTAAAAGCATGCCTCATTTGGTGATTTTGCCGCATTACTGTTTGGAGTTCATTAATAAATGCATTAAACAGTCTTAAAAGTTTCCAAGAGAAGACAGAGCTGGGAAGTGATGAGAAACTGGAAGCTCAGATCAGGGGCTGGAACTGGTGGGACAAGGGCACTAATACCCAGGGAGAGGCGAAGTGGGAAAGACGGGATTACAAGCCCTTGAGAAGAGGAAAATTAAAAACAGAGAAGGAGCTTGGGGAAGGCTGGACAAGAAAACTTCTGTTGTAGGAAAAGGAGCCATGAAGCATCGGAAAGACTGGGGCACAGGGGAAAGGGAGATGGCAGGAATGAGGAGGCTGGGACTGGGATGAGAAGCTGGTGAACTCGTGCTGCAGATGATTGCATAAACCAGCTAGAAAGTCAGAGCTGTGAATGAGAAAAGGCTTTGGACAGATGCAGAATATATTAAGCTTGGTGGAAAGACTACATTGCTGTTCAGAGCCTGGAAGGGAGTCCAAGACCCTCAGATCTCACCAATTCTCTGCTGCCAACAAAATGTTTATGAACCCATGGCAAAATGTCTGTGTTTAGTCCTTTTCTGGAATTGGGTGCTAAATGATCATAGACGGTATCAGTCACTGCGCTCAGGTATCCATAGGGCTACAGGTGGCCTGCAAATAAAGTAAAGAAAGAAAATGTTCAGGAGGATCTTTTTCAATCAGGAAGTGGATAGATTCAATAGAGGCCATTAAATCTAGCAAAACTTTGGATGAAAATCAAGAAATGAAGCTGCTTATGTTTTAACAAACAAACAAACAACCTCCTAAATGAAAGAACCACAAAGCTTTGACCATTTTGGCTTTTGTCATTCATTGTTATCTGGAAGGAACTGCCAAAAATGTAATATTCCCTGTTGGTAGGGCTTCAGCCTTTGTGAGACTTGATAGGCTCCTGCAGGGAAAATCAAGGCAGTCTCTGTTAAGAATGAACTGCTCTGTGCTGAAAGACTCCTGCAGAACACAGGGAACAAAAAAAGAAGGTTTCAGTTCTCAGCATTGTAGTCTGATGGTTTTGGCGTGAACCTGTTTAAAGAATTACCCTATATAATCACTGCAAGAGAGAACCTGAAAAGCGTCATTTAGCAGGACAGGCCAACATAAGAGAATGGCACTTTTCTTCAAAAAAGTTTTACAAGGGAAAAGATGTACAACAACTGAAAAGGGAACATGCCAGAATTAGAACTTTAGATTTAGTTTTAGATTTAGAGCTGTTCTTGCTTATAACCATCCAATTTTATTACATTAGAAATATCATGGGTAGATTAGGAGCTTCAGATTCTGGACTGCCTGTCTGTAGTAAGCAATAATCCTGATTATCTTGGCCTCCACTTCATCTTTTTTTTTTTCTTTTTCAGTCTCTGAATTATTATGGGGCTGTATAGAAATCCGTTCGAGGATGGAGTAGATGTAAGACTACCAATTATTGTTGAAGTTCATTACTGCAAGATTGAGAGGGTGAGATGGCAAGGAACAATATATACACCAAGTTTAACCAAATCACAATTTTAGAATCTTGAGCTACTAACCTCATATATTGCTTCAGTACTAAGAGTTATCTTTTATGTTTATGTATTCTCGCATCTATGGAACCGTATCAGAAATGTTTTTATAATACCGTCTACTACATTAAATCGTCTAGGCCTTGATTAAAACCACTTAAAATTAATAATTCATGGGTAGTATCATGAAAGATATCATGAGAATAGAAAGATATTTCTGAGTGCTCATGGGAACTAATTATGTTTGCCATTTCTGATGGAGACATACACGTTATCTTGCAAGAGTACAGGTCACTGGCTGATATTTAGAAGACAGCATTATTCATCGGTCCCATTGGCTTCATCAAAAAGCTGTGTTTAATGATTATTTTAAAGAACAAATTGCATTTTCTGACATTAAAAATCAATGTATAGAAAACTCTTGAAGTGATAATTTCCAAAGCAATTCATAGACTAAGAGGAAGTATGCTAGAGGAAAAAAAAAAGTGTGATAGGTTGAGGCGGAGCAAAATTGCATGTATCTCTTTGTTTAAAGATGGAAAAGAATCATAATAAAGAAATAATGAAACAGAAATCAGGACTGCCTGAGGATAGGTAGCTCCAGATGAAATAAACCAGGTAGAAGAAGGTTGATTCAAGGAGAAAAGCAAGGACGAAGTGGTTAGAGATTTCATAATTGAATTAATTTGAAGATATTCTCAAAATAAAAAGGCTTGGGTTTTTTTTTTTCAGTATTGTAGTTAATTTAATGTGCTGTTTCCAATATAGCCAAAGCAATTATCTTATGTCAATCATTAATTACAGTACTCACCAAAAATAACAGTTTGAATCAAACCAGGTTATGAATCGTACTGAGAAATTTTTAACCAGTGGAACAACTTTCTTCTTTTTTTTTTAGGGTAATCTCTCTGAAAGCTCTGAAAGTAAAGAGCTTCAAGGCTGCCTTATTGTTTGCCAAAGTTCAGTTCTGAATACATTTTCACAGATGACCCATGCATCCCTAAAAACTTGGGGAAATGCTGACCAAATGCAGCTGAACATAAAGAAATAAAAACTCAAGGCAGTGCTTATAGGTGATCTGTCATTTTCAATTTGGTATTTTGGTATGTATCAGTATGGGTTGTCCTTGTGCTAAAAATACATTTAAATATTAATGGAAAAGCAACCTACTTGCATCACAAGTGATTCTTCAGGCTTTTCCAAGCATTTCAGTTTTACCAATCTCTCCTATTCGTTTTCTGACAGTTTAAGGAGGTTACATCTGCCGTTAGCATCTCATTAACATTTTATTTATGTACAAACACCCAAAGTTTGCCATAACTGGTTGGTAGTGCCATAGAAACCTGATTCCAGGGGCTAAACCATGAAGGGGCTTAGCATAATAACCTTTTACCTGAGCAGGGCACAAGTGTGTTTATTCCCATTATTCCTATTGCAAACCTACTGCACAGCCTGGTACAAATTGGAGATAATCCACAGCAGAGGTCTAGATGTAGAATAAAATTACCGGTAGTCAAGCCTCAAATTGTGTAGTCAAAGAAAGAACACACTGAGGGAAAACTAATCTTAATATCCCAATACTCAAGCTGTTTGCCTAAAGTATTAAGTCTCACATGGAGCATCTTGTCATATTCAGGCTCACCAGTAAATGGAACAGTAATTGATCAGTGGTAACTCGTTCCAGAAGGCACTTCTCATTCAATAAGGTATAATCTGCACATAGGAATAGGCTCTCTTTGTAAAGAGCAGTAACGGGGGGGCGGAGGGGGGAAGGAAGGAGAAAGAGGGATAGGCACAATGTTTTGTTCCTTCCCCAGGGTTTTGTGGTTTTTTTTGAAAGCACTTTTTGTTGGAACAAATGTACACAGCAAACTTTACTCCTTGCTGACAGAAACTCCTTGAGCACCTATTTACACGGTGCCAACCTCTATCCTAGGCTACTCTTATGCCCTTCTTAAATGTTGTATGTGCTGCAAATCACTGAACCGCTAAAGGCTAGTGTTCAGTAAGCAAGTGCTGACAGCACAGATTCAGCCATAGCACTTGGTTACAGCACCCTTCAGAGAGTGAAATTTAAGACTAGTCTTCCTCAAGCTGACTCTTTTGATGCCTGCTAATGTCATGAATGCTCCTTATCCAATAACAACGGCTCAGGCAGTGATTGATACGAAGCACATTTTATTTAAAAATTCTTGCAAGAATGGGTGTCCCAGCAAGCAGGCACACCTGCGTTCCTGAAATAACTTCTTTTTATTCCCTATTCCCGGCCAAAGTTTCCTTTCCTTGTTTCTGCATTGGCTAGGTACTTCAAGGTTTACAGCATATGCGATTTGCCTAAAACTATTTACATTTGCTTCGCCTCTGTTTACTTCTCCCCATCATCCCTCCTAAACCCTTTACTTCACCTGTTTATTTCTTCTCTTTTTTGGTAATGTTACCCACGGTTGCCAGTCTCAGTTAAACATTCATTCTCCCATTAAACCGGTATAGACTGGTTTCTCCTTTGTCTAAGGGATGAGCATTCTTGCATGTGTCCTGATAAGTCTTTGTATTGTTAATCATTCCCTAGCTACATCATTGCAGACTGGCCAAGTTGTTCCTCTGCAAAAAAAATACTTAAATTTTTCTTACACTAAGCATCATGAATATTAATTGTCTTGCTGAGACCTGTGACCAACCTTTGTAAATAAGGTACTTCATTCTCCAATCTGTCTGGTGGTTCCTAAAATCAGTAGTGTTGTTGGGGAGAAATATGAAAAACTTGTTTATGCTTCTTTCCCAAAGTAAACTGTTACTCAGCTACCTTTTAGGCAAAGTAGGTCTCAAATGTGATGGCTGTTCTGTATATGGTCCATTTGCAAAGGTGTGTGTGCTATTTAAATGGGACCCTAACTATTTGTGAATTTCCCACTTTTCCTTCTCACAGGGCTGAATCATATCTCCCTAGCTGGTTATTTCTAACCTGTTACCATTTTCTGCATGTGGTATTTTCTCCCTGGTTTGCATTCAGATTCATCTGTGGAAGCAAAGCACAAGGCAAAGAGACTGCTGGCTATGAAAAAAAACAAAAATCAGAGGCTTAAATTAAGACTGCCAGTGAATTTTTTTGACTGCCCCTTGGGTACGTCATTAAACATTTATGCGATCCTAAGACCTTCAGAAATGGAAACATGCCTACACTTACTTCTTCAGAAGACTTAATTTGAGTGAAATGTAAATAATGTAGGTCCCATACTCTTTTCATTAGATGACCAGTACTGACAAAATTCTGTTTGCATATGTAAAATTAACGTACACGGGAGAAAACCCTCAAAAGTGTCTGTTGGCCAGTCTGTGGAGTGCACAGAGTCATGAGGGACCTTGCATGCTGTGGATGCCTAGTAGCAGTGGTCCCAAAGTGATACCATTAAGATTGGCAATCCATCAGTATTAGCAAGGCATTCATATAGTTGCAACATGGACTGCAACGCTTCGAGCCTGTCTCATGCTCATCCAGTTACCTTGTAAATATGTGGCATAAGTGACTTAGAAACCTGTACCTCATTGATTTGCAATAGAGAAAAGCGCTTTTGAAAGTGCTACAACTAATACTTAGGCCGCAGTCCGCTAGAGTTCACACCTAGTCATTCAATGGAAGCAGGGCACGGTTACAAGTTGCAGGCCTGCGAGGGCCAGCAACGAAGGCTGTTCATGCAGAAACAAGCCGTGCCACCAGATGTACGCAGGAAGGACGAACTGCCAGCCTCCAGCCTTTCCATAGTTATTCTGTTCCACCGGTGTAGCTCTTCAAATTTTTAGCTGAGTCCTTTCACATGAATGAAACAGACTTGGCCCTTTAAATCAAACGTGCATGAAAACTTAGTGTTTTAAAAACATTTGGGGAAAAAATAAATCACACGCTCTGCTGTTTGCTTCTATGTGCAGACTGGAGCTTCATCCAACACAGTAGCACGGTCATTAAATACTTAACAACTGAACAGATTCTCCCATATTTAGCCACTCCCAATTCGTTCTCTTATAAATAGTTGGTTGAAGTTGCTGAATTTCAAAAGTCTTTGTACTGTTACAGTCAGAATTCATCTTATGTTCCCTTTAATTTGCACATATCTGACATACAATCCTCTTCACACAGTGCCATTTGAATAAGTGGTTAATGATGATTCATAGGTTGAAGTACAGAAGGCCACTCCACTCCCCCCAAAACTCATACATTTTTAGGTAATTGCATGGGTATTTGCAGTTGAGGAAAACTGGAACTTATAAAGTAATAATCAAAGATGTTACCGTATGCTCTTATAAAAGTTAGCATAGTTGCAAAATAAACCCATAGTTTGGTCATTACACAGAACTGCTTTTCATTTGCCAAGAACTAATTAACTTCTGGCATCAATGGATGTTGATATCTTCCTGCGCTATAGTTGCTCCACTCTACAATTAATTATGAACTGTGAATGAAACATCACCTCCATGTCACTGAACCACTGACCTTGCTCATCCCTTTCTTCAGAATTTTACAGGAGTCCTTTCTTCTCTCTGCAGTTCTTTGTGGTCACTCTTACTATTCTAGATCATGCAGGAAAAACACAGAAAGACATGTAGGCTCTTGCGCAGGACTGAAGAGAATGATTAAAAGGTGTTACTGAAAGGTGTTCAGGGAAAACAGCTCTATGTTTTCGTTTGCAACAGGATAGCATTTTTCTGACAGTGTGTAATTTAACAGAAGCCCCTTAAAAATTCAGTGCGTGGTATTCTTCTGTCATTTAAATATTTCACACTGCAGTATATCAGATAAAGAGAATTCATCAATACGCAAAAAACAATTCATAAACAAGGCATCCCTATTGCCAGCAAGGGATGCAATATCAAAACAGCAAGGAGAGCGATATTAACAGACTTGGGCTAAATCTCTGTTTTGATGTCTTTAACAATTATGAGTGAACACTATTGGCAGGTTAAAGCCAAGTTTATCGCCAGTTGAACTCAAAGAAGGAAATACTTTTGATGAAAAGTAGTGGAAGTCTGAGTATGGAGTTCAGGAATAAAAAATATTACTCATAAATAGAGATGAACAGCTGAGAAGCAGTTGGATTTGGATGCAATTTACGCTGGCTTTTTCATTTGTCACAAAGGAACTGGGAAGTACCAAACAGACTGATGAGGTGATCCAGGAGGGCAGTACACTAAAGAAAAAGGGCTAGTAGAAATCAGGAAAAAAAAAAAAAAGAGCATTTATGTAGCACAGAATTAATTTATTAACAGCACATTACAATGAAGGCATTAGGGGATGTGAAGGAAAAAACATTTCATGAATACCAGAGATACAAGCTAGGGAAATTAAAAAAGGCAGTAGGAGTGGCTTGTTTATGAATACACTTTTGAAAAGGTGATATCAGTGAAATTTGAAGAAACAAAATAGTCATTGTTGGTCATGTAAGAAGGACTGATAATAATCTAGTTAAAAAGGCTTGAGTAGGCAAAGAAGGAGGTAAAATGACACCCAAACATAAGTGGCATTACCTTTTTCCAGTTGTCAAATGTATTGGAAGTAAATAAGCATGAATGCATATGGATCAATTTTTTTCTTTATTCTACCAAATAAAACAGCAAATAGAATGCAAGCTTGCATCTGTTACAGACTGCCAAATAGCTCTGGAGAAAAACAAAATACATCCACCTATAATGTGAAGTGAAAAATAGCTGTGCCTGAAGGACTATGATACAAAACTCCTTTTGCAAATACCTTGGAATTTCTTGACCTTACTCTTTACAATTTCTTAACTAAAAAACGCATGGTCTGTAGCTTGCAGGAATTTGGTGTGAGATAGAAAGTTAGAGTGTAAAAGATAAACTATTATAGGTTTTTTGAATGCAAGTAGTCACTTACTGGTTTTATGTGTGGAAAACAGAGAACACAATTTAAGAAGGATGCGAAGGTCCTTGAATGCATCCAGAGGAGGGCAGCAAAGCTGGTGAAAGAGCTGGAAGGAATGTCTTATGGGCAGTGGCTGAGAACTCAGGGTTTGTCAAGTTTGGAGAAATAGACTCTGAGGGTCGACCTCATTGCTCCCTACAGCTTCCGGAGGAGGGGAAGTGGAGAGGGAGGTGATAGGACGCGTGGGAACGGTTCAGAGCTGCTCCAGGGGAGGTTTAGACTGAATATTAGGAAGCATTTCTTTACTGAGAGGGTGGTCAAACACTGGAACAGGCTTCCTAGAGAGGTGGTCGATGCCCCAAGCCTGTCAGTGTCTAAGAGGCATTTGGGCAATGCGTTAACTTTTGGTCAGCCTTGAATTGGTCAGGCAGTGGGACTAGATGATAGTTGTAGGTCCTTTTCATTTGAACTATTCTATTCTATTCTATTCTATTCTATTCTATTCTATTCCATCCCATCCCATCCCATCCCATCCCATCCCATCCCATCCCATCCTATCCCATCCTATCCTATCCTATCCTATCCTATCCTATCCTAATGTTACCAGCCACTTCCCCAGCAACAAGCCCTTCATAAAATCCTTCTTTACTTAACATACCCTTTAATAAGTTGATAACAATAGTTTAAAGAGCTGACCAGGGATTGCTACTGCCCATTTGTGACAAGTCCTCAAGGAAGGCTTGAGGGGTAATAAAACACTTTTTTTTTCCCTCCCTTTAGAGTTTCAAAAACCTGTAAAGAAAATGACCCAAGTAATTACAGGCTTTTTATCCTGGCGTTGGTCTTGAGCAAAGTTATGGAAGAGCTGATCGTGGAATAGATTAATACAAAAGTAGAGGATTATGTAATTAACACCAATAAACATTAATTCATAGAAACTAAATCCTGTCAATCTAGCTCCATACTATCTTCCAATCTTATACGTTTGTGGTGATATAATGTACATTTGTAAGACATGTCACTTGATGCAGTGTGACAATTTGATTAAGAAGCTACAGGGATAAGAAAATCATTGTGGCACATATCAAATTATTAAATTTTGACTACCTGGTAAAATGCAAAACATAGCTAGAAAAACCATTATTCATCAGGGCCTTCTGTTGAGATACTATGTCTTCTGGCCTGATGTTATTTAATAATTTTTGTTAACGATGGAGAAGCAACCATAACGTAAAGACTCATTAAGTTTATAGGTGCTACAAAGGCTGAGGGAGTGGTCAATAGCAGGTACAAGTCAGGGTAGAACACAGTTCAGATAGCTTGGTAGCCTGGATTCAGGTGCCTGTAGGCATTTCTGTATTACAGAATATATATTCAGGAATGAAGCATGTATTTAGGATTGAAGCCTCTGGGTTTTGCTTTCCTGGAATTGGAGACCTGCCATTCTAGGTACTACAGGTATATAGGCTCTGGGATATTTCTTGTCAATTAATAGTTACTTTAAAATATACTCCTTGTTTGAAGGTATGGCCAAAATAGCAAGCACAGATTTTGGATACGTATTCAGAGAGAGATTATTCTCTAGAAGAAGGGCATTTATATTATCTCTATATGTTATCCTTATGCAGATCCTATTAAAATAAGACCTAATTCTGATGGCTGCACTTCAAGAGTCATTTTGAAAAGCTGTGGAGTGCAACACAACTGTGAAGATTTATTAGAGACTGGAAAGAATTCCTTGTGTTAAGAGACCATAAGTATTTACCTTGCAGGATAAAGGGTAGTTGATTACCGTCTCTAAATAGCTGCATGAGACAAAAGTGGTTAAAAAGGGTTCTTTGTTCTAGCAAAGATGTATTAAGACTCAAGGTCTGAGTTAATGCTAGATGATTGCAGAATAAGAAAAACCCATCTGTTTTTCACAGTGAGAATAATAAAGCATTGAAAGAACTTCAACTCTATTGCTGGAAATTTTTAAATGAAGATAGGATGCCTTTCTAAAAGATGTTCTACTTTATCCCTAACTTTTGGGTTTGCAGCAGTGATTACTTCAGGAAAATCTTATACCATGCAGAAAGTGAGACCAGATAATCACCATAGCCTCTTCCAGAATGCGACATGATCAACAGGGATGGGCTTCCAACAGTGAGATGCTATTTAAAGCTTTCAATAGATTATAAGGAAAATTGGGCCACAAGAGCGTATGCTAGGGACAGTTGAGGTGACCTAGATGTCAGTATGGATAGGAAGAAACAGGCTACCCCATTCCATGAGTTATGAAAGATGTCACAGTACAGTCACAATGGTGAGGCCAAACTCACGAACACTTTAATTAAACAAAAAGAACACCAGGTCAAGCAAAATGTTGCATTTTTATTATTATTTTTAAAAAAATGTGTAAAATTAAATTCTGAGAAAGAAAAAAAAGAACATTTTATTTGAAAATGTTGAAATGGGACTTTTTGATAGCTAATTGAAAACTATTTCAACTGGTTTTGGAATTACAAGCTCACCAAATCCAGTCTTATGGGACTTCATAACAAACTTCAGTACAAAGGGGCCTCCTCCCACAAACAACAGCTCTTATGAGCAAGAAATTCAGTCCTAGAAATAAATGAGAAGTGATCAACATTGACAGATGACATAAACCTGGGGGTTCCCAGGCATGTTGTGGTGCTTATTAAGAGGAAAATGAATGCAAGAGTCATTAGTGTTGTATATTCTTAGACCTCCTACAGTATTTGGTGCTCTGTGGAGCGTGAAGAGTGTTCTGTTCAAAAAGCATTGCACAGCTCCCCATCAATAAACCCTTTCACAAAAAGCTTCTTACATAAATGACACTCATTTTCACTCTGATCCTGCATCTACTTTCACTGACACAGGCAGATATGGTAATTTATTATTGTTTTTACTTCATCTGCTATTGTTCACTTTTATTCTTCAAGCACAAAAGAAAAGCTATACGTGGTAAATAGCAACACTTCTTAGGAATAGTGAGTAATGGATCATGCATGCTACACCATATTTGTTTATTGATTTTCTCTCAGATTGATGCATGAATGCAAATGGACATTATGTGGGTAACTTTTCTACTGTTAAGGCAGAAATTGAACTGGACTAGTAATCATGGATTGAAGTCTTGCTTACGGTATTATACATTTTTATACCCATTATGTGGCTTGATAAAACTGCATTTTTTGGAGGATTTTCCAATATTACTTGTACATTACAACAGCCAAATGGTTTTCATTAGTACGCTATTTGAAAGAACACACAAAATGATGCTTCATCTTGTAAAACAAAACTGTCATTATGCCTAAAGATAATAGGCTTGAACAGCTTGAGAGCAATTCTGATGCTTGTAATACCGCATAGATGAGTAAGAAGCCATAGCTTCACATAGCTTTTGTTGGAGGAGAGTATAATATACACCTATATATACAGGTGTATTTGGCAGCACAGCTTGTGTAAGTATATAAATACGTAAGTGTACAAATAAATAAAACATTCTTGATCATGCCACCAAACACTAGAATTATTTTTTTTGCCAATTTCGTGTTTTTATAATTAACTTTGTACCTCAGTTGTGTTCATGGACACTGATCCATCTCCCGAGTGCATTCAAAGCACTCCAGACACTTAACAGAAGACATGGGCTACGGCTACAGACACTGAAATGATTACAGTTGAATCAAAAGTAGCTGGTTTTGAAAGTGCTAGTATGGCATGTAATGAATTGGTTAGGGTACAAGCAATATTGACTAGTAGGTTTCAAATGACAAAAAGAATTTAAATGTCAAAAAATGGTTATTTTATTTATTTAATTTCTATTCTTCATAAAAAGTTCTAGTACACAACTGGTGTATGCCAATAATTCCGGGGAAAAAAAAAACAATACAGAGGAATTAGATCTTTGAACAAATTCTTAGGTTTTCCAGATTTAATACTAAATGCAAAAATTAGAGGATGAAATAACTTCACATGCTGGAAACATAGTCATTAACTTCTAAAAGCAGGCAATAGCTCATTTAATAAACCTGTAATTTCATAAAAATCTTTTGAAAATGCTGCTTGCATCAAAGAAAATGAAAGTTCACTATCTAAGGAAGAACAAGCAGAAAAAATGCAAATTTTTTGAGGGTGATGAAAAAAATTTATAGCTTGAAGTAAAAATGTGTTCCTCAATATTATATTCCTCTTGTTATTACACAAGAAAAAAAAACCCCACAACTTAATGTCTTTCGGTTCTGATAAATCAGTTAGGACAAAGTCTTGGTCTTACTTGACTTTAAAAAATCTGTTGCCTTCAGACAGCCTGGGATCCGGTCTTTGCTTTTCACACTCTACTCTGTCAATATTTGATTTTTATTATGCATTCTTATGAATATGTATATACTTATAATTGAACATGATTTCTACAAGCACAAACAATGCTGTTGGCATTGTGTTTCTTTTTTTTTCACTGTATACTGGTATAGTAATTTGTTTATGATAATGGGAAACTTAAGCAATGATTTGTCACTCATGGTGTGCATGCATTTGTGGAAAATTTGCTTTTCAAGTGTAAGTGCTGAAAGCCAAATCTGGGCTAGACTGTACTTGTACAGGCACACACACACACAGACACACCCTGATAATGCCAAAGGCAATTATGAATTCAAAACCAGAGATGTTTGGACACAGGAAGCTTTTATGTTCTCTGTTTGTTCAATGTCTATTATATAAGATCCATGCCTGTGACTGGGCATCTCACAGCTACTATGGCAATACGTATAAAAATGACACCTCTGAAGACCTGTATGCATTTCTTGTGTGATTAAACATGCAGCTTATGCAGAAATGATGTATGTAACGAGTGCCTGTAACCACTCCAAGAACACTCAGTTTATTTGGGATGAGGTGCAAATACCATCCACGGTATCTTGGTTGCTAGGTATCACCATGAAGATACCTAAATGTCAAAGCAGCATAAGGGAATCTAAGGCAAGCCCTTAAGTGACAGCATGACCTCAATCATTTTGTTCTTCCTTTTGGCTTGGAAGCATTTGTCCTAGAGTGCTATGGAGCAAAGATTGTTCCTGGAAATGAAAACTGTTGATTCATGCTGATTCACACATTTTGGAGGAGTCAGAATAAGACTGCAATCAGTCCTCAGCATTTCTTCATTGTTTATAAAGATGATGAAGAAGATACTTTCGTGACTCTCATTCCTTCTACATTTCTCTTCAAGAGAAGTGCAAAATCCTGTTTTCCCCCTTGTCTTTTCTGTTTTAATAATAGCTCCTTTTGGAGTCATAACCACCTGTGAGGTCATTCAGCTGTTTCTTCTACCATTTTGCCTAGTTTTTGGATCTTCCAAAGTTCAAACCTCCTTCATATGTGGCTGGAGACCAAGTCATGTTAGGATGGGATACCAGCTCTGTAGACACACCAGCTGCTGAAGTGTTAGTAATAGGCAGTGTACTTTAAGAAATCATGATCCACCTGTTTTCATTTTAGTAATGCTGGTAAGAAGATAGCTTGAACTTCCACTGGGCATGTCCCTGAGGAGTTAGGATGATGGCTTGGGATGTGAAAAGGCCTAGTTCACATGACTCTTCTGTGTGATTTTGAAGAAAATTTCTACTCTGAATGAAGCAGGGTTGGGTTTCGTACCACAGTCTCTGTTTCTGCCTGGTTCTGAGCTGAGAATATTCTTTCCAGATAGTGTAAAATCTGGAACCTGAAACCGTCACTTGAACTTGAAACTTGCACATCCTCAATTGACACCGGCACTCCCACGATAGCATGCATCATTTCCAAAAAACCTCTTGTGCGCATTTTGCAAAAACTTCTGTACATAATCATGTTGATGAATATTTGTTTTTCCAATGGTTTTATTCGGCAGCTGTCTGACCAATGTATTCAGCAACAGGAGTGGTCTCCTGCTTGAGCTAGTTTGTTCTCAAATATTACAGTTCTACCCTGATAAATGTCTGTAAATGAAAGCATTTATGATGTAAGGACAGCATCCTGGATGACTGATAGGCAGTGGCCAAACCAGTAGAAAATTTTCAGCTTTCTAAGAAAACAGAGAAACCTAGTTCAGGAAAGAAAAAATGAAGCTTTGGGAAGCAAAGATCAGAAAACAGGTTAGAGGGAAATGAAGAGCGAATAGCAGGATTAAATAGGATCTTTTCTTGGCTTCCAAATAAAAATAAAATTTAGGAAAAAAAAGCACTGAAGATTAGAAATTTAGTTTGCTCACTATTAAGTAAATTTAATTTGTTAAGATAATAAGGAAGATACCTCAGTGTACTCTGTGGTCTCGCTAATCAACAAAGTAATACTTGTGACACACTGTGGGAGTTCTCGTTCTAACGACTAGGACTTTTTTCTGTAATCAAACTCTCGTAACAACACGGATAAACTCTGCCGCTCCTCATTATTCTGCAGTTCTGGTGATGAACAATTAGTGTGTAACCTTCACTCACATGCTGAAATTGCTCTGCATATGCACTGTGGTTTCATATTGCAGTCTTTGTAAAGTCACTCTTTGTTTAATTTTTTTGTAAGATAATTGGAATTGTAACACTTATTAACCTCAGAGTACAATGAGAGAATAAACGAAAATGTGTAATAAGATAGTACAGCATGATCTGAGTAAATAAATGATTTACAGTATATAATTTTATATTTTTAAAAGATTTTCTTAAAATCAAATAACAAATTGCATTCTGCTTAAACATTTCACCTCTTAAAGAACACCTAAGGGAGTTGTTCTTGGTGCAATGTAGGCAAAATTCTGGCAATTCAGTCAACCATGCCCTTTGTCCTCAAAAGACAAACGAAATAGACTATAGATTAGCACTGTTCATTAAAATCCGCAGCAGTTATTCCTTTAAAAATCATTATTGTTCTAAATAGTGTCCTACTTTCAAACTAGAAACTTAAGCTAATGTAAGTCCTATGGGTCACAGACAGCAGTCATCTTGGTTTCATGGGAAGTATTGCTACACTATTCCTATTACTCCAGATTTGCTGCCTCAAGGAGTATCTTTTGCTCTCATTATAGAAAACTGGTCAGGCACTATTTTGCCTCAAGGTAATTTCCATTATTTCAGTGAACTGATGGTCTGATGGTTCAGTTAAAACTTAGTTTTCCTTCCTGGGAAATTATTTAATCTGTTAAAAAGGAAAAGTCCTCTCCAGGTTTAAAAATTTTTTTTTTTGGTATTAGCTATTGCAGTGGTCCCTCACTAGGCAATCACCGTGTGATTACTTTTAAATGAAGTACATAGATTTAATGATATGAAGTTTGGAAGGCGGTTTTTCCCATCTTGCCTGCACTGCAGGCCCTTGTCACACAATCAGCCCCAGCTCCTCTTCTAGCGGTGGCAGTAATGGCAGGTGGAGCTCGGAAGGCTGACAAAGGAGCAGGGAGTCACTGTGCAGGGTTCTTGAAAGCTTTTTCTCTTCTTTGGGTTACTCATGCCTGCAGGACATACAGAATGAATTGTAGGTCAAGTCTTTTAGAAGAGAGGAGAATTTCTTCGTATAAATTATTTTGTGTGTATAGAGAAAGTCAGAAATGTACATACTGTGGCAACTTTCCTTTAAGCTGCAGACAAGTGCTTTTAGATACATAGAGAATAATTACTTCTGGAAGGAGTAATTTAGATAATAATAATACTAATAATGCAGTTTGGAGTAGTTCAATGAGGAAAGTAGCCATAGCACATCCATGCTGGCTCTTCTGTATGCAAAGAGATAATTCAGGAATCTCAACAGAAGTTGACTTAGCTGAGGATAGAAGAACTGAAGTGATAATTTAGTTGATAACTGTAATTTACTGTAGCTATTAAAAAAATGCATTCAGTACATGTTGTACAGAAACATGCTTGCCCTTGACAGCAGTCACAACATTGGTGCTTCCAGTTGGGGCTCTGCATTCAGCAGTGGCAATTTCCTCCTTCTACTAAGCATTGTCATCAGCATTCATCGTCTCTGAGCTCCATCCTTTCTAAGCATGGTCAGAGTACTGGAGGAGAACCAGCAAACTCTCCTCTTACTTCCACTTTGCATCAGTAATTCCACTGAACCAAATTGTTCTCCCAGTCTCCTGGCATATTATCTATCCTTGTGTCCCCGTAACTTAAGAGCAGAGCACAGAGGGCACAGTATAAAAGTCCATGTGCACAGCTGCTGCCTGCATGACTGGGTCTGCCTTCTTCATCGTGAGAATTTTTGTATGGATCTCAGACAAGAAATTAGATTAGTGGCTAAATGAATGCAGCCACTCACTATTCTAGGATTTCATTTTCATTGGGTACTTCTTAGACATCTATAGGCCTTTCTTGGATACTTGTGAATTTGCAGCTCCTTGTAAGATTTGACCAAGTCACAGTTCCTTTATTTAACTTGCTGGAAGGATGTTATGTAGAGAAGATTTAAAGTTCTGTTCTAAAAAACAGCAAGAGAAGAAAGGAAAGGAGGAAGGAAGGAAGGATGGAGGAAGGAAGGAAGGAAGGAAGGAAGGAAGGAAGGAAGGAAGGAAGGAAGGAAGGAAGGAAGGAAGGAAGGAAGGAAGGAAGGAAGGGAGGAAGGGAGGAAGGAAGGGAGGAAGGGAGGAAGGGAGGGAGGAAGGGAGGGAGGGAGGAAGGGAGGAAGGGAGGAAGGTGGAGGAGCAAACAGAGAAGGAGTTGTGCGTGTCCTCAAGGATGAAGGCAACAAGTTTAGCAATGAAACAAAGGTGAAAAATAACTAAAATAGCCTTTGAAAGGTTAAGAAAGTTATTATATTCATCTAGGATAACCTTAGCACCCTCATAGAAGTAGCCCAATTTAGCTTTCACCATGGAATCAAGGGGTGTGATTGACTCCTTGGGTCATCTGCAAGTGTCTACAATGTCTTTGTCCACATCTGAGTGAATCGCTCTCATTTTTTAGTCACGGGAGAGAAATAGAAATGTTTCAGGAACCTTCTTCTACTATACCTTTAAAACAGATTAGACAAACCATATACTAAAAGTGCCAATTTCTCTTCATTAAGTATAGAAAGGAGGCACACTGTGCAGGTCATCCATAGAATTTACCTTCTAGATGTCTAAAGGCAAATGGATCCTGTCTGAAAGATACTGAATCAGTTTGTGACCAAATGTGATAGAATCATAGAATCATAGAATCGCCTAGGTTGGAAGGGACCTTTCAGATCATCTAGTCCAACCATCAACCTAACTCTGACAAAAAACATCACTAAACCATATCTCTAAGCACTATGGCTACCCATCTTTTAAATACCTCCAGGGATGGCGACTCAACCACTTCCCTGGGCAGCCTGTTCCAATGCTTAATAACTCTTTCAGTGTAAAGATTTCTCCTAATATCCAATTTAAAGCTCCCCTGGTGCAATTTGAAGCCATTTCCTCTTGTCCTATCGCTTGTAACTTGGGAGAAGAGACCAACCCCCACCTCTCTACACCCTCCTTTCAGATAGCTGTAGAGAGCGATAAGGTCTCCCCTTCAGCCTCCTTTTCTCCAGGCTAAACAAACCCAGCTCCCTCAGCCGCTCCTCGTAAGACTTGTGCTCCAGACTCCTCACCAGCTTCGTTGCCCTTCTCTGGACCCGCTCCAGCACCTCAATGTCTTTTTTGTGGTGAGGGGCCCAAAATTGGACACAGTACTCGAGGCAGGGCCTCACCAGTGCTGAGTACAGGGGGCCGTTCACTTCCCTAGTCCTGCTGGCCACACTGTTCCTGATACAGGCCAGGATGCTGTTGGCCTTCTTGTCTACCTGGGCACACTGCTGGCTCATATTCACCCGGCAGTCGAACAAATGATGATGTACTCTCTATATCATTTAATCTCTGCCTGAGTTCCTGTCTGCAAAACAGCTGAAATGCACCATAATTCTCTCCCACTCTCAGTTTATCAGGTTTATTTCAGTCAGAGACCTTGGAAGCAGGGACTCTGCCTTACTTTCCCAGAATCTTACTGTCCAGTATCTAGCCCAACTCTCATTTGCTGTGCTGGGTATCACGATCATACTGTGCAGAGCAGCAGTGACCTGTGTGTGTACTTGAATTGTGTGTATCACGTATCATTGTGCACAATGAGAAGTCTGCAGATTGCTCTGCTTTATACCATTCTCAAGCAACTTATCCATAGACGTGCAGTACTAGATAGAATAACTGAATAAGGGAAAGGTAAAGGCTTGGCACATTTCCTATAGAGTCTTTGATTTCCTTTTTGGCTCATCCTTCTACCTTGACAATGTATAAAACATTACCATTTTTTTTTTCCATGGTTCTTGTGTTGGTTCCTGTCAGTAGAGGCATTGGTTTACACAGCCTCTGACTCCTTACACCTCTTTTCTATTAAATAACCTCAGTTGCTGTGGTGTAAATTTTTGTTTGATGCAGCAAACCAGGCTAAGGAGCTGATGCAGTCTAACAATAAGCCAGAAGAACCAGTGGTTACTAACCCACATCAGTTCCCTGGTGCCATTCCCTGCATGGGGAAAAGTGCTGGATATTAGTGGAATGAAAATAACCCTTAGCCGGTGAACAATGCACAAGGCTCACTGTGTCATGTTGTACTGCAATATTTCCTTCTTGTAACAGCAGTGAGCTCTTTCGTTAAAGCTCTGCCCCTCAATGCCAAATACATGAGGCTTCTGAAATGACTGTCCAACTTCTTGGGGTCACACGCTTTTTACTGGCACAGTACTCTTGAAAATGTACACATTCATCTAACAGAGGCATGATGGAAGCATCCTCAGGCTGATCAACCTCTTTCAAATATATCTATATCAAACTGATGTACTTAGCATGTAGACAATTTTCCTTTTGACTCATTGTTCTTGGTTTCTTTCCCCAGATCCCACTCTTAGATTTTTATTTACCTTTGACTTTGTAGGCTATGGTAGTTCACTCATTTTGTAGTGGCTATCAGGGATTCTTTTGGGTGAAAGTTATTCTTACTGAATTAATTTCTTTTCTATGTAATATTTAGCTATAGTCAAAATATCAACTGTATTAAATGCTTTTGTTCATATGCTCTCTGTTACTAGAAGATTAAGCTTTAATTTGTCTGAGCTCCTTATAAACCCACTATGCCTCTGCTTGGGTGAGTAGTATGTACGTTCCTTGGGGGATTAGTCCCTCTGTGCTACAAATATCCTCAGTCTTCCAATGTTTTGCTGTAACAGGGCATACTTCCTACCTATTGCAAATGATGCACTCTGCAAATATCGTATTCTAGAAAGCCAAGGTTTGTAACAAGAAGCAATATAATTTATTAGGTCAAGTCTGAAGTACTCAGACAAAACCCCTTAAAAGTTCTCAGGCATATAAACTCTTCTTCACATCTGAAATGAAAGCAACATACTTCAAGCAAAGTACAGAAATTGGTCTCAGTTCAGTTTCATTATTGTTAATCACTGTGACGGTCTGAGAGAAAAGGATAGTTTAAATCTAGGAAGCTGAGGGAGCTGTTAGCAAGGAGGGAGGTGATAAGGTCGGTAGCCTCCATTGAGTAGAGAGAGAGGGACAGATTATTATCCCCTGCAGAGTCACAAGGGTTAGCAGAAGAGATACTGTGAAGAAAATCATATAATGTGAGGTAAGCTAGCCTCTTACTAAGCTCTTGATTTTATGATTTTTTAGTATCCAGCAGAATAATAAACTTTATATCCAAGTTCACCTTCTGAAGGTTTACAGGTACTACAAGTGACCACAACTGCTTTGAAATGGAGGAATGCTGACAAAACCAGACTCTTGACTTTTAATGATATGTCATTTAAAAGGATGCAGTCTGACCTCTCTCACCAGTATTGAGGCTCTAGTATCTATAAATGACTTATATGTAAAGACATACTCCTGTGCATGGTGTACTTGCCATAAAGACCATGATTCACATTTCAAAAGAAGATAACAGAAACCGCTCAAATACGAAATTAGGGCAAGGAAGATACAGCCTGCAGAAGGAGGAATTTTGTGTGGCATGGTTACAGAAGCTGGTGAATGATAGTAGCTTCATGTTTGTGGCCGTGGAGCCGTTCAGAAATATCAAGTCTGGAAAGCCAAGACGCCTTTCAAAAATTTACTCCTCCAGAATGATTACTGAGAGCCTCTTCCTGTCCAAATAGGTCAACATTTCCACAGAGACCTAAAACTACAGGAAATTAGAATGGAAAGGTTTGTTTCAAAAAAAAAATATTTCATATACAGTGTTTTTATGAAGCTCAAAAAATTAGCAGCCCAATGAACAATCGTCTGTGTCTCACCACAATGTCAATTTATTTTCTGTGCTATTATTGCAGGTGATTATGTAGTCATGACTATATACTTCGACTTAAGTAGAAGAATGGGATACTTTACTATTCAAACGTACATTCCCTGTATATTAACAGTTGTTCTTTCCTGGGTATCCTTTTGGATTAAAAAAGATGCCACACCAGCAAGAACAGCATTAGGTAAGTTGTTAATAATTCCCTTTTCTGCTTTTTTTGGTGTAGTTCCTACACTATCATTTGAAAATATCATCTTCCTTTCAAAGAGACCACTAGCTATATGCTGTGGATTATCGCTAACACATCTTGCAGACACAGATCTGCTTATCACTGAAGCCTTTGGTTTTCTGCCCTTAACAGGGTAATTAAAAGTAAACTATGCTGACCCTTTGGAATGGCACTGCCACCTATTTTGCATAATGTTCTAAAATTAATGTCTGTCTCCTTGTTCTCACTATGATATTTTAGTGCCATTTTTCAAGAATAAATTAATTGCACTGCTGGCTTCCTTCCCTCCTGAAGGAGGCTCCCATGGGGCATTATGTCTTATATATACAGAAAATGGTGGGATATAATAATATTAACCCATTCAAAGTGTTTTAGCTTGCATGCTTGAAGTTAAGAGCCACACTAGGTGTATAGATATTTTTCATAGTTTGTGGAGATGTACTCTGGTATAGGTTTTTTTGTCAGCTCATTCACGTCAGGACCAGCATGTGCATTTTGGCACCGTGCTTTAGGATACACTTAGAAACGTTGACCATTTATTCTTATGTCTATAGGAAAACCTGCAGGTTTTGCCAGCATTGAGGGCATAGGGCTATATAATAGCCAATGATAGGTGTACATCAGAACTGAAGGAAAAACATTTTAGCCGAGACTGTGGTTGCCAGGGCTGCAAATACCAACTGATTCAGAAATCTACCAGTCTAGCAAAAAGGGGAGGCTGTGTCAAGGTTTACATGTCTGTTTCCAAGCATACAGGTTACCATTCCCAGTTATTCATTGCGTCCTCCTGCTGGAGTTTGTCACTATCTCCAGTTAACCAGATGGACCCTCTAAATCATTTCAGTTTGAAAGAACAAATTATTAAAAATTGACCTGCCTGACTTCTTGAACTGAAATCAGATGGGAAGCATTCACAGGAGCAACTGAGTCCCCAGGCTCGAGAGGGTGATACTGCTGTGAGGAAAGAGTGGAGAGCAAGGGATGCAAACAGGTTGAGCCTCCTTGGAGGCCATATGAAGGCAGCCTGCAGCAGGCATGGTGCTGCCGAGTGCTGCTGTGTGCTGGCAAGCCTTGGTTCAGCCACAGTATAGGAGAGGACATTTGCACAAACCGAGTCTGTATCCCACTCCCCTAAACAGCTTTTACCAGAAATGATGGATATTTATATGTGAATCCATTTATGTTAGCTCTCTTTCAAACACCATGTAGAGGTGCTCTACTTGATCTCAGGAGGAGAACACCTTGTTTGACAATGCAACCTTTATACAGCGGTTGTTCAAAATGACTTGTCCTGCTTCTGTCTGCCTCTCTCCTGCACTAATAAATCTAAGCAGCCACCAGTTTTGAGGGTGCTGTGGTTTCTAGCATAGACCCCCTGAAGGCCCTGAAGAGGAAAATAAAAATGAAGGGCTAAAGAGATTTTGAAGCCCATTCACACTGAACGAGATTTTAGCTGCTAGGTCTCTTGAACGTGTCCAGAAGTCTGATCCCACTTTCTAAATCCTTCACTCTCTCACAAAAAATCTACGGTCATCTATTTAGGGTTACAAGGCCCAGGTTACAAACAATTTTCCTCCCAAAACTTTCAATGCTTCAATAGCTTTATGGTAACTTTCAGCTGAATGACAGAAGACATACGTTACCAAAAATATCCTCTAGGTGTAACTCCCTCACTACTCACAGCTTTATTTAAGCAATGAAGCTATATGCCAGCCATTCCTGCTATAACCCTTAGGCATCTTCCTTGAGGGGAGTTCTATCAACTGTAATTTTTAGTGAGTGACAAGGCATCCTTCCAAACCAAGAGCAGCTCAGGGACTTGGAGCTATGCAACAGGATCAGTAGAAAGAAAAGTATCAGAGAACCTGTAATAAGATGACTGCAAGCGCCATTGCTCGTTCACGCTTTACAGATAATTCTGTATGAAAACCCATTTTGTGTGAGGTCAGCACAAGACCGTAACCTGCTGGATTTGCTCCAGGAGTTTGTAAAATTAATAAATGTAGATCTTCTGACCATTATAAATCACGTGGCATCATTTGTGTCCAGTTTTCTGAGGTTATTTTCCAAGAAGGGAATATTCAGTCCTCATTCCCTTCATGTGAGTGCCAAAGTGCCTTTACACTGCAGCTCCAGCAACACGACAGACCCTAAGACTTACAGTTATTCTGTGACCCCCTCCAAGTCCAGGACAGCACGAAGACAACACAAAGGTGAGGACAGAGCAGCTGTATGACTGCCTGTTCGTGGCTGTGTAGACTTGCTTCTGATGGCCAGAAAATTGAGCAATTGAATCATAGACTGGTTAGAGTTGGAAGGGACCTTAAAGATCATCTAGTTCCAGCCCCCCTGCCATGAGACACCTCCCACTAGACCAGGCTGCTCAAAACCCCATCCAGCCTGGCCTTGAACACTTCCAGGGATGGGGCATCTACAGTTTCTCTGGGCAAACAGACCTCTAGTGTACTTCTCTGCTGATCTCCTTTTTTCTTAAATTGGGTGACTCGGTGGACATAAGAAAAGATTGACCATACTCCATCTTTTTTAACTAGGAGTTTGAAGCACCATGTGTGTGCATAAACACACCCTACCATTTGGGTTATCCTTCATAATGCTTAATAGAAAAGGGAGCAAAGGCACCCAAGAGTTTGCATTACTAATTTTCTGGAAGCAGTGTTCGTACCCTGTCCTTGAGGGAAGTTCCTCAGACCACACAGCTCTGTTTGCCAATTAATTAGACACAGAAGTAGGTTAGATCACTAGTCACAACAGTGTGACTCTCCCTGCCTCACCCCCTCAGCCAGTGGGAACTTCAGGCAAAAAATGCATTCATATACTGAGGTCATGAATTTGAAGTAAGAACAAAAAATGAGATGTTCCAAGGCTATATTCAGTGGCTATCGTGACTAACTCCTAAAACTCTGATGAAGAATTAAATTGCTGGGCTAAAATATCGTTTTTTATAAATAAAGTCAAATAACAAGAAAATAATATATACATGAGTCACCTCTTTTTATGCAAAGAGCCCTGTTGCTCCCAAAAGGGCAATGACCTGTTGACTCTCGGGATGCGGTAAGCAGATGTTCCCAGTTTACTGTAGGTCTGCTTGTATAATGCAACCTATAAATCTGTCTGAGCAACAGCACACATCCACATTTGGAAAGTGGCACATGGTGAAATTGTGAGTAATACAGCCAAAGGGAAACCGTTGAGATTTTCCTGCTAATTACTTTAAATGAATTGTAAACTCATTGCACCAAACCTGCCCTGAGTATAGCATTAATGTAAAGGGCTCGCATCAGGGAAATATTTTACTTTCTGAAATTAATGAGTAATTTCCTAAGCTATTGGCAACTACTCACAGTTACATGAAGGATGGGTTTTACTCCTCTGTGAATAACATTAAGTAATAAGCTATTTCTGTGCTGGAAAAAATAAATGCAATCCAGGTATTTAGCTGTGAGGGGAAAATGAGACCGTAAGTATATTTTCAGCAGAACTGTCCAGAGGCATCAAAGTGCTCTTTAAAAACTTGTAATCATAATCCCTTTTTCACATGTTCTTTGAGGGGCTGAGGCCCGGAGAGGTAACATGACTCAGTCCAGGCCACCTGAAGAGTCAGCGGTAAACTGGGAATAGAATTTGAGTTTTGCATGAGAACTCTGTGTTTTCTGATCTCAGGTTATTCTGCTCTCCATTCAGTTAAAAAAAAAAAAGGCTTTCTGCTGCTTCTGCTTATCTCTAGTAATCAAAATTATTTTCTCCCAATGTTCACAGTCAAGAGCAGCCAGCAAATGTCTGAAAAAAAGTTATGATTTGGAAAAGCATAGTTTGTTTTCTTAGAAGATAAAGGGAATTAAGTTAAACTGCAGTTTCCCCCTGCTTTTTCAAAATGGGTATAACATGTGATGTGACTAGGCAGTTACTACAGAGCAACTTCAAACTTCAGTTTAAAAAAAAATACAGTGGGTATCAAGGCCAGCAATGTGTTGATGTAAATGATACAGATGATGTTTAATAAAAAATGAACACTTGAACATTGCTCTCCTTGTCATTCCATCTATAGCTCATTGTCTAGAAACACAAGCAAGTGATCAAAACAGATGCCACACAGGAAAGGTGGAGAAATTAAGTTTATAAACAAGTGATGACATGGGTAAGAACAGTACACCTTTCCCCCAACATACCCTTAGGAAAATAAAAAATGAGCCTCACTGACCAAAGAGTTTCTAACAGGTAGCTCCTGCTACCTCACTTTGCATTGTCTTGTCCAGTAAGCAGCTTTCAAACAGTAATAATTTTATATAACTGTTTAGGCCAATGATCTAAAGGTTAAAAAGTTCTCATGCATTATGTATTCCTGCATCATTTGATGTCCCAGACAGCCCTTTTTGATTTATCAAATAGCATCTTTGGTATGGAATTTGCTTAGAGAATATAAATGTCACAAAACGGTATTTATACACAAACTTGTAAGCTCCCACTTACACTCGTCTACCTGAAAATTGTGAAGCTAGGTTACTTCAAAGCTGTTCTTGGCTGATATTAAAATCCTGTTGAAATAGATGGTTCAAGAGTGCTGTGCATTTCGATAACAGATGCAAAGCCTACTTTACCATACGGGCCTCCCCAACGTGGGAGACTTAACAGTTTCATCTGGCAAAGTTTATTGCATTTGAAACCACTCAACAAACTGAATTTTCTTAGCATGAGAGATAAAATGAGCTAAGGGTAGGGAAACCAGATATCCTCTTTGGAAATAATGGGTGCTGCCTTTTATTCATATATGCATATCTGTATATTCCAACTTGTAAATGTATAGGAATACATAAATATCATCTGGTGCGCCTTCTTTCTGTTTTCTCTCTGTATTTACCCTCATATGACTCATTTTAATATTTTAAAACTTGTGCTGATGTGTCAGATGTAAAATTGATATACTGGGTAGAATTCTTATTATTTCAAAAACTCATTGCTTGTTTATGGTGTGAGCTGGAAACCAAGTCCAAGCCTCAGCTTAAATGAAGAATGATGCTTTTTTATCGGATTTTATATCATAAAAATATTTTGTATAAATAATAAAAGTAGAAATATGTTTGGTTTACCTTTGGATGTTTCCATCTATGTGCTCAGCAATCTTGTTTCATGCCCTTGCTATAATTTGAAATGTGATGTATAATCCAGAAAATATGATGACTTGTGATAACGTTAAGCTTTCCTTTCCCAAAGGTTTTATATTGTGGTAGCAAAATGTGATTTGTTGTCAAAGAGACTGAGGATGGACACTATTCATATCTTAAACCGAAAATAAATCTTACACCATTGATTGCTTTGTCTATAAATTTAGTGGAACCTACTTTGTTTCAATCAGCTAAAATTAGTCTGGAGCCACCCAAAACTCCCAGATTCTCTATCAGTGAGACATTTACAACATGATTTACTGGGCTGGTTTAGCTTAGTTCTCACCCAGGGCTTCTAGGTTTTCACAGTCTCAAGCATGATTCAAGTAGGCATTTCACATTCAGGCTTAAGGCACATATATAGCACTTAGGCTGAGTTGAGGACTTCTATACATAAGCACAGAGGCTAATGGTAATTTGTCTTTCACTTCTCTGCCTTCCTGTCCATAGTCACTTTGGCAGCTGGTTGTCATTGCAGATAGCTGCACAATACCTCATCACAAATAATTCAAAGTTATACTTCCATTTCAGTAAAAACAGAGGAAAAATATTACATTGTCAATACAGCATTCAGTAGAAAAATTGCAGACCTTTGCAAAAAAAAAAAAGTTTTTGAGCATTGCAAGCTTTTTTTTCATTTTATTTCTTTTTTGCCTATTAATAAAAAAGTGTCCTAAAGTAATCTGAGATCCTTTCACAGGGTCAGTGGGAAATAAAAACTTTCCCTTGAGTCCAAAAGTCTTGTAAAAAAGACATTGTGTATTGTGCTGGAAGAAGATGGTAGGTTTTGAGGAGTTTTTTAAAGGTAGTAAAAAACTTGAGAGTTGGTGCATGCACATGTGGCTCTGAAAAAGACAGATTTGTGTTAGAAATCTAAATGTGGGTTAGAAAGTGTTAAAGAACTTCATTTCATATGCAGAGTATGCCATAGCTTGGATGCAGTTCTTCTAAAGTTCTTCTAAAAAGACTCCCAAGGCCTGAGTCACAGTCACACTGAAAGACTAATTAACCTATAGTCAGCAAGGGCCAAATCAAGGCTAGTGAGTCAACACCTTTTGCGGTTGGACATCTTTGCAGTTGACTACTGTGATGAATGGCTAAGCATCGAGTTTGTCTCTGGAGCTTTTTCAAAGCACTAACTAGCTACAGAACTGTTGCTGAAGGGTCTGGAGAGGTTACCGGTCCATGGCAGTCACATGTGCTTATATTGGGAGGTGGCACAGTTGGCAGGAAGCAGAAGTATTTTCCCAATAGCTTTTAGATGTCCAAGGTATGTACAAAATCCACATTTCCCACTTCCTATCAGCATTGCTTTCATCTTGATTATTGAGTTGTGTTTTTTCAGCAACTTTTTGTTTGTTTGCTTGCTTGCTTGCTTCTGGGAAGTGAATATTTAAGGAATACAATTATTTATTATTCATCGTAGAAGAAAGTTGAGGCCCAGGCAATAATCTGCCTTCTGGCTCCTCCAGGGACTTTCTGATGGTTTGAATGAAAAGGGTTATTCATGTGAGTCACTGTAGTTTCTATCAAATGCTACAAAGCAGAGATGGGCATTCCTTCATAAACAGAAAGTAGTCAAAAGTAGCCCACAGGTAGTTCTTTCTCTACAGAGTGCCATTTGTGGGAAGTAATTTTACTATAAGGCATCATTTCAGTCATCCCCTGCCATTTCAAACACCGTGTACCATTGCAAAATATCACTTTAACTATAAAAAGAAACATTACCTTATGGTTATGTTGTTTTTAGAGCAGGTTCTCTCTTGAGGCTTATTTGAGTGAGAGCTTTATTTTTTCTTCCCAAGTCATTGAGGAGTTTTATTTCTTCTTTCAGAAGGCTTGCGGTTCTTAACAAATTATTAAAAGCATCAGTCCAAAGTGGGAATGAAAAGACTTCTGTTCCTCAGGAATGAAGAGATGAGTTACCAGCAGTCAAATAACTGACATCCCACAGATTTCATTCTACGACTGGTTTTATTGTTTCTGGATATTTCATGCTAAGAAATTCCCATTATATTGATTATTTCTAAATCAATCTAAGATGTGATGCTTTGTATGAATTAAAAAGGCTATTTCCATTAAGGTTACATCTGAAGCTTTTATGACAGTGTGTTTTCCCTTACTCAGAAGGAAAATAGCAGTGGAGGACTCCCAGGGAAGCAGAGGTGTGAAAATACATTTTCAAAATTCATGGTCAGAACTTTGCAGGAAAATTTCTTTTCCTTCCCTTCCTCCCCCTGCCTTTTTTTGAACACAAAATTTTTCATGAGAGTAGTACTGCTGTGAAAAAGACAATGTTTCCTTCATTGTTTTCTATGTTTCTTATTTTTTATTCTTGGTTTAGCATCTTTTCCGCTTTATACTTTTCTTCAAAAAATTCTTCCTTATCTCCTTTTCTCTGACTCCCATCTCCACTCTCACTCCCATCTCCAACCTAACTAGGACCAGAAAAAGGAAGAGGAAAAGCATATTGAGAGACATGGGAATGTCACTTGTGCAAAGATGAATATAAACAACTGAGGAAAACTTGGTTTACAAAATACTACTGGCTCTACTGATGCTGTTTTTCATTATTTTTTAATAGTACCAAATGAAATTAATGAATTACTTGGATATCCTTTGGATTTCTTTTTTGTATTGTTTTGTATGTTTTCCAAAGATTCTTCTGCAAGATGGAGAAATGATGTTGCATACAATTAAATCAAGTTTCTCTCTGCAGGCATCACCACAGTATTGACCATGACAACTTTGAGTACCATTGCAAGAAAGTCATTACCCCGTGTCTCCTATGTCACCGCTATGGATTTGTTTGTGACTGTATGCTTTCTGTTTGTCTTTGCTGCTCTGATGGAGTATGCAACCCTCAACTACTACTCAAGTTGCAGGAAACCAAACTGTACTAAGAAGAAAAAGTCGGTAAGATGGGAGCATTTAAATTTGTTTTCTAGCATGTGTCCAGCTCAGAAAGCAGAGAATCATTCAACGACAGCCTGTAATCCCATGATATTCCACTCCTTTGAGCTCTTCCCAGTTTGTGGTGTGATCTGCCCTGAAAGCTGATGGAAAATAGTTACCCGCAGTAACAGCAGGAGCAGTTATGTGCCTGTTGAGTGATGTCTGTTCCTAACAGAAGCAGCCTGCTGACCATGAGGCAGCAACCCTGCCTACGCCTCTTTTGTCCTCCAGTTACTGTGCTGGTAGTCATAAAGGACTCCCACCGAAAGAGATTGCATAGCTTGTTATACAAATGCACGCACATCGATGTATATTCAAATGCATCTGCTATTTAATGGCTTAACAGCTCTAGAAATATTTATGAACTTTACAAACGGGATTTTAGTGTCTCCACTGGGAACCAGGACTTATTTTTAGCCCTGTGCACAAAGGGGCTTGTTTCTAAGCACAAAAACAGAGGAGGTCACTAGCAAAGTTTTTATACATGGCTGCATTTTTGGCCAAAAAGACACTTCCAAGAGTAACATCCAGACACACACAAAAGCTGTTGATTTGGAATCAATTAAAACAGTCACGCAGGAAGAATTGCCTGGTGTACATCATAATTGACTACAAGAATGAGAGGGGCAGTACAATGGAGAACAAAATCTCAGTGTAAACATAGGGAAGGGGAAGTGGATTGTTCCCTCAAGATCAGTGGAAAATCTTATGTGTTTGAGATCAGTAGTTTGAGATGTTGGATACCATTTTGCATAATGGAGGAAATAAGGACATTTGAAATCAGGAATGCAACGACAAATACGAAAACTGTGAAGGAGGAAACTAAGAGAGAGAAGGCTAAATTCAGGGAATAGGTCATGAGGTAAAGAGGGATTGAATGAAGAGTTATAGAAAATAATTGAATTAAGAACTAATGAAGGAAAAGATGAAACAAATATGGAATTAGAGAAAGGCTAGAAAGCCATAGACTCAGTCAATGAAAACTCGGTTAAACCTCTAATAGCTTCTTGTAAAATGCATTGAACACAAAAGGCAAAAGAGTGTTACCAAAAGAAAAGTATGAGACAATCAAAATGAACTTGCTAATGATCAAACTAAAATTGCCATCCTATAGAAAGACTAAATGAAAAAGTCATGAGTATCTTTGTGAGTATGATGTATTTCCAGACTTGTGAATGAAGATGAGGGAAAGCATGCAACACTGATGAGATTTAAATCAACACAAGAACAAATGCTCACTTAGCTATTGTTCGCAGAATAAATAAGTATAATGGGTTGAATAAAGACTTAAAGTGGATGGAAACTAGGTGTGCATTCTGCTGAGGTTTCATGCAGTTTTAAAGTGTACAGAATATTATTCTGAATATATAGAATACTCAGCATGAAGTGTTTTACGGACAAATGCATTTAAAAGCTTGGTTTAAGGAATGCTATTGAACATTAGATGCAATGAAGCAATAAGTATGTTTTCTTCTGAGTAATTCTTTTGTTATCTTCATTTAAGCTACCTGATGTCAGTTTTGGTCATGTGATGGTAAGTAAACTATTTTATTCAGTCAGAGAAATGGAGGCATGAATGTATGGCTGACATTTACTTGCAATAATTCCCAAGAAGGCTGTAATGCTATGTTGGGCTTTACCTTGACTTCCCTACCAATGTTGTTTTTCTTTTTTGTTGAAAGGCCAGTTTGGTTTTGGTTGTGGCAGAGGAACATAGCTGCCTCTTTCTATAATGACATCAAATGATTTGGGAGGGAGAACGGTCAAGTGTAGAATATTGCATGTTACTTTTACCTCAGAAATTTTGTGTGTCTTCTTCATATAATACTGCAGTTTCTCATTACATTTTATAAACGAAGTAATAAGCAGAAATTATTGCATAAACTTATATGGAGTTTTAACTGAATTTCATGGAAAATAATTATTTTATGCATATCTGTAAAATCTTTGACGAGCTTTCAGGTCAATTTTCAAATAATTTAGGCACACAAGTTTAACACAGTTAGTTGTATCATATCTATAAATGGAATAAATTATGTTCCCTGAAGTTCTAGATAACTATTTATATATGTACAGCGGTAATAAAGTTGAAACTGAGCACAAAATTGTGTCTCTAAGTTGTATGAAATCTGAAACTGGAATACATACTCTAATATATATAAATATAGAGCATGCAGAAGGCAAGTTAATCAGCTGGTTGCGTGTCCTGCTTCCAAGATATCAGATGCAAATAAGAACAGGAACAGAACTAAAACATTGCTTTTGCATTTCTTGGTTTGAATATGCTGAAGTTTATCATTTACAGCTGCTAGCTTCATGTTACTAGCTTACCTTTTACAAAAAATGTTATACACATTTTTTTTTCCATGAGTTTTCTGATTTATTTAAAGAGTTCATGTAACATTGAAAGTCTGCTTATTGACAATGAGTGGCTTACAGCAAGCACTGCATTTATACACTTGCCACTACTGTCACTCCCTGGACAGAGTTTTCTGAAAGATGAATTTAAAAAGGCACACTGAATGTGTGGTGGCACTTTCCTTTTTCCAATAAAAAAAAAAAAAGGAAAAAGATACACAGCAACAAAAAACCCCAGGCTATTGATAGATGAGAAAGTTTCCTTTGTAGAACCAGGGCACTTATTTGTCTTCACTTACCAAAATTGTCTGGAGAGATGGAAAACAACCCTTCTTCTTTTTAACATAAATATTGTAGCCAGGCATAGAAAATTTCAGTCCCTGAGTAGGAATTTTTCATAAAGGCCTGCAAGAAATGAACAGTATGTGACACAGTGGTATAGAAGAATTCCATGTATACTTTAGTTACAGGGTTTTTCTCTCTAAAGTGCTACAGTCAAAAAGTGGTTGCTTGTGAAATAATCTTAGACCTTATCTATGTGGCAGCACTTTGTAAAGCTCTGATACCAGCCACCTGAAACTTTACAAATGAGAGAGAAGACCATGAGGGCATAATTTGTGTCGTCTAATCTCACAGATAAAGCAATTCACAACAAATAGATTTGCAATCTAAAATCTGTTTACAGTCCACAGCACAATGTATCTGAGAGATTTTAACCATCTACTTATGATGTGATGACTTGTGTCCTAGAAGTAATTGTCTGGATATCATAGGGCAGTTCTCCAGATGTCGTTATCTATGTTAGAGATGCCAACGTCTAAGCAGAGGGATGCCACATCGAGTTCTTCGCTCAGGGACCAGCATTTTTAATGAGATGGGTAATATTATCATGTGCAAACCAAAGGATTTGTAGAAAGAAAACAAAGTCAAGAGAAAAAGAAAAATTTCCTCTGAGGCACATCACTCCTATCACTGATCTGTTTCACGTACAGAAATTTCAGGTACACCCCAGCAGCTTCAATGTTGTGTATCTTGTACAGCAAGCATGGAAGCAGGAGCCCAGAGAGCCCTCAGAATGGAAGCAGGCATGATGCAGAGGTGTGACTAGCTTGTTAGTGTGCACCCGCCATGCTCCTGCAGGCAAAGGCAATGCTCAGCGCAATCGCAGCAGGAGCAAGGGCCCCCGAGGGGGAGAAAATTGCGTTGACGGGGATGGAGCCTACTTTGTCAGGGCGGTGCAGGCAGGCAGCGAAGCTTATGGGACCTTTCCTAGAGATGCCAGTGGAGGAGGTGACATTTGTGAGGATGGAACGGGTGACTTAATGAGAGAGGAGACTATTGTGAGAAAGCACCTTTCATGAAAACGAAATGGTGTGACAGAAAAGCTGACAAAGTGTAAACAGGGAGTACATTGAAGAAGGAGAAGTCTGTAGGCACCAGTGGTGCTGTGAGGAGGTATGATATCAAAGTGCCCTATTTCTGAGCATGGTTAGTGTGATAAGCACTAAGGGGAAATGCCTAGGGATGGCATTTTGAAATCCTCTACTGAAATCATCACTATCTGTTGCTGACCATACCTGTTTTTATAAATCATGGTAAAGTTAAGAGGCAGTGAATGCAGCTATACCAAGTGGAGATTGTTCTGTAATGAATTGGGGAGGAGGGACATCTTCCGTATTTTTCAGAATACACTCTTAAATGTAGTAGTTGCAAGTGTTTAAAGCAACTTGCACACAACGTTTGCACAGGCAAGTGAACTCCTAAGTGTGAAAAAATGGTTACTAGAAAATATATGCTTTGAGCTAAACAAGCAGAAAATATACCTAGAATTATTTAACTCGCCACTTCACAATCTCTCTATGGCAATTCATCTGAAAAGGCATCTTTTGAGGGAAAGACAGATGGTCCCCAAATCTAGAATTCCTATTATCCCCAGCTCCTGTGATTTCTTCCCATGATTATTAATTGCAATCTGCATAGAATCTTATCAAACTGTTGATTTCTTTTTCTCTCCTCAGAATTATTCTGTACTTGACATGAGACCTCCAACTACAGTCATCACATTGAACAATGCCATGTATTGGCAAGAATTTGAAGATGCGTGCGTCTATGAATGTCTGGATGGGAAAGACTGCCAGAGCTTTTTCTGTTGTTACGAAGAATGTAAATCAGGCTCATGGAGGAGAGGACGGATTCACATAGACATCTTAGAACTGGACTCTTACTCCAGGGTCTTTTTTCCTACATCCTTCCTGCTGTTTAACCTCGTCTACTGGGTTGGATACCTCTATCTTTAAATGTTGCCTGTCGTGGTGAAGACTGCTGTGTTTTCACACTGCGGAGGGATGGTGAAAGTGCAGAAAAAGTGAAGGACATGGTCAGTTTCATCTCAAATTATAAAGGCCACATTAACCTTCACCACCACAGAGCCTGATGAAGAATTTTAATATATAATTGCCTGAAAAAGAAAAACATGGAAGAATTCTCTCCTTACTGCTATACATTATAAGGAAAAGATTCTTACAAAATTCAGCTGAATTTGTAGTGTAAGCGATGTTTATGAATAATTATTGTATATTAGAATCTCTACTATTCTCCCTTGGCATAGAAGCTATACACAATTCAGGCAAAGGTTGAATATGTCATTTTTGTTCTTCATTCCCATACTTTCTTCAAAATGCTGCCATATCCCTGAGGCTCAGAGCAACATACACTGGCACTGGCAAATAAGCCAAAGCCAACAAAACCACTCATTTGTATTTAAACTTGCTTGAGCTATGTCCCATAGGTTTTGGGAAATATTTCACTGGTGATCTCTTTGCTATAGAGAAACCACCAAAATACAGTAAGAAATGTCTCTGGTGGGATCAAAACATGGACGTTACTTTCTGCAAAGGTCTGGGATTCATGGAATTAGCCAATTACCTACACATATTGGTTTTAACTTAAGATGAAAAGGCAGAGTTGTAAGAAAGCTATTATTTTGATATAAATAAAAGACTTGCCTATCTCTGAGGCAGCTGTAGACGTAACTTCTAAAGTTTTTCAAGCTTTTAACTGTCTTTTTTATGACTGGCTAAATACAGGATGGTCATTGATTTCTAAAGCAGGACAAGATTCCTGCTTGTTTGTGTTATTGTAGCAGATCATAGTTGATAGGCCATGAGTAAAAATCACTATATAATAGCACTAGGAATATGTGACTTTCTTCAGATTGCAATTTACTACAAAGTGCTCTCATTCTTATTTTTTCTCTTAAAGTTATTTTACAAAACTGAAAAACATGTGTGCCAAAGTACATTTTTTGTTCCTTCCATAAAGTTAAATATTGCAGTCCTTACTCAAGGCAGTTGTTTCCTGGGTGTGAGATGAAGACTGAATACTTTTGACTTGATTAGTGCATTACGGGAACTCAACTGTCACATTTGGATTAAACATGGAATAGTTGCCACATGTAGGAAAAGGTTGTTTTCATTTTTTTCCTCAACTACCAACTATATTTTACCCTAAAAAGCTATTTCATATTTTTCAAGCTTTTGACCATTAAATTCTTAAACTACACATTTTTTCAAAAACTGGTTTTACAGTGTTAAACTAGATCACAACTTTTACAGACTGTCTCAATAATTGTTACTAAGCAAACAAAACAGATTCAAAACTAAATAGCAGTGGCTTTTCACTACCCTTTGGATGACAAATGGTTACAAAGGATTAAGGTTAAAACATACCTAAGAACAAAATTCTATTTTTTTTTGCTTCTGGAGGACCTGATAATTTTTTTGTCATCTCAAAAAATGTGTGTCTCTTCCACACAGCGTTCAATAAAAAAATAAGTAGTGGATGTGATTGAAGAGCAGTTCCTTTTCTCCTCAGAAGGAAAAGCCTGCAAACAAGCAAAACCTAATGCAGTGGTAATTCTAAAGGAACAGAAATGCTGTCGTGTTCTTTGAAACATCACTGTCTGTCATTGCTGTTGCTCTGTGCTTCCAGTGAGTTTTTAATTGAAAAAAATGACTAACACAAAAGTTAACTGTAGTTATTCAAAATACTTTCTTCTGTTTTTCACTTGTCTAAACCATCAGAAACAGAGCTGGGTTACGTGGGGGAGGGAAATCACTTCTCTAAGGACTGACAAAATTCAAATTAGAAGCACAGAGAAAAAGTATTTTGGGGCAGGATCAAAACCATATTTTCAGCAAAATCTGCCCAATCTGATGTCTTCTAAACCAATGATAACTTTCTGATTTCAAAATATATCTTGAAGTTTTTGCTAACTCTCAGTAGCAAATTACTCCGTAAAATCTATTACTCTGTAAACCTCTGTGCCCTGCACTTGGAAGTATGGATTTTATTTAATGATGGGAGTTATATTTTCAGCAGTGCTAGAAGGGGATTGAATTGAAGTTGGATATCCTCGTCTCTAATTATGAACTAGTCTACTCTAACAGCCACCTTCAGCCATATTTTGCAAGAATACTAGAAATATTTCAAGCCTAAATAAAAGAATGGAATCAGTCATCCCTTAAGGGCCTGATCCTGCAAACCCTCTGCACAATCAATTGATTTTGGTGGGCGTATTGAGACAGATGAGGCACGAGAAGGTGCCATGCTGTCCACTATTAGATCTTGAACAGTTAAAGTGAGGTTTATTTAGCAATTGCATACTTGAGTGAATGTCCTGGGAGTAAGTGTGGAACGTTCCCATTTTAGATGATTTTCTTACACTTCTGCTCATTGCTACCCATTCCTGCTAAAAGCACGCAATCCCATCAGATTCTTTGTTGGAAGACTGATTCTGCCAAGTCCATTCATACTGCCTCTGTTTTTTGAGTGCTTTCATGAACAGAAGCTGGAAGCGTATCATTCCACCTTTTTCCATGGTCCTAACCAAGAAAGAATCTGCAGACACAACTGGCTTCTGCTCTTACATTGACAGCAGAGGATATATTCTACTGTGTAATATACTCTAATCTGGGATTATGTGCAAAAAATTGATTTACATGCAAGGTGAGCGGCCGCAGGCTGGCAGGTTCCAGAATGCATTCCTCTGCTTAGTCTTAGTTGCTTGGTTTACTCTCTCTGCTTCGCTGCTCTGTGCTTTGGCAGCCACTGAAAAACCATAAAGATCAGGGAAGATAAGTGTTCTAGGCTCTGCATCATTCAAAATGCAATTATTCTAGACACTTAGGTAATGTGGTCTGCATATATCTATGTGCCGTATCCTTCTGTAATAGTGAGAGTATCCTCATTAACCTCCAGATATTCTCTTGCTTCTTTTGCAAATTGAAAAAAATTAACACTTTTGGGCACTGTCCCATGAGAAATGTAAAAGCCACCTTTTAGCATTTTAGAACATTTTCTTATCACATAATTTCATATTCAGGACTTTATTCAGCTACTTATTTTTGTTATTTAGTACTTCTTTTTACCCTTCCAAGGAAGAGAAGGGAATGGAAGAAGGCAAAACCAAATGACTAGTGAATTGAACACATTTGGATATGTATGTAAAGCCACAAAATCAAGTGTCTTCACATTACATTCTTTCCTTTTTGAAGTTACAGAAAAGATTGTGAGGGTTTTTTTTAGATAACCAACTTTTCCCAGGAGGATCTAAAGTCAAACCTCTTACTCTCCCTTGTCAATTAAAAGTCGATGGACAGTGTTTTCCTGCATTGAAGGCAGCATTTTCAAGGCAATTAAGAATGTATAAAAATACTGTTCTGCTTAATTCAGTCTTCTCGGCTCTTCTGGCTCTGATGCCTAACATACTGACAGCTTCTTCTTTTACAGGCATTCTTCCAAGAATAAGTGTATAAAAACTTGCAGCCAGTTTATGTTGGCTTCAAGTCCAGCAGTAATGTGGAACTGAAGTATGCCAGACAATTTTAATGTAACTTTCTAATCAAGAAGTGCAGCTGTATATTAAAACACCTCAGGCACTTTGATAACCTTTCCTCTCTTAGATGCTCCTTGTCTCCTTCATCAGCTCTCAACTGTATATTGGTATATTGTACATATCAATTAAAAAAAAGTCAAAAAAGCCAGAACCATCTTCACAGAGGCAGCAATGAGTAGTGAAGCTAAAAGGGGAGGAAGAAACTATATTTTTTTTTGCTGTGCAGTTCTTATCTGTCCCACTCCTCTTATTCAGTCCTTCCCATTACCTTCCTACAGCTAATTCCAAATCATCCACCTGGTGGTTTGCACATTCATCAGCTGGAACAGCAGTGTCACATGAGCCTTTAGCTGATAAGAAATGATAGTTCTGGAACTGGAGGCATCCTGCCAGATAGCTCGGATAGATAGCTATCTCAAACACTTTTGCTATCTCAAACACTTTTGCAGCCCTAATGTGTCTTAGAGCCTAGCACCTCATGTCACTGTATGAATTTATTACAACTCACCTTGGTCATTTCATGAAGGGAAGGATGCTTATCTCCTTTTACACCGAATTTCACCTTACCTCTAGAAAAATGACTCTGCCCTGCCCATGCTCCAGGTGCAAGACAGCTCTGAAAAGACCATGGTTGCTGTACTGCTGACTCTCTGGGAAGGGAGGCTTAACATTTTAAGATAGATTTCATTAGCCTCACAATGTGAAGGGTTGGTGTTACCTTCTAAGCTATAAAACAAAACATCCACTGCAACTTCTAAAGGCTGTCCATAACAGATTGTACTTTTCTCATTGGCTGCTCTTTCTAGGTTTCCATAAAGCATTAAGAAAAGGCAAGCCATATTGCCTAATCTTAGCACCCTACACAATTAGATGATTTTTTTTCAAGTTATCTTCTTGCTTACAGTGAAATCTTTGTGCCTCTTACATTAGTGCCTTTAGCATTTCTTGATATTGAAGGATATACTATTCCTGTCCTGAGAGTTAGAAAGAGGGACAATGACCTTGCTGGAGTTCTTCCTGAGCACCACAGTGTGTGACCAATATTCTAGATCTCTTCAACCTACACATTGAGCATTTCTCTGATGTTTCTCTTTTTTTTTTTTTTACCAAACAGTCTGTAGGTTTCTTAATTCCTAAGTAGCAAGAAAACTGCAGTGGGATTTCAGCAGTTTAGCAGAATCCTTCCTTCTTCACTCATCAAATTCATTACTCCAAGAGATGCAGATCTTAGACTCAAGGCTGATGTTTACCTCATCTGTGTCACTTTCCAGAAGACTGTTTAAAATAGGCAAAAAACAAACTATGCATTGGGAATGCATTTCCACAGCTGAAAGGTGAGGTTCTTTCTCCTTTAGAGCTTTTTTTTTTTAGCCCTGAGTTAATTTTAGATCCTCCCATTGTCTTCTTGAAGGGTTCTAGTATATATGTGAAAAATGAAGGCCTTCCTTCAAGACTCAGTGGCCTTAATAGTTTTGCCTTTTCCCCTGGCATCCATGATTTGTCTGGACAACAAACAAACAGAGAATCTACTTTCCTCATCATTTAGGACACTTTTCTAGATACTAAGAACAAAACTGTGTTTTATGTCTGAAGTGAAATGATGTTTTAACAGAAAAAAATTAATCTCTGCTTGAACTGCATTGCTTTGACAAGTTAAACAGGAAATTTTTGTACACCATACCTACAGTGGATACCCTAAAGAGATATGTCACCCTATAACCCTGTCTAGGACTTTGTCCTGAATTAGGGATACATAATGTTCTAATCATCCAATTTACCTAGCAGCTGTTGCTTTCAATGACTTTGGATTGTGACTGACTTTGAGAACTTAGTATCTGATTATATTCCTCAGGGGACATACCCAAGATCTGTGATGATGTATTCCTTTCTACAAACTTAACTTTATTTTATTTTTTCTCTTTTGTTCTGGGTCCTCAAGTCAGTGTCTGTATGCATCTGGAGTCCTCAAGGGTTTTCCTAGAATATCTGTGAAATTAGACAATAAAATTCATCATGAAGTTTGGTGCCTCAGAGTTGGACACCTGAGAATTCTCTACTTTCTATCAAAATGTGCATTTTGATCTTCCAACCATTTGCTATTTTTGAAGGACAAAGTAAGACAGCAGAAGACATGTGATTATGTTTATTCATATGTCTGGGGGCAGGCTTTCTCGAGGACTGAACCAGGCAAACCAGGCACTGATACAGTCAGTTATTTGCCAGGTATTCTTTTATCTGGGTAATGAATAAAACTAGCCTGAGGAGCCATAACAGCCTCTTTGGTCTCATGGAAGCATTCACGTAACTCAGCTGTACTTGGAGGGCTAAGCCAGCCTGCAGAGCTGCTTCTACAGGAACCCACATCCTCCCTTTAGTATTTCATACAGTGCTTAATACTGTCCTGATGGCTCTTTACCTTCTTGCAGCCTATGGCAGTGGTTGGGAGAGACGAAGCTGTACTGACACAATATATTATAAAACAAAAAGAATGAAATATCCACAGTGAAGCTGGTGACTGCTTGTTACTGAGACTGTTATGATTACAAGTTTTAAAGAAAAGGCCTCTAGGTGTGGGTCAAAAACTTCCTCATCAATTAAGATCGTTGACCAGAAGAGGGGTTTAAATTAAGATATTCTTACAAGCAAACAGGAGAAGCTTTGGATCGTATTCTGGCAGAGTTGGCTATCCATTGACTGGCTTCAAAGCTCGTAGAGAGCAGATTTGTAACTTTAGTACTTCAAGTGAGATTTGTAGTTTACGTACTTAAAGTGAGGCCTAAAAGAGGAGAATGCCAACATTTCTAAATTACTTGTTAATAGAAAATGGATGATGAGAACAATATTGATGACATGTTTGAAAAAAAAATTGCTGACTAGTGTGGAACACAGCATGCTACAGAGTCCATTTCATACTTAACGGACCACACAGGATCCTTAAAAAAATGAGCTGCTGTTGAACTCATGGAAAGCTGGTAAAATAATTGCATCTGGCAGTATTAAGCAGAACAGGGAAGTATGTCGCTGCCCGACAGAGTGCTCCAAAGGAAACAAAATTTCAGAAAAGCCTTCCACAAAACAATGCTCCTCTGAACAACAGTGAGAAACTTTGTGCAGAGAGATTACAGTATCGGTCCCCCATATTCTCTTTTTCATTAAGGACTCCTGTGACTTTATTGTCATCCATGCTTACATGCAATACCAGCCTTAAATCATGGGCCAACATGTGGCTGTCACTAGTAGGAACGCTAGGCTGGAGGGACTCTGAGCTCAGTCTGTGGCTATCACAGGCAGTCATCAACCACCCCACATAATCTTATTTTAAACTGTCGGTATATTCTTCTGAAAACATTTTTTCCCAAAATGACAAAATATGGATATTTTTTTAATTTTAAGTGAGTGCAATTTTAGGAATCACATTAAAACTGCCAATTATGTGCCAAATTGAACTTTTCTTATAGAACACAAATAAAATTTTAGATTTCTAATTGTCCTTCCTTCCTAAGTTTTTCTTAGGGGTGTGTGATTTCTTTGCTAGCAGTGCAGCTTGTGATGTCATAGTGAAATGAAAGTACAATTATGTGCCCAATGTGCCTTGAATAATACAGGTAGCACTAGTACCAGTATGTCATTCTAAGTTAGATAGCCATCCTAGTGATTCCCCAGACTGACCTAACCAGAAAAGTCAAACACCCGTGTGCTTCATCTCCTCAAGTTCTCATGCAACGACTTTCCCTTATCAACCACATCCATTCCACTTTACTTTGTGTTAAGGAGTAGGGCTGTGCGTCTAGAATACTATTTATATTCGTATTTTGATCCCAACATTTGTATTTCTGGATACAAATAAATACACATTATCAGAAAACGCAAGTATTGTGTGCATATATTGGGGATTGTATTTTCTTACAAAAGCTGAGAGCTTAAAAAAATAGAAACAGATATCTGCAAATCTGCCTAAGAGAAGAGGAATAGCATGTTACCTTTCTGATAAGGTGTTCCTGAAAGGAATTTCAGAAGAGTCTTTAAAAATATTTTCAATAGTCAGCATGAGCGGCCAGTAAACTAAAAGATTTGAGACTGAGGTTTATCCATGGGGTTAACAAATACTGGGAAGAATATCCTACAAAATAAAAAGAGAAATCCACAAATAAGCCGTGTCTTTTGCACAAATTGCTTGAATGTAAAGACTTCATAATTTAAAAATTGCAATCAAATTTGGTTTCAAAACTTTCCTAATCCCAACCTTTTCAGTACACTGAAAGCTCATTCTTTGGATCTGCTTACACAATGAAATTTACTGGTAAATCTATATTCTGCATTTTTACAAGTATAATTTCTTGGGCAACCACTTATTTTTAGGTAAGAGTGTCTTCTTAGTTTATCCTCTTCGAAAGCAATTTAATTCCCATGTCTGTACATTCATGACCACAGAATTGCCAGTCTTGACCCACTCCAGCTGTGAAATCCCTACTCCTTTTCAGGATTCCAGACCATAGCAACACTGGAGCTGACAGCTGGGCCGCAGATAATGCAGAAAGTTCCCAGATTTCTCATAATCCCATGGTGCAATAGGGATTTCCCTATCCGAGTTATATTTATACTTTCTGTATGTTCCTACCACTAAGGCATTTTTTCCAGAAGACTTTTTATGTCACAAACAACAATTACACCTAGTTCTTCCGTAGTCTTTCATTAAGTTTTCACTGAGAAATCTCTTTTCCCTTCAGGAACTCCACTGTTTTCACTTATTAGTTTGATGTGCAATTCATGTTTAAAAATGGGAGATTTAGATTAGATATGAGGAAGAAATTCTTTCCTGTGAGGGTGGTGAGACACTGGAACAGGTTGCCCAGAGAAGCTGTGGACGCCCCATCCCTGGAAGTGTTCAAGGCCAGGCTGGATGGGGCTTTGAGCAGCCTGGTCTGGTGGGAGGTGTCCCTGCCCATGGCAGGGGGTTGGAACTAGGTGATCTTTAGGGTCCCTTCCAACCCAAGCCATTCTATGATTCTGTGATTCTATGATTCTGTGTTTTACCCCTACTTGTTTTTTGATAAAACTAGTTGCTGGTACTGGCATCTCTACCCAAAAATAAATATAGATTCTGGACTTCCTTAACAGTGGCTGACACTTGTTATACCAGTATTTGACGCACAGTTAGATGGGGTTGTGCCCCACTCCTCAGAATAACAGGTAAGCAAAACTGTTGCCATGACTATTTGCCTTCTACACAGTGGTCCTTAACGCGTGCCACCATCACAGTGTGAAGACAACGCCGGCTGTTCTTCCTTGCAGAGCTTAACTGGAACACCACCTATATTCTTGCAACCATTCAGGGGGACTGAACGTGAGTTGAGCACATCAGCCCTCCATGAGATTTAAGGTGCTCATCCTGCCAGATTCAGAAGGCTCTGATACATCTTCCATTTTCTGCCCAGTAGGCTCGAGTGTGCAATAAAGTAGGATGATGAATCGTACCAATAAGTTCTGCCTTTTTACGTTACCCTCTGTCTCACCACCACAAATCTAGTTAAGAACTGAATTAGTGCTTGGCAGTTTCAGTTAAAGTAAACTCAGTCTGCGAAATGGAAAATGAGCAAAGCTGAACATCAGGGAGCTATCCAGAAAGTTAGGAATAAACGGAATAGACATTTTCCTACTGACTGATATTGGAAGACCACTGTCAGTTAATAGCTATAGTAAAAAACCCTCACATTTTTAAAGTTGGTTTAGAAATGTAAGGCATCTGCATTAGCAGTGCAAAATAATTGATATATGCCAAAGTTTAACATACAGCAACATATTCCAGTGGGTTTTTTAATTGAATAATTTGCATGTTTGCTTATTTTTATTATCATTTATTATATGTTCGTCCAGACTGCCACAGAACCAGCCTTAAAAGAAAGAATTTTTCATGTAAGTAAAATCTGGGCCAATGTGTGTTCCATTAGCCTATCCTCTATTTTTCTATAACCAATGCACATCTTAGACACACATTTTTACATAATATAGTGGCTTCAGCTTCTAGGTTGTCAGAAGATGGATTATTTTTTACAAAGAAAGTCTTGGTCTAAGAGCCTCGTGGATCACAGTAGAGCTGAAAAGGTACCTTTTGCTAAGGTGTAGATGGGTTTTCTGTGGTCTTGTAGTTGTCAGACAGGAGCCAAAGGTCCACCAGACCACAAAAATAAGGCAAATCAAGAAAAAAGGAAATTCTCACCCTTCCTAGGTATGCTATCTTGTATGTTTTCTCACCTCTAACATCCATTTTTTCCCCTCCACGACTAAATAGCACTGCTTGAATCAGATAGGGTAGAGTGTTTCTGCTATCTTCACAGCAGTGAGGGCACTGCAGCCTGTGAAAGCCCAGGTACCACAGTCCTGCATGCATAGCCACCAGGAGGGGAAACAGCATTGAATTCTATAGAACTTAGTGTGGTGGCCACCTGAAATACAAGAAGGAGCAGACCCTAAGACACACAGGAGTGGAGGCTGTTGACAGTTCATCCATCAGGCATCCTCAGTGAAAGCAACCATTGACACACTAATGAAAGATTAGATTTTATCAGTAAATATTAGGTTTGAATACATTTGACTGTTGGTCAGGGCACTACAGAACCCAGTAGGAACTCAATTGGCAAAGTTGATACTCAGCCAAAACCTCACCTCTCCCAAACACTGAGACATTCTGTTTCCAATATTTTTGACTATGTAATAATGTTGTTTTAAAGATACTCATGAATCTTCTACCAGAAAAACTTGGTAAATGTCAGGTCAAGTGCTTTGACTGACAACTTTTGATACAACTCTCCCCTCAAAACAACGACAATTCTAAAAGTTAAATGCAAAATTCCCTTTGACTCCCCTGTTTTCTGGTGTCCACGCTAGATGAAATGTAAATGAAAGCTGTAATGCTTCTTAATTGATCATACAGAGGATCTAACTCAGAATCCCCCAAAGACTTGTAGGATTCATACTACACATACGCTGTCATTAGTACACATTGACAATGCAATTGACAACATATCTCTGAATATCTTCAAATGCAGTGAACCATAAGCCATTCAATGGTCTGCTCCTGGCCCTTAAGATGAGGATTAAACAGACAGAAAACTCATGGATTTCAGTAAGAAAAAGCACAGCACTGTACCAGAGCAGACAAACCCAATGCATCAGTACAGGCTGGTAACCAGCTAGCAGAGTAGCGTGAGAAGACAGTGAAGATTGCTGCAATTGCCAGGCTGAATGTAATGTGCTCTCACCACAGCTCATGCAACTCTATAATGTCTATGTTATGGCTGTGTCCTGCAGATCAAAGGAATTTATTACTGCCCTGTACTCAGCACTGGTGAGCATGGGGCAGCAATAAATATACTGGGTTTGGTATGTCCTCCCCACCCACATCATCAAGGAAGATACTAAGAAACTAGAGGGGACCTGTCAGGCAGCTGCTAAGATGGTCAGGGGCCCAGAGCAGATGGACTATGAGAAGTTGAGGGAACTGAGCTCATTCAGACTGACGAAAAGCAGGCTAAGGTATATTCCAGTCGCAAACTACAACTACTTGAAGGACAGTTACAAAGACATTGGAGTCAAACCCTCACTGTCTTCTCAGTTCTGCTACAGTACCACAGGAGGCATGGGTTTCATCTTGGGAGGCCCAGGTTGGAGATGAGGAACAGCTTTTGCACAATGCTGGAGGAAAGGGGCTGCCCGGAAGGGCTGTGGGAGCTCCCTCCACAGAGCCTTTTGAGACCTGCCTGGACAGAGCCTGACCTACTGTTGGTGGAAGTCCCCCTTCAAGCACGAGGTTGAACTACATGACCTCCAAAAAACCCGACATTCTAATCAATTTTTCTATGATTCTATAAAAGGAATTTTTTCAGCAGCTACCTTTTCCATAAATATTCAACGAGATACATAGTGAACAATGACCTAACTAAAACCAACATACAAGCTCTCTGCTTTGGCATTGCTGCTATTGTTCATTCTCTGAACGATTTCTCTTTTTCTATAGCACATAAAACATGTCAGGAATCACATTATGCTTTCCTAGTGAGACCTCTCAATGCCATCTGGAGAAATGGATTTTCTTATGACTATGCAAAGTACCAGTTTGAACATGTATTTGTGTCAATTAATTTTTTTAATGTATATTGCTGCCCCAGTTTTATCAAATAAAACAAATTTGTTCATTATGCAACTTCTTAGAAGAAGCATCTGATACTATCCCAATCTTATTTTCCCTTGCAAATTGGTAAATTATACTATTTACGTATATTGCATGAAGGAAAACCTCTAGCTACTTTTAGGAGGTAACCTACATGCTACATTTCTACACAAATCCAGACTGCAATAGGCAAAAGTATTAACTTTGAACATTGAAATGTGTGACTGAGTAACAGGTTCACTGTTACAGAGAATCTGTGGTGTGGTTCAACTGTGTGAATGTCAGAAGACTCTTCAACGTACCAAAAAACCAAACAAACGAACAAATAAACAGCAAACAAAATCCCTTAACAAATTAATGACATTTCTAGCCCTTATTGTAATATGATGTGTACTAGATCTTCCAAAGGCATATCTGCAATCATTTCAGCAACTGCTGGACAACAGATACATATTTTTAAACTCTTTTTATGTGTTACATATACAAATAAAACAACCTCTAGCCGCTTGTGTTCTGCAACTAATGTGCAGTGTGCAGTTATATCCAAAAGGGTGAAAAAATGGGGTCTCTACAAGGTTCTTTTTGTAAGTTTCCTCCCCTTTGGCCATATACAATGCTAACAATTCACAGGTGGAGACTGTATGGATAAGTGAACACAGAAAGCTCAGAGGAAGGTTAAGGGGTTGAGATAGTGAGCATATTTCCAGCTACTATCTTTGTCCCAAAGTTTGCTACTGTATCTGTTATGTACCCACACTCATTTGTGTAATAGAGGCATTGAACTCATTAGTTCTGCATGTGTGAAACAAAGCTAGATTGAAACTGATGATCATATGAAGATCTTTCCACTACAGGTATTAATTTCATACATCTGTGGAGAAACCTACCGACACAGACAATTTCAGATGTGCGCAAATCAAACCACAGCAGCATCTGATTCGAGGAAGAGGATGGCTTACATAGTTCATTCCAGGGAAGAGGTATTGGAAATAACAGGGTGGAGGGCTTTTGGCAGTAGGACTGTGCAAAGTCCTCATCACATGGCCCTGAGTCTCAGATGAGGCAATGAAGGTTGGCATCTGCACAAATAAACTGGTGCAGAATATATCCTAAGGAGACCTGATTTCACAGCATGAGCTCATCTACACTGCATCTATGTAAGCTACTGAAATGCAGCTTAGAGACACAGAGTGGATTCCGGCACACAGACAGTACTCTCAGAAATGCAAAAGGCAGGAAGAACTAACTGTTGGCAGTAAGCACTAGCGTGATCTATGAAGTGCTATCAGCCTTTTCACATCAGCACGCAGGACAGGAGAGAGCTGCTTGCCACAGCTCTATATAGGGAACTGGGACTGCCGTTCTCCCTCCACCCCAAGTTCCAGGTGATAGAGAGTAATGGACCCCATACAGAAAGGGGGACCTTCAGGTTTAGAAGTGTTGAATACCCAAGACATTGATAATCCTGGGAGGTAATCTGCATATTCACAGGCTTTGCTCCCTATTCTGTAGGCCCACAGGTATCACTACCACTTCAGTCCTCCACCATCAAAAACTGAAACCCCACGACTCTTCTCCATGTTGTGAGAGTAGATCCATCAGAACGGGAAAAGAAAAGACCCTTCCGAGCAATCTGTTGCTTTAGTTAGCATTACTGAGGGTGGCTACCAGGCAAAAACAAATTCCTATTTCTATATTGCAGGAGTCCAGTCAAATCAAATCTCAATGGAAAAAAAACCCCACAACCCAGCAGTATACACAAAGTGAAGTTCATCTGACCAAACATAGATATAAATATTGTAGACACTGTCACTAGAGTTAGTGATCTGATTTCCCTTTACAGCCGATAAAGAGGCACAGACACTTCCAGAACACAACTCATCTTATCTTAGACATCTGAAATTGGAGTCATATAAACCGTATTCTAAAAAAGTTAATTTATTTTTCAGCGTCTAGAAAGGGAGTCTAAAGGGAGTCTAGCCCAGCCATAAACATTTACAATTATGGAAGATTAATTCCATCCACTTTATCTTTTAAACAGCAGAAACAGGGATGCTGCACTGAGAAACGCAGAACTATAATAGCATAAGAAAGACGTGTAAGAAATGGTGCGGTTACAAAGAGAGTTGGATGTGGGGTTTTCCCTGTTCTTTCTAGAACTAAAGGAAGATACCAATACAAATATGTCTACAATACCTGCTAAATTATATTGTGTGCATTGTGCGCAGGCTTCTTGCATTAGCATAAGTACGAGGGGCCTTTTTTTTCTGGTAGCATGGAGCTGTGCCTGAGATCACTCACTCTACTGTGCAGGGAGCTCTGGGCTAAAGGGTTTGCACTATTTCTCCAATTCAAGCCATCTGAAGAAAATCAGTTCAAATATTTCTAGATTTCACTACAACATGCAGCAGTTTCATACCCAAAGGCACCTACATAAAGAAGTATATAGCATAGGGGTCTCAAAAAGTCATGGCAATTCTCCGTTACACAGCAATCAAGTGTCCCAACTCCCTTTCCAGTTAGGTTCTAAATGATCGCAAGCCTTTCCAAAGAGGGTGAGGATCAAAAGACAACAACAAATAGGAAAACAAGATGACGTGGAACAGGAAATAACTGTGTCCTGGAGAAAATTCACAGCTTTGTGCTTGTAATGTTACTGCTACTGGTCTTACAATGAGCTCTTCTACACGAGGAACGCTCAAGCAGGGTGAGGTTCTGCATGTTATACAGCACGCCTAAGTACGTATCAGACCACAGGGGAACAACTCCACAGCTTCTCTCATTTTTCTACCGTCATTTTGGAGGTCCGTCATAAATCATTTCATATTGTGCTCTGCTAAATACTGTCATAACTGTTCTCCTTCCATCAAGACTACCCTGAGCCACCCAATCATACTGCATTGTTCCTGCCAAATACCTGTTTGTGTTAAAAGAACTGCTGAGAATATAGACACAGTAGGCTACAATGCAGTATTCTAAATATTTCACTAATATATTGTTTGCGTATCACGCAAACCCTAGCAGTATTATGCTAAGAACCTTGTGCGTGACTATGCAGCAGCATCCCTCTTGTCTTTGTCCTTCACTTGTGCCATCGAGATCTTGCTTTTTTGAGTAGTGTTACTGGAATGAGGGGAAAGATCTTATTGCCAGCACTCACTGACATACTGTCCCTGTGTGTTACTGTCCCTGTGTGGTTAAATTGTGTGTATTTCTCAAATCCCTGCTTACAGACTACCCTCCTACCCTCCTATTGAATAACTAACTATCACACTCTCCAAGAACACATTCTCAATGGATAACAGGGTATGCCTGTGTGTTGTGAATACACCGTCACATGTGAAAAACACTTGCCAGCAAAGTATGGAGGCAAAGTGATCAGCATGCACAGCCGCAGAGCATGCAGATTCTCCATACGGTCTGTAGCGAGAGGTAAGCTACCCTCCCTTTTTGACTTGCATTTCATCCTGTACTTGGCACAGCGTGAGGAATCACTTGGAGCTGGCAGAGCCACATGAATGTGAATCCTAGCTGGAATGGTTTTTCATACTTCTCTCAGACACCATCCAACACTCCTTTGACAGAGACTGGCCTCCGTTCACAAACAGGGATGTAGCCATTGTCAGCGACATAACAGGGAGCAGGGCAGCACTTCTGCCTGGCCACGGTTGCCACAGAAATTGTATAAGGCAGACAATGGCCATCGCTGTTTAAATGCTGGCTCAGTGTGACTCACCAGAGGCAACCGGCTGCTTTAATTTAACACACTAAAGCTCGTCTGACAAAAGGGTGTCCCTGCCGTGCCTGTTTTCCAGCTCCAGTGTAACTGTTCCCCCGTCCAGCTGCAGTAGGGCTGTTTTCTACTTCTGTTCCCCGCCTTTTCATAATGTGAGGAGATCACAGCACATAGTCTGACAGTCCTCTGGAGTAAACAGAATAGGAGTTACGTCCCTCTGTTTTGGAAAACAGTAACACTGCTTGTTTAAGTAGTGCTCCTCAAGGATTAATAAAAATAGTTTTCATGCATTTCCCCAGAGGGGGTGAATTCCTTTTCTTTTCTTGTTACTATTTGCTCATTCTCTACACAAAATTAACCTGACAGACAAAGGTGAGGACTGTAAGTACTTGTTTCTGCCAGCTGATGGACACGTAGCAGCACCACCCATATGCTTCTTGCCTGAGTCAACAGAGGTACCCAGGACTCCCACCCTTCAGCTTAGGTTCTTCAAGTCAAATCTGAGGCACATGGCTAGAGCCATATGGAGCATTTTCACTGCTGTTCTTCAGCTCACAACTTGTTAATGGTTAAGTAAATATGAATCCAGTGCTTCTAGTAATATCAAAATTCATTTGAAAAGAACATACGAAAAGACACAGTGCATACTTTCCTACAAAAATTCTAAGTACCTCAGCACTTAGAAACATTTTTCAAAACAACATGTACATTTCAGTGAGAATGTTCCTGGAAGTCAAGTGTTGTGAGTATGTCAAGAGTGCTCCACCATTCTCTTTGATAATTTCAGATTTGTCAGTCAATAGTGTAATTTCATTGTTCTGTAAAGTATTGGACATTTTTCAAATGATGTGCTATACTGAAAAGTGGTTTTCCTTCCTATCGTAATACTCTTGTTCTGAGACTATTGGGTTTTTAAATGATGTATTAAGACTAGAAAAATTTATTCTAGCCCTGTTATTAATCCCACAGAATATTTAAATTATTTAAGTATTTTTCATATTAGTAAGTATTAACTTCTTAAATGCTACATACATTGTTACAGATATAGTCGTATACTTTATACTCATGGTGTTTTAATATATAGACAACAACATATGTAATGAAAATACGTATTACATTTAATAGTACATCACAGCTAATGATATAGTAATATTACATACCTTGCTTATTGGTAAGCCTCAACAGGTTTTTGTTCATTTTAAACAATTGTTTTTTTCATAGCACTAAATACTGAGCTTGACTTATAAAACATCTACGTGCTTCAGTATTCCCAGAACAGGAAGCATTTGCAGAAGTAGCTATCTGGTATTTTTTAAAAAAATTGTTACTATTAACCCAACTCTACAATAAAAATTCTCATTGGGATTGATCTCAGTTTCAGCTGATTCTAAAAGAGCTGATTCAGCTAATATAGACATATAACTCCCTTCGTAAATAATGGACATAAGTAAGAATAACTCTCTTTAGAGGTTTTACTCCTTTGCTCAGGCGTGGCATACAAATCCTTTGCTCACGCATAAGCACCCTGTGCCAATGTAGGCACAGCTGGATGTCCAAACTTGCCTCCAGCTGCCTCCAGATGGGCACAGGTCTCCAGTAGGAACTGTGTCATATCTGGCAGACACAAGAAAACCCTAGATAACCCAGAGAGTCTCAAATGACATTAGGTATGTAAATATGAGCAACTGAATCAAGCCCTAGACGTTGACCTTGGACTGAGGTACCCTAGAAATACCTTCTTCTCTCACCTCATATAAAAGGAATCAAGAGAACTCACATCAATGACAGACATGACACAGGACGTAAGGGATGCCTGTCTCCACCGAAGTGAAAGCTGTGAGGAGCTATGTTATTCTGTGGCACCTCCTATACCTCAAGAAAGATGTGTTTGGGGCACTCGACTGAGACTAGCAAGGGAAGCTAGTAATTTGGGCACAGAAAAGAGTTGCACTTGCAACATTCCCAGCTTCACAGGGAGGCCTTTGCCCTTGAAGGACACATACAGGCTTTTCTTGAACTTTTCTTATAGACTAGCCCATACTGTCACTAAGTCCAGCTCAGGTGCAAAAAGCTTTCCAATTTATCATATAAGGACTTTGTGACCCAAGTGACTATGTGAATGGTACTTCCAGAATCAGGCTTTCAGACCTGTCTATTATTCAATTATTTGTGGAATTGGGGCCATCCATTTGCAAAACTGCCTATTTAGCAAATTGCCTTAGCTCTTCATCTGCAAAATGAAAATAATGTGATTTCCTAAACTCAGAAGCACTGTGAGAAATAATACAATAAAAAGTGTGAGGAAATATGGTAACATGGTTCTTCTAAGTAGCACGGATGAAACCTGCTTTTGTTCCTTCTGGGTGCTAAAGAAGTCGATACCATCACACCACATTTCTTTCATCATGTTAACAACAGACTGCAAAAAAAAGAAGGGGGTGAAATCTTAAATAAGAAGCTAAACCTAGCACTGTTTCTTTAGGCCTAAACAATCTGTGAATGTAATAATGTTTATTTGCAAAAAGCCATTTATATGGGGGAATTGGTAGACAGCTATTTAGATGTAAATGAATTTCAGACTGGAGCTGTGTGGGTTTTGCTCTGACATTCATTTAAACAAAAATGTCCTGTGCTGTATGGTGTGAAAATGAATAAATGCACCATAAGTATCCTGAGACACACTTCAAACAGTCTCACAGCACATGTACTTCTTCCTCTGAAGTGCTTGGATACCATGGAGATTAATACCAAAGAAACGCCTATAAAAATATCAGTCCAGAGTCTTAGACAAGCTGAATTCTGCACACTTATTGTGATGTAAATTTGAGTAACATTGTAAGTAGCTGTTCTGAGAAATGTCAGCCTTAGTGTATCAAAACTCTTTATTAATGGACAGTCTTCTATTTATGCATTTCCTCTTTCATACTTTGTTCTTTAATTGCCTGTAGTGCTGTTGCAAGGTTTCTGGTTGATGGTTCAGAGATCAAAATTACCTACTCACCTACTGAAATGTGATCAAAAGGCTAAAGTAATCTTCATATGTCTTAGCCAGGGGAGCAATGGGTAGAGAAGCTATAGCAGTGCTACATGTGCCAGAAGACAGTCTTTGCTGGAATAAGTCACAGGACAGGGAGAGACCTCCTTGATCATGATCAAATTTATTACAAACAATCATATTACCCTCATCCACCTCAGAAGTCAGCCATGATGTATCTTAAAATTAGATACTTTCTTTTTTATACTGTTGGAAGGTGGTTCCAGAGTATCACTAATTGGATATTTTCTTCCAGCATCCGCTCTAAATTCACTTGAGACGACTCAACCATTTGGTCTGAAAATTCTCTATGAAATTTTATTACTCACAATTCAAGACAATACATAAATATTAGAGAAAAAATAAAAAGAAATGAGATTGGCCAAAGGATTGAAATCGTTTGGGATTGACTGCAAACAGAAAAATCTGGCGTGGCCAGGTCACTTGTAGACAACAATTTTGTAGAGATCTAAGTTTCATTAGATGAATAATGGAGATGAATCTATTTAACTTATCAATGAGAAGTGAAGAGAGGGCTATGTAGGGAGGGAGGTTTGAACGGGGAGGTTACGTGTGCTGTCCAGTTTCAGCCCAGCAAGTCAGGGACTGAGTGAGCCCTTGAAGGAAGGACACTATCCCAGGCCACAGAGAGGTGCTGGGTAGCTGTGACATTTGCTCCAGCCAGTCAGACACACGTCCAGATATTCAGGGGCCTAAATGGTAAGGAAATGCCGGCTTTTCCCGTTGGCTCCAGGCAACAGTCCCACAAGTCCCAGGAGCTCTGGAGAGGGTACTGCCAGCATAAGTAGGCACTGAGGTGGACCTGCAGGGTGTGAGCCAGCAGCACCCAGATGCCTGATCCCTTCCTGAAGGGACAGGCTTTGGGGGTCCTGAGAATATCTCTGAAAGGGTAGGCTGATGTACCTTTTCCAGCACCACCATTCTCCAACTGCCAGCGCTGTTCCAAGACATGAGGAACCTGCTTGCTCTGCCCTCCAGTGACCCTTCCAAATGCGCTCTGAGAGGTCCAGGTTGTTGAGGGCTCATTTATGCCCCCTTTCCCCTACTGTGGGTGCTGGAGAAAAGTCAGAGGCTCTGCCCACGGGAATACCCTGGCAATCCCATGTTCTCAGCCCCACTGTGAGCTTGGAATAGATTTCTGTCTCACAGCTGGAAAAGGCCCGTATTTGACCCACTGCTATTACTCACACATAAGAAATTAAATTCTGGACAATCAAGGGAGTTGGATGCTGGTCAGAATTTTCCAGACTTTTTTTCATTTTTCCTTTAAACGCTGCTGTCCCCCTACACCCGTTCTGCTTTCTATGCCTGCTGCAAGCCTGGGCAGGAACAGGAAGAGATCACGGCACCCTTCCGTCTTCTCCCTCCTCAGTTAGTCCCGTGCAGATTTGACATATATACATATATAGTCATATCTCTGATTAATTCCTGTTCCAAAGGAAATGGGCAGCAAATCAGATGATGCTCTGAGCTCATGGGGGTACGATGTGTTCAAAAATTAGCATCAAACTAATCTCAAAGCAATGTGAAAACAGGTGGGAAATGATACCATTGGAAACATCAGCCTCTGAGTGTGCAGGTGAGGGCTTCCTCTTCTGGGTAGACTGGAAGGGGTGGCCGGTCCTGACAGCCAGTCACGGGGCTGACCGGGAACACGGGGAAGACGGCGCTGTCAGAAACGGCGTCTCCCTGCTGTAAAAATGGTGGCTGAGACAAAATGGTGGCCCCTATGTATGGAGTGGGAAAGGCCTTCCTGCTCGGATGTCCTTCTGGGTGAAGTGGGTGGGGAAGTTGGCAGCCAATGACAGGGCTGCCTGTGGACATGTAGGATGTGACATTATCACCCAGCGGATACCCCAGGGGCAAAAAGAGATGGTGTCAGCAGAGCATGTGACAAGAAGATGGGACTGCCCCAGCAAGTGGGTGGTGTAGCAGCCATCAGGGCGGGGCTACAGCTGAACTCCTGTAGTTGGCCTTCGTGCATGACTTTGTGTTTTCTTCTGTTAGATTTCACACAGCATCCATCAGACCAGCTGATAAAATGATCTTATATTATGGTCAGGTCCTCTTCAGTTTCAGTAATGCTTCAGTTCAAGCGTCAATTCAATAATGAAGTTCAACAAGGGCAAGTGTAGAGTCCTGCACATAAGCAGGAATGACCCCATGCACCAGTACAGGTTAGGGGTTGACCAGCTGGAAAGCAGCTCTGCAGAGATGGACCTGGGAGTCCTGGTGGACAATAAGTTGACCATGAGCCAGAAATGAGCCCTTGTGGCCAAGAAGTCTAATGGTCTACTGGGGTACATTAAAAAGAGTGTCACCAGCAGGCCTAGGGAAGTCATCCTCTCCCTCTACTCTGACCTGGTGAGGCCACATCTGGAGTACTGTGTTCAGTTCTGGGCTTTCCAGTTCAAGAAAGACCAGGAGCTATTGGAGAGAGTTCAGCAGAGGGCTATGAAGATGACCAAGGGACTGGAACATCTCTCTCATGAGGAAGGACTGAGAGACCTGGGTCTGTTTAGCCTGGAGAAGAGAAGACTGAGAGGGGATCTCATCAATGCTTATAAGTATTTGAAGGGCGGGTGTCAAAAGGATGGGACCAAACTCTTTTCAGTGTTGCCCAGCGACAGGACAAGGGGCAACAGGCACAAACTGGAACACAGGAAATTCTGTCTGAGCATAAGGAAAAACTTTATTTTGATAGCGACAGAGCACTATAACAGGCTGCCCAGAGAGGTTGTGGAATCTCCTTCTCTGGAGGTATTAAAAACCCACCCGGATGCATTCCTGTCCAACCTGCTCTAGGTGACCCTGCTCTGGCAGGGGGATTGGACTAGATGGTCCCTTCCAACCCCTACCATTCTGTGATTCTGTAATACCTCTCTAAGTTTGGTTTTCATCATCAACTTTTGCCTAGTTTTACCTAGAGATGAAATACTATCATCTGCAGCAGGGACAATTTCAAGTCTGATCCCTAAGGAATACTTTTTTTATGGTCTTCTGTTTTTATCCTGATAATTCTACTTTAGTCAACTCTGTTAACCTTGGATTCTATTTTATTGCCACCAACGATTTCCTATGAGCATCAGATAAAGTACTTTATTTAAGTACAAATGGATTAACCCACTGCATTACCTGTCTGAAAAATTTGTTATCAATAAAAAGGTATTTGAGCAGACTAACGGCTCTACCTCTGGTATTCAACAGATTAAACTCCATGTCTGTATCTCTGTTACTTTTCTTTGAAATGTCTTCCAAGATTTTGTAAAATACTGATGTAAGAGCAAGACATCTCTGCTTCCTCGAATCACTTACTTCACTCCCACACTTCTACTTCTACTTGCTATTACTCTCTAGGTATCAAAACAGTCCTGAAATAAAAGATATGGGGGAAAAACCAAACAAACATTCATTTTGCTGGCTTTGCAATTTCTTGTGACAACTCTCTTCACAGTATAGGACAGAGGTTAGCAAAGCTATCTGGTATTATACACTTTTTAATTCTAACTGAAGTAAGCACTTCTGTTAACCTCAAATGTGGTCATTTGAACTATCGTTATATGCTATTTTTTTCCACAATTTGGAAGTAATTCAAAAGAGGATACCCTATTTTTTTTTTCTAAGAAGATTGCATAAGGATTATTCTTGTGCAGCTTGGAAAATTGAATTCTTCCTCATGATCCTGAATTCTATAATTATATTCATCCTCTTTTCATACATGTAGCTTCTGCATCTGTGTCTTCAATTATCTGGCTCAGTCTTTCCTTTTTTCTGCCTCCCTTGCAGACTTGGTCTATTTTCTCTCCAAACTTCTGGGCATATGTTGACAATACTTTTTAAATGGTCACAATCTGAGAGGAACTATTCTGAAATGCAATTCAGTTGATTGTTAATAGTAGTCATCAGAATACTTTGTAATTATTCCTGTGAGAATACTTGTATAGATTACGTGAAAGGATGATTGCAGAGGAAAATAATGGCTGTCTTGAGTGCCTGTTATTTATCTGGAAAGCATTTTTTAATAAAGGAAAAGTTTCTGGCATACATTACATAAATGTTGCATTGTTTCAAGTCCTTGTTCTTAGGTTCTCTCCTATACAATTTTCTAAAATACTTGTCTTTGTTTTTGAGTGCCATTACATCTAGAAATGGAGAATGCTAGCAATTGGTGATAACTAGTCTACTGGAGAAAGCATAACCATGTGATCTGGGAACTTGTCATATGTATGCTATTTGGCTTGTCTCCTGCCATAAATGAATAAAAAATTAATTTCTTTCATGTTTCAGTCTGACATGCGAACATGCATTTCCACACAACCCCCTAGCATAGACATGAGTGTTGGATAGCAAAATGAGTTAATGGGTGAGTATAGAAAGCTTCCAATATTTTTGAATTTAAGGCTAGAAAATTTAAATATATTTTGCCTATTTTGTTCCTCTTACAATGTGACCTAATAATACCTTCTGTTTCAGAGAAGTTCCCAAACAATGACATAATCCTAGTGGGATTCCTACATAGTCCCACATCTCTATTATTATCTGAACTAACGGGTTAGGTTTTTAATGACATGCCATACAGAAAGTTTCCTACCTGCAGTGCAGACTGGGAGAGTAGATAGTCTGGGATGGGCCCAGAAGTGAGTGATGGTGGTGTCTCCAGGAAAAGAAAGAGTAGCCTGAGAAGGAAGGTTCTCACCTGCTCTTCCACTGGGTTAAGTTGTCTGGGCTTTTTGGGGCTGCTTGAATTTCTGAAAGACTTGCTAGCATGTGGTGAATATTTACAGAATGGAAGGAAAGCTGAGATTTCTCAACGTACTGTCATCTGTGATTTCTGCAGGTCCCAAATTGCTTTGGGACTTTACTTGTTACCAGGTAGCAGAAAGAATCTAGCATGTCACATCTATCCCTTTATGCCACCCGTGCTACCTGAAAAATTCCTTTGTGTGACCTGCTCTGATACTTGAAGAAGTACAACTGAGATTTACAGTGATGACAAATGAATTGGATTATTCCTATGTTCCTTCAGTTTAATTTAAAGAATGTTAAAGGAAACCCTAATAATAACATCTCAGCTTGGGTGCACACTGCTTTCCTGGCCTATTTGAAAATATCAGCCCCAGTGTATTTGCATGCAATTACCACATGCCCCTCCTTCGCTCACCATCACAAAGCTGCCGCATAACTGAGCTATAGTTCCTGTTCGCTATTGCCCTCTATAGGTGATTCTGCTTTCATATCCTTTTTCTCCTGTCTTTCGAGGCAGAAAGAAAATCAATTCTGACCTGAGATGTGAAAGACCCACAGGGAAAAAAAAGTAATCCTCCAAATACGTGCGTATAAGTTGAAAATGAATAATCATTTACTCTATTTTGGACTTCTCCACTGATTGCGAATAAATTATCAGTTAATAAATTAAGTCAATAGGAAGTCCTCTGCAATGTTCTGTATTATTCTTCTACCTAGTTCTCTTTGGCTTAAAGGAAGTTCTGGACAGAGATACATTTATTTCAGTCAAACTCTGCCAACTCTTCTTTCTATAACTGACTACACTCAGGTATATATTGGCTTTCAATTAGACTTAAAAATTCTACGGGAAATGTGATCTTTATACTGATATGAAAGAATTGGTTTATATGCACCGTTCCCACCCTGAAATCTGTTATTGCTGAGTAAATTGTGTTTCCTTCTGCCAGCAAAGAACTCAGTCAACCTTCCTCAGGGCTAAATACGGTGCTCAGCAGAGCCTGACTTATCCTTAAAACATGGCTATTTCCCAGCTACAGGGAAAAGTCCTTCGGTTTCTCCTCCTTAAGGGCTCACCATAAACTGAACAAAGCGCATGTGTGTGTGTGTGTGTATGTACCTGGGGGGAGGAAGGGGGAGTGGTCCTCAGGAAAATGAGATCCTGCTCTGGTCTGGTATAATTCCTCTGACTCCTGCAAGACTCCAGCTAAGCACTAATTAGTCCTGTGGGCTTGGGTAAATGGTATCCCTGGCAAGGATATGATAAACTTCACAAGTAAATACATAATTGAAATCAAATATTAAACCACAGTTATGTATAGTCTTATACCTATCAAGTTTATCAAGTCAGCTTCATTCTAATGGAGAAAGAAAAAGTCTGACCCATATTAAATGATCTCAAATCCACAAAATCAACAATGAAAGAAACAGGATCTGTCTTCTTACAGAAGGTTGCTTATAACTTACATTTTTGTATGAAACACCAGCTGTGGCCAGTAGAGTTAAGGATTTGGACACTTGACATTGTAAGGCTTCATTTTCACTCATAAACTTTTAACTGTCTAGGCAGAAATTTTCTAGACACAGGTTTCACGTCAGTGTGACAGTCTTTCTTTGAAAAGGTAAGAAAAAGGTTTGGCTTTTTGTTGGGGTGTGGCAGTCTGTATGGTTAGGAAAACCAGTACTTTGTCAATGTTCTTTGTATTTATTTCTTACAACGCTTCCTCTCTCTTCCCCCAAGAAGCCAGGGATCATGTTTTCTGCTTTGGAAGAAGTCTGGGGGCAGAGATGTGGAGAGCGTTTCCCCGATATCTGTCACAAACATGCTGTCTGGGCCATTTTTGGCTGACATGCATCTCAGGTGGCAAATTATCGACGCTGGGTAGGGTGTGAAAGTTGGGTTCTTACATGCAGCATTCACAGTGAATATGCAGCAGCAAAAGGTCAGAAGAGTAGAAGTGCAATTTATTTGGTTTTGACCCTTCTAGTGAGGCTGTAGTAGCTGTGACTATTGGGAAATGAGGCACATAGCTAGGGAATGGAAGCCAGGCAGGCAGATCTGGGAGAGGAAGGAAAATGGGGCAGAGATAAATTTAGACAAGGGTGAGGAGGTGAGAGGGTATGCGCTACCGTGTGAAAGAGAAGGATCTGACCAGGAGAGAAAAGAGCCCTTCAGAACAGTCCTGGAACCAGAAATATCCAGGTGTCGACCACTGTCTGCTCTCAAACGGTATCTGTGAAACCTTCTGGTGAAAAGCCTTGGACCCTCTGTCTAAAGTGACATCTAGTTACTGCTGCAATTAGCTCCAATGGCAGAGGTGTGTCAGAGGACTAAAAACTTTAATCCTCCAGATGTGACCTGCCAGAGGTAGCACCTTCGTAGCCATTAGTGAGAGAGGCAGTGAGAGTGGACAATCAGAGTCAAACGGTGCCGGGGCCCTGACGTCTACCTTAGACATACTTCAGGGCCTTTTCCACTTCAAAATAGCTGTAGGTCATGGGCTGAATGGCTGTCTGTGGTAGCAGTGTGTTACACATGGTCATGGAGCATACCATCCTGTTTAGTCTGATACAACAGGAATCTCGTTCATGCTTTCTGACATCGCTCCACAATGCAAACCAAAGCACAAGAGTTGGGGCTGTCCAGGTGATTCACTTAAAAACCCAACAGTACCTGAAAGTACCCGGCAGTGGATGCTTGGGGAACTCCTGGATGTGCAGGAGTCACCCTGTTGTTTGCTCTTCTATGAATTTGTCCAGCTGGGTTTGGAATCCACATAAGCTTTTAACATTTTGTGACAAGGTTTTTCGCAAGTCAGACACACAAAGCATGAAGAAGCACCTTTCTTTGTATGTTTTGAATCTGCTACGTGCCACCTATTTCTTGCATTGGAAGAGACACTGAATTTTTACGTATCCTGTCCTGGCACCTGATGATTAAACCTCTACCATGTCCTTATTAATTCATCTTTGAGCAAGGCTAATGTCTGCTACAAAAGTGAGTTGACCTCAAAGCCTTCATCTCAGTTTTTATATATTTTAAATTTAGATGCTTGATTTGTCAGTGTTAGATTCTTTTGATCATTTTTCGTTGTAATTATTATTTATATTACAGGGGCCTCTACAACACCGAATCATCTCAGAGTTGCAGCACTTAATTCATCCTCTAGGCCTGGGGAGTGTACTGTACAACACTGGCTCAGAAACACTCGTTAAAAAGGCAAACAGGAGAACTGAAGAAAGGAAGCACTGCTTATTTGCAGAACGGATAGAAAATTGATGCACAGACAATTTGCCCAAGGTCAGGTAAAGAGAGGCAGAGCCCGGAGCCAGGTTAGGGTATGGCTTAACTTGAGTTGCCTTTCTCACAGAGACAGCGCTGGTAAGTCATGTGTGCAGCAGAAATAAATCTAGTAAGTACCCTTAGAAACTGAAAATGTTTTTTTTACCACTGGGTTAGTTAAAAATAATTCACATGAACACAGGTTTTCTAGATCGATGGTTCTCCTCCTCCACTTTTATTGACTTCTCCCAGCAGAGGTATGGTACATGGCTTCTAATGCCTGTCCTCGTAGTCACCCTATTTACAAAAAACATGTCAATTTATCTTCACAAGATGTGTCAAGGGAACATTCTCTCTGATTCTGGGGAGTCAACAGTTTTTATTAAGCTACATGGTGAAAAAAAGTTTAGTATTAAATTAATACTTTAATGTTCATTTTTGTTAAGTGTTGATGATAAGTTTCAAAAATATTTAGGAAACTCTTAGGCAGGGGAAAAAAATCCCTACTAGTGCAAGGCCTGTTGATCCCTACAATCCTGACTTCCCAGGGATAAGGAAAGATTTTCACCTGCTTATGAATGTGGCTGCAGACCTGTTGCCTTTTCAGAAGCACCTTACTCATGTAGGTATGTCAAACTTACCTGTCTGCTCAGGACCACTCATAGAGCAAACTATAGCTGAAAGGCAGTGTGAGAAGTTATCTGACAACTGCTAGTGCCCCTTAATGGAAATGCAGTTCTTAAGCATAACTCCGGATGGGCTTAGCAAGTGCATTAGCGTATCATCGGTCAAGTCAAACGTGACTGCAATTTAGTTTGTTATTAGGCATGATGTGAAGGATCCTATGATGGTGAATGCAATATCTTCTCCAAGTTGACACACGGAAGTGACTTAAATGCAGATGTCAAAAGCCTTGTAAGTTTATGTCAGGGCATTGTCTTTTGTAACTGGGACTGGAATAGGAGAGGTGGTAGAATTTGGTCACAAAAGTCTGTCATGATCCCTCCCTGCCAAGCCTGATGCAGAACAGACCTTCATCTACCTTTAAAGAAGGATTAAACTCCCATCAGAAAGCTAGGAAAACTCTGGTTTAAATGAGTGATCTATGCCTGTGGTTTTTTTTCAACAAGGAGAGAAATAGCATATTTAAGCTCCCCAAAGTGTGGGTCTAACTAGTCTATTCTAACTTGGTTTATGAGCTTTTCAAAGAAATGCATAGCTGGGTGACAGAATTTACCGGTGGCATTTATGTACAGAGGATAATAAAGTCAAGTTCTGATTGCAAGTAATGGCTGGAAGACCTTGAGACCAGGTACCTGAGGGGGAGAAAAAAAAAAAATAAAAAGGCAGATAAAATTGAACCTAGCAAATTCACAATAATGTAGAAGGGACAAATGAATCCAGGCCTCACTTATAAAATGATGAACTCTGTGCAAACCATTACTCTGTAGAGGATTAACGCCAAATCTTTTTTTAAAAATATGATGAATTATCCAATTCAACACAACTATTATCATCTGAGTCTGTGGTTAATTGTCCTCTGAAGTTTTTTATACTTGCTTTCTGGGTATGTCCACTTTCAGCTCCAGATCATTAGGTTACTTTTTTTTTCCTTTGTTTGCCTCTGTGGACAAATATTTCCTTCCCATATTGTCAGATATATGAGCAGTGACCAAGTAACTGCTTCACCAGGCCCTTGCTGAGGAGAGGATGGGCTTGTGGCTGGCAGCCAGGGGAGTCCCACCTTCCCCCACCATTGCTCAGGGCCACTTGCGGACCCCCGGATGGTTCCTTTGTCTGACCGTGGGCAGCTGAGTCGCCCAAGTAGGAGCAGAGTGAAGAACCTCCCGGGCAGGGGCGGAGAGGAGACACAAGAGGAGATGTGACTGTAAAAGGACTTTGTCTGGTGGAGAAACCCAGGCTGCAGTTTTTTCCTCAAACTCCGCAGTCTCCCTACGCCCATTCTGCTTCCTTTGCCTGCTGCAAGCCCGGGCAGGAACTGGAAGAGATCATGGAACCCTTCTGTCTTCTCCCTCCTCACTCTGACACTTTCCAGAAGGCCATCAATGGACCAAGCATAAGGAAACACATTCAGCACCAGCTTGTACCCTGTGTGGTGGTCTTACAGGCACCTGCAAGCTCCCCAGCAGCCATGGGCAAAGGGACACCCCCCACCTCCCCCAAACCTCTGTGTGAAACTTTTTCTCAAAATACAGTTTCTGATTCATGGTCCCATCAGCCAGTTCTGGTTCACGTGGGCCTTTCTGGGAACCCCTCTGGGGCTTTTCCTTACTGTCCTCAGGCACGCTTTTTCCTGAAGTTGGCATTTTGTTCTGGCTTTCAATTTGTTTGCTTCTTGTGCAGCCCTTCAGTTTTTTGCTGAAGTAGTTGCTTGTGACCAGGAAAGTGGCTTTAACCAAGAAAAGTCTTGCAAATACATGGAAAGATTTGAGAGATTCTGAGAAACAGAATAAAAGCTGCTTTTAACATCTGTACATTTATTTGCTATTTCTTTTTGCAATTTGTCTAAGCTGGTAATAGCTGAACCCATGAACCTGATAGTGATGCATACCTCCTGGAATGAAGAGGAAACCACAAAGCAGAAATCTGGGCATGAATCACGTGTTTAACAGCTATAACATTTCCGTAATGAGGATTTAATGGTTTGACAGGTCTGATATAGATGCATTAATGAATAGGAAGAGCAATTGTGGTACTGAGACCATTCTGAACCGGTGATGTGTCAAGGACCTCATGATGGATGCAATCTTCTTTCAGTTTGTGCACAATCTGTAATATGAGGCATGCATATTCCTTCCCTATCTGAACTGCATCCTGAAAATCAGCCTGTAACAAGATTCAAATAGGCTGATGCTAAATGACCTTTTTCTTTCTTTTGGGTGAAAACCAGTTTTCCCAACAGTTTTCTGCCTGAAATCTCAGAATAAGGAGACAAAAGGAAATGAAAAATAAGTTTGCCTTGCAAGTCACAGAATCCTTATTTAAGCAAGGTTTTCTTTTTTATTTTGAGTCACACATTTAATCTGTCTCAAGAAGTGGGGACTGCAACCAAACATCAGTTCTGTACAGCATTGCGCTTTGAGGAGCTAAAGATCCAAATCCAGCTTGGCATCCCATGTCCGTTTCAGGGCTCTTATCGGTGACATTCAGATGCATTAAAATGCTGGCCTTGGTTGATCTTGGCAGTGAAGCAGCAGTGTCAAATAGTTAGTCATTACCAAATGAATATGATGAGGAATTATAATCCAAGCAAGTCATACAACAGGAATGAACAGGTGAAGAGAAAATAAAAAAGGTAAAAGATACAAGGAGTTTGTCTAATGATAATGGCTGTGAATTGTTTATGTCTGTCCAAAAGACCATATAGCAGTGCTGCAGAGCATTTGACAAGCCAGCAGAGGCAGATAAAAATAAATGAGACAAAATATATAAATGTAAAGTAGTATATTTATGAACAAAAAATAATTGGCAGAGATAGAGAACTGGAAACTGCTGTTTAGATAAGCAGTAATGCAGAAAACCAAACCCAGAGCTATAACAAATGTATTAAAAAGGAGCTCACAATGAATTGTCATTGCAGTGTAAATAAATACCAATCTGTGCTGCAAATAAATGAAGAAGAACCTTTCTAAGACAAAAGAGGTAATCACAATTCTGCTCAGTCCATCACTGACTGGAAGCTACTTATAATATAGTTTCATTTTATATCTCTCTATTAGGCCCTGGAGTGTAGCATGAAAACTAGCGGCACTATGTTTTTTTAAAAAAGACAGACTAGTACCATATATATATGTATATATTTATCCATATACATACTCAATAATATGGTAGAAAAAAAGGCACTGGCAGAACAGTAAGCACTTCTTTGGCGACATTCGCAGGTGACTTTGCGACAAATTGAATTTGAGGGACAGCAATATTTCTTAGCTACAAAAGTTCAGCTAGAACCGGTGTACTAAATCTTTGTTTAACGTAAAAATCTGTAGCAGACAGTAAGGATCTAGTGATGTTTAGGCTTTCTATCTAATAGTTCTGTTTCAGTGTCCTGACAAACTGAGTGGAATCAGTCAGTCAAAGATACACTTAGCAGAATATATTGCTATTCATCTTCCCAGAAGGCAAACAGATATTCGCAGTAAGTTCCTGAGATTTCATGCCTTCCATGTGGTATCTAAGATGGGACTGATGAGCTTCGTAATCATGGTGAGCAATCCTGCCAAAAAAAAATCGTGAGACAGATTCCGAAAAAAGTATCCTGATACCTGTACATGTCACAGAGGAGGGGATCAGTGTGAGTGCAGAGATTTGCAGGTGAGGATCCAAGTTCTCTTTTCTCTGCTTTTTCTACACTAGCCAGTCTGATTGCAACAAGTGTTTCGGATCTGTTCCCAGCAGATTTCTTCCCAGGGAAGGTCCTTCTTGCTCTGAGGAATAGGACTGCCATCCCCAATAATCACCCCTTTCTGGAGTCCTGTACACACACAGCTGTTCCCTGGTGGGGCTTTGCTTGAACAGAAGAGGAACACTGTCCCCAGGGGAGGCAGAAAGTAAGAGTGGAAACTCTACTTTCTCTCACCTTTGTAAGTAAAGACCTCATGGAGACAGCACCAACTCACGGGATGGGCACAGGGAGAAGAGAGGGAAGAGGGAGAGGTGCAGTGCGCAGTGAAGCTTCATCAGGTGGTATGTCACAAGGGTGGGAATAGCGATACTACCAATACCACCAGGTATGTGAATCTCCATTATCATATCATGCATTTATAAATATCAGTGGGGAGCGCCATTCAAAAATCAATACCAAAAAAGCGATAAATTTACTCGTATATAAAAGCTTTGACACATATAACAAGACACACCAATCACCCTCCACTGAACCTGGAGGATGTAAACCCGTTACAGCCCGGGTTTAATTCACTGGGTTTTGGATGCTCTTCTTCCGTAGTCTCAATTGTTTGCATACTGATTCAGCTCATGCCACGCATGACTCTCCCATCTCAGGTTAGACCATGCACTACCTGCAACTGTCACAGCAAATCTGTGATGCTTTCTCCCCTCTGAAAGAAATGACAGTGGAATGCCTTTCAAAGAGCTTTCCAAAAGTGATGTTCGGGTAACAACAGCAAACACTCCGAAACTGGGGTGTTTTGGAGAAAGGCATCTTAAAAAAAAGAAGCAGACTGTAAAAATGCCCCTGGGTAACTACATGCCTATATCCCCTCCCACTAAACTTTCTATTGAAAACATTTTTTCTAGGCTTTGGTTGATCCAGTCAGTACCTGTAGGTAAAAACACTTTGCATGGAGAGCAAATGAAACCTGCAGCTTAACAGACGTGGGGCATGAAATATAAGAAGCTGGCATTTTCTCCATTGCTGTTGATATATGTATCTATTTCTGGATGATTTGTCTGGATCTTATCATATTGTTCTCCTGTTGTTCTACCAAGAAATCTATTAAATAAAAGTAAAACAGACATGGAATAAATATTCATCTAAATGCAACGTGACTATACAGTCTGTCTCCATAAATGAAGTATTAATGCAGTGTTAATGCAACTATTAGATAGCCATCTCATGACCATTACCTCTAAGGTCACTTAATTTTCCACAAGGCATTTATCATTTTCTATTATTATTTAATATATAAAGTCACAGATTTCCCCCTCTCAGTTATGACATCTAAAGTTTGAGCTTCTTCCCCCCCACCCAATGACTGAGCTCGCTTCTCCTTGCATTATTTTTTTAACATAGTAGGATTGCAGTGACATGCAGAAACACATAGGAGTACTGAATAATCTTTGTCGAGTGAGGATTTTTGCACTGAAGATGCTCTCTCTCTCTCGTCCCATGTATCTCTTCTTCTCTGCTGTGCTGTGCATCCATCCGAACACAAAGGGTTCCCTCTCACCTTCCTTGCAAACATTTCCAGCAGTATCTTACAACACATAGGTAGGCAAAAGCACGACGCTCTTGCCGTCAAGATATCAGAGGCCAGTGAACTCAGCTCAATGGTTTCAAAAGAGAGGTGCAGGCAAGGATTTAACTGAGGTGCAGAGGTATGGCTCCCAAGTGGATGTAAGCACTTTTGTTCAAGGTCCTAGTCAAGTGCCTGACCTCCAGAAAGAACAGGAGTTCAAATGCATCTCGGCCATTCGGTGTGAGGATGTTTCAGACTGACTTGTTGAGCTGGATGCCCACTCCACACTGGGCCCTTGGGGAATCTCTGGTCGTCTTGCTTTAGGTTCCAATTTTTATCCTGAGGGCCAACCACTCTGAAGTGAAATATTGCAGCATGTTACTCCCAAGCACTTAAATTGCCTTGGAAGATCCAGGCCCATAAAAATAACTATCGTCATCACCATTATCAGTGGATCTTTATTACTTCATTTTTAGAGATCCTGCTTCCAAAACATCTTTTTAGATGCATGAGTTGTTTCTTTTCCTGCAGATGTTGGTGATTCCTGTAGTGTTGACATCAGGGATGGGCCAATTGCAGATGTCAACAGTGACAACCTCTTCTAAGCTAGTCACGCTCAGGTCTCTTTATAGTCAGTGGTATGAAAAAGACCCTGCTGAGGCATGATTTATCTGCCTTATTGACATGGTTACTTTGGAAGGAAATGAACAGCAGTCCAGAAACACCCATTTCTCTCCTTTGCCTGTAGCAGGAGCCTAGATGCCTAGCTTAGGTGGAGACGCATACACTAGGTCAGATGAATCTCACTTCACAGTATGTTCCTAGTTGTTTTATACAGACATGATCACAACTCCCTAACTGATACTTTATAAATTTAGACTCAGGAAACAACAAATTAACAGCTGATTCTTTTTCCTATGAGCATGTACACTTAAGATTTGCTCACATGGCTCCAAATGACTGAGTTATGGCACTTTGTGTAGGTGATGACATTTTCAGTGGCAGCAGAACATCCATATCAGATGAGAAATGATATGTTGCTAATCTGTAATAACTCAAGACTTGTGATTGTGTGAACTTACCCTTTGTTAAATAGAACTTGCAGAACTGCTATAACAATGCCATATGTTGACTACTAAAATTAGGACTTGCATTTTATTTCTGATGGTTTCCTCCTCTATTTTGTGTCCTCCCTCAAACAGTATATCTAATGTTTATTCCTTCTTAGAGTACATTGGGTTTATTATTTTATCAGAGGCTTTTTAAGCTGTTTTCTTTTTCTCAAGTGATAATCTGTATGCTGACCATAGTAGAATTGGCATGAGCAAACCCTACTCTGTAGGTGTTGGTTTCAGAAAGATAAAACATTTGATTTGACCTGAATAATTTTATGAATGAAAAATATACCTCTCACCTTCAGAACGGAGAGTTCTTTCCAAAAGTTCATGAATGTGTGGCAATGGAAGATGTGTGTGCATTTCAGGAGGAGGCTTTTTAATGTGCTCGGGAAAAATATAAAACTCCTGTGTCAAACTTCTGGTTAAGACATAGTGGTTAGGCATTCTAGATCCAGAAGAAGCTTTGAATTATTTTTTTCAAAATGCAGTTCCCTTCTTCCAAATTTGAGTGTCTATCTATTATTTCTGTTAAGATGAATGTTCAAGTTTTCAAATAGCACTTGTAATGGCAAATGGAATTTTGGGTGCAGTCATCTCAATTTTGATACTTTAAAATTTCTAAGTATTTAATAAATACAGCAAAACTGTGCTTTATCTGTTGGTATTTCCTATTTGCAACATAGAATAATGGAAATAATCTTTCAATGACATAATAATTAACTCTCCTCTATAGGTGGTTATAGTGGAATCAGCTGAGTTTCTCAGGAGTTTCTGCTGTACATCTGAATTATTTAGTTTTTAAAATCAGTAATATATTTCCCCTGTTGCTACACTGAGAAGTCTGATTCTTCTGAGTAATGAGTCACAAATCAACAATGAAATAATAGTTTCTTTCTAGATATACCAAGAAACAACTCTTTCCAAATGTCTCTAGTACACTGGTCAGCTTTTCTAGTCAGTTTATCAGCCATGTGGTTGCAATCTGGGAGGTGCTAGTGATGCAACAGAGATGTAAGAGTAGATGTGCTGGTGAGGTGAGTTGTTTTTTCTCCTGTTCAGAAATTGCAAAGCCAAGACGTGTCATAGAAGGTGGTTACTTTAAACTTTTCTACTTTCAGAAATGTAGGCTTCTCTAAGTCTGTAAGGTCATTGAAATACATTTGATGTGCATGTCAAATAGATCAAGTATATACACCTGCTAAGAAAATATATCTTCAAAGTGTTGCATATAATTAAGATAATGCGTAACCGTAGGAAGACACTAGCCCAGGATTTTTGTAATCACAAACCATTTTCTGATATCCACTCAGACCTATTTGTTTTAATCACTACTTTGTTCATGTCCTTGAAATTATAAACTTTTTCTAGCAGATCCTGTCATTTTGTATTTATATGGTATGAAGCACTGTCTCTCCTATTATCTCTACTGAGAATATTTAATGATAATATTTAACTTCAGCCATCTAAGAGCTAGTTGTCCACTTGTTCTATTTGCCCAGAGCCTTTTTTGCAATCAGCGAAGAGAGCTGGTGCTTGCAGGGTTGAGTCTCCTTGGATGCCTATTTCAGTTTGTGAGGAATTGCCTCCTGGAGGTGCCTCCACTGACTGTGTAAGGAGGCAAAGACTGACTGAAATTATGTGGGAGGCACCTTATCCACTGAATTCCACAGGGATTTTATGGGTGATATAGCCCACTCTTAGGAGCTTACTGCAAATTCAGAGCAAGGCTTAGTGGTGATTGAGAGCAAAGCCGGACATGGAATATTTTTTCATCCACTAAAATAACTTTCTTGATTTCCTACTGGTCACGTCTATACTGCAGATACAGAAGCGGGCTGTTAGGACTCCAGGATCACCCACTTCAGTGATTATCACCGATACACATAACATTCAATTTCACTTTGCAAAAAAGCATGGGTCAGGAGTGACAGATTCTACAATCCCATGTTAATGTGAACGTAAGTAGTCTTTACTGAAGATTATCTTTACTTTAGATAACTTGCAGCAGGCTGAGTTTTCACAAACATGCGAAAACTGGGTCGATTTGTCCAGACTGGATGAAAATGTGGGGGCTTTCTTGATTCAGTAAGGTCTGAAGCTTGGCTAAAGTCCTCTTTTGGGTTTGCTGTTATCTACGTAGCTAGTGGGCAGTCAGATCTGAAAATGTGCTTGCCTACTGCTCTTACACATTTTTGTCCCTGTTTCACGTATATTTCTCTGAGCTTTTTCTTATTGTTGTCTTCTGCTTTAGAAGCAGTCATCAAGACTGTAGGACTGTCATACGCATTAAGCTACTTGTAGAAATACACAAATATGTAGCTTCATACAATTACAATGCTGCGCTTCAGGAAAGTTTCCAAACAAATTTTTGGACTTTTTTTCCCTCCAGAAATCAGTTCTTAAACAATTAAGGTACTTTCGATTTCCACTACTGCAAGACCAATACTGTTCACATCAATGTTTCATCTGATGTTCTGGATTCCTTGATAATTTTTTTTCTGCATTACTGCTCTTGGAAGGCAGCAAAAATTAGAGTTGAAGCTAGACTCATGGGGGTGCTTGTTCCTTCCTATTTGTCCACTGTCTGCCCTGCAGTCTCAACGAGACCAAGGGGTCTTTTCATTACCTGGAGTCCAGAGCAATTGCCTTTGCTGTTGTCCTCCAGAAGAACACACCAAAGAGAGCTCAGGTTGCACTACTAATGAACATTAATTCTACACCTAAGATTTCTGTTGTCACTTGTGGAAAGTTTTGTAATTGGTTAACTGTAGTTGGCATGAGGAACAATTACCATGCATAAGGATGGCTGAACTGAGAAAATGGCATTTGCCAGTGTGTGACTGAAAACTCACAAAGCTGAAGAGAAGAAGATGAAGATGAATGGCAATGAAGCAGGGAAAGCAGCTACTGAGGACAAAAGAGGCATTACCAGACTCAGAGAAAGAACTGGAAAATTTTTAAGAGTTGACGAGAACGAAGAGCCTGTGGCCACTGTGGGCTTCTTAATCCTTTGAATTTAAAGAAGCAGAATCCGTGGGAGCTTTGATGTACAGCAGGTACCTGAGAGCCCAAGGATATCTTGGTGAAATCTTATTTATGAGGACTACAAATCACTGCTTCGTTCTGCACAGTAGTATAGGTATCCAGTAGAGCTTTTCTATTAGAGGACAGAATGTCTTTGTCTCAGCTGCTTACTGCTCAAGTGCTTGCTACCCAGATTTATCACTTTGGCAACAGTGTGTGTGCTGAAGAGTTATCCAAGCACTGGTTGTGTGCTTATGGTTCCCATTTTCTCTTCCCTCATTTCATTTACAGGAACCACTTGAAATAACTTAGCTCAGCTGGAGAATGGTGATTTTTTCTGTCTTTTGGTGTGATGTATAGGCCCAGTCTATTCCTAAAAGTTTCCACAACAAGCACTGGCGGTGCCCCAAATGCTGTTTTATATTCAGCGCTTCAGGTCTCAGGATCTGTTTTGTTCCTCCCCAAACTTTCATACCAGCGAGCTGAAGTCCTTGAGTCATGGTTCAGTTATCTGTATCAGCTTGACTCCCTCCCAGGCAAGGTGATCAGCATGGAGGGAGAGAGTGCTGCATAAAAAATATATGGGCCTTTATGAACTACATAAATTTTAATAATTATACAGCTCTCTCTGCTTGTTCTGTTAGACTGGTTTGCAGTGTTCTTTGATTAAAGAATTATTGTAAGTGGGGAAATCACAACAGGAAGACAATTTTCATATATTGTGAAAGTGATTTCTGATAAGGTGGAAACCATCTTAGATACTCTGAAAAGCTTCAAATCAATTAGAGTGTACATACTTTGTAAGTTGTATTTTTTCCTCATAATTTTTCTACTTTTGTCATATATCTGAATTAATACACACACTTCTTTCTGTTATATATTGAAGTCCCACTGAATGCAGTACTCCATCTTTTAGCTTACAAGGAAGATTTCAAATTCAAAGAGAATTTGTCATCCTGGTCCCAAGCTGTCACATTTCAAGTAGGCTGTTACCTGGGCTTCCAACTGCAGTTTAATATTTTTTCTTCTCTCAGAGTACAGAACTTGGAGTTAAACTACAAGTTGCATAGGCTAGAAGTTCTTTGGGATTTCACAAAAATTTAGATTATGTTATGTTATGTTATGTTATGTTATGTTATGTTATGTTATGTTATGTATCACCAGTGGCATAGAAATATAGGCAAGATACTTCTGCAAATGCAATCTATAGGTTTTTTTGATCCATGAGAATGAATTGAAAATGGAAAATGGACAATAAAATTTTATCCTAGAAGATGGTACATTAGCACCATATGCCAAAATCTATGTTCTTACATAGCTGAAGTAGGTAAATTCATGGGAATCGATACAGTTTCTTGACACATATAGAGTTATGTAATTAACAATTAAATTACATCTTGTTGTCTTTCAAATATTTTATTTCATTATTTTAAGCAGCTTGTGTAATAAGAGGAAAATGCTAGTTTTATCCAAGCAGGTGAAATTCTGAAGTAAAATAGGAGAGGGGATACTTTGGCTGGGAATTGTCTAAGGTGTGTTTCTGCATCTGAGCTGGTGACTCTAAGATCCCACATCAGACATGGAGGAAAGCCTGTAATGCTCAAGGGTGAACCTTTAAACTCAAGTGTACGTTTCTGTGTCTGCTCTGAGGATTTACGCCTCTGAGTGTGCTGATTTCGCTCCGTTGCATATTGGAGGATGTCAGACGTAGATGTTTATGATGGATCTATATAGACAAGTGTGATGAACCCTACAGTATGTTGTTGACAAATAGGTCAAACATCAGTGAGTTGTAACTCTGACAGAGTGTTTTCGTGCTCAGTTGTCCTGTGGGAAGGCATATCCTTGCCCACCAATTTTGGATACAATTGGGTTTGAAAACTCTAAGTATGCTAACCTAATTGCTGCAAAATCTACTTTGCCATACTTATTACTTAAATTATAGTAAGTGTTTAATTTTTCCTGACAAGTAAGTCCAAGAAATAAGCTTAGAAGCAATGTGAGCAATGTCCCTGAAAGAAACTGCTGTAAATAAGTTGCAACTAATACTCCACCACAATCTGCACGTCTTTGCTGACTTATTGTGTGAATAATAACCTGCTGACCATTAGAAAAATCTGTGACTCTATTAAGATGGAAATATGGATTTCTTCTTACCATATTGAGCAATATGGAGGACAGAAATTTGATTTATTTTAATTTGGACTGGTTTATATTGTTATTACATATTTGGATTTTCTCTTGTCTTTTTGGAATGAAAGAGACATTTCAAAGCTCAACCAAAGATGAATTGTTAATTTTTTTCTCCCTTCAATGTTCCATCATTTCTCCCTTCCCCTGGCCTTATGTTAAGTTTTCATTTAAAAAATATTGCTATTGGCCTTTTGAACTCCTCCTGTTTAGGAATAAGGAAATTGCACGTCAGTGTCATAATAGTTTGAAAATATCTTATTTCCCAAAATCTCACCCAGTCCTGTGAGCTTGCAAACAGTCAGAAGCCACATTTAGAGAGCCAAGACTTCATATATGCGTAGCATCTGAAAAGTGGCTTCACGTTCACAGCCTCATTTCCAGAACCAGCATTACCCCTGCCTGTGGCAGTGTGCTCAGCAAACCTACCACCACGGGTGAGATTTTCCCTCATGGACGAATGTCAAATTAGATGGCAAATACTCTATCTAGCCATGTAACTGTCTTGTTACTCAAAGCTTTTAATCCTTGGGCTCTCTGTCTCCTCAATTATTCACCTAAATCATAAGAAAGACTCATAGATCAGATTGTGTGACTGTGGCTGAGCTGAGAGGGTTTCACTTTGTGCTCCAGAAAATCTTTCCCAGTCTCTGGTACCTGGAAGTACTTCACAGAACCAGGTGATGTCTGAGATTACAAGGGACATAGATCTGGAGAATATCTAGTCCCATCCCCTGCCCAAGCAGTGTCGTCTAGAGCAGATGGGATAGTTGATCCCTAGCCCCTATCCTAGAAGGAGCGATCTTTCTTTGGTGCCTTGATACATTGCATGGCAATAAAGACAGAAAGAAGTAAAAATATAAAAGTCCAATAGAAATTGTGTACAGATATAGAGCTTCAAGTTTAAGATACGGCACAAACCTTTGAAAGCAAGTATGGTTAACCACTGCGAGAAAACGCCCAGAGGTGTAGCAGTGCCTTCATCTCTTGAAGTCTTCACATCAAGGCTTGATATTTCTATTTAGCTAAATACAAGCTATTCATCTCAGAACAGATGGAAATGGATCAAGTGTAGGGCCTGTGTTATTTAGAAGTCAGACGAGGTAATTTAATGATGTCTTGTGGCTTTAACTGTCTGTAACTGACACTGTGAGCTCTTGCTTATTTGGAGCCATTAATACTGTCAATGCTCCAGAATTCCTCTAGGTTACAAGGAGCATCACCCACCCCATCTCTTATTCTTCCTTGCCTTTATGGAGAAAAAAAAAGAAAATAAGATGTTCTTCACATCTCTGAAAGAAAAAAGCATTCTATGGGGCAAAAGAAACAGTGAGTAAGAACACCCATACACTGCTAAATGCTCCCTTGATGCACAGAGGAAAACTCTGATTTTATACACACTGGTATCTCTGACATAAGATAGAAGAGAGACTTTCAGCAATTTCATCATGCATGTATAGCATAAGACTTGTTACAACCAGAAAAGGTAGTAGTATTAGGGGGAAAATGAGAAAAAGAGTTATGGTCATTTTTTTCCCAAGATTTTTTCTAAATTCTACTCTTAGTTATCACAAATACTGATTAATTCCAGCCAGCTGTCTTACTTCTAATTTAAGGCACTACTATGATAGTAAATGCAAAATTTATGTATTCATTATGTAGCACGTACACCTATACAAATCCGGTCCACAATGGGTTGCTAATGCTCATATGATGTTTCCTAATATGCCTCTAGAGCTTTAAAATTCTTATCTTCTGTTGTTTGTGAGAGATACGACCTATCCTATCCTGGCATTCCATCAAATGTGTAAAAATTCAGTAATGCAAATCATCTTTTGGAAACAGCAGTATGATTGACAGCCTGCTGTTTTCGCATCCACAAAAATTACCAAATTTTTATTTAATGATGAGCACAATGACTATCGTGGAAGTTATTTTGCTTCATTTTACTGTGGTGGAGTTGGATCTGAAATATTTAGTAGTTTGCTAACTGCAGCTCTTGAATGAATGGTGTTTATTGTCATTGTTTGAATGAGCAAGCAGTATTTGTATCAGATTTATCACTTAATGCTGCAATACATAAGTATATCCCCAGTCAAGTTCTTAATTCCAAAAATGGAAATGCTAATAAAGGTGCTTGAAAAGCAGCAATAGTAACATAGATCTTCTCCTGTTGCAAATAATTGTCAGTATTCACTAGAAATACTCCATTCCAAGTTTGTTTCTAGTGTAAATTCTGCTTCCCTGGAACATGCACAAGAATCATAGAATCATAGAATCATAGAATTGTCAGCGTTGGAAGGGACCTTAAAGATCATCTAGTTCCAACCCCCCTGACATGGGCAGGGACGTCTCCCACTAGACCAGGTTGCTCAGAGCCCCCTCCAGCCTGGCCTTAAAAACTTCCAGGGATGGGGCATCCACCACCTCTCTGGGCAACCTGTTCCAGTGTCTCACCACCCTCATGGTGAAGAACTTCTTCCTGATGTCCAGTCTGAATCGACCCATCTCTAGTCTTAGTCCATTCCCTCCAGTCCTACCATTACCCGACATCCTAAAAAGTCCCCCCCCAGCTTTCTTGTAGGCCCCCTTAAGATACTGCTAGGCCACTATAAGGTGTCCTCGGAGCCTTCTTTTCTCCAGACTGAACAACCCCAACTCTCTCAGTGTGTCCTCATAGGAGAGGTGCTCCAGCCCTCTGATCATTCTCGTGGCCCTTCTCTGGAAGTGTTCCAGCACGCCCATATCTTTCTTGTAGTAGGGGCTCCAGAATTGGACGCAGTACTCCAGGTGGGGTCTCACGAGAGTGGAGCAGAGGGGGAGAATCACCTCCCTCAACCTGCTGTCCACGCTTCTCCTGATGCAGCCCAGGAAACAATTGGCTTTCTCTGCCGCTAGTGCACACTGACGGCTCATGTTGAGCCTCTCGTCCACCAGCACCCCCAAGTCCTTTTCTTCAGGGGTGCTCTCAAGCCAGTCACTACCCAGCCTATATTGGTGCTTGGGATTGCCCCGACCCAGATGGAGGACCTTGCACTTGGTCTTGTTGAACTTCATGAGGTTGGCATAGGCCCACCTCTCCAGACTGTCAAGGTCTCTCTGGAAGTCATCTCTTCCCTCCAACGTGTCAGCCACCCCACACAGCTTGGTGTCATTGGCAAACTTGCTGAGGGTGCACTCTATGCCACTGTCCATGTCACTGACGAAGATGTTAAACAAGACCGGTCCCAGTACAGATCTTTGAGGGCCTCCACTTTTCACTGGCCTCCACTTGGACATGGACCCATTGACAGCCTCTCTTTGGGTGTGACCATCAAGCCAGTTCTTTATCCACTGAATTGTCCATCCATCAAACCCATATTTTATCAGCTTGGAGACCAGGATGTCATGCGGGACAGTGTCAAAGGCTTTGCTCAGGTCCAGGTAAATGATGTCAGTTGCTCTCCCCCTGTCTATTGATGTTGTGACCTTCTCATAGAAGGCCACCAGGTTTGTCAGGCACGATTTGCCCTTGGTGAAGCAGCGTTGATTGTAGCCAGTCAGCTCTTTGTTATTCTTCTGCCTCAGCAGTGCCTCCAGGAGGATCGGCTCCATAATCTTACCAGGCACGGAGGTGAGACTGACTGGCCTATAGTTCCCTGGTTCATCCTTCTTTCCCTTTTTGACAATGGGGATTATGTTTCCCCTTTTCCAGTCCTTTTTCAGCATATTATTTGCTGAAATTCACTATCTAAGCACGTAATATTGAAGTGGCACAAAATATTAATAAACAGCATGTGGTCAGATGCTGAAATTTCCACAACATAATCAACCTTAGTGATAACAGTCTAAGCTTATAGCAATCTAATCTTTTGCCAGTGTCTGGAAGAAGACAATCAAGCTTCCAGGAAAGGCTCTCTTAACATTTAAGAACAAATAATAGGTATACTACAAAGCACAGTTTGAATTCTATGGGTGATTCATTTATTCCAAAAAGGGTTTGAACAGGAAACTCCTAAAAATGTGATGATAATGGCAGGAGCCTTCAGAGGTATTTATGAGTTAATTAATTAACTGTTTAAAATATTGCATACATGCTATGACTGAGTATGACTCAACAGAAAATCAAGGGCTCGATAAAACCAATGGTAGCAACAGAGGAGTTGTATTTTTTTCCTATTACTTTTTATTACTGTTGTCACTGTCATCGTTATTTACAATAGCTTTTCCAATGAGGACTGGGCATGAAAAAGCCGAATGTGAAAAGCTATTCCCAGAACAGGATTTGCCTGTTGGAGAGAACAGAGACCTGAGGTTTCCAGAGGGAGCAGGCTCCTGCCCATTCCCTGGCAGGGGTTGTGCTGGGGTTGGGGACCAAACAAGCCCTGGCTGGTGCCAACTGAAATTCACACAATTCTTCTCAGTCCCATTGTTACTCAGCACTGAACCAAATGGAAAGGAAGTCTGCGTTATTCCATGATTGCTACTGAAGTCTGGGCAGCTGCTGAAGTCAGTCCCCAGCTCGGTAACAACTGGGTGCTTAAGCTGAGCACGAACTCCTGAAAAGAACAAGCCTTTCCTGCAGGTAAGTTTGACTTCAAAGCATCACCAAATTCAGAGCATTCAAAAAAACGCAAGAGGGATGCTTTCTTTTCTTTCCCCCCAAATTTTTCACCTCACTTTTCTCTTGACCAAGCCACTGAAGTTGCCAGACAAATGAAGCTTGAGGCTGTTCTACTTTCTAGCTCATTAGTGACGGAAAAGAATGTCTTCTTGGGAAAAAACATCAGTCTGAAATGTTGATTAAAATATTTATCCTGTCACCAACAAAATAGATGCTGTAAACTACCTACTAATGTCCCTTCATTGTTTAATATAAATCAGTCATACAGGGATTCATAAAGAAGGTATCTATTATTTAACTTCTAATAGTCTTAGAAGGTGATAACCTTCATGTAAATGGGCAGAAGTGGTTCATTATGAATCTGCAGCATGAATGACCTGAGCTTAAATGGGTAATGAAGGAATTCACTGTTTCCCAAAGATGAATATGACAGGAAGTATATGTTGTCTTTCACAGCTGGAAATATCATAGAGGGATGCGCTGACATTCTTATACAGCTCAGTCTGCAGGATTTTATCCTGTTCTGTTTAAGACATTGTACACAACCTCAAATAGTATTTTAGCACCTTCTGAGGCTAAGGAATCAGAGCAAAAAGCCACCTTCAATAATACAACATTCCTAATGGGGAAACAAGGGCAAAAAACCCCTACCAACACAGAATATATCTTTTTTTTTTAAATTAAGAAATCTACCTATATCAGGTAGATTGTAGTCTGTCTCTTTCTCCTATCTTCAAATTTCAGCTTCCTTTGCCTCTCTATAGCCTTTATATGCTTATGGTATAGTTTAAAGAGGCAGTACATAGTCCTTCTCCTTCCACCAGTATGAATGCTCTGTGACAAAAGGGTTTATTTGGCAGCAAACCACAGATGCAAAAAGGAAACTTCCTCAGAGCACATCAAGACAGACAAAACAATAAATCCACTTGATTCACTTGCCCTGCGCAATGCCCAGTGGTGCACGATTCCCTTCAGCGACCTGCCTTCCCTGCAGCAGGGCTGCATTAGGCAGGTGGCAAAGGTGGGACTCACAACACCATAGAACCTGTGCTAGTAAACACCTGCACCATCTAAAAAGGCTTATTCAAAGCACGATGTCCCCTACAGTTAATCATAGAAACTTTACGAGAAAAAATGCAGAGTGAGCGGCCAATTGCCATGCCTGGCATATTTTCAGGATGCTGCAGCACTCAAATGACTCTTGAAGTAGAATAATATGATTTTGCTGTTTTGACACTGTGTCGCTTGAAGCTAGTATAAATATTTTAGTGATGTCAGTCCTGTATGATATCTACCTGCCACCCCTTCTTTTTGCCAACAGCAGAAATCTTTTTTGTTTCTTCTTAGCAAGAGACAATTGAAACATTTCTAAAATTATGTAATATTGTACAACCTCCATTGCATTCGGAGGAAAACTGCATGAAGGGCTGCAGATAGTTTATGGATCTTAGCATGGTCCACATGATCCTCAATAGCCCATTGACATTTTTTATTTTCTTTAAATCCATAGTATGCCTTCCCTTTCTATGTTTCTTGGCTAAATGATTAAGGTCAGCCACTTTTCGGGCACAGAAGCTCAAAACAATGTGTTTGCTATTGTGCAGTTAATGTGGGGTTTTTTTTCAGTTCATTGACTTTGTTTTTTTGGGTTTGGTTGCACTGTTAACACTCCCCCTGCCACAGCAGACTAGACATGCTAAGTAAGTTTATGCAAAAAATATATTTCTTCTAACTAGGAGATAACAAAAAAATGCAGACATCCTTCCTGTTGGTTTCTATCCAGAATAAATTTTTCCTAGTGGTATTGATTGCCAGAAATTTTAGCCCAGGTTGAGAAATCTCAATGAAGTCTTGCTTTCTGAAAGGTGATGCTCAGCACGTTCTCATGATAAGGACTGTCACATTCTCCCTGTAAGGAGTCTCATATTTTGAAATGGAAATGAACAGATCTGTTTGGAAAAAATAGGCTTCCTTGTTTTGCTGAGATCGTTTAATTATTATTCCTCAAGCCCTCTGAAAAAGTACAGTAACCACAAGAGCTTGCCTTTGATGTTCCTGCTGTTGCATACCTGCAGTCACCCACGATGCCTTGCTCAGTTTTGACAAGTAGTTACAGCAAACACTATAGCAAGAATGAGACCAGCCAGTTGGGTTTTTTGAATGGCTTTATCACTGCAAATTTAATTTTCCACAAAGAAAACAAACAACTTCCTTGACAATTCTTTAAAATAGATGAGACATCCAAGCAGTGAGGCAATCATTAGATGACAGACATAGGTAACCTAGAAGAGCATATGCCATTTTACCTTTCTAATTTTTAGTTAAATTACAATAATAATACCTTTCAGTTTCAGGTGTATCTTAAGTTTGTTATTTTTTCCCAAGAGTATTTCTCTAGGAAGCCTCCCAGAAGCACCTATCCTTCAAGAATATGAAACAGAAAAAACAGGACTATCAAAGCAAGAATAAAAATCAGAGTCAACTTGAAAGTCACCAGTGCTCAGTGTGACAGTGTCCAACCTGTCAGTCTTACTTCAAGATTATTGTCTTAGCATAAAATAGCTTATAGCGAGAAAAACAGCATTCACATGATCTTTTACTGAAGTTAGGCTGATGTTCTGTAGGACCGATGGTTAGACAGTCTGGCATCTGTCGATTGTGCTATCACTTTAGTGCACGAAACCAATTTGCTTGCAAGCAGTCCATATTTCATTAGCATTGTAAGTGCTACAAGAAAATAATTAACTTCTTTACAAGAAAATAATTAACTTCACTATATAGCTAAATCACTGGAGCAGAAGTGATCAATAAAACAGTCAATAGCAAATCGTTGGGTCCCATTTTATTAAGGCTTTTTGAATTCATGCACTTTCCAATCTGGGGTTTATCTGCACACCATGAGAAAAATTTCATGTCATGCTACAAGTTTCATCACAATGACACAGATCACATATCTATGCAATATAGTTGACAAAAGCCACAAGCTGTCTAAATCAGTAGGTATCTGAGAAATCAGTAATTTTTTACATATGTAAAATTTAATCATGGGGTGTTACGAGAGTCTTTGATAACAGATCTGGTCAGACAGAAGTCAAATGGGGGAAGGGAGGGAACTTAAAACCAGGTGCCAGAGGCCTTATCAGATATGACAGAATAAATGGCATATCTCAGGATTACTATGAGGCATGAAGGCTCTGCAATCAGCAATCCTGCAGCATTTAGAATTACTGCCTTCACATTTCATATTCGTTGGTGCTGTGGAGGTCAGATGTGTTGGTGACCCTTTTTTCTATATGATTAATGGTTCCAGTGTTCATGGTTTTCATCCAACAGAATCACACTGATTGGAATTGCAGCAAATAAGATTGCATATGAAAGTTTGCACATAGCCTCTGACTGTATAAATTTGCATTTACATTATATTTGCATCTGGGGAGAGCCCACATACCATTTTCTTCCACAGTGCAGCTGCAATGTCTTCAGATCCCGCATGCAGTGGTTGAACATCTGTCGCTCAGTGCCAGACTGTTTTAGGTCTTTTAAAATCATAAGGAACTGATTAGTAGATGAATTAAATACTGCTGTATTTATTTGTAACTCTAGCACTTCCTCTTCTTCTTGTTGAGCCATCATTTCATATTAGGATTCAAATCCTAATTTTAGTTGCATTTGCAGGCAAAGCACTCACTTAGGAAGATGTTTCAAAAGTCTAAATATGACTGGGTAAAGAAGGTCACAGAATAGATAGGCAAAAGGAGCAGATGATGAACTACACAAGTGTATGATGAATATTTCAAGAGCTAGAAGACACTTTTAGATAAGGACATAATAAGGTACCAAGGTACCACTTCTTCAGTGATGAAAAGAGAGACCTAGTGAAAAGCACGTGAAATAGATACTAACACACAAAAGGCAGTATGCTTAAGCAAGCAGGAGACGTGTTTAAAACAGCCACTGAATGGTTCTACCAGACTTAAAGGAAAAGACCAGAAGAGCCTGTCTGTGACAATCATTGTTTTGTGGAAATGAGTGTTAGGTGGATTCAGGCAGTCACAACAGGGAGCTGTTGTGGCTTTTACTCTGCCCTTGAGCATCAGAAGATTTAGTCTCGATGACTGCGAAAACCTAGGTCATAAAATCTCTTCGTCTTTGGTCTGGCTTTTCACCAAAAAAAGTGAAAAAGTCATTCTTGGCATCACTGCAAACAAAACCAGATAAACCAGTAGAAGATACACTATTAAGGAACAAAGAGTTTAATAGATAATCCCAAAGATTTTTGCTGTCCTCTCTCTTCTCAGATAGAACTGGGTGAAAGGGATTTCCAGTATATACTTTCTAGATTGGTCATTTTTGCAAAAAGGAGCAGTTGATGGGAGCAACATTATATTTCTTGTCTCTGATGACTAAAATTAGTTGGGAAAATCTAATAAAAATGTATTATTGTATAGTAAATGTCTTTAAGCTTTGCTATATCTTTACCAAGGGTTTTCTGAAGGTGATTGTTGTCTACGAGGGGGCTGCGGTTTCTCTTTTACCCATTAAAAGATCTTGATTTTTGTTAATTTCAAATGAAAATGTCACTCTTCATTCCAGTTTATGTCAGTTATTAGACATGAAACGACACCATGTGGTGCAAAGAACGCCAACAGCATCCTGGCCTGTATCAGGAACAGTGTGGCCAGCAGGACTAGGGAAGTGAACGGCCCCCTGTACTCAGCACTGGTGAGGCCCTGCCTCGAGTACTGTGTCCAATTTTGGGCCCCTCACCACAAAAAAGACATTGAGGTGCTGGAGCGGGTCCAGAGAAGGGCAACGAAGCTGGTGAGGAGTCTGGAGCACAAGTCTTATGAGGACCGTCTGAGGGAGCTGGGTTTGTTTAGCCTGGAGAAAAGGAGGCTGAAGGGGAGACCTTATCACTCTCTACAGCTATCTGAAAGGAGCGTGTAGAGAGGTAGGGGTCAGTCGCTTCTCCCAAACAACAGGTGATAAGACAAGAGGAAATGGCCTCAAGTTGCACCAGAGGAGGTTTAGACTGGATATTAGGAAGAATTTCTTCACTGAAAGGGTTATTAAGCATTGGAACAGGCTGCCCAGGGAAGTGGTTGAGTCACCATCCCTGGAGGTATTTAAAAGACGGGTAGACATAGTGCTTAGAGATACAGTTCAGTGATGGTTTTTGTCAGAGTTAGGTTGATGGTTGGACTAGATGATCTGAAAGGTCCCTTCCAACCTAGGCAATTCTATGATTCTATGATTCTATGTTCTTAGTTGCAAAACAGAAACACAGAGAGCTTTAAAATATTGGACTTACTGGAAACAAATTCCGAGCTCAACAAAATGCTAATACACCAAATGCTGGTGCAACAGTATAATAGCTTGCAATTCTGGAATTATTTTAGCATATTAATATGTCATTGTAGCTACTTATCTGCACCTTTATTTATTGCTATTACATATGCTTTCAAATCACTCATTACTCCTGCACATCACATGGCATGATGCAGGCTAGTCATTACCTCCAGAGACAGATAGTCCCTGGCGTTGCCCGGGTTTAGTCCGCCTCCCTGCCTCCCCAACACCTTGCCCAGGATAGCAATGTGGTGGTGCAACTACCCCTCTGCTTTAGGCCACGTGGTGTTTGGCACGATTCCCACCCCCAACATGGGCCACGTAACAGTGCAATGGACCAGAACATTACGTCAACGCACTAACACCTGGGACATATAACAGTTCAACATAAAAGAAAGCAAGAAAGCGAACAGTGACAGACCAGAATGTTATGGCAAGCCCCTAGTGCACCTGGCGCCTGTGACTCCTATCACTTGGAAACAATAATGGTAATCGATCACTCCTAGCAAGATATGGATCGTGGGCCAAAGAAGGGGGTGATACCAGAACTTCAGGATCTAACAAGTTCTGGGCTTGTGCAACTGGTGGAAAGTACCAGAATATCCCATTGTCCAAGTTGGGCTGGAGTGGAAAAATATCTGACGAGAGTCAATTATCTTGGACCCTATAAGTAGTGATTCTAGAAAGACCCTTGGAGCTCTTCTGGATTGCAACAGGCTGTGACCAGCATCTCCCCTGAGCTGGGACACCGCTCAGGCAGAAATCTCGAGAATTAAAAGGCCAGGGCAAGTCAACCCTCTCAAGTCTCAGTTACTGCCCACTGAGCAATGCCGATGCATTATGAGTCTTTACTCCAAACTCAGGAAGAGGGAAATTTTAAGTATAGGCTAGCCTTTCCTTCATCCACCTCTCTATCCCTGTGTCCCTAATATACACATTAGGTCTTATGAGTGTGGGTGTTCTTATACATTACTGGATCCAAATACTTTCTGTCCATTTGTCTAGGCACAAGTAAGGAGTGAAAGGGGCACCTGTTGGCTCACTGGAGTCGCCTGCTGCAAAGGGATCTTTGGTCCTAGCTGGTAAAGACTCATGTGTGCGTGTGTGTGACCCCTCGAGCGGTGTGTGTTTGTGCTCATATGCATATGTATTGATATGGCATAACTTATAGTAAGTTAGTGTGAATCTTGTCATTTTCAAATCTGTAATTAAGTAGATGTTCAATTGTTTTGTTAAATCATCTCGTAAATTCTTTAATCAGTTAATGATTAAGTGCTGCTAAAATTTAACCTCTTGATTTACCTCACACTATAAATAAATTTCAAATTGCTGCTGAATCATAACCATGTCAAATATTTCCATCCACGACACGCAATTGCCAGGCTGAGGGAAGAGTCCCCACTCCAGACCTACTTACTGCTGCTTTACTTCTTCCTCTCATTCCTGCTTGTTTACTTTGACTCGATGATCCCAAGGGTCTTTTCCAACCTAAACGATTCTGCTTTATAAAAACTAAACAGTGACTAAGAAAAGACACCTTGGCCAAGAATAAGATGGAGCATTTCATGTCATGAGACTTTTGCAGTGAATCTTTCCACTCTGCAGGAATCTGTGGCCCAGGGAGTGTCAGAAGGAGTGTGTGTGGGGTCATTGTATTTCAGACCATTCTGTGGGATCTTCTCCCATAACTTCAATTGGTAACTCTTCAAAGACCTGTAAGATAGTACCCTCAGCATTTTGCTGTAATCTTTGGATTAACCATGTGTTACCTGGAGAGTAGCTTCCTTTTCACTGTTTTGAATTTTCCTCCTGCTGGCTTACTTGGAGGCTGTCTAGTTCTTACACTGGAATTGTTTCCTACACCCCTGCCCTAGGACATCAGAGGTTTTATAGACCTATATCATAGGTACCCCATCAGTTTCCTCTTTTCCAGACTGAACAGTCTGTATCTATTCAAGTTACTCCTTGCACAGAAGCTGTCCTACAGCTTTGATCATGATTTATGTGTATTGAGTTTCATCTGCTATTTTATCATCTATGTCATGTCTGTCATCAGGGCCTTCTGCAGTTCTTTATTATCTTTATACCTTACCTCTAGCCTTATATTTTTTATCCTGAATAACTTCCTTCACTGATTACTTCCTTCAGCTTGAATCCTGAGCACTTATTCCCCTTTCTCTTTATCAATATGGGGGCATGATCCCTTCTTTAAGAGCTTTTGTTGAGGAATCTTGTCAAAATGCTTTTAGAAAACAAAGTACATACGGCAATCAGATCTTCTTTGTCCATCTTCTTTTTTTCCAGCATAATGTAGTAACTCTGTCAGATGGGACTTGCCTTTACAAAATCTGTGTTGATTCTTCCCAAGTAATTAGGATGTATCCATGTAATTCTCTTCCTCACATAGGCTTATTGCTCGGTATTTCGTTGCATCTAACCTGGAATCGTTTCCAAAAGTGGTGCCATAGTAGCCTGGTACTGTAATTCAGAAGCAATTATAAGCTTAAGGTTGTGCATCCATTCAAGTGTTCCACGTTTTGAGAGCTCTTGGGTTAATACCATCAAGACCTTGCAATTTATTAATATTATTTTTGTGTTTTTTTCCCTGATCTTTTCTACTGATATTTTTTTCTGATTTAGAGCCTCCACTGTGTTTCACAAAGACTCCTTGTGTGGAAACCTTCCTAAGTTACTCCATAATCAAGGTAAATTAAAAAAAAAAAATTCACCTTTTTTGGTACTGCACCTAGACCAGTGAAATAATGTGGTCACAGTGTTGCTTCTCATTATTGTGGTCACTATTTCACAAGGAACACACAGCAGCTATTATAGGTATGAGACACAGGAACGCTACAAAGCCAGGTTTGCAGACCAGCAGTAATTTATATATGTCTACAGGCCACCTGATGCTTTTTAATATGAAATTCTGTACAGCACAGGTAGAATCTAAGTACTTTGGTTTACATATTAACCAACACTGGCTTCCTCATCTGTATAATTATCTTCTCTTGTCTTTGACTGATATAAGGATACATAAGCCAACTCAGGGTATGTTCCGAACTTTTAAAACTGTTTTCCACTTCAGTACAAAGGTTAAGTGTTAATCTAGTTCTGTTATTAACTTCTGTAACTATTCTCTGGTGTAACAAAATATATATACCTCTAACCAGCAGTCAGACGGTAACTGTCCAAATGATAGCCAACATCATGGTGTCTGCAAAATTCATCGGGGAACGACTAGTCTAGCAATCCATTATCAAGATTGGATTTTATAGCTTCCTTTCTGTTTTATCTTCACAGGAAACTCACTTAAAGACAATTTAAAGGCGAGACGCTTCCTCATACTTGTGTAGCTGAGAGCTAAATACTGTTGTAAGAGAACAGTACCTTAAAATGACTGAGCAATACCAAATGAACATTTTCTACCTCTCTTTCTGCAGAAAAATACGCCGAAGTGTTACTATAAAGTTGACTGAAATCATGATGGAATTTTCTAATAGCTATTAATGGCTTCATATTATAATATCTTTTCTTGTAGCAATACTTTCAAAAGAACCCTGACTGGCAGTCCTTTCTTGTTCCTATCATTGATGTAATAATTGTGTTTCCTTTCTAACTTAGGGAGAAGGTTGCACCATTTAGTTTTGTTTCTATTCCTAAATATTATGATTCAGTATGGCATGGAACATGACTCTTGGCAATGATACCATTTACAGGCAATGGTTATAATAGCAAGACATACAGTACTTACTGGTAATTGAGGTCCTTAATTAATAACATTTTAAAACCTAGGACAATCTGTTCATTAAATGTTGCAGTAAAAATGCTCCAAATTCATGCCTTCTATTCAGATTGTACCTGGAGCCATTGCTATGCTAACAGGTTTCACCAGTCTCTCAATTAAATCTGACAAATATAAACTGCTTTGCCATATAGTCAGAAAAAACATGTTTATTTAAGAGCCTGTGGTAATCCAGGTTTTTGAATCTATGTCCTTGTTCAGCTGGTAGCTGCATCACCATTAAGCCTCTGTTGCATCATGGCAAGAGAAAGAAATGGCATGGTTATGAGCCTCTTGGGTGTCAAATATCACCCAGAAGGATTGACAGTACCTCCTTACCACCTGAAGCAAGCCCAACAGCAGGAATGTCTTCTGGATGTGTCCCAGTTTGGCTGAAGAATAAGGAACAGCAGCTCAGTAAGTGTCTGCCACTGGGAACCGCAGCTCTTCTGAGGACCCGTAATTGCCCAGTGAGTTGGGGCTTCACTTTGGTGACAGATCATGGCAGGGACAACATAGTGGAGAGGTGACCTGAAGCAGCTCTGGTGTGGGTTTGTGACAGGTCCTGGTGCATTGCTAAAAACTAGGAACTGTTAGGCAACACTTGGCAGTGAAGAGAATCTTCTGTGGAAGCTGAAGGCATTGCAGTGGCCGCTCTGCCCATCTGTGCTAGCACATGCTCCAGCTCACGTGACAGGGAAGAGTCTGGTCTTCAGCAAAGCATTTCCACATCTCCCAGCTTTGCAGAGGTATCTATCCCATCTGGCTTCTGATTCAGATCACTGTAATTCTAGAATAGCACCCTGGCACTGAGGACTGATAGTTGTGATTTGATAAGTACTGCAAATCAAGCCTGAAAGGAAAGTCCAGCTAAATTAAGAAATGTTTGCAGTCAGAAAGGTCTGCCTCACACCTCTAAGACTGTTACTTTTTCTTGTCATTTTCCAGCAGAAATCTTTTCTAGATAAGTCTTTGCGGTTCACTGTTAAGATACATCTTAACCTTTCGGGTAAATGCCCTATGACTACTGATGCTTTTTAAAAAGTTGGGAACAAACAATCAGATGCATTTAAATGAACATCTGGACAGCGCAAGATGTCATTCATCTAAGTTGGCATGGCAGGGCTAAGTTTTTTTCCTTTGTCTATATTATTCACAGAGATGGTACACTTTGCATTTAGGGTACCCTTCTGTTGTGACAGCATAGCTGTATAAATTTTCCCACCTGAAACAAGTCATTCTGTCCTCAATTCAAGTAATTTTTGTCAAGGATTGTGTGTTTAGGCAGTTTCAGCTGAACTCTAGGTGTGGGAAAACATGACTGAAATATACCACAAAAAGAAAAATTCACTTCAATTTTGAGTAGTGCACCAGGACATGACACAAACTCACACTAGAGCTGCTTCAGTTTCTTTAAAATTATTTTTCACTTAAAATATAAGGTCATACAAGAGTTTGAATATTGCTTATATTGCTTTCTATGGTCACGTCAATGTTGATGCTTTGGTAAATTTTTCTTTCCAGCTTTTCATTCATAGCCACCTTCAGCCAGATCCAGCAAAAGACTTTGGTGCCTTTAAGTTACCAATTTTGCATTTTCAGGTCCCTGAGCCTGAGCTGTATGGCAAAGCATGTGCACAGAGAGCACGTTAGGTTGGAGGTGCTCCAAAAATTGTTCATGGTGAGCAGGGAAAACCTGATAAACTCTGGAATAAGTCAGAAATTTTTGATGCACTCCAGAACTTAGGTATGTGAATTCTCCTGTCATTCACAACTCAGAGCTGAAAACCCCCTCCTAAATGTTCCTGGGCAGAATGAGGGGGTACTGTTTGCCCCTTCTCCACAGTGGCCCACCTCTTAAAGCAGAGAAGTTTGAAATACTCAGCCCACAGAGCGGGTTAGTCACATCACTCACTTCCACTACCAAACTGGAAAGAGGAGAAGTTAAAGGTGGCTTGATGAAGGAACCCCCACTGACCCCACCTGTTGTTAGCCGGCCATCATGCAACTAGAAATACCAGGATTAGGAATTCTGGGGATTCCCAGGAAAGCAAACAAAAATGATCTGTGTCCAGTGATTAGGGCACACAGTCATGTAAAGAGAGGAGAAAGGGCTGGTCTCTACCTGCAGAACTTATTTATATTCCTGATTGCAGCATTCATTCCATAATTAAAAACTATGTACTATAAAGTCAGGGTAGCTAAACCCAATCTGGGCCAGCTGTGCTCACAGAAATGATACGATAGCAATGAAAAACATGAATTTGGGAGAGAGGAAGCTTTGGATGTACATCCCTGCTTCTGGCATATCATTTCACCTCTGTTAGTAGCACTTATAGTATAAAACTGCAATTTCTCTGCAGGCATCAGTAGCCAGGCCTCAGGGTTGTGGATTTCACCAAGCAGGAGCTAAGCATCTAAAGTGTAAACACTGAAATCAAATTAAGTTGGATACCAAAAATCCCTCCCTTTGAGAAATTGCAAAACATGTAGAAAAAAGAGATTAAGAGGGAAGAGAAAATAATCTAATCTATAACAGACTCTTTAGGATAACTGAAAAATGGTCTTTATACAAATACAGATTTATATAAACTTCAATGGCTGTAGTTTAATTAGCATTTTAAACTTGTGCTGTGGTTCTAGAAGGCAGAAAATGTTGAGACCTTCAAGTGTAAGAAATGTCTTTTTAACCTTCAAGCAGCTAGCCAGCTCACCCTAATTCTCACTTACGAAGGAGCTGATTTGACAGCTGTCATTAAATCTATTCAGATTTACTCTGAGGTGTACACAGATGTTTCATAGGGGTAAAAAGGGGGGGGAAGGTTTATTGGGCTGCTCTCCAGAGGGGCTGCTCGAATGCTGTGCTGGACCACCAGATGGTGAAGTGCTGTTTAGACACCAGCTCCAGAAGCTGAAGTGAAACTTCAAATCCACATTTTAGATTCCTTTCTCCAAGATTCACCTGATGTGTTTGCTTTGTTTGTGGAAGAAAGTCAAAATCAGGAGATGTGAAAGAGACGGGTGGCTTCAAAAAGCACTTCTGTAATTAGCTACAGACTGCAGCATCGTCGCTATATTGACATCAGATCCCGTTTCAGGTATGTGACATCCCTATTTCACTGAGGACCAAGGAAGTTATTGCAAAGTGGGTACGGAAGAACTATCCACCATAGACTAAAGCACACTACAGACATCCTGTGAGCCCTGGTGTACCTGTGTGACATCCTGTGGTGTGATGAACCATCCTGTGGGCCCTCATGTACCTTTCCAGGCATGAACTATCACTTTGCAACCTTCCCTCCCAAAATAGATAGAAATTACAGTACTGATTCTTCAGCCTGAAATAGAAACAAAAGCAATCTAAAGACACATTTTTTCAGTCCAGAAAATGATCAGAAATATGTCTAACTGCAATGGCAGTTCCCCATAGCAAGTAGGGCCAAAGACTACAAAAGCTGAAATGTTTGAATATCTTTTTATGTTAATCTTATACATTTTTGTATTATCTTTTTATATTAATTATTTAACTCTGGTTTTTGGGGAATCCTTTGGAATCCTTGGAGCCACATAGGAAAGCACTGGGGAATATTTCCGTAGTAAACTAGAACGCCTTCTCTTCCAATTGAAGATTGTGGTTTTCCTACGGTTTTGTCCGTGGTGGATCAGTGAAAAAACTACTGAAATATGTGCTTATCAAAATACCTTGTAACATTTATATTCCCTGGGAGAGAGCAGAGAAAGGGTGTGTTGATTAGCATCTGTACTTGATGATGAACTTCCAAGAAGAAAACATTAATTGGATTCTGAGATTGTAATGTAGATTTATGCTCATTTGCTTTTTATGCTAAAATATTTACCCAGCTAAAGATTTATGCCACGGCTGTACTCGATCGTGTTTTGGAACTGAATGAGTGGTTACCTCCCTGAACTTCTTCATTTTGGATTTAGGAGTGATTATTTGCAGTCTTCATTTGATGGTTTTGACTAATCTGAGGATTTACTGCTAGTGGTGCTGCTAAATTTTTACACGATTTTATTTTGACCGTAATTTGATATTTGCACTGATTAAGTCCTAACTGACTGGGAAGAATTTGTATAAGGCTTAACTACTGTGTCCTCTTTAAATTGATTCCTGCTTATTTATTACTTTTAATAAAATTCATGAAAAGCATATTCGGTCACTTTTTCTTCAATACATGGTTTTAGATGAGCCACCGAGACTGAACCAATTCCTTTCATATACCTTCAGCTGACTCTGGGTGATTTAATAAGACAAACAGGAGGGAATTATCCAGTATCAATGAGTGTATCCATATTGGTTCTAAGTGCTTGGTAACTGCAGACATGGCTTGGTAAAAGCAAAGATATCATTAATTTCAGTTATAATCAGACTTTTCCAGTCTGTGATTTCCTGTCTCAGAACGGCCAATAAAACAGAAGTTTCAGTGCACAAGGAAGTTTTGACATATGATCTTAATTCAAATCAGATTAAAACCAACTCTTATAAAAATTTCCTATGAAGGAGAAATTCCCCAGAGCCTGCAACTGTTCTGTGAAAATGACACTCTTGTCAGTTTGACTAAAAATTGATTTATGAGAGCAGTTGCAGGGGGTTTCAGTGTTCTCCTGCCCACAGCAGATCTGTTGGTGGGATGCCAAGATGCTGACTTTGATGATCCCAGGATCTATAGCTCTGGGATAGGCAGAAACCTGGTTTGGCTCCAGAGGAACTGTGCTAAATCTGAGATGCTCTGAATGAAGTATTTCAGGCTCACTGAGCTAGTGGTTCCAAGCAGAAGTTTTTCTCTTTACAAAATGTCTGAAACTCCTGAAGACAGTTATGAGTTGCTAAAATGTCCTGATTTGTCTTGCAATCAACTGAAACAGCGCGGTTTGTAATACCTCTCAGTTGCATACCTCACCCCTGGGCTGACCTGATTACATTACATCCTAGCCTTCATTTTGAAAATTAAGTCTCAAAATGTGCCCCAGATGCTTTCAAAGACCCTTTTTTTTTCCAGCCTAGTCCACAAAGACGCTGAAATAGCAGTTCCAAGAGCAGAAGTTACCCTTCTGGTCTCTTTTGGAGGGTTGAGTGGGAAAGGTGGAAGTCCACCAAGCCACATGTTCAACGGACCACATCACCATTACAGCAGAGAATTTCTTGCAATAATAGAAAAGAGTGGCAGAGCCAGCTGGTCCCTCTGCTCCCAGCTGTCCTGGTACCTCAACAGAGAGGAAAACCCAAGCTACCAACGTCCGCCTCCCATGTGAAGTGTCAGCACGTATTTTACTGCAATGTATAACCTATCCAAGCTCTAAAGCAATGGAAACTATTACTTGCTGCTTACTGCAGCCTGCAGTTAGCTCTCTGCATCTGCAGAGGATGGAGAACAGGGGAACAGAGAAAACAGCACTCTAGCTTTTTAAAATGGAAAAAAAATTGCCTCCCAGAGCAATAACCTGCATTGGGAGGAGCAGAGAGAGCAGTCGAACAGAAGTGATGGGGGACCAGGAAATTACACAGTCCATTCAGAAGAGATCAGCACTGGCGCTCCTGTCAGCCAGCTTTTGCAGAAGGTGGGATTCAGATTTAAATCCAGACCCCTAGATTTAGGTTTCAGCCACGTCAGCCTACAGGATATAAACCAGGATCAGAGTTCAGCTGCTAAAACATAAAATCCTTGTGCCATATGACATGCCTTAGAGCATCTGAAATGTCTGTGTGCGCGTAGTGGACATCACAAAGGACTGAAGCCTTTGGCACAACATTTGGAGGCCCAGTGGGATTTCCCATCATTCCTAAAAAGATGCTAGGTGACTATCTAGCACTAGGCAACCGACTTATCCTCTGACTGTTTGAGCTCCTATGACAGAGAACTTGAGTCATTTGCCCATGTTTTGTGCCATCAGAGCTGCTCTGGAGTGAGCACCTGAGACAGCTGCAAGGCACAGGCAGGTATCACACAGGATTGATTAGTGTCACACACACCCTGGAAGGGCATCTGGAGATCAGGCAGGATGCCTCAGAGCTGCCCAAATGGCACTGGACATCTACAAGTGAGCAACTGCTTTCACCTTAGAAGTAAATCACGCTTCATTGAAATACAGAGACCTGTTCACCTCACTGAAGCTAAAGTCACATTTGCTGAACCGAACAGATCTCCATATGCATTACCTGTATCCCCACCGTGCAGATTAAAGATCTTGTTCGCAAGGTGGACGTTGCAGGTTCACCTACATTTTTATGTGTCTGGAGCTGGAACCACACTTAATGTTTTTTATTTGAAAAAATCTTGGCTTATGTGTCAGAGGCCAGCAGAACTGTGGATTCCATCTTAAAAGGTGCCTGGAGCTCCCACAGAAAGTGCCTACAGTCCCAAATAGGGCTGTTTTATCCAGGTACACTCAATCTCCCTGTTTTACATATGAATCCTGGACACCCCCAACTGGATGACTGCTTCTAGGAAGGCTGGCACCTTAGATGCTGCAATGTCCTGCACTGCAATGCTCAAGTGCCCATGGTGGATCTGAATGTCTATCTGTATTGCGGACCCTAAGCAGCTTTATAATTTCTTCCCTGATGGATTTAAAGAAATAGACAAAAGATAAGACTGAGTTTCATTTTTCCCAAATTGTGTAAGCCACAGATGCTTCGTATTTAATAAAAGATACCACTTGATGTTGGCTTCCTGTGGTCCTTTTTATTAAGTGTTACTTTTCGATGCACCCTATGAGAGAATAATAATAAGCTGTGCCACACTTGCTGCACAGAACCCATTAAAAAAATCATCTGTCCTTGCCCCGTGAAAATGTGCCCCCTGAGAGGTGATATGAACATTGATTTTCAAAAATAAAGAAGAAAATTACCAGCCAAAGAAGCTTCATAATTACCTTATGTAAAAAAAAAAAAAAAAAAAAAGAAAAAAAAAAGAAAAAAGAGCAAGCTTAATTTCAGAGGTCACATGCACCATGGTGTCACTTTGGCTACCACATGGCAAAGTTTGGTGACAACTGAAGTAACCTGACTGATACTTGTCAAACTGAAAATTCAAATGCCTGTTTGAACGCTCTCTGATTTCATAAAATTAGACTCACAGTTGTCCTCCCTCATGTTTTGACCAGAAACTCAGAAACTCTTCAGAGAGGCACCTCAAAAAAATCTAGTCCAGAGCAGTTCAAATGCCATCTTTTAGTGGCTCTGAACTGGCCTAGGAGAACGGTGAAAGTTTGTCTTTTTTTCTGTGACTGATCTGGTGAATAACACTGGGAAAATCCTCCTCCTCCCGGTGCTGCTCTGGCCACGGCTACAGTGAACAGCCTTGTGTTTGGCTGCAAAGTACCTTGAGAGCTGCAGGTTCAGCTCCGGGATTTGCAAGTGGTGTTAAACTACTCTATTTCCAACAGAAGCAATGGGACAAGAGTCACAAGAGTTAATACAAGAGCTAGATACAGCAGCAAACGGGTAAAAAAGGTGCAGGATTTTGAACAGTGGTTTCGGTCTGCTTCGTTCCACAGCAACGACTACCATTAAAAATCTTGAAAAGTCCTATTAATAATGCAGGAAAGGAAGAAAATGAAAACGGTTAAGGCTGTGTTGATATAAGGTATTAAGGAAGGCTTTTACTTTAATGATATCCTTAATCCTTTTCTTTTTCATTGAAAAGTTTTATAAGAAAAGCTCTTGTATGACTATATTTTAGACTGTACTTGAAAAGATTAATTCCTTACTTTCAGGGGGGAAAAAAACAGTCGAGACAAGAGTAGAGCTCCAGCTGCTGCTGCTAAACCCGCTTCCTTGGGAGCCGAGCAAGATCAACACACAGCGTAACAGAGAGAGCAGCAGTGCCGCAGCTCTTGTCTGCTGTGAAGCCCCCTGCTTGCCAGCCCGCTGCTGGGGGCAGCCCGCGCCGCAGGCGGCCCCTCGGTCACCTCGCCGATGCTGGTGCTGTCCCTGGACTGACAGCGCCTGCTGGCACTGCCACGCTCCCCGACCCGTCTCCAGGCACTTGACCCTCTTGGCAGCCCTGCCTGTGACGACATCGCTTTGCAGGACCACGCTTCCTGAGTCCAGATTGCTCTGGTGGCACGGAAGGAAGTTAGAGACTGGCACTAGGTTGCTGCCTTTTGAAGGATGCTGTTGGGAGGTGTAATAGTCCTTGATGCAGAGACCCCGGAATAGGCTCTTAATGAGCTTCCTCCAGGACTGGAGGCAAAAGCACCGCTTGACTGAGTTCAGTTTACAAGTCTGTTAATTAACTCAAATGAGGCTAATTAGCACAGCACCACAGCACCATGGCCACGCTCCTTGCAGGGCCCATAAGAATTTATTTGTCCAGCCGTATACCCTGTGGTGCTGCCTCACTGCAGCTCCACGTTAAAGCTTGAGAATGTCTCCCTGTTTGGCAGGGACCAGAGGACCTTGGGCACCTCAGAGCAGCTGAGCCCACACGGCCGGCAGGTACCTGCAGTACTCACAGGCCCAGAGCTCGCGCTTCTCCTGCGTCTACCCCCAGGCCAGTCACACCCACGAAGTTTGATGTAAAAGACCAAGATGGATTTTGCTGCCTTGAAAACTGCTGAGTACAGGCCATTCACAGAAGAGCTTAGACTTTTCAGATCAATCTCTCCCCTTACGTGCACAAAGAGAGAGATCAATAAACACAGGTTGTCTTGTTCCAGGTTGAAAGAGTTAACTGCTTTTCAGCTGATTCCAGCACCTCCGTTTATAGGTAGTGACTTATGTTTGCCTGACTTGTCTGACAGTGTGTCATTCCTGTATTAGTCATAATTTAGTTATATGTTTCTGCATAATTTTTATGTATGTCAAATATGACTCATCCGGGATGCTACTTCCACTATCACGCAGCACTTACCCAACTGATATTTTGGGATAATGCAGATCTTGGGAGACCCTTAGAATAGGAAACATAATAAATCACCAAAAGAAAATAAAAAGGTGGGGAAAACTCACACCAAGACTGTGATTAAAAAAGGGCAAAAAGGTGTAAGTGAACAGGTGCTATGTGTGCAACCCAAGCACTTCAGTCAAAAGTCGGTCATCTGGGGTTCCACAATATTAACCTGCTGCTAGCTTCCCAGAGAGAATCATTGCAACTCAGGACAGGCATCTAAAATAAATAAGAAAAATTGCCCTCTTGAGATACCCTTTCTCTCTCTTTTTTACAATAAAGTGAGTCTGGAGAGCTAGTTATATTTTCAGAAGCTAAGAGTTCAGCAGATAAACCCCGCTTAAGCTAACTCAAAATGGAAAGAACAAAGACATAGGTTAAATCCCATTCCTATGTTAGGCTTTCTTGAATGTTTAGAAGCTGTGAACAAATAGCACACATGCTGCTTTTTTTTTTTTTTTTTTTTTCCTCCTTTGCTTCTCCTGCTAACTGGCATACCTGGAGGAGGCACAGGTGGAGCAGCCACCAATAACACTGCTACCGAACAAGCCAAGCCTGAGTCCTCCAAGGGATTCATGAGGTGGGAAGATCGTGAAGTTCAACAAGGCTAACTGCAAGGTCCTGCACCTGGGTCGGGGCAACCCCCAGTATCAGTACAGACCGTGGGATGAATGGACTGAGAGCAGCTCTGTGGAGAAGTCTTGGGGATACTGGTGGTTGAAAAATTGGACGTGAGCAAATGAAAGAGCATAGATTTAGACTGGACAGAAGGAAGAATTTTTATGATGAGGGTGGTGAGACACTGGAGCAGGTTGCCCAGAGAAGTTGTGGATGCCCCACCAGTGGAAGTGTTCAAGGTCTGGTTGGACAGGGCTTTGAGCAGCCTGATCTAGTGAATGATGTCCCTGCCCATGGCAGGGGGTTGGACTAGATGATCTTTAAATATCCCGTCCAACACAAACTATTCTGTTATTCTATGCAGAGATGCAAAGCCCTGAGTCTGCCACCTTAGTGATCTACAAGTGATTTTAGAGACACCAGGAATGCCCAAAGATTCAAATTCCCTGCTTCACCAGCAGAACAAGCCATTAGCTGTTTAAAGCATCACTGATAATCTCAAAGCATCACTTGACAGTTATCCTACGCATCAAATTCTTCAGTTGCTGCTATGTGGTGTGCACAGAGCTGCCAGAAGGCAGACAATGGCCAACAGTTTAATATGCGAGTTTTTTGAAAGACAAGCACAGTCACAGCTCCTGAACATTTTGCAAATGTTATTAAGCCTTCCTTCACCTGTGCTGCCACAGGGATGAACTTTCTGTGGGAATGGCCAGTGCATGCCTCAGTCAGGGATATTTCACCCACAGGCAGAAAGACAGCACCGTATTTGTGTAAACAAATGGCCGAGAGGCAAAATAAACATCTGTCTTGATAGATTAGTAGATACATACAATTAAGTTCAAAAATTTTCATGGAGGGACTTTAACATCCCTGTGAGAGCACAGAGCAGTGGGATTACAGATGCCCTTCTCTCTTTCTGTCCAAGTGAAGGTTCAATTCCTGATGCTAAGTGCGATGCTCCAGCAAAAGACCCTGAAAAAGCCCCGTTTCTAATATTCAATACGCAAACATATGAGCACTGTGGATTCAAGTTCCCATATTGACTCAGACAACACAGAGATTCTCTCAAGCTGAGACTTCATCAGCAAGAGACGATGTGGTGTGTGGGGGTAAGACTCCAGGCATGAACACCTGAAGTGGGTGGTTACACTGACCTGTTTCAGTGGGAAGATTTGGTGGGCAAATATGTGTGGAAATGTTAACAGTTATCACTAATTTCTTTATTCGTGGGTCAGCACTGCCCATTTGTTCTCTAGAATAAAGCCCAAAGCCTCTCTTTAGAAATGGACTCTCTGTGACAGCTCTACTGGAAAACTGTACCATGATTAGAGAGCCATTAATCACAGTGTGACTGTAACACCTTAAAATGAGATCAATTCGAAATAATTGAAGCCTTTCTAAAGATCTGACTCAGGTTCTTGCATTGATTCTGGTCATGTCCAGCTGAGACCGGATGGGGGAATGATGACTTACTCAATTCTTATACTTATTCTCTAAGTCAGCTAAGTATGCATGCTGCCAATTATTTATACTCGAAAAATCCTGCTTTTAAATAAAGGGACTTAAAAATTGCACCACCAATAATAAATTAAAATCTTGACCTTCCTTAATATAGGTATAGAAACAGAGCTATAGTTTACAAAGCATGGGACTGGAAAGCACTTAGATCACCCATTTCCTGTCCCTCCCCAAGGCAGGTTCAGCTATACTTATACCAGTCTTGACAGATGTTTTAAGACTTATGACTTTTTGTCCTTTCCACAGAAAATATGGGAAAGACCTTATTCCCTTTGTCTTCATAGCTAATTTTTTGAAATGTGATCTCATGTCTGCCTTAAGCTATTTGTTTTCTAAACCAAAGAACGCCAAGCCTTCCTTTAGCTTTTGCTCACTCAAAGTACTTTCTAAATCCTGCTTGCCATGCACTTCTCTCCAGCTATGCATATTTTATTGAAATTAGGTAATAAACACTGCACACAGGTCCACTCACATATTACCAGGATCAAATAGGAAGAATTATTTCATGTCCCTCGCACATAATAGCGCTGTTTATACATCCAAGGACACGTGCTTTATCACAGTGGCACAACATTACTGTTTGCTTGCCTTGTGTGCCACTGTAATCCCTGTGCCATTCACAGACCTGCTGTCTGGCCACTTGTTCTCTAACCTGTATTTGTGGAACCTGCAGGTCGCACTTAGTTCTTGCTCTCGAGGAAATGTGCCCTGTTTGAGTTGCACCATTTCTTCAATGGGCCTTGAGTAGCTGGAGTTTGGATCCTACCCTTCCACCGCCCTTCCTGGTCAGTGCAGTCCCTCACCACCCACGCCACTCAGGAAGAAACTGAAGAACATGGCCAAGAGGAGATTCCTTCCCACCTGGCAATGAACATTCAATAATTATTCTCCGAGAAGTTTTCCAACATCAGTCCATCCGCCTAAGAGTTGTATATTTTCCTAGTTTGTCTTCAACAATATTAAACGAGATAGCTAGAAGAGCCTTTGTAATATAGAGCTTGCTACTGAGTTGCATTAGATTGGTTTGAGATATGTTTGAAAAAATATATTTGCTAAAAGTTTTCTTTCTCTTACCTTCTATGTGTTTACACAAGGTTTGCTTCATTATATTTCAATTTCTTTATGGAAATTGCAAGTATCTGAGCTCAGAATTCCTTGGTTGGGGCGGATGATGACTTCCCCTTTTAAAAAGAGAGGCATATTTTTTGTCTTTTTCTGGTCTTCTGGGAGCTTAGCTTGGCTCCTTCAGATTTTCAAAAGTAACTACCTGCAGTTTCAAAAGCCCTTCAGTCACTTAGATGATGTAGGGTAAATTTTTGTGTTCTCTAACTTGTTTTTTTTAAGCCAGACACCTGATTAAAATCAATCTTTTCAGTGAAGACTTTCGCCAAAAAGACAAGGAAAACTCTGACCTTCTTACTGTCATCTGCTAATTGCTTTCCATTTCTATTGAGCGGTAGTTAGTCTGATGCTTTCCTTGCTTTTCTCCCCTCAGCTAATTCACTTTCTAAAAAACTTTCTTGTCATTCCTTGCTTATGTTTTTCATTTCCCCCCTTTATCTTATGCCCATCTATGCATATTTGCCTAAATTTCTTTTGTTTGGCAGGTGAAGGGGGAAGGAGGGAGGGAAGAGATAATTTCTTCCTGTGCTTGTAGTCAGTGAAGAACCGGTGATTTAATCAAGCTTCTCTTACACCACTTCCAGGCCGTGGACTAAACTGGTGTGTAGTAATATCCCTGTTACAATTTTGGTTCGTATGTACAAAGCTTCAACAGGCTGATGTGGCTGCTGCTGCATAACATTAACTGAATATTTTTGTTGGATTTCCTTTTATCACTAGAGAAAAGCACAATTCTCCGACATACTGTGCATGCAATCAAAAACTGGACTGAGATTATCTATGGGATAAAACCACACATAGGTACAGTAGATACAAGGGAACAATGCCATTACAAAACAACATATGTGACTTCTGAAATGGGCAGTGACATATAACCTCTCACCCAGGTACACATCTCACCTTGGAAGTAGCAACTAACTGCTGAGTTGATTCAGTCAGTGATTTAAGGCAGCCATAATTCCACCATCATTTGTGCACTCCCAAATCATCCAGAAGCAAATTTGCCCTGATGAAAAAAAAAAAAATCTAAATCGCAGTGAGTGGAATGCAAGGAGGAATTTAAGAATTCTAAAATGTGGTTTGAATTCCAGACAAAAATCAAAACTTGGATGAACATTTGCATGTGGAACTGAAACTGTAAAAGACATTAAAGCCTTAAAACATGAGAAAGTAAAATCTGTGTTTGAAGAAGAACTGCTCTTTAACTATTGCAAAATTCATCCAGACAGCCTTCCTTTGCAGCCAAAACAAGAGCCAGGTCCCCACAGGACTCATGGGACTCCTGAGTGTGCCCATGAGGAGAGCAAAGACCATTTTTGGAGTATTACTGATGAGAATACAAGAGGCTGTTCCTTCCTGCAGTTATTTCAATTTTGCCTTTAAGGCTACAGAGCAGGAAGATTTTTTAAAACTTAATCTATACTTGAGAGTGTTTTTGTTTTGTCAGTTTGTGGACAACATGTCTTTAAGATTGATGAGGACCAAAGTAACATGCAAGGCAAGAATGAAGGTAATAGACAAACAGGGCTATGATGATAAAAGAGGGCTAACAAGTGATATTAGGAAGTGGAGTCCAGCACGTACATGCTTTAGTTGTCAGCTGCTTTCCGAAGGCATTAATGAAAATAACGGAGGCATCTGGCCCTGGGGAGGGTCCTGTGGAGTCAGTCGTACCGAGTATATCCTTCCCATTCAACTGTCCTCTCTAGGACTGCATTTTACTGCATCAGGGCAATGCCTCTGTATGCTTTTTCATAGTTATGGAGGAATGAATATATATATATGTGTATATATATATGTGGATGGTGTAGATAGACACATGCTTCCCTGCCTATACCTGCTCCAAGCTCACCAGACACAAATTCTCTCTGACACAGAAGTCATATAGTGTTACACAGAATCCATGTCAGCAACACTGACTGGGTCAGGCTAAAAACTGGACACGGCATCTAGCTGGGATCCAGCTCCTTCCTAGGTAGCTCAGAGAGTGTCAGCACAGGCTACAGTGAGCTGTAGGCCTTCCCACTGTCTGTAGAGACTAATTGGTGTCCTTTGAAGTAGTGCAGGAGCTCCTTACTACCCATCCCTCTGCCTTAGCTGCATGGGTACCCTGGCACAGGTAGCCAAACTCATGCATTTGTACACAGCAAAAACCACAGGCTCCCGGAATCCCACTCTGCAAGGGTGGCCTCCTGATATTCTTCCCATTGCATGAACAGTAAAGGTGCAGCTCTCACGTAAATGAATAGAAGCACTATTGTTCCTATTCATGATAATCCAGTTAACTTTTATCGATGCCGTGCCCCCACATCAACTTCTCTTAAATGAAGAGGCAACCAGATGGAAAGGAGCTTCCATTTTGATGCCTCTTTCTTGCATCTTTGTTTCCACATTCATCATTGCCACACAATAGTTGCCAAGTTAAACAATTGTTGCTTCTATTTGTTCATTTGAGCATAAAGACACAGTTCTGTGGCCTTATACATCTATTTAATTACTTTGAATAAACACAATGAGAGTGAAAGTAATTGCAAAAAGGTTGATCAAAACATATAATATTCACCCTCTTCACTACTTAATTAATAATGCATTAGGACAGGGTATAGTGGATATACCAGATAAGCTTCAGGCTTATTTTGACCTCAAAAATTTCCTTCCCATCACTCTTTTTTTCTACAGTACTAGTATGTAACTTGATTTATTTCAAGTCTTGAGTTGCATCACAATGGATACAGGAAAACAGAGTACGAGGGGGTCAGTCATTTATAAAGACCTAAGAAACATCTTCCAGCTGCACAGTGTCTTGCCAGCCTTGTCCCCTTTCCATCTGCACCTGCACCACCTACATAATATGCACTCTCCTACTTTATCAAGCTGAGACAGCCCTGCTCAGACAGATGCTGGGATCACCTGGGGAAAAGCATCTGCCAAGTGAATCCTCACAGATTCTGCAAAGGTACACCTAAACAGTGATTTACCCACACTATTCAAATAATGGTGACTGGAAGGCCAATCCGTAAATGGTGCTTCTCCTGTGATATATTACAGGCCAGAATAGGTGACCTGGGAACACCCTGTGGCTTTAAATTCAGAAAAAAATCTCAGTATCACAGAGTACCGTCTGCTGGCGTTCTGTACTGCCATGAATTTGAACTTACCACGCTCATTTTTAATTCACATATGGCAATTATTAAACAGCCAGGTATAAATTAATAAAACACACAAAATCCTCTGAAGGGAAACACACAAATAGGTTATTGTCTTCCCAAAATGTATTCAGTAGGTTCTCATTACTTCTTAAGTATGTTATTATTCTTTACTAAGAAAACATATCTGGGATGAGATAAAACTCAGTTCAGCTCAGGGGGGCCACGCTGTGTCACCAGTCCCAAGGTTAAAAATATGGGGTTTTCTACTCCAAAGTTACCGTTGATGGAAGAATATATTGGACTTGAGTCAAAAATCAAGCCCTTCAGATTTCTGTTGCTGGTGTGTAACCTAGGAATTCTAGGATTTATGAAGCAATGAGTGTTTGGGTGGGGTTTTTTTTGCTGACACATTTAAGGAATAATTCTTCAGTGCAAGACAACAAATAAAAAGATGTTATCTTCTGAAGTAGTTTCATTTTACATTTTTAATATTCTTATTCCAAAATGACTAAAGTTATACTTGAAATATAGTTGCAGAAGTTGGTTTCCTACACTGTTTTCTTTGCTCCAGTGTGATCAGAGAAATCATCAGCTGGAGAAATTGTCATAATTCATGTTTCTAAGCTGTAGGATTTGAATTTTAAATGAGTTGAGTTCACCTGTAAAAGCAATGACTGCATTTATTGCAATGTCTTTCATGTAGTTGGTTCCTTCTACATACTGATGGTTTTGTTGATGAATGTGTTTAGTATGTTGTTTGCCAGACAGCCATAACTGAAACCCTGGGAGAAGAAAGCTCTGTCAAAATGACAATTTTCTTTTTTAAATAGACTACATGAGGCTTTTGTTACTTTTGGGAAAATTCTTTACCTCTATAAGCATTTTTAATCTAGGGAAGAAAGAAAAATATAAGAAAAAGCCTGTGTGTTGTGTTTTGTTCTCCCAGATCAGATGTAATTTTCCTTTTCTTCTTAACTGTTGGAAAAATAAAATAACACATCTATATGTTTTTTAAAAGTTCAAGATATTTCTAGGTACCTAGTGTGAAACAACTAAACTGACTCTGATTTATACATTCAAAAACTCGTTCCTTGCACAATCTATGTAAAATGGAATTCCTTTGAAGTAGCTTAAATTGGCTCTGGCAAACTGAGGTACTCAACATTTTAGAAAGCCTGGATGAAATACACACCTACCCACTAAGGAAAACTAGGTTTATGCACTCAGGAAAGTTCTAAGGCCTGATCTTGCAAAACTTTACATGCGTAATTAATGTTAGCCCTTGCTACCACAGGTGTATTATTGGCATCAGAGTTTAGTTTGTATACAAGTGCATTCAAAGACCTTTTTTTCCTTCCCACAACAAAGAACCAGAGTTATCTTGGAATTAATGATGAGCAAAGGGATAGTAAGTAGTGACCCACTTGCACTTTGAGTGATCACACTTGTGCATTTGACCTGTACAGCTAAACCAAGCCACGCAATTCAACATAACAATGTTTAACTTCAAGCATAATTTTCCTGAACACTTTATCTGAAAAATGTCTGTCAGTCACACAATGAGTCATCCAAAAGGAGAAAGAACTGCAGAAATATAAACAAACTACAATGTTGTCATGGTTTCATCTGGGATGGAGTTTACTTTCTGCTGGCAGCTGGTATAGTGCTTTGTTTTGGATTTGGGATGGGAATACTGTTGGTAGTGCACTAGAGGTTTTAGTTGTTGTTAAGCAGTCAAGGCCTTTTCTGCTCCTCACACCATCCCACTAGCAAGCAGGCTGTGAGGGCACAAAAAGTTGGTAGGAGACACAGCCGGGACACTTGACCCCAACTGACTAAAGGGATGCCATATGACGTCATGCTCAGTATGTAAAGCCAGGGGAAGGAGAAGGAAGGGGGAGACATTCGGAGTAACGGCATTTGTCTTCCCAAGTAACGACTTCATGTGATGGAGCCCTGCTTTCCTGGAGACAGCTGAACACCTGCCTGCTGATGGGAAGCTGTGAATGAATTCCTTGTTTTGCTTTACTTGCATGTGCAACTTTTGCTTTAAACTGTCTTTATCTCAACCCATGAGTTTTCCTTATTTTTCTGATTCTTCTCCCTATCCCGCTGGGGAGGGGCTGTGTGGTCCTGGTTGCCAGCTGGGGTTAAACCACAGCAAATGTACTTACACAGGAAGATATAGGTGGCAAAATCTTTCATGGGAACCTTAAGGAGGGTAGTGATGCAGTGAGCTAGTGTTTGAATGGAGTCCACTGGGTATTAAGGCTTTAGTCCTGGAAAGTCTTATGCCCATAGCCAGCTGCAAGCATAAAACGCAAGCCTCTGGAAGTCAACGTACATGTCCATGCACTTAGAGATAAGGTCCTGTACATGCCTTTACATGACTATAGGGAGAAAAGGACAGTTTTGTTCTAAGGTCACCTGTCTGAGACTCCAAATTTGCCCAGCTTGGTCACCCATTTCCTTGTGACTTTTCTTTTCCTCGATACCAAAGCTATAAATTCAGAGTAATGGAACTTCCCTAATACATGGTATTGTTGTGATGAAAAAAAGACTATGAAGTAGATATGTACAGCAGTAAACACTAAAATGCATTTTGAAAGCAGATGACAGAGGAATCTAGAATCTAGTAATCACAAAGTGACTGAATTCTAGGCCATCTTACATTTTTGTTTCGATCACATAATAGTCATCAAAACTGGATTTAATTTTACTACATGATATAATTTAAGAGAAGAGCTTTAATAGCATAGGTAATCTTTGCAAAATATGTCTCAAGATAAAGTTACAGAGAATTTCAAATACATCTCATTTTTTTCTTTAAAAGTGCCTCACAGAACTTTTCAGTATATGCTCAAATGAGCATATGAGTATATGCTCAAGGTGGGAATAATTGTATTGACTTCATATTCCAGACAGCAGTACTTGCAGAACTTCAGGTGAAATTAACTATACAGAGACTGTGACCATAACTGGAAGGAGTGCTGAAATGGCTTCGTACACACATACGTGTTGCGTATGTCATGTACATATGTCAAGCTGGAATTTGAGACAGGAATGACACAATTTTCCTACCTATATGTAACCTGACAGTCATGGCATACTAGGGTTTTTTTTTCCTTTGGGGAACTTCCATGTAATATATTGCTAGTACCTCTAAAGCCTGGCTTCATTCGCTGCTGGGGCTGTGGTTCACTCTAATGGGATTTTCCCCCACACATAAACTTAGTCACACACACAATTTTTGCGAGGAAAGAATAGGATATTATAAAAATAATGGCTTTTGTTGACCCTTTCCCTATGCCATTTCACTGTAACTACAGAAGACCAGTGATGGTCACCACTTTCAGACACACCTCATCTATTTACTACAGTACCAACTAAAAGCTAAGTCATCTACAGCCTGTGTTAGACTATGCTGTGTGACTTAATCTTCCACAGGCTTGCAGTGCCAGGACATCCAGCACGTCCCAACACAGTCACATTTCCAGGGAGCTGTAATCCCTTGTTGTGCAGTTTCTGGAAGGTACAGTGTTTGCAAACTGCTCCCCATGGGTCCACTTTCTTCTTCTTTGTGCTCCTCCAACCTTCTCCTCTGCACCCCAATGGCACATGAGAAGCAGATGCAGGAAAATGGCCCTGGAGTTTTCTTAGGTTTCCTACCAGAAGACTTCCTCCCTCTAGGGATGATGTAGCCTACACAGGATAAGTTTGAGGAAACTACATAACAGTCATGGTCATGCTAATGTTTGAAGCACTTTTTTCCAACTTTCCTAATATTGCACCTATTTGCTGTGCTGCTCCCGTCTTAATAACAAGCCAGTTATAGCAGTGTTAATGTCTTCTGTCGCAGAAAAGGTATGTCTGGTCAAACAATTGTGAAAACCCTGACAGATTTGCAAGAACAATGCTATCATTGTTCTGCTCTGTGGTAGGCTTTCTCCTTTGTTCAGAAACGGAAAAACGAAAAAACGAAAAAAAGGGCTCAAAACCTAGGGAGAAACCTGAGCAAAACTTTAGCAAAATTGAACATTGTTAGGGTAAAAAAAAAGCATTACAGGCTACCTATTCTAGTGCAAAATGGCTACAGAGTACGAAAATTTCATCTACATAGATATTTTGCATAGCATTTTGTATACCAAGCTGCTTCTTATTTCTCTTGGGCATGTTTTTTTTTTTTTAGTGTTTTGTTTGGTTTGGTGCTTTTTTCTCTTGGCTACTAAAAAAACTTTTCTGGGGTCATTACTTGAGTTACCACTACTCTGGTGACCCATGCAGGTTGTTAGCCATTTATGAATTTGTAACACTGAACATTTTACAAAGTTCATTAATCTTCACTGCCAAGTAATTAATGTCAAAGAGACAGCATATTTTTATATGTATGTAATTAATGTAATTATAAATGGGGGAAGTAAGGGAAGGAAAAAGCAGCAAGGAAAGTAAATTAGTTCTGCAGAGGTCCAGGGGATTAAACAGTAACCTTTTATTGCTTGTTCAGGAATATGTGAAGCTTCCTTCTTCAAGAGAATATGAGCACAAAAATTAATGAAAGGGTAGGAGTGCTTGACAGACTCCAGAGGAAGTTGATGGACCCCAAAGCAGTTTGCCAAGAAGAGCACTAAAATAAAAAGTTATTTAGCTTTGAAGGAATGTAGAAAACAGAGGACAATACAATCCTCTGCTAAGTGTCAAATACAGCTTCTGTCAACAGTGAATTTGCATTTTAAAACTAACGAACATATTGTATCAGACTCTTCCCTTGCTATTTTCCTGGTGCTGGCCCATTGAAATATAGGGGGTGGCTCCAGCACAAGCAGCAAAGGGTTCTTTGATGGTTTTTGTCAGTGTTAGGTTGATGATTGGACTTAATGATCTGAAAGCTCCCTTCCAACCTACATAAATCTATGATTCTATGATTCTTGGGGGGAATTCCCATAAACACGGAGATAAAAGCAGCCCTGATATGACTTTCCTTTAGCCACTGGTCTATGGAGGAATTCTCTGCATAACAAAAGGCACAATAGACAATTGCTTATAAAGGACTAACATCCTCTTGCTGCAGCCTGATGATATTTTAGAACTGGTCTAATCTAACTTTGGATGGAGATGGGATTTAACTAGATCATTTTTCTAAACACAAATTCTGCAGACTTTTAAATTTTTTAATGGTCTTGTGAGGAAAGCTTCATGTAGCATCAAGTGTCACTTGGCTTTTAAACCGGAGTGTTTGGCTGAAGAAAAGGATGCTGATTATAAATAGAAACACAGTTGCCTGCAGAGTCCTGGATGTCTGTCCTCAGCACCTAAAAATAATTGTCCTGGAAGATGCAGTCCCTGGACCTATTGTGTCATACCCTTATCTAGTCATCAATCATCACACAAGAAGAAATCAGAAGGACACTGCAGAGAAAGAAGATTCATGTGTGCTTTGAGACTCATATGGTATTAACCGATTAAGATGCATCTTTCATGAGAGAAGGTTATGTTTACAGCAAGTGGGTTGATCTTCTTGAGTTTGGACATGCTTACATTGTGACTTTGCCTATTTCATTCTTTCCCAAACTTTGCACCCTAGGCTCTTTTTTTTTCAATAGGAAATATGTGAGAATTTCTTTAAATAGACTGTGCAAGGAAAGAGTTCCTGTTTCCTCAGTGACATTTATCATGTAAGGCAGTGAAAAAAAACCTAACTAGAAGCAATGGAGGTGTTAGTATTTGGCATGTTTAAAGGAAGATATAAACCACAGTAGTAGGTCTGAAATAACGAACAATGTTACTGCGACATAAAAATGAATTAGAAAACACAGTAGGAATTTTTCTTGGCTAAAGTTTATGATTTTCTGCTTAGGACACTAATCACCACTAACTTTAAGTTCAATTTAAAAAAAATTTCATCAAATCCATTTGACAGAGGTAGAATTTCTCATGAGAAAATTCCACTCTGCAGTATTTCCAAGACAAAGAGCTTAGAAGTAATAGAATTGGTTTAAAATTGTAAGTCTTTTAAAAAATAGCCTGTTATTTTAAGGTTAGCTTAATTTCTCCACATTAAAAAAAAAGAAAGAAAGAAAGAAAGAAGCTTCATAGAAAAGCATTGCATTTACCTCAAAATTACACTCCCTAAAACTTTCGCATGACATTCAGGTCATGATTTGAGGTTAGTTTTAAAGGCTGATCGTTTCATTGAGCCTTGGAATTTCACCAGAGATGTCTGAAGGTTTCCCATTGTGAGGCCAAGATGAATGTCCTAGCTGTAGAGAAAGAGAAATATATTCAGATACATACCTGTATCAAAAACTCTACACAACTCCTTCCTAATGCGCGTGGACGAAAAATATCAAAGCACCCTGGTAACGCTGCCACATTCCACTGTGGTGAGGACGCAGAGTATAGAAGCAAAGACAGCTGGAGTCATATGATCCAGACCCCTAATCACATTACACAATTATTAATTGTATTATAATTGTCATTATTTTGATAGCTTGTTATATTGATTGATAACTTTACCATTTTATGACTTATTAATGTTAAAATCAATTAAATTCAGACTGTAAATGCAAATTTAGAAAATATCAGAAAAAACCCAAATGAATCAGCAAAGAATATAATACAAAAAAAGCAATAGGAAACACAGGGACTGACTCTGAGATGTGTAGTCCACCAGAATAAATTTCTCTGGGCAAATAATGCCATTGTTCCAAGCTGTATTTTGTGGAACAGGTTCAGTGATTTTGCTAATGCAGATTAATTATCTTGATATTAGTCAACTTTCTCTGGGATAAACTGGTTGTGAAGACACTGATTGCATGTTTTCTAAAGATAGTAGAAACATTTCCCATCCCTGCAAGAAGTATTGGGCCAAACTCTAAAAGTTAAAATTGGCCTAGGGTCTTTGTTGAGATCAACAATGATCATTAAAATTGGAAAGAAAGAAAAAAGGATTTAAAAAATGGTGTGGAATACAATAGGGTCAATTCCAAAGTACTCCACCTGGGCTGAAGGATGAATGAATACTGGGTAAGCAGCATCTCTGCAAAGGAGACACTGATGATGATGGGTATCCCAGTGTGAGTAGGAGTTGATAATAACTCAGTGTCAATTGACTTAGTCAAATGTTAAAGTCATCCCAAAGTGAGCGTATCTGGCTCTGTTTTCTTTGGGAGTTGAGCTCTCCATGCTACACTACACAAGTCACCCTTCACAATTTCTGTTTTACATGAACTTCAATTTCAGTTACTGCCCAATTTGTATCATATCCTCACAGTGCACGTTCACAGAGCACACTCTGAAAAAGCCCACCCTGCACATCCCACGTTTGTCTAGTGAAACTCCTGAAGGACAAGCTGGATGTTACTGCAGAAGGTTCACTGGATACTTCTTCTCTGGTTCATACAATGCTATTACATACTGCACTTATCTTATTTAGAGAAGGAATATATGTTATTATATTGTGCTGATTAAAGGAAAATTATCTTTGGAAATTATAGTCCATTTTAACAAAAATACTATAAAAATAATTTCAGGTGTTTTCCTGCCTTGGATTTTCTGTGCCCATTTCTTTTTTCATATAAACATATTTTCCTATTTCGGAAGTATTTTTTTTCTTCACTGTTGCTGTGTGAAATGTAAAACTGGCAACGGAAATTGACTTCAGGCCCATTCCTGCAAACACAACAATGTACTGACAAATGCATAAACAAGTTAAAAAAATTGATTTTATTTCTGTAGTCTCAGACAAAAGAATATATAATTCAGCTTTGTCTGTGAAAAGGACTTCAGAATTCAGACTTTTGAGTATTCAAAGTGGACAAACATTCTGCGCTTTTCAAAGAAGTTATTTCTTTCTTTGTTTTTATCAGCTTAGAGAAGAGCTGCAGCTGTACGTCTGTATCTCCAATTTTATAATTTTTTTTTTCCAGAAGTACAGATAGCAGGAAGTCTTAATATGCATCCTGCAGATAAGTGCTCTTTGCTCTCCTTTTTTGGCTCCTCCTTTTACCGCTCTGCAAGCGTTGCGTCTTAGGCTCTACCTTCATCTGCTCATTTTCTGTGCCTCACGTTATCAACCCTTTATAAGTTTCAGTTGAATACTTGCAGTCATTTCTATAGTATCTTCTGGGGGAAAAATGTACTTCATGCAAATAAGTGTTTATTATGTATTAGTCACAAAACAAGGCCTTTGTATAGTAGTAAAAGGACCAGCACTTCAGTTCTCAGTGCTCATTCTTGTTTGGGCCTTTGGTTATTGTCTTCCAAACTTCCCTTACAATTTGCAGAGATTTAGAATTAAGAAGGTGATTTTTGTCCCAACTGTGCAGAAATGGTGCCACAGACAAGTCTAGAATTGTGACTAAATGTTGATTGTTTCAGGTGATAACAGAAGAACAGTAAAAAAATACCATCTTCAGTAGAGCTGGGCAAATAATTCCTTTTTCTATGTAACAGCCACACTGAAGAAAAGGAAAATGGTGCTTGGATCATTTAAAACTTTTCAGTTTTCAATTGACCTAAAATGAAGTATTTCATTGATAACCAAGAATGGTCAATCATTTAGCTGTACATCACCTCATAGAGAAAATGCTTCCAGGCAGCACAGCTTGTTGACGTGATGCCAAGGCCTGGATTAATATTAATGCCTAGAAAGATTACTACCTGCTGTACTGAATTGTGCCATTTCCTGAGGCACACAAATATTTGTTGGAGAGAATTCCTTCAGGTGAACCAGGCGGCCCTAACAGCGCTTATTGCAGGACAAGCAGAGATCACAGCAACAGCTGAATCTGTCAGATTACGCACAACTCATAGAATCATAGAATCATAGAATCATAGGGTTGGAAGGGACCTCTGGAGATCATCTAGTCCAACCCCCCTGCCACAGCAGGGTCACTTACAGCAGGTTGCACAGGAATGCGTCCAGGTTTTGGATGTCTCCAGAGTTGAGACTCCACCACCTCTGTGGGCAGCCTGTTCCAGTGCTCTGCCACCCTCAAAGTAAAGAAGTTCCTTCTCATGTTTAGGTGAACAAGTTTAGGAACTCAGGAGGAGTCAGTCCAAGTGCAGCAGGAGCGGTAACCGAGGTCCCCAGATGGAGAAAATATCATTTGCTTGGGAGGACACAGAGGAAGCTAGCTAATAAGAACTAGGTGAGGAGTTCCGAAAGCCCAAATGCACAAATTATTACTCACTCTACCTCTGAAAGTCATCTGTTGTCTAAAGTTACGACAGAAACATCTTGTAGTAAATGGAATTTGTGAGCAGCACGTACTGTGGTGGGGTAAATACTGAGGTTTTAATAGCATAAAGCAGAGGCCCGTGGTGGGGCTTCATAGGCTGGTGGGAAGAATTGAAGAGGAATAAATGCACTGCAGGCAACAGCATCATTTACTTTCTCTGATGCTGTAAAGAAGCGTATATTTGCCAGTGGCTCTACACAGTACTGGGGGTGTCTTGAGCAGTGTGTGTCTTCACATGGATGGAGACAGGGATGTTGGTGTAGATGTTTCTCTCCTAGCGTACTGCTCTGATTCAGACTTTCAGGGGACTGCTTGGGCAGACCTGCTCTCAGAAAAGGCAGACTCCACAAAGTGTCCTGGCATTCTGCAGTAGGCAAGCAGGATATGTCAGTGCAGTTATTATGGTGCTCTCAGTCCACATGCAATTGATGTGAGTGCATAAAGAAGATCAAAGCCTCAACTCCATCTCATCCTGCCCCCCTCAGTCTTTCAACTCCTTTCACTTGGCAGAGGCAGCTTCAGCAGTTAATTTTAGAGTAGCAATGGTCTGTTTTGAAAAGGATGTTGAACCTGCCCTTTGCCATGCTGCTGGCAGGATTAGTGATAAAAAAGATCAGGAAAAAACAGGGGTGCACCCTGGGACCTTTCAGAGGGTGCTGTGGAGTTGAGAGTGCCGTGGTTTCTAGGGGGATGATGTTCAAAGAGCCTCTGTTCCAGGTAGAATGATGGGTCCTTTAAGCCCACAACACTAATTAAATCTATTCTTTCCACCTTCCACGAAATAAGTGTTTATCCAGAGGCAATTTCATTTCTTCTTATCTATCAGCATGGGTAGCTGTCAATGTGTACAGCAGGATTTGGAAACGTCCAACAGCTTCTAAATGTCCTGCATAGTGAGGTGGGCACGGGGTAGGAGGAGGGAGCCCTGCACTGCTTGTGCTGAATGGACTTTTATATTTTATAGACACTACATTTCAATAAACTGATTTTGCAAAATAACAAAATTAAAGGCATGGAAGTCACTTGTACCCCAAGAACCCACTGATCCTTTATTTCTGACTCCAGGAGGGCCAGAGCATTATGGACTAAATTAATCAGGAGACTATGGGGAGGGTTTATTTAAATTAACAAATTAATGGATTTCCTATCCATATTAATCTTTCTATTCACCCTGAAAGGGAGAATTCTAATAATTACTGTATTTTTCTGTGCACATACAGTACTGCAATCACATGATAACAGCATAGTTTGATTATCTGAAAATACAAATTTTGTTTGAAAAATGAATCATTATTACTAGGGGGAAAGTACAAAAAAGAACACACGCAACTGTTAATTAAAAAGTATTGCTTACCTTGACAGAAAAGATACAGATACAGATACCATTGACTTCAACATCCGAACAAATTTTCACAGCTACTGCTGCAGGTTTTGGTAGAAAAAAGACTGTTGGAATTACAGCTGCCAAAATGGGCATAATGCTCATCCATATAAGGACTTGGTTGTTCCTCTACTGGCATGGCTTTGTTTTGGAATGGTGAAAAGACAAAGCTTTTGGATCATTGTATTGCATTGCTTCATAAAGCCGTCTGGCTTTCACAGTCCAGCTAGGCAGTTCTGCTTGTTGGGTCACAGGTGGAAAGGAAGGCAGAAATAATTTCTCAGGAGAGAACTAGACTCACAAGGTAGGATTCATCTGACCACATTAAAGCATCTATATGGGACCTAGTGACCCCCAGCTTCTTCTACAGTCAAAGAAAAAGAAAAAAAAAAACCAACAACAAAGACCTCATCCTGAATAGTTATCAAAAATGGTAGCTTAATAATGCTACTATTCTAGATAACAAAGTGCCTGTTCCTCTTCATCAGCTACAAGGGGAATGAACATTAGAGGAAATAGTTCAGAAGAAGACAATCTGTAGGGTCAAAGCACAAGAATTTCTATGATCCTTGATGCTTCCACCTGACCATGATGAATCTAATTTTCTCTAGCTTATAGGGAACAATGCTTATCCCTGTGTTATAAAGCGCAGACTAGTATTTTATGTGACATGGCTGATGTCTGCAGAGGTATCTGCTATTGGCAGAACTAGAGATCAGACAAAACCTTTGAGGGATGCATTGTTCTACGAGAGAAATACACTGGGGACTTCTTTTAAAAAGAGAAGGGATGAAAACTGAGGACTAGAGATCTTTTTGCTGAAGAAAATTCTTGGTTTAACTTGATCTCAAATTTGAATGAAAGGCAATTTTTACTTCAGTACAACAACTTTATTGTTACTTCCAGCAGTCTGAACCTGGGTGCAAGCAGAGACAATTATTTCATTATTCTGGAGTGACTGTTGTAATGGCAGGACAAATTGTTAAAGCTCCCATCTAATCCAGTGATCTACCACAGTGCTGATCTGTCCCCCAGAAGATCAACAGCTCTGTTTATACAGAGCAGAGAAATACTACTTAGTGATAAACACCAGCTTTTACATAGGTCAACAGAAAGTGAAGACCTTTCTTTCTCTGTGTACTAAACAAATAGTTTGCGATCATGATTTTGAACTACAGCAGCTGTCATTATCTTCTGGATAAAATCATGCGACTCGGAGCCCAATTTTTTTCTGTAGGAATTCCTATGAAACTCAAACAAATCTGCTGGGAAACCTATGGAGGGCATCCTACTTCAGATATATCATGACCATCCATAGGATACATCAAAATCTAGAACAGTCCGTCTTTTCCACCTAAGAAGAAAGGAGAACCATACAGAGCACATACAAACATACCATGGGAAGAGCTGCATGGAGTCCATCTAGCCCAGTATCAAGCACATAGTGAAGAATATAAGGAAATAACAATTTATTTTTTTAGTTTTTAAGAACAGAATAGACATATTCCAAAAATAGTCTCACCATCCCCAGTTATTTCTTGCTTAGCAAGATCCTGAAGCAGAACTAATCACAATGGACACTTTTACCCAGAGTTTCTCAGGCTGATATTTGAATCCACCTAAATTTTAGAACACCCTGCTCTGAGGAAGGGAGTTCCTCAGCACTTTGTAAATGGGTATCATGAAATATGAAAAAGGTACCTTTTTTGCCTGTTTTGATCTCAAATGTTCTCCCTTAATATACCCCTGTGTTAAGAAGATACTATGTAGAAGGAAGGACCTCTATTCTAGCATGAAGCAACTTTCTGCTAACAGCAACTTCCCCCAAAAATGAGCTTTTCTCTTTCTTTCCCTTTCAGATATTTTCAAGCCACCAAATCCATGCCATCTTGTCTGAGTAGATAGAAGCAATTTCTGAGAGAGCTTTTCAGTATCCTTCAGTCTAAACAGAAGTGTTAAGTGTCTTTCTCAGACACTTGCCATTGTAATCACAAGGCCAATTATTTCTTTTGAAGTTTGCAGTTTAGGGAACTGCACGCACATCCCGGTTTTGTGCAGCCTTGGGAACCTGACACAATAACTGCCTTTTACATATTTTGCTCTTTAGGCTTAATTACCTTTCAGCTGCCAACGTCATTCTTTTAATTCAGTTCTACAAATTAATGAAAGTTTTTTTCTTTCATTTGAAGTGTCAAAACCAGCTCTGTTCAGTGCTCCACAATCTTAACTTTATAAACCACAGTTTCAAATAGTCTTTCAGAATCCATTTCTACCTGCACAGAACTGCGTGCAGAAATAAATGACATTTACAAGACTCATCACACTTAATTGCACACACATACACACAGATGCACAAGGAATTCAAACCCATAGGACATTTTTACGTCCTATTTGTGCTGCATGTGCACCCCCTTGATGGCACTTAGCAAGTTTTAAAGACCTCATGTGACACCCTAATTTCATTTAAATCAATGACAAAAGTCTTCCTAATCAAGAATTATACCTCCTATTTTTATTATGTTCATGTACAATTATCTGATTGAATGTGATGAAAAATTACACTTAAGTTCTACCAATATTGAGACAGAAACCTTGATATTAGGCTATTTTCCTTCCTTGACATGGCTTAGACCAAGAAAAGAAAAAGTTTTAAATTGCAAAAATTCTCCATGATCCTCCTTACAATCTCTAAACTTCCACCTGTTCCATAGTCACTGCTTACCTGGTGACATCTTCCACGATCTTTTCTCTCAGGTACACATCATACTGACTGTCACATGTGCATTCAATTAGAAAGAAGAAAAATTCAACACAGCTTTGGCCAAAATTAATCTGTTTTCAAACACTATGGCTTCATTATCTGCCACAAACCATTCACAGAAAATCACACAGCAGGGAGAGGGAAAGAAATGACAGAAAAATGTCAGGTAATAAGAAGTAAATTCATGAGTCATAAATTATTTGCTGAAAGGAACATAAAGAGAAAAATTGTGTTTTTGCCATTGACTTAATGGGAACACAACCAAGAGTATTAGATGTTTTGCTCTGACTTACAGGATTGAATCTATTTATGAAAAGCTTCTAACTAGAAATGGAACTTGCATGTTTTTTTAGCAAAGTCAAAATGAGTTTTCTTTTAAGCCATTGCTGTACTTAGGCAGTAGATTAACACAGTCCTATCATTGCAAAGTTGAGGCTTCTGCTATAATATGACTGTATATAACTGATGTCACTTGCCTAAATTGATCAGATTAATGTGCTGGTGCTTTGAGATATGAAAGGTCTCTGCACACTAATCACTGGAACTGTCAGTTGGAGATAGCGTGATTAATTTCCCATGACCTAGGTATCCAGCAGCCTTGTTTGTGTAGCTCTGTATAGGAGATTTGAGAGATCACTCAAGCCTCAGTCATAAAATTGTGTTCCTCTTCCCCTCCTGAAATTTTGCAACTACAGTGAAGCTCCCTGGCGTATGATTCTTTCATAAACCCAAAGTGCTCAGAGTAAACGTATACAGACCTAATAAATAGGAACGTGAGGCATGATCAGCTAAGAGCTCCTGATCCTCCTGTGAGCAGAAGGAGTGATTTGGGATAATCATTCAGCTACCAGGATTAAGGTACATAATTAATTGCAATGCCTGTTTCCTAGTATTTCTTTTGCTTTCCCCCACTCCTAGAAGAATTAAGCCTTGAAAAATGAGCTGTCATCTACTAAATATAAAATAGGGGAAAGGGAAGACTATTTCCACCTGATTCATGCTATGATGACAGATATGAGAGAACTGTCATTTGTGTTGTCAAGATTAAATGGTTTCTGAAGCTCTGTCTGCCATTTATGGTTTCTATATAATGGGCAAAGCCATTTTTGCCTGCAGATTCATGTTACCCTTGAATTATTCCCACAGGGCTTCACATGCCACCACCTGCAAAGGCAAAGGATCTCAGAAGCTAGTTGGTTTCAGTCTGTTATACAGCTTTCAGTGTAAAGAGAAGAGAGAAAGGGTGGTGGGTAATTGCAGGCATTTCGGATAAGAATGAACTCATTTAACTCTGTGGGCAACTATATTACAGGCAGCTACAGCTGAGCTATTCATCTAAACTTCCGATATAGCCAGTGGGGAAAAACATTCTTATGTGTGATCCAGACAACCTATTTTAGACATCTGCCTTCAGACGAGATTAGTGTCATCCCTAAAATGCCTTTTTCTCTCTATCAGTTACAGTGGAAGTCTAGAGAAGTAGCCCAGATGTAGAGATCTATGCTGTACATCCTAACAGTCAGGTGATTTGACTGTCACATTGTCTTCCTCATCCAATGACAGGAGACACAAGAATGATAGAAACAACCTGAATCCAAACTGTTTCACTACTAAAAGATCTGGAAAGGCTGCAGCCTAAGAAATCTTGGTTAAAAAGAAATCTAGAAAGAATATCATAGGACTGCTAGGAAAACTCAGGTTGCAAGGGATCTTGGGATGTCAGCTAGTTTAAAATCCTGCCCAAAGCACAGTCAGTGATGAGATCAAACCAGGTTGCTCAGGGCTTTGCACAACCGGGTCTTGAAAAATTACAAGGATGGACACCGCTCAGCCTCTCTGGGCAACCTACCCCACTGCCTGACTGTACTCTTGGAAAAACATTTCCCCGCTCTTCTTTCAGCCTGTGCCCATTGTTGCCCTCCTGCCATGAACCACTGTGAGAAGCCTGGCTCTATCTCCTTGATGTCCCCTTGTAGATACTGGGGGAGCTGTTAGGTGTACCCCAAAACATACCTTCTCCAGGCTGAACAGGATCCCCCATCCTCTCTTCATGGGGCAAGCACTCCAGCCTCATCACCTTTGGGGCCTCCCTCTAAGCTTCCTCTAATTTGTCCATGTCTTTCCTATTTTGGGGACCCCAAACTGGACACAGTATCTAAATGTGGTCTTTGCATTTGTCCTTGTTGAATTTTATGAGGTTTCTATTGGCTCATTGCTCCAACCAGCCTGGGTCCCTCAGGATGGCAGACCTACCCTTTAGCATATCAACTGTTCCCCCAACTTGTTGTCATCTGGAAACTTGGTTAGAATGCAGTCTGCCACTTCTGACAAGTCATTGATAAAGACATTAAAAAGGACAGGTCACAGGACAGATCTCTGCAGTTCTCGTCACAGGCATCCACGCAGGGCATGACCCGTTAACCATTGATAACCCAAACAGCTTTTTACCCATGTAGATGCCCACCCATCCAGACCATTAAGTCCTAACATGGATATCGATGAGAATTGCTCCTTCATATTCTTAGCTACAGGGGCATCGTCTGACTGACTGTCAAGAAATAGCCTTATCCTAGAGTCCTGTTTGGATGTTAACTCTGTCATCAGAACATTTCCTCAGTGCTCCCCCTGTGAGACATGTGAAGGCTGTGTGGGACCAGTCCCTAGGTGACTGGGACAGGGACCACGTAATTGACTGCTCTGTATGGAAGAGGACATTTAGCGAATCAACCTTCCATGGACCTACACAGACTTGCTTCCAAATCTGGTCTGCATACCAAAATGCGTTGCCAGGGGCTCCCCACCAGGTTTACAGAACGGTTCAGCACTCACAGGATCAAGACTGGATGTGGTCTTTGGGAAGGTCTGGAAAAGTCCTTCACAAGCTTTCTGCCTCTATAAATTATTCTGGAAGGTGGAATAAAAAGAGTCAATGCACATGCGGTATATGTACGTACGCAACCTGTCAACAAATGTCTCTGCTTTCTGCAGTTGGCTTCAGTGAAGACAAGAAGCTTTCTGGTTCCTGATCTCCTACAAGAAAGCAGAGGGGACATTGTTAGATTGAGGAGTTAGAGGAGGTCATACCTTGACCAAAACAGAGGACTGTCTGTCTGCAACCTCACTTGTCCTTGTCAAGGAAGTATGGTAAAATTTAGCTTTGGCCTTACTGGAGAACTGTGAAGCAGGAGGCTAAACACCAAAACTTTACAGTTATTTCACATGGTATCCCCCAGGATCCTGCTAGTTTGCAGGGAGGTATCAGTTTCTTCTGCAGGTTTAAAATACAGGTGCAAAAGCTACTAACATGACAATTGAGATTCCTACAGAGGACTATGAATACCTTGCTCTGGTTAATCTAGCATCTTCTGTGAATCAGCGAAGCAGGTAAAGCATCGATGGGGCTGTAGAAGTAATCAGCTCCTCCAAGTAGATGACCAGTTTCTCCAGGGCTGATCCACAGCCCACGGAATCCCAAACAGAACATTTAAATTAGTTTTATGACAGACATTTTCAAGCTAGCGTGTGGCAACCTCTTTCAGGAAATTCTGCATCATCCTTGTGCAGCAGAGAAAAATACAGAAAAAAAAGAGCAATGCGCAATAAACAGAATGAAAAAGAACATACCCAGATCCACAATTTAGCAGAGCAAATGATTAAATAAGTACTAAAAGTAAATATTTTTCCTATTTTCCACTGATGTGAAAAACCACCGCCACTTGAGATGCTCCTAATTATAAACAACTATTGGAAACCATCCCAGGCTTCCCAAGACATTCAGCCAATTTCTCATGGAATAACAGAATGCTAGCGTATACATCAGAAAAATATGCATGAACTGGAAATCCAAGCTGATCCAAAGTAAAAGAAAACATAGAGTTACAAACACAATACGTGACAACCTTTGCTAACCTGGGAAGCCTTTTTCCAGCTCCTGCTGGTATAAGGAAGCAGACAAAATGTTGATTCACTTAGAGTTCACCAAACTCTTGATTCCCAAATCTTTCTTGTCGAGGTTTTCTCTTTCAGAGCAAATCTATTGGTACAGCTGCCATCTGACATGCAGCACACAAAATACAATAAGAAAGTTTTCATGAGAACACAAGTTCACAAAAAGGATGGAAGGATAGGATGTTTCCTTTGTTTTGGGGGATCATGGGAACACTTATTTAGGAGATGAGTGCATTTTGTTACATGGAGTGGTTAAAAAAAGGGAAGTTGTAGGTCACAGAATAACTTTTCTGTAAATATAATCTTTTACAAGTGGTTTTTTTTTTTTCCTGTAAAATGTTCCAATTTCCCCAATTAAAAGTGAAAAAAGTGTGTATATATTAGAAAATGTTTGGATACTCACCAAAAAAAAAATGCCAAAAAACACCATAGATTAAATGATGAGGAAAATCTTTAACTTTGTGACTTGAATGACATTGGTAGCATATCCATAGTGTTTTTCTGTACATCGAAAAGATCAATCTCATATGCTTTTAGCTTCAGTGAAGGTTAAAGATATTCCTAGTACATATCAGAGATATCTTCTGTTTAAAATTCTTCCTGTGCATCCCACCCTAAACATGAAACATGAGTAGAAATAATTAGATTATTTGGGGCTTCTGTGCTATAAATATTATTTCATCAACATGTCACATGTTTATATCATCTTTACAGATGAAGGTTTCTTCTTCTCTCCCTTTTTCTCTTCAGTGCTGTAATCAATAGATACAAATTTTGCAGATGCCTAATTTTACACTCCAGTTAAAACAGTAATTGCTAGGAAAGAGCTAAATTCAAAAATCAAGCACCACATAATCCTTGGCACAGAAGCTAGGAAGCCACTCAAATTTTGGAGATTTTTAATATCCAAGCAAACTTCTAAGAGTGGGTTCATTTCAAACTCTGTCTAACAGAGCTTCAGATGTCTATAACAAAATAAACCTTTCAGAGGTTTCTAACGTAGCACTATCCTTTATTAAAAACAGAGGAGGCAGCATTTCTTGTTTCATTTCAAATTTCAAAAAAAAAAAAAAGAGTGGACTGGGGATATTAAGACAACACTTAATAAAAAGTCACTGCTGTGAAAATTTTTCTACATTAAAAATGTTCTTGTTGTACAGTGTGTTGCTAAAATAGAATAGCTGATGCACCTACTGTATTTTAATATTCAGCTAAATTAGAACAAGGCTTACTGTAAGTTAAACACAAAGACGGTATTAATTTGATGCAATACAGACACTACACATCAGTGAATGACTCTATTCCCCCTTTGTTGTCTATGGAAATGTTTCTGTAGTTCACTTCACCTCATCCTAAATTAAGTGCTTCTCTTTGCCAAAACAACTTTTGCTCTAAAAGCATTCATTGCCTGTCAAGGAGTCCACAGGGTGTTAGCTCGGGTGTCTACACTGGATCTAAGATTCACTGAAAGGAATCTCTATTGGACCAGCTGAGAAATATACATATCCTTTATATTAGGGTTGATTTCAGTGTCCCAGAATCTCAGATTGGCTTGGTAAAGTCAGCCTACTACCAGCTTGTCTATGTCTGATGCCTAGACTGCACCACAGAGAGTGCAAAGCCTTTTTTTTTTTCCCCTCGATCTCAGAAAATAAGGTCTCGGAAAATAAGAAATCCTTTTAGATTTCCTGGTCTCCTGTGAACACTGAGGTAAGGTGTCCTCTCATTTGAGATGGGCTATGGCTCATCACCCACACGAGCAAATAGCCTGTTGCACCTAGGATCTCTCTGAGATAATGAAGCCTGAGGGCTAACTAAGGAGGAAAAACATAGGCACACCTCATGGTGTCCTTCTGTACATGGGTTCTGGCAGTTCCTTGAGCTCAGTCCCCAGCTGGAGTGAGGTAAAACATACTTTAATGCTTTTGAGTGATGCAGAGCTGATTCACCCAGAGTGACTCACCCCATTAAGGAGGTTCCTTAGCTGTTGGCTGACCAGAAGTACCAGCAAAGCTGCAAAGTTTGTGAGCAATGCAAATAACTGAAAAATGAACTGTTCAGAACTTATGAAGTTGCTGCTCTTGGGATGGCCCACCGCAGGCAAAATGATCCAGGATAGTTCAGGCGCCTGAACAGTGCTCTAAGAGGGGCAGGGAGGGGAGAACGGCAGATGCGCAGCACTCTGACAGGATCATATTAGGGGGAAGTGCCTGTATAACAAATATGGGGGACATCTAAAATTTTGTACGTTCTTTCTAGTGGGAGGGGTGAAGAGGAGTGGGGGATGCTGAGGGTAACAACCTTTTAATCTGTCTGGTTATCAGCAAGAAGACAGGCGCCTGCCTACAGCTTTGCCAAAGCAAGCTCACAGAGAACCCGTCTTGCCAAGTGATTCGTTCACAGAACAAGCATAACACAGCACCTCTTCCCACATCACAGACAGTTTGCCTTGGTAGGAAAGGATTTTTCCTTATAATAACAATTTTTTCCCTGGTCTATAACATGAGCAGAACATTTAAAGTAATAATATGCTGAAGATTACTTCAATAATCCAGAAAATGAGAAGGAGTGAACATCATAGTAATTTGGCTACAGGTTTGATTTATAAAGTCAAAATTGACCTTTTCACAAAACCAGTTCAGAACTAATGTTGGGTATTCACCACTTTTATTTGGATAAAGGGAAAAAAAAGCAGGGAAAAGTCCAAAAAGAAAAAAAAACAGCTGGCATAATCCAGCAATTTATTTATGTATAAGAGGCTGGATGTGATTTTTGCTTTATAAGAAACACATTTGTTTTCTACTGGTAGCATATGTATTGTACAGTTTGCAGCACCAATGACATTAACAAAATCTTGAAAGTCATAAAACTTCTGTTCTGCCTGCTGTCGCTTGCCTATTGTTCTGTCAGAGAGAAGAATGTATTACCCGCTTCCCTGTGAAGCAACAGCAGTTGTTTGCACATGGAAGATTAGCATTGCATGGGATGCTTCCCTGCTGGAGTGTAGAAGGTGTTAATAATCTAAAGAGCATGAACAGCTGTTATCTTTACAGTAATTAGCATAATATTTCCTGATTGACTACTCTATGCGTTCTCTTTTTTATTTTTTTATTGAAACTGCAATAAGAGTAATCTATTCATCCATTTTCTGGGATTATTTCCAAATTATAGACTGCAAAAGTTCATAAAATGAATATAAAAGTCAGAAAACAGATGTAATGACTCATGAGTTCTGTTTTCTTTTCTAAGGTTCTGTATGTATTGTCTTAATACGAACAGTATGGACTATAGTATAAAAATATAAAGGGCTACATCCACAGAAGACCTCATGAAAGGGTGAGAGCTGAAAAAATCAATTTGTGAGCCTCTCGCTTTAGAAGCCCAGGTTTTCTAGACAGTGCAAGAAGAGCATTGAGCCACTCCCCAGATGCTTACACTACCTGCTAGAAAATACTGAAGAGAAAAGCGGATTCAACATTAGACATCCCTGAGGTAGCTAGATGTCAAGTTTCAAGCCCAAGTGGCCCGCTTTTGCATCTCTTACTCTTACAAGTCCAGTTTATTAAATCGCTCCGTTGCCTCAAGTAATGAATTTTAAAATAAGAGAGTAGGAAAAAAATTATACTAAAAAGCCTTCTTTCTATTTATTCTCATAAAAAGTGTTCATAAAAGGGTTCAATTTGTCCAGGTTGTTTTTCCAAACTTTAATTAAGGTGCATCTACACTAATATTTATTTTTGGTCAAGGGAGTGCTGTTGAAGAAAATGTGATTGCCTTGAGGTTCAGCCAGAACTGTGTAACTGAGAAGGGGGGAAAGAAGATTATCAAGGGTCTCATGGGGAAAAAGCAAAATTGTAATGGATTATTTAAAGGAATGGTAGGAATACACAAAACTCCAGAAAGGCCAAAGGTAGGAAAGGGGGTGTCGTGGTTTAACCCCTGCCAGCAACTAGGATGACACAGCTGCTTGCTCACTCTCTCTTTCTCCCCCTGGAAGGGTTGGGAGAAGAGGGAAAAAATGAGGGGAAAGGGAAAGGAAAAAAACGCTTGGGTTGAGATAAAGACAGTTTAATAGAATAATAATGGTAAAGGAAAATAACAATAATAATAACAATACTAATAATGAAACAACTTACTCTCACCGCTCAGTGAATTGGCACCACCCTGAGCAATGCTTGCCGATTGTGCCCCCCCGCCAACCCCCACTTATATACTGAGCATGTTGTCTATGGTACAGAACATTCCATTGGCCATTCCATTGTTCTGTCTATGCTGCTTCTCAGCTTCTATGGGAAGCTGAAAAGAGTCCTTGAAAAGCATAAACATCGCCTAGCAACAACTAAAACAATATGTATTGCTGACATTCCTTTCAGGGCAATCACTAGAAAGAAAATTAACTCTTTCCTAGCTGAAACCAGGACAGGGGATGTTGTGGTTTAGCCCCAGCAACCAAGACCCACATGGCCGCTCGCTCACTCCTCCTCCCACGGTGGGATGGGGAGGAGAATCAGAAGAAAAAGGCAAAACTCATGGGTTGAGATAAAGGCAATGTAATAGAACAGCAAAGGAAAGAGGAAAACAACAACAATAATACTGATAAAGGAATATACAAAAAACGATTAATGCATAATTTGACCACTCACTGACCAGAACCCGAAATGCCCAGCCCACTCCCGAGCAGTGATTCCTGTCCCTCGGCCATCTCCCCCAGCTACACACTGAGCATGACGCCACATGATAAGACATAGCCCCTTGGCCAGCTTGGGTCAATGGTCTGGCTGTGTCCCCTCCTAGCTTCTTGTGAAAATTAACCCTATTCCAGACAAAACCAGGACAGAGGGGGATAAAGGTGGATCAGAAGCATAATAAAAGGGAGAGGAGGGGGCATAAAAAGGGCCAGTTGCATGCAAGCAAGCTGCTGGTCAGCACGGTCGCCTGGCAAACCCTGCCTCTGATCACTGCAGTCTATCATGTCATCTTACAAAATCCTGTTCCCAGCTATTTGCTGAGTTACCCTGCTCTCCCTTCTGTGTGCACATATTTGTGTGGTACATATGTAATTCCTTAGTGACATTCAAGTTGGAGAAGCTGGTGAGTAGGAAATATTTTATTTGGATCAGTGTCTATCTCCTTCTCCACCAAAAAGGAGTGGCTGGCTTTGTTTTCTTGAAGTATTATTGAAGCATTATTATGTTATTAAGACACTTACTCGAACACATGCATATATAAACGTATTTAAACATATCACAGTAAAGTAAATCCAGCCACTCTGTTCTGGGGGATACAGAGATATAACCTGAAGTGAATGCAATGATTCAGACCGCCTGTAGGAAGGCTCTTGAGGGGACACTTAACTTCATAGCATTCGCAGAAACAATAGCCATCATACCATTCATGATGGTAATACAATAACTGTGACTCTACCTTATTACACTGTAATGTGTAATTACAAAAATTACAATGTAATGTCCACTGTAGCCACGCTGGCATTTTGTCTGTCTGAACATATGTAGGTATGTTCAGCATTAATGTTTGTATCTGAGCAAGTCAGCTTAATTGTCCTTTATAGTTAGAATTTGAATAATTTAACCTGTCATAAAACATCTATAATGGACGACATGAATGTCTTTGGTCAGATGAAACCACAGCTGCTAATTTTTCTCTGTTGACAAAAGAGGGAAACTAGAGCGACCAGCTCAGATGTGGGCATCTGCACAGGAGGGATCTAACATGAGTGATAGTTTAATCTTCCCCTTTACCAATTAAATACCATGGTCAGGCATCCCCTGTGCAGTGCCTACAGGAACAGGCTTCCCAGCAACTTAAGTCATGGCAAGCAGGCCATCAGCTGCATGGACACCATCTGTGCAAGGGATGTTCTGCTCCACTCAGGCTTCATCACCCTGTAGGAGAAAAGCTGCAGTCACAGAAGCTCTGTGAGATATGTTTGCCATAAAGCTGATCCTGTATTAATTGCTTCTTTAGGTGATATATCTTTGTTCTCTTGAAGAGCTAGAAGGAAAAGATGAAATGGAGAATAACCAGAGATGCTGTGGTGAATTCTTGCATTCTTCTTGGCTGAGAAGAATGAGTGTCCCATCCCTGGAAGTGTTCATGGTCAGGTAGGAAGGGGCTTTGAGAAACCTGGTCTAGTGGGAGGTGTCCCTTTCCAGGGCAGGGGGGTTGGAAATAGATGATCTTTAAGGTCCCTTCCAACCTAAAACATTCTATGATTCTATGAGGACAATGCCTAGTAAGTGGTCACAATTGTTTCCTAGGACAGAAGGAAAACTAAGGTGACATTCTCTTCAGCAGATATACATCATGAAAAGTGTCATAGAATCATAGAATTGTCTAGGTTGGAAAAGACCTTTAAGGTCACTGAGTCCAACCATCAGCCTAACACTGCCAAAACCACCACTAAACCGTGTCCCTCAGCACCACATCTACACGTCTTTTAAATACCTCCAGGGATGGTGACTCAACCACTTCCCTGGGCAGCCTGTTCCAATGCTTAATAACCTGTGAGGTGAAGAAATTTTCCTAATATCCAGTCTAAACCTCCTCTGGTGCAACTTGAGGCCATTTCCTCTTGTCCTATCGTTTGTAACTTGGGAGAAGAGACCCACACCCACCTGGCTACACCCTCCTTTCAGATAGTTGTAGAGAACGATAAGGTCTCCTCTCAGCCTCCTTTTCTCCAGGCTAAACAACCCCAGCTCCTTCAGCTGCTCCTTATAAGACCTGTCCTCTAGACCCCTCACCAGCTTTGTTGCCCTTCTCTGAAAATCATCTTTCATAGTTAAATAAATCTGGTAAGATTCACCAAATTACCAAATATTATGTTTCTTGATTTCTTTTTATATGTAAAAATTTTATCTTACTGTGCTTGATGCAAACATGCCCATAATTACATACATGGAAAAAGAAGGAACAGTTCTGACCTTAAGGGAAAAAAAAAAATGAACGCAGAATTTACCCCCCAGACAGACAAATTAGGAAACCCCTTGGATTATATCAGAGTTTCCATGCAGCCTACAGCCTCAGGTTTCCTTCTGTTAGGACTGAGACATAGCAACTGGAGAAGACGTGAGGGAAAGGATGGCTGATATTCATTATACTGCAATACACTGATTACATTAGACATTTACTTTGTGATACGGCTGCAAGGCATTCAGAGTGTCCATATGGATATCGGCCTAGCTAATATTGCCTGAAGGCACCTTTGCACAAAATGTATTTCCATCAAAATAAACGCATTTTCATAAATCTACTGATCTGTGTGTACTATGAGGAACACTTAAGAGGAAGTAATAGACCCCACTTTTTTTACAGCAAGTACGATAGAGTAGTTGACAGTGTAATGCAGAAATAATACGCACACACAAATTCTAGTGAATAAGTTATATTTCGCACTTCACATATCTTTTCTCAGTACTGAGTTTGTATTGTGCTGTTGCAACAGGTTGGAGGGTTGTAATCATTGCTTCTCCCCCAGTGACTTGTGTTACTGTTCCTTATTCTACATAATTAGATTTTAGATGATAATTTGCAATGTTCTGTTTTTCCTCTATGCAGTCTTTGAGTCTTACTGTCCTGAAAATGTTTCGGTTTTAGTATCTGATTCAACAAAGAACTAAACATCAGGTTAGGTTTGCAAACCTGAGAATAAATTCATTTACTCCAGCTGGAACTGATTAAACATACAGTGTGTATTTTAAGTGCTGTACTGAAACTGGCAAGGAATAGTTTCTCTATTTAAAGATGAACACATACTAACCATTTATCTTATGTTTTTTCCTTATCCATCAGCAATAATCTATCCCCACTCTGGTTCTTATTTTTATTCCAATTCTTCTCTTTAATTTCACAAAACATGAACTTGTTACTTAGCCTGCCCTCAATTCACTCTGTCTCCTCCCTCCAGCCCTTGATAGCTGTGCCTTGAATTACACTTAAGAAGTACCATAAATCTTGTCCTACCCATTGCATCCCGATATGGCTTCTCGCCCATAGCACCAATTTCATTCGAGAGGCTGAGGTTTGAGGAGCTAGTGCGATTGCTTTGGTGATATTTTGGATTGCCCATCATGGAACATGACAGCAGAACCCAGCACTTAGGAATCAGCCAGCTCTACAGTAACAAGAGAGGAAGTTTTATTCTATTTCAGAGAGGTATTCGCAGGTATTACAAAGCTCCAGTCTGCTCTCATTGAAGTCAACAGGAGCCTTTCCTTTGATTTCAATAGGAGCTGGATCAGTAGAGAGAATGAAAGGAGAGCTATAATTTCCCACAGTAATAACCTTCTTTCCCTTTCAAGAATAAACTATTCAGCTTTCAGACTCTATGCACCCTTGTAGGTCTCAGCAATTTCACCAGCTTGAATAGAACCTGTTTCCGTTGAGCGTTGTACACAACGAAGGACCATTTGATTTTTCATTACTACAGCAGTATCGATAATATAATTGCGCATTTGAAAATAAAACCAACCTGCATAGAATTCAGGCTGGTGACAGGCAGTCATACTAATGTGAAAAATTTATTGAATTAAAGAATCATTTGTGTAGGGACAATCTGGAGACAAAATACATTAAAGTCTTAGCTTTAAGCTAATAAAAGAACATTTTCTAAATCATGTATCTTATAATTGACATTAAATATTTAATCTAATCTTAGAATTAACTTTACATTGGTATTTGCTCAGCTTCTTGCTGATTTATTCAAATTATCACATATTCAACCAAGCTAAGAGTCATGTTTCCACTACAGCTTTGGATTAGATTTAAGCAAACTCATCAGTAAAAGAAGTCACAGGATGTCTTCTTTACAAGCTAACTATGCAGTGCTGCAATACTTAAAAAGTCAGGAGAGACTAGAATGGGAAGTGTCAGAGGACAAATTGCCATAGTCCTTTCACTGACCCTAATGAAATTATGTATAATTTTAGATATAAAAAAGCATCTATTACACATCATACTGCAGAAAAAAAAAATTGTATTGCAGAAAACCAGCAAAAAAATTGGCTAATCTGCCTTGCAAATAAAATTACTTTTTTTTCACTATTCTCATTATTATTCAGCTGAAGATAAGTGGCACATTACAGGAAAGAAATGAGGTAATTGGTTCTTCTAGGTTCTGCGTCTTCCCTTTGACCTATTAATTCATAGGCTGTTTATCCTACAGCCATCCATGACTTTGAAAAGGACTAAATCATTTGTTTCAACCATCTCATCCACTTGCTGATAGACAGATATTGACCTGTATGATTTTTAGATATGTGGGAAAATGCCCAGGAAATTTTGAAGGCCACAGTGCTTGTGAACACAATTAACAAAGACAACAGGCCATCAGAGCTCTCTTGCTGAGGTGCTGTTTTAATATGAGTATAACAATAATGCAATTATTTTCTTAAATAAAAAATATACAAAAGGGAAGTGAAAAGATACCAGCAACAACATATGTCAATTCATAGTCTTTAGAGCAAATGAGGCAAATATTTAAATCAGTACCCACACAAAAGTCCATACTCACCTCAGCCACAGATTGTCATTAAATGACCTTTCCAATTTAAGCCAGTTGTGTGTATTGATGTTGTGCAATTCCACATAATACATTTGCCGTGATTCAGTGTCAGTCCATTCAGTAAGTACAGGACATGTATAGGAGGCTACATATTCAGGGGACAGGAAATACTGACAGATTTAGTTGTATGGAAATCTCAGTTCACTAAAGTGTTTAAAGATGAGATTAACTGTCAACATGCAAATAAGCTGCCTCCAAATTTACAGTCACACATCCAAATGAAGGCATTTGCACCTGAAATAATCTAAATTATTTGTTTTGCCACTGAAAATTTGATAGACTATGTGAAGAAACATGATAAAAGAGAATGGAATCCCAAAACTCTCCTGCTGTGATTTTCATTGGCCACATCACACTATTTGATGTTTTACTTGAAGGTCTGTCTAGTAAATAATGGTAGTATGGCTTACCATAAGGGTGTTTCTATACCTGTCCTCATGACCATGTGAACTCCAAGCAGTAAAACATTAAAGTAACACAGGCTCTTCAGCCTACCAGATGGACATGTGTATGTAGACAGAGCAAATACAAGCTCTGCGTGTGAATTCTGTCTCATCAACGTCCTATTTTGAAGAGCTGAGGGATTTCACAAGTGTTGAGTCCTTGGTTGAGTTAGGGTTAATTTAACTCAGAATAAGAATATATTGACAAACCGGGATTATTAAAGAGTTTTGTATATCTGTAAGGATTTAGCCCCGTGCCCATCGCCACAATTAGATGTATTGATTATATTTATTTTTTATTTCTGAGGATAATTGTGTCAACCCAAACATATTTGTGATTGCATTTAGATATTGGTAAGAGTTCACATGGACCCAAATAAAAAGGAGATGGTTATTGGCTGAGGAAGAAATAATTAAAACGATGCCTATGGTAATAAGTGAATCATAGATATCTTCACTTAATTTTGGCAGAAGGAGAATGTGATCTTAAGGCTAAGAATTAAAGAAATCTTAAAGTTTACTTTAAAAGTCAAAAGATTCATTTTCCATAGCAGAGGAAAGGGTAGAAAAGGTAGATATAGAAATAGTGTTGAGTATATTAAAGGCTTTCAGCTGATTGTTTATCTCTTCAATAATTTAAAGCAATACTTGATACATTAAATTAAAAATATAATCAAATCATAATCATCTACCATTTAATACGGTTTTCTAAATGAAATAAATTATTCAAAATGCATGACATATTTCACGTGGCCATACACAGTCCTAGTACGTACTTGCATTTCTCACAGCTTCATAACGTGTTGACACATTAAATATAGCTGGGTTCTGTTTCCACTTTCTAGTTCCATCTCATTTGGTTAGGAAAACTTGTTGAGTTTTCATTTTTACATCATGACCTTACCAAGATGGGTCTTGCATTTGTGATCTGGAGAAATACTGGCCCCATACTGTTGCATGCCATTGTTCCACTATAACAAAATCCTGAAACACGTGCATAGCCTTCATGAAATTCAGATAGTCTGGATCAAGGCTAAGTTCTTTTTAAGATCTTTCTTGATTTGGGAGTTAGTTAGCTGTAAGGTTGAATTAAAGGTTAAGCCCTTCATTATAAATATTGTTTTCCACTCAAGAACGGTAAGTTGCAGAGGTTTTATATTTTATGTGTATTTCCATTTTGTCTCTAGTGAATACCCACAAACCTTGAAACCCTGACAGCATTTAAATTCAGGTGTCTTATTTCAAGTTTCTCTGTCAACTTGCAGTAACAATCTGCACACTTTGGGTTATTTACTGATCTGAGTATAAGCAACAGTATAAAACCAAGGCGAAACCACATCCAATCATAACAATGTGTCTAAAAAAACAACAGGCTGCCCAAGCCTTGTTGGACTGGCCTGTTCCAAGGAAATTTGATTGTCCAAAACAATTTGTTCAAAGCAATCCTGCCATGGCATCGAGAAGTCACACGCACACAGAGTAAATCTGGCTGCTGCGTTGCTGAAATCACTTTGAGTGCCCACATTATCTTGTTGAAAGCAAGTCTGGAAATCTTGCCCTAACACGCCATCCTCCTCTGTAGCTTTAGAGCAAAACTATAGCCAGCCTGAATTTCGTGTCACTCAGAAGCACAAAGGAGAGGCAAATAGCCCCCTTCTTTCTGTATCCTTTTTACCCCAACGTAATTCAAGGTATGCTGTGCGCAAGTCCCAGTAAGCGCAGTGTGATCTAAGGATGTGCTCACTGACCAAAACAGATAGTGTGTTGAATCATATTTATGCATATCCATGCAAGGGCTGACAGGCATTGGATAAACAAGTGATGTGGAAGAAAACCACTGGAGTAAAATTGTGAACAAATGACATAGCAAAGCATATATTGATTCTCTGATGAGAAAATAAAGGAGGTGAGGGCTTTCTTTAGCCTTTCTCCCATGAGAGAACAAACTAAGGTTTCTTCATTCTCTACTTGAGTTCCTGTTTTCGTAACAGTAGGAAGCTCTTCCCATCTGTCAGCTTGAATGAATTTGATCCATAGTTTAAGAGTTGTCCAGAACACACACAGACAGGTTCACACCATAATCTTGTAAACCACATTTCCTTACAAAATCAGGATAAAAATGGGAAAGGAAACTACAGAAAAGTGAGGCGTTAAATTATCTAAACCAAACAGTATTTCTGCTTTGAACAGCACCAAAAATCTCATTTTAGACCCATTCCTGTTTTGAATGAAGCAAGTGGCAACATTTTCAGTATTTCAGAACTGTGTTATAATTTCACTGATGTCAGAAAAATAAACTTATGTGGTTTAGCAACTGGCTTCACAACCTCATTCATTCCTGATGAAGAGCAGAATGTGTGCCTGAAACAGCTAAAACCATGTTTTTTGTGATGAAGGCATGACGAGATCATAAGCACCTCAGTGCAGTGGGACACAGGGACTGTGTGAACCCAGAATTTTTTGAGTTTTGACCTTTCTCCTGACTTTCTATATACGTAGTTGCTTCTTCACTTAAATAGCGATATTAATTCTGATTTACCTACATTATTAGGGTATTGCAATCAGTTTATATTTATCAGCCATACTGCTCAGACAATAAAGCACTACAAAGAGTTGTTATTAGTTTTTCCTTATGAATCCCTGAAGCCATTTCCTAGTTGTGTATGAAAGGGTTAAAGGCAAAACTCTATACTCAAACTGTTTTTCTTTCTGTTCTCCTATTTGTCCATAAAGATAGCTTTAATTAGTACTTGCTGGAAACAACTTTTGTATATATTAACTAAAAAGACTAATCAGGATGAAGAGAAGCTGATGAATAGTTATAAAAATAGCATCCAAACATCAAAGTCCCTTTCATAAGAAAATTATTTTTAATCTTCATATGAGATAGTACAGAAGTGTTGCCATGTCGCTAGGAAGTGCTCTATCTGCGTGTCACATTAACATGGCAACAGGAGCTGTGGTCACTTCATATTCAAGACGCATTTTCAAGATGCACACAGGGCAATCAGAGCTAAGCCTTATGTCTCACTAAGAAATTTCCCTCTTTCTATCTTAAATTTGTGAACTATTTCAATTATACTTGCCCCACTTCCCTAAGGAAAAAAAACAAAAGAATAAGTACTTATATTTGCTCGATACTTTAGCTACATTGCTAGATTTCAAAATCATATCATAATTTTTACGGTAGTGGGCATTGTCTTACCATCCTGCTCCTACAACGAAGTGACCAAATAAGAATCTAGTTTTTTTTGTTTTTTTTAATAAGCAAATTTCTGGCCTTTGGTTGGGAAAATATTTGAATACATGAAATTGTATTGCAGAAATAAAAAAAAGTGAAAAGCAAGAGTGTGTCTATGTAAAGAGAATCTTAAATGTATATAGGAACATTGCGTGTGTGTGTGTGTGTTCAGTAACCGTATCTCTGGTCTTTAAGCAGAATGGGGTGCTAATTTGGGGGACTGGGAAAACTGCATATGTCAACAAACACTAGCGTCAAAGCATTAAAGCTTCACCTAAGGCATCATCTAAACCTACAGCCCTTTCATCTTCCCCACAAAGAGCTTTTTTAGTGGGTCGGAAGGTGTAGCAGACAACATGGAGTGACAGGGAACAGGGAATTGAACTAGGATGACCGTGGGAGGTGAGCAGAGGGGCCGAGCAGGAGGGGAATGGAAAAAAGCAACAGCACAGAAAGGAGGTGGAATGTGATGATGGGCTGGAAGAAGACATGGAAAACTGTGTGGCGAAATGAAGGGGAAAGGCAAAGTGGGAGCAAAACTTTCTCCAGTTCCATTTTGTCTGAGGAACTCGGCTCCCCATGCAAATAAGTGTTTTTAATGGGATTTCCTCTTGATGACCAGTAGTCATATCTGGCAGGGAGAAGTCATGCTTAGCCATGTTAGACTTATAACCTATTGACATGCACAATTTGTGCTATAACCGGACTGTGAAATTATTCTTAGCTATTTGGTTTGGTTTCTTTTTAGTTCATACTCCCAACGTTAACCCTTTCAGTCATCTCAAAACACCTTTCTACTCTTGCAGAACTGAACAGCTATCCAGCATTCCACCTCAAACATATAAGATTCATGTTGTTTAATATCTCATGCTTTTAATTTTTTGGGGTGAATTTCTTTCTACCAAGTGCATTACGGACTTTGAAATCCTAGGGAACTTTAGGAAGCCTGTAGAGGTTGCTTATTTTTCTTCTTCCTCAGCCTTGGCCATTCCCTGACAAGGTCTGTGACTATGGCTTCATTAGCAAGCAATGCAGTGTGGTAGGAGAGGACCTGTAGAGAGGCAGTTGATACCAAGTATTTGACAACCCCACTATATCCGTTTCGAAAGGGGCTCCTTCAGACTAGCTTAAACTGTTCCTCTGAGCTGAAGGCACATAACAATTAGCAGCTGGGCATCTTTTACTTTAGTTCTACTTGAAAGGATTCGAGTTTGCACTCTTGCATTGTTCCAGGATATAAACTAAATCAAGGTAAATAGGGACAATTTAGAGATTTTCTTGAAAAGCACATTCTGACCTGAACAAAGTAATTAATATAAAACCTTCTTTCAGCTTTTGTGCACTACAGAAGTACAAAGGGCAAAGTCTTGTGCCCTTCTGAGACAGTTAGGAGTAAAGACAGCATCATCCCATTTTCATCCCCATTTCTTTCTCTTTCCAGGTCTTCACTGTGTAGCTATAACAGCACTACTGAAATTTTAAACTGAATATGTAAGTCTTAGTGGAGCATATTTCAATAGCGTTTCCCTCACAAGCTCATAACATATTAAAATAGTAAAGTTATGATACATGTCCTTCTCATCTCATATTGTCTCCTTTGGACAAATTGTTTCGTTTTGAATACGAATACTGGAAGAGAAGCAGAATCACAGACAAAATTTCCTCTGGACACAGTGTTGTGTAGTCAAAGACAGGAAAAGTATAGTTTGCTTTTGAAACAGCTGTTGAAAGGCACTGCAATTCAGGGTGTATTAAACACGATGAACCAATTGGATGAAGCAACATAATGATGAGTTGTGTGCTAGCTGCTCGTCTGGAATACCAATTTTGAATTGATCTTATACTTTTATTTTAACATAGCCATTGAGAAATAGTAAAAAATTATAAAATAATTGTAAGAAAGTATGTCAGTGTGGTGATTCTCCTAAGTCCCAAACTAATCAAATTATACAGTTCCTTAAGCTGCTCCATAGATTCACACCAGGGTAATTGAAACTCATTTTACAGCCATGTTTCAGGGGTGACAGACAATGATTAAGATGAAACTGTTGCTTGTTTCAAATATTTGAACAAGCTGGAACCTCAATCCAAAATGCAGACTACCTCTGGGGATGGAAGCAACTTGGATTTCTCTGTAAAGTTCCATCTCTACTTGAGATGGCACAAGCACTAGCTTCACACAAAGTTTAAAACCATTTTAAGTTTTCTTAGCAGATGAACAGTGAGCAGCTAAAACCACAATTACAGTTCATCTGATTTGGTGGGGAAGCTAGAAATACAAATCAATGCATTCTAGAGACTGTAATTTGTGATGTCCTAAACAGACTTTGTCAAAACCAGCACATCGCTTGCATCAACAGCTTTTAACACTGTCAGCGCTGAACAGATCCTATGGCTTTTGGAAATGTTTCCTACCCTTGCCTTGATGCTAACTATTCACAAACTGTTTGTGCTCTCATCCCAGCTGAAGAATATTGTGCTTCATTAAGGTGCTTTTTATGTGTTTCATAAACATAAGAACAATCTTTCCTAGCTTCTGAGATGAGGAACTGCCTCAACCACCTTGCACAGGGCCATCTTGCACTGCTTCTTCATTGACTGTCAAGTAAAACTGAGGCTGAACTTTTAATTCTTACTCATCTTTTGCAGTTTTCTCCCTTCTGCTTTGCTTGTGGCTACTGGAGCATGTATGCAGATCCATTTTAGAGCAGTGAGATTTTCAGCAATTTTGTAGAACATCTTCTATTGTCTTCTGATTCACCATTGTCCTGAGGCTGAGTGCCACTTCACTAGGATCCCAAGAGATGCATTGCCATAATCAGGTCCTAGTAGGCAGCTGCAGCATTTCCAGCCAGGCTACTTAGCTTTTCCACAAAACACTGTCATATTTTCCAGTCTTTATAAGATCTGTATCACTGGTTCCCAGTTCTTTCCCCACAAACAAAACCTACACCAAAGGTTCTTGGTTTTTTGAAGCCTCAAACAGTTACTCTTGTTAGCCAAGATTCTTCTTCGGTTTGCTGCACACCCTGGTGCCCTGTGGAGTTATCTGTACACAAACTAATCTTTTTGGAATGGTACCAAGGGGACAGCCAAATTTCATTGTCTTTTTTTTTAATTTAAGGGGAACTTCCTCTGCAGACTTTTTCGTCTTCTTTTGAAGTAAGAAAGCAGTTAAACCAGTTAAAACCTGCTTTGCTGACAGCTTCTTCATCCCAGCTCTGTAAGATGCAGCTTGTCGTATCAGAAACCATTCAAATTGGATGCAATTTAATTACCCAGGCTTTTCAGCTCCTGAGCATAATCATTACATTCATTCCAGAGGCAAAAGAAAGCTGTTTGCTTTTCTAAAGAGAAATGCTGCAAAATGCTACAAAACATACATGTAAATTAGTCTGCTTAGACTTGATCTATTCCAGACAGTTCCACTTACTCTCCATGAACTGATGGGTTTTGCTAATATGGAAAACTTATAGGGTTCTGTGTTCCTGTTTTCCCTTTTCATTAATCGATATCGCAAGGGAACCCCAAAAGTTGCAATAGGAAGGTCTTGTAAGAACCGACCTTGAATGGTTCAAACTCTCCATGCAGTGACAGCAGCTAGAGGTGTACAGAGAACATAGAATCATAGAATAGTTTGGGTTGGAAGGGACCTTTAAAGGTCATCTTGTCCAAAACCCCCTGCAATGAGCAGGGACATCTTCAACTAGATCAAGTTGCTCAGAGACCCATCCAGCCTGACTGTGAATGTCCCCAGGGAAGGCGCACCTACCACCTCGCTGGGCAACCTCTTCAGTGTTTCACCACCCAGCTTTTGTAAAAAATGTCTTCGTTCTCTCTAGTCTAAATCTACCCTCTTTTTGTTTAAAGTCATTACCCCTTGTTCTATCACAATAGGCGCTGCTAAAAAGTTTGTCCTCGTCTTCCCTGTAGGCCCCCTTTAAGTACTGAAAGGCCACAGTAAGGTCACCCTGAAGCCTTCTGTTCTCCAGGCTGAACAACCCCAACTCTCTCAGCCTGTCTTCATAGGAGAGGTGCTCCAGCGCTCTGATCATCTTCGCAGCCCTCCTCTGTACCCACTCCAACAGGTCCATGTCTTTCCTGTGCTGGGGGCTCAAGAGCTGGATGCAATATTCCAGGTGGGGTCTTACAAGAGCAGAGTAGAGGGTTAGAATCACCTCCCTCGATCTGCTGGCCGTGGTTCTTGTGATGCAGCTCAGGATGCAGTTGGCTTTCTGGGCTGCAAGTGCACATTGCCGGTTCATGTTGAGCTTCTCATCCACCAACACCCCCAAGTCTTTCTCCTCAGGGCTGCTCTCAAGCCATCCTCCGCCCAACCTGTATTTGTGCCTGGGATTGCCCCAACCCACGTGCAGGACTTTGCACTGAGCCTTGTTGAACTTCATGAAGTTTGCACAGGCCCACCTCTCAAGCCTGTCCAGGTCCCTCTGGATGGCATCTCTTCCCTCCAGTGTGTCAACCACGCCACACAGCTTGGTGTCATCAGCTAACTTGCTGAAGATGCACTCAATCCCAACACCCATGTCACCAACAAAGATGTTGAATAGTACCAATCCCAGTACTCTCCCCTGAGGAACACCACTCATCACTGCTCAACACTACGACGTCGAGCAGTTGATCACAACTCTTTCAGTGCAACCAGCCAGCCAGCCAGTTCTTTATCCACTGAGTGGTCCATTGGTCAAACCCATGTCTCTTCAATTTAGAGACACGGATGTTGTGTGGGATAGTGTCAAATGCTTTGCACAAGTCCAGGTGGATGATGCCTATTGCTCTCCCCTTATCCACCAATGCTTTAACACTGTCATAGAAAGTCACCAAATTTTTCAGGCATGATTTGCCCCTAGTGAAGCCATATTGACTGTCACAAATCACTTCCTTATTTTCCATGTTTCCAGACTTTCCAGGAGGATCTGCTGCATGATTTTTCTGGGCACAGAGGTGAGACTGACTGGCCTGTAGTTCCCTGGGTCTTCCATTTTTCCCTTTTTAAAAAAGGGGGTTATATTTCCCCTTTTCCTGTCAGTGGAACTTCACCAGCCTGCAATGACTTCTCAAATATGATGGGTAGTGGCTTGGCAACTTCATCCACCAGTTCCCTTAGGACCCATGGACAAATCTCATCAGGTCCCATGGACTTGTGCACCTTCAGGTTCCTCAGCTGGCCTCAAACCTGGTCTTCTCCTACAGTGTGCGGTTCTTCATTCTCCCAGTCCCTGCCTTTGCCTTCTGTGACTTGGGAGGTGTGGTGAGAGCACTTGCCACGAAAGACCAAGGCAAAGAAGTCATTGAGTACCCCAGCCTTCTCCATGTCCAGGGTAACCAGGTCTCCTGTTTCCTTCCTGGGTGGGCCCACATTTTCCCTAGTCTTCCTTTTGTCGCTGACATACCTACAGAAGGCTTTCTTGTTGCACCTAATGTTCCTGGACAGATTTAACTATATCTGGGCTTTAGTTTTCCTAACCTGATCCCTGGCTGCTCAGACAATTTTTGTATTCCTCCCAGGCTACCTGTCCTTGTTTCCACCCTCTGTGGGCTTCCTTTTTCTGTTTGACATTGTCCAAGAGCTCCTTGTTCATCCACACAGTCCTCCTGGTGTTTTTGTCGACTTCCTCAACATTTTTTTTTGGCTGTGAAGCCTTTGAGGTCAATCGCATGGAACTTGCTTGTTTCAAGATTCAGTTCAACCTGGGAAGTTGAATGATATGGTGAAATTTTGTGCAGCTAACAGGCTATCATTAATACAACAGCGAAAGCAAGGTCTGTGTCTTCTTCCTATTGATTCTTTGTTCTTCATTATCTAGCTGTGATATATTCTCGAAAAGAGTGTTAGATTGAACAGAAACACAGCCGTCAACAGGAAGCTATGCTAAGAGAACATGAGTAGGTCTTCAAAAACAGGCACTAAGGTGTTAAGAAATTCCCATCACTATCTCCAGCAGTCTTTTCAAATCCTCCTCTGTTGTTTTTTTTTTCAGGCATAAGAGAGTATGATCTGTTGGGAACCCAAGAATTCTGAGTTATAATCCTGTCCCCCCCAACCAGTGTCCTCTGCTGCTGTCCTGGGTCACTGAATCCACAGAAGTGCCTGAGAATTGTCATGTAGGAATTAGGGCTTCTCCCCACAAAAAGGTGGTGCAATCAATAGCCCAACTGAAGTGCATCTACACCAGTGCACACAGTATGGGCAACAAACAGGAGGAGCTGGAAGCCATTGGGCAGCAGGAAAATTATGATATAACTGCCATCATGGAAACATGGTGGAATGACTCGCATAACTGGAGTGCTACAGTGGATGTCTGTAAACTCTTCAGAAGGGATAGGCAAGGAAGGAGAGGCAGTGGCGCAGTCCTGTATGTTTGGGCGTGTTTTGGTTGTCTAGGGCTTAATGATAGTGACGATAGGGCTGAGTGTTTATGGGTAAGGATCAGGGGGAAGGCCAATAAGGCAGATATCATGGTGGGAGCCTGTTAATAGACCACCCAACCAGGAAGAAGAGGGAGATGGAATATTCTATAAGCAGATGGGAGAAGTCTCACTATTGCTAGCCCTTATTCTTGTGGGAGACTTCAACTTACCAGATGTCTGCTGGATATAAAATACAGCAGAAAGGAAACAGTCCAGGAGGTTCCTGGAGTATGTGGAAGGTAAATTCCTGACACAGCTGGTGAGGGAGTCAACTAGGGAAAGTGCCCTGTTAGACATGTTGTTAATGAACAGAGAAGGACTTGTGGGTGACGTGACAGTTGGAGGCTGTCTTGGGCATAGCAACCACAAAATGATAGAGTTTTTGATTCTTGACAAAGTAAGTAGGGGGGTCAGCAGAATTGCTACTTGGAGTTCAAGAGGGCAGACATTGGCCTATTTAGAAGACTGGTTGACAGAGTCCCTTGTCAGGCAGTCCTGAAAGGCAAAGGAGTCCAGGAAGGCTGGACATTCTTCAAGAAGGAAATCCTAAAGGCACAGGAGCAGGCAGTTTCCCTGTGCTGAAAGATGTGCTGGAAGGGAAGAAGGCTGGCCTGGCTGAACAGAGAGATTTGTCTGGAACTTAGGGAAAAAAGGAGTTTATGACCTTTAGAAGAAGGGGCAGGCAACTCAGGAGGACTACAAGGATGTTGTGAGGTTATGCAGAGAGAAAATTAGAAGGGCCAAAGCCCAATTAGAACTTAATCTGTATACTGCAATAAAAGACAATAAAGGTTTTTTTCTATAGAATCATTAACAACTAAGGGACGACTAAGAAGAATCTCCATCCTTTATTGGATATGGTGATAAAGGATGAGGAAAAAGCTGAGGTACTTAATATCTTATTTGCCCCAGTCTTTAACAATAAGACCAGTTGTTCTCTGGGTACCCAGCCCTCTGAGCTGGAAGACAGGGATGGAGAGCAGAATGACACCCCCATAATCCAATGGGAAATGGTTAGCAACCTGCTACATCACTTAGACACACACTGGTCTATGGAGCCAGATGGGATCCACCCAAGGGTACTAAGGAAGCTGGTGGAAGTGCTCACCAACCCACTTTCCATCATTTATCAGCAGTCCTGTCTAACCGGGAAGGTCCCAGTTGACTGGGGGTTAGCAAATACAATGCCCATCCATGAGAAGGGCTGGAAGGAGGATCCAGAGAACTACAGGCCTATCAGTCTGACCTCAGTGCTGGGGAAGGTTATGGAGCAGATCATCTCGACACCATCATGTGGAATGTACAGGACAACCAGGTGATCAGGCACAGTCAGCATGGGTTCTTGAAAGGCAAGTCCTGCTTGACAAACCTGATTTCCTTCTATGACAAGGCGACCCACTTAGTGGATAAGGGAAAGGCTGTGGATAATGTGGATAATGTACCTAAACTTTAGTAAAGCCTTTGACACCATTTCCTAAAGCATTCTCCTGGAGAAACGGGCTGCTCGTGGCTCAGACAGGTGTACACTTTGCTGGATAAAAAAATGACTGGATGGCAGGCTCAAAGAGCGCTGGTGAATGGAGTTAAATCCAGCTGGCAGCTGGTCCCAAGTGATGTTCCCCAGGGCTCTGTATTGGGGGCAGTTCTCTTTAATATCTTTATCAATGATGAGGACAAGGGGATTGAGTGCACCCTCAGTAAGTTTCCAGACAACACCAAGTTGGGCAGGAGTGTTGATCTACTTGAGGGTAGGAAGGCTTTACAAAGGGATCTGGACAGGCTGGATTGATGGGCCAAGGCCAGTGGTATGAGGTTCAACAAGGCCAAGTGCCGGGTCCTGCACTTTCGTTACAACCCTATGCAATGCTACGAGCTTGGGGAAGAGTGGCTGGAAAGCTGCCTGGGGGAAAAGGACCTGGGAGTTTGGTCAACAGGCAGCTGAATATGTGCCAACAGCACGCCCAGGTGGCCAAGAAGGCTAACAGAGTCCTGGCTTGTACTAGAAATAGTGTGGCCAGCAGGACTAGGGTTGTGATCGCCCCCCTGTAATTGACACTAGTGAGGCCACACCTCAAATATTGTGTTCAGTTTTGGGTCCCTCACTACAAGAAAGACATTGGGGTGCTGGAGCGTGTTCAGAGACAGGCAACAAAGCTGGTGAGAGGTCTAGAGTGCACGTCTTACGAGGAGCAGCTGTGGGAGCTGGGGTTGTTTAGCTTGGAGAAAAGGAGGCTGAGGGGAGACCTTATCGCTCTCTGCAACTACCTGAAAGGAGGTTGTAGCGAGGTGGGTGTTTGTGTCTTCTCCCAAGTAACAAGCAACAGGACAAGAGGAAATGACCTCAAGTTGTGCCATGGGGAGGTTTAGGATGGATATTAGGAAAAATTTCTTCACTGAAAGGGTTGTCAAGCATTGGAACAGGCTGCCCAGGGAAGTGGTTGAGTCACCATCCCTGGAGGTATTTAAAAGATGTGTAGATGTGGTGCTGAGGGACATGGTTTAGTTGTGGTTTTGGCAGTGTTAGGCTGATGGTTGGACTCAATGATCTGAAAGGTCCCTTCCAACCTAGACGATTCTATGATTCTATGATCCCTCTGCTCAATTTCTCTCTATGTGAATTACGGATAATGACAGTTACCTTTTGTGCTTTTAAAGGATGTCAGGGGCTTGATTAGAATAAAATTTTTACAATAGCATGAAGGGGAATGATATCTGAGATCATCCCTGTTTTTACTGGCACTTCAGTTATGCATTATTTCCCTAAGTTTAATTGCTTTCCTTCCAACATTAGTTCTGTGTCTTATGATTTTTACTACTCCCTTGTGCCAAATGACAGGTTCCTGCATGTTTCTTCATGCTTGTTGCTCTCCAGTTTTTCATTCACATTTATTTCTCCACCACCTGTCAGGCATTCCTGAATGTTAAACTGCAAAAGCTATGTTACATCTCACATCCCTCTTCCAGCAAGTTGACATTGACAGCAACACTGTAGTATATCCGTCAGAAGGAAGCCATGGAAATTCCTTTTCCCTCATCACTCCAAGAGTTCCTCTAGCCTCTCTAGGTATTCAACAGCAACTGTCCTGTAAAAGGTCTGTGATTTGCAGTATTGTCTATTAAAAATACTACAACATAATGTTTATCCTGATCAGCAGCTTTGGCTTTTCAGTCTTTAGTGTTTCACTCCAGGAAGTTAGAATCATCTTTGCAGCCCAAGGAATGGCATTAATGCATGCAGAGATGCTGGGTCTTTTTCTTACTGCCTGCAGAAGTGGCTGTCCTGTTTACGCCTATTCCTGACACGTCCAGACTGGAAAAGACAAATCTTGCTCTGGTGCTGTCAGAGAGACAGAAGAAAAAATAAGGAAAAGTAGACTTAGGAACAGAAGATAACTGCAATTTTCTTCTTAATGAAAATAAACAAAAACTTAACTGCCAAAAAGATCCCTGCATTTAAAATTAAGATTTATGAAAGCAAAGTGAAAAACCTACAGTACTTGGTAAAAGTAATTGGAGAAGACAGGTGAACTTTAAATGTATGTTTCTGTAAGAATAATCAACAGGAATTATGGTAAAGAAGGGGATAGTCTAGCTAGGTACGCTGTATTTCCTGACAGTCAGCAGGACAGTGTATCCACTGTTCATAGGTTATAACTGTTCATAAGCTGTAAATGGAAAGGAGCAGTTGCTTTTCATTCTTCTGATGTTCAGTCAAGCCAACGACAATACACAGGGTCTCTGGAGATGTTTATTAAACTGGCATTTGCAAATGTCATACATTTTATTATCTCTACTGGGCACCCAAGTGTTTCATTAAAGCCATGAAGACAAGATAGGACAATGAGAAAAAACAGGAACATATAAATAAACTATAAGGGAGCTGTCCTCCCCAGGATGTTTCTAAGGAAGATGCAATGACATTAATTAAGACTCAGGGTCCCATCCCAACTCAAAGAATGTGGTGCATTTTATAAATCAGACTGTGAAGGTATTTCAAATAAATTGTAAGAGAATCAGTCCTATGCATCAGTCATCTTTTCATGGCACAAAAAAAGAAAAATATCAGGAGATTTTTCTGTTGTTATTAGGTGGAAACTTTCTTAGAAATATTAATTTCACTATCTCCTACATTAGCTGCATTGTAATGGTAGCCTGGTATACTACCACTCTTTTCCCACCATTTTTCCCTTTTAGGACCCTGTTCCCGATTGGGATGTATCTGGAGTTTCCCTCTCAGTTAGCTGTATGGGAAACAAAATGTGGTAATGGTCTTCATCTTATAATCAGAGAAGGTCATGAAAGTCCCTCATACACTTTAACAATTTCTGGCAGGGTAAAAATGGTCTGCTTAGCCTCACACATGAAAAAGGGTTAACCTCAGATTAATTTCTACAGAGCTCTGAAGAAAACTGACAGAACTGAAAAATTATTGTGGAAAGTCACCCCTGCTCATACAGTTATGGCCCTCTTGTCTATATCTACAGAAAAATTAGGGTGCTTAGTCACTGGAACAGGCTCCCCAGGGAAGTGGTTGCAGCACCAAGTCTGTCAGAGTTCAAGGAGTGTCTAGATGATGGTCTTAGATATGTGGTTTAGCTTTAGGTAGTCCTGAGAGGAGCACAGAGTTGGATTCCATGTTCCTTATGGGTCCCTTCCAACTTGACATATTCTATGATTCTATGACATTCAGGCAACACAATCCTTTCACACCTGAAAATCCTGCCAGCTACTGTGTAAAACCACACTGCTTTACATATATTCACACCTCACTAATAAGGCTTGCTTTAAACATCATCACAGAAACAAACTTTAGATTAATGAGATCAGAAATATTTTTCACCTTTACCAACAGTGCAAGCAACAGAGTGGATCAGAGAACATGACATAACATCAGCATAAGAAATGTCACTCTATCTTAGACTATTAAGCTTTGTTAGCTTGCTGCTTTGGAGGTTATTAACCTCTCCAGTTCATATTTGGCACAACAGTAATATTTCTATAGTCATGAAAACCATAGGTGACTCTTATGTTATCACCTCTTCAGACATCTTTATTTCTCTTTACAAAAGTAAATGGACCTAGAGCGGCATTCAAAAACATCCTGTGCAGATTCTTAGTCCATGCTTTGCATAAACCAGGACCGCTTACAAAACCTTCATGTGGAAATATACCTAGTTTGAACAAGCTACAGGTACTGATATTGTTAAAAGAATACACTCTGTATGTTTATTTTTCTTATGCAGTATTTCCTCAGAAAAGAGAATGCAGGTGCAACATCACTTTCTAGTGGCATCCTTGCTTCACAGTTAAGATAAAACTAAGTGGGAAACTCCAGCCACATTCATCTTGCCTTGCTTTGGACAACAACAATATGCACGTCTACTGTTGAGCTATGCAGAACAGATATTTATATTGGGATAAGACATATCATATTTCTAGAGGGCCTATTTCCCTCTATAGACTATAAAAGAAGTATGGGGTGGCTAGCGCAGATATAAACACTTAGGATGTGATCCAGCTACCTGAGCACAGGTGCCTATTACCATTGTAAATCTATGAAGTTATCTTACCTTGTTTCCAGACCTGTCCTTCTGTGGGTCCTGTATCATACCTAACTGGCCTGTGCAGAAATCTCAGATAATACTGGGTGTCTGAAATGGCCCTAGACAGCTATGGTTGGCAACTGAAACCTGCTCCTACACTTTGAGCCTCAGAAATTTGATGAGATAAATCCCACCATTTGCTTTACAATTGCATTGGTTGGACCCTCAGAGAATGGGTACCAGGGTATCCGTGGAGCAAAGCACCAAGTGCCATGGAGACTTCTGTTTTAAATATCCAACACCATTTTAGAACTAATGCAGTGTTCAAGATGTGTGGGTGAGGCTGGCAGAAATGGCAGTGGAGTGAGTGTAGGGCTGTATCCTCCAGCAATGGCACGTTGCAGCCAGATGGATACCTCCAAAGGACTGGAACAGGAGTAGGTACCGATGTTGAGACAGCTGCATTATCACCCATGTGGGGAGCATTAGGCCTAAGATTCAGACATCATCAGATGTCTATGACAAATATATCAGCCTGTACGCTACATGTCTAAGTTCCCATTATTGTCAATGGTGATCTAGATCTTCACTTGATCACTTATAATTAGGCCACTGAACCAATCAGTAAAGACAGAGAGGCCTAAAAACATCTGTTCAGGTGACAAAACATTTTCATCTGAGAGAGTCTTGGAGGATGAGATGGATAACTCACTAGAGTACGTCTCCTGTAGTGGCTCCATCCCAGGAGTTTAGGTGTCTGTCTCACATATGGACACCTACCATGTCTGGAATTCAGTGTCTTAATCCGAAGTTTAATCTGATCCCCTGCTTTTGGGGGTTTTCTGGGACCTCTTTATAGTTTCATGCCTCTAGAAATGAATGAGAGATCAACTTTCTACATCTAAACATTAGTGTCAGCTCTCTCAAATATGTCCCAAATTTCTTGCACAACCCGTGTTCCTCTAAAGCCAAGAAAATGTCTCTCCGAGATCTAGTGGAATAAACGTGTCATGTAGCCTTTTCTGAGAAATCTGCAAACCAGTACCTCTCACTCACAGAAAGGTAGTATAGAAATGTATCAGAAGAACATAGCGTAGTCTTCCTTTCTGGGAATCCCTAGGAGATATTTCTGTTGCACCTCTCAGCTCCATGTCTGAGCTTTCACCCTGCAGAGCTCTGCATTCTCCTTCCTCAAGCAGCAGTGGGAAAGTCTTCTCCTTGCACTCCTATTTTCCAGGCTATTAAGTGAATTCTCCCTAGTTTATGAATTGACATTCCTCATCCAGGGACTTCATTAGTTGATTTCTTTGGGTAAAACTGTGGAGGGGTATGTCCTCTGGACTGCAGCTGGTGTCTTATGATACTGGTAAGAGGTGATCAGCTGTTCTTGTCTTTGCTTTGTTAGCCACTTGTTATCGCCACTTTGAATCCCTGTCCAGCATGAGATATATGATAGAAAGATAACTGTGCTTGCACAGAACAATTTGTCGATTGCAAAATAACAGAATTTGTAATTTGTTATTGATGAATCTATACAGAAATACCAGTGTGCTACATTACAGCACACCTGCTCACACATTGCAGTGATGGCCACAGTAATTTAATCTTTGTGCTACAGAACAGGAATGTTTATACATTATTTAATTACCCAGAGAATAAGTAACTCTGCAAAGTTCCAGCTCCTTTGTTCACTTAAAGGGCTTGTGTGTCCCCTCCATTTCAACCCCATTGCTCTGCAAAATTAAAGAGGAGTCTTTTTAATTTTAAGAATGCAAGGTAGTGTTGCTTGGCAACACCACGGGTAATAGCTTGTCCCTGACTGGCCTAGAGCATGCTTCTTCAGAAACACTTTATGTAGAGACATGTCTTTATTATCAAGGACGGTTATTGAGATTTTTTTTCTCCCTGGCCATTTAATTGCGTAAGTGTTCTTTCAAAAGCAACACAATTAGAGGAATCTTTTTGCTTAATTTTAGGAAGTAAAGTGTTCGTACTTCACGTAGAACTGATCAGGGGAAAAATTCATAATAACTCCCCAATGCATAGTTATTAACACAACCACCGCTGCATACAAAACTTCCCCAGTTAGGAACATTTGCACCATTATGTGTTCTGACTTCTAAAACCAATATGTATTTTTTCATGCATTACCACTAATTACTAATGCTATAGTTTCTGTGCAAAGCAGAGGACCCACTGTGTCTTTTGTCTCCACTGATAACAGGACTGTTCTTTCATTCTTCAACAAATTATGAAAAAAAGAAAGTAGTCTAGGTGATTTCTATGAAAAAGTCAGCACATTTATTTCGGTTTTTAATGAAATGCTACTAAGTGTACATGAATTCCAGACCGGTATTTTGTGGGATCATTTTTAAAATTATTAGCCTTGCAGAACCTCTCAATGTGAAAAAGACAATAGAGAGTAGCTGGTCTAGAGCTCTAGAGAAAAAGCTCTTGAGAAAAGTGTTAACAAGAAGGTGCTTTCTTCCATGAATACCAAAGACATTTAGGCTTCATCTCAGTTAGGGAAGGTGAGTCCTCAGAGAGTGGATATTCCCTCTGTCTACTGTGGCATGTGTGCATGTGTTAAGAAGCTGGTCTGGGAATTTGAGCCTCCCCTGTTAAGGTAGGAGTAGGCTAAACTAAACAAGCAGGTCTGCAGACACTACAGGATACACCTTGAGAGGGAGATACTGATATGTCTAAAAACTACTATCACTAAACTCAAAAACAGTAACAATCAGTCTAAACCACTGTATTCAAGAAAGGGTTACTCTGCAGCCCGAGTCCTTAACTCATGAAGTATCTTCTCAACGTTCACCAGATAACAGTTTTGCCTTACTGAGTCTCTCCTTAGTCCATTGAGAAGCCCTCACAGCAAGTCCTATCTGAGAGAGGAAGTTATCAGAGCGCTTGGCCAGAGATTGGAGATATATTACCATAGGGTTTATAGTCTGAAACCTCTTTCTCCTTGAGTGTCATCTCACTAATTCCATATTTCAGTTCATCACTTCCACTACAGGATCAGGTCTGGGTTTCCATCCTTTTTGCAGAAGATAAACTGGGCCTAGAAAAACTTTGCAATGTGCACTTTATTCTCATTAAAGTTTTACTGGAGTTCTCAATTCGGAGAAACAAAAGGAAAAAGATCCATTCCTAGTGCAAAATTCTGTGCACATATTGATTCACCATTCGAAAGGGATTATTTTTACTGGACTACAGTCATTTTTTAAAAGTCTGTCATGGAATACCTTTTCCCGAATATAGATTCAATAATGCATTCTCCAGCTTACAAACTGCACACAGCTGGAAACTGTGGACTTTGAATAAATTAGAATATCATTCTGAAGATGAGGTTAGGTTTAAATATCAGATTTGCACCAGTGTCTGTTGAAACATCCTTAAATGTGTCTACAGGGCACAATAAACTGCGTTTATTCTGCATGGTTTTGAATTAAAAAAGCATGACTACCAAAGCAAAATAATCTAATTCAAAGACAGCTATACTTTTTTCACTGTCCACCTGTTTCACTCAGAACCTCAGATAATCTTCACATGGAAGTCAAACATAACACTACTTACAAGTGTAAGTCATATTATAAATAGTTAAGGTGACATTATTCTCCTTGTGCTACACACAATTAACAATTAACCAGGCAAGAAAAAAAATATGTAAAACTCCTCTGACATAAAGATGTTTTACTGGTTATCAAAGAATTCAAACATTACCCAGTAAAGCCTACTAAAAATAGCAATATAAGAAAATGCTGGTTTTCTTAGCTATTATGACATACAATGCACGGTGATTAACACAGAGGAATATGCGCAGGGTCAATTAGCCTGTGGGACGAGTAACCAAAATTAGCAAGTGATCATTATACCATTTTTACTGCATCCTCTTTTCCCCATTTTCCCCTGCAATTACTATTCAAGTTTCTTTAAAGTGTTTGTGAGATTTTTGGAAGCTATTAGGATGCATTTTTTTCAATAGATTTTTTTATTACTTTTATCACCACAACTTTATAAGTATGTATGCCAGGAAAATTATAAGATGCAGTTCTCCTTAATTCCTTTCTATTTGACAAGACAAATATTGCAAGACATAGGACAGTTTCACCTCTCCATCTCTCACAAAAAGACTCTGTAGTAGGAAGGGAGCCAGGGACCAAGCTCTTGAAAATCCAGTCACCGACACCATAATTATGTGCAATCAATGCAAGGTTACATATAATAAAGAGAAATGGTGTCTTAAGATGTTTGAGGAGATGGGGAAATATAATGCTATTGCCGTACTGGTTACACAATGCATAAAATACATAAATATCTTGACAGCTATTATTAGAAAAGACAAACTGAATTTGGAAAGGTGCAGAAGGAGATGCTAAGTGCTAAGATGGTAGGAAAGTGAAGATTATATTATCCCAGGGGGAAGGGGGACCCCAAGACTTGCTCCCCACCTCACGGTGCCCCACTCACACCCAGCACTGGGGCGTCTCGCTAGCTCTGCAGGGGCAGAGGGGTATGGGGTGGCACTTCTGAGGTTTGGGGGAAGGAGTGAAGTAATGGGAGGGATTTACAGGGTGGGGGCATCCCACTGCAGCAGCAAATTGGCAGGGTTAGTCTTTTGTGGTCAAAACAGCAATGTCTTTCAGTCCAATATTATATGAATTTGAAATTTTCTGCAAATAAAAAAATGGGATCCAGTAATACGTTTTCATTGGCATCACTGGGATGGGTGAAGTGAGTTTATATATGTATTATTTATTATATATCTCACAAACCAGTGAGTATATTATTGTCACCTTAAAAAGAAAAAAGACTACTCCTCTTCAGCTGACCTCGCTCAAGTGGCAAGTTCAGCCGTTCAGAATCAAACAGCTATTCAAACACGGAAAAGCTTTTTAGCGCTGTAAATATGAAAATAATAGATGTACACCAAAAAGGAACCAAAGATTATGTTGCACACTGCTATTGGTGCAGCTATTTTTAGTGTCTTGGCCACATTCAAACCTGCTCAGAATGCTAATGTCATTAGAAAAACTCTTTGTCTGTATGACAAACTTCTGCTTGCCTTAAAAACCATGAATATAGGTGCACAGTGCACTCTAAACTGTACATTAAGTATTTCATCTAAATCCAGTTTGGAGTATAGTGTTCATCTGGATACAGTAATTGGATAATAATTGCCCTAATGTACTTTTACAGCCCAAACAATTTTAAGCTGTTAATTCTTAGTTCATAGCATTAGTTGTGATATGGATAGATGGGTTTTGTCTGTCTTCTCTTGATTAATCTCTTTGGTAAAAAGTCAAGCCAAACATCTATGAATACGGAGGGCTATTTTAATGAGAGGGGACTAGGAGGTAGTAAGAGTCCATTGCAGAAGAACACCCACAGGGAAGAAGATTTAAACCTTGTATAAAGTGTCATATGTGTTTTACTGGATAGTTAAAATACCCGTTTAGCTTTAGCTACTAATACCACTCTTCCCCTAAGAACACAATTATCTATTTAGTTTTATAATCAAAGAAGCCTAATTTCACTTAGCTGAAACCAGGTTTCTAAAAGTTATTGTTCAAAATTTATTTTTCAGATGTTATAACAAAACTATAGCTGTCTTCAGAGAAAATCCTTCCTTTTGGCGGCCACAGGCCAGAGCAAGACCTACACACTAGTATCAGATTTCCAAAGAAGGCTCATATTTCCACTTAAGTGTCAAATCACTGTTTAGGGAGTTTTGGCACAGAAATAGAGCTTGTCATGTCCTTGAGAAGTTAAAATACAGAATGTCATTATTTCCATATTTGTAATTAATTCATGACAGCCTTTTATCGATTATTAACCTCCACAGAAAACTGTCTCAGAGCGCTGAAGAGCTTCTCCTTGAAGTGGTCTGAAGTACGTGATCAGTTTTCTGCATGACGACTCCTCGTGTGCCTTGCAGACACACTACGTGATCTGTCAGAATATGACAGAATCTTTCTATAAAGAAAAATTCACCAAGATTAAATCAGTTTGCCATCACTATAAGGATTTTGAGAGGCACACGTTTTGCCTAAGCCCCTATTCATGATGAAAAACATGGGGTTTGGTTCTTTTTGTTTATCATTCTGGTTTAGTTCTTCTTCAGCCATGACATCGTAATGTTGCCACTTCACAAGTCACCAATGAATCATTCAGTGTAGATTTTTCAGATACTTAACCTCCACACTGAAGTCCCTACACTTTCAGGCTTTTTCTGAAAGACCTGGTTTATGATTTTAGAAAATCCTGTCTTCCTAGTATAACTGATTGATAAATCCGTGTTAGATAGTTCATATTACCATCTCCCACCATTACAAATCGGACACAACTAGGTTGTCTGAGCATGGAGCAAGATGCACAGAAATGTCAACATTGACCACATACTGTGCATCTTCTCAAGCCTATGCAAGCACATCCAGGATAAGATTGAGGCATAAGCATTACTTTTATCACATCTATCAATAGTTTCTGTAACAGGTTTTGCACAAGATATGCTAAGAAAATATGCTTTCCTCATTCTTTAATGAATCAGTTTCTGAACTATGAGTCCATAAGTAGCATGTGTCTCCATTTGAAAATCATGATGTATCACAGAATTTGTCAATGCAATAATAACCCAAGGAGAAGGTGTCAACATGACTCATACTAGCTTCCAGAAGTACATGAAAAAAATAGATCATCAGTCCAGTGACACCATTTCTGTCCTCTATGTAACTGTCCATAATGACCTAAGAGCAAAAAAAAAGAAATAAATTGTTGCTTTATTGGTATAGCACACTTTTGTTCACTGGAAGTTTATAATTGCTTCTGTGAGTTCTTCAGAGAATTCACCTCTTTCCACTTTCCGTGAACAAGATTGAATTATTTCTTCATCTCTAACAGAGAAAATATCAGGAGTCAGGTTCTCTGCTGCCTTGTATCTTCCATTGCAAAATAAATACAAACAACCTCTTTTTTATTTAATAGCATTTTTCCCTTCTTCAAAGGGCATGAGCATCTTAAAGAGGCTCCAGGGAATCTAGTGCTATATATTATTAATCTAGTGAGAGTTTTCAGCTCTCTGAGTTCTTATGTCAAAAGCCAGAAATCAAGAGGCAAAGGTATGAATTACACTCCTGTCTCAAGACCAGATTTTCTCTCGAAAGCTGAGCCAGAACTCATTTAAGCAGTCCATAGGAACATCTGACCTTCTAGAAATGTCATTGTGTCACTGCCCATGCTATAGGTTTTCCTTGAGGGGCCATAAAGCCTGAATTATTGACCATTTTCCAAACTTCCAATGAGCATGCCTTTGCCAGAAATAACTTTCCATAGTTATTCCTATTTTTAAATATGTGTAATGTCATCACTATTATAGTCATGGGGACTATATATCTAGACAGATGTTATAATATATACTATGCTATAAAGTTAAAAGACACAGGGAAATTTGCATGTAATTCACCGTTACTTCATATGCTATTTTTTCACAGATTTCCTCTATTCAGCTGTGACCTGTTTTCTCTCTCTCTTCTATCTTTTTCATTTTTTTCCCCCCTGGCCCAGATGTCCACCAAAACACAGCACAAACAATGACAACAACCAGAGGGAACAAGCAGAGCTCACTCGAGCGTGCGGAGTAAGGGTTAGAAGCACAAGCAGTGAGCACTGGCAACATTTCTCTGAGCTTGCTGCCCTGATTTCCAGCATTTTAATGAAGTAAAGCAAGTAAATCTTAGTCATTAAAAAATTCTGGAAATAGCTGAAGCAAGCATAAGGGATGAAAGGATGTGCCTCTGACAATGTGGAGAGCCTTGCACTATACCTTTGAAAAAATGGAAAAGGTCCCTTTTCTGTGAGATGCCAAATCCACTGTCTTTATGCGGGTACTTCACTGTCAACGCTGTAGAAAGCTACATTAGTCTTGCAAGATAGAAGGGCCTTAAAAATCTGTCTTGTATATTGTGATTTATATCTCATTTTAATGTCAGAACTCCAGTATTTGAAGAGAAAGAAATAGGAAATTTTCTCTGTAGGGAGGATGACAAATCTAAGAAATCTGATGTGATCTCTGAGCATCCTCAAGCCACTGCAAACAGAGCCATTAGGAAGAAAGTAACCAGATCTACAATGTCATATTTTTTAATATCCATGCAGTCTTCCAAGGCCAGTATTTGATTTTGGCAACTTTCTTAAAGCTTATTTTGTGCACTTAAAGCTTGTAGGATAACCAATGTCCTTTTCCAGGTTTGCACTCCACAGACTTTTAAATCAAAGAGAAAAAAATGGCTTTAGTCCTGTATCTTTCTGAAGGATCTGGGATGGGTTTTTTTTTTTTGCTTTAACTCATGCAAAACTCATATAAGACAGACTTACAAGGGACATCAAGAGGTCATTCAGTTTACCTGTTTCTTATCACAGTTGGGCTTGCTAAATCTATGATGCTCCTAGCAAAGGTTCCTAAAGATCACCAGTAACGGAGATTTTCTTAACTCCCTAAGCAATGTCATCCGATGCTTACCTGCTTTGCAAGTACTCATGAGTGAGTATAGTCCTTTAAAAAGGATACCTTACAACTGGTAGACTGTCATCCTGAAAAAATGAACTGTTTTTATCACAAGAAAGTTTTAAAAATCCAAGTAATAAAGAATGTATTAAAACAACACAAGCAGCTGGAATACAATGGTTTCCTAACCTCCCTGTTATCCTATATCTGTGCTCCTATTTTCTTTACTTCAACACCACACAAGAAACACAGGAAAAGCAGGCCCGAGGTCCAAATTACATCCTTTGTAAGGATAAAACACAAACACAGGGAACACAGAGAGCAAAGGACCCTGTTACATATATAAGATCCCACAGCCTGGATGTAACTCTTCGGTTTCCTTCTTGACACTGCAGGTGGCCAAGGTCTGTCAACTCAAGCTCAACTCAAACCACCTGAATACCATCGCGGGTGTCATCTTCGGCACCACAGCTGGTACCCTGAACACAGCCGTAGGTGCTACAGACACCCAGGAGTTAAAACATCACTTGCAATAGATTGACAAATGTAATGTATTGGAGTGCAATGAGTATGCCCCAAAGGAATACAATCTGAATGAAAAATGTGAAGGGAGTAAAGAGCAGTCAGCTGGACCCTGGTTGTGCAGATAATTAAAAGGAGCTCCCAGCATTCCCTGAGGATGTGACTCGTTCCTTTATCAGGATATGGCTGTCATAAACCTGCCCCCCCTAGTTTTTTTTAAAAAGCTTGGTATCCAATCCTTTGAAATGTGTGGCAAAAAACCAATTATGCTCTGAAGTGCTGGAAGACAATGATAAATGAACAATGTAACTGCAGAATTACTAGTGCCTTTTAATAGCCAGCAGGGACATACTCAGTGAATCTCAGAAATGTGATTTTTGGCATGCCATGGGCTTGCAAAAAAAGGATAGGTCTGTGTGAGTTTTTCCTGAGGCTTAGAGGATTGTACTTCAGTCTTTTGCACTAAGAAGTCTGGCTCAAAACTCATGGAAGGAAATACGGCAGCCATTAAAATACATAGGAAAACTGCTACCACCTCTCTTAGGCTTTAAATTGGGGCTTAAAATTATCTGTATGTGATCTCCACTTTTTGCAAAATGCAAGGGTTTATCTGGTAGGGAGATGGAGAAAGACTAGAACCTTTGGTTCATCTTGAAGTGAAGACACATAGAGATGAATTTCATGCACAAATGCAATAAAACTTTCTATTATTAAGAAATTTTTGTCTATTTAAAAATGTATGCTTGCTGTGCAACAGACTACATCACTCCTTATTTAATGAAGGTGAATTGTCAGTTGGCAGGGTAATTATATTTAAGATGCCTCTGGATGGTGTGAATCATTCAGCTGACAGGACTCTTCCTTCTGACTCAAGCTCAAGCTTACTGTACCATGGAAATCTGCCCCTAAGCTGGGGGTCTACATAGCAAGAGTCTGCCCTGAAGCAGGATGGGTCCAGGCATGCTCCTCTGGGGCTGAGCTGCAGCTCTGCTCCCCCGGCTGCCAGCTGCCTGTGAAAGGCACTGAGCAGCACTTGCAGAAGAGTTTGCTGAGTGTTTTGTGACCTAAACTCTGCTGACTTTCAGGAAGTTCAAGGCAGCTGCACACCCAAATGGTGTTTAAAATGGAAATTGAATTCTAAGGAACATATGGTCTGTCCGCACCATACAATGAATGTGGCAGATTGAATCTAGGTAGCAGGGGCAGCAACAAGGATGGGATAGTTTCAGCGTTAACTTGTGCTGCTAGAAGACCACGTACAGAGTCAGCTGCTGGACTCAGAAGTTTGCACCTTGTCAGCTACCTCCGATAAAGCCTTAAGATGACCTATCTTCACTGCTTTTCTTATGCCAGCAGTTTAAACTAGCAAACAGTACGAATACGTTTGTAGCAGTGAATTAAGCAGTGCAACCCTCTGTGTGGTTAAATAGGTGGACTCTGGGACTCTTCTGACCCAAATCAGTCAGTGTGAGACAAATGATTCCCAGGCATGGTTCAGGAGTCAGCGCATGGCAGGGACCATCCCCAGCATGCGTGCAGTCTGCAGGCCGTCCGACTGCTCAGGGAGAGCGCAGCAGTGCCTTTGCAGAGATTCACACCACTCAGTACCAATTGACATCAATGCCCAGGATTGTTCCTAGGCACGTTTTATTTACTGCTATAAACATGGCCTTTGAACACAGCATTTTCATTTTGCTCTAGGGACATGATAGACATTTCAGTTGTTTCTTAAAGCATTTACTCCTTAATGTTTGCACAGCTTTCTCACTTCATCTCTTGCTGCAACTTTTCTCCTCCCTGAAGAGACAGTTGAGATCAGCTTTCATCTGCCCAAATAACTCCCCATTTAATTGCTATCATGTACCTCCAGCAGCAAAGATAAGTCAGTAACACACCTCATACACACACAGAGCAATGCTCTTCCACAGAAGGACTACTTGTATGCTATGACATTTGGGAGTCCTTTCTAGGGGTTAAAATTCCTTGATGTTCCCAATAGTATACTAAAATAGGACCTGTGCACGTGGCCTGTGCAGGAACTACAATGTACTCTTGCAAAATGTCAGTCCAGGTCTCGAAGAAGCAGATGTAGAAGCAATTCACAATAAAACAAAAGAAATGTACTTTATTCCTTTCTTTGTTTGCAGGCCAGAAGAACTGTTTCTTGGTGTGACCAAGTTTAGAGGGAAATTAAAAGTACAACATATTAATCATCTTAAAGCTCCTAGAGTCTCATGAAAGGCAAATTATACTGCCTGGAAATACTAAAATCATGTCCTTCTACTTTATATGAAAGCATGGGCATAAAAATGGAAATAATCCCCTCAGGACACAATCCAGGGAGAAATAACATCATGACCCTGAGTTATAAACAGGAAGAGATTTTCAGTGTACTGAAGGGGATTTAGTGAAGGGATCCCCATTAATGTTAATAGGAGGCAGAGGGATGAATCCCACGCACTGAAGTGGAAATTTAGCCCTTCACATGAAATGTTCTGAAAACCAGGCAGCTTGCAACTGCCTGTGCATCCGACCAGAAGCAGGGATGAAAACAGTTAATTGCTTTCTGACGTTTGAGTTGAACTGAGGACACAATATAAACATAAGGCATCTGGAAATAATGCTCCTTTTAAGATATCTGGGAGGTAAGTGCCTACTTCACTGCACAGATATGGGATCCCTTGCTCTGCAGCTCTCTGGCAAAATATAACATGAGAGTCATTTAGGTTAGATGAGATTAACCTCAAATTTCATTGCCCATACAAACAAGACAATCTAAGTGCACTAACGTATACGCTAACCATTTTTATCAAAACATAAATGCTTCTGTCTGCAGGGCTTTTAAGCAAATTACAAGCCAAAATTAACATAAAGTGCAAAATGAGCTACTCCATTGTAAAGGTCTTGTGTTTTTTATATAATTTCTGAAGCTTTTTACGCTTTCTTATGTTTAGCAATGTAAACTATAAAACGTTCTGGTGTATTCATTCACTGCATTTTTTCGGGTGAAGTTTCTCTTTCTGTAACAGAAGAGCTGAAATATCAAAGGCGATGCTGGTCTACTGAAGTAAATGATGCATTTCTCACTGTTTTGGAAGACACTTGGGTTTCACTCACTTCCTGCTTGTGCCTCCAAAAGGAAGACAAACAATGGAAAACAAAAATTAAAGCCAGTGGAGGGAATCATGGCAGTGCACAACAAGTGGAGATCTGGCCCTATACATAGTTGTGTGAACGCACAGTTGTAAAATTTGCCACAAGCTCCAAGATTGCTTTTTTCTTTCTTGTGATTAGAGAGTACTACCTACTCCTACTGATGTCACCTGAGGAAAGAAGACAGGTTAAGTGCAAAATATATGCAAACTATTATGATTTACAAACTGGCTGGGTGGGTGAGTGGCTGATGAACTGGAGGGCAGGGCTGCCAGCCAGAGCAGCCTTGACAGGCCGGAGAAATGGGCTGATGGGAACCTCATGAAGTTCAGCGAAGTTATTCTGTTTGCTGATCATCTGTGGGACCACTTCTGGAGCAGCATGTCTAGTTTGGGCTCCCCAATACAAGAGAGGTATTGACAAATTTGAGAGTCCAGAGAAGAGTAAGTGACAGGAGCTGGAGCACACAACAAAAATATGAAGTTAAAGGACCCGGGCTTATTTAGCCTGAAAAAAATAAAAGACAGTGAGGATTTAACTACCATCTTCCACTATGTAAAGAGGGGTAGCAGAGGAGATGGGGCCAGGCTCCTCTCTGGTGCCCTACAAAGAACAAGTTGCCACAAAAATTCTGACTGAACACAAGGAAAACACTGTTCATGGGGAGGACTGTCAAATACTGGAATATCCTGCCAAGAGATTTTGTGCGATCACCATCTTTGCAGATTTTCAAAACTGGACTGGAGAAGGCTCTGAGCAACCTGATCTAGCTTTGACACTAACACTCTTTTGAGCAGGGTGTGCACTAGAGACCTCCAGAGCTCACTTTTGACCTAAATTGCTCTCTTGATTTTACATGAAGTTTATAATACTGCTCAATTCCATAAACAATTCTGCAGAAGAAGAGCGATTATTATAATCGTATTAAAGGTCTAGCCTGAGCTAGGAGGGCACAAGAGGCCATTTTGTCTAGAACGGATAATATTCAGACAGAAAGAGGCTCAAACTCACATGCAGGGATTCTTCCTTATCTTTTAAATCACTTTGTACCTGTACTTCAGGATCATATTTCTAGTGCAAAGTAATATGTGTAACACCAAACTATTCTGTTTTGAAGGCGTTCAGGAAAAACTCAAAGGATTTACCTCGGATGCTTTTTCAAATATCATTTAGAAGGTTTGCTAAAGTGAAATTTCAGCATACAGGAAAGTCTATGCTATAGTTTCTATTCCTTGTTTCATTGACCTCTTCCTGGTGGGGAATTTGAAAGGTGAGGTGGTGTAGGTCTTGCTCTCTGTACCCCTCTGTAACCTGTCCCAGGTGTGCCAGGAATGGGAAGCCCAACACTGATGTGGCCCAGCTGCGTAACCTTGGCTCAGACTTATGAGGAAATTACTCAGTTTGAGAAAGAGCTGTGAAAAGGTCTGTAAAGCAGACAGACATAAGGAAGATAAAATTGCAGACAGGTAAGAATTCTGAGACAGGATCATTAGTAGCTCAAGGATTGAATAAGGAAAGCGCTGTCATGGAAGGGTATAAAATACTAAAGGGAAAAAAAAAAAAAGGAGATGCTGGAAGATAATAACTCAGCAACAGCATCTATGCCATGCAGCAAAGCAGTTTAATCCTTCTCTTCCTGACTAATGCCTGCCTGGCCTACACACACTCTTTGAGTGTCTTATTGGGATGGGGTGCATAACAAGCCACGTGGTTTGTTAAATGTGGGCTATTTTTTGTGTGTGTTGGCTAAGCCATAATTATCTTATCCTTTAAAGCCCCGCTTGCACAGACTCTGCACAGGGCTAAACATGCTGGAATGAGTGGCCCAAAGAGGCACCATCACGAGTACGGTTTTGAGTTTTGCAGCAGTGTTTGGGTTTGAATTCGGGAGTTGGAAAAAAAGACCCTTTCAATTTGTCATCTTATTAGTCAACTTGATGCAAAAGCATGCAGGTTGTGTGGACAAAGCCCTTAGGAGTATTCATGGTATTATCACTGACAGCTTTCTATGTGGTTACTACGCCTGGGTGTTTTGTAATTAATGTCATTCCCAAATAGGCAATTGAAGACTAGCATTTCTCAAGGGGTTTCGATGCAAAGCCACTCTTCTTTTTACAAACTTTGTGCACTGAGCCATGAAACCAAGAGTAGCAGCATGGTTTTAGGCAATTTATGCATAGTTGATTGCAGTTTTAAAATTATTATTCTTAAGCAGAACTGCCTGCATTCAGTTTATAGTAGTGGAACTCTTAGAACTTGAAAATATTTACAAAAAAGCAGTAGCAATGTCATTTCAATTACCAGAGGCTGAAAAACCCACCAATATCTACTGCAAGCTACCAGGGACCACCGCATTCTGTGCCGAGGGCAGCATATCATCCTCCAGAGAAATGACTCTCCATACCTTCAACCATATTCCTTTTATGCTAGACATCTCTGACAACTGCTTGTTCTTTGTCAAGAAAGCAGCATTGCAAAAAGACTTCTGGCTGTTAGCTCTTTTACTCTATCTTATTTAACTTTCCAGATTTTTGGCTTCCGTACCTATTAGAGCTGTTGCAGTTAAGCAACTAGACAAGGAGTTCTCTTGAGAAATTTGTTTCACAAAACTTGGACAGGTTAAGCAAGGATGCTCTGACTTGTTAAGAAATTCTCCTGGCAATACTTCCCTTCTTCAGTGTGTCCTCAGACAGTCAAAATGATGGAGGCTTCACAAGAGCTGGCCTGACGTTAGTTACAGTTAAAGTCTCATCTGACCAAGCAGCTGGGACCCTCACTTAGTGGAGGGAGACACCTTTGCATGACAGCAGATGATGGTCATGAAAGAATCACTGGCTCAGGAAGTCCAAAAAAGCACAGAATTATTCTGGTTCCAAATCTCCTCAAAGAGGATACATTGCCACATCCATCAAACATAGCTGTTGGCATAATTGCCATACACCTAATATTTCCCCACTTCTCATTCCCCCCTTTTCATTCCCCTTCTCTGCAGCAGTGTGTTGCCAACGGAGGGGATCTAAACCCAAACCTAAATTCCTCAGTTGAAGTTGTCAAGCTGGCTTCTTATCACTGACTAATAGAGCCAGGTTTCATTATTGCTCTGAAAGATGCAAAGGGAGGAAACCGAGCAATTAAGGGAGCTTGTAAAGCCGTGTCAAGTTGCCGAGTGGTCTGTTTATTTTCCTATTGATCTTACCTTTCTTTCTTTGAGGAATAATGACCGTCTCATCAAATTCCTCAAGTTCCCCACATCGCACCGTGCCTTAACCTTTGTAATGCTAAGGATCTCAGATTTGCAATTCTGTGGTCTGTCTTTCACTCTGTAATCTTTCACCTAAACTGCTGTGGCAGTATTTTTTCCTGGTTGTTCTCCTGCTGTTATCCTTGTGCTGTTATTCTCATGCCCTTGCACCTCTAAACTCAGGTATTAGATTTCTCAAAGATGATGATTACCCTGGCGTGACAATTGCCCTTTCTTCCCTGCTTTTTCCTACACCGTGTTGTTGAAAATTTAGTTTACACGAAAGGAAAAACAAGGGGATAACATAGTGCATAATAGTAATTTATTATAGCCCATGTCAGCGGCATTGGAACTACATGAACTTTAAGGTTCCTTCCAACTTAAACCATTCTATGATTCTATATCTCTGATAAGTATTATCCACTAATATACATGGACAGGGTTTAGCCAGTGACTTCCCTTCTGTGAAGATGTCCCAGAAACTAGCCTGAAGTCAGAGTTCACATTACAGGCTACTAAATGAAAGCCTGCTTTGAATTCATTTGATATATGTTGCTGGCATTTTTAATTTTTAAGGAAGCTACGGGGTATTGTGAAACACTTGAGACAGGAATGGTGTTTTCCCATGAGCTAGTTCAACATGAAATGTCACAGGCAGTGAATGTGACCATAATTTTCTAAGTCACAGAGCTAGGGTACCAATCTCAGCATCGTTGGCTATCTATTTATCTGTTCATCTTAGGTTAAAAGTATTTTACATTTATAACCTTGGGTTTACAAATGCTGAAAAACTTCAGAGCATTTGAAATCTGAAATCCTTTCTGCAGTCATAATTTTTAGCATAAAGAACACCTTACTGTTACCTCATGGGCTGGCTGCGAGGAATCGGGCAACTGAGATGTTGCAGCTCACTCAGACATCTTCCTGTCTCTGCTGTGAGACACCACCACACACACGAACCTCCGCTCTCCCAGGACAGCTGCACTCCGTCAGCCACACAGGGTACTTACTCCTACTATATACTTGATATATAGAGACCATTGGGATAAAAAATGAACCCTGCTGAGGACATTTTGTCACAGCAGATAAATCAAGAGCAAGTTGAATGAGAGAGCTAGCTAGTCTAGTTACTTATAGTCCTAAAAAATGTTCCAGGCCAGGTGTTGACAAGAACAATGTCAGAGTGACCAGCTCATCACTGCAGCATACAAAGCTGGGTCTCTGGGCTCCTGGGGCTCCAGCCAAATGCATTTGCAGGAAGACTGTGGCTTGCAGACTTGAAGGTGCAGAGAAGAGCCTGGTGCAAACAGAAATGAGTCTCACTGAGAGTCAGAGAGTCACGAGGAAGGCGGGGGGAGATCAGGATGCCCGTCTAGCCTTTCCCTGGGTCAGATCAGCCAAGATGGTGTCATTCCTGACTAATATATATTTAACAGCATGGATCACATTTTGATACATTAGTATTTTCTGAACTTTGTTTTTTTAATAATTTGGAAAGGAATGACTTAATTCCACCTCAGTAGATCTAAGGGAACAAGTGATGTCTCATAGATGGTTAAATGTGCTTGGCTGACAGAATTTTGGATGATCTCAAGGCACGGTCTGATGCCAGACAGGAGGAGGTTTAAAAAACTAAATAAAACAGATTTAAGTCTTGATATAAAGGCAGTAAATAAATCTCCCCCTGCAAATAAATTAAAAAAAAAAAAAAGAAATCCCAAATACAAACCCTTTGATTTATGTTGAAGTAAATGGTTCGGATTGACCTGCAAATATTATTTTTTCTGTGTAACTTGAGCGGGGGGGGCATGTCTCTAGATATAATTTAAAATAATAAATAAGTAAATAAATAAAATTTTATCTTCTTTCAATCTCAGACTTTTCTAAATTTGTTACTCTGTTTCCAGAATGAAACATCTGTTATTTGTCCAGTAAAATTCCTGAGTACAAAATTTATATTCTGGGAAAGGAAATTTAGCCCAGAGTGGTCAACTCTTCCTCTAAAATGATATCTGCGATGAAGAGAGTTTGTACCAGAAATCTTGTTTGCTTTCCTGATTTTTTTCATTAATTGAAGCCTTATTTTTTTACAGTCATCCCTGGGTCAAGACAGCTACGCTACCATAGCCAAGATTTTTTGCAATTCTACATAATGAGACAGAATAAACCCAAAAAACCTTCTTTCATTTTGTATGCACACATACATTAAATGACAGATGCCCTGTTGCAATATGTAGAATTATCCCTTACCACACAAAATGGGCCAGATTCTCTGATCTGGTATCATCACTTTGCACTACATTGCAAACATAATCCAGACCTAAATCCTTGTTAGCTGACATGGTGAGGATAATCCCATTGCAAAGATAATCCTTTTGGACACAGACAAAGCCTTAGAGTTCTCCTGGGACTTCTTCCTTTGCCATAAGTATAGCAAAGAAAGAAGGGTGTTGCTAAATGACAAGAAAAATAATTAGCGCCTTACCATGTCACGTCAGGCAAACCCTTACAACAGCTTGTAGCCCGCCTGTAATAGGACTGACAGAAGGACTTCCCCCAAATCTAGCAACGTATGTGCAAGGAGGTGCAGAGGATTGAGCTAGATAGAGTAAGGCTTCTCAACTGACTAATTATTTTCACTGTCTGGGAGTATCATGTTTAACCTGATTCTGAGTCTCTCCTGAGTCCCCACAGCCAGTCTACAAGGTAACAGTATGGTAACACTTACACCGAAAATGCAGTCTACAGTAAGGACTTCAGATTCCAGATGCTCTGAACTTTTTCAGTATTTGTAAACTCTAAGGAATAAATATGTATCATGGGATACTCAGAAAAAAAAAGAGAGACCTATCAAAAAGACCATGCATTCAATAATCTCTAAAAGATTTTGCCAGTGCTTGTTCAGGACGCTGTAACAGAGACCAAGAAATGGCAGGCAAAAATTATTAGGTACAATATATTGAATTAAAGAGGAAAAGAAAGGGTAATGAGATAACGCCCAACACCCAAGGCAGTGTCCTCGTACCCAGTCAGAAGACAGACAAGCCTGGAAAGAAAGAAAAGGCAGTCCAGGCTGGGTTGGCACCACCTCGGGTCGTGTTTGCTATCAGGGAGCTAGGCTGAGCTTATCATAACAGCCCCCCAAAACAGCCCCCTCTCTTCCCAAAATGCAGGCAGTGTGGTGCCCCTGAGCTGCTAGTTGACATTAGCAGTAGGAAGATTAGAGGTCAATCCTATCTTTAGCTCTCTTACTATGCAAGATGATGCAAGGCCCTTGGAGAGCAGAGGTTCATTAGTAGAGAAATAATGAGTTAGATATGGAAATTGGATTCTTGGGATGCTAATTCCTCTGTATTTTCTTTTTGGAGATGGACAAACTTGTGGGTAGGAGACCAGAATGGTGTTGCAAGAGTCCAGCTCTCCCTACAGGCTTTGTGTGAGCTCAAGCAAGTCACCCAGTCTGTCTGCTTGCCAGTTCTTTTATCTGTAGCACAGCAAGAGTAATCCTTTGTTTTCCACATCCCATGAGCATGCATTGTTCCATTTTTGGAAACGAAAACTATCCTAACTGTGAGCCGCACTGTACACAAAGACATTTTGTTTTTATTTATTGACATCCAAATAATAGCAATAATAACAACTGACTGGACACCCCAGGATGAGTTTTAAAGCAGATAAGGAGAAAACACTTAAACCATTTTTCAGTTTAGGTTGTAATATGATCCCATCATAAACTGACACATCAGTTCTCCCTAGCATGGAAGAAGAAAAATATAATGCAAAAGATATTCACAATCCAAAAGATCCTCCTGGGCCAAGGACTTCAGTAGTATGGAGAATTATTTAGGTGTTCATAGCAACTGTAGTTTACGGAGAGCATCTGACAGGTATGCCTGTGGCCTCCTTGACTATATGAAAAAACTTATCAACCTGTCTAACGCATGAGATTCCTTTACACTTGCACAAAACACGTGAGGTTGTTCTCTTAAAACACAACTGAATAATGTTCACATGGGTCTTGGCTCCCACTAACGTTAATCAAAGCTTTGCATTCAGTGCCCCACATACCTATTATCTGAACATGTACAGACAACACATGCTCTGGGCATATACCATTGCTAAGCTCATTCTCCTATTTGGGGAGATACTAAAAGCAGTGTGCATGGGTGTTGCTGCTCAGACAGGCCATGGGAAGACAGCAGCAGTGCTCCTGGGTGTGCAGCATCTGAACACTGCTGTCAGTGGGCACTTCACCAGGGGGGCTTGTGCAGAGCCATGCAAAAAAACCCTGTAAATAACCTGCCTGTGGTGTGGGAACAAGAATGCCCCTTGTTGTAAGAGTAATTTCATTCATTAACTGAATTTTTAAGCATTAAAACTATGGGCTGTTCCCCATTTTCTCATGTAACTACAGTTGAAACTAGTTGAACTAAAAAGTAGTTTTAACTAAAGCTGAAAGCATCTCAGACAATATTTTCAGAGACGCTGTGGCAATATGTCTGAGCTGCCGCATGCATTACAGCAAATGGCTGAGCTGAAAAAAAACTGAGGAATTGTTATATGAAGCCCATATACTACATGATCCATGCTGACAGGCAAAATCCAGCTATATTTTGTGCCAACACCAAGTGCCTGTTTAGGAAAACCCAGCGCAGTACACATTGCAAAACCTTTGCTGGTGCTGGATCACTTTGGTTGCCACAGAGATGTTTTTTTTTTCCACTTATATGAGGAATTTGCTGCCCTGTGCTACCACCTCATTTTCTTTAGACATTTATAGAGCTTCATAAGGTCAGCACACCTGTGACATTTGAAGAGTTTCTGCTTATGTGTTTTTTTCCTGGAGAGATATCTGTGAGTGAAACAGTGGACTGAAATACCGCTTTTGCTCTTTACCTCTACACCGAGGCGTAGGAGTGATCTTAGTAATTTGTCCTTCATTTTCACATGTGTAAGTACGTGTTATCAGATAAAGCAGGGAGATTACTGAGAAATGTAGCTTGTATGATAAACATTCAGCTTTAGCCAAATAACAAAAAAAATTAAAATCAACATCTTAGTTTTGCATTTCTGAAACTAAGACTGAGGTGCCATTGCCTTAGCATATGTACCTAGACTCATCTTAAAATGGCTTGAATATTCCACTTGGCCCCCACAGAGCAGCCTGGGACCCATCTCCCAGCTCTGTGTAAATAGTTCAGCTACCCTAAGACAGATCAAATGGCGTTAAACGCTTACGTTTACACATCTGCATCCCATCTTCAACGTTTTTCTTTTAAGGACCATGACTTTGATGCCATGCACTAAAATAAGGGAAATGAGGTGTCACTGTCATTTTCTCCTTCGACAGCCCCCCGAATCCAGTTTGGTGAGCCAAGGCACTGGTCAGAGACATGAGAGATCCAGATTCAAATCCCCATTCTGCCTGGTTTGCAGCAGGGATTGCAACCCTCCCCAAAGACGCCTAAACTGTCAGGTAAATGCGGAGTATCTCCTGTTATACTTCATGTAAAATGAATATTCATACCAACAGGGATTCAAACCTACATTTTGCAGCAAGGTCCTTAATTAAATTACCACTGAGTTTTTCTTCTTCCTTCTAGCTCAAAGAATATTTAGCAATGTGAAGTGTAACAGCTATAAGTGAAGAGCCTTATCCCGCAAGAATGTCTTAATGTTTGCAAATGTTTCATTTGAGTGGCCAAATCAGAAATTCAAACAATTCCACAGCTCAGATGTTATTGCTCTCTCAGATTATTTGTAGTCTGCTAAGGAAAAGGCAGTAACAATGGCTGATTATGGAAAAGCCCATCACATAACATAGGCAAAACATTCAGTGTAGAGCTCTTCTGTGAGCAAGTGCACTCAGCACCCCCATAAAATTATGAGGAGCATATTAGGAAGGAAAACAATTTTCTATGTCTAAATATTTATTCAGTTTTTAGTATTCTGTAGCAAAAGAAAAGTCAACAAACCCTTCTGTTCTTTTCTATGTCCTTTCCTGAATGAGACCTTTTGAATACAATTTTTTGGCACAGTTGGTCTTACTACCCACAGCCAATGGAAGATGTCCCCCTAAGCAAATATTTTACTATATTCAATGGGAGTAGCATAGTCTGCATTCATCTTTAAAATAACTAAACGGATGGCCTGGGATAGCTAGAGAATAGATTCTCAAGGGCTTGTGGACTACATTTAACACCAAGATGTCGACTTTTCTAGTCTAAGGTTTTCTAGGTTTCTCTGAGTGATTCTATGTTGGTGTTTCACAAGACATACACTGTTGTGCTTTGGTTCACATTGCTGAAGTGTCATCAGAGTGCATGAACTAGATTATTCTTGGATTAAAGTAAACTACAAGATGCGTGCCAGGAGCGCTCCAGCTCCTCACTGGCATGCAGTCCACCAGAGCAAGCAAGATCTAGTCCAAAATAAACTCCCCTGAAAGGCATCTCTCAGGTCTGCACAAACATCTGCTTTGGTCTGCAGATCTGCTCCTATTCTGTTGTACGTACAGTGCAAATGTAGCCTCTGCGTCTTACCTGTGAAACAGCACATCCTTACTGTGGAGTGAGCAGTCACAGTGGCGAGGACAGGGAAGATGAATGGCTGGGGAAAGGACACTTGGTGTCACAGGGTGGGAAGAGGCAACAACTCCCCAGCGCCCCTAAGGAGGAATGGTGGGACCCCTTGTGCACAGGGTGAGTGCTTCCTTACCTGCCAAAACTTGCTGTGCATTCAAGACACCTCCAGGAACAGCTGAGTCAGGAGCTGGCCACTCCTCACAGGACTCAAGGAAGCCCAAAAGAGTGGGGAGGCACCGCCTGCCTCACTGAGAGGGACACAGATGGTTTTGAGAGCAGTAGGAAACGCTGATAGATGTGATGTCTGGGACAGGGTACAGCTCCCTGCGTCAGCTCTGTACGTTACAAGAGCTGGGTACACCAGACAGGGCTTCCTGAGGTTACATGGGTTGTTTTTTTTTTTTTTCCATAGAACAGTTTAGGTTGGAAAAGACCCTTGGCATCATCGAGTCCAACCATCATCTCCACTCTACAAAGTTCTCCCCTACACCATATCCCTTAACACTACATCTAAACGAGTCTTAAACACATTCAGGGATGGTGACTCCACCACCTCCCTGGGCAGCCTATTCCAGTGTCTGACCACTCTTTCTGTGAAGAATTTTTTCCTAATGTCCAGCCTAAACCTACCCTGCTGCAGCTTGAAGCCATTCCCTCTTGTTCTATCGCTAATTACCTGTGAGAAGAGACCAGCACCAACCTCTCTACAATGGCCTTTCAAGTAGTTGTAGAGAGTGATGAGGTCTCCCCTCAGCCTCCTCTTCCTCAAACTAAACAGTCCCAGCTCCTTCAATCGTTCCTCATCAGATTTATTCTCCAGGCCCTTCACCATCTTCGTTGCCCTCCTCTGCACTCGCTCCAGCACCTCGATATCTCTCTTATATTGAGATGCCCAGAACTGGACACAATACTCAAGGTGTGGCCTCACCAGTGCTGAGTACAGGGGGACAATCACCTCCCTCCTTCTGCTGGTCACACTATTTCTAATACAAGCCAGGATGGCATTGGCCCTCTTGGCCACCTGGGCACACTGCTGGCTCATGTTCAGCCGCTTGTCAATTAGAACCCCCAGGTCCTTTTCTGCCAGGCAGCTCTCCAGCCACACTGCCCCAAGCCTGTAGCGATGCATGGGGTTGTTGTGGCCCAGGTGCAGGTTGGGGGTCAATGGGATGAATGGTTGCAGTGTTTGGTCAAAAGATCTGCAAAGGCCCCTCAGAGCAGCATCAGCCCTGGAAGTTTTGGAAGACACAACCGGATGGCTTGGAAGGGCCCTACTGATGTCCTGCTTGGATGGCAGGTTTCCCCTTACCAGCCTTCCCACTGGCCTCCAGACAACCCAGCCCAGCAGCTCAGTGGCAGCCCAGTGGCTGTCAGCAGGCACTGCTCTTCTGAGTCCTAGTCCAGCCCCTCGCCCCCGTGTCTAAGCACAGCTCTACTCAAGAAGCCTACTGCTCAGGCCTATTGCTTACAGACAGCATAAAAGAGGCAGGTATCCTATCCGGGGGCAAGTTTCAATAGCTTTTTCTGTTTCAAACCACATTTCAGCTCTGCAGAGTGTCATTTTCTCTCTCAAGTTCCCACAGCTGTCGCCAAGGGCAAGCCAAAGACCCTTCATGACCTTACAAACCCAGTTTACCATCTTCTGCATGCCTACTTTCTAAATAGCTGCAAATTCCTTAATTTGGGCCTAGACTGAAAGCCAGGCTCTGCTTCCTTTTCATACACAAATGTATGGCAGCAGGTATGCATGAACTGCCAGCTGCATCAGCGGAGAACACCCCTCCCATTCCGTCCATCCTGCGCCCTCCCTTCTGTCACCACTGCCCATCACGGTGCTGTCACCCCTGCAGAGTGCACCTCGGAGTGCAGTCAGGTGCGGGCGCATCCAGCTGACAGTGAATTCAGTTCTGACTTTTGGAGACATACGTGTACACGGCAGTAAAACTAGGTTTTAAAAGGCAAACTCTTCTGCATACAGTCTTTTGCATGGGTTTCATGCTGAAGTAGGAGACACACTCCCTTCAAAACACTTCCCCTATTTGCTGCCTTCATTTAAGGGCAAAGGAACAAAGCAGGAGACCACTACCATGTGGCAAAATTAAACTGCTTTTCTAGTTTTCCTCTTTGTTCCCCCATAAGGGAGGATGGAGCCTGCAGCTTCTCAGATAAGGAAAATCATGTATTTATTTTATTGTGTAGTATACATTAACTTTGAGCAAATGTCCTCATCTTTACTGGCAATGGAGAAAATCAGATAACTTTATTGCTTCTGTTTATAACGGCTCCTTTTATCAGCTGAAAGAAATATACCCATCTACTATGCATTTTTTTGTCCTGATGTTAGCTGCCAGCCAGATAGCAACTGCTCACTGATGGGCAGATTTAGATGTAGGAGGAATCTTTATTTAGACATAGGGAAGCCTCAAAGTAGGAGGACAGTAGATAACTATCCAAATACTTTAGCTAAATAGAAGACTTCTGAAATAGCAGGCATCCAATATTTTTAGCTGTCAGTGGGAATTCAGTAGGTTGAAAAATGTGTCCAGTAACAAATTTCTTCTATAAACTAAAGAGCAATCTTGCAGGGAGCTATTGTGGAATTGAAAAAAGTTATGCCTAATCACATTTTTTCTAGTCATCTGGGAAATTACAGCAGACACCTACAGAAAAACCTGCAAAAAGATATGTATCCTAATTACAGATTATTTCAACTCAATCCAGGAAAGTTCCATGCATTTTTTTTTTAATTTAATGTATACATTAATTAATTAACAAACAAAAGGAAAGGACTAAGCATCAGAATCACTTGGCTCTTTGTAATCAGTGTCTGACTGCGTGGTGCCAATTGCGTGGTGTTAGCTGCAATCTGCCGCTGACAGATGTATTCAGGGTTGGAAGCTGTTACTTAACCTAGAGGCAGTGACAGTGTTTGGGTAATTCTGATGTTATCCTGAGAGGATTAGGATACAAACACAAATTTAAACTCTCTTCTCCAATGCGTATTTGAAGATGATGTACATTTGCAGGGGACCGGCTGTCACAAAACTAATTTGGCCTATGTTTTTATTTGAACATATGTGGTTTCTCAAAGGAAGTGGATTGTAGTCAGAGATGAAAGCAATTCTGTGCCTCTGATCTCTGGGATGTCACTTCCAAACGAGATCACCTTCACTGCACATTTTCCTTTTCTGGCACTAATCTGGAGAAACTTAGGGAACTACAAACACACTCTTTTATTTTCAGAGTTTTAAAAAATTAGACTAGATACTCATTCATCTCTTTTTCTTCAACATATAATGCTCAACAATAACGAGCTTTGTTGTTTTCAGGGTAATGTAATTTCCTGAGAACTGAAGTAAACGATATTTTCTGAAGACAGACTCAATGATATTGCCAAAAAGCTTCTGTTTCCTCCTCGAATCCACCGCAACACAAAATGCATCTAGAAGCCCTTTGAACTCCTTTTACTGTCCCCAAAGAAAAATAGCAATGCAAGGAAGCTATACTTTAAGTAGTAAGTCAGAGGACAAATGTAAAAGCTAGACTTGTATTTTTATACATGGTACATCATGAAATCCTTATACACTGAAAAGAGTGAATCTGAGATCAAGCTTTTCCACATCAGAAAAGCCAAAAGACCTACTGCTGCTCTTATTAGATATATGACAAAATTGTCAGTTTCTATTTCATCTTCTGTTTGTTGGTACATTTTAATAAGAAACACCACAGTAAGATCCACCTTTCAAATGACAAATTGAGATGGAAAATATCTCCTCTGTTGCTATGTTGGTATTTCAGTAGATATACTAATTGTTAAGTGTGTGATTTATTACATCTAGCGAATGTATTGTGATAGCTTCATGCATCTAATCTTCCCAGATCATCAAGAGGGAGGGGGAAAATGTTCTCTTAATCAGAAGATAAGGAAAAAAGATACGATACTAAACCTCTCTGATTGAGTTGCTTACCCCTTAGTGATTTGGCTGTTAAAAATTAATATATGTTACTTATATAGCGTACTAAAAATGTTAAATAACGCCAAGCATTTCCACACTTCCAGACTGTGGACAAAAGTTTTAGAAAACAGGGAGCTTACTAGAATGGTAGGTTTTCCTGTTGTTTCAATTTTATTTTAATAAGTTATTCATTTTCCAAATAAAACAAAGAGACAGCATTTCTCACAAGCATTTGCTGTAAAACACAGATCTGCTGAAAAGAAAGGTATTAGCAAACGGCATCTAAACTACATACTATTCCTCCAAGTCAAGTCATCGTTAGGCACCACTTGCCATTAGGAAAAAAAAAGTGTTCTTAAGGGTTTGAGGAAACACGAACAACAGCTTGAGTGTAAAGAGCTGTTCAGTATTTACTGAGCTTTGAAAATGCTCTGATTTTACTACTCCATGTTCTGCCTTGAAATGTTATTTCTGTATGTTAGGCATAAATACTGATTATATAGTTCCACTGAGGACTGTAACTACAGAATGCCAAACTGGAAGTGCGAGAGGATTTGGGGCTTAAGCTTACGTGTTTAAATGAATTATGAAAACAACTACTTTTTTTTCCTTCCTCAGCACTCTCTCTTTATTTCCAGCTGAAATAAACTGTTATTTTTGCATCTTATTGTAAGGTTGTTTTCATAGCTTTTGAATTGCTTGTCCTTGGAGTCTGCTGCAATTTTTTAATAACAATTCACATTAAAAACTTGTTATATTTTCTCTCTACAACACTCTTGTGGCTATCCAGCCTTCATGCATTATACCACAGAAAAACAATGGAAGATATAAGTGTGAAAATAACATTTTTTAAAATAATTTATATATTTGTTCCCTTTTTTCTTATTCAAGTTGCCACATTTCTAGGTTTGACAGTTTCAAGTTTCTTTCTGCAATGATGAAAATTAAAAAATGAGAACCAAGATTCTGGGGCTTTGAGACAAAGACCAATCGTAGAATCATAGATTTGTCTAGGTTGGAAGGGACCTTTCAGAACATTGAGTCCAACCGTATGTCAGGAAAGTTAGCAACATTGCTTACAAGTACACTAGAAGTAATCCACATGGAGGACCTTTTCTTTGTGAGGATGACCTCTGAATTTCTAGGGAATTTTTTAAGCCTGCACAGACCCCACTAGAGTTGATAGGCTCCTGTTCAGACAGAAACCTTCAGCCTTGTAGGTCATTTCCAAAATCAGATTTGTACCATCAGTTTGAGTCTGTAGAAAACTGCAGGAAGAATATTTCTGCTAGTATACTGGGATTAAATAATGAACCAGAAAACATGTATTAAACTTTATTATTGTAATGCTGACTTTTAGAAGGTTTACCTTTAAACAATTTAGCTAGTCAGTTGTAAATTTTTTCTCATGGGACTGCCTGAAGAGAAAATCTACGCTTTGAAAGAAGTCCAGTTGGCAGAGGAAGAGTTACAAAGTTAAAGGTGGTGTCGCAGTAGGGATATATTTATTGTTAGGTTCTGTGATAAAAGGTTATCTGCAAACCCACAAAAGAGCACACTGAGGAAGCCTGAATAACACCCTGCTCCAGCTGCTCCCAGGCCCATCACAGGAGCCATCAACCCATCAAAGGCCCATCTCCACAAGCCCAGAGTAGCACCGTGGCACAAAGACAGGGGGAAACCCAAATTAAAGACTTAAGAGGAAGGGACCCTCTGTTCCACACCCTTCTCAGGGCTGCCCAGGGAAGGGTCTCAGCCCCACACCCAGGAGTGAAACCCAGCAGGGGGAGTCAGCTCTAAAGCATCTTCTGGACTGAGGGAGGTTGCTGTCTAGGGGTGTGGGACACATGATAGCATGCAAGAGCAGAGCATTTTGAGATTGCACAAGACTAAAGGGGTGTTTAGGGAAGTAACCAAAAGTGGAGGAAGGGGTGGATTTAGGTGATTTGGAGAGAAACAAGTGTGGAAAAATAGAGAGATAAGACATAAAAGAGGCTGGTCACTTGTAAGTAGTTGGCTGGTTGGTATCCTTGTCTAGCCATGCCATCTGCGTGTATGGGGGTCTAAGCTTAGCAACTGGAGTGAGTGTGGGTGTGTGTGTAAGCATGTGATGGCTAGTGAGGATCAAGCCCAACTAGCCAGTGAGCAGATTCCCCGGAAGCCAGGGCAAGATCAGGGGTGCGCTAGACGGTGGGGGTCCAGTATCCAGGGAGCTGGATCCAGCTGGCAGAGGGATGGCAGGGTCTGGGGTGCCTAGGGGTGAGTCTCATGTCTCTGTGGGTGTGCTCTGTGTGGGTCTGTACCAGCCACCAGAGGGTGGCTGTGGCCTTGGGAACTCATATATCCAGGAGCCAGGAACTGGGGAGACTGGGATCCAGAGACAGCTACTGGGCAAACTGAGTGTCTGAGCCCAGTTGTTAGAGGGATGTACTTTGTACGTGTGTGTAAATATTCCTACTGGACTGGATCTCCATCCTGCTCAGCCAGAGACGGGGGCAGAATGGGGCTGTTGGTGCTGCCTGTGTGTGTTCTCTTGGTGCTGCCTGTGTGTGCTGCCACGTGTGTGTTCTGTGATCTGCGTGGCCGGCCATGTGTATGCGTGTATGTATGGTGGTGTGTGTAGATGATCTGTGCGCATGTGCCTATTGGGAATGCATCTTCAGCCTCACTACTGGTTGGTCCTGGGGCATGGAGCAACTGCAGCCTTATCTCTCTCAGGCTATCAGATCCAGTGCATTATGATTTTCTCCTAAATTTATGTACCACATAATTTATTTTGTGCCACATAGGCACAAAATCAAGCCCATTCCCCCTTCATTATTAAACAGACAAAAATTAGACTAATTGAAAAAAAAAAAAGATACTAAAACTTAGTTTTCAGTTGTGCTTTAAGCTGTCCAATGAAACTGTTGCCTGATTAGCTCCAGATGAAGTGTTTAAAGTTCATGAGTGAAAATTAAATATGATACCTTTAAAAGGAAATTAATTGCAAGGTTTCAGAAGGACACTATCAGTCTTTATACAAAACATACCCAGAATCTTTGTGGCACATGCCTGGGCTGCCTGCAGCCTCAATGCAGCTCTCCCCTCCTCGTGTACATCTGCTGCAAGGTGCCTGGGTGGCACAGTAGAGGTCTCCAACTCACCAGCTGGGGCTCAGGAGTGCAAAATTCCCTGTGTAGCCAGCCAAGCCTTTTTCACTTCAAGCCCCATTAGTCTGCTCTGCCTCTTGTTAGCTCAGATCACTGCAGTAATGAAGCATAAAGAATACTCCTCTACTGCCATGCAGTGTCTGACAACGAATGGCCAAAGGAAAGATTTTTCCTAGGTTTGCCCCAGCAGCATCTGCTGGTTGCACTCTGGGTGCCCAGGGAGGCTTTGTTTGCCAAAAAGAAAAGAGAATAGAAGAAAAGGAGAGGCAGTATCTTCTTCTAACTGCTGGTAGGTGAGGGAGGTCTGTATTACAGCAGAAGTTTCCGCCAGTACTAAATTCTCTCTTAAGAAACTCAGAAAAGACTCCATATTCTCTATTTATGAGCTAGCAAAAGAAAAAGAAAACCTGCACAGGACTTCTCATTAATCTGTATAAAAATATATTGAGCATAGAATCATAGAAGAGAATCATAGAATAGTTTGGGTTGAAAGGGACCTTTAAAGACCATCCAGTCTACCCGCCCTGCAACAAGCAGGCACATCTTCAACTAGATCCGGTTGCTCAGAGACCCATCCAGCCTGACGTGAAATATCTCCAGGGATGGGGCACCTACCACCTCGCTGAGCAACCTCTTCAGTGTTTCACCACCCAGTTTTTGTAAAAAATTTCTTCCTAGTATCTAGTCTGAATCTCCCCTCTTTCAGTTTAAAACCATTACCCCTCATCCTATCACTACACTCCCTGATAAAGAGTCCCTCTCCGTCTTTCCTGTAGGCCCCCCTTAGGTAATGGATGGCCGCTATATGGTTTCCCCGGAGCCTTCTGTTCTCCAGGCTGAACAACCCCAACTCTCTCAGCCTGTCTTCATAGGAGAGGTGCTCCAGCCCTCTGATCATCTTCGTGGCCCTCCTCTGGACCTGCTCCAACAGGTCCATGTCTTTCCTGTACTGAGGGCTCCAGAGCTGGACGCAGTACTCCGGATGGGGTTTCACCAGAGCAGAGTAGAGCATGGTAGCATACAGCCTATTTTACAAATACAGAAAATGAGGCAGTGCTTATGTAATTCCCCTGTAACTGCAAATTGCTGTAAGCTAAACAGAGAAAAGGAAGAGGAATAAAAGGATAATCTACACATAGAATTAATCACAGATAATTGCCCAAAGGCTTAAGACTCATTACAGTGCAAAATATTTTTTTATTATTATTTTGGTTCAGGCCAAATGCAGACCCTACCTGATAACATGTATTATTTCACTGTTTCACATTCTTAACCACTGTTTGTTTTTTGATGTTTTGGACGGAAATTAAGACAATAAATAATGATGGGGTTTCACAACAATGCCTGCAAAATATTTTCATTAACGTAGGATCCTTTTGTTATGAAATACCGTACAACATGATGTAATATGGTAGGCAACAGGCCAAGGTACGGAAAAGACTGGTGGGAAAGCAACAATCCCGATATGTAACTGCATTAATCTTCCTCATAAAGACAATAAAATGGCATTCCTGTACAGTTGACAGAAACTACAAATGTCTGTGTGCAACTTAAGGAAGCTTGAATCAGTAGAAGCATGCAAAAGGCAAGTCCATCACACATTTTTCCTGTTGTAAATATTCAGTCCAAATTTTATATAAACCCAAGTGAAGTTCTCACTTGAATTCTGCCTGCTCTTCTTTTTTTTGTTGAGTCACTGAGCCAGCAAGCCAAAAAAACTCTACTGCATTTGCAGAATGCCCATGCTTGATATGTGGGATAAGAGGAGTCCTTGTTTGTCCATGGAGCTGAACAGCAGCTGGAAAATATCACTTTCAAAATTTTAGGCTCACAGTGGTAACATGCTAGTGGCCCGAGGGAACGACAGGCCAGCAGAGTATGAGAACTTGTGTACTTCAGATCTTAATGTACACCTTTCGTTTGAATAATTCTTCAGCCGATTCAGTGATTTTTTAACACTTTCAAAATTTTCACTGAGTTTGGCTCTGCTTTTAGCCACCTGCTAGTCTGACAGAATCTGTTGTTTCATCTGCATTAGTGCATACAAACTCCCAGAATTCTGAGAAATACCACTTGCCATTTCAAAAGCTATGATTTCCAGCATGAGTTTGTCTCCACTCTTTTTCAGCAACTTTGAAATATCAAGATCATAATCGGCTCAGAAATAAAAGCAGCTGAATAAATTTGCAACTAATCTTTCTAGTTATTTTTGGTTTATTTCTTGTAATGTTCTTGTATTGAAATCCTGTTCAGCAAGATATCATCAGTTGCTTAGCTTTTACAATAGGATCAGGCTTCTTTCTTCAGGAGGTTATTGGAAATTTAGGATGCTACTTGTCTTCTTTTGATGAACATCAACTTCTTCAGATTTTGAGAATGTTAGTTCCTGTCTCAAGTACTTTTCAGTTAGGGAATCCAGACTATGAAAATCAAAAGAACCATGGCCAGCAGGTGGAGGGAGGTGATTCTGCCTCTCTACTCTGCTCTTGTGAGACCCCACCTGGAGTACTGCGTCCAAGTCTGGAGTCCTCAACACAAGAAAGACAAGGACCTGTTGGAACAGGTCCAGAGGAGGGCCACGAAGATGATCAGAGGGCTGGAGCACCTCTCCTATGAAGACAGGCTGAGAGAGTTGGGGTTGTTCAGCCTGGAGAAGAGAAGGCACCAGGGAGACCTTACAGCAGCCTTCCAGTACCTAAAGGGAGCCTACAGCAAGGATGGGGAGGGACTCTTTATCAGGGACCATAATGATAGGACAAGGGGTAACGGCCTCAAACTGAAAGAGGGGAGATTTAGATTAGGTATCAGGAAGAAATTCTTTACTGTGAGGGTGATGAGACACTGGAACAGGCTGCCCAGAGAAGCTGTGGATGCCCCATCCCTGGAAGTGTTCAAGGCCAGGCTGGATGGGGCTTTGAGAAGCCTGGTCTAGTGGGAGGTGTCCCTGCCCATGGTGGGGGGGTTGGAAGTAGATGATCTTTAAGGTCCCTTCCAACCCAAACCATTCTGTGATTCTGTAAAACTTCCATATATCCCCAGTCAGATGCAGCTTGTCCCTAAATGCTATGCAACACTAAACCAGATCATATCAGCTGATATCACTGATATCAGCATGATGGAGCAACCAAAATTGCTGAACCTGGATGAGCACATCCACTTTCCAAAGTGATTTACATGGAAAGGCGTGACATGCTTGGTAAAACAGAAACAATAAATTAGTTGCTGGAAACAGTTTTTTTAAAAATTATTTTTCTTTTTTTTTTGTTTTGCTTTGCATTCTTTTCAGTAAAGCATGATTTAAACTTTTGTTTTAACACCTTGGAATTCTTCATGTTCTTTGCACCCCCCTCTATCACTACTCTGTCAGCAGAACTTGTGCAGGCTAGAAAGACAGAAACACAGACAACACTGTCTGGAAAATGGAAATTTTAACCTGGCCTCTGGGTTTTGCAACATCCTTTTTGTTCCCTTTCCCCCCACCTTTCTTTTTCTTCTTTTCTTTGAAGAACATAAAATTAAGGAATAGTCTAGACTGCATCACTGGGAGGAAATGGAGTAACTTAAGCATAATGCAGTGATAATGTGAGATAACTGCTGTTTTCATGATTCTGCTAAGTAAAAATCCTCTGTCAAAAGATGCACTAACAAAGAAATGATTGAAGTTTGACTACCAGGCATGACAGACAAGTCAGAGACAACTCAGGCTTTGGATCTTCAACAGCGTCTGGCTTTTCAAGGTGAAAGAACAGCCTGGAGTCAGACGGGGATGGGAGGAAGGAAGAGGGGATAAAAGTCAGTGGGGAGACTTGGAGACAGTCTCAGACAAATGGCAAGGCAATCTCAGATGTTCTCTGATATGAAAGCACTGCCACACTGAGTGATGAAAACAAGTAGCAAAATTTATGAAAGAAAGAAAGAAAGAGTTTGCTATGCTTCAGAAAGTTGCAGGTGGGAAAGGGGGAGAGCAGGGAGAGGGGAACAGACAGAGATAGAGAAAGAAAATCCAAAACACAGACAAATGGGCCTCTTGGGGAGTGGTTTTGCAGCCAGGGAAGGAAGGAAATAGGTTCCCTGGCAGGCCAGTCTTTAGCCCTGTCAGCAGCAGCCGGCTGGGCATCCGTTCTCCAGGCGCCCCATAGGATGTCATTTCTTCCCCCAGAGTTAGAGAGTTTAAAAAGCTATTCCTTTTCACACCTGTCCTCCTGTTTCCCTAAATTAACAAAAAAAAGCAGGGAGGCTATATTTCTTCTGCTAGAGAGAGACCTTCCCTTACAGCTGTTTCTTCTTTGTAACAGAGGTGATCGTACTGTATTACCTACAAAACACTGCTCGTGCCTATGCTAAAGGTAACATTTATTATGCTCACGACTTCTGTTTTTACCTGCCTCTTGTTCCTTGCTTTCCTAAATTGTTTCAGTTTCCTCTAAGATTTTCAGTAAGGCCTCTGAAAGGCCCAAATATTGATGTTCCACACATGAATAAGAGATTTTTCCAGTTAATGGGAGTGGAGTAAGGGGACCTGCCTGCTAACTATGCCTGTGGATAGCATTACTGCTGCGGGTACCTGAATAACTAATCTTTCAGCACTGAGCAGTAATGACCTAAAGCATAAAATGTTAAAAAAAAAGGGAAAAAAGAAAAAATAAGAAGTCTACTGGTCTTTGAAAGATGCTACACACCATGGAAAGGAAAAGGCAAAAAGACAGTTTTCTGCTTTGCAGTTCACCTTTAAAGTATTTTGGCTGCAGATTGTGCTTGATCTCCAGCTGCTCTCTTGACATGTCATGGAAGTTACTTGTAATCCAACTGTCCTTAGAGGCAATCATGATTTTTTCCCGAAAATCATAGGCCTCCCTTGTGCACTGAATGCCTCTATAGCATTCCCCATTGTATGACAGGTCTGCAATTATCATTCTTGCAAACTATTATTTAAAAAGCTCCGGCTTGCTTCTGAAGCTGTTAAAGGGTATGAATTATAGGACCTGCAGCAAGAGTGCGCCAGAGAACATTTCTGTCAGTGTGCAGACAACTCTGAATCCTGTGTCAGCTCAATGGAAATGCTCATACATTGCTCTGCAGTCAAATGATATGCTTGCCTCTTGATTTACAATTTACTATTTAAGATTTTTATTTTCCAATCAGTTTTGCCTTTTAAAATTTTGACCTGGCAGTACAAGAATTCAGGACAACAGAATAGGGAGAAATACATTTGACTTTCTTTTTCTCTTGTGAGGGATACAGGAAGACACAAAGGAGAATGACTCCAACTCGTGAAAACTTAGTTCAAGGAAGACACTGCAAAAGAAGAAGAAATTGATCTTTGAGATGAAAAAGTGAAAAGTAATTTTCAGGCATGGAATAAATCTATATGATCCACCCTAGGACACAACTGTGCTATTAACGTAAAGAATTCTCTTAGGACAACTCATGTTCCTCAGAAAAGAAAAACAGACGAGGCAAAGGTACAAAAGCAATTACTTGGCACAAAGAAATATCAAAACCAAGGAGAATACTGAAGAAGGGTAATGTCAACAATATCTCATTGCAATAAAAACTAAGAAAGAAATCTTGAAGATTTGAAGAAGAGAAAGAAGATATCAGAAAGCAAGTAGCACTTGAAGATACCATTCAGATTCAAAAGTCTGGGTTCCTCATCACCTCTGTTCTTTTCGTTCCCTCTACTAGAATTACGAACCACATTGTCGACCCAAAGGCCGAAGAATCTCCCCTTAGGAAATACACACGCTCCCTGTTGCCAACAAGTAGCTGCACCCACGAGAAACTCAAAGACTTAGATGCCCAAAGCCCTTGCTTGATCCTCTATGACACGTTTGGGATTAGTTCAGAAAGGCAGTAGAAAGCTTTATAAGTGGGTTTGCAGATGACCCCATAAAATTTCATGCTCTTATCCCAAAATCATTCTCTAAAATTTAGCTGAAAATAAGGTTGAACCAGTGTACAACTAAAACATGCAGAAGGAAAATTACTTTTCCTCTTGTAATGCCCAGTTACACAAAGCATATGAATAACTAAAGAGCACTCAGGCAGACACACGGCTGTAAAGTAGGAGCTGGAAAGATCTATTGACCCCATCTGACATGCTTTGCAAAGCACAACTCCAGCTGAGCCTAGTGGTGCCATTCAAAGGCGGCTGATAAGAGGTAACACTATGTCCTGAGGGGCCCACACTTTGTGAACATAGACAGTGATTATGCTGAAATAATTAACACTTCTAATCAAGCAGAGAAGATGCAAGGTTCAAAACACTGATTTTGTTCTTTTTATTTAAGAGAAAGAAGCCGATCTTTTATCCTAAACACTGTATCAGCCCTATGTTCACACTGCTACAAGTCACAAAGCTCTTATTTTTTACGATCCACTCTGAATACACCAAACTGTGCACAGCATGAACTGATAAAGCTTGACTTGAACATTTTTTTCTGAATGTAAATTGCTGTAGGCTTTAAAGGATTCCAGATCTCCCTGGGGTAGGTGCAAACTATTTTTAAAATGGATTTGATACAACGTCTGTTTTAAAAGTCAATTTGAAACAGAATATGTTTGTGTGCTAATGGGAGTAAATGGGATTGTGAAACATACGCTCCAGGCTTTCTTTTTTTTTTTTTTAAGAAAGCAAGAATGTAAGCACACTCTACTAAAAATACTAATATTGCCGTACTAAACATAATGGCAATACTAATTTACTCTGTATTCCAGTCGCTCTCCATACAGATCCAAGTGTACTGACATCCTGACAGAGACATACCGGGCAGCTGTCTGTAAGTCATGCAAACTGCAGCTGCATTCCATGTTAACAGCAGCCAGCGCAGACCACTGGAAAACATGGGGCCAGAGAGGGTTCCCTCATGGAAAAAGTTATAAAAATTATTTTATATTCAGATATACACACATATATAGAGAGGGCATTAAGCATCCTCTGAGGCACACAGATGCCTCTAACAGTCAGGTAAGGCAGTGCACTAGGGAAGTTTCTCATCTCCAAGGGAGGCAGCAACTGTCTGAGGGAACCCACTACATACAGAGGACAAGGCTCCCAGATTGTCAGTCCTATGAGATCCTGTATCAATAGCTATTTGTGTGAGAAATCTTTCAAAAAACATGAAAATGAAAAGAAAGCAGATCTGGGCATTTTAAAATCTGGTGGCAAAACTTCCATTATTTTATTGGAGCCAAGGATTTACCACCTTTACATAAGCAGCATGTCTAAAGTATTCCCCCACTGACTGTCTCAGCAAACAGCGGATGAAAGAGCAAGCAGCAATCTCCCACCTGCCTGACTTCTCTGCCCTTGTACAGGAACTGGGACGTGTGGAAATTGTAATTTTGGTTGGTGACTGCTTCTGGCTCCAGTACCACCCATGCATCCTTTCTCTGCCAGCATCTGCAATCACAGCCTGCCAAACTCAATTCTCTCAAAAAAAAAATATGGAATAGCATTACTTTTTCCAACAAAAAAAGAAAAAAAAAAGTAAAGATCAAGAAAAAAAAGAGAGGAAAAGGGCACTTTGGAATATCTTAAAGAATTAAATTGTCACATTTACTCTGAATCATTTATCTCATAGAAAATATCTACCTGTACTCATCAGTTTGTTCTTTATTCTTTATGCCACTTTTACCAAACTATGCTACAAAACAGTGGGCTTAAAATGACTGTTTCAATCATGTTTTATGAGACTGTATGAAGCAGTCAGTCCACCTGGGTAAAACCCTGTGACATAAAAAAAAAAAAAGACGAACACCATGCCACTTTCTTGGAAGAGAAAGCAAAACAAAGCTATGTTTTGGGTTTTTTCTTCCTACCCAAGTGCTTTAAATGTCTGTGGTTGGGGTAGGATTAACACGTTAAAATGCTATCTCTGTCCTTAGTGCAGGGTTCTTCGTAGGTCTGTAGGTCCTTACGTACTTCCCAGTTTGGCTAGAAAATTCCCAGAGAGCTTATTTTGACTTATTTCTTAGAAGTGCCTGCTGCGTGGAGATGGACATCTATCCCCTAGTCTAAACCTTCATTATAGCATAGGCTGAGACGAATAGGGACCTGAATGACCTGAATGCCACCTAGGTTTGTCACCAAAGCTTTAGAAGTGATCAGAGCTATAGCTCTTGTAGTAGCAATGGCAGCATTTAAATAGTAACAGGAACATTTAAGCAAGCAGCCAAAGTCTTCCTTTCTTCCCTGACAGAGAATTTAAACCAAAACTGTGGTGCTAAAACTTTAGTGTCACGAGTGCCTAAACAAGTCTGGGCTCCACCTCAGAGCACCAGCGGCAGGACAGTAAAAATTCCTCCACTTCTGAAGTGTAAGGGACTTATGACTGGCAGCACCCTGAAATGCAGGCTAGTACCACGAGTCACCTCTTACTATCAATATAGGAGAATTAATAAAGAACCTGATCTCAATAGAACAGACGGGTGGTTACGAAACCGTATGGTAAAACAGAAAAACATCCCTGTAGGCAAAGCTGTCAAGGCTACAAAAATCTGAAAGTAAAATTGGTATAAATAATTATCTGGAACCAATGAGGCAAGAAAGAAAGACAAATACTGTCAAGCGAGAGTAAGACACAAATTTAAAACCCAAGCTGCAGCAAGTGAGACACATGAAAGACAACCATTGCTATAAAGTACAAGATAAGAGAAACAGTGCTGAGGTGACTCTGTTCCAGTAGAAAAATAGTATTCTAACAGTTAATCAAACCCAGAATATTCATGCATTGCTAGTTAATCTAACTTTACTTCTCAAGTGTTCTTGTTTTCCATTTTGAACACAACTGAAGAAGATGAATATGTAGATTAATCTAATCCTAGAATTAATTTTCATCATAACTGCTGAATATTTGTACAAAAATACCATATTGCTGCAACGCACCCTACACTATTAATTTAATACCGTGAATCCATGAATGCCTCTTTGGACTGAACTAGTGTAAACTTTTAAAAGATTTACAACACTCTGACATCAAGAGCTACACATAAATGTTTCCAAAGGGAAGGCAAGAACCAACAAAGTGAAGTTATCTTTGCTTTACATTCTTATTTTTTGCTGGCTTACAAAAAACCCTTGCTGCAGCACAAGCCTTTGGGACTGTGGTTAACCTTTAACTAAGAGTGCCCAGCCTTTCCTACCTTTCTCCTTCCTTCCCTGACCAGGCTGAAGGAATTTTCTATCCCTTCCCCACAGACACGCTATTCACTCAGAACAAATTCCCACGCCCATCTGTTTTCTCCCCGCTCCTTCCTTCTTTTTCCTTCACCTGAGATGAAGCCTTTTTGCTTAACCCCTGTATCCTTGCACAGCTGGTTAGTTCTGATGAGCCTCTTGGCCCTCACAGGGCTCCTACCTACCCCGCTCCCAGGCTGCCTTTCCCAGGGTCTGGACCACAGACCCAGTGCAGTGACCACCACCTCCTCACAACTGCTGACATACCCAGAGGCCACCTCTCCCTTGTCCCTTCTTAACATTTGTTATCCCTGTGCTGGCAAGATTATAATACCACAGTCAGCTGGATGGCAAACAGCAATGAACTCTCAGATTCATTGCTATACTCAAAATTGACCATACCAGAAACTATGGAAAGGAGACACTCATGGGGCTGGGGACCAGGGTCTTTAGCATCTGTTCACACGAAATTCAGGAGTTACAGCAAATGGAGCAGAAAAAAAATATCTCTTCTTCCTTGCCGAGTCCTCCCAGGCAGGGAAGGCAAACAATGAATATTTTCTCCTCCCTGTATCCTAGCAAGATGATGCTGAAGGCTTTTGGCTTCTGAGAAGAACCACAAGCACGAAGATGCTGAAGGTTACAGAGGTATTTGTCGTATCCCTGAGGATGGCATCTCTGCCAAGGGAGAGAAGATCCCAGCTCTCTCAGCTGTCAGGGCCAGTGCAACTTCAACACTGTACCTCCGTGATGCTTGTTTTGGCCTTAGCTTGGAGGCAGAGAAGCCATTGAGATCCATCTCTACATTGCATTGCAACTAAATGTGCATCCATATACAATTCATTAGATCCCTGTGCTAAGAATGTTTAGGACATTGACAAACCGGGCCACAGTTAAACTTTGAAACAAGCCACTACCAAGTTTATTCATTAACAACTCCTGCTAATGATATTTTGCTTACACTTTGGTCACAAGGATTTCTGCTTACATGTTTTCCCATGCCTCTTATCTGCAACTATGGTTTTCTTTGTCCCTTAGCGGTCAAGTTGCTCACACACCTTTGTAAAATGATTAAACATTGTGTCTTGCCATCCCATTTTCACTAAATACCTTTATGTTGTTGTTGTAGATCACACTGTTCTAGAGTGCTTATATCTGAGTTCAAACCAATCTAGTATTAATTATATCCTAATTAGTGCATTTATAATTTATAGACGTCACAGACCTCTGGTGGGACTGCGGTTGTATTGTTTGTATATTTTCAAGATTGTTTTTTCGCTGGCACTTCTTTGATTTTGTACTATTGTGAGGCACAAAGACTTTCTTATTTTGAGTACCATTCGTAGCATTTCTAGCTTATAGGGTGGTGCTGCATGCATTGTTTACATAACATATGTCCTGCCACAAATAGTTTTTCTCTTTTTTAAGCCTCTCTTTGGAGGAAGGTGGCAGTCATGTGAAAATCATGGTGCAAGAAATACACTTTTATAGACAATGAGAGGATTGTGATTGATAGTGTTATAAACATACCATATAATATACCATATAAATATACCATATAAACATAAACATATAAACATACCCACCACTCAACAGTCAAAATGCGGCACACTCATTTGTAAGATTTAGCATCCTCATTTTTCTGTCTGGGATTTCTTGGACAGAAATACGTGCCATGCCTGTACCATGCATACAACATAGAGTTGAATATAGTGATTGTACCAGACAAGTGGCCAAAATTTTCTTTTGCCTCAGAGCTACAAGAGAAATCAAAGTGTGATAAATGACTTGTAAAAGTAGTAGCTTCTTTTCCCTTCCATCCCCCAAGAGGAAACAGAAGCATCAAATACGCATATCTTTTTACAAAATTAACTTTGAGTAGACACCTGAAACATTTAAAAATACAAGGAATAAGCAAATCACAAAATGGGCCAACTTCCACTCCCAAGAAGCTTTTAAATGTATGGGAAAAGAGAAGAAGGGGAACAATTGCCAGAAAAGATGTCATCTACCTTGACCTTAGCAAGGCTTTTGACACTGTCTCCCATAACATCCTCATTAGGAAGCTGAGGAAGTATGGGCTAGACGAGGTGACAGTGAGGTGGATCGAGAGCTGGCTGAGTGACAGAACCCAGAGGGTTGTGATCAGCGGCACAGAGTCCAGTTGGAGGCCTGTAACGAGTGGTGTCCCTCAGGGGTCAATACTTGGACCAATTTTGTTCAATATATTCATTAATGACCTAGATGAGGGGACAGAGTGTATCCTCAGCAAGTTTGCTGATGATACCAAGCTGGGAGGGGTGGCCGACACTCCAGAGGGCCGTGCTGCCATCCAGCGTGACCTGGACAGGCTGGAGAGCTGGGCAGAGAAGAACCTAATGAGGTTCAACAAAAGCAAGTGTAGGGTCCTGCACCTGGGAAGGAAGAATGCCAAACACCAGTATAGGTTAGGGGCGGACATGCTGGGAAGCAGCTCTGAGGAGAAGGACCTGGGGGTCCTGGTAGACAGCAAATTATCCATGAGCCAGCAGTGTGCCCTTGTCGCCAAGAAGGCCAATGGCATCCTGGGCTGCATAGGGAAGACTGTGGCCAGTAGGTCGAGGGAGGTCATTCTCCCCCTCTACTCTGCACTGGTGAGGCCACAACTGGAGTGCTGTGTCCAGTTTTGGGCTCCCCAGTTCAAGAGGGACAGGGAACTACTGGAGCGAGTCCAGCGTAGGGCAACCAAGATGATTGTGGGACTGGAGCACCTCCCTTATGAGGAAAGGCTGAAAGAGCTGGGACACTCTAGCCTGGAGAAGAGAAGGTTGAGGGGGGACCTGATTAATGTTTACAAGTACCTAAAGGGTGGGTTTAAGGAGGACAGAGCCAGGCTCTTTTCAATGGTTCCCAGCGACAGGACAAGGGGCAATGGGCACAAGCTAGAACATAGGAAGTTCCGTTCAAATACACGGAAAAACTTCTTTACAGTGAGGGTGACAGAGCACTGGAACAGGCTGCCCAGGGAGGTTGTGGAGTCCCCTTCTCTGGAGATTTTCAAGGCCCGCCTGGATGCAGCCCTGAGGGATGTGCTTTAGGCAACCCTGCTCTAGCAGGGGAGTTGGACTAGATGATCTCTAGAGGTCCCTTCCAACTCTGAAGATTCCGTGATTCCGTGAAAAGGCGTAGAAAGACAGAAGTGAAGCAAAATATGGAAAAAGAGTGGCAAGGACCTAGACGAAGTTAAGCAAAAATAGAAGACTAGGAGATAAAATGAGAAATAAAAAGAAAATGGAAGGCAAAAATGGAAAAGGTACACATCTTTAAAGGGAAATGTACGAATCTTAGAAGGGAAAATTAAAAAAAAAACAAAACGGAGGAAAAGTAGGAGAATTCCAGTGAGACTGAATGATCATGTATCTGAGGCAAAACAGCCTCAAGGAAAGAATAAGGACACAAAAGTCATATTGCTTTAATCATGCTATGTAGTTACACTAGTAAAACCTCCTGAGCATAGACTCGGCAGTGTAGATCTGAATGTGTTTATATCCGTAGAGCATATTCATAAAAGAAATGGAAAATATGCAGGGCAGGAATACAGCTAATAGTAGCAAAGGCAAAGCAACGGTCAGGTTGGAAAAAAGAGATAAGGAATTGCACAACGTACTCAGCAGTAACAACAGAGCCACATTTTAATGGTGCCTCTTGAAGTTTTATTGCAGAAAGGTTTCGCTTCTGCAACCAAACAATAAATTCAGCTTTCAAATGAGAGGTTCCAAACCTTGCATGGTTCCCCCTCATGCCAAGATACTTCAGACACAGGCGTAGCCTGCACGCTTTCTGGCATATTTGCTTTGCAGAGAATATTCTTATCAGCTTAGGCAATTGCATTTGCCCCTCACACACACGGTTGAGGTTCTGGGGGAAGACTTAAAGTTTTGGGCTTCTAACTTCAGTCCTCTTCACTGCACGTGAACTCAAGGTGGAAGGTAGATGTCAGGAATACCCGTACACCGCACAGGGATCCACTCCAGTCAATATTGGACTCTGGGGAGGTAACCTGATAAGGTATATTTTGAACACATTTTCAAATGCAGTTATGAATCACATCAAAGAGAACAAGCTTGCTGTACAAACTAATCCTCTTTTCTCTTGAGTTTCAGAGCAATTACACTGCATCTGAGGTACTGTGGATTTCAGCTGACTGAACCAGTGCCTGGGCACCAAGGGCATCTTGGTAGATCTGATAAGCCAGATAATTCATGCACAGATGAACAGCAGTTACTGCTATGCTCGTCCCTTCCTACCATTAATATTTTTGCAGCTGGTTTGCTTTCTTAGATAGAGGATAACAAAGATTCACATGGTGCAGGCCAGAGTCTCTATTATTAGTATGCAAAAGCAACCTTCATTAATGTCTACTGACAGCATGACTACTTAAGTGATTCAGTCTGGTGTCCTTTAGTCACAGCCTCTTGAGGGCTAAGGCTTTCTATATAGCAGCAGGGACCACTTCTGCACTAAACACTGATGTTCAGTTAATCCAAGTTCTAATTAATTGGTTTTCTTTTACTGTGTATTCATGTCTAAAAGGAATTTTTATATCAATTTATCACATTTAACAAACCAGTACAAGGCAGAGTTAGAGGTGTTGTAATTATTGCATTCTTTTTCACACTGAGTGAATACAGACCATCCCTTTTAATTCTAGTGTGAGCAGGCGCATCACCGCAGAAGCCTGTCTTGATGCAGGGATCTGGAACGAGATACTGGGTAGGTCATTCTTAAAGGTGACAAGTTCCACTTCACGACATTAGGTATTAATAAACCCAGTCCAGCAGAGACAGAGACATTCCTATATTACAGAATTTTTCCATACTGAAGCATAATCAATGGAGTTGAACTCATTAATAACAGAGCCAAGTGTATCTTAACACAGTAACAGGTAAGCTAATCACTATAGGAGAAAAGATGCTGTTGGAGAGGCAGATTTGTGTCTCCATCAGGCTACTAACCAGTCATTGTCTCAGAGATATGGATAGACGGAGGGTTATGTCTCATTACCCTTCTCTTAAAAAGACAGGTTCTTTATAACACAGGTACAATAGATTTCCCATCCAGGGTTTCTCTGGGCAGAAAATACCGGCTGATCTTCTACCTTTTGAGTCACAGAAGTGTTGCCATCAGGTGTGTCAAAGGTAACCTCTAAGCAGACATTTATGTGTCAGCTTTCTCTGACCCCTCTTGTGAGTTGCCTATAGATGTATGTGCAGACAGTGACTTTATGTTATTATATTGGCTTGCATATCTCATCAGAAGGGCTCCTAGGTTTCCAGAAAATAAACTAAATTTCAATTCCAGTTGATGGCTTAGGTTTCTAAGTATAATTTCATTCAACACTAGCACACATCTACAATATTTCCAAAGCTACTAGCTTACAGAATTAAATAATTTGTTTAGGAGACATCAAAGGGGTACCCATTTATACCGTAGAGGTGAGAAACCTGCTGGAAGACTTGGGAGGGTTCCTCCTCCTCTGAAATAAACAAGAGCGGTCAAAAAGGTACATGGGGAGAGAATGAGAATTTAGCAAAAATTTTCAACAGGACCACTTCAGGGTTTCAGATACTTAGCTGAGACAGGTTCAAAAGGTCAGGACAAAGTTATTTTGAAACAAAAAACCACCTCTAGTTTGATGAGAAGAGTTAGAACCGATAGGGACAAAAACATCTCCTAAACAGAGGCTGTCGCTGAGGTATGGATTGCACTAAACTCTATGTGTGCTAAAGTATTGACTCAAAGCTATTTACCCAGCTCTTAGTCATTTGTGCATATTATACTTGCTAGACTTTCTTCCAGACTTGAGATGGGCATAAGCCATGAGCCACCCCTGTAGCACAGGAATCTCTTTTTCCTTCAGAGTTCCTTGGTTTTATTTACCATTTACACGTGCCTGTCCTTAGATGGATGCACAGAAAGAGAGCCAGCTCTGCACAAGATTTTAAGGGTGACAAGGGAACTCATTGGCTTCTCTTCTCCTTTGTACAATCATTTACTCCTGCACAAAATCAGTATTAAAACCCACCTAACAGTATTTGCAATGACATAAACTACTATATAACTGCCAGGGTACCCTGCAGGCTTTTTCATCGTGGCTCAGTTACTCTTTTCCTTCCATATCAGTTGAGAGAAATTGCCTTAAGAGACACTATTGCAGGCAGATGCGTACAGCCATGAAGCCTCACCCCAACTCCCACAACCTCTGCAAGAGAGAGAGCAGATACTTCCAGCAGGCCAAATGTTTCAAATCATTTCTTTCTAGGAAGCAGATACAGTAGTATAGCCAGAACTTTATTGGTGCTTCTCTTGCATTAGTCTTCTCTGGGGAGCTTTTTTTGTGTTTGCTGCTTTTTGCTTTTGGTCCTGCAATGGCCCCCTTGGCTGTCCTGAGCAGATGTTTTGAGCTGTCATTGGAGGAATTGACTAATTATAAAGATCCAGCAAAACACAACAATTCAGTGTGAAATGAAGCTGCTATCAGGAGCCACTGGGAGCTGTGACCCTCAGGATGGTTGCGGGGGGTGGGGGAGTGTGTGTTATTTTCATGCTACCAGTCAGAACTGGTTCCTGAGCAGCCCACCAATGGCAAAGTCCTACTTCTTGCTCCATTGCAGCCCAGGAGAACCCATTGCAGAGTCCTAAATCAGGTCTCCTGTGAGGGGGAGCCAAAAAGGCCATGAAAATGCAGGTGCAAACCTGTCTCATGTAAGAATCGCTGGCTCCATCCTGAGGGGTTAGTTTGGCTCAGAAGCAGGGCTGAAGAAATCCTCTCCCCTCTCATTGCTTCCCTTGAGCTTTGTCATCCTTCACTCACCAAAGCAAATGTCACTGCTGCGCTGTTTGAAGCAGCTCTGATTCATTCATCTCCCCGATATATAATGATGATAAAGCAAATAGAAGTGAAAAGCTCACAACCAGCTGCTGGGCACCGACTAACCAGAAATGTAGAAAAGAGAGAAGGTCTGACTCCAACTTCCCCGTAAAATGGCATGGAGATTGCGAACTGAGCATACATTTCTCGTCTGCTGCATAAAATCTCTTGTCATCCCTTTCCTCTGTCATCCTTTGAATTGTAAAGAGACATAGTGTCTTCACTGTTGCTTACCTCCTGTAATTATGAGATGTTTTCCTTTTAAGCACATTGAAGAGCTAAATGTGTATTTATACTATACAAGATACTTTGCTTAGCATTATAGAGGAGAAAACTGTATGAATCCCTTTATGTTGCATCGCTGGGATGTGTTTATCATTCCACAATCAAACGTAATGCAAGTTGGCATCAATTTTACTAAGAATAATAAGCCAAAACTTAATGTGAATACATAAAAAGTGTTGTTGACAGCTTGTTTACAAAATCCAGGACTTTAATGCAGATTTTGTTTTAGCACAAAACCTATTAACATAATAAGAATACTGTCTGCTTCAGACAACCTGTTATCCTCAGCTGCACTTTTTTTGGAGAAGGCGTACTTTCTCAGACACCTTGAAACTTTGCTTACACACATTCCTCACTGCCACTAGTCCCATGGATTTACAAAGATTTTATGAAGGCTTCTCTACCAGTAGATACGGCTGTTCTTCCCACTTCTCAGGGCAGATAGATTTATTTTATTATATTCTTGCCCTTTGGGGACACGTTATTTTATAATCCTTCAAAATCAGATTTGCATGTACAAATGGGGTAATTAGATACACATTTCAGCAGTTCAGCACATTTTGAGGGACAAACTCATTCCCTTTCTCCAAGTGTTGAGGATCAAAGTAATAGGGCCAAGATAAATAATCTTAAATATTCAGCCCAAGCCCCAGTTCAGTAAAGTAGTTAAGCAAGTGTTTCACCATTCAAGAAAAGCACAGATGCCTTTTTAGGGAAAAATATCGCTTAAATATTTCATAAAACTTTTTTTTTTCCTTAATAAACTTAATAAATCCGTTTGGGAGAAGCTGCTTCACAAGTATCTACCTGAGCTTTGTGTGAGGTCCAATTTTATCTGGTATCTTTATTAATCATTATAACAGAAAACAGACCATACACTTGAAGTCCGAGGAGGACTGCTGCAGGCAGCTCTCCACAAAGAAAAACATGCAGCCATCTATCACAAAGCTGTGATATATCTGTGATATATAGCTGTGATATCACATCTATCACAGGGCTCTGTTTTAACTGTAAAACACAAAGGAACAAACCTAAGCTTGAGTGTATAACTTTTATTTTGGTGTTCTCCAGCTCCTGAGTGCTTGCCTTGCAAACTCTTTTAAAATTTGTGTATGCAACAAGTATACGCACTGGATGCATATATCCATCCCATGAATAAGAGAATGCATTGATGGGTTGGTTCTCAAATTTGTTCCAGTGCAGAGATGCCAAGTTGGATAAATCTTTTGCAAAGGAAACCAAAAAAATCACATCTAATATGACCTGTACAAAAGTAATGTAAAATTTAATTATGTTTATAGTAAAGGTTTAAAAACTCTTATAACAAATGCTAAATCTAAAATATAAATATATACAAATTTAAATACCTAAATATCTCCTATCTGTTCATACACAGAATATATAACATGTTCTCTGGATTTTGTTGTTATCTAAAGTTGTTTACAGTATTTGATATACAAAAACTATTTCTGTTGGTACTGTAGAATATTTGTATTAATTTTGAGTCCTTATTTTGAAACAAATTCCCAAATCTAACCTGCATTGGAGAATAACTGACCACCTTCTTATTTTTCCAGTCTGACTGTGCAAATATTACAGGAAGTATCGCACACAGGAGCAAGAAAGAATTTGCAAAGACTGTAGAGTCAAGAAATACCTAAAACCTAAAAGTTTTACATTCAAGTTGAAGACAGCTTCTTTATTCATCTACTTCGTCAAACAGTTTTCACTTTCATGATTACATAATTTTTCAGGAAAAAGCGCAGGCATCTTCAGTCAACAAGTGCTATGAATATCTGTTTGGCATGTGGCTTTACATTAATTCATGATGTAGCCACACATTATTCATTGAATGTTGCTCAAGCTTTTTCTCATATCAGAATTGCAGATTTCCTCACGGACATCCTTGCAGCATTTCCCAAACCTCACTCAACTCATTTTCACAAGGACTCTTCGGCAGGATAAAGTGAGGCAAAGAAAGTTTAAGAGTAAAACTGTTTGCTAATTTGGAGTTCACACGTTGCAACTGTGACTGTGACAATCAGCACGTCAGAAAAATCAGGCAGTAAACTCTCAGTTGAAAGCCTTGCTCAGCCTCCAGCAGCTCCCAGATGCAATATATGGACGCAGATACCGTCTTAAAGGTTTTAACTGCCAGCCTAAGCAGCAGGTAAGATTTTTCAAAGGTTCATTACAAGGTCAGCTTGGAGGATTTTTCATGCAGGACACCTAAAATTACGTCTATGAGAGTACCTCAGCCTCTGACAAATTTCATATCCTGAAGTCTGTCTCTGCAACATGAGAGCATTAAAACTCCTCAGCAGAAAGGACTGTGCGATGATGCGTTTAATATTCATCTTCCCTTAATCTTGTTCTTGACAAATAACTTGAACCATCAAGTGGCCTTATTTACTGGCAACGCTGAAAACTGTGCCTTTAATGACAATATTTATTATCTGGAATGTGCCTTGTCAAGATTTTTCTGGCACTCACTGTGCGTGTTGTCCATGTGCACACCTTACATCACACGTAGTAGTATAACAGAGGTCTTTGAGCTCAAGCAAATTACATTTGGACTCCACTGACTTCAGCTGCTATGGTACAAAACCTCAGTGTGTTATTCATGCTCTCCTTCAGTCTCACATTAATACTTCTTCATGTTTACACACAGTCAAGACAGAAAAATATCTTCTTCACATATATTTTGGCCAGTCAAGTCATGCTGCTTGGCCTCAGAGCTGGTGGACCTACGAGCAAATATTTCACTCAGAGGTCAGAGTATGTGTCCACACATACTCTGTGTTGTTTTTCCAACCATCTCTTAAAAATAAATATTCAGTCATGTGTTTCCTGAGATCATGGACTGATCTTTGCCTATGGAAATGCACATACCTTTAAGACAGAGAATGCATGAAAGAGATTACATTACCCACAGCTTTAACCACCACTAAAAATCTGGATCAAAATGAAATGACCTACGTGCTGTAATCAAACTAGTAGTACAAAGTTTGATATATTTCCATATAACAGGTAAGTTACTCCTTATTTATAAAACTAAAAAAAAAATAAATATATACTTCACAGGCTTCCTTTTCTTAGACATTCTGTGAGCTTAACAAATGAATTCACTGGCTACAATCTGTAGCCATCTGAGCTCAAAAGTGAATGCAGAAAAGACAATGAGAAATAAAACATCCTGAAGCATTAACACTCCTAAGTCAATTTGAGGAGAACCTTAAGTTTTCAATTCATGTTCACGAGCCCCAGTACTGTCAGGCTTGCTGTGATTTTTTTACTTCAAATCAGTGTCTGTAACTCTTCTCATGACCTATGTATAAAATTCACATGAGGTTGAAAAGTGGAACAGATTAATACATTAAATAGAAGGATGAAATAAAAATAAAAACAAAAAGAAGACTGTACTGCAAACTCTGCACGTCACTGACATTAGGAAATTTAGGAAAAAATAACCCTTTTCCCTACTCCCCTTAACATTGTTTGTTAAGTAAGAGGGGGCTTTCCTCTCTCTTTAACTTTATTAAGGAAAAGTAGGCACAGGCCGTCTGGAGAAAGGGGCTGGAGACAAAACAAATGAGTTAGGGTTTAATTTGGCAACTGGTGGACTGGAGGAACAGAATGTGAATGAGCAAGGAATGAAGAGAAGACCGTGGGTTCAAAATAGCAAATGTCTATAAAGCGAAAATATCCGGTGGACAATAAATTTGAGAGGAAAGGGGGAGTACATGGGAGGATGCAGGAAAAAGAGAAAAATCTATAACACCCCACTGATTGTGCCTCTTGTTTATAGCACTCTGCAGCTCCCTTCCTCCTATTATCTTGCACAGTTAGGGCAGCTCATACATCATGGATAAACCGATGTGTGTTGATTTTCTTAAAAATAGCAGTAGGTCTTTTACTCCAGCCAGGATAATAGTAATGATGGCCAAGACCACATCTTGAGAGGGCTTTCTTTCCAGTGCTGATTCATTAGGTAAAGCACTAATTGAAACTATTGCTAATAAATCACTGCTGCCTATCAAAGTTGCAACAGCAACCCAAAAAAAGAAAAACAGCATGTACTCAACTTTAAACATAGTGCAAAAACCCTTTTGCTTCTTATTAGTTTGAGTAGCACTAGGATATTGCTAATCCTATAATATTCTCCCTAATAAGAAATGTGTGAGAAAAGGTTTCTTCTCTCATCCTCTCCCGCTAGAGCATCTATGGAGGAAGATTTTAATCCTTTTCTCAATAAATCTCCAACACTTGTTGATTTCCTGTTGTCCCTAATAAATCACTCGGGTTTTCATACGCTGACTTCATCTGAGGTGGTTAGCACTTATTCTGAATTGCTAGGATTTCCTATTGTAAATTCACTTCAGAAATATTAATTTAATGCTTCAGCTATTTCATTATTTTTTCTGGCTTGCTTCCCAATCATTTTCTTAGCATCCAATTACAACAAACACAGCGGCTCATGCTTAGCATATTTATTTTCTGTCTATTTCAGGTGGCACCGATTTTCTGCTATTCAGAACCTATGAATTCTTTAATGGTGGTTAATGTAGGGAGTAACAATCTGATAGCTGTTATGCTGATGTTTCCACATTTTTTATTAGTAACTTTAAAATAATAGATGGTGTTTGCATATAACTGATTCCCTGCTATTTGATCAACATTATTTATTCCTTTTAGAAAGCCCAAAGCACCCATATAGAAAATGTATCTTTTTAAAGCACTTTAGAAAGTTGGGTAAAATCAGGAAACAAATACGTAAACAAATCCATTGGCTATAAAAAGTTGCACAGAAAGCTAGCAAAATAGCAGGAAGTAGAAGCCTTTTCCTTCTGAACCCATTCCCATATATTAAATATAAAATCATTCTGAGTCACTGGAGGAAGTCTGCATTGCAAGTTGTTCGAAGACAGTTTTTGCAAATACTTTGCAAATAACATTTGACTTCTTAGATGAGACCTTCCTCTTTTTGGGTGGTCAAACCATTTTCATTTCTAACTGTACCTCTAAAATTTGGTTTCTTTGAAACAATACACTTTCTTTTGATTTTTGTTAAGAAAACCAGAATTACTTTCTAGGACTAGACTTGGTGTTAACCAAGGCATGGTGCAAGAAACTTCAGTATGTTCTAAAAAAAGCTTTTATGAGTAACTGTGGAACAATCCATTCAATTAGGCAAGTTTCCTTTTATAGATATGAACTGGAGTTGGCTCATTCCCCAAAGAATCAGTCATTCTACCTTTTTCAAGACAGTTGAGTGTTTCTAAATCCTACAGTTTAATTCAAATATTCTCATAGTAATGAGAAATATTTTTTCGGTCATATCTCAGTAATAATTGCTAGCAAGGTGTTCATAAAGCTCACTGTGCAGTATGGGAAAACATTTCCAGTTTTTAGACTCATTTTGATTTAATCTGTAATTAAGACAGAGAGTAAATATATCCAGTCCAGCAGCTCTTAAAGAAATTAAACTACCACATAATAAGGGGTATGACCCTTCCGTGAGGCTCTAGAGGTATTCAGGCTGGCTCTGTGATGGTCAGCATATTTTCAAATGGTCTAGATTTTAAAGTAAAAGGTTAAATGTGAAAGTCTGTGGGTGATTCAAGGTAGCAAAGACAACGGTTAATAGGAAAGAATTAGAGAAAACCCTTACAAGAGCAAGAGACTGGGAAAAATAATTAGTCTGTGGCATTCACTGTGGACAGCTGTAAAGTAATGCAGCTAGAGGAGCAAAAATAACCTTAACTTTACATACTAAACAATGCGAACTAATAATTATCACTCAGGGAATGCAGCTTGTTATTCTAAGATGTTCTTTTATAAAAATATGTTGCTCAGCTTATTTGTCAATAACAGCACAAGAACTGAATCAGATCTTAATAGTTATTAGGAATAAAAATGGAAAAACAGAAGAAATCATCAGGCTGCTGCGTAAATCCATGGCGTGTTTGTGTCTTGGCTAGTGTTTACACTTCTCATCCTTTCAGCTCAAAAAGGCTATGGTGAAACTTTGGAAGGTGAAAAAGCGGATGAGCAAAGATATGAGAGTATTCCCGTATAACAAATGAGCAAACAGACTGTGATCTCCAGACTGGAAATAGGTCTATAAAATCATGATTTAGAAAAAGGATGTCTGTTCATTATCCCTTCCCAACCAAAAGATTTGGGAAAGGTGCTGGGGGAGAGGTATCACAGAAATTAAATTACCAAAGGGCAAGTTCAAAACAAACAGCTGGACTGTTTTTCCCACAGTGTATATTTTACCTGTGAAACTCCTTGTAACAGATGTTGAATTTACATGGGTTCAGCAAGGAGCTCGCTAAGTTGGTGGAAGGACAACCCATCAGGTGCAATGCAATATAAAGGTGCCACCTCTCATTCCAGGAGTGTCTGGGTCACAGAAGTCTCTGCAAGTTGGGACAATATTCTGAGAAAACATCACTTTATATTTTCTCTACTCTTGTGTTCTTCAAAGGCACCCATTACACCCTGATGTCAGAGACAGATGCTGGGCTGGGCAGACTCTTGGCCACTCTCAATGGTATTATTTGCTAGATAGCTCAGTATTTGGTGAAGTTCTAGTATGTCCCGGTTTCTTTCCTTGGTTTCAGTAATTGCTCTGCTTATTTACTGGAGATGGTTTCTTTTAATGGGCTTTGCTTATATTTCTCTGTAGTGCTATAATTCATATATTACTGTCTTACTGCATTTTACACCATTCAGAAAAGGTAAATGGATCTCAAAGTAGTCATATATTTATATTTACTCTATGGCTTAAAACATCACCAAATAACCTAAAGGGATGTCAATGAAAATGAGAATCCCATCCTCTGAGATCAGCCACAAGCATACTAAAGATGATAGACTTTACATAATTTATTACTTAACTAATATTTTGTTCAGCCTTTTAGATAGAATTTCACTGCAAAAATAAATTCCACCCACTCTTCAAATTCACTCCATTTTTATGGGATCCTATACATTAGTTTTGTCAAGGGTGTAGTTACTCTTAACTTGTGCCCTTCTGATGTGCAGATTATGTTGATAACTATAATGGAAGTCAATGAAAAATATACTTCATTACCTTGAAATGATCTGAAGTACCTGAGTAATTTTCATTTTAGCAGATTGTCTGCTAATGTGCGAAACAACAGCAAGAGGCCAGAAAAACATGTTTATCACTGTTATTTCTCTGCTTATTGAACATTAGATTACACTCACGTAAAACCCTGTGCAAACAAACAGCTTTATCTTTTTTTACAATTTGCTTTGTCATATGAGCTCTCACTGAGCTCTTCTTGGCTGTGCAAATGAAGCAACAAGGTTGTTTAAGGAAGTAAAGCCAGTTTATTTGACGGAAAACCTCAGGAAAACAGCATATCATTAAAAAATTTCCTAGAAGCAGAATTAATTTAGCCTTAAGTTTTGTTGCCTAAAAGCATGATCAATATGATTTTGTACTCCCTGTGCACTACTTGCCTTCTTTTGACAGAAGTAACATAAGAGAAAGAAAATCTCATTTGAGTCCCATTGATGTATCACTTCGGAAGGCAGCGAGATCCCTCCCGCACCAAAGTGTTCCAGACTATTTGCTAAGATGAGCGAGTGGAAAAGAATCGCTGCACTTCTGTCTTCCTCCTTCCAGCAAACTCTAAATGCAGACATGCAATTTCACATCAGCTAATGTGATCACATTATTGTCATGAGTTTGCTTAGGGATGGCAGGAGGGTTTCAAGGCCCCATGAGGAGGACTAGGATTTGTTTAGTTTTTTTACCCCTTAAAAAGAACAATAAAAATGAATTAGTAAGTTGTGTTGTGGGACCATAGTCTCATTTTTATATTCCTACATGCCAACAGTGCTTTAATGGAATAGAAAGGAAAATAAAACCTTAAATTGTGGAGGGGAGGGGGAGAGAAAAAAAAGCCAATCCCCCCAAAACAGATTTAAAAAAACCCTGCGTTTTAGCAGAGCCTGATTTTGCATTTTCTAGGGCTTAATACAACAGTTATTGCACAACCAGTGACTGCACCAAGATTGCTCCAATGTGAGAAATGTTGAGGGCTATAAAATATTTTGCGAATATTTTTAACCAGGGATCGACGTTAAGCTGATTAGCATAAATGTTTCTTTAATTGAAACAGAATTCCAGTTATTACAGAGTACTGCTCATACAAAGAAAGTCTCCACACTGAGAGTGAGACAGGCCAAATGCGATTTCATACAAATTGTCTGAAGGGGTTTCTTTCAGGCTCATCTCTTTGGTTTTTGTTTTGTTTTGATACAGGCATTTTGAGGGGTTTTGTGGTTGGGGTTTTTTTCTGTGTGTGTTTTTTTTAACATAAAAGGAAGTGGAGGTTATGCTGGCTCTGGGAGAAGATCTTATGATCTACAGCTGGTCACTGTTAGAGCAGCCCCGTGGTTTTTCAACAGTGTTGCAAAATTCAGCCCCGCTGCAGGAGAATTCATGGATCCAGGGGGCCTGGGCATGGATACGGCTGGAAGTCTTGGTGGGAAGTTTTGGGGCAATGGAGAGGGCTCATCCTCTCCTGCCCCACACACTTCCTCTGCTACCACTGCATCTACTAGGAGGGGTGGCAGCCAGCCTTGCTTTGAGTGGGTGCTGTGACTCATTTCCATTAGCCTCATAATATTTCAGACTTTACAAAAAACATCTAGATGAGGGAGGCAACCTGCATATGAGTAAAATGGGGTGTACGATTAACCTCACACCCTCTGTGGGAGAGATACTGCCTCTCTCTCACCAGCTTATCTCAAGGATGAAGCACAAGGAAAAGCCACATTTTATCATCTCTACTGGCTCCCTGTAATTCAGCCTTGTTCACTTGGGTTGCACTCACCAGGTTGCCAATGTCTCTGACTCAAGATAAAACAGACCCACCAGTAATTCAGACCAATCCCACGAAGGTATTGGAAGGTGGGGACTGAGACCTGGAATGCCTCACAGGACTTAATATTCATAATGAGAAGTTTGACCTGTTCTGGCAGCCAATTATACAAAACAATATACGTGGCTTAACACATTATTATCAGAGAGAAGGAAATCAAAGCCAAACTATGATCTCATTCTTCCATATAGTGTATTAACCTATTAAAAGATTTAGAGTACTTCATCACAGAAGTGAATTAATAATTAAATGGAAGATGTCCGGTGCTTTATCACATTTTATGTCTATACTTTGGTAAGAAGAGGGGCATTAGTTTATTTTAAGAAAAAAGCATCTTAACACTGATTCGGAGCTTTAAAATGAAAAACAAAGCCTCCATAGAATGTAATCCCAGTTCAAAAATAATAATTCCTTCCATAGCATATTTTTCAGGAGATGTGTTTATTTTTAAATGTAGATAATGATACATCCTTCATAGTGTACAGACTTTCTGCTTAGCTGTCTATTATTACAACTTGAATATTAGTTACTTTAATACAAATAGCTAAATACATTGGCAAAGACAAATGAAGCCCTAAAAAGAAATTACTGAACATCTGCTATTATGAATGAGTTTTTCATCTGTGACTATACTCAGCTTGTGTCAATACAAACTTTCAGGCACAACAAATTCCCTTGTGATGGTGCCTTTTCATCCGCACAATTATTGTATTCATAATTAAATATATATCTTTTAATTTTGATTATCTAGTTCTGCAAATTGTTCACAAAACAGAAGGCTAAGAATGACCAAACCTGATGCTGATAATCATTTTGGTTGATACCACGCGTTTGGGCTTTACACATCTTTTTCCTTTTATGTATGTTCTTAGTGTTCTGATATATAAATTAAATGAAAAAGAAAGCTTCTTTGAATCTTGAAAGGATAATTTACTATGAGTTCCAACCTACTACGACATGAGCAACAAGAAGATAGCACATCCCGATGGTACAGGACACAATCATCATAGGGAAACCTAACCTGAAACAACAAAATAAAGGAAAGATCAGTAAGGATACAATACTTTGTTCTCCAAGCAATTTATGAAAAGGAAATTTAAGTTATCCTACACATTTCAAGCCTCAAATGTACTTATAGCAGTGACAAAAGCATAGATGTACTGAGAGTAAGACAATGTCTAGGAGTCTAATAGTCAAGCTCACATTTCTACTTCCAGTCTATTTAAGAGATAAGTGGTCAAAATTATCATAGTATCATTGGTTTCAGGGCTTCTCTTCCAATTTACTCTGTCTCAGAATCTGGCATGTCTTGTTTTGTTGGTATTTTACCCCAGACAATATGCAACTATACAGGCAAAATAACAATTCTCACAAATTATGCAGCATTAGAATAGATCATCCGGTGTCCATCACTTCAGACTAGGTGTGTAACCCTGGTATGGCACTTTATAACTTAATCTATGGCTGAAAACTCATTAAATTGTTTCGCTGTCGATCTGCAGTCACATGCAGCTAATATTCCTCTTCTGTACCTCTCACCAGGTTTAACAGATTTGGATATTATTGGATTTTTGGAAAGAAATGCCAAGCAGCTGTAAAAGTGCTATAACTTTGCTGTTCTATCAAAACAGTTATTTGCTTTTCAACACAGATTAAACTTTTCAGATGACACTCAGATTTTACAGCTTTCTTTAGGCTGACAAACGCAGGCAGCGGAGACAGACAACTGGAAAGGATGTTGTGAAGTTGTCTGATTCCTACTTTGCTAGATTTGTAGGTCTTCCATATATGTGAAAAGAAGGGAGTTTTCTGAAACTTAAAAGCATTATTGTATGATACTGAGGGACTGTGAAGAATCACTGCTGTGATCACAGTCATTTGTTTTATGTTACTAAAATCACAAGGAAAACTGAGAAGAGAAATGATCATGCCATAAACGACCCTCCTTATGTAGTTTCTTTTGTCAAGTTCAGCCAAGAATTTCCGTAAACATCATCAAAGCATGGCAATGTTCTCTGAAGTACAGCATTTCATTTTTTCTCTTCCTTGAAGTAAGACCTGCTTATTATACGTGGATATGTTAGTTGTGCCTTTTTGCCTTGCTCGCTAGGGCCCCTCAGGAAGGTCCCTTGAGTCCATTTCCCTCTGTCATGGGTGATCAGAGCACTAATGAAGAGATGTCCATTTAGTAGGTGACAGGAGGACACCACTCTCTGAGCTTGGGTGGGTGAATAACTCCTTTTTTAGGAAGCTACAGCTAGAAAAGACCTCTTGGGGCATATAAGTGTGGCCCCCATCTCCTCAGGGTATGAAACCTCTTGAATAACATGAAAATTAAACTTCTCAGTGGCTCACTGCAATCTGCTCTTTCTACCTGCAGCCATGACATTGCTCTAAACCTTGAGATCCTCATGAGTCATGTTTCTTTCATTGCTGTTTTGCTGAAAAGCTGACTGAAGGAGGCATAGATGTGACAGCAGATCAGAGGTGCTTTCACCTTTAACAGTCATTGGTTCAAGTTACCGACAGGGGAATTTTACCATGAACAAGGGTCACTGCAAACACAAAAATAATCAGCCCTGACCTATAAAGTTTGCAGAATAATTAAGTAACAAACAAAACCCAAACACTGTAAAGAAATTGTTGGTATTATTTAGTGAAGATCAAGCTTGTCCGTAATGGCTGCTCTTGACCCACTGTCCAAGTGAGCCCATCTCACACACCGGTAGAAATAGAGGCAAACCAAGAACAAAAGGAAGCCCTTGCAAGGCTGGAAAATGTAGAAAGGGCAAGACTGTTAGGGCTGACAGATCATCTCGTTTCTGTCTCCTTGACATCCCTCTGAAAAAGCTGGCATGTCCCTTTGCCCGTGACCAAGTGTTGCCTACGAGATCTGCCCCAGCAGGACAGTTCCCATTCGTGGCTCCAGAAGCTCTCTCCTCCATCTCTCTGAGATTTAGGACCTGGTGTGCCAGTCTCTTCTGGCATTCTGTTAACAAGCACTATTATCGCTATTCTGGCTTCAGAGGCACTAATGTTAGGCTGATATTTGGAATTGAGAAAAGAGAAAGGGAGAGGAGAAAGAGAGAAAGGCTCGGTGTGTCCAAGTGGTGAAAGGTATGAAGAATTGTTATGAAGTGTCATAGGATTGTCACAGCTTTCAAATATTTCCTGAGAAGTCTGAAATGCATTTGGAAGATTTGTTTAGTTTGGGGTTTTTTTTGTTGTTGTTCATATGAACATGCATAAATATACTGCAGAAAAGTGTGATTTCTTTTCCAGACTGACTGGTCAGATTCTTGCTTTTGAATGACTCATTGAAAGAACTGAATCATTATTTAGTCACTAAACTATGATCAAGCTGATAATACTGTAAAACAGCAGAGCTAAAGTGTCTCTTGGAATTATTTTATAAAAAAGCAAAAAATAAATTAATTAATTTGATGGCTAGTCGACTGCTTCTCAGACCATTTATTTCCTGCTCTCAGCAAATCTGATCTCTAGCCCTCCCTAATCTCACTTAGATAAAAGCATCCAGATAGGACAAAAAAGCAAAACCAGCAATGGCTCTAGGAATAAAATAGCTCGGCTAAAAAATCCTCCTACATCCTTCAGTATATCTAATGAATGCACCCTGCAGCTGTGTCCCCGTGACAGGCTGGTGAACCGGAGATTGCTACAATTCTCATAAGAAAATTGGCTGTTGTTTGGCAGAAACCAGAATTTTATTGACCTTGCAGTTAGCAAACAATGACCTGGTACTGGGAGGAGCGAGGACGGTGCAGGTCTTAATCTGTACTAATGTACAACGCCTTTGTGAGGACTGTCAAGGGGAGGGAAGGATCCCAAAAGATTCAGTGCCTACTCGACCATTGAAAATAGAACAGAAAAGACAGCTCCAGCTTGGAGGAGGTCCGTACAAGAAAATAGGTGAATTATAGATGACCACATACGAGCATGCAGGAATTGTAATCATACCCCCACTGCCACAGTGCCAGTCAAATGTGTAGCTGGAGACAGACACAGCCTGTCTGGGGAGGAACCTCATTTCGTTTAGTATGGATGCTTGCATAGGGCACAACTACGAAGCCATTATTCTCATTGCATGGACAATTACCCCTCAACTTGAGGCCTGAATTTCAGGCCCCCTGGCCTGAGCACTAATGTAATTGGATCAAATTCAATGTTGAATTTGTGTACCAGGGAGAGAGGAGATAAAGTTCAGTAAGTATTAGTTACTGCAGTGTTAATCGATGACCTGAGTCGGTTCAGTGCCCTGTTATTGCTATTACATTATCCATTGCGCTCCTCCAAAGGAAGATACAGCTCCTGTCCCAGGCCACATACAACATAATATATTTAGGTACCTACATTTTCTTCAATTATATCAAATCTAAGAATGCATTTTAAATAATGTAAAAATTACTTCCAGCGACTCTCATTTTCAGCATACTCCTTGGAGTCAAAAAGTAGCATGTCATTCAGTTGTTTCTGCCCAGGAAAAAGGATCAGCAGAGTTCAGAAGTCATAAAAACTTTTCTCGCACTAAAACTTCAGCTTAGTAAGAAACACTAATTAGCATCTTTGTCATAAAAAAAAAAAGAAAATTTACACTGTCTTGTAATAGCATCTGATGTGACATTTTTATACATAAACTAAAGGAACAGGGCAGATGTATCCTGCACTGGGCAGTCTTTTCTTCCCTCTCCCACTCTGCAGACAGGGAGATACAGATGCCCTGCATGGCACAAAAAGTTCATCCCAACTGTCCGCAGCCGGCTCAGGGAGTTTTCACTGCTGCAGAGAGGGGTCGGATGCAAGGAATGTGTGGATGATAGGATCTAGCATTCACCCCACTCTTCTCTCCTTCTCTTCTTACTAGAAAGCTTAAACATAAAACTGTGATCTGAATGAAATCACCCAGTTTAAATATACTCAAGAAGCAGATGTTAGTTCAGTGTGAGATAGCGAGAGCATTTCGAGTGAGAGCCCTGGGGATTTGTCTTGGACAAAGTTTTACTTATTAATAACTGCAGCAATCTAGTAGTGAAAAGCTTGCAAATCGCCCCAGCACCAGAAAGATGCCAGACTCTATGGAGAACAGAATTCAGCATGTTCTTAACAAATCAAAATGAGAATTTGAAATGAATGAGATGAAACTCTGTGAAGGCAAGTATGATGTATTAGAAGTCAGACAGGGGCACAAAAACAGCAAGGAAAGTGAAGCTTTTCACTGGTAATGACCTAGTGATTTCTGATCCTGCATTGCTGCTAGATTTCTGGCCCTGTGTTTACTTAGAAGAAAAGGAAACTGGTATATGATTATGCTGGGAATAAATCACATTTTTAATGACTATCTACAGATGCAAATATTACCGTTTTCTTAGGTTATAAGTTTAACCAATATTATTTGCTAAACAATAATAGCGAAGCCTTTGGGGTCTGAATTGCATTTTCGTGGACAAACGGATCTCCTACAGTACCTTGCAGCTCTATTTTGTGATGCAAGAGGCAGCAGGACCTGGGAGGTACAAGACCCAGGTTCAGTGCCCTGTTCTGACTGATTTGGGACATGACATAGGAAACATTCTCACCCATAAAAATCACACCTATGGGCACTGCCTTCCTTGGCAGCTCATAACTTACACAGCCTGTGCATCCTCGAGGGGATCTGTGGAAGAAACATGCCTCCAAGGAAATGGGGAACCTTCAGTGGTTCCTCAATGGAAAAGCAATGGCAGAAACCTACCAAGACCAAACCACTGGCAGTGAAGGAAGCCTGGTGGTAGCCAGGGGTAAAAGTTAAAAAAGAGTTAAAGCTAACTTCTACTCCCACTTTAATTTGCAATTTAATGTGCAATTTAAGATACAATTTAAACTCAACTGGTGGAGTTTGCATCACACTTTTAAAATTTTGCTTTTCTCACTTCATATCAGTTTCATACTGCGAGATCTGTAGAAGATATAACCTCAACTTTGCAGAAAAGGACCTGGGGGTCCTAGTGGACACCAAGTTGAACCTGAACTACCAGTGCATCCTTGTAGCAAAGATGGCTAACGGTATCCTGGTCTGCATTAGGTAAAGTACTGCCAGCAGTTCAAGAGAGGTGATCCCTTCACTCTAGTGAGCACTGGCGAGGCCACACCTGCAGTACTGGGTCCAGTACTGGGCTCCCCAGTACAAAAGAGATATGGGCATACTGGAGAGAGCCCAATGAAGGGCCACAAAGATGATTAAGGGACTGGAGCATCTCTCATGTGAGGAAAGGCTAAGAGAGCTGGGACTCTTCAGTCTTGAGAAGGGAAGACTCAGGGGGAAACTCATCAATGTGTATAAATGCCTGAAGGCATGATGTAAAGAAGACAGAGACAGGCCCTTCTCAGTGGTGCCCAGTAACAGGACCACTGGCAATGGGCACAAACAGAAACACAGGAGGTTCCCCCTGAACATGAGGAAACACTTTTTCCACTGTGAGCATGACCAAGCACTGCAACAGGTTGCCCAGGGAGATTGTGGAGACTCCATCCTTGCAGATATTAAAAAGCCATCTGGACACAATCCTCGTCAATAGGCTCTAGGTGGCCCTGCTTGAGGGCGCCCTCCAGAGGTCCCTTCCAGCCTCAACCTTTCTGTGATTCTCACCCACCTACTTGTTCCTCTGTTCTTGAACACGGGATAAGAAAGCATCATCTGCATACCCGAAGATTGGCACGTCATCAGAAAATATTTAACAAAGGACAGATGATAGATAATTCTTCTCATTCTTGGACAGTCTTTCATCACTTGCAATGTTTTGCTTTGGAATTTTGATAATCTCAAACTCAATTTTCAAAGACCATCTAAATGCCTATGAAAGCAGCCCCAAAAATGAGACTCAGGTGTGGGTATACTTAGAAGATACATAAGGTTATTTCTGAATGAAAGGAAAGCTACATCTTTTAATGAAGTTTCATAATTTGATTTGCAAAGTAACTCATTTATATTTCTTTTCAACAAAAGGGTATAACCACAATATTCATTGATCTTTATGAAATGAATATATCATAACCCTCATGAACTGAACTCTAGAAGGATGTCTTTTTTAATGGAACATAGGACAATTTTACCTTGATGAAGAACAGAACCAACTAGTTAACAAAAGTTATATAGGTCTACATAAGTTACAGTGTAATGCAGTACAGCTCTGTGATCAAGCTCTTTTTCCCTAGCTCAGCTAGGAATACATAGCAGAGTGAAATCCTTTTTTTGAGGAAAAAGAGGAGAGGATAAAGTTACATTTATAAATGTAAGACTTGCTTGTGAATATTACAGTTTCTGAAGTTCTCCATATTTTTTCAGATTTATCCAAAGCAATCTATAAATTATTTGTACTAACATTCTTAGATATATAACTCATTTGCATTGTGATTATTTGCTGCCAAATTCTCCTATGAAGAGATTTTCTCAAAGGTTTATTTTGACTTTTGAACCTAATTGTTAAAAAAAGAAAACCTCAGAATTCCTTGGGGAAAAAAAAAATCCATTTTTATTAGCACTTAATTCTCTACCTTTTTTCTTTGGCTTTGGGAAGGAATGGAGACTGAAAAGAAAGATTTTTAATTTGCTGTCTGCCTTACTCTCAAAGGAGTAAGGAATCTTCCTTTTGGTCAGTTTCTCTGTTCTCATTATTTCTATGGTCACTTTCCTGTCATCCTATTTCTTTCTCCCTTTCTTTCAATGCAGACTGTCTTACAAGTCTCCTGTCATTTTGGCTGCGTCAGCCTTTCCATCATTCCAAGTTTTTGACATACTGATCCAGTTTATCTGAAAGGGAAATATGGACTTTACTAACAGCTTAAATAAAACAGAATCAAAATGTTTATCGCATGTTCACGACCCCTTCAAATCCAGACACCTGTTATAGCTTGGAAAACAGGTGGCTAAAACTGCAAGTGATCATTAATTGAACGTTAAATTGCTGTGAATTTCATATAGTCTGGAATTACATAAAAATTATAGTGTGGTTACCTACTAGTTACCATACACAGGAGTTACTGTGTAATTTAAATCACAGAACAAAACCTATAATCCTGTTTTCTTCTGATTGCTAAAATTATAATAATTTCTCATGATATTCTATCTGTTTTGAGTCTATGCCAAAATTTCCTATAGAGTCACTGCCAGGAGTGAACCTGAGATAGGGAAAATCAGATCCCGAGTAAGAAAATGTAAAGGTGTTAGGTTTTGCCTCCCACAATCTAGGTCATCCTTCTAAAAATGGTTTGCTATAACCTCAACATTTTAATGTGCTGAATGAGCGATGGGCCTTTCCTTGGCCTCCCAAAATTCTAATTATCTAAAGAAAAAAGTGCAAACTTTCATTGCAAGGCAATAATTTGCCAGCTCCACCTGGCAGATTCAAATGACTATTGATAGAATATTTGTTGCAGTATCTGTCTAGGTCTTTGTGGTACAACTGAGATGAAATCCAGGACTGTCAGAACAAGTGACTCTGACAACTATGCAATACTATTCATACATGGTAAGCTAGCAACCTGTATGAAACACTGTGGAAAAAAAAAAAAGAAAAACACATCAATTTTAATAAAAAAATACTGTACCTGATTATTTAAAAAATCAGCAAGACACAAGTTATTAGATGACAACAGCATCTAACCATTTTTTTTAGGACTAAACATACAGTTCCAATAGGAAATAGTGAAATCCTGGGGACTTCCTGGGGAAATCCAGGAAAGAATAGAGCTCAAGTGCAGAAAAACATGAAAACACAGATAGAACTAACTAGAACATTAATCTATCATGTCCTATCATACGATAGAACATTTTACAACATAACACTGGTAAATTTGTGGAAGTTATTTTTCCCACTATCCTTGTGATTCTAATATCTCCTTAAATGAACAAATTCATATTAATAATTTGGCAACATGCACAAGGTGTTCAAAACCTTGTATCTGGGTGACGAACGGGGAAAAAACAGTAACATTCCACATTTACCCACATGGCCAATGTAAATACCCCACATTTAAATGAGAAAAAGAATGACTTTAGTCAAGCTCACTGCTGTCACTGGACGTAAAAGAAGCTAGACTCAGACCTTTGCACTTGTTGGGATGCATTTTACTAAATTTATACAGCACGCTCAAATCCAGGTTGCCTGGCTCTATAGATTAGGCCTCAGTGGGATACCCATTATAGAGAGAGACATGCACAAACCAATGGCCTGAAAAATATCTTAAAATTAAATCACTATTTTAAGGATAGGAATAATTGCATCCTAACCTAGAAAACACATTTAAGTGTTTTGCTGGATCAGGAGTCAAACAGACAAATCAAGTGACCCCAGACACCTCATCTCTAGTCTCTTTTGGAAGATATCCAAAGGCAGGAAAGCCAATATAATAATAAGACAGTACGATTCCCCTGTGTTCCCATCTTTCCTTCACCCATAGAAGTTTTCTATGGCTTTTCTCCATCTATCTGCCCTATGGCATGGAACACCTGTCAGAGTCTCCAACAGATAAGTTCCAGCTTCAAGTAAAAATGTAGTTACTCTTGACATGAATGACACAATTACCCAAAGCAACTCAAAAGATTGGCCCAAGTTAACATCGCTTGCTTTCTGCCTGACTACCGATATCTAGAGCGAACCAACCATGCTTGAACACGTCGGGCACATTCTTCTCCCAAGAAGGCTTGCACCAGCCAACCTTTGGCTGAGGTGAGAGCCAGGAAAATAGAGAGTAGAGGAATTTCTGCTCGGTAGAGTCCATTTAAAAGAGTATATTATCTCTCTTTTGTATCAACAGATACTCTCAAGAAACATACAGTATACAATGTTAAAGCTCCAAAGTGAGCTGTAAAAAACTATGGAAGTTTATCATCAAAGCAGTAACTCCATTCTCTGCCAGGCAGACAAAGGCAGGTTGTTATGACTATTTGAAAACAAGAGATGTTATATGCTGCATGTTGGCAAAAACTAATATGTCACAGATTGAATTTTAGTTCTGTCTTTAGTCAGATGATTTTTCTCAGTTTTGCAATGTAAGATACTTGATTTTGTTTCTAGCATTTGTGCTCCAGAGAGACCAAAGCGTTGCAAGCACAGTGTTTATTGTTAGCGCCAATGTGCAGCTAGACAAATTGTTTACCACTACATTCACCAGAGCGGAGATAAATTCTACAAACTTAATTTGCACACCTTCTAGAAAATTCTACTGGTAAATTTAGTTTAAATAGTTTCAATTCACATGAGTTTCTGGTCCATTTAATGACAATTTTTTTTTTTTAATTGCCAAGACTATTTGAGTCCCCAAATAGTCCCTAACAATCCCTTACTTGGTGCTTTAATATGAAAATCCTAGAAGCAGAGTAGACTTTCCATTCATTATTAGGGGAACATTTTCTATATAGACAGGCAAGTTCCCTTCCTGCCTACTGAAGTAGGACATGTCGTGATAAAGTATGGCATAAAGATTCAAGATGATCTGCTAGTGATTTTTTGAGTTTATCACAACTTCATGTCACCCTTGGATCTATTGTTGTATATTAGCAATATATTTGCACTCCACATCCTCCAGATACACCCGAAAATAAGTTTAGTCCTCAATTTGTTGCTTCTGGTTTTGTTATGAGAGCTTCACGTCATTCTAAAAACCAGGAAATCAAACTATATGAAATTGATTCAGGTCCTTAGGAAAGCCATGCTTATTCCTCTCCCACACATCTGTGTAATAAGGTGTAGTTGTGTGTCTGAGTTTAAGATGATTAAAATCATCACGGACAACTAGAAGAGAAAAATCAATTAAGTCTGTCGTCTCTTAAGGATACCCAGGTACTGATTGTGAGCACAAACCTCAGTATTCCTGGAAGTGAATTGTTCTCATGAATTGTTTGGACGGTTCTGATATAAATATTCTGCTAATCGGATAGATTTATACAAAACTAGTGAGATTACTGTGAATGCATTACGACTGCTGAAATAGATTTTGCAATGTTTACAGTTAGTGTTTCTGTATTTTATGAAACATTTAAGATATTGTAAGCTCACTTCTGACAATTATATGCTTTTTGTTTTGCAAAAAGTGAATTTGAGGCATATCCACATTTTTGTTTTTGTAGCTCAAACCTCGCTGCTATAGAAATTTCTCATAAAGTGTTTTGTCTATTTTTGAAACAAACTGTATCTACAAAAAAATTTTATACTACAGTATTTTTCTACATGGTCTAAACAAATGGAAGATAATGGATATGGCAGAAATTAACTGTGATTTATTTAAATTCCAAAATGATTCAAATTAAATAACCTTTACTTCCTCTGCATTATCTTGGCTTTTTCTCAGTGAGGATTCAGGAATGAAAGTTGCCTGAATCTTATTTCCATAAATGTCCTTAATCCCAGCCCTCACAAATGGTATCTTGGGGCACTTTTCTTAGTGGTTTTGTTGTTGTTGTTGTTTTTTTTTTTCCTCAATGTGCTCTTTTATTTTGATTAAAGCACAAGATAAAAGGAAAATGACATTTTACAGTAGAGATTAATCAGTCAAGTCTTTAATAATTTCAACAAAGCACTCTCAGCTATTCCAAAATCCCTGGACTTTGCTAAAAAGCCAGATGCTACATAAGAAAGAGTATGTTCCACCCCATTCCCCTCTCCTCTTTCTCCCTGCTTTGAGACTCCCATTCATGTGCCATATAATGTGATGACAGAGAACTCCTGTACAGCAGTTTAGCAGAACAAAAGAGCAATGTAATTGCATTTTAAATTAAAAAGTAGAAGGATGTTTCCTGTGCACTAATGATTATTTTTCATTATGAACTCAGCAGATGCCTCCTGATAAAATGTTGTTGATGTTGTAAGGCCAGTAAACTTTCCACCACAAACCCTATGCTTTAGGTCATCCAGTCTAAGACAAGAGCAGAGAGTGAAGATTTTCATTCCAGCAGGATGCACCCTGGAGGCTTCTCTCCCGCCCACCATGAAATGCCAACCAAAGGCAGATAAGGGGGCAGCTGGAACCTCCCGAACCTTCTCTGCCATCATGGTGCACTGCAGCGTACAGGTCTTCCAAGCCCAGAGAAGGTACAGATCTGAGGTCTTACGTGCTCACTACAAGAAAAGCTTTTATTAACTACAGGTCTAATTTTAAGTGCACTAACAAACTAAGGTTAAATAAAGTGAATTCTATTCTAAGTAAGTACATCATTTCCTCAGCATCTTAAAGCTCCCATATACAAAGCATTAGACAAATAAATACTATACAAATATATCCCTCCAGACTGTCACAGATATATAAGAGGAGACCTAACAGATGGACAAGGTAGAAAAGGTTTATTATAGAGAGGCAGTTAAGTACCACTAGCAGGATGTTTTGACACAGGCTAGCTACATGACCAGTTCACAGGTGTTGCACGACAATCAGAAGCATCAATTGGAATTCAGTGTCTAGTTGCTATAGATGGCAGATAACCCTTAAGGTGCTTCAAATTGAAAGGTCAGAGCTTCAGAAACTCTGATTCTCAACTCCTAAAAATGCACTAAATTTTCAGAAGTTTTTTTGAGAAAGACCACATTAGTCCCAATGTTGTCATCTAACCCACACCGTCATGAGTGTTACTCAGGCCTGCATTGGGAATAAGGATTAGGGAGTGACTGAAATCAGGGAAAAACAGGAATAAAATTATTAGACTTTTTTTTTAAATTATAAAGACATTTTACTATCTTCATTTTTTCAACTAGTGGGTGAAAACTAAGCTGGTTGCTTCACAAACTTCTGCCTTCCTCCTCCCATCTCCACCTCTGCAGTTGAAGAGCTGGATTGCTGCTCCAGGAATCCAAGCATGCACCAGCGACCCACCTGGGCATCGTTTCATGGGCCTACACTTAGCTTATAATATGACACAGGAGTGTCGTGGAAGTTCCCCAGCAAGTGAGTTATGCAGGAGACCGTATGTTCTGGGCCAACCATTTACACCAAGGCTACATGCACCCCAGTCTTCCTCCTTTACTGCTTTGGTTGTTGCATTTTCTTTTGGACAGCTTGTACAATCAAGCGGTTGGTTTAAGTGTCATCAAGTGATTCTGAACCATCCCTAAGTCTCCCCGCAAATTCACAGTATTACCTTTCTAAAATATCAGGATCATTGTTTCAGATATGTTTAAGACATTTTCCATTTTAGTTTATTTCTCTGAATTTGGCCCTTTCAGCTAAGGTCAATAGACTTTATATTTCCTGTGTTAGAAACAGAAGGTACAGCGATGCATTCTGATGCATTTCATCTGTAACATTATGAAACAAAATCTTAAGAAGCTTGGCATTAATATCCTTACAGTACTAGAGATGGAATATGAGTATCTCTTGACTGTGTGGAATAATTTAGGGGTTTTTTTCTCCTTTGTGTTTAGAAAGTCTATTCTTTAGATAATTACATAGCACTAGGAAAACAAATTACATGTATGGATGCCATTTAATTTTGAGCCTCTAGCAGGTTTTTTTCAGACTTTTTTATCAGCAAGTATTAAAAAAAAAGGATTAATAACAAACAAACCTGCAAAACCTTATCTAATTTTCAGGAATAGCTTTCACACCTTCTCCCAAAAAAGCAGCACTTAGTCACTATCAGTTTAAAACCAATGTAATTACATAACCATTACCATTTTAGCCTATTGATTTGCCTATATGTTTAAAACTTCAGAGTACTCCTACTTAAGTAACCCTCACTGAAGCTGAACAACAGCAAGTGTTGACCAGGAAGTTATTATTCAAGTGGTTTACTAGTTCTGTTTAAATTAATGCAATATTGCATTAATTATAACGTATAAATGAGGAAGATTATAATTTCTAAAAGTTATCAAAAATCACTACTAAGTTCAAGCAATAAAAAAGCAAAGAATATAGTAAATACTACCACCACATCTTTTGTGTGAGAAATAATGTCTGGTTTACAAAAAAGAAAATAAAAACCTATTTACTACTCCATGAAAACTAAACCATCAAACTTCCTTTAAGCAGTTCTACTTTCAAATGCCTTGTAATGAAAATAATGTATGAAAACATGAAATCCTCCTTTCTTCTGATCACGTTGGGATACACCAGGATAGTCTGTTTGACACATTATTAATAATGAAGGGAAAATCACCTCGCTAGTTCTATTAAAAATCTCAAATTATTTGATAAAATGAAATGCCATGAAAAAATATGATGCTCATATAATTCCAAATGTCTGTATGATGCTTGGGCAAGCAAACATCATGCTTGGGATAAAGCAAACTCAAGCTGAGTAGGTATTAATACACTGTCTTAAGAAGACTTATTAGTCAGGGTTCATAAGGCAAAGGTGTATGAGCTTTATACTGACAGCATTTTCTGAGTTTCCCAGACTTCATGTCTCTTCCTGCCACTTAAGTTACCTTTGTGTTTGGATCTCTTGCAAATTGTTTTTCCAAACAATGTTTAGAGATACAGAATTTTGCCAAGCAAATATTCTCAATCCAGCACTTTCTGACTAATTCTGGTAATTGCTAAAGTACCATATCCAATTAGAAAATCACTTCCTAATTTCAATAGTCTTTGAATAGGACTCTTGTTCAGCAACTATAGTGACTGTCTAATCAAGTTGAGCATGTTGCAATTAACTGGAAATTTGGTACTTGATATAATAACTATAGCAAGTTGCAAAAAGTAGGATTTTTTTGAATAACAAAAACTACTTATACCGGCACATATGACACTACATGAGAATTCAAATATGTCTTGCTCAAAGCAAACAACTGTATGTGTTTGGTGTGTGTATGGTTGGACTTGGTGTGTGTATGTTTGGACTCAATGATCTCAAAGGTCCTTTCCAACCATGAAGATTCTATGATTCTATGTGAATTTTATATCAACTTCCAGGTGGATGAAAAACAGAAACTGACTTAGAACAGTTTGGCTTTTTATCTCTCCAAGTCAAATCACAAAAAACATGGAACCACTTCATTGATTCTGCTCTACTCGCAATCCTCTCTGCTGAACTTGTTCCCTTCTCAAACTCCTCTTCCTTCCTTCTCCCACCAACTCACTTATACCCAGCTTCAGACACACAGTTTGTCAGAACAGATCTATCTTCCACCTGGCTGTTTATGAGCTCAAACCCCGTTGTTCCTGGGCATACATCTCACACTCTCTCTCCCCCCTTACTGAAGGCAGTGGTGGCCTCACACCTTGCCATAAAATACTTGATCTTCCAGTGGTCAGAAAGGCCAGTGGTGGCAATAACCAGCCAGGACCCCCAAGAGGATTTAGAGATTTGTTTTTTCAGCTAGGAAATGTCACCCAGACTCATGTAAGAAAGGAGATTTTTCAGTCCAGTCTCAAAATCATGAGTCACACCCGGACTCACATCACTGTGCTCTCATTTCAGGGAGCAGTAGGGTGGCTGACCAGCTACTTGTTTCTTTAAAATCCAAAGGCACAAATGATCAATGTATGTCTAACTCTAAATAACAATAAGCAGATTAATAAAACACTCTAACTAAATCATCATTGCAATGGCATCAGTTTCCTTATATAGAAGCTCTTGGCCGCAGTCCCTCCATGTTAATCATTCCTACTTGCGTCTCCCTAAAGCTGAGCGTCACCTCTGCTTTGCTGCCTGCCATTCTCAATTATTTTTGTTTTGCCTTTTGATGCTATGTCTAGTAAAGACTCCTTCACACCCTCTCCTGTCTGTTTCACCACAGCTATGCTTTCAAAGGCAATTCATATATATGTGAGAAAAGAATATATGTTGTGGTACACACCACTACGAGTCTACATCTGAGCTATTGGCCTTTCTAGGACAGAATTTGTTTGACTTTTATTAGTTATTTCTGTTACAATGAAATGAATCGCTTTCTGAAAGTTATTTCTCTCCACTGAGTACAATGAGAGCTGGGGCGTGGAAGTAAAGATATCAACACTGTAGAATGGACAAGTGAGGTGAGGTGAATCTTTCCTTTACTGAAAAAAAGCTCTATGAACACTGGAAAATAACGAAGCCTTATTTCCTGCCAATTTGTGTCTTAAGTTTGATGGACTTTCTGTCTAAGTAGAAATCTCCAGCTGAAGCTTTCTTCCATAACTTATAATGACACTCGCCTGCATGGATCTTTTTCAGTGCGTATAGAAGTGTGGGCTCAGACTGCACTTTCCCTCAGTGGGAATACTAACAGAGTTTCTTTTCCTCTTCCCAGCCACTGACTTTGATGAAATTTCAGGGATTTTAATTATATTTGAGAAATCGAGCCCCTTTTCCCTGCCATCCTCTCCGCTGTCAAAAGTGTTTGAAGTTGATAAGCACATTCAGAAGTTATTAGGTGGGAAACACAGAGACACATTCACAGTAGTATGATTGCACAGGAAACCAGATGAAAAGTTAGGCTTTGATGGAGAGAGAGGAACAAAAAGCTTTTCAAAAGCATTCTTTTTTCTGAAATGTACTTGTTACAAGCAACTAACTGATCTTGAGATGTGCCAAAAGCTTACCTTGATATAACTCAAGAATGATTAGAGAAAGGGATCTAGCTTTGCATGTGCTTACATTATATAGCTCCAGTCTCCAACTTATTATCAAAATGCTTAAAGGCGTGGGAAGGTAACGGGGAAGAGAAAGTAATGTGAAGTTAAAAGTCAGCATGAATTAGCATACATTTTGATTTGAGTTTCCATGTAATCCCTGAGGAATTGTTAAGTTAAATATAAAAACTAAAATTCAGTTATTAAGTTATAAAAAAGAAAAGTTATTATCACAATTCAACTGTAAATTTCAAGGCAATGTTAACTAGTGTGCTGCTGTTGACAGTCCCACAATATATATGTCAGAATTCAGTAAGAATTAGAGAAGTGAGGTTCCATTCACTAAAACATTTTAAAACAGCTATATGACTTAATAAGTTATCTCTAACAAAGTTCAAATAAAATGAGCATTCTAATCAGTTTACTACTCAGATGTATACCTACTGAACATGAAAACATTGCTGAAGTAGGGAATAATTTATCATTATCGCTCAAAGTGATAATACTTCTGCATGCAGTCTGTATTCTGAATAGTTATATATTCTGAATACTGTTCAAAAGTCTCACAAAGCGAAAAATTAATATTCCAGCAGTGTACCTCATAACTAAAATGTCAAATTATTCTTATGATGAAGAATAATACCTGCCAAAATACAAAGAACAAGGGAACTGCTTGTATGTCTTGGTTGAAATTATTAAAAATGAAAAATGTATTTGAGGTTTTTTTCTAAATGCAACTGCATCATTAGTTTGCACCAAATATACCATGCTCTAGTAGCTACAATGGAAATAAACAACTTGCACAAGCGTCACTGAAGTAATTTATTTAATGATAAGCTACAGCACATATTTAGTATTTCAAATTCTTCTATGCATTGACATACTAATTGCTAGCACTTCAGAATATACACTGACTAAATATACTTTGTGTCAGAAGAATATACTCACTAGATTTTCTGTACAATATTCAAAACATGGGGTAATCTTAGCAACCATTTAAGTGAGGAGATACTTATTCTGCAGTCTGACTAGTACAATGACAGAACAATAAAGTCCACATAAACAAGTGAAGCAATTGCAGATTTAACCAATGGCTTTTTGAATGTCAGTGTACCAGACATAAAGCTTCTTTTCCTTGGTATTTATGGCAGAGAAAGGAAATTAGACAAAAAAATAAGCCAAAAAGCCCTGCAAGGGCAACAATGAAGTTATACGTTACCTGCTACCTATTTCTCCTTGTAAAGAGCATAAATCTTTTGCAATACTCAAAACATCTGATGGGGTCAGCTGTACTCTCTAATGCAGGTCATGGGGTTCTCCTCCATGTTAGTGTGTATATATATGTATTGAAAATTAGGATTTTCCTCGACTAAACTGTAAAGTACTACAGTCAAGTGCAGATTTCATTTCAGGCCTCAGCTTGGCCTTCAACCTATTTCTTTTATTTTTTTTTCTTCAGTCAGTGACAGAAATTTTAAAAATACTTTATAATACCAGAGCATTTCATTTTATTGACAACAAAGTCACTCTCACTAATGTTCGCTCCACTGACCTCTTAAGTGAAACTAGAAGCAATGTTTCTTCCTCGTCCTCCCAGCAAAGTCACTGGCTTTGACACAGCTGCCTGTACTATTCTTGACTTTGGAGGTTGCTTCATCTTCGAGCTCTCCTCTGGCCACTCTCATATGTGCGTCACTGTCATAGACAGTGCTGTCAAAGACATGCTGTCCTTGATCCTCTTCTCCCTCTTCCCCTGCCTCCCATCTATGGCTAATTTCACCACAGACTACATACAATCCAGCAATGTTCCCTGTGCTGAAAATTCACTGGTCTCCTTCCGTCCAACTAAGCTAACCTCACTCTCTTCAAATAAAGTTCAGTGCACTCCTCTGCCAGGTCTTTACTGGTGTCTGTCTACCAGTTTCCTCTCCACGCCATCCAGAACAGTTCTCTTTCCCCGGCCCCCGCAAATCATTCCATTTATTTTCTTTCTTCATTGCGCTAACATTTTACTACGTACCTTCACACACCATTTTAGTCAGTTTGGATTCACATCTCTGTTAAGAGCCTCACATCCAACATACATCTAAAACTCTTGCAGATTAGCTCTGTGTAATTGCTCTTTCCTGCCTAATCACACAACTAAAATGCTAATCTAGGGCTCTCTTGTCTCAGTTTCTCAGTGTCCTTTTCTTTGGCCTCAAGAAATACCAAGGATTATTCTCCATCTCCAAAAGCTTGATCGTTGCAGCACCCTGCGTCCCTCCACCATTTCTCTTTTGAAGAAAGCAGCAGCTTTGTCAACTTTCATAGATTAGCATCTCATAAATTATCTGCTTATTCACAGTGCAGTGTTTTCACCTACATCCTGGTGTCAGCCTTCATCACCATTTGTCGTATTTCATATTAGTACCTTGCTCCCATAATGCTTCCTAGATAGGGATCCCCTACAACTGCCTGCGAAGTCACCTTGTCAGCATTCCCCCATTCGATTTTGCCCTGGCACAACTGGTGCTATGCAGTTGTCATCACTGCAGTCTCAGTATTACATTTCTTTGCGTTTCACTGTCACTTGGACTAACATCACCTAACATGGGATGTCCGAAACTGAGGGACTCAGAATTAGGCATCAGTCTATGTAGTCAGAAAGAGACAGGTACTTATACGCATACATGAGCACTGAGGTGCCTATGTATCTTCTGATCAACTTGCATATATTTTGCAGTCATACTTAATAAGTCTAAGAGATTTCTTCTTTCTACAAATCTTGTCCTTGCCATGTCCCCAAAACACGTAGCAAGGTCCACCAAGATTACAAGCACAGCATGACAATGGAGGTCCCACACGTGTAAATATAAATGACAAAAGGTGAATTATTCATGTTTGAAGGGAAACCACCTTCAGGGCCAGGCAGAACTGGTTTTATGGCATAATAAAGAGAGCAAAGAAAAAGTATCCAGTGTATGTAAAGCACTGTATGTATGGTTACAATGCACAGAAGACGTAAGAAATAAGTACAAAAAGAGCTACAGCGCCAATATGAATGACAGCAAATGAAGAGCAGAAAGAAAATTGCTCCAACAGGGGATGCCCCACATCTGATCAATGCCACTACTTATCTGTAGCAGGCTCTTCCTCACCTTTGGTAGACATCTGTTTTTCTGTTTGCCGTTCACAAAGTTTTGCTGCCACATCTCCATGATCATTTGTAGTATATTGTCTTTTACTATATAACTGGGCTAAATAAATTGCAATTCTAAGGAGATGTGTTTTCTTCTCCAACCTTCTCAACTGATACCATTACTGATATTTTAGTGCTGAGCTAACATACATGCAGATACAATATGACACCTCTTTATATTGACCACACAGGAAGTACAGGGCAGGTTAAACACTTCCAGTAGCCTAAGTTAGGTGAGATGAACCCTGCTGTTTGTATTCATTACCATGATATAATTTGATACTCAGATTACAGGTTGGCTGGGCAGGTACCATGTTGTTGATCAGCCCTTTTACAGCGCCTCATCTTTTTTCTGTGCTGGTCCTTAACAAGAGCTTGGTTCTGTGGTAACAGCAGCTGCAGGAATCAGCACAACAAACCCAGGTGGAGTAGTCAGTTCCGGGCTGAGAACGTGCGCATGAGTGCAACCCTCATGAAACTGCCTGCACGACAATTCTACTTTGTACTAAAGCCTAAATGAGAAGCACAATATGTTTCTAAAGGAAGCCAAAAAAAAGCACTTACCAGAAGAAATCGATTCAGATTGGACGTTAGGAAGAAGTTCTTCACCGTGAGGGTGGTGAGACACTGGAACAGGTTACCCAGAGAGGTGGTGGAAGCCCCATCCCTGGAAGTGTTCAAGGCCAGGCTGGATGGGGCTCTGAGCAACCTGATCTAGTGGGAGGTGTCCCTGCCCATGGCGGGGGGGTTGGAACTAGATGATCTTTAAGGTCCCTTCCAACCCTGACAATTCTATGATTCTAAATGCAGTGGTCTCCACAAACTGAGTTGGTATCAAAAGAACAATGAAATATTCTGCACTACAGAAAGATTTTGCTTTGACTGTCTTGGTTCACAATCCTGGCAATCAAGAGCAATTTAGTTACCATACATTATGCTAGCCTCAGGAAGTGATAGATAACTCCTACAGTCTGGGGAAGTGAAATTCTGTTACATGAATCTATGTACCTGCATCTTATTTGGTAATGTATGTTTCCATTAATTACATCTAAATTAAACAACAACTGAAAGAAAAAAAGGTGGTATCAGCAACAAACAGATGCAGACATTGCTAGATTAAGCAGGTCATTTTCGTCCCAAAGCTAGACAAGTGGCCTAAGAGCCATTTGCTGTTTTATAAGCAGCCTTGTAATCACCTATCAGCAAGGTACAGCTCCATCTGGCAGAAGGCAATTCCTTGCATTAGATTTCTTGTATCACCTCCTGGCTTATGCCACATTACTAAACCATCTCATAAACTCTATATATAACCCAACGGTCCCTACAGTTACAGCGCATAGTCTAAATGCTTGCATTAAGAAAATGCAAGCATTAAGCATATTCTTTCACAGGAAGAGATAAAACAAATTTACAAGAGATTATGAAAATATTAAACCACAAGGAAAATATTCTTCTCATTCAACACTATCATTAGCAAGACTCATATTTGCTCCATAAATGCCTAACCCTTAAAGAGGAATGAGCAACAGCTGAGTTTTTCAAAAGGGCATGGTATGTTCTAGTTCTGCCCTCCTCCAGACTCACTGAAGAATGTCCATTAGCTTCAACTGAGACATATTACACCACCAATGTATACTTTCAACAATCACAGTCCCCATTGTTTTGTTTTTTAAAATGAGACAGGATCAGCCTTGGCAATAACAACCACAAAACAAAACCAGTTCAGCCTCTGATATTTCCATCTATCTCAGAAACAAGGTTAAAAGCAGCGGTGTGTGACATGGACCTCAGCACAACAAATTAAATAGAGCTTCCTCATCCAGAGAACATGTTCCATTTCCTCTGTGTTTCAGCCAGTCCAGCTCATGGGCCCTACCACCCATCATTCATCAGCACACTTAGAGCCTGAGGCTTACTGGACAGTGGTAACAGTTGCTGCCTTAAAATACTAAACTCAGACATCTGAAAAAACAGGTATCCTGCCAGTCTGAGGATTTGTATCTTCATATAAAGTAGTAAGTTCTAGGACAATCCAAGTAAGTATACATATGTTAGCGCAGTTAGGAAAATTCAGCTGTTAAATGGAAAGCTAGTTTCAGTCTTAGCCACTTTGGGTTTACATTTCCTGCATCAAATGTTCATGGAAAATAAAAATGAAAGCTTTTTTTGGGATACATGCTGATCCATACTACTAAAAATATTTTAAAAATATGTATTAATTGCTTGCTATCGTGATAGTCCTCTTTTAGTTCTAGCTAATGAACTATAAATGTGTCCAACAGACTTTGCTTTTAATTAAATAAAATGTTTTAAGAAATGTGATACCAAATTGAAATAATAACAAAAGTTGATATATTAATGTCTCCATTGGATTCTCTAAGGATACATTCTCCTTGAAAGCTGTTCAAGTAAACAAAGGTTATTGTCAGAGATTCTACAAAGACCAGGTGTTTTCATTTCAGATTATCATTTTTATAACCCAAAATAGCACAGCACCCAGACAGCAAAACATAGTTTGTGGACAGTAGTATATGGAAAACTTCCCAGCTGAAGCAAATTTTAAGGATATTTTAAAAAAACCCAACTGTCTGAACAAGGAAACATCCTAAATTATACACGCTAAATTGCAAATTCAATATTTGCTTTATTAAGAGTCAGCACTAGCAACTGCAACAATGATATGGAAGGAACCTACTATATAAGGAAAAAAAAAAATCTCTTTTTGACTAACAATTTCCTTGTTCTTTTAGGAGGCTATTTCAGGAAGCTGCAAAGCTAAAATATTACTGAAGGAAACATTAGACAATTTTTATGCAATGCCCACCCACCCCACCCCCCCCCGGCAAATGAAACATTTCACTGGTGTGGCTAGCACGCTGTGTAGGGAAAACCATTTTTAAAATCCCATGTATTTCCCAATTTGTACTTTTGGCCCCAGTCTAACAAAGTACTTAAACCACCTGTATCTTTTTTACTTTACTGGACTATTCCCATGCTTAAAATTAGGCATATTAGTGGGCAACCATGGGATCTGGAACTTTTCTTATTTTTGTACATGAGTATGAATTCGATTATGAAGACAAATGATGTCATGTGATCTATATGATTAAGCTCATGAGAACAGAAGGAAAGATTAATTTCAGATTTACCTTTGACTTTCAGCAGAGCTTGTGTTGAGTGAACTCTCTCTTAATTTCAAATTCTTCCAATTGTGTTTCAATCATTGTTTTCATCAATTTTGAAAATGTTATGGAAATATTTCTAGGTATCTCGGTTTTAATAAAAGCAATATTCACTGTAGTCAGAACCTGGAATGATTCTTGTGATCCTTAACTATCTGTAACAAATCTTGGCAAGGGTGAAAGTAAAGAAAGATCACAGTTTATATCACGAAGACCCTGGGAAATGACCAGATGGTATTTGATTTACTGTTCTTGCACCAGGAAGTTTTTGATAATTCTAACGTTATATGTCAATTAAGTCCCTAACAGCTTTTTCATTGGAATACATGTCTGTGTGTGTATAAAGACAGAATGTGTTCCCTTTTAACAAACATCATGCTTCTATGTATTCTGTGATTCATGACAAGTATCAGCACATACATAGGAATGAGAATACTTTCATTTCAAAATAGTGTATAATTTTCAAGAGGAATTTATTTCTGTTAACATAAAAATTTCATCTGCTTTCAATGAAGTAAGAAGTCATACAAAAACAGTGATATTTAATGGTGAAATCTACGAACATTAGGTTCATATCTGGGGTTTAACTGACTAGATCCTCATCTAAGGAGGAGAATCTCATTTCCTTAGATGATCATCATCTAAGGAAAAATAATAGACCACTTCCTTAAGAATTTAACAAGGGATGTAGGAAGCCCAGAAAAGAACCATTAAAAAGAAAAGTCAGGGTAAAAGGTATAAGATTATTATGAGTCTCATGCAGAAGAATTCTTCTGGGACCACAGGTGTCTCCATGAAAAAGCTAATCTTGCATTTCTTGTGCAGCAAAAATTCCCACTAGCCAATAGGACTTTAAGGTTTCTATTTTATGCGTGATCAGAGTTGAAGACTATACAGATTACGTCTACCAACAATGAATGATTCTTAAAGAAGTTATTCTCAAGTTTGAAATTTGCAGTAGTTATGCATAATGAGCTTTTTATTTTAACATATTCTGGTCTAAATCTGATAAATGCAGAGCTTAAATAAAAATGTTACGTGACATAAAATGTAGACACATAAAAGCATAAAAATATATACACATTTTTCCCTGGGATGAGAATTTTATGGTGAAGCAAACATAGCAAAAACGTTATTTCCAATATACAAAATGGTGGATTGGTACAGAATTGTATGTTGTTAACTAAATATGCTCTACATGTGGGAATGCAAAAACAAGTCAGCATCCTTCCATTTTTACTTCCTAAGTGGACAAATAATGCCTGCTTGCTGCACATATATTTTTTTATGTAAAGTGAAATACAGTGACTGTGACTGGACAAGTTACCACTAAACCATGTCCCTCAACACCACATCTATATGTTTTTTAAATACCTCCAGGGATGGAGATTCCACCACTTCCCTGGGAAGCCTGTTCCAATGCTTGACAACCCTTTCAGTGAAGAAATTCCAATCTAAACGTCCCCTGGTGCAACTTGAGGCCATTTCTTCTTCTTCTATCACCTGTTACTTGGGAGAAGAGACTGACCCCCACCCCGCTACAACCTCCTTTCAGGTAGAGTGATAAGGTCTCCCCTCAGCCTCCTTTTCTCCAGGCTAAACAACCCCAGCTGTCTCAGCTGCTCCTCATAAGACTTGTTCTACAGACCCGTCACCAGCTTCATTGCCCTACTTTGGACACGCTCGAGCACCTCAATGTCTTCCTTGTCATGAGGGGCCCGAAACACAGTACTCAAGGTGGGGCCTCACCAGTACTGAGTACAGAGGTACAATAACTTCCCTAGCCCTGTTGGCCACCCTATTTCGAATACAAGCCAGGATGCTATATGGCTGCACTCCTCTATGAACTGCCCTTTTATGGCCATTTCAGTGTTTGGGGGGAAAGTGTATCTGGAGAGGAAGCAGTACAAGGGAAGGAGAGACGCCCAGTCCTGCTATAGCCGAGGTCCTGTTCCGGCCTCCCTCTGCAGCACCAAGGACAGCGCCCTCACCGCAGTCCCCTGCTCACCCCCAAACCCGGCCCAGCGACCCCGCCGCTTCAACGCAAAAATGATAAAAAGACCATCATCAGCCCCGAAACTGCAGGTGGCTGGTTAAAGAACGAGGTCACCATTTAAATTCCCTTTCATTTATTTAGCTGGCTGATATATAGATTTGAACCAGATCCTGCTGAAAAGTCCTGGTCATTGACCCAATAGCCGCTCAGGAGCTTGGGAAGCACTAGGTCTTTATCTCTGCCTTTCTCATTGTACTCACACACCTCTATGAGAGAGGAAAACACTACCTGCTACTGGGCAGGAAATACCAAGGAAAGAGATATGAACAGAGGGACAGTAAGGGACAAGAAGAAAGAGGAGAGAGCAAAATGAACATAGATGAATGTGCTGCATTATCTTAAATTGAGTTTCAGTGTATATATTTTTTCAGTGTACATAGTTTCTACATTAATGTGTTTCTGTCTTGGTTATTGCTTATTTTTCTCTTTTGCATTTTCATTTGAAGAATTTTTGCACATTGTCAGTGTATGCATGATGAGAAACATATGCTGGGATTCAGCTCCAGATTCAGGCACAGGAACTATATGTGAAAGGGTTTTTTTGGCTGAGTTCCCCCAGTAGACAGTGGAAAATCTAGTCAACACAGCAAGCAGTGTGTAGAATAGATGTGTCTACTGCAGGAGGAGACAAATCACATGTTAGATTCCATTGAGTCTATTGTGTGAGGCTCAAATCAGTTGCCTAAATGAAGGCATGCAGTACTGTTGGAGATGTGAAGACTGTCCCACTCAGCTTCCACCTGCCACTTCAGGATGTCATGGGTCCATGTATCTTAAGTCCTATCTATCAGACCCATGAAGAATGTCCTAGATAAAGGACTAGATAAATATGTGTGTTTAAGCAGGTGAATAAAGCCTTACATCCCCACTGGGAGCTCCAATGGGAGCTTCGACAATTAGCTCATATCACATTACATATTTTGATTGAAGCTGAATCCCATCTTCAGGTAAACTATTGTAGTAAGAATTAGGATACTTTTGTTACATCAAGATTATCCAGAATAAAAATGGTATTAAAATAATGTATTAATTCACTTTTTTGTTCTACCCTTTTCTGGAATAAAAGTAACCCAGAAAATCTAGTGCTTCATTGGTCAATAATATTTGAACATCGCAGTAGAATGGTTTGAAGACTAAATTATTTCAAAATTTATGTGGGTTTGATCTACTTGTTTTTCAATGGAAGTGTTAATTAAAAATCTGAAATATTAACTTTTAATTGAACACTCTATATTAATGTAGAATTACTCTCAGTTACTATGTCTTTCATAGACATACCCACATTCATGCATAAATTCCACTAAAAATTGTCAAGATAAATTAATAGTTTTACACTTCAGCTCTCATGAATCAGGAAGTAGTAAAAGTAATGTGCCATGTATCAATATTTATTTTGTATATGTGCTATGGTGCAGCCTTTACCTAAAAGCTGCTAAAAATTAACTATATATATGGTTTATCTAAGGTACCATTTGAATTATTTAGCTTTACGACACAACAGTACAAGGTTATTTTTAGTCAGCTGAAAGAAAGGGACTTCTATAAGGTTATTCTTCCCATCTCAGGATATCCCTTTAAGATGCCAGGCCAAGTCTTCCCTTTTCCTCTCCACTGACTGCAGAAGGAATATAGATGAATAGGCTGAATAAAATGGATGAACTTGGATGTGATGAGTCACATTTCAAGTCAAGTATCCTATTTCTAACAGCTGTTTTGTTGTTTACAAGGAAAATGCAGAAAATTATGGAGTTGCACAACTGTAGGTAAAATTTGTAACTTCTGTGAGGTGAAGGTTGACCCAAAAGGTGACCCAAAAAGTCACTAACCAGACTAACCTTCATTTAAAATATCATCATATCATTCATCCTCATGAGTTTAGGTATGCAGTGTTTTGTGCTGTGGCTTAGTACTCCAAATACAACAGACAGAACAGCCTGCAGACACTGCTCCTGTTGGTTAATCTGATTTTCCATTACACTGCAAAGGTGCCATGACCCTTAGTACCACGCTGTCCTTGCACAGCCTCCCCAGAGTTCCCCATGGACTCACAGCCCAGGACGCCCTCCCACCCCACCTCCGTGGCTCCTCCACCCAGATGTTCTTAATGTCAGAAAACCATGTTGAACATGGGACAGCAGTATGTTTTAGCAAATGGTGGATTTTTTTCGTAGTCATCTGCATTAAAAAAAGAAATTTAGTAATTTTTCTATAGTACAATAGTTCAGAAACTATCTGCTTATCTGAAAAGTATTTTTGAAATTTATACATAATCAGAAAAATTAAACATTTCCAAACCTGTAATTCTACTCCATCTGCAACAGTAATTACAACAAGCACCAGTTTATCACGCTTTTCTTAATTATTTCAGTAATGGTTGTTGATTGTATTTATTAATAGAGTCATCTTCAGTGTCTCAAAACTTATGGAAAAGCTGGCCACTCATTTTGAATTTGATCCTATCTCTTCCTATCCAAATAATCATAGAAATTAATATTTTTATGGCCGTTTATTCTGTGCATACAAAAGTGTCAATTATTTTTAACCTCTAAACTAAGAGAAGGCACATTGCCTGTCACTGAACTTTTGAGTTTGACATGAATTAAAGTTCTCCCATTAAAAAGGAGTTATTAGAGCAACACGAAGACTTACACAATCAATCTGTCAAAAAGATATTCCTGTAAAACCTTCAAAAAGAAAACCTTTCTTGTCAAAAAGGCACAATTTGTAGGTGGCAGGCTTTAACTTCAAAAATAAAGCCCAGAGATCCCAAAGACCTTACTTTTGCTCCCATGTCCGTGACAGATAATAGCACTTTTTTTTTTTTTTTTAATATTACATTGAAGCAATAAAATGTGACAGACTATGTACTCCACGGGAATACTGCCATGTTTCTCCTCATATTGGCCACTAGGCCAAATAATCCTTATAGTGATAGGTCTAAAAATTGAAACATAATCTAAGATGCCTTTATTCTCATACAGTTTATTTGACTGTATAATATAGAAAATATTATGTTATATTAATACACTAATGACCACCTGTTGGTTGCAATAGTCAATGAAAATAGTGTACGGAAATATCACTATGAACAACAATCCAAAGTCTTCTGAATTTAAATAAAAGAGACCACTGATTACAATTAGTTCTCACTGAAGCGGCAAAAGCAGAGGACTCAATAAACCATAAACCTTTATTTGTCTGTTCTCCCAGTCACTGCAAACAGGCTTTACTATAAACAGCCTTCATCGATATGTTATATTGAAGAAATACAACAGAATTATTTTTTTTATTTTATTTTCCCGGGTTTTGGCTTTTGCTGTTTTGGAATGGCTTCCATTTTGTTCTCTCTCTCCCTGGTTTGATTACAGATAGCTATATTCCTCACCTTCTTTCCTTTAACATTTCATTTATGACTATCACTACAGTCAGACCTCCTGCTCTTTTCAGACTTGAAAAGCTCCTCATCACATTGGGAGAAGTAAAAATGTAATTCAGGCTATTTCAAAGGGAATCCCCTTCAAGACACATGAAGTCTTAGTCACAATGAAATAAACAGGGATAAAGAGTGGGGACAGAATCTAAGCAGCAATCAAATTAATTTTTTCAAACAGTCCAGACAGCACCTTGTTAAGACTTTCAGTTTTTTAGCAAACTAAATAACAGTGTTTCAGTACAGCTTCTGAATTTGCTTTTCAAAAGGCAAGAATTTAGGCAAAAGCCAGCAATTTAGAACCTGCCCAGAAGATACCCTGCAGGAACGAAACAAAAAAGGTAAGATCAAGAGAAGCATATGCAGTAGCACTAGCTACTGTCTGTCTGACAGAGAAATAGAAAAAGGGATTAAAAAACCCTTAAACATATAGAAGTCATGAAATACTGATGGCTGTGAAGCCAGTGTAAAAGGCGGCAAAGAAGACTCCAGCAAGTCCTGGTCCGTACACAAGTCTATACACAGAGACCTTGGGATATTTAGCAGGATTATTATTAGCTCATTTTTTGTTCTTAACAGGTGGGCGGTATGCTACTGGCCTGAATGGCTATGATGCACAGCTACCCAAAGGCAGGATCTGATCTGATCGCTGGAATGACAGAAAACGTAGGTCTAGTCCTTTGCATAAGAGAAAGAGCCTTGGGTTTGGCCATGCCAACCCCAAAGTCAACCTCAATATGATTAACTACTTTTGGACTACCTCTCACTCACGAGCAAGTAACAAGCCACAAACAGGCAAATTGTTTAGTTGTCTGTGAACATACATTTTAACATACAGGGTAGTATCAGCTATAAGGCCTCGACAAAGATGGATTCCCTCCCAGAAAGCCAAAGGTGGTGGAAAGGGCTTTGTACCTCACTGAAGCACTTATTTACTATTGCATCAAGCACAGGAGATGGATAACTCAAAATAACTATGGAAGGAAAAAACTTTTACTCTAATTAAGGGCATAACAAGATTATCTCCCACCTAATGAGAGAATAGGAGTTTCCAGTGAAAAATGAAACCAGTCTGGACTGGTTGAACCCTGATGGTCACAGGGAGAGGGAGAACAATAGCTGATGTGATTTCAGAAGTATTATGCACATTTTAGAAAACTATACTTCTAACAGCACAGACTTGCTCTTTTTTTATTATTTTTTTTTGAAGATTTCTGTTCCATTTCTTATCATATTGTACCACTGTAGTTTAAAATACACAAATGGCTTCCTGCACTTGTGGCAAACATTTCCTTTTTATAAATATTTTTTAAACTGAATTAAGTAAGATTCCGTTTTGCCGCCTTAGTTTTTTTTTTCTACTTGTATAACATACAGTTCCTTTACCACTACACAGCACACAGGCCAATTGGGCACCACACCTATCAAAAGCAGACCCTTTCCTTTTCCATGGGCTACACGAACAGAGAGTGGGAACAAGAGGTTATTCAACCCAGTTGTTAGCTCAAAGACGTGGTGGGGGAAAGCAGCAAAGACTATTTCAGTCCTACTTGTCTTGCCAGAAATATTTCTCTAGCCTCAGCTAGCAAAACAAGCTGGCAATATGAGGTGGGCATGATCATCAGAGAGTGGAGTCACTCAAAACAGACTGTAGATGCTCTCTTCTCTCTTCTCCCATGGACCTACTCATGGCTTGTAAAGCACTAGCAAACAAATTTAATGATCTGCAAAGAAACGAGTGCTAGACCACAACAGCTGCAGAGACATGGACACATGGCCTACATTCTCATTAACAGTACTGACATTGATGAATTATCTAGGAAAATAATGCACTGACCTCATTTAACTACAGAAAATCTCTCTGATTTTATAGGCTCCAGGGTTTTTTTTAATTTTTAAATCACAATCATGACAAGCCTAACAGCATAATGGTACGTATGACCTTCATTTTGTGCCCTTTATCATTTAACAAAAGCATATTTACCTCAATGCAAAAACAGAAAGGTTCCAAATTAACTCCTGCCTTGATGCTGTAGAAGTTTAATCAATTAAAGAGCCTTCCTGTTTTCATTCCAGATACCCCTAGAACTGAATATACCTATTTTAAATATATCTTATAACTAACCATGAAATTCTGTACATTTAGATACGGTACTGCTTTAAATAGTTTCAGAGGATCTGGCGGAAATCAAAAGCAGTGAAATGAAAAACCAAGTAATTTACTTGCCTTTTAAAAGCTTACTAGAAAGGTGAATATTCTCAGCTGATTTCAGCCCATATTAGTAGTAGTAAAATATGAATCCTCATGGCCAGACATGTCAGCAAAGAAAGAGTTTTTATTTAAACTCCATCACCTACCAGTGAAAAATTATTTCCTGCAGATTTTTCTAGTAATTCATTTTTTAAGTCTTTACATGACTGCTATTTAAAGAGTCACCGAAGAAGCACTACACTGTTTTTTGGAGCAGACATTCTGATTGTCAAATTAATTCTTCAGCCCAAATCATAATCTGCTACTAAAATCCTGGGCTTTGGAGATACTTCAAGAATCTTTTCATAAAAACATGATTCTGTTCATTTAAGAAAATGGTACAGTGTTAATGTTCATAAAGTGCTTCCCAAAAATCTATCTCACCCACCTAAATGTAGAAAGACTTTTTATTCTCTTCAGCTTCCTTTACAGATTATAAGAAAAATAAATGCAAAACCCTTTGAGTAGTCTAAACAAAAAAGCCTGTAAATAAATAATATCTTTATTGCTGCAATATTCACTTATGTAACAACCATCATAGCTCTGTAACCTGAATGAGGAATTCAGAAAATTTGTGCAGCCTTGTCGCATGCAAAAAGTAGCCTTAAACTAGAACCTCAAGAAAGACAAGATTTTAAATCTTTCAGAAATGCCAAGCCAAGTCAAGAATGACAGTTCACAGATATAAATCCCCATTTTACAAGAGATCATCCTTTATTCAAGACTGCTCTAAAAAAAAGACAATAAATGTGATTTCTTGTAAGTTAAATACAAACCCATAGAGCAAACTACCTGGGGGTTAGCTAGAGGAATCATTCCATCCTGATGTACATCTGATTTAGTTCATGGGTTTCAACATTCATTTGTATGTCAAAACTCATTTAACAATTCAACACAATGGCAGTAGAGAAAATGACCGAGACACATACAGGTGAACACTAAGAAGCTAGGTGTTAAAAGCAGAACAAGGTGCCTTGCACCACAACAGGAGCAGTATGAGTCTCTAAATGGACTATGTTCTAGCCATGTGCCGGCTACAACCTGAAATGAGACCTGGGTGCACAATGGCATCTCTCATTCTTCCTTCCTTCTCTCCACTTTTTCTTCCCCTACTCCCCCTTCCACCAATTTCTATAGGAAGGAAATGAAACCAGGAATGCTAGACTGGAAATGCAGCACATTCCACCCATTTCTCGAACTGAAAAGCTCAGTTGTGAAGGACCATGATACCACACATCTGCACCACGCACCTTTAAGACACATCAAATACAGTCAAGTTTTTCTCCAGAACTCAAAAAATTACAATTTTGTTCCTTTTCCTAGTTATGCAGCTTCAGCTTCCCTGTCATTTCAATATATGAACCAGACAAGTATGAAGTTTTCTATGAACCCAATTTAATACTTTCATTTTCTATAAGCAGACCCTAACGAAAGCTCATGATAGGAATGCATCTTTTTCTATTTGCATGGATCCTGGTGATGGGTTCTGGTAACAGGTGTACCAAAAAGTAGTGGAAGTAGTCATTAACTGCAAAGGAAATTAAAGCCTATACATGTTTAAAAGTTGGTGACGTCAGCCAGATGTTACCTAAGCAGATGAATACATTGTTCTTTTATTAAAAATGTGTTATCATTTCTTAAAAATACTTTAGCAAAATATGTGTTACATGAAGCAAAAAGACATCGCTGTTATGTCCTCGCCTTTTCCACTCTAGAGAAAAAAGGACTAGTATTTTCATGCTGATGCTGAATGAAAGCTGCCCCTTCATGTTTCCAGAATGCCTCAGCATAGCTCCCAGTTTCTTTAATCTAACATTTCCCTTCCTACTGTCTAGCTTCCCCTTGCCATCCCTACTGAACATAAAATAAAATTAGAAAATGTTGGTCGGAGCAGACAAGGAAAGGGTTAACCTTGCCAGACTTTACTTGTGTAGGAGTGCCAGGCTTCCTCTATACTCAATCTAGCTACAAATACGTGCACAGAGAAAAATCCATTCCATGAATTTTAAATGCAAAGCTTGGAATGTAACACTCTCCAGGTGTACTTAAGCAAACTTTTTTAATGTAGATCAAACCCTGTAGAATACTATAGATTAATATAAGGCTTGAAAGATGACTCCTATCCCGACAGGCTGTATCAGCCTAATGACATAACTAGTACGGATGCATTGGGGGTGAGTTTTATGTCTTTTCTTCCATGAAGGAAAACACAATCCAAGATACCTTCAAAACCTTTGCACAGAGTAGTTTGTATAGGAGTAGAACCGTATAAACCCAGCAGGATATCCGCTTTCTGACACTGCCAAAAATATCTAGAAATCATTACTGTTAAAATTGTTTATATTCCAAGTGCTTGGGAAGTTATTAGGTATTGATTCAGTTGGTAGCCTGAATTTAGAAACCCAAAAATGGGTTATGGTCAATGTTAGAAAAACATAGATATATGTTACATTTACCACTCTCCTCACTGTTCATTGATTGGTTTTAAAGTGTTAAATTACTTTATACTGTTTGTGACTTACAACATCCATTGCATGCAATTTCTAACAGAATACTCTGTAAACATGATCACTCCTATAACCTGTACATCTAGTAAGAGAACAAGCGTGATCGTAAATTCTCTAGTAACAAACCTAATTCTTACCCTGACAATTTAAAATCTTGCAATGATTGTTCTTTGATAGCTGAAAGAAAACTGCATTCTTCTTAACAAACCCAGCCTAGAACTTAATACTGAAAGATGAATACGTGCTGAACTACCTTTCCTTAGACATGTAAATAAATCAAGATAAAGATGAAAACAAGCGGATGTAGTAAACCTAAAATATCTGGCTTTTTAAAGATAGAAATTTTATGAAGCAAAAGTTGTGAAAAGTTATAAATTGGAATTGTACGTTATCACATCTGCGGACAGGGCTTTGCTCAAGTGTTTCATTTGCACTTATTTGAACAGAAGAAATGTGTTATCATATCAAATATAAACATTTAACCCATGAATTCTTCCTTACTGATCAGAAGAGTAGCGGTAAATGAGACTGAGCTAACTATTATTGAGTTTTAGCTAAGTAATGAGTATTAGCTAACTAATAAACATTAAACTTTACTCAACAGCTCATTGAATCTTCATTAGATACTTTGCACATCCCAAAATTCTATCTTCTAGAGCTGCACAGTTGATCAGAAAGCCCACAGGTGAATTGTGTTCAGGTGTTTGGATACCACATTGCTCAACTGAAGTCTTTGTCACCAAAATTCATACCCAAAATAGTAGGGCTGGTTTTATTCTGATCAGAATCAGCTTTAAAATAGCAACAACATTTGGCAGAGAGAAGTGTTAATAGCAAGAAACAGGGAAAAATTACACTAAATTAGCAGGAATGAACAGGACTACAGATGTCTAACACATAGAATCATAATCAAGTAGAGACATTTATATGGCTTTACAGAGCCCAATTTTTTTTTAAACAGTTATTTTCAATAAGTTGTGTAAATAGGATATACAGGGGGTAGCAAAGAACATCACAGTTGTCCTCCCACATTCATGAATGACAGTTCTCACGGGAAGCACTGTTTCACAGTCTTTATGGGTGAGTGCTCTCAAGCAGGCATAAATGGCATATCCTACTGTAAATATTTTTGCTGTGAATATCTCCCAAGACAAATCCTGTGATGAAAACAAATTATTTTCTAAGCTATTATCAGAAACCAATATTTTTTGACACTTCCAAATTATTGTTACTCCCAGAGAAGACAGAGAATATTAATTCGGCTCTTCAGATGACATATAAAGGGAGAGCAATGACAGAAAAATGCAAAACTTGAAAATATGCACAATGTTTTCAGGATCACACTCAGCTAACCTTACCCCTGTAATCTAAATTAGGTCCTTAGGCTCATACCCTGTTCCTCTGGGCAGACTGATTTCCTCATGTATTATATCATCTCTCCTGTATTCTTATCCCATTACATAGAGTTATCCAATCCATTCTTCTCTTACCTATATATCCCGCACCATGATATATTCACAGTCAGCCAAAATTTGCTTGAAATAAAATTAGAGTATTTCCCATAATACCCACTTTCTTTTGTGTCAAATAAGTTCAGCATTTATCTGTGATTCTTTTTTTTTTTCTCACATCATACATCACAGACACATAAGGGTAATTGGTATTGAATTACAATAAGATGAAGGAACGTGACTTATTTTATGTTTGAAATACTATGTATCTTTATGAGGTTATAAATGTGTCTCTTAAAGAGAAAATTAAAATCAAGATGGCAATTTTATTAGCAAGTAGAAACAGATAATTAAAGACCCTACAGCAATGAGAACTTCTTATGCTATGAAGCTGGAACCAAACATTTAATTGGTAACAAAAAGATTTCTGTGGGTCATATTCGTATTCCATAGGGTGGACTAACCTAGTGGAACACTATATTACTATATTGCAACAAATAAACTCAGAGATATATTAGTAAAAATTAAAAAACTAACACGAAATGAAGCATCTATATTAGAAGAAACAACTGCAATGCAATTTCTTTTGTCTTATTCCTTGAGAAAAACAAAGCTCTCATGATTATTCTACAGTCTTAATTGATATAAAATCACTATTTTAACCTCTGGAAATCATTCATGCATCAAGACTATACTGTCCTTATCTGACCATTTTCCAAGAGAAATAGTACTGTCCTACATTTGGGATTTTCCTTATGTTAAGCTCTTATTCGTGATTTAATGTTTCTCTGATAACTAGATTAGAAAACATAATATGCATATTATCTTTCCCTGCTTTCTGCTTACTCATATATGCTGTCCCTGAGCAATTACCTTCATATTATTAACACATCTGATGTTTTCCACAGGGTCAAGACTAGCAAAAAATATTTCTTCTCTCCAGAGGCAAAATACTCATTTGTTTGCTCTGATGTTTACCCTTGACCATGTACAGCAAATATCCCACTATTCTCTATCTCCTTTTCCAAGCCCCACTGACTCACAATTATTTCTATTTTTACCACTTAAATATTTGTCTTTGTGTCCATCCTCCAATTCACTGACTAGATCACATAGCATACCAGTTCCCTTTTCCCTCTGTCCATTGATGATATGTTAATTAGAAATTCAACGTAGGAAAAGTATAAGAACTTGGAGGGCTGGGGGGACCAGATATACTCACACTCAAGTAAAGAAAAACACTTGTTTTTTTCAGTGAGTAGGAAATTAAACAGGAATTTGAAATGGCCTAGATTAACAACAAAAGGACAAATATCTCTCTATTTTGTATTTAATCTTGTCTCTGTAAAATAGATAGAAAAATAAGAGGTCTGTGCCTAGAGTATTATGTTCAGATCTGCCTTCTGAATTACTAGAAGGACAATGAAAAATCTTACATATAAGATTTTTTTCAGGAGGAAAGATTAAAACACATAAATACAGTTTGATGAGGGGGTTTCCAATGTGGAAAAGGAGTGTAATTTGGCTGGACTGACTCCAGAAATGCAAGACCTTTTTAAAGCAAATTACTGCTTCTGAGCTTGAGCTTTGTAGGACTTTCAGGGTTTTTTTTGTCTTAACATCACTTCCTTTCCTTTGAATTTGAGGTAGTCCAAATAAATCATCCAGTGGCAGTCATTCATTATTTGCCTTCAGCTTTCTGGTGCTGGTTAAAAGCTGAATCCCAGAATGGCTGAGCTTGGAAGGCACCACTGGGGCACCGGGGATTACAAGCACCCTGGGGAGTACCACTAGTGACTGACCTCCAGCCGAATTTCATGCTGCTGATCACAACGCTGAGAACCTCTGCCTTCTCCATGTCCTTTGTTAACAGGTCATGTCTCCATTCTGGGTAAGGTACTTGGTGACACTGGCCAGCACATTCACAGCCAGGCGTGTATGGTTCAGACCTAGTCTCTCCTCAACCAGCAGTGTGCTCTGGATGCAAGGCTGCTTTAAGGTGCTTCAACACAGGAAGGGAGAATCTATGCCTTTCTCCCTCCGTTCTCAGTATAATCTTTCCCACCGAAATGCCACCCTACTGTGACCCCCTTACAGGCACAGCACTTCCAGCACATGGGTCTGAGCTGCTTCAATGGTGGAGATGGGACACTAGGGCTGACTCTCTTCCTCTTACACCCAGCCATGTCCAGAAGTCTGAGCGCCCCTAGGTCCTTGGGGAGGTAGGAGTCTTGATCCGGGGAAGGAAACAATTAGGTGTGGCTCTGAAAGGGGACCTTCCCCAGAATGCTAGATTTCTGACCGACTGTAGCATTCATGGTCATTCAGGCATAGAATCATAGAATTGTCTAGGTTGGAAGGGACCTTTCAGATCATCGAGTCCAACCATCAACCTAACACTGACAAAACCCATCCCTAAACAATATTGCTAAGCACTACATCTAACCGTCTTTTAAATACGTCCAGGGATGATGATTCCACGACTTCCCTGGGAAGCCTGTTCCGAAGCTTGATAACCCTTTCAGTGCAAAAACTTTTCCTAATATCTAATCTAAACCTCCCCTGGCACAACTTGAGGCCATTTCTTCTTGTCCTGTCACCTGTTACTAGGGAGGAGAGACCAACCCACACCTTTCTACAACCTCCTTTCAGGTAGTTGTAGAGAGCAATAAGGTCTCCTCTCAGCCTCCTTTTCTCCAGGCTAAACAACCCCAGTTCCCTCAGACACTCCTCATAAGACTTGTTCTCCAGACCCCTCACCAGCTCCGTTGCCCTTCTCTGGACCTGCTCCAGCACCTCAATGCCTTTCTTGTTATGAGGGGTCCAAAACTGAACACAGTACCCGAGGTGTGGCCTCACCAGTGCCAAGTACAGGGGGCTGATCACTTCCCTAGTCCTAGTCACCATCACAGGCCAGGATGCTGTTGGCCTTCTTGGCCACCTGAGCACACTGCTGGCTCATATTCAGCTGTCAGTCAACCATCACCCCCAGGTCCTTTTCTGCCAGGCAGCTCTCTAGCAAGTCCCCAAGCCTGCAGCGCTGCATGGGGTTGTTGTGACCCAAGCGCAGGACCCAGCACTTGGCCTTGTTGAACCTCATACCATTGGCCTTGGCCCATTGATCCAGCCTGTCCAGATCCCTCTGCAAAGCCTTTCTACTCTTAAGCAGGTCAACACTTACACCTAACTTGGTGTTCTCTGCAAATTCACTGAAAGTGCACTCAGTCCCCTCATCCAGATAATTGATAAAGATATTAAAAAGAACTGGCCCCAATACCGAGCCCTGGGGAACAGGGCTTGTGACTGGCCGCCAAGTGGATTTAGCTCCATTTACCACCAGTCTCTGGGCCCAGCCTTCCAGACAGGTTTTTACCGAGCAAAGAGTACTCCACTCCAAGCCACACGTGTCCAGTTTCTCCAGAAGAATGATGCTGAAGGCACTCCAGATAGAAGAATATCAAGCTGGTCAAACCACAGCATTTTCGGCAAGTTATCACAGCTGGCCACCCCTGGCTCTGTCTGGGCAGCAGAATAGCATTGTACGACACACAAGCTGGGTTGCCACTGCTCCCCCATTAAAAAAGAGCAGAGGAACCTCAAACTGCACCAAGTGCCATTGCACAAAGACACACACAGGAAAGGTCATGAGCCCATCAGCCCTCTTACAGGACACAGAGTCTGTATTTTGCCTTTTCCTCTCTCCCTACACAGAGAGTCATCATGATGCCTCTCACCACTAGGTACCCACAGCCTCCAGAGCCTCTCCACCCCTGTTGTGTCAAGGTGTACTCACCAGATATGCTTAGCAACCCTGCACAGAGTTCCTCCTGAGATCACCATGTCAAAATATGGTTTGCAAAAAAGCTGCTTCTAGTGAAGTCCCCCCTTAAACATAGTTGCATAATTTTGGCATAGCATGCAGCTAGGGAGGAAGGGTACGGGAAGTAGCACACTGATCGCAGTAGTAGTATGACCACAGATGTCACGCAGGACAGACATGTCATGAGTTTCCTGCACTTGAGAAGGATAAAACAATACCAGCCCAGGTTGCACTAAAGACACCTCAGGCAGAGGTCATGGTATCCATGACATTTCCCCAGTGACTCACAGGGTTTTGCAAGATGAGAGTGCAACAATCTCTGTCTACACTGATAGAAGCACCACAGAGGACCCTGAATAGGGATGTGAAACCTAATGAGTGATCCTGGGCAAACAGGGAAGAAGTGCAGAAAAATCACTTCCTGCTTTGAGACAACCTTCATAAACAAAAGTAAGCGAGATCAAAATCCTCAAGGGATACACACAATACCTTTTAATGCCAGGAGAAGCCTCAGAAAATATTGAATTGGGGCACACTTAACTGAAATAAATATTTTCCTAAAACAAAGTATAAAGGAGCTCATGATCTGCCTGCTTGGCGATTGAGCAGCCAGCAAAAGTGGGCTTTTATGTTCTTTCTGCTAATTAATATCCATTGCTATCTTCCACTGACCACTCTGGATTCAGTCCTTGCATCTTTGCTCACAGTGGCTACAGCCTTCCTCAGTAATGGTTTCCACTGAAAGCATACCTACAGAAGGTAATTTCAGAACATTTTCTTCAATCATCACAAAGAACACACTCCAGTGAACACTGCTGAAGAGACTAGTCAGGCTTTATATCTTTGTTCCTGCTTAGATACTCAGTCAGTGTCATGGAAGTTTTAAGAACACTTCATTACAAAATCTACATAGAAGACACATTGTCAATGCTAAATACAAGTTAAATCCCCAAACAAGCTGAAATGTGAAACATGAACAGAACAATCCACAAGCCAATTATTGCTGCATCACCATCTTTTTTGTACAAGGGCTTGAAATTCGAGTCTGTTAGCTATCACTGTATACTATGTAAGACTGTACTGCAGTCTCAAAGGTCCTGAAAACCAAGACTTTGATTTGAAAGGCATTCTGTCTTTCTAAATCATACCATCAGAAGGCTCTGGGTGAAGAAATAAACTGTGCTATGAGCAGCACATGCTCATAGCAAGAATTTTAGCAAGAACGGTTGGGACCATCTTTTTTTTTAGGGCTATCATTGGCTCTGCTCCAGACATTCCCATTTGATTAATCATATTAATTACCTATGTTTGAAACCTTTGAGGTAAACAATATAACGGAAAGCTGATAGAGCTTAGAAACTAAAATAAACAATTTAAAGAAAAAAGAGAAAAAATATTGGCGTAAATTTAATAGCATCCTTTGCCCTACATATGCAGAAAAACAAGCAAATAATTATGATTTAGTTGAATCAACTACACTTTAACTTCATGTCTAGTCCTCTATCCGTGAGTTTCTGTTTATATCTTTCAACAACAGTCTCAAAAACTGGACGTGTTTGGAAAAATATTAAACTGTTTTATGCATTAAAAATGCATAAAATCCCTTGTCCCTTAAAAACATACTGATGAATGACCTGCAGTGGAACTTCCATTATTAAACAACAATTATTAATTAAACAATTATTAAACAACAACTTGAGCTGTTGCTAGCTGCTTATCACACTTTCACTGCTAAGCAGCTGGCCAAAAGAAGTAATTGCTTTTAGATAAATAGGTTTACTCATAGGATCACGGAGTAAAGTTCTACTCAGTCTGAACTGGGACATCTCACTTTCTCCTGGTGATGAAATGTCCATGAAAATTTGCAGATGAGAAACTACGTTTAAACTGTATTTAACAGCAAAGCAACAATTTAGTACCACTACAGAGCTGAAGATAAGATTGCAGATGATCAAAGCAGGGATTTCTGAGACTTTGTTTCTCCTGGGGTTCCACTGTGCTCCCACCACCTTTATGCATTCTATCCACAGTGTGCAAAAATAAAGTGATGTGCCCTCTATTCACATTTCAGTTGCCAAAAAGAAATTAGGAACACAGGTCTATTTTACAGACTCTTTCTCCAGATTTTCTCCTTGGAGGATTGTTTGCCTAGAGAGAAAAAATAAGCTATTTAAGGTGAGAAGTTTAAAATCATACCTGAAAAACTCCATGAAAGAGAAGCCATAACCATGCTGTTCAGCAATTCCTGCACAAACAACATTTGCAGATGCTCCAATCAATGTTCCATTACCTGCAGTTCAGAAAACAAACACCGGTTTATAGTTGTGCTCTGTTTCTTAGTCTTCCTCTGTTTATTCTGCGCTAAAGTCCTAAGATGTACTCGTTAGAAAAGAAAAATCAATTTCTGTTGCATAGGCTTGAAAAGAAACACACAGACAGTATCTCCACATCCTATAAATAGCTTCACTCCTTGAAAGATAAGCCTGGTATCATCCTCTGATTCTACATAAGCCAGAAAAATAGAGAAGGAACATAACACCAATCTAACAGTTGTCAAAATGACACCAGAGATTTGAATTCAGATAAACTTGCTGATTTTCGGTTTTACATAGAAGAAGATGCCATCAGATGATCTGAAAACAAAGAATGAAATAGTTCAAGGATGTTCAGAAAAACAGATGCCTTTTTTCCTTACACAAACTTGACATTGACAAATTGGTGTCTTTTTTATAGAGAAGGCAACTAATTGCTAACATATTATTCTTTCTTTAACAGAAATTTAAAACACGATAAGCAGGACAATGGAGGGGAATGGATCTGTTTTGAATCTCTCTGCTGAGGCAAAAGGATCACCACAGATACAAAGTTTGCTTATCAAACCACAATGGTTCTTCAGTACATAAAAGAACATAACTTTAACCAGTGAACTTCATCAAATTACATTATACAGGTCCTCTTAAGAGAGGGGTACACCAAAGGAAAATAATATGCCATGTTTATAATGTGCATCTATCCTCTTGGAAGAACTACCTACTTCTCTTTTCGCCTAAGCCTTTCCAGTAACAAATTTATTCCTGTGTTTTCTCTAAACTTCCAACAATCTGGCAACGTAGAGAAGTCAGATATTCAGAGCTAAGAAAGACCAATCTATTTTCTGTAGCTTTCCCATGAGTCATACCTCAGACTTCAGAAATGCTGTATACTTGACTTCCACAAAACAGATGTCTTCAGCAAATGTTTCTGATTTTAGGAACGACAGTGACTCCTACATTCTATTCAACTGAAATTTTGAACAAAAGAGGTACCAATCTAGGAGAGAATTTTTTTTCAAGTTGTCTCTTTTGCCATACATCACTATATTAACAATCCACTACTCAAAGCACAAGTCTTCCTTTGCTCCCATTGGCATATAGTTACTCTTCTGATTTTGGCCCTGTTAAACACTATGGCTCAGTGGAGGCTCTTCTTGTCTGACTTTGAGAGAAACAGATCAGAAGTCAATTAATGTTCCTGTTAATTGTTTTGTCTTAGCAAATGTTTCAGGTCACACAGAGATCAGTTTAGGTCAGAATAAAGGCAGAATGATTATTCCCCTAAGTATTCACACATGGTACCCATATGGCCTTCTGCACCTGAAACTGCACACAAAATGAGCAGACTTCGAAAAATATTCTTAAAAATAATAAAACACTCTTAAATTCAAATAAAATGAAGTGATGGAGTTCAGAAGTAAGGAAAAGGAGAGAAAGGGTGTGATGGGGAAGGAATATTGGGGGAAGGAAGATCTTCCTCTTCTAATAAGAAAGAGGGTAGGAGGAAGAACTTGATTATGATAATTTTGATCCCAGTTTGGTTTCAAAGCCATACCAGTGTCAATGTATACTAAGATACAGGTTTTTGACTGGTCATTCTAGGGACAGAGCAACAACTTTGAGAAACAACTAAACCCCCAAAAGTTGCTCAGGACTTTTTTTCTCTTTTAAAGTTGGTTTCATGAAAGCCAAAGCTTTCCAAGAAAAAGCTCTTGTGTGGACAATATTTTTCTAATTGAGTTCAAAGAGAAAGCATGATTCTTATTTACTCCAGGATGGTCAATTATCATCGACACAAAATAGGCAGCAAACTGAGATTTCCATCCTGGAGTAGAGATCTGATATGATTATGGATATCTGTTGTCTCAGGTGATGGCCTAAACAACACCTATTAAGAGCAGGAGACTGTTTTCGTTTTCTCATCAGCAGCTTCAAACAGCTCTTGAGCTGATCCCGTTATGGAACAAGAAAGAAGGTGAAATCTTGCAGATGACATGAGATGAGAAAAGCATTCCCCCCTATTCCCTGCAATCCCAAATAGACATTTTATTTCATATATTTCATTGTCCCTTTATTTTTTTTTTAATTCCTATTTTTTTCTACTGTCCCAGGAACTATGCTGGGTGAGCTGCTTCGTACTTGCTCTTTTTAAGGCTTTGACATTGCAAAGGAGCTGGATGCAGAGGTCCTCTCTGTCTATGAGGAGCTCTGCTGATATAGAACCGCACATCAATAGAAGGGTATATCCCTACGGATCCTAAAAGCATCGTGGAGCATTTCCGTGAGACACCAGGGGCTTTTTCTGATCTAGGCTTCTTATCATACACAGTGAATCACATACCTGCCTACGTGTGCTTCAGGTGTGGAGAGAAAAGATGAGTAACCTTACAGAGGACCAGAAACCCTTAAAAAATAGTGTCTGGGGTAGCACTGGTCCTTAGGAACTGCACAGCTCATTTCCCTTGCTCTCTCTTTGCCTCAAAGCATATTTTAGTTACTTTAATGCATGTTTAAAGATATTAAATTGAACTTGGAACAACAGCATTCCTGATAGGCTCTGGCATGAGAAAGCCAAGACACAAAGCATGTGGCTTAATGCAAAAACAGAACAAATGAATACAGCTGATGTTATTAGAGGAGTCAGGCAGGAACACTTAAGGAATTTTCAATTCCAAAACTAATCAGTAGTCTACAGCCTCCAAACATTTCATAAGAGGTTTTTGCTCGACATGTAGCACAATCAGACATCACCATCAGAATAATATTACTGTAGACAAGGAACATAGGTCTGGCTTCAAATTAGAGAAACAGGACTGAAACTGCACTTGTCCCATGGCTGTGACTAGATGCAGTCGAGATCTCCAAACAGCACGCACTCTCCTATACTGTACATGGGCTATAGTAATGACTTCACATAATGAAGTATTATGGAAAGAGTTCCTGCTTCAGCGGTGAATTGATTTCCCCAAGTAGGTTTCACTTGAGGAGAAATTGTCACCTTAAATGTTATCTGAAAGGAGCAGCATTTCTTTTCCATTTGTTTGGAGCGTGTGTGCAGCTTAATGAGGTATTGGCTCAGCAGGCTTCAAAGAACTACACTGAAATTAACAACAGAGGCAAACTTTTTTTTCTCCTCCCAGGAACATCTGTCTCCATGGCAGACGTTTAACTCAGTAGTGAAACAGCAACACTGTGACCTCTGAATCACAGAAAACCCAAGACTAGGTTAAGATACATGGAAACCTACACACGTTAAATTCATTCCAATTGATGCAAATGAAGGATGAGCATTTTCTAGGACTTCACCCAATCTTGACTTCATCTTGACATCATCTTCAATCTTAAGAATAATTAAGCTTAAAAAGCATAGCAAAGACTCTTACTTGCTTTTTTGTACGCTCAAAATGTAATAACACATGGGTGAACTGTATCAACGAATAACATTGTAATAACCAATTTGTTTTGATGACTCCTATTGCAACTTTTTTTGATTACTCCTACTGTAACTCATGCTTTGTCACAAAACAGATGGTTATTAAGAAACTGGATTCATTACAATGAATTAAATATTATATTTCTAATATCAATAGTATGTGATATGTATGAGGTAAGCCATACATTTTATCCTGCATACCTATTCTGCCTTCTATTCTTGGTAGACTACATGCATTTTTCTCAATACTACTAATAATAATTCATAAGCATGAAATCAAGAAAGACCTTTTTCTTAATCCAAAAAAATTTTCTCATTTTGAAGATTAATCATAGAAAGATACTTACATGTCATTTAAAGAGCTGCTGCTGCTTAGGCTACAGAGAAGAAAATGACAGAGGAATCCTCACAGATCATACTCATTTTTCCATGGACCTGCCCTAGTTTTGCACAATCCTTGCAGAAGCACAGCAGAAAGTTTTCTACTGTTTCTGTCCAGAAAAAGTGACATAAAAGTATCTTTCTAATATTTCTCAAGGCAAATTTCTTTGAATATCTTTAGGGAACGTGGAATCAACTCCAAGTACAAGAAAGTATTCAACAGTATTAGTTAAGAATAAATCTATCAAGAAAGATCCAAAACCAGACACCATACCTTAAAAAATGCCTTCGCATCTACAGCTAACTTAAAGGTACAAGCAGGAAGATGTTGACAAGGTTTGGTAAACCTGAGTTAATACCTGCAGTATCCACCAGCCCTGCTGCTTCCAGCCTTCTGCTTCCATTTGTAGCTACTTCTTCTCAACCCAGTGTTCAGTTATCATCCTCTGCTACATCACTCCTTCAGAGACTGCCAAATTCAAACCCAGAACCTGCACACCACACGTAATGCACCACCCTTGGGCCCAGACAGCCTCTCCTTCAGTCAACAGAGTTTGTCCAGGTGACTATAATCTGCAATGCACTGAAAATCAATGCTAGGAGAACTGGTTAAGCTTACCAAAGGAAGGGGCTGGGAAATCGGGATAGAATCATAACAAGAAAAGGGAGAGAGTTTGCATCAATAACATGTTTCCTCTTACTTTAATCCTCATTCTCACCTGTTGGTTTTTACTTGTCAGCAGTACATCTATTCTATCTAAACACCGTTAGTTCTCAGGAGTCCCTTTGGTATTGCCCCCTCAAGAGCAAGCCTAACGTTTGGGTTTGCTGCATTAATATGTTTGCCTGGAGAATCACCTCAAGGTGCCCAGCAGGATTAGTGTTTATTACTCAAAGCACTGAGAAATCAAAGGGAAAGGATTACCGCTAATAAAGCTATTTGGCCTAGCATGGGCAGCCTTCATAAACAGTAACTTTCTCAAATATATAGGAGATAGATAGTACCTTGTGCAACAGCAAGCTTAAAAGTGGATTGCTTACAGAAAAGCCTTGCTTTGTTGTGAGCATCACAGACTGCTTCCCCTCCACATGGTCTGACAGTGGATAACAAGCTACAACTGTGCTTAACAGACCTTCTGCAATTTCCCTTCCCTGTATCTCTGGCTGGGTAATGCAGAAGCAAAAAGACTACCCTATTTCCATGTCAACACAAGCCCTGAAAACAGCTTTTCCCTGGCCTTGGACAAACATCTGTGCAAGGCCCAGTTTGACACAGGCACAGCTGTTCTCATAGCTTTGTCCCTGGCAAGGATTCTCACTATGAAAACAGGAGTTCGCTACAGAATCATGAATAATTTTAGGGTCAGTATTTTCAGCCCTGATTTTTGTTGTAATCAAACCATGCCATTATAGTGTCAAAGCAAAGCTTATTGAAGGAAACCAGCTCCTTGCTTCCCATCCATTTTCAAAAGAAAACTCTGTGCAGTCTCTCATGTGCTTTACATTGTTAAATATAGGTAAACTGACATGTGCAGCTTCCTTTCCGTAGCATATTCCATTTTAAAGCACAAAATGAGCAAATGTAACAAATCTGGCTGCAGAAGTGAACACTGAATAGTCATGGTTTTGATTAGCCTTATAGGAGACAGCCTTCTTTTGGGAGATGTCCCTTCCCATGGCAGGGGGACTGGAACTAGATGATCTTTAAGGTCCCCTCCAACTTAAACCATTTTATGATTCTATGATTCATAGCTTTCAGGAGTTTTGTTTCCCACAAAACCAATCCAGATTTGCCTCATTAAACAAAGCCATTTATATTCATCTGTTAAATGTCTACACGTCTTGAATATCTTTTAATATTTTCTATCTGTTAGAATTAACAAGCCCTTGATAATCAAACTTTGCTGTCATTAAAGAGCTACAGAATCAAGGACGATTAAACCATTAATAGTCCCTAAAATAACAAGAAACCTGAAGTCATAGGCAGTAAGGGGGAAAAGGTATGCATAAACTCATTCAACATTGTTATCTATTATGGAGTGCAGTCATATGATATCAACATTTTTCAATTTTACTGATTTGGAAACATTTCGAATGGGATGTTTCTGCACAAATGCATACGTAGAATTTCTGCACAAATGCATACATAGAGTTTACTGGAAAAAGAAAAGAAAAAAAATAAAGACTGTAAATCAAAATTTTGAGTTAACTTATCCAAAACGTTCTTTGAACTGCATTCAATCCAACACTTTTAATCAGGTGAAATTTTCCTTTTTTTATCACCACTACTGTACCACCAGCAGGACAGTTACTGTAAGTTTTGCACTATTAAATGCTCATTGCTTTCTTTTTGCTATGAGAGGAAAAGGTGAAATTTAAATTTGTCACTTTTCTACCAAAAGTATGAAGAAAATAAGGCAGGTTGCTGAACATCCTGCACTAGTTACTGCAACAACTTAAAGAAATCCATAAGCTTCTTTCAAATCCAGACATCTATAAAAGAGACATAAAACCTGAGGTGATCACTAAGTCACCTCTCCCCTTGAAGTCAATTTACCCAGTACAAAACCAAACTAAACTAGTATAACAAGGGGTAGTGTCAGCAGTGTCCTCTGACTTGCCATTTCCTCATGCCCCAAAACACGTATTCAAGCAGATATTTTAGAATAGTCAGCTGCTTTAAATTCAGGTTCTGACTTTAATCAAATTGACTTTGGACTGGACCCTATCTGTTACGTTTTGCTGTGGTGCAAGTGCCTTGTTTAAAACTCCTGCTAGTGACTCTCTTTGGTTTAAGTGTGTTAACTGCAACTGTGCTAGATGTATTTATTACTATATGTATAAATAATATCTATGGCACGATTATAACTTTCTTTAGTGCCATGCAGCGTCTGATTCATCAATATAAACCAATATGATACTGCAGATTGGGAAGTTTTTCCCTCTTCTCTGCTGCACCACTCAAGGTGCAGGAAAAGGGGGTGTTGTCTGGAAAAGTGTCTGCAGAGGAAGGAAAGTAGATAGTCCAGTACTATCTTCTGCACTTAAGCATTTTGAAGCTTGCTATAGCTGCCCTGTCTTGTTCCGTCAGGTTGTCCAAGTGCTACCTTCTAGCTGAATATACCTCTTCTGCTGACAGCTACGCAGACTCTATTCTGTTATTGCAGCAACTCACCAGTACAAAATAATGAGTTTAAATATTCTATATTATTCTGAAAACAGAAGTGGACAAGGCTTCTAGAAAGAACCTTCTGTAATTTATGATAAACACATGCACAAAGCAAGTAAATAAAATTAAACAAAACTCCACATATGCTTTGTAGGAGTCTCTGATGTCATCTCTGATCATTAGCATATCTCTAATGTGCAGAACTTCATAGCATGCAGTTATTTTACACAGATTGAAAACCTTTAATACAAACTTTTCAAATTCATCAGTAATGCAAGCATTATAATCAAGAGATCTTAATATTTGGTATAAATTCTTTTTCTAAATCAACGTAAAATAGAATACAATTCTACATATTACACATAGCTCTCTTCCTTTCCATTTTAAAAATCTAAGATTTACCATTCAAACTGTAAATCCTTCATCAGTACAGCTGAAATGGATCCTTTACCTCATATACTTCATATTTCACCCTTAATAACATACATACATCTATATATGCATGTCTGCCAAGGTAGCTCTTTTGAAGCTTAGAAAAATGTCCTTGCTGGGAACAATTAAGTAGGTTCAATATGGGGTTTTTTTGCATGTTAACTCGGTGGACAAGCAGGCCTCTGATATTGCCTTAATACAGACAAAGGTATGTCTGTTAAACGTACACGGTCATTTTTCGCTGCTTTTACACTTTACATTCACAACTTTCTTCTGCATATCTTCCGTGCCACAGAGGATTATCTTCCATAGCCCTAGATTAGAGAATCTCCTTTAGCTGCAGGGACTGTGGTAATGAGCCTGGCTCTCACACTTTACAGCACTGCTGGGCTTTAAGACCTTCATACTGAAAAAATATGAAGATGGCCCAGAGTTTGAACATCTTGAAAGAGCTAAGGAAAACAGCAGCTGGATTTTTATAGAAGGTTACAGATTCTGGCTGTTCCAGAAAACAGCAAGTGGACAGTTTGCTCACTCAAACATTGATAGAAAAAAAAGATCCCTTGTGCCTATATCCAGTGGTGCCGTTCTTCATGCTACAACAAAACCCGAAATTTTCAGTTATCACCTGAATAAATTCTTCATTAAGAACAAGCAAGTAGTACTGCTATTTAATGGGCATCAATCACAGTTTAAGTCCATGTTACTCATTTCCATCGTTGCAAACATTGCGGAACCAGTGCAAAGGATACTCAGAAAGTAAATTAGCTATTAGTGTAAAACATACAAAATACCTGCTGTGTTTTTCTTCTAGATCTGTACAATTTAGAGGCATAATACTGCTAAAGACTGCACCGAGGTCTTTAAAGAAAAACTGTGAGACATTTCCTAAATTTCCTTATTTGTTTTGCCTGCCTTTCAAAGTCAAAAACAGCAACATCCTTTTCCTTTTGAAAGATTTCAAATCATTCTCATTCCCTACAACATCACCCTTTGATTTGGATTGTGAGTTTTATAGACATAGACAAAATATTTAGCTAAATCAAAGCTGTCTCACCCACAAGACATAAAACTGAGTCCCGGGATTTCTCATCATTAAAAGACTCCTTTAGAAACAATAGGAACTTTCAATATCAGAGTCCTGGTTAAAATCAAGCTCAGGTAGGTATATTCTCTCTACTAAAAAATTTTCCTCCGGTTTCAATTACACATTGTATATAACAATTAAGCTCAAAACCAAAGCTGAATAGTGCTCCTCTTAAATAACTGCTATATTTTTATGCCATATATTCAGTTCTTGATAGACTTTCTTGAATCTTTCAAATCAAAAAGTGTTATATAAATGTGATCTATTTTAACTATAAAACAACTTCAAAGGATCTACACTTGTGCTTTTTTCATAATATTAATTATTTTATCTTTTAATACATTTTATGTTTTATTGAAGGCTAGCACTTCTCTCTCATATTGCAAAGAAGGAGGGCTGGTTTAGGAATACAAACAATATTTCTAGGTTTATGCCTTCAGCGTGTCTGAATTTTTAAAACTAGTTTAGGATTTTATTGAGCAGAATCAGCCGGAATCATAAATCAGCGGTACTCCACTGTGCAAGGCCCCATCTGCATCAGAGACATAAGGAGGGGTGCCAAGAGACAGAATAGCTGTAGCACTGGGCCACTGAGAGAAAGCCCACTGTTTAGCTACACTGTGGGTTGCACTCCCTTAATAGCTGTAATTAGCACAATGTCCTGTGGATAATGGATTTTAGTCACACCTGGGTTTTGACCCTGGAAGGTTAGAAGAAAAGTACCAGAAGCCCCCTCCTCCTACTCCCTTTTCTTGAAACAGTGCCTACAACCGAGATTGTGCAGCCACAATAACACAGCCGTACGCATCCTAGAGATTGCCTCTTTCTGCAGGATTGTGACAACGATGACTTTCAGGTGCTGTCCCCCAGGAAAATATACGGGGAAGAAAACCAGTGCAAAACTGTACACTGTAGGGAATATCCCCTTTGGACCACAGCAATAGACACTGCAGCCAAGAAATACTTTTTGCACTTTTCCGTGCTAGCAACTGAGAACTCAGAAGGTAGGGACTTTCAAATATGAATTCAAGCTCCTTTTTTCCCTTCTTTTTTTTTTTCTTTTTTTCAAAAACATATTTTGTATAATCATGAAAAAAGAAAGAGATTAAAAGACAAATAAATGCCAGCTCTTTATATGTCAAATGTACAAAACCCCTCCAAATAATACCTTAGCTATAAGCTTTTCAGCTCAGTAAATAATCTAGTTCTACACAACTGAATGTTCTTAACAGGTGGATTTCTCACTGCATATTTATTCAAATTGATTTGAATCCATATTTCATGTTATTTTAAAACTTATGAGCCAATAGAAGCAGTGCAATTAAAGCTCTTTTTGTTCTGAAATTGCTGGAGCTAGCAATCTTCATTTTTTCCAAAAAAATTCAGGACAGCATTCCTTAGACGCTATTGGAAGGTCTACATATAGCTCAGTCTCAAGAGGTACCACAATTCCATCATGTACTAGAATAGGAAGCGTTAATGAATAAAGCTTTATTCAATGTCCTCTTGTGCAAAAGAAATATGGATGAATATTCGTCAGAACACCACAGTAAACAAGTGAACATACTTCCTTGTTTGTTTCCTTTAGTTCCTTTTAAATTTCCTGTTTTCTTTCCCTTCGTGGTCAAAACATAATTGAAATACTGGCACATAGTCCATAAGAAAAAAACACGAACAATACAATTTTTCCAGCTACTGAGTCAGCCTGACCATTAATGCCCAGACAGGCATGAACTAATATGGTTGTTCAGCATTCAGAACAATTGACAAACCAAAAGGCCCCAAGATCTGAATTCATTTGACCTGTCTTTGGGCACCCCTCTTAGCTACTGAAGTTCTGTGCATGATGGGCTCTGATGTGCTCTGCAGGGAGCATCTGGCATTTTCAGTGGATGAATAAACATCTGCCTCCTGGACATGCCAGTATCCCCATCACCAAAGAGGGAGCCTGAGGCAGCCAGACTCCTAACTTACAACTTAAGTCCTTTAAGATATCTGGGATATCTAAATTTCCAGAACCAGATGCCCTGAAAAATTACTGTGTTTATTTCTTAATCGTGTAAGATTGACCTGACCTGAGCAAGAAAACTTGTGTCAAAAAAGAACTGGCAAACTCCAAGGAAGAGCCAAAGATTTCAAAATTGTGGCCATCTCACCAGGAACTGCCCGTGTCTGTCACTGTCTCTGGCTTCCTTGAGTAAGAGACAGGATTTTTCATCCTTTCTCACCTTCAGAGACACTTTTTACAGAGCAAGGAGAATCTATGCGATATTCAGTTACATCTTTTGTCTGAGCCCAATGCCATGAAAGACAGAAATTTAATTGCAGTAGCTCTCTTTTGGGAGACACTGCTGAAGATGACAACAATGTGGCAGTTATACTGGCAAAGGTGCCTTCATCTTGCTTGAGACTGACTCAATCCTCCTTTCATTTCCAGAACAACAGCTAAAGCAATGAAGGAAAATGACTGTCTTTTCTTATCCTATCTTCTTCCAAAACTGTAGTTGCGGGTGCGTTTTGCGACAGTAGAAAAAAGTAATTGCACCCACTGGAAATTTTTCAGGACAAAATATTGCACGGCATTTTCCAAGACAGGCACAAATGCTGAAGCTCCCTTCACAGACACATAAGAACCCAGCAATTTTACCCTGAATCTCAGAAATGCTATCAGATTACCAGAACTGAAGCTCTGCATTATGTAGTAAACAACAAACACTGAAATGAGCAGTTGTACTGTATTATTACATCAGACTCTTCTACAAAATGTCTTGCTTGCCAAGTTCCTTTGGTTGCATGAACAGTGATAAGACCCAATCTTTTGCCTTAAGCAGCATACGGTAATGATATAATTGTCACCTACCCCTTCCACAATGGGATTAGTCTACCGTGAGGATTCCTTCACACCACTTCAGTGCTGATAAAACTTTTGCAAATAGTTTTTAAAGGCCATCAACAATTTATTTTTTTAAAAAAGAAAATCCCCTCCTCCCCCACTTTGGAGGGCTATGAAACCTTATAAAGCAAAAGCTTTTCCACACTTTTCATTCCCTTACTATAAGCTGCTTTCCATTAACTTTTAGTTTTGACATGGGAAAGTTGGAAGCATGTTAATTATCAGGCTAACACTCCTATGAGACCTTTGCCAGTATAACCCAGCATATGCTCAGCTTTATCCTAATAGAGCAGAGTCTGGAGAGTTTAGGCTTTTGCTAATAATGATAGTGATCTAACTTTTTATCCAAATATTTATATGGAGCCTATCTGAATACCTGGGCACTTCCTATGGATCTCTAGTGCCTTTAATTTAAGTAATTCCCATGGCATTGTTTATATTTTTACCCTTGTCTCATACTGCATACACGCAGAAGTCTCTGTTAAAATCCCAGCAGTCCAACAAATCAAATTAAAGGAATTTGGGTTAAGACAATAACTGATACTTTAAGAAAATCAGCTGAGATTTGTAAAGGCTCCAAGGCTGGCGAAGTGCCTCCCACTCAGAGTATGTCACCGTAATCTGGCCAACTTTATATTCCTTATGCTTTTTTTCTTTTTTAATCTGAAAGTTTGATGAAATCAGAGTATGTTCAGTGATTAGCAAATTGTGAAGAAAGGTGATATTTTTATGGCAAACATCTATATAAAGATACGCTGATTATTTAAATCACTGGTTTTAAAGAGTAACAGATTAAAGTCATAATATAATGATGAGTAATGATGAGTACAAAAAGATATTCCTCAAATGAATAACTGTTGTTTGTTATAAATTGTCCTGCCTTGGCAACATGCTCTTAAAATTCAATCAGTAAATTACACTATCATAATCTTTGTTAGGTATTAAGGCCACTTGTACCAGCAATCACTTAGCTAAATAAACAAACCAGAACTTGTAGTACACATAAAAATCATTTTAGTTTTAATCCCTGTAAAGTCAAGGTAACTATTTGGAGGGGCATGGAGGGGCAGAAAGGGTGGATTCATTGCAGAACACCATTTTATCTATTTTAACTTTATTTAAAACAACTACCTAAATATTTAGGGATCAAAACACAGCCCAATACAATGTAATTAGCACTAAAATTCTCAGTAAAAAAAAAAAAATACTAACTTTATTTCTCATTAAAAACTTACACATTTTAATTGCACTTAGTACACTTGCTATTTGAAAATGTTGTAACACCTTCATATGCCATTTGCAGAATGAAAAAAAAAGTAATCAAGTTTAAACATTAATTTAAAAAATACCAAATGACTATTCTCCTTTATTGGTGTAACAAATAGGGAGAAAATCCTGGGCCTTCAATAGATACATGGTATATTTTCAGTTTAAAAAAAAAGTAATGAAATCATCTGCTTGTTTTGTGCTAATGCACTGACTTTACAAGAAATCCCAGTTAACACCAAGATAGGTACTAAGAGAATGACTATTAGCTTTCATTATTAGAGGTACATTTCCCAAAGACTTCAAAAAGATTTTCCTTAGACTTAGAAGTGCTAAATAGGTCAGCAAATGGATACTCAAACCATTTCTGTGAGCCAGCCAGAAAACCTCCCTGTGACTTCAGTAGACTTTGAATCAAGCCTTCAGATCTCAGCTATTGTATGTTTTCTCCATCTTTTGAACAAGCAATGATGAGTCTCTGTTCTGAAAGCTAAATGTATCTTTTTATTTTCTCTCACAAGAGATCGGAACCCTGTGAGCACCATCTGGACTGCTTCTTTGTTCGTCTGTACTTTATGCAGATATGGTCTTCAAACACGGACTGCAAAAATCCTATTGTAGCAGCAGACAGTAGCTGGGATCCTTATCCCACAGTCCTTTGAAGTTAAAAGAGGCTGGATCAGGCCCTCCCTATGCTTTGCATAATAAAATCATTGAACGTATTGCGCCAGTTTATATATGCCATAATTGGATAGCTATTACCTTATGTCATCTTTCTCACATAAACACTTACCGCCAAGGCACGCACCCATAGCCAACGAGAAAATTAATGGTTTCATAGGCAAGTTAACATCAGGATCTTTATTCAGGTTGAGAAGCACAGGAATCTGTGGTTTAAGAAGAAAAGGGAGAGATATTCAGGAGACATCCAACCATCAGTACAACATAAATAAAATTCATTCAAGTAAACAACTTAAACCAACATCAAGTCCAAAGAATAACTTGGGGAAAGGCAGGTTTTGGTGTTTTTTTAATTCAATTAGTACCTTTGCATCATATTCTTGGTCTGTGCGCGCTTTTCCCCACTGACTGTGCTAGTACCACAAGCCACAGAGAAGGTACCAGCAATGTCAGGCCAAGACTGACACAGGTACTGCTAACAAAACAGGATCTCGTAAGGTTATGGGTGCCTCCCATTAGAACCTTCTGGTTCAACAGGGATCCGACAGTGACTACAAATCAATTGCCCCTCCATTTCTGGAAACCTATAGGACAGAGCTAGATCCCCCCTTCTTGCTGGAGACAGCTGTAAGAGATGCCCAGACCTTCACAATCAAGATGGCTGTAGACCACGTGTCAATGACTAAAAAATTCTTGAATACTTATTATAATCAAAAGTGCCTGATCCGTTAGGGAAAAACTGAGAAATATCAATGTGGCAGGCTTCTGAATTAATAAGCAGAGCTGAGTTATTTTACTTTCTATTCTAACACTATATTTACCAAAGAATGTAGATTTAGTTCACAGGGAAATGTTTGCAAGTTTTATGAATCTCATTTAATCCTTTTAGCAAATAAAATAAAATAAAATAAAATAAAATAAAATACAATAAAATAAAATAAAATAAAATAAAATAAAATAATCCCCTGCAAAGTCAAACGAGGCTTGTAGGGAGGCACAATAAACTTCATTTGGTGGTTGGTATAGAGCCCAAAAACGCAGCAGCCAGGCTTTCAAGTAGCACCAGACCTCAGTCAGGAACACCCTTTCAACCTAAACAACTTTCACCTTAGCTGGGAAAAACTGATTTGAGTTCACCTTAATTGTGTAACCACTTGGTTTGAAAGAAAGGTGTAATCAGTACTTGTAGAGAGAAAATCATTAGAAAGGAGATAAGTATAATGTAATTAACCTGGTTTTGACCTGTACGGAGGTTTATGGGATCAAAGGGGAGAGAGACAGAGTAAGCAAACATGGAACAGTGAGAGATCAAGCAGGAAGGGATGTTTGGAAATAGCTATGATATGCCTTAAAATTAATGCTTTCTCACAGTCCAGGATTTTCAGTAGTGAATAGAGTTACGACTTTTAATCCTCCAATTTGTCATTTGAATGTATTTCACAGGTACCCCTCAAGGCATATGATCTCAGATGGAGCAGCTGCTTCCTGAAAAAAATTTTTACTGATGTCTGAGTGATGCTCATCTTTACTGACTGTGCGTGTTCTTTTGGTATGGAGCAATATATAGGCTTTATGAAGCATTACAACCCTTTCCCCCTCCCTCCCTCCTGCCAATGGTGCTAATCTTCCCTATTAAATCCTCTAATTGATTAACCTAGATAAGTTAATGTCTAAATAATTATTCTTGAATTGTACATTCCCTGAAGGCGTCTATTTCTATTTTAAGGCCTAAAGAGTCAGAATGCCCAACATCTTGTCTGGTTTTTTCCATGAAACAGTTATAAAATATTTAATTTCTCCCCACAAACTTTGTTCCTCTCAAACCATCACTGCCAGAACATGATATGCAATTCAAATTGGAGAAAGGGAGGCTGAGGGGAGACCTTATCACTCTCTACAACTACCTGAAAGAAGTTTGTAGCCAGGTGGGGGTTGGTCTCTTTGCCCAAGTAACAGGCAACAGGACAAGAGGAAATGGCCTCAAGTTGTGCCAGGAGAGGTTTAGATTGGATATTAGGAACAAATTCTTCACCAAAAAGGTTGTCAAGCATTGGAACAGGCTGCCCAGGGAAGTGACTGAGTCACCATCACCATTTCAAAACAATGTTGTATTTCAACATAAACCAAAATCAAAACACAAATACTGAAATCACAGGATAAGCCATCTTGCTCAGCCTAAATAAAGCATTTTTTCCTACTATATAATTTTTCCCAGAGAACCAAAATGATTATTTAGTTTCTCAGAATTATTTGCAAGTATCCCCATGTACTACAGTACCTTGCTTGTTGCAGGACACAATCCTGAACTATGCAACACTTTTTTAAATTAGACTCCTCGTTGTGCGTGCCCTGCCTGCACGGAGAAGGTGGGTAGGTAGAGCAGATTAAAATGATTAGCATATTTTCTTGCTGTTGAGGTCAGTCCTAAAGCTGTTGCCAGCCAGATTCCAAGCCCAGAGCAAGTAATGCCATTTTCACACCCCACTGGTGGGAATCATTCAGAAAGCAGAGCCCTGTGGCCCTCACAGAGCCCCTTCCCTAATTATGGAACTGTGAAGGAGACGGGAAGCAAGAAACAAAACAGAGATCCCAGACAGAAAGTCTATGAGATAACTCTCTGCTAGGTATTTGAAGCCACATACACTTAATACTCCCATCAGAAAATGTGGTTCTCTGTTTAGTGAAGGAGTTCAGTGTCAGGAGCTCTCAGTGTCCTGTAAATCTCTCTTGATTAAAGACACAAAAAAAACCTAGAAGAAAGTCACTGAACAAAGGTTTCAACTCACTGAGTCTTCCTTTAAAGACAAAGAAACATTGCAATGTATCAAGAGAAGGTACAATCATGTAATGTACTTGATTCTCCATTTCTTAATTTTTTAAACCCTACTAAGTAGTTTGGGAGCCCAAATATGCACTTGACCCTGCTGGTGTTATTGTTACCTCCTTGACATAAAATTGCTCTTCTTCCACTTAGAAATACTGTGAATTCTTTTTAGAAGTATTCATAATCATTAATCATCTACTTTAAAATTATCATCAGTGATGTCGTGCTCCTAAGTGTATTAACAGGCAGCAAGGCTGGATCAGGAATATCTGTTCCCATAAATGCTTGGTTTTGCAGCAAGGGACAAACATTGAAACATGCCTTAGCAATACATATTTGTGTACACTTTAATTTGCTTGTTTTCCCTCTTTAAAGGAATTAATCTCTGCCCAAGAGTAATTGCTATAAGTCACAAAAGGAATGGAAGTCCTACAGACCTCTGACACTTGCTTATATCCCTTGTAAAGAAGAGGTATTTCAAACAAGGAATGTTTCACCACAAGTTTCACTTTTGAATAACCACATAAAAGATGAATGCAAAGCATTCAGTTAAATTTCTAGTGTTTCAGATGGAAATATTTAGTTGCTCCATAAAGTAAGCCAAATTTTTTGCAAACATTATGGGCTATCCTGTGTGGCAACTGCATGCCAGAGTCTCCAAAAGTCACTCGTATCGAATTCTTTTCATCTAAAAGTAGGCATAAGACAAACAGATTGTTCTAATATCCATACTAAGAACTTTCCTGCTCCAAAAACAATGAAGAATTAAGACACTTGATCATCAGCAAGAACTCTTGAAGAGATGTTGCAAATCAGTTAAAGCCAGCATGCATTTCTCATCGCATTTACATTTGAAATAGATAAGGATCATGCACAGTTACCTGCCACTCTGTTTTCCCCCAAAATCACCTTTAACACTTTTTGCCACGTTCATTCATGCAATTGTGTGTGAGGCAACATTTTTGCACTCTCAATACCTCAAACCTCAGCTTTATCTACTGTTACAGTTAACCTGAGTGCTAAAAACAGAAATGCAAAACATAAAAGTGTTAGAAGGAAACTTTCCACTGTAGCTTTCAATGTTTTTGAAAAACTGGATTCATTCTACAACTCTTTCTGATTCAAGCCATAGGCATTCACAATAGCATCAAAAGCAGTCCAAGTAAGGATACTTTGCAAACTGAGATATAATTGCCTGTGATACATATTGTACAAATGCATTTGTGATATTGATTTAACATATTTGTGATGCAGATTTTTTCATAGTTTTATGAAGTGCTGCCCCTCAACAGAGGAAAAAAACAGAAGTTAAAACTTATGAAGCCTCATATTTCCTTCATTATTCCCTTCTCAGATTATGTAAACAGCACCTTTAATATTAGAAGGAGCATAATACTGTTTTATCGGGAAGATAGCTTTCATTTCTTATAGCCTTTATTTCAATAATCTTACCAGGATAAATCTCTGTTTGATTAGCTTCTAGAAACCTTGCTAATTCTGTTGGAAAGTTCAATATTGAACTTTCTGCTTGATTGGCAGGGTTCAGATAAAATGAGTGATGCAGCTCATTGGAGCAAAGCCAAATCCATCTCACCTACGACCATTGTAAGAATATTTGCCTCCAGTAAAACAGAAAAACACAACTGTAGGAAATAATGATTGTACCTGGAGAATGTCCTCAAAGACTTGATACAGAGAGGAGCTAGTCATTGATCTTGATTCTATATAGGGTGCTTTATGAACTATATATATAGGATCTAAGCTGACGCAGAAAGAACAACAAAAATGTCTACAGGTGTTGGCACACTTGTCTATATAACTAACCTAGTCAAAATTAATCCTTTTGAAGAAAATGGTTGTTTATACCATGTACTATGGAAGTGCAGAGGATGCCTTACAAATATAAAAAGAACAAAAATGGAAATGTATGCATTTTCATTGTTCACACTGTTTTTAATCTTGAATCAGTTTGGCAAACTTTGAAAATGGATTAGGATTGTATTACTGGTATAAATTATCCACCTTCCCTAAAAGATACCATCTATTAACAATTATTATTATAAGAAATTAATTCATCCTCAAAAAAAATGATTCTGCAGGAGAGCATATTTCTTCTGACCCCAGTCATCTCACTAACATCCTCAAAATTTAAGCCAGATGAAACAATCAAAAAGAAAGGAAGCTCAATTTTTACTTTAAATGAAGGCTTTGAAAAGGAGAAGACGGAGAGATTTCAGACTAGAACTATAACTATATACACCAAAAACTACAAAGCGAAATTTCATTAAATACTGTAAATGTTCTCATAACAATCCTTGCCTTTATATTGCACTATGTAGATCCTTTTTGTTAAAAAACACTGATGATCATGTCTGTACATCTCAATTGTGTTGCCCACTTCACAGAGGGGGTCTACTTGACACCTTCCAAGCCTTGTTCCTTCCTGTCCTGTTTGTATGAAAGTGGAACAGAGAGCCCTCAACATTTTGCTTTCACATTTATTTTATTTTATATACGTAGACTGCATTCTTTGTAAGCAAAACTATGACCAAAGAGTTAACATTTTCAGATCTTGCTGTCACAGCCTCTTCACCAAGAGTACAAATTACCCAAGAACAAGTTGAATCAAGACCTTTATCCTATTCAGCTATTTTTACAGCAAAACATTCTCAAAATTATGGCATTCCACCAGTCAAGGAGATGAAGAAGGAAGACCTCTTTTGAAACTATTAAGAACTTCTTCTGAAATACAAGCAGAAATTATGATTTAGCTTTACTAGCTGGGCCCTGGATATGCAGAGATACCAAAGAGAAGAGGTACTTTTCCCGCTCTATCAGTGAGCGCCTCCTCCTGGGATGGCAGGAGACTCATAAGAAGCAGCAGGGTGAAGCCCTCCCAGCTACTTCTGCTTCCCAAAGATAACGCTTCTACAAGTAATCACACACTCACATTGTGCAAGAAGGGTGGCTTAGGCAAGTTTATGCTATACCTATGCAGCACAGTAGACGGCATCATGTCATATTGCCCATTTTGTCTATTTGTGCAAAGTGACAACGAAACAGCAATTCACGCCTTTATTTTAGGGATTCATTGCTGCTCTACACCATGGCATTTCATGGCTCACACTTTGCTAAAAACTGCATGTGATAAAGATGTCTTTTGTGAAAAGTGCAGAGAATTTGCATTAATAGAAAAAGACCTGCTTTCCCAAATTGTTGATGATTGGTCTGTCTCTGCAGAGAGCTACAGGCCGCTTTTACACATTTATCAAACACTGAACTGCAGGGCATAGAAGACTCTGGTAGGGCAGAAGGCAAAGAAGATCCAAAAATAAAATTGGCACTAAGAACATGAGATACATAGAAAATATTCAGTACCGCAAATGAAAAGCCTCTGTTAGTTTTAGAGGCAATAAATAGTGGGCCAAAAATTATCTTGTTTCTAAAAAAGATTTGTCAGAGACTAAGTCACCTTGCCAGCCAGGTGGTTAATGGAAATTGTTTGGTACTCTATATTGAGGAAATAGTATTTAAACTCAGCTAAAACGAGGATTTACTATGGCTATATTTTTAGTTCTGGTAATAAAAGAAAAATCTAAACAGATGGCTCCAGCATATGTGGCTGATAAAACATGTCAATTAAACTAAAGAGCATACTGGTAATAAAATCATGTCACCTAAAATTCTAAGGGCAGAAATCCGTGGCTATTTAAATGACAATACTATGAAAATGCAGGCCTTAAAAACTAATAAGTCTTCCTGTCAAGGAATGTCATGGTGAGTTTAGCCTGCTGAAAAAGGAGGGAAAATATCAGAGGATTAATAGAATGACACATAGAGCATCACTACATGATTCACCACATTTATTCATCAGACAAAGAAAGCCGGATATCCAACATGAGAAAAACCCTTGCCATTCAAGAATTAAAATGATTGAGACTTAATAACTAAGCTCCTGGTTTATTAACTGTTTATGCACAGAACATTTTGTGGGTATTTTTTAAGCAAATCCCAGATATATCTATATATATTACATTTGCTGCTGGCAATATAGTCCTTTGCATACAGTCAGAGTTCATGGAGTTTCCCACAAAGCATATCTCAAACTCAGAATATTTTGTTATGGTACATCTTTTACATATTGGCAAAAAGTGATTGATTTTCCTATCACAACTGCCAGGCATGCTTATGCAATGAAGTGCAATAAACACTCACTCGTCAATTAAACATCTGTTTAATTAGAGAGCTGGATCTTCGCTCTCCAATGCTTAAAGAGAAGGGAAAAGTCTTGGGATTACAGTTCATCAAGCAAGTTTCAATCTCATTTTGTTTGGGGGCAGTTCATGATCTTTGCATTCAGGTCAAATTACCTGAAACAAGCAATTGGAAGATACTCTGAAGATTATTTTGTCTTTGTGGGACTTCAATGTTTTGGTTTAGTTTAACACAAACAGAATTTTACCAAGACAGAAACAGTAAAAGCAATCAACCTATGATGAGCTAAGTGCCCTTAGAAACTCATTCTACTGTTTCATGTATGCAATTATCTTTCTACAGCATCCTCTGTAGCATAAAATACTTGCTGTGTTCTGAGCTCTTTGCAGAGATTTCAGTTTAGCGACCTCTGTACGTGAAATTCCACACGGTACTGACATTTTTGATGGTGGGGTTATAGCAGATTTACTCGCCTAGAGCAAAGAAGAATTTGACCAACGGCGGTGTTGCACTGTTGCACTTTCCAGGGTAAGATGCTTCAAATACTAAACTAATCTGACTTTCGTAATTTCAATTTTCTGATACCTGTCCTCTTCCACCTTACCACCCCTGAAGGAATAGAGCAATATGACTTTCTAGGCACCCTTGCCATCACAGTAGTTTTGTCTGCAGTCAGCTGGAGACTTAAACCAGAAAAGCTGATACTGGCAGGACTGTCTCATCCCTGGAATATGGGACAAAAAGCACTGGATACTCACCTTTCTAATGCAGAACAGACTCTATTGGTGGCCTTGACTGTGAGCTGCCACCAGATTTGAGTTTTCACCATGTTTGCTTGGTATTTCAGGAATCCTTGTCCATGTTCAAGTCAAATAGACGGTCACCCTGTGAACCTGGTTTCCCCTAACTCCTACTGGTCAGTGGCTCACCACCTTGGGGTGAGCAAATCCACTATTGACAGAGGTCTCTGATGCCATCCTCCAAACACTCTTTGCTCAGTCAGAGCATAGAGCTGATATCTACGAAACTACTCAGATTTTTTGTATCTGTAGATTCAAAAAATGGTAGGAACTTGATGGGTACCATATCTCTACCCAGTACTTGGTCCATCAAGGCTATGACTGCAAAAATCACAAGAGCTATTGCCCCATTGTCATACAGACACTTGTTCACCACTGAAGAAGATTTATGAACCTCTTGGAGGGCTTCACTGGAGAGAGTCAGTACATCTGCACCTTTCATAGTTATAAGCAGAGGCTCAGCTGTGAAGTTGGCACCTTTTGCCAAGAAAGGACAGGACCATTCATGGCTACACACCATAGCAGGTGCCCTATACTCCAATATCACTAAGGCGTATGAAGCCAAACTCACATATATAAGCATGTCAGCTGGGTAACAGCGTGAACATGTGAGTGAATTATGTGGCTGAATAAGTGACAGTGGACAGTTTTCTGCTTTTAATAATTGCAGTTTGATTTTGTAAATAGCAAGTCAATAAATAGAGAACTAAGAAATACCTATGTGTTTTTCTTTCTTCCTTCCTCCTCTCTCCACACATTTTTAAAGAAAAAAAAATTGCAGCAGTCTCTTAGGTTCAGCCCAGAACTGGGTGAAAAATGTATATATTTGAAATGTCTAAAATCTTGCCAGAAATCCTTTCCTGTCCATCTGTATTTCACGTCTTCAAAGATATAAAATAAGTGATCTTCAGACATCCCAAAAGATTCCGGTGTTTCTGTCCCATTCCTCAAAACATACTCCTTTAAAAGAGGGTTCCTTTCAAAACCTGCAAAAGGCCCTTTGGTCGATGTGCATACACGTGTCTTTTGGTATTGCTCCAAACCAATTTTCATAGACTAGCTGGATGTGAGGCAAAACCTTTGAAGCTAAGATTTCTGCATTATTGCTTAATAGTCCTCAAGTGTTTGCTGAGAGGTGACTCATCCTGAACCAATCTTTCCCTTCATGCCTATTGCTTGCAGTCTGTTGTTGTTAAATCAATATAATTCCACAGGAAACACCATGGTAATCAAACCAAAATACCGTATTAACATATAATTATAGAGCAGTTGCAAATCTGCCCAACCTATCATATGCCCTATAAGAGGTGTCTTAAACCTTGACACGGGTTAAGGGCGGACATAACCACCCAATAACAATGGAAAAAAAATTATACTTAGCTGACAACAAGCTGTAACAATGAATCATTTGTCTGGTATAATGAAGAGATTATTGCACTTTAAACAGAGAATTTGATTGAATAAACCTATCTGATCATGCCTTAATTCGTCATAATTTGGTGCTTTTCTGATATTAAAACTCAGCTGCTGATAAGTATTTGTTATGCTTTGTTATGATATTATGATAACGTTATTTGCTGGTTTTTAAACTAATTACATGAGTAAGATAGCAATAAAGGGTTCAGGTGTTAAAAAAGCATTAGTGTAACTACGCAGTGCATAGAGGGAAAATAACTCATAGCAGCAGATGGTTAGTGACAATTTCCATCAAAAAGACAACTTTACTTTCCATCTATGAATGTGAATATGACAGGGAAAGTGCAAAAATACAGCTAAAACAGTGAATCTAGTTCCACAGCGCACTGCAACTGCTGGCAGCAATGGCCAGGCGCTAGATGTCTAAATGGTATGAATAAGCTTGTAATAATGGTTCAACCTGAGGGGATAAAGTAAGCTACAACACAGCAGAGGTGCAAAAAAATAAAGCAAATTGTAATCAGCAATCTCAGCTGCCTTGGCAGCACCAGAAGGAGGATGTGCAAGTGCCGCACAGACCCCTACCATTGTAGCCGTGAAGGGGATGTTGTCGATCACAGAGGAGGCCAAAGCAGACACCCAGAGCACTAAAATGATGGCCACTGCCAAGCGCTGGTCCTCAGGAACCACCTGGAATTGAGAGAAGTCCAATTACAACTTTGATGAGATCAGTGTTGCTCTGTCCCCCCTATGGCATAATTGCACGTTCTCCACAGTTTTAATTTATCATCATTTATTACTCCTTCAGGCTCTGAGTTAAGAAAAGAATCTTAAAGAAAACAGCCTGACATTTAGTAACACAATATTGTTCTTTTTCCAAGAAAATTTGAACAAATAGAAACATAAAGACTGATATTTCTAATAGTCATACTTACATTTCACACAGGAAATAAACTGTGCAACTCTATAATTTTTTCCCCCTTATGATTTATCTTTTCTTGTGGTTTTTAGACTACAGAAAAGGCTCCCCTTTTGCATTTATGGCTATGTGGACAGGCTGTGGACATATGTTTATATATATTAAATAGCACCTATGCCAAAGTAAAACATGCTTTCTTGATATTGCTGATGGAGGAATGCAATCATTAGCATTAAAGTAAAAACGAAAGTATTATTCTATGGCACTAAAACTATTTTCCTTACCTGTTAAAAAACAGTAAATATTTTAAACGTACCTTTATTAACAAAGCTGTCTGCTCTCCTATGTAGTCTATTAAGTGCAGATGAGCCAAAGCCTAAAAAAAAAAAAAAAAAAAGACATTAACTAGTGAAGTACCTGACGCAGTTACATTTTTTTCAGTGGATGTAAGCAAATACAAAAATTCCCTCCTGTTCACAAGGTATTGATATTCATCTCACGTTGCTTCTACAGCAACTTTGCAATTGGTAGGAAGAAAAGACACAGCAGCAATTGGTAGCCGTATTTGCAGAAGTGGGTTTGTTGTGCTGGAATGACTGGTGGGATTATTTAAGCGTGTGGGCCACAGGCATCGAAGAACAGCTGAAATGCAAAGTTGACATTCTTCAGCGGATACATGTTTTCTGAATACCTGAACACAACTTATTTTAAACCAACATCCCCCAAGCCACAATACAGATAGAAGTATATCATGTGTTTAACAGGTCAGATGAAATCAGGCATCTTGTGCTCAATCTCAGATGAAGAAAAGAGAAAGCAAAATACATGTTTCTGTTAAACAGTTTTCACAGACCCATAAAAAGCCAACGGTACCCATCTGCTAATACCAGGCCAGAGATCTTGGATGAAGAGAAATTGCCACATAGGCAGCAGAACCTGAAAGGCAGGAAAACCATCTCTCCGATCTCCATGTCGGGCATCCTAACTGAGGAGGTGATCCCTGGAAGCATCGAGCTCAGGGCAGCCTGGACCAGAGTGCTCTGTCCTTCCTGTGAGAGCCATTCCCATTCGTACAGGGTACTCGGATAGCATCCCATACAACCATGGTTACTAGCATGGAGGAAAAAACATAGCAAGACCCCAGCCTAAAGGTGACGGCTCTGATCTCTCCTTGGGCAGCCAGGAGAATATAAACTGAATATTCACACCCCAGGAGAATGATCTATTCCCTCAAACTACAAGGTAAAAGGGGAGTTTCGACTCATGAGAGCTACCCTTTAATTCACTTTGGGTTTATTTTATTTTATTGCAAGTGTCCAGAATGAAGTACTATTTTCACGTTCAATGGGGTATGTCTATTTTATGACTTTTCAGTTTCTTGGGGGGAGAAAATCACCATTTTTTTGGTTCCGCCTGGACCAAGCTGGTTGGCTTGCTTTCATCTTTTTCTGCCATGACTAAGAACCAGTCAGCTGCAATGCCCCACTTACTGACTCCATTCCCACACAGAGACGCAGAAGTCAGCGTTCACACGACACAACTCCCTATAACCCGCACACCTGGTGGTCAGACAGAGCCCTTCAGAGACATCAGTGGAAAAAAAAAACACATTCAACTCACACGCTGTCAAATTCCATGACAGAGATGGACAAAGATCCTAATAGGCACTGAGTGGTGTGGTATAAGACATGGTAATGTCAGAGTGACAAAGGGGCTGTCATTCAGACCAGCAGTTCCTGTACCTGCAGCTCTTTCGGGCAGCAGCTGAACGCTAGCGGTCTGCGTATCGCCACATATTAAATTTGGCCCAGAAATTATATTTCCTTTTAGCAATGCATTGCACAAAATAAGGTGTATCTACATTTGAAGATGCAGCACACAGAAAACAAGTAATAAGACTTTTAAATACATACACATATCCCTTACCTTAAAAAAAAAAAAGGACATTTTTTCATTACTTTAACTTCCCCGGAGAAAGTTTCCTAAGAAATTAATTCTTATTGGCAATTTTAAGTTACCATTTTCATTCTAAGCTATCTGCATCGCTTTGTCAGCTCGAAGGTTATGAAAGTGACTTTTTAAATGTGTGTAAAAGCAATATTTTTAATGAACTGTAATATTTTTTCTTCAATTGCTTTGCGTTCACACTTTAAAATAAACTTTTTAACACATAGCTGTCAGCGACCAGAGCTCAGAGTTGCATTCAGCTAACACTGCTGCCTTATTAACTTAATTATCTATTAACACAACACATTACTTTTCAGTAACACTCAAAATTTGTTCTGGAATCCAGACATGGTACTACAAAAGAGAGATCCGGGGAAAAGAGAAGGGAGTGAAGGACACACATGTTGTTCCTGCAAGACAGTCAGCCTGCAGGTAGCCCATCACGTTAGAGACGGTGACAGTACTAATCACATAACCAACTTTAGGATGTCTCTACAAATATCCACGCGAATTGCCTGCAAACGCCTAAGTGCAAGTCAGCAATTAGTACCCTGCCAGTGGCCTCCCCTGGGTGTAAACTGCACAGAGGGTCTCCTGGATCTTCCCGTGTCTTCTAAGAGGAGTAAGTATTACTGCACTAATTGGTGCCTTCAAGTGTACTAGCTCCCATCTGACAGCTCAAAATCGAGATCCACTGCAGAAAAAAATCTTGTACCATTTTAGATCAAAGTTTAATTTATGCAAAAAAATTTGCGTGAAACCCTCTTACAGACAGAATGTCATGATGACTGTTGGAAATAAACCCTGCCTGAAGGGATTAAGGTAAAATGTCAATTTTGACAATAAAAATGAACAAAATACTGTATCCCTGAGAGACATGGGAACCTATGTCACAAGGAGACAGAAGAAGCAGAAAGATTTTATAGTCTGTAACAACCAGTTGTGAACAAGAACTAAAAAGACAGTCATAAAGATGAATTACCTGAAGGACACAATAAAAAAAACAAGAGAGCTTCAAAGGATTTCCAACTTTTTCATTGCAAAAGATCTACCAGACTGGACCAATGAGGACCCAAAGAACCTCCGAGAGCTCTCCTGTGGCTCTGGAACTTAATGCACATTTTCCAAAACGGCTTGCAGCATAAGTCCCACACAGGTTTTCAAATTTGCTTTGTAATAGGAAAGGGAACATTTATAGCAGTAGGAAATAACTTCAGACCAGGAATCCTCTAAGACGAAGGATGACCAAGGGTGATCCACAAGAATATGAGCTAACAACTGCTGAGTGCCTAGCTCATGGAAAGGTTTCTTGTCCTTCAATGCATATCTTTGTTTTGACTTGCTTCTTCTTGACATTGTTAACCTGAAGGAAAGAAAAATGCCTTGGCAAGAACTGTCATCTCCTGCTAATCCAAAGGGTAATAGATTCAGATCAAAATTAATAGCAATGATACTTAGAACAGTTTTTCTCCTTCTTTTATGAGGAGGAATTTAGTGTGTCCCACTTTTTTTCTTGATTATGTGTACAATTTTCTTTCATGACCTTAAACTGCTGTCATTCTACAGAGACAGGAAAAATATTGTTTTGTTAGCAAACTATTTACTGGTGACCTGAGAAACCATAAAAATGAAGTTCAGTGAATTGCAACAGTCGTATCCAAAGTCTGGCAGTAAACAGCAAATAACTTCCTGGGTGTTTTAGTATGTTATTGTGCAGCCACACAGCACTCAAATCAAAACCATTCAATCCAAGCTAAAACAATAAATACATCAGGGAATACAACTAATAAACTTTTACAGCAGCAGCAGACAAAATAAACATGGCTTCAATATGGATTCCCTAGAAGAGCTAGAAAATGCAAGGATATATAGAGCCTGATAACATAGAGAGATAAAAATTGCCTGTACTAATGGGTGTACAATAAATCAAGATTTTCTGATGAATTTTGGACCTACTAGCTAGCAAACAAGCCTTCTAATTATAATGAGAGCTTCTATTCGTCTTCTCAGAGGTTACAAGATTTTGACTTCCAGTTTGGCATTAATTAGAGTCAGTTGAATTACTCACTGTTTGTATTTGCTCCAAATATTGTCCCTTTCTCTGTCAGCAATTTTTTTTTATTAGATCCCAATTTACAAATTCTTGGGCTCTTTGCAATTACTGGGCGGGAAGGTGCAGAAAGGAGGCTGTGTGAGCAAATTTGTTATTACAGGCATTTCCCAGGCTGCTCACTCAGAAAATTCCCTAGCCATGGCAGTGCCAGTGGTCACTTGGGTTTGTCAGTCATGTTTCTACAACATAATTGCATAATTTAAACCCAACAAATAACAACTGAAAAGTACCAAGCATACTAGGGAATGCATAGAAGCCTAATTGACAAGTAAATGTGAGTATTTATATGAAGAATGATCCAAACATTTGGGTAAAAATAAATCCTCTTGGGCTATAAAAAAGCATCAAATGGTAAATAAAATGGGTACAAACATGACTGGACTGTTTCTAATAGTCAAGCAGACAAACACAAAGAAACTACACAGCAAGATATCGAGGCGTTTCAAGTACTGAATATATTTTAAAATTACAATTGCAAACTGAAATTCAGTGATATTAGCCTGTCAAACCATATTCCCATGTGAAATCTCTTAGGCCATTTGGTAGCCAGCATGCAGCAGACAGCATTAGGAGCATTTTTCAGCTCTGGTTTATTCTTCTTCTTTTATTTTTCCTATCACTTTCCTAAACAATTGCAAAACAAACACACAACTACATATAAAATATCTGCACACACAGACCGCTGACAAACCTGCAAACTAAAATTCTACTTCTATGAAAATGATTGCGTCAGGTACATTCAGCAGCAGGAGAGAGAGAGTGAGACCAAGCTTGCAGTGAAAAATTAAATCTCAAAGACATCCAGCCAACTTCCACCACACCGCAGTTTCTCTCTGTACTACCATGACTACACTCGATCTTCAGTGTTACAGTGGGATTGAATCTGCAGGAGGCCTCTGCCCAGGAACATGATTCACATTTTAAGTCAGTTGTAATTCTTCAGGCTTTAGATATCAGAGAACCTTACCTCCATGAGAACAAACAACGCTGCAAAGAAAAGGAGGGTTGCCCACTCAACTCTGTTCAATATCATCTCAAAATCATGGATGTCTGCTAGCACTAGCAGCCAAATGGCTCCCAATATGGCAATCCAGCCTGCATTAGAAAAAGAGAGAACAACACTTTACACTTCGCAGACTCGTTATGTGCCACCAGCATAAAAGTTACAGTACTGCGTTTTTCAGGGCCTTGAAGATTCTCTGGCTATGTGCTCTAGAAGATAAACAGAGGAAAGGAAAAGCTCTTTAAAACAGAAAAGGGACTGACTTTAAATAGAGAAGCAGGCTCTTTCCAGACAGGATCCATCTGTACATCCTGAAGAGTTTTAAGACACATATTTTGGGAACTGATTAAGAGAAAATGCAAATCAAATGCACAATCAGCCAGAGAATGTAATCAGTGAATCTCCTGTCCGAGCACCGTTGAAATGCTTTCTGGAGCTGTTTGATTCCTCTGACACATTTATCTTAAACAATGGAATGGGATTTCAGACTTGAAACAAAAGGGGATTGGGTGATTTTTTGCTCAGAATGATGCTCTTCTTTCTGTCTTTCCTCTCCATTTTTTTCCTAAATAGCAGATGATTTTTTTTTAATACAAAAAAACTGAGGTACATAATTGTAGAGTTTTTTAATAGCATGGAAATAAAGGCTTCCACCTCTTCAAGTCATTTCTCTCTTTGTTGTGACTATTTCATACACCTCATCCCATTTCGTATATTCACAGTCAGAAAGTGACGGATTCACAGAGTTGCAGAAAAAGTGAGGAAGGAAGAAAGAACAATAACAATTATTTGCTGGCAAACAACTTTAAGTCACAAACTTATAGTCAAATACCAAACGTAACTTAAGGAGAATAGGCCACTGCTACAAAGTAGATAAATAAAGTGACCCCTCTTCAAAAGCTTTCAACAACCAAAGCTGTACGAAAATTCAGAGATAAAAGACTGATTCATAAAATTTTAGGCCATTCAACTTACAGCTTATGCGTAAGTATTTTCCATTAAGTTAAAAGAAGAGATACAAAACCATAGCAGTTTAAAATTAAGCTATATTCCATTTAAATAATACTGAAATATAAAATAAAGACATCAAAGGTTCTCACTGCTCATGAAGCTGTAAACATCAACTATTTGCTCCAAGAAAAATTCTAACGACTGTCACATAAGTATTCCCTAATCAAAGAATGCATTTTTCTCTCTCAAGTACATTTTAGAAGCTTTCAGTGACATATTGCCCACTTTAATTGAGAATTTCAGGTTAACTGTGATCAGTAAGGAACACCTGATGAAAATACTGCAGCTCAGAGCTGGCAACCAGGCCTGCCTGCAAGCCGTAACCAGCAGCTCCAGGGTGACCCTGGCTGGTCTGTTTGGTAAGGAAGGCTAAGCCAGCTAGCCTGACAATAGCTCCTGCTTTCATGCTTTGAGGTGGTTTTATTTTCTGCTGCAACATTTGCGCAGCAGTGAAATCATATTTCTTGCATTGTTTGGCTCCAAAACCAAAACACTCTCGGTGACACCAACTCTTCAATCAATGACCTATTTCTTCCCTCTCAAACATCTGCAAGTGCGATCTTCTCCCCAGTTCAGCTCTACTCCGGGTGTCCCTAACCTGGCTTCTGTCCTCTCTGCTTGGCTGAAACCATGTCTTCCAGCACTACAAACAACTTCTCACTTCCCCAGCTTTCTCCCAAGAAGAGAAGGTCTCCCCTTTCAAGAAACTCACTCTTCTTGAAAAGCTTCCACATGGCTGATTGCTCCAGTCTTGCCATTTCCTTGATAAGCAACTCTCACAAAAAGTTTTTCCTGTAGCCTGATGCAACCCTAATCTACGAGGAGATGCAGGAAATTATTCCAAGGGAGCAGGTATGAAAGACTAGGAAATGTAATGGTTTGTCAGCAGACTACCGCCACATAGGTGGAAACAAAGCCAAAGCTAATCAGAGAGCTGAAAACCAAAGGAATTTTGTATCCCAAATGTTGTAGCTTCAGGTCCTTCATTGTTCCTGATGCAGATTTTGAGTAAAATCTGATCTGAGTGCGTCACTGTATCCAAAAGACATATCTCACAGCCATCTCTGCTCAAGTCCAAAGACAGAAACACTGCCATGCTGCAAGCTGAGCAAGTCTGTTCCCTGCTTTGGTCACAGTGATCTAATCACTGTGTATGGTCAAAAATAGCTCGTGCACGAGCATCGTACTGAAAGGGAGGAGGAGAGCAAAAACAGCCACAAAAGAGAGTGGGGTGGGAATTGCTGGTCCCAAATTTTCTTGTGACAAATGGCATTTTGCCATCCACTGGAAAGAGACTCCAGGACTGATCTAAGAGTGGAAATACTCTGTACAGCACAGGATGAATGCTGGATTCTGGCATAAGCTGGAAACATATGCAATTTTTTGTGCACTGGATTCTGGGTATGTGTATGGACTCCAAACCCAGTTACAGACCACAGGGACAGGAGTGCTCCCTGAGTTCCTGAAGTAGTAAAAGAAGGTGAGGAGAGAGCTGTCAGTTCCTGTCCACCATGTCTTTTTGCTAGCAAAAGTGAATCTGTCCATGCAAATTAAATAATTATTTTCTCTGAAGACAAAGAAAGGGGTTATGGAAATGCACTGCCTAATTTTCTTCTGACTGTCAAGTCTTGGCTGTTCTTTGAATTCCAGTAAAGAACGATGGGCTCAACTCCGCCTTAAATAAAGAAAGATGCTGGCAATTCTTCTCAGAGGAATACTGCAAGGGGAAGTAAGATGTGTTCAGAACAGGAGCTTAGTAGCAGAATTTTACTGCTATTTTGTGAAAATGTAAGTGACAACATTACATTTTGTCACATACATTTCGTGTGTAAGTACAACGAAGTGAAGAATTAAAGAACAGCAATTTCTCAATAGTTCTGGAGCAATCTGTGATGATACCTTGGCATTATTTCTACCCTCCTGCCTCCAATGAAAACAAATCAACTTGAACATGCTATACAGAGATAATAATTATTTGCTAAAGCTAATGAAATGTAATTGAACGGCACAAGAGGTGGATAGAGCCAGGCATTTTCTAGCACCACGAGTGTTATCAGCATGTATTATCTCCACGCACATGGCTTTGCATGAGAGAACAGTGCCCTGCCTTAAAATATCGCTCCCTGGGAATACGGATGGGCAAGGGATGTGTCCTCCTGCAGTGCTCCGGCAAGTACCGCTCTCCGGAGGCTCAAACACGTCAGCTGCCGGTTCTGGCTGCACAGAGCTTATTTCAGTCTACACACACAGGCCATTCAGAGTATATTTGCTTTCCTTGCTGTGCCTGCAAAGTGGAGACGCAGTTACCCATCTCTCAGAGGAAGGGCACAGGACGGGAGCGCAGAGAAGGGGAGAGGAAGGAATCTTCCTCTCAAGGAATTTGGGGGACTTTATGCAAGATCTCTGCTCAAGATGCCTTTTATATATTTAGGTTGCTTTGTATTTGCCCTGGGTTCAATTTGAAGCTATTCCTTCCTTTTTTTTTTTTTTTAAGAATTAAAAGTATTAGGATACGTTAAAGACTGTCTTCTCTGTTCATTTATTTTCTAGCTTACTGGGCCACAAAAAATAGCCAGGAGGAAGAGAAATAGAAATAATTTCAAAAACTAACTTCTCGTTACTATAGTGAAAATAAAGCCCATTTATAGTTCCACAGACCACTTCCTTTACTGCCTGTTAGTGCCTCTGTTTCACAACAATTGATGTTCTGGAAATATAACATGGAGAGAAACTGAATCTAAATTCCATTTCTGCACTGATATGGTACCTGTTGAAGACAGTGACAGTTTCTATTTATTTTAGGAAAAATAAAAAGAAATTTTATTATAAAATGCACCTTGCAAATTTATAATGCATTCTTCACAAAAAAAAGATTCCCATGTCTTCTGCCTGGGGCCAGAAAAAAAAAGGTACAGTAGAAATAGCTTGAGTGCTTTGCTTTTCTCATACACTTTGCCCAGTAGGGAAAAACACCTTTGGAACAATAAACAGCTCATGGTGAGAATACAATTGCAATGCTACTCAAAAAAAAAAAAAAATGAAATAAGCAAACAGAAGAACTTGAAAATAGAAAACAATCTAATAGAATGAAATAGAAGTCTAGAATATGTGGAAGGAAGGTAGGTGAAAGAGAAAGAAATGAAAGAAAAAAATTACTGTGTAATCTGTAGGCTTTTCAAATGCTCATTAAGAAAATTTGTATTCCTTAGTAAAAGCAATTTTGTCTGACCTACTACTAGCTGAAAAGCATAATAAGCTTCCTTCTAACAATGTGAACATGTACATACTGTACGTTCACTTTACATGCACAGAATATGAAATAATGTCTTTATAAATACTGAGGGGGCACTTAAAATTCACTTTTGTGGAAACTGAAATGGCACTTGAGCCCTTTGCAGTGAAAACCAAAGCCAGGATAACACTGCACGATCTCAATGCTGGCCTGGGCAAAACAGCATGCTGCTCAAGAAAGACCGGCGCAGGGTGCTACATTTAGGTAGGAAGAGTTAAAACTGTACAAATCCAGGGTGGGAAGCTACTGGGTGCCTAACAGTCCTGCAGAAAAGACTCAAGAAATACAGTGGACCACAACTGAACCTAATTGCTCGCTGCAATAAAGAAACAGGAAAATGAACAGCCAGTCCTGTTAAGCAATCCCTGCTCTCTTCATCCCTGGTAAACCCTGAGAAAATAAACTTTAAGAAAGGTGCGTACCCATTAGGAAATACAAGGCAGAGAAGTAAGTACAATCAATAGTCTGAAAAGTTGACTTTTGAGGAAAAATTTCAAGAATCTACGATATTTAGCTAAAAAATAAGCAGACTAACTGGGTCCTGGCAAATCTTTGAGTTTGTACCAGGCTGCTCCAGAGGGCAGAGAGCAACCTGTTTGTGGCAGCAATAGTGGGCAGGACAAGAGGGAGTGAGGAGGAGGTGTAATAGCAGCGAGGAAGATTCAGGCTACACAGTATTAAGGGTCACATATTTATAGCCATTGAGAAATAAGTAGAGTTTTCTAAAAATCAGCTAGAGCAGCTTCTGCCAGATGAAAATACAATACTCCTATCTGCAAACAATGGGATGGACACACTGTTTTTTTAGACATTTGTCACTGAGCAAAGTACGATATTCTTTTTCTATGATCTTAACAAATCTTTATTTGTTAAAATGGCCACAGCAACTTTTTGTGAACTGTAGAAACCCTTTTAGCCCAAAATGTCCACAATAGACTTACCAACTAAAACATATTTAGTGCTTACCTTTGAATTGTTTACACAGCATGTTATTGAATATCTGAGGAAGTAAAGTCCATCACTGCATTCCAACAGCTTAATCAGAAGTGTGATTATCTCCACAAGGCCTCAAAATTTAGCCTAAGGATGTATGCCAGTCCCTCATATACTATGGTGTAGTTGTAATGTTATGCAAAGCATACATGCAACTATAAACATGCATATAGAAATATTTGGGTGAAAAAGTTAAATCACAGACATATTTCTAGTAGCGCTTGCTACTAGAATGTGTTTCATCAGTAGTTCTGAATGTGAATGAAAACGTCCTGTATTTATGTTTCTGTTTTTTTTTTTTTTTTAATTTTATCAGGCATCCCTGAAAATACACATTCTGAAACCATGCTGAACGTTTATAAGTAATACTTGCTGTCAACCGATAAGCACTGTTTTATCTTTTATCTTCTTTTTTTATAAAGTTGCCCTTCTACAAAGCAACTTCTGGTGTTCTGAGCAGTCTCTTTTCATAGGCTTAGTTTCATAGAAATCATTTTCAGTCGTTCCGTGCTATTTGTAGCACCACAGTTTAAGGCTACTGCTTGGTGACGGTGTCAGTCCAGGACAGCTTGCACCACAACAGGAAATGCTTGGTACAATACAAGAGGATTGAAAGAACACGAAAAAAGCTGGTGGAATCTGTAACCCCAGGCAAGACAAAAGAAACAGAAACCTATGCTGATAGAAGGTAATTGCGACATTAAAAAGCAGAAGTGTAGCATAAAAGACGGAGGCAGAGGACTAACTGCTCTGCAATCACAGATCAGCACACGTGCATTAGGAAAGGATGAGACAGACTTTGTTGCATGGCTCTAATACCATGAGGTCAGAGTGCAGAAATCACATTCCCCCTTGTATTGCAGTGTCAACACCTAACCTTGTTCATTCTCCAAACAATTTCATAGGTGCAATAGGATGGCATTCAAGATAGAACACTGTGAGAAAGAAACCCTGGTTAGAGATCAGTCTAGCTAGGCACTGCATCTACAGGGAAGATGAGCTGACAGATATATAGCTGTGTATATTGCACCAATCCATAAAGCTAAGAAATTTACAGTTATCTCAGTAAAGGTCACTGCAAACAAACATGCTCTATTGCCATAGCCTCTTTGACTCTTGTGAACCAAAAATAATTTCAGAAGATGCAAATACCAAGTTAGAGGAAAGGTCAACTTTTCTAGAAGTAAGCAATAAAGCACAAAAGCTGCACTAGCAGATACAACTGTTACTGGTTCTTGTTTTTTTCTCGTCAAGTGTATGGGCAGCTGCAAAGACAGGGAATATTTTCCATGCTTAATTACATGTTTGTAAAGATGACTGTGCAATTTCAAAGGCAGAATTTTTTGAAAACCATCCTAAAAGAAATTAAGACTGCAAGGATCACGGAAAGCAGATTTCTCTTATTTTCAGGAGCAGAGTGTTATGCTGAGAAGAGGGAATAACTAAGATCTGGACCAGACTTTCTGAGTCCAAGTCAATGGTGACTGCATCAGATTAGCTCCATTCCAACATTATTACAAAATAATTGTCAACTTTATTTTAACTCATATTCCTATATACTGTATCAAGATTTTTTTCAGTATCAATATGAATCAAACATGTACTAAGTCTTTTAAATACAGTATGTCCATTCTCATTTTAAAACAATTTGCATGTTCACAGTGCAATCAAATTCTCCATACTACTCATACAAACTCAGAGGCCAGCAGTTTAGTTGCATGCAGTACTCTTCTTGACCTCAATGTAAAAGTATTAGACAACTTAAGCCAACACCGTTGCATGCCAGAGCAGATAAAACAGTAGACAAATGAAGCAGGAGCAGGGAGACGAAGAGCACTAAATGAGGACAAATACGCCAAATTCCACTGACAGTCGTAGCTGATACCACCTGGGGAAAGGGGCTGCAGATCAGCACCTGCAAGCACAACTACAAGGACCTGGAAGGGTCTCCAGAAAGGGTTGAGGACTTTCAAAGAAGAGTGCCTAAAAGCATGGCTCTAATCTTACTATATCTTACTACATTAGGCTGGACAATCTTATCAGATGCTACAATTTGTTGCTCTGTTTACCATTATCAGGTGAGGAACTAAAGAAAACACATGAGTCACGGAAAGTAGTATCACAGCTTCATGTATGTGGAGTGTTAATGGAAAACGGTAAAAGAAAGAAGTTGCCACAGACAAGAGTGCGCAGGATGAGTACTTGCAGTTAAAAAGGGATGTATAGGATGATACCAAAGGCCCCAGGTTTATCAGCATTCTCAACAGTGGTCAGATGGTAGAGCAAAATTAGGAGATGGTCAAAACCCATTTTAGGGGTAACAAAAAGCACAAGAAACAACTACATAAGATACATACAACACACCACATATTGTAAAATTGCGTGTAATGCAGAGCTGAAGACCAAATTTGAAAAAGCAAAGTGTAAAGCTTTAGAAAATGTATAAAAATGGGCTCAAGTGGATCCACGCACAGGGAGAAACCATCAACATCAACACTATTCACTTCCTGGTAAAGCGGAGGAAGACAGCCCTATCATGCTCATCCCAGCAAAGACCTGGAGACAGCAATACTTTGTTGTGACTCTTCCCAGCTTAAACCTGTGAATCTTAGCACCCTGCAGAATATCAAAGGGTGACCCTAACATCAGAATATAAGGGGGAGTTACTGGGATTATTTTGGGGTTTTGTCTTCTTTCTTTTTTTTTTTTTTTTACAACAGTTTTAACTGTGTGTTGTTAAGGGGTTTTGTACTAATTAGATAATTGGAACTGTAAGTGTTAGTATTATTGTAAGGGAACTAACAATAACTGTTCTGTTTTGCTTACACTGATACAATTTTTAATTAGACCAACAATAAATTCTTAGCTCCAGTTACAAGGAATGTTCCCCTTTTTGCCCACAATATCACAAGCATAATGTCGCCACTGCTACTTTGAAAGCAGGAGTCTTCTGCTGTATACAGAGAAGGCTTCCCTAATCCAAATGTTTTGCAGACCAAAACCATCTGCTTTACTGAAATACATGAAGGAGTTTCCAGGCAACCACAGATTATTCAATCTGAAATTTTTAGTTGTATAGAAAAGGTCCACAAAAGTTGCTTCCCAGGCTTTGCATCTGGCTCCTTAATTTATCAAACCGTGTTGGAAAGCTTTACACAGTACACAAAAAATACAAGGGGAAAAAAAAGACAAGGAAAAAATTTTTGTTGTGACAGCTTTCAATACAGTTGATAATTCAGTATCATTTTAGCAGATACTTAGCAGTCAATACTTAAAAGCTCTTCTCAGCTAAAACTGACTAATATCATAGACCCTAGATAATCTGGAGAGAAGTGTTAGTTTCAGTGACAAATTTAGGAGTAAATGTGCACTTTTTACACTGACGATATAGTGATATAAGATGTGAAATATAAGATGTGCTAAACTGAACAATGTGGCTTTTGACATTAAGCGTATGCCTTCTTAAATCTATGCTATTCACCATTTTTTATAGTTTAATAGCTGTCTGCCTCACCAGGATTTTCTTTTTTCTTAAGCACTAAAAAATTATACACCATCTTATTGACCTGTCTTTTAAAATATTTTATAAAATAACTCCTCAGTAGCATTGACTGTTTCTACAATGAACCCTTCATTTTAACTATTGCAAAAACTCACCTGAAAACAAACATTTCCAAAATATGAACACTTTCTCTTTTCCTCCCTCTCTATGGGTACAAACACTTAAATTTGGAGAGCCAGGTTTGTTTCTGCACAAACTATGTTATTGTTTGTAAACAGTGTCAGACTTATACAACTCCACCATCATACAGGACAGTAGCATAATGTGGCTTGATCTATTTATCAGTGATAGTAGATGAGAAAAAAGTTCCAGAATAACAATTTAAAGTGTAAAAATGAAAGCCTTACGGATGCTTTGACGTTGACACCCTTCAGACTAATGGGATCTGTCCACACCTTTCTGAGCCCTGGGCTCCTTCTCCACGACCATTTATAAATCTTTTGGTCCTGAGAAGCTCTGCTTCACTCTGTAAGGCAGAATATTTCTCACAGAGCTGTGGGGGAGTAGTTCAAGTTTAAAACCATTTTCACCACTCTAAAGAAACTTCCTGGCACAGTTCAAATGCGCACTCTGTCAAGTTCAAACATATTTTGTCCAGGGGCCCAGGTAAAAGCCAGGGGAAAAGCTTATTAGAGTTCTTCTTAGGCAGCTTCCTAGGCTGCATATTCAGAACAAAACCACACAGACTACATTTGTGTCACTTGTGCAATATTAGTTCTTTTTTAGCTTATGGCATTAAATAATTTATTCAAAGATCTTTAAGTTAAGGTGTCTGTCATCGGTTACAGCATTGCTAACTCTCGTGCAAGCTGTTACGCATACTGACCCTGCTGACCTGTCTCAAAGTTGTTCGGGAAGAATCATTTTTGCAGTGAGTTCCTTATTGAAAATGTTGCAGAAGAGAAAATGGATGAAGTTATTTGTTAAAATCTTAGCAGGCCGCAGTAACGGAGAACTAGCTTCAGTGTTTCTAAGTATTCTAAGTAAACGTTGATACAGAACTTCTGACATTTTGTGATTTCATAGCAATTTTAAGCAGGTTTGTGAAGCACTCTAGGGCAGTGCAGCCCTTTCTTCATCACTAAGCAAGCTACCAGACAAGTGCCACTCAGTCCCAACTCTATTATAATTATAGGTTCACCTACGTAAATTACAGTGTAATCTGAAAATTGTGCATGTCCACTTAAACAAAAGCAGGATGAAAATCAAGAGAAATTACATGGGAGAAACTTCAGATCCAGTCCACTCCCCTGCATTTGAAGTGTCACTCCTCTCTGCAGGTTAAGACAAAATTTTTGCTATAATTTGCATAACATTCTCTGTAGACATAATTTGGGAGGGTTTGTTCTGCTGAAGCCCTTTCCAATTAAGGTATTTAATTTCTCATGTGAATTTCAACGATTTTCCTGCAAATTATGGAAATGAGTCAGAAAATATGACAACTGATATCCAAAGGAGTGACAATACAACAGGAGTCTTTTGTGGCTACAGCAACAGAACACATTTCTCCTTTAATGTTCTGGCAACAAAATAAAAAGGAGCTCTGCACAACATGGCCTACAAAACAAACAGAAGTCAGCTTAAATTAAATGAAAACAATTATTTCCCTACTTTTCCACTACTTCAGTCACAGTTTTAAATTGTTTCAATGATGCAAGACACAACTACTTAAGATAAATTGCAAAAAGAGAGTTCTAGATCCTCAAAAGTACCTGCAGCAGAATTTGTAAACCAAGCCTACAGTCAGAATAGTAAAGATTTTTCCAAGAGAAAATAGATTTAACTACAAAAATGAGGTCTCATCAAAAAAGATAACCTTTGTATGTAAATATTGAGGGATTTAGCTTTAGAGAGAGGACAACGGGGGAAATTTAGACTGAGGATGTTTGCTTGACAGAAGTGACATGGAGTCCTGATTTGTAGAGCTTGTCCTACTACCCAGAAAGGTCATTGTGATCATGTTAGTTAGTTAAAAGAATAAAACCGTATGTTTTTAAAAAGTTCATAAGTCTGGGTATTTTTGCTAACATTGCTTTGGTTAATAATACCAAAGTTAATTTTACGTAAATCATCAATTATCAAGCCAAATGTCCATCTAGCTGTTGTGTTCTTTGTATCTGTGACTGAAACTTGGTATAGCTTGAGAAGACTCCCTCTGACGTATAGAGAGTGAAGTGACATAGGGTAAGGTGAATCATTTAATGAATTAGACCTTTAAAGTAGGTCAGATGAATCACAGCTGTTGATCACCTCCACTGATTATTGACCTCCTCCAGAGAATATTTTAAAGGCAGCTGAAGGTAATTATCTTAAACATTGATGTCCAAAGGCTCACAGACATCCATGGCACGAAAGATACCAGAATGGGCTTGGGCAATAGTGTGAAGACATAATCCCTCTACAGAAGCAAAAAAAAGCCAAGATAACTCCCTCAAGTTTTATGATTTGAAGCTTTGTCTTCTGCTGGGGCTGGAGCAAATAGCAGTCCTAAGTTACAGAAGAATTCTGTAGAGTCCAAAAATCTCTCCCTGTCCTCTTGCATAAATAATTAATTCATCAAAGGAACTTGGGAACAGCCATAGATGGTAATACCAAAGGTTCACTTATGCAAGAGTCCTGTCTCCAACAGGGAAACCAGTGGCAATAAAATAGGAATGAATCTACAAATAAGGCAAACATACAGTCGCGTTTCTCCTGGCATATTTTCCCAGCTTCCAGCAGTCTGCAGCCAAGACAGAGAGAGTATCTCTTCTCTGAAACAGGCAATTATCTCTTGTTTACTCTTTAGTTTGCAACTTGTTTCTTGATGATGAGAGCAGCAGAGTCCATTGCAACCCACTGAAGGGAGGAGAGGACCTTCCCCTGCTTCAGAAACTACTCAGCCTGGCCCTTGGAAAGGGGTGTTCAGAGGTGGAAGGGAGCAGGAGTGAGGGGGTCTAAAAGGAGCAGGGCACCTGCGTTGCGTGCAGAGACCACCGAGAGTGGCAGACCAAAGCAGGGCCACAGAGGTGATGGGTCCCTCTTCAAGGATACTAGATGGAACTGAAGAGTTCATAGCAACTCATTGAACCGACTGAAACCAAACCTGCCCCACAGAAGCAGAAGTAGGTTATACATTGATTTGGTGTATTCTTTCTGACCCAGTCACTTTGAGCATCCTCTATTAAAGAATTATTATTTTATAATAATGATAATAATAATAATCTGGTTTAAATTTCAACAAAATCTTGCTTTACTGTACCTTTAAAATCTTTTGTCTCTTTGTGGGGATCTCATTATAGTTCAAAGCTCCAGACATGCCTGCCTAAAAGTTAAAATAGGAGCCAAGTACAATCCTCAAAGGGGTTTTACTTTCATCTTTTGTAATCTTTTCTCAGATGATTTATCAATGCTTTATCAATAAAGTAAATTCCTATGGGGCAGAATGAAAGCACTGTAGAAGTCTTAAAGTTTGCCATATCTGTTTATTTAAAGTCTCAGTACTAATCTTTCATTAACATAGATATTTCATAGAATTAGACTAAATAAATTGATGAACAGGTACAAGAAAACTGAATAGGAAAGTGTTCTGCATTTTAAAAGGCAGTTAAGTATGCAAATTTTATTATTTAAATTAAAATGTCAGTTCCCTCAAATTATATTAATGATTCCAAGTTCATAATGGAAAAATTGTATCAAGGCTGGGGACTGATAAAGAATTCTATAATCTTTCTAATTCACTGTACCAAATGCAATTAAAAGTTATTAGATTTCTAACACTTCGGTCTCTGTATGAAACATTATTCTGGTAGAAAATTAAACACTGAACTACAATCTACTTTCATTTTTATGAGAAAAACATATTGAACAAATTTACCCAAACCATCAGAGTACAAGATGTACTGTATTTTAGGAAATTCATTTCCATGCACTGGAGGAATAAAATCCATAGAGACTCACAGCGGCACTACTTCAGTAATGATAAATAAGTGACAGCTATCATCAAGATAGTGGAATTCTGGAATCACCAATGAGATTTCAGTATAAGTTTGCACGTTACATTAATTGTTAATAGAAATTATGTGCGTGCTTTAATAACATTTATTCATTAATCTGACAGGTTTGCCATGAATACAGAACAGGGAGAAATTATACAGAACACATACAGCCCCTATTTACTTTCAAGGTTGCAGTTGAAAATCAGCTAGTGAATAATAGAAACCTGCACTGCCAACCACGCCATTTGTTTTCATTTATTTTACTGACATAAAGTAGGATGAAAAACAATCATTAGTTATAGAGTTTCTTCTTGTACTGACTCCAACTGCTTTGCAGTTCTGAAAGAATATCTTACCAGGAGCATGTGCAACCAATGCTATGCAGTCTTTACTGACTGTCCGTGGCTTTTCAAAAACACAGACGTTGGGTTTAATTCAAGAAATCCTACATGGTTCAGTGCCCACTTATCTGAGACAGAAAATTAAGGATGAAAATTGATTTCTTAAACTGCCACTGTGAACACCTTCCTTATGTTCTTAGCCGCCGTTATTGGCTAAGCCAATACTAGCCACATACTTCAAATGCCTTCAAACGTCTTCAGTTTCTGCATCTTCCTACATCTTAGTAACATAGCACTTTTGCTGTTACAATACATCAGTATACCTTTTAACTTCTTAACAGACAATAATCTTTATGGGCTGAAATTGCCCATTTTTATGGCAAATACCCTGGAACAGGGAAGCTGCCATAGCAGCTCTGGCACTGGCGGAAACAGGGAAGAAAGCCCGGCTGACACGGCCCCTTTCCTAACCCCATACTGCTCCAGGGCACCAGGACTTCACTGCAGGACAATAAGGTCATGCCATGTGTATTGACAGTGTTAGATAACAGCTTTGCCCAAATCCACAGCAAGGTCCTGGTCCCCCAGAGTTCCCCTTGTGTAAGCGTTGCATTGCTCCCAGAATCTTTTGTAGTGACCTGGTTTGTTTCATCTGAGATAAAAATAAACCAAGGTGCAGTTCAGGAGACAATTTGTTTCAGGGATCACACCCAACCAGCAGCATGGGTGAGTCTGGATGAGGCTTGGGTCTCCCTGCTCTGTGCAGTTACTCCAGCATTACACCTGGTGGCTTCACGTGCTCACTCTCTATCGCATGTACCAGATAAAGCAACAGACATCCTTAGCCACATAATCTTAAAACACAGCTCTGCTCAGCTACAAAACTACCCTCACTGCAAACCTAAAAATGAATTAACCCGTACATACAATGCCAGGAAGAAACGCTGGGCCAATTGGCATGCTGTGGAGATACTGCCAGCCTGCTCTGAAGGAACAAGGTCCGAGCAGTTGGACACAAGCCAGCTGCACCTCTATGGCCTGAGGGCTGGGGATCAGTCCCTGCCATGAACACGTTCAGCAGCAAGGCTATACCTATTTAAACACGTTGCTTTGGACACAGCACCCCATATCCTCCCAGTGGTGCCATCAATACACAACACTGGTGTTTCCCTAGGTCCCAGCAGAGAGAACAGCCTTCTGCTGCTGGTATCTTTCTAAGCCAGTCAATACACCAGAAGTGCAGCAAGCAGATATGGGAGGTCTTGTTTACAGCCTGATCACCATTGTACAGCTATAACTAGCTCTATATTGTGCATAACAAAAATGGATTTCAATGTAGTATCTGTGTATATAATGATTCAATCAATGTTTTGTTGATTATGAGTTATTCCTCTTCAAGACTGTTGCCTCTTTTGGCCACTGGGGTGGTTGTACACAGTGGGAAATTCAGATTGCATGAAAAAATATAAATCCGAAATTCCATAACTTTCAGGTCCTCAGCAGACAAAAACATATTTTAAACTTTTTATAGGGCAACGCACAGGTAGGTTTTATAACTGTCCTTCAGTTAAATGTGAGCTTTAATTTGGTTCTGTTTTGAGGATACGCAGAGCCTGACCTCATACAGGTATATAACTAGCTGTATAAAAACCTGCACATAGAGGTTTATACATAGAAAGTAGCATACAGCTATTTTAATTTCACACATATACAGTGTCTTCCTGATATTATTTTGGGAAATTATTTATTCTGGTGATAAAGTAATGGAGACTGGAGGTTATACAAAGAGTTATCTATACTTAAGAAATAATGCCAGACTACTTCTTTTGTTCTTCCATGGAGTGATTATTTTCTGATTTCTATAATGCATCTTGGTCATCCACTCCAACCTACAGTGCAACTACGCCAAGGTCAAATTTGCTCATTCTGTAATGTTTACCCAGCTCATTAGTATTGGGAAGTCAGAAAAATGATGTCATGAGCACTCCTTATTATCTCTCTTGGGCTGACTGGGAAGTGACCGCATTTTGAAAACCTGTTCTGAGAAACTGCTGTGCTGACTAACCTGGTGGAATTGCAAGGCCAGAGACATATGGAAAAGGGCTTTCTGAAAAGATTCAGTCTCAGAAAAATATCACTGGTTTGTGGGGGGAGGTTGTTTGTTTCACTTAGGTAGAACAAAACTATGAAACTTACCAAGATCTAGGTAGATGCCTGGAACAAATGAGTTGAGAAAAAACATAAGAATAACACATCCCAGCACAGTCAGGCATTTGATGAGAAGAATTTTGTCTGTTATTCTGTGCTGTAGACAGGGAGAAAAAAGTTAGTAACTCTATTACAGAAGGAGCTATATATTATGCATAGAATTCACAAAAGTACGCATTAGTGCAAACTTCTGTTCCTGTATTGTATATTCCTCTTTAGAATAAAAGACAGAAATATTTAAATTGAAGTATTTAATGCATACTTATAAAAAACATGAATACGTGGCCCAGTGCGATCTAAGAGATAAAAGTAGCTAGCACCTGCTGAGTAGATTCCATTGTGTTCAGCTACTCCCACCACAACTTAATTTCCATAGGAGAAGTAGGGTTGAAATACAATTCCTACTACAAAATCACCCTTTGTTGCACATATGCTTTGAAAACCTATAACCTAGCCTAGAGGTCTGATCTTTCATGCCTCCTGTACAACTTTCATGGACAGGCCAAGCTCATAATCCCTACGCAGCTTCTACACCCCCGTGCCCAGGTCCTGCATCCCTGCGCCATTCTCCTCATGCTCCCTCCCTCAGACCCAGTGCTTTCCATAGTGACTCTGCTTCTCTGCCCTGATATCACTTTCGCCATCAACCCAGGGAATAACCTTCTCCCAGCCTGTGTCCTTCTCTTTTTTCACATAGTTTAAAACTCTACTAAAGTACGTCTCTGTTCTTTAAAAAGGTTGTCTTTCATGCAATGCCTAGAAAAAACTGTAAAACCTAATAAGAAATCCTGTTGGTTTTGTTCTTTTTTGGTGTGATACGTAGGACAGTAATGTCCCAGTCAAGGACCTGAGCTCCCAAACGCAGGCCTGGATTCATTAGTGTTGCCAGTGAGGTGGAGAGGATGTGACATTTAGACAATTAAATTTAGGTCAAATTAATCTCACTACATAGTTTACATATCATCAGACCCAGCGTCAGCATAAAGACTTAGGTGGTGTTAACATGCATACAGCAAAGAGAACAGGATTCATCCAAGTGGTTTATCCCTACTTGAATAACAAAGCAGGCATGTCCCAGGCAGCGTAGTAAATTAGAGTTGGCATTCAGTACTTCAGCAGGAGTGTACTCTTATCGTCATGCATCACGGTTATAAACAACCTATTGACACCTTCTGAGCCTTTCTAGCCATGGATTAAAAATTAAAGAAAACACTGCTAAATCCGTTATTGATCCTTTAAATGATATTTTTCTAAGGAACAAAAATATAAAACCTAACAAAAACTCACAACATAGTTCAGTAACCCCATCCCACCAAGATGCCAGCCAGCTAGCCCGCCAGCTTTTCTGCTATCATGAGAATTATTAAATTTGCATTAGATTCAAAGCACTCTCTCTGCACAGGTCTGCTTACATGGATACTGAGAAAAACTGCCATCTACTTACTTTTTTCTGGAGTTCTTGAATATTCGTTTCCCAGTTTTTATCTTCTTGTGAAATTTGCCTGAAAGAAAATGACACCTGCTTTTCCAGAGTGAAATTAGAGCTCTGCCAAGAGCACTGGAATGAATCCTTCTCATGACAAATAGATCACCCTTTCCCCCGTAAGGAGAAACTCATACCACAAGGGAGTCATGGCCTTCTTATGGCCAGCAACAAAATTCCCATGAGCATTCACTTAAGACTCCACTTCTGTAACATGCTCCACTTAGACACGAGCCCTTCGGTTCATGGAAGGAGCTAATCTCCAGAGTATAGACCCTCAGTATAGGATCTGGTTACACGCAATAGCTTCAGGAGTTGATGTGTGCCCTACTGCAATAAACAAGGATTGTGTGCTAACATCAACAAGTCAGAACACATATATTTTACATTTGCATTTTATAATGAAGTTTTTAAGATACAAATAACTTCATTGTGTTATCAGCGTAGTCAGCCCTCCAGCAAAAAGCCTCTGGGTTTGCAGTTCAGGAGTGCTGTTGTTAGAGATAATGAATTTTTACATTGCTGTAAATGTACTGTGATGGAGGAATTCTGATTTCCAAGATTAAATATACAATTTTTATTTATACTTCACAAGTGTCTTCTTTAGAGCGCCATAAAGTCTAATAATTTGTTATAATCTTTTGAAAAGGAGTGATTTTAACAGCCTTTTTTGTCTTGAAGTAGCGATACTGTCGCTCCATTCAAAGTGCTCAATATCAGCAAAGAACTATGTAGACAAAAGTCATCTTATTGCTGGAATAGTTTAAGAAATCATATTTACATGTCCTTGCTCATACTGCCTATTTAACATGTTTCTTATGAAAATTAATTATTTCAGTTTCACATTAGTTTAGTCAATTAATTTTCAGAATATTTATCAATGCTATTCTCAGTCATCAAACTCCACAGCATAACAGCTGGTTTCGTTGAAACATAAAAAAAATAAGGTTAGTATTTTTGTTAGTCTGAGTTTATAAAGATTTCTTTTCTATACATAAATGGTTAATTACGCCTTCACTGAGGTTCACACTGAAGACTTGATTACGAAATAATTTTAAAATGCAGCAGTTCACTGGTGACATATTTTTCGAACTCAACACTGAAGAACACTTGAATTTTTAAGTAAAAAAAAAGAAATTATAGCATTTTATTACGCTGAAGCCACTATTGTAAGGAAAACTCTAATGACGTATTTGTGATCTTTTTAAACCAAAAACTACCTGAAATTTCTAGGCCTTTACATTTGGGTCACATTGACAGATATTTTCCAGGCCTTACACACCAGTTTTGTCCTGAAATACTTTGTGTTTTACTGAGGCTGAGGGAGGCTCTGCCACAACATGCATCTGATGCAAGAGGCAGCTAAGAATAATAATACAGGTCTTGTCCCAGAGAAGATCCCCGAAAGCCCTCACTTTCACCTTTGCCTAAAATTCCAAGAGGTGAGCCCTTGGTTCGTTGACCAACCCAAAATCTTGAGAGTCTCAGCTGAGATGAGACTGAGATGAGCAGGAGCTCCCCGCCAGTCCAACAAACGGCCTGTGCCTGCAGCTTGTCCCCACCGAGGGTTGGAGCAGGGGGGAGGTGCGACACACTGGTCCCCGCTCACCTGTGAAACGTCCTCAGCTTCTTCCTCAGGAGCATCTCCAGAGTCAGCACCTTCTGCATCAAGAGGCATTTCACGGCAGTCTCCTCTCTGCTGGCCGGGTTAATGCGCTGTGCAGTCAGTCTCCAAACATAGATCTCATGTTTTAGCTCTAAAAAGAAACAAAGTCACTTATCTTAAAGCAGGTATAATGCACACAGAACCAGAGATGCACAAAATATGTGTGCTGCAATAAAACAAGGATAGCGTGCTAACATCAACAAGTCAGAACACATATATTTTACATTTGCATTTTATAATGAAGTTTTTAAGATCCAAATAACTTCATTGTGTTATCAGCATAGTCAGCCCCCCAGCCTTGGGGTTTTGTTAAAATTATTGGAATTTTTAACAGAAAAATCTGTTAAAATTATTGGAATGGTTTCCCAACAATTTTCCACTTAGAAAGTTGCTGTTACCATTCATTTTGCAGAGCTGAAGGGAATGAAGAATATACAGAAAAATTTCAAAATTTTAAATTAATAATCTCGAAGTCCTTTTCCAAAGAAATACTGTGTTCAAATGCTTGCAAATGCCTTCCACAAGCTAAAATCATATCACATTCATTTTTCATCAGAAAATAAACTGCCGATATAGGTTATTATACCACTAACAGGATACTAGTCCCTTTGTAGTTAGGAATTTCAGGAAATGTTCCTTCACTCTATTCAGAATGGACAACATGTTTCCATTCACTCTACGTTCATACAGGCAATTTTATCTCTGTTCTCTGTAAGGCAAAACTGAAATTTAGCACTGTCTTATGGAATACTTTTTAATAACATTTTAAAGGTTTACTAAGAGGACTTAATTCTTAGGCACTGAAAATATCCATAAATACAGCTGCCTGCATGCAGACCTGAATGATATCTGATCCTGTGTAAATTCAGACAGACTGATTAAAACTTGAAATCAGCCTCCAAAATCTCATCAGGATTCTCAACACTTTTTTATTGATTTTTTTCCAGTATTGTCAAGGCCTTGGAGAACAACCAAAAAGCATGTGTTCCTGTTCAAGAAGGATCTTAGACTGGGCATGCAAAAAAAAAAAAAAAAAAAAAAAACACCTTTGGATTTTCCAGGAAATCACGAAAGAAATAAAAGCAGAATATTCATCCAGAAACTCTCGCACAAATGCTTCCTGATGAAGCAACAGGATGTTTCTTCACCCTTCACTTCTATTTCCCTCACATTTGATGTCATCAAAGACAATGTGTCAAGAATTTATGGCTTTATATCTTAAGATCCCTGTTCAATCAGCAAATTGTTCTTATCCTCAGAAATAGATGTGGAAGTTTTTGCACCATGTATACAAACTACATGCATTATTTATAAAAAAATAAATTATGTAATAGCATAAGAAATATTTAAATACATTTTAATGTTGGCAGTGACATTAACATTTACTGACGCAAAACCTTAGTGTTTCACAGTATCTATCAAAAAGAGCATTAAATGTGTTTAATTCCTGACTCTTCCTTTGTGACCAAGTATTTATAATCATAATACACAGTGAATCACGTAAAGATTGACCATAAGAGGGAATCAGACTTGACAGAACTCAAACATTTAAGAGCAAAAGTAAGCATGTCCAGAGTGTGCATAATTTACACGACAAAGCAATCTGAACAGCAATTGACTCATAGTTTGTACGGTTCGTATCTACAGATGAGCTTACATCCATCAAAATGGTAATCTTTGCCTAAGCTTTACAATGCAAGACCAGAAATATAAATTCACACCATCTAAAGCCCAATGACAATCCAATGACTAGTGCTCAACTAAAGCTTTTCTTCCAAAAAGGTATTCATACCTGAACCACAGATATCAAAGAGATGCAGAATCTACCACTCGGTGATTCTTGCCAGGAGCATAATCTGACACCAAATTATATTAAAACATGGATAGGTCCTGCTTATGAAAGGATCCACATGACTTTGTGTGGAGACCCTATCCTGGCCATCATTTGTGACACGCAAAAATATATCAGCAGTGATTTTCCATTATCTTCCAAAATATAAATGAGAAAGTGACAGACCTTTAGGCCTCGGCTAATATTCTGCTCCCCAGAGGAAAACAAAACCACAACAAAACAAAAAAAACCACCACCAAAACCAAAACAAAAAAAATCACAACTTTTTTGAGGATTAGAGTGGATGAGAGCTGTGCAAAACCCCCATATTTTAAACCTCAGAAATGGTGACTGGTTTTCTTTAACAAGATGGCAAAATTAAATTTTAAGTCTCTGAATTTGCATAGTAATTTCTGAAAGAAATTAGTGACTACATGTTTGGGGTCTGCTTCAGCTCCACAGTTTCTGGTCAATGGGGCAACAAGCTATTTCAGTTGGCAACTTCCTCATTATGACATCCACCTTGAAACTGGTCTGAAATTATGAGCTGGAAAGTTGTTCCTGCCCATAATGGCTCCTTCCAATATAGATGAGCCAGACTAGATGGAGAAAAGTTGGAACATGGCTTTCTTGCACACTCTCCTGTGCATCTCCCCAGGCATAAATTTTTCTTTGAAAAATTTTCCTGAGCCCTTTGGGGTGAAAGAAATATTTCTATGATCCTACATGCTGCCCTCACCTGAATGAGATAGATACTTCTGTATTTAATTAGAGCAGGTAAAGGGGGAGAAGCCCCTCAGTAGGTGAACGGTCCTTTCTGTACTGCTTTCTCACGCGATTTTCAAGTCAATTGGGCTGTTACTTTCAAAGTGTCTCATCAACAGTCCAAGAGAAAGTGTTTTTTTTTATTTTTCACATGCTCATGAAGTGTGATTATCCCGTTTACTATCCTGTTTTCCAATAGCTTGTCTTTGCTACAACACCTTTTCTGATCATGTCTGTTCATCCTCTGTAGCATTTCCACCCATCCTTTCCAGTTGGAATTTCACCGAGGATTTTGCTGATAGAAGAAAGTTCGTCACCTAACAGAGATGCAGGTGCCCAGCAGGTATTTTTATACAAAGAATCTTTCTCTTCTCTCCTTCAGAAAGGGACAGCTAGCATCACTGTATCTGTGCCACAAACACAGTGGAGAGCATCACAACTTGTGTTGCACATTCCTGTTCCATGTCTGAAGACCTGTGGGGCTAATCTCTGGGTTCAGCAAGTTCGGCCTGGTGCTTTCTGGTCCATGTTAAAAAATATATGTGTGTTTTCACATGGCTTTGATCTTGCCTTCATGTGCAGCAAGTGCATGCTTGATTGTTCAGACATTAGCTATCTAAACATCCCAAGGATGGACATCCAACCTGCTGTGGAATTTACTTCAGAGCAAAAATGTCCTCTGAAAATCAGAACGGTCAATACATCTTTTATACTGTGACTCCTGTTGCAGTAATAATTTGTGAAGAGGTTTTCTAGGTCATCACACAGAATGTTTCTCCTATTTCTCTTTCACGCGCACTGTTATTGTAATAGCCCATTATGGCATCAAGAGATACACACATATTAGCAGCAGGGTTTTTTTTTTTTGAAGGAAATGTAATGCAGGACCCTTGAGGTCAGTGAGAACTCTGAACCCAGCCAAAAAACTCTGGGCCTTTCTATACTTCTCCCATTTCAGGTCTGTAAACCCATTTAGGCAGCAACCCCTAGAGTTTGGGAACATCTAGTATTTTATGACTTACTATGTTACACATCATGCACAAAGGTTTAATGCAACTGCAGGGTTTATCAATCACTTTGAAACTATGGCTAAGGCAGCATAAGGGTAGCACTTGGCTGCCCCTGAACGGGAAGGTTTTGCACCCCATTTCCCCTTGTCCATAAGTTCCTCTCCCCTCCCCAGATCGGATCTAATGGTCATGTTACACCAGGGCAAGCTCACTCCACTCACTCATCCAACAAAACCCAGTCTGCAGGGTTTTCACAGAGGCAGCTTTATGGAGCTTATTAACCAATTTATCCTACCACTGCTAGGTCTATTTCTAATAATTGAAATGGTATGTGTGTATAGCATGTACCTCTCATGACAGTTTATCATGAAAGGAGGTAAATTAACACTTAACTGCAACTCTAGCAGCACTAGTTGAAGTGATTTAAGCAAGGCAAAATTTAGTACGCAGTGATCTGGCATAAAAGAAGACAGGAGAGCTGCTGCTCAGTCAGGGAATTCAGCCCATTATGTTACTAAAATCTTTGTGAACAGGGTATATTCATAAAGCCCACAAGGCACCACGGCAATATACTTAGCATTATTATTTCACAATTTTCTTCTTTTCTTTTTTTTGTTTTCCTCCAGAAAATCCATTTCCAACAAGAAAAGAATAATTTTTGGCTTAGTTCTAGGATCAAATAAAGGATCAGAAAACATGTAAATTCTATGCTGCTAATCCGTTCTGGTTTTGTCATTTATCGTATTTTACCATGGAGACCACAGATGTGATGTCCTGGACCCACTGAATTTAATGGAGTTTCAGCTACTGACCCGAGCTGTGACATTTCAGAAAACATTTTCTGCATTTTAGAAAACATTAGTTTCATTTAAAAATGCATATTCTTTCTTCAGTCTGACAATTAATAGTCAGATTCATTTTCACTTAGAGTAATCACACATTCCCTCCCACCCGACTGCCAATAACAAAGACGACATCCTCAAAAACTGAGTGTAATTAATTCTTAGTCTCAGAATCTGAAAAGGCCAGTCTTGTTAATTGAAGATACTCAAAATAGTATGACCAACCTTGATGAGATGATAAGAATTATCATAAAATGGCAATTTTTAGCTTCCAAATGCACTAAATACATTAACCACCTTTTTGGAAGCAACAGAAGTTTGCACTGCTGGGCTGTGACTAACAACATGCGAAGCACGTTCCTCTGAATGTGGGGGTTTTTTTCTCCACATGCTATTGTCACTTAACTTTTTTCAGTGAAGTATTTTTCTTAGCTAACTTCTCAGAACAAGAATACTTCTGTTTAAATGTTAACTGAAAAGCAAATTAAGTACCATGAATTATAGCTTAATATAATGCTAGTAATTTCTATAACTTTAAGTATTTTTTAATCCTTGAGATTATTTAATTAGTCCTCTAAGCATTATTAAACAGTAAGTGTCATCTCCCTTTTAAAAGCACAGAAACTAAGTCAGAAATGTGAAACCCAAGTGTAGAAAGAATTCACCTTGAGGGATATTGCAGCTCAACCATTCATACCTCTCTCCTAGAGGCACCACCCCTCAACAGGACACAAGTATAAGGCTCTAATTCTGAAAAAAAAATATGCCTGAAATGTCCTTGTCTTTATTCCTTTGAGTAGGACTGCAGACAGAACACACTTACCTTATTCAGCTAAATACTTGCAAAGGAACACAAGAAATCTGCACAACGCTGCATAAAGCAACACGGAACATTTATGTAAGCTTTTTGATTTAAAGTCCAACAGCTGGGGCCCCGTTCGGTCACCGAGGCACCTAATGCCAGGTTCTGTTGCCCAGCATGGGATTGCATCCATGGCACAGGACTTACAGGACATCCTCATCCCCGCAGCAAAGCAGCTGGAGCCCCGGCAGAAAACTGCAAAGCTCAGATGGTGCCACACTCCTAAATCGCCTCCCAGGAATTTTCTTCTGGGCAAGCTGGGGCAGGCTGCAGCAACCCCAGGAGTTAGGCTGTTCAGAAAGCTGCAAAACTGCAAGTATCCTTCTCTTTAAAAATGTAAACGGAATTTTTCCTCACTGTGCACTTTTTTTCCCCCCTGTCATTTCAGCTACTGAAAGAATCTACAAGTACGCTACAAAAAATGTGTATAATAAAATTGTGTATAATAAAATGTGTATAATAAAATACACGAAAAATGTGTATAATAAAATTGTGAAGAGCTGCTCAATTGATTCAAAATGCCACTGCTTTATACTTCCTTTCTGCATGAGGCAGGTAAAGTAAAATTACAGCTGCCTTTTTGTGATGGCTACATTATCAATGCACTAAGCAAATAATAAGAGACTGACATATTTCCCTTATTCTGCAATGTCAAAATACTATTTTGATCATCTGAAAACAAGAAAAAACAGATCAACATTTTCCTCTTTCCAAGGGGAACACTCCATCAACTCTAAAGCAGTACAAAGGACATATAGAAGGATTTTAAACGTAAAATGATCTAAAACGTTTAAAAATATAAAAATCTTGAATCTGTCTAAAGTAAACAATTACACTTATTTTTATTCCTGATCATCAGAAGAGCTGTTGAAGGTGAATATAATAAAAAACAGATTTTTGTGTTTTACATTTTCAAACATAGAACCATGACCCTGGTGGATCCTGATATATTATCCAAAAAGGAATATATAAGAAGTCTGCAGGGACGATAAGACTACCTAGTTCCTTTGAGACTGAAAATCTTACACTTTTTTAAAATAACAGACGTAGTATGTACCAGAAAGATACAATCTTAGATCCCAAGATAACTCATAAGAAAGCCGCATCTTTTAGTTTAGCATGCTATGGTCCACAGTAGGAGTGTTAAACTGTTAACTATTCATTGTTAATATTTACACACACACAAAAAAAAACAAAAACATTTTTCCTATTCCACGCGGCTCTTCAAGATTTAAAAGTGCTTCCCGTACATTCCCATGAATTGAGCATCTTGGGTGAGGACAGTAGAGTGCAATGCATATTGCGAAATTGTCAGCCAGATTGAGCGTGGACTTGAATGCTTGAAAATATCTTGAAATATTCCTTTCTGTGGACATTATTCTATGCATAATCTGCCTGTTGCTTTCCTCACCTGAACCAACTTTGAAGCGAGGACAAACCGTTACTTTCAACGGTTGCATTAAAATACCAAGAGTGCTTTAATGGCAGTTAGTGAAGTACCTACCACAGGTACAGAAGCACCTCAGGACCAGGATTTATCAATGTACTTGATGCAGCTGGGTACTTCATGTACCTGTCACTGATTCTAGCAAGAAATGGTTCCTACGGTTACAAATATATTACTAACTAAAATAGGGCTAAGGACTGTCCTCTGACCGCGAGCAGCACGCTTACCTGTGCTGATGCTACATAACACCTTACCCTGGGTCCCCTCTGTGCCCCTACGGTGCCCTTGCAGCCCTGGATACTATTATTATTTTTATGTGGCCTTTTTTCAATTTAAAGTGTCTGAAGCAGCACTGGGGTTGTCTTGCAAGTCATCACAGTAGTTCTTTCCCAGTATTAAACCAAAAAGTTGTACATAGAATCATGGAATGGTTTGGGTTGGAAGGGACCTTAAAGCTCATCGATTTCTAACCCCCCTGCCATGGGCAGGGACACCTCCCACTAGACCAGGTTCCTCACGGCCCCATCCAGCCTGGCCTTGAACACTTCCAGGGAAACATCACACTGCAGGGCATGGCATGAGGGCACACACCACTGTTAGAGGATGCAGAGGCCATCTGGACATCCCACGCCCTGAGAAAACAACAAAGCTGTTAACCCTTTAACCATGGCCACCTGCCTTGGGGACCATTCCCCCAGGCAGACATCTCAGAGCTCTGACAAGCAAGGGGGTTCACATGGACAAAATACTGACCGCACTGAGCTATACCTTGTGGTCAGCTACAATTAGAGCTGACAATGCCTGTGCTTGGTCAATTGTGTGCAGCACAGAGTACTATAACAAATATTTGTAGTCACTATGGGTCATGGAGGGGGAAACTCACCAGATATTAAGTGCTAAAGGATTTTTCAGTTTTATCTTGTTTTTTCTCTTGACCTTCACTGTCAGTATAGTTGTGCCGTTCTTTGGTCATTTGCACACAAAATGAGGCGCGATGTGGGCAGAACGTACCCTAAGTCGAGGAACAATGCCTGGACATCGTGGGTCTGCAGCCAGCACAGTCCTATCAGTTGCACATGTTTGACAACCCTCAATTATCGCTCCCCTACTTCTTTTCTCCTCTAGACTTTCTACCTTTTCCGTGCTGGTTTTGTACCTCTTTTTTCCCCTCCTCCTCTCCCATTTCTTCTTTTAGAGAAGCAGCTGTAAAGCTCCACATGGAAGAAAGAAACAGATTTGCTCACTCATCTGGTTACCACATTTCACGTTGTGGGAAACAGCACCGTGTTTTTCACACATTAAGCACTTTACACATGACTATGATTAATTAGAAAATTCCTTCTGTTGTCGGCTTTACATACTGACTATCATGCTACCGTAGCAGTATTTTCCCAGCTGCCGCAGACAGTGAGCTACATGAGAGGTAAAAACGTTCTCCCCCCTCTCCTGGCATCACCACTCCTGCTTCAACAGTGGGTCTTCTCTTTCAGCCAGAGAAACAATCAGAAACTGGGACAGGCAACACAGGAGAAAAAGGGAGCTGGTGTTAAATAAGTTTTTGTGCTAAGAGAAAGCTCTTCCTTTTTGGCAAAAATGGCAATAATAATGCTTGCCATGAGATCACATGCCCCCCACTGTCCTGGGGATAGCGACCTTCCCAAACACTGAGGTCCACATCTCCACAACTTGATAGCTGAGACACAACTCTGTATTATCACACTTCCCAGGAACTACATTATGTATTGTTAACCCTTAAGTAAAAACTTTGGTTTCAAGTTTCAGGGTGGGGCGGGAACAGTAAGTTTAATTCCTCTTTCACTCATATATTATTATTTCCCCTTACATATTCTTTTGGGAAAGTGTGTATATATATATATATACACACACACACACACTTTTTAAACCTTCTCCACTTACTACCCTAATCCTAGTATCTTCTTCTGCATCACACAGAACAAGGTGTAGGTTTATCAGCTGAAAGTTGCACTCAAAAAAGTCCTCAAAATAATCTTTCATTCTTAAGAATAATTTAATTTTCTCTGTCATGGCTGAGTTCTTCAGTTTCGTTTTTCTTCTGTAATAGGCCCCACTTCAAGCTACTGCAGGTAGATAGTGGCTCCTGGGGAAGGAACATACATTTTTTCTGCTGCACAGGGGCTGCAGATCACTCTGAAACCCAACTATTTAAAGACCCTGGTAACACACAGCATTGAAATTAATCTGCCAATGTATCATCAGAATAACAGCATTGCCTGTTCTTAAAGCCAGTGCTTATCCATTTCCAATAATCTGTGTAGTCCAAAGCAACAGGAAAAAAAGCTTAAAGCACATGGCATACAATGAAAAAATTCTGGGGAGAATAATATGCCAATTAAGTCTCACTCTCTTGTTTAATTGCTAATTGGGGGCAGGCTGAGGGAAGGCTGGTATTTAGTTGATTAAAACAGCTGCTTCAAACAAGCTATTTGAAGTTAACACAGAATCATTGCAATCTGAGGTGAAGGACCCCTGAAAGCCCCTTGGAGCACATTCTGCAAATCCAAACCGTGACAGCTACCTCCTAATGGAGCTGTGTTTGTCTCTTTCTCTTCCCCTTTCATAGAATGTTTCAATAGAAAGAGTAGCGCTTCAGTATTTGCTCTAATTGAACAGCTACTGATTAGCTTCACAGCAATGGAGTAGCAGCTGATTATGAGAAAGAACACATGGTATACTGATTGGGAGACTGCTATACCTGAACATACCAAGCTGTGAGTAACAAAGATTACTTTGATGAATTGAGGGAAATGTGCTAGCCTCTCAGAAGCGTGTAGCGTTTCACTGGTAAAAATATTATGTCAGTGAATAAATTGGACTGCTCAAATTAATAAAAAACTTGTTATGCATACGTGTTTTCTTAAAAATCAAAAACATGCTTTTAAAGTTTCTGGATGAAAGAAAAAAATAACAATTCTATTTTCTAAAATTTATATTCACAAATAATGCTGTTATGTCAGGATCAAAATTGCTCTCGGCAGAATATATTTTCTGACTTATCTCAAGACACCTTGCAAACTGGCATTTTTAAAGATAATTTGAGTATATAATAACTCTAGTTATTCATGGAAATGTCCACGAAGCTATGACTTTTATTATAAAATAAGAAATTAATAAAAGCAAATTAATTCTTTTTAAATAAGAAAGTGGGGGAGTTAGAAAGAACTGCTGAACACCAAAGATTTAATAATATACTTCCAGGCAACAAAGAAAAGTAATCATTTTTTATAATGATGCATAATTACAAAGGGTTTTATCTGGGAGGTTGCAAAGGTTCCTTCCTTTACCAACAAAAAGATAATCCCTTTCCCAGAGATGATCTCTTTCACAAAGGATTCTCATTCTTAAGCCCTGTGAAAAATAGGTAGAAACTTGCTCTATATTTAGCATTTTGATACAGAATCATAGAACAGTTTGGGTTGGAAGGGACCTTTAAAGGTCATCTCGTCCAACCCCCCTGCAATGAGCAGGGACATCTTCAACTAGATCAGGTTGCTCACAGTCCCCTCCAATGTTTCCAGGGATGGGGCATCTACCACCTCTCTGGGCAACCTGTGACAGTGTTTCACCACCCTCATTGTAAAAACTTCTTCCTTCTATCTAGTCTAAATCTATCCTCTTTTAGTTTAAAACCATTACCCCTTGTTCATCTGCTAAAAAGTTTCTCCATACCTTTCCTGTAGGCTCCCTTTTAGTACTGGAAATCTGCTATAAGGTCTCCCCTGGAGCCTTCTCTTCTCCAGACTGAACAACCCCAACTCTCTCAGCCTGTCCTCATAGCATAGGTGTTCCATTTCTGCGATCTTTTTTGTGGCCCTCCTGGACCCTCTCCAACAGGTCCATGTGTTTCCTGTGCTGAGGACCTCAGAGCTAGACACAGTACTCGGTACTTGAGATGGGGTCTCACCAGAGCAGAGTAGAGGGGCAGAATCACCTCCCTCGACCTGCTGGCCATGCTGCTTTTGATGCAACTCAGGATACAGTTGGCTTTCTGCGCTGTGAGCACACATTACCAGCTCATGTCCAGCTTTTCATACCGTAGTACAAAGAGGAGAAGGAGCAATAGGAACATGAGCCAACTCCCCACCTGTTCAGATTTTCATAGAATGGTTTAGGTTAGAAGGGACCGTAAAGATCACCTAATTCCAACTTCCCTGACATGGGGGATTCCACTAGGTTATTATGCATTTCGGTAGTCTATTGGGGACAACTTGGGAGTGAATATTGCTTATCGGATAGCTTTTTCATCTCTCTTCAAAGTACTAACTTTGACCAGACAAGTAGGAAGGTCACTCACCCATGATACACAGCTTGCAGTGCTTATTATTAAGGTGGTTTTTTAGGTAATGATGCCTTCCCATAAGACAAAACTCAACATTAATTATTTAAGATTGACAAATTTAAGGCACATCTATGGTTAGGGGAGGAGACCATCCCTTTCTGTATGTTAACACTGACAATTTTCAGTGACCTACTTTCTCTAAAGGCATTCCTGGCACCCAAGAGAAAATTCTAGCAATTTGAATGGGACCTGATGTAGTGTAAACCAAGGTGATCCAGAAGTGTCTTATCTTTTTTGTCTGTTCGTCTTTTAGAAGTATAGTCAATAGGTTTATATAGCAGGTAAGGAAGATTTTTTGCAGCATCTTCCCTGGTACAAGAACGTAGGAAAAGAAGATTCTTGATGACTTTCTGAAAAATCTTACTTTGTAGTGTCACAGGGAAATATCTAGGCACTCTAGCAACTGAGTTTCTGTTGTGCTCAGGATCAAATGTCTAAGCATGCAGAAAGCCTCATCTGTTTTATAATGTCATAGTAATGAAAACGCGTATCTCATACAAAGCATATGTATAGAAGGAAAATTCTCCTTAATTCTCTTACAAAACAGGTAGTATCACCTCTAGAACAGCTCAAAAATGCTTTGATTCTTAATACCAGAAAATGCTTTGGTCCCTAGAGCTGTGAACAGGTAGGCTGAGTGCACCTTGTGCTGAATGGGCACTGAGGTCCCTTAAAACCAATGTCTGGACAAGACCTAACTTCCTAAGCAGTGGCATCTCTTCTCTGACCTTTCTATCAGATGGGATTCAAGAGACATGGTACAATCCACTGAGGAGAGGACTGTCACTTCTGTCTTTTTAATAGAATCCTACTCCCAAAGGTAATTTTACCTGGAACAAGGCAAATCACTACAAGTGGTACTCATTTTGCCTAAATTAGTTACCTCTCATGAAGATCTCCACCACTGAGTTAGTCATGTTGCACTCCCCTTATTCTCAAAAGAGAGAAGTAAACTTCTGGGGGCTGCAATACATCTGTTCTGTTGTAGACAGCTACATTAGTCTTTAGAAAGGCTTATCTTTCTCCACAGATAACAAATGGGGCCAAGTTATATCAACCGTATCAAAAGTTGTCCTCCCCATGCTAAACAGACCCCACACACGCAGGTTCAGACATGTCCTACAGAGTACTAAAAAATCTGTTGCGTGGTCAGTAGAAGCCTGGATCCTAAGTCTTCTGCAGCCAAAAGTGAAAAAAACATCAATCCCAGGGAAGAAACAGTTATACTCAGCTATCTTTGTACAAAGCTTGCTAAGAAATTATATTTAGTGAATTATTTCTTACTTGTAAAGAAATTGAGAATGTTTAGGAGTTATTATTAAATTTCACCACTCAAACAGAAGCCTGAGAACAATGATGAAAAACAAAAAGACTGAATAAAAAGGCATAAAAGCATGAAGACAAAAACTCAACGTACTCAACAGTCATTGACACAGCTTTACCAAGACTTTTAGAGACTACTGAGGTAAGCAACCTGAAAAAGACATAGATTTAGTCCTACTGAATTATAGAAATTATACCCCAGGGAAATTTAGGGTTGGAAGAGCCGCAGAGGCAAACTGTGAAGAACTTGGAAAGTTCTTCTACTCTTGGTGAATGTACTTCACTGACCACAGACCAGGAAAAGATTGCTGAAAAAATCCAGTAGAAGAAAGCCAACAGTGAGGGAATGCATCAGTGCAACATGCCTGTCATAAGGGAAACCCGGGATATTTTTAAAGCTAGGTTGTGAACTCAGCACCTTGAGCAGATGTTATCTGTTGCGATACAGAGCAGCCTGGTATTCAAGCCTATGGCTATAAATGATGCAAAATATCCCTATAAATTTTGAAAGATATTTAATGATTCAGGTCAACACCTCAACCCTAGCACCAGAAAGACTTCTATTCCTAAAAGTCACAAAATATCATGACTAAAAATAAAATTTAAATTATTAGTTAAAAAAATAATATTCAGAGACTAAAAGAGAGTGGGCACTTCCATCTGAGGACAACATTGTAGTAGGCACTATTCAGTTTCTATTTAGCACATATTCAATGTAATGACAATAAAAATGTTTTCATGCTCACACTTACCAACAATTTCACTCGGCTCTTTATTGTAAAGTTTTTTGTTCCAGTAAAGAAGTCTGAGAAAAGGAAAGGAGACCAGAACAACAAGGCAAATGCCAACAAACATATGCCCTGTGAAGGCTGCAAAATCCAATCCCTGGAAATAAAAATTAAAACCTAAATTAAAATTCAGTTATTTTCCTATATGACATACAGGGAAAAGTATTCAACTATATATGTATTTTAGCAATCAATAATAAATATAAAGCAATAAAGTAAGTTCCAAGTACAGTATATGTTGTATTTCATCTGTTTCAAGGAGATGAGACACATCACAATTTAATTCAGAGAACTAAAAAATAGCATTACGAGTTTTTCTGAAATATATTTAGTGTTTCTGACGTAGACAGAAAAAAAAAAAAGACCAAACATAAATTGAATCATTAAATTTCACTTTCATCACTTAAATCACTGTAAATTCACAGAAATAGTTAATTTTAATGACCAGCTTTTATTTTAAACTGATGACGACATGGATTTTTACAGTAATTCTATCTGAACCAGGATTTAATCCACTCACTAATATTCTTCTACAATAAAAGTAATATATGTCAATATTCTGTTTGGTTTTCTGCCCGCTTAATAAATGGACAGATTTCTTTACATTTTGCACAATGAGACCCTTTAATGAATGGGTTCTCAAAAAGGTTAGGCAGAATACATTAAAAAGCTACTGCTTTAAGCAATAAGAATGAATAGTGTCAACCCGCCCTAAAACTTTGAACTTAGCCATGCTCTGAGTAGGACATTGGACTAGATGATCTCCAGGACCCCCTTCAAATGAATCATTCCATGATTCCATATTGCACACACTGTGGTGGATCAGGGCTAGTCTTTGGGCTGGGATTTTCTGAAGTAGTCATGACTAGCCTGTCCAAAAGTTGTCCATGAAGCTCCCAGGGGGATCACATCCAAGTACTCTGGTAGCAAGGAACTGTCTTATATTCACAGAGCAGAGGTTGTCTGAACTGGTGATACCAGCAGAGCAGCTCTGTGGCACTTGGAAGAAAGCATGGTCCAAGCCCTGAATAGCTCAGGTTGTCCAAACTGAATTTTCAGAGCATCCACTGATTTCCCAGAGACTCTAGAAAGTCACTGGATCTCCCTGTGCCACACCTCTGTGTCTCTACAAGGATGAGAATGACTTGCCTTTTACCAAATACCTATAGACCCTTCTGTAATGCCAAGAGAAATTAAAAACAGTTATATTGCCTCCTACTAAAAGAATTTATGTGGAAATGTCCCAGTCTCCGGTTCAAAAAAGGAAAAAAAGGTTTCTCTGTTGCACCAGAGGGCATAATAAAAAATGCAAGACACAAGAAACTGATTAAAGTCGTAAAGAGCTTTTGTAGCCAGATAAAGATTAGTGCTCTTTTGCAAAAAATCCACAGTTTGCAAATAGTTAAATAAGTCTCAGACATAAATACACAGACCTAGGATTAGAATTTGATCCAATGAAAGATACAGGTTTCAGCTTCATAAGCTAAAGAAAGTCATCCTTAGTTGCTATTTAGTATTAGATTCCTTACCGCTTCTACTCTCCAGCCCCTAAAAGGTGAAACTGTCTACCTGTTCTTTCGCTGTCCTTTCATTATAACACAGCTACTGCCATTTCTTTTATGAAAGTAGAAGGTTTATTTTAAGAATCAGACAGAAAAACATGATGCCACAAAGGAAAATAATATACCTTCATTCAGTTTACCTGCATAATAGGTCAGCCAGTCAAATGTCTGACATCTCTGCAAGACAGACTTTACAAGTCAATTTTTATAAATACTCAGGAAGATTGGCCTCTGTGCATCAAGTCAAGATTCAGAGCCACAGGAGACATTTCTATGAATGATGAAATCGACATTCATAACTCTAGAAAATTTACAAATAGAGGGGGAAAAAATTGCCTTACGCAAAGGCTCAATGTTTGTAAGACCTGCCCCCAAAGTATACCAACTCCATATTCCCCATGTATATTTCCTTAATGATAACCATTTAAAATTGACAATAAAACTAATTTATATATGGGTTGCCTCTAAGATTATAGCCAAAGAGAAAAATCAGAAAATTTTGGCCAGAAAAATCAGAATCCTTAAAAGCAAAGTTTGGAAATTACTCAAGTATTGACAAGGTGACATTAAACAGTTCAAGAAGTACGGAAAATAAGTATTCCGTTTTGTATGGTCTCTAAAATGACCCAGCGACAGGTAGGAAGCTGAAACAAATTGAGCTGTATAAACTCTGAAGCTACACCAGTGCCTAAACCTAACCGGAAAAAAAATTTATCCTCTGAAAAATTAATTGACTGGGAAACAGCTAGTTGACTAGCAATAAAGTAATTAGAGGTGATCAGAATATACTCAACTCAGAATTAGCAGAACAAGGAAAATTACTTTTGCATTCAACCTCGTCTTAAAAAGAGCAGTGGACATAAAGCTTTTCTTAGGCTGGCAGCAATGTGCCCACATCATGAAGAAGGATACCAGCTACCAGGCAGAGTATGCCAGCAGAAATTCTCTGCAGAGATACTCAGGCATAAAGCTAATTGCTAATGTAGGAAATAAAAATAGAAACCCGAAGAATTCTTGGAAACTCACAAGTTCAAATATGTGATGTCTCAATCATACGTTAATGGAACTTGAATTTAAGGAAGTGGTTTATTGCAAGCAAGAGCAAAGATTTACAAAGCCACTTGCTCCTACGTTTTGATTATCACACCAATTTCAGAGCAAAACAACTGTGCTTTGTCACGGAAATGCCACAATGCAGCAGCTTCTCAAATAAAAAAAATACAGCACAAGAAATGTGCTGCTTGAAACCCACAAAACTAATTTCTCTATGAAAAGAAAAATCACATCAACCTAGAAGGCAAACTAAAATGCTGAGCTTAAGAAGGATGTCTCAGGTCTGACTGATAGCTGAAAGGAATTTAAATGAGATGGAGATCGCAATACTCTAAAAGAAAATCAGGATTAACACAGCTTCGTGACACAAGAGCTGACATAGATAAGACTTAAAAGTGGTTTGGAGATACCATCACAAGAGAAAAAAAATATTATTTACTAGATTTTTTGGTAATCCTATCCAGGAGCTTACCCAAACTTTTCAAAGAGAGTAGCTGAGCTGAGATTCAGGATTTTGTTAAACTTCATAGTATCACCCTACTGATCTTTCTTATCTCTGAGATCCCGGGGGAAAAAGAAAACATGCTGCTTTGCTGCAACTGCAGAACAGCTTGCCAACTCAGCTGAAACAAATCGTTTTCTAACATGGAGCATGCTTATTTCAGGTAAGAGCTTGCATGACAGTATTGCCTGTGATAGTGCAAGGCTGGATTCAATTCTCTTTCCATCCTTTGCTCCTGGCTTTCCTCCCTGTTTCCTCTGTGCAATGATCCACAAGAGCCAGCGTGTAAAAATGAAACCTGGCGGTCGCTAGCCTTAGACAACTTGCACCCTGTAGCCATGAGGAGGCTGAGGACTACCACGTGCTCTCCTTTTCATGGCTGATATCTGAAGGGCTCACAGTGAAAAACAGACCATTGCCCACCCTGATGCTTTGAGCTGGGTGTTTAGCAGCAGCCTCTCTGCAGCACACAGGGTATGCTTTCAGGGAAGGACAAGGCAGATTTCACACCAGACGTTGTCAGGTAGCTAGTAGTCAACTGGCAAACTGGAGAACTATAAGAGACTGAAGATCTTAAAGAGACTAAAGAGTTTACATTGTACCACAGATACAAACGATGCAGCAGAGGATGCCAAGATGGTGGCACCGGTTGCTCCTTCTCCCTTTCCCACAGCCTAGAAAGGGCACGCAGCATCTCCACAGAGCCTACATTCATGCCCTTTGTGGCTGTGGATAACATATTTTATACCTCCTGAGTCCTCTGCACTGGCTTCAGCATTGTAAAAACACATTGAAGGGCTCCACATGTCTGCTGCATACAACAAAACGTCATTTTCATAAAGATTTTCTTTTTCCTGCACAATAGACTGAAATAGAATTGACACGCACAATAGGCAAGAAATACTTTTCTTCCAGGAGATTTCAATCCATCAAATAAATACAATACATGCTTCAAATGCCCCTTACTTGAGGCTATGCTGATTGTGTTAAATTTCTCCCATTCCCCAGTCGACAGAAAATCTTAAAATTTTGTTTTAGCGTGACAACAGCCTAAAGGTTCCACTGCCTACAGATTCAGAGCTGAAACCGAGTGGGTATCGTTCCTCGGTTTATAGTTTTATATGCAAAGTCAAATATATAAATTTCATAGTAGGAGGAAGTATCGTACTGTTTTCCTAAAATCCTAATTTTTTGTCCTCCTGATTTATTTATTTTTTTTTACTGCTTTTGGAGGTGTGACATTAACTTCTAGTAATTCAGACCTTTCCAGAGGAAATCTGCCATTTTAGAGCAAAGAGAAAGCAAAAATTATAGCTAGGTGCAGCAATTCAGGGAGCAGCAAATACTGTGCTTCTAGACAGAATGCCCTTCCTGTAATATTTTAAGATTAATAAAATGAGGAAGAGCAAGAGTAATTTATTATTTCTACACTGGTTTAAACATCCCTTCTGGCTGAGTGACTGAGATCTACATTGTCTCAGGAGGAACTGCTCATGACATCGCTGAGCCAGAAATCACTGAGGGTCTAACACAGGTACGTTAAAATAATCCATATCTGAGACATTGATAAATCTACTATTTTGCCTTTCACTATACCCTTTAATGATTACTACATGCAGAGATGGGGAAAAAAATCTGAAATCAGCCATAAACCCATAAATTTTATTTCATATACCTTACCTAGGATTTCGCTTTTTGCTTGAGAAAAGGAATCAATTAAACATTGACAGAAAGGGCAAGAGTTTTACAAATCGATTAAAAATTTTAACAGCCTTGTAAACAGCAAACTCAACAAAAATAGCTTAGTAAACTATGGGAATCCATTTCACAATCTGCCAGTGCTTGAAATACCTTTATAGATTCGTATATAGGACTTTCTCTCTTCCATTTTTCAGAAATATCTACTTCTATTGGTAAATTTTGGGGACCACAATTTTTCATGAAATATAACCACCTAATATTGCATGATGCTAAATTTCAGCATGAAGGCTGCAAGTCTCCAAAAGGCAGAACAGGATAACCTGATGGCTGTCCATTTTCCAGGGAATTCCTTTTAAATGGCAGGAATAACTCTGAGTGGGATGCTGAAAACCCAAAATCCTCAGAAAACATCAGATTAACAGTACAAGCTTTATCACATACTAACAGAGACAGTAAATAAAAGGATATAATCCAGTGGCTAGCACATGCTAAAACTGCCTTTGCTCTTATCATTACCTCTTTTAAACAGATTAAAGCTAGATACACCAGAACACACTATGTTCACACCACCATTTTGTTCTGGAGACCAATTCACCATCCATTTGCTAAAGATCTTGTAATCACAGCCTAAGCTTCTGATTTCAAAGGTGTGACTGTAGATACTTGTGATGTTCCCAAATACAGAGAACTTAATGTTCAAACCTTCTGAGAGCAATGACCATTTCAAAGCGGTTCGTGCCCTATTGTGCATATAAAAACAGAGTTCCCAAAGTCTGAAGCACTTATCTCTTCAATATAAAAATATAATTTTGCTAACAATGGCCACTCAGTAGCAGTGCTCTGAAGGTAACAAAAGATTAGAAAAAGTTTTGTATTTTGTATTCACTGAATGAGTTTTCGATTTGCTCTCAATGAAAACTCTTATTTTCCTTTCCTAATATTACAACTTAAATGCTGTTGTGTGAGACTTCTTCCAACTCCAAGCAAGAACAAGCAAGAGTACAACAAATCTTCTTCCCCTATTATGTAAATGTTCCACTAATTCCAGGCATGGTGGTAGGGGAAAATGTCAGTATTATAAATTAACTACTGCTACAAAGAAAAAAATCGTTTTGGCATCCATTTGCATCTCAAGGCAAATAAACAGACTTATTCCTACATTTTAATGAGTAAACTGTAACAAAAACCTTATTTATTCAAACACACTTTAAATAAAAAATTCTTAATATGACATGAGTTTTCCCCAGAACCTAGGGAGAAAAATCTCTCCAGCACTACAGTAAACATTTCTAGTGCTGTAACCCAATAACAGCACTCAAAGTAACAAGGCTGCACTTCATTTTGTATTGATTTAAAATCCAAGGTTTTCTAAGGAAGCGTAAACTTGCACAATACCTTACTAGGGCTGCTTTTAGAGATTGCTGTACTGCAGTAAAAGTTCAGGAAGATTGGTAAAAGTCTCTTCCCAATGGCCCGTAATAAAATAGAAAAAAACATCTACATAGTGCAATATACTATCCAGCCTCCTACAGCAGTTACACTGAAAAAGAAGTGCAAGAGGATGAAAAGGGGAATTTCAATGACAATATCAAGGAGAAAAGAATCCTAGAATGACAAATATATGACCATAATGCTAAAAAGAGGTAAAAAACCAGATAATTTCTGTAGAAAACATCATAACAGACACTATAAAAATTACTGCATGAAGTCCTGTTACCAAAATGCCATTATTGCATTCAAGAACTTTTACCTCAAACACTTCTAAAAAACAAAAGAATAAATTTTACTTGGTCCAAATATAGTAGACATCCCACGCATTTCAGAGGCAGATTTGGGGTTGATCATATAACCCTTCCTCACAGCAGCCTTTGCTAGTAGTTTCAGAAACAAGAAAACAACGTCTATGTTTCTTCTTCTGGAAAAAAGAGAGCCTGCTAGAGCAGGTGGGCAAAATTAGGGATCGAGCTATTAGTTCAACAGTGCAGACTGTAAGAGGCCAGATGGTCCAGCTCCCTCCCTGCCCTCGCTCTTGGCTTTATTCAGTTACTCCTCCCAGCGGTCTCCAAGGCAAATCTCCTTTGCAGGGAAGGAGCCCTAAGCAGTGAGGACATAAGCCAGTCTGTGCCACTCAGCCTGAGAGCCAAGGACGGGTCTCTGACCCTCTTTTATTGATACATGTGTATATATACATGCACACACATATATATATAAAAAAAAAAAAACCAAATGAGAATATAGGAAAGAAAAAGCAAAAGTCCCATGGTCCTGTGTTGAATCTGATCTATTTTATTATGTCCTTATTTCTGCGATGCAACAACAGTTCTGAAAACGATCTGGAGTCAAAACATTTGGAAAGTTTTTGTGCTTGTTTCAAATACAGAATTTGCTATAATGTCACATTTGCAAGGGTATTTGTACACCTGAGTCCTGCAAAAATTATAATATCTCATTCAAGAGAAATGTAAAATTGTTTCCTTTCAGTGTGATTGCTTAATTGCTTCTCGTGTTTATAGCCACTTATAACGGTTCTATAGAGATGATGAGTTTCGGACTATTTAGGAAAGTGACCTGCATGGCAGGTGTTAATTATTCTCTTTTGGAAAAGAAGGTTTAAATAGTTACACAGATTTCACACTTAAAAATGTAAAATTTAGCTATCAAATCCTCGGCCATGAATGTTACAGAGTCTCCAAAGTCATCACCCAGACAAACAAATCGCAGCACATTTCAAATATTTTGAAGGTAAACATCCAAAGATGAACTTTCAAAGATGTTTTCCAACCTGGACAGTACTTAATTAATTTGAGTGTATTCAGTTAATCAGAAGACATCCTGTTTTGGTACAGCAGTATAAAGATAATTGACTCCAAAAAAAAAAAAAAAAATCCAAAATTTTATATTACAATTCCCTCATCCCACTTGCACAGGTGTTTTCACACTAGCCCATACACTACAGCAAATTCCTTTAAATTTATTTATTTTGGGGATTTGTGACACCTGGCCAAAACAGAAAACACATGCCTGGTGTCCCTGCAGGCTTGCCCGCTACATTACTGCCCCTTAAATTGTGCCGCTTGGTGGTGCAGGAGCAGAAGGAGAGCAGAGCTGCCACATCCCAGGAGGGGCTGACCCTCGCATCCTGAGCAGGTGTCCTCCCTGCTGCCCTCAGCACACCAGAGACGGGTGACACACCAAGGGATACTAGGGACCACAGTGCCAGAGGCAGAACAGATGCCCTCCTGTTCAGGGGTGGCAGGGATAGCTGAAAGCATAAGAAATTCACACCAATGCCAGCTCCATCCAGAAGGTGAAGACCACAAATGTGAACACACTCCAGAAGTGGCTCTGCCCATCCACAGGGCAGAGAGGACCGTGGGGGTGGGTGGAGCTGCTGGCAGGTGTCTGGAGTCCTGCAGTCCCACCCAGCACCGGCCACCATAGCCTTCCCTTTGGCACCAGTCACCCAGAAAAATTAAATTATTTTATCCATAAAAAGTAGAGCCAAGTGTTGGAAGTTAAAATCTGTTGTTGCAACTCAGAGATACCACAGTGTCGGCAGAAGATGGAAGCCAGCTGCGCCCATGCTGCAGGGGATGAGCCCCTGCTCTCCTCCCACCCCCCACACACCCCCTTGGGCTGTGGCCGAAGGACAAAGTCTCTGCCTGCAGCAGCATCGTGTATGGCATGGGTCTACAGGGACAACGCAGCCTCTCACATTGCGGGTTTTTTTCCTATGGACAATTATTTCTGGTTTGAAATTTCTGAAAAGGAATCAAATTGTCCCAATATATTTCACTTTTGAGAGAAAGCCTGATCTGAAAAAAAAGTTTAGATTTACACCTTCATTTTCACGTTTTTCTTTTTTTTTCCAACTTGCTGCCCTCTCTTTACAGCCCTCCATTGTTTTGCTTCCTTCTTCACTCTGCCATTGACAAGGACATCCTCCCCACTACTACCAAAAAAAACCCCAACCCCCCAAACCAGTATTCTCAGTCTGCATCAAAAAGTCTGTTCTTCATAATTTTGTCCCCAAGAGATCCCTCTGTTCTGTCTGATCATCCTCCTAAGAAAGAAATAGCGTGGCAGAAAAAGTGGATTATGTCCTGTTTATATGTCTGTCTGGGGGAAGCGAAGGTTCAACACTGCATTAGGTCAACATCAGTACTTAATTTTAGTAGCCAAACAGCTTGCAGCACATACCTCCTTTCTCAGCTCCTGCTTTGAAACAATAATCACATTTGGAGGATCCCCGACAGCTGTGGCAGCCCCCCCAATGTTTGTGAAGATTACTTCTGCAATCAGGACATGCCTAGGATCAAGATTAAGTACTTCGCAGAGCCTGTGGTATAAAGAGAATGAAAATTAACTTCGTACCCTATGGCTAAATTACCTTAAATCTTAAAATTTACAAAATTTACAAAATGCAGTCACTTTACTGAAAAATTGCAAGATTTTAGACATAATATTTATGTGTATATGTGTGTGTGATAAAGTTTAAATTGTGCTACATTTTATGTGCTACAGTAATTATAACAATATAAATGCAAAAAAGACAGATTTTTATTTTTTTTTTTTACACCTATAATGCAATAGTTAATGGTAACAGAAGTGATGCTTTTTAAAAAGCATTTCATTAAAATGAATCGAGTGTTACAAAAGTTGGCCTACGCAGAAAAGAGCATTTCAAATTTTCAGCACCTTACAACTTTTTAAACCACAGTTCCCAGGCTACAGTGACCTATGGAAAACTATTCTGGGAAACCGCAGGGTCTGCACTCAGCATCAGTTGTTAATTTTCGCGTGGGGAGTGGTGGTAGAAGATTGTGCAGGCAACCTATTAGCCATGAATCGTCTATTAGAGACCTCAGCTTTCAGCCTACATTTACCTGGTTTATTCTGTCCCTATTTTTCCCCTTCTCTAAAGCTTGACCGTATTTCTATTTGTAATGTAACAAGAGCAGAAAATACACATGATTAAACAAGTCTCAAAATGTTTTTAGCAGTTCAAAAATATGTAATGCTTCTTTAGTAAGATGTTTCTTTAATAAGAAAAACTAAAATGCTTCTTTAATAAGAAGCATCTTAAAGTGCTCTGGCAAATACCGGGATTGACTCAGTAACCTCATGATCCATTTCAACTCAGAGCCCACTTACACACAGTAATCTTCACGCAGATTACTTCAACTTGCACAAATTACATTTCCGCACAGATCCGCACAATCCGCTCATTTCTGAAGCACACGTTTGACTTTCAACTTGTGCCATGGTATTAAGGGCTGAAAGTTAGGGTCACACCTAAACTCTTTGCAATAAGGAACGACTGCTTTTCTGTTCATGGCTTATAAAAACATTGCTATGGTGTGTAAAGACAGAGTCTATACTTAAATTATTGCCCCCTCTACCTAACACAGGATGGGGGGGCTGAGTGGGCAGCAAGAACACTTTCTCAGGGTTGCTTTGCTGTAGTGCCGTCACACGTTTCCCCGAAGGAAGAGTTGAGCTTTACTGTTCAGTCTAAGTCTCTAGTATTAAAACCTATATTTCAAAGGTAAAAGAGTGTATTGCACAAAAGCTTAACTTGATATACTTAGGCTGTCACCAAGACTGTCAATTTAAAACTCAGGAAAAAAGAGTCAGATGACACATATGTCAGTACATAAAAAATCCAGAACAAAATAACTGCAAAAATACACTATTTCCCCAACAGCATAAAATTATGCAGTTTAGGGGTACTTTGTAGTAGAACTGGCCCAATTGCACCAGTTGTGGTACAAGACTGCAATTGTACTTGTAATTTTAACTTCATCACTCCTTGATTTCCAAATGTTTCAAAATATAACCTTAACTTTTCTTTAGTGATTCTTTCTTGTTGATGGGCCTAGTGACAGCTTGAAGAAAGAACCTCTGACGTACGCCAAGAAAGGCCAAGCCCAAAGTATAAAACCATCAGAATGTGTTACCTACATGGCAGGATCCAACTTCTTCAGTTTACTTACCCTAGGTATATAGTTTCCCATGTGAACAACAGTTAGCCTTTTCCAGTTCCCAATAACAAACTATCTTGAAAAAAAACTATAGCTAAAAAGGGGTAGTTATTAATTTTTTCTTATCAGCTTACTACAAAATGCAGAGAGAAACACGTATCATGTTTTACGTCTTATTAATGGAAATATAAATCCTTATATTCGTAGTCAGCAGGATTTTCTGCAAGCTTTATCTCCATGGCAATGGCAGTGCAGTGCAACACAGTGAAGCTGTAGACAAGGGCTGAAGACAACAGCAGTAAGATAAAAACAGAAAATGACCCCCAGCATGAAGCTTTCACAAATAGGCAATTATTTGGTTTTACTAGGCGAGATAAAATTTTATTTTAGCTTTGATAGTGATTCAAATACAAATGTTTCCCACATACTGAGTTTCCCCTTCCTCAGTGTTATAAACTCATTTAGTATAAAACTAAAATACTTAGTATACTAAGTATTTAGTATTTACTATGAAACTCCAGGTGGCTACAAAGGCAGAGGCTCTCTCTTCGCAAGGAGCCACATGGAGAAGACAAGGGGCAACCAATCCAGGTTACACTGAGAGAGATTTCACCTCAACATAAGAAAAAAAATTTCTATGGTGAGAACAATTAACCACTGGAACAACCTCCCCGGGGATGTGGTAGAGTCCCAGTCACTGGAGGTTTTCAAGATGCACTAGGCTCCCTTTCCCATGAAAGGTTGGACCAGATGGTCTTTTGAGGTCCCTTCCAACCTGCGTTACGATTCTTTGTAAACAGAATAAATGCTACAATAGCACTGCCTGGGTACAGTAGTTCATGATGCATTGACGTCTGTATTTCAATCTATTCACAACTATACTTAATTCAAAATATTCTGCAACACAGCTACAGAAAACTGGTGTTTAATAGTTCCAGTGTTGCTTATTGCTAGAGGTGAAATTATTGATTGGAGTAAGGCAAAGTCATCTCTTCAAAATATAATCGGACAGAAGACAAATGGAGCTTTCACTCACCAGTTGTTTCCCAATCTAGAATAAATTCCACTTGCAAAATTGGTTTTTACTGCTTTACGCTACATTTTAAAGTGGGAGCATACCTTGATAGAATTTTGTGTACTTTAATGTGCTAATGACTGCAAACATCACATCACTCAGACTCATTTTAAAAACAAACTAGATCTTTCTGAAACTGTACTGGATTAACCAGATTTCCCCAGACAGGCACAGGTTAAACCGTGATTTATTATCACACACTGATTAAATGTAGTTGCAAATGACAAGTTGTTAATTTACAGAAATCTGAAGTAATTAAATTCACTGTTCTCTATTAAAAGTTCCAAATATCTAATCTCAGATTGCGGAATGAAGCAGTGTCTGTACAAATGTCATGATCACCAACAGGAAGAAAATTCAGTCTCATATTCCAAAACAAAGCTTTCACTTGGAATCTGGAAATCTTTTTTAATTTCTTTGTCACCAGTATTAGAAGGGATAACAACTTCCCTGAAACATAAATTACTATCTAAAATTGTATATAGATATTAGGCAGTAAAGGACAAGGCAGCTTTAGTTAAAAAATTCTCTCTGCTTACAGGAAAAAAAATTCACCTACTAGGGAGTATTTGGTGCAATATGCTATTGCAGTTCAGATACGCAGACAAACCAGAACAGCTGGCTGCCAAGGCAGTATAACAGGCTTCAGATACGTGCTCACTATTAACACAAAGGGAAAAGGCAACCAATCCTTTTGAAAACGTTAGCTCTTTACTCTACTACAATAGCAGTATTTGAAGTTTTGATTTCCATGTAGACGATCAAAAAAAGTCCAAACAAGCATTTTGCACACATGTCTACTGCTGATTGCTGGCTATAAAAGACCAAGTCCAAAAACATAACAATAAAGTACCTTATGGTTACTGGAGTAAAGAGCAGCATAGTGGTAACGTTATCCAAAAATGCAGAAAGAATTGCAGCAATGAGGCACAGAAACGTAATCATGGCCCACACCTTGCCTCTAGAGAATCGATAAGCCTAATAAAACCAAAAAAAATAGAAACAAAATTAAGGGACCAGATCACTCCAGCTTGGTTTTCAAAAAATGACAGATAAAACAACTTCACTAAAGATGAGGCAACAGTGAGTTCAGAGCATTTGCTACTTCATGCACCTCCAATAGCATCCTCTCCAATACTAATTTATTTAGAAAGCAAACACTTTGTGGAAGTGGGCAAACATTTCCATCATGCAGAGGAAGAAACAAGCCTGAAGAGACACCGTGCTCCTGTGCCAGGGAAAACGGGGGTCTGTGGCAGGAGCAGGGCTGAGCCTCCACCTTCTGCCCACATGCCCGGGTAAGTAACACAGTTCAGAGTTCCCATCCTCTCCACACTCTAGGACACCTTCCCCATCCTCTGAGCAGCACTGCCGGGGCTACATAGTCTGGGCATCAGTGTAGGCAGGGGTTGTGTCCACCCATGTTTTGTTTAGGGGTTCTGTGCTCGAAGTAGTCCTCCTTGTGACTTCTTTTTTCTCAAGAAAATTAAGCTTTGCAGCAGGTGAAGGAGCCCCTCACCACGGGTAGTACTTGCTTTACAACCAATCCATCAGAATTACCCTTTTCATGTAATCTTTGGCTCTTCTACTGTGCAAAGGTCTGTGGCCATTTTTCATGTGTGATCGTAAAGATAATGATATTTCCCATACTTCCCCTCTCCCACTGACAGGCATAAATACAGATTTCAATTACAGCAGAACTGCAGTCCTGGGGGAGGTCAGTGGAATAACTCAGCTTTATGCTGCCCATATGCTTGTGTACCCTACCTGGGTCTTTTTCCTTTCTCCTGTAGAAACAGAATTGCCTTAAGGGCTTCCTTTCATCCCTAAGAGATTTTTCAAAATTACAAGTTGACCACTGTCATTTCTAATGTCATAAATATGCACTGCCCTAAGAAATGTTCTTCAAAGACAGTGCTAACTTGATTAATCCCATAATAATTAGGAGTACCAAAACAAGCCTACCTTTACTGCACAATAGTCAAAGAATCCAGTCTCTGAAAATATGGCCACCAAAACCATCTACCAAAAGATGAAGAAAAACAGAACAGCTTGCAACTGAATTATTACACAAAAACAAAGCCATGTAGTTTGTGATACTGACAAAAGTCCTTATCTGACACAGCTCTGAGAATCTGATCGCCTTCATATTAGGATACCAACTACAGCTGCTAAATATCTCTTGTTAATGCATCGTGGTGAAACTTAGTTCTCAACAGAAACAGCCTGTAAATGTCATACTAGTCTGGTTGAATTTTATTTGTAGTGACTAAGTGGGCATCATACATTAAGTACTCAATGTATCTATCTATCTCCCTTATGTCATTAATCAAGAAAAGCCAATACGTGGGTTTGCTTTCTGCAGTAATGCTTTACAGACTGCAGAAGACAACAGCTCCCAGAATTGCTTGCATTTTCACACATTTCTGGGAGGTTTCCTGTCCTTCCATCTTTGCTCCCAACAGATTTTTTTTTTTTTGCTTTCTTTTTCTATGGGGAAGGCGGGGAGCAGGCAGCAGTATCAGGAAATAAGAAATGCTCAGAATGGCAACAGATAATTGTAATTTTTTCTCTATATATTGTATATTTTTTGTTACAGTTTAATAACACTTGGACAACTCTTTTTACCATAAATAGCTCTGGGCAAAGTGATTAAAATAATATATTATTATGACCTAATCAGATATTTCTCCTCCATTTCTGGTTTGCTTTAGTTTTTTGGCTCCAAACATAGCACTGGCTAAGACAAAGAAAATCACTTTTCCAGCAGAGTGTGTTTGAGAAAGGTTTGAGGAAACAAAATTATCAAGATAAATGAGAGTGATAATACGTGGCACTTAAACAGGTCTTTCCATTTATAGACCTCAAGGATGTTTTTAGTATGTTATCGACACAATTTTAGAGATTTGGAAAAAAAAAATAGAAAAGGATCAACACTTTCAGAGGTCTGATCATCCTTCTTTTTGATAAATCCCTTGAGGCCCAAATTTTCATCATAACTTGTCTCAGTAAAACACAAATAACAAAATGTTTCAAAAGGAAACATCCCTATACTGAATGTGATTATTTCATTCCATTTAGAGCAAAAGATAGGTTTTAGTTACCATTCCAAACAGCAGTGCCAGCGTCTCGTAATCAATCCACTCCACCACTTTGACCATACTTGGCCTCTGCAATCAAAAAATACAATTACCAGTGAATGCCACGAAACACCTAACTTGCAATTAGCTGTGAAATATAAACTCCACTTAATTTACGAACCATTTAAATAAGCTACAATGGAAATTAATAAGTGTTCCTACAAGGTATACAAAAAGGACTCTTTAGTATTACCATTATTACTATTATTATTATTACTAATTCAAAGTACTGCAGGCATCCTAAGTGGGTCATTACCAAAAGCCTACATTAGGCTATTGGTTTATCTAGTCGCTCCTCAGGTAGCATTACAGAAATAAAAGATAAACGAGTTATATGGTACACCCCAGTTTCCTTTTTGGTAAGAGAACAAAAGCATACTGCTTCACCTGTGAACAAACTGGAGGGAATTTAAAAGAACATAGCAATGATGTGGTGGCCAGTTAAGAGAAAAACAGAGAAAATCAATCAGAGGTTTCACTAAATAGCAACTAACGAGTAAGCAGGGGGGAAACAAAAGGATTGGAAGGTGTAAGCATGATGTGTAACTATTTAGGGTAGTACACGGTAATGTATTACCATTTAGGTTTGCTTGGTAACCTAACATTACTGAAAATAATGCTGTTAAAGTAACTCTGAATTAAGCTGAAAATGGCTGTGCTCAGCTTCCTGCAGATCAGAATAAAATAGCATCAAGTGCCTTTTTTCTGCTCTTCTTGTCTATAGCCTAGGCTGACTTGTTTTCCCCAAAATGCTTCCCCATCTCAGTTTCTGCCCTACCATCTCTCACTCTTACAAAACACTGCTGTGTCCTGTGCCAAATGACAACAGGGCACACACTGAAATTTATGATATCATACCCAGAAACAAAGTGAGCACTTACCAAATTGGTAACTTACCTCCCCAACAGTAGCTAAGGCGGCTAAAGCTGCCAAAGAGCCCAACATCGCTGCAAGGGTCCTGTGAACAATCTGCAACAAAGGGTAAGAATGACCAGAGACTCCAGAGTCCAGAAACTCCTTACTACTAAAAAGGAGGAGGAAAAGGGATAAAAACACCTGTAGTTGATTCTTTTCTTGGTTTGTTCGGGTTGTTTTTTTTAACTTATTCCACCCCACCCCCCTTCAGAAAAACCTGACCAGAGAATGACTGATTACTTTGCCTCACTATAGGATTTTATTTAAAAAAAAAAAAAAAAAATATGCCATGCCTGTGGGAAAGCCTACTAGGAAGTCCCTACTGTGATCTCAGGGCAGAGAAGGGTCTTGGGCACCAGTTTCTTATATCTGCCAGTGGGTGACCCAAGAGGAAAGCAATTAATCTTCCCTAACTTAAGGATCAAAAAGCCTAGTCCTGTTGGCTTCCCTTCACAGCCCATGAGAGGAAGATGTGTGCCCAGGAGGTGATCCACCCCATTCTTTTTAGGTGTTTGTTCATCTCCAATGTCTACAAAGCAATTCCCAAGCAAATAGCTCAGACCTGGGCAGGTGAGTCCCACACACGCTAGGACATACTAGGCTTTGAGTTTCCAGGTCCAGTTTGTGGTCTGGGACACAGTTAGACCTGGCAAGCCTGTGCACCTGCTTTCTGTCTCACACACACAGTTTTCTTCCTTCATAAAGTGTTTTTTTACACCAGCATTTTCTCTAAAAACCGTTTTGGCTTCAAGAAAGCCATATATTTCAGCTAGAATCCTCTGGATAATTTTGCCACTGTTTCCTCAGTTCCTCAAAAGCTGCTTTCACCAGCGTATAGACTAATCCAGCCTTGAAAAGTGCTTCTCTCCCATCTCTGATGTTTCTCTAGCATGCATCTGAATGCATCTGAAATGAGGACCCAAGCCTCTGACAACAACACAGACATTTATTTCATACAGCAACAATTACTACAGTATATGGACATTTGTCCACTTTTATGTATCTAATGAATACATTGCACTTAAAATTCTCAAGGAGAAAGTATAAAAAGTATGCCCTGAAAATGTGCTTTTTCCTCCAAGTGCTCATTTGTAGTTATTTAATCCACCATGTCTGGAAGAATATAGATTGTGTAAAATAACTCGGTTAAAGTAAGAATGTAATTAATGAAAATGACACTACAAAAGATGAAATCTAATTAACAGCATTTACTATTAATGTGTTTCAATATTATTCAGACACAAGTCAGAATTATTTCTGAGATAGAAATAAGGCAATCTAGAAATATTTCATTTGCTGCTAATTTCATAAGAAATATTTTGCTGATAAGAAACAATAGGATGTGGACATGTCCAGGCCCTCCTGCCTGCTTGTAAAGGAAAAGCAAAAAGGGAAGATTTGGCTTTGGTTTCTTTCCTTGAAGATAAATTTTTAACAGTGAAGGTAAACAACTAAGCAATTTACCAAATTACTAGAAAAATAAATACATAAATGACTACTTTAGTAGTCAAAAGAAAAATCTGTCTCATTCTCCTACGTTTTTCCTCAAAATGCACTGGGGAATAATCTATTCATAGTGATAAAGCAGCAGGTCAGACCAAGGCTTTTATGTCCTAATGACCTAAAAGTACATAGCACAGATTACAGCTCCCACCAGCTCCCATAGAATTGTGTCTGATAAGTTGCTGTTTCATCTTTGATTTCCAGTTTCAGAGCATCGATATGAATGCACACGTATGGCTCTTCTGATTCTGCAAAGGTGGGGGGCATTTGATAACGTTTCACAGTTCTTGTGGCTGACGACAGGGTGCAGTAATTAGACTTTACAGTTCTCTCCAATAAAAGACACAAAGCAGAGATGTCAGTTAGGGAAGAAGTTCAGCTTCTTACCAGGGCAAAGTAAGTTCAAAGGTAAGATACCAGGGAATCCTCAGCTGTCCTGAGACTGGAGGCTTTCCCCTCATCTAATCCCCACACAATTTAGATAGCTCTTTTGCAGTTCTCAGAAAGATATCACAGGTTTTCTGAAATTTGATTGGGTTTAGATTTTTTGTATTGTTACTTTTGAATATTTACACATAAGCATTTTTGCTGTCACTATAGTATACTTAATTGCATACATTGGGTTGACTGCATTTTCAGTTTCCAAGAGTTTGCTGTCACCTGTGGGTGAAATTTCCCTTAATTTCTACAGAAAGATGGAAAAAAAAAATCTGTACAAATGGAGCCATCTGTCAGTTCCTTCATCCTAGTGAATTTTTCGAGAAGGATATACAAAAGCACATCCTGAAGAATGAACAAAGACTATTCAGGTGTGAAGCTCTATTACAAAAAAATTGTCAAAAGTACAACTCTTCATTCCAGCAAACTATCAAGTGGAAGTTATACAGTAACATAAAGCCTAGAAAACACGGTTATGTAAACTCCAAGACATGTAAATATTCAAAAATTGAGATTAGGGGAGGTTTGGGAAAGAATGGATTATTTTTAATTTTCTTTTCACATAAAGCAGACCCCAAACAAATAATATATTTGTAAAGGCATTTTTAAAAGCTTACAAATGGAGAAATTAGGGCATACAGGTCATAAACTGTGACACTCTTTGAACCACAGTTCCATCTAATGCACATTTGGAGGGCATTACATACTTAAAATTCCATCATTATTCTTTCAGAAAATAGTACAGACCTGATCCAAACCCTTTCAAAGAGCGTGAGGAGGATGAAAATCATTTCAGGATCAATCTCAGAGTGTATCCATAAAAAAAAGCTCAGGTACAGAATTGAAAGAGGTCAGAAATAACACAGAGATTAAACCCCAGGAAAGCTGAGATATTTGGTGGACTTTTTACTCTAAAGACATTTTGAAAGATGAAGTGAGAAATCATCTGTACTCATCTGATCCTTCTCATGGTTGAGAAAATGCATACCTTTGTGCATCTCTTGTAAGAAAAAACATTTACAATGAAAGAACCCCAATTCATAACAAGTTTCTCTTCCAAACAGGAATTGCCTATAAGATCACAAATTTGGGTTGGCTGCATCAGCCTGACTGGGTAGAGTTTTCATTTTACAAGCTAGGAACAGAAGCAGAAGGAAATGATGGGCCAAAAGTTACTTCAGTAGCAAGGGCGACCAAACTCAGGTAGTAAGTCCAGGGCTACGGCCCCAAGCGCTGGTCAATCCAGCCACTGCGAGTAGGCTTCTGGTGTCAGAGATAAGTGGTTATGGCCTCCTGAAGCAACTCAGACATTTATTTCCATTTCCACCCTCTTGCACAAAAACACCTCCTCACATGCTCCCATCCTCTCTGTCAAAGCCACATGCCAGTCACCTCTTATTTTCTCCTCACTCATTTCTTTCATGCCACAATTGGATCCCTGCATTCCAATGATTCAGTCAGTTTTAGCACACTCTAGCACATTTATTATAAAAGTTCCTTGCCTCATTTCCCAGAAAGGTTTCTTGAAAAAAACAAGCAACGGCCATTGAGACAAGAAAGACAGAACAGAGGAGGAAGATACAGAACTTCTAGTCTATCAGTTTGCATGATAGAGCTCCCCACCTCTCAAACCAACTACAAACCTTTTCATCTCTTCACAGAAGGGGCATCTTCACCATCAACACCAACACCATCTTTATTTCTGTCTGAAGAATGCCTAGCAGTTCTGATTTAATGAAACAGCAAAGGATAGTGCCTGCCTTTTACAAAGGGACAGTTATCTCAATACAAACTGCTACTGAAACAATGCAGCCCAGATTTCACTCTTTACAATGCGTGACTCAGTCATAGAGCCCACTGATACAGGAGATCTCTAGGCTGACAGCTGAAAAGATTTCAAAAAAGGGAAGGGATATTTGCAGAATTTTATATAAGTAATGAAAACACCCAAAGCTGCAACAGCAGGAGCTATTAAAAATAACATCAACAATGTAGGTACGGTGATAACAACATCATAGGGTCGTGCTATGGGGTCAATTCAGAAATGGAAAAGATTAGAAAAAAACTGCTATAGCGATTTTGTTTCATGATTATCTGTAGAAAGTTTGTCTTATGATTTCCTGCTGTGTGGTAAATAAAACGTGCCGAATACACCATCTGTATGGTGGCTTCCATACTCATTTCAGGAGTTAATTATAAGCTAAGAAATTAAAGCAACCCAAGTCATTTATGCCACCAGTCTTTGTGCTTGATATTAATTAAAAATATACATTTCTGGAGCTATAATGCAAGCTGGATTTAGCAACCTAGACCTTCTCCAGATTTAAATTTCATCTATCTGAAAGTGCTTTGGAATGTTTGCACAGAGTTCATCAAATCTTTTGGTACACTGCAATAGCATCATTATAAAAAGAATTCAAAATTCCAAACACTACCTTGTACAGTGCTCCAGGAGGTAAAAGGAAATTATTTAGAAGCCAATTGAATGGTGACCTGTATGCTATTTCAGAGCATACATTTCCCAGCTGAAATCCAGGGCATGCATATTTCCAAAATGTGCTTCTGAAGATATTTGATAAATGATACATCATACCAAATATTTGATTTCCACAAGTCCTTCTTTATAAGTGATAAATGGCAGTTGAAAGATGACTGTCAGTGACTTTAATGTAAAGCTTCAAATGCAGCCTCAATTCATTTCTTGTCCATTTTTTCTCCACTGAAGCCTGTTGCGTTAAACTGCTTCTTTTACTGAGAAATTAATTTTCATTTGATAGAGTGGCAGCATTGCTACATTTCAACAGGAGGCAGTTATTCCCAAGCCTATGTCTACATATGGGTTTTATGCATTTCCCACCTGCCTCCAGAGTAGCTGAGGCCTTCCCTATAAAATCAACAGCCAAATCCCTCTTAGACTTCATAAAAAGTGTCTGGTTTGATTCTTTATTTTTCTGGGGACAGGGAGGGAGAGAAGGGGAGTAAAATTTGCTCTAGGATACCTTTTTTTCTGACCTTACGCTTTATATCTATTCCTTTTTATGTTTTAATAAAGGTTTATTGGGTTAAAAGAAGATATCCTCAGCAGTGGAAGAGGGTTTTTTCAAATACAAAGAGCTTGTTTTTCCTAAAGATAATCAAGACAGTATTAGCCTGACTGCCTCTGGAAATGTGTTCCTTACTCAGATCCCTTGATGGAGATTATCTTATAATTTCTGTCACATACTTTATAAATTTTAGTTTAGTTGCCTTGAACTATTCCAGCTGTTTTAGCAGGATACAGGCAAAACTTCAGTCTCTCACATTACACGTATTTGATCCACTTATGGTTTGGAAAATTAGCACCAAAGCCTGAAACTGACATCAGAAGCTGAAATCAAAACTGAAATTTGTAGAAAAACAATGGCAATTTGGCTAATTTAGGTAATTTTTCCTAACTCTGTCAAGCAATATAAATGAAAATTTGGGCTTATATTAGAAAACAAGGGTCAACAAAGCCTTGCAATACATTGAACTCTGCCCTGCAGTAGATCCACTTCAAAGCCGAATGGCATCAAATTCTCCATTCATGAGAATTTGCTTTGCTTCTGGCAAATTGCACAATTTGGACAGAATATAAACCAATAGACTAGAAATACAGGATATAGTCAGGTACAGATGAGATTACAGCAGCAAAAAAGGAATTTCTTGATTTTCTTTATGCAATAGGACAAGAGGAAATGGCCTCAAGTTAGGCCAAGGGAGGTTTAGATACTAGGTTGATTATCAAGAAAAATTTCTTCACCAAAAGGATTATCAAACATTGGAACAGGCTGCCCAGGGAAGTGGTGGAATCGCCATCCCTAAAGGTATTTAAAAGACATGTAGATGTGCTGCTTAGGGACGTGGTTTAGTGGTGGTTTTGTCAGTGTTAGGTTGACATTTGGACTCGATGATCATAAAGGTCCAACCTAGACGATTTTATGATTCTATGATTAAAGAGACCTTTTAACTAGTACCAGTTAGTGAAGGCATAGCCACATACCTCCCCTTCAGCTGGTGTCTGCAGCTAATGCTTTTCTTCCTCCCCTTTGCCCTCCCCTCAGTTTGCTCCCTACAGGAGCTCTGCAGAAGCAGTTCTGCAGCTTCTACAGCTACGGAGCACCCCTCCAGGCACATGAGAGCCCCTTACAAGGGATGCGTTTCAATAGCTAGTGCAAAATTAATAATAACAGAAAATTAATTGCCTTAGAATTACTTAGTTAAGCAATAGCAAGTATATTCTGTAGGGATTTTAATGAAACAAAGGGGAGTTGCTTGACATAGTTTAGGAAGTATGACTTATACCGATGCAGTATTCACGGATGGACTAAAGCAGCTCTTGGGGCAAGCATGTAGGGTACAGCTGCTGAAAGATGATGTGCATCAAGGATCTCAGAGTGACTACAAACTTCACAAAAATGAGTGACACAAGCTATTTATATCTTCCTCTGCAGATTAGAACACTGTCTGTATGTATTCTATACACGCAGCCGCACAAATCATAAAATAAGCCTTTAGGTTACATTTTTATAAAATCTTATTACTGACCTCATTTTTGTAAGTCAAAATACGTCAAAACAACACCATTACACATAAGTATACCTTGCTTGAAAAAAATAAACAAAACCCCTGGACCAAGAATTTACTCATTTTTACAAGAATTCAGTGGTGATTCAGTATAATAGCGCTACCATATGCATTAAATATGTGCCCAAGATCAGTTAGAAAGACAAAGTGGAGCGGTCTGTGGACTTGGAAACATTAACTGAATATTTTAGTATTAGCATGTATTCTTATTAATCACACAATAAATGGCTGATCCCTGTAACTCTGTGAAAATAACATTCGGTGTACATTCAATAAGCTCTTTTTACTGACAAATTCCCAACCCTCAGAGACTCGGGGTTTTTTAAATAGAAACATTAGATTCTACAGCAAACTATGTAACTCCTGAAGAACACCTATAGAAACCCAAGGTATGAAAGCACCCATCTATGGCATTCTGCTAGAATATCCATTTTCACTCAGGTACTGTGCCAAATTACTTGTTCTGATTCAATGTCAGTGGAGAAAGTCATGATATAAACAACCCTGCCTTGGGGAAAGGCACAGAAGGCAGCAATTTGCCACTGCTTAATGCAGTGTTTCAAAATATAGGATGGCACTACACAAGATGATTATCTGAAATAGAAGGTGATTAAAAGTAATACTACATGGTATCTAAAACAAGTTAACGCCTGTGTTAGTTCACTTTTACTCCTACGGTATGTTGACTGAACAGGCTAAGAAATACAAGGTAGGGATATCTTGGGAGTTTTGTCTAGGAAAGAGAGCCCTGAAATTCTATAAGTAACTACATTAAGTTTCACCAGCTGACATCTACTCTTTCTATACGTAAAACACAATGCATAGAAGGAGCAAGGGAGATATAAGGAGATCAAATTATTTTCTGTGACTAAATTATCTAATTACTTCATTTCCCTTTTCCATATAGAAAATCTATAAGCCGAGTCTAGATTCTGCAAAGGCATTTGTCACTCCATAGCTCTATCAAAGACTTTTAATGAACAATTTGCACAATTTGCAATCTTTTCACTGTCTGTGAGCTTTCTTCCTCAGAGACATCACTGCTTGCAGTTTGTAGAGAAAACTGGATGGGCTAAAGCCTCCTGCTGGTATGGGACATTGAATGAACTGGTTCAGGGTAGCCCTCAAATTATGGGAGGATAAATATATTTTTACTGTATGAGATGAATAAGATTATTGAAACCCTTATATTTTCATACCTTGGAAACTTGGGGGAAAAGCAAAGCTGAAGAAAAGAGTATGGAGCCAGGAAGGAAAGAGGGAAACAGCATTTGTACAGATGGTGGCCATAGGATCCAGAAGAGGGTTTATTCCTGTATGACGAGGGTTGAAATGACTCCTTGACTTCTAAGTTGAGTCTGGTTTTGAAAATAACCTCCCACCTCAGAATATTGCTAATGAGAACTAGGGATAAAAAGGTATAGCATCATACATAGTAAATATTTCTGTCAGATTCATACAAAAAAGAGGAGTCTGTCCTACCTATATCATTACAGCCACAGGTAGATGTTTTCCAGCCTCTACCTGCTCGGATGGCTCCAATGTAAGAAGATTATTCTTACACACCTCCAGGAAACACCAGAAGGGGGATATCCAGTAACATCTGATAGTCTGAGAGCCCCTCAGAGTCAAATTTTAAAAGTGAGTCTTTTTATTTGCTAGGAATTTGGAGTTTTTTCTTAATGTGAAATTGGACAGAGGTACACAGAGATAAATGAGCTGACGTTCTGTAATTCAGGGCCTTGAGTCAGGTCAGATTAACAGAAAGCAAAGCCCTGTGGAAAGACAGGATTCTTATGTGACAAGGCACCTCACTCCTGTAATATTTTAGCTACAAAAAACATTTGCGATATAACTAAAGTAGAGACATCTGGACATGAGCCAATAAAGGACTAATGTTGCTACCTAGAAGATGAAAACCAGACTGCTACTGTGGGCTGACATGATCAAGGCCATTGTATATCTACGGGCTGGCCTGGCAACAAGATTTCAGTCTTGCAAAACCCTTTTGCAAGATGCTTTTCAGTCCAGTCCTCCAGCACCTATCTCAGCAAGCTTTGCTGCGTCTATCTACTCCACATGCCTTCATACCATTCCTGATGGACACCCTTGGTTTTGTGTCCTAAAAGCATTATTCATGGGGACTGCAAGACATTTATTATATTTGGAGTTTCAGAACATTTTCTGAAACTGAAGAAGATGCCCCCATCTGTATTTCCCGTTACCTTGGCATCCTCAAGACTAACGAGATTGTGAATTTCTAGTACAGGGAGCAAATCACAAAAGTAAGGGGCAAACCTATTTTACTTTCCCTGTGTGAATCTTTGTCAGCCTTCTTTTAATATTAGGATAATAAAACCATATAGAATTACAGCCATGCACTATGAACAGCACGGCGAACCGCAGCACTTGCACTACCTTTACAGGGAGCTCTCTTCTCTAGCCAGCAGTTCCTCTGGAGAGTCTTTCATCCCTGACATCTCCTCTCTTTCTCACTCCAGTTTTCTTCTCTATATTTTTTACCTCTTTAGATCATGCCATCGCATCTCCCTCCAAGCCTGTCCCGTACACTCTCTCATGTTTGTTTATCCAATTTTGCCCCTGCTCTTGCTGAAGGAAGACATCATTTGAGGCCTCAAAAGAAGCTTAGTGGTTCTTGTCCCTGTTTGTGTGCATTAGAAGTGTATGTTTGTTCTAACACCTTGTTAAATTTTTAAGACTTCATGGCTCTCTACCCCTCTGGTTGCCGTAGGCAGGGTAGAAGCTGAACAGCAGCATTCAATTAAGCTAATTTAATGTTCTATTGCCTGTCTCAAACAGAAAGGAAAAAAACAACCCACAACATACACAGTATGCAAGGCAGGGCAACGCACTTGTGCTTGACAGTCTTTCACAAATTGAACAAAATACAGTTCAAAAATAGTTTTAAAAGGCAATAGAAAATAGAAAATGGACATTTGGAAATTAGTTTTTACACTTAGTGTTGAAAATATGACTCCTATTATTTCAAAAAATAGCATTCTGCAAAAAGCGGAGCCTGGATGACAACATCTTTTAAAGCAGACAATCCTATCAAGTCCTTAGAATAGCAAGCAGCACCATCCAGTGGCAATTTTTTCCTATTAAGTTCTTAATTAAGGCAAATTTACATACTGCAGAAGTACTACAGCACCCAAAAGAAGATGTTTTTCCTTAAAGCACACATATTCAGAGCAGAGCCAGACTTGTACAAAATAGATCTAACAATTAGACAGGCAATAGTCAGTGTAAAATAAATATTCATTTTAGATTAATAATACAAAACCGTTGTTATATCAAGCTGGGATCCAGCTCAGGATTTTGCTTGCTATTATACTGTGTTTTTATTTTAATTTAAACTTATCCTGTCCTTGTCTTACAGCACTTTGTTTCCTTTGTTGCAGTTACAGCAGGTAAAAATGACTGTATTTTATCTGACTGGTGCTGGCTCTGTCCTGTTGGAGGCTCCTCATTGGTGGCAGTGGCTCTGCTCTACCCAAGTGGTAGAAATCCTGGCACCTCAGGGGTACTGATCCAACACTCCTCCTAAGAACCAAGTTGTAAGGCTCCTGCACAGCAGCCTTAAAGTCACTTTGAGCCTCTCAAAACACACAAAGATCAAAACGCACAGAGGTCACACCCTTCTCCTATATCAGAGGAAGGCAGGGAATGACCACAAGCCTTGATAGTCCATACTGCTTAATTGCTAGTTTAGTCACAGGCTGTTCTCTCTGGGAGAACCATCTAGGGTACTGTTTGGTGAATATTTCACTTTGGGGGACAGGACGGATGGATCCACCCCATGTCTGGATCCCCTTGTTCAATCCAGTCCTCCAGCACCTATCTCAGCAGGCCTTGCTGCCTCCATCTGCTCCACATGCCTTGATACCATTCCAAATGCACACCCTCAGTTTATATCCTAAAAGCATTATTTGTGGGGACTGCAAGACTGCCCTCATTATATTGCACATTTTCATCTGAGGAAGAGAAGGGGGAAGAAAAAAAAGAGAACAAAAAGAGTAGACTTTTGAATGGTAATGGTGCTTCAGGGTTATGGGGACTCCAAACCAGACCCACAACCGCATGCTACCAAGGAAGGATGCAGCTAGCCTGCTCTAGAGAGAGCTGGATTTTTCTTCAAGCTAAGTTTTTCTACTGGATTTTATGGTTTAGGTTTCACTACACTGGATTCAGGTTCTGTACAGCCCCCAGAGTTACAAAATTTATTATTTCTCCCTCAGGCTGGGAAGTTCACTCTCCAGGCCCTACTTCTTGGCTCCATTTCTACCTCACTGTAAAACACTGCAGAGAACCAAGACAATATCAAGGCAGTTTTCTCTCTCCCCTGGTCGAGACCAGAGAGGTGGGGGTCGGTCACTTCTCCCAAGTTACAAGCGATAGGACAACAGGAAATGGCCTCAAGTTGTGCCGGGGGAGGTTTAGATTGGATATCAGGAAAAATTTCTACACTGAGAGGGTTCTCAAGCATTGGAACAGGCTGCCCAGGGAAGTGGTGGAATCACCATTCCTGAAGGTACTTAAAAGACGTGTAGATGTGCTGCTTAGGGATGTGGTTTAGTGGTGGTTTTGTCAGTGTTAGATTGATGGTTGGACTGGATGATCTGAAAGGTCCCTTCCAACCTAAACAATTCAATGAAACAAAAGTCTGCAGGAGAGCATCCTTGCCCTGCTGGAAGCTGGCCAGCACATCCAGGGGCACTGGCTTTCCTGCTCTGGCCCGATCTTGGGCTCTTTTACTCCCTCTCACCTCCAGACAGGAGGGCAGATGGGGGCAAACTTTTATTCTTGCCCAGTGAAGTATGGCTCAGACTCTTCACCGTAGAGGATTTGGGTTTGTTCTGATAATCTGTCCCTAATTTTCCACCAACTCCTACAGCAGTGTTTTAATTCCTCTCCACAATTTTTCCATTCTTGCAGGGCTGGAAAGAATATCAGCAGGAATATTCTTTCCCACAAAGGCCGGGTAGAAATGCAGCTACAATTTTCTTTTTTACACCACCTTTTCCAATAAAGGCTATGGATTTTCTTCTGTCCCTTTACTACCAATCTTTTCGCAGGATATATGTGGAGGTGGGAACGCTCTAATCCACACTCTACTCTGTCTGTATTGAAAGACAGATCAATATGAGAATGGATGGGAAGTGAGAAACCATGCTGAGTAAGCTGATCACTGGTTTCTGTGTCTTTCCTCGTCAGAAAAATTATCCCTGAAGATTAGCCTATTGCCATCACTTAGTATTATGTTTCCTACACCAGTGCATATTTCTTCTGTTTCCTATTCCCTCTCTGAAGCATAATTTTCCCTGTGCAAATAAATCGCCTCATTACTGGAAATAAGCAAAAACTGGACCGTGTAAGCATAGACAGCAGTAACAACAAACACCTTATTTCATTTGTAAAAATGCTTCCTGGGAGGAAACAGTAGTGCAACCAGCCCACAGTGCTACAAAAAATGTCAGACTGAACCACATAAAAGTTTGGCTCTCTGCAGCTAATTTCTGCTGGTTAGATGCTATTAAAAATCACTCTGCTTTGAGTTAAAGAAATTAAGCGTAAGGGATGTTTATTCATAATTTAAGCTAGTTAATAATAGAAAAGTAATATGGAGAGAAACTGACCCTCTCCATTTCCATTAAAGTAATAAAAATTGTGATTATAAGCCCATGCTTCATGCTAGTAAGAAGCTAGAGTTTTTAAGGCCAGATTCAAGTATTTTTTTAAGGCCACTTTCAAGTATTTGTGTTTTAAGGAGAAATAAAGACATGTAGATGTTATTCAATATGTCAGATCATTAAAATGCCATTTGAAAGATTCTGGCAAGATTTTTCTTAGGGCTACCTACAAGACAGGATATGAAACTAAATGATAGCTCCTGTGATAAAACAAGCCCTGTGGAGTCTCTCACAGAATTTCTGATACTTGCAGGTATCACCTTTTGCCATTTGATGTGCTACTGGTATCTCTTTTATTTTCTTTTTAATTTAATAAAATAAATGTTATTCGTCCTTTTCTCCTGACTAAATAAAATGTCTTATGAAATAGCTTTAAAAAGGCCATTACCTTCATATTTATTTCTGCTGGCTCATTGAAGTATTGTAAGCAGCTAGCACTCCATTTTAACCCACAACACAAAATGAATAAATTATTAAAGGAAAATATTGGACAAGTGCACACATTAATTCATTCAAATTAATGAGCTTTGTCCTTTAATAATAGATATTTAACATTCCCCCCATAATTACATATTTCTAATTAACGCAGCTCCAACACAGCTGCAAATACGCAGTTAATAATTATTAATAAGAGCTTTATCAACTCAAGAAACTTTTCTAAATACCAATAAAACTTTATAATACTAACAGATATTTTAAGATATAGACAGGCAGATTGATTTCATCCCTTTTGTCTATATTTGTGTACACAGAGAATGGGATAATACACTGGTTACCCTGGAAAGAAACTTAAGATATCTTACTGTATTGCAAAGAGTGAACAATGAGATTTTATCCACACCTTTTCTTGACTATGCTGTACCACCAGAAATAACCATATGCCACTGCTTATTGAATCTGAGTGAAGGGGCTGTAAAAAGTCACTTTAGTCCTATACATAGGAAAAGGCTTTGATGCAAAAAGAATGGAAATCAAAGAAGGCAAAAGACAAAACACACTCTTATCTGAAAGAACAAAGATGTTTGGAGCAGAAAAGTGTAAAAATTAAATTTTCTAAGATTTTTTTTGTTTGAAGTTTTTTTTCAAGATCTCAATCAGAAGAGGCTACACATTTTGAGGATCAAAACTAGAAAGAGCCTATCCTGAAATAAATAGTGAACTAGTTTAGTACAGCAACATCAGCTTAGAACTCTCTACATCAGCACTTTACATCACAGGTCCCTGTAGGCCAACGTGAAAACATACCTGTAGCCCATCTTACCTATGTTCATCAGTAATCCTAAAGGGTCAGACAGCAGAGCTGAGATCAACAATGTTAAACCTGGCACAGGTGTTTGGTGGATTTTTTTAACATACACTTGTTTTAATTTCCTGTGCAGTGTAGGCTTCCAAGAACAAAATGAAATACTTCATTGTTTTCAACAAGCCTATAAAACAGTACAGATTAGATTAATTCAAAAATATCACAAGAAGTAGATTTTTTTTTCTCCTTTCTCCTCTGGGAGAAGGAGAGGGAACAGAAGACTGAAATGCAAAGAGGCAACTGATCAATATTTGAAGAAAAAAAATCAATTTCAGGAGAATGAATGTCAAGTTACTGAAGAAAAGAATGATTACATGGCGGGGGAAAAAAAAAGGCCCACAGATTTCAAACAGAAAATCTAAACGAGAAGTGCATCTAAAAAGATTAAAAGTAATATACCAAAATTTCAAGGGTCAGAGTAGGATAGTGAAGTAAGAAAATATTCATATTTGTGGTAAGCACAAAAAAAGAAATCATCAAAAATGAAAGAGGAAAAAGAGGCATATTCTTTTACCAGAAACATATTTGTATTCTATGAATACGTAACACGTAATCAGTTTCAAAAGAAACAATACTTAAAATAAATGCCTGAAGAAACGAGCTTCAACAGCTTAATGTGTTTTTTGAAGAACTTGAGATGGTAAGACTTCTCCACCACCAGGGATTGGTTCTTGACATATACTGACCTCCTGAAAATTTGACGCCAACATAGAGGCAAACAGCTGCCTCAAAGCAGAATTTACCCTGTGTCATTACAGCGGCACAAGTTTGGAGAACATGACAGTTTACAGTAAATGCACTTCATTTTCCAACTGGAACCTCTTATTTCATCAGCTTTTTCCGTCATCCGTATCTGCAGGAGGCAGAAGCTCTTGCAGCCTGTTCTTCTGATCGCTCCCCACTGACTAAGGTAGCAAAGGGCAAGTGGAGAAGGGGAAGGAAGGATCAAAAGATGAGGACCATGGGGTTGAGGAAGTTGTGGGCACAAGATCTACAGTTCATGTTTGGGGAAAAAGGCTGTGCAGGAGGAGCAAGAAGCACACCTTCGGGTTGCTATTGTGAGTTGAAGCAGATAAAATACTTCCTCTTTCTTCACCATTAAAAGAAAACATGCTAAAATACAGCTCTAAAACTTATTTGGGTGTCCACACAGTCTAAAGTTGAGCCTGCATTGCCAACGATAATGAATAAAACACGGGAAACTACAATAAAGACTGATAAAAGAAGGGGAGCAGCAACACTGAAAATGAAAATCTATGAGAGATCGCTCCTACAGCAACACCAATTGATTTTTCTAACAGTGATAACTGCTAATGGAATAGAGAGTGCAATGTGTTGAGAAAGCGGGACTTCAGGCACTAAAGTTAAACATACTGAATATAAGGTAAGCCGTTATTACATATTCTAACAATATTAACATCCCTCTCTTGCAAGACATCCGTGAGGGTACAAAACAACAGCCAAATTTTTTTCTTTGATAGTTATTGACAGCTTATATATTTATAGTTTAAAATTTACTCTGGTTGTAACATTTGTCATTCCCATAAATGCTATGGAGAAAACAGTAAACATCATGATGCAATAGGTGACTTTCCACATTTTAAAATTCAAAAAAGTTTATTTATAAATATGTATTTCTACCTTTGAATTTGCAGAAATAATTTTTCTGCCAACAACAGAAATTTTTTCTTGCTCTTTTCACGGAAACAATAAGCTAATGAGTTATTCTGAAGCTTTTTCTTAGAAACAACAGGAGAAATCCTTGGCTCTGCTTTTCAGTTTTAAGCCTTTTTTTCATTTGACACATGAATTGTTCCAAAGTAGCTTTCTAGGACGCAAACACGAAACCTCAGCCATTACATACATTAAAAACCTGTTGCTTTTTCAATTGTTCAAGTATTGCAATTTTTGTTTTTAGATGAAACTGCATTTAAAAGATTATTTTGGTTCTGTGCTACATACCTACATATATTTATAGTAAAATATAGTTCAGTCCCTCTCCACACTTAATATTATATCTCTTTGCTCATTTATAAAGTACGTAGAGGCAGTTTTAGCTTCATAAATAAATCACCAATGCTGAACGATGTAATCTAAATGTCTAAAGAATCTGTCATGTTGTATGCGTCCACTACTGATATTCGGTTAGAAAGTGTTCAACTATCCTACCTTTTTAATGGGTAACAGGATGAAAAGCTTAAAATATGCAAGGGATATGGAAGAAAAATGAGCATACTGGACATATTAATTATGGAGGACCTTGTAGACTTTATTTGATTCCCTTCTTTGTTCCGTTCTGGTGTAAATTGGTGTGTGATTTAATTTAGAGAATTCATTGACAGTGTGGCTGCTCACAGGAATTAAAAAAAACCCCAAACTGTTACCCCGCCCCATATCTGTTCTTTATTTCAAGATAATCAGACAGGAATAGTTTTCAGTTCAAAGAAATCAATTGGAGCCCTGTGCTATTTCTGACATGTTTTCCATCTGTACTGCTCATGCAAGGCATTTTTGTTGGGTTTCATAACTCAAGGCTTTGGAACGAAGTTGCAATAGATATTTAAAGTTCCCTGTCCCTTGACTTCATGTTAACTCAGACTCCATTTCCTCTTTAAATGATGCAGTAAAAGAATTTCTAAATGCCACTCATTAAAGTGTGCTCAGTTTAACCTTTGAAGAGTACACTACATTCATAGGTTGAGGTGCCTTAGAGAAGGGAATAACCAAAGCTTTTTTTTTTCTTTTACCCATTTTTAAAGTAATTGTTTTTAAAATAAAATTTTTCACACCTTTTATAGCCCAGACTTATTTTCACTCTCACAGACAAACTATAATCCTGTTAAAATATTAAAACACTAATAGGGCCTAATAGAAAAACACGCAAGATTACTGTAATATTAATATTACTTACCAAAATCAGTTACAATTCAAAAAAATTTCCTTGCACATATCTTGTTCATGCCATTAGTAACACCGATGGTACAGCAAGGATTCATATGCACACTTTAAAAGTATATTAAAGCCCAAGAATGAAACCCTTCCTTGTGCTCCGTTTACAACATAAGGACAGGGTGGGGGGGAATCAAAGACAAAACATGACTTACTTCCAATATGATCAGCACGTAGACACCTACTAAAATGATGGACGCAATTGTTACTTGTGCCTCTATGTTTGCATGAAGGTACTGATGCTTCATGGAGAGAGGTACGCTTCCAGGCTCCTGTAGGAAAGCTTGAATGTTTATGAAGACGGCGCCTCTGGTTAAAGAAAGAAGTTTTGATTACTTATGGAATGAAATATGATTAGTTTTATTTATGCATTACTATATGCATTTTATATTGAGTATCTTTAAATGTATGTATGTGTATTATATTTTTACAATTGCAATCAAGTTTTCAAATATTTTCACTCTATCCCCCTAAATAGTATAGTTTGTAAAGTAACTCAAGTACAAACCAGCCTTGTAAATCCATTTAAGCAGCAATGAGAAATCATCCTTTCCTGCCCCTCTGAAACAGGTAGTGATAGATTATTTTTAAAACATTATCTACTCCTATGTAGGCAAGTCCATGTAAACTAATAGTTCAATGGATCATTTCCCAGTCTCTTAGCCAACCTGTTTGGTATCTGAAAGGTTCTAGTCGTGATGATTTGCTGATTTCTTCTTGAACTTAAGGGTAGAGACCAGTTGTATACCACCTGCAAGAGAGTCACATTTAGCAATATTAATAAAAGTCAGTGAAAGCACTATGTCTCTGATCTGTGAGTTTACATTTTGTTCAATCTGTGCATTTTGGAGAACTTTTTGTGGACAGGACATAGCAGACATCAGCCTAAATTAATTCCATCTGGTTAGGTATGTTACAGGAGCTCAGATTGGAGCAAACTCATCCTCATCCCCTCACTCAATGAATGAAGTGAGAGACATCTCTAGGAGGTGTTCCAGAGCAGTGATGCCAAATCACGCTTCCTGTATTGACTATAAAGAGCACATGGCAGCCAGGCTGAGAGACAACAATATGGTTCACCCCCAAAGACTGCCTGGGAAGAAAACTAACATATAGGAAGTACAGACAACGAGAGGCCCAGGAGCAAGGTCCTAACCCCAGACATTATGAAGAGGACATGGTAGAATTTCAGGGAACAGAATTCCTGTTTGGCGCTCTTCTAGCAAAAAAAAAAAAAAAAAAAAAAAATCTTCAGAAAACACCTTCTGAAGCTTTGCCTATTACTACACACTGATATTCATGCAAGTTTAGCCAGATACACTCTTTAAATGTAAATACAGCTATTCTCTCTTTTTTTAAAGTAAAGGTACTTAAAAAAACATGAAATTTGGTTAATTGCAGCCTAAATCCTTAGCCGGTCCTAACCCTGTATGCTACAAAGTGAAAAAAAAACCAAACATCTTAATCAGTCAGCTTGGAACACCTGACAGAGAAACAGCTGAGGAGCATGCAGGCAGGGAAGGTTATTTTGGCAACCTGCTCCTTGGGTCACATCAGGACCGCCGCTGGCACCGCAGCCTGCTGCAGCCAACTGTGCTCTGGCTACCCCACAGCAACGAAAAGGCTCCTTGGGGGTCACTGCCAGCAGCACAGGTTACAGCAGCCTCCTCATCACGGGGGTGGGTAGTTTAAGAGAGTGATTGCCAGTACGGAATTGTTTGCCATGCTGAGGTAATGGGACTAATGTTTTGCTGTAGACTATGAGATTGGGTGTAAGCAGGAACACTGTTGGCATGGTTCAGCTGTGCTGTCACTGGTGGAGGCAGGCCACCCTGTCACATATACAGAATGAGAGGGAGTTGTTTGTATGTCAATGCTATTTATTAAATGATGAAGCTTATTTTCATTTTTCAGTGATATACATGACAGGCTGCAAAAGACCCTCCTTCACCGACTTCTCTGGGAGAGAGAAGCAGGAACGTGTTACAAAAAACATCAACAATGAGAAAGCCTTAAGACAAATAAAGCCAATAAATGTGACACATGTTTGAGAAAATAATTTACAACAAAATGTGAAAATGTATTTCACTGAGTGCAAAAAGGCACTTCGCACTTGTTTCTTCCTTCCAAGACAACTTTTGAAATGTTGCCAATTTTAAAAACAAAAAATCCCACACTAAGTGTCAGTCAAGGGGCATAGGTTTTACAAAATTTTAATATAGGAAGCTGAAGGAAGTCTTATAAAGACAAAAGAAAATGTAACTTTACTCTTATTAGAATAAGTTTTCTAATGCTGAAGTTGACACACTTCACAGCAAGGAAAAGCACGACCACGTAATCCACGCAACGGTGATGGAAATATAAGTGATAAAACACATCTCAGAAAAAGTGAAAGAAAATTTAAAGACCATCACCTGCTGCTGGCGTCTCCTCCTTGTTCCAGCGTCTTCAGTCTGGCTGATTTGTACTACAATGTATTCGTCTGCTTGCTGATCAGCTACATCTGCTGCAAATGGGCCTCCTATGTCTAATTTCAACAGAGGAGAATCACGAAAATCAGTCAGATTCATAGCTGTTAATCAAGTTGTTAAGGTGTAATTTTCCAGTAAAAATTAATATAGGCTGTACAAATTCCAGGGAAAAAAGTACAGATTAATCAACTTATATTGAAAAAAGCATTCTTCAGCTAAAATTATTAAGAAACTATGAAAAGAACAAAATGGATGTTTACTTCCTCACCAAGTAACGCTGTTTGGGCCAGGTTTCCTGAGGAAACAGGAGTTACAGGTTCAGAACAAATACGTCTGTCCTTTCCTAGTGACTTTTGAGATCATCAGTGCTTTCAGCTGACGCTGTAGGTGTACCAAAGCTCAAAAATAGCATATGGAAATAGAGAGACAGAGAAGTAAAGCTCTATAAGTGCTCGTACTAGATGAAAGGCTGCATCATCAGCTCAGCAATTTGAACATCACAGAATTCGTACTGGGGAAAACACTATGGTCGCTCTAACCACGGGGAAAACTAAATCAGAATCAACTTTCTATTCATGCCAGGGGATATGCTTTTTGGTCAAAATTTTACTCACAAATTTTCAAACATCTGAAAGACATTTTCAAGCTCCTCTCAGTTGATGTACTCACAGACTGTTTCTCCTCCAGCTCCTTCATCTACTTTTTCTTTCTTTCCCTCTTGGATATCTAGCATGAGGTGTGGTCAAACTGCATCCCTAGTCTAATATAATTGAGAAATCAGCCAACCATGACCTACAAATCCCTTGGCAGTGTGGCTCTATTTGTCCCAATACATGTAGAACTATTTAAACTTAGTATTGTGACAGTCCACTTCTGGCACGGTTGAGAAAGAAGCACGGCTGTGGGTTAGGGGAAGGGGGAAAGCCTGAGCTTTTAAACTCTTCATAATCCATTTGTTGCTATAATAGAGCAATATTGTAATTGGTTTGCTCCTATCTATGACCAAATAGAAAGCTAAGGCATCACCAACACACACACCCACAAAAAAAATCCTAAGAGAAGAGACTTGATTTTACATATATATGTTCCGTCGAAATCATGTGACTTAATCACATGCTTGAGTATCTTAATGGTTTTAACATCTGACATTTAATTGAGCACACTACAAAGAGTGAGTCTGTTGCAAAAAAACCCATACAAGATGATATACCTACCAGAAGGATTTTCTCAGAAAGACATTTTGTTGCCCACAGAACTCAAAGTTTTTAGCAGGAGAAGAAAAAACACAGTATAGTTAGAAGGGACTAAGGGCCATGCTGTGCCCTGCTTCCCAGCGAGCCCTGGTAAGGCCACCCAGTCTCCAATGGGGAAAGCTTTGTGACATTATGCAGGGGTTCTTCATCTTTAAAAGAGTAGTTGCATCTGCCCACATTCCCAGCAGGACAACTGGATCTACAAAAGAGATGTCTCTCACAGATCTCTTTAGCAGATCTAGCGGCAGGCAAGCAGCCAATACATTGCAAAGTAATATAAATGTCACCCTGCTTAGCATAGCGAGCAGAGCAAACACTCACATGCCATTCATTAAGAATGAACCTCCCAAACACCTATTTGCTTAAAGGAAGTGCACAAGAAAGGATTAAAAAAAAAAACAAAAAACAAAACAACCAAACAAAAAAACCTCAGATGCAACAAGTCAGGAGACCAGTTCCAGTCAGGAGAATTTACACACACAGCCCTTAGCAAGTATAAATACAAATTACTTCAGTTCTCTTGTGGTTCTGAAGGTTTTAAGCGTGATTTGGCATCACAGTTTTCTGTGTCCTAATTAATACATAATATTAATCTCAACTGGAACTATAGCTATACCTTTATCTAGAGACAGTAATTATACCTTCTAAAAGGCCTGCTGACCTAAAGTCATTAACCCAGTGATTTGGGACACCTCTTGATGGTCTGCCTTTTATTAGGAGTGTAGCCAGTAATTTATGTCTTGAAAAGCTTCAGGTGTGTATAATTATGGCAGCTTCCTTTTAAGCAATACTTTTAAAATAAATCCTGTAATTACCTAGATGACACATTCAGGAACTATTATAAAGGACGCTTAAAATTAAAGGGGGAAAAAACGACACCTTATTTTCAAGAAGAGTGGTTCCTTCCTTCTTTTCCTATAAAGATGAGGATACTTAAGGTGTTTTTCCATTCCTTTCTGTGCACGTATAAAACCATCGGAAGGAGCCCTAGCAAAACAGCTTCTCCTTTGATTGGAAGTAGAACTGAACATCCTTCGCTGGTCTGCACTGAGGCTTTGAAATCCCATCAGAGTTATCTTTCTCCAAACAATATCTAGAGAGTCTGTCATAATTCCATTGTTAGACTGCAGCAGATCACAGCCTTTATGAAAGGTGAAATCAAAATAAACCAGGAGAAAACTTCAGCCATGCTTATATGAATCAAAGTAGGATTTTTTTTCATCAAGCTGCTCTTCAGAATATTTTTTGTTGTGCCTTATCTTGGGTTTCAGTTTCCCTTAAATTGCCAGAATGTGATTTCCTCTATATTTTAATCATTCAGATGTGACTAACTTTTGGAAAAATGATCTTTTTACTTCTAATATCCCCTTTTATTCTGCATCTTAACCATGCTAGGACTTTTTGTCTTTTCTGAACTTTTTTTGTAATGTGGCCTCCAGTGTGTGTCTTTAAAGCAAAAAATCTCCCTGACAAGATTTACAGCCAGAGCTGTTATTTTTTATTTCACTTCAGCTAAGCTGCCTCATTTTTATGCAGTTCCATTCTTGAAATTATATTACTGCTGTGAATTATCCTGTCAAGGGATTTGGGTTTGTGTATGCTTTGTGCACCATTACACAGGGGCTGTCTGTATTTACCTCTGGCACCAGACCGGGTCCACTGCTCAGAGCTAAACCGAGAGCTGTTTTTTCTCATCTCGGTTTTCTGACTAGCTGCTCCTAGAGGGTATTGAGAGGTGTGCGAGAGTCACCTCACGCCACTTCACCTTTTTGTAGCTTACGTAGACAACGTGACAGAATGGGATGCAGTGGCTGAACACTTCAGTTGGTATTCATTCACCACAGTTTATACTTCTGTACTCTGGACCTCTGAGTCAGTTACTCCCTTAAAATCAGTGAAAGGAGGGTGCTTTCAAGATGGAATTCGTTGCTTCGTTTTAGACTACCACACAAAGATGAGAGGAATCACTCATGAGAGGCATCAGTTCTCTCTATTAACTATAAAGAGAGCCTGGGATGACTAACTCAGGTGTAGCTGAGATGAATCACTCTCTAAATACTGAGTCCCTGCTCTACCCTCCATCGTGCCATCAATTCAGTGTGTACAGAGCCAGCTGAAAAGCTGTGATTGACAAAGTTTCTCTGTTATATTTGCATGTAGATGGATGACTTTATGCTTTCTTTAACATCTACATGTATCAACCTACTCTGCCTACTGTAAAATGTACCTTGAGAATACTATGTCTATTGATTATTTTTTACCGAGTTTCTGAGGGGCTTATATACTATTGATCCTGATTTATGACCAGGTCACCCATGCTAGATTCTCTAGGATATTTCCATTTTAAAGAAGGCATTTTGCCTTAGTCTTAGCATCTGTTTTTCTATGTTGTCCTTAACTGGGGTTATTTCTGCACCACTTTTCGCACTTTTGTCTTTTGATGTTCTATCCCTGTTTGTAGCTTATGAGGTTATTTTTACAGCATCGCTTCACAATATACCAAGTTGAACCACATGCTTTTCTATACCTATTGGTTTCCCCATCTGAAGAATGCTCTGTAACTATTTTTTTGATTTAGTAGTGTCAGCAATCTGGTTCCATTTTTGTCAACACTGGATCCCTCCTTTCTCTCTGTGCTCCATCAGTTCTAGAAGTTTTGTGAGTCCTTAATAAACTCTATTTTCTACAGCATTTTCTCACTGATTCCTTGAGATTCTGCTTCTTTGCCTGCCTCACACATAGTCCTGGTCTTCATCCATCTACTCAGCAGCTTGAGCATTGCCTGCAGGCCAAAACGCTTAGTATGTTTCCAACAGGATCAACAAACATAAACAATTTTTAAATGTGTTCTGCAAGGAAAAATGACAGAGGAATGTCTGACAGTAGAGAACTAGAGTTACAAAATTAAAAAGAAAAAAAATCAAAGGGGAAAAAGAACTAAAGGGATTAGAGAAATTGTTTAATTCATTAAGTTAATTTATGCTCCATGGGAGAAGAGCACATTTTTAGGACTGCCATAGAAGCTGAAAAGACTGCTAAAATCTGACTATAATCTTTGCCTCACAGTCTTTCTTTCTTTCTTTATATATATACACCTCTGTTTCAGGAAGTGGGAAAGGTGATTTTCAGTGTCACTAATGGTCATGGCACGATTACAAGTTTTCCTAGTGACCTTTTCTTGCTCCATGGTTAACACAGTTGCACCAATCATTCAAACTCATGCAACTTCAGTGAGGAATTTGATAATAAGCTCAGCACCTCCACTCATCTTATGTCTGCTTGGTCTAGAGCCTCCCCATCAACTTCCATACGTGGAATTGTTCTGAATAGTTCTACTGAATACAAATGAAAGGAGAAATCTAGCCTATGAAGTACATTTCAACATATAATTGCTATTGAGCTACACCTTCTACCTTCTGAATTTGAGATCTTAATCTTGGACTGGGTGCGACAAAAACCCTCAGAGCTACTGAGGAAGGAGATAAGTCAGTGAAAATGGCCACTGACTAGTCAATTTGATATCTCTGGTTTTGTCTGATTTGGACTGACCGGAGGCCTGATCAGCCATGACTTGAGATGATGTATTTTCATTAAGTTTTGTTTTGCACTTAAAGAGCAAGTGAGTAAGGAACTCTTCCCACTGGGTACTGTGCAAATATATACCTTGCAAAATGTCAGCCCTTGCTCCAAAAATTTTACTTTTGGGGGATATCAAACATTTAAAGCAAACAATCAGATCAGGACTGAAAGGCTTTAAAATATATTTATAAAAATGCAAGATCTTTGGCCAGACTCAGAAAGAATTCACGATCGACTCCCCAGTTATTATCAGGTTTCAGGTTCAAGAGAAGGAAGTTCAGACAATCAGTCTGAAAAAGGAAAATAAAATTGCTTCACCTAGACTGATTTAACTTTCCCTCACCTATAACAGGAACTGGCACAAGTACAGAGGTTGAGAGCAAGCAAGATTGTTACAGAAACACTTGTCTGAGTAAAGATGGAAATTCACAGCTCAACAAGGTAGGCGTGAGACCTATTGCACAGAAATGCGCTGGAAGAAGATTTAACTTTTCTTGTAAAAAAACAAACTATTTCTACTACTGAGAAGTGTAGAAATAGCAATAAATATATCAGGTACAGTGAAAGAAGAAAAGGCACTGTATCGGGGAGACAAACACTTCTTTAAAAGACAGCAAGGTATTGTACAGTTTGATTGCGTAATTCCTTAGTAGTATCCATGAATCCCCATTACTTTTTAATTTCATAAAGCCTTGCTCAATTCAAAAAGTTAGTGCACAGTTCTGCTCCAGCAGCCTGTTTCTCCAATGCTGGAGAAAAATTTAAAATTTTGCTTAGATCAGGGCAGAAGTTATTAGAAATGAAGGAACAAACACAGAGTATATTTAGCATTTCAGAAGATTCTTCAAGTTTGAAAACCTATGTAAGTTGTGAAGAAGAACAAGAATATTTCTCATTCACTTTTTGGTCAACTAGTTAATGGAGAGAAGTCACCTAAAGGTTTGAATGACCAAACAGTTAGATAAAATAAAAATGTTCATGTCTTAGAATAGGTACGTGTAAGTAAACTAAGAAATGCTGGAATTTATTCAGACTCTATATCTCTTCCTCTATTTTTATAACCCACTTTCCAAAGGCACATCATCTTATTAATTATTGATGCTTCCCACTTAACATACAGTCCTTGAGCAAAAGATCTGAAAATGCTTCACACATTTACATCAATAGGGGTATTGAATCTTGCTTCCTGCAAAAAAGAGTCCCCTAGCCAGGCTTCAGTATAAACTTACTTCTTTCTAGTATTAGAGAGCTGACTGCTAGAATTTATAAGCCAATAAATTTCAAGTGTTGTCAAAAAGGAACAATATTACCACTATTTTGAAAAACTGTACTAAATCCACTGAATTTGTATCTGGTGCCGATTGGGAAATCAGTATTAAAAAAAAAAAAAAACCACACAGCCTTACAGACTCAAAAAGTTTCTATTAATTCACAGGAGGCAAGATGTTGTTTTCAGAAACTGCAGCCAACACACCTCAGTGCTACATGCCAGGTTTGTCTCCATGGGGATGGGGAAAGCAAAGGGAGATACAAGTAGGCTAATAAAAAAGAAGATAATGAGAAGAAAAACAGCTAGAGTAAACCTGAGCAAAAGATAAAGGCATGCAGACATAAACAAAGAGGAACTAGAGCAAGTGGAAAAGTGCTGAAGAGATGTCATATGAAAAGCAGGTCACCCCCACACCAGCAGATGGTGGCCTCTCCCAGCAGCTAGACAGAAAGTCCTGCCTCTGGGCAAGCCTGAGTTCTACGAGGCGTGACAGAAAAAACACAAATATCTAAGTGACACCAAGATAACGAAAGATATGAAGTCCAAAGGGGATCACTAAATTTATTTTTGAAAAAAATGTCAAACTTTGTTTTGATTTTTCAGTGTGTATGCGGACACATTATATGCATGAGCACACATCCATAACACACACATCAATGTGCATGGGCATTTCTGGAAAGACATAGAAATGAGAGGAACAAATTAAAAAAAAAAAGTATATAGTGGTTAGTACCCATTCAACACTTCTTAACAGCTTTTGAGGCATGAGGTGATTGAAATGAATGAGTAAAGAATGTTCATTTGCATACTTTGGCATCGTATGAACTAAGAGACTTATTTTCCACCCAAAGCAGTCTCATGTAATAACATGTAAGGGTTTTGTGACAAGGACTGCTGCAGCACACCTGTCAGCCTACCATGAAATTCTTGTAGACGTTCAGAGAGTAGCACCTAACATCCGCTAGGAATACCACAGTCTGTCAGCCGGCATAAATCACATCTCCAACACTGCTGTGTCAATGATTAACATTATCCAAGCCCAGCCAAAAAGGTCAATACTTTCTTCACTATGTAACAAAGTGGACAACCATGTGAGCTTACTTCTGTACAAATGAAGACTGGCAGCAGCAGTGAGACGACATTCAGAATTGCCTGTGCTTTTTCCGAACCTTTCTCCTTGACCCTTCTTTTTGAATTACCAGGTCACCTTGAAAACGAAGCATAGCTTTCCTGGATTGCTTGCCTCTCATATTTTTCCCCAGTCCAGTGATCTCTTTTCCCCAGTCCAGTGACAGAACATTCAGTTTTCAACACACATGACACAAACTAAGAAGCTTCAGCTTCAGGTTTGTTAAGTAAGAAAGGGGAATGCTGTATTCTGACTGTCTGACAGCTATTTGGCTCAAAGCATCCTAATGTGATAGGTAAAATGTGAAATATGGGAACACTCATTTGTACCCAAATCCCAGTCCCACCAGCATTTCCCTGACACGAGCAAAAGGAATAGCTGGTTGCAGAGTCAACATGCACAATGCAACAGCTATGGTTCCAACACAAGATCTGTGGAAAGAGAGCAAATCCTCAAGTTATGCCGTGACAGTTGACTAAAACTTGAACTCAAAGACTTGCTTTGTCAGGAGGGTGGCAATACACCCTCCTTCAGCAGACCGGGCCATGACAGCCCTGGTGCTGCTCAACACCACACATATATAGGAGCTTTCAACAACAGTTTCAAGGAGGACAAAAATATTGATGTCAACAGGATACTGATGGGAGTTTACAGTTGAAATTGCCACTGGTCCTACTAAATGTTCATTTGTTTTTCTCCAAAAAGCAATCATAACTTTTAATGGCCCTCAAGCACTAACCTTTTCTTTCTCATTTACCCTACTAATTATTGTGTTATATTGTGTCATTGTTGGTGACAGTGAGAATGCTAATAATCAAATCTATTTAAAATGGACTCTCCCTGCTCAAAGCCATGGAACCGCCCAGTTAAATAGAAAAAGTCCACATTTCAAAAATTAAATCCTACCACACCTTTTCCAAACAGGACACCTTCCAGGGGCTTGTGAAATATACCTATAGGTGAATCATCTTTTAACATCACTGAAACAAGGGCCAAGAAGATTGCAGACCAGACTGATTAAACTAGAAATATAGTGGGAACAAGAAACGTAGTTTATTTGCAAAAGGTTTTTTTGTTTACTAGCTGAATGCCCATCCCTCAAAGACTTTTCACATTTAGGTCTGTATTCACCTGCGATGAATCATTTTTATTTTGGGTTATTCTATTGCTTGTTCTTCTGAACATTTCTTGGCAATCTGTGGACTTAAATTCACTATTGACCCGTTTTGTATGGAAAAATTGTAAAGGAATCTCCACTGAAAAATATCAAGTGATCCACAAATCCATACATATGGCTAGGCTAAGCTGTTCTGGAAATATATCCACGAATCATCTAATTTCTTGCTTTTGAAGGAGTTCGCTGAGTAGCATCATGGTCCATGTATACACCATAGATATCTTACAGATGACAGTATACAACCGGTGCAGTTGCTGCAGCCAGGTGCATGTCCCAGCTATTTGCTGGGCCTTGATCCCACTGACTCTGCAACCCACTCCCACACTTTTGGCTTCATGCAGAGACTGGACACGAGGACTGGCTGGACACCACAAGGTGCCCCAGCAGGCCATTCAGTATGACTTGCCAAGGAAGCATGACTGTGGCCAGCATCAAAGGACATGTCTACATGTAGCTCAGGTTCTGAGGACACACAGTCCTCTCACGGTACAAGACAGAAAACACCCACCCATTCAACCAGCTTATCAATGAAACTTCAGTTCTTTTTTTTTTTTTTTCAATGAAAAAAGGATACAGAAGCTTTCCAGAGGTGACACAGCCAACATCTGCCAGGACACACCTTGATCTGGATAAATGCCAAATAAAATCTAGGGCAAGGATAAAAATCAAACATACATTAATAACACAAAAACTGAAAAATACCTGCTAAGCCTATCTCAGATACTTGAATAAGACTCTTTCAAACTGTACATTAAATTGTAAGATTGCTTTCAGTATTTTCAAGTATGTTTCCAACACAGCTGAAAAGCAGCCCTGGGATACTTAACAAGGATGACTAATATTCCTTCCATAAACTTACTGCCAAAGTCACATATTCAATGTATTTTATCCAAGTGTCTCTTAGGACAAAGTTGTAATCTTAAGGATCTAACTGGAAAGCAACACCCACATCTGAGGAAATACAGGGAGTCATCTATTTTGTCTTTAATACAGAAGTCCCACTAGCCAAAAGAAGAGTTCCTCACAGCAGCTAAAAGGATAAACTCCAACTTTTTGAAATGTTTCTCAAGTCTTGCAGTCTAAGATTTTGCTGATTTTGAAGATTTTGGTAGCAGAGGGCAGCACCGTTGCAGCCCTGGTAGGGAGCTGCCTATCTCCTCATGGCCTTCTGCCTTTCACACCATGGAGCACTGTGATTGCTGGTGCATCCTCCCCAGCACAGTTCTTCCTATGAACATTCCCCAGGTGTTAGCCGCTATCTGAAGACTCACCCTAAATTCAACAAGTAACCATTAAGGACACACAAATTTGAGTTTAAGCTGCCTCCTCAAACTCAACTGCCTACCCTAACACACTGTCCAGGGTGGTGGCTAGTGCACCACACAGTGATCTGATTAGGCATAAGGCCCTGCACAGTATTTTCACTTTTTTGCCATCTTGCCCCAACCTCAAGAAATGTTATTAGCTAAGACCAAATATGACACCTCATTTTGAACTAATTCTAAGATACTGGGGTGGGGAGGGGAGGAACAGGGGTGGCTGCTAATTCAATACTTACAGAGCAGACAACTACAAAGATAAAAAGGCCTGAAACTTTTAGGACTTTTAGACAGCATCTGAAACGTAAGAAACATGTATTTACTATATGGCTAGTTTAAAACAAATCTTTCCTGTTCTCTTAATAGCTCTGACATTTCAGAAGCATCGTGGTCATCACTTAGGGATGATAATATGTCACCCAGTCAGAGTATGAACATCACTACAGGAGGTCAGCAGGGGTTTGGGAAGCCTCGGTGACTATAAGGGCCTCCTGCCCCAGATTTGCTGCCAGCTGGGTCTCATTGCTGGCAGTTTTTACTGGAGTTTTTACCCCTCAGGCTGCAGCATGAGCTGGTGCTGGGACCTGGAGCCACTTTGCTGCTACGGCTGGCCCCCCACAGACCCAGAGTCCCATCAGCTCACCCTGCTCTCTCCCAGGGAGGCAGAGGAGCACTGCCACTGCAGGGAAGTGGCATGGCTGAGCAGAAAGCACAGCTTGTTGCATTGAGGGGTGTTGTGAATGACTTCCTCAAAACGGGACTTCTGATATACATCCTGAAAGGTGTTGGGAAAAGACAGTTTGAAAACGAGAACAAGCTTTAAGAATTTCCCAGTTTTAATAGTGTCTCTAAACCAAATGTACTTCATGAGCATCTCTAGATAAACCAACTACAAAAATTAGGTTGGTTTTTTTCCAATAGCACATCTGAGCCCTTTGAAGGAATGCCCAGTTCTGGAGATTTGATGCCATCAAATTTTCTGAAGTGTCAGAGCTTACTACTTGGACAGGTTAAGCAAGAATAACTCTAAATTAAAATGTGGATGTTGAAAATGAATGCTCTCAAGTAAGAAATCTTAAGATTTAACACTTTTAAATTACCATTTTTTTAATCTTACCATAAAAGGCAACTCAATTAATTATTTTCTTCTTGCCCATCAGTACATTACACGGATGTCTTAATTTACAGAACTCTTTCTGGTGATTTGCCTTTATTACATCTTTTTACTAATTGAAGGAATTGATGTTCTTATTCAATTTTTTTCAAAAAGTAAACATTCAAACATTGTTTTTCTGACAGAATGACAAGAGTAAGGTTGATTTAAGCCTGATGACAAGCTAAAAGGAAATCATTTCAAGTTACTAGGATAATTAGTTGAGAAGTGAACAGTGCAATAAATAATAGCTGCATTGTCAGGTGCTATAGAACAAAATATTATATCAGAGTTGCCTGAAAAGAGTCAGAAAAAATTTTTAATCAGAGTGGAAATAAGACCCTAAATCAAGTTCATTGACTGAAAACAGCATGAGTAACTGGAGACCCATTTTTTAAAAACATTGTTTTCCAAAGATCCCTTCCTTTTTAGAATTTTCCAAACAGGCAGAAAAAAACCCCAACAGCTAATAAAAATATGTTGCCACAGACAAACTGGTACAAAGGCGTTACAATGGCCTATGAAATACAAGTGATATTGACTTTACGCAAATTTTGCATGGTATAAAAATCTACAAAAGGGAGAGGAAGAGGGGAAGCCAGCTGGGTGGCTTCTTCCAGAAATGCCAGGTAGCCCTACTCTAAGGAAAAACAAGGTAGCAGAGAGGGGGAAGAGGAAAATAAGGGCTTGAAAAGAGAGGAATAACAACAAAAGCCATTATCAGCACCTCACAACTGATAACTTCTTTTGGTATTGCGTGATTTATGGAAAACACTTAGTGCCAGCTCAGTCATGTATCCTCTGTCCTACTTGTATATCCTCGCCATTTCCACATTACAGATCTATTTCAGTATTTTTGAGAATTTGTTATGGTATGAATTATTAAAGCCCGGTCCAGACTGGTTTCATTTTAATGTACTTGATATCTTCTGTTTCCACTTCCAAATTATCATTTCTAATAATAGTAATTCAAACTTTTATTGAAACAAGAAACAGCAATAACTTGATTTTAAGACATAAGAAAAATCAAAATGCATGAATTACACCTTTATAAACTCATTCACTTGTCTGTAAACAACAGAAACTCATCTAAAGGAGCTGGCAAGATATAATAAAAAAGGTTTTGTAAATGGCTATTTTACTAAATGTGGAATTTAGAAGGCTCTTTTCCTCCCGTCTGCTTGTTTTCATGGCATTTTGTGTCAGGGAAGCAGCGCTGTTAACAGCTTACAGTTGAGAAGTGATCAGCCTTTGACTCGCCCATGGTTTGCAATCTGTCTCTTCCTACAGCGCTAATCTGGCACAGCGATGCAAGTACAAACCCTGTGCCAAATCCGGCGCTGATACATGCCTCCGGCGCAATCCTATTTGACTTCAGTTGGAAATGCATGAAGTATAAATCTATGAAGGATTTCACCCCCTGTTCTAAACCAAATGATTTTTAGTCTGATCTGCATGTGGTGTTGGGCAGTTTAGCTCCATTTATTATCTCAGCGGAGTTATGCTGATTTACGACAGCCAAGGAGCTGGCCCCATACGTACAACCCGCACTATAGCAATGAAAATATTAAATATTTCGCGGGAAGTGCTGCCAGAGAAATGCGCTGCTCCCCAGATTATAAATCTACACAGTACTGGAAACAATTGATTCTACACTCCCGCTTGATGCCTTTGTTCCGTCAAATACCAGGCAAAGCTACTGCGAGTGTGAAGAAAGACGCCTGCCAAACTTCTTCACATCTGCTCATATTGCACTAATTGCAGCCATTGAAATTCTCCTGCTCCATTTGTTCGGCAGCAGTGCAGGAGAGTGGCACGCCACACAATACCGTGTGCACAATGAAAGGAGGGAAACAATTGTGAAGTGATGAGCTAAGACAGCGTACAGATTGGGAAAAGATGCACGGAAATCTCATTGGAAAGGCTCCGTGGATCAACACAGAGATGAGGACATGCAGTGCTGGGCTCCAAGCAAATCTGCAGAGCAGAGGCCAAACCAAGCCAGTATAAAGTGGTGAAATTCTGGAAGGGCCAGAGAGAATTCGTATCCAAGATTAAAGGGTTTGCTAGTTAAATCACTGGCAGAAATATCCTGAGAAAATTTGAACTTAAGCTCTTATCGCATTGGTATCTTTTAATATATTAACAGATTCAATTTCCTCCATGCCTAAATGAGGTAAAGGACTACTTTGAGGTAAAGAGTGAAATATATTAATGTACTTAAAGGTATAAAAATCCTTAGTTAGATTTGGCATTGAGTATGTGAAAAGCTACTATAATGACTACAGAAAGACCATGTTAGATACATATTTTAATTAAAGTGAAGTACTTCATAAAAGCAACAAAACGCTGAAGAATAAAGCTGTGCAATCAACCAAGGGGCCTTTAAGAAATGGTTTCAAAGAAATGCTAAGAGCAATATAGAAAGTATTTATTAACAAATTTAGAATAGGTGCCATGAATGTTGCTTGTAAGAACAAGGGGCTATTGATCATTAGGTAGAGGCTGTAATCCATTTCACCAGGGTTTATTTATAAACTATCAATGGTGAAATATGGCCTAAATACGGAGTGTCATTTTATTCATTTGCAAAAACCAAATCATTTTCTAGACATCTATACTTAAAAACAAATTCCCACAGAAATAAATAAATAAATAAATAAATTATTGAATTCAGACCTCATCTTTGATAAACTGAACTTGACATGAAGGTTGTCCAAGATTTCATATTTCTCAGAAACAGATCTGGACAAGCTCGTCATTTCACTTCCCAGCTGAAACCTCTGCTCAAAATCTGCAGAGCTGTTGTCCCATGAATCATCATCTGTGGTAAAATCTGGATTATGAAGAGCCATGCACCGCAACCTGTCACACATTTTCAATAAACATAATAAGACAAAACAGTGGTTATTTCAATAGACAGTAGATGCAACTGACCTTGCATATCCTTAGGTTCACTGTGAGAGATTTTAATGGAAAAATTAATAGAAGGAGATTTACTCAGTACAGACTGAGTTCCACTTGGTGACACAGCGAGGTAGGCTGGGGAGCAAAAACAAAGACCCCATGACATTTAGGTGCACCTGGGAGAACCAGCTCTCTGAGGCACCAGGCAGATGTGCCTCAGTATTTGGTGTGTAAACCCCCTGCAAGGACCCTGCCTATAGTTCTGCTGCATCTTCCGGTGCTCTTGATGTAACAGCACATGGAGCAAATGAGAGCACACGACCTGCAGTTGCCTATCCTTAGGGCTCTCTAATCACCCTGACCTCAGACCTTACATCCTTCCCTTCCCCATTTGCAGCCCCTTCTTTCCACTCAAGCTACTCCAGACTTATTCTCTGCTCGCAGCCCCTGCCATTCACTTTATTTCCCAGCAGGTTTGGTGTCAGGATATGAGAAAGAAGCATGCACAATTAAATAGAAGATAGCTTGGAAAAAAAAATATTTAGAGTAAAATGAAAGTAACTCACCCATTTTCCTCTGAGGAACCCTTCAGTAGTGGTGTCTTCTCTGTAAAGTCAGTGGTTTTTGACCTTGAGCTGAATAATTTGGAAAAATTGAAGTGATATCTTTGGAGAGAAAAAAAAAAAAAAAAAACAGTAAGTCTGCAGTACAATCGATTCACCGCAGGTCCACAGAATATTTTGCTACAAGTGCATCTAACTAGTTAAATAATCTTTAAGAATGGAGTTCACATAAATTAAGGTTTTAATTAAGTTTGAACTAGTCATAGTAGTTACTTCTTTATAGTCATGGGGGACTCTACTGCATAAAATAAGATAAATTTATCTTATCCTTAAAGCAGCATCTAAAATAGTAGTTAAATTCCCTCTGAATGCCAGAAGAGCAATAGACACCTAATTCATACTCACATGCTTATATTGTAGACACCTAAATGTACAGTGGAACAACTACACTGTAATATTAGTGAGGCAAAATTCTGAAGGTAAATAGTTACATATATTCATAGAAGTTCACATTAATCCACTCCATAAAACATAATTTCTGTTATATCAAAATATATTAGGATAATTTCTGTCCTGTAAATATCACTTGAGACATGGATCACCAGAAGTCTACTAAACTCTACAACAACTTCAGCACCCCTCGTGTGTTAGGGAAGAAAGCTTTATCTGAAGTACAAGTACTTCATTCCTGCTGCACAATCCCTTCCAAACAGTTTCTGTCAAGTCTGGTGCTGCAGATAATTAGCAGAGAGTGCGCTGCCTCTTGCCATATTGCAGCTTAGCATTGCTAAGAAGCCTTTTGCTAAAATATAAATCCCAAAGCTTAAGAAACAGCTGAAGAGAATCAAGCACAATCACAGGGGTCTAGCTTTGGGTCAGGCTTCTAGCAGAGATTAAATAATTGAGCCATTTTAGAGCACTTTCCAAGACCTGGCTCTTCCAGAGACATTTCCCATCAAAACCACCATTACTCAGACTCACTCAGATTTATTCCATTCAAAACTGCAGTCACCCACTACCAGAAAGTCCTGCAGAAATCTATAGTCCTACAGTCAATATGCAGATCTCGTTACTCCCAGAGACACCTAGAGGAAACCTAAAATGTCTTCTGCTATTGATGGACTGCAGGGGGAAAGAAATTATAAAATCATGAACAACCAAATAAATATACAAATGTGACGGGTCATTCAATCTTCTAAATAGTCCAAAAAAAAAAAGATCTGTGTATTTAACTTTATAACACAATGGAAGAGTGGAATTTCTTGCAATTCATAAAGGTATGCATGAACTCAGACTTTGCAAAATTAAAACCTCCAGTTAATGCTTCAGCTTTCTTGTTTAGTACTGTTATCATTCATAAGTCATGCGAGGTGTGGAGCAACTGGATATGATTATGTCAGCCCTGAGTGGCCACAATGCTCATTCAGACTCTGCTGTAAGCACCGCATTTGCAGTCTCAACAGAAGAGAAAGAATGAGTTAGAGGGACTGAATTATCCAGTACCTCAGGTCAGATGTTGGGCAGATTACAATTCAGGTGCTACACTGAACCTTGACAGTTCATCTGTGAAGAGATGATTGCATACTCTGAAGCTATCGAAGTGCTTCCTTTTTTAAATAAGAGAATATCAGTCACACAACAAGTTTAAGTGTAGAAATTCTGGTATTTTGAAGCAAGTGTTATTCTAATCTTATAATAGCCTTAGGCATAAAAGATTACTTGGAGCTTTTACAAAATGGAATCCATAAGGATAGCAAAAACACTAGCAGGACTTTAAATGTGTGTTCACTGAGCACTACTGATATGCTCCTGGCTAATCCCAGCATACCACTACATTCAAAGTTTGCATCCAAAAGTGACAATTTTAATAAAAAATCTGATGGTGGACCTTGAACTCATACATTCAGAAATTTAAATCACACAAAGACCGATTATCTGTTTCTGCTGTTAAACAAAATGATGACACTTGTTCCACAAAAAAGGCTCAAAATAATATATACTATATGCTGTTCTGATCTAACCTCACATTGTGCACACCATTAGCCTTTCCACAATTACTTTTCTTCTTTTCCTCCTAGGACATGTGCAAAATCTGAGATTAGTAACCAGAAAACTTGCTGCAAAAACTTCCATTTTCTTCTAATTGTTAGAGGCTGATACCAACACTGCTTTGTGTTCTGTAGGCACACATATATCTACTGACAAACCCCCCCACCTCATCAGGTCTTCACCACTACTATGAGTGAGCAACCAGTCTGCAAAGAGTGCTGAAGGGCAAAGGAACTGTAGCAATGGCAACCAGAAAGAGAGGATAAAAGTTTGGTGGAAGGTGATTTAAATGATAGAACCTGCAGTGAAGGATCCAGAAGGCTAGTTAAAGACATCACCTTCACTTTCTTTTTGCACATTTGCTATCCTCACTTGCTGGTATAGGTCTTACCACTTTTAAATGGAACTGTAGAGCTTCATAGATTGCCAAGAATGGCCAATACAGTAAAAATGGAAAAGGTCTTCAGATAAAGTGAAAACAATTAGTACATGACAACATCAATTTGCAGAGAGTAAAAACACACGGACAAGAATAAGCAGCAGGAAACAGCCAGGCTTGACAAAACAAAAATAATTAGAAAAGAAGCAGAAGAGCCTCAACTCCCCCGTGATGTGATTACTCTAATTAGAGAATGAAAGTAATATAAACAATAAAGCTAATTAGGGCATAAAAGAATCTTGAAGGCTGAAAGCTCTAGAAAGAAAAGTTGAAAAAACATCCCAGAAAAATAGCATCAGGATTATGAAAATGGAAGTCATCCCTGAATACAAGACCCTCTGTGCCTTTCATACTTCTGCAGAGACACTATTGGTGTGATTTGGTCATCCACTTCATCAAAAGATAACAGAGATCATCTGCAAGCAAAACCTAGGAAGTCCCAAAGACCCCCTGTTATTACAGGAGGAAGTCTGCAGTGCTCAAAAACCCTCTCAGCATCATCCTTGGTGCTCTTCAGCCCTGCAAGTGGCTGGCAATTATGACACGCTGTAAATAAGAGAAAGATATCAGTGTGACGCATTTCAAACCTAGGATCAGTTTACACAGGTTTTTTTCACAATCAAAAGAGATAGAAACTTTGATCATACCTACATGCATGAATAGAGTGCAACCTACCTCTGCTGAGCAAGTCAGCAACATTACCAAGGAGCTAATCACCAGGTCAGCTCATTAGCCCATTGTGAAGACACCCTTTCATAGGAACAGAAAAATTGGTCTGAATTTATACTGTGTGAGGAGCTGGTAAGCTGGACACCAGTCCTGTCCAGTGTTCTTCTCGCATGATTCAGACTCAAAAATCATTAGTGTTTTATGCATGAAATATGAGAAAAGACATGAAATAATTCCCTTTACATATTTATACATTTACATGTAGATATGCACATAGATCTTCACACAAAAAAATTAACATTCTCATTTCCCTTTAATTCAAAAGTGATGGGAAAAAATTAAACCCAAAAGCTATGAAAAAAAGTATTTGACAAGGACTTCTTCAAACAAAGCACCACTCATACATGGATCTTTCGATCCATGTGGAATTGATATAAGAAAAAGAAGATCATGTCCTGCCTCCTGTACAACCGCAGCTGTGGCCACATTCATTCTCACATTTACTGCAGCTGGGCATGTTTTTTTTTAATTAAGAGAAATCTTTCAAACAGAAGATTGTGTTCTTAACCACTTGGTTACTGCTGTGACAGTCGTAGATACAGATTTTGGCGCTCTCTGCAGGAGTATAGGTTTATTCTGAGAAAGTGTGAGTTTTCTGAGCTGGTTCCTTGCAGTCAAAGTCATACTTTCCCACCGCTAATCTTTCAAGCAATTACCATTTCTGACTGTCTCCATAGTAACCCAGACGAGAAATCAGCATTGTACGAGGTCTGTCCACACCCCAGATGATACAGCAGGCTCTGCCAAGCCATGGAGGTGTCCACAAATGAAGCTCCAGCTGCCTTAACAGCAGCTGGAGAAGGATCTCACCCACAGCATTAAAAAATACAAAGGGCCAAATGCAAGCCCTGGGCATCTATTGCAGAAGCCCCCACAATCTGTGTCTGTGCCACTGCTCCCACGCATGAGCAAGGTTTTTAGTGGCAATTTGTACTTCTCTACAGCTGTACAGCAGAGATATGACCTTCAAACCCCTACACTCATTTGAGCAGTTCAAGGAGAAGCAGGCTTCTCCTGCCCCTCCTGGCCATATGGAGAGGTACGGGGAGAGTGGGAGAGGAAAGGAGGAGATGGGGGAGACTCTAGTTGCTCCCACTGATGGGCTGACAGTTTCTCGGACATTATTCAGAATTGGTGGCTGAAGGCTGCTGCAGGTTCCACCACCAACATGCTGCTATCTTCCATTACCTGCAGGTAATAACTTCCAGGATGAAGTCCAAAGAGAGAACTCAGTTCCTACCATTGAGTACCAGACCTGCGCCCTGACCACATTTTCAGCCATTTCCTCACATGTTTACACGTGCCACTTTAAACAAAAGGAAAAGGAAGATTTTGTGGTATGAACAGTTGTTCAGCAATAAGCAACCTTTCAATCCCAAATGCACTACAGCAGAGGATGCCAAAAAAAGCAAGCATCTCACCGGAACCTGGGGAAGAAAAAAAACAGACTCATTCTAGTTAGCTGACAAACACTTAAAATAATCGCTAAGTTTGGCTGGAACCTATTATTTAGCTTTATATCGAAAAGATTAATCATGCCACACAATGCATTAAGTTTTCACTCCCTATAATAAAAAGCACGCATTTTAAACATCAGCTAATATAATGTTTCATCTGCCATTAGCTAAGTCGTGCACGCAACTATCAGTAAAGGAGCTATTTCTATGACAACAGACAGCAATAATTCTCACCTCAAAGAAAAGATTTGGTCAGAATTGAAGAAGAGGTGAATATGGAAGCCTAAGTATTGTGCAAGAACTTCAACAGTTTTGAACATAACTTATTCAAAATTTCACTATATAAAGCATTAAAAGCAGAATCTCTTCAGGAAAAAAGAGAAGTTAGCGTACCTCCCTGAATTAATAGTCACTAAAACCACTATAAGTGTGAGGCTGCCTCCTAAACAAAAGCCCAGGAATATTACTGAGACAAGAGATTATAACAAATACAATAAAAATTTAAGTAAATTTTGCTAGTGGAGAAGAAAGCTTGAGAAGAATATGAGAGATAATTAATCATGCAGGAGACTAATAACAACTGTAAGACTTTAATTTATCATTTCTACATTCTTATAGGCTAAAGCCTAACTTCAGAAGCACCATCTTCCTTGAATAGAAAACATTTATACAAAACATATGTACTCAACTAATTACTCTTATCATAACTGTAAACGAGCACAAAGCAGAAATAAAATGAAAAACAGAGAGGTTTTTACAAAAAAAACCCAAAACAACAAATAAACAAAACAAAAAACAAGAAAGAAAACCCCACACCAGTTTCTGACCGCACTTGAAACACATTCTTACACCAGATTTGGTATTTGTCAGTTTCTGATAAAGTCCACTTTTGGACAAGGGTTACATGGTACAAACTGTGCTGATCAACATCTTAGTATTCAGCTTTTAAACATTTACTGTGTACTAATCAGCTGTATACACACATCCATCAACATCGTGATATATATGCCCACACAGAGACGCAGCCTGCCGTCATGTTTTCTCCTCAGTGGTAGCACGTCATGGGGGAACCCATCACAAATGAAGTATGGTCAACTGATACACTAAGAGTCAAGGAAGGATCAAAGACTCCAGAACTCACATCTCTAAACAGGCTCCACACATTTTCTGATGACTGCTTTATGTAGCTTCAACTAAACCAGCAAATAACCTCTAGACCCTTTAAAAGCATGCACCATTAAGATGTCAGAAAAATTTAGCAATGAAAGCATTACTTAATACAGACTCGTTTTCTTTTTGATTTTCCTAATTTCCTATTAGTCAGGATTGTACAGGATTCCCCAGAGGACTGCAGCACTGCCACTACCTGACAGCAAGACACTGCAAGAGGCACAGCCAACTGGCAGGTCTCATTGAGAAGTGTCTACTATGCCAAGACCCCAGGCAACTAAAGAACATGCTTAAGAAAGAGGTAGTGAAGTGTGTGCTGAGCTTTTCCAAGATGGAAATGGTTCTTTAGAAGGACATACACAATGTCCTTACTTCATTCACTTCTGCTGGATTTGGAGAGTGAAAATGTCCTGCAAGAGCACGTGGTAGTGCTCTCTCCTCCTTCATTTGTGCAATATTCTGCTATTTCAAGAAGTAGGGCAATTTTAAATTCAGAAATAGTTTGGAAAATAGAGTGCTTCCTATATTTCCTTTTTTAAAAATCAAATCAGGCTTTGTAGCATTATTGAACATCCCTGAAAAACTAAATTTTCAGATACCTCCAGGACTTGGTAGCTCCTTTTCCTCAAGAGTCTTTGCCTGCCTCTGTCAGGGGAAGTCTCCATCAAGAAGACACAGGGACATGGCTAATAACTTAGACACACCAGGACCCCACTGCAATGCGTGAAGCTAAAAGGAAGTACTTAATCCTTAAGATGCCCTGATGCTCCTCTGACTCTCCCTAAAAGGACCAAGCTGTTTGCACATTTTCCAATCCCGTGTCAGGGCACCACAAAGGCTGTCTGTCCCGTGGGAGGGAGCCAGGAACAGAAGGTGGCTGCGGGTCTGCAAGGGCTGTGCCCTCCCCGCCCAGGGTCTGTCCTATAGCACCCAGCAAGGGAGCAGGGACGGGATGGGGATGGGACAGGGAACTGGAACAGCCCAGAGATTCATGACTACGCAGAAGGGCCACAGTGATGGGGCAGGTCCAAAAAGGCTACTCTTTGAAGGACTGAGAAGTTGGACTAAGAAAGCATAGCTGATGATTCCTCCTTTCCATTTTCTGCTTCAGCAAAGAAAATTGGAAAGCTACAGGAGAGAGCATGCAAAAACTGCAGACCGTCTGAAGGAGAAAATACATTTCAGGAGCAGGTGCTGCCAAAACAGCTTAGCTGTTGGCGACTGCCAGCAAGCTGCAAATTTGAAAAAGGCAGCAGTAGCCAGTATTGGTAGTGGTCCAAATTCCAAAACCCTGGGTTCTCCATGGATTACACAGATAGCGTGTTAAGAGGTATTATTCTCAAATGCTGCAGGGCATACTGAAAAATGAATCTGCTATAGGGAGGCAATTTATCAGCAACAATTTAAGCATGGCTGCACTTGTAATAATTTAGCATATTCCGCAAGCCTGGCTTTAAAATGTCAGCGTTTCTCTTTGGCATTCACGATGAGCTTTTAGATTAACCAACTCTGATGCTAACTGAATTTATGACAAATAAAGAGGGCTGCACACTATTTTTGTAGTCTGTGAGGCAATTCCAACAATCTCAAAAGTTAAGGAAATGGTGACAACTTAATGTTTTAACTTTATATCTGACCAGGGTCTCTTAAAGATGCAACAGGGGGCCCTGTGATGACAGAAATGTAAACAAAAAATAGGTTTGAGAAGCAACTGTATGATGTGACCATCTTTAGAGAAGGCTATTCTTCAGGCATTGCAGTGATTTGATGTTTTAGTCTCAAAGGTTTGGGGAAACATATGTCAAAGTATGAAGATTCACTTTCAGACTAGCTGAATTTAAGGATGACACAAGAAAAGGAAACACTATTAAAAGAAGACCATTGACTCCTTCCCAGATGAGGGAATACTCTCCTACATGATGGTGAGACGGGATTATTTTGATACAGTTTTCCTTAATCCAAGCTAGGTACTGACAAGCTGTCACATGTAATTATGCTTCTGGCCTCACGTAGTCTTATAATGTACTGTTATGCCACTCACCTCAGTTTTGGAGATTGAAAAGAGTAATTAGTGAGCTACACTTAAAGATGAAATCGTGAAGAAGCTATTTTCCTTCTTTTTTAAACATTTATTTTAAAATTGTAGTTCCATATGTTTCATTTCAAGAATTTGGAGGTAACATTATTCATACCTGCAACTTTCAGAGAAAAAAAGTGACTTCGTCACTAATACTGAAGTGTATCCATTGCTTAGAATGAAAAAAAATCCAGACAGACATACAAAAAAGTTCATTAACAACATGAAAATACACGACTGACTTTTGTGCCTGGGGAGGTGTTAGAGGAAGAGAAGGCAAGCAGCAGGCCACCGCACAGCTTAAAAAATTCAAGTTGTCATCAAATTAAGCTTTGTTTTAAAAATCACGTGATGGATTCCAACTATTGTTAGCTTGTTGGGACTTGTATTCTGTCCTTTGGTGACAATAAAACGAAACAAGACAAGTTCAAGAACTCTCATATCTAGTAGATAGTCAGGGTCTCATAAGGTATTACAGTGTAACTAGGACAAGTTGTAAGACCTTTATGTAGGCCCTGATCTAATGGAGTGGACCCGTCAAAAATGCTAAAATTCACTCCAAAGCTAGGCCGTGAGACATAGTACTCAGCGTAGGCAGAGAAAAAACATCAGTAAAATTTTCCGATTAAAATTAATTTGTAGGGGGAGATACAGCTATCATATATTGAAATAACACTATTAAGTTGATAAAATACTGCGTATTTTTTCACTACAATGGAATTTCTTCCATTCTATTTAATTTTTTCATTATTTTAATTATAATGGGGATACTAAGATTTCCTTTTCAGCTTCTGGCTGAGCATAAGACACTCAGGTTATTCTCATAACTTCTGCCATCTAAAAGTCTGGTCTAGGATAGTTACAGTCACTGGTAGGGGAAAGACCTCTTCAAATCATTTTCATCCTCCCCGTCTCCCATGTTGACTATATGAGAAACCTGGAGAACTAACTTTGAGCTAACAGAAAGACTTCTTCACTAAATAATGTATAAACCTCACACAAACAATGTCTATATTAGTATACCAAATGGTACTTTTTTCATGTACTTTTTATTTGCTCTTAGATGACATTTCTTTTTGGTAAAGAAGATTTTTACGCAAAAACAGTTATTCAGTGTTCATTAGGAATACAAAGAACTATGAACAAGTCCTTCCAAACATGATTTCCTTATAACTTCCTAATAAGTAACTTCCAATACAGAGTAAATCCACATCACTGATCATTGCATTCCACCTCGAGATATATCAGAGACAAAAATTTTTAAAGCACTGAAAATCCCAGGCGACCAAATTAAAGAAACCAAACAGAATAAAAAGGTAGCTGATAATGATACAATATTTACTCTTACATTTGGAGAATAGTCAGTGAAACCATTCGAGAATAAATGCAGTTTTGTCTCACAAAGACGGTGCTCTTCCCTGCAATAGCAGTTCACTAAGATGTTAACATGTTAACATATGCAATTTACAAGCCTCAGGAAACTCATTCCACAGTGTTGGGTTCTGTTTTGCTACCAGACATCTTTTTCTGCCTTGAAAGGCCTCAGATATCTATAGGTACCTCAAGGCTACAATGTCAGAGAAGGAGCTATCTAATTTATGTTAACAAGCAGCTTTAAAACACAGATTTTTGATGCAGTGCCAATGGGAGATGAATTTGAAACATAAGACCTGAGTCCATAAACACATTCAACTGAGATTCTCAAAGAAAAAGAAAGGAAGAAAGAAAAACTAAAAAAAACCCAAGGATTATAAATAATACATTCCAAAGAAACTCTGAGAATTTCCTTGTCTCATGCAGAGTAGCATGCAGATTATATTTGGCAAGTCTCCCCTCAAGTAGGGAAACTGATCACAAAAACAAAGAATAATGATGCCGTTACAGCTTCCCTGCCTCCTGATTTAAGCTGTAATCCTTCTGCAGGTAAAAACACACTCCTGTGCACTGAAAAGGCAATAGAACAAAATTATGCCTCTCAGGGTTCAGAAGGAAATTCCTTTTCCTACACGGCAGATGGCTTTGTTCCGGCAACACAGTTTAACTATATATCATATTTCTTTATACCAATGACGCGCATCTTCCCTCCCAGTCACACAGATGCCAGGCTCTCTTCTCACAGACACTGAATTCTCTTTGGCTCTGTATAGAGTGACACTTTGGTTACTCCATAGTCTCACAGAGGTGATTTCCTTCCATCTTGCTCCTGACATAACATATTCTTGATGAGAAATGCCATAATATTTGCTATGCGTGTTCTAAAAATCAGCACCGTCCCAAAGCTAAATAAATTCTGGACATTGGTCACCCAAAAAAAGGTAGGATTCTGCTCAGTAGCCACATGGATAGTAAGTCTTTGCATACCTATGAACATTTGTGGCGATCTAGACATGAGGTTACATAAATAAAACCTCATTCTGTGCTCACAAAGAAAAAGAAGAGAGAAAAGGAAAAGTGTGAGTGCTGCTGAGTTCAAAACAAATAATTCTTCAGCAAAGGATTATCTGCAGAAAAGGGGAAATCCCATGCTGACATAGCTGACCATTGTCATCAGCTTCTTTGTGTCTTCTTCCCTTCCTCAAGGCAGAAGGCTCCAAGCTGTTATGCAAAAAAGACAGATGAAAAAAACTAGCAGGTCCTTATAAATGAACCCCAGTAAAGAAGCAAGACAGATATGACTGTCTCCAAAAGCAGAACTGGGACCAAGGATCTCTGTAACTGGTACCACCGTCAGAGATGCTGTGGAGCACAGTTAATTCAAACAGTTAAAGACAAGTGTTTTGTTTCTTCAGGTAGATATAGTGCCTGAATACCTATTAATTTTCAATCAGAAACACTTGTAAATGTTTTAAAAAACATTTAAAGAACAGGCTTTTCATCAAAACAAATTGTTCTTTGCTATGTGTTGGACCAGGCAGTTATGCAGCTATTTGATCATAAACTCAAAAGGATCAAAAAGGCTTAGTGCTCTTGAATCAACAGCATCTCCAAATAAGAGAAGCCTGAAACACACATTGGATGCCGGAATGTAGGATAAAGTATAGTACTAACAAAACACAGCTTCTCACGTGTATCTTGTGAATAAAACAACTCCAGAAACTGTTGCCAAGATAAACAGCCAGTGCACTAACAAATGTCTTTTTAATACGGTCTGCACAGGCAGTTTGCAAAAAGAAATTATCAGCAGTGTGACACAGCAGGAAAACTGAAGGATACTCTGACAATATTGAATGGCAAAGGAAAAAGAAAGGTAAGTGGATACTCCAGGCAGCGGAACAACAAATGAAGTAACAAAAAAGAAAGACAGGAGACACACACACACTAAAATGACCATAACCAGACATCATTCTTAAAAGTTAATATATAGGTAGCTCTTCTGCACCTCAAGAATCAACACAGAACAATGGTTGTTCCTTTACACAAAAATAACATCTTTAAAGCCAAAAAAATGGAATTGCGCTTGAGTCACGGCACTTAAAAGTGGGTTACAATTGCAAAGAAACATTTTTTAAAAAACAAGCAAACAACACGTCTATGAGCAGAAGTTCATAGTACATTGTCACAGAGAAAAAAAATCATTCTGCACCATTTTAAGGTTATGCAATGTGAAAGTTAATCACAACAGTGGAAGAACTAAAGCTACAGGAATTATCTCCTCCAGAAGCATTAGGAAAAAGCGTGGGCTGGAGAGAAAAAATATCGTGACACATGGCAGAGCTAAAAGAACAGATTTTAACTTAAGACAAAAACATATAGACACATTAAATTTTAAAAAGGCTATTGATTTAGAAAGGAAGGGTGGACTACATCAACATTTGTCCTTCATTGCAAGAGCTATGGTTAAAGCCTCAGTTCTGCAGTATTAATCCAGTTTATCTATTAATATATTTTGGTCAATAACTAAACACTGTAACCTCAACAAGACAAAGTATGCTCCTACTTGCAACTTTCTTGTTGATGAAGACTAAATGTGATGTAGACCATAGTACCATGAAGACCTCATCCCTGAAGAGATGTATACGCAACACAGGTAGGATCCTGATGACTAATTCTGCACACAAGTAAATAAATTCCATTACATATAAGGAAGCTGATGTAAATACTTAATTTTTATGATCTCAAAGCATTATATTTATGACCTAAATCTCCCCAGATTCACACAGTGTTTAACGAGCATGAAGAGGCAGAATTCTCTTTTTTCGATCATATCTTCTTGAGCCTAAAGCATTTGTTGGACTGATACATCAAGAAAATAAAATGATTGGTCCTAGTCTAAATTGTAAATAAATTGGTAGATTTGATGTCTGCTTTTGCTGTGGAGCTCTTGTGTATTCTGCCTCACAAACATCAGATTTGCAGCTGAAGTAAAGCATGACAGGTCTAATGACATCAATGGACCTCTTTCAACTTTTGTTGACAGACCTATAGGTCCAAAACTGTGATTAGCACAAGACCCGTACATACAAATCCTTATCACAATCTATCATTTTCTTCTGCCAAGGGTAGTCTGTCTTCTGTCAAAATAGGCTAGTTGGAATAATTCTGGCCTTCTAATCCTCTTCAATACTGTTATACAACTATGAACAGATTTGTAATGGCTGCATGTTGCCATTTTATTTGTGGTTAAAAATAATAGTTTTCCACATGCTGATATTCAAAATTTTTACTCTGAAACTTTCCTTACAGTTCTGGCTTAGCTTATTATTTAGGCACAATAAGCCAAGTAGACGTGAGTCAAAAACATTGTCTAAAATGCACAAATTCCATTGTGCTACTTCTGTGCAGGGCGTTTGCTCTTGTCGGCCTGCGCTGGAAGGCACCGGGGGGCACAACATACAGTGCAAAGAGTGTCTTAGCAAAAAAGGCACGTGATGACGATGGATGCAACAAAACTGTGTATTTATATAAAATTACGACATAGCCCTGCTGGTTTAGCTTGCACAATTAAAGACACATCAGACAAAACAGAAGTGCATTGCTTGTTAACCTCCATTCTGGGTTTATTATTCAGACAGATTCACTAAATTCAGGTTCATGCTTTTCACTCTAAGAGGTTTACATGATGAACCAGCTGTCAATAGACTCCTAAAGAGGATTGCAGCTCACATGTCATTGACGTGGCTAAGGAGGTAGAGTTGCTCCTATCACTCCTAGAAAGATTAGAGACAAAAGAATATTTAATGCCGCTTTTACTTTTGTATTTTCTAAGCAGCAGAGAAAATAAATTACGTAAGTCCACAAGAGTGGGTAGAGAAGTCACTGTGAAATATCTACCTACCCTATTCGAGGAAGTATTGTATTAATCGAGGATTAGACTTCTTACAATAAATTCATCAATAGCATAGCACTTCCTCATCAAACAGCAAGTGCAATGTCCTGCCAGACACACCAGTTCAATATAACAGCCAGTTATATTGAAGCGCTTTCATACTCCACCATTGCCAGAGCTTCACTTCAGGCAAGGGAGTCCTTTCAAAAACTCTGCTCAAGTATTCCAGGGAATGAATGGCAGATGGACTGTGTTTACCGTCCTTACCAACTAGCGTGGAAAAGGGAGTACTTCAGAAAGCGTGAGCAAAACCTTCAGCCTTTCACAGCTGCTTCTGAATGATGCTAATTCACAGCTAGTACTGAGTCAGTATCCTACTGCATTTCTGAAAACTGTGGGTTACTGTAACTGCCAATCTGTTTTCTATCTCACCCTGCCCAGAGGAAATCATATAAGAATGTGCAAAGGGAAAAAAAACCAAAACAAAACAAAACAAAACAACCCAAACCTGAGTGCATTAGTTCTGAATCTACTCAGTTCTGACTGAGCTGGCTCCAGCACACTGTGCTGTCCTTGACTTAGCTCCGACCTGCTGCGGACAGAGCTCGTCGTGGTCTCTGACTTCTGCTGGTCCATTAGCACAATTATTGCAGGTTGCCCCTGCAGTCCCATTAGTACCTATCAAGCAGAGAATTGCTTGCTTGGTCACTGTCTGTAAGCATTTTGGTGACTCATTTATCAGCTTGTGCTGTATTTCAGAGAGTAAATCACTTGAGCTCCTTACGGATAGCAGATTTTAAAAAAAGCCATATGATTTGCCAGACTACAGACTGTGACCCTATTTTTTTTTAATTCACTGGCTAATTTCTTCCATCTGCATTAATCTATTTTTCCATCAACTACATTCAATTTAACATGAACTTCAGTTCTTAAATGTATGACCACCGCTATCCTGGAAAATTTTGCTGTGGCCGAGGAGTGATTTCCAGTGCTTCTAACACAACAGGACAAACCACTCTCTGATGCTAATTAATTCTAATGGAAGAGGCATTTAAAGTGTTGGGCAGACTGAAGCACATCTTTATCACCAAGTAGAACTATGCTTTAAAACACCTGCTCCAAACAGTAAGCTACAGAAAAGAAAAAATAAAAAGAAAGGAAGGACAGGTTTTTTTCTGTACCCCTTTTAGGCCGGGATTGTTTGATTTTTTTGAGGCGTTATGGCCATCCACGTTTTTATCTTGTCGACATGCCTTATTTTCATTTGTAAGATCAAGCTGTAAGTACTCGCCAGTTCAAGGCGATCAGCGTCAGCAAGGAGTGCCATTAACTCGGCTGGCTCGCTTCAAGGTTTGGGGCTGACGGTTTCATACTCTTGTGTTAACTGCAGCTTTGGCTGGAGCTGGGATTTTTTTTACCCTAACTGAGGAATGACTGCATCAGAGTCTGGCTTACAACCACGACATTAACTTGCGTTTATCTAATTCACTCCATAGTTCACTGCCCCCGGGTCTCACTCTGTGTTTCACGCTGTGTTTCAGCTTCAACCTGTGTCCCTCTGTAGTCACATGGACGGGTTTCCGTTCATCCTGCTCACTATTCCCACTGCCTCTGCATTTTATTGATAACTCTCCTTCCAGACACTGCTCCTTCCACCAGTGTCTCAGAGTTCTCTCTACCTCCTCCATGCTCAGCAGCTGCTCTCCAGTAGCCTGGGCAGAGGCTGAGGTGTATTTTTTGGCAAATACTCAGTATGAACTAAGCTACCCAAGCTCTCATCTGACTACCCTGGCTACCAGGAAAGACAATATCCTGCAAACCCTTCCTCTCCTCATCCTTCAGGCCCTTATATTTTCAACAAAATAATAGTCACTGGAAGAAGAAGCAAGAGGAGGAGATAAGATAAACAATGCTGATTATCAGGAAATGTGCTTGGAAAATAAAATACCTGAGTTATAGTTGCTCTTTCAATTGATGTTTCATTATTTAGAGAGAGAAAGGGATAAACTGAAAGAGCAAAAACAAAAATAAGAGTGCCTTGGAGCCTAGTGGCCCATACACTTACTCAAGAGCGAGGAGGTGTGTGTTTACTATCCCTCAGCCAGGGTGGGAATTGTACATCCACCTCCCAAATCTCATATAAAGTAATTAATCAGGGCATCTAGAGTAAAAAAAGCCACACCAGCATTACTTCTTTTTTGATTGGACTGTGAAACCAAACTGTCCTTTTCCTGTGCTCTGTCCTTTTTTTTCCTTCTGTGCTCTGATAAACTCATGGGCTCCTGCCCCACCTCAGGTTCACAGAGGTCCAACCCTTAAAGCCAAATAGTCAAACTGACTGTGAAACATCGGCTTCCTCTCCATGATGCCCTTTCTCATCTATTTTCAGATTCATTTTCAGGTTTTGTCTTGCTCAGTCCATCAACTGCAGGGCCTGGCCCTGTAGAAAATTTGCCATGCAGATGATTTGCAGCCCAACAGCAGTGGCTGCCTATTCACATGTCCAGCTGACGCAGCAATACATGCAAGGGCCCCGGATTTCCAATGCTTTGTTTTTCTTCTCCCCAGTCACTATCAGCAAAGACAGAACTGTTCTTCCCCACAAAAAGCTTTTGCACACCTACATGCCAGAAAATTGGGAACAGAACTGAATTCTTAATAATTAGTACCGGTTGACTACCTGCTAGGGCAATGTTCTGGTTCCCACAAATTGTTTAGTATGTCAGAGCTGCCACCTGCACATACGCACATCGGCCAGGAACGAACCACATGGAATAGTTTTTCAAAGAAAAAGCTTCATTGAGGGAAACTGAGCAACTGAGATATTCACTTCGTCTTACACTGATAGCTACTCCTCATGTCATCTATTTAAGCCCCACGCGTGCCCTCCTGCTCAACTGTGACTGTCTCTGCACAACGCATTTCTTTTCAAAGTCTGGCTGTCTGGTTGGCTTAACCCTTCAACCTTATAATGTAAAAAAATCATTGCTGACATTAAAAGCCTTCCTCCATTTAAATAGAGGTTTACATGAGGAAACAGCTGTCCAACCCAAAGAGGATTGAAGCTTGTGCGTTACTGGCATCTTTCCACAATTGGCCTAATGAAGATGAACCCCACGTAACCATATTATTAACCATTAGGAAGAGAGCAGCTGCTTGTAAAATTCAACAGTTTTGTGCAATATGTCACAGGGACTCAATTGAAACATTTGATCTTTGGAGGTTGGTACACTGCAAATTTTTCACTGAGTCCTGAGTTCAGTCTTTAGCCTGACAATGAGAAAAGTGTGACGCAGTTAAATAGTACCCCCTAATTCTTTCAACAGAGCACTTTTAGAAACAAAAATTAATAGTGGGGGATTTTTGTTTACCAAAATGTCCTGCCAGAATCAAAAAGCATTTGAGTGGCGACATGGGAGTGCTATGGTTTTAGTCTGCCAGTGAAAAGACAGAAATTGTAGTACCTGACCAATCTGAGATATTGTGAATAATTATAAGAAATAAGCACTGAAATGATGAATAGTACACAGCAACAGAGAAATTAAATAATTCTGAATACAGGGAAATTTATCACGAGTGAGGTTTGTGTCTACATGTTTCATTAACAGCAAAACCTGTTAAAAACAGTCTTTTGCTAAACACACATCTTTTGCTCAAATGAAGCCAAACTCTCTCCTGAAGTTACGCCATGCAACCACATTTCTGTCTTCCTCCTGTTACCACTCCAAGAAGCTTTTTTGTAGGAAATGGGGAACAGCGAGTTAGAAGGGGGCAGCAGAACTTTCTGATAACTCGTTTATTTGCCTATTGTGTATAACGTTGTCTTTCTCTTATATTTCCTACTGTTCAAGCTAAAGGTTTCCTAGAGCTGCTTGTTGCTTCTTTTGAGTTTTTCAGGTTTTGAACATGATTTTGTGATGTAGTAGGGGCAACAGTAGGGAGCTGTAATCTGAGCTACACAGTTTGCTCATGGCAAGCTGCGTTGCGGCCACTTGCCCCCATGTTAGCAACAAATGCTTGAGAGAGTATATTCAAATCCAAGTGAACCAAATTAAATCAACTAGTAAAGTCGTGACTTTAAAAATTCTTTAATATTATTTGTTCACTGCAGTCTCATAGCATTTAAAGACCCTCACGGATAATCAAAACTCAGAAACATTCACTACAGATAAGAAATGGAAAGAAAGCCAGAAGTGTCACCATTCAGGCAGCAAGCAAGGTCACCAGAAGCCACATGAGAATGATGAATGTGGCAGTTTGCTGTGAAGTCATCTGTCTGTCCTGGACTCTTGTCTAATGTTTATGTGATTGACATGAAAAACCAGAATGGTTGCTACACAAACATGCAATTATGATGTGAAAATAACCACTTTCCGTGTTTGACCGGTGAACAGAAGATGATCCCATTTTATTCTAATAGCCAAAGATTAAAATTAGTCTTAGGACACACAAAAAATGTGTTTTGAATGTTTTGATTTCTTTTTTTCCTCAGTCTTTTTCCCCTGTCTGAAGAAGCTTTTAAATTGTCACATAAATTTTACTTATTTAGACAGTAACCATGTCTTCTTGACATCTAATTCTAAGTCTCATAAATGTCCTTTAAAAGTAGCAATACATCAACATAATTAAAAATCAAAATTGAGATTTATAATCCCTCACTGCTAAAGGCATAACTTCACTTTCATATTGACTTTTCGCTCTACAATAGCTTATCCTCTCTCAGCTTCTCAGGAAATACAATTGCAATCTTTCCGTTGTATTGCTGCAAACCGAAAATTCAATAGACATTTTTAACTCACTGATCTTCTCACTGCAAGTCACTACTGATCCTGGAACCGCAGATTCAGGGCAAAGGAAGAGTTGGATTTGGTTGATTGTTTTTACTTTTTCTTACATAAATGAGCATTAGGTAAGTGAAACTGAGAGACAGGAGAATTGCTGAGAGAAATAGTTTTGCCTGATGAAACACAAATTCAAGCAGATTCAAAAAAAAAAAAAAAAAAGAGATTATTTTTTGTTATCCCAGAGATAAATCTTCTTAATGAGGCACAAAGATTAAAGAAAAAAAAACTTCCAAGGACTATCATATTAAATGACCAGCAAATTCCAGGGCCAAATTCATCCAAACATAACTTCAGTGGAGTAACACTGGGGCTTGGTTTCATCACCTTTCTTTCACAGTCTAATTTCACATGAAAAGTTCACAAAGTAACAAATGCACAACTGCCAGACTTTTTTGTTCCTAAGATAATGTTATTATCTGAGCACTGAAATGAGGTACAGCCAGCAATTGCATCAAAGAAAGAAAGGGACCAAAAGGGCAACATGAAATGAATGCCACAGGGTCTAGTTACTTTATTACCTCCCTCTTCCACCACCTTCTACCACTTTTATATTCCAATGAATGCCCTCCTTTTTTCAGTAACATAGCTTTAAATAGCAACACAAAGTGACTGGTTACATGGGATTAAGAATTACTATTCATCTCATTTCTATAGATGGCCTTTGAGGCTCACTAACTCTTAAACCAAAAACAGCTGACTTCACCCCCTTCCTGTGGATCACAAAGGGGGATTTCAGATTTGTTTGACATAAAGCCATGCCGTTAGGCTTTTCCCATGGAAGTATATTGCTCACGAAAGGCTGGCAGGCTTATTTCAAGGGGAAGGATGCTCTGGAAAGACAAAGTCATTGGAGCGACCACTGTGGATAGTCCAGACCTCCTTATGCAGAGCTCAAAGAGCCTAAGGCAATACAGTAAAAGCTGTAGTCAGAAGGTATTGTTCTTCAATACACGAGGTAAATGAGAAGGCATTTTGACAGGCAGGCAGCCCGAGACAATAGGCTCACCAGCCACAAAATACCTACAGGATTGCTCTGCAGTCAAATGGAAATGTTCAGTCCAGAATAGGGTGGACATTTACCTTCCTGGGGAAAGGGCCCCAGTTAACTTAGGAACATTTTCTGAAAGGTAATTTTAGCAACCGAGATAAATCCCCTGTTCTGTTAAATAGATTCTTTCGAAAGTCTTGTCTCAGCGTATATTTGAACAATTTAGAGAACCTGGGAATCTTATCCCTGAAAGATAATTCAGCAATTTAAGTTAAGTAGATGCATTAAAACAAAACATACAGACATGCCAATGTAGTGAACCTCTTTACGGGGAAAAAAAAAAAAGATTTGGTCTCCTCTTTTTTTAATCATTAGTAGTTTTCTTTGCAAGCAAAAGAACAATTTACATTAAAAGCTAATTCTCATTCTAATGAAACTAATCAAACAACTCATGAAATCTGCAAAGGTTTATCCATGTTTTTATCTGCATTCTGTTGAGTAGTCCCAATGATTTAAGGGTAATTACTCATACTAGAGGGGTCACACAGACCACATCAGTATTTTAACTGTGTCTAATATACGTTGGCTAAAATACATGCTAAGAAGAGCCAGATAAGATTCATCTCCACAAGAAAAAGAAAATCAATATTGGAGGACCAAGAGAGGTAAAGATCAACAAGGAGACATTTCAAGAGATCCTTTCCTGAGCCCTAATATATTACTGTAGAAGATTAGATACACGTTTGTCTGTAAGGGAGCATGGGGATGGCTCTGTAATTGTATATCTATTCCTAAATCATGCACAGTGACTACAGTTTCCTCAATAGGAAAATGGTGTTATGAAAAGACCTGGAGCTACTACTGCCCGCACTTGCAGGAAGGTGGGCTCACCCATGATTTAGTATTTTTCATTTCTGGCACCTGTGACCGTGATTTCCAAACTGTGGTTCATAGGTTCACAGGAAGCTGCTTGTCACTGGTACACAAATTCCTACCATCCATTGGAAAATAACAGGAAGACGTTTAGCCAGAAAGCTGAGAGCTGGTCCATAAGAACACAATCATGGGGTTTGTTCGTGTACCAGAATCATTAGCAGTACAGTAAATAGCACTGGTAAACATACTCGTAGCAAGACATATACGTGAATTCACAAAAGAAAAACCTTACCTCCAGATGCACTCAGTCTTTCCCTTCCCCAGCCTGCCTCTCATCCTCACATATGCATCGTGCTTGCCATGTTCTTTCAAAACAAGACGATGTTAACTCACGCCTGTCACATCCTGAGGAACTTTTACAAGACTTGATTCTGTCGGTAAAACTCTTAGTCAACACAACAAATCCTCAAATACTCCAAAAATCATTTCTAAAGGATTTATGTGGCTTTTGTGGTCAAGCTGTCAATTTCATTATTTTTTTAATATTTGGAAAGCACAGCTGTAATGATTTCCAGTTCTCACTCTGATAAAAATACTTTCAGAAGCACATAAAACCTTGCCTTGGTTTGCTGTAGACTTCTAAGACACACACTGTAGATAAGTCAGGGGTGCAGGAGAGCTCATCCAGCTAGCCTGGCTCCCCCTTGCCCAGATCAGGGAACTTAACAAAATGCTCCAAAACTCCTTTGCTACCAGTAAAAACAGATTTCCTTCTAAATGAGATGCAGGGGCACAGGACAGACTCAGCCCTGCCCAGCAATTCAGGGGTGTGACCAGCATGCCCAGGACTGTGGGGAGCCCCCAGGGCTGCACCTCTCACCCTACCTGAACAGCCGTGGAGAACCACATGAAGAGGAGGGAAGGAGACAAATAAAAAGAAAATTCTGTTCTTTGAATGAAAAGTCTAGCTGACTGCAGGTAAGACTTACCCAGGATTCTGATCTGCATTACACTCCTGGTGTAATTAAACAATTAATTATTTTTTGAATTTTTATTTAATATTAACTAATTTTAGAATATCATCTGATTTTAACATTGAATCACCATTGAATCATTTAAGTGTTGAGTCACCATCCCTAGAGGCATTTAAAAGACATGTAGACATGGTGCTTAGGGACATGGTTTAGTGGTGATTTTGGCAGTGTTAGGTTAGTGGTCGGACTCAATGATCTTAAAGGTCCCTTCCAACCTAGGCAATTCTATGATTAAACTGCTTTGAAATCTACCATGTTTTTTCCTGACTTGTAGCAGCGCAACAAGAGCCTTCAGCATCGGGTTCTGGAAATTGTGCTGGCACTCTACTTCACCACTGCAGTGTAAGCCACCATACTCAATACAGACTTTCCCAGTTAGCATTTCAAGGCCTGTGCTCTGCAGGAGCTCAGATTAGGTACAGTATTGCTCTCGCTTTAGGCTCTGTCAAGTCACCTCTACAAATTCTCAAAACTATCCAAAAAAGGTTGACAGTCCACCCTGTCTGCCTTCCACATGCTGTGGTTGCTGCTGGTGCACACATCCTGATATCAAAGGGGTTTAACAAAGTGAACGTGTGAACAAGAAAGGTTTAAAAAGACACCTGCAATATTTTGGGGTCTATAAAATATTTCTAAACACTTAGAAAAAGAATTGCTGATGTTGTATATGTTGCAACAGGAAAGACTAGCACCCCTGCCCCCAAACTTGCACTTTTCCTGATGCAGGAGAGGATGCACATAGAGCACACACTCCTTGTACACCTGATATGTAAAGTGTCAGCTGTCACAGTTGCATTATTAATGCAATTTTAGTGTTCCCAGTATTAGCTGTAATGATTCAGTTTACAGCCTTACGATGCATTTTTCTGAAAGAGGTGAGGGGTGGAACATTTTCATGTTCACTGCTTTATCTCTGTGTGTTTTATGACACTTGGTGACACCAAGTAGGGAAGAAAAGCCCGGTGTCTGATCTTGAAAACACGGCAAAATTGGCCCATGGCTGCTATTAAAGCTGAGAGTAGTTCAGAAATCTGGTGATCCATGACACCCCATAGCAATTAAGACTGCTCTGGTGTCCCATTAAGCTTCCTCTTCTCTATGTGAGAGAAACAACGTTCACAATGAACACACATATCTGGCCAGCAAGGAAATAAAAATTAATTTGCATTAGGAGAAAAAATATTCTGCTTGTCCTTATTCTTTACCTTCCCTGCATGGGGACAGAAGTGAAATCCTTCCCCAGAGCAATGCAGCCATCCTCCCCTATTGCTGGTTTTTCACAGGGGGCCTGTGGCTCTCCAAGACTCGTTACCATGCCATGATATTCTTTTAATAGCCGCAGTTCATTGCAACTTCTGCTCACTGGTTTGGCTGCCACCCTGGTTTGATGTAAAGATGCTTGATCCAGATCCATCTCTTGTTGTCTAGAAATTGTACTGTCATCTTTATTATCCAAGTACATCTGTCCCTGGGGGATGTTCTCCTAAAGAAAGTGAAAACAAATATATTAGGACTAAATTGAATTGATTCAATGTTTACTTCAGTACAAGCGTGTTAAAAATGCCAAGCAGAAGATTTCTTGTGCACCTTTGGATATTTCTCTTGTTGGTTTATTTCCACTAGGAGTAATTCCAACATTTTAAACCTCTCTGCAACTTCAAAATTAGCCATTATAAAACCCATTGAAATGCATAAAGAGATGGCTCTTCTACTTTTTCCATGTCTACCATGATTTCCTCCTGCAAATTTCCCAGAAACTTGCACTGGTCTATCCAACAACATAAGCCAAAATCATCTCTGCATCAGAGGCACGAGAGCCACTGGTGCAGAACATCTTCCCAGCTTATAACAGCACTGTTTCACCATCATGACACGGCTTTTCTCTGGTGGCTGTGGTGGCAGCAGCTCCACCAAAGCCACCACTCTCCTTCCAGCCCACGGGCTCCACCAGAAAAACACTGTCGCCCTGAAGCTCTGCCGCAGCTGATGGCCCCTCGTTAAGCAGAGCAGGTACTCGAGCTTTATGAAGACAGTTGCCAGTGGCATTTATGAAACGTGAATCAAACCTTGATGAAAATTAGGTTCTATTATATGATTATTAACGGTGATTATAATAAAACTTAGTGCATAAAAGTCAAAAAGCTTTTATGCTCTCATCATTAAAATTCAGCGTGAAAAGTTATAAAAAACACTTCAGAATCCCACAAAGTGCACAAATCAGACACAAAGACGGAGTTAAAGATCAGCCTGTCTTAAATGCATGCTGTGGAGTCTAATCAGGGGAATATTTCAGCGTAAAGTGCCAAAGCCACTGCGGAGGACAGCAAGAGCTTGGGAAACGGGCCCGTCAGCCTCCGATGTCCCTGCAGTGGGGGAGAGCAGCGTTGTTGGAGCACATACCTACTCTTCCCTGTGGAGATCTCAGCACAGGATACGCAGGTAGACCTGCAGGGCTCTGGGGCAAAAATAGCACAGTAATAGGGAACAGGTTCTGCTTCCGTCCCAGCAGGAGAAATCACTAGAAATAGAAATAAAAAAAAAACAATGATGATTTTGTGCAGCTTTGAGCTCTCATGGCCTCGCAGGCTAGAAGGGAAAGGAGGCTCCTGAAAGAAGAGAGTGAATATACAACTCACCACAAATGCAGATCCTGGCTCCAAGCAATCTAAATCAGAATTTCCCCAGCTGGCATTTCCTTTTCCAGTCCTGCATTTATTTTTCTTTCTATTCCCAATGCCCTTAGTTCTCATATCCTAATCTTCTTCACCTGTCCTTACAAGTAGATGGACTAACTTGACTCTTCCCATCATTACACAGTAGCTGGAGTACTGCATCTAGTCCTGGCCCCCACAATTCAAAAAAGATGCAGACAGACTGGGGGAGTCCAAAGGAGGGCCATGAAGACGATCAAAGGGCTGGAGAACCTGCCCTGTGAGGAAAGACTGAAGGACTTAGGTCTTTTCTCCGTGAAGAAGAGAAGACTCAGGGATGACTTCATCACAGTATCCCAGTATTTAAAGGGGGCCTACAAAGAGGACAAAGGCTCTCTCTTCACAATGAGCCATGTGAAGAAAACAAGGGGCAGTAGGTACAGTTGCACCAGGAGAGGTGTCATCTTAACATGAACATTTCACTACAAGGGTGGTGAGGCACTGGAACAGGTTGCCCAGAAAGGTTGTGGATGCACCATCCCTGGAAGTGTTCAAGACCAGTTTGGACAGAGCTTTGAACAACCTGATCTAGCGGGAGGTGTCCCTGTCCACGGCAGGGGGGTTGGAAATACATGATCTTTAAGGCCCCTTCCAACCCTAACCATTCTATGATTCTATAAGAAAGAATTTTTTTATGGTAAGAACAATCATTTACTGTAACAACCTCCCTAGGAATGTGGAAGAGACCCCATCACTGGAAGTTTTCAAGATGTGACCGAACAGGGTCATAGATAATCCCATCTATGTTCCCTTTCCCATGAAAGGTTAGACCAGATGGTCTTTTGAGGTCCCTTCCAACCTGAGCTGCTCTATGAGTCTATGATTAGCAGCCTGGAAAACATCAGCATAAAATAAGCCTTTTTTGTTCTTTCTTGGTTTTCTTGAAAGGGAGAAAAAATGAAAGGGAGGTAGGGAAAGTGTGGTGAATTTCTGAAAGAAAGAAGGTGGCAGGTATTGGCTTCAAAGGGCTCCCATTGTTGAACATGGACGGCATACATCAAGAAACACTGAAGATACTTCAATTTTCAAAGGATAATGCCTCTCCCTCAGATATTTTCCTAAAGAGACAAGCCCCGTTGTCACCCGGTGTAAGGAGCACAAGCATGCTCCTGTCACTGAGCTGGCCCAGGGCTTCTCTATATCCTGGAAAGCACTGAATTTTGATGATCTAAGACAAAATCCTGAGTGAAAGTCCTGTAAAGCCAGGCTTGCCACTTGCACCATGGGATGTGAAGCTGGAGGTGTTGCGAGGGCCAACGCACACTTCACATGGGCCACCACTGCCCCACCAACAACTTCTTGTCACCTCTGGTAGCCTGCTGCCCTAACAGGCAACCAGTTTTGCCTGTTCTAAAATCCCAAACTGCCTTCCTTCCAAATAAATAACTTCGAAATGCAAAAACTTAAAACTCCGAAAGGAAAAGATAATTGCTCGTGTCTTCAGTCTCACTTTATATGTTTACATACTGGTTTTATTAAGACACTCTGTAAATCATAATTGAGATACCTGCCCACTTATTCCATCTTTCATAACATTTGGTTTGTCTGAGTGCCTGCTATGAAAATACACAGATTTTTAAGTGATGTCAGGCTGTGGAAACATGAGCAGTAAATCTACAGCAACTCAGGCTGTACTAGTTTTTAAAAGATGAGAACCTGAACACAACCTCTAAAACTGATCCTGTCCCAGCCCAAAAGTGGGATTTTTTTTTTATCTTGAGGTGAGTAAGGACTAAATTAGTCAGGCTTTCATAGCCTTAGCATGAGAGACATCTATTTTCATAATTAACATCAATGAAAAAATAAAAGAATGCCAAGGACAAGAAGCTTGAGAGAAAATCTGATGCCTAAATACAAAACCATAAACCACATTATTGCACATTCACAAAAGCTTTGCAAAAACCTAAAATAATACAGCATCATTTTGCCACAAGAGACAGGTTTGATTGTGATTACCTACGTAGCTAAAACATTGCTAAGGCAACTGTCACCATGGTATCTAAGCTTCTAAGACATCGGTGCATTTACCATTCAAGAAATTCTCAAATGATCGCATTTCTCTGTAGTTACAGAACTTTTCTTCACTTTTATTTCTTCTTCCTTTTTCTTAGCTTGCAATGCATCCATCAGCAATGAGACATAGGTGAGATGTTTTTATGTGAAGGTGAGGAGAGGTTTTATCCAGGGAAAGTTCATTTGGGGTTCATCTCTCTGCAGCCATACACCAGCAAATGTTTTTAGTCACAGATAGAAGTTGATCCAGCAACCACCCATCCGGAGTTTGACTATAAAAGGACTAATACAGTATTTAAGCCATGTTTGTTATCCCTTTTCGTCCCTTTCATCCCAGTCCAAGCAGATGAACATCCACTTTTAATGTACTAGTGCAGAATTCATTTTTTCTTCCACTTTTTAGGTGCTAATAAGATCACCAGGGTACATTATTTTATTTACGAGGCTTTGTATAGTTTTTGGTTTTGTGTAGTTTTTCTGGTTTTTGGTTGCAAAACAAAATGCTGGAGGCAAGTGATGTAGCTGGTAATACATCATCATCTGAAACATTATTTTCCTGGGTATCAATAAGACCAGCACAGCATTTTTGCAATCAAGAATGAAGTAGAACTTAATCTTAGGGGCCATGAGCCTACGAAATATCACATCTGCTCCAGGTAATGCTCAGAAATAGCATGTTTCCTACCTTGCGCATGTTGGTACCCATCAAAGTCTTTCTCCCACCAAGACTGGAAAAAAACATTACCTCTGCACTAAGTCACCTTGCCATTTTCCAGTGGAAACCCAAATGCTAAAAAAATAACTAGCTGGAGAGGGAGGGTGGGGTGCTGCTGAGCAGAGTGTGCCTCACGCCTGCCTCACCCAGGGGAAGGAGAACATGCCTTTTGAAGCAACACTCATACTCAGCTCCCAGAGCTGACATCTGCCAGGGAGCCTCTCTCCCAAGGAAATTCCAAGCCAAACCTCACCTGCCTGGGAAGTCTCTCTACAGTATCTGAGGCAAAATAAACTTGTTTCCTGCCCCGACTCCTCTCTCAGTGCGGCCCTGTGCCAGGAGCACTGAAGAGGCCACAGGTATGAGCTGCTGCAAGGAACCTCCCGCCACCTCGTACTGACAGAGTACGCCAAGGTAGACATGCCACCGAGGCACCTTTCTATATATGCATCTCCCTCCAGATATGCTTCTCCTGACAGCTTCCCCACAAGTCAGACCAGTGATGTTGTACTGGCCTCCTGTGGCAAAGACACCTTAAAATGGTCCCAGCAGCAGGGAGGAGAGTCGTTATTCTTAGCCCAGAGAAACAGTGCAGGGCTTCAGCAGTACATCTCAGAAATCCTCCCATCGCAGACTTGTCCTTGCATGGCCATTGCAACACGTATCCCTGACCCTGCCATCCTGGGGACAGCGGAGAACCATTCCCAGGACTGGTAGAGGAAAACTCATCTGAAAATCTACCCCTAGAGCCACAATCTAAAAACAAAACACCACACATACACACACATGCTCCCACACTACCACGGCCAAAACGCACTTATTAATGTTTATTTATTTTGAGTAAAGGAAGGGTACTGTGGTGTCTAATTCTTTGATGTGCAAGCAAGAATTCTCAGTATTTCTTAATTGGTGTGTTTTCTCTTAGATAAATAGAAAGTGTTTTAGCTGTAGGAAGGAGGTAAGACTGGGTTGGGCATATAGGGTGTAAGAAATCACTTTGACACCCAGGATTTCACAGTATGTCCCAGTGCAGCTGTTTTCCACAAAAACCTTGTTTGTCCTACATATAGGATCCTCATCATCCCGGTGCTAGGGATTGCACAGAATAACACTGCACAGAGCAACCCTCCCTTGCATGACTGAGTGGGAAGACAACAGAGCATAGTGTGCAGAGTGGGGCCACAGGGGAGGCCACAGTGGATTGTCACTACTGACTCTTCTGTGGTTTTGGGGTCATCTTTTCTTGCCGTCCATCAGTGGCAAGAGGAACGATGTGGATAAACCTTCATCATTCTGCACCAACCGTACAAATAAGACTGCCTGAGGTTCCTGTCTAAGATGAGTAAGACTCCTTACTTATGTTCCCCAGGAATTCTTGGCCCAGGGCTGCAGGGAGGGCTATTAAGCAGGTGGAAGCAGGGTAATGGGCTATAAGAAACTTTGTGTCCTTTGTCCTGCCTAAGAAGAAATTGCTTCAAACTGTTCCCATGAGAGCTGTTACCAGGTGGTGGCTCCCAGACACAACAGACTATTAAAGCCCAGATACCTTATATTGTCTCTTGTCGGGTTTAAAATACCACAATTATTAGCTGGCAGAACTTCACAGCTTCCAGTAACTTGCTGCATTTCCTTAAGAGGGAGAACGTTGCCTAGGAGCAACATGGTTTCCTAATCCAGGTACTACATGGCCTTGTAGGAGAGGTGCTCCAGCCCTCTGATCATCTTTGTGGCCCTCCTCTGGACCCGCTCCAACAGGTCCATGTCTTTCTTATGCTGGAAGCCCCCAGAACTGGACACAGTACCCCAGGTGGGGTCTCACCAGAGCAGAGTAGAGAGGCAGAATCACCTCCCTCGACCTGCTGGCCACACTGCTTGTGCTGCAGCACAGGATGAAGTTGGCTTTCTGGGCTGCTAGTGCACACTGCTGGCTCATACTCAGTTTTTCATCCACCAGTACCCCCAAGTCCTTCTCCGCAGGGCTGCTCTCAATCCACTCATCGCCCATCCTGTATCTATGTTTGGGATTGCCTAACATGGCAATCCGAGGTGCATGGACCTATGTGCAGGACCTCGCACTTGGCATGTCTGGGGACAGGGTGCATGGAGGGAGTTCAGCGGCTGGTCGCGATGACCGTGGTCATGGCAAGGAGGGCTGCTTAGGGGACAAGCTTATTGTACAGACCTGATTCAAATAACTTAATAGGGGAGATCATTTATAGGCCATGAGACAAAAGAAAAGTAATGTTCTGGAGAAACCACCTACAGGCCACTGGCAAAAGAAAAAAAACCTCTTTGTTATTTTCCTTTTTAAGTGCAGCCCCACAGAGGACTGCATCAATGCAACTCTCTGGGCAGTGAACCACAGCACAGGAGCAAAACCAAGCAGCCCAAGTGGGACCTCCTTGCGGGAAGAAAAAGTATTGTCTAACTTCCTCCCAAGAAAGCACAAAACCATCAGGCTGCACTAAGGAAGGCAGCTGAGAAGTGAGTATGGCAAGTAAACATGCCAGAGCAGATTAACAGAGAGAGAAAACAGTGTTGACACAATTTGGCAACGCTTTTAAAAGCCATCCTGCCAGCAAAACATGCAAGGAAGAGCATGTCTTTCCTGGGTTGCCTAGCAGTGCCTTGCCCATGTCCGGCAGGAGAGGCTTCGTGCGCTATGTGCATGAGTTGTGCCAGCAGCATGAAGCCTTTCCTGGCACGCTGTCGGGGCAGTTCTGCGGGGCAGCACTAAAACATCAGCAAAAAGAGCTTCGGTGCCGCCGACGGCCTTGGGTATTTCCCCAAAGCAGCCGCAGCCCGTGATCACCGGCACCAGCGCCGGCGGCAGCCCAGCGCATAGGCGGGCACAGGCTGACCCCTGCTGGCAACCTGACCGCCGGCCAGAAATGGGTTTTCCCCCTAAAAAAAAAAAAAAAAAACAACAAACAAACAACAAAAAACAACAAAAAAAACCGCTTAGAGAGCCCAATTTTAAAGCCGGGTGTCACATGCGGGTCCGCGGCCCCCGGCCGCCCCAGCCGCCCACGGAGCAAGCGCGTATCACGCTGGGCCGCTGCCGGGAGGATGCTCTGGGCATCGCCGGGTCGCACCCCTGGTAGTGGCTGCTGCAGCTTTCATCTGGTTGTATGGGGTTAAAACACCTCTAATCAATCAGCAGAAACTGTTTTTTGCATACACGGGAATGATCTGATAGGGCAGTCCTACACAGCTGAGGTCGGAGGTGTATGTATCTCAAGTAAGCATCTTAGGGTAATCAATAGCAGTGGGTCATGCACAGGCTACAGCGGTTGGGCCAGCTGTATCTTAAGAATTCGCCAGAAAAAAAAAAAATAAAAAAAATAAACCAACCAAACAACAGTTTAGGGAGTCTCATCCTATCAGTCTTATCCCATCAGTCTCATCCCATCAGTCTCATCCCAAATGAAGATGGCATTGGCACAGAGACTCCCACCATTGACCAGGCAGTCAGTGATCATCCTGTTTGAAAGACTTGGTTCCCTCTGTAACCATACCCCATGTAAAAGATCACCATAAATTAGGGTTTTTTTTAAAGAAAACGTTCTGTCACTGAATGTCTGTGTGCCAATGCCCTGCTCTTTCTCTGTGTTTAGTCTAAAAAGTTGGCTTGGGGAGCCTTTTAGAAGGACCCTTTGCTGAAGGAAGAATGTAAGTGAAGAGCTATTAGCTTGGTCATTAGGAGCAGGGAGCCCTGCAGGCATAATAATCATCAAACAGCCCAGCGACCAGAAGAAAAAAAAAAAAGAAAAACAAAAAAAACCCCAAACAGATAAACCAGTAATTTCCTTTTTTCTTTCTTATTGCATCTGTCAAAGAGGTCAATCCAAAGCCCATTCAAATGAATAGCTAGACTTTTAAAGTGTCTAATCAGCTACAGATAACTAAGTTGCAATACACTGTAAGGTTAGCCACCGCCCTCACCACTGCCTTTACATCCTAGGTCCCCACAGCGCCTATGGAGAGAGGCAGGCACTGACCTCCAGGTCTCCATCCAGCTCATGCTACAGTGGACACCTGAGACAGGGTCAATGCACCATGCTCTGGAAATGCCTGTACCTCCCCCTGACTGCCAAGGGGCCTGGGGCTGAGAGAGGTGTGTACCGCAAAGATGCCTCAGCTTCGGTGAGATAATTTCCAGCAAACGGAAATTAGCATCAGGGGCTGGAGTCGCTGGGAACATGAAACCTGTAGCACCAAGTAATGCTGTACAGTTACTGGGACCGACTCTGGGGTTTGGCCATTTGAAGATGAGGAAGACAGATTAATACTGTCACATCACCAAAACGGTGCGTACAGTGAAGTAGATTTCTCACTGGAAAGCTGCACAAGTAAAGGGGAGGGGAGGGTGAACGTCAATATTAACACAAGCCACTGAACAACTTATGCAGCCAAGGCTACTCAAGCCTGATAGTTACTTTGTCTGCGCACAGGGCCAGTGAGGCACCCCCAGTGGAACCAAAATAGTGCCCACATCTTAGACAAGCAGGAGCGAGAAGCAGCTAAGTACGAAGCAGCTAAATACTATCTGAGTCTGTGAGCCTGGAGACTCAGGAGGCTGTGTTGGAAGTAGGCTGTATCAGAAGGAAAATGGTATAACTTTGAAAAAGACTTTTTTTGATTTAGGTCTTACTTGGGGAAAAAAAGAAGGAGACCCTAAAAGAGACTTGCAAAATATAGCTAGAAACCATTCAGCACATGCAGCTTGCTGTGATTAAGAGGTGCTGGGAAACCAGGCAGGGTTGAAAGGAAAAACAACCTCTTTCCTGTCATGACCCAAGTGTAAACCCAGAGGTTTTTCCTCTCTCCTTAAGCTATGCCAGTTGCTTTTTATGCCATAAGATTAATGTTTTTGTGTTCTCTTAAAAATGAGATCAACTGCAAATACCATGTCCCAAGAAAGCGAAATGGCCTGCTGAGATGCCCAAGGCCTTTCATGGTGCCTCTGTGCAAGGTTGTGAAATGATTCACACTGATGAGTCAAACTCCAGCACTCCAGCCTTGCTCAGGACTTTTGAGAGCTTGGTACTTCTCTGTTGTACTTTCATAACCCATCGTTACATGGTCATGAGCAAGCAATGAGAATTCACATTCTCAGATCACATTGAAGAGCTTCTGTGGGTGACTGCTGAGGTCTCAAGGTAGAGACAGGCAAGAAACGCCTGGTCCTGCAGCCCCTGCAAGTGTCTTGGGTCTCCCCAGCTTCTGCAAGGGAAGGCAGCACAGGGTGACAGCAACCCAGGCAGGAAAGACTGTTAGGAAGGAGTATTCTGAAATCCTTAATGTCTTCCAGTGGGGTTTTTATTGATTATTACAGATTGCTGGCATTGTTATTTTTACTTTGGGTTCTTTATCCTTCAAACACGTCAGGCTAAGACATATCAGTGCTCTATTCCGTTATTCGGTGCATACAAAGGTCTTTATATCTTCCTTTTTTAGTAACTAGCAAGACAATAGGAAGGCGTTGATTAATTGACAATATATTTTGAAATCATTAAAATAAGCCTGGCTAGTTTCAGCTCTGCTTCAGAAAAAAAAGAAAATTCAGGTTGCCAAGTGGAAAAGGAACACCAATATCAGAGGTTGTTTTTTTATTAGCTTTATGCCCATAGTCTACTAATAAATGTTAAAAGTTCTTCACAGGTTATCCTAACGACTTTCAAGCCAAACACCAAGCTCCTCAAAACAAAGTGCAAAAAAAACGTGTTATTGCCCCCCCCCCGAATAACATATCTAGATGATTGTTATTCCCACAGTGTCAATCGTTCTTATCTCTAACTTGATAAACTGCAGGTGCTTGAAATTGCTGCAGCAGCTAGAATACTGATACGCAATAAGCGTTCATGTCACATTTCTCCTGTCCGCTGTTAGACTAAATTTACTTCATAGAAAAGATGATGATAAGGAGTCTCTTTGCACAAAGGAATTAGAGCCTCCGTATGTCTTGGCAGCTGTACCATGGAAAAAGATAATACCAACAGGTGCAGAAGAGCAGAGTTCACGATATTGCTGGTTTCTCCTTTATTCCAAACAAGTAGCAAAGCAGAATAAAATACATCTTTTTCCTACAGAACCCAAGTGCGAACGGAGGTAGCAGTGAGATAGACTTAACAGTTTTTAGCTGGTCTCTTTGTCGTAGTATTTCAGACTCGTGTTTGGTTTGTGAAATGCCCTTTGGTGCAGCAATCATTTCAACTGGCAAAAAAAGCAGCGTACTATATATGATTATACTTTTCAAAATTAATTTAAATTTTTCATTGCCTGCTAATATTGCTGGAGTTTTTACTTCACTGCAGGTAAAAATAACTGCTACATGATTTGTTGACACTGGCCATAATACATCCAAGATAATTAAACCAAAGAGGGGACATTAAGGGAGCTAGTGAAGTATTTTGTATAGATCCGTTTCCATATTCAGTGCTCAAAGAAGTTGGAGTCTTTATTTACTTTTAAAAAATTATTTTTATTTCTTTAAAAAATTGTTTCCTTCCCGTACTGAATGGTTTCATGTCTATATTCAGAAATCAATCATCACCACAGGACAAAACTGTTTCCTGTTTTACAAAGCAATGAATGCAAAAATAATACTCTTCTGAGACAGTCATGGCAAACAGCAAAGCATTCCAGGAACCAGCCAGTGGTCCTGTAAATGGCTGTAGCTGTACTGAATTTCAGGCATCGTTAGTACTTATTCTTCTTTCCAGACAGCCAAAGGGATTTGGTTCTGTTCCTATCGAAGTTTTGCTTTGATTTTAGCTGGGACAGGGTCAGACCTGATTGAGCTAATAAGCCTCAGTTTGGATTAGAAATTTCAGTGCTATTCTAAAAACCTGCTCTGGTATGAAAAAAGTGACCAAACATACACTAAGCAAGCAAGGGTGAGAATGAAAGCAGACATATTTAGAACTTTCTTTTCCGGATTTGGGCACTCCATTAGTGCCTGACTGCTGTATGCAGCTTTTTAGCTGCCTCATGTTGCAAATGAACTTGCTTTTACGTATATTCATATTTCTTAGATAAAAATGATCATGCACTAGGAAACACAGCATCTTCAATGAAAACTAGTGTTTCTGCATTTTTGATGCCACTGGTTCATGTTATAGTCTTGACAAATTCATTAACTAACTTCTCTCTCAGCTTTAAAGCATTCTTACAAAAACAAGAGGCTGAAGGCACACGCTATGGGATGTAGATTTGTGAAGCTGGCAGCTTTCTGCAGCGTTAAAGCTTACGAAAATCCAAATCCAAGCTAAAATGTATGGAATGTGAGCCTCGCCTCCAGGCTTTATCCAAAATGCACTGAAGCTAGTGAGAGTCCTTCCACTGACTTCACTCAGCTTTGGACCAAAGATGTAAAAGAGGCTTGAAATGCTTTGCTTGTGAGAGAGATTTGGTTACAAATAGAAGTTGCCCAAATCCATGACTCCTAGGGGAAGGCTGAACTACTGCAACCTCAGGGCCAGAAGGTCAAAATCACACAGAGAGACTGCAACTATCATGATGGCAAGTCAATCCCATGGGCAGAGGAAAGGTGGGAAGGGAAGGACACCAGAGCAGCCCTGATCCACAGAAGAAGAGGAGGCCTATGAATAGCAACGCTGCGGCTGGTGCATTTCCATTTTCTGGCACTGCTCCCTGGAGACCACAGTGTTTCCTCCTCCCTCACCCATGGCAGCCACTCTTTTCTTGTTGGTGGGAATGCAATTATGAATAATTTTATTTAGGTATGTCTGCGAAGAAGGTATTTCAAGTATAGCACAGAAGCAGAGCTTTTCTATCACAATAAAAAGGAAGAGCAAGAAAAATCTCCAAAATGGTTAAGCACTATAAATATTCCAGCAACCGGGGATTGCTTTAAGTATTTAAGAGGAGGGTGTGAAGCCACAGCCTAGAGGCTGCCACAAAGAGACAGAGCCGGGATTTCTGTCCCCTGATTTACTGTCTGTTTAAGCTTGTCTCAGGGCTAAGGTGTGCCTTGTGTGCTAAATAACATTTGTCCAGTAGGTTTCATTCAGCAAAGCTGTAAATTGTTTTGAGATTTTGAGGAAGCACATCACGGTAGTAACAGTAACCACCACCTTTGCTCACCAAAATGTTTTGACTATGCGTGAGAGGACACCTGAGTATGTTTCCCTGAAAGAGGGATTGAGGGTGGCCTCTCTGTTCAGATTATCTTAAACAAACCGCCCCAATGAGTGATTACATTCATTGGCACTCGTGGAAGACAGGGCGTTCCTGGGCAGAAAGTTCACTGCACAGAAGAGTCATTAGTGAGCCCTTCTGTGAATCCCTCCAAGTCTCCAGAAGGTCTGCAGCAAGAATGCATTTCTGAAGCAGCTGCTTAAAGATCTGAGGAAAACTTGGCTGGAAGAATAACCACATGATCCTCCAGTCCCTCCAGTATTTTTGGCTTTCAAACGCTAAGTCCAACGTGACATGACAGCCTTATACAATCAAGAACTCACCATTGACCAACAGAGCGATACGGCATTGTGACGGTTAAACAGAGGAGGGGAGGGAGAGGTGCACCCATCTTTTCCTTTCTGTCTTTATTCTTATTCAAAGTTTTTTAGCCTCCAGCAGCTCAGATGGAAGTGAAAACTTCCCACAGTGACCCTGGCAGTCGAGCCGGGCAGCACACTGGCTGCGAGCAAGCTGCCCTGAGCATGTGTCACTATCGTGCACACCTTGTGTCAAGGCAAACCCATGGGCACAGCCAGCTCTGAGCTTTCAAAAAGTTTGTATGAGTTTGTTTCACCTCTAGCTCTAGCCCTAGCCCTCCATCATCCTACTTTCCCTTTAGAAATCCCTATTGGAAAATAGCCCCTGAAAAATATAATTTGCAGGTCACAGAGCTCAACAGAGGGCTGGAAGAAACTGTCACCTTGTTGTGTGACAATTGGCTCCACTCTGCTCGTGGTCAATATCCTTATAATCTGGAGATGACACCCTATTCCCACTGTGGGACACAGGTACAAATAAGAAAGGGAAAGGAGACAAAACTGCTGGGCCTGACACTCACACTAGTGTCTCTTCTCCCTACCATAAAGCAAGAGCATGATACATTTGCACATATTCTAAATCCTCTTTTCGCAGTCAAAGCAGTGTAAATGAATGCTAGGCTTGGTGGGAATAAGGACTATTATCTTCAAAGAGATAATCTAAACTTCGTGGCAATTTCGCTGGAATACAGAATTTTCTATACCCCGATACAATTTGGAAATCTCACCCTAGCAGTCATTAGAAAGTAGAAGACAACGACTAGATAATTTTGTGCATCCCAAAGTCTTTAATTTAATCATGGATCGTACTTCAGGAGACATATTATTCAAAGATAAGTATGAATTGCACATCAAACTGCAGACATTTGTTTCTTTTGCTTCATACAAGATAATTGCTAGATTATGGATAATTGTTAGATAAAATAGTCTTCATTTATCAAAGTTCACAAAGTTATCTCACAGCAGAAATAGTTCTGAGTTAACTGAGCAACAAGAAATTCTAAATTGTTAACTTCCTCTGACATCCAAGTAGTCTGTGTCTTAAAGCTTAATATCAGCTATTCGAAAGTAAATCAAGTCTCTCTGATGCTCAGAGTTGTAGTGCAACTAGTTTATTGCTTAGTAAGTCCCAAAAGAGTTATGCTTATTCCATTCAACTTTTTGAAAAGTGTTCATTAAATGTGTTGCAATGAATATGTTAAACATTTTTCCTGATTCATGGGACTTTATAGCAGTCTGTGGGTAGAGGCAGAATAATCTGTTTACCCAAAAAAAAAATTAATTTCTCCTCTGTTTCCTTAAAGCCAAAACGTTAGACCTCTGGGTTGATTTCCAGAGCAGAGAATAAGCGGCTAAACAAAACCAATTCACTTGAAGAGGCCAAAAGATGTCTATAATCTGTGAATGACTGATAAACATATGTAAAGCATTTGTAAAAGAATGCACAACTTTATTCTTTCAAAATGTAAGGAAAACTGGTAACGGCTGCTAAGCCCAAGTATTGCATTGGCTGGAACTGTTGTGAGAAGTTTCCCTTTGAAAATACAGGCACATTTAGCTTGGAGTTATATGCCCCAAAATTATTGAGATACCTTTTGTTTAATGGACAGCTTTTCCATTTGCATTTTTTGTGATTATAAATCTGGGCCCATTCAAAGCAAGCATCTCTGCAAACACACCTATGCAAATAATAGGTCTTGGAACAAGGGGTGCAGACACTATTTACAGAAAATGAAGCTATCTATATAGCAGGGAGCTGTGGCCCTTCAAAATGATCCAATATTCAACAAAAAAAGCAAGCCTACAATCTCCATGTAGCAAATAAGGACAAATGTAATCCTTGAAGGTGTAAGTCCAAGTAGCGGGTAGGAACTGAGATTGTTGTTTTCCCTCCATGTAAGAATTTGTTACCCACCAAGTGCTGGGTACAGTGCTGGGGCTCCTCTTTTGGAAAGGAATTTGGAAGAAGGGAGAGAGTGCAGAAGGAGACAATGAAATAATTCAAGGCCTGGAGAAATGCCTTACTGCAAGGAACACCAAAGGTATTCAATCTGTCCCATTTTTCAAAAAAAAAGATGGAGCAATTACTCAGTTACTAGGCCACCTTCACAGAGCGAAAATATCTGGTACTAAAAGGCTCTTGAACTTAGTGGACAAGGCATGACACAAACTGATGGCTGGAAACTGAAGCCAGAGAAATTCAAACAGGAAATACAGCACAATTTTTATGACCTATTTTTTTTTTAAGTCTTCACATTGATTAACTACCGAAACAAACTACTGAGGACAGCAGCCCGGCAGTGTCTTCTAGACTAGAGTTATCACTGGGACATATGCTTAGACAAGGCACACCGCTCAGCCCAACACTTGGAAAACTGGATGAAATGTGCAAATGTGTGATAAAAATGCGAGCGTTGGAGTCGAGAGTCCCCCTTAAGCCCCAAAAGCTATGAAAGTCCAGCTGTACAAATTTTCTTTCAGTCAGTGATTTCAAAATCATTTGGGGTTAATTTTCCAGCCGGAAATTAATCAGTGTCAGTATCGACTGGAATTTGGTTTTTAGACCTTGGCTTTGCAGATCTTTGATAACAACCCAGGAAAACAGAAATGGTTATCACAGTAGAAAAAGTAGTTTCAAAAATCCGTACAGTAATCTGTTCCTTTTAGACCTATAAAACCTTTAGGAGGCTAAGGCGAAAAGAAGCATCTAGTTATTGCGATTTTTTGTACATTTTCATGCTTAAAAAGCAATGCTTCTGCCAGCAATTTTCATTGAACGCTGTTATTTATAGAGACACTTCAGCAATGAAATAGGAAGCTGTAATCACACTCTGCATGTTTTGGCAGCCCTTGACATGGGCAGGATGTGTGAGAGGTACTGTATTCAGGCTATCTTTTTTTTCCTTTCGTAATAATAATAAAAAAGATAATAAAAATCCGTCTTCAGAGCTTCCGTATAAAAGGGGAGAACTCATTATCTGAGAGACACACAAAATGCAAAGAGCTCGTTATGCTTTTGCAACGAAGATACCAAGTTTAGCCAGACATTGTATTTTAATTGGATCTTGCAGCAGTAAGAGCAGAAGACTCTCAAAACCAACCCTCTGTTGGTTGAGGAGAAGGAGTGACTCTGTTCTTTCCCTTTCAGCCCCTGTAGCCAATGGGGCATCTCCAGATCTTTGCTCCTCGTAACTCCAGCCCCAGTGGAGTAGATCCCCCACTCACCCTGCGGAGAAGGAAGCTGCCAACGATGAGTGCTGGTGCCAGCAGCCTCCCCTCCCAGACCCACGCTGCTGAACCTGCCAAAATGCCTCCCAATAGGGGCTTCCAGTACTTGAGAGGGGCTTTGCTATGTGCTCCTCTCATCAACCCAACTCTTGTTCCAAACCTGAAAAACGTCGGCCCCTGCTGCTTCTCCTTGGGAAGCTGCTAAAACGGCCCCTTGTGTCTAAGGGGAGCTCAGTGGGATCCACAAGCACTAGCCTTGGACAACTGCTGTGCCAGGAAGGCAAAGTGCCTTCTCCAGGCAGGCTCCTGCCCCTCAATGCCCACGTGTGCACACATGTACTCCTGCAGCACCAGCAGGGTCTGTCCAACAGTCTTGCGGAGCATGTCACTGACTCATGCTGTCGTTTTAATTAACTGCGTGGCATAAGGGATTCTAGAAAATGAACGTAGAGTGGCTTTGCTTCCTTTTAACACTCAGAATACACGTAAAAAGCTCGGAGCAGGCTACTTTCTCACATTACTATGTGATATGCACCATAGAATAATTCATCTTGTGAGGGACCTGTGGAGGTCTTCTAGTCCCAACCCTGCCCAAACCAAGGCTAATGCCAAACTGAATCCAGGTTGCTCAGGGCCTTGTAGAGCCCAGTTTTGAATATTTCCCAGGATGGAGATTCCTCAGCCTCCCTTTGCCTGTTGCAGTTCTAACCTACTCTCAGCACGAGAAAAAATTCCATACATACAAGCAGATTTTTTCTTACTGTAGCTTGTGTCTGTCGCCTCTTGCCCTTTACCATGCACCTCTGAGAAGAGCCAAACTCCACCTCCTCTATAACCACCTTTCATTGTTGAAGACAACAGTAAGATCTTCTCAGAACCTTCTTTTTGCCAGGCTCTCTCAAGAGAGAGAGAGAGATCATAAACTCAGAAGCCTGTACATCACACATTCCAAATCCCTAATACCTGCGTGAGAAGTGAGCATCAACTGGCATGTGCAGCCTCAGGAAGTGAGGGCAGGGTGTTAAAATGGAGCCCTACTAGCCAGAACATGTCACCTCTGGTTGGTGTCACTAACATCTTGGGCAGCCCAAAGAAAACCTTTTAAAACTCTGTCTCAGATCTCCTACATTTAAACATTGCATCAATAAACTTTATCCCATTAGACATCTGAAATTTGTAGTGATTTGAGATTAAAATGGTCTTAAGCATCAACAGTATTGCAAATCCACCAGCAGCAACATTGTCTGTGGTCAGCAAGGCAAAGAACAAAATATTCTGTTTTAAATTGAAAATGCATCCCAAGTACACTTACTCTGCTTGCACCAAGCATCTAAGGCAGAGAGATTGGACTGCCAGTCCAGCAGCAGCCCTGGTCCTGCCTGCTCTAAGCTCAGGGGATTTTGTACATGGTAAATGGTTTTGTGCTGTCAGAGGGTTTTGTAGGACTCAGACCCTTTTTCGCATGTGATCAGAGAAAGAAGCTACAGGAAAATGGCTTACTGGGGACAATATCAGACTGCCTGTGCTGTTATCCATGAGAAAGGAAGCATCTCCAGAAACATTTGCCCATGAATTGGAGCACAAAATCACTGCCATCATAAGAGCTACCAGATAAGGACTACCACCTACCCAGCTAGCACCTGAAGCTAGCAAAGGAGAAACCATGAGCTGTATGACAGCCTTTGAATGGGAACTTAAAAGCAAGTTATCCCTGCAAACCTAGGAGCATAGCCACAGTGTGCTGGCTCCACCCCCAGAGCTGCCCCTCTGACCATCGTCACCAGGACCTCTGAGTCAGGCCAGGAGATGGGTAACCACAGAGGCACCTACTGCAAAACACCAGACATGTTCAGTGTCACATGTTAGCTCCTCTTCTGATAACTTCTTGGGGTATTCATATCTAAAGCATATCCTATCCATGTGCTTTAGAAAAACTCTTTGGATGAAACCTTGTTTCCCTTGAAATGAGAAGAAATTTGTCCTTACTGAAGTCAGTGACAAGTATTTCCTTCTTTGTGTCTCTGGCAAAACAGGAAAATATACCATGCGGCTTCGTAGTTTCAGCCAGGCTGCAACAACTTAGTTTCATTACAGTGCCTACATGCATGCAGTTGAACTCATTTACTGTTGTTCATTATTCAGTTTGGAGCATTTAAGTTAGTGAAGCTGAAGCACGTATGTTATGACAGAGTTGGGACTTCATCCCACTGCTGAATTTTGCCGCAGCAATGCCATAAAAAATAACATAAGAAAGAGATGTAAAAAAGTGCTATGAATGGAGTGAGAGGGAATGTACAAAACAGAGTCACTGCTGACATCCTGAGTCATAAAATCTTCAGTACACGTACAGTTTCATCAGGATCTTGGACATGTCACCTAGGATGATTTCCTTACAGAGACTTACCCAAATACACCACGTTCTAGCACTCAAACAGCCTGTATGTCCAAGACAAAAAAAGGGTCATGTAATGAAATCTGATGCACAGAAAATATTAGCAGAAAGTTGTATTCTCAGGGCATTATAATCACGCAGCCTTTTTGAAGATATACACTCTGAAGTTATAATCTTCATATAGTTGGCACATATGGGTGCTAGAGTGTGTGTACACAACACCAAAGATGTCCCATGATGGACAAAGACAAGTGATCAAGTGATGCGCTGGAAAAATTAGAGCTTACCTGCTGAGAAATTCCTTGTAAACAGAAAAAGGAGTGTATGACAAGTGTCTCCTGATACATCAGGTTCCTGCTCAACTCCAGACCAAGTTAGGTATGATTGTATGTGAAGTTACTCTAGTTTTTTGATGACCGGTTACCATTTAGATCATCAAGAAAGAGATTTTCTGGCCTCTAGCTAAAGCATCCAGTGCTTCTGCAAAGCATCATTTGCCTGGTGAGGAGTTTCAGAGGCTTTGCGGTTCTACTAGGAGTTGAAACATCGACTGCATTTGAGTGCATCACACACAACCAGTCTAAAAGGAAGCAAAAGCAGCTGTCATCATGGCCAAAGAGAGATATTAAAGAACTGAACTAATAAAGAGAGAATATTTGTCCTGGGCTGGAGAAATGCCAGGAGAGGGCAGGAGAAGAAACACATTACGATATCTCATACGTCACCCTGCACTGGCTGTGTTGCCCCAAATAGTAATAAAAGACAACAAAAGTAGTCCCCAAGTTGTCTGTGGCTACGTCTGTGTTAGTAAGTAATGTGGCACAATAGGAATGAATATGTAGGGTGAAGGATTGGCGCTGAGGACCCAAAGTCCACCTATACACATCTCAGAAAGTTTTAGTTTGGACTTGCCCTAGTCTTCTCATGTGGACTGAATGCTCAACAGCAGTGAGAGGACCTCTCTTGGTTTAATTTCAGCCAAAAGTAAAGTCTGCGCACTCTGAGACTGCTCCACTACATTAATCAAATCACAGCACAGGCAGGTAGTGGGGGCATTCAGTTCAGGTGTGCACTTCTGATCCACATTAAAATACCCCTCATAAGACTGGTATCAACATTTGTGGGTACTCACATAAAATGGAGGAAAGGAATATGTGTGCAAAAATTAGCACCCACATCCCAAAGAGAAAAACTATAAAGACTTACAGTTGTACAAACTTACAGTTGTAACCACCGTTTGTTAAGAAACACCTGAACAACTGTCTTCAAGGATACACCAAGGCAGAGCATCATCTCCACCAAGGCAGATCCAGATAATACTGTCATGGATGGCATGAAAATGTTCGCTGATTATTGGGTCTTGGGAGCTAACAAGGATGATGCACGGAAAACATCAAGGAGAAAAAGAAGAAAATTCATTTCCACACAGTGCCTAAAAAAAACCCCATTAGATTATTCATTGATATCAAAGACCATATTGTTCACTGAAATTACCCAGCTTCCCTCTTTGGGAGAAAAAAGTTACAACATTGTACACTGTTCAGGAGGGAAGGAGTGCTCCCTAACAGCCTGACAGCCCCTCTCTATGCAATGCTAGCACATCAGGGGTCACTGAGGATACAGACATGGAGGAACAGCCCTTACATTCTTAAAGCAGATAAGAGCTTTAATTGTAAGTGGTTATGTGTATATGCTTGTTATATCTACATTTTCAAAGAAGATGCTTCTTTCAGTCTAAATTCACATTTACTTGCTTTAAACTCCTTTCATTTCCTGTTTTTCATTTTTACTCCGCTAGGAAAATTGCTCAGAGGCAAGCACAAGCATGATGCGCTAGCTGCTGCCCAAACTTACGTATGCAATGAAAAGTCTGCAGCCTAACAAAAGAGTAAATACACAAGGGTACAAGAAACTCTCCTTTCGTTCCCATCCTTGGTTGAAGTCAGGGATATAGAAGTGTTTGCAAAAACATTTCTCTGCAAATCATGTACATTAGGTTGTAAGACTGTCATTAGGGTACATGATCGTGTTAGGGTGTGGTCTGTGAAGGAAGAACCACAGCGCTGCTGCTGAAATGCAGCAAGATTAAGGTTAAGGTACAGCTCAGTGAATCTCTTCCTAGACAGCCAAGGCCATGCTTACGGGCCAGCCACCCCAGGGTAGCTCAGAGCTACCCTGCCTTGCCCTGAGTCCCATGTTCTGCCTTCCCTGGTCTCCAAGGATTTGCAGCTCCTGAGCAGGTGATGGCACCTTTGTTCTACACAGCCCTTGTTGGACTCCCATGGCATGAACGTATCCAGCCACCTTTTGAACCAATGAAAATGTCAAGTATTCAAAAATTCCTGTTGCGAAGACACTACATTGCAAGTGATATTTTATTAGAAGAAGGGTTTTCCTGGACAACTGCAGACATGCTGGTTAAAACCAAACTGAAAGAGGGACCCTAAAGCATCAGAAAGACCAAGGGCTCTTTGGGAATAGAGGGGAGCTGGATTAAAGTCTCTGGTCCAAAACTAGATTTGCATCTGAGTGTCCCACTAGCCTAGCATTTTACCTGACTTTGGGTATTCTGCTGCTTCTATCTACTAATAGAAGCTGTTGGAGCTATATCAGTTTCTCAAACTTGTCAACTATACCAGTTTCTGCATATCTCTTGGGTCGGGAAAAAGGAGACTGGGCAGAGCCTGTGGTCAGGGCATTCGTTTCCTGTGGGTAAGACACAGCTTGAAGTTTCTTTCTTCCCTGGAAAATCTGAAGCCACCCAAAGACGCACAGCAGAGGAGGACACAGAACCAAGAACAGTCTAGTTTGGGAGGAACCTTTGGAGATTGCCTAGTCCAGCTCCTGCTCACACCAGGCCTGGCTTCAAAGCTTGGTTAGGCAGATGATAGATCAAGGTACTATCAGCTGGTGTACCCAAAGCAGCCTAGCATTTGAGCCAGGTGCTCCCCCAGTAGGCGAACCCAACGTAAGAAGGGAACGGGGTCCCAGTAGCCAGTAGGTTATGGTTCCTGGGAGACACAGGTGTGCAGTTTGTGTCTCTTGCAGCCAAGCTTGTCAGCGCATCCACTAGGCTGTCCTTTCATAGAATCACAGAATCATAGGGTTGGAAGGGACCTCTGGAGATTATCTAGTCCAACCCCCCTGCCACAGCAGGGTCACCTACAGCAGGTTGCACAGGAACGTGTCCAGGCGGGTTTTGAATGTCTCCAGAGTTGGAGACTCCACCACCTCTCTGGGCAGCCTCTTCCAGTGCTCTGCCACCCTCAAAGTAAAGAAGTTCCTCCTCATGTTTAGGTGGAACTTCCTATGCTCAAGTTTGTGCCCATTACCTCTTATCCTGTCGCCGAGCACCACTGAAAAGAGCCTGGCCCCATCCTCCTGACACCCACCCTTAATATATAATACTTAAAAATAAATACTTAAAGTATTTATAAGTGTTGATAAGATCCCCCCTCAGCCATCTTTTTTCCAGACTGAAGAGACCCAAATCCCTCAGCCTTTCTTCATAAGAGAGATGTTCCAGTCCCCTAATCATCTTGGTAGCTCTCTGCTGTACCCTCTCCAGAGGTTCCCTGTCCTTCTTGAACCGGGGAGCCCAGAACTGGACACAGTACTCCAGGTGCGGCCTCACCAAGGCAGAGTAGAGGGGGAGGATGACCTCCCTCAACCTGCTGGCCACACTCTTCTTGATGCAGCCCAGGATGCCATTGGCCTTCTTGGCCAGAAGGGCACATTGCTGGCTCATGGTCACCCTGTTGTCCACCAGGACTCCCAGGTCTCTTTCCACCAAGCTGCTCTCCAGCAGGTCAGCCCCCAACCTGTACTGGTGCATGGGGTTATTCCTCCCCAGGCGCTGCACCCTACACTTGCCCTTCTTGAATTTCATAAGGTTCCTCTTTGCCCAACTCTCCAGCCTGTCCAGGTCTTTCTGTATGGCGGCACAGCCTTCTGGTGTGTCAGCCACCCCCCCCAGCTTTGTGTCATCAGCAAACTTGCTGAGGGTGCACTCTGTCCCTTCATCCAGGTCATTGCTGAATATATTGAAGAGGACTGTGCCCAGTACTGACCCCTGGGGAACACCACTCGTCACTGACCTCCAACTAGACTCTGTGCCCCTAATCACGACCCTCTGAGCTCTGTCTTTCAACCAGACTCCTTTAGGGAGTCTTCATCTGCCTCTCATTCCCGAATTCTTTATTTCATCTAAACATCAATGGTAAATGTTTTGAAGTGTCACAATTTCTGAGGAAGAGAAGCCTAATTAGCTGTCTGGAAAAGTTTAGGCAGAACTGGGTGTCTCCCTATCAATCCATAACTTCAGTTTTCAAAGTGAACATAGGTCCTTATTTTACCAAAGCACTTCTGAAAAGTTTATCCTCCACCCCATCCCCACAAGCCACCACCTGAAACTCGACCGTAGGCTGGTCCCAGCCCACCCAGAGGGATGTTTGCTTAACACAAGTGGGTGATGCCTGCAGCAAACCGTACCAGGCGAGGGCCAGACCCCGGCACACATGACAGCAGCGAGAGGGTTTGGCTGACGCTCGCCTCTCAGCTGACCGGCCTGACCGTTATGTAAAATTCCTCAGACGGCGATGAGGCATTCCCGGTTAGACACAGACGGTCTGAGGACCAGCTGGATGCAAAATCCGCTGCGGGAGGAGGCAGGGATTTATGAATAGAGCCCCCCCTGCCCCATTTCCCCACCCGCCCTGATTCCCTGCTCTACCAGAGCCTCCCTCAAGCTGTCATGGGAAGAGTCATCCATGGGCAGTAAATTTGACAAGCTCCAGCTCCGATGAAAGATAGTTGTCCACTACTGGCTATAGTTACTGGCTTGCTCTTATATGCTTCTGAGCTTCTTAGTGTAATACACCAGGAAAAATAATTTCAATGGGAAATTGTATATGCAAAGTGAAACATCAGTTTATAAATTAAATCAGCCCTATTGAGCGCACTACGAAATTTTAAAGTAAATCAAGCAAGGGCATACAAGCACAAGACTGCCAATTTTGGAAAAAAAAAAAAAAAAAAACAGTTACAAAAGCAAGTATAAAACACCCGCACAAAAAAACAAGGGGCTCTTGCTTGCAATGGATTGTAACAGATAGAGTTTATTGTTGAAAAAGTCAAGTCCTTTACTGAAGCTTGAGCCATGTTTGAGGGCATTTAAGGCTCTCCCAATAAGTTTTCTTCTGCCTATTAGTGAGTGAGTATGTTCAGCTGCTTCATTTCCTGCAGAAGCACTGCTGAAGTGTCTCTGCCTCTGCCTCCTTTGCCAATTTTCAGGAGCTTTAGCTTTGAGGTGCACAGCTGTCTCATCCACGTACATCTCAAGGCTTACTTTTTTTTTTCACAGTTTTTCCAGCGGTACTTGAATTCAAGGCCCTGTAATTTGCCCACTGTCCTTCACAACTGCCAAGTAAAATTCTCCCTGCTACTGATGAGACAGAGCAAGAAAGTTTAACTACCTAATCAGGAAATTAGGAGATAATTAACAGAGATTTATGAAGGTGCATTGTGTCTTTGAAAAGGTAAAAGAAAACATATTGCCAGAGCTACCAAACAGGTAGAACCTATTTTTGCTTTAAACAGCCCCCTTAACCAGAAATCTTCCTGCATACATTCCTAAATACAAATGGCAAATACCCAAAAGTGCTTTATAGTGTGAACATTAGTGAGGATAAATGATACTATTTTGACAAATATTTCTGCCCACAGGACTCTGGTTAGCTTGATTAAAACAAATTTCTAAATTACCCAGCTACCATGAGATCTCCACAGTGTTGTGAAATTTGCAGCAACTTCTATAGCATGAATTGTACTAGGAACGAAAATTAACCACTGTGGCAAAGAGCCACAATGACCAAAATTAACAGACACCATTTGTAAAGATCAATCACTAGGCATAGATATGCAAACACTAAAACGGCTCCTTCATAATCATACAATTATTGGATGATGTCTCTATAGACGAAGAAATATTGCCTCAACTACGCATATGCCTGTAGGTTATGATTAATGTCTGACATAGGATAGGCTGTAGTTTAAGAGCAGTAGTAGTTTGAGAGTAGTTTGTAGTGCTAGATCCTGAATAGTTGCAACACCTCGCCAATTTGTACTTAGTGTACCTTTTGGCATTTTTCACCTTGAACACTGCCCTGTTTCCAAGAAATGGAAAAAAATCTTAAATATTTGTGGTGCTTGTGTTATGACTTAAATATAGTTTTCACAAAGCATTTTAACCAATCCAGCTGTTCTGCTCAAAAACGAAATTATAAACTTATAAACCCACAAAGCCATAACAAAAAAAAAAAAGTATTTCTAGCACAAGCAATTACAAAATGCCGTGTTTCACTGCTTCTCTGAAAGAGAACCTCTTCAGAGGGAAAATCACCCATAAACGCCCTTTGGGGGTGTTCAAGGAACAGGGACTGGCGTCAAATGTCACACTTATGATTGATTGATTTGTTTGATTTAGTTTCAAACAAACTCCCTTCCAGCAAACTTCCCGGCGCCTCCACTGAAGCAGCTCCTGCACCGGGCAGCTGGAAGAGGCACTTTGCCGTGCTCGCCCTGCTGCTGCTCCTCGCAGAGCACAAAACACACCCCAGCTGTGCCTTGTGCCTCGTGGGACGGCCTGCGCAGTAATTAACAAATCCACGCTAATCACAAATCCACAAATCCAAAAGAAAGTCATGTAACCATATTGGCTTTCTGCCGCTGGACTGGGAGGAAAATGTACGCTTCAAGTCCTCCTGGTCTGATGACAGGGAAAAAAATATGGGATTTTAACAAATGATCCCATGAACAATGGTAAAGAAAATACTACGCAGTCCAGTGCAAGGCCTGAGACCAGAGCAAGGCCTTGGCTTTGGGGCAGGGCCAGGGCACCCCAGCATGAGCAAGTACCTCTCCATCATATTTGGCTAAACATTTCTCAGGGGTCATTCTTTCAGTCAGGGAAAGGTGATAAAGCTGCCTCTGCCCCTGCTGGAGAAGCACTCTGTGTAGGCAGCCTCTGTGAGGCTGCTGAGAACTGCGGCCCAGCTGTGGCAATAGATGAATGAGGCATTTCCTCGTTCCCCAAATCCAAACCTCTGGTGGCTGAGCCGCGATCTGCGACACCACAGCAATATGAGCAGAGAACAGTTTTGTTGGGGCTGAGCTGAACTCAATAGCTGGGAACTAGTGCAAAAAAAAAAATAAATGCCCCCAGCGAAACAAACGAAAAACTCTGCTCTCCCTTTGTATGAAGCAACCGGAGAGGTCATAGCCCAGTCTATTGGAGAAGAATAATCAATGATGTTATCAGGTCACAAGGCTCATCATGTTTTATTTAATTAAAACAGAAATGTAGCAGATGGATTTTGTACATTAAATTAAACTAATAATTGTAATGATACATGTAAAGGAGGTGAAGTTCTCCGCTACAAGCAGTTCGTGTCAGAGAAGAGAAATGGTTAGAGGAGACCTCAAGCATAGCACCCACAGGGTTTGCTGGTAGTTTCATAGATCAAGGAAATGCAACAATAATTAGCCCTCTCAAGAGAGTAAAAGAAGTCATGTGTTTATGCAAACGAGTAAAAGGCAATGAGCATCAAATGAGACCTCTACAGTGTTGAGCCAGCTGACATTGCAAGCCTCTGCAGTGACGTATGACCGTGGAAGAAGACCAGGGTTATCTGCTGTCAATGGCGGGGGGAGGCTGGCAAATGGCAAGCAGACTAATAAAAATCTGTGGAGGACAGATTCCTCCATACCCTTCTCGTGTGCCAAGTAGCTACTGAGAGTCTTTTACAAGACTTCAACAGCCCCTGGGTCAGGTACCTTGTGCACTTATTGAGGCTCCATTTTAAAAGCCAGCTTCTCTGAGAGACAAGTCCAAGGCCCCAGCTGAGGCTGATGCTACCAATTAGCAAAGTCCTCTTTTTGGTACTTTTTTTACTCTTTTTTATAGGCTCCTGAAATACTACAGACCTGCAGCATCAAATGCTGCAGAATGATTTCTACCAGCCTAAATGTGCTCTCAACTGGTGTCGTGGTTTCGCCTCAGACGGCAACAAAGAACCACGTGCCGCTCGCTCGGGCCTTCCTGATACAGGAAGAATCAGAAGAAAAGGCAAGACTCTTGGGTTGAGACAAAGGCAGTTTAACAGAACAGCAAAGGGAACAGGCAAACAACAACAATAACATGGACAGAGGCATATACAAACACGATTACGGAACCGCCGCTCCCCGCCGCTCACCGACCGGAGCCGGGACGCCCCAGCCCGCTCCAAGCGGAGACTTCCTGCCCCCTCCCCCGGCAGCTCAGGGTGGGCATGGCTCACATGGCATGGAATACCAGGGAAAATTAACCCTATCCCCACCGGAACCAGGACATTATCCACCCCTTATTCCATACCATCTATGCCATGCCCAGATCTTACAAGTTACAATGAATTGCCACCACTCTCCCCTGTCATATATATATATATATATTCATGCAAATATAATGCCCTTAGTTTATGGGCCATCCCTCCAAAAGTGTCCATTGAGCTCTTGTAATCCATGGCTTTGGGCTCCATCTGTTAGAACAGTCTCTCAGGGCAGGTGAGATGCCGTGTGGTGCTGGTCTGTTGCATGCTGTATTTTTTGGAGCTTGTGACTGGTGCACCCAGTGTGGCTCATGCTCACAGTCCGTGGGCTGAAGATGTAGATCTTGAGGAAGTTGCTGGGCGCCAGCTGCTGAGGTCAGTTCTTATCCCATCATCCCTGTGCCTTACTCGTAGTACAACTGATAGCAATTATAGCAATGAGGACATACAGTGACAGTGTTACTTTGTAATTAACACCACACAATTTGATTCATTGGCTATTCTCACCTAAAATCAGATCCCCATGAGGTACACATCGGACTTCCCCATCCTGCCGCATCACCCACCAAGTGCACCCAGGTCCTTGGGCAAAAGCAATCCCACGGGTGGGTTTGCCTTTGCCTGAGGCAGGACTAACCCAGACTGTCTTCCCTAGCATATTCTTCATGTGCACTACGGGGACTTTATCCCCTTCTACAGTACGTGGAAGTTTTGATTGGGCAGGGCCAGCCCGATTGTCAGATCCCCTGGTGTTAACTAGCCAGGTAGCTTTTGCTAAATGTGTATCCCAATGTTTTAAAGTCCCACCAGCCATTGCTCTCAGTGTAGTTTTTAACAATCCATTTTATCGTTCTATCTTCCCAGAGGCTGGTGCGTGATAGGGGATGTGATACACCCACTCGATACCATGCTCTTTGGCCCAGGTGTCTATGAGGCTGTTTCAGAAATGAGTCCCGTTGTCCGACTCGGTTCTCTCTGGGGTACCATGTCGCCACAGGACTTGCTTTTCAAGGCCCAGGATAGTGTTCCGGGCAGTGGCATGGGGCACAGGGTATGTTTCCAGCCATCCGGTGGTTGCTTCCACCATTGTGAGCATATAGCGCTTGCCTTGACGGGTTTGTGGCAGTGTGATATAATCAATCTGCCAGGCCTCCCCATATTTATATTTCAGCCATCGCCCTCCATACCACAGAGGCTTCAAACGCTTGGCTTGCTTGATTGCAGCGCATGTCTCACGTTCATGGATGACTTGCTGGTTGTTCTGATGTTCCTCCGTGGCCCGATTCTTCGGTACGTGGGCAGCTACATGGCGTACTTTCACAACCAGATTCTCTATCCGGGCAGCAATATCTTTCCATAGTTCAGCAGCCCAGATGGGTTTGCCTCTGCGCTGCCAATTTCCCTGCTTCCACTGCTGTAACCACCCCCACAGAGCATTTGCCACCATCCATGAGTCAGTGTAGAGATAAAGTACTGGCCATTTTTCTCGCTCAGCAATGTCCAAAGCCAGCTGAATGGCTTTCACCTCTGCAAACTGGCTCGATTCATCTTGTCCTTCACTGGCTTCTGCAACTTGTCGTGTAGGACTCCACACAGCAGCCTTCCACTTTCGATGCTTTCCCACAATCCGGCAGGACCCATCAGTGAACAGGGCATATTTCTTCTCATTTTCTGGCAGTTTATTATATGGTGGGGCCTCTTCTGCACGCGTCACCTCCTCCTCTGGTGACATTCCTAAATCCTTGCCTTCTGGCCAGTCCATGATCACTTCCAGAATTCCTGGGCGACTGGGGTTTCCCATTCGAGTTCGCTGTGTGATCAGTGCAATCCACTTACTCCATGTAGCATCGGTTGCATGATGTGTGGTGGGGACCCTTCCTTTGAACATCCAACCCAGCACCGGCAGTCGAGGTGCTAAGAGGAGCTGTGCTACTGTGCCAACCACTTCCGAAGCAGCTCGAACCCCTTCATATGCTGCCAATATCTCTTTTTCTGTTGGAGTGTAGCGGGCTTCGGATCCTCTGTATCCCCGACTCCAAAACCCTAGGGGTTGACCTCGGGTCTCCCCTGGTGCTTTCTGCCAGAGGCTCCAGGTAGGGCCGTTCTCCCCGGCTGCGGTGTAGAGCACATTTTTAACATCTTGTCCTGCCCAGACTGGCCCCAGGGCCACTGCATGGACTATTTCCTGTTTGATTTGTTCAAAAGCTTGTCGTTGCTCAGGACCCCATTTAAAATCATTCTTCTTCCGGGTTACTTGATACAGAGGGCTTACAATTTGACTGTAATCTGGGATATGCATTCTCCAAAAACCCACAATGCCTAAGAAAGCTTGCGTTTCCTTTTTACTAGTTGGTGGAGACATAGCTGCTATTTTGTTGATCACATCCATTGGGATCTGACGGCGTCCATCTTGCCATTTTATTCCTAAAAACTGGATCTCCTGCGCAGGTCCCTTGACCTTACTTCGTTTTATGGCAAAACCAGCTTTCAGAAGGATTTGGACTATTTTACTCCCTTTCTCAAAAACTTCTTCTGCTGTGTTTCCCCATACAATGATGTCATCAATGTACTGCAGATGTTCTGGAGCTTCACCCTGTTCCAGTGCAGTCTGGATCAGTCCATGGCAAATGATGGGGCTGTGTTTCCACCCCTGGGGCAGTCGATTCCAGGTGTATTGGACGCCCCTCCAAGTGAAAGCAAACTGTGGCCTGCACTCCACTGCCAAAGGGATTGAGAAGAATGCATTTGCTATATCAATCGTGGCATACCACTTGGCTGCCTTGGGCTCCAGTTCGTACTGGAGTTCTAGCATGTCCGGCACGGCAGCGCTCAGTGGTGGCGTGACTTCATTCAGGCCATGGTAGTCTACAGTTAGCCTCCACTCTCCATTAGATTTTCGCACTGGCCATATGGGACTGTTAAAGGGTGAGCGAGTCTTGCTGATCACTCCTTGAACCTCTAGTTGACAAATCAGCTCATGGATGGGAATCAGAGTCTCGGTTAGTGCGATACTGCCGCCGATGCACTGTTGTGGTCGCAATTGGCACCTGTTGTTCTTTGACCCTCAACAACCCCACAACAGCAGAGTCCTCCGAGAGACCAGGCAAGGTAGACAACTGTTTAACTTCCTCCGTCTCCAAGGCAGCTATGCCAAAAGCCCAACGGTACCCTTTTGGGTCCTTAAAATACCCTCTCCTGAGGTAATCTATGCCAAGGATGCATGGAGCCTCTGGGCCAGTCACAATGGGATGCTTTTGCCACTCATTCCCAGTTAGGCTCACTTCCGCCTCCAGTACAGTCAACTCTTGGGATCCCCCTGTCACCCCAGAAATACAAATGGGTTCTGCCCCTCTATAGCTTGATGGTATTAAAGTACACTGTGCACCCGTGTCCACTAGAGCCTTATACTCCTGTGGGTCTGATGTGCCAGGCCATCGAATCCACACCGTCCAATAAACCCGGTTGTCCCTTTCCTCCACCTGGCCAGAGGCAGGGCCCCTCTAATACTGGTCATAGTATCCATTACTCACTTCTTGCATAAATGACTTGGAAGTTCCTTCAAGAGGATCAGAAGCAAGATCAGGCCTTCTGCTCTGTCTGGGGAACTGCCCACTGGAAACTGGGGCGGCACTTTTCCTGGAGGGATCCCCTTTTGTGGTTGTCCTTCCTTGCAACTCCTGTACCCGTGTCCGCAGGGTCGAAGTAGGTTGTCCATCCCACTTCCTCATGTCCTCTCCGTGGTCCCGCAGGTAGAACCACAGGGTGCCTCGTGGTGTGTACCCTCTGTACTCTCTCTCTTGAGTGGGGAAATGCCTGCTTCTAATAGCTGAGACACTGGCCCGTACAGGTGGGGAGTAGGACATATTCTCTTCAAGTTGCTGGACCTTCCGTGACAGTTTCTCCACAGCTGAGACAAGGGGGGAAGAGAGACTTTCTTCATATCTCCGGAGCCGGCCAGCCACCTCATCCACCGTTGGTCCCTCTTCACCTTTCCATTCCATTACTGCCAGTGAGTTGGCATATGACGATGGTGCGCTCCGTACAAACTTCCGCCACATGGGCCTTGTGCATCGCACCTCATCAGGGTCTGTGGGTAAGTCTGCATTGTCCAAGTCATAATAAATCATCTCCCGCACGGCTAATTCTCTCAGGTACTGGATACCTCTTTCCATGGTAGTCCACTTGCTTGGTTGACATACAACATCCTCACTGAAGGGGTAACTCTCCCTCATGCCTGACAGGAGTCGTTTCCAGAGGCTGAGGGCTTGGGTCTTCTTCCCAATCGCCTTGTCAATACCGCCTTCCCTAGACAGGGATCCCAGCTGCCTGGCCTCCCTACCCTCTAATTCCAGGCTACTGGCCCCGTTATCCCAGCACCGGAGCAGCCAGGTGACAATGTGCTCGCCTGAAAGTCAGCTAAAATCTTTTCGCATATCCCGCAGCTCACTCAAGGATAGGGATCGAGTAATTACCTCTGGTTCTGCCTCTTCCTCCTGCTCTCATGATGACCCTGGTTCATCATCATCTCTTACTAAGCGAACTGATTTCTTCGTGTACTTCTTCTGTATGGGGGCAACTGATACTGGCACGGGTTGGTTCCCTGGTTCAGCGGCAGTGGCTGCCACAGGGGTTGGAGTAGCCACAGTGGCTGCCACAGGGCTTGGAGTAACCGCAGTGGCTGCCACAGGGGTTGCAGTAGCCACAGTGTCCGTCACAGGGGTTGCAGCAGACGCAGTGGCTGCTGATCTGGTCTCCATCTCTTCCCCCTGAGGGTGCTGCATAATTCTGAGCAGTGCCTGGTAGATACTGGCCAGGGCCCAGCACAGCGCGGTGAGTTGTGCTTCTCTAGAATAGCCACAGCATTTTCCCTTCAAATATTCTACCACTTTATCAGGGTCCTGTAATTGTTCAGGGGCGAAGTCCCAGACCATTGGAGGTGAGTAGTTCTCTAGGTACCTGCCCATGTTCTCCCACATGCCATGCCACCCCTGCCTATCCAGCCTCGGAGCAGATCTCTGGGTGGCAGTCTTAAATAGCTGTTTAACCTTAAACAGGACGTGGAACACATTCAGCAGACATAACAATAGGACCAGGCTGGTTTGAGTATCCCAAGGATATTCAAAATTCTCAAAAGCTGCCATACCTGACCCGAAGGAGAAAAGGGAGGCAAAAGAGCTGGGGAAAGTGTCCCCCTCTGTTTCCCCCACAGACTGGGTGTAATTATTAATAAATTCTGAGAGACGATGCCCAAGGTACGGACAGGACAGCAACACCACATAAAAGCCCCAAAGTAACTGTCTAACAAGTGATGTTATCATCTCATAAGCCGATATTGCACAGGACAACAAAATGATAATCCTCATCCCTCTCCCAGAAGTAACAAAAATCACTGGAAGGAGTACATAAGACATATAGGAATTCACATAACACAGCCATGAGAACAAACCAAGCAACATGGTGACCAGCGACTATTTGCCTAATACAATAAACGCATACAACACATTCGTTTTTTTTCAAGCTCTATTTGGATTCTGTCGTTATCTCAACCCTTCGAGCCCCACGTTGGGCGCCAAAAAGGACTGTCGTGGTTTCGCCTCAGACGGCAACAAAGAACCACGTGCCGCTCGCTCGGGCCTTCCTGATACAGGAAGAATCAGAAGAAAAGGCAAGACTCTTGGGTTGAGACCAAGGCAGTTTAACAGAACAGCAAAGGGAACAGGCAAACAACAACAATAACACGGACAGAGGCATATACAAACATGATTACGGAACCGCCGCTCCCCGCCGCTCACCGACCGGAGCCGGGACACCCCAGCCCGCTCCGAGCGGCGACTTCCCGCCCCCTTCCCCGGCAGCTCAGGGTGGGCATGGCTCACATGGCATGGAATACCAGGGAAAATTAACCCTATCCCCGCCGGAACCAGGACAACTGCTCTTATGAAGACAGCTCCAAAATAAGGTAATGCATACAAGAAAAAGTCGTCAATCAACCAGAAGATGCTGCACAGATGTACCCTGCACAGAAGCAGCTTCATCCATTCATGTTCTGAACAAGAATGCAACTTTTATTTCATTCTAGGCTATCATATTTTCCTCGAAAAAGATATGCCATTTTCTGCCCTTTTTGATAGGAAAATGCTGGGTGCAATTGTATTCCTGCAGAGGTCAAAAATTTCAATATTTTCAATGAGATCACAGGTCTAGGGCCAGGGCTAAAGCGTGGCAATGCAAGGGGCATGAAAGTCCAAATGTTGATTTGTGGCTGCATACTGTGTTTATGTTCCACACATCACAGAGTGAATGGATGGTTTTGGCAGCACTATACAAATCTTCTAATGAATGCAGAATGTTTTCTTTCTTCTCTCAGGCAAATTAAAATATCAGTGGGTTCATTCCTTTTTTTCCTGTTTGATCTGTTCCTAGCTGGACACACAGATTTTGCAGCAGATGATGATCCTACAGTGACCACATTAAAAAAGCCAACATCTGCCAACCATTACCACATGGCAGTTTCTGAGATAATGCTCCATTTGTCCCCGCTCAGAGCAGTGACACACACAGCGTGTGCCTGTTGGAAAATAGTAGCATTATCGCACTATTCTAGCTCCTTTGACCAAAAATTGTAGGAAAGGTCATCCAACCTTTGGTACAAAGATTTCAGTAATTTTCTTCTGTAAGTAGGACAGGTTGACAGGGTTTTGTAAACCTCTTGAAGAGGAAGCTGAGTCACCACTGTGATAATATTTGCTCTGGTCTCAATTTCATATTTTTTTGCCTTTGTTTTTAATAGAATGAAATAACATGAACTGAATACAGTTGCTAACCTTCCCCTAAAAAATATATTGGCTATGTGGCTATTCTGCAAAAGTAATTTACCAAAACCCCAGCAGTTTAATCTATTCTGTGAGAAAGACAATGGCCAAATCTTAACAATCAGAACCTGAAGGCTTTCTGCTGTAACAGGATTTAGCAATAACTTTTAATTGGCAGTTCAAAGTTAATCCTCAGGGGAAAATGTGATCTGGCAAAAGCACCCAGTCACAGAAAGAAAAAAAAAATCATTAAACTGTGGGGGTTTTTCTCAGTATTTCTGCAGCTATTGTTATTGGGAAACATTATAGAAATAATTGTTGCATTGTCTTGAACTAACAAGGCTCTTCTTACATGATACATTTTATACTTTGTACTTTTGTACTTTATTTCCTACTGATGAAAAAGCGGGCAAAAGTTTAAATTTCTCAGTACTCCTAGTAGTCTTTAGCTTTATAACACACCTTCTGAAGGGAAAGTCAGAGACAAATCCTTTAGACTAATACTCTGCTCTTCCCTTGTCCCTTGACATCAGTTTCACATGTCCCCAAGCCTAAATATTTCTTCTGTTTCTACTCAAACAGCATCCCCAAAGGCTTGTGGTGAGGGATCATTTCTCCCCCTAGATTTAGCTGTAGGAAAAGCCCATAACCCAGACAAATCTTCTCATTAACTCACCAGGATCTGTTCAGCTCTAAATTTCAGCAATTCTGTCATCCATGGTTTCCCTTCTTTGTTCCAGTGATGCTTAAGACTAACTAACTCATGGTGACCTGCTTAACTTGGAAGAAAGCATATGGATGCTTCAGCAGAGAACTGCTGAGGTCCAAATTAGCCTCCTACCACCATCAGATCAAAGTCTGCATCAAAAGCTAAGCTTTCGGCAACAATTCAGGAGTTGCCCTCATGAAGCTACCAAGAATTCCGATGGCAGCGTGTGAGAAGACCAACATTTTTTGTGAGAGTTCAGGTAGCAAATAAGTGTCTGTTTTCCGTCTATGACCGTATTGAGAAATAAAAAAAGATTCCTACACATTAGCTGAGCCACATCTCTTGAAATACACAGCTCTTCAACATGCGTTTTATATGAGTAACAGATTTTATTCTCAAAAAAAAATAATATGCATATTCCCTGTAAAAATTATGTAGCTACATTTAAGTGACTAATCCCCTGACCTTAAGTTTCATTGAAAACCAAATGTTCACAGCTAATTTGTAAAATCTGGAGCTCTTGTGATGTGGGACAGTTTCACCCTCTTGCTCCTGCAGCAAAAGCAGGGCTGAGCAGAACAGACCAGCCCATTGTTGGTCTGCAGACCGCTCTCTTGCTGGCAGACTACTCCAGCAAGATGATTGGAAAAATCACAACAGCTTGTTACAAATACAGCCAACATGAGTAATATCCATGAAAAAGAATGCTTCAGAAAAGTAATGGGAGTATATAGCTGCTTCATTCATTTTTTATTAAATCATTTTACTTTGGAGACGTATTCACTCTGCAACATCAATGTGTTATCTCAACACGCAGACCCAAACATACTTTCAAACCTAAAGGTTCACGTTTTGCAGACTATCTAGCCCAGGAAGTAAGCCTGAACTACTTCTGTTACACATAAATAGAATAGGAGGGGGAAAAAAAAAAACAAACGTTAAAAGTCGCAGTAGGTTTGAATTCCTAAAGAATCTACAATGTAAAGTAAGTTAAAACAACATTTTAAATATTTAATATTCTGGGAAAGGTTAATGTTTGAGACAAGGTAAAGGTAAAAGGAAACGTAACAAAAAGAACCACTGAATTTTATAACACATACTCAATGTGCCTCACTGATGTTATAAAATGCTGAATACTCCGGTACATATAAATGTTGTCCAGAGACTCTGCACTACTGCAAAGTTTGATTAACTTTTAATACATATTATCTTATAGCACATACTAAAACTCCTCCTCTCAGTATAATAGAACTGCATTCAACTATTCTAGAAAACATTTAATGTAGAAAAATTGCATTTTACCTGCTTTTTTGAAGAATTCTTGAAGCGGTTCTTTTGTTTGAAAATAAAAACCTCCAAAATGAAAAAAGAAAAAAAAAAGAAGGTGCACAGATGTTAAAAATAGAAGACTTGGTTCAGCTGAGGGAGCTGCAAGATGCCTGGTGTTTTCTGAGCAGAGAGTTTATTTAGGTAAAAGACTTTGTCGCTGTGGAATTCAGCTCAGTTCTTTGTAGTAAGCATCTCTGGATGAGGAGAGAGTGACATTGCATCCTGTGCACACTCATAAATGAAGCAGGAATCCCAGATTTACCATCATGTGATTTCAGTGAGGAACTAGCACTCCACTTACTCCCTGCACCCGTTACTCCCTGCCCAAACACAGCTCTTCCAAAGCCTGAGATGGTTGTAACAAGTGGCAAATTGAGAAAAAGTACACAGACCCCAGTTAGCTTCACTGAGCAAACGCTTCACGCTCTGCCCTGAGTTTGGGCAGGAAGCAGGAGGAGAACAGAGCAAAAGTACCATTGTTAAACCGCCACAGAAGTTATAAAAGAGCAGGTTTAACAGTTCTCACTATGAAAAAACGGTTGTATTTGAAAGGGGGGGGGGGGAAATCACTTTTTCTGCCATCAGAAAGTACTAAAAGGATTATCCTGACAAACACTCATTCTCATTCTTTATACTGGAATTTCAAAGATTTACGATTTACACTGCAGTAGTCAATGCAACGTTAATTAAGCACCACACCAGTCAAACTCTTTTTGCCTGGATCAGATGGAAACAGATAAAAGATAATATGATCTACACTCCCTATACAGTATATGCCAAGTGGAGAAACAGATGCTACATTAATATGATGGCTACAAGCAGAATAACGCAAAGGAAAAGAGTACAAAATTCATTCTTCACAAAGACAATAATGCTATTGACATTTTGCCTGGAAGAGCTGCATATTATTAAATAGTAATGGTGGTTTCTGCTAGCTGAGCCTTCCTAAAGAAGAAATTGTTCTTGAAAGATGAGTAACCCTTTTTGACCTTCTAAGACTTCAAGGCAGAGATGAACACTTCCAGCTCCCTCAGGATTATCCATAAGGTCATCAATAGTTATCTCCATTGTTCTCATTTGATGTGCACCATGGATGTACATCCACGGCCCATCTCTTCTCTCTTGCTGCTGGGGAGAGGCACTTACTGTACCAGTCTGGTGAGGAAATGCGATAAGGTGGTCCATCGTGCAGTTTCTATTAAAATGTTCCATTTGAGCTGTTGCTGGAGGTACTTAACTGTCCAAAAGTGTGTTTTTCAGTGTTTGTTTGTGGGGTCTTTTAAGGTCATAGAGCACATGTAATGTAATGGGTGCTTTTTTATTGTAAAATAGGTTCCAGTTTAATCAGATTGTCACCTACAAAGGCAACAATAGCTTAGGCTCTAGGAAGTTATTTACACACCTGTAACTCAAGAAGTGCCTGGTCATGTTTTGTGAATGCTAATCTATTTATAACTAACCCCAGTATCACAGGACAACTATTGCCTGACTGCCTTAATATGTGCAATATGCCAGCATGAGATGGGCCTTTTTAATCACAGAAGACATAATTTCCATGAAAATATTTATTTGCAGATAGATTATAAACATGCAGGTGCCCTCCCATCCAATTTTATGGAGGCAAGTGAATCTGGTTCTCCCTTCAAAAATTATTCTGATACAAAAAAAGAATCCCTTTAGAAAGATAAATTATTCACCTCCAAATGTATAATCATTTATTTATGTTTCTATTGCTTAGATGCTTCATCCATGGCTAAGAACCCCAAAGCAGGAGATGCTGAAAAAAACACAGAAAAAGATGCAGTTTCCCTCTCTACAGATGATGTACAACACAGAAGACAGCAAACAGGATAAGGAGCGAGTAATACATCGTTGACCTGCACAGTAATTGTAGTATTTCAAGAGGGCACACATCAAAGGGATGCAGGCTCTGCATAACTCTTATGCCATAAGAGTTCATCAAACACCCATCACCTCATTTAACCTACGCTGACATTAAGATCTGTGCTACATCACTGTCATAGCCATATCAACAGTGGAAGGCCAGGCAGAAATACCGAGAAGTCAAAAGAAATGTTTCCTGTGAAGTTTATATGTTAAATCGGTGACTTCATGCACTTTAGTGAAATGGGAAATCAAACTCATGCTATATATGCCTATAAACCTTTAGCTGGAGACCAAGCCATAGAAGTGAGGGCATTTCGTGGTAAATGTAGAAATAACCCAAAATCCGCATATAAATGTGTGATAATTTGGAGGCTGCTGTGCACACAGAAACTACAAGTTACTGCTGATGCCATGGACTTGCTGTGCTTTTCCAGGCTTTCCGAAGCTGAGTACATCACCAGGTTGGAAAGAGCTGTAGCATTTCCCTCCCCGGCTATAAAAAGCCTGGAAGAGTCAAGTCTACCCAGATGAGCGTACTGAAGAGATGATTAAGTGAAGTGATTCTCACCAGTCTGCAGCAGAAGAAAGTTGCCCAGCATCAAAAATTGGAGCTAAGGAATCCTTAGGGAAAACATAAAGATGAACTCAAGACACTCAGGATGCATGGGACAAATCGAATATGGGAAGCAGATAAGCACTTTATGGTAGAAAGGGGTTTCAGAAGCAGGTTAGCTGCAGATCCTGTACGAACAGCAGCTGAGCAGACCTGAAAGACTCCACGGTTCAGAAGGAGAAAATACCAGATGCACTTCACTACCCTGATTTACGTCCTGAGAAACTGGAGCTGCTGTCTGAGCAAGATGAGAAATAGCAGGAAAATAGCAGGGTTATTATTCTTTTCCTAGATCCGTGAAGCAAGGACAGTAGGAACTTCAGCAAAAGTGTACAAAAGCAGGTGGGGCTCAACTCCCAGAGCTGTAGAGCCAGCAACTGGGTTTGAGCAAAGCTGCGGCACAAGAGAAACACGAAGTGTGGGAATGGCTTTATGGGTTATAGAGACGCAGGTGTTACCGCTGAGGCTGGAGTATAAAGGCTGAATCAATACAGTGAGTCCAGTCAGCTGTTAAAAAGTTTATTCCTAGCAAGACAATCAAAGGATGGCCGAGGGGAAGAGGTAGAGGGGAGAATGCAACCAGTAGACAGCTAGGGCAGACAGGCTTACAAATTAACATTGGAAAGCAGAAAGCAAGGTGTCAGCAAAAAGATCCAGATGAGCACTGAAAGGATGGAGCAGGCTCAGGCTGTCAAGAGTGAACGGGGCACAGAAGACCACACTCCAGCATGCATGTGGGTGATGGAGTTGGCAGAAACACTCCAAATTAATGGCACATTGTCAGTGCTTGCAATGCCTTGAAATGCCTTTCAAGCACCAAACTGTGCTCATATCTGGGTTTATGATGTTCTCATTCCAGGAACACTCGGGGCACAGGAAGTGTGAAAGCTGGGGTTGAAATGTTGTTGAATTTGCTTATATTGCTAATAAAAATCATTTTGCTTCCCTAATTCTATTAGTAGATTCAAGAAAAAATAGCAAATTAACATCATATAATTGCACTAGAAAAAGTGGCGCATGGCGTATGCCTCAAGTCTCCAAAAAGAATGCATTCAGCATGCCACTGGTGTACTACATGGAACATCATACCTTGTGCTCGCAGAAGAATCTGCAATGGGAATAAAAAGACACGCAAAAAGTACTAGTAAATTATGAAATCACAGCTATAAACCTTGCACATCACTGCAGAGAGAAAGCTGTGATGTTCCTTGGTTTGATTTAGGACTTTGCACCCACAAGCCTGAAAAGCAAAACAGGAGATAACTGAGGTCTGGACTCAAACCATTTTACCAATACTGAGTTTTGAAACTTCTCGGTTTCCATGAGTCAATACTGACCAGAGCTGGGCAGCAAACCAGGCTTGGTTCTGGTTTCATTACCTGTTTTTTTCAGAGCAAAAGCAGGGTTTCCACCACCCCCTATATAGGATTTTATGGAGAAAATTACCATGTACTTCTGGTTTTTAAGTTAAGATGAAGAAATAAATAAATAAATAAGACAAAGAAATAAAAAGATAAATAAGATCATAGCCCATGTGTTCTGAACAAGTCCCCACTGTAGAGGTGGAAGAAAGACTTGTTTCTCAGTAGGGAATAACGTGCCTGCGAACAGTCTGGCTGTTGTGTGAAACTCGCGTAGCTCAGACCAACAGAGAGGGGCTTTTGCATTCCTGACGGACTTTCCAGGCAGGAGAGTGCTGCTTGCTCAACCATGGGGGGCTGGGGACGGAACGGGGCGGTGGGGTAACCTGCTGGTGGTGCCTTCTACCCGTGGAAGGGGCAGCTGCTCCTCCACCCACTGTCTAATCCCCTCCCGCTGCGCTGCCATCGCTGTATGAAAGCTGGGTGTCTAGCCTAACCGCTCTCCTGCTCTTTTAAATAAAGATACGGACCCCTCTAATGGACAAATCATCCTAAAGTAGGGAGGGGTTTGTGATGGCAAATTTCATGTGTCTACACAAAAGCCACAGGTCTAAACTCCCACTTATATTCCCTGGAGATGAAGGGTCATTGTAGTCAGCAGAGTCTAAGAAAGGGACACCCCCACCACGGTCCACTGCAGGATGAGATTAAAAACTGTCAGGACTGTATCAACGTGGCCAGCAGGTCGAGGGAGGTCATCCTCCCCCTCTACTCTGTCTTGGTGAAGCCGCGCCTGGAGTACTGTCTCCAGTTCCGGGCCCCCCAGTTCAAGAAGGACAGGGAACTGCTGGAGAGGGTGCAGCAGAGGGCTACCAAGATGATGAGGGGACTGGAGCACCTCTCTCATAAGGAAAGGCTGAAAGACCTGGGTCTGTTTAGCCTGGAGAAGAGAAGACCGAGAGGGGAGCTCACCAATGCTTATCAATATCTAAAGGGCGGGTGTCAAGAGGATGAGGCCAGACTCTTCTCAGTGGTGCCCAGCAACAGGACAAAGGGCAACGGACACAAGCTGGAACACAGGAAGTTCCATCTCAACATGAGGAAAAACTTCTTTACTCTGAGGGTGGCAGAGCACTGGAACAGGCTGCCCAGAGAGGTGGTGGGGTCTCCTTCTCTGCAGACATTCAAAACCCACCTGGATGCATTCCTGTCCAACCTGCTCTAGGTGACCCTGCTCTGGCAGGGGGGGTTGGACGAGATGATCCCTGAAGGTTCCTTCCAACCCCTACAATTCTGTGATTCTGTGACTGTATTGATTAAGCCTTCGCATCCCAAAATGGGAAAACAGACACTGAGTTCATATGTGGACGCTTTGGCCTTAGACACCTAGTTTTGGGAGGGATGAAGCCTTAGGTGACACAATTTAGCGGTTCCCCGGAGAGAGATGCCTACGTCTCCTGCACAGTGAAGGGGAAGATGGAGATGTCTTTGCAAGGGGTCTTTCTAACCAGGAACAATTTGATCCCCCTCAGGCAAGTGTCCACGTGCACCACCCTTTAGCTGCACTGCCGTTTCTCTGTGTTTCCTGGAGCTTCTCTGAGCAAATGCACACCAGGCCCAGAGAAGCCTGAGTCCAGCTGTGCCTGGGCTCTTTCCTCATCTGCCTCATCTGATTCTTTCTGCTCTAGTTATCATTTTTCTACTTGTATGCTCCTGGCTCTTCCTCTTGTTTCCTACCCCTGTGAGGGCCTATCTGCAATAGAGAGGAGATCTGGATGGCGAGTGGAGTGGAAGTGAGCAGAACTGGGGAAAACAGAGGGGCAGAAAAGTCCATTTGCTCAACACCAACCTGAAATAGCATAACTTTCTTCAGAAGGGAAAGTAGAAAGGTAAAAGATATGGGGAGTGGGAAGAAATATAGTCTATAGTTTATATCTGCAAACCATGCAGCTGTAATGAATGTGACAACTGGCTGGTTTCCTCTGCAGGAACAGTACAACTTTCCAGCAACACTGCCCACTCAGTGGCAAGTTAATAGTTGGATGTTGATTTGCCATCTTGAATTGGCCGTCCAAGAAGCCTGTGCTGATATATGCCAGAGCTGAAGAAAACACACTCAAAAACTTAAATGAAAGATTCACTTCCTGGAGCGCACAGGAATAAACAGTTGCTCCAGGCAGGGCTGCAGCAAGGAAAACCAGAGGAAATTAATCTCTGGCAGCCAACTCCATGATCTTTTTATTTCAGGGTGAGGCTAAGACAGTACTGGTAGTCCTGTCATTCAGTCCCCGGTCATATTAAACAAACCTACCCCATGCTTTACATGGGCTCTACTATTAGAGGTCTCCGAGTGTTTCGTATCAAGCTACAGGTTTTGTCACACTGGTCAGCCCGGCACTGAGCGTGCATCGCCAGCAGCGGGGTGGGGGGGCCTGCAAGGAAGAGCAGAGCACCCGTGAACTTTTGATCCTTGCTTGCAGCACACTGCTGGCAAGGAGACAGGCGCGCGTCCCAGCCCTCTTGTCTGTGCCTGTATCCGCTGTGAAAGGCTCCACGCACCAGGTCATGGGATGCAGTCAGGGAGGGATGCAGATAACAATGGTACCCTTTAAGCTCAGGGTCCTGAAAGGTGACATTCACTGCCTGCCTGACCCTGCTCCTGCTCCCAGCCGTAGCCCCCAGCCGTCGCAGCTGCCCCACACACGAAACGCTGCCTGTCTTTGCAGGCCAGGGAGAGCTGGACATCTATACCTTGCCTCAGGGGTCCAAGGACAGGAGAGCAGCAGCCGGGTGATACATAGAGGACTACCAGGACCACTACATGACTTTCCATATGAGAAGATGCAACTACAAGAGGAAACACCCTTTTTATGCATGAGTACATACGTCAAAACGAGCATGAGACAGTACTCATTGCACAAGAGGACTTTCATGTTCAAAAGTCATCCCATATCCTTAGGGTTAATCATAACTCAGCTGAGGCAATTACAAAGATAAATCTTTATCTGTGCGGATCTCTCATCTACATAGAGAAACAAAATCTGAGTGGCTCCAAATTCTACATCTCTCTGCAACTATGCTGGTCTCCACATCTGTTCCAGAGTAACCGCAAATGCCCCCTTTCTACTTCCCCACCGTGCACTAGTCTGGAGTGGGGTGAGAAAAACAATCACTGCAGGATAGTTATGCTGGTGTCCATGCAGAGGCAAATGTCAGTCTCAAATAGGGTTATGGAGCCATTATTTCTGTGTGTGAGGCGGAGTGGAGAATATGTCTCTAGAAGGCATGAAACTAATTTGCTTAACTGGGAAGTTTTCTGAATTTTTCATGGAAGGAGGTAATCGACTGCTAGGATTCTTCAGTAAAGTTTAATAGTGGTTCACAACATTTTTTCTTCCTATCAAAGTTATATATTCCTCTCCCAATTTTTTTGCCATATATATGTATAATTAATAATAGTATATAATAATAGTTAATGATACACACATACTTCATATACGATTCTGCTAGAAAAGTTATAACGTGTTCCAGCCCCATTTCACAGAATCTGTCCTGTTAGTCTCGTTGAGCAGAAACATCTCCACCTCTCCAGGGTTTAACTCAACATTTGCCAGACTGGTGAAAAGAATTTTCTTCCCAGGCTTTTAAAGCACAGCTGGCTCCCATAAGCTCACCTACAAGAACATATCACCATAAATCCTTGTCTCCACATCAGACTTGAACAGGGGAGAAGTGTATTTCACAAGACACTGTTTCATCGCACTTCCAAGTTTTTGTTTCTGACCTTTTACTCTCCATGGGAAAGGAGCAGTTGTGTCTTTGGGAATGGCAGAGATATTTCACATTAACATCAACAGGGTTGTTTAAAGAGGTCCAGACCCAGTAATACCCACTGGCTTTTTTCAGCTTCTCCTTTTCTATCTGCTATATTGGGGTTTTGTGCCGGACACAGTCTTTGTCAGGTCTCTGTAAGAGGCAACTTATCACGGGTGACCTGAACTTTTCACCTCTTTAAGGGTCCAGTATCCTATAACAGCAAACTGCAGGATTATAATGACTGGTTCAAAATTTATTAAAAACTCTATTCACCGACATAACTCCATCAGACCAAAAGCCATACCCAAGGGAAACCAGCTCTGCACCATCACCGTGGGCATCCTCTAGGGACCGTGGCTGACCTCACATTTCTGAGTTACATGCAAATGCTCATCTCTGATGAGCATCACACAGGGTGCTGAGGACTGCTCAGTGTTGGCAACCCAAAGTCCATCTCCATGGTAGGAAAGCATCATTCCACTTCATCACGATTCATAACTCGCCAGATGAAAGACCTCCATCATGCCCAAATCCCACCCCCACATAGTACAGCCCCTTCTTAGAGCAGTCTGTCATCCCCAAGGTGGCTTTTCTGACTAGTTGATGTTTAACCCAGAGCAGATACCTTTCAACCTCTCCCAACATAGCAGTAGCGTAGTTATGACGTTACTATTAGGAGCTGCTGTCTTTAGGCAATGGACAAGCTACTGAAAACTCATTAAATGACCCCAAGATCAGCCACGTCAGTAAATGAGTGCTCATAGATGCAATTCACCTCTTTCCTAAAAGCAGCAGTAAAGCTGGATCCAGGCTCTGATGGGTAGAGGGGACGACTCCTGCAAACTCTACTGTCTCAGAGTAGTTTTGAGAGCATAAAGTAACCTAAATCTCCCAGAGGTGCCACAGAGCAGTTGTTTTACTGTCTCCCGTAAGGCCCTAGCAGCAATTGTCACCACTCTGTAAGAGATGAGAAGGTGATAAGACAGTTTGTACCACTCCCAAATGGAGGAAAACAGCTTGTATAGCTATCTTTCAAATTAAACAGCTGTAAGCAAGTTCTAGCTAGGGATTTTGTCCTCCCTACTTCTGCCTTCAAAGCCTTGCAAAATAGATATCCCAAAAGCACGCTTTGAGCATGTGAGCTGTTCTGTGACCAGCTATTGCAAAGAAATATTTGCTCAAACTGTTTTCCATTAGTTGTCTCTACAGCCTCTAACTCTTACGTCTTTGGAAAACAATTCCCAGATCAAGATTAATTTGTTTATAAACTTCATATGTTTATATAATTAAATTAAGGGCAATCCTTCCCAATTCTCGTGACACAATTCTTGTGACAAGTAAGCACAGTCACCTGTTGCCTGCTCTTTCCTCTTCCCACTCAGTGCTCACCACTTTGAGGCTACTTTCATGGGCAGAGTGATCTACCGTTTAGCAGCCCAGTGAGCATCCATGCTGTTTGTCCTTGCACCCTTTTCAGGATGGCTGCTTTTTCTAGGTGGGATGAGCCAATTCTCTGCAGTGCGCCGCCTGGCAAGAATGAAGCCCTGGCCCCATCAAAGAAATGTGTGTAGTGCTCTTACGAGATCCCTGTTATCAATGCAGCCTATGTATTGAGATAGCTTTTCTGTACAAAGCAGGAACTTTGATCTCCTGACTCCCGGTCCTGTGCCTTAACCACAGAGGAAGCTTGAAAATGTTCCACAGGCTTCTCCTCCTGTGGTCATGCCTACACATGGGTTTCTTAACACCACTGCAAACTGCCTGGGACCAAGCAAGACCATCTTGGAAGCAAACATCAGTTGACATCCTGCAGTGTGCAGGCAGTCTTATTTGTTGAACCAACACTGAGAGGTAAACCCAGTGACTGAAGACAAAAGTGACTTCATCTGGAGCCAAGACTGTCACTTGGAGTCGTGCTTGCCTATTTTTATGAAGAGTTTATAACAAACATGCTTCTTACTCCCATGGGCTGTGCTCCCATGACACATATATTTGTCTTCTGACAGTGCACAAAAAGGGTTAAACAGCCTACTGCCATTAAAAATAGTTGCCATTTTCACAACAAACAACTTGGATTTGTGCATAACAAGCTAGAAAGACTAATTACCTGGCCACACGATGGCATTCCCACTGACGTAGCCAAGGTCCACAATGCAAAATTTGGGTCAGCTTCATCCTGGCTCCGGGACAGACCATAACTAACCTTACACTGAGCTTGATAACAACAACATTACTTTACCAGTAATCATTTGAGCAAGTTTGAATTGGTAAAATAAGCCTACACAGCATTTAGTTACCCATGCCATGGGGCCGTGGCATTTTTGATCCAACGGTAAAAGCCTCGAAGCTGGACTTCCAGCCCCCTGACCCGACAACGCCAGGTTACCCTAGCAAAGGAGCCGGCTAGGATACAAACATTGTGTCTGCAAACAGGATCAAGATGAAAGGCTTCCACAAGACAGAAGTACTGAGGAAAAAAAAAAATGAATTGCAAACAAATTGCAAACAATTCCAAAATGCCAGAGGCGCCTGGGAACCCCTGTGTTGCAGGGGCTCCCCCAGCACCACCCGCTTCACCTGATGGACGAGGGGTATCCCATGTCCACGGCTTCTGCGCCTCCCGGGGGAGCACCAGGAGGATCCGTCTGCTGGGGATGATGCTGGAGGCAGGGTCGCCTCCTCGCCAATCCCCACATGCAGCCATGTGCCCCCAGTGCTTCCCCCCTGCCAGCCAGCATCCCGCCTCGACACATCCCAATCTCCAGCGGACAAAGAGGTGGCTCTCCCTGAGGCTGTGCTTTGCCGACAAGAAACATGCTCACAGCTCAGCAGGGCTTCCCTCCCTGCAGCCGTAAAAGAAGTGGCCGTGGCCAGCACACAGCTCCTGCCTCTGGGAGGGGAGCGGGCATTTTGGCAGGTATTTGCAGCCTTGGGCCTGCTAAAGGGGAACGATAAGAAGGACTCATGGGCAGGGCTGGCTTAGCAGTGCTTTTTCTCCTGTCCCCCCCTTACTGGGCCGGTGCAATTGGTTGTGGAGCCACCTGATAAACTCGAGAAAGGAAACGATCCCATTGAAAAACCACCGACAGCTTTCGGGCAGGGAATGAGGAGGGAGTTATTTCATCCATCCGGCCTACGGGCCTGCCCTGCCCTGCCCAGAGGGAGCAGCACCGCAGCCCAGCCCGGGCAGGGGCAGGCGGAGGGGAAACCCCTCCGTGTGGCTTCCACTAGCAGTTCACTGCGGACTGGGTGGTCCTTCAAAAAGCAAAATGCCCACGCGACGGCTGAACTCACCCTTTGCTCCCAGAGCTGCCTGAAGGACTGTCATTTACCGCCTCATCGCTCCACCGTTTTACTTTCTCCCCTCGGGGCCGACGGGCGTATCCAGGGGGTTCCATTAAACTGCGCCGCTGGCACCCACCTCCATCTGACCTCGCTGGGAGCAGTCACACTGTCGGGCCATTGGCCAGAAGCACCGCTGCTGCGCTGGGGTGCTGTGAGGGCTAGGCTCACCTGGGGCGGAGGGGACCGCTCGTCCCACCACACCAGGCTCAGCCAGCGCTGCGGCATTCCCCCAGCGGCCACACGGCCCTGGCTGGAGCTGCAGGAGGGCGCGAGAGGACTCTCGCGGCTCAGAATGGCAGCCTGTCTCCATCCTAAAGGATCAGCAAGCCCCGATGGGGTCAGGGAGAGCTGTACATGAAGAGGAGTTGGCATCTGGTTAAGGAAGCTGTTACTGAAGAAAAAGAAGATCCTGGTGAGCCAGTGCAGGTCCACACTGGAAAAGCGGGCAGCAGAAAAGCTTCAGTGTCTTCACTTGTAGCAACGGATAAAAATTTCAAGGGTCTTGTCTACAATAAGTTTGGATGTCTCCAGGCAGCTTGGTTAGAACACGAGTGACAGGGTACCATGGAGAAGTTTGTTCTACTTACTAGAAATTCATTTCTGGAGAAGCTAATAGTGAATCGAGCATTGCAGGAATAACAAAGAAGCTGAGAGAACTCAAGAAACGGGGTTGGGCAGCTGCCTGACTGCAGGTAGATCAAGCATTGCCAGATCATCACCAAGAGATGGAGATCACAAGGTTTTAAAAACTCATATTGACCAAAATTCATGGTCTGCCTAGATCGGGCATTCTAGCGCTTATCTATGTCTAAGGTTAGAAAGCAGGAGGGGTAGGATGGGGTGCCAGGCACCTCTGCTGTAAGGATACTATTTTTTCTCAACCTGCTTTGTATAACTGTGGACAACTGGCATTTCCTCTTTTATCCCAATATTTTACATATTGAAAGATTTACCACCGTGTTTTTATCCAGCTTATCTGCATTAGACATTCCCACTCTTTTTGACCTCTCCTTCCTCTCTGTTTTCTCACACTGCCAGAGATGCGCTTCCCTTTGTACTTTCTCCAGCGAGGATTCTTGTGTTTTAGGGAATACCCAGGAGTACTCCAGCCAAAGCTTTACTCATTATCAGGTTAAAACGGACTTTCTGCGTCTGGATGCCAATAAAACTCTACCGGAAGTATACTTGCCCCTTTTGTAACTACTCGTCATTGCTGAATTGTTTGGTCTGTTGTCCTCACATCCTTTTCTCTGCCAGCATTGCCTAATCAAGAAATCCTTACATTTTTTTGGCCCTGAGCACAGGTAAAGGATTACACACACTCTGGACTTCTTCAGAAAGCTGCAGGCCACAGCTTCATTGACATACATCATGGTACCTAGAAAAGTCAGTACCCACGTGTGAATTGCCAGTACAGCCCACTCCCAACACAGAAAATTTTGTCTACTACCCCTGCAGGTGGAGACCTTTGGAAAAAGCTCAAAGCCTGTCAGACGTTGCAGAAATCCTTTTCATGTGGGCCTAACCTCAGCTATGGTTGGGGGCTTTAAGTACTTACAGTACAGTCCATCATACGACAGGTCCGTGTTATTAAGTCACTTTATTGCAGTGACTGTTCCCTGGGTTCTACCAGCCTAAATACCTAATCTCTCCTATTGGTGTTGGCGACTTATTGTACAGTAGATCCACATCTGCAACTGAAATGGCTGTCTTTGCTCCAAAATGAAAAATTCCAAAGGCAGCTGGGCTCTGCCCAACAGGGGAAACTCCAGTCACACCAGTGTCACAGACCGCAGCCTGGTCAGTGACTCTGCGAGGAAGCAGCGGCCCCCGGGATCACAAGAAGGAAGGTACCTGATTGTCACTACAAAAAAATCCCATTTCCTTCCTGGTTTTGCCCAACCAGTTCTCCCCAGCAATCCCCCGTCCTCTGCAGGAGCACGGAAGAAGAGCAACGCACTAGGGCCAGCCCAAACCCCACCTGGCCTCCCCAGTGTTTCACACATTTGATTTCTTCCTCCTTCTATGCACAGCACTTCATATTCCATTGACTTTTGCATTGCTCAGGTCAGACAACCCGTCTCCCGTCAGCTTCATTTTGGACACGGTCCCTGTTCTCTAGCTTATCTTTAGGGGTGCTTCTAAGTCAATGTGACGAAGCTGATGAAAAACTTGAGAAGCAGCAGAACAAGGAAGGACACGTGCAAGACTCTTACTCAAAAAGCTTTTCCAGTTTAGGAGGGACCTTCACACTTTGCCTGCAGTTTTACCTCCACCTCTTTTAAGAGATCTTCTTAGTTTACTTATAAAAGAAGGTTACAAAGGAAGGGAGTATCAAAAGCCATAATAAAGCAAACCTGCCTCATCTGTTAACTACTAGGTCAAAGCATTAGAATGGTTTGATAATTTGTGGTTGACAAGTCACATGTTCATGCCACAAATGTCAAGCATATCAGAACAAACGTTAGGAAAATTATCAGACGGAAACTACAGAAAGAACTTGCTCAAAACAGATCAGTATCTAAAGTTAAAGAGCATCTTTTCTTCAAAATAGTGGTGAAATACTTTACACAGAAGAATTAATTCAAAAGTCTGTCTTCCAGGAAAACTAATCACAGCTTCATCTATTTGGTCATTCTTTAATTTTTCTCCTTTTGGACCTTTGAAATGTCACCGCTGGTTTGGGAAGAAGCATTAACCACCATGTCTTGGCCACAGGTCAAACTTTTTGTAAAGAGCGAGAAGGCAGAGCAGGCTCCTATGGCTGCAATCATCCTAATTTCGTGCATTTTGTTTTTACGCTTTCTTGCATTTGCTTTTCCTATGAGTTGCCACCGAACAGGATAACAAAGCTCAACCGACCACCAAGACGGAACCAACCGCACTGGCACTTTTTGCCCACACACGCTGATGAAGTTGTCACAGTGAAATAAGAAAGTGTACTCCTGTCTTGGACTTTTATTTTCTAGAAGTGCTGTACGCCATCCCTATTAAGGCTTGCCACCAGGAGTGATTATACGCAATTGCCCAATGAGAATTTAATTTCTTTTCACTTAACGCTGACCCATTTGCAAAAGAGATCTTTAGACCACAATAGAGGATTTTGTATTATATCATGTGCGTGACTCCAGATCCTCCAAACAAGCTTCTCAAAATGTTTCTGCAGAAACCTTGTCCAAGCTGTGATGGCAGCGCACCACACCCAAACTCGCTGGCCAGAGCTGATCCAGGATGACCACAGTCAGGAAACAGCCGAGACAATTCCACTCTGTGTTTCTGTGGGATCTTTGCACAGTGTTACTCGCTGGCCATCAGATGACTAAACGCAAAGCTGAAGAACGGTGCCTTGCAGATACGCCATCAACATTCACATTTGGGACAAACAGGCCAATCAGCAGAATCATGTTCCAAGTATCAGGAGCATCGGTTCACAAACAGTTTGTGTGTCACATCCACACTTGTGCTGCTCCACTGCGGTTTTCACTGTGGATGTGACTCCACAATTGAGTAACTTTTCCACCCACCTCACACCCTTGAACCCCAGTTGAGTAAAAGAACCACGTTGGCACGTTAACACCATAATTTTTAACTATAAGATTCAGGGGATTAACTGCGATAGGCAACATCTACAGGAAACTACGCATCTGTACATTTTCTTTAACCTAAAAAAATGAAAATATTTTATCAATGAGATCTTTGGAAGCCACTGCCTCCCTTTTTTCTAGAAGGGCGCTGCATCGTTTAGTTTTTAACATAGTCTGATGATAAAGACACTTGCAGGGGAGGCACGTACCTCTATACGTTGGCCTGACGACGTCTTTGACTAACACAACGTTAAGGAACAAATACCATGATTATAAATGGTACAGGTCCCCTAAACTCCCCAGTGGGGCTCAATGCCCTTCTCTCCTTATTCACAGGTTATTTACCAGCCATTACGTGGTTTTAGAGGTATCAGGAATTTACCCAGGCATCAAAGAGTAATTTCGAACATGGGAAGGGATTTTTCTCTCAGTCTTATGCAATTTCATAATGGTAAAGCTTTATAATAAATCAAACCATCATCTTTGGTTTTACAGGGAAGTGAAATGAAGAAGTGAAAGGGAGCACCAGCAACACAGTCCTCATTTGCAAGGTTGAGTACTTTTCCTTCTCAGACTAGGAATTTGCATCTAAAAGCCAATTAAGAGCAAATCCCATTTTTTGACTACTTGAAACAATGGTTTTCCAAGAACTGGCTACTCAGAAATGCTGTAGATCAGGCCACAGGCAACGAGCATTTTGCACTGTAAAAGGGTATCTGAGATTCTTCTGTTGGGATGGGAAAGCAAAGGAGGCTTAAAAACCTTCTTTTACGCAGTTCACTAATTAACAACGTAAACTGCTTCCTGACACAAAGGATACTTCCTTTTTTGCTTTTCTTGGAAGAAAAACTCTCTACATTCTTTTTTCTTTCCTAAGCAAGTTATAAAACCTCTCCATGTTACAGTCGTTCATAGGCTCCTGAAACGGGGTTTGAAATGGTCTCAGTCCTTGGGCTTCTGGCATTTGGGCATGACTCATCCATCACATCTCCTGAAAAGCCGACTTCAGAATCTCTTTGATCAAGCTGGATGCCTACGGGGGCTCTGGTGTTACCATGGCAAGGGACACCAGACGACCACATGAGCACTTTTGTACTAGATTCTCCCCCTCTTTATCTCAGGAGAAATTCAATTCAGCAGCAAAGATAAAAGAGGTTGCTTAAGGTTTTTGGGTTTTGCATCTTTTTTAAGACTCAAAAAAGACACAAGTGTTTTTCATCAGCAGAGAAAAATCGGGAGGACAGCGCACAGGCCTGACTTCTGGAATCTCCAGCAAGACAGAGGATCGGGACAGGAGCATTTACTGCAAGAGATCTTCAGCGCTAAACAGAGGCCTGTAAGGCTAAAGAATTTCAAAACTCTGGTATCTTAACAACAAATAGAGAGTCTCACCACTATGTTGAAATACCAAGTATGCCTCAGGGAAACTTGTTTCATGACGACAGTTAATATTTAAATTTACAAAAGCTGGAATAGAAGTTAAATGCACATACTAAAAAAAAAAAGAATCAACTCTTAATTGTAAAATGTTAAATATTCACATATAGCTAACCTAATAATTAGTGAAGAAACAGTATGACATCACTTTCTGCTGGATTTTAAAGTAAAATATTAGTGCTTTGGCGCAACTAAATCTTATTTTCCTACTTGGAAAAACCACTGCATACACCAGGTAGTAAACACGTAATACCTGCCCAAACATCATTTGACTTGGATGAGTTATTCAAACAGGCTACTCTGGATGCACAATGTCTCGTGATCAAGCCTTGTAAAACACTATAATTTTCTCAGAGGCAACATGGTACACAAGCATCGTCACACTCTTCTACTCACATTCAGGTACTTGGAAGACATCTGTCACTTACACTTCCTCAAAAGCAATTTTTTTCCCTGGGTGTCTGAGAACAAATCTACCATTACTGATAACAGCAGCATTAGGAACAACTGCATAAGCAAAGCAAACCTAATCACTACCATTAACGACCTGTGCAGTCTTGCTCTGAGTTTACTACTGCTCATGCTCTGTCTAGAGCAATGCACCTACTACATTGGTGGAGCCGCACCAGCAACGTCTGGTCAACAGCTGTAAACTGCAGAAACATTTCTTAGTACGGCTGTTGCAACGTTCATCCCATGTAACAGCTGCATTACCATTAAAAACAACGACATACTACTACTTTCTGTGGCAGAACTTTTATTTGGAGGGAAATTATAACTTTTGCATTTACATGGCACAAAGTATATACAGTACACTTTCCATGATAGGAATTATGATGCTGTTCACAGAAAGGTATCAAATTTGAGATAAATAATGCGTAAGCTAAAATATACAAACCAGGGGTGAAGGTGAAACTATTGGCCGTTTTTATAATCTATAGAAGAATTTCAAGGAATAATGTTAATTCCATGTTCAAAAATTTTTAACAAACTTCTAGTAAAGTTAATTGAAATATTTATAATACTATTCAGTTGTTGCACAGTATTTCCAATATACAATCAAGAAGATGCACAGAACACAACACTTAATATGAAAAAAAACCTATTGCACCCACAATTTAAAGGTTTCACTGCCTTTTGGATGCTGCACTACCATATTTATATAAACATTTACAACACTTCAGTAAACACAAAGGTTCTAAATGTAGTGCAGCATTATGGGGGGCCACTTTCAGCCTTAAAATAAATGTTAAATGCCCATATACTGTGCCATTTATTCTAAGCTGATGGTTTAAGCTGTAACCCTTAACTCCTACTGTGAGTAGCAAACACACGTTCCCCATGTTCAGAAGATTACCATCCCCCTGACTACACACTCTATATTGTGAGACCTAAACTGTCCTTGGCTTCATTGTCATTTTGGCATTTTGCCTCAGTGCTTGTGACAACTATCCCTTATATTATTTTTTTTTAATGTCCCGTTAAGTAGTCCTGTGTAGAATCTGAAGCAAAAGAATCTGCATCTTCATTATCAGAATCATCACTACTGTCATCAGCGGCTGGCTCTCCTGTCAGCGCTATCCGGGCATAATCATCAGTGTCTATAGACTTGCAGAAGTGAATGGCATACTTCAGTTTTTCCTCTAGTACTTGCTTACAGGAATACCTGGGCAGCTTCAGGAGAAAGAAGCAAGTGTATGACTCCGGAAGGAAGTGGTCTGGAGGATTGTATTTGTCCAATACCTGTTGAAAACAAAAAGCGTAATATTTTTGATTCACCGTCCAAACCACAAATAAATATCAAAATGATACTTGAGGGGTTTTTTTAACAGCATGTTAGATTTGCGATTGTGATGCTGAAGTTTCTTAAAAGAACAATGAAAAGACCAAATCCATTTTCCCTACAGTAAGTAAATAAGTAAAAACAGAAATATATGAGCTGCTTTGATTATGAATATGTAGTTGGGAACAATCTAAAAAAGATTATATTACTTCAGCAAATACCAAAATATGAATTAAAGACTGGGGATTTTTTTAATTTAGCTGAAATGATTACTGAGCTGAATGAAATGCTAAATAAATGCCGGCAAAAACAGTTGATGACTGACAGTGGAAGTCTATCAAAATCCAGAAAGCAAACGGCTGGGAAATGAAACGAATATCCACTTGCCCAAGTCAAGAGAGAAAAACATGACAGGTCTGCTGCACTGTCAAATCTACAATGTAATGTTAATGGTTAATGAAATCAGCCTGTTCTCTTGTTATGTCATGCTACTACTTGTCCACTACCAGCTTTTTAAAATAAAACCCCTATACCCCATCCCACACACCTTACCTGAATAACAAAGTCCCTCCCTCTGAAGTCTGCAATAGTCCTGGGCAGCCTTGTTCTGCCCCACACAAAACGCAGGAAGAGAGATCGCTCTGTATTGGAGAAGGACTCCATCACTTCCCAGAACCACTGTATCAAAGAAGCAGTTGGTTCAATGCCTTTATAAGTTGCTACAGATTTCAGGAGGTGAAGTGGAATATCCGGGCTTCCACATACCTGAAAAATAAAGTATAGTGATAGGCTACAAAAGTCTGATTAAATCAATTACAGGCGCTTTGTTCCCTCCATTCCTTTAAAATATTTAATCAGCTTTTACACTGATAAAAGGAACATTAAAATATTCATAGTGCTGTGCATCGACTCCTACCACAATAACACTAAATATACATCTACCCATCAGGGGACAATAATGAACCTTCTTTCATATTCCTGAATCACAAAGAATTAAACATTTTACTTCAGACAAATATCTGCAATTCACTTCCTAGGTCCCTGTTTTGTAGGGTTTTTTGGTTTTGTTTGTTTGTTTGTTTCTTCCAGAAATAATTCATTACATCACTGCTCAGCTATATCAGAACAGCCTTATTAATACAAAGAAGGCAATAAAACATTTTCTAGTCTTTCCTTGGACAAAATGTTTGCAATCACAGAGTGATCACTGTAGATAGTATTTAAGACGGGTTTTGGATTAGTAAAACATAAGTGAAGAATCTCACTCCAAGTTAGTCTGACAGAGGTAGCAAAGCAGAAATAGATACCATAGTTTCCAGTTCATATCCTGTAAAGAGTGAAAGTAGAGGAACGGGAACAACACGAGCCATCCCCTCACGAACTGCTGCAACTTGTTCGTCGAATTCATGAAGTCTGCAGAGACATATTTTCAGAGTTTCTGTGAATGCCATTGCTAGCAATTATTTCTAGTAATTATCATAATATCAAGGAAACTTTAACCTTTCCCCTCAAGTCTCCAGCTACGTGCCAAGGAACGTTAATAAATATTTATCACATAAGATACTTGACTTAGACCAGTTTCTACACCAATTCATATTGCACAGCAAGCTCAGTATGGAGAGGTACATCCCAGTGTTTAGGATATTTTATTTCCAGTATCATTCGTGTGTTGTGGTAAGAACAAACCAATATCCCATTTGGAAGCAACAAAATTCTTGAGAAAAGAACGGCTGTGCTTTGAAACTCTGCCCTCAAACATTCCTAATACTAAACAGACGTTATGGTAAAAGAAAAATGGGTCTGAACTAATACACGATGTTTGAGGACAGGAGTTGTTGTATTTCACGATAGACATAGATAAGTCTAACACTTTAATGCTTCTGCTGCCACCCATGATTTGTGTTTTGCTTCCCCCCCTCCCCCCCGTCAAATAATTTCTGAGATGTTTTACAGAGCTCTGCAGAGCAGAGATCTGCATCATTGACAAGTCCCATCCTCAGGCTCATCATCACCAAAACAAAGAAAGATGTCAGGACAACCCTGGTCTTACGCATCCACTTTTTCACATGGATTCTAATCAGGTGCTAGTTTTTCTCTCAAGGGCTTCATATAATTAAAAAAATTGATACCTAATCTAAAGATTTAAATGTTTCTCCCGGAGGACTTTTAACTGTAAATGCTTTAGAATTGCTCATGTCCTTTGATGATAGACAGAACTGGCAGGAGAACAAAATCACTTCTTCAAAGGAATGTAAGATTTTATATTAACATATCATTTATCCATTCCAAATGAAATTCCCCTCTACTGTTAAAAACAGGCTTAAGTATTAATTCATAACCATTAATAGAGGAGGAAAAAAAACAACAACAAAGACTGTAATTCAAGTAGTTGTTGGCAGACACTATAACTACAAACTAATAAGTAAGTATATAGCGACGATACAGTCTTGCTCAAGCACTCTCTGAAACAGTTAACTGTCGTGGCGAGAATACAACTATAAATAAGTTTCTCATCCAAATTATCTAAATTTCCATAATTCAATAGGCACTAAGCCCACTGCTTCACATAACAAGATGCCAACAGTTGCTTCTTAGATGTTTTACATTTTTTACATATTTTTAAAAGAAAAATCTTATTCATGTCAATAATTTGAATGACTTGTCCAACAAACCTGTAGTTTATTGCCAGCCTCACGTATTCAGCTCTATTATCCAGTGTAATATGGGTGTACTTGGAACTCAACTGAATATCTTGACCACTTGCATTAGGCACAGTGAATGGGAGACTCATAGCTTCAAACTCTTCTGAAGTAGCTTCGTTGTCTCGAATGTACATAAGCCCAGGAATAAAATCTTTATCAACCTTTAGAAAATAACAAGCCTAAGTTAAAGTCAAGTTTACTAGCACTATAACAGTGTCTCTTGCATACCAAACACAGTGCCTCATGTGTCATCTACCAAAAGCATTGTCAAATGTCTGACCATAACCCATCTATCTGAATTTCAAAGCCACAGAATGCCTTAGTATTTCACACAAAATGTCATTATGCTGGGATGTGGGAGGGCACATGTGTTCTAGATTTCAATTCTTTTGGGGAGCATTTGTCAATAAACTGTATTATATAAGAAAATCAATTTAAAGCTTAAAAACATAATCACGTCTACGAAGTCCAATGCTGGTTTTGCTACAAAAGGAATCCCCTTACTGACAGGTAAATGACTCAATGCTTACTTACTGTAAAGTAAGTACATTTCTACATGACAGTATTTGAGAAGTAACTCTTCTTTGTGAGGAAGACCTAACTCTTACTCCACATTTACTGAGCTCAGTAAACAGAAATGGAAAAGTTTGTGATATTCAGTATATGGGTACAAACTATTTTCAGTGGTAGTTTGAACTAATTTTATTTTACTTCAAAAACAGTGTAGGCGCATGTACCCCATCAGTTACTGCATCGTGGCACAACAGACAGTAACAGCTGCAGGAAAGTCTACTCGAAAGTAGGAGTTCAACCACAAATATTTTTCTAGTCAAATCCATGAGAAGATTTGAGAATGCTCTAGAAATCGAACAGCTTATTTAAATACTTTTGAACAATTTAGATTTGCCATTTTAGCATTGAGTACAAGTCATCCTTACATACAGGCTCAAAATGTAACAGGCCAGTCAAAATACAAGTATATAGAAACCAGGGAAGCCAACTGCTGAAGAAAAATTTATGCTAGAATCTGCTTGTCTTCTGTAAGTTATATCCTACTCAGAAACTCCCTACTTACCTCACTGAGATCGGCAATTGTTAGGTTCATTCCTGCAAGCTGTTTCCACACTGGCTCAGCCAGGTTAAGGCTCAGAGGGCTGCCAGTCCGGATAGCAATGCCTAAAAGTACACCTGTAAGTTTAAAAATAATATTTTAATTTTTTTTGTTAGATTCCCAATACTCTAGTCATGTAATGCAAGCAGCATGTCACAATGTTGCTAAGAAATTACCAAGAAAACGAAACATGTTCATATGCAAGAGTGACTTGGCAGCAGGATTTAACAGGAAACAATCTCTGTTTGCTCCAGATTCATCTCTTCCATTTGGTGTCACAATTAACAGAGGGGTCAGCCCATTCTGAAGCTCCTCGCACATTTCTGCTATTGATTCACTATAACCTCCACCGCAATCATCCACAGATTCACCTTGGAGAAGAAAAAAGGCTCAAAATTAAATGTTCTTTCAAAAATAAATGAACTGTTGAAATAAACTGTATTTCCTTCTATGGGGATCATTGACTAAACAAGAGTTTACCAAAAGCTACGCTGTTGCATCTGTTCATATGAAAACCCTTTATGTTTTGCTCTATATTTGGAAATTTCCAGTACATTGTAAATTGTATTATTTAGAAGATCATACAACATATCACAGTGTCAAAAATACTATTTTGCCAGAGTGTAATTAACATTTTTGTGTTTTGCACTGATCAAAATAAAACAGAATAAAGGTAGGAAAAGAAAGTCAAAGCAATGCGATTCCTAAGTGACATTTTAAAGTAGATATATTTTATATATCTTACATACAGCAGATACTTTATATATCTTACATACAAGCTCTTCAATCTAAAATATTTTTCATGAAAAAGCTCAAAGTGGTATGTGAATTGTAAAAACAACCCTCCCAGTAAAACCAGCTAGCCAGGATTATTTACGAATTCAGACAGCTGAAAAACAGGTTTAGGTTTTGCAGAACGTTTGTTGTAAGCAAAAGAGCTGCCCCCAGAATTTGAGGACAATTACAGACGCATTTCCACTAACTGTGAGGGGGTTTTAATAAAATAACTTTACAAGGCTTTTTTACTTCCTAACATTTTAAGCACCTTCCTCTGCCTACACACCTACATTGTTTTCCTATCTCCCTTCCTTCCTTCAGGTCCTCCAAAAAAGTGAATCTGAAGAAAACAGTAATGTTAAGTGCAAAATAGGTGGGGGGTAGGGGGGTGGAGAATCCTCTTACCAACAAACTTGACTTTCCAAACACGATGAGGAAGCAGAAGGCTATCAGGGCTAAAGGAACTCATCTTAGCACACATCTGTCCAAACACTGACTTTGTACCGTCAGGCCCAGCCAGTCCTCCTTTACTCCTAGAACGTTTTACCTATTGAGTAAGCACATTATAAAAATCACTGTAAGGATATATTTCCGCTGGCAACTCTGTGCAGATCAGATCATAAGATTAACATTTGTAAAATACTAATGTGTTCAGTGCGATATTTGCAGAGGTCCACAGTGTATGTTGTATATGTGACATATACAGAGGGGGAACAAAATTTCAAATTACAGCACTACATTATTTTTCAGTACTATCTAATATCCATCCCCAGATATCACAGACTCCTATTACATATCCCGATCCTCTCCAGGAGGATGAAAGCACCTAAAATCTCAGGCTATTAGGAGCGCAGAACTATTGCGGAATCACCTGATAGTTGAGGTCAGAAAGGATGTCTGGAGGTCAACTGGGCCCACTCCCCTGCTCAAGCAGGGCCACCTAAAGCCAGCTGCTCAGGACCATGTCCAAATGGCTTTCAAATATCTCCAAGGATAGACACTCCACAACACCTCCGGGCAACCTGTGCCACTGCTCAGTTACACCCATAGGGAAAAAGTGTTTCCTGATGTTTCAGTTTGTGCCCACTGCCTCTGGTCCTGACACTGGGCACCACTGAGCAGAGCCTGGGTCCCTCTTCTTTGCACCCTCCCTTCAGGTATGCAAAAATATACATTAATGAGATGATGAGATGCCCCGAGCCTTCTCCAGGCTAAACAGTCCCAGCTCTTTCAACCTTTCCTCATAGAAGAGATGCTCTAGTCCCTTAATCATCTTCATGGTCCTTCACTGGACTCTCTCCAGTACGTCCACATCTTGCTTGTACTGAAGAGCGCAGAACTGGACCCAGTATTCCAGATGTGGCCTCACCAGTGCTGAGTAGAGGGGAAGCATCACCTCCCTCAACCTGCTGGCAACACTCCTCCTAATGCAGCCCAGGACACTCATTAACTTTCTTCATGGCAAGGGCACATTGGTGGCCCATGTTCAACTTGGTGTCCACCAGCACACCCAGGTTCTTTTCTGAAGAAGCTGGATTGCAGGCCACTTAGTTAATGCATCCTATGTCTACACATATATTCAGTTGTCAAATCTGGGCAAGTTTTTCATACAGAGGTTGTGTTGTTGGCCAGAAAACTGAATACATGTTTTTCTAATATTCATTAATGATAATATTTAAATATGCATCTGTGATATTTACTAGGAGCCTCTAGAAATGAGTAAGCACTACCAAAATACATATGTGTATACACACACAGAGTAATTTGTTTCTTAGGCACCTACAGAAGAAGAGTATTTTAAGATTTGATGAAGATCCATAACAAATGGCGTGCAAGGAAAATCCCACATATTTTGCTGCAAGAGATGCACACAAAGTGGATAAGAATACAAAAAGCATTTCACCAGTATAGAGAAGAAAGAAATAGAAAGCAAACAGTTGGCTGGAGAAATGCAAGATTTGCCCCCCGGCCCTGCCTCGGTGTTCTGCAGTTTACATTCTCAACCTGCCCTGACTGCAAAGGGACTCTACAGTGCATGTAGCTCACCAATATCCATGAGACACTTCATTCAGAAATAACCCAGACTCATCTCATTTGGTCCCACTCCAAGGTACAGTACATCTCAAAATCCAATTGTTCAGATGCTGCATACTGCTGATACTTTGAATAAAACATCCATCAGATTTCTTTCAGGTTTTATTGAAAGGCTGACACACTCAAGTCATCCTCACATATAAGATGTTCTGTATCAACATAAGCTGGTTTTAATTCAATAGATTTCTAAGAAATTTGGATGCCCAAGAAGTTTTAAGTTGAGAAATCACCAAGTCTTCTCTTAAAAAGAGGAAAGTATGAGTAGAAGGTCTGTGAAAGCAGTAGTTAATTCAGTTTTTTCAAACCTCAGACCTAAAATACAAATTAACCAAGTGACAATAAAAAGGCAAGTAATCCTGCCTGAACTGAACAGCATGGCATGTACATTTGCTATTATATGTTTAAATTAGTATTTATTTACTAGCAACACAGAATTTTCATTTAATCTGATCATTTAGATGCAAGAATGGTTACAACTTGACTTAACAAAGCAATGTAAGAACACCATGGAGGATTATTGGCATTTATGCCAGTACCTTAATATATTGCTTGCTGACAAAGACAGATGCCTGTATTAAAATTTATTAGTTTATTAGCAAAGAGTAAAACACTTCACTGAAAAATGGCAAAAATTCATACAAATATGTTTAGGCCACAATCCACCATAGGTGTTTTATCTTTTTATTGTAGAGGTCTAGAGCACAGCATCTCGCTCATGTTTCCAAATCATCCCCTTTAGAGACATAATAAGTATTCTGCGAAATCTGTTTTACTGAATAGGTTGAATAGGGTCAGATATAACCCTCACTGAATACCTGCCTTATTAAACACAGATTATGCAGCATCTCAAGTTTTTAAAATACAGTTCCGGCCTTCTTGCTGGCAACTTTTTAGCATAAAACAAGTTAATATGTTGATTAGAGCCCAAGAAGGATCTTCATAAAACAGTCTACAAGCAGCAGTTGTCAGCTATCAGCGGAAAACCAGCTTTTCTTGAACTAGAGAGAAATGCAGCAGTTCAAAAGCAGCACACAGTGAAGCGTGGAAGAATCAAGTTCAAGAACTTGCCTAAGTGAGTATCACTTATTGTGAGCAGAACCACTGCAACAAAGGGGGAGAGGCACTCAAATCAATTTGTAATCTGGTTAAAGAATTTTGAAGTGATGAATACCAAAATTTAAGTTCTTTCTCTGAATCTGAAGAGCCAAACTTTACATTTGTGTCTCAAGCAGCCTGTGAGAGTACCCAATGAAATACTGGCCATCCTGTAGGCCTCTCTCCAACGCACCAGAACTCAGGAGAAGTGCAGTACGTAAAGCCATGCACTCAGAGATTAATAAATAAGTTTACAAAAAGATGACAGCTTATTAGCTAGAATAAGCTAAAAAAGAAAAATATGTACTATTTACATAGAACACAGATCTATCTATGAGGAAAACACACACAATTCAAGGATATGTCATGAAATCAGTCTCCAGAAGAGGTAGAGAAGTACCAGTGTGATAGTTACAAGAGCACAGACACAGTCTCACCTGTACCTTGAGGTTTCAGTTATCTATGCTCAAACTGAAATGCTACAGAAAAAAAATACAGTATAAGATGATGAGGGGTAGAGAAAGACCGTTCTACACAAGCAGACAAGAAAAGCTTAGCCTGATCAGTGTAGGAAAACGAAGACTGTAAATGAAAGGAAAATGAAATGGGTGTTCTTTAAAAGCACATTCGATAAGGGAGAAGACAATAACCGGGATGGAGGAATGGTATTTAAACTGAAGTATAACACTCACAAAGGAACAAATCATTCATTCATTGGTATGCTGTGCCTACTTTAAGATCAGATAATTTTTAATCATCATGCTAGTGAGATTTCTGTAATCCACATTTGATAAGGAGGCCTAGTGAGAAGGAAGAAGCTATTCTTAAAGTGGTATTTCATATATCCATAAACGTGACATTCTTCCCATGACCGTACAGAACACTGAACCAGGAGACCCTTTGCAATATTACACTCCTGAAAGTAGACATTCTCCTTAATAAATGAAATTTGTTTCCCTTTTAAAAGGAGGAAATTCCTTTCAACTGCTGTGATAATCTCTGTCATCCAAAGGCAAGATATGATTTAATAGCATTATGAACGTGTCTGCCTATAGGTCATAGCACACTGTCCATTTGAAACCACATGAGCTACAACGGTACTTAAATACTAGGTAAATCTGATCTGCTGGTGAGAGGCTCAGTAAGTAAACTTGAGCACTGGAGCCCTGTCTAGACATATAACTGCTAGTTCACTTTCTGTCTCAGTCTTCTATTACACCTTTCCAGAACAAGGCCCAGATGCTGTTTTGGAACATTTCACTTAATGACTATTCCCAAAAAGTAGTATGGATAAAACTGCATCAAGGTTGGTTTCTTCTGCCTTACACAGTCCCCCAACAGTGTCTCAAACTGCCTCTGTGCATTCAAGCTTGCCCTCATGCTACACCTTAAAGCATAAAATGTCCACCCTCAGTTTTATGCCACAGAAATACCAGGCTGGCACTTGGGCAAGTTGCAGTACAGTCATCAGCACTGTATTTCACATACCTTGAGCAAGAAAACTACATAAAACTACCATGTCCTACTATCACAGGAAAGATCCAGGGCCCAAGTAGTATGTAAGGTGAATGTCATCTACTCTAAAGGAATCTGGTCCATGTAAAACTTGATCTCAGGACAAAGGAGCGGTGTTTGGTTTGCTTTCGCACCGCAATTTATAGCTGTTATGTCCAGTTCTGGTACTTCCAAAGAAACCACTGAGCAACAAGGCAGATGAGGAAATATTTTAAAAAACAAGTCAGCATCTGCAAAACAACTTTAAATTAACAACTCATCTGTTCATTTTATACAAAGGAAGATTAAGTGAATCGACTGCACCATATAAATACATAAACTGTAAGAAGAGTCTTCTGAAAGCAAAGGAATCTTAAAGCCCAGCTACAGTTAAACTCACAACAGCAAATAAGATTAAAATTCTTAACATTGACAAATTAGCTGTCTGAGACTATGTAAAGCCACTTTGAATATTCAATTAAATATTATAAAGGACTAAACAGTTTAAGAATCTGCATTTTCATTCTTTGCAAAAGCTAACTCAAAAAATCGTGACCCATAATTGGTACTGTGTAATCAGGCCAAGATTATGAACATGGCCTTTTTTAGCCCTCACTTGGCTAAATCTAGGACAGGCTTGTGTTACAGCAATATTTCATTTCCTCCAGAGGCTATGAAGAAGGAAGTCCTGCAACTACCAGTTCTTTTCTAGATTTCAAGACAGATTCAAGTAATGAAGTGGAATACAAAAGAAAGCCTATCTTAATTAATTAACTCAACAGTAGAAGGGGGACACTTGGAAATGAGCCCAAAACCTACTCACTAGTTTCCTGCCTTAAGTTAAATACTTGCGGTGCTTTATTGAACTTTCTGAATTCACATACATACAAAGTAACAAGAAAATCTGTGGCACTGTGTTCAGCTTCAATTTCCCAAATAATAAACTAAACCAATGCATTTTAATAACATAACACTACCACAAGAAATTCAGTGCCCATAGAAAATGGCAAAGAAGCAGGAGCAGGGTCTAGCCACAACAGGATGTACTTCTGTCCACTAAGGGAAAACTAATTAGTCAAAATTTTCATAATTTCTCCATTCTAACCTTACAAAGAGGAGGTTTGTTTTGTTGTTTTTTGTTGTTTTTTTGTTTTTTTTTTGTTTTGTTTTTTTTGTTGTTTTGTTTGGTTGGTTTTTTATATTATGAAAAGTAAGAAGAAAACCACCACTAGGGAAAGAAATGCATGAGGAAGCTGTAAGACCAGGCTTCAGTCCATTTAAATGAACACAATGTTTTACTATTTTATGTTACAGAAATATCTATGGAAAAAAGACATATCTGGCCTAAGGCACAACATTACGTTTCTAACGTCAATGATAAGGAAAAAAGCCCTTTTGTATCAAACAGTTCTGCAATCAATATGACCACATGTGATGACCAGCAAAGGACAAGAGTATATCAGCCTGATTTTTCATAATATTCAAGGCTGCTTTTTTCTATTGCCTCTTCCCCCACCCCCGCCCCATCATGTTCTCTGTTATGAAAGCAACAGCTGAATAATTCATGTGACCATTTGGAAAGGTAAGTAAGAATCACTACTTTCTTAAGTTATCTAATGTAGTTCTAAAAAAGCTGTCCTTTGTCAAGGAGGAAATACTTTGCTCATTAGAGTCTAAATCATTCACTTAATATGCCAACACTTATGTGTGTGTGTGTCCCCTGCCCCCTCCAACAACCACAGTGTGGATGAAAACACACTGAAAAGAAAATGAGCAGCCCTTGCTGCATTCACTTCTTCACTGTTTGAATTCTCTGATAAAAATTTAACTCTTCAGTACTCAGATACCAAACAGCTGAAAGATAAAGGGACTTGACAAATGCATAGCACCGAGTTAAACATACAGATACTAAAATTAAAACTTCAGATTAAGATACCTGTATTCTGTTGAGCTCTACAACTGGCCCATGCTGACGATCTCTCACCATAGTTGCTTGCACAACTTTTCTGAAAGCTGCCTCCTAAAAAAGGAAAACACAAAAAATTAAAATAGTGGCAAAACTGCAATCAAGACAGCTGCACATATTTCACAGATAAACACATACTTGGTTCAACTCGGGGGGGGGAAGGGGGTGGGGGGGAGGACTCCAGTAAAACAGAGAAACTGATCCTGCAATACTATCCTTCAGCAATTTCCTTCTGAGGAATCACTAGAAAAGGTGTAACACCTATGAGAGTTTCTTTAGAAGAAACAGAAACAAGCATCAAGTACTTTTGAAATACTAAAACAAAAGCAATCGAATACAGAGCTGTGATATGTTAGTTAAGGATCACGTTATTTCTCCTACAATTCAAGTCTGAAACAGTCGGGATACTAGAAAAGTAAAGCAGAAAGTCTCTCCTGTATCACTCAAAACAATGTCTTGAAAGGTTGTACTTCACCCAGACTCAGTTATTACTAAGCAGCCAACATGTCTCTGAGTGCAGTTATAAATTAGTTTATACCAGAATAATACATGTATACGAAGAATAATTAATGTCAGAGAAAAACAAATCAAAAAAGACAAAGATGAGATGATCTTGCTATGTAAGGCAATAAATAAACAACAAATAAGAATAAAAAGTAAACTTTTCATACAAATTCAATTATCTGAGGTACTCTCACTAAACGTTTGGATCAAATCTTACACTGTCAGGTTCAAGCAAGCTTTAAAAAGATTTTTAAGTCTTCAGAATATCTGAAGGTATGCCTGACAAATGCCTAGATATGAATATGGCATCTTAACTTCTGGTGTCTCTGTTGAATGCTTTTGATATAAAATATACCTGCTATCACATTTTATCTTATATATGAAGCCTTTCTGTAACTGTTCTGCAGACTCTTAAAGTAAATTATTTGAACGTGCCTCCTGCACACCCATTCCTATACTAAATATCATATACCTTATGACTCCCTATTAATTGCACTAACATGTAAAAGTGTCTTGAACAGAATAGCTAGGATTTCCCTTTCCTTTTTTCCAATTTAGGTTTTGATGAAAAACGTGTAGTCTTCTCAGAGTCTGCAAAGCTGTATTGCTCTACTACACAATTTTACTGGAGTCTAGAGAAAGAGACCTTGAGACATTACATGCTAAGGAGTCTAGTTACAGGCCATGCGTCTCATTTAAGGACACAGAAGAGCACTGCAGAGGGAAACTTAACTGCTTCTCTTTTCAAATATATCTCCCAGCAGATTTTGTCTGCTTATATAAGGTTATCATTTTTTTGTTAGACAAGTTACTATGACAGTGAGAAAATTCAGATCCAAAACTGATGATCATACTGAAGGCATATTCTGTTTTTAAAGGCTTTCCATATCTAAAGTTCTGAATAACTGTTGTAGCCTTCAAGCATTATAATTATCTAGATTTTCTCATACTTACAACTATAAAAATCCACTTTCTTTACCGATTTGAGATTGAACTCCTAGATACTCTGTCTTCACTTTTAGCCCAGTCTAAAAACAAGTTTGTACCTGCACAGAGCTTTGGATCAACTAGTATATCACCTGATGATGACAAGTGAAACACAAAAAGCAGACAATGACCATTTCATACTTATCGTACATTTTTTCCAGGATAGCATCTACTGAATACTCGAGAAGAATTCAGCTATACTACAAACTGAAGATTTACAGTGTAAAGTTATTTTTAAGATCAACACACAACAGGACTATGATGAAGAACTGAGGAAAACATAATAAAAAGAACACATTCACAAATAAAGAAGTTTGCGTAATCTGAATGCAAATATTTGATATACAACTTACAGAACAAATTGAGATATATAGTTCTATTTTCTTCAGAAACTGTTTAAACAGTAAATTTCACTTACAGTAATAAATCATTCCCCTAAAAGCATTCTGATAAATACCTTTCCCTGTGATATCAGTATTCCCCGTAATGTGTCAAACCCAACTGAGGGTCCTTGGCCAGTTTCATCAAGTCTTCCTTCAAGATCAAACATTGGAATGCAAGGACAGAAGAGTTCAGAAATGTGATGCAACAGCAGAAGCCTGTTTCTCAATGAAATGATGGGAATTTCCTGCAGGTGATTATACTCCATAGGAACCTATGATAAGGCAATGATATCCAAATGTCATTTAGAATTATTGTGTATTTTATTTTATTAAACAGAACAACAATTTATAAGATTTGTAATGAATTCGTATTAGAAATTCAGGTATTTGCTTATTCACGCTGTCAGAACTTAATTCATGGAGTTGTTTGTTTATAAGAGATACTAATAGTATCCATCTAAACTGAAACAAGTATTAGAAACATGACAGCTAGACTATTCTTGCTATTCCATATTTTACAATTCTCTTTATCCATAAACAGAGACATTTTACATCCTGTCACCACTACACCCAGGCATTATAGCTGAAAGATGAGAAATCAAAAAAACAATGTTCTCAATGTAAAGCAAGCAACGAATCCTTAGAATCCCTTGGAAGGCATATGATTTTCATAGCTGGAATACGGAATTAAAATTCCTGCCAATTTGCAAACTCAGTTATTATTCTGCATTGGATTAACAACTGAATGAAGAGTCATCCTCACCTCAGAAAACTGGAATCCTTCTTTGAAAATATGGAAGTAAAACAAAGGAACTGGCTCAAACCCGAAGCCAAATCAAAGCACGCTGTGCTTATGCGGGGATTTAGAAAGGAAGTACACCTACTGAAAGATCACCAATAAGCATACCAAGTATGCTTAAAATCTGAATGCAATAAGCCAAAAATATTACCTGTGTAGGCAGCTTGCCAGCGTTAGCAGGTTTACTGGTTGACCAAGCTAAAGTATGTGCTGAGCCACAGGCTACTCTGTTGATCTTTTTACCCTGAAGTGCTGCAACCAAGCGTGGTCTTTGGATGGCGTTAGTTGTTCCATCTCCAAGCTGCCCTTCATCATTATCTCCCCATGTATACACTTCCCCTAAACCAATAAAAAGAATTAATTGTTCTGAAGCTAAGATAGAAGCTTTTTACCTTTTTTTTTTTTTAAATTAGCATTTATAAATCATTTCACCAAATTAGGCTTTGGACTGTAATCAAGATTTCTAGGACTGATGGCCATCCTGGAATCCACTAGCTAGTGCAGATAAATCTTGAGTGATATGGTTTGGCCCATGGTCTATGTCGAGCAGCTAGTATAAGATGCATTTATTTCCTCATAGTTTGTATAACTTAAAAGTTCTGTTCCTGAACAGGAGGAAGTGGTGAAGCAGAAGAATAACAACAGATACACCAGAAATAGGCAGTATTTGATAGTTTCATAGCAAAAAAAAAAAAACAAACCCTGATGTTAAAAAAAAAAAAAAAAAAAGAATTAGAAAAGGCTTAACATTTTGGATGAAAGAAAAGATCCTACAATAAGTTGTATTACTAAAGAGGACATTAAAATGGGTGCTTACTGTTGCAAAATAATTGGAAAATACTTTTAAAATATCAACCTTCTTTCTAAGCATTCCTTTTCTGCAGCTATATCCTATTTCACTAACACCTATAACACACACAGTTATTGTGCAGACTTGCTAATTAAATGTGGGAGTGAGTCTGCTACAAAGAATATTCGGTATCTCAACCTGCTCTGTGAGAACCAATATTGTTTGTGCAGTGCTCCATTTAGCAAGTTAAACACCTCAGCAGGCTCAGAAGACGCTGGGGGGGAAAAAAAAAGCCAAATCCATTCACTCTACTGCTTAACCAAACTGTAATTACTTTTAGAGCTCTATACTTATGTTTGACCAACAGCGTGTATGACACTTAAACTCTTCAGTTGGTTTTATGTGATCGTTTCAAATCAATGACATGCTTGTTACTCAAGAAAGACGCAACATCTGCAAACAAAAAAAATATGTCCACGCACATACAGGACCAGCATTTTTAGCAAGGACAACCTACCAACAGCTGACTGAAAAATAAAGTTTCGTTTTTTTCAAATTCAGTATTGAGAACTAAGTAAATTATTTGATTTTTATACCGTCTTCAGTGCAGCAAACACAGTGCAAAGACCCAGTAGCAATTGCAATGACTTTCTTTCCTTGCAGTCCCTGCACTTGTCGTGGTCTTCTAACATGGTCATCAGATCCATGGCCTAACCGATGATAATCTCCTTTGCCCCTGCACGGAGAAGGTAAAACATTTCAAAACTGTGTTTTAATTGTGGAGAAAACAGAATGATAGACTGTGTCTGATATTTGGCCTGTAGATGTTATTTATAAACAGTCCAATTCCAAAATATTCTCCAAACATTCAACATCAATCATCCCTAGCTCATATGACATGGATGTGATTCTGCTGATACGGTAAAAAATTCTTAAACCTCTAATGTGCTGTTTCTACTCATTCTGAGTAGGTCCTTTTACCACTTTTGCAGGGGGTTGTTTGGTTTTTTCCTCTTAAAAATACCAAGTAGTAGAAGCATTCATCTGCAAAACCAGTACGTTTACTGACCTCAGAGACTGGAACCTTGGGCAGAAGGATGTTGGAAAGGTATTCTGTTTAGGCTTTTTGAACACTTAAGTCTAGTAATTTAAACTACAAGATTTCGATTGGCAGAGGAAGATTAAACCAATGAACTAAAATTCTTGAACTACAGCCATCCCAAGCTAGACACGATTTTGATAAAATATGAAAATGTTATTTATGCTATCATCTTCCACCCTGCACAACACTCCAGGCTTATATGTCTACTGACTTCCCTGTTAACTTCTGCATCTTGCAGTGGTTGATGCCTGGAATGACAACTCTGTGCTTAGGTCTCCAAGACAAAATACTTTGATTTTTCATTCCAGTAGTACTATAAAATGTTCCCCAAAGTGGTAGATTTTATTACTAATCAAGACAGAGGAACTCAAAAAAGATTTTGACGGGGGGAGGGTAATCAAACTAGTGAAGGCAGTGCAACACTAGTACTTGTTGCAGACAAGGTTACACCTAAGACTGTCAAAATAACTGATACAAAATACTTACCACGTATATACTGCTCCAGATTTGGTAAGAGCCACAGAAAATTGTGATCCACATTCTACTTTAACCACTCCAAGGCCTGTGAGGGAATCAATCTAGGAAAATAATATCAAATTAAATCGAAGTTAATTAAGGAGACTATAGTTTCATAGACTGTGCTGTCTTAAGTAAAATATAACATGCAAGTGTGTAAATGTCTATATGCATATTTATAAACTAAAATGTGTACGTAGATCATTTAGCAGAATTCTACTCCTTTCATCTTGCTACCATTTACTACTTAAACATTAAAAAGAAGCTCAGATTTGGCAAACTGCTGAAGATCGTCTCTAGTATGTTTTGCCAATAGTTACTCAGCAATTGCTCCTAAGTAGAAACGGAAGGCTCTGTCTCTAAATACTCAACATTAATCATCCATGGCTCGTATGACACGGATGTGATTCTGTCAACATAGTAAAAATCTTTAAACCTCCAGTACATTCTTCTTACTTATTCTGTGTAGGTTCTTATGCCACTTTACCATCAATCCTATGGGACTGATGATTGATGAAGCATAAACAAGCTATTTTCATACTGCATTACATCATCCAATAAAAACGTGTTATTTGGGACAGGCTGGTAGACTTTGTCCTTTCGGAAAGAAAATGGGGACACCGGTAATAAAGTGCAATTCTGGACTAAGAATCTAAAATGCACTGTGCATAGGTATACACAGCGACACTCACATACATTTCTCAAACACAAACAACATTCATATTCATAACAAGTCCTGTAACTCAAATTAGATGGCTACATGGATTTCATTTGTAACATACCAAGAAATTCCAAGTCAACCATGCATTCACATGGAAGGTTTAATTTAATATAAGATTACTTTCTAATCAATCGATACCCCTTTCTGGAATGAAGTTATGACTTCAGCCGTACTATGGAAGTTTATTAACACACAGAAACATGAAGATTTCTTGGCAAATTTTAACGTTTTGACAGGAACCAAAATTAAAATGCGAAATATTGCTGGAACCAGCAACGTTCTCTAAAGAAAAAAGCCTTCCAGTGCAACTTTAACAGCCAGCACAAAATTAAAGACTTGGTATTGTAGGCTACAAAATTCATTGTTAACAACAATCAGAAGAATCCTGATGTCCCAAGATGCATGGAAGGTTGCACATATTGACAAAGCTGTCTTCAGCATTCTCCATCAACCTCATGGCTTCTAAAACAATGAAAAAATCACATTCAAATACCTTCATTGGTACTTTACAACCATCACTGCCTCCTCTGCCAAGTTTTCCATAATCTCCATCACCCCAGGACCAGACCGTATCATCATCAGTCAGGCACAGTGTCTGTGCATCTCCGCTGCCACAGGCTATGTCAATCACACGGTAGCCCTGGAGAGCTTCCACCTGTAAAGAAATCACCCATTTTTGTCCACAGTAAAAGACTTAGTCATTTAGTTTCAGAAAACATGACAAACCCAACTCGCAGAGGTACTTTGCTGGAACTACAAGTCTGAAATACCACAGGAACAAGCAAATAAAGGGCAGAGCAAGTCATTAAAGGGCTTTGTCCGTTTCAAACCAGCAAAATGAAAACTAACTATGTATTTTAAATACTGACTTATTCTTTTTAATTGGTCAACTACGTTTTTTTGACCTATAAAGGAAAACAATTCATACAAAACACATGAGGTTATCAAAAACTATATTCTGTTTAAATAATTTCAGGCTCTCTGGGTGACTACTGCATACAGTAAGGGGAAAAAAAGGTCTTATTTTCAAATACTCTTTTACTAGTCTACAATTTTCTAGCACTTGCATCATAATCTCAATTTAATCAACATCTTTTGAAATGCTGCCATCTAGTGATCAAGTACGGGATTTGGATTCACAAAGCAAAAGGATGGTGACCCATCTATATTGCATCCTCCCCATCCTCACCCCTTCTGGAAATAGATTATAGGTAGCACAATTCATCATCCAAAGCAGCTTAGAACTCCACATAGTTCAACTCACCTACAGATTACCCAGTTTCATACTGATCAAGAACATGGAGGGGGGAAAGATGAATAAAGATGTATAGAAAAGGTGGGCAGGCCTTGTATTCTGAGAGGCAGGGCAACAAGAATATCTGCATACAGGTGACAGGTTCTCAAAGTGGACTAAGAATGTATGATACCTCATCCCACAAATTCAAGCACTGAAAAAAGTTAATGCTTGCATGAATAGAAATATATGCACAGAGCTATGAATAAAAATGACAAACTAAAAATCAGTTTGATTCAACTAATGTAATCTTATTCTTTGCTGTATTTTCAGCAAGAGAGCACAGGTGGAAAAATTAACTCTCATTTCAAAGGCAGGGCAGTTTTCTTAGCACCACTATTCTGATTTAAAGCTCTTACAGTCTAGTTCACAACAGTACATTGGTCTGAATTACAACTCGTCAGCTAATCAGTATACTCATTCCATACTGTCCAGGCTCTCAGATTTACCACTAAAGAATCAAATGGAAACAGCTATCTTCTTCATCAATAATTGCTTAACTCTAATTTCTTTAGCAAATAGCAATTAAGTACTTCATAATTACTCAGGTTGAATTCTTATTAACTTCGTATATACTTCAGTAACATCCCAGTATTCAATCATGAGAATTAGGAGTATAATCATTACGTCAGGAAAAAAAGCAGTTTGCGAGTGACTAAGTGGCTATCACTGTAATTACTGATATATTTTCCAGGAAGTAAACCATGAGGGTACCCAGTAGATAAGGAGCTCACTTCTTACTTTCACCGCAAACTACACCTGAGAAGGGGTGGAATTTACTTACTAGAGGGTAGGGTGTTTGATTTGGGGTTTTCTCTAAGTCTTCTCTAAAACGAATTCCTTGTAAGCTGGTTTAATGACCTCTAGCAAAGTTTTGCAGCTGCACTTTCACTTTAGTCTTCCAATCCATTCCTGTTTTCTAAAGCAACTGTCCGTTTCTTAAAAGTTCATGCCACCATTTTGCCCTTTCATTCTTTATATGCAGAAATGCAAAAAAAATTACAAATGAGATAAGAACTTGACTAAGGCTGTACAGAACTCAGAAGGTTTCTTACCAGTTTAGGTTTTAGTTGGTCCTCACTATCTCCATGCCCAAGGCGCCCATATCTTCCTTTTCCCCATGTAAAAAGGTCCCCTGCAGCTGTAATACATGCGCTGTGTGCTCCCCCAGCAGCAATGTCAACGACTTCTATACCTCTCAGAGATTCAATTACACGAGGACGATCACACGGGCTGAAATGAAAATATCTGTCTTGGCAAAATTTTCAGAATAGACCATTCACATTTACCGATGTATGCAGAGAAGTTTTTAAAATGAGTACGAGGACATCTAAAAGAACTGAGTATTTGCTTTTGCTCCAGCTTAACGTCCTAAAGGTTTATGTTTAATTAGTCATTCAGAAATATTTTTAGAGGCCTACAAAAGCCAGAAGTATTTTACCATATGTTATACTATAGCATTACAGGTAAACTGAAACTGGAAAACCAGTTCCGTTAAAATCTAGTCAAAGCTAAGCATCTACCCTGCAAAAATCAATCCAATTTAAGATACGTTGAATAATTTCTAGCATAAAATGTACTGTTGCCCCCCACGGACTTCAGCATCCCTTTTTCTTTTTGGATCAGAACATTGTTATCTCCAAAAAAACAGAACTTCTCCTTTAAAGTAGGCAGCAACACATGTGGAAATCAGAAGGAGAATGGCAGTTTCGGTCTCCAAAGCGCTTAGAAGTTCCACATACCTACAAGACAGATCCCAAAGGAAAGCCACTGAACTTCAGCATCCACAGATGCGTTAGAACAAAATATCTAACTACTGAAATCAGAGTAAGTGTTTATCTGAAAACTTTTTTACGGTTCTTCAATTTAAAAACATACATTTCCATATCACTACTTAACACTGGCTTCTACATATAGGCAGTACTCATACAGCACTTCAAATACATAGCAACTATAATAAGTACCCATTAATAGTTTTTTAAAATAGCATTTCAAAGTGTTACTTACCTTCGGTTTCCATGACCAAGTTTACCGTCTTCTGCTTCACCCCAAGAATAAACTTCTCCCTCAGATGACAATGCCAAACAGTGCTTTCCTCCCGAGTTCACCGCAACTTTCTTTATAAACACATGTTGAATGGATTCCAGTAAAGTTGGAGTAGAAACTGACTCTGTTCCTCCAATTCCAAGCCTACCACCTGCTCCATATCCAGTGGCATACAGCTTTAAAGCGAAGAATAAAATTTATTTTTGTTTGCCCCTTAAAGAACATTCACTAGAGTTGTAGAGAAGAATTCTCAATGAATGTGTACTAGAATACAGTTAAAGGAAAGCCTGAAAAAAACCATTTCTTATATGCCTCTACACCCTCTTATGGAAAGTAAGAAATAGTTTGAAATATTTCACAAAAAAATGTGACAATATGGCTACATTCAAGTCAATATGAACTGTCACTGACTTAAAGGATTTAATTTTAAATCCTACAGCTGATTTTGTAAAAGTATCAAGAAACCATAGCCTTGCGTGATAACATAAAATTATCTATCACCTGTAGGTCTCTTTCAAGCAGCACTATTCTAGTTTTCTTTCTTCTGTGGAATATACATACCTAAACACAGTTGCTTTTTCCCCTCCCATCCCATAAATACCAGTTTAAGTACTGCTTTTCACTCCCTTTTTCTCTATCTGAAAGTAATTTCTCTCAACATAATGATGTCAAGCAATGTCATCAATCTGTCCCTTATCCTTCTGTGAATCATTAACAAGGATGATACTGACTGCTGAGGACAGAATCATTACACAGTATCTCACTAGATGAATGTCACTGTTACACAAAGCTCTAGCCAAAATTCTCAGTCACATTCTTAACAAAAAGCTGCCATCTGTATCAAAATGAAGACTTCTTCAAATTCATTATTTTTTTTCTCCTATACTTTACACTAAACTCTCTGCATGGTGCTCCCTTTCACTCAGGACTTATTGCAGGATCTAACGAGCAGATGCTTATCTACCTTACAGACATTTAGCCAACAGTGAACAATCTCAGATTCCAATTACACCTCTCCCCTGTCAGAGAGACATGATCACCATCGGATTTTACTGTCTGTCCTGTTTTATGGGACACTGTGAGCCTATTACCTGTATTCAGCTTTGCTTTCCAACATCTGATCAGAGTTTTGAATCCAGAACTAAGATACATATCTTGTTTCATGCATTTAATGCTATAGTACAGTGAATTCCTAAGATTGCACTGGCAGAGTTGGTATAGTTCAGTTTCTTAACAAAAAAATTAACTTAAAAAAAAAGATCTGTGCTACACGCATTATTTTTTATTTAGCCAAACCCATTCTGACTTAGGATGAAATTTTTCAAGGCACTCTGACAAACTATCATTTGAAAGTGACTTACTTTCCCATCAGCAGTCACTGCAAACAGAGTCTGTTCACCACCAATTAACTGCACCGGTCTGAGGGTAGCAAGAGCTTCACATGGAGTTGGGACTTTGACTTTTGCTCCTTCAATCCCACCAAGTTGTCCTCTGTGATTATGACCCCAACCATAAATAGTTCCACTGCCTCCAGCTGAAAGTGTCCAATCATCAGGTCGTCTGCAGAAAATGCAAAACAAACAAAATTTTAAAAGAGATTTTAAAAGAAGCCACAAAAAAGTGCAGCTTATCATTGTACAACAATGAAGCATCACAACACCAAACCAATGACAGCTGAAAGAAATAACCTATTCATCCACTGGACAAGCTGCTCATCCTGCTCTCTCTTAAAGACATCATGGCACTCATGAAGAACATCCATATTTTCATTATCTGCCATTAATTCTCGGATTTTCTTTGCCACCTGAAAAATATTTTGGATTAAACAACATTATTCAAACTATCAGTTACTCCTGTAACAGCTGGCATATAATACTTCAAACTCAGTGAATCTTTTTAAACTAAACACTTTCATATGTTCCATGAACCATTAAAATATTCCTGCAGTACCTCATCAAGGAAAAGACGAGGTAATGGTGTCCTTTTATCAAGAGCCACTGCAACTCTGGATGCCATACAGTATCTCCTGAACCAGGCCCATTTGTGTGTCTCTGCACAGCAAGGGAGAGTGTCCAACTCTAGATCACAAGCAAGCGCCACCAGCACCTGCAGACAATCAAAAAACACTTTAGAGATGTAACAAAAACGTGTAATAAAAACTAATATGCATTTGATGTAGTTGAACAGCTCATTGACCAGTAGGGCCTGAACACAGTTCCAAAGACATGTAAAGTGCAAAGGACATTAAGAGCCATCTTCATTACCCTCACTGATGGGGCAGCATCAAGCATACCCACACTATCTTACATGGTTGCGTATCTAATTTCCTCTTCCCATCCAGAAATTTTCAACTAACTCCCTATGAAAAACACTCCTAGTTTAATTAACTTTTCTATATCAAACACCATGTGCTGAATTTTTTACCTTCCATTTCTAAACTGTCACCTTCCAGCAACTGAATCAATTTTTAATTGATTTCCAAATCAATTTTTCTGGTGTAGATTGTGAAGAATAGATTAGTAGTTCTCTGTATAAACTTTTACATATTTTAAGACTTTCTTAAGACAGATAAGTCCTCTTAGTCTAACTGTTACTACATGGGAAGATTTTTCAGCCTTTTATTCTTGTTCCTCTTCTCTGGACTTCTCAACTTGCCTGCTTTTACTTTGAAGTACAGGGTCCAAAACTGAATAGCCTTCCTTTAAGGCATTCTTACTTGTTTGAAATAGATGTAACTAAAACCTTCAGAGTATTTAAAAAAAATAAATAAAAATATACAACACTTCTATTAGGAGAACTCAGAAATGACCTATCAAAAAGTGTAGTCTACTGTACTTCCAAGACGTTTTTCTGACCTACCTACTTCTGCCTAGCTAGGTAATCCTTATTCTGTATTTGTACATTAGATTCTCTTTTTAGAAGTAGTATTCTGATTTTGTCAGAAAGTGTTTCTGATATAGGACTAGCTGAGCTTACCACGTCTCACAACAAAGTCCACAACTATACTAATGAATTCTTTATTGATTGTAACCCATTACCTTAAAGAAAGGGCTGTGGAGCAATTGTTTGCCACCTCTCACAATGGGGTCTTCATAGTCAAACTGTCGCTGCAAAGCTTCTGGAAGACCTTTAACCAAAGCAGCTAAAGCACTCCCTGTGAAACTCTAGAGAAACCACAGAACTAGAAAGTTAGTCTTACTGTATATTACACAAAGTACATTATTTAGATAACCATGACAAAGCATTAGTAACTTCCCAAACTACAGTTAGCTATATGAAGTATCATTTCCATCCATTTCCCAATACAAAAGCATTCCTATCACTTTTTGGCAATTCCAATACCACATTTATACAGTATTGGATTAGCCTTTTTTTTTTTTCTAAAATGGAGTACCTTTGCAGACTTGTGCAAGAAGGCACATTTCCAAGATTTGCAGATTTCCTATTTTGCTATTAACAACAAAAATGTGCATCGGGGTTATCATTTTAATGCTTCACATACATCTTAATGTGAAAAACGCAAAGAGGAGAGCACCACTGCCTTCTTACCAAAGCTCGTGTTTCTCCATCATTATCCCCTAGAATCCGGTTGATGTTAATAGACTGGCCAAACTCTGTTGTGAGCAGTTTCCGTAGTCTCTGCAAGGCCCACATTCTGTGGCCAGCAGCTAAGGAAACATTAGCACACAAAGAACATAATTACTCAAAACAATCATTTTAACTTCAAACACATAGACTTATTTTTAAGGCTACACCTACCTAAGGCACTCAGTTGAGCACAAGCTGCAAGAGAAGCTGCCAAGCGAGGAACTATACTCCTGTTGGAAGCAAAATTTAGGCGAAAATCCAACAAGCACGTAACTAAATCCATTGAGGGACATGAAAGAATGCAACGATCTGAGAGAAGGTCTTTAGGGCCTGAGAAAAAACAAAAAGCAAAAACAAATAAAAAAAAGATGGCAGGGAAGACTTCAAATAAGAACAGACTGAAATAGGAACAGACATAGGCAGGATTTAGCTGACCAAACACAGCAGTCTAGAGTGCCAGCCTGCATCTAAGCAGTTGGTCCATTCCACCGCCCTTTGAAGGGACTGGAAGAAAGAGGTACTTTCATGACATAATTCAACTAATTCCAGAATAGATGCATTAAAAAAAAAAAAAGAAAAGAATTTCAGACAAACTGTGCCTCAAAACTATCCTCTCTTCACCAATGAAGAGACAAACTAGAGTGATTCAAAATATTTGTATCTCTTCCCTACCTACAAGTGTACCTCTCAGGACTTTGCTGAAAACGTTGAAAAAGTATGAATGAAGATGTTTTCTTAGTATGAATGTAAATTAACTACTGAACTTTTGCATGGAAATATCACGCAACAAATGCAACTGTAGAAAACAGACAAGTAAAGCTACTCCCTCACCCTTCTGTAATGTCATACATGACACCTCACCTGCAGCTGGCATGATAGGGTAAACAGTGAATCGCCATCCCCAACCATTCACAGAGCCATCACTGATGAACTTCCACTTTAGTTCATCCCCTGGAATTCGCAATTCACTAGACCAATCTGACCACTCACGACCTGTTACAGTAGGTAATACAAACATATTCATCCATACTGTCTGAGCCAATACACAAGCCACTCATCAATAACAACTTCCCTCCATGATTATCTATTATAAACATCACATAAATGCCTTCAAGAAAAAGAAAAAAAGCTAGTGCGGAGCACGTGAACGCAACTATAAAGATGTTACATTAACAAAACCTAAGTCTTAAATAGTTCAGTTAGCACTGCTAACAGTTATCTTCAGTACTTTTAATACCACATTCAAAAGACAATTATGAGATTTTACTAAAATCCATTGTCCAATTTCCAAATTATCTTTTCATATTACAAAAATATACAACACAGAATCACCAAATTTTTCAGAGTTGGAAGGGACCTCTAGAGATGATCTAGTCCAACTCCCCTGCTAGAGCAGGATTGCCCAGAGCACATCACTCAGGACTGCATCCAGACGGGTCTTGAAAGTCTCCAGAGAAGGGGACCCCACAACCTCCCTGGGCAGCCTGGTCCAGTGCTCTGTCACCCTCACCGTAAAGAAGTTTTTTCTCATATTCGTTTGGAACTTCCTGTGTTCCAGCTTGTGCCCGTTACCCCTCGTCCTGTTACTGGGAACCACTGAAAAGGGTCTGGCTCCATCCTCCTTAAACCCACCCTTTAGATACTTGTAAACACACATTAAGTTAAGCTTTACAGCTTTTTCCCACCAGAAATCCAATCAGAAATATCTCAGTAATGAAACACATGTGCATCTGAAAGAGTTTGGGGAAAAACAGGTCAACAGTAAAAGCCCACATCATGACTGCCCAAAATGTTAAGCACAGGTAGTAACTACCAAGACCCTTGCACATGATGTAATCTGTGGGTAAGTTCAGTGTAAAATTTGGTAAGATTAAAAATATTCCTCTAAAATCTACTGCAAGTTAATGGTGTTTAAAAATTAAATCAGAGATAGTAGGATAAAAGATGTGAAGATATCACATAGTGTCACATACATATGCCAGCACAGAAAACAGGAAGAGAGAGTCTAGATATTATTTTGGGCATTCGACAGCAGAAGAGCATTTGTCTTGACTGTTTGAAAGGTCAAATTTCTTTAAGTCTGACCTGGAAAAAAAAAAAAATCTAACAAAAGAAGTATCTTTTTCCAATTGCGTTCCTATTTGTTAAAATATACTTTGATTATACAGAAACTCACACATGTTGGCAGGGGTGCTAAACACTTATTTTTTACACTCTAACTGCTCTTAGGAAGAGCATGACAACATGCTCTCCTGAGAGATCCTCTATATTCAAAGATGCAAGATCACTCTCACATGTCTGTGTCTAGATCCTACATCTTTTTTTAGTTTAAAATAGAGTATTAATTTACATAGTTTTTCCTCTTTTTTTGTTGGCATATCCCTCACAATGAGTCAGTGACAGGCAGTGGTACACTTCATTCAGCATTTAACAGCAAATCACACAAGACATTTTTGAAAAGCACTAGTTCTCATAACCTGATCGGACGGAAACAATTCTGTTGACACCATCCATTATGGTAAGTGGATCATGACGCCGCTCTGTAGAACACTGGCGATCAAATTCTACCCTCAGTCCCTCAGCACCTAAACAGCAACAAAGAGTTCACACGTTTCTACAGAGCAATCAATACCACAAACAAATGCAGTATTTTAGAAATCCACATGAAATCAAACACAATTGTTTGGAAGCCATAGGACTCACTAATAAAAGTGACTTCCTTTGGTTTAATGACATTATTTGTCTGTAATTTCTTCTCTATGAAAGGCCTGCGACGTAGCAAGACCACGTAAGTAGGGGCTAGCAGACAGAACATTCCAAACTAAAGTTGCAACAGACAAAAATGTCTATTTACAGTTAAGGCAAATAGCTCTTTGTTGCCTGTACCTTTTGAGAAGTACTAGGTAATGTACTGAAGGAAGCACTAAATGAAAAGACAGAGTTAAAACACAAAAGTATTTCCCTAACGCTCAAGACTAGAAGACAGGTGTTCAACTACTGACACTGAAAAAGACTCAGTCCTTCTCAGCTTCATAACCGAACAGAAAACAGCAATGATATACAGCTGCAGTCACAGCCAGTGAAGCCAAAAATGTGTGTTTCACAAGATCAGATGTTCGTGCAGTACGTGTTTTAAGAAATACTTTATTATAGCGACAGGATACATAACATGGCTTTGGAAGTTCAATACACATTTTCACAAGCTAAGAAAAAAAATTACGCATGCAATCTTGAAATTAACTGAATTTTAGTAATGTAAATCTTAAGAATTCTATACCTGGTATTTTAACTGTGCCACTAGAAGATGTGTCATCAGTGTATGGATGGCTGCTTTCTACCACAACTGGTTGTGAAGACAGGCGACCACTTTGTGAATCAGTTGCCACATCTTCTAGTTCAGTAACACACAGCTCCAACAACATGTCAGCAACCTAACAAAAGAAAAATACACACTTTACAAAAAGTTTGATTAGTCCAAGAAATCTACGCCAACTACTACTCCTTCTAAATTTAAAATAAATGAACAAATCACTTGTTTTCTGAATTCTGATTCATAAGGCATCATATTCATTCAAAAATACTCTTTTTGGTGCTGTTAAAGCTAGAAAAACTCCTAAAACTAAAAGCCAAACACCGTAAGTTTCCAGTAAGTAAATGACAACACCAAAACTGTCTTCCTTTACAGAAAAAAACCAAAACTGAAGATCTAAACTGTAAAAAGCACAGACCAAGAGATTAATGAAGGTATAAATATTTAACCAGTATGTAATATTGCAAAACACAATGTTACTGTAAGCAGATATTCTGTAAATAATTTATGATTTGTTACACTCTTTCGTATAGCTGCTGGTATCCAAGACTGTAGCATTCATTAATTCTGTTTGTCAGTTATCCCAAAAAACCCCACATTCACGGATAGTTCACAAATAGTTAGAAACCTCAATACATCAAATATAATCTTAAAAATTAAAAAAGAATTACTATATTGTTAACAATGTATTAACAGCATTTTTAGCTAGCAATAATGACTGCAAACTGAGAAGTAAACTCAGGCAAAAAACAAAACCAACACAGGATTTTTTTAAACTAACATTCCACAGATCCAGGAAACAGGGTTTGGTTAATTTAGCTTCATTCCAACAACCACAGCCACTCGTCCAATCCATAAATACAGTTCATTAAACTTCTATTTTAATGTTTAATTGCAGCATGACAAATAGAGGAAATAGTCTACTACTGACATTTGTAGCACATGCATGTATTCATGTAATATTTCCATTAAAATCATTATGGTTCACACGCATTTAAGTTCAACTCAAATTTTCATGTGTATTAAGTTTCTCAGTCTGTTGAACTGCAGCTCAAATACAAGAAAATATTCTAGTAAGCTACTAATAAAAAGGAGATAGTTAAAATGCAACAGAAACAATATCTGACCTGTGGGTAAGCTGTGCCCATACCAGACAGCACAGCCGAAAGAACGTCTCTGCCCTTTTCGCCTGCTCGGCTGGACACAGCAAGCTTCAGCAGGTCAACCATGACTCGCGTGTCGTCTGGTACTAAAAGACTAGTAAATTCATCCAAGTACTGCGGTTCTGGGCCAGACACTTTACTTTGACTTTCTACATCCTACAAAACAAATTGCAGAAATATTTAGGCAGTGAAGATGAAAGAAGTATCTCACTGAATCTGAACAACTTAACTTGTATGAAGAAGTTCAAAGGTAATTTAAAATACAATTCATAAATCTGGGATCATACGGTTCCAAAATTAACCTACTGTTACATCTATTTCTCAAGTGAAAAAGCTTTCCCAAAACCAACCTCCTTTAACTTCAGACAGAAAAAAATATAAATCCCTCTTTGGATAGATTTTAAAAATGCAGTCCTTTATAGAATAACTTTAAAAGCACACACACAAAAAGAAAAAAAGCAAAACTGCTTGATGAAAGCATGGTAAGGACTTAAGTTCTAAGGAGGGTATTGACAACATTACTTCTTTGGTTTTTGTCATGGTTTCTGCGATGATACTGGCAGCTCCAGGATCATCTGTGACTGGAATGAAAGGACGGGAAGAGGCAGCAGCAGCTGAAGGAGTTACAGCAGACGGTGTCACAGCATCTTCTGAAGAAACAACCTAGCCAAAACAAATAATAATTAACAAAAGCTGCAACAAGATACTGTAAAACCTTTAAGAGTCTAATTATTTATTAGAAGGCTCATGTTCAGAGACAGCAGAAATTTTAAAACAGCCATAAATTCAAAACCAACAGATTAGCTCCCTGTATTTTTAGCTTCTATTTTATGTTCCTAGCGTAACAAACCAGCCAACACCCCCCTCAATGCCAGCTGCTGCAAAAACATACCATGAAACATCAGTGCCTGCACAAAAATCTACAATGTAGAAGACAAGCCCTTCTACAATGTAGAAGGCAATGCACATCAAATTAATAGCTTGTTAAAGGAAAAGACCTCTTCAGTAGCAAGGCTTTTCTTTTTTCTGCTTCTGTTAGCTGTTGCAAATTGACACAGAGGAATTCCATTCAGGCGCTCCTGTCTACATTAGTTGATATAAATTTACAATTACATTTCGTTAAGTAATTGTCAAAGATTCTCTTAGTCTTGACTTTTTTTTTTTTTAATAATGATCATTCCTGTAAAATGAATTTGATATGTGGTCAAATGGTTAATGTTTTCACATTAACTCTACAACACATTACAACCACATTTAAATGACACGGTATATTCTGAAAGTTCTAAACTGATTTCACATTAAAATTTAAGGTTTTCCAAATCTGACATACGTAGAGTACCCACTCCAGAAATTACAGCATGAAACAACTGCTTAATCTCTGCTATTATCAAACTAAATGAGACAGTATTTTTCAGCTTTATTGTTAAACACAGTTGGAAAAATTCATTTAACACTTCACCTCCCCTCTCCTGTCCTGCCATGGGTTTGGGCTCAGCCGCTCTTCTATATCCCCTACAAGCATGCATTCATCTCCATTCGCGGGGCTTCCTGTAGAAGTGGCATCTGACGGCGGGGCTGGTGATGAAGAGGGACATTCTACTGGTGCAATCATACTTGCAGGCATTAATGCTCCAACAACTGCATCTCTGAAACCATTTAGGATAGATTAACATAAACATTGTTATACTCCCCTGTTGAACTTAGAAAAAATTGTATTAGCTTAATAAAATAAGAAAAGATTTCCAAGCTCTGGAATTTAGAGAGTAGTTTATCACCATTCTTCTTTGGGCCTGATGCTTAAATACAGCTCTTAAGGCCACTATTTCACATGAACTCCTCTTTATAAGTTTTAGCACAAATACTTTGTTCTCTACCAACAATAAGAAGGGCACTGTAAAGTTGTTCCCTCCACCCTGCCCCCCACTGCTTGCTCCACATCATCTATTATGATTTACTTTGACATTGCTACATAAATATTTTTTCCCCAGGCACTGGGAGCTTCTTATTGTAAAGCAAACATAACAGCATGAAGCTAACATCAACAGGAAAAGAAAATTTAAATGAAGCTTAGGTCTAAACTGAGGAGTCCAAACTAGGGAAAATAATTTATACCTGACTCAAGAGACCCTACTAATAGATGGTAAGCTATGTCAGCTTTTGCTCTGCAAAAGACAAGAATGTTTGCATGCCTACCTGGCATACATGATTTGTAATGCCATCAGTATATGAGATAATGCCTGCTGTTTGGCAACATTCCCATCAAGCGATAGGAGAATCTTAGCAAGGGAAGGGCGATTCGGCTTGGAACTGTTTACCCCACTAATTTTGTTACTGGCAGCAGAAGAATCGGCATCTGAAGGAACACCTGGAGTAAGGGGAAAAAAGAGAAGAAAAATTACACCCGTTTTTAACGGTGTAATACATAACTGGAACTGATTTATCTGATTTCTTGTTAAGTCAGAAAGATGACTGTAAAACTAACTCTACAGTAGATTCTTAAGCTGCAGTGTCTACAGTTACAACGTTAAAGGCAATCCTGAGGCTTTGCAGCAAGGGCTTTCATAAAATAGTGTTCCACCTTGTTACTTAGTCATGAAGATTAAGGTAATAACAGAAGTAAATATTTGGGCGATCAGCATCTAAAACAGGTTTTACTTACACAGAAATTTCTCAAATAGCACCAATATTTATTAGGTCCTCTTAAAAATACTAATCAAATATTCTTGATATGTAGTTCTTGCTCTTTCTTAAGTACACTGCCTTGTTCGTGAAAAAGCTTAATTAGCAAAATATTTGGCATTTTTATATTCAACACAAAACATTGCTGTTTTGCTTTCCTAATTCTTAAGTCACCTACCTTAAAATAAAAAGCAACGTTAGCATCAAGAATTCTAGCAACAGGTAACACGTAAGACAACAAATATTACAGTAGCATCCATCTACCTTTACCTCCATAAGGTCTATCCCATATCAAAACAAAGTCTTTGGGGCGTTTGATAAAGCATGTTGCATTTCAGTTTCCTGAAGAAAGCAAAAGTTCAAACTAATGCTACTTCTGAACAAGTCCTTTACAACTTCCACTTGCAGGAATGGGCTTTGTTGGGGTTTTTTTAGAGGTGTGTATGTTTTTTGTTGTTGTTTTGTGGTGTGTTTTTGAAAGACAGTTTTCTTTCTGCATTCTTCTATCACCTATTAAACCACACCGACAACTAACTCTCCAATGGTATGAGTAAAACCCACAACATAAGGCAATAAATACCAACCAAGATAAGAAGCACCTAAAGGGTCCCTCGCTGTCTGGAAAAGTACTGGTTCATGAACAGATGGTGTAGCTACATCCACAGTTGTCCATGCTACACTGTGGGAAGACCCGCAAGCAACCCGCGTGATCTTCTGGCCTTCTAAGCCTTGGACAAGAGTGGGCTTTCTATTGACTGTAGTAGTTCCATTGCCTTGCTGCCCGTGGTCATTGTCACCCCAAGCGTAAACCTGCCAATAAACACTTCCACATATTACTTTGCTTCACCGGTTTACTCATGTAATTGTTTTCTTAAAAATTCATACAGAGGAATATTAGTGATTTGTAATATTAACCTAGGACACTTTAGAGAACCTATTGCCATGACTTCCCCTCCTTCCCCATTAATTAATGCAGGCATCATCATACATTAAAAGAAAAAAAAAATCAATTAACACTTTATCAGATGATTCATACATTATTGCCAACTCATAAATCATCAGCTGATTTATAAGTTACTCGATGTTCACAGTGAACAGTAAGTTAGAAGAATTAGTTGCATAGTAATTACATTGGGGATCTGAATCAATACTATGATAATGACAATGCTGGATTACAGCAGAAAAATCTGTCCAAAATATGACGACTCCTTCTGCATTTCAAGAGTGAGAAGCAGAACACTGATCATGAGATAATACATAAACTAGGAAAATATTACAAAAGGTACTACGACAACAACATTTAAACTCCAATAATAATAATGAAAGCTAGCACATTTTAAGTTACAATCATGCTTATATTTATTCAGGGCTTTAATAAGCAAATAAATATCATTAGAAATTTGTATTCCATTTAATCAGCACCAATGCCATTACACTCTTCTTTCTCAACAGGTTAGTTTATTCCTTTCTGAATCAAGGAAAAAGGGGAAAGAAGGGTGATGCACAATGTACCTGTCCAGTGTCAGTAACCGCGAGACAATGGAGTGCGCCTACAGCCACATGCACGATCTTTTTACCCCTCAGTCCTTCCACAACTTGTGGCTTTCGTACATGTACATCTGTGCCATGGCCTAGCCTGAAGTAGTCGCCCTTACCCCTGCAAGAGATAGAAAACGTAAAATTCAAAACAATTATATTGTTTACACATTCCTCCATCAACGCAGCTTCCCAAATCAAAATACTTCATTTATCACTGGGATTAAACACAAGCACCAACTAGCAAATTCTTCAAATCTGAATTACAAAGGCCTAAAAATGAGGATAACTGCAGTTCTATGACTCCATAACTTTCCACCTCAGGATAGAACAGGCATTATGACTATTTTTTGTATGTAGTGCAACTGTGATTACATTGAATTTTCTCTGTTGCAGAAACACTGAAATTATAGATACTTACAAAACTGATGCATTTTGATAGAGTTAGACAGATTTCTACTACTGAGGATAAACCTAACGATAACAGCCCCTTTGACAAGTATAGTCACGTAAAAAATACAGGGTAAATAACATGTTTTCAGAATTGAGTTCACACTGTTGCAAGCCTCCAATATAGGTTCTCAAGCCTCCATAATTTAAATTCTTCTAAAATTGTTATACACAAACTGCACTAAAAACATATCATATGCAAAAGTAATGTAAACAACTTAAAATGCCTCTACAGTGTCAATAAAGAACAAAAAAAACCTCCTGAGATATTTTCCACTGTGTTTTTAGTAACTGTTCACTCAGTTCTGCTGCTCACTACCAACACCACCAATTTTTCCTCAAGAGAGATGACGTTATGCTGCAGGTGAATATGATATATAGTACTGTCGCCTACGTATAGGTGTAACACAGAAGTTGTGATTTTTCCCTCAAATGAGTACAAATTAAAAAGAAGATAAGAATAAAAGTTTAGAAGCAACTCAGCCATCCTGACGTGCAGACATGTACAGCTGAAACAGACCCAAAAAATCTACTTGTAGTCCTGCAATGTCGTGAAATAGCTGTAGATTTTATGACTAGATGTAACAGTGTTAAGACAAACTGTGGGAAGGAACAGACAAGAATTTTGCAGAGTTCTTAAAGACTGCCAAATTCCCTTTCCTCTTACTCTTTTTGTCACTGCAAAAAAAGAATTTAAAAGGGGCGGGGGGGAAATGAGAGGGACAAATACTGTTTCCAGTGGCCACTCTGAGAAAAAACATCTCTGCTAAAAGCTTGTCTCTCTTAAGAATAGAAGTGACTTCTAAAAATGGAAGTTTTGTGGTTTTCTCTTTGTATCATTCGATACTGATAATTGACCAATTGCTGACAAACAATAAAACAAAAATGACCATTTTAATTCTTCTTAGCTTTGACATACATCAAATCAGTCATAGTCTAATTACAGAAGAATGGGGTACGACCCTGATCTCATTAGAGCTCTGAAGTTGATCTGCCATACAGTAAGCTCTCAAATTTTACAGAAAGGTTTAAAAACTCAGAAAAGCCAGATCTGTGCTCAAAACAAAGCAGAAGCAAGCAGACAAACTGAGGAAAAATAAAAACGGTTCCTGAATAAGTCTCAGTGATCATCTGACACCAGTTCTTGCTTTGAGGCATCATTACTGACAGCTCAGTGGCCTTCTGAGCACCACTGAGCTCTGCAAAGACCCTGTGTTTCCAAGGAATTTCTTCCCATCTCCCCTGAACTTCAGCTTACTTCCTTACTCTGCTGCATCCTTACTCTCAGTCTCTGCTTTACCTGCAGGCTACACACTCCAGACTCGATTCTCGGGTTCTCTTTTTCCCCACTCCACTCCAAACTCTTGAATTAACATTCCTTTACATGCTTCATTGCTCTCAAGAGAGGGAATGATCCTCCACTAATTCAGTAAGATCCAGGCATCCTACCAGAGTACAATACACAACTGAGCATGCTACAAGACACAGTGTTAGAGTAATTGAACAGATCACAGCTTGTCTCCAAGAGCTGCCAATTTAAAAGGCGATGCACACAAATAAGGCACAGATGGAGTTAAGACAGTCAAACAGCAATAAATACCACACATACTTTGCAATTCTTTTATTAATACTTTATGGCAAAGGTAACATACCATGTCCATACCACTCCTGACTTGGTCAGTGCCAATGAGAACTGTGCACCACACTCAATCTGACAAACGCCTTGGCCGTTCAGTCTTTCAATGTTCTGAGGAATGTTGCATCCTTCACTACCTCCTCGGCCCAGTTTTCCAAAATCACCATCACCCCAAGAAAACACCAAACCTAACAAACACAAAGTTGCAGGTCAAACAATGATCACAGCATTCCCATGTGCTAGAAAGCTTCTGGAACAAGATATTCCCACCTTCATCTGTCAAAGCAAGAGTCTGAGCGTCTCTGCTTCCACAAGCAACTTGAATGACTCTGTGGCCAAGGAGCACTTTGACCTACAAAACAGAAAAAGTAAGTGAGACGTTTCAAAGAAAATCTGTTTTAAAACCTTACAGACATTTTCAAGCTCTTATGACTGATCATCATTGTGCCCAGCCTGAGCATGCCATTTAGCAAAGGATTATCAAGCCTTGCTCATGCAGGATCCAGCATCACTCAATGACTGTAGTAGCTTCCAGCTACGCATCAAAACAGATGCGGGACATGAATGTACAAAACAGCACTAGCCATTCCATATCACTTCCCAAGAAAGAAACTGGATCTTTTTGGCCTTTCTGAAACAGCTTGCCTGTTATTAGAGGTATGCGTACCAAAACCTCATTTAGATCACTCCAAAATTATGCCTCCATACTGCTTTCGTGGTTTTTGGCTTTGCTCTAGCTTAATTTTATCATTTATTAAACAAACACACACGTTCACATTCCATCAGCGACAAGGAACGTTTATTTTACCATCTTAGGCTTCAGCTGTGTGGTATTATCTCCATGTCCTAGCCTTCCATATTCTCCAAGACCCCACGTATACAGTTCACCACTAGAGGTAATGGCAGCACTGTGGGAACTGCCACAAGCAATATCACGGATGCGTTTGGTTTTCAACGCTTCTATCAATCTGGGTTTATCACAGTTCCTAGAGAAAATGAGTAAAGAATTCATGATGTTAATTATGAAAGAAGTGCACAATATACTCCAACCTTCATATTCAAAAAAATTTTGTGTAATAACTAACAGTAAGCTAAAGATAAAATACAACATAACACTATGGTTCCAAGACATATTCTTTAGTAGCACCATAAATCTAAAGTTTACACAATTTCAATGTGCTTCACGTTTTATTTAAAGAAATATTTTATGCATACACTGCAAAACTTTGGCTTTGTTACCTAAGTGATGAATCAATTAAAAAGTGAATACTAGAAAGTGAAAACTGATATTCTGTCATTGCCCAAAGTTGAGCAATTTGTTAGAAGCACAGAGCCAGACAAGTAAGATTAAGACATGACACTCCCATCCCAACTTCAGAACTGGAATTTACTGTTAGGCTTCTATAAGAGTACTGGAAACATTTAAGAATTCATATGGTTACAATACTCTTCAAATTCAGGGAAGAGTTTCAACTCAGGGTTTTCTAATGTTGACTGTGTATCAGAGCCACTATTAATATTTTATAAAATGATGCACGGCCTCTGGAAAATTTGCTCCCATGAATTGCCCAAGAGTTCCAAGTCTCACTTTTTTTATTAAAAGTGAGAAAATCATGAGGCAGTTGAACAACAAACAATAATACTGCTCTAATGTGAACTTCCCTTTTCATTGATCTGACACACATGCCCCAGTGAACATTTATTTGTTGTCGTACATTAACCATCTCAGTTGGGCACTGTAATTTTTTATGCATTCTGAGCAGGTCTTCAAAATATATCAGATTGACAAAAAAAAAAAAAGACTTCCCCATGGGTTATGTTTATCAAGGTTTTTTTCTTTTCAAAACATTGTTCTGTGGTGTATATACAGAAGAGTCCTGAGACAATTAACATTTTCCTCGAAGATGTCCTATGGAGGATGATACTATGCATTACTGAAAAGTGTAAGGTATTTATTTCCGGCTAACAAGCCTGTGAACAGAAGTCTAAAGAAAAGGGTTACAAAATTCTCTGTCAAGCGTACATTATGAACTGCTACAGCCCAGGAATGTAAAACTGCTACGGTTTTACACCTTAAGGCACCTCTGTAAACCCTACCTTATAAAAGTAACCAAAAACTCTATGCCCAAAAGTGTGCATTTTCATCAGTGACATTCAAAAATACTATTAAAGACTTCATCCACTAAGTATGTTTCCAAGTATTATATTAATTGAACGCCTCCTTTTTAAATGACTGAAGACTGATACAAGTGCTGTACCATAAATTGACATACAATGCTGAAAAAAAAAAAAAAAAATCTTTTCACAACACAATTTTTTATTCCCATTGTATTAAAAATCCTGTCATTGTCAATAATGGTGGTCAGCTGTGTTGTAATATGCAACCCAAATGTTCTCTTACTGAAATATAGACAAATTTGGTATCCTTACATTCGACTGAAGTGACCAAGTTTTCCATCATCTCCTTCACCCCATGAAAATACCTTTCCATCAACAGTTAATGCCATAGCATGCCGGCCACCTAAAAGAGTAAATATAAATTTAAGTTTTCAAGCTTTCAAGCAGGCAGCAGGTCTAGCAAAAATCTCAGAAATTTGACACTGCTGTACTTCTATAACATAACTGTATGAGCCTTTCAACTGAATACACCTGACTTATTTTCTTCAGAGTTTTTATGTGATTTAATTTAAAACACAAAACTTTTGTGAGAGTAGGTTTCCTGGCACATTAAAGAGAGACATAACCACTCAATTTGCTATTTTCAACGTTGCAAGAAAAAACCAAACCAAACCTACCATTTAGCAATATTCAAAAGTGAAACCATTTTCTTTGGTTCAGACTGAAACACTATTCCCAAGTTACCAAATTTAACTTCCAGCAAGTAAGAAACTGTCTATGGTCTAAATTAATAGATTTTAATAACAGAACCATTAGATTTAATCGGTCATTTTATGCAACAGAAAGAATTTAATAACCTGTATTTATTTTAGAAATATCAGATATGCTGGGGCATCACGGCACCCAATGAAATTGCAAAGCAAGTATTTTCAGGCTTATTACGTTATGTTTATATACATACGGATAGTCAGTACCTGAGTGAACAGCCACCTTCTTTACCACATAGTTACTGAGAGCTGTAATCTGGCGGGGAATAGGCACAGTTCCACTAGATATTCCTAAACCCAGCCTTCCATTTGTGGCTTCTCCACAGGCATATACTTTACCCTCTACAGTCACTAAAAGGAAGAAAAAAGTTTGAAATACAATTAATATTTCACAACTGGAAATCAGTTTCTGATCTTAAACAATTATATTTATTTAAACTTATACTACCTGCAAAAAGGCTTTTGGATCCTCCAGCTACTTGTACAACATTCAAGGCAGATAAGGTTTCAGAAAAGGAAGGGACCTTTATCTAGATTAGAAATAAAGATCATTACAATACACTTTAGAATTTTATACTTTAAAAAGAAAAGCTGTTCTTAAGTGATAAACCAGTTAATTTTACAGGTACTTTTTTTTTTTTTTTAATATATGAAACTCCCCATATTATTTGGACACTTTACACATACCAGTTAATATACACCAGGCAAAACACATAAACCAAGAAAAAGCATTTAATACTGAAACCATGATAAATACAAAACCTGAGAAAAAAATAAAATATGATATAAATAAGCTGCATATATATATACACACAGACATCTTTCAAGTGTTTCTAATCAACATACATTCAAACCTGGCATAACCCCTTATATAATAAAAGTGTTTAGTTATGTATTTTTATGCAGCTAAAGAGATAAAGTTTCTAACAGACTTCTTCATTACAGCATATGGGGAAAAAGTTTGAAGGATTTGAAAAGCCTTAAATTAGTTTTATATTACTATCCTAATTGATCCATTTATGCATTTAATAATATTAATAACTGTCAAGACCTCAAAGATAAACTGTGCAAGTTCATGTTAGCACATTTTTTCCATTCAAAAAAGTTTAATCTTTACAGTATTAGTTCAGATTTATATAGGTATCTGATTTTTTTTTTTTTTTAATCTCCTCATTTCTTCCATTCAACTGTCCTATAGTTCTCCCTTTTTCTAGATGGAGGGGAAGCACTTCAGTCAAGCGGAGCCATAATTCTGCCTTGAACATGTTTGGAGCAAAAATAACTGGAAACTGCACTTTTGCACTCAAGCCTTAATGGCGTTTTGCACCAATAAAATACAGGATGGATAATACAGTAACCGGTAACTTTTTGTTTCTTGAAAGGCACTCTGTGGATACAGTAGTATACGTTTCATTTAAAACGTAAATTAAAGAAACACTCTCTTAACATACTTTTCAGATTAATGATGTCTTCAATTGATTAAACGCTTGCTACGTATCTTCCATCTTGCACTGTATTAAAAATTATGTATAAATAGCTGCACACAGGGCTGAAATTCCTCTCAAATTACACTGAATTGTAATCAAGTTACACCAATTAAAAGATCAGAATTCAACTTTTTTTTCTGATTACTCCACCAGCTCCAGGTACAAGTAATACATAGAAAAGTATCTTCATTTCATGCACGCACACTCAAAGGGAATAGAATATGCATAGAGTGCTACACATTTTTAGAACAATTAGTTCACTATCATCTAAAACAAATAGCTGCTAAAAATCAAACTGGATAATAAACTTTTTTGATAATAAACTTTAAAATTCTGATTAAATTTGAATTAATTTTGAGTTGTGTGAGACTCTTACATTATATTTTTAGCTTTGTGTTTTGTACTGAAGTATGAAAACAACAAACATACCTTGGAACCTTTCAGCCCTCCCAATTGGTCTTTGTCATTCAGTCCCCAAACAAAAACTTTGGTTCTTATTGTCGCTGCCGATTCAAGCCCAGCTGCCTTCTTTCTAACAAGGCTGAACATATTGAGGAAAAAAAAAAAAAAACAAGTCAGTTTAGCAACCTACATGCTATAGCATAGGCATTGTTTTTACTATAGTAACCAATTTTAGAGTTCGGAACAGTTTCAGTACTCAAACTACACCACCACAGTTAAGTGGTGGCTATAACAAATAGAAGACAAAAAAACCCCAGAACTTTTTGCTGAACAGTGGTAAATATACACACGCCACATACCAAATATAAACACATCAAGTTTTTAGCTAGGTTTTCAACTCCAAGTATACTGCAGAAGCATAAGACTTGTACAAAATGTGTGACAATCTTAAAGAAGTTGTTTATCATCAGATGACCTAATTATAATTCTGACAAACTAAGATACTGATTTCTCTTTACTACCATTCAGCCTAATTAAGCTGCTCTTCTTACAATAATACAGACACCATATATTTATTTATTCCTATACATATACATATAGGAATATATAGACACTAAGGTTCTTGATCATTTCCCCTTTGCCGCCATGGAGTTACCTACCTCCCAGTGTTAGCTTTATCATCATCCTCTTCCTCATTATCAGAAGCAAGGAAAGGGACTGCAGCCAAATCTTCATCCTCTGCACGTATACGTCCCAGTATGCTGAGGCCATGTATTTTGCAATCAATCCCAGAGCTTCTGCACTGTTTGATTGCAATCTCAATATACCTGTGGTACTAAGAAAAAAAAAAAACAAACAACAATGAAACTAAATTGTCATCTTTTGGGTCCTATACAACCTCATAAAACATAGGAAAGAATTAGGACTTCTGCTTGACTTTTTCACTTTAACAAAACAAGTCTGTAACTTTAAATATTTGGCTTTTTAGTCCTACATAATTCATACTTTAAGATAAACATATGGCCTCATTAATTTGAGAATGATTTCAGTTCCAGTCTTCTAAAAATTCATTATGCATTCCTCATTGCTGTTACTGAAAAAGATCGGAACTACTATCCAAAATAAGCTTTATCACCTACCAAAATTATCCCCAAATTTAAGTTTATTGTGTTCTCTTCTTGGTTCATAGGTATCTTGATTTACATCAAAAAACCTAAAATATCTTTACTACTAAGGCTATAACAGAGTTATGCTGTGATTGTGGTAAAACTTACCAGGATAATTAGCTTTACTGAACTGCCAGAAATACTGCTAATTTAGAGGAAAAGTAAAATACCATGCTTTAATAATCACAACAGTGCTTTTCAACCATCTCTGCAGCAAAATATTTTTCTGTTACACACAAGAGTAATTCTTGCATAAACTTCACTTACTTCTGTACAATCACTGAGAAGAGGCACTGTGGTGTCTGTAGGATTTATATTGATTGTCTTTAGCTCTATAAGGTTATTTAAGGAATTCCCCCCTAGAAAACAAAATGTGGAAAGAAAAACATTTTAAGATACGGTGTCTGTTTCATAAACAGGCACTATGCGTGTTAAATAGATGTTAACTGAAACCAGATAAATATCTACTGTTGAACATATAAAAAAAAATAAAATAGTATTTTTCAGACTTCTCAGAGAACATACACTTACCTGAAACTACAACTAAAGAGGGCATGTAACTGCTGTCTGCAGGGTCCACTATCATCTTTAGTCTGTGAACAAGAACATCTGGAAAAATCTCCAAGCGAATCCAGTGCTAGGGGAAACACATAGAATTACATTTTCAGGTAGTATTGTTAGGACCACCATATGGTTAACAAGAATAAAAGAAAGCATGAAAAACATTTGTGAATGGTACACAACAGCTGCAATGCATGAGAACTAGCCAAAGGAAAATGACTTTGTGAACTTCTTGCCTGGCCAACCTCCAAATACAAGAGAAACAGCTGCAGCAAATGATTTATTTCACCCAGAGCAACACCATTGAGAAGACTGAGAAAGTACAGTTCCTTTGGAGGTCAAGAAATGCAACGTAATGTAAATCTTTGGTTACAGTCTGTAGACAACCCGAAGGAAGGGTACTTGGGGATATTCTCAGCATGGCCATCAACAGAGCCTCAAAACAAGCTGCACAGAAGCCCAGCTGCAAATGCCGGTGTCTAGGCTGGCCACAGAGCAGTGCTGTAGGCCGATAAAACTGGTAAACTATGAACTAGGGAACAATGCTTATATGTTTTTATAAATTAACTGGACGCAGGAGTCAAATGTACATTAAGCAAGTTTGCTGATGACACTAAACTAGGAGCAGCTGTGGACTCCCCCAATGGTAAAGAGGCCTTACAGAGAGATCTGAATAGACTAGAGAGCTGGGCAATCACCAACTGTATGAAATCTAACAAGATCAAATGCTGTATTCGCCACCTGGGACAGGGCAATCCTGCTTATATGTACAAACTGGGGGACAAGAGGCTGGTGAGCAGCCCTGCGAAAAGAGACCTGGGAATTTCGGTTGATGGCAAGTTGAGTATTAGTCAACAGTGTGCCTTGGTAGCCAGAAAGGCCAACTGTGTCCTGGGGTGCATCAAGCACAGCATAGCTAGCCGGTCAAGGGAGGTGATTGTCCCACACTACACTGCACTGGTGAAGCCCCACCTCAAATACTGTGTGCATTTTTGGGCACCTCAATATAAGGAGAACATCAAACTATTAGAGTGTGTCCAGAGGAGGGTGGACCAAGATGGTGAAAAGTCTCAAGGGCAAGACTTCCAAGGTCACTTGGTTTGGTTCAGCTTGGAGAAGAGAAGGCTTGAGGGGGCAGTGGAGGGGGAGATGCTGATCTCCTCTCTCTAGTGACCAGTGATAGGACACAATGAAATGGACTGAAGCTGTGTCAGGGTAAGTTCAGATTGGACATGAGGAAAAGGTTTTTCACTGAGAGGGTGGTTCATCACTGGAATAGGCTGGCCAGGGAAGTGGTCACAGCACCAAGCCTGTCAGAGTTCAAGAAGCATCTAGAAGACACTCTTAGTCATATGGTTTAGTTTAGGTAGTCCTGTGAGGAGCAGGGAGTTGGACTTCAGGATCCTTACAGGTCCCTTCCAATTGGGGACATTCTATGATTCTGTGCAAGTGAGGCAGTGCTTGGAGGCAGCATCACAGGTGCTTTTCAAATTGCAACAAACTCACTTAAGTAAAATATAATCAATATGATTGTTAAGAACAATTGTCATCAGCTATTATACTGAAAAGGCAATTCTAACCATATAACCAAGTACAGAATAAAGTAATTACCCCGTGTTTCAAAAAACACAAAAGCTCCTTATAATTCACATGAAATAATTAGAAAGATAAAGCGCAGCTTAAAAAGGGGCATATTTACTATGAAAAAAGTCCTTCAGATGTCTGTTTTTACTACTCCTCTATCTTAGATGAAGGTAACAGACAAATACACTTCACTAAGGTAAATACTTATCCTCTTAAGAAGAAAGAAAGTATGCCAGAATAAACCGGTTATGGCTAAAGTTACCTTTCCTTGTGAGCCAGAAGACTGCCAGCACTGCTCACTACCGTCAATAAGACGTGAAGCCTGATTCACAGAGGATGAGACATTCAAATTCTTAACTATTCTTGACCAATCATCCAGTAACATTCCCCGCTGGCTACTATGCCGTCTCTTCAGCTGCTTTCCAGAACGCCCACAAAACACTGGAGACTGACCTGCAGGGTTAAATGAAATGTTAACCATGTACCTCTCAAAGAAAATTGCTTTTATTAAGCCCATAAGCAATGTGAAAGGAAATATAAGAAATCAAAGGTTTCAGGTACGTAGTCTAAAAGTAGAATACAGAAGCATGGCACATAGGTATGTTAGTACTACTCACACTTAAAGGACATAGCTCAAGATTTATTTTTTTAAAGGAGTGTCAAGCACTTTACCTGACTGCAAGTTTTAATGCCTATCATTTGGGATAGTCACACTTTCTGTTCTTACATTTATGATTGATTTGTACCAAGAAATCACACATAATTTAGTAAAAAATAAACTTTAAAAAGTGAAGGAAAATTACTCTCTTCGGGAATGCAAGACACTAAGAGTAATTCCTAAAAATCAAGTGATAAAACATGCAATCTTTAAACTGACAGAATCCTTAAAAGACTAACATTCTTGACTAAATAGTGACTTGAAAGGGTCCTTCCTTTTGAAATACAAATCAAAATTCATGATGATACATACTTCGAAATACAGGCTCACAGCACTGATTTTGTACACCACCATAGCATGTGAAAAATATCCATCCAACCCTCAACAGAAATCCCTTAGAGAAGATTAGACACAGCTAAATTGCAACACTCAAAAATTCCGAATCTTGTTCAAGAATAAGGTGGTTTAGCGAGTTGACTTCCTCCCTACAAAAACCCACTTCCCTTCACAGACCTTCGTAGCTTCGAGAAAGCCTGACTAAAAGAATATTGCAGCTCCTCTACCCTATCCAGGGCCATGAGATGAATTACAGATTCACACCATACCAGCTGTACGACCATGTTAACTGATTTCTTCACGGAAAGTCTTTCTTGCCCTTTAGACAAACTATCAAACACACGCAACGCATGGTCATAATTTCTAGTAGGGAATCAGAGGGAATCGGTTTTATTAATTTTCCAAACCAATTAGACTGGCTACATGTAAATATGATGAGGTTTAGCCCAGAAGCCAGCATCACCTTGCAAATACTGGGAATCAGACTGATTTTTAGACAGGTGGAGAGAAAAGAAATAAAAGCTAGTGTCGGGTAAGTTTTGCATAATAATGCAAAACCCAAATGCTCTGGAGTTAAAATGCCTGCACCAGTTCTTGCCCTAGAAACAAAACAACTCTGACTACGAGTCTTTCAAAAGGCCTTCCCTTCCTGGAGTCTCCACATCATGGAGGAAAACGAGGCAACAGCCATCACACGTTGATAGGCAAAATTGCTGAAGATCAACTGAGGTGTAAAAAGGTATCTTTGGTATTTCAAGCTGCGCCTGCTGTCATGAGGATTCCATTCACCTACATTTAGGCTGACAGCAAAGGGCAGGAGGATTAAAGAATTATACTTTTTACTCTTGATGTAGCTGAAACTCAGTTCTGACATAAAGAGTTACTTCCAAGTAGCCATATTTTTTAAACTTTTTTAAGCAATAAAAAGAAAGCTTAAGGGTTGATGTTTTGGTGTAGTCCACCACGTGCGATTGTAGCAGTCCTATGATCTGCTAAAAATGTTTTGTCATCTAGAGGGTCAGTCCAAATACTAATTTTCTCATGTTAAGGAGCCGAAACTTAAAACTTTTTTTTAAAAAACAAGTTCAGTGCATTTTAAATTAATCTAATAAACACCTAGATTGTGAAACTTACCTGGTTCATTTATTCTGCCAAAAGTATGTCGGGTGTTATGCTTCCTGGTTTTAAAACAGGTTTCACAAAAGTCAAAATCATCACAGTTTCTGCATTTGAATCTAGGCCCATTGATAGGAAACATCTGACAGCCATCACACCTGATTCACAAAAAAACAATGAGTAAATATATTTCTAGAAGTTTTCATGGTACAAGTTAATTGTAACATCAGTCAAGATAATGGAATCAAGATGGTAAGGCTAAAGGATAACCTGTACACATTAAGAAAAATGTAAGTGATCACTTACGTGACTCCAGGATGAATGCTGGGGACCAGTTCCATTTCTGACAATAAGCCAGTCCAATGAGACTGCTGAGGAAAGTCTACAATGACATCTTTTCCGTTGGCACTAAAAGCTGTGACAAAAACATACAAAAAATACGTGTTACAAATCTCTATAAAATGAAGCAGAAAGTGTCCAGTGCAACACCAGAGAGGAAATATGTAATAGAAGTAGCTTTCAAAAGTAATCTTTTATTTTAGTGGAACTATGTATTAACCTAATCAGCCTGGAAAGAGGCAGAGGGAAAGGGAATTCTAAAGATTTTTTAAAGATATGTATTATTCTATTTAAATTCTTTGACTCAGAATTTTTCATCTATTTTTTTAAAAACAGTTCCCACAGGGAGAGATTATTTCTAAGCACAAATATAGTATCACCAAAATCTGTACCTCTTCAAAGAGTCTATGCCCCACAGATTATTTCTATAAAATCCCTTACAGCTTGACACTAGCACGTCCCACTTTCTCCTCACTTTCATATGAAGCCTTCAAGTTAGATTTGCTTCGTAAAGGCAAACCATTTGCGGTTCATCCAAAGTATAAATGAGAACTACAACAGGAAGCTGCACAGATTCTCAAAGACCTTTACTGTATGTGAATGGAGTGGCTCAAAAACAGACAAACACAAATGGGCTACCACAGAGTACGTGCCTATAAATTCATCACAGACATCGAATGCTTTCTATACTCTTATCATCATGGATTATTCCACAAAACAACGTGATTTGTAAATATGTCTAGAAGATCGTCTCCTTAAACACTGCAGAAAGTCTGTGTGGTTTGCAATTTTGTTACCTCCCCATGCCCCATTTTGAATATGTATTACCTTTGACAACTCCCACACTTCGATGAGTAACTGATCCCCATTTGTATTTGGGTGTGGTAACGGAGCTTTTCACACGCACTTTGTCACCTATCTTGATATGAGATGCAGAACTCTGCGGTGGAAATCCTAGCAGTTGCAAGAATAAATATATAGTGAGTGGGTTTTTCCGCCCAAAAAATACAACTCCGTTAGTGTATCATTCAGGTTTTTATTAAAAAGCAGTCAGCAGTGAACTCACCTAAAAGCTCAACATGGATATATCTGACCCAGTAAGTACCACCCTTTTGTTGCCAATCACACTGTACGTTCAGGTCATGCAATCCATCTCGATCCAATTTAATAACTTTGCCTACATCTCCTTCACAAACCTCCTCATAGGTTCTGCAGCACCTAACCATCATCCCCACCTAGGGAAAAAGGACAATAGAATACCACAGCTATGTAAAGATTTTTGTACCAGAAGGAAAGTAGTTTCAACATGTACATATAAAGCTTTTAATTATCATGCTTACCTGAATATTCTCCCTCACATACACAGCATAGTCATCATTACTTAAGAAATCAGCTCGTTTCTTATAGGTCTGGCTCTCAGTTACAACAGCACCACTTGACTGGAAAAAAAAAATCCAAAAATAAACACATAACAGTTACAAAAATTGTTTTCAGTTCAGATAAATAAAATTGTTAGCAGAGACTGAAGATAACCCAACAAAACGAAACACACATGATAACCAAGTTGCATGCCAAAAACAGGTCACCTCACTCACTGTAAGGCTAAAATTTATCATCTACTTTACTTCAAACTAAAGTTTAGTTTCCAAAATGACTTGACAAGGAATATAGCTGCAATTTTTCAAAATGTGTGAAAAAAGCTGCAAGTTGCTTTTATGTAATCTGCTTGCCAAAGAAAATTAGAAGAGAATTTGTGAGTAATCTACTTAGCCTTGCAGATACACATTCCCATTCCACTTTTTAGGCTACTTGTTTGGAGAAGGGAGAAAAAACCCCAAACAAAAATAACAGTGGTGAATTGTAATCTCCTACCTAAAGTACAGTACTATTTTTTTGTTAGAGAATACAATGGGATTTAAAGTATTCCCTTAGAAAAACAAGTTGATGAAAAAGGTAAGATTGTAGTTATCAGAAATTATCCCTGTCAAGATTTGATTAACTTAAAAAAAAAATTTTAAGAGAACTATTGCATTCCATCTCCAATGAGAATTTTCAGAAAACTTTGTTCTGCTTTGAGCATTAAATGTTTTTTCATTCAAGGCAATATATAGCACAGTTTCTCCCTGCAACACTGACAAAGATATCAGAACTCAATGTCAAGTTAATTTCCTTCAAAACATAATGCATTTCTTTCAAATACAAAATCCCACATGTGCCATAAAACTCAACATAACTCCTTAAAAAAATAAATAGAAATACAGAACTCATTTCATTTTATTGGCAAATCCTTACTGAAACTGTTCCTGAAAAATCAACAGAAGCCGAACATAAATTCACATGAAAGCCACACACTCAAGCATTGTAAGGGACATTTTATCACCAATATGTGAAAATAGTTTTTATAAGGAAAATCTAATTTATTTCACTGACATCTTTTTGCCATTTATTCATTAATTCCTCGGTCATTCCTTGTAGCTAACATACGTTTGTTTTTCAGACCAAAGGAAGGGAGGTGGGGAAAAAAAATAATAAAAAAAAAAGTCCTTTACAAATATTACACTATAGCACCGACTACTTTAGATGAAACTGAGACCAACTACCAGCGATACTTACAGCTACCATTAGCTAAACATTTACCTGTGTTCCACTCTTCCCCTGTGCTACTCATACATAAATAGAATCACCGAGTCATTTTGGTTGAAAGAGACCTTTAAGATCATCAAGTCCAACCATCAACCTAACACTGCCAAAACCACCACTAAACCATTTCCCTATACGCGACATCTACATGTCTTTTAAACACCTCCGGGGACGGTGACTCAACCACTTCCCTGGGCAGCCCGTTCCAATGCTTGACAACTATTCTGGTGAAGAAATTTTCCTAATATCCAATCTAAACCTCCCCTGGCATCACCTGAGGACATTTCCTTTCATCCCATCACTTGTTACTTGGGAGAAGAGACTGACCCCCACCTCGCTACAGCCTCCTTTCAGGTAGTTGTAGACAGGGATAAGGTTCCCTCTTCAGGCTCCTTTTCTCCAGGCTAAACAACCCCAGTTCCCTCAGCTGCTCCTCATAAGACTTGCACTCTAGACCCCTCACCAGCTTCGTTGCCATACTCTGAATGCACTCCAGAACTCCCTCCTGTAGTGAGGGGCCCGAAACTGAACACAGTACTCACCAGTGGTGTGGCCTCACCAGTACCGAGTACAGCACGACGATCACTTCCCTAGTCCCGCAGGCCACACTATTTCTAATACAAGCCACGAGGGACCTTGACAGCCTTGACAACCTTGTGCAAACCTAATGAAGTTCAACAAAGCCAAGTGTTGCAATGACTTGCAACTGGGTCATTGCAATCCCAGGCACAAATACAGGCTGGACGGAATGGCTTGAAAACAGCCCTGAGGAGAAGGACTTGGGGGTGTTGGTTATGAGAAGCTCAACAGGAGCCAGCAATGTGCACTCACAGCCCAGAAGGCAAACCGCATCCTGGGCTGCATCAAAAGAACCATGGCCAGCAGGTCGAGGGAGGTGATTCTCCCCCTCTACTCCACTTTCGTGAGACCCCACCTGGAGTTCTGTGTCCAGCTCTGGAGCCCGCAGCACAGGAAAGATATGGACCTGTTGGAGCGAGTCCAGAGGAGGGCCACCAAGATGATCAGAGGGTTGGAGCACCTTTCCTATGAAGACAGGCTGAGAGAGTTGGGGTTGTTCAGTCTGGAGAAAAGAAGGCTCTGGGGAGACCTTATAACAGCTTTCCAGTATCTAAAGGGTGCCTATAAGAAAGCCGGAGAGGGACTTTTTACAAGGGCATGCAGTAATAGGACAAAGGGTAATGGCTTCAAACTTGAAGAGGGGAGACTTAGGGTAGATATTAGGAAGAAATTTTTCACTACAAGGGTGGTGAGGCACTGGAACGGGTTGCCCAGAGAGGTTGTGGATGCCCCATCCCCGGAAGTATTCAAGATCGGGCTGGATGGGGCTTTGAGCAACCTGGTCTAGTGGGAGGTGTCCCTGCCCATGGCAGGGGGGTTGGAACTAGATGTTCTTTAAGGTCCCTTCCAACCTAAACCATTCTATGCTGTTGGCCGTCTTGGCCACCTGGGCACACTGCTGGCTCGTATTCAGCCAGCCGTTGACCTATACCCCCAGGTTCTCCTCCTCCAGGCAGCTTTCTAGACACACTTCCCCAAGCCTGTAGCATGGCATGGGGTTGTTGTGACCCAAGTGCAGGACCCAGCACTCTATAACCTATTTATAGATCATTCTTGAGTTCTTTTATGACATGCCTTAGAAACATACAGCAAATGTGGTCCTTGTTACAGCCTTTGAAAGCTTGGTACAGCAGAATGTACTCTAACCAAGCTCACAAAAGGAAAGAATTACAAAATTTGCAACCAGCTAGCATGACTTAGGTTTTGGTAAGTTGATACTTACCACAGGGCAAGCAGCTTCAGCTTCTTCTACCTCCTCTGCTATTTCCTCATCCGAATATTCATCAGAGAGAGTATCAGCATCAGAGAGATCCGTAATTTGAACATCAGGGTGATCCAACAACCAGCCAACCAAGGCTTCCACTCCTAATATAGAAAAGAAACTCAGTCTTTCTCTAACGGATTCTCTGACATTCTTAAGATAGCATCCAAAAAGAGAACTAACAATTGCTCCCTTGCATTATCCCTTGGTGTTTTAACCTGCTCGCAACTTTCCTTCTCTTTCTAACATCGCTAATTTAAGTAAATGAAATACCTGGTAATCCAGAAGCACTTCCGGAAGTTCCAGACAGAGACTTTAGTGCAAATTCTATGTTTTTCCTAGGAAATCCCATTTCCATAAGTTGAACTACAATGGGGAGGGGTGGAATTGGAGACTGCTTGCGTTTCTTCACTTTTGTGGGTCGGATATGTTGCACTGTAATGGGTGTTGTAGCTTCACTAGAGCTGCAGTCTTCAAACACCGGAGTTGAAGGATGTGTAGACTCTACAGCCAGATACTGGCATATTGCCAAAGCAGCAGCCTAAATGACAACAAATAAATCAGTCCATGTAAAACAAGCATATTTAGTGTGTTTTGAGTGTGTGTGTGTGCATCTGAAATCAAAGGTTATTTGGCAAAACGGGTTCGGTGACACTTTTTTTTTTTTTTTAATTTTTAAAAAACTTATAGCTTAGTAAGTTTCAATTTCAGTGGGAGTCTGAGGAGGGCCCTGCTACCTGGAAGCTAGCCAATGTTATTCCAATCTACAAAAAGGTTATGAGGGAAGACACAGGGAGCCACACACCTGTTAGTCTCACCTCAGTTCCTGTAAAAGTTATGGAGAAGATTATACTGAGTACTACTGAAAGACATTTAAAGAATAATGCAATCATCAGGCAGTCAACATGGGTTCACAAAGGGAAAGTCCTGTTTAACTGATTTGATATCCTTCTACAGTAGGGTCACCTACCTAGTGGATAAAGGGAAGATGGTGGACATAGTTTTTCTGGATTTTAGTAAGGTTTTTGATACTGTCCCTCACAGCATCCTTCTGGACAAGTTGTCCATCTGTGGGATGAGCAGGTTCACAGTGCATTGGGTGAAGAACTGGCTAAAGAGCAGAGCCCAAAAGGCTCTACCCAGTCACCAGCAGTGTTCCCCGTGGTTCAGTTCTAAGGCCAGTCCTTTTCAATACATTTACTAACGATCTGGATGCTGGAGTTAACATGTTTGCTGATGATACCAAACTGGGAGGTGCCACTGACTCTTACTGAGGGACAGGAGGCCTTGCAGAGGGACCTAGATAGATTGGAGCATTGGGCTATGATTAATAGGATGAAATTTAACAAGTTGAAACGCTGTATTCTGCATCTAGGATGGAGTAACGCCAGGCACAAGTATAAATTGGGAGAGCAGTGGCTGGAGAGCAGCCCTGCAGAAAGGGATCTCTCAGGTGCCGGTCAACAGCAGGCCCAACAGGAGTCAGCAGTGTGCCCTGGCAGCCAAGAGGGCAAACCACATCCTGGGGTGCATCAAACACAGCATGACCAGCCGCTCAAAAGAGGTGATTATCCTGCTGTATTCAGTGTTGGTGTGGCCTCACCTTGAGTACTCCGTGCAGTTCTGGGCCCCACAACTTAAGAAGGATGTGAAGGCACTTGAATGCATCCAGAGGAGGGCAGCAAAGCTGGTGAAAGGGCTGGAAGGAATGTCCTGCAGGGGGCAGCTAAGGACTCTGGGTTTGCCTAGTTTGGAGAGAAGGAGGCTGAAGGACAAGCTCATGGCTCTCTACAGCTTCCTGAGGTGGGGAAGAGGAGAGGGACATGCTGATCTCTTCTCCCTGGGATCCAGTGATAGGACGTGTGGAAACAGTTCAAAGCTGCGCCAGGGGAGGTTTAGACTGAACATTAGGAAGCATTTCTTTACCAAGAGGGTGGTCAAACACTGGAATAGGCTTCCTTTAGAGATGGTCGATACCCCATGCCTGTCAGTGTTTAAGAGGCATTCAGACAATGCCCTTATCAACATGGGTCAGCCCTGAAGTGGTCAGGCAGTTGGACTAGATGATAGCTGTAGGTCCCTTCCAACTGAAATAGTCTAGTCTATTATATTCTAATTGGAATGTGAATTAGAAAGACTTATTAGGTTATTTATTAGCAGAAAACACAGACTGTACCTCAAGCTCTTGTTTGTCAAATATTGCTTTCACAGGTGATGGTTGCGTAGCAGCTGTCAAAAGTTGCTGTAAAAGAATCATGGGAGGCTGAGGTCCTTCAGGAGACATATCTCCTATGTCGGGAGAGGCAACTGCTCCATCCTCTTGAAATAAAAACATTATTTTAACCAAAAGCATGTATTATAAGTCAATTGGGAGACTTATTCTGGGGCCTAATGGTTGGTCAAACATATTGCTATTTCTCCCACATTTCTTCTCCACAGGAATCACGTGTTCGAGATTAAATCACGTGTGCCAGAATCTCCATACAAAAAAAGCAACTGAGAAATTTGTAGATAAACAATAGTTTTACTAAAATACACCTAAGAACATGTCCAGCAGAAACTGCTCAGTGGTCAGTGAATTTGCATAAGTATCTTCACCTTGTTACAATACGATTATTATACAGAGGTCCTTCCAGGATAACCACTTTATATAGACAATCAACAACCTCATTGATCCCCAAAATCATGGTCCATACTTTCTGGATTGAGTCATTTCCTCCTTTAATACACCTCTTGGAAAGAGATTCCTAAAAGGTATTCACTGCCCTTTCAAAAGAGTACACCTTTTTTGAATCAACTGGCTCATGATTCTGCAGCTTTTATATTTGATTTTGTATTCTTGTTGGCATAAACATTTGTATGTTTATGAAACAATGTTTAACAAAATACGTTAATATATTTAAAGACATTACATGCTTCACAGATGCTTGAAGAATTAATATAAACTATAAGGGCATCAATAGCTATCCTGAAAGCTGACAGAGCTATTTTCTTTATTTTTATACATAGAATGAACGTATATAGAGAATGAATTCAAACTATTGAAACTACAATTCCTTAAACTCCTTTTAAGAATATGCTTAAGATACTGTATCCTTGTACATGTTTCGCTGGAAACTGCAAACCATTTGAAGTAAAAAGAAAGGCAATTGAGAACTCATACTTCAAGCTTTGAAGCAGAAAAAGAAACCACTGCAAAAAATCCACAGAAATTATTTTAAAATTACTTACAACTTACTAACTCTAGAAGACTTACAAATTTAGCTAACTCCAATAGTTCAAGCTCATACACTTGATCCACTTAGTCTTCAAAATTTAAGTTAAAAAGTCGAAATTCTTTTAACATAGAAGGTTAAAACATTCCTGAATTTTACTTTTTAATTTTTTATTTTTAGAGGGTAAACCTAATTTCTACCCTCCAACTGCCACTAGCAAGGGTTACAGTCACATACTCTATCTATGACCTAAATAAACAGCAGAATACTCAAGTTGCATTTCAACATACCTGCAGGATTTAATGGACACTCCTGAACAGCTGGCTGAGATAAGATCTGCCTTAGTGTGTCCTGGTGAGAAAGCAGAGCTCGGCCTGCTTTCAGTATGTAGAGCTTTAATTGCTGGCACCGCAGTAGATCCAAATCCACTTGACCTATCAGAAATATTAAGCAGCCATGAGCACTACACATCTCTTGTATTAGAGAAGAAAGGCTATCATTCTCACAGTCTCAGTCCAAAAATCAGGTTACATAGTAACTCCCCGTGTGAAAGCTTGTGAAATACTGATGATACGGGGTAGTTCGAACAGCACCTGGAAAAGAAGTCTACACACATTCTATGACCCGTGATATTACAAACACTGTCTTCCTGGACACATCCTGGACAATCATACAGCTGATATACAGCACAGTAAGTGCAGCTGTTATATGCATCTAGTACTTTAAGCAATTCAATACAAGAAGTCCAGACCCAAACCTTATTCACATTTTCTCCCTAAAGTACAAACAGTATTCCACTTACAGTGCAGAGCAATTCATCTCCTAGCTAAACTTGTCCTCCAAGTACATACTATTCAATGTTGACTAAGAAAAGAGGTGAGGTTCCAGAAACCCCAGATTCTTATGTATGTTTGCTGTTACCAATAGTGTTTCCAGAGCGCAGCCATCTATGTAAAAGCAAAAAAAAAACAAAACAAAAAAAAACCAAAAAAAAGCTCAACTGTACCTGAAAGACCCTGATTGGGAGACTTCGTTCTTTGTTTTTCTATTTTACTTCCAGCGAGATTTACTAGTTGAGCCCAAATGGATAGCATAGGTTCGGTGAAAGGCAAATTGTTCACATTAAAAGCCACAACTGGAAGCTAGACAGTGGGAGAAGAACCAGACAAAACAAACAAAAAAAGACCGCAAATAAGCATTTTCCAAAATTTTACAAAATCATTCAAAAGTTTCAATAGTTATTAACTGAAGAAGAGAAAAAGTATCATTTGTCTTACTGCTCTTGACCAGAAACAACTGAAAAGTATTTCTGTTCCCTACACAGCTCCTAAGCCTGTATTTGTACCACGCAATTGCAGGTCTACTTGGTGAAAAGACAAGACAGAGTCAGAGCAAGGAAGAACTGCAGTCCCTGAAGCAGACCATACTGCTTTCACTGAAGCTAATATAGCTAATATAGCTTTCTACATTAGTTAGCAAATCAAGTTAAGACAAATAAATAAGCTCCTCTCATGTAAGATCTATAAATCACATTGTCATGACTTTGCATTTTACCTGAAGTTAACGCTCAAATCCCTTCCCCCTTTCACTTCCTCAACAAATGAGGAGAGGCATTAAAGGCCACAGAGAGGTTCGTTTGAGTATCGTCTTGCATGTGCATTCAGAGCATTGTATGTGTTGAACGTCAACATATTTACCCAATGAAGAACAAATATTTTCTTGGCACCACATCAGAGTCTTTAATCATACCCTTCCCTGTATTAAAGCCTCAATAAAAGGAACTTACTGGTTTTAGTTGATTCAGCGGGCACACTCTGCATGTTCGCATGTCATAAAACTGCACAGTGATTTTCCCTTTTGGGGTGATGCGTGTGACTGTGCCTTCTCCAAATTCGTCGTGAACTACTTGTCCGCCCAGTCTCAAGCGACTGTCTATGCCACCAATCACCGCTAACACTGCCATTAGGCCTCCCACCTCTGGATTCTCAGTGTCAGGGAAGTAGTCATCCAAGAGAGCCTAACAAAGAACAGTAAAATTAACTGTAGGGAGAAAATACACACTTCTATCTGCTTTAAAATACAAAGTTAATCACACGTACTTCAATTTAAAAATTACAAAACATAAATACATATATATATAAATAGAAAAATGGTTTCAAAATTAAGCTTAAGATTGTTTACAAACATTTAATATTTATAATTTCAAAATAAATATTGCTATAAAAATGAGCTTATTTTAAAACGTGGAAACTACCCCTTCTGACTGTTTTCCTGCAAAGATGTGGGTGATGGAGGTTAGCTGAGAGTTGATGTACTTGTTTATGAGTCCATTCCACTGGCTGAGCGAATGGAGCGTCCTCAGCAGTGCCACTATCTCTTCTGCTAAAGTACTACTGTGAGTGGCAGTTAGAGATGCTTGGGGCCTGGCCTTTCTCCTCCTCAGAGTAGATTCTGAAAAGACAAAGCAATTGCACAACAGTTATCAATCTGACACACACATTTTCTATACATAAAAATAAGCCACTGAGGGAAGATTCCTCTACCTCTGAGTAGTGGGATATCTGAAGAACAAGTACTAAGCAGGCTGCCTAAAAATCCAAACAGTTTTTCCACGAGAAATTTCATGTCTCTTGACCTTTCATTTTTATCCCAGGATGGAAGTACTGCTTTCAATAAATGTACAGCAAGGATCTAAAAGGAGAAGAAAATTCATGTTATTCCATTCTAAGTCACCAAATATTAAAGAAATTCTCAAACACACTAAGTACAGAAGAAAGACATTTTTAAAGTTAGCCTTCCTTTGTGGTTCTTTCCATAATGCTGATTTCTTTCCGGATGTGGAAATGACAGAGCTACCGATCTTCTGTTCGGTTTGCTAAGGAATATTTTAAAAGAAGTTGTGCCAGTTCAAAGTCAGTAACAATTTTATTTGCACATTATATTAGTGAATCCAACCTCTTCAGTACTCAGGACATGAGACAAACACACACTGGGAAACAATGTAAATGACTAAAACACATAGGAAAAATAGGAATACAGAACGAGAAGGTTTGTTCAGATTCCATACTCAGAACTTAGTACTAAGATGTATTTCAGAACGGAAGTTTCCAAGTGTTCTGCAATGAAGGTATGATAATTAAGAATCATGAGATACAAAGCTGAATGATACAATAAGGCAAAAAGCAACCACAGTGACCCGTTACTGTGAAACTAGGGCCTCCGACAGTACAGAAGTAACAGCATCTCTAAACCTAGACACTCAGTGCAGGACTGGCGAGGAACATGGGGAAGGCGCACTGCACAGGAGTATTTCAGGTTTTGAGCTTCCTCATCTTCTACTCAGAAGACCAGTACAATACAAGTGACGAAGTATAGTGAAGATATATCTCTCTCTTGTAAACCTCTGTCAATAATGCGTATTTCTAAAACTTCCAGGTCTTTCCCTTATTAAGTTAGATGCTGGTACATGAGAAATGCTCATTTCTCTTGAGTATTCCCCGAACAGCACAGATGACTAATGCACTAAGTCCTGGTTGACGACAGAAGTCTCATCATATTAAAGATATTGGCAAGAATTTGCTGGAAGATCACACAAAAATGCCAAGGCCTTTATGATACAAGGCTTTAGTTAAAAAAATGATGATGCCTTATCAAGGAAAAGATTAAGAAGATCTTTTGATCCCTGAGCCTTAAAACTTGGAAGAGTTATTGCATAATAAGGTTGCTTTTCAATCTCATGAAAAAGGCACTATAATATGCTAAGAAAAGGTAAAAACAAACAATCAAAAAAAAAACCCCAACAACAAAAAATAAGAAAAAAAAAAAAAAGAAGAAAAAAAGAAAAGGCAGAAGGGGACAAGAGACATACAATACCAAAATAAGATGCAAAGGTGCAGCTTCTTAAGAGAGACTAATTAAAACAATAGTAACAGTTTACTACAAAAGGAGGGACAGTAGATAATACAAAATTTGATAACTTTAACATGAAATGGCACATTTTTCCTAACCAACTTTTTGGTATTCTTTTCTTTGTTCAACTTCTAGGAAACATTATATAGGAGTTTCCGGAACACATTTTTGGAACGCTGTTTTGTCCTCTTACCTGTGCAAAATTTTCAGACTTTCAATAGAACAAGAGAGTCTCTAGTGCCCTGAAGGTTTAAAAACTTACATACATGTATTTAAAACAATGAATCCTAAGTATAAGAAGACATGTTATCTTTTTTCCAATTAATTAAAAACTGATTTAAGGACATTTCCCATCTGTTTTTTTAAAATACACCTTTTCTTTTTTTTTAAAGACAGCTAAAGTCTACTAAATTAATTGCCTATCAAAGTAATTTGGAAATACACACATTACCTGTCTCTGTAGTGAAGCAGCAGTGAAAGATTCATGCCCCTCAACAATTTTCATTAGCAAAGTTATCCACTGAGATGTACTAAGAGTGCTGCACATCTGAGGCATGAGTGCTATACTTCGAATGAATCCCAACGTGCACCAACTCCTATGCTGTTCTTTATAAACTAATTTATTTGGCAAGGAAGCTAAAAACAAAAAGATATATAGATATAACAGTTGACTTTTCCGCCAGCTACATAATTCTGTATATACTACATGGGGCTTCTTTGGACAAATCGTAACACTGAGCTAATAGTACCTTTACATAAACTATTAACTTTAATTTAGAGCCTGTAACTAATTTTATTAAATATGTCTTTAAAACAATTCTCAAACTTATACTATTTCTTCATTTCAAAGTCGTTAGCATTACTTCTGAAATTACAAAGAAGCTATGGAAATGAAAAGGACATCCAGTCATACTGTTCTCCTCAAAAAGACTGGTAAGAAATTCATTGTCTAAGCCAATCATAAGCATGCACATCTCATGCATTTCTCCTGCTTTTACTGCTAAATATTCTAAGAATGCTGAAGATCACTTATGTTGCTTTTGCTAACAATTAAGATTTTAAAAGCTCTGAAAATGCATTTTATAGCCTTTGGCCTTAAAAATTAAAAACTAGTAACAAAAGATTTACAAAATTACAAGACAACAAAGCACAAAACAGAAGCACATAGCTGAGTCAGACTGTTTCTAAATAATATACCTGATTTATCTATTGTTCCACTCTCCACAAGCATACGGAGTAGACCACACAAAGTCCTAGTAGCGTCACTCTGCATGACTTCAGCATGGACGCCGGCAGAGAGACACAGCGTCTGCAACAGGTTCACGGTACTTGTAAGCATCATGGAAGTCGGGTGCAGATTCCTTTCAACTTGTTCTCCTTCTGAAGGGAGACACAAAAGGCAAAGGAATACATTAATATTGAGTTAATCTATTTCACAAAGAGTTCTGAAACAAACAAGATGAGAAATTTGTTGTAAATATTTTCTTTAAGATGATTTGACATGAAGAAGATTCCTTACTTCCAACTGCAAGAGCAAAATATAAACCAGATATTTTGTGAAGACATTTTCAAGTTATTCTCTAGCAGTACACAACTTGAAAGAAATTCCAAATGCAGTGCCAAGAAAAGGGAAGCAGTTTGACTAGATGTATAATTAAGTCATATAAAAAACACATTTTAGAATGGCATTAACATATGTTAAAACGTATACCTCCTGGTATCTGTAACTGAAACTATTTTGGTTGGATAATACTGTTTTCTTTGGCCCATGAATATGCAACAAATGTGATACCACCCTTTCTAACCTCCTTTCTCAAGGTAAAGATATCTTAAGAAAGACTCTGGTCAGATGTGTACACCTATTAAATTAATCTTCTTTGATGAAGCATTTTCTCCTGTGAAAGAAGCTTTTTCCTATTATGAACTATCAATTTTGGAATCCAACTAAAACCCTTTTATTAAAAAAAATTGCTTTTTACCGGAATCATCCTCTGTGTCTGAATCCTCTGTTGTGGGCTGCGTTGCTGGCGGCGGCTCAGCTAGTTTGAGATCATATTTTCCTTCCTTCCCCATTCTGTAAGAATTTGTACTTCCGGTGTCCCACTGCACTCTGATCCAGCCATCTTCTCCCAATTCTCCAATCACACGACCCAAACCTGGAGGGGGTCCATCCTGACAGAAGAGAGAGGCTCAAGTTCCACAATGAACAATAATTTGTATCCAAAGTTCATAAAATAATAATGCAATTGCTCTTTTTTGCTGCTAACTTAATAGTTAGGCAATAAACATTCAATAATGTTTCAAAATCCAGCATAAAGTTGGAAAGCATTTCACAATCTTCAAAAGAAATCACCGCAGTTCATTTCTGCAGCAACACTCATGTTTACATCTATTTTACTATGTACTACGTAAGCCCCATACGCACCTAGTTGGAAGTGTACAACATTGTAGCAAACATTTATTTCCTGTTAAATCATGAATTAAAACATTCTCACCAAAAAATAATTTTACCAAAAAAGAAGTTTAACAAATTATTAACAGATTTTATATCCTTATAATTATCTCCAAGCTAATTCTCCAAGTCTTTGAAGTTTAAAATTACCTTTAAAGTTTGAACATAAAATTCACAGACAGTCCACCGAATACAGACTTTAGATTTTAACACACCCAAACCTGTATGAAAGAAATTGTACCTGATCACCCCATTTCCAGTCTACCCCTCTCACCACTCTGGTACCAATTTTCATCATGGCTGCCAGCTCTGGTCCAGAAACAGGGAGTTGAACAGGTGTAGTTTCCTTTCTTGATTCTTCTAGGACTGTGGCAGAAGCTCCACGGGAAGAGGTACTCATATCTTCTTCGATGTTGTCAGAACTAGGTCCTAAGAGAAAAAACATGAAAGAAAAAAAAAAAAAAAAATCAAAACCAGCTACAGGTTTCTATATGTGCCTTTGTCACACTTAAAGTTTAAGGCACATAAGGTTTGCAATATAAAAGCAATAACAAACAGGAAAGCTGACTTAACAGTCAGACGAGGAAACTAGGATATAACGGTTTTGAAACTTAAATACTTGTTTGAACAAAAATAAGTGACAAATAAGAGAGACATTGTAATGACGAGTAAAGCGGCTAAATGGTTCTACTAACAGAATTTTTTTAGAAAAACTTTTTATGAGCACTCCAGTTCAGTACTGTTATGAGAACAAATATTTGCTATTATCTAAGAAAACCAAGAAAGAAAAAGCGGGCCAACTTGAATTATGACAAAAACCACCACAAACCATGAAAGTTTTGAGCTTAGACATGCAGACTGAAAACAGTTTTAATAGCTAGAAAAACGAAACTGAATGAAGAGGGAGTAGGAAGTTTTTAGTATTTTCTGTTTTAATTTTCCATTTTTAATTTATTTATAATGGTCCCACCAAAACTACACTATCACTCCTAAATTCTAGCAAAGGATGGCGAAAGCAAAGGCTTAGGAGAAAAATCATGAATGAATAAAGGCTATAGTCAAACAAACTTCCATCTCAATTGTGCTTTCATATGTGGTTTTTGTATCAGCGGTAAAGGTGAACAGCATTAAGTACTATCTTTAAGCACTGAAATAATTCTGTACTTTGGGTACACTAACAGGTAAAACACAGAGGAGATTTATAAAACATGTGGTTTCTTCCAAACAAGAAACCAGAAGATCTCGTACCTATCAGTCGCAGCGTTGTTTGCGTCAATGCCAGCATACCAGAATTAAGGAGGAGGCTCAAGGTATTAGCACCGTGTTGCAGTGTCAACATGTTGAGCATGACCAACAGAAAACGTGCTTGTGGAATAGTCCCAAGACTTGGTCCTGCTGGATTCTCGTTAGTAATTGTTTGTAGAGGAACAGGCTGCACACCTAATTGAAAAGTAATATAAATAACAAAGTCAGCTGACATTTGGGAGCTACAATAAAACAGGTTATAGATTTGTTTGATGGATTATAATATTTTTTTATTCCCTGCTTGGCTTTAAGAACTTACAAACTGAAGTTCCAAGAAACTTCTTCTAATTTAGATTTCAATGGCAAAATGTTACTAATAAGTAATTAATGACCTGTTTCTGGGATACCAGCAACATGCTCTTAAACACTAAGAAGTGAGTTAAGGGAGAACGGGAGGGGAGTGGAACAACACATAGATAGACAGGAAGTCAAAGGATTTCTCAGCACAAACCAAGGGAACTGATTTTAGGATCACAATTACTGGGAACTTTAAAAAAAAAAATGCAACAATATTCATTTAAAACAGTTTTTTCCCAAGCCAACAGCAACAAAATGAGATTCACCTAGTTCTTTAAATTTTGCATTAGCATCTAGCAAGATGTTCCGGACATTCTGAATAGCCCACGCGTACAACTTTCCAAAAGTTACTTCCAGCAGCATTCTGTTAAACGGTGGGATCAGATCAACATCCTTCAAGCAGTCGGTAAGAGGTTCCCTTCATAGAAAAACAACAACAAAAATAAGTATTTTTTTCTTACTAAAGAACTGTGAACACAATAACAACAAGAAGTTTTACCCTATGTTGGCTCCTTCTGGAATAAGCCTCTGCCATCCACAGAACATAGCATACTGCACAGATGGGAGCAAAAAATTTTTTGCTGCCAATTTCAGAATAGTATCTATTCCCTCCAAACGAACTTCTGCTCTTTCCAACTGCAAAAGAGAAAAAAAAAAATTGTCATACTTATGTAAACTTCTAATACATGCAAGCCCATTTTCATCCATTTTACCTGTTTTAATAAACATTTTCTCATTTTTTCTACATCCACTGGCTCTTCTTTAAGTGCAAATTCAACAATGGTGTTAAGGAGGGCAGACTGTGGATACAAGCCTTGGACATTTTGCTTCAGCCATTTGTATTTGTGGACACCCGTAACTGTACTCAAAAGCGGCTGCCACTTATCCTGCAAAACAGGAAGGTAGCATGTTAAAGAAAAATTTAAACTACTGAAAATAAAGTTATTTCATGTAAAGCCATGCCCAAATTTCAAACACAAGGAGGGGAAAGGAAAAGAAAAAAAAAAAAAAAAAAGAGAAAGAAAAAAGAGAAAACTTCTCCAAAGCCAGGGAACAGCTTAGTATTATTTGTAACTCATTATCTTGTTTACAATTGCTACATAAAATTTCAAATGCATTAATATTCAAAAAAGAGGAAGTAACCCATCAAAACCTTTTATTTTGAAATGAAGCTTTATTTGAGCACTTCTAAGATTACCAATAATCTAAAAATTATTACCTTTACATATTCTAAATATGCAGTACACAAGCTTATTGTTAAGAATTATTCCAGGTTTTCACTAAAACCACGTGCCATATATACATCCCAAACACCATTATCAGAATATTAAATGTCTGTTATTACAATCATGCTTTAGCTTATTTTTTCCCTCGTGTTATTTTTATTCACAAGGTTGATTCAAAATCTGATATCCTACCTTGGGTGATTTGATTGGTATGGGCCTTTTCTCTATAGGTACAGGACTGTGAGGTACCACACAGGTTTCTTCTAAATCACTCTCTTCGTTTCCTAGTTTGGATTCTTCCACATCAGCAGATTCAGATTTTTTTGGCACTAGAAATAAAAACATTATTCTTTGATGTAACTTGTCATATCTTACAGTGTCACATTTTTAGTTTTGCATGATAACCTAAGCATACAGAATGCTTAAGATCTGCCTGTAGTAAAACATAAATGTACTCTTGGTGAACTCTATGTCCAACTATTGTCAAATTAGCTCTAGTAATATCTGCAATATGCTTTTATCTTTAAAGACCAACTTCAAAAGCGCCTCAGCATTTGTTCACCACATTAATTTATTTCCAGTTAAACAGTTCTTTGACTACACTGCTTTAATAAAACGTGGTTTTTAATAAGATGCCACTTCTAGTTAAACTTTAGTAAAACCAATTCAGAGGGACTGATATTGATGGGTCATTTTTAATATGCTGGAACAGAAAGAAGCATGCCTCCCCTAAACTTGACTCTCTTGTCTGCCTGCTTTTGTTGTAGGAACTGACGGATAACCATTGATTCATCAAACTTCATGAAAATGCAGCAGAAAGCAAAAGGCTTTGATGCTTTAGCTAACAAGAGTCTCAAATATAGAGCTGCAAACCTTGGAATGAGATTTTCATTGTTTCAAAGAAAACACAACATTAACGTTGCCTTACCTCTTTTTTTCCTTTTTTCTCTAATTATTTTCTGAGCTACCCTCCGCCATCGGGGCAAGGAACTCAGAAGTTTAAATTTAGACATTATAGAGAGATCATTGCAAACTGCAGGACGTAGCTCATTGAATAAGAATCTCAAACGTTCAATGACAGGAGCACAAACTTCCTTGTAGGAACGTCCTTGCTCTTGATGGGTCTAGAAAAGCCATTGAAAGAATAGGTTACTGTTTAATATACAACAAAATGAACAATACATAACTTCTTAATAAAACACATCAAAACAAATCTAAACTTCAGCAGGTAAGAGGCTTACCTTAATCAGTGAGCATTTTGCTTGGTAGACAACACGACACACATCCACTACAGATTTTGGTAAGGTTTTGTGCTTTACCTGGTCAACTCCAAGGGTACCAGGATGAACAAGAGACAGTGCTACGTGACCTTAAGTGGAAAAGACAATCTCTGAATATGCATTTCCAAAATCATCCATAGCAGAGTTTAAACTGGTCCAAAATGTGTTCTGGGACAGCTATACCACAAGCCTACCTACCCAAATCTTCATGCTTCAGAAGACAACATAATAACAAACGTCCTACTTCTTCCACAGGATGCTCAGGAGGGAATGTGATTGGTGTTGTTAAGTGACACTGTTTACAGTATCTCTCTATTTGACACAAGAAGTCCTACAAAAACACACAACAGCCTTTATTTAACTTTGTTTTCAAATAACACAGAATAATCTCCACAATCTGAACTAACATTTGGAAGTGAGATACACCACACAGTACGCACTATTTAATACATAGCGATTATAACCCAATACGACAAAGAATACCCTGTATCATTATTCTTGTATGAAAAGCAATGTGGCTCAAGGAACAAAGCTTCTACTGCTTTTATCTCTTCCTAAGAAAGCCAGGTCACCTAACACTATTTTTAATGGTCTTCTCCTGACTCGTCATTATTCTGTCCTCCCAAGGACTTATTTGGTGTTTTTTTGATAAAGGAACTGAACTCAAAGGGTTAGAAAATCTGAAAGTACTACAGAGGACAGCGATCAATGTAAATCTTAGAGGTTTTCATAACATCCGTGATTCCAACTAGGTGAAACATGAACCCCAAGGCACAAAGGGACTTTAACACAAAGGCATACATGCACCTGACACACAAAACACATCTGCAGTTTGACAAAGAAAACTTCATCTTAGTTCAACTGGAGGTGAGTAGGGTCTATAAATACTACTAAAACTTGACATGAAGAGCAATGCAGAATTAATTTTTTTTTGTAAGAATACACGTAAACTTTTTAGTTCTCCCACTCAAAAATTCAAAAGAAGAAACTGTACTGTTATGATATCAAGTGAAACATGCAAATTTTTTCCATTAGTAGTATTCAACCACTCCTTTCACAAAAAGTAAGTCCAAAATAACTTTTTACAATTGTTTTAACTTTTGGAGAATTTTCACCAACAAAACTGTTTCAGTGCACCACTGTCTCCCTTCGGCAACATTTTTTGTGAAGAGAACTGCTGAGAGCTTACCTTCACAGTGTGATCCTGAATATTATTATCGGCAATAGCTTGGAGAAAAGGTTGTGAATGGTCACTCAAAGTTAATCGATATGTATATAGCTTTGATTTATTTGGGGTAGTGTTACCAGGTGAACTGCAATGGTCTTCGTCTTTTTCCTCATTGTAACTGTAATGAATCTGACTAGTTTGCAAGCCTCCAGAAAAGATAGATGACTTCAACCATTCTAAAAGAAAGAAAACACAAATGTATATTCTGATTAAAGATTAAGCTATCAAGACGCAACAATTCCCTCAAATAAAATGCATACACAGCTCAAAACAGAAGGTTTAGCTGCTCTTCCATTTGCAGGAAAAAAAGGGTGCTGCAACTAAGGAACAATTAAACAACAGAGCAGCCATCACCTGTTTAAGATAAGAGGGCTTTAGCTAGTTTTCTATGATTAATATTGAATTATACACTCTATTCACCAAATTAAGATACCCAACAAGACAGAATCCAACACCAGATGCTTCCGGCACTCTTAATTGAACACAAACTAGTGAAATAACTGATACAGAGTTTCCTTTCTCTTACAATATTCTACCTTGTCTATTACAAAATTCTGGATATTTAACTATTCAAAATTATCTAATCCTCATTTAAATCTTGCTAAATTATTCAACCTTGATGAGTGTATTAATTAATGTTAAGAATAAAGAACTTCTTCAGAAGACAGCAAAACTAAAGAGGTACAAGATTTCCAGTTAATTTATTTGGCCTGTGTCTTTTTCATGCAAGTTTTGACATGCAAGTTATTTATCACTTATTTAAGGACAAAATAAAGTTCTGCTTACTGGCACATTCAACTTCCAGAGGAGAAAGTGGTGTGCTCATTGCCAGGTAGGAAGCGTGCAGTCCAAGAAGGAGACCCAAATTCCTTTCTGTGTCTATTAGAGGTGATGACAAAGTACTCAGATCTGGTGTCGTAATCACTTCCTGGTCAGGCTAATTAAAAGAAGTAGGAGTTGAAAGCTAGAACTGAGTTCCAACAAGAATTTTGAAAGCAAAGGAATATTTTACTTTAGAAAGTGTGTATCCATTAATATATAAGATTTTTACCTCCATATATTGGCCAACACAAAAGGCATGCATTGACTCCCGCGTGTCCTCAAATTGCAAAGCAGCTTCCAAAGCAACAACTGGGTCCTCACCTGCAAACTGAGCTAAATGAAGGAATAAGGTAGTCAGTATAATATCTAAAAAGCTGCTCATGCCATTACAGAAGTAATTTGTGTCTTTAATTCAGACTCTGATTCTCACCAAGTATGCTACTGCCAGTTAAAGACTGGGTTTGGAAGTCCTTTATATCATACACTTTCCCATCAATCACTGTCCAAAATCCTCCATCTTTGTTGTGGTTCTCTAGATCAGCTTTACGTATAAGTGTCACTTCCTCATTATTTCTGCAACTCTGCCCAGTAAAAAATGAACCTACAGGTATAAAACAGAATAGACAATTTATCAACAGAAAAACAGAAAGCAAAGTTTTTTCTGAACATTCTTTTAACTGTTGCCTAAACGAATTCTTCACTTCTCTTAAAAGGCTGCTTGTCTTTCGATATGCTGCAAAGTCAAAATAGCTATTAATATGTTCCTGTCTGCATAGTATGCAATTAAACTATGTGTATGTTGTATTCTTTTATGCACTGATCTCCAATGTTATACTGTCAAAGACCTAGCATTGCCCAACTACGCGGCTGCTTTGTTTGGAGGTGGAGCAGAACAACTGGTGTTCTGGCAAATCACTGCTCTAGTCTGTTCTCCCTCAAAATTACTTCAGTTTTATTACATGCCTGCCTGAAAGGAATTGGTTGCATATTTAATTTCAGTTTAAATCCATATTTTTTTAATAAAAGAAGGTAGGTTACATACATGTTTGAAGTCTTCCCATCTACATATCAGTAAACTACTTCAAACTACAGGTAATTTCATCCAAGCAAGAAACATCAGATTAATGTTTGCACACATGGGCCTTTGTGTCTAGTGGTAGGACCTTAGTTCTCTTGGATCATGCCAACCCTGTTTTATTCCTCCCTCCACCAGTAAAATGCTCACAGTCAGAAATGCACATTTTCTGCTTCTCTTTTCACCCCAGACATAGCCCATACTATAAAGTGCCCTGGGAAAAGAAGACTTCCTTATTTCAAAGTTTTCACACTACTCTCCCTTTATGTTACAGATAGAATTTAGTAACAAAATGTGTAGATGTACTACTTAATGTTTTACTGCAACTTTTCACACTCAAAAAGCAAAATGACATGAACTAATCCTTTAAAAAGTTGCATTTGTACTCTGCTTAATCCTACCTCTATACATAACTTCTTTAAGAATTTGACAGAAATAAATACTGCCATATGAATTAATAAAAATTTGTACTGTGAAGTAGAATTCCCTTCCTGAGAGCAGTTCACAAATAGTCACCATTTTTATATAGCTACTTTATGAAAACATATATAAACAGTCCAGATGCTACTAGAACATACCCATTATTCCTGGCCATGCTAAATCCTCATTGTCATCCCTTTCCTTTCCAGGGGCTAAATGGTTAAATCTGTCTAGATGTTCTAGCAAGCCAGCCAACAAAGGGATAGCACCAGCTTCCTGCATTAATCCAGCATTTTTACTGAGGAGTAGCACTACAGAAACCACCAATTCCGGAAGAAGAATGCCTAAACAGAGAAAACAGAGAAGACAATTCAGATTTAATTCAAGACCTAAATTTATAGCATCATGGAGGTACATCACCAAGCAATACATTCTGCCTTCTATTACTGCTTTAGTACAAGCTCTTGCCTTCCCCATCAAATTTGCCCTCCTCTTCCATCAATCAAAAGATTAAATTGACTCTTTTTTAGTGATTTAGAACTTTCAGGAATGTGTACCATATAACTTTGTAATATTGTGGAAGGGGAGGAAAGGAGGACAACAAAGAAAAACATACCTGTTAAATCCCCATCCACGACACGAGATACTTCTGCAAAATGCCGATGACTAGTAGAAGCAATGCTGGTTGCCACAGGAAGTATATCACCAATGTGCGTGCACAGAAGAGCAGTGTATTTCTTCAGTAAAGAACCAACACCTAAGAGGTCAGGACCTGTATAAAAAAGAGGAAGAGCACAGAAAACCATCACATAGTCATATTTAAGAAACAGATTTCAAAAGCTGCCAAACTCGTCTGAAATGCAGCCACTCAGTATTAGCACTGAATTAAGAAACCGAATCTTTTTAAAAGTTTATAAAAATTTTATTATCTAGATCCTGTTGTCTTCCAAAGAGAAATTTTCCTTTACAGAAAACAATTTAAAGAAACTACTTTCAAACACTTTTCAGACAGACTCGGCAAACCAGCTGATTGATGAGACATGAAGATAAATTAAAGCAAGAAATTGCTATCCTGTAGAAGACGTATTACAGAAATCCTTGGGGCGGGGGGGGGGGGCTTATTTGTTTTACAATAACTTACTGTATGTATTAGGGACCTGCCCAACACAATCTCCTGGGTAAAGTTTACTAACAAGTAGACGCTGAAAACGCAGCAACAAGTCCAGAGAAGCTGATCTCTCCTTGCTACAATGTTCATGGTCCATGCAGGAAGAAATACGACGAGCAACATCTTTTAGTTTAGCTATTGTCTGTGAAGCGATGTTCCTAATTGAGATAAAAGTATGTAAAGTACTTAAAGGGAGCTGACAGTGAAGACAGTCCACAGAAACATGGGTTAAGCTTTTGCTAGAATTTCATACAAATATGTAAGAAACCTATGCAAAGTTTTTTGCAGCATGCTCCCTTGTTTGCAACATAATGCCCCAAAAGTCAATGGATTTTGTGGAGGTATTTTGTTTAACAGAATTTATAAAATACATCAAATTTGTATTTTTTGTCATCGCTCACTACAAAAAACATAATCTGATAATTTTCACTGAAAGGCTGCAGTGAAAGCCACGACACTAAGCAGTTCAAAAGAGCCTCAGTACTGACTAAATTACATGGTTACCATCACAATTAAGTGAAAAGGCACAATAAACTTCTTAGTAATCTCATAATTACTTCCTGCTACATATGCTACATATTAAATACTTCTGTAGCTGATATAAAGAAGCTTTGTTCTCAGCACCCTATTTGTCATGCATTCACAATTCTTTCTCAGTGGCAAGAATTTAAAATTCAGGTTTCTTGCACACTTATAGCCCCTCCTACAGTCTCCTTAGAACTCCTTCAGTTCTAAATAAATTTTCACCAATTCTCATACTTTGTAAGGACAGGCTTTTGAACGTTTGTCCTATATTTGTTACACAGACTTTCAGAGTACAGAAGTATCACAATCCATAAAAGCAAGGCAATAACTCTTTCTAAAATCATGTAATTAAGTATAGAACTTTGCTCCCTCACAAACGTGAAACAGCAAAACTAGAGACAAGCTAGGATAATGTTCAATATTTTGATTTCTGAGGAGCTAAAATGCTAGCAGGAACCTATTTACTTGCTAACCAAAATTAGTCATCCTTTAGTTCACTAGTTCTTCAAACATCTAAACAGATCTTCTGTACAAAACGAAAAGACAAATTTGAAACAATTACCTTAGTAACTGCTGAATTAACTGAACTAATGGTAAACTTTGTTTTCCTGCAGATTCATAGATTCCAGTATTAATAAGGTCTTTGTCCAATGGAGTCCTGCTCCTATGAAGCGTTGATGCATTTGCTTCTTGTTCATCAATTTCTTTTTCTTTCTGTGCTTCTTTTTTTGCTTCAATATCCTAAAAAAAGTAAATCAAGTTAAAGGAAATGCACTAACTTCCACTGTGATTATGAAGCACTTTACTAACAAGTGTTCTTATAACAAGATCAAGTTACTTCTACCTATGCCAGAAATTAAACAATTCCTACCAGACAAATGTGTATTGTATATTCCATAGCAACCACATGGGCACACTTTTTTTTTAAATAATTATAATATAAAAAGTAAGGGGGATGTGAGGGTTGTGAAGATAAACAAGAGTAGACAAACTCCAAATTCAGTTTCCACCAAACCAAGTTAACAATTTATTTCTGTTCTATGTATGTCTAAACATGCCAGTAGCTGCTGCACAGTTCATGACTGAAGGCATGTTTACTCTGTATTTATGAAAGTGACAAACCCAGTCCACTAGAGAAGAACCTGGGTTAGATTTGCTACTGAGCTATAGTCACACAGAACCATATGGAAACGAATTCACCCAGGTTTTAGACAATGTAAATTAACCTGTGCAGTGTTGTAGGCTGCCACCTAGATCACTTTCAGCATACAACTGAAGTTGGCTCAGGCATCTCTGACCTATGCTATAATATAAACGTGCCCTAGAAGCCTTGCTTAAGAAAAAAGAGGTCCTGCATGTCTTTAAATACAACAGAAAATGCTAATGCTAGACCATGCATTAAAGCAAAACTTCATACATGCACTTCCTCTGCATCATAAAGCTCCCCATTTATCAACAGTGGACAGAAACCAGGAAGAAAATATACTTGGAAGGATTCAACAAAATGAAGAGGCAAGGGAAAAGCATATTTTTGTTTTCACAGCCATACACAAACATGGCAATTTAAAGCAGTCTGTGCAGAGGATGCCCCATCTCTGAGAGGCTAATAGACAAGAGAGTATATACAGAATGTTTCTTTCATCCTTTGTATACTTAGTCTTTATCTGTTAAACATTTGAACCAGTCTGAAACAGAACCTACAGAGATTTGGGATGCTGCAAAGAATTCATTCATCCTGAATTCATAAGTAATAAGGCTGAAATTGCTGCTGGAGAGATATGGGTGACATTAAAGAAGTGAAGAACTCAAGAATCCCACAGAAAAGTACAAAGCACTTTGCAAAATTATGCTCCTATCACAGATCTTTACAAAAAAAGTTTGTTGTCATTGTTAGAATCATCACTCTAGGCAATGAAAATAAACACTCTACTACAAAGGAGAATAGGATTCATGCTTCCATACAAACACTGGCACAAGTTTCATATCAAAAGAAGATAACGTCAATCCACAAACTTCAGAAGACACTTGATAAATCGTCTTATTCCATTTATACAGAACTGCAAAGCTGCTGAAACATACCTGAATTTCTGCAGTAATAGCAGCATTTAGTGCAGACTCTAAGCCCCCATCAGCCATCAAGCTGCCCACCAACAGGTCAATCATAAATCTACGGCCTGGACTTACATTCATTTCATTTCCTGAAACTAAGAATGGAAGAAGCTATTAATAAACTAGAAATGCAAGCACAAAACAAACAGATTTAAATCTTAGGACCAACCTGCACTGGGTAGGAGCGCTGAGAGCGCCCTAGCCCGCTCTTCTGCTGTTGGCAGTAACACAGACCATCCACTCTGCAGCACTGCTTGAGCGGCCGATTGCACGGTATTAAGAACACCGGCATTGCTTGCTAATGTTACCACTGTTTGCTTCAGGCTATTGAGCAGTATACTGCCCAAACCTAAGCAAAGGCATTCTGGATCCACCTGATGACTGATGGCAGCATGAAGCTTAAAGGAAAAAAAAAGAGGCAAGTTTTGATTAAGAAGAGAAGTGAACTTGAAGAAAAAGAATAAGTCAATTCTGGACCAACTGAGTAATTTCACTGTCCAAGATAGAAACTTTCATCGGTAAATTTGTAAAATTAGAGGGAAACGCTGGCTTGCCCACATACATACTGAATTTAAAGTAATGCTCAAAGATTATGAGCTATATTTAACTATATCCCCTAAAACTCTCAACTATAATAACCTAAAGAATAACCTAAACTGTTTCTACTCTGCTACACTATGCTAGGAAAAGCAGCACATCTTCAATGACTGTCAGATACCTTCTAAAGAGGACATTCACTCATAAAAATGCTATTTAAAATTCTTAGAAATGCTCAAAATCTTTGAGCGTAGGGGCTTGTTGAGTGAGTACACAAAACTTAATCCATTTATGTTTTATTTTTGTAGTTCATTTTTAATGAGATCCAAAAGCTGTTGAGAAGAAAAAACCAACCACTAGCTGCCAGATTTCAAACTACAGAAAGCAACGTTGTACTCATCTCACTTTTTAAATCAACAAAAATGTTTTAAAGCACATTAATCTACTATTTTCATCCAAGCAATTTCCTGAAACATTTAGTCCAACGACTGCTCAATGCATAAGAAACTGAAGGTACCTGAAGCCTTAGAAGGTTTAATGTTGCCACAGCCATACACTCCTTTTCCTGAGGAGGGGGCCAGTCAGAGGAGCCATCCATTCCCTCTGTCACTTGTCTTAATAGAAGATCTAGCTGCTCAAATGTCATGGGGCAAACATCCACCACAAAAGGCACCCGCAAGCCTATTGACCACTCAGAACACGATGACCAAGCAAAACTCTATTAAATGGAAACAATATACAAAGTTCAGCAGTTATTTCTCAAACATAAAATGACACTGATTAGATACGGGAGTGTAAAGCTAACATCTCCCTTCAAACACTAATAGAAGATGCAGAAATAATATCAGCATTATCTGTTGAAGAAACCTCTCCACTTATATCCTTGTAAACATACATAAAACCCTACCAATCCCAGAAAAGAACTATCACACTTCTGAAAGTGCCGCAATGCTAGTCCAGATATCTCACTATCTTTGCTGCAGGAAACATTCTGCTTCACAATTCTTCAACTGCTGTACCAGACAAACACCAAAACAGGTAAACAGCTACTTCTCAGAATACTCAACAGAGGGAAATCTAGTCACCCCTTTTTGGCAGAGGAACTGCACCAGATTTGCTTTTTTCCAAGTCTTCATTTATTCAGAACAAGAAACAATAAGAAAAGTCATGCAAGCACAGAAAGAGGAACTGGGATTAGTGTACAGAACTACTCTCAGTGATACACAAAGACAAATAGCAATTAACAATTCAAAAATACAACTTACCTGAGCAGGCCCACAAGCAATTCCAACGATATGCTTTGTGTCTAATCCTGGGAGAGCTGCGGGCTCTGGTTTGGTGATCCGCAAAGTATCAAAATGTTGACACTGATCATTGCTTCCCCAGCTATGGACTTCACTATCTTCAGTCAGTGCTAAACAATGGGTAGATCCAGCTGCCACATCTATCACTTTTTTTCCTGATAGAAAGTCAAATATTGAAAATATAATTTAAAAGATTACAATCATTAACAGAAAAATATCAGAGATAAGGAAAACAGTGCTAATTACAACCATACTTAACTATGAACACATTACGGATGTCAAGAGTCTCACCTTTGCCTCAGTAGTGGATGGGAAGAATACAGCAAAAGAAAAACCAAGGAAATATTTAAAGATTCTTAAGTGAGCTGAAGTACAAAAGTTACAGGTTTAAAAATAAAAAAAATCTTCTATTTTGTATCCCTTCTAATCAGGTACCTCTTCAGGAAAGGTTTATTAAAAGATCTCCCCATCTATGAACACAAGACTGTAAGGTTATATTGTAGTTATTAGTTCAGAAGCCACTTTCAATTAGATAATTCATCACATGTGAACAACCATTTTAGGAAAGACAGAGCAATAAAAGAGGTTTCTTCCTCATCCTCTCCTACAGAACCTCAGGTTTCTCACAAACTCAAGAAATAATCTTCACTCTGTTACAAGCTAGTCAAAAATACTGGCACGTACACAACTTCAATGACGTTACTTGTTTACATGTATCCCATTCACATGCTTTCATCTAAGCATATACATATTTGCACGACAGGACAAAAATACATGTTTTAAATAAGCATTTCTGTGAACTTAATAAAAGAAAAGCAGTAAGAACAAAGAGAACACAAGACAAGCAGCATTTAAAGAAGTCATAACACAGTGGCTCTAAGTCTGCCAGAATTCTAACGGTATAAATGCAGAAGTGATGGGCAATGTGCACTATTACCTTTTTCAATGCAAGCAGTAGAAATTATGACAGAATACATGGTACCATCATTCTTAATGTTGAGATCACTAGTCTCTGGTAAAAGGTTCCAACAACAGCGAAAAGAACTTCGGAAAATTTCCAGCTCTGATAATTACCTTTCAAGCCTTCCAGCAGTTTGGGATACCGAACATGCTCTTCTGTTCCATGCCCAAGTCTCTGATTGTCACCTTTTCCCCAGGTGTAGACCTGGCCATCTTTGGTTAAAGCAATAGAAAACTGACTCCCGCACCGTACTTTCACAATGTCCAGATCTTGAAGTTTTTCTATCAATTTGGGAGTCTTGCAGCCATCACTGCCTCCCCTTCCCAGTTTTCCATAATCTCCATCACCCCAAGACCACACCTGGCCTTTAGATTAAGAGAAAGAAAACAAAAAATATTGTGTTGCTTTTTCATGTAATGAAGTTATCTGGTTTGACAAGCAAGTTCTTAAAAATCTGAGATTCTGTAATACCTACCATTTTCAAATTTATATTTAAGAATAGCAGTTATTAATGAATTTTCAATAATTCATGACAGTAAGAAGGAAGAGAAAGATCTGAGAAGTTTACATGCTGCTAAAATTAAACATAAAAAGCGTAACACATAACATGCACTGAAAATTCATCAGTGTACAGAAAGTCCTTAAAAACACATGAAGCGTAAGATCTACTTCAAATCAAGACCGCTAGTATGATCTTTAGTTAAAAACAGCCTTCTTTTATTTTAAGGTGTTATTTATAAGAACATGCAAAATCTTTTTCTACATCAAATGGCCAAATTGTCTGTGAAACCTGTTTTCTTAACTTTCAGTTCTTGTCATTCAACCATTTCACAAAATTAAATTACAAGTGCTATTGTCTATCATATTCTTTTGAAATACACTAAATCAAAGCCCTAATTTAGGAACTTGGAAGTAGTCAAGTCATTCTGCACCCAATAAAATTATGGTTCAAGAATGGTAAACACATGCACACCCAAAAAGAAAGTCTTGTTTTACACTCTGATGCATTTATGCTCCCTGCTTGCATAAGCTAGTCTCTGATGTCCTATGATAAGCAAGGGAAGCACGAAAGAAGGAGACCAAGAGAAAAAAAAAAAATTCAATTCAGGTTTCCATTTCCTGGATGAGCAAACCTTTCAGCTTTTAAATACTGCACATCACCATAACCAGCTATATTTTAAAAGAACAACTGGCTTCCAAGAGCTATCTGCTTCCTAAGCGATGACTCTGATGCTTAACTTCACACAGTGAAATTCAGATTTCGAATCTGTCTCACCCTAGGCACCTCGCTCAGGGATGCTGGGAAGTAGGATTCCAATACAGCCTCTCTTTGACACTTCCCACAGATTAACAAAGACAACTCTCCTACCCAAAATTCTGGCTGTTGTGTCAATATGAGCTACTTGCACTTACATAATAATGCATAAAATTTGGATGCGTATGTACATATATGTAATATTCTGTGTGCATATTATATATATTTTAAATACCCATGTAAATGTTAACATAAATGGAAATACATATTTGCATATTCATAATGAATATATTGCAGATCTATGCATGGAAATACATCTGCACACATTATATGCAAGAACGTATAAATGCACGTATATATTTCCCCAGAAGGAATTTCAGCTTCAAATGCTTACAGAATTCAAGCCACTAGAAATAAGCACATCTGCAGTATACATATCTTCAGAAGGAAAGGAAGAAAAGGTAAGCTTACTTAAAGTGTTAAGTTATATTTTGCTACTAACCATTTTCAGTAACTGCAAGAGTCTGAGCATCTCCACTTCCACAGGCCACATCAATAACTTTGAGTCCTTTCAACCCTGTGACCAGCATTGGGATGGTCTGATCTTCACTGGAACCTTGAAAATAAAATAGTTCTGTGAGAAGCAAAACCACAAAGGTCTGGTAGATTCTTTTGTTTGTTTTTTGGGTTTTTTTGCTTGCTTTTGGATGTTTGGCGGGGCTGGGCGGGGGGGGAGGTCATGGGAGGGGGGGATGTTGGTTTGGTTTTGTTTTCAGATTTGAACATCATGACTAAGCTCCCATATGGCTTCTTAGGTATCCAATATGGACTTAACCCATGAGATAGTCTTTGCTTCACAAGGAAGAGAACAGTGTAGATTTATCTTCTCCATCCAACTGCTTATTTTTACAGAACTCATACAAATTTACTGCTTTTAAGACAATTCCTCCCATAATTATTTCAATTCATGTGAAACCACATAATCAGCTTTAGGTAAGTTGGATAAAAGATCATTTGAGATGGGCACTAAACAGTTCTTTGACAAACAACTACTTTAGGATATCAAGTAACATACCATGACCAAGCCTGCCATAGTTTCCTCGTCCCCATGTGTATAGCTCTCCTTCAGCAGTAATGGCTGCACTATAGGTGCTTCCACATGCAATATGAACAACGTGTTTCCCAGCTTGCTTTCCAGATAAAGCAGATATCATCTTCGGTTCCTCCAGAGGGCTATTTAAAAGAGAAGGTGACATATTTCACAAAAGGTGATCTGATGAGTAGATAAGGTGTGGCATACTTGTTAGAAAACAATGGCTTCAATTTTACCTGCAAACCTTATTACTAGTCTGAAGTAGCGAGATATATATAGTGCTGTAAGCCAAAAATTAAGTTCAGATCTTTCAACAACATAGAAACCACTGAAAGAATGTCTTTGATTTCTATTTCCACTTAAATTAATGCAGCATTTTTAAAAAGACTTGTCTACAATAAAAATATTATCTTTAATTGCTATAACCAAACAATTCATTTAATGACACCACTAACCCTTGCGTATTAACTCCCTTGCTTTATAGGGAATGCAGCACTGGGGGAAGACATTTAAATTCTCTAAAATATGTTGATGTACAATCCCTACAGAATACCCCTGTAGAAGACTGCTCCTACACAAACGCAGGACGCTAATGTTATTGTTTAACACAGGGGAAAGAGGAATGATATATGTAATATGACTGCATAGGAAATGACAACTCCACTCTGACATCTGAGTCAATGCTCCTAGAGAAAACGCGTTGTGGACTCATAAAACCATGAATAAAAAGCCTAAGAACAGTGTAACCACTACTACACCCTCTATCTACACGTATTTCAGAAAGTAGCATTAATACAGAACTGACAATATTACAGGCAGAGAAAACACGCAGGGAGAATGCAATTTCTGTTCAGTAACAGAGACGGATGTCAAATGCTGAATGTGCTTGTATACACAACTAAACAGTTTTTACTACAAATTCAGAACACTGGCAAATAAATGTTATGATTATTTTTATTACATACACTGTATCCCCATGGCCTAGTCTTCCACCGTCTCCACAACCCCAAGAGAAGACTTCACCATTTGCTGACAAAGCAAGATAATGATGCCCATCTGAATGTGCTGCTATCTTCACAATATTTCTGGAAGCTAGACTTTGCACCAGCTGCGGTCCCTGTGAACAAAACAAAAGCAATACACTTAACAAAAACTGCTTATATTTATAATATCACTTGCCCATATACAGAATAACCACGTACAGTTTTCCTAAAGCTTTATTAAAACTGTGCACTTAAATTAATGAAGTGAAGGTTTAAAGAAAAAAAAAAAAAGGTCAAATCCACTATTTGAGTTTGACAAAAACAATGCTCGGAAGTTTTGTTCCCATGCTTATAAGGTCTTCATTATATATGAAAACGGTGTTTATCTTAATCTTACAGGCAATTGTAGTAACAAATGTTTCTGGTACAGTATAGTTTTGTTTGAGGAACTACAGTTTGGACACAGTGTTACATCACTGAAGTAAAATCCATTCTGTATCTGTCAATTTCTATAGTTTTTACTAACGCCAGCAAAAGTAATTATCGCTGTGTTCATAACCTCTAGCCCCATAAAAGTTACAGAAACCATATGCATTTCATCAAATCAGTACAAGATATCAAAACCACTATTTCTGAAAGTTCAAAAACAACAACAACACAGAAGCTCACAACATTCAGTATCTCTCCATCTACTCTTCCAAGGTACTGTAAATAGTTAAAGGAGTAGACTTATGCTATGAAGTAATACAGAAGAGAACATGTTTTTAAAAAACACATAAAAAAACTCACCAGAGTATCGCTGTTGTACGCTTGTGTATAAACTCGTCCATTCCTAGATAATATTAGAAAACGTTTCTCTGCACAGGCAACCTGCACAACGCCAAGATTGGCAAGTCCTTCACACTGAATTGGACCACTCACATTAGCATAATATTTCCAACCTATTAAACCCCAAGCGATGACTTCTTGCAGAGATCCCTAGAAAATAAGAAGTTCTGTAAGTACTAATTTTGAAATACAGAATTCAGTAAATGCATAGAGATTATTTTTTAAACCTTTATATGCCAAATATACTTAAACCTGTGACAGTCATTACTGCCAGTAGTCAATAAAGCTTACCTATTAGAAGATATGAAAAATAAAGACTTGCATGAATCATACTCCGTTTAGTCTGCTACTGAATAAGGTATAAATATCTACAGTAAGTGTTCAGACATTTTTCAAGTTGGGAATTTTAACATTTTCTTTTTTTTTTTTTTTTTTTTTTTTTTTAAAAATACATCAGACTCCCAACACTTATAAAGTCAGGTCTTGAGCATTTCCTCTGACAAACACAGGGAACAGCTCAAAATATGGCAGAATTAGCCATAGTGTTGTGAAAGGTTCACACACCATAGAATTGTACTCCAAGGTACTGATGTAATAAAAGATACCAAAGTAAGACAAATCTAGGCAACTCAATGTTAACTTGTGAAAATCAAAAAGAAATTTCAAGAATCTTAAGAGCTGTTTTCCTTCCAAACTGAAAATCAGTTACATTTTTAGGAAAAACATCTTACTAAATTTGATGTTTCAAATATTTACCTTATGAGACGTAGGAGAGCTACACTGCGGAGGCATACATGGGGTGGCTAGACGATCTAAATGGGCCATGATCACTACAGCTGTTTGTCTCAGATCAATCGCTAGCTCGTTGTCCTGTGGTAAAGTCAGATACCTTAGAAAACTTTCATTTGGACTCAGAGGGTAAGTCAGGAGCTAGAAAGGAAAAAAAGAGCAGTCAGAAGAATATTCAAGGTATTCCTATGCCACTACACATACATCTGCTATACAATACATGTTAGACACGCTGAGTATCTGCACAAGTTTAAGAGAACTAAATTAACTCTGCACATCCTTTTTCTTACAATAGAGGAAAATTCCAGCACACACATGTTGAGAAAATGTAGTCAGATTGCGAATATAATAGAAAGTTACAAGCATAATAAACTGATTTACTATTTTTTATCAACCTCAATAATATTCACTAAGAGTCATCGTTCAATTAACTTCAAACACAACTAAATAAAAACAATCTAAATGTGCGGAAAAGTTAACTGGCCACATCTCTAAGTTAATTATTACAAAAACATTAACTCTGGAACACAATGCTTACCTCTAACCATACTATGACATTTCTCCTACCTCAAGAAACTCAAATGTACACATGAAAACCAAACAACAGCGATGTATATACATCTTACATGGAAAACACTACTACCAAAGGAAATTAGATTTTGTTTGGATAACTTATAGTTACTTTAGCAAGCCAAATGACATTTGATACCAACATAATATCCCTTTCAAATAATCCAAGGGTAAGTACCTGAATCTCTTCCTCAGTATTGGGCACATCTTTATTACATATTATGCTCTGAAATCTTTGTAGCAAAGGTAGAAGGGGTGCACTTGTTCCCTGTGCAGATCGCTCATTATCTGTTTCTCTTGTTCCATTATCCCAAAGCTGAAGCAACAACATAACTGCAGACAACATTTGGCTGAAAGAGGAAGTTTACATGTTCTATTAATAAGCATTCGTAAAAACATTATTTTAGGTTATTCTTACCATTCAATCTCTACATTTTGAAGTTTAAGAATATCAGATGTCATGGCTTTCCCTTTTAAACAGATTATCAAAATATCAAATGGATTTTGCAACCTAGGTAACATAAGAGCTTGATCGCCACTGCATTACAGAAAAGGTTCATATGCTTTGAACAACAATTACTACATTAAACTCAAACCCATGAAAACTGAAGACAGGCACTGCTCAAGCCATGCCAACAGACAATGACGGTTAAAAATCACAGAGCTCACACTTCTCACCTTAGTGTACCCCTCTGCACTGCCAGTTCTAGCAGTATGGCAAGTGCCAAGTGCTGGTCTTGCAACGGAATGTTTCCTGGCCCTTTGGTACTGGGAGCTCCATGTACATCTCTAAAAGACAAATAATATACAGTAACTAACAAGTAATTGGAAACAATATATATTTGCTCACAAAGCATCTACAACACACCAAGAAACACTACACTTACAGAAAAATATAAAATTGGTGGTGAAAGCAACTGAGAAGAAAAGCTGCCACGTTCCATGCAAGAGCAGCAACTAGGCTTTAAAATTGCCCCAGGCTTCACTATCTACTCCATAGCTCTATTAAATATGTTAAGAACATGAAAAAATTTTCACAGGTGAAAATCAAATATTCTTTATGAAATTCACCATAAGGATGTAGTTCCAGTACTCAAAAGACAATTAGTTTCTGGTAACTATTGTAAAAGTGTAACTTTAAGCCTCCTTAAATAACAGGGAAAAGTCCAACATGAGTGCATTTTCCCTCATAATGCACAGTAGTCTGCATTATTGTACTATACTACAAAGGTACAATTAAGTCTACACATATATTGTACTAGCAAAGCACTCTTCATGTGGATACAGTTTACATTAGCAAAACGCTATTCTTCAGGTAAGTCTACATGCAGCGATGCAGAATACTCAAATTCAGATTTTTCTTAAACACTTAAAGGAATTAGGTCATATTTAAAGAGCATCATTGAAACAGTTCATCTATCTTTTGCTTGCTTGTATAACATTAGAAAAGGAAAGCAATCTTTTTAATTTTCCATAAACTATTCTGTTTATACCATCAGCTGCTAAGAGATGCAAGTTTGCTATTTAACAGCTACTTCAGCAATGCTCAAAAAAAGAAACTTACCCAGTCACAACAGACCTTAGGAATTTAGTAGCTCTTTCCACCACTTCTAGCCAAACAGAAGATACAGTCCCTTCATCAAAAAGGGATGCCTCTGGTAGAGCTCGTAGTGCATCAAGTGATTCCTGTAACAATTCACTGCACAGATCTGCATCTTCACCTGAGTAACACAGTAATATTAGTTACAACTCCCATCTTTACAAAAATTATACACATTTTTGTATACAATGTTTTGCGGCTTATTTTTTTTTTAACCTCAAGCTTACAAGTTACTTAATATTATGTACAAAGTTCTCAATGTTCACATTTATATTTTGACTGCAAGACTTCTGAAGAACTATCTGCTTCACAAAAAATACATTCAGAAAGGGGACAACTCTTAAACCAGCTCATCCCACCATGCATCTGCTGAGGAAATCAGAAGAACTACCAGGGCTGGCTGGACAAAGACCAAACCAAACAGCTGCCATCTGAACAAATCGCACAGACTGAGACAAATAGGTAGGTTAAGGTGGCACAGATGACAATTCTGCCAACCTCTGACAAGTACACAAACTCAACACAAGCTTCACACTACTGCTCCAAACTCCTTTTCTAAACTGCTAATATCATGTAGTAATACAGTGGATCAACCCTGTCTGAAGAATAAATCTAACTTTTCTGAAACCTAGCATTAAACATACATTCTCTTCATGAAATCTTAATTTGCCTTCCTAAACATAAAAGTATTCCAGTACAACACAGCATTGGTACTGGCTTGGATGGCTTCAATCAGCAACAGTATTGTTGGGCATAATACCACATAAACATAAAACACAATTATGCAAATCTGCCATTTGTAAGTGTATAGTTCTATGCAAATATTTAATACACACACGCTTTTAATGAATCATCTGTCTTCTAATGAAAAATATATGCAATATGCTACAGAGTAGACCTACCTGACCTCCAGGCTCTACGAAGGAACGCAAATGCAAATGAAAGTGCTGCTCGGGATCCAACTCGTGCAAGTCCTTCTACACCTTTGCCTACAGGTCTTGGGCTAAATAAAATTATATATGCATTGTCTCGATATAATTTATATAATAATAATAATATATATGTGTTAGTAATTATTTGTATAACTTGAATATTTGACAATTTTATAATTTAGCTATATGCATGCATATATAATTACACAATTTTTATTTGTAAAGAACTGTAATTGCCTCTTGAGAATGAAGGTGATCAACATCAAAATGTCAACAACCAAAATTCAGCTTCAGCTGCTTCAAAGAACTATCAATTCAACTCCCAAACCTTCACAGATAAAAAATAAACCAGACTGGCATAATTGACTGCCATCAAAAAGGTGCCTATAGTTACCCAGAGTGAAATTATAATGGTGTATTCAAAATACAGACATGAGATACTTCATGTACTCATTATTTACTCAGGAAGTTTATACTTTCAGTTAATTTGGACTGCATAAGCTATGCTTATAAGCTATTCTTTTTAATGAATTTTTAATTACTGATAATTCTTTCCATTAATTTTATCATTTCTTAGCTTTCCATTCAAGTGTCAATATTACGAATCTCTCTTCACATTTTATTAATATCCGCTGGACTCGCATACATTTGCCTTAACTTTTCTTTTTATGTAAACAGTCACATTAATTTAAGTAAGCTTTCCTTTGTACTTAATGACAGGAGATTCCTTACTGCTTCCTCTCAGAAAGACACCAACAATTCTGTTTTCTTTTTAATCTTACATCAAAAGAAAATGAATTGCTTATGACTTTTTCAAAAGAGAAAAGATTTAAACTGGCATTTTTAGCAATCTGATAACTTAAATATATCAGCGTTCTTTTTAATCAGAACTGAAAAAAAAAATTCAGAGAACAGACTATTCAGAGAAAGGTATCATTTTCAGAACTCTAATCCCATAATAACTAGTCATGATATCTACTTACTGTCTCCTTTCATTTTTGAAGCTAGAGACAATCTAACATAAAAATTTCCCTGGCTGAATTGCTCGTTCTGTCAGACAGCAACCTTGTTCAGCTACTGAATAGCTTCTTTAATGCCTCATCTGATAGCTTATTCACCTAAAAATAGAAAAATCTATCTAGACATGGAAAGTAATCAGACGATTTCTTATTCAGTTAGTTCTCTGGAAACAGTTTCATAAAAATTGCACCATTACAGCATTTCTCATCCAAGTAAGGAAAACGGTTCAACTTTTCTGTATTTGTATTTTGAAATTTGTTATGCACCTTAACTGAGAAAATATTGACAAAACAATATATTAATGTTATTAGAACTACGTATCCTCCATCAGCATCACTTCTGAAATCAGCTTCTCCATACTTTGTAGCTGAGTAGAACAATAGGATTACCTCAATAAAAGTATACTTACAGCTCAAAGAATAATATCTGCAACACTGTATTACAATAAAAACCCACCAGTATGAACAGTGACACTATAAGCAAGCATCAGCCAAGGAGGAAAACTGCATGGCAGGTAACACCATGGAAAACCATCTTAAGAAGTAAGAAGAGTTTCTTTACTGCTGCTGTCTCACAAGAAGGAACAAATCACATGAAGTGCTCACATACAGGCTGATAACCTTTCTATGACTTTCCTAATGCATTAACTTGTTCATGCATGTGTCATTACCTTTTCTTATCCACAGCAGGCAGAGGAATACTACTGCTTTTCCACTTAACTTTGACATTCTCCTGAAGAACTGTTCTGTTCAGTGCAATGAAATATCGTTCCAGGATAACTAGCCTCTGCTTTAGCCTCATAGCTGAAAGAGCTGTTGTAGCAGTTTGTGTGGCCAGAGTCTGCTGTTCCTTCACTAGTACTTGAAGGCACTCCTTCAATTCATTCACATCTGAGAATTGGAGAAAGACATCATTTTATGGGTGTTCATCTTTCTTTGTTATATACAGTACCAGGAAAAATCAAAACAGATTGAAAACTGAACTGACCAGAAGTCTGAACCTTAAAACCCAGTGAAACTCTGTTTCCATATTTAATGTGCACATTTCTAACCCACAACATTAATCAAAATCATACTTAACAGGTGTTTAGACAAAGTTTAACATCAAAACTGGTTTTGTGTGAACACATCTGAACCTTCATATTTCATGTCTGAAATTAAAGTGTCATAGGAAATATTCACACTTCTCAAAAAAACAAGTTAGACAGTAAATGCTTATCATCATCAGACCTCAGAGTGAGACTTCTCTTAAGTGCAGGCAACAACCTTGCAAGTCCCCACAAGGGTATGCTTACATTTTGCACTCATACACTTTATCTTAAGTTTCTCAGAAGTTATAAAACTACTCTCAGAAGCTCTAGGATCACTGCCAAGAGCTGCTAAGCTTCTGAAACAAATAATGTCAGAAATTTAAGACGCTTGAAAGTACTATTAGCAAATAAAAGATCTGACTTATGTACCAACACAAGAGAATTAGTTCTTCACTAAGCAGAAAAAGCAGTCAACAGTCAGCAGTCCCAGAAATCTAGTGACAGATGGTAACAAGTACAGAGTCAGCAACAACAACGAAAAAAAAAACCCCACAAAATTTTAAAATAAAAATTTGGAAATTGTGTATTTTTACATTCTCTGTAGCTTTAATTCCTATGAAAAACATCAACAAAGTGCATTCTCAGAAGGGTTCTGTTCTGTCCCTTTATTAACAGTCTGATCACTAGGCCACCCCGTTCTGCGGTGCACTGAATTACTGTACTCGTCCTTAAGCCAACCACATTTGTTGACTGACTGCTACCTTTGTTTTAACTGACACCTCGCTAAGGGGTATGAAAAAAGATGTATGTCTGCATATACACACATATACATACATACATACATATGTTTGTGAGAAGATGGACACAGCCAAAAAAAAAAAAAAAAACAACCAAAAAATCAACACATTTTTTGGAATAGCTGCCTCCAAGCTATAGAAATTTAGACACACCTATAGCAGGTAGTCTCTAGAGTTGAAAGTTATATCTCATGTGGCATAACCTTTTTTGCAAGAGTAAATGTATAAACTATTTCAAAGTTCCGTCCCTCTCTGCAATGCATCTTTGTGTACCCAGCAGAGAATTCAAGCGGCCTTCTGTGCCACCGGATCACATTGCACAGTCGCTTAGGGTTTGCTGCCAGCCATCACCCCAGCCTGTTTTCAACATTGCTGCTCACATTTCACTATTTCATAATGTGTTAAGATTCCTTTCCTTGAGGCAATTTACATCTTTCCACCTGACTATGAGGAACAATTTATTTTTTCCACAAGAAAGAATAGATTAAAAAGTGTTCCTTGCAGTCTAGATCTTAAAAAGACAAAAGCAATAGCAGCTACTATACCCACTCATACCTTTTCTAAGGTACATCACCTTGACTGAAACAAGAACAAATATTACAAAACCAAAAAGAAATATGATAAAAAAATCCACTCTGCACTTAATATTAGTTCTACAAAATTCCCCAAAGAATTCTGTATCGCAGTGGAGTATCAGTACATACTTTTGTTACACACAAACAACTTACATAAGTTGTACAACAAACAGTTACATACAAACAACTACTTCAGATCACAATGTAAAGTAACACATAAATAAAACAGTTGCCTGTCAAAGGCACGTTTGACATGTTTGGTTCAGCTTTTATAATATCTCTTAACATTATGGCCATATAGAAGTTTACTCAGAAGGTTTAATGTAAAGTAAAAACGTATCTGACTGTACTTGTCAGTTAACAAGTATTCTGCACCAAAGTAAAAACTTCTACAAAACATAAACTACATGTTCTGAGACTGCTGCTGTTATTTCAGATGTGCCTTAACCTTTATTTTGCAAGCAAAAATACAAAACAGCATCTTGCAGCACATGGCTTCTGCATTTCAGAGTATCTTAACAGAATATGGTCAAAACTAAAATCCCAGTTTCATGATTCCCCTAAGCAAACCATCTGAAGAGATAAAAATACAGGGTTTTTTTTCTTCCCTTCCTGAATACTAAAGCCCTATCAACCTCTAAATACCACCAGGATGCAACAATGAAATGATCATACTCTCTGCTTCACAAAGCGGCTTTTCTTAACATTGTTCTTTTTGGCAACTGGTTTCATTCTGTAGATTCATTCCCCACATTATGGTCTTACGTATCTATGGGAAAAGTAAAGAAATAGTCAATGAAGAAAAAACAAGGCACTTTAATTAATGCTTACGTTTGGGGAAGAAGGAGTTTATGTTTGGTGCTACAGCGATCAAGCGCTAGGTGCCAGACTCCGAAGTCTATAAAGTAATACAGAACTACGGCATTCATCATTCCTTCCTGGCTGGCAACTTACCTAAACGTGGACAACCTCTAAAATTATTTCTGAGAGTTGAAGAATTAGATGATAAAGCCCTTAATTTCAAAATAATACGCTTGTTAAACATTTATCATAGGTACTACTGGAGAGAAACACTTTGGATGGGCAGAAACCACCTCCAGCAATTACTTTATGAGGAAGTTTCCCTAGAAGTCAACTGCATACCTTGCAAACCACTTTCAATCTAACCATAGTACTGCTGTTACTGGCATACCAGCCGTTCTGATGTAATACGTGATGCAAACTACTGTATGAACTCTGAATGCACAGACAACAGAATCCTACAGAAGCACATAAAACGTATGCACATCAAGTGGCACCAGTTTTAAAGCTAGCCATTGTATTATACACACACTAATTAATTTCCAATGCTTCAGCAATACATACTGAGGGTAACCTGTAAGATACTCAACATCCTATTCAATGATCTGATAGGACAACTGGCTCATTTGACCAAAAGATAAATTAAGATTACTCTAGGGCTTAAATACCTCAAAGGTTCAATTCTCTTTTAATACAAAACCAGTCCACAGTTCCATGGACTATGCAATGTTTCACAAAACAAAACCTCACAATAGCCCTTTTAAAAGTAAGGGATTTTAAAAGCAAGCTATTTTGCTCTTCTGTCAATGAAGTCAACAAATAAAAAGTCAAATTAAGGCAATACAAAAGCTAGGAAAGGAATCAACTACAATTCTGTCTTCGCTTTTTATGAATAAAAAGGGCTTGCAAGAATTCAATTTTCAAGCGATTAGTGCTAAAAATCACAAAGTCTGTATATTCAGAAACTAGTAATATGAAGAAATGTTCAGTTACAATGTATTATATTCAAATACTTAAACACTGCATGCAAAATTTTTCTTTTCTAATGGAAAATATGATTTAGCCTCACCAATATTCAAACCACATAAAAATAACCTGCATGAAGCATAAACTTAAGTTTACTGAATTTAGTCATAATATTTTATCTCCCCCTTCTCACCTTGCCTTCACATTCTCAAATGGCTACAATTTTAGGAAGGTTTTCTACCAAAATTAAATAATACCACTCTTAAATGTTTTATACATACTTTATTATTTCAAGAATGGAAAAGAAAGTTCACATGCAAAGCGTAGCAATGGCTGGAAAAGGTTACAGTAGTCCTGTAACTCAGACATCTCAAAATTAAACTAAGAACTGTCCTATTTTATTAAAACTAATACTGTTTTTAACTGAGATATATCTATACACTTCCTTATTTCAAGACTTCTCTTATTCTATAAGTAAATTGATCTTTACAAAAATTAAGTTCATCTTTAGAAAGTTTTAAATACATCTGGGAATCCACCCAGTGAAATTGATTTCTGTAAACCCTAAAGTCTGAACAACACCAATGAACTAAGTACACTAATGAGAGAATAGCTTATTAATAGTAACGATTCAAATTTCATTTGAGAAGGTTACAGGGAACTCTTTAAACAAAACTGTCCATATGCCACTATGCCAGCCCTTGATGCTAACCATCCCTTGCAATGCTTTTCTTTATCAGTTATTTTATCAAGGGTGGAGACACATTATTTACCTACAACATAATAGTTAAAGTCATACCATACAAGTTTAAATCCTCAAGCTACCACTAGCAGAATACTTGTTAAATGGCAGCTACAGTCAGACATGTTTTTGGCTACAGTGAAGACAGGTAAGGTTTTTACCATCTTAAATTTTATCACATCCCTCCCTCCCCTCAGCAACTAACATAACTACACGTCTTCACTTCTCAGTTCTTCCTGCCAGAAGTTCTCTGCATTAGAAGGAAAAGATACCAGTAGTGTTTAACCCAGATCATTTGACAGAACAGAGTTAAGGAGTGACATGTTATTTAGGTATGCCAGCAAAACTAGGAGGGGCAAAACAAGGAGCTGAAGACAGTAACATCTTAAACCATCTCAGCCACAGCCAAAACACCAACCTGACATGAGCCTAAGACAGGTAGCCTGTCCAAAGGCATGTTTGCTCCTGCTTTAGCAACTCCAAAAAAAAAAAAAAATTAACATATTAAATTGTTTTTTAACACTTATTTCATTAGCTCCTGTATGGAACACCACGGGCTTCTAACTGGTAAATTAAGGACCTACCTTAAAAATGCCAATATCAAACTGAGAAGTTTCAAGGACTTTGGTTGAGTGACAAGTTTTAGTAAAGGCAAATGCAGATGTTACGGTTTGGAAAAATTTCAGACCTAAAAACTCAAAACACATTTCAAACAGAATTTCACAAGAATCTACTGTTATAATGAGCACAGATTCCTGTCAGCAGCAGGACTAATGTGTTCTGATTTCCTAGAGATTCTTATATTTTGTCTCCTCTTTCCCCTTCCACCACATGGTATTTCCACTGGATCAAGAGCCGACAGAGGATGCAGTTGGCTTGGCTTAACAGGCATCTAACGGGCCTGCAAGCCATCGCCACAGAATAAGTGGACAAAAATGCAATCACATACACATAATTTCCACCAGAAACCAAGCTAAACAGGCTCCCAAAATTATCTTATACCAAACAAAAATTATAATTCCTAAAGGCCGCTTAGCTTTTACCTTCCTTTTGTCTGCTCCACTATTCAAACGATGATCATCAGCAGACCTCACCTCATTAGTATTCAGCAGGAGAAATAATGAATAGTTGCATGCACATTCAGAATGCACCTCATTACGTGGCTGGGTGCTTAATTCTCAAAGTTTTACATTGCACGCAAAATCTGTTTAAATTGATGCTCAAATACGCACAGAACTAAATAGCAAGAACTGAGTTTTGTGTCTGTAAAAATATACATACACACACAGCCCCCCCATAAGAGTATAAACAGCGACCAAACAGATACTTGGAGCTGGACAACAGCTGTCAAGCTGGCAGGAGAAGGTGAGTTAAAATCTGTTCCAAGTGGCAAGAAAGTACAAGAAAAAACAGGGACAAAGGAGTTCTGAGAAATGTTGAACAGAAGAGGTCAAATTTTATCCTTTGACTGAACATTCTTTTATCAGTATTTTTAAATCTAAACTTAAAAGTACTGATCAAGAAATGGTATTCAAGTAGAAAATGTCACTATAAAGGAGGTTAAAACCATTTTTTTCAGTATCATGACTGCTTTTAATTACTTTTGTACACAGTACAAATTTAGATTTAATCATGTAACTAATAGCCCTTACAGAAGGGGAGTTCTGCATGTCTCCTTCTGTCTCACAAAGCAAACACAGAAAGATTCTACTGCTGTTGGTAGTGACATGGATCTCAGTAGTATCTCACTGAATTCACATAGGTCATTTTAACCTGCCCCCTTAGGTACTGCCTCTAAGGCATTTCTTGGCACAATCAGCTATACTAACAATGTGGGCAAAAACAAGATGCCACAACCGTAAACAAGCTCTCACCTCATACAGGAGGAAACCCCAGAAGCGCTACAGCATGACAATTCACTACCACAATAGTTTAATTCACTGCTAATATAAACCAAGAAACATTACACAAGAAAATCATATTCCCACTTCAACTGTACATTGCTTATTCATTTAAGCATGTTTGCACTATTTCCTCATTTAATCTTTTTTCCTACAGAGGAGACAGAACAGTAGCATTCCTACTGAAACTTCCAAGTAGAAAGTAGCATTTTCTAGTCAGACAGCAATTAAGGTGAATTTAAAGTAGCTTCATCTGTAAGTATGCAATATTTAGTATCTTAAACATACGAAATGAGATCAGATTACAGTGAATTTGAATCATAATCTATTTAACAGTTTTTAAAGTTTTTACGCACATAGTTGTTGCACCAATTGAACTGTTTCTGGTTTTTTCTAAGTTACCTGACCTCAAGTGGTATTAAATAAGTACTCAACTATACTCACAATCAAAGTGAGCTGGCTCTACAGTTTTAAGCTTTGAGAAAGATTTAGCTAGTGCTGTTTCCCCAAGACAAAAAAAAAAAAAAAGAAAAAAATAATCAAAAAAACACCCACAAACCCACAACCAAAAACCAACCACTACAAAAAAAACCCACACAACAACAAAAAAAAGAAACAGTATTCATCTTAAGGGAAAACTGCATTTCAGATTTTATATCTACAAAGACATGGTGTATTGAAGACATTTCTAAACACCCAATAGTGATACATATATTAAATGTTAAGGGTTAGAACCCTTAACACTGATAGAGACACATATAGAATGCACCAAGAAACATGAATAAATAGCCAGTATACATTTAGGAGTGACAACAACAGCAAATCCCACAGAAACCCGTGTAAATTTCTCTGCTGTTCCATACATGCATAAATTGTGTGGAAACGGAGACAAATATTTATGTTATTAAGTCCATTGGTACTACATTAGTAAAGATGAGAGCCAAACATAAAGATATGCGGGCAATTAATTAAGTGAGCAATAAACAGTAGATGTACACTGATGAGCCATGGAAACAAAATCCCAGTTTTCCCTGTTAAATGGGCTCCAAACAATCTTCAACTCAGGAATGAGATCTTGGTACTACAACAGGGTAGATCCAAGAAGAAACTGGTCATAGCAGCTGGAAAAACAGGGTATCAAGACAGAACAAAAAACAGTGATCGCTACATCATTTGATGAATCCCATGAGGTACCATAGCTGAAGTAGTATATACAGTTCCCAACCCACCTTCCCTGGCATAAAAATATAGGGAAAAAAAAAAAAACACACCACAACACAGAGAGAAGAGCTAAGTATTTGGAATAGCTTCAGCGTGCAAAGAAGTTGCATGAAATAAGATCTTCAGTGAGGGAAAGATACAACTGGGGAGTGATCGTGACAGAATTCTTAAAACACAAAAAGGCCACCTCACCAGTGTTGGGGAAGGCAAGTAAGGATCAACCTCTTCCACTACAAGAACAACAGGGCATTAGGTGAAACTAAGAGATGCCAAAATCAAGTCAAGGCCTAGGAGGACACAATATTCATGTGAGAAATAGCTGAATTGCAAAGCTCCTTGCTATGTATAGCTGTGGATGCTAAAAGTTCAGAACGGAACTAGACAAATTAATGCCAAAAAATCAACATCAAAAAATATTAAACCCTATTAAGTTATGCCATGCACATATATACTCAAGCAAAATAAAGGCTGGGGTGTGGGGGGAAATCCAAACACACATTCACATTCCCCCATAAAATGACCTCTGGCTCAAAGTCTATAGGCTACAGATAATCATAAACATGGGACCTAATTATTCACTTGGCTATTGCTATTTATGCTGTTGCAGTTAGGACATTGGACTAGACTGTCCTTAGGTTTGACTCAATATAGCCAACCTTACGCAAATCATGACTAAGAAAAAGAAGCCCAAGAAAATGAAATACTGCTGTACTTTCTGTTGATTTTGAACAACTGCTTCAAAGGGTTTCCTCTTTTTCTCCCCATATCCAGGGCTGAACACCTAGACTTCTCTCCAGATTATGCAAAATGCTTAAAGACAAATATTTTCAGAAAAGAAAACTGATGAAAGTAGTAAAACAAGATTTTGGGGAAGACTCAGAAGAACTGGTGAATGAACAAACACACAACCTAATAGGAATGGGATGCGGGGAAGATGTTTTAAAGAAGCACTCATGTCAAAAAAGAGGCCAGAATATTTCAACACACAGCAGTTAGAGTTAAATATGAAATGGATGAACACTAAGATGCAAGAAATAGAAAAACACCTTAAAGTCAAATAATATCTTACCCATGTATTTACTACTATCTAACACATTTTTACAGTACTTGGCATAATAAGAACATTCCAAAAAAACCCTATGACCTCTTTGCCCTGTTCGGGCAGAGTAGTGATCTCAGCACAAATTAGAACTAGGGAAAACATTTTGCTTCTCTGAACTTGTGCCAGGGTGACAAGACAACGGGGGACTGGGAGGGGACAAAAAGTACTGCTTCTCGACACATTTTATGAACAGGTTTTTTTGTGTACTCTCAAGATCTCTCAGTCCACAAGGGGGAGGGATGTCACAAGGCCCACTGACCTGTATTAGCCTGTTGAAGTTCAATAGCATGATCCTCCACACTTCTTGGCAAAATAAGATTGTATTACAACACTTCTAAACCATAGATATACACCGTCAAATGCCTAGATACTATTTTCACAATGTAAGACTGTAAATCATTCAACTCAGTAGCAAAAGCTCAGGATATTGACCTGAAACACAGACTTTAAATGCCTCTTCAGCTCTTTTTGTAAAATAACACCAGGCTCACATCTCCAAATTATACCTTACTTGTAAAGGAATATTAAACACAAATGAAAACATAGTAAGTCTTTAATTCTTACTTGATCAGCAACAATATATTTAAGAAACAATTCTACTTTTCGAAAGTTCCTTCATGCTTTTGACTGGCAAATGTTCAAAGGTTCATTTTATTTTTATGAAGGATGACAGAAGAAAAGGTTAAAACCATTTTCCTCATTTTATGAAACACTTATACAAAGTACCAGAATTTAAGCGATTATCTATTTTTTTTTTTTTTCAAAATTAATTACCAAGCCACAAAAACTAGGATGGCTCAGAAGGCAGCTGTTAGCTACACTTCTGACATATACAAAACAAAAAGTTACCTACAATCATGAACAAAAGCCACCTGTAACACTTCTATAAATAAACTGCAGGTGTGTTTGTAGTATTGTTTAATGATTTGTATGTCACAGCTGGGTGTGTTTGTAGTATTGTTTAATGATTTGTATGTCACAGCTAGGTGATGCAAACTTCAAGCACAAATGGTAACAGAGACAAATTCATAAGATAAGTCTTCATAAGTAATTTCCAGAATAAGTATCTATATGTGTGCCAATAAACCACACTATATATAACCACTAGAAATAAATACAAAAGAGTAAGTTATTTTTTTCTGAAAACTCCGAATATACATACACTTCTCTTTTCTAAATAACTGTTTGTTCAATTTTTAAGAAATAATTGGAGGGAGAGCTTAAAGGCCAGGTCTTGTCCTGAACACGTTGGTAAGCTGGGAGAAATTTGGTAAAATACTTGGCATTTAGATAACCTTTTTGTAAAACAGTTTACTTTACCCTTCAGCAACAAACACTAAATAAAAATACAAAGCAAAAGTAATGTGACCTTCAGCTTACATCTCTTCAACACATTCAATTCTCACTGTCCCTTCCACTGTAGTGGCAATTCTTTTCATTCCTCCTACACTGCAAAATTCTGTCCTATTACTAGAGTGACAGCAAGTCCATCTGTCCTCCTGTCCTTAAGAAAAGGGAGCAAGCTGGCTGGCACAGAGCAGAAGACAGCAGACTAGCAGCTGACCCGTGGCTCAACAGAAACAAATAGCCCCCCTAGCAAACAGGCCTACACAGATGCAGATTCTGGCACTGAAGAGACAATACTTTTCTCAGGGATCTTCAAGTGCTGCTGGGTGAGGGGAAAGGGAAAGGGGCACAACAGATCTCTCCAGCATTTGTAGATGTCAACATCTGAACCAAGCAATATCATGCACCAAAACTGTAAAACAAACCACTGAAGCGAAGCTTCTTCTGATACGCTATTTTTAAACATGGACAGCTTTAGACAATGAATTGCTGCTCTGCAGTAATAAACATCCACGAACTTCAAATGGCTTCAATATCAAAATCAGTGTTTTATGCAGCCATACATGAAGATGTGAACACACAAACCATCATAGTTGAGATTACTGTCAGCAAAGGTCAGGACAGACAGTTGATTGAACTAACTCCCATGATTCACTCAAACTTATCTACCAGACCATGAAGTCAAAAAGAAAAATCACCTATTAAGCCTCCAATGCCTGCAGAAAATTCAGGCTTCAGAAACTAAGCAATTTCTTTTTACTGTCTGCAACTGAAAAGAAATATCCTGAAGACATCGTAACATTTCACTGTATAACCGCATTCGTTCCAAGTCAGTTTATCATTCCTTCAAGCAGCATGAAAGGTGCAAATTGACTCCTCAAGTCATGAGTCTAATTAAATCTGAAAGTAATTATAGTAAATGTTTAACTTGAATCACAGTTAACCACTTATCCAACTTATTCCGCTAACTTAACAGATGCATCTGTCAGCAAGTACATTGGATCCAAGTACATTGGATTCATGCTACGAAAGTAGTGATCAATATAGAAAATGTAACACTTCAGTGATAACGACCAAAACAGCTGTAATACCTGGTTGTTTGCCCCACACCCAACTCTCAACAATCGATTTGGCCCTGTAAGTAGGTAGCAGAGTCTCTTCTTCATCTTTCTTTTCTTTGTCGTTTTGTTCTTCTTTCTTTGATGCAGTTTGGCATTCAGTGCTGTCATCTAAAGAAAAAAAGGAGAGGGGGGAAAAGATCAGTTAAGCTACTTCCCCCTTGAATTCAGTTCTAGATTAGAAATTTAAAGATGAAATGCCCAGCCCACAAGTTTATAGCAATATTGTCTTTCATTAAGAGTACAGGGTGGAGGGAAGTAGTATTTTACCATGTTAACTGTCACAGGTGCTAGCTCTCATGTTACATTTCATAAGACAGTGACCTTAGAATCCAGAAAACACTGCTGTAACCTCCTAGGGAGGATGAACGTTTGATATCAACACCATCATGTAAGACTTGCAAAGCATTTGCAAGGAACAGTATCACAAAGAACGCACTTTAAATCAGATTTTGCTCCTAACTATCCGCATTTCTGTAGTATTTCCTTGTTTTCCTATTCCAACACAGAAAAAAAGATAGCAATTGCCTTAATTTCAAAATCAAGGAGAGCTATATATTGACATTTACACTAATTTTATGCAGCAATATTTCAACATCTGTAATGCATCTAGCATCTTAGTAATTACCAGCAAGTCATGTAAATAATACCACCACTTTCTGTCCAAACAACAAAACAGCATTTGCAATCCTTTTGAGATTACTTTCATAAAGACAGAACACAGACATTAGTCACTTATCTCTGTAATCAAAGGCTGCATCAAAGTCCCAATTTTCTAAACACAACAGAACTAGACAGATGGAAGTCTCTCCTTGTTCATATTGGAGATATAGACTCCCATATCCATGCTTCCAGTCAGTTCAATGCATGAGATTGCCTTGCAATTAAAGGCCACGTTGGCAAATGCTTTCCTCACCCTGACCTTCTTTTCTAAAAATATCCCCCAAAATTTCTCCAGTCCAGCATTTGCAACTTAACAATGAAGAGTTTAGTTCCAGCCATTTTCACCAGTCTGCTCCTCCATTCCTATCTGCCAATCTAGTCTACAGACACATCCCTCCCAAACGTCCTGGCCACGACATGCCAGACAAACATTAGAATTTTGTCTTATTTCATATCTCACCCCCACATCCAAGAAATATAATATTTGTACCAGCATATTTCAAAAGACAATAATAACAAAGAGGTTTTACAGCTGCTGCCAGACACAGAACATCTGATAGCAGCCTGCCTCAGACTCACCATGACCCCACTTGGAGATCAAAGGCTCTCATTACCTCAGAACATACAAAATACACCTACCACAGTGTACAAAAACATTCACCTATTCTTTCCGCCTGGCCTGAAAAAAAGTGAATGCCTAACCTGGTTGTAACTGGATCTGTGATTGCCTCTGTTAAAAATTTATTAGGCTGCAGACAATAGCACCTCCCAAAATAAACCTTTTTAAGGTGTCTTAATTACAAGTACAAGGTGTAAGGTGCCAAGTTGTAAATTAAAGCCAACCTTTAACACATACAAGTGCTCAGGAGGTGGCAGATGAAGACTGAAGGAGCACAGGGAAAAAAAAAAGAAGAGGAGACATAACTGCAGCACACATGCTGCAGCTGAGATTGTGAGCTAAGGAGGGGATAGCAAAGGTCACTTGAGAACAGGAAAAAGCAGTTTGGATATCCCACTTTTAAGTGCAAATCATACAGAGTATAACCATTTCTCTCAAACACCAAGGAAGAGCCTATAGTACAGCAGTCACCAGCATCGTAACACACGTCCAAAACGTGACTGAATCTAGCCATTTCTATTCCAAGGCACAAGCAAATAATATTAAAGGCACAGATTCCACGACAGAGTTAAACCAGTGACTAAGGACGCTGTTTAGCCCCAGTAGTTCAGAATATTCCCACAGTAACACCATAATCTCACTGTTTCTCCATTCACCCACACATCTAGAGACACACTCCGCAGGGTCTGGGATTTTAGTTAGTGGGTAGAAAGGTGTTGTGCCAAGACACTAGGTTTCGCAGGCAGCTGTAAGAGAACTTGTTATGCTTTTTAACAGATCGTTGGCAAAAGGATGACAACAAAGGGCTACAAACTTAGTCATTTTCACCAACTCTGCACTGCAAATAGAGAAGGTCCTGATCCAGGTTGGAACTTAAACTTTGTATTGTATAAAAACAACTTTGACATCCTCCATACGGAGGATTTTTTTTTCATTGTCTGTATGAACAGAAGAGGGGTGCAATGAGAGAAGTGGGAAGGAGCTGAGCTAAAACTCACATTAAAAGCCCATGTCAAATTGTTTCACAATTCACTATACTTGCAAAAAAAAAAAAAAAAAAAAAAAAAAAAAAAACCAAAAACACCAAACACTTGCACCATGAGGAACAAAGTCAGTATCAGTCTAGACTGAAGACATCATAACCATGGAAGCTCAGTTATGCTTAGAGAAAGGGATTTTTAAAATGGGAACCCCAAAGATTTTTCAGAAAGGGGGGCAGGGAGGAAAAAATCTTGGGTGAAGCCAGCACAGGCTAAAATAACAAGTAATAAGAAAGTTTTCAAAGCAATGCATGAAAAAATATGCTGCAGTGAAGTTAAAACAGGTTGTCACGTTTTTCTCAGACTGAAGTGTGAGTACTGTGGTGGGGGAAAACAACTGCATAACCTTTCCGTGAAAGAACTTTCTCTGAACTATGTTTTGGCCTACAACCTTAAGCCTCCTGCTTAGCCAGTCAAAACTGAGGAACTGAAGTAACCATCCTCAATTAGAAGTTAGCTCCCAAACCAAAGCACAGTAGCTCACCACATGTGCTCTACCTTGCACAGCAATAGCCTAATCCAGCATAAACAAAGAATAAAATGGAAGCAACTCAAGGTGGAACTTGTATTTCATATTCAATGAAGAAAATAACTGACACTACAGAGCCGCCTCTGGCGCCTGTTACAGCATGATCTTGTGCCACTCTTAAATGCCCACGAACTGATACAGCTAGGAATCCCCCAATAGAAACAAAAAGCCTGCAACAGTTTCCCAACAGATGTTGCCATTCAAAAGGCATGAAGTTACACAGCGCCCTTTAGGCAAGGGCTGCGTTTTACAACCACACTAAAATAGTATCGGGCGGTCCCAGATTCAGGAAATATTTCAGCTGCAATAGATAATTATAATTTGTTCTCCATCAAAGAGCTCTTCTTTATATATATAAAGATATATATATATTAGATATATACATATAACTGATAGTTATTTTTGAAGGAAGGATGCATGCTTAACTACTTGCAAACCATGTTTACACAGCCTTCCAGGTGCAGAAGTCCAGATTCTGATCTCCTAACCCTAATCAGAAATAAAGTTTCTTTTCTTCCCTGGTGTAATTTTTCTTTTTTTAAAACACACTCTTTAAATTAGCTGTTGAATATGCAATAAAGCATTTTACACTCATGAAGTCAAACTGTTCAACAGGGTGACTGCAGACTTCCTGCAAAGAGAGTACGATAAATCACAGCCAAGTACTGAACGCTTGAAGCATTGGTTACAGCCACTATAGCTGGGTTGGGGAAAGCAGAAAAGAGGGAGAGAAAAGAGGCATTCTTCGCTTTTAACAAGTTCTTTCATACACAGGAAAGGAGGCTCAAAGCAGGAGCCAACGTCTATGGCTGCTCGCTTACTATAGCTTGATACATGCGGTCTGAATGTTAGCACCCATAACCAATTCCCACATACCACTATTCCTATTATAAAGATTTGGTTTCTGCCAGCCTCTCTGGAACTGCTTGTGCCTTTTATGACCTATATGCAGGTGCAACACTGAATGAAGTCTATGGATTCAACAGCACTAGGCTGACAAAGGCCCAACTTCCCAGAACATAAGAGACGAGGAAGCCCGCAGTGTTTACCAAAGGCAGGACAGAGGTATGAAGCTGATGATTTTATATTTTTGCCCTGGAACTTAAAACCCACAAAAAACAGAGACCTGCATAGTGCATAGTTGACTCATATGTCTTAAAAAATTACAGTAATAGTTTTCTAACTTAAGAATTTAGTAAGAATAACTTTATTTAATATTTTTTATTATTTTCAGTACACAGCTTCTAGTATACAAGTATTAATCTGATCCAAATTTCCTGAGGGCAGCCTGATTATCTTTTAAGTATTTGCCATGCTGCAACTGCACCTGTATTTGGACATCACTACTGTCACAGCTGTGTCCTCAGATGATACTTGGAAACATGCATACACATTCTGCTGAATGTTTTTATCAAACACGTTTTTCTGAAAGTGCCATGAAGAAAAAACAAGAACGTTATTCCTAACCAAATGTTCTCGCTAACAGTAGGAAAAAAAATACACTATTCGCATACTCTTCCTAGAGAGAAAAGGAATGCTTTTCGCTATCAATAGCATGGTCTTCCAGTCTGTTGCCACTGCTGATATCTCCTGAAAGAATGAAGTGCCTCTTCTCAGCATCCCAGTCAGCATCAACAGAGAGCAGAGCTATAGCACTGGTGAAGAAAAGGAGTTACAATGGATGAGCATAAATCAGAACTCAAAACAGCCTGAATAAAAAGGACTACTTACAGGAACCTCTCTTCTTTATCTCCAAATTAGTCAATCTAGCAGCAGAATCTGAATACAGAGATTGAAACGCATTGCTTTTAATATAAATCTTAATATCAATCTCATTACTGCTATGTACTTTTACCTCGCCTCTTGAACTACATTTGTAGATCATTTATGCAATAAAAGTAACTACCAACTAAACAGACTGAAATATTCTAGATTTTAATTTCATGGAACTCAATTTGAGCTGCAAGTTCAGAGGTGCAAACTGACCACCAATTTTTCTGGTTCCAAGACTCACTATCGCCTAATGGAATCAAATATATAATCTGATCAACGTTGACCAAAAATAGCCTAGATTAGCTTTTTCTTCTCAAAGCTCAAATTTAGTAAGCAAGATGATTATATTTTACCAATCCTGCAGGCCAGTACAATGGCATTTACAAAGGCTAACTTCACTGAAAGAGAATTCATACACTAATTCAAAGAGTTAAGAGCCTGAAAAAGCTATATTCAAATTTCTAAACTACTGCAACTTTTCAAGAAATAGGTGTTTTAGCAGTACCTACGTAGAAGACAGATACTCCAGTTGTGAAAATGAACAGATGCAATCTGTCCTATATAATACCTACACTTCACCCCTCCAGAGGAATAAAATGGCAGAATACTTGTGCTACGCTACTTCAGTCTAATTTATGATTTAATTTTTTAAGAAAAAAATCACAACGTGTCAGAAAACTGGTGTATGCAGACCTACTTTTAAGGATGCAAAACCAAAAATCAAAGCTATACGGGATTCCAAGTCAGCTCATACATGATCTTTCCACAGGCCTGCAGTTCAAGCCAAACAACTGCAGAGCAGTGAGTTCACATGAAGGAGCACGTTCTGTGGATGGAGTCTCTGAAGGCTATTTCAGCTTTTAGCCAGGAGCACCATGCCACTATTTCAATCCCATTATTGATAAAGTCAAAAGTAAACACGATGCCACATCAAGATATTTCAGAAACCTCAATATCATGGAACACCCAATGCAAAATATTAGAACAACTCTTATTTCTGTAATATATTGAACATGCCTCTAGTCAAAGAATTTGGCAAAAGAAGGTAAAACACTGAGAGATTCACATAATGCTCACTTTAGAACAGGTCTCTATGTCTGTTCGTTATTTATACCTAACCTACCATATGCATGTATTGGGTGTAGATGGCCAGGATTTGGTATGGGCAGGGGAGTGCACCTGATGGGTGGCCTGTGTGTGAGGAGAGTCCGTGGCTGCCCCACATCAGACACAGTGGTCCCAACAAACACACCACAGGGCAGAGCTGAGCCCCTCAGCAAAGATGGTGGCACCTCAGGGAGCATGCGTAAGAAAGGGCAAAAATGACAGACAGGCAGAAGAGGAGATGGGGTGGGGCAAAGAAGTGAGGAACAGCATATTAACACCAAGCTCATGGAGTAAGGGGGAGGAAGTGCTCCATGTGCCTCCACTGCAGCCCACAGAAGAGACGGTGGTGAAGCAGATAATTCCCTCAGGCGGGAGGGGAGGACCACCGTGGGGCAGGTATTCTGCAACCCATGGAGAGGACCATGCTGGAGCAGGTCATGAAGGACTACAGCCATGGAAGGGATCCCGTGCCGGATCAGGGGTGTGAGGAAGAAGGAGCGGCAGCAATGAACTGTTGAGGACTGACCGAAACCCTCATTCCCCATCCCTCTGTGCCACTGGGTGGGCTGCTAGAGAAGTCAGAAAGAAAGGAATGAAGTTGAGCCTGGGAAGGAATGGCAAGGGGAAGGTGTTGTTTTAATTTATATCTTTGTTACTCACTATCCAACTCTATCTTAATCGGCAATAAATTAAATCAATTTTCCCCAAGTCAAGTCTGTTTTGCCCATGACAGTAATTGGTAAGTGATCTCTCTGGCTTTATCTCGACCCACAAGCTTTTCCATTTTATTTTCTCCCTCTGTCTCACTGAGAGGGGGCACTGAGTGAGCAGCTGGGTGGGCAGCTGGCTAAGGTCAGCCCACCACAACACAGTACTGGAAACAACAAGGGGCAGTCTTGTTTAAGAAAAAAAAAAAATCATACATGTATATATGAAAGCTTTTGAAAGCCTCATCACAGCTTGGACCACTGACATTTTAAGGTAAAATAAATGCCTTATTTCTCCAGTAAACTGACAGAATGTTTGTATTTTTAAGTAACAGTATCCTACAGCCTTAAACACTTTATACCTTTTGGATCCTTCCAAGTCACATGCACATACATACATACACTCAACATTTAAAAAAAAAAACTTCATATCATTCTTCAGAATAGGCATCCCAAGTGTGGATGAATGTGTAAAGTCACAGATGATTGACTTCCTTAGCACATCTGGTTTTTCACTTTACACTGCTGTCTACGTTTTGGATCAAAACTAACCGCTTGCATTTTCCTACTTGACATTTCAATGATTCCCCTGAAAACAAACAGGAATTATATTATAACATTCTTCTATAAGCTTTTTCAGAATCATTGAAAGCACTACAGCACCATAACTAACAAAAATCCCAATTCTCTGTGGCTACTTAGCTATAAAGATATTGGAAGAATAGTTCTCTATCAAAGACCAGGACAGGTACAATTCTAAAAACAATGTGTAAGTATGTGGCACAAAAAGAGGAAATTGCATCAATTTCATTTGTAAAGCAGGTATTTACCTTAATATATTGTCTTTATTATTACAGATGTTTCTTATCTTTTCGCTACATGACAGCGGAGTATATTGAAATGTCATACCACGACTGTCACAACACTTCTATCATGAGCTGTCAGCAAATGGGAAAGCATTTTGCACAGTTCATTTAGGGGATAACCTTTCACTGCATCAAGTTTATGTCTTTTAGTAATATACATTAAACTAGACAATCCTAAGAAAAAAAAATAAATTACACTACCTCCACCCATTTAATGACCAGCTGCTGTAGTAGCCCTTCTGATAAGATCAGTTTTATTTTCATCCAACGTCAACAACAATATTCAACAGCACCAGAAAAAGGACAACAAAGTCTTCCAGCTCTGAAACAGTTAGGAGCATAACTCTAGTCCTTACTACACACGCAACCACCCACAACCTAGGAAGCTTATACTCCTGATAAAATAACATATAATTCGCTCTCCTCTCAAACTAATTATTTTAGCTTCTTTCCTGTAGAAATAACTTCCTCTAGTCAAAAAGTTTTTTTTTCTTACCCCCCCTTCTTTTTTAAAGGAGACAAAGCATAGGTACCAAAAAAAAATTTCTCTCCATATGAAATTAAGCATCACTGGTTTGAAAAATCACATCTATCCAACAATAACAGTAGAAGAAGTAACAGAAGATGAAATAATAGTTCTCTGCTACCAAAGGCACTATTTCCACCGTTCTCCTAGAGAGAGCCTCATTCACTTGAGAATCACATGAATTACTGACAAAACTTATCTGACCATTTGGTGAACCCATTTCAGACCGATTAGGAAACATAAACCTTTTTCTTTTTTGGCCAGGTTAGTTTTCTGTTCAATAAGGACTCAAAAGAGCACCACAATCAGCAGAAGGTAAAAAAGGCAAGACCACAGTCACTTCACTTTGGCAAAACCCTACACGAAACAAAATCCACAAAACCCACCTCCACCAAAATAATCTCTCTAAACAGATGGATCACTCTGCCACTTGTAGGATTAGTAGTGTTTGAACTGCTCTCAAGTACACTAGAAGGCAAAAACAAATAAACAAAAAAGCACTACATTCTCAGTCAGATTGTGGACAGTTTTTTAGCTGACCTTTTAGTCACTTTATGAGGATTGTAAACAAAATTAGAAATAGCAGTATCAGCTTTATCCCATTCCTCAGTCCACTTCCTTTAAACAGAGGCTTCAGCTGTAAACAGACCAAGCATACCAAACAAAAGGACACTGCCAAGCCTCTCTCATAATAACATGCCTAGTTATGAAGTTTAATTTCAAAAGGCTGGAACACATTTAAGCCCTCAAATGAGGGCTTAAAACATTACCTTTCCGTACACTTTTAAGAAATCAGTTTCACTTGTATTTAATTCAAAACACGAACACCTGGAAATTGTATAGACAGGTGACAATAAACCAAAGTTTTGTGGCAGTATGAAATCTGACTTTCATTTTCATCATCAAGATGAAAAAAAAAGTGAACAAATAAAAAAAATTTTAAAAATCCATACCTTTTCTTGGAGGTAGTTCACCATTTTGTGTTAACTCTGTTCCAGGATATACAATCTCTCCATCTTTTACCATTTCATTCCACAAGCCACATAGTCCATCTCGTGTAAAAGCAAGCTGTTAAAAATAATACATGATATATATAGTTACACACAACAATTTTCTCTCAAGCCAACTCAAGCTAACATTTAAAATATATCAGATTTTATATTTTGTCCCAGAAGAAAGAAAACACATGTATCACTCCATTGGTATATTCATTGTGTGTGTCTATGACAGGGATTTAAACGATCTTCAGGATCATTTCAGGATTCTCCAGCTATGGTATTTTCAGACTAAAAACTCAAAACAGTAACTTTTAAATAGGCTCAAATACAGCAAGCATGGATTACATTTAAATACTTTGTATTTAAATATATCAAAAGCATGGATTTGGTCACCTCAGAACTATCCACATATTCAAGATGACACCATACAATAATCCAGGGGACATGGGGTGGGGTGTTCATTTTGCCTTCAGGAAAAGCCATCCAAATAAAGCCAAATAAAGCATAAAGTCACAAAACAGGGAAGCATGAAGAAAGTCACTACAGTCCCCTCTCCAAACCAGCAACCAAAGAGCTGGGCACTCAATCAGAACACAATTCAGTCAAGGCACAGATTCATAAACGTACTTAACTAGTTCAGACTGGTCCTACTGTGCGAAGCATCTCTCACAGCCCTCCCTCTTCCTTCCAGCTGATACAATGCCTCCTCTCGCACTCAGACAAATGCACGTGCATGATCATCTGCCGAACTAGATTATAGAACTGATCAAGACTAAAACCAGCTGTGCCTGGCGGAAAAGCGAGAGGCCGCCTCAGCCCATGTCAGATCCCAATACACTCCACAGGCAATAGGACAAATGCTTGCAATAGAACAAGCGGCAGGACTGTGTTAGCTGGAAGCACTCATGAAAGCCCCCCCTGTAACACGAGTCTCCTAATGATTTATCAATTTGGATCTCTCTTGAAGAATCCTAATGACCAGGATAAGTTGTCTTTGACTGACGATGTTCTCTGCTTCATAAACCGCTGCAAAACAGATGTCAACATCCCAAGAGAATTCCGTAATAGCCAGGCTATAATTTGCAACCGTATAGCATAAGGGAGGAGGGGAGTACATGAAATTGAAAAACAGAATACCTTTAGCATACCAAAGTGGAGACATTTAAAAAAAAAAACCTGCTGGAGGCTTATTCAGAAGCATCTTTGTGTTATGTAACTAGCATTCAAATCCAAAGTGTTTTAACTGAGGAGTAATTCAAAGATGTTACTTACACAATCCCTGTAAAATCTTTACCCTTAAACACAGAAGTCTGCTTATACTTTACTGTGATCTATTTCCTAATGATATTTTAATGATTAAAGATTGCAGGTTTTCAGAGTCAGAACCACCAGTAGGGAAGTCATTTGCTGATCTAGCTAATCTCAGTTAACAAGAAAAATTAAAGACAAGCTGCATGTTTTGACACCACTGTAACACACTAAATTACCATACCAGTTTCTTGACTTCAAATGGCATACTTCAGAAAATCACTCCGACACATATTAATAACTTCAATCATTTTTCTTTCAGCATAAAATATGAGTGGACACAATGTATGTATTTTCACTTACTATTTCCTGATCCCAAGGGGATAAGAGGGGAAAAGAATCACACAGCATGAGCTAGACATTATTCAACTTATCTGCGATATATCAGTGGTGCAGCACCAGAATTACACCGTGACCATGCTTCACTGAAAGGTACAGTCCCTGTTCTTCAGGGCTAGACAGCACATAGGGCTTTTGCAAAGATTCTGTGTTTTGCTGTAAGTTTTACATTTGGCTTATTTTTTAAAAATTGGAATAGCCTGAAGTTGCATTTCAACAACGAAAAAAAAATAAAATCAACCATTCACCATTGACTGAACTTCTTGCATTGTTCACAGTCTATAAATATTTCAAAAATAAATGGTGTTCACTTTCTCCATCATCAGATGTGGTCATTTATTTTAGTGGGGCACTTAAGGAATTTATTTGTTACATATTTTTTCTTGCAAAAAAATAGCTAAACACAACTGTCACTACTTTTGGCTCATAGGGTCCTGCACCTGGGAAGGAAGAATGCCAAACACCAGTATAGGTTAGGGGCGGACATGCTGGGAAGCAGCTCTGAGGAGAAGGACCTGGGGGTCCTGGTAGACAGCAAATTATCCATGAGCCATCAGTGTGCCCTTGTCGCCAAGAAGGCCAATGGCATCCTGGGCTGCATAGGGAAGACTGTGGCCAGTAGGTCGAGGGAGGTCATTCTCCCCCTCTACTCTGCACTGGTGAGGCCACAACTGGAGTACTGTGTCCAGTTCTGGGCTCCCCAGTTCAAGAGGGACAGGGAACTACTGGAGCGAGTCCAGCGAAGGGCAACCAAGATGATTGTGGGACTGGAGCACCTCCCTTATGAGGAAAGGCTGAAAGAGCTGGGACTCTTTAGCCTGGAGAAGAGAAGGTTGAGGGGGGACCTGATTAATGTTTACAAGTACCTAAAGGGTGGGTTTAAGGAGGACGGAGCCAGGCTCTTTTCAATGGTTCCCAGCGACAGGACCAGGGGCAATGGGCACAAGCTAGAACATAGGAAGTTCCGTTCAAATACACGGAAAAACTTCTTTACAGTGAGGGTGACAGAGCACTGGAACAGGCTGCCCAGGCAGGTGGTGGAGTCCCCTTCTCTGGAGATTTTCAAGACCCGCCTAGATGCAGCCCTGAGGGATGTGCTTTAGGCAATCCTGCTCTAGCAGGGGAGTTGGACTAGATGATCTCTAGAGGTCCCTTCCAACTCTGAAGATTCCGTGATTCCGTGATATGTCACAGAAGTTTGGGGTTTTTTTTTAAACATTCACTTGTTGAATGCTAACCTATGCTAACATACAAGCTTGAAAAATAGTGAGCAAGGCAACCCTCCAGATGGGTTGCGCAATAAATTATGGTTTTCACAAAGTTAAGATTTTTGTCTGTTAAACTTTTTAAAAATTTTATTTTAAATTCTCATATCACCTTGATACGAAAAATGATTCTCACAGCCCTTAAGCTTACAATCTAAAGGCCTACAGGCTTTGACTTCAAGGTTCTTCATAATGCAGCAGTGTTTTATTTCAGAAAACTTACTACTTTTGTAAGCATTGTTTTCTCTGTTTTAACCTCTAATCCTTTCACGTGGCAGAAAGTTCACCAAAGTCTTTCAAGCAACTAAAACTGAAAAAGTAAAAAAAATTTCTTCTGCCTTGGGTTTGGTGTTAAAATTCTTATCAAAGTCACTTTCGTGGTATGTTGCATTAAGATAGAGCAACCACCAAGATTATAGGTCAGAGAGTTCCCCCTCCTTCTACAAATATCTCAAGTGGAAGCTTACACCATAAGCAGCCTTCAGATAAACAATTCTGCTTTTATCCAGGTTGTAGTTCGCATTTTGCCAGTGGTATATGTGTTGGGGGAGGGAGAAAAGGAAACATGTTTGGAAGTAAAGGAACACTGGACTTTTTTTGTAGCAATAATCAAAGCAACCAACTGAACGAACAATTAAGAAACAGAATTTAAAACCAATTCATCCATCATAACTGAGGGCAACTCAATTCCAACTGTAAAAAGTTCACTATTAATCTGCTTGACATTCAGCAGATATATTAAACAGTGAATTGCCACAATTACAGCCAAAAAGTGAAAGAAAAGTCTGAGGTTTTGAGTGCTAAATTATTCAAGCAATTTTATTTTCATGATCACAAAATTCTATAGCCCTAAGAGAAACATTTCACTTAACCAACAGAAACGGGGAAAAGTGGCTGATGTGCCAGCACGCTGTGCTGCCATCCAGAGCAACGTCAATAGGCTGGAGAAACGGGCCGACAGGAACCTCATGAAGTTCAACATGGGTAAGTGCAAGTCCTGCACCTGGGCAGTAACAACCCCAGGTACCAGTACATGCTGGGGATAACCCAGCTGGAAAGCAGCTTTGCAGAAAAGAACATGGGAGTCCTGGTGGACACCAAGTTGAACATGAGCCACCAATGTGCCTTTGCCAGGAAGAAGGTTAATGGGTATCCTGGGCTGCATTAGGAGGAGTGTTGCCAGCAGGTTGAGGGAGGTGATGCTTCCCCTCTACTAAGCACTGGTGAGGCCACATCTGGAATACTGGGTCCAGTTCTGGGTTCCCCAGCACAAGCAAGACATGGACATACTGGAGAGTCCAACAAAGGGCCACAAAGATAATTAAGGGACTGGAACATCTCTCCTATGAGGAAAGGCTAAGAGAGCTGTGACTGTTTAGCCTGGAGAAGAAAAGGCTCAGGGGGAAACCAGTCAAAGTATATAAATACCTGAAGGGAAGGTGTAAAGAAGAGGGAGCCAGGCTCTGCTCAGTGGCCTCCAGTGGCAGGGCCAGAGGCAATGGGCACAAACTGAAACACAGAAGATTCCCTCTGAACATCAGGGAACATTTTTTCACTGTGATGGTGAGCACAGAGGTGTTGTGGAGTCTCCATCCTTGGAGGTATTCAAAAGTCATTCAGACACAGTCCTGGGAAACTGGTTCTAAGTGGCCCTGACTGAGCAGGGGGGTTGGACGAGATGACCACCAGAGGTCCCTTCCAATCTCAACTATTTGTGATTCTGTGAAACTAGCAGCTGAAGATAACAGTAAATCAATTGTATGGCAGAAAAGTCAAGTATCTGCTCTGACTACACAATCCTGCTTTTCTTTCTTTTTACAGTGTTTTAAGACTATCTTAGACAGCACAAGCACATATTACTTTCTTCTTTTGCTCCCACCAATGCTTCTTGCATTCAGTCATTTGCATGGAGGCCATCAACACATCCAAGTGCTGAGACAGGAGAACTGGAACTCTGTTCAGAACGAATTTCGAAAACATCTCTCTTTGACTTCTATTTTTGAAAAAATATGACTCTTCCTTAAAAATATGGCTCTTCTTACACTCAATTTAAAGAAAGTTCACAAGGCAATTAATGGTGCAGTTTAAGAGAAGAAAAACACATTTGGTGTCCTCATTGTTTTTGAGATACTGGGGTTGTGAGTACAAGAGTACCTACCTGTGTTTTATTAAGTCTAATACTCTCTCACTGTAATGCTTGATTTATTTGGACATCTTTCCCTCTAATAATTTAGTAAATTTGTGAATATTTAAAGGCATAAACTTAACAAACTCAGTAAGCTGAGAAACTAAGAAAGTTTTCATGAACTTCTGCAACTGGCAACAGTTGCAGAGACGTACACTCTGCAAAAACCACATAAGGACCCCAAGTCCCTGCTTGCCCCACGACCTACACACTGCCTTCCCAAGACTGAGCCAACAGCAGCTCCATGCTCCATCACCACTATCTATTGCCCTACAACCTGAGCCCATGCTCTTAATCCCCCTACTCATTCCATCAAATGAAGTGGCATTCCCCACACCTAAAATCTCCCTTGTTCTTCTCATGGCACCTCCTGACCTCCTCTCGGATAAGACCACAGCCACATATCCTCATCTCCTATGCACCTCGCCTTCACAAACCCCAAGCCACTTCCACCATTTGTCACATATTCTCATCCCCAGACCATGTCTTGATCTCTGCACTTGTAAGGCATGTATCTCACCAAACTCATATTTCCCATATAAACCTAAGTCTCACCCCTGCTCACTTATACCAAACCAAAAAAGCAAGGTCCTAAGCAGACTTCAAAGTGAACTTCTACTCTACTGTAAACTAGGCAGCACCCACTCTAATATTTTGCTACTCTCACTTCTGCAGTTAAACTGTAATTTATTCTGGCTGGTACAACATTTAAGTCAAGGGATATCTAGTTTGGTTGCTGGCATATGCTGCTGCGATCCTCCAACAAGGCCTGCAGTGAAATTCCTGTCCATCCCCATCAACTCTAGAGAATAAAACATTGACATTAACATTTCCTTACATTTCAAGAAAACTAAATCTTGCAACCATAACTGGATAAGCTTCTGAGAATTCTCAAAGCACTACTACAATTCTGCTTTTAATAAGTTATTTTAACTATACTCAGCAGCTGTGATTTTGTTCTAAAGTCAACTGTTTAAGTCAGACAAAGGTACTCCATGTGGTACAGCAGATCATGTTCTTGATGTAGTTTCATAAACTTTCCTGCAGAAAGCATAGAAGCCTCCATAAAAAGTTAACTCAAGCTCAAAAAAATGATGTCAGGGTAAGAAAACGACACAAAAGGACAAGGATTGATTCAGGTAAGATTCCTGATTATATAACTGCACTAGAAATTCAAGACAGTGACTTCATAATCACAAAATGTCAATATGGATTTAAAATATAAGCTACTTAAATAATCTTCACCTCAGAATTGCCAGTGAGGGGGAGGGAGAAGGAATATGTCCTTTCATTCAGTTACTTCTGCATTAACCATTGGCTGCATTTTAAAGACTACATTAAAAAAAAAAAAAAAAAAAAACACAACACTTTTCTTTACAAATAGATTAAAAAACAAGATTTTTTTTTCAGCTCAGCATTGCTGAAGAAAATCACAGAATAGTAAGTCCTTTCCCAAGTCTCTCTCTTGTTTTCAGTTTTTTGAATCCATTCAATTGTTGTTTCCTTTCTCATTGTAGTCGTCTTCAGTATTTTGCTCTAGCTTCCTTCCTTCCCTGATGAAGCATGCCTTGGAAGCTGCTTATCATACCTATGCAAACCACAGTGAAACATCACTAGATCTAAACATACTGCTCTAAAGCTCTGATAGCAAAGACAGAAAAGTTCGGCAGCCCCACACTACTTCAACAGATTAAGAGTTAAACTAGAACTTACCCCATAGTAACAGCCTACTGGTCTTCCATTTGTTGAAAAAGTTTATTAACAGTTAATGATCATATGCAAAGAAAAACCACATGATTCCCTCAAACTTAGAAGACAAATTCTCTGACTTTCTCCATTTGCAGAACAGTAGTTCTGTTTGAGCCCATATATTTGCATAAACATTAAATTTAAGTTCTCTAACCTATCACTCCACATATAGTCCTCATTCCTCTGCTGGAAACCACTTATTTTGGAGGGAAAGCATTACTTAGGTTTTTTAAACGATCTAAAAAACAAAACAAAACTAAAACCCTACTGCAAACTTCACTTCCTCTAAAAGCTTAGGAGTTCTCATTTGCAGTTTTCTATATGAACTTCCACATAAGCCCTTCAATTTTTGATCAGAAAACCAAAGCTAAGAAGAAAATTAACAGGAAATCGATGAAATAGAGAAAGCAACTTTCACTAACTTCTTGCTTTTACTAGTAAAACATTGTTTATTTGCATTATCTTCTTATAAGCAAAGACACTGATCTAGATGCTTTAAGAGTGGCATTTTCATGAAAATCAAAATGCCAAATTTAACTTTGAAGGGAAAGTAAAAAGGTTTCAGACCAGTGCAACTCTTACAGGTGGCTCTTTCATTTTAAAGAGCTCACTCTCATCCCTGTGGCAAAAGAAAGTGACAGAAATAGCCTGCCAATCACGAACTCAGAGAAAACTGATGAAAATGCATAATATTCCTCTTGCTCTTGCACCTTGACTGTTGGCTAAAGTCTTTTTGAACACTTCAGGAAAATGGAATTTTTTCACCTCTAACCCCTGCTATTAAGCACAATAGTTCTCCGCAGGATCCAGAATAAGCAGACTAATAAATACCATTCAAACACATACGCCTCCCATTAGCTGACAGCAATTCTAGTTTTTTGTTATTCAGCCATCACTAATTAAAGTTCTCTGCATAAGGTTCTAAATTAGTAGTACGGTACATCTATTTAATTGGAATTATTTTAAGCATACTTTGATTCAGCAGACTGGCTATCTAGGTTTAAGTAAACAATTTTAATCTTCCCTTCCATTTGTATATTCTTTATACTTTCCTTTTCTAAAAAAGGATGTCTTCCCTAGAAACTGCCATTAACACACAATCTCCCATTACACACAGATTTCCCTGTGAACGTGATGGTTTCTACTAGTAATAGACATAAATGGGTAGGTGGTTTTAAATGTATTAATTAAAATCTAGAAAAATAAATTGAAAATTTAAGTGATACACTAACCTTTCAAGCAGGTATGCTAAACACGACCCAGGAAAGTGACTTATACTAAAATCCACCCAGTTTATAACTTCATAGGTTTATTTTATTAATGGTGATATTATCCACATATTGTTGATATATGTAGTACGTTCTCATATTACATATTTTACTACTGATGTTACCTCATTTTGAGCTGAACTATCCTGATTTTTAAGCTGCCATAACAGTTTGTGCTTTTTCAGACAACACAGAATATCTCAATTTTGCTCCACCAGGAAATTTAGATTTTTAATTAAAAAAAAATGTTTCTACCCAGTTCAAAATTACACTAGCAGCTGTAAATCATACAATAATAGGCCAATGAATTACAAAGTTAGTAAAAAGACATAGAATAGTTACGGGGTGCACTTGGGTCCTTGTAGAGCATTTTGTCTTCCTATAATAATATTGATTAGTTTGAGATAAATTAATATAACCAAAAAAATACATTGTCAAGATACAGTTCCATTAACATTTCACACCACTTCAGTTAATCCTACAGGCTAGAGACGCACTGCTATTACAAAAGGGCTTGTGTCTTTGACAGTCTCTTAAGAACAGTGATAATATGCTACATTACACTGGCTTTCTCTCTTAAAAGTAAGATCCCAAAACTGAGTACGAACACTTACATTTGGCCTAGATGCCAGCTGGAACAGTGACGCGCACAGGTGATTAAACACAATCCATGCTAAAATCCACATGTCATTCTTATTATATTAATACCACTATATTATAGACTTGTTAATGCACATAATATCATGTATTACATTAATAATGCAACATTGTCTTGAGCTAAAGCAAAAAAGAATCCCATGGTTTTCAGAGACATTTCACTGGCTTAATACACAGTAACTGCCACAGCCATCAAGTCTAAACAGCAAACTCTCTGGTAATAGTGACGAAAAAAAGCAAGTCAGACTACTAGCCCACCAAACTAAACATTTCAGTTCCAATTCTAGCTATCCTCCCCAAATTTTGCAGCAGCGAAGAACTTCCTTTAAAAACAAAAAAAAAGTTAGTTTTAAAGACTAGTCAGTCTCTGTATGTCTCCTAAAGTAAGAATTCCTCAGTATAATTCTGTTTCTCTAAGGACTTTCACTATAGCGAAAAGTTAAAAATCTAGCTGCAAAGTGAAGAGTTTCAGGGTCTAATTCCAAACAATGATTTGTAGTCAGCTTGATTAATTCACATAAATTAGCGTGTCTTTCTTCAAACCTCTCCTAGGTACTACGCTCATCTTTTCAATTCCTGTTGACAGCCTCTTGAACACCAGTAAGCCCCTTCTATAGCTAGCTGGTAAAAACATACACGGTAGGAAATCAGTATATTCAGTACACATAGACCTTAAAAGATTATGAGATAGGACTTATACCTAGAAAAAAATTTCATACACAGCTGGGTCATCTAGTCAACCAGTAGCTAAAGTAGTCAATCATGAATAGAAAAATTCCCAAGAGCCCAAAACCCCTTTACTTGACAGAAGACATCTGCCATTTAATACATTAAAAAGGACCAATTCAAGACTCACACACACATTTTTTACAATACTCAACACATACATCCAGATAGCATTCTGTGATGTGGACCTGTGTAATACCAAAAACAGTTAACCTAATAAGAAAATTATATTATACCCAGGAGGTCTGGCTAGCCTTCAGATTCCAGAGAAGTGATGTTTGCATCCAACAGATCACAAATGATTACTGTTCTCTTCTTTCATTAATCTCATTATTTTGACTACAGCATGATTGGAAGAAAACAAAGGGAGTACCCCGGCAATTAGAGTCTAACTTGTTATTACTCATAAAGAACTCCTATTTATAAGAGAGCTTATTCACAGAAATTTGTTACAAATTAAGATTTTTATTACTGAAAGGAATTATTACAACACATTAACTACGCAACAGTCTCATAAAACACAAATATTTCATTGCATTTATACACACTCAGCTGAAAATAATCCTTAAAGTTTGGATGGCAACTGAAGCCCTCTTGTCAAAAGTTTATATAAACAGAAAAAAGGGATGTAGAAAAAAAGGCACTACAAATAAAAGGAAAAATCTGACAAATCACATGAACAGTCACATTTTTCACCCCATATAATACAGAAGAAAAAGAGACAATGCATAGCCAGCAGCTGTTACAAAGATTGTCACTTTTTCAGCTAAAATCTTCCTCTCTTCTACAATCGTTGAAGCAACATATTTGTAATCTAGAAGCCAGGTTCCAGGGAACACAAAAACATTTCTGTATTTCTTAATATGCTTATTTTCAAACTGTTTTCTACTATGTTCATTTACCACATTAGCCAAAATACCTAACTTTGGATCAAAACTTTTACTTTGGTAAGATGAAAATAGAACAAATCTAGCCAAATCAAGAGCAAGCCCTGTCATTTTATAGTATTTACATACAAGACCTACTAAATAATGTAACTTCTAAGGCTATATCTGTCACTTCTGATTCCAATTTATCTTGCTTGATATAAAATATTGGAGAAAGGCTGCTTTTGAATCACAGCCGCATGGGGAAAAACCCTTGCCTAACCACAAGAACAGCTGAACTCAACCATTCACACTATCAGCATGTAATTTTGGGTAAAGTCACTCAGGATGCAAGTTTTTAAATTTTTTATTATTATTATTAATCTGTAACCAAGAAATAACACTGTCTGGCCCATCCCAACAAGAATTTCAGAGTTTTGAGCAGGAACTTGTAAAAGTTATTCAAAGTAAGGTATCTATATGCAACATCTGGGGGAAGGAAGGCAATAGACAAGATAGGGAGTTACTCTAGTTACCCATTTCATCTGAAACAAACATAACTGACCCAAACCACTCTACTTCTCTGTATTTTCTGCCTAATTTTCAAACCTGAATTGGGAAAACACGATAGTATCCTCACCCCTGTATCACGCAACTTTGATAAATGAACAGATCATCTTCTAAAACACAAGAAAATTTTCACCGAACACCAACACATTTCAACAAAGACCAGTTCCATTTCAACCACGTATCTTCGATAAAAAAATTAACTCACTTCAAAATGGACAAAATTTAAAGGAAGCCGATACCTGTTATACAAACAACTACAGTAAAAACTAATCTGGATTTTTCAAAATATAAATTAGATTTCCATTGCCTTTTGCTTCAGTTCTCTTGTGTGTTAAAGCTGCTAGCTCATATGGAGGCAAGAAGTTTAGCGACAGCGTAAATAAAGAATTTATAGTTCTAGCAGCAATGCTACACTCAGCTACGTGCTTTGACACTCTCCAAAGATAACATACATAGGTGGTCCAGCCTGTTTCTAAGCAGAAGGGACTGTACTGACAACACAGATATATTTGCAGCTCAAAATAAGTCAGTGTTTCTTCAAGATCAATTTTAAATCAGCATATTCAAAAAATCCTATACATCTATCTCAAGAGCAGTGCTGCAGTCTTGTTTGTCAGCTATTTAGACTAAAAGCATCCTTGATCTACCCCTGAAAGGTCACAATGCAATACAACTGTCTAACTCCTTACCTGTAAGTCTGTCTTCAACCATTTGGAGTCAAACCTAGCTTGAGCAGCCAGACAAAAAGATTCAGAAGACATCTTTCCTTCTCCAGCCTTCTCTCCAGGCTGGCCGAGCAGCCCAACCTGCCAAAAAATGAGAAAAATAACAATCTAGCACATGAAATAAACCACACGAGGTTATTTTTGTTCAGCCTAGGATGGCTTCCACTCGATCGTTAGAAATTCATCGTGAAGAAGCACCTCCCTCATTCACATCCCCCGAAATTGCACGGGGAGATCACCACGCATGAGGAACACTATTGGAACACCCACCCCACCCTGCTTCCCTTCCCTATAGCACTGGTTGAAGGAAGCTTCCCTTCTGCTGCACGGAGCCACACCAGCGGCCTAACGCTGCCCCCCCGCCCCATAAGTGGTGCATGAAATAAATAATTGATCGCAGATTACGCAAGCCGCAGGCCAACATAAAGCGATTATCAGGGTCACCCCCCCACCTCATCGCCCCCCTCCCCCCCCCCCCCGCCAGGCGGCAGCCGAGGCCCAGGGGCTCCCCCTCCCCGCACGACCCCCCCTCCCAGGAGCATCCCCGCCCTCACGGCCCGCTGTCACCGCCCGTTACAGCCACCAGCCGCGGCTCTAACCCGGGGGAGAAGCCGGGGGGGCGCCTCCGGGACGGCGGAAGGCTGAAGGGGCTGAGGGGGCCCGGGCAGCTGAAGGCCCCGCCCGGGCAGGGGGCGCTGCACACGGCGCAGGCCCTCCCCCCCCACAACTGCGGCCAGCTCCACCGGGGCGGGGGGATGGGGGCGCCGCCCCCCACCCCCCGGAGCTAGATGGAGGCATCGGGGCGCGCGCCAGCCTCCCTCGCACTCACCGGCCGGCCGCGACGACGGCGGCGGCTCCTCGCCCCTCGCTTCGCCTCAGTCTACCGCCGCCCGCTCCGGCCCCCGGTAATCCTCGCCCCTCCTTCCTTCGTCCTCCCGCCCACCCCCTCCCCCCTTCCCCGCCTCCGCCGGCAAAGCCGCTCGCCGGCTCCTCCCTCCCTCTCTCCCTCCCTCGAAGATAGGGGAAACGCCGCCAATTGGCTGCCCGGCCCCCAAGTACGCCAGCAAACCGCTGGGCCAATCAGGAGAGGGGAGGAGGGCGGGACATCCTGTCCCGGAGCGGGCCACGGCGGTGGAGGGACCAGGAGGAGGGGGTAGGGGGGAGCCTCGGTCGGCCTGGGGGGTGCGTCTGAAATCGGGCCGGTAATAGCAAAAAACAAAGTCTCCTTTTAGGTAGGATGCAGAGATTAAAAAAAAAAAAAAAAAAAGAGGGTTTGGGTTCGTTGTTTTTTTTTTTTAAGTCACTTTAGGGACCATCTGCAAGTTCTAAGTATTTCAGAACAGAAAGATCAATATTGAGTAGTTGAGAGGCAGACAAAATGGCAGAAACAGCCTCAAAGGGTCGAGGCTGGAAGCGGGAACGTGATGCTGCTATGCAGAAGGGCAGAAGGATGCAGGGGGTGAAATGAGCAGCTGGCAGGTGGCGGCGGGGGCAGCCTGGAGGCAAACTGTAGCTGCTGGTGGCCCAAGTGAGAATCATAGAGTTGTCTAGGTTGGAAGGGATCTTTAAGATCATCGAGTCCAATCATCAACCTGACACTGCTAAAACCACCACTAAACCATGTCCCTAAGCACCATGTTTACATGTCTTTTAAGTACCTCATGGGATGGCGATTCAACCACTTCCCCGGGCAGCCTGTTCCAATGCTTGAGAAGCTTTTCGGTGAAGAAATTTTTCCTAATATCCACCCTAAACCTCCTCTGGCACAACTTTAGGCCGTTTCCTCTTGTCCTATCACCTGTTACTTGGGAGAAGAGACCGACCCCCACCTCCCTACAACCTCTTTTCAGGTAGTTCTGGAGAAACTGCACTGAGGCAAATAATCAAGCTTCAGCGTAAGTCTGTTGAGGATGATGAACTGTATCAGTAGCATGAAAATTAACCAAAAGTAAAGTTTCTCACAGTGCTTAGACTACAGTTCCCTGGCAGTTAAGGAATTAGGAAAGTAGGAACAAGGCTTGGCAGACAGGACCATGATTGGCTTTGGCCAACGTGAAGCCACAGGCTGAAGGTCAATGAAATTCTAACAGAACTGAGACCATTTGCTGGCACTTAGGCAAAGGTACACAACATTTAGTTTTTATTAGTTAAGAAGCACTATAGTAAAACACAGTGAATTTGGTTTTCCTGGGCTCATTTTCAAAGTAGCAGGTGCAAACATGACCTAACCGCTTAGCCCGTTGCTTATCACAGACCTCTCTTGGATCAAGATACAGTAGTCACCTTAAGTAAAACACTACAAAATTTCTGAAGTGCCTGAAAATTTATATAAAAAGATAGAAATATCCGCTTTTCTCAACTTGCTCTCTGAAACTCTGAAATAGTAACTTTCAAAAAGAATAGTGGTTTCCCTTGAAAATTCTGCCCAAAGGCTTGCATGTCAAAAGCTTTAAGTTTAACATAAAGGCACTGGAAGTTTTATCACGCATATCATGTTGTGTCTGTTCTGACTGGTCTGTGGCTAAGCAAGAGCTACCACACCAGAATGGGAAATATTTTAGCCTCTTCTTACCTGGTAGACTGGAAGTATAAGAAAACAACACTGGCACAGCTTGCCCAGAGAAGTTGTGGATGTCCCATCCCTGGAAGTGCTCAAGACCAGGCTGGATGGGGCTTTGGGTGACCTGGTCTAGTGGGAGGTGTCCCTGCCCATGGCAGGGGAGTTGGAACTAGATGATCTTTAACTAGATCAACTAGATCTCCTTCCCATCCAAACCATTGCATGATTCCATGAAAATAGTCATATTGTCATTCCAAGTAAGAATAAAAACCACTTTGAAATGTATGGAGCCCAAACCAGAAGGAATTAGCAAAACTTGGTTGAAAACAGTGTCCACTGATTGTGCCTACTGCTTGCTTAAGTGATTTGCAAGTCAGATCTAAATGAGATGCTTTGCATGTACAATATTCACTGCTGGTTTTTGTTTGGCTCTCCAAGAAGAATAACTTCAGACAATCTGCATTTATTTCAGAGAGTTTTCTTACTTTTATTAAATAACAAATGGCAATAGCCTTTGGCTGCCACTCTTGATGTGAATAATTTGAAGAGTGCATAACTAGCTAACTTTTTAGACTTGAATCACTGGCCCAATTAGCAGGTATGCACTTGCTTCAACAAAACTCAAAACCTATTTGGGTGCAGTAACCATGGAAATTCAAAGCTAGAGATACTTCTGAAGAATTTATGCATTATTTTGTGTTTCCAGATTTAGATTTCACTTCTGATGAATAATTTTTGTTTGCATTTGAAATGTACTGTAATAGCGTGGTGCAATCTCAAATGGCATTCTCATTTATAAAAATACGTGCCCAACACATTTTCCAGAGAGAAAAGTATGTCTGGTACAATGACATGAAAAAGCACTTTGATAACATTATTAAAAATAATTTTATTTTTACAAATAATCAGAAAATTCAAAGACTCTGGAACCTGAAGTTTGTCTCTATAGACAGTACTTGCAGTATTAAGTCCATCAATAACTGTTATTTTGATGCTATTTAAATAACAGTGGCATGTTGTTTCACTTCAGACTGACCAAGGTAACAAAGGTGTTGTATGGGTCTGACAGACTTTGGAAGGCAAGTTCAAGCCAAGCAGCTTGTGTTACCACTCCTAGCCTTGTGCTCCACTCTTCTGATGCACATTTCCCTCTTAAAGCAGGGTTATATGGGTTATAAAAGAGTTCTCCAGCCATCATCCTTCGTGCCCCAGCTTGGTAAAGTAACCTACTTAACACCCAAGAAAATCATTAAGCGGATCTGATGTTCCTGCCTTAGAGACACCGACATCCCCAGGAGCTGCAAGGCAGGCTGCTAGTGAGGTGGAAGTAGCTTCAGCTCTCTGCTGTCACTGCAAGTCTGCCAAGACCCTCGCACATCTCTCTTGCTTTCTCCAGAGAAATGCCTGAACAGGGAAAAATCTAGTTTTTGTGGACAGACACAGTGAATCTTTTACGTGTATCTGCTTCTAGGCATATAGTCAAATCACTATTATTAGAGATTAAAGCAAAAAGTAAATATATCAGAATGAGAGGCACACTAAAACCAAGGGGTCACATTTTCTGGTCCAGGTCTTAGAGCTCCTACAAACAACACAGAGTGCTCTAAAAACGTCTGGCTCTGGGTAGGAGACCGCTCTTTTGTTGTAAATGTGGCAGGGAAGCCATACCGGCTTCTACAAGGGAAGAGGCACTGTAGAGGTGCAGGATGTAGAGGAAAAGAAGGATGGTGGTGCACATGCAATCTGTGTAAACCACAAAAGGCTGAAGAACGCAGGAAGGGTGCCGTCCCCTCACCTCCGGGCAGTGCCAATTTGTGGCACTGTCAGGCAGGCCTAAGGAGATGGGGAAGAATAGGCACTAATTGAATAACATAAAACTATCTCCGTAGTCTAAAGCAGAACAGGCAGAAGGAAGAAAAGGATCTTTGGACAATCTGGGCAACACCGTATTTCTTTCTATTTCACTTGTGACAATGGGATCATAAGTATTGACAAGATCTGTCTCAAAAATTGAGGCAATGGCATTCTCAAGTAACTAAATCCAAAACCTTAAGAGCCAACAAATGAGTGGTGAGAATGAACTTTTTTTTTAATCAAAAAAGACGAAAAATAAGCAAGTGTATATTTACATAAAGATAGTATCTAGTGCTACCTACAGGCCTTCTAGGTATAAGCATGAAATCTTTACTAATTAATAATTCTTTTAAATATGTGAGCTCTAGGGAATCCATTCTAGTTATAACAGCAGTGGAACGTGGGGCATTTTTTTCTCTCATTAGTGAATATCAATAATTGTTATGCATGCGAATGGGACACAAAACCATCTCTGTAAGAGCAGTGCCTAACTGTTCACTGCAAGACAATGCCTTTATTGTTTGTAATTTTTTTTCAAGAGCCATTTGTGTTGTGCTCTCCCACTGAGTTTGGAAGCTTTTGTGTATTATTATCCATAAAATGCAAAATCCAGTCCACTCGGGGCTTAAAACAAGTCTCAGAGAATTTCCTGGCTTACTTCTCAGTGATGAAGGCTTTCCCCAGGAAAGCGATAAACTTCTACAATTAGCCTTTTTTATTTTAATACTCTCTGAACTGAACTGTTGGCCAAAATTTCGGTTTTATACAATTAAAAGCTCATAATGAGGCCCATTATTTCTTTATTATATTATTCGCAAAGAATACCATCAGTTCAAATTGGTCAATATATATGATTATGCCTCAGCAGTGCTTTCTACAGGGGGAAAACAGGACTGAGTAAGGACATAAGAGGATTCTCCTCCTTCCTCCACACACTAGTATTTCTAAAAAGTCACAATGGCACTTGCTACTAGTCATTTTTATGACTGAATAAATATTAATTATGTAAGCAGCAAAAAAAAAAAACAACAAACAAAGGATGCAGCTTCCATGCTCGAAAACCCAAGCCTCTTGCAATCAATATCTTTCCTGCTACTTCTCATCTTTTTCTCTAATATATCTCTGCTCCAACCCATAGCCTTCACATGCAGCCACACTTCCAAGATGATTTCACTCCTACCTTTACTGGGCAGTGATATGTACCTGTTCTAGTTTGGAAACTGTATTGTTCCTCCTTTAAACAGAATTAGGTTAACCCCTCCCTGCCTTTTTTTACCTAATTTTTAAATGACAAATTCTGCTTATACCCAAAATTTCAACAAGTGCTTCTCCTGTGGCAATTTTTCTTTGCGAAGTCTTGTGTGAATCACAGTACGTTGTACAGCTGACACAGCTCAGTTGCAGAGGTGGTGCTGGAAAAGCAATTCAGAGTACAGAGAGCTGAAAAAAAAAAAGAAGGGTGGAGCAACAAAAAACTGTCACACTAAAGCCACAATTTCCACGGGTAGCTAATTAGAATCCATTGTTAATTACATTTTGCATAGTTAATTATTTTTAAAATTAGAGTGAATCCTGTCCTTGTTAAAGCAAACAGTAACGTTTTCATTGACTTCATTAAGCTCAGAAATTCAGTCTCATGTATCCTTTATTTCACCCGTCCACTGCCAACCATGCTAATTTTCAGTCCCCCAGAAAAACGGAATCCCAAAAGCTTGCTTTCCAGGTTACATCTTCCATTACAGAGAAGGAAGGTTGTTTTGCTTTCCCCAGGCCAGCCCCAGTGTTTTTATCCAGGGAGTCTCTCACTTTACAGCCCAAACCAGTCTGATCTGATTTCGTCCTACATCTCTGCACTCAACAACAATAATGAATTGTCTGTGGCTGTTCCTGTTATTTCTTTAAATTATCAATTCAAAATGATCACTTCATAAAATATTTGAGGGGGATGTTATTCTCTGACTTGCAAAGTAGCTTTGGAAATGCCAGCTTGAGTATGCTCACTAGACAGATCTTTGGAAATAAACACTACGTAAATATTCAGATATCCATTACAGACCTGTTGAAATTAAAAGTATTTGGTATAGAATAGGGGATATATCAGAAATTCAGATGGAAAATATACATATTCCATATACTAAAAAATAGCAGCCTCCATAAGCTCTCTTATTGTTTTCAAATTTAATACCGTTATTAACTTAAAGCCAAGCAGAAAATGTTTGCATTTAAAAGACCTTTTCAATTATAGGACTATTCTGTATAAGATTTGCTAATAATACCATCTAAAGATATATCACAGTGCTAAACTACGTTCATAAAACTGTTCACCTACAAATATTAGATTTGTGAAATGATCAAGATATAATTTAAAAATCCACCCAAACACCAAGGCAATGCTAACGGTGATAAAAATCAACATGATATTACACTGGAAATTGAACTATATGCTCACTATTATACTAACCTATATATTGAGGGCAGAACGATTCTGTATTATCATAATACCATGCAAATAGATCATCAGTATTTGAATATATTCTATCTGACAGGAGGCTAGTTGCTTAGTTAGCATTTACAAATTAACCCATCAACGGGCAATGCAACATGCTTAACAATCATTTAACATGCTGGAGGGATGTTCAGTAGGCACTTTGAGCAGCAAGAACATTTTGAATTTTGAATTTAGAGCAAATAAACAAGAACGTTGCTTTTTTTACTAAATTATTATGCAAAGCATAGCTCATTGCAGAAGACTTAAAAACAAAATGGAAATTATTTGGCAAAATGCAAAAAGCATTAAATCCATTAAAGCTCTGAAATGAAAAAGTTTACGCCCTTTAGTTTGGGTAGGTGGACGCAGTGGGATGAAACCTTACTAGACAAAGATGGGAACAGTATCCTTTAGCCAATAATCAAAGCATGAGAAAAGTGTCCTAATATATAAGAAGGAAGCACGATACTAATTTTAATTCTTTCCATTTAGAAGCTACCAAGTATTGAGTTTCCCCCAATACCTGGAAGGTGGCCAAAACCACTTTAGCTTTTATACAATGCTTAATATATAGGGAAACACTTTATGAATGCTGATAGGAATCTTTACTCATTTAAGCAGGAAAGGAAGCAGTATTTCTATAAAGGATTTGTTAACCTAGAGCCATATGGTATCCTTTCATACAAAAGTGCTTCATAAGGGAAAAAAAAAAAAGCTTACTTTAAAAAAAAAAAGGAGTTAGAACATGTTGGACTTATGCCATGTTTTGTCCTTGCTGCAGGGTGTTGGAAAAGGCATTAGCAGCGGAATAGAAAGGTCAAGGACAGCTTGGCCAAAGCACAAGCCCAGGGATATTGGCCGGGGCAGGGGGAGGAGCGAGGGGAATCAAGACAAATTGTTAGGTCTGTCCTTAATATGCAAAATGAATACCAGCCCAAAACACCATCAGTCTACTTGGCTTACGAATGAGGCAACTGTCCACAACTGCCTTTCCACAGATGTGTAAAACCAGTTGTGGAGAATCTCTGCTGTGTTTCTCCAACGTGCCGCTTACAAAGGGAGTTTTTTGCACCTCTGTTTTGCCAATCCCTACCCCACTTACTACAATTTCAAAACCTGTTTTATCCTCAAGGGAGAATCATGTGGTATTTCAGACGTGCTAATCTATATTGCGCCTTAAAGTTTGGGGAGGAGATGCCAACAATGTCAGTGATCTAACATGAAGTAATTAGTTCAAACAGGAAAGAAAACAATCTACCAAGACAATGTGTGCTCCAGCTTGTTCCGGTGCTAGTCTTCTGTTGATTTTGCGGTATGCAGGCACAATAAACTGTTGCAACCAACAGGATTCCCACCTGTCGTCTTGTCTGCTTTCCGTACAACAGTGTTAACGCCACTAAATACTACATAGCAGTTGCACCCATCTTTTAATGCTTTCTTCAGAGCCGTAGTTTTGTGTCACCTCCCAACCAGATCACAGATTTGTCTCTATGCCATGTCATTTCAACATATCAGTTATCGGTATGTTTGAAAAATTAGACCTTGAATGTCTTTTTCATCTCATCTCATTCATAATGCTTTGAAGAAAATGAGAGCCTGGGAAACTCCAACATTGGGAAATAAGCTGCTATGAATCTTCTCTTCCATACCAATTTCAAATTACTGTTCCATTTACAGACAGTATATAGGATTTTAACATTTATGAAACCTTTGCTATAAGGTTGTCTGACTGGTACACTATGATCAAAAGCTGGTATGTCTATGCTGTGGTGGGAAGACTCCAGCTTTACCACAAAGAAGGTCAGGGTCCTTCTACAAGATCCCTGCCACTCACACAATGGCCCCTAATAATTGTGTGCACTTTTGTCTGTGTACACACACGTTTCAAAACACTAAGTGTATGTCTTCCTCCACCACCACATGGATTCTTGCTCCTATTTCTGTCGCAGATGGACTCTAACTTTCAACATAATACATTTGAGACACCAGTGTTTTTTAAAGTTTTTAGCCTTTGTCGCTCATACCATCAACCCTTTCAATTACTGATGGTGTTTTAAATTCTTTTCTCGAATCAAGAGAATCTCTTGATTCTCTCTGTGATATTGTTATTTATTAATGTATTATTAACATATTTATTAACAGGCTTAAGAGGACCTGAAGAAATCTGAGCTGGCTTTGAAGCTAATACGCATTTGAAATCAGAGCCAAGAGGTAAATCTAGTTTTACAACCTGTTACATTTATAATGAACTAGTTCTGGGGCTGACATTAATGAAGTTGTTTATTAATATGCTATTAATAAACAACATTTCATAAGTAAAAAGATCGCTTTACTTTTATGAGTTACGCAAATCATAAAAGCTTCCTTCCTGTGTTGAGGACAGGCAGCTCCAATCCCATCTGAAATCTCCAGCTGTACTTATGTCTTGCGTGGGTAATACAACTGCAGACACAAAGTTTGATGTAGAATAAATCAGATAGAACTGATTTACAGTGGCATAAACTAGATGTAATTGGAGGGGTGTCACTGTGTTTATACATCTAAAATGTAAAAATATCACAAATAAACCTCTAGAAACATACTATTTTTATTATAATCAGTGACCTTCAATTCTCCTCCCACTTACACTGTTGTAAAATACAGGCAGGATTCATTTTGGGTAGTATCATCAATTCTAAGCTCATTCTTTGGACTACTTCTAGTGCCAGTGACAAAGGATAGGCACCTCAAATGCAACTCATTGCACCCTAAAGTGGGATGAAGGAGTTAGTTACACTCATAATACAGGCATCTCTTCACTCCCTACACAGTAAAGACAGTGAAATGAATTCTGCAGCAAAATAATAAGACTGAAAGAATGGACTTACACTGATGGTGCTGAGACTAAAATCTTATCTTGGCTCTTTCAATGATCTTTAAGAAAAGTATGCAGCCCTTTTTTTTTATATAAGACGGAAGGTCACAGGACTCTGATCTCATTTCTAAAATCAATTCTGATAATAAGTTAACTCCATTCACTCCAGTTATGTTAGTCCTGTTACATTATGTTAGTGCTGGCTTACTCCCAGGAAATGTCAGACTGGATTCAGTTTGCATTTTATGTGTTGTTTTGACAGTAGAGCTCTCTGTTCAGAAAATGCTAGTTCAAAATTGTCACTACAACTTCCTTGAAGTATCAGAATAGTTTTCTAGCAGAGAATTATGCTACCCAAGTTTAAACAAATTTTAACCTAAGTCACCACAGCAAAGCTAGCAATACAAATGCAATGCTTCTTGTCATAGAGGTTTTCATTGTTTAATAGTAAAATAACAAGCTAGGATATAGTATTTCACATGTACATGAAAAACAAGATAGTAAAAAAATAATTCCAAAATATAAGACGACAATATATTTAACAAAACAGTTACTCAATCCAGTTGGGAACCTACTAGGGAAAAAGCACTATAGCCAGAGGTCATCATTTTTCTCAGATCTTCAAGCTGACATGAGTTTCACTAGGAGGTAACTTTTACTGAAGGCTGTTCTACAGCGAAATTCTTCTCTAATACTGATTCTCCAGCACTGAGGAGAAGCTCCAGAAACCTCCATTTTACAAGTTACGTTAGCACATTCTGACATTGAACCCTGGTGTGAAACCATGCTGGATTGGGGCGTTATAGCAGAATGCTCTCTGGAGTCTTCCTGCATTCCTGCTTCATTCAGTCTTTGGATACAAAAGGAGGCTGCAAACAGAAGTGTCTGGTGTCTATATTCACTATTCATTAGCTGGTTAATTAATAGTAATTTGCTTCTATCTTTCCTTCTGGGTAACAGATACAGGAGTTATTCAGAGCACAGTCCAAAAAACCCCTTTAGGTCCTTTTAGGTCCTTTTACAAAATTCAGGGGGTTCCTCCAGCGTTTAATGCAGTGTCGTCACTAGAAGAAGAAACACTCCACAGAGCAGAGTAGATGAGATAAATCTTGACTGTCATAGAGTGAAAGCAAATTGAATTGGAAACAAAAGGGAAGAGCTAAAAAGGCCTGCCCATGGAAATGTTGCTGCACATCAACCGACTCATGCCCTAGTTTTTCACCTTTTACAGATTGTCTGGAATATTAGAGATAACGCTGAGGTAACATCCTCGCCACTATGTCGATCCCCTGCCTATAAGTATAGGTAAGAGATGCTGCATATCTGTGGATGGATGTATTCTGGCACATTTTTCACATGCGCAGAAATTAGCATAAGTTTTAATTATCTTCAACATCTTGCGTAAACATATATTACATTTTAACATCCTTTACTGTTCTTTGGAGGAGTCGCACGCTGTCTTAGCTTTAAGTTGGCTTCGCTGACGGAAGTCAGCGGAGCCAAAATTAGCCAACTGCTTAGTGCTTTATAAGATCAGCAACAAAGAGACCTCCAGCTAATGTAAGTGTCGTAAGTGGCTTCACAGATGATACTTTAAGTGGTCAAAACTACATATGGGTAGAGGTTCTGCAGACTTGCATTCATACAAACAGCTATCATTTCAGTAGCTAACACACAGAATCACAGAATGGTTCGGGTTGGAAGAGACCTTAAAGATCACCTAGTTCCACCCCCCTGCCATGGGCGGGGACACCTCCCACTAGACCAGGTTGCTCAAAATCCCATCCAGCCTGGCCTTGAACACTTCCAGGGATGGGGCATCCACAGCTTCTCTGGGCAACCTGTTCCAGTGTCTCACCACCCTCACAGGAAAGAATTTCTTCCTGTTATCCAATCTAAATCTCTCCTCTTCCAGTTTGAGGCCATTACCCCTTGTCCTATCATTACGGTCCCTGATAGAGTCCCTCCCCATCCTGCCTGTAGACCCTCTTTAGGTAGTGGAAGGTCGCTATAAGGTCTTCTCGGAGCCTTCTCTTCTCCAGGCTGAACAACCCCAACTCTCTCAGCCAACACATCATTGATTCCTCTGCATGTAACAACGGCTTGCTGACTGCTGACTCTGGTCAAGTGCCATTTTGGTAGCAATGAGGACATCGATACAGCTTTAATATTTTGCTGCTCTAATACAAAAAGGAAATTATTTTATTCCCAGTTCTTTTACAGCTGCTTCTGGTAAATTGGATGTATTTTAGATTACAGTGATCACAAATACATTTTGGATAGACTGTAAGTGATGCTTTGCCTTACTTCACTGGCATATAGTGCCTGATATTAAATCTGCATGACAGTCTGGTTAGATTAGTTTAGCTGGAAAGGGCTGCTACTGAGCTAAATTAAGTTAAGAGTTTGACCCTTAAAGCATTAAACGTCCATCATGTAACTGCAATAAAAATTAACACATCACTAATTTTAGTATGTCTAAAATATTACTACAACAAATTACAGAATAATACTGGAAAAAGTACAAAACAAGTAACTCGGCCAATTAGTTCAGCTCTACTGTTTAGCTTTTTAGAGTTTTGTTTCAGAACTGTGCTGGTGATACAGAGTGAATATGATTTTGCACTGTAAGACTTTTTTGCCTGTTATGCAAATACTATATGCAAATTTAGCTCTCAGCAGCACCCCGTGTATTTCCTTGGCACACCCATCCTGGATGCGAGAAGAAATGACAAATGGTCTACAGCTAGTCTCCGTCAACAACTCAGCTGGTAAAAAAAGTAACAAACGATCCATTTTTTCGCTCATCAGTGCCATTTATAATTAAAGCATATTGCAGAGCCATCTTAAGTACTTAACAGGATTCATCCTCTAAGGTAAAGACTATAACTCTTGAGCAGTCCTGATTATCTGTGTTTCACTCAAGTTTATTAACATGCCTCATGACTATTAGCATACCATATAGACCCCACAAGCTTTACTATATTCATCGCTATAATGTATAGTAATTTGTTGTGGACTTCCATAATACTATATCAGCCAATTTCTGTTTGGTTTTTGGTTTTTTAATTTGGTGCAATTCTGAACTAAATATATATTCCCGACTTCTCCCATTCGTTTTATGGACATTAATGTAAACATTTATTTTTAAATGCATTCAAAAGCCAACATATAACATGAGTGCAGGTAACAGCCAACAAGGTTACCTTAAGCAACAAGGTTAATTAAAGTAGAAAAGAGCAGTACCAGTACAGTGATCATCAGAATGGCACTAAAGGAAAATTGAATATTGGAACTAAACAGCACAGGTCAAAACTTCTGAAGGAAAAGCAGGTTGGTAGACATCTGTTTGACCACTGTCCACTTGGGTGAGATGTTATAGCCTCTGCCTTCACAAGTCACATCATTCAAACTTTGTGAACTGTCCTACTGTACTGCTGTGTCATGGCTAAATCTGGAACAGTTTTATTGTTGCATATTTTGAACAGAACCTCTCATAAATTACTTAGATGGCTAAAAATATTCACCAAGATTTACAGTATACTGCATAAGCAGATGAATGACCTCCAGAGTACTTCGACAAAAATCAATTAAAAATTTCTGAGTTGCAGCAACCAGATGGCCAAAGCTGAGACCACATCTGGACTGCTAAAAGTTTTAAGCCAACCCTGTTATGTCAGTGTGTAAAAATATTACAAGAAAAATCCCAGATGATTTCAATGAACTTGAAAAAACCCTCTCCTGTTCTAGAATAGGCTTATTGGAGTAAAGGATCAATGCCTGGGAGAAGAGCCAGAGATTTATGCAACCGTTGCATCTGAAACTGTACAACAATTAGGGTTATCAGCTTTGTGTTTTTTGGAACTTGTCCACTTCACCATACCCAGGACATTGCGGAGATCAAGGACGGGGAGGGTGATTTTTACCTGCCCTACCATTATTGGACAGAAGAAAGGTTTTAGGAGCTGCAGCACTGGCTGTGTGCCTTACAGATAATTAGATCCTTATTTCCAGTATTCTACCCGTATATTTAGAGGTGGCATTACACTGCAGCAGTTAAAAAAATGCACTAAATAAATATACGTTGCAAAAGGCCTGTTAATACCTGAGAGACCTCCCATCATGACGAAAACAGAATGTTTCTACTATAATCGCAAAGGCATTCCTTAACTTCAAGTAGGTAAAAGGTATGGTGACTAGGACCCCATTTAAGTGTTGATTCAATGTCTTTCTTGTACAAGAGGTCTTCCGCCTCTCCATGCAAAAAGAGCAGCTGAAATGCTCACCTTGTGTATTTTTATTAGAAAGGGTCACAGTTGTACGTTTCCTAGAATTCAAGTACCGACACTTTTGCCCCTTTGTCCAAGACCTGTTTATGTAATTGAAAGGATGCTGGACTAGCCTGGGCCCTGGCTCAGAGACCGTGTCGCACAATGCAGCTGATTCTGTCACGAGCAAAGACCTGCCGGCCTGGAGTATGGCCAATGGGCTGAATAAAGGCCGCCTGAGAGCAGCCTGGAAGACACACAGCTCCGGGGGGCTGACCGCTCATTCTCACAGTGGGAGAGGCTCTGGGGGCAGTGGGCTTCTCTGCAGCAGAGGCAGAAGGGAGATGCTTGCCAGCGTTTCAAGTCAGCTGTGAGGCGGCCAGAATACTGGGAGATGGGGTCGAGCGACTCGGCTGCTGTAGTCCATGAGAACAAAGCTACTGAAAATGGTGCAGCAGGAAGGAATAACACAAACAAAGAGATGGCAGCGAACTACTGGCCTTACAACCAGAAAAGCCTAACAGGATATGAATTAAAATACTTCAGTGCAATTAAGGACGAAGAAAAGGAAATTGTGGCTGTAAATTACTGTACTACCCGCTTGCATAGGTGAACAGGAAAAGCTAGCCAGATACAAAGGCTTTTCTTCACTAAATGTTTTCTGATCAACTCCCACAGTGTTGCATTATTACCTTCCACATCTTAAATTAACATAACTTCTAGAATTTGCTCACGCATACAATTGTAGACCTTAATTTCAGAATTACTGCATCACCCAGTCCATTTTTCATTATAGCATAAGCTGTAAAAATTTATGCTTTTGGGATCAAATAAAAATGGCATAAAATATGTACCCAGCCCAGATGTGATGCAATCAAGAGGCAAAGGTCTATCGGGGGACCGAGTGTATCCTCCCCCAGCTCCTGGGGGTTTGGCTGCTTGTGCTCCAGGCTGATCTGAAGCGCAGCTGTCCAGCCTTGAATCAGAACTGTAGGAAGCCTTGGTGGTGGGTCACCCCCCTTCTCTCAAGAGGTGCTTTTGAGATGAGACTCTTGCCCTCAGTCTCTGCCTAAGCTAGGTGGCAGCTCCACCACGCCTGGCATATATCCCAATCGTCCAGACTCTGACTTGCTGTCTTGACTTTCAGGCTTTGACCTCAGACCTGGCTCACCACTATGGACTTGTCCAGTGATCTGGAGACTGTTGGATGAACTTGATTGCACTCACTCTACTATGGGACTGCACCCCTTGTCAGTGAGGTCACTGCCCCTACCTGCCTGGCTGTCATGCCACGCTCCCTTTCCTTTTACTGGGCAGCTCATGGTTGGTGCTTCCTGACCAGATCTTCTGTTGCTTCCCTTGGGAGTTTGCTCCAGCAGGTCTTCACCACAGCTAAACAAAATCAAAGAAATACACCCCTTTCTAACTAACTAGTAACTACTAATTCTTGCGGCTTTTCCCACGGAATTGAAGAACATCAATACCCCCTCACCGTGAAGGAAGGGATTATATGTTTTGATCAAATCACCCTTTGATTGCCTGTTGAGATGTCAACCAAGTTTTTGAAGTTGTTCACTCTCAGACATTTTCTTTTATCTCTCAAATAATTTACAAGCTTTTTCTACATCACTGGCTTTTCAACATGCTTTTAAAACATTATGAGCAGAGCTACACATCCTCTTTCAGTATGCTATATATAGTACATCACCCTATTCTGTGTCACATTACCTACTTCCATAAGTCCTCTTTGCTCTGGCATATCAAGGTTGCCCATTCAGGTGCTTGCCCAATAATGTGCCTAATCCTATTCACAGCAAACTTCTTCTGAGGATACACACCCTTCCTCTTCTTCCCCAGCTCCCACCCCCCCTTCTGCTAGTGGTAATTTGCCTGCTCTGTTCTTCGGATGAATATGATGAAGCCCAGATGTGGTTTAACCCCAGCCAGCAACCAGAACCATGCACCTGCTCACTCAATCCCCTGAGTTTGTATGGGGGAGAGAATAGAAAGAGTAGAAGTGAGGAAAAACTCGTGTGTTGAGATAAAGGCAGTTTAATGAATAGAGCAAAAGCCGCCCACTCAAGCAAAGCAAAACAAGGAATTCATTGCCTGCTTCCCATTGCCAGGCAGGTGTTCAGCCATCCCCAGGAAAGCAGGGCTCCATCACGCATAATGGTTACTTGGGAAGGCAAACATCATCACGCTGAACGTCCCCTGCTTCCTTCTTCTTCCTTCAGCTTTATATACTGAGCATGACGTCACATGGTATGGAATACCCCGTTGGTCAGTTGGGGTCAGCTGTCCTGGCTGTGTCTCCCACCGACTTCTTGTGCACCCGCAGCTTGCTCACTGGTGGGGCGGTGTGAGGAGCAGAAAAGGCCTTGGTTGCTTAGCAACAACCAAAAACATCAGTGCACTGTCAACACTGCTCTCATCCCTAATCCAAAACATAGCCCCACACCAGCTGCCAGCAAGAAAGTTAACTCCATCCCAGCTGAAACCATGACACCAGATTATGTGACAGGACAGGTTTCTCTGAATGATGAGAGCAGGGCACTCCTCCCGTCCCGGTGTTATCTGCAGGTTTCATTATCTGTGCATTGGGAATAGTGCAGAGCCCCACTGGAGCACATCTATTCAGAGATGCCACAATGACAGCTATGTTAGTGTATATTCGTGATCTTGGTATCGCTCAGTTACACCCCAGTTATTTCGTCTGATATGTACTTGCCTAAAAACTAATTTCCGGTCACAACAAAGTCTAATCTCTTAAGAAAGTTATGTCTATTAAACATATACAATTACTTTTATCAAATTTGTCATCTCAGCAAAGATGAAGATCTGTTTTGCTTAACAAGGAATGTTTCCAAACCTCCTTACGTCGATCCCTTCCTACTCTTTTGTAGTGTAATGCTGTATCAGTTTTTCTCCTGTTATTTTGCCTACAATCAATGTCAATCCAACAAACCTAATTATCCAAAAAGGGTAGATGAAACGTCCTAAGGATGAACCAACATTAACACCCCATTTTTCTTTAATTTCTACAGTATTCCCAGATGTGTTAGCATAAGCAATGCAGAGATCATCTCAAATATCTCTGTGAGAAGTTACCTAGACCTGCTGATTCCAAAGCGTCCATGGAAAGGTGATTGCAAAGACAGCCTAATTCCACATCCTTTGGCTCCTGAAAGATAAGGGCAGGGATTTTAATGATACCATGAGGCCAGAGGAGCACTGGAGAGGGCATACAGCATGATGGGACACACGCTGCTGTTGGCTAGAACTGCTGAGATAGGCTCTGCATAGTTGAAGGACTGGAGTTTAAGTCTTCAGCCCCAAAGTGCTGAACATACGAAGCCTGTAAGAAAATGACTTCAGATAGTCATTACACACCTCGTGTCGGCACCACTGGCAGGCTGACTCCGCAGGGCCTGGGCGCAGACTCTTCGAAAGCTATATGTAGGAGACTGCCAAAGGATGTACCCCCTTTCCTACATACATTATGAACTTATTACACAAGGATAAAAGGCTTGGGGGTAACTCGTAAGAGTTTTTTCTTCTTCATCCCAGAGAAGATGGAAGTGCTGCTGCTGCGCTAGCCCCTCATCCACGGCATAGCAGGAAAGTACCTTACCTACTGCATAGAGACAGGCCTAATAGAATTATCCACACCTGTTGCCCAATATGACTTAGATTTGCACTCTTAATCACAATGAAAACTAGGTTTAAATTTCTCTTCATAATGTCAGAAACTCAGCCTATTTTCCCCCACCCATTATCCTTGCAGAATCCCTTCCACTTTATCAAAACACCCACACATTTACGCTTCAGACTGATTTATTTCTTAATATTTCTTGCAGCGTCTTTAAACTACATTTCTGGACCAATGCCAGTATCAGGTGTCTCTCTAGGGAAATGAATTTAAGTCATATCCCGTCTTGTTCTTCTGCTTTTATTTCTCTATCATGCTTTTCAGAAATATGTATTCATTTGGGACTCTTTTTAGAGCTCAGTGCTCTCTGAATGTAAATCTATCTATTGTTCATCTTATCCTGGTCTCGTAACTGCAACAGCCTTTAAGAGTTAATCAAAAAAGAACAGACAATTATAATTGCAAAATTCACATTGAACATTGTCTTAATGTTTGTTAGCCTCAGCCTGAAATCATATTTAATAGTAGATGAAGTACTCCTGATTACTGTCAAAATTATCTTGAGCCTCTGAACTGGGAGATGGCAGGATCCACTTTTGGTATGAAAGCCAAAACAGTTCGAGATCTTGCCTGCTGCTCCTCTGGCTGGCTGGCAGTATAACATTTCTCTAATATTGGCAAATATTTGGCCCAAAACCACTCTGGTGCTGACTGGCCAACCTTTTTTCCCAGAAGGGGTCTCAGAAAGGGGGGGCACCTTGTTCTCTGACTTGAGGAAGATAACAGGCCTTTCATGAAGGGGCAGAGCAGAGAAGCAGCACGTGGCCTGCGTTAATCCCAGACCAGCTGCTGCTCTGGGCACCTCTCGTTCACGGTTCATGGTCCTCGACTTCACAGTTGTTGCCCTAATGCAGCGCATTTTCAGCAGCATCGGATACTGCTCCTACTCATCACACTAGAGATTGAGCCAACAAACGTAATTATTGATTTATATGTAGGATACCACCGTGAGCAGAAAAACAAATGATTCAGTGCCTCTGTCAGCATTAGCCTTATTAAAATTGTTGTATGAGTTAATTGTTACCTCCGTGCTCTCAGAGACTACTAGCTCCTTTCCCAGTCCAAGAAAGAGGACAATTATTCTAGGGGAAAAAATGGAATTTGAGGGGAAAAGGAAAAAAAGGAATTATACAAGTGGAACAAGCATTTCTCCCTTTTTCTTCATGCCTCAGGGCCACCTGGATCTCATTTCCAAGTCAACTACACTTACAGAATTTCACAGGAACTGGATTTGGAGGGGAAAGACTGTTTGTGAGGAACAGGGAAAGAACTCCTGCCTGTGGGATTGCCCTCAAGCTTTATTTTTCCAAGGGAGGAAAGGGCTATTGGAGACATGTGCTGACTCTACCTTCCAGTAAGAAGCGTCAAGGGCCATAAGTGGCTGCCCTTCCAGGCAGTGTGATTCTCTCACATAGTGCTGTCAGGGACTCACCTGCCTGTGCTGTTTTTAGCTTCTGCTATAGATAGACCTTGCTGCTCAAAAGCTCGTCCGTTTTCTTCAGCAGCATACGCTTTTTTACTAAAAGCACACCTCCTGCAAATCCTGCTCTTTAATAGGCAGGCGAGTGCTCCAGAAAACAATTCAGCTTTGACATTTACTGGCAGCAAAGAATCCTTGAGGAGCAAGGGGATGATTAATTACCATCTAGCCCTCCTGCCTTTAGCATCCAGTCTCCTTCATGCTGCCTGTGCTCTGGACTTCGGGGAGGGGCTTGAAGGGAACCTGAACAAGTGTGAATTCCCATTTGATGCTTCCTTTCCTTAAATCTTTTCCCTTAGGCTTTAGGAATAGCAGGCTACACATATATTTGCACGTGGGTTAATGCTAAAAGGAAGCATATGTATTTGCTTCTGTCTCTGTGTCTGATGCATTAATATTTTAAGCCTTAACTCTGTAACAATAGAGGTCTTCTGCTAAGTTTTCTTTGAGGCAAAAATAGCATCACAGTATTATTGCATATGGTTAAATTTGAAGTACAGGAATCTCTATCAATAAATATGACCCCCTAACTTTAACTCTGTCTCCCTCGGGTTGAGACCAAGAGTGAGAAGTTTGAGCTGAAGTGCATCATTCAAAGTTACAAGAAAGTGAAAAATGTTTACCTAGCACACATCTTAACAATTGTATGAAAGATTGCATAGCTGAATATTTTTTTTAGCGCAGACGAGACCATAAGCATCTTGCACGTTAGTGAGCACTTACACAAAGCGAGTGGTAGAATTAGAAACACTCCTTTCTCATTTCATGAAGATTACACACAAAAGTACCAGTTAAGAGCGACAGCCTAACCAGCCTCTCCTTGGAAGAGAGCAAAAGCCCCAGGAGGCAGTGGGTGCTGTAAAGCCCTGAAGGTCTTTTAGTAGAGGAACAAGTAGATTCTTTGTTCTCCTCCAGACCTTTTACCTCCTCAGAGATACATCTAAGGGTTTATGGCCCACTTCAATGGTGTTTGCAATAGTATAGTTCACCTGTAACTGGAAGTTACAACTTCCAGTGAATGAGAAATCCTTTGAATAAATCTTATTGATTTAAGCATTAGTGAGGTAGTTGAACATAAAATAACTAATTTATGATGGCCTTAGTGTGCATGGAATGTAAATAACAAGCTGTAGGCTCCACTATCTTCATATAAATGGCACCCCTTAGAATAAACAGGTAGGTACAAGTAAAACAGGTAGGTACAAGTAGCGTTGTGTTTTGGTATGGAGATTCACAGGGTTAGGGACGTTGAATCCCATGGTTGTAGGACCATGCACAGTCCGTCTGGAGGCCAAACATTTCTCCATGGCTCAGAGGACCGTGAGTCAGCCAACAGCAGGGCTGCATTTCCCTCCTTCCTCCCTTTCTCTTGAAGTAAACATGCCACAGGGCTTTTGTGTGAATCTTGCGTGTTATAGTGGAACAAGACAACTGTAAATAAGCAAGCCTTAGATCTGCTGGGTAAGTCATATTAAAAAGACTTGAAAATGTGGCCTTTGAACAGTGCCCTCCCCTCCCATTTCTCTGAGGTCTAAAAGCACCTCACAGACAGTTTTTGTGCTAACCAAGTGCAGAGTGACACAGAGAAGCGTACATGAAAACTCTCTTTTACATGACCTCTGAAGATGGCTGTGGGCCTGCGTTCTACAGAGGCAGGCTCCATGTTTTGACCAGAGTTTCTCTCCCCTCGTTATACTTGCTTCCTTCTTGCTGACTCCCTTCCTCCCCGCTTTGCCAGCAAGTCCTTTCTGCTGGTCCTTCCACGGGAGCCGTGGTCCCTCCTGCCTCCCTGCCACGACGTCTGGCATGACCGAAGCTCAGCAGCTGAGGAGGAGATAAACAGGCAGTTTTTCTTCCTGCTGCCCACTGACACGACTTTTTCATAGGTATACAACACGCAATGTTCCCACGTTGAAGCATAGGCGAGTTAAAAATAATTCTGTCACGGGGATACTACTTGATAGTCATACTGGCATTCTCCATTTTCGTAGCCACGTAGCACAAGATTAAAATATATCAAGACTTGTACGAAGGCCAAAATCTTTCAGACACCTTTACCCTCCTTTTCCATGAAGGAGGGGAGGAAACCTACAAGCTAGTGTAATCAGTCTATACAGGTACAGTAAACCATGTAGTACGGAGACGGCTGCTGGCCTAAATAAGCTATTCTGAAATGGCTTACAAATGAGATTTATCAGGGTTCAGGGTCAGCTCTTGCCTTAGCTCCGAAGGATTTTAAATGGATTCTCTCTATGAAAAAAACATAAAGTGTTCCTTTTAGATATGCACTTAAAGAACCTATTTTTTGCATACTTTCTAAGAGCTGCCTGTGTCTTTGAGCTGCTTGAGTGAGCCAAAATTTGAAAAAATCCAGTTCAGTACTGGGCAAAGAAGGGAAGGGGACCCTGGGAATGAAGGGCTGCAACTGTCTTGAGAGCTGGAAGTATTCGCCTGATGGTTTGCAGCCCATTGCTTATCTTAAGCATTAGATTTCCTTCACTAAGTGAAGAGAAAATCATTTAAGGCATTAGAACAAGGTGTTAAATATAATACTGGCGCTCCCCTCTTTAATAACCATCCTTCCTTCCAAAATGATGGCCTACTACCCAAGAATTTAGCATAGTGCTGCTCTTCAGTGCAAGTCCCGGATTTACCAGCCCATCCTCCCATTTCCCTGGTGAGAGAGCTCCACATTGTGGGAGGAACGTGCACGGTGAGCAACAAAAATAAGGGCCGTTGAAAAGAGAAGGCATTGCACAAAATTTGCCCTGCTGTTTTACTAATCACTTTTTCATGAGGGGAGCGTCAGACGAAAGATCTAATTTCTCTCTTTTTCAAAGGGGATGGACTTAGGATAACAACATTGTTTTACTCTGCTCTTCCCAAGCTTGTCAGCACTGCTAGAGAAAGATACAGCACAGAAATAGGGAAAGGCAGAGTGATCTCAGTTCAACCAGCTATATAAATACATACCCAGCTAAAATGAAGATAAGTTTAGATGTCTTGGAATCATAGACACAGATCAGCATCCAGAAGCAGCTAAATCTGAAGCTAGTAAATGTTTTCATCTTGCTGAAGCAATGATTTATTTAAAAAGTGCATGTACTAGAATTTTCTGTGCTGTCATTTCATACCTGTTTAGTTCCTTAATCCATTTTAGACATTAAGATCTAAACTGATATATTCTAAAAGGCACGTGCTTACCTCCCTTGTTTTTAAGAAAAGGTAACAGCGGAGGCACTGGCTATTAGTTAACTGAAATGCAGGATATGAGAATCAGAATGCCATGACGTGACCTTTAAGATTAAGTTGCTCAGTACCATGAAATTTTGTTTGCATGTGGTGATTGGATGACGTTTTGTTGTGCCAAAGTTGTACTTTAATTAAACTTTAATTAAAGTACAAAAACTTTAATTAAAAAAACCAAACCTGATTTCTTGCACCCTGTGACAGTGGCTAGCCTATTCCCTGTGACACCTTTTCTCTTGAGGCCAAATTCTGCTACCTCTGGGTGGCACACAATTTTTACTCTGAGAATCACCCCTTCTCATCACCATATGCTGACTTACCCATTTTCTTTCTGGTTTTGAGTCTCACTTCTTTTGCAGTTCCCAATCTAATCACCTTTTTCCTGCTCACAATCCTTTCCTTCCCTCGGTGTTGACACGTGAGCCATCATCTTTTCCACTGCCCTTTAATCTTCCATTTTTATACTCCATCAAAATTTAGCAAGTGATAAACCTTCCCAATCTGACACTGCAACTTGGGCCCATTTCCTTGTCACTTCATAGTGTGCTTAGATGCTGAAAAACAGATACCGAGGCAGCATCTTACAAATAGGATGAACCTTTAATGAAAGAAAAGGCTTATATAAGGAAGGTTTGCCTCTTAGGCTGCTCAAACCAGAAATTCAATAGAATACTGTTTTCTCCCCAAACTCCTAAAGGCTGACACCTTTAAAACTATGCACAAATCAGTTTACTTTCACAGCTATTTAATTTAATCTAATACTGTAGACTAGCAATCTGCATAGAGACGGAGACCCCATCCCTCTTCTTGACAAGAAAAGCATAAGGGCCCCAGCAAGGGAGGCAGTGGGATGGACGAGCCCACGTGCCAGGTTGCCCTTGAGCGACTCGGCTAATTCAGAGAGCGACAAGGCACAGATGTGCCTAAAGGACACCTCCTTTCCTGTCATCATGTCAATGGGGCAGTCATATGGGCGATGGGGTGGTAGAGTTTCTACCAGCACAGTGGTCCTTCCCACCCCTTCTTTCTGTCTGGGATGAGGAGTGAGGCTGTAGGACACCTACCTCTGTGGACTCCTCCTCTGTGGGTAGTAAGGGAGGACGTGGCAGGGATCCTCCAAGGGTCCAGGTACACTCCTCTCTGGTGCACCAATTGCCGTTGCTGAGCAGCTGGTATCTGTTGAGGGGGTCCCTGAGTAGGCAGTGAAGATTAGCTGCATCTGACTGATAAATTCCCGTACCCTTATGTTTTGCACTAGGATGATACCGGTAAGAAGGTCATTCCAACTCTGTAAAGTGTCATATAAAATCCTATTTATTAAATCTAACACTATAAAGAAAGAAAGAATAGTATAGATAATTGTATGTCCATTTAGAGGCTGGGAACCCCAAGTCATGCAGCATCAAATGGGCCTGTGATCCACGCACAGCCCACTGTGCAGACCCTGCCTGTGGGAAAGGTTACACCATTTTAGTCATTGCCGTGGGTTAACCCCAGCCAGCAGCTAGGACCAGGCAGCCGCTCGTGCAGTTCTCCCCGTGGGAGAACTTGTGGGTCGATATAAAGGCAGTTTAATAGAACAACAACAGAAAAGGAAAATAACAATAATAATGGTAACGACACAAGTCACTCTCACCACCCAGTAAATTGGTACCTTCCCAAGCGGTGATCATGAGTACCCGTCCCCCAGCCAACCATTAATATACTGAGCATGTCTCTCTGGTGCAGAATATTCCACTGGTCATTCCATCTTTCTGTCTAGGCTCCTTCTCAGCTTCTGTGGGAAGCTGAAGACAGTCCTTAAAAAATATGAACATCAGCTGGCAACAACTAAAACAATATGCATTACTGACATTCCTTTCATACCAAATCTGAAACACAGCAACCACTAGAAAGAAAATTAACTCTGTCCCAGCTGAAACCAGGACAGTCATTCAAGCGCTTATGGGATTTTCCTGAAAGGAAACAATGCTATTCATCATTTCTACTGTCAAATAGAAAGGGTGCTCACATGATAACTTCTTGCTGCACTGGGCAATGGTTCAAGGAGCTGGGGGACAGAGGTTGCTGTGGGTGCAGGGGATGCGAAAGAAGCCTGATGGGCTGCTGTCTGCCTCTGCATGCCGACCACAGCTTTGGATGTCTGCCAGGAGCAGCAGGGGGAACCATAGGGGCAAGCCCCTATGTGCAGCCTGGGTAAGCTCTTGGGGACAGACCCTGGCACAGCCTGGGCAACAGGCTCCATGGTACTCAGCTCCAGGCTCTGGAAGACCTGAGCTAGCTGCCAGGGAGCAGCAGGAGCAGAGCTGCTCTAGAAGGGAACACAAGCCAGGAGCTGAGGGTGACCATAGCGCAGGCAGCGCCTTCACCAACAGGGCACAGATCCTGAGCTGGGTAAGCAGGGCAGGGCAGTGACAGGCAAAGGCAAGGGGAAAAGTCAGGTCTGAGGTGAGTCTTGGAGATGCAGACAGCAGTTCAGGCATGTCAGGGACCTGGCCAGGAGCACGCACTGCCGTGACATAGCTCACACCCGGGCCAGAGCTTCAGCAGAGCTTCTGCATCAATGGGCAGAGAGTGTGGGTGGAGGTCCTGGCTGAGGCTGGTCAGGACAAGGCATACCTGCAGGGGCACTCGCGGCCCTGACAGCAGTACAGTCCAGCTGTCCCACATGATATGCAGTTGTTGAAGAAAATGACAGTGCCCTACCTCTGGACCCCTAAGTCATCTTTCAATTTCTCCGAGAAGCTGAGGACCTCTGCCTCATAGTAGCACCCTTCCTGACTTTTACCCATCTCATGCGGGTGCAGTGATTCACAGCTTTATGATAAAACGTTGCTGTATCTGCATATAGTTTCACAAGAGGGCCATATTAAAATTGCATGGAAAGGCTGAATTTGGACATTTCTTGTCTGAACCATCATTGTAAATAGATTTTGTGTTTAACCTGCATGGATCATCTAAACTGGCCAGACTGTCCAACTAACCAACTATAAAAATATGTATGCTACAGTTAAGTTGCTGATTCAGTTGGCAAGTGTTTGTCACACTGAAGAAAAATAGCTTCACAGCAAGAAATGTGTTCATTTAATTCTAGCATACAGGTAGGGCATCAAAGTTAATGATTACTGTTGCATTAAAGTTCAAGAAGCTATCTTGATTTCCTATTTCTTCTACATTTCAGTGTAGGAGACCTATTGCAGTAATATTTAAATGTCTGACTAGAAAGGAGTTAGAAAGCACAAAGTTTGACCCCTTCAAAAACATCATTCAGTGGAACATAGGTAAGCAACCAGAAAATACTTAGCAGAGTAGAACAGGAGAAGAATTTGAAGTTTGAAAAAAAAAAATCCAAGCAAAAAAAACCACTAAAAAAACAGCAGAGAGGGAACTCCAGAGGAGAGAGACTCTGTCAACACTCAAGTAACGGTAAAAATCAGCAGCCAAAATGAGTTTTCCCAGCCATTAGGTTTTGTATGAATGATGCAGATTGTAGTTCTTGTTACGTAATGACAGGAGATAGCCCTAAGGAGACAGACCTAAAGAGACAGACGGGAGATCTCTCTGATGGAGGGAGCTCCTCTGAGCACCACCCCAAAGGAGGCTGGGAGCTTACCAACAACAACACACTGAAATATTTCTACCTAAGTCACTGCTAGGCAGGGCTGACAGGCTGGACCACTGCTTAGAAGGGCCAGAGAAGATGAATGGATGCTGCCTGCAATTTCTTCAGGGTGAGCATCTGTCCCCACAGGTTCCCTAGTTCTTCCCCTGGGTACCAGCATGCTTCAGCCCCTACAGAGATATTTCCTGTGACAAAGGGAAAAACCCCTGGTATTTTATGTGCAAAGTGTCATTTGGGCATTCACATCTTGCCATGCTATTTTGGGATGCAGAGAAGTGCCACTTCCTCCTCGGCAGTGTGGGAGAAGATGCACCGAGCCAGCAGTCCTCAGATTGCTTTTCTACATCCGCCTCACCAGAATTGCGTTGTGGATTTTGGGTGCTCTTCCCACATAAGAGTTGCTTTTGGATGGGTGCAAGGGGAATGCTGGCTGGAGTGCAGCAGGGGACAGGGCAGGGAGAGGGTGGAGGGAGAAGGAGGCCAAGAAGCAGCTCCTGACAGCCAGGCTGAGAAAGGCAGCAAGAGAAGTCTGTGACTGCTGCAAGCTGCAGAGCCAAACCGGTGCCCCTCAGCAGGGACACCAGGACCAGAGACAATAGAAGGCTTTTCCCGACAGCTCTCAAAATCCAGAGGTTGCCACAGCCACGCTTCTTGGTGCTGCCTGTCTCCTCACCCAGAATGAACCTTTTAAGCGCTTCTTCATCTCCTGGCTCTGTTCCCAGGCCATCTTCTTGCTTTCCTCCCTCTCCTACTCATCTCTCAGCAGCTCCCCAGGGACAGGCCACCTTCCCTTACTACGAGCACCAACCATTATCAGTTTGAGAATAGCCATGCTAAAATGCCGTGTCCTCTCCAAAGATCATAAACAGTAGCCCATATCCCAGCATCCAATTAATTAATCAAGATGTACGGCTTTACCGAAGAAAATTGTTGTCAGGCAGCAAAAGAGCCAGGCAAGATAAGAAAAGCACACACAAAAAAAAAAAAAAAGGCAAAATTGTTGACTCATATTAGTTATTAACTCAAGGCCTCAAGAGAAAAATACTAATGTGCAAGTTTTAACACTGAGAAAAAAACAGAAAGTAGTTAGAAGACAGCAACTTGGCAATACGGAGGATTAGCCTGCTCCAAGGAGCAACAAAGACGGGTGTTTTCCCACATGTCTTAAAACTGTGTGGCCAACAAGAACATGACACCCTGCACCGGGGTGCTGTCTTGTGCACTAGGCATGTTAGACCTCGCTATCTTCCGTGTGCTTTCACCAGTGAATAATGGCTGCGTACTCAAAAAGCTGTATACTCCTGCTCATACCGTAAGATCCTCCGTGCATGGAAAAAGATGCCCAAATGTTAGAGAACCAGTGGAAAAGAAGACTCACAGCCCAGAAACTCAGGTGGCATTTAGGTGTGCCGCTTCCTGCTCAGCATGCTGGTGTTGGCAGATCCGTATGCTTAACCTTAAGTATTGAGAAGAGCTCAGTACTGAATTTTGGAAGCTAACGGCAACACATTCATTTCACAGTTCAGATGAGCAAGTGTTTGCCTGCATTTGCTGCTGCAAATAGCAGGTTGTTTTCTTACTTGATCAAAAAAAACTTCCATCCACTTTGTCTCAGCATCTGAGCATGGCGGTCATTTCCTCAAGCTACTGCATGGCTGTAGCCTATCTTCTAGCTGCAAGGCAAGCCATGGCTTTGATCCTCCTACTCCTGTTTTTCTCATCACATAGATCATTTGACAAAAGTTTGTGTTTTACAATGTAGGTGCCCAGGCTCTACAGGGAACAGCGCTTTTACATCCCGTTATATTGTCAGCAGCCACTTGGCCACACTCTCATTGCAAAGGCAGAAGGAAGACTGGGCTAATGCTTGGTGGACCCCCATGACTTGTGCAGGATACTTTATATGCAGAGTGCTCCCATTCCCACAGCAGGGAGCACTGGTATGGGTATAGGCACCCACAGAAAGAACCAGCCACTACCCAAAATGTGTCTCCCTCCTAAGCCGGGCAGTAGTCCTGGGCGTAGCGCAGTACTAGTGAAGTACATTTCTGGTTCCTGAGCTATGGTCGCTATTTTCCTACTTGATACTGCAGCTGGCATATTTCCTTCTCCCTACACATCTGACCAATGCCCATCTCAAAATCCAGCTGGCTTTTTGCTTTTTGAGGAGAGGGAACTCTGACAACGGTGGTTGAAAGCCTTCCCTGCTCTAATATGGCAGGTGTTGCTGCACCTGTCATTGTCTGAGCTCAGCTCAGAGTGCATCAGAAGAAGTTAAAAGAGAGATAGGGGGGGCAGAACCCAAAACCAAAACAGAACAAACAAACAGACAAAAGAATGATTTATTTAAAGGCCAAAAGAAGGAAGTCTCCCAAATATTAATTTTGGGTGTTGGCAGAACAGAAGTCACCCGAACAGAAGTCACGCAAACAGAGTCCAAAAGAAACATTAAGGTAGAGAATTATTCTGTTCCAGCTACTGGCTAAATCACAGAGAGGAAGGAGCTTCAGACGTTCCCGCTGTTCTATTGCTGGGGTAGCAATTATCTTATCTGCCTTTCACGGTGCTATTATGCAGTCAGCCTCATTTGAAGGAAAGATGTCCTGAGACAAAAGATTTAAAAATACTCTTTTGTTCCCAGGTTCCTTTTAAAAAGTTTTGGGTTGTTCTGATTCTTTTTTTTAAGTCACATTTATTTGACAAAGGAACCTCATCGTTTCATTGAGTTTAAGATGAGATCGTTAGACCCAAGACGCTATTATTTGTTACAGTCACCCATGACTCTCAACCACAAGATCCTATTTCAGCAGTGGTTATCATTAAGATCAGCATTAAAATACTTTTTATCATTAAAGCTAGAGATAGTATGATGTACATTAAGGACCACTTTATGCCTCTGCAGTCTGTACACAGGAAGACTTGCCCTGAAGGTTGACACTACCTGCAATATTTGCTGGACATCTCATATAGCCAGTAAATGGTTTTAGGCATTTCAAAGTTAGCAACGGCCAAGCACAGGGATTGCCCTTCGTAGATCTCTTTCTGACAGGTTAGCAACCCCGAATAACTTTTGCACAGAAGTCAGTTGTCTTCAGGGTACCAGTAATCATGGTCTTCATATATCCAGGAAAAACATAACACTGTGCCAACTAGCAGTAGAACTGTAAGAGAGAATGACCGCTTTGGAGTAAGCGCTTGAGGAACAAACACTATCAAAGAAATCTTTAAGTCTGATGTATGTCAAAGAGAGCCCAAATGCATAAGTGAAATAGCTGAAATAAGAAGAAACTCAGTAATTCCATCTGATAATTGTCACATAACCCTGGTACCTCATCCACTAAGGACCAGAAACATGACTCCCAATTTCTTTTAAGTTTGTAAGCATTCCTGTCGGCTGCTTTGCATGAACTCAGACCAAATTCAACACAAGCATTTTAGTCATCACTAAAACCCACTTTATGTTAGGTTCCATGACATACAACAGGACATTAATATTGAGCTATCACATAATCAGCACCTTAACTACTACAAAAAATGACTTTTCAGCATAGGTGTTGCCAGGATTTAGAGAAGATGAATGAATTTCCCTAGAAGGTGACAATGCCTTTCTGACATTGCCTAACATCTTAATGTTACACTTCATATAAATATAGCCTTGTCTTATTGAAAGGTGCAGATCAGCGTGTGCGATGATGGTGTGGTAACAGTGAACATCTGCCGAGCACAGCGAGACTCACCTCATGCCAATTGGTTTTCTTCCAGCTTAGAGAAGTAACTACCGCAGCTGCCTTTCATTACAGCTCTCAAACCAGCTCTGTTTTAAATATTAAACTCAGTTTTAAATATTAAATATTAACTACTAAAGTAGCTGGCTCTGCAGCTGCTCTGATTTGGAGCAGAGGAATTTCATGGAAAGCTTCCTTTTCCATAGACTGTCTGGTAGCCTCTCCCTAGAGATGGTTTGCATCAGCTCATCACCCTTGCATCAGCTCATCACCATTTCTCTTCTGCTAGGGCCCTGGTTAGGCAGGCTGCTGCTTTGTGCCCTCAGGGGCAATGGTGCGTGAAGTTGGAGATGTAGCTTTGTCGCTGACAGGGCACACATTTAGTAGATAAAACATATTACTAGGATGGTGGCATATTGTAAACACCTAGAATTGAATAACTGGCTCCCTGAAGCTCAATGGCTTGCAAATGCATGGTCAGTGAAGCTTCAGGAGGAAAGCAGTTAAATATGGGCCATTCTCATGATGAAATTCGTACCATATTGTTTAGTTTGATGACAAAACAATTCCAGTTCGGGTACATTGCAATGCATTTACAGTCTTCCAACAATATTGCCTTGAAACCCCATTCAAAAGCACCCATATAAAAATAAACCTTACAGTGAAACTCAGGCTTTGGAGTACAGGATGCACTCAACCTTACAAAGACTGATCTCCGAGCAGGCATCTGACTGTGTATTCTTACAGTAACGTACTGACAACATCTTTAAGTCTGAAACATGGCCCAGAACTCCCTTTAGCTCAAGCAGAAGATTAATGTGGCTAATAAGCAGCCAAGGTATGGGAAAGGCATTCCTCACATGCAAGATTGTGATCGAGCCTGCTTTTTTTGAAAAGATGATTGTGATGACCATACCTTCATTGGAAGACTTGTTGTGAAGGTTCATGTTAAAATACTGGTGTGTGCTAGGCTTTCCCCACCCTTCGAATGTATGAAGACAAAGAGCTGGGTGTACATATACTATACTCATCACATTAAGATGGCGTACGTAACTTCTGGAAATCAGCATAGAAAAGTATGCCCTAGTGAGAGTTTGCAACTAATGTAGGCGGACCACATCATCTGCTACAAGACTAACTGGAAAATCTGTGCTTTCTCCTGTGTTCCCTAGTCACTAGAAGTGATTTCTGCACAGCAAATGTGAGTAGACACAATGTTAATTAACATGGGTTCTCCACAACGTCATCATGAACATAGACCAGACCTAGCTGCCTCCCTTCTGCCTGCTGCACAAAGGACAGATTCTTTCTGAAGAGGTCTGTTTTCCTCGCAGGAGAGCTGAAATGGTATGATCTGTTTGCAGTAGACCTGCCATGATGTTTTTTTGTCCATAACCTAACATCAGTCTTGCACCACGTCTTCAGGAAAGATGCAGAAGTTCTCCAAAACTCTCAAATTATATGCGTCATTTAGCAGAGAATTTGTTCTCCACGGGCAAAAGTGGCAGCAAGCCTCTATTACTCGTTCAGACCAGACTTTAAGAATTGCATGTGGATAACAAGCTCCATTGCTTGAACCTTGGACCCTTTAACAAAGGAAACTGAACCTGCCCTCGCTTTTCCACTCAAGACTGCGCTGGATGGTGCTGATTTGCAGCCTGTTGTCCTGCCCTGGAAAAGAGCCGCTATAGCCCAAGGGCTGCCTTTCTTCTTGTAACCTGTAGGACAGAGAGACCACGGATGCTTGTGTGGCCTCCTATATTGCAGATAGGCTATAAGGCAGCAGTTTGTTGCAGTTTTGGTCATTCAATTTCAGACATCAAGGCTTAGCCTGATTATTTTTTTTTTAGTTCTAGCTCCAGAGGATATTTTCAGGAGTCTCGTGGCCACTGTCTACAGCACAGTAGAACCCAGCGCTACAATTTCATTTCACAAAGACCACTATGGACTTTAAAAGCCCAAACCTGGGCCCACAGACTATACACTATGTTCTCTGCCCAGTTCAAAAAGGTCCTTATTAATAGAGTAGAGAGCAAAAATACTGACAGGAGCCATCAGTGCAGTGCAGAACCTTTCAGCAGGTTTCCATTCATTCTCCCATCCGCAGGTATGGATGCCCATAGCAAATCAAGAGCTGGATTACAACCAAGATTCAAGTCACTTCCTTGCCACAGCAGGACCCATTCGTACCAGTGATGGCCCACTCATACCAAATCCACTTTTATAGTCCAGGCAACTGCTCACGTCTCCTTAGAAAGGATTTTTAGGACATCTTCAGGCCCAGGTTCAGGGGGTCATTACACAAATCTTCATATAACTGCCCTTACTGTGGTCATTGGTTCTCAAAAGCTGGCAAAAATTAGCAAGGATTGCCACTGTCTTCTTGCTGTTTTCGTTGCGGTCACAGTTCTTACTGCTTCAATTGCTGGCAAAGTGGATCTCTGTAGTGCTTCTGCCAAGCAGAATTACTGCTATTGCCTCAGGGTCTGAGGCAGCTGTTGGTAAACTTCCACCCTCCTCTCCCAGCTATTTTATAAGGAACTTCAGATTATCTTCTGGGCACAGCTACTGTGTTCTTATTCCATGTCAGATACAAACTGATCTGATTTTTCTCTAGCCTAGATAAAACACTAAAACAACTGCTTTAATTTTAAAAAAATATATGTAATTCTTATTTTACATACATAAACCAAATATAATAGAGGAATCCAAGACATTACGGAGGAAACAATAAACTCCTTTAGATCAGGCACAAGCATTTTTCTTCCCCTTCAGATAAGGGAATCATAGAATCATAGAATGGTTTGGGTTGGAAGGGACCTTAAAGATCATCCAGTTCAAACCCCCCTGCCCTGGGCAGGGACACCTCCCACTAGACCAGGCTGCTCGAAGCCTCATCCAGCCTGGCCTTGAACACTTCCAGGGATGGGGCATCCACAGCTTCTCTGGGCAACCTGTTCCAGTGCCTCACCACCCTCACAGTAAAGAAAAACCCGTCCTAACCAGAAAAGGTCCATCACCCCCACAAAAAAAAAAAAAATAAGGTGAACCCTCTACCAAATTTGCTTACTCACTTCCAAGAGACCTACCTCAATCACTCATCCCTTCCTCTCGGTAGGAGCCCTACAGAAGTCTATTAAATATTGCTCACACCTCTTGACTGATTGTGACCACCCACACTCTACCAGAGTAGAGTTAGCGACTTCTATACAGCAATCTGTACGTTTTTTATACCAGCTCTCACATATTGCTTGAATTAAGCAATAAGTGGCCAACAAGTGAGGAACTAGAAGTACTACAAGTGCTTAGATTGGAGTTGGAAAAGACAGACGGAGAGGAGCAGAGTTTGTTGGAGGAAACACCATATCAATCTGAGGTTCCTCCTATGCAATTTGTGTGTTCATGAGACATCAAACTGCTGTGGCATCAGTAATATTACAGTATTGCAACGTACAAGGCAAAATAACCCAAAGCATGTTGTTTTGCAGTGTTACAAACATCATGACACAACCTCGGCAGGAGGAATGATGCTATCACAACGGAACAGTCTCAGAAGACTAGGTGGACCTTAGGAGTTTATATACTGGATATATGTAATGGTTTAATGAAGGTCATCTGATTTCCACTCAAGTAGTGGTAACAGCTGTTATCTTGAAGGTACCTTTATGTTTTGGTCCGAAGTGTTTGTAAACTAGATAATGCAGATTTTTTTGCATCAAGTGACCTTATAAGACATTAGTGAAGTAAGGCTCTGGTTTTTAATGTATTTGCAAATTTAATATTTATCAGCACTGTGTTTATTACTTTAGTCTATGACTAATCCTTAAGAACGCTACAACTATTACATGGCAAGTGTAATCGTAACTAACTGAATAAGGCAGATTAAGTGTATTTAGAATTACCTATTCGAATACATACTTTAGAAAGCCATATGTAAGTTTTACAATTAGGACATTAAAATGACATGGCGGGAGAGCAATAAACTGTTTTCTTGAGATCTCTGGTACTTGGTTTTGTCTTGGTTCAACCACACCGGAGAGAGATTTTGAGTATAAAAATTGGTCAGGTTTGAGCTTTGTTTAGAAACTTGCCTGATAATTAGATGCAAAGGCTGTTAAATATATATCCCTATTCCACTGTGCAAGCATAAATTATTTCCTGTAATAAATGTCACTGTACATGTTACTAGGCTGTATATAGATCAGAAATGGGTATTTATAATTAGCCTGTATTTGTCTTCACCTCTATCTTTGTTTCCAAGGGTTGCTATGGATAACTGTTCTTCCACCTCCTGTGTTCTCATTTTGCAGGTCTTGTGAGTCTCACAAGGATGAATCCTCTCTCTTCCATAGCATTAAGTATTTACACAATGACCTGGTGAAGCAACCTAGGTGAAAATAGGGGCAACACTGCAGTAAGTGTTACCTCTTCTTGCTGTTAAACCTAAACAAAAGAGTATTGCAGCCTTCCTGTGCCTTCCTAGGACAGCTGCCTCAAGCAGTGTAAGGCAAACTGAGAAATATGCTAACAAGAGAAACATTTTCGGGAGTCTGCTTCTTCTCTAAACTCGTATCTCCTGGGAATGCTAAAATTTACGTTATGTAGTATGCCCAATGGTTACGAATGACAAAAATGTCCACTTTCTTTTACACCAAGTCAAGATATCCCATCTCCTTCGATGGATATTGCTACAGTAATCCATTTATGGACTGATTTATTTCAACACATATCTGGGAATGGTAAGAACTGCAATGAAATATATGCGCTACAAAATATTTCTGCCTAGCAAGGAAGATTGCTTTCAGCTCAGCACTTGATGCTTTGAGAGACTAAGCTCTGCCTGGCACACTGACCCAGCCGGTGGCAGGGTGGATGGAGCTGCAGCTCCAGGTCACGGGTGGGGGCCTCAACGGTGGCCTCAAGCCCCCGCCTGGCCTTCGGCTTGCTTCTGCCCTGCCACTGCAACACACCGTGCTCTCGGCCGGACTAGGGAGCTGACACAAATTTTAAAAACCCCAAGGGAAAGTGAGAGCGCTGAAAAGCAGGGCTGCTCCCACACCAGAAACCCTGGCCAGGCTCCCTCTGTCCTCCCGCAAACCACGTCCTTCCGCACATCTTCTCGCATCCCCTTGTCCTCCCGCATCCCTCTGTCCTCCAGCTTCCCTCTGAACATGCTCCTGCATCCCCCCCGTCCTCCCGCATCCCTCTGCACGTCTTCCCACATCCCCCTGTCCTCCCGCATCCCTCTGTCCTCCAGCTTCCCTTTGAACATCCTCCTGCATCCCCCGTCCTCCCGCATCCCTCTGCACATCTTCCCGCATCCCTCTGTCCTCCTGCATCCCTGCCCTCCCGCATCCCTCTGAACATCCTCCCGCATCCCTCTGAACATCCTCCCGCATCCCCCCGCCCGTCCTCCCGCGCCCCTCTGCCCACGGGCGCTCGCAGCTCCCTCCAGCGGGCCCCGCAGCTTCCCCTCCGTGTTTCCCCCCGCCGGGGACCCCCCCGCCCGCGCCCCAAAACGCCGCCAGCCGCGGCCGTGGAGTGGGGCCGGCACGGCACCTCTCTGCCCGCTGCCGCCTCGACCCCCCCCCCCCCTCCATCCGCGGCGGCACAAAAGCCGTGACGTCAGAGCGGCGGTTGGGGTGGGGTGAAGGGAGAGCAATGCCACTGTCATGACGTCATCCTGCTGCCGTCCCCGCGCGGGACGGGCGCCAAGGAGCCGCGGCTGCCGCCGCCGCCCGACCCGGAGCCGCCCCCCGACGGGGCGGGCCGCGCAGCGCGGCGCGGCGCAGCGCAGGGCGGGGCGGGTCCCGGGACCAGAAGCCGCTGCCGGGTGCGCTGGGCCCGGTCAGCCGCCGCCGCCGTGCCAGCAGCTGTCGGCGGGGGCGATGCGGATGGCGGTGGGTGCGGCAGCGGGCGATGGGGCAGCGCAGAGCCCCGGCCCCGCCGCCGTGTCGCTGGGCTTGAGCGTGGCCGTGGTCTCCAGCCTGGTGAACGGCTCCACCTTCGTCCTGCAGAAGAAGGGGATCGTGCGGGCCCGCGGGCGAGGTAGGAGCCCCCGCCGCTGCGGTCGCGGCGGCGGGCGGGAGCGCTTCTCCCCCGCCTCCGACCCCGGGCCTTCCCATCCTCCCTCTCCCCTCCCGTAACACCTCCCCGGTCTCCGGAGCATCGCTCCCGGCGCCGTGCGGGACGGGTCCCCCAGCTCCGGCAGCAGCCAGGCCTCCCCCGGCGCCGCTCCCGCCCCTCTCCCCCGCGGACCCCGCGCTGCGGCGGCGGCCGGCCCGGGCGCGGTGCGTGTGGGTGGGAGGGTTTGGGGTGTCGCGGGGAGGACAGGCACCCCCGGGCCTTGGTAGACCTTCTGCTTGGGGAGGTGACGGTGTCGCCTGGAGCGGGGGACACCTTCCAGGCGGCTGAACGGGGGGAGGCGGCCTTAGTTTGTCACCTGAAGCGTGTTTGACATGGGAGGTGGACGACGGGAGCGCGGCGTGCGGGAGGAGATAAATCAGCGAGGAGGGACGGCAGGTGGGGAGCAATGGGGCTATATTCAGCGTTGTCATCAGCAACAGCTTCCCCGCGTTCGGCCTGCGCGCGGGTCTGCTGTCACACTGGAACACGCTGCTGGCAACTCCTGTGCGCGTCCGTACATAAGGTTTCTCTTGCGGTATTTTCACATACTTGTGGGATTTTTCTATCTGTTTCTCCGGCCCGTGGAGTTTCTTGCCATGAACAGCACCGGCACATCTTGTCACTTGTTTAATTCTCGCTCTTCCATGGACAGACGCGACAAGTTACATCAGTCACGTGGTGGTTTCCTTTTGTAGAGAAGAAAAGCACACCAGGAACATGAAATCATTTCTTTCTTTTATTTTTCCTAATGAAATCCCATACCTCGTTATTGTTCTCTGAGATGAGCGCATTCAGGAACTGACTGTGCTGTCTACACAGTTTAACCGAAACAAAGCTGTAAATTCACAGAGTATGAAGATTTTCTGTATTTTATTCTGAAATTGGAGCTCCCCAAAGCATGCAGCCTCTGGGCAGCATTTGGTAGTTGCATTTTGATGCTCTGAATATAGGAAAATGCGATACATTTATTTGTTCTTAATCTTGCGTTTCTGTGAGGGGAAAGTTGTAAACGTGGGTTGCATGAGACCTTTTAATTGTATTTCTGTGGTCAATAGCCATTTGTTTTGCAGATGATGGTATCTGTGTGTGTGAGTGTGTGTCGATAACTTCTGGGAACTCTTTCTTATGCAAGACCCTTTTTAATGACCAGGATGTGCTAGGGATTTTCTCTGTATCCATGCGTGTATGTCACTATAGGTGTACACATACATGTATTTGAGATGATTAGCATTAGAGCAGCAGTGCCATTCCACTGCCTGCTGCATCTAGCATGTTCAGGGGGGATGCAGCGGAGCAGGGTGAGCTTGCAACCATGTTACTACCAGCTGGCAGCCTGATCCAACAAGTTTATTTTGCCTTTTCTGCAGTGACCTTATGGTTATGGGCCTCAGACAAACTACTGTTTTGCAAGCGTAGTCTCCCTTTCCTTCCAAGATGGCTGTAATCCATTTTTATTGTCCACAGAGAGATCATGTTTGCATCATAAAGATGAATTTTTTTATTTTTTTTTTTTGTAAGGGAAACAATGAGAAAACACAAGGAATAACTTTCCATCCCAAGGCAGTTGGAGAAGTTTCCATTTTGCAGTATAGCTGGGTCTAATTACTCCTGAGGAGCTTTCAGTGGAGCACTGGGTTAAGGGGGTGCTGGGTGTGTGCCTGCCTTCTCAGCACTGGCAGCTCAAAAATATCCTGTTTGGAAGATATTACGGATGTTTATTTATGTGTCTTACCGAGTGATCCGCAGTATTTCCTATTGCCATGCTCAGTTTGGAGACACCCAGGTAAATACCTGGGGTTTCTCTCTATCTAACACTGTAGAGCAGTGTGGTTCTGCCTTGAATCTAGCAGTTGGAGCTGCAAGCCAGAGATCGTCAGTGTCGGATGATGTCTTTTTTCCATTGGCTTCAGTAGGTTTTGTATAATTAACAAGGAGGCACGTCAAGTCTTTTCTGTCTTCTCTATTGAATCAATAATATAGTATCGATGCAATTAGTAATCTTTGCTTAGTTAGAAACAGCAGTGGGTGACAAATATTTTGCAAAGTTATCTTACTTGAGTCAATATTTTCTATAATTTGTGCCCCCAACAGTGTTTTTATTTTATATGCAATAACAAAAGCCTAAAAAAACGATTACACCCACTCTAAAGCTGGCCATTTTCATTAGTCATTTTCCATCTCATTTCAACTATATAGTGTGATTTCCAAGCGCTTAATATTTTATATGCCTCTAGAGTTATAGATTATTGTGTTTTCTTTTGCTTGGAATTTCAGAGTGGGTACAATATTGCCTATTGCTCCAGCAGCTCTTGAGAGAGCATCTTCCCAAATAAATGCGGAGCTGAATTGCTAGAAAGAGGAGCAGAACGTGAGAGCAAAACGTGATGGCAAGGTCATGCTCAGCAGAGGCCAGGCTTTAGTTTAGTAAGCAGTCGTTAGCCTTGATGTTGTACAGAAGCAGAACTGATAAAAAGTGGTGCCCAGGCTCCGCTGGCGCATCCCAATGCCAAGAGCCTCTAATCTGACAATGAAAATAATCACCCTTGAGTTTAGGAGACATTAAGGGACAACCCCGAGTTTTTACTCCTCTCTTTGAAATGTGACGGTATGTCGGGAATTCAGAGGCTTCGGCTGTAGCACTTTCCAATGCTCAAATGCAGGAGGATCAGTCCATGCTACGGTACTGCCAAAACTGCGTGCCAAAACAATTTCTCTGCTAGAATTTCTCCAATGCAATTTCATTGAGGCTATATTAGCAAACTAATTCATCCAAATTATGTTTTGTTTCCATAGGTTTCCCATTCTCCTAGTAGTGGTTCTAACGTGTATGTTTCATTGTCACCCTCAGACGCATTTGGTGACATTTTGGATGCTCTTCTAAGTAACACAGTGTTAGCGTCCCATAGGTACTTCACTGGAAACAAGAACTTCTGATGAATATGTTGTTTTAAGGTCCAGCTTGGACACTTAGGCCAAATCCAGCACCTTCTCTCTTGTTTTCCTCCCACTCAGTTGCCTTGAAGAACAGGGTTAAGATGAAGGTCCTTAATAGTTGAGACTGCTGAAATAGTTCTATTTTGTAATTCCAATATTGCGATTTCGTATTTTTCTAATACATCTTCCTATACTTCCTCTTTCAGGTACTTCGTACTTAACAGATATAGTATGGTGGTCTGGCACTATTGCAAGTAAGTATCTTAAAAGGTTTGATTTTTTTTTTTGAAGGGAGAAGTTGCGGTTAGATGGTGAAATGAGACATCATGAAATCTGGGTTCTCGTCTTGAATCTCACGCTCACTTACCAGGAAGCACGCATCCCTCAGAAATATCCCACCTTTAGTAAACTCTCAGTGTTTGAGAAGGCGAAGAGCTGGGACAATCCCAAGTCAGACATCTTTCCAGATTTCCAAACTGCTTGGTACTTGCAGCCCTTGGGAGCCACGTGCTGCTCTGACTCTGGGTTCCTGCACGGTTTGTGTCTCTGGATTGCGCTGCTCCACTCGGTTTTTAATAAAAGTCAAAGCTGAATAAGAAATTGTCACTCTGCACAAAAGGGCTCATTGAGGACATGTTATTTTTTAGATCAGAAAGCACTTAGCCAGCCTCAATTAAAAAAAAACAATCCTCTTTGATTTCTAGTTTGACAGATACAGTTTCAGTTTTGCTTTTAATCTACAAGATTAATGGGAAGCCTTGCGTGGTGCTGATAGGAGATCAGTGTAATTTTGCTCTTGGTATCTTCGTAAACTCTGCTTAGGCCAAGTTCACTCTCTGATGTGAATCCAGAGCAGGGGGAGCAGTTAGCTTTCTCCTCTTGCAGTTCAGGCCTAGTTCTACCCACGAGTTTAAAATCATACCCCACTTTAAGACTTCCGTCCAGCCTTTTGTGAATTATTTGGAAATGTTCTGATGCTGTTTCTGAGAACTATAGGAGTCCAGTTGTGCCCCTTGTTTCACGGCAGTGAGGTAGGTCGCTGTTTTTGTTGTCTTCAAGCTGTGCAAAAGAAATGGAAACTGATAGATCTGTTGAAGGACAAAGTTCGCAGCAAGTGTAGAAGCCAACAGAGCTTCAGAGGAAAGTCCTCAGCTAATTTAACTTGAGTTTAAGTAGTTCTTTGTCAGCTTCCTCTGCCAGGATCACTACTGCCTAAGTAGCAATAAATCTGTGCATTAATCACTGTTATCGCTTGTGAGGCTCCTGTCTTGAATCTCCAAGCAGAAGGAGTTAAAATAAGAGAGGTTTTATTACAGGAGTTTATCTTGGTGAATCAGAGAAAGCGATTTCATGCTTAAAAGAGCTGACTGAATTGAATGAAGGCAAAATAGCTGAAGGGAATGGTATCAGTTGGCTTTTGTCCAGTAGCTCGGTGCAGGTATTTCAAAACAAAGCCTCAGTAAGTTTACAAAGGAACCACGGGAAGAATTGCTTAAGGATATTATAGATTCAGAATTGCAATGGAGTCACAAACAGCAATAGCGAGGGCCAGGCAGGCGCCTCTGGGATGCAGAGAAAGGTGACGTTTGGGGAGTTAGCAATATCCCCGGTTATCTGGGTGAAATGATAACAGCTAACATCATTTTCTCAAGTAGGGATTTTGGAGTTTGGATGACTAACAGACCCCACATAAACTCTGTCAACTTGTTTCCACAATATTTGTTCAGATGGTGAACAAGCATTTTGGTGTTGGCGTGCTGACTCAGCACAACACTGCCTAACCCATGTGGGGCCTTGGGATCCGCTGCAGGACTGGAGACTTCCGAGGAAGGCCCACAGGTTCTGCTAAGGGACTTTTTTCTTACACTCTAGCCAAAAGAGTGATTGCAGCATGCGTGCAGGTATTCCAATGAGCATTAAACTAATTAATTGGCTAATTAATTAGTTTCTGTGCAGGTTTTGATAGCAGCGTGGATGTGGCTGGCTTTTATAGTGGATACATCTATGTTATTGCAGATGGGGAACGCACTTGTGAAGCGAATCTCTTTGTTTGTCTCCATGGATTGGGCTTTATTTCACATTGTGGAGCAGTGTTGGAGCTGCTCCTGAACTGGACTTTAAGATGAAGCTAGGTTGGAAGATGCACTCTAGGAACACGCCTAATGCACACAAGCTGCAAACAGACTTTCAGTCTGGGGAGCAGGCTGAAGCTAGTCTGAAATAAAACGCCTGACATGCACAGAGCAGGCGTCTTCTGCTGTATGCATCTACTCCTGGTCCTCTTGCTAATGTAGACGTGTCAGTGTGCATCAAGTTTTGCGTTGCCATAACTTCGGGGATATCGGTACTCCTTTAGCAAGTTTAGAGCTTGGTGTGCCTTCAAGAACTGAAACCGTGTCTGTATTTACTGAAGCCATGTCTTGATTTACAGCATTAATGTATCTGGAGAGGAATTTCTCTGCAGAGAGGACTGGATAGGTTGGCAGCAAAGGTCCTCAACATCAGATAGATGGTAACAGTTACTGAAATATTTTTTTTAAATTGGTCTTAATTAGTCCTGGTCTGTTGGTGGTGGTGGTAAGAGACTGTTACTATTACTCTATGGTGATACTGAAAACCTCTGATAAGTTCAGTTGCCTTACAATGTGTGCAGTTTGACTGAAGCTTCAGAGACCTAATTTATGGTGTTGGTGCCATCTGTTAGGGTTCTTCCAACAGAAAGTTAAGGCACCTGACCTCCAAAAAAAGCAACCTTTTGTCAGAGTCACTTGGAAATGTATGTAATCTGCAGAAACACGGCGTGCCGGCTGTGCTCCGTCCTCCGTGCAAGATCTGGCCCAGTGCTTTGGGATGCCTTGAAGATAATGCCAAAGTTGCTACATACATCTGCTGGAAATCAAGCCCGAGGCGGGTAGTTGAGTTACTCAGTTCCCAGGGGCAGGGAGACCATCACTGACTCTTGGGCTCTAGAAATGCTGCTCATTAACTTTTCTGGCTCACTCCCGCACTTGGAGAAAGCCGCAGTGAATTGAATTAGTATAATTTTGCCACACTCTGCAGTTTTCTAAGTTTGTTTGTCTCCGTCATTGTTTTCTGTAGGTTACACAGGTCTTCGGCTCTACTGATAATGTGAGCTAATTTGGTAAATTAATTAATGTTTGCACAGTGTTTTGCAGATGTAAAGAACTGGATGATGGTAATGATATTTGATAGTCAAAGGCAATGCCAGCCTGAGCATAAAGACAGCCTGGATTCCTGAAATGTTTTTAAATGCTGATAATGGTTCTTAAAATCAACTGGAAATTTAAGCTGTGTGTAATTTGTGTTCAATCTCAAGGTTCTTGCCAGTTGCCACAGACCCTGTAACTATGCAAGCATCATGTTGACCTATTATAAACTTGCCAGCACTTGCGAAACCATCCAGTTTTTCTTTTTTAACTGAAAACTTGACCGCATGAACTGTTTATCGCAGCTGTGATGTGCAATAGGGTGGCACATCTTGGAATTTGCTTTTATTGGGGGAAAGAAAAAACCAAGATTGTGAGGCTGTTATTGTGACTTCTTTTTATAGCGGTCAGGAATTCCTTTTAATATTATATAGCGTTGTGATAATTTATTGCGATCTGCTATATATTGAAGAGCCTTTATGCATGTGCTTAGTATTTCATTGTTAGATTCCTTTCCTCAGCACTGTCCTTATTTTCCCCACAAAAAGCAGCACTGTTGTTAGGAACTATAATCAAGCGCATTAGTGTTACATGTATGCGCGTTCTAAAGCAGAAATCATGGGTTATATATACTTTTAGCCCTCTTCGTATGAATATTTGAGTGTAATCCATGAGTGTTTCTAATTCATAGTCTTATTTATATGCAACTAAGAGAAGTCACAAATCAGATTTACTATGTGCTCTTGGATCTTCGTGTGTGGCAGATATAAATCCTGTATTAAAAAATAATTTAAAAATACAGAAAAATTCCAGCCATTTTGTTTACGTGCAAAATCAACAGAACTAAGCAAATCTGTAACATCTGTTTTCCAGTCTTTCCCAAACAGTATTGGGTAAGTTTTCATTACTTCTTTTTACAAAGGGATTTAAAGGCTTATTTCTGGTTCTCTTGACAGTGGCTCTGGGTCAAATAGGGAATTTCTTGGCCTACACTGCAGTCCCAACTGTGCTAGTGACGCCCTTGGGAGCTCTTGGTGTTCCATTTGGGTAAGAGTTTGCTTTTCTTGTTCTTATCTGAGTGTTGTTACTACTTAATAAAATGTCAGATAGACTCAGTGATCACTGAAGGCTTATGAGTGTTAACGATGGGTTACAACGTCACCTATTCCTGTTTTCACCAGCAAAGTGTGGAGGCGACGGAGGTGAGGCAGTGGTGAAGAAAGGGTTCCTGAGTATCTTCTGCTTTAACTATCACTATGATCTGGAACAGACAAAAATCTCTTTTTTTCTTTTTTTTTTTTTCCCTTCACTGTGATTATTCCAGACTCTTCTGCCTATTCTCTTATTCACAGTTCCCTTACTATGTGGATCTTTCCTTTTGTCTCACATTCTTTCTCTCCCCTGCTATCCACAGCCCACATGTGGGTTTCAATGCTGATTTTCATTTAATTGCATTTGGCCCCATTTCCTGAAGCGAGGGAGTCCCCTGCATATGCATACCCACAGCTTCTTGAATGTTCATGGCGGGGGGGGGGGGAGGGCGGGAAACAGTAAAGGCAGTGAGTGTTCCTAAAAGGAGTTTAATATGCGACTGTTTTGTGAATAGTTAAACTACAATTGTGTAACTGCTGCAGTGAAAAAGTACAATTATTTAAAAACAAAGCTAGGCATTGCTTCAAGATTTTTCTGTTGCCTACTGTTGTCCGCTGAGTTGTGTCTCTGACTGCACTGGTCATCTACTACAGAGTGTAAATTGCTTTGTATGGGTTTCTTGTCTGTCTTTAGTTTTATACTCTATGAAGCACAGCTATTATGTTATCCTAGGCCACATAATTTTGTGTGTTTTGGTCAGCTACGTGTCTGAGCTGAACCCTGTGATCTTTGTAACCAAAGGCCACTTTTATCCCATGACTGCGTGGCACCTATAAAATGGGGCTTCATGACAGCTCACCAGATTGCTAACGGGTAGATACCTGCCTCGGGTGTCAGATGCCTGTTTTGGGGGGTTTGGGTTTTTTTGGAGGTGGTGATGTGGCGGAGTTTTTGGGGTGTTGTGGTTGGGTTTTTTGTTGTTTGTTTTGGGGTTTTTTTCCTGAGATGAAACATCAAGGATTGAGTAAGACTGAGACCGGATGAATCTTTCCTAAGATGAGTCAGAAATGCATTTTGAGGATCCACCAACATTTGGTACTATTCCTTTAAGAGGGAAATTCATGTGGCACATCACTGCTGGAGCATTATTAACAGGATGTAGTCAAACTTTTAATTTTCTTCCCCTTTGTGAAAGGTCCATTTTAGCATCTTACTTACTGAAAGAAAAACTGAACATTCTTGGCAAGCTGGGGTGTTTGCTGAGCTGCGCTGGGTCTGTTGTTCTCATCATCCATTCCCCAAAGTCCGAGAGTGTAACGACTCAGGCTGAACTTGAAGAGAAGCTTACAAATCCAGGTACTTTGTTCTTTTATTAACTCATAATGATTTTGTGGGATTGATCAAGAGCACGCAGGAGGAAGAGGCTTACCGCTTCCATCAGGTAGGAAAATTGACTTCTGAAGAAACCATGACGTGACAGAGGCAAACCAGTACAGCTTGTGTGTGGTAAAACTGTGACTTGCTGTACTTGGAGCTTGACAGATTTGTTGATACATGTGTGCAGAAAGGAAAATGCGAATGCTTTTGAAAACATTATCCTGCACAGTAAACCCAGAACGATGGCAGTTTGAACTTGTAATTTTCTAAAATGATGAAAAAGTATATCTTGCTACCTAGAGATGAAAGGTATGATTCTAGGATCTCAATTTAAGTTGTTTTATACAAAACAAAAAAATGCTGATTGTCTTCTGTTCTATTAAAATTTTATTAAATATTTTATTTATTAAATTTTTTTTAATTAAAAGTTTATACTAGATACCAGTTATGTTCCAAGCAGATTGCTTTGCACAATAAAGGTGTGTAGAAATACACTGTTGAGACGTGTGCTGAAATGCTTGTTCTTTCTCACAGAGAATGTCCTGGAGGACACGTACTAGTGGTAGTAAGTGCCAGACCCACTCCTGTTTTTCTTGCATAAGAGCTAAACGGCCAACTATTGTTATTTTCTTTAATTGCTTTAAGTGAGAGGAACTCAAGCCTAATAACATCAGCTATCCAAAAAATTTGCAAACCAAGAACAGAAAACAAATACCCTGGTTTAAATTTACCATTTCAACCTGACCAGAATGAATTGGAAATATATTTATTTAAAGCTGTAAAGCATGAAATGCTTTTCACCAGTCTAACCTGTGTCCTGATGCTGTAATGTAAATGATACAGCCTCCCAGATCTTCCAGCTCTCCCTACTCACCTTAATGGGATCTAACTTTATGTTTAAGCCCTCTGCTGGATCCACACACCATGCTTTATAGAACTGGTTATGAATGAGGTGTTATCACTGCTATCTGTCACAGGGGACTTTAAGGAGTATAATCCTGATGGAAGAGAGAATTAAAAGAAAAAAAAAAGCCATCTTAAATCCAGTTCAAATGTGCAACAGTGTGTATCTTACTACATGATGATTTGTTTTACATCAAGAACATGACCACATCATCAGTTGCATATGCCCCCCTCATCTCTAAAAGCAAGTCTTAATCATGATGTATATGTGAAGTTCACTGGTATGACATGATTTGCCTGCTAAAATCCTTCGAAGACCAAGAGTTCTCACCTTGCTATTATCTTGTTTTTGTTTTCCAGTTTTCGTGGGTTATCTCTGCATAGTGCTGCTAATGCTTCTCCTGCTTATCTTCTGGATAGCTCCAGCTCATGGACCTACTAATATCATGGTTTACATCAGTATTTGCTCTCTGCTGGGCAGTTTCACTGTTCCCAGCACAAAAGGCATTGGGCTGGCTGCTCAAGATATCTTTCACAATAACCCCTCGAGTCAAAGGGCTCTGTACCTCTGTCTGGTCCTTCTGGCAGTATTAGGATGTAGCATTATCATTCAGTTCAGATACATCAATAAGGCACTGGAATGTTTCGACTCCTCTGTGTTTGGTGCCATCTACTACGTTGTGTTTACCACCCTAGTCCTGTTGGCTTCAGCCATCCTTTTCAGGGAATGGAGTAATGTAGGAGTGGTAGATTTCTTGGGAATGGCTTGTGGATTCACCACAGTATCTATTGGAATTGTTCTTATACAAGTCTTCAAGGAATTCAACTTCAATATCGGGGATTTAAATAAACCAAACATGAAGACAGATTAAAATATTTTTTGAGGGGAAACTGGATGGCTCAGGGAAGGACGCAGAGCCTTTCATTTCTAGGTCACTGATTCAATTATGATTCAGGTTGGTAGTCACCCTCTGACGATTTGGTGGCCTACGTGAAATGAATTGGAGGCCTCCATCCAGTTTCAAAGGAACAGTTGTCCATGTACCCCAGTCAACACAATACATGACCTTAATTGGAACCACTGATTGAGTGAGCATAGAGACCGATGTATTTCCTTATTGTAAAAGGTAATCCATCAGAAAAGATCGGGGGATGTTCTGACAGACCTGTGTGTGAAAGCTTGTTTTGTGGCTTTTGAGGTACTGTTTCTGTGGGCAGAGAACATCAGTTTCTAATGCACTCAATCTGACACCTTTCATGAGTGACGTATACCTTAAAATATGGGGGGGGAAAAGTGAGTGGAACAATTTGTTAATCTTAATATAGCAATGTGTTCACCGTCCAGGCTGTGAATTCTGAGACAAATGTTGGTTGACCCACAGACTGCAGATTTGTCCTTTTTAGAGACTGTCTCGGCAACTTGGTCTGCCATGCGGTGAAGACACTGGGGAGTTTTAAATTGAATTCTTTATACAGAGCAGTGGACCCTTAAAAATCTTTCACTAATTACTTATCAGCTGATGGTAGTGTCCAGGTATGCATTTTTCTTTGTAACTTACGTGCATTAAGACATACTGCATTCATCTGAGAGTTTTTATTTGGGAGCAGACAGCAAGACCGTGAAGGATGTGGAAATGATGCACAGACTCATTGCCTATATGGTGGCTTACTTGTAAGCAGCTCAGAACTATTTCAGTGCCTTTGTAATCCAAAAATACTGCATACATGTGAATGTATCTGTTTCAGATGGCCTATACTGGCTTAATAATTCAATTTCACTCTCTATAATATTGGACTGTATTCAAATTCTAAACAGGTAAAGCATCCAGAAGGAGCTATATGTTTTTGGAAGAATTTGCAAACCTGAACTGAAACCCTCAGATGCCTTGACAGCTTCTGAAAAACCCACAGTCCTAATAGGAAGAGGTAATCTATGAGAGGACTGTTTAAAGCAGTCCAGCATACTTGTATTCTAGTTAAGTGACTACGTACAGGAAACCATTTTGTGAAGTGGCTAATAAGCAGCGACCACAAAAAAAAGAAATGTAAGAGAGAGAAGAGCAATGAGATTTGTCATAGCTCGAACAAAGACAGTTTGATCCTCTTGTAAAGTGGGAAAATGAGGTTTAAGACTGAAAAAGCACAGGCATTCAGAGAGCTGAGTTTCAGATAACCAACAGGGATATACATTCAGATCCAGTAATTCACAGACCTATGTGAACAGTTCAGCAATAATATTTTGACAAGTACTACAATAACCTTAAGCTTTTAAGATTGGAATGATTCTGAACTGTTCAGTTTAAACCATTTAGAGAATACTGCTGTGTCAAAGACAGAAACAGTTAATTTTCATGTTGTACTTATATTTGGTAATTAAAACATCACGAGTCAAAAACTTCTAAGGAAAGCTTGAAAATTAATGAATGTTGGTTTCCATTTAAGTACAAAAAAGGAAAGGTACGGTGGAACTCAACATCTCTAGTTCAGAACATCTCTTGAAACAAACAAAAATACCCAATGTGATTACGAGACAGCATTTGAAAAAAGTCCCTGACGCTTTATCAAGAAATCATGAATGTAGCTTTGGGGCTGGCTGACAGGAATGCGGATGTTGATTAATGGGGAGTAATACTGTCCACTCTCATGACGTTTTTTGTTGACCTGAATTACCTTAAAACTCAGCCTCCACCTTCACTTAAAAGGAATGTTACAAGCCCTTCTGATAGCAGCAATAATCATGAACAGTGAATCCTAAAGATTTAGTATTCTGAAGGGACCCACTATGTTATTTGGAAGCTTCTTTTATAACTCCAGACTGGGGGGGAATGACTCTGAGTTGGCAGAAATGCAGGTTGTTATAGACCAGCACAGAAATTGCGTATCTTGGTGAAATAAAATAGCACTAGCAGAGAAAAGGCCATCTTCATGGATTTTCAAATATTGCGTATGGTTTCTAGAAAGTTTGAGAATTGTAGATGAGGGGAATTGGACTATGAAAGCTTGTTAAAACTAACCTCTGTCGATTATTGATTGGAAGATGGTGTCTTGGTTGTCAGCAAACAGTTACGTTTTGTCATATTAATTCCCTTTTTCTGATTAAAACTAGAGCTGTACATAGGTTATGAGACCTGTAGTGACCTACTTTTTAAAACAATGTTAGCTGTTTTCTGAAGCAGTCAAGTTGTCTTTTCAAAATTCAGGTTCAGAGTTCATGAGTTGCATGTTGGTTTTGTACTAGCCTTTAATCTCTGAAGACTTCTGTGAAAATCTTTAGGTTAAAATGGAAATGATTGGGGTCTCATCTTAGTCCTCTTCTGGCCATATTTTTTTGTCTTGTTTTGTTCTAAAATTCATTCCTATTTATTTAGAAAGTGCCTATCCTAATATGTTAGGTGCATATGCAAATTATTAGTAAACATTAGATCTAGAAAAATTTGACTGCCCTGTCTAAACCTTGCCGTTTCCTGCACCACACACACAAGTTGACTTGATAAGCACTCACTATGCAGAGTAAGAATAAAGTAGCAGCTGTGTTCTGTGGTCCTCCAACCATCTTCACAGCTAGTACATGTCTGCATAGGTTTCTTCTCTTCTTCCCCAGCTGCTCCTCATCTGTGATGAGCTTTCTAGAGATGCCTAGTTAACCTTGTAGTTTAAAACAGAGATGTCAAAAGCCAGCACATAAAGTGAAAGAAATTCTCGTGGCCTTGCACATCATTTTTATCTGCAGCCTTTTACATCATGAATGCTAAATAATGGAAACCTTTATTTTTGCTACTGTATTCAGTATGCAGCAGTTCTGCTGTACCTGGATCTAGTTCAGTTCTAACTTTAGAAATGTATTAACATTTTATGTTGTCACTGTTGGTATGGTTCTTCCCCCCACCATCCCACACCCTCCTCGTTCTAGGTGTTCTGCCTTTTTTAGACCCATTGCTTTTCTGATCTAAAAGGAGGCACTGTTGAATTTGCATTTTAGCCATTCCCTCTTTTTTCTTTTTTTTCCCACCCCTTTGACAAGTAAGCACTTTGAATAAGACAGATATTTGAATTCCATCATCTCAGGGAGCAAATGTGCATAGTTGTCTCCTGAGCTTTGGTGTCCCTCGTGGGTCTGCCCTTTTCACCTTCTCTTTGCATAACATCTATCGATAGCTACGAGCCAGATGACTTCAGTTCTGATTCCAAAGTAGACGCGGGAGAGGCTACACGAACAAAAAGTGGACTCGTTGCAGTGGTGGGATGCATTTGAATGAAATTCAAATCCATCTGAAAGGTGTTTCACACTGTATGTCTGGCTTCTATTATACTTGTCAAACACATTTCCTTGGTACTCACTTGAAGACAGCTCTTTGATCATTATCCCTTCAGTGTATGGAGGATTTACATGTGTCAGTCACGATCTTTATTAGGTGTCAAACACAAGAATCCCTCAAGTATTCAGTAGGAGAATAGAAACCTTTTTGATACAACCAAAAAAAAAATTTGATACACCTTAAATAATTCTGTAAAAAAAGAAAAATATCTAAACAAGTTATCTGCTGTATTGACTTTCCAGGACTCTGTATGTGTAAATAGAGCCTATTTATTAGTGAGCTGCAACTAACATTAATAAGAACCTGTTATATCACAGTTTGACAACTGAGGCTTCCTATTAATAATCTCAGTTTATATTGAACTTACGTATTTTTCTGAAGTAACTAGCACGGAAAAATGAAAACACTGGATTTTATTTGTTGAAATACTAGAATCTGAGGTTTAGCTTTCCTTTTTATTTAAAAACAGAGGATTTCTATTTGAAGAAAGATTTGGGGTTATTAAATATGGGGTGCTTAAAATGGGCCATTGTTGCGTGTTCTACCCTTCTCACCTTCTTGTTTCATAAATATAAACCACCAAGAAGGATTCTACAGATCTTTGTCAGTTGTCTTGAGATGGTGTAACTGCTGAAGTTTTGCTGTTAAATCAAATGTTCTCAAATGTTTATCTATCACCTGTTTTCTTTACGGAGATTAATCTTTGTAATAATTCTTTGGTGCTATTGAATATGGGCTTAAGTGACGCATAAATTTAGCGTGCACCATGTTAGGCACCAACGATGTCAACAGTTATTATTACTACTGCCCAAGTGTTTCAGACAGCACAGTTGAAATGTTATGGATTAAGAAATCTTTTTTTTAAAAGCTGCAAATAATTTTTTATGGGTTTTTGTTGTGTTCCGCCCCCCCTCCCTCCCTTCCCTTGACAGTCGCTCTACAGAGTGGAAAATATTACACAAAAGGGATATTTTTAAGTTAAATCCTTTTTCAACTGTGGAACATTCTTTTTTTTTTTTTTTAATGACTACTTTTTTTTTTTCCTGGAATGTAAAAAATAGTTCTAATGCGATATGGGGAAAAGGTGGATGGCAACAAACATAAGTGTCAGGTTTGGTTGCTTCAATGCTATTGCAATATAGTTACTACAGATTACATAAAAATGGTTTATTTTATTAGCTTCCAAATAATGTATATATAGATTTGTTAATGGCTTACAAGTCAAGCTTACTCTCTTTGCTTTTTAAGAAATAGTTATAGGCATGTTGTATTTGCCTTGTGTAAATTATAAAAGGCTATTTATTAAGTTTTCTGATAACTAATCTATTTATTAACCTGTATTGTTTTAAAATAAATGATTTATTTCTAGCTCAATGCTTGTTTAGTGACTCCTCTTTATCACACAGGGGAAAAAAAATAAAAATCAGTTTCCCACACAACTAGCTGCTGTACAGCCTGATCTCAATTCCTAAGCCCAAACTATTTCCCTTACCCTTTAATAAAATAGCAGCCTTGCTTTTACTAAGAGTAGTGGATTCTTTCGTGTTTACAGATCAGTTGCCACACGAAGGGCTCAGCTGTCGTATAGAGGTGTCTACCAGCAAGCTGTAGACTTAATTTCTTCATTGTTTTGAAGTTGTCTCACAGGTAAAATGACCGCTTCTCTGGTAGAAATGTCTGTTGGGGGCTGAGCTGCTTTAAACTGTGTCTTAAGGGTCACCACGTGCTCTGTTCGTGCGTTGCTGTACGTTGGCTGCTTGCTACAGCTTTTATTTCAAGATATGCTGCTCCACAGTTGGGTATGCGTTGAGTGGCAACAGCTGTAAGGAAGTCTGTGTCACCAGTCTAATTTACTGTCATAACAGCTTCCTGCAGAAAGAATCACTTGGAAAATCACAGTGGCTGCCCATCTAATGCTTCATCTGAAATTCCTAGCTCCTCACATCAGGTACTGGCAAATACATGACTTTCAGGCATGTTTTGAGGTTTTTTTGGTTTGGATTTTGTTTTTTTAATTGTGGGATTTATGATTAAGAACTGTTTCAGTCTTTGTGCTTGTTTTTTGGAGGATGCATCAGTATTACTACTGGTCAAAATTAAAAGTTAACTTTTAAACAAGGAAATTAGCTTCTCTCCAATATAAAATGTTGTACGCAGTGGAAAAGATTGGCATGGATTCTTTACAGGGTATGTCACTGCAATTTTATTTTTAAAGGTGTTGATGATATTAATGCAACATACAAGATAGACCAGAAAACTAGAGAGGCTTTTCTTTCTACATGCAGCATCTCTGATCTTTAAGTAAATAGGATAAGGAGTATGTATTTTGAGAACACATTTTTAGCAGGAAAATTCAACTCTCTATTTTCTTCTTGTGCATCTCTGGAGTTAGGCCTCTATGGCAGCGTTGTGGTAAAATCAAGTATGCCATTTATGCCACCATTATTGAAAGTCTGGGATATAAACAATCCTGAGCATATGTATCTCACACACACAGTTCGTATGGGAAGAGTGTTAAAGACTAAAATATGGGGGGGGGGGAAAGTCCCATTGATTTTTTTCTGATGTTTAGTTTAATATCTTAAGCAGAGTGTCTTAAATCCCTTGTAAGGGACAGCACAACTGTTGTATGAGTATACTTGCAGACATGGCTTCTTTGTTGTGCTCAGCTGTCTGCGTTGAATCATAGAGTTGTCTAGGTTGGAAGGGACCTTTAAGATCATCGAGTCCAACCATCACCCTAACACTGCCAAAATCACCACTCAAACAAATGCAACAGGGGCGTGCCCACCAGAGACTTTGTTACAGCTGCCTGATTCCCTGATCGATTTTTCTGCCAGGTACAGAGCTCGCTGGATTCACCACCCTGGTGGGTTCCTTTAAAACTGCCAGCTGGCACCATTCCACCCAGGGACCATGTACCAGAGAGCGTCTCTGGGTAGCCGGCACATGGTGGCTTTCATCGCAACCCCTTCACTGCCTGTACGCAGTTGAAAATCACTGCACAAGGGTCCGTTGGTGTGTAACACAAGCTAGACTACCTGCTAACCCGGTAATGTTTCACGAGGCTGTGTGGGTGGCATTTTTGCTTTGTCCTTTTTAAAGCTTATGAGATGTTTATACACGTAGTAGATACTGTGCCCTAAAAAATCCTGTCCATTGACTTGCAAAAGTACGTACACTGCCTGACCTCTCTTGTGAAATTCTTTGAGCACAAAGATGGCTTGTGCTGCTGAGCTACTCCACAAGAATGGGTTAGGCAGGTTACCACCGTGCTGGTATTTGGAGTTCTTTCCAAATACTCTGCAAACATGCCTGAAATACCATGCTGTTGCAAATTATTGAGAGATAAACTTTGAGTATTTTCTGTTACTGATCATAACCCCTGGCTTTAAACTAAAGAGGTAATCATAGAATGGTTCAGTTGGAAGGGATCTTAAAGGTCATCCAGTTCCAACCCCCCTGCCACGGGCAGGGACACCTCCCACTAGACCAGGCTGCTCAAAGCCCCATCCAGCCTGGCCTTGAACACTTCCAGGGATGGGGCAGCCACAACTTCCCTGGGCAACCTGTTCCAGTGCCTCACCACCCTGAGAGTTAAGAATTTCTTCCTGATATCTAACCTAAATCTCCCCTCTTTCAGTTTAAAACTGTTACCCCTTGTCCTATCGTTACACTCCCTGATGAAGACTCCAAGGTCTCCCCGGAGCCTTCTCTTCTCCAGGCTGAACAACCCCAGCTCTCTCAGCCTGTCCTCACAGGAGAAGACACATCTCTTTGCCTTCTCATTAAGGAGAAATCTCTTCATTTATTGTGCCAAATTGAGAGCACTAAAAAATTTGTATTTTGTGTAAACAGATGATAGCGTGTTAAGTGGAACTAGCAATTGAAGAAACATGAAGAGGAGGACTAACAGATTATGACTTAAGTCCCACAAAAAGTCTGTAATGCTTAAATTAGTCAAGTTAATATTTTCAGGTGTTTGTTCTCTTCAGTATTATTTTAACTCGGGAATATATACATGTATGTGCTTCCAGAATTTGGCATGATCACAAGCTCATTGATTCCTTTAGCTCCTTTAAACTGTCATGGCTATGGGTACTTACCCGGTAAAAACTGGAGGGGGGGGGGTTGCCGGCCGTACCTGGGGTACGAGGGAGGCCGGCTGCCGGAAAGCGGGTCGCCCTGAGGCGCCGCCCGCCATCCGTGACAGGGCACAGTGAGGGCCGAAGCAAGCGCTGAGTAAGGCGGAGCCGTTTCCACAACGAGCGTTTACCCCCGTCCCGGAGCCCGGCGGTGCCCAGGCGGGCCGCTGGGGGGCGCCGCGGGGAGGCGGTTACCGGCCGTTAACGGCGGCGGAGAGGCAGGGGCACGTGACCCGCGGCGGGCGGGGCGCCCTCTACCGCCTCGCTCTGCGGCGGGCCGCGCCCCTTCCGGCGGGCGCTGCCGGAACCAGCGCGGGGGGGGCGGCCGGGCCCGGGACGCCGATTGCCCTCTTGCCTGCCGCTGCCCGCCGCCGGTCACCCGTCCCCTTCCCTCATGGCGGTGGAGCGCCCGCTCCGGCCTCCCCCTCCCCCCTCTCCTCCTCTTTGTCCGCGCGCGGGGGCGGCGGTGCCGCTCCCGGCGGGGATGTGAGGGGCGGTGAGCGCAGGTAACCGGGGACGGGGCCCGGACGGTGGCGGGGGCTGGCTGGGAGGCGGGGGCGGTGGCGGGCCCGGCCGGCCCCTCGGAGGGCGGAGTGAGGAGGGGAGGCGGCGATTGGGGGCGATCGGGCCGTTGGCGGCGGAGGGGAGGTGGTGCGTGCGGCCGCCTGGCCGGAGAGAGGCCCCCGCCGCCGGGAGCGGCCCTGCCCATGGCTCCGGGCCGGCCTCGCCGCCCAGGGACTCCCGGCTGTTCCCGGTCGCCGTCTGCCTCCTGATGCCACCGGTGCCAGGTGTCTCCCTTCCTTCCTTCCCCGCCTCGTTCCCTCTCCCTGAGCCGCGCAAGGTGCGGGGCCTTGGGCGCCGCGGGAGAGGAGCGGGCAGGCCGGGGCGAGCCGTGCCGCCTCCGGGCGGGCGGCGGGGGCTGCCTGGCTGTCAGGGCTGCGGCCGTTTGAAGCTGCTTGCAGAAGGCCACGGAGACCTTGGCCGGATTGGTTTCCGCGTAGCGGGGAAACTTGCAGTGGCTTGGGCTCAGAAGACCAAGGTGAAAACATAAAAATCTGGGTGTTTGATAGGCGCTCCGGCTGGGCAGAACTGGCGAGTTACGGTATGTGAGTTCTGCCAGAGCTCCGGAGCTGTTGTGCTTCTTCACGGAGCGTGTGTGTGTTGTTAATCGGGGAGCTAAACCAGTTTGTCTTCCGTTTGGCTCAGGAGTGAGTTCAGCTGGGGCTGAGGGCTGTGCAGCTTGGTTCCAGATCAGCTTCGGCAGAACTTCAGGGCCCTGGCAGTGCTTTAGTTTGAGGGGGAAAAAAAAATAATGTTAGCTTTGCACTGTAGTTCAGAATGATGATTTGTGTTCATTCTTATGCTGTGAAGATATAGGCTGGGTTTGACTCTTTAGTCCCTGATTTGTTTTTTTCTGATCTTTTCTTTTTCAACCAGTCAACTTTCTCCGTTTTCCTGCAACGTTATTTTTAATGAAAACGTCATTATAAATATGAAAAACGTAATGCAAACATTATTTTTAATGAAAGTATAATAAACATAAGTCACCGTGGTTCTTTATGAATGCTTTTGATGTGTCTCACTGTATACAGTTAGCTTTTTTTTCCCTTCCAACTTAAAAAATGAGTTGATAGGAAATTATTGCATAACTTTTCATCAGGATCATTATATGTGGATTTTAGTGTCACACCGGTTCTGGTTTTGTTAAAGTTACTAATTCCCAGGATAAAATCCCAGCAAATACAATGCAGGCTATAACAGATTATCAGTCACGTCAAAGGAAAAACAGTGACTAATGTCTAGATTGGACTTCAATTTACTGGGTTATCTTAAATTTGAAACCGGCTATCTTAAATCCTAAAGGTAGAACTTCAGTGAACCTGTGCTGGTGACTCACCCTACTGAGCATGGAGCTAGGGTAGCAGGTACAGCAAGGATGAAGCAAGTCATGTCATCGGCTCTGGTCTGTTTTGATACACTTCCAGGAAACACAGTCAATACAGTGTTACTTCTAAAGCTGTAGTTTGTGTTTAGGTAATAAATAACACTCTGTTTTAGTGAAGTTACTTTTTAGTTTTATGTGAAAATGTTTTAATTGAAGAGCATTCTTCTTCTAGAAGAGAGAGTAACTACAAATAGCAAACACAAAGAATAAGATGTACAAAAAAGTTTAGTGTGGCCAGTTTCTTAAGATGGAATGCTTGTTAGTTTTACTTTATCAATAGAAATCTGCTATAAAGGATAAGTTTAACTAAAACTTTTAAAATAGGCAACTTTAGAACTGTTAATATATGTTTTGCTTTCTGATTACTTGTGCTAAGTGCCTCTAACATTATATTATATATATGCATATATACAACATAATTTTTTTTTAACTTGCATATGTAATATGTAAATAATTATGTGTACAAGTTTGCACGCTCATTTAACTTTGACAGAGCTGGAAAACTATATCTGTATTGGGGCAGACTTACAGTGTAAAATTGAAGGTTCTCTTCCTAAATAATGTATACAGAATCTTTGGGTACTCTATGCGTGCCTCTTGGTGTTTTAAAGATGGACGTGACTAAGTTTTGAACCAGCAGCTCTTTTATCTTAATGCTATGTTACATCTGTCCCTTCAGTGTTCTCCCTATACCTATGTTTAAAACATATGTTCAGAACATAACTGAGGAAGACTTGGATTAAAGAGTTAGCTATGTTTGGGGGATTTTAATAAGCTTACTGAGAGTATTTCTGTTTTGATACTCCCCGCCACCCCAGAGTTCTGTATATAACCGTCCTCTGAAAACTCACCATACCAAAGCCTATAATTAAAACTTTATATTAGTTTTTGTAATAAAAGTGCCTTAGCACTTAAATTGCAGAAAAAAACCGAAAGGACGAGGTAGTATTTCCGTTAAACTTTAGCGTGTTACCTTGCAAAGAATAGCTTAGATTGCAGACTAGTTTCTTTGATTAGTAAAGTGAAAACCAAAGGGATGAAATAACTATAACATACCTAAGGAAGATGAAATTTAAAATTACACTACTTTGTTATTCAAGTGTTTTAAAAACAAATATCCTGTCCCTTTTTAAAGCACAGATGAGACAATATATGGTCTTGTGTGTCATGTATGAAAATGAAATTAACGGGAAATGATGGACATAATTTTTTAGCTGAATTCTTAAAATGCCAATTAATGTTATTTTTAACTTATATTTTAGAAACCTAACATTGAAATACTTAAGAAGTGAATGCCTCTGGATTTTGGAACAAAATTGGTATGTATAATGAGCCTTCAAAAGGCTCATCTCTGAACATTTGCATTTTTGTTGTTTATTTGTTGTTACTATGCGAGGATTAAGAGAAGAGGGTTTGAGAATTTTGAGCTGTGGATCTTGCAGCACTTTGAACAGTGCCATGTTGCGTGCTTATTAGATGGGACTGTTTTCCTATGCTTTTTCACAGCAAGTAAGAGGATCTGCGTTCAGTGTTAACATTAACCTACCTGGAGCGCTCTGCTAGGTTTTTCCTAGGGGTGTAGCGAATTAATCATAGTTGGAAGGAAGAATGTACAGGGAAGGGTAGTATTGGAAGAAAACAGATTTTGAAGAAACAAGTGCAGGAATCGGAACTGTGAACTGGCGTGGCTGACAGGAATATGATTTTATCTAGTCCTGGACTCCCAGTGGGCGCATCCACCTCTGCTGGAGCCTGGGCATGCAAGAGGGTGCTAGGTATCGCAGTGTCTTCACACCAGCGTTGTACTCCTGCTTGAGGAGCCTCCTGCTATATCTCAGTGTTCAGCTTCTAATAAGCACTAAAGTAGAAATGTTTCCACCCCCTTTTCTTTGCCTCTCCTTTTCCTTTTAGATGAGAAGGTTGTTAATGCAACTTACGTCATATACCATGCTTCTCAGTATGTGGAAAATAATTGCTTAGGGAACTAAATTGTTTTATCTATAGATGTTTTCTTCCTTTAGAACAGTTCTCTATGCTGTCATAATTATCAGTTGTCTTGAAATCAAAGCCTAAAAATAGTTTTCATTTCCCGTCATACTATAGAGAGGTTAATCACCTTGACAGTACTTTGAGCTTTTTTTTTCCTTCAGTTTAGAAGTTATTTATGGAGATAACCTTAAATTCAAAATCTTATGTGTTAGATGGAGTCCAGGATATCCTCATTGCAGCGTGTAACAGGAGAAAAGATGCACTGAAATAAATTTTCAGCTGGAGGTTGAATATGTAAAATCCTGATTTCTAGCCTAAAACTTGCTGTCTTCTGCTAAGCTGTTGTTGAAAGTCTTACCTAAGGAAAGTTGGAGTCTTAGCAGTGAAAGAGTGTAAACTCTAAACTCTCGATAGTTACTGTAGCTGACCTGAAAAGATGCTTCGTATAGGTATGGGGAGTTCTTTGAAAAATACATCAACAAACAGATGCCTTATTTCGTGTTCCGGATTTCTGTGTTTGTTACAGGATAAGTGCACATGCGTACATCTCAAGCTTGTTTGTGTTAGGGAAATTACTATATGATTAAACACCCATTCTAATCTTCTTTTTCATTTTTCTAGTGAGTTTATATGGAAGAAATGCTGTGGCTGTTCTCAAACTCTCTTACAAACTGATTTCAATGTAAGTAATTGTTTGATCAGTATCGTCAGTTATATGGTGTGCCAGACATAGGTCTGTGTACTTACTGAAAAGAAAAATAAATCACAAGCCTTTAAATTATCCTTAACTTTTTTCAAAGAACTTTGATTTGTTCAGGTTTCACTTTTTTATATGCTGGGTCTGAAGCCCCTTTTTCTGTGTGTTCAGACTCATTAGTTACTCATCTGTGGTTCAAGCTTACACGTGCTTCAAAGATTGCCTTTGTTTGTTTGTTTGTTTGCTTAAACACTCACAGCAGAACCAGTCACATAAGCTGTTGAGATTTTCTTATATAGTACTGCTTTAATTCTGATGTGTTTATTTTGCTCAGGTTTCAGTGTTGCGTCATCTTGTGTTGAGTAACAGAAGTTCTGCTGTTCATTGATCAATGTGACAGTCTTTAGTAGTTTACGAGATGAGCCAAACTCGTGGGAAATATGACTTCTGTATTGGTCTGGTGTTGGCTATGAGTTCCAGCATTTTCATTGGAGGAAGTTTCATCCTGAAAAAGAAAGGCCTTCTCCGGTTAGCTAGGAAAGGCTCCATGAGAGCAGGTAAATACACGTTTAAGAAATTTGCTGACACTTAAGTTTTGCTGTTTAACAGAATATTACTAAACTTGTTTGACTTTTTTGTTTGTTTCAGGCATATGTAACCTAAAACATAGAGATCATGTGTTTTTTTCCTCTGGGTCAGATACACCTAACTCTGTGTGGGATACACACTATTTAATTTGCATGTAATGCCCTCTAGGGACACTTGTTGAAGGATTCCTTCGCATGTCAGCTAAGTCTGAATTCTACTTACAAATCGAAGTTGGAACCAGCATTCTTAACTAAATCTGTGCCCCTGAAAGAGTGACTTTAGGAGAATGTTAACTGCGTTTGAGTGTCAGGAGACTTTTGGAAAACTAAAAATCACATGCAATAATCACATGTAACGAGTAGTGTTCCTCAAGGATTCATGCTGGAACCAATACTATTTAATGCCTTCATCAATGACGTAGACCGTGACATCGAGTGTACGCTCAGCAAGCTTGCAGACAACACCAAGCTGAGTGGTGTGGTTGACACACCTGAGGAATGGGATGCCATCCAGAGGGACCTGGACAGGCTTGAGGAGTGGGCCTCTCTGAACCTCATGAAATTCAACAAGGTCTAGTGCAAGATCCTGCACCTGGGTCAGGGCAACCCCCGGTATGAATACAGGCTGGGGGATGGAGGGATTGAGAGCAGCCCTGAGAAGGATTTGGGGGTAGTGGTGGATGAAGAATTGGACATGAGCTGGCAACGTGTGCTCACAGCCCAGAAAGCCAGCCGTATCCTGGGCTGCATCACAAGCAGCATGGCCAGCAGGTCGAGGGAGGTGATTCTGCCCCTCTACTCCGCTCTGGTGAGACCCCACCTGGAGTACTGTGTCCAGCTCTGGGGCCCCCAACATAAGAAGGACATGGACCTGTTGGAGCGAGTTCAGAGGAGGGCCACAAAGATGACCAGGGGCCTGGAGTACCTCTGCTACGAGGACAGGCTGAGAGAGTTGGGGTTGTTCAGCCTGGAGAAGGGACGGCCCTGGGCAGGCCTTATTGCGGCCTTTCAGTACGTAAAGGCAGCTTATAGGAAAGACAGAGAGAGACTTTTTACCAGGGTCTGTAGTGACAGGACAAGAGGCGATAGTTTGAAACCGAAAGAGGGTAGATTTAGATTAGATGGTTGCAGCATTCTCAGATTATTCAGAAGGCTGAATCTAAGTATTTTTCATTCAGTACCTGTCATCTCTGCTTCTAAAAGATGGTTGATCTTGAGATACGCAATTCATGCTCCCTGGTTTGGAATGGGAAATTGTGACTACATTTCACACGTTAGTATGTGTAATCAACCCCAGAAGCCACACAGGATTTCCACAAAGTGGCACTCTTGTAAGAGGCATCTAACTTGGCTTTTCATGTCATTACAATGAATTGAAAGAACTGTTTTTCCGGGTCATGCAGATATGGTCATCAGTGCCATTTCTAATACAAAAGAAATAAAGTAACTTGTTTTCCAAGTAGGCTGTAGGAGGCATATGCATATCAGAAATTTGAAGATTTTATTTCAACCCCTTTAACTATAAAGCCTAAGTATGAAAAGGCTGTCCATATTATTAAGGGCATGGACTGCAAAAATGATTTTATGTTATGGCGATGTTATCAATGACAGGGCTTACTGTTTGTTGATACATGTTTTTAATGTTAATATGTTTGTATATAGCAAACATTCTTTCAATTTTAGGTCAAGGGGGTCATGCATACCTTAAGGAGTGGCTGTGGTGGGCTGGACTTCTTTCAAGTAAGTATCAAAAATGTATTTAAGTTAGTATAAAATACAATCTGCATTATATAATTTCAGTAAATAACTATGCCACCGATGGCAGCAATGGTTACAAAAAAGGAGCAAGGTGGGGATTCAACAAGGTACGGTGATGCTGTCTGGTGATTTGATGGGTGTAGCTTAACGATTCTAATAAAACTTCTCTGACACCAGAAGTCCTTTCATTAATTTAATTGCCCTCTTTGGGCAGTGGAACTAGGTAGATGTTTGTCTTCCTGTATCTCTTTGCTAGCATATGCATTCTGGCTTTTGTCTTAGCAGAGAAGTGCTTAGATATACAGGTTTCTTTAGAGGGAAGCATATTTTGGGGTGATGTCCATTTCCTGAAGTTTAATTCCTTAAACTCTGTACTCTCTGGCTGTGTTCAGGTAACTGTGGCTTAATGTATGCATTGCCCTGTATCCTGCTATTGCAGATTTCTCCATGCAGAAGTTCATGACTCAGGTTTGCAGGCTGGGGAGCTACAACACAGACACCAAAATAAAACACTTTCTAATTTGGCTGAATTAATTTTAATACCTGTTGTAGTCCCCTGGCCCGGTTTTAAAATATAATATCAGGGCCGGGGGTACGGGGTGTTCTGCTAGTAGTACTGTTCGCTGAACTCTATAATTAGAATTTTCCATTGTTCCCTTACTGCATGTTTGTGTCTGCAAGAACACTTGCACTGACTCACAAGTTTGTTGCGTAAGGCATCCTAACTCCTTTTTTATTATTACTCTGCAGTGGGAGCTGGCGAAGTAGCTAACTTTGCTGCCTATGCTTTTGCACCAGCTACGTTAGTGACTCCTTTAGGAGCTCTCAGTGTTCTTGTAAGGTAAGAAACACTACCAGCGGTGTGACTTCGGAGAGAGAAGTAAAATATTTATTGAGAAATGTGTCACTGAATTATGCTGTGATAAATGTGGTTTGCTCTTAACTACACATAAAGTGTGCTTATAAACATCAGCAGTAACTTTAAGTTTCTCCAAATGTGAAGTGACTGTGCTCTAAAAGGGTCCTAGCAATGCATCTACACCTTGATCTGTGAAAAGCTGTCACCTTCAGCATTTCAAAAACATGTCGTATACAACACAGTAGTATTTTAATTCTTAACTACAGTTCAGATTTTTGTCTTTTAAAATAACTTTTACAAGTGCTTAGATACTGATTTTTTTGGGGAGGCAGCACAAGAAAAGGCATTCTGGGGAAAGATGACAAATATTAACAGTAGTTCTGTCCATAACAAGTATCTTGAGATAGAAAACGAGCTATGTAGCTATTTTAAGGAAATGCTCAATTAGTAGATTACCATAACTGACGTATGGACATTCATAGTGTTCCCGTTCACCAAAAGCTGCACACTCTGTATGCTAGTGACCTCTACGGTCAAAGCAACCTGTAAGTTGATGAGCAAATCAAGAAGATATTACTAATTCCATGTTTCCTGGTGCATTTTTTTTTTATTCTTAGTGCCATTCTGTCATCCTTCTTTTTAAATGAAAAACTTAATCTACATGGAAAAATAGGGTGTTTGCTAAGTATACTGGGATCAACTGTGATGGTAATTCACGCTCCACAAGAGGAGGAAGTAGAAACTTTGAATGAAATGTCCCACAAACTAGGTGATCCAGGTAAGAAAAATGCTGGCTTGACACATACGCAGGCCACCATTTCTTTATTATAGTTTCATTACTGCTGCTTTCAGGTTCCAGGAAGATAACTCGTGTCTGCTTCGTGTTGTCAAAATGAAGTAGAGATTTGAATTCTGTGACATAATTCCATAGGGGGTTTGCATGATGCCAGTGAACTTGTCTGGCCTTGAACAAAGCGTCTTGATGTGAACCACTAAGGTGACAGTTTAAACGAAATGCAGCAGCACGGCTGGATAAACACAACTTCTATAAATTTTAATGGACATGTGTCAGTCTCTAAGCCCAAATTTGAGCTATCCTTAAAATGAAAAAGTAGGTGCTGTGGTAGGTGTCTGCTGAGAAGTGCAACCCTGGAGACTAGCTCCTATGCTTACGTGGAAGATAAGGCACGCACAGGTACACATCTGCAAAATACTGCATATGCAAAGCCAAGTTCCATTTTAAACATGAGGAAATAGCCAGCGCTGAGATGAAAAAACTGATCTTAAGGAATTACCTGATAATTGGAAATCTGCGGATGAATGCAGCAGCCTGCCAAAACGTACCTCCCTAAAAAGCATTCAGACACGAGCCTGTGTCCAGTGGCATCTACACCTCAGCGAGTCAGCACGTGAGGCAATCTAATCCTGTAGAATGGTAAAAATACAGCATGCCCGAGTCTCATGCTTTGTTTTAGCTAGCTCACTCTAAAATGGTTTTAACTTTGATGTTGGAGGAGTAATGAGAAACATCCTGAACTCTTCTGTTTAAGCTTAGCAGTGTTAATGTGTGTTTTCTTGGTACCTCTAAGATGCTTTTGCTAGCGTACATAAATAACAAGATTTATTTTTTTTCCCCCAACCACAGGTTTTGTGGTCTTCGCAACTCTTGTTGTCATTGTGTCTTTAATTCTAATATTTGTGGTGGGACCTCGCCATGGACAGACCAACATTCTCGTGTACATAACAATTTGCTCTGTAATTGGAGCATTATCGGTCTCCTGTGTAAAAGGTTTGGGCATCGCTATAAAGGAACTTTTTGCAGGAAAACCAGTGCTGAAACATCCCTTGTCTTGGATTCTGCTGCTAAGCCTTATTGTCTGTGTGAGCACGCAGATCAACTATTTAAACAGGGCTCTGGATATATTCAACACTTCGATAGTGACTCCAATATACTATGTAATCTTTACGACATCCGTTTTAACTTGTTCTGCCATCCTTTTCAAGGAATGGCAACATATGGCAGCCGATGACATTATTGGCACCTTCAGTGGCTTCCTGACGATTATTGTGGGGATCTTTTTATTGCATGCCTTCAAAGATGTTAATTTCACCCTAGCAAATCTGCCCCTCTCTTTGCGGAAAGATGAGAGAGCAGCGAATGGCACTTTGCTGAGCACATACGACTGCTTTAATCATGACGAAGAGAGTTCTGCCTGTCTGGGTGAAATACAATCCACTGAGAGCCTCTCAGCCAGGAGAAACGGAAGTCTGTCAGCCTTCTGAAAATATCTACGTGTTACTTAAGAAAAGACGATTCTGTAACTCTGGAATTTTTTTTTTTCTGCTGTGAAATGTCTGAGCTTGTCTGGAAACTCATGTACTTTTTAACAGTATGTGTAGACAATCGTTAATTTTTATGTTCAATTAGTTTGGATAAAGAACACTGAAGGGGTTTTTATTTGCCTTATTTTTACTTTAAAAAAATACTAAAATGACCTCAGACCACAGTCGGTTTTGTTGCTTAAGTTATGTGTAAATACTTTCATTTCATTCTTCTGGTTTAAGATGTATTGCACTAATGATGATTTTATCAAAAATAAATCGCTTTATTTCTGCATTGGTGGTAAAAAGATTGCAGTGAACCTGGATCCTTTGTACTTGTGCCCTGGCTGAACGGAGTGACCGTAAATGTCAGGAGCTGCAGTAAGTGCGTGCTCTTGTCCCAGTTTGGAAAAGAGAAAAGGGAAAGCTACAACCAAGGCAGGCTAAAGCTGCTGCTCAACTACAGCTGTATGTTAAACTTCAACCTCTGCAGGATTTACATCAAAAAAACCCCCAACCGTACCAAATCAGAGTAACTGGCTGGCAGCAACAAAGCAGGAGCTTCTCTGCTTGGGTAGGTGAGGCGGGAGTTCCTGCAGTGCCAGTTTATGCAGGAGGAAGAATTTGAGTTGTTAACAGCAGCAAAAAAGCTATTCCCTCTTTTGTAAAAGAGGCCGGGTCCGGTCTGTTTGCTGCCCTGCCCTGGCTCTGTAGCTGCTCCCTGCTTTTCCTGGTACAGCCTGAACACACAGAATTGCAGTTTTGTTTGCGGGAACATGGTTACTGGCTGTGACACTAAGGTTTTAAAAAATGGCCAAAAAATTAGAACATAACATTGTTGCTTAAAAAAGGGGTGAGGGAGGGGAGTGGTAATTTAAGTTTGCAAAAGCAGAAAATAAAAGTTAGTGATACAATTTTTATAAGACCATTTCTACCATAGCTGTGAAAGTTAGATATTATTTGGGACAGATAGTTACTGCTGTAAGTTGTCAGTTTTAGTGCTTACTGTTCAAGAGTCTAATTTAAGATTACTACTAGGGCAAAACAGTTCGCACCAGTGTAACTAACTCTGCTGCCTTCCTTCAGCGTGTCATACGTGCAGGAGGGGCCAAGAAGTCAAGCAGCAAAACGGTTCTTTAAATTCTGGTTGAAGAATGGGATTTGAACTTCTACCTGATTTTAAGGGACATCATGTCAGCAGCGCTCAGTCACGGAAACGTGTCGTCTAACGCTTGCACAAAGAGGACTGTCACGGGGAGCAGCGGGGAAGTCGTCAAACTGCCGAGGAGTCACTGAACACCGGGTTGTCACTTGTGGTACCAAAGCACCAGCCTATCCAAAGAGCAGGTTACAATTTCACGTGGTGGAGTCTGTTACTTGATGTTGTGATAGGCACTTCGGCCTCCAGGCGCACCGGGTTTTGATGATAAATAATTAAAAATGAAAACGTTAGGCCTTTTGTGCACCTTGCTGCTTTTTTCCGTAGAGGTAGGAGAAGCAGTTATACCAGGTGAAGAGGTTTTAGCTCCCATCAAGTCTAATAATCCTGTCGAAAAAACACTAATCTACCTTTGAAAAATGTGAAGCAAACATCTCATAGGCCTAATGTCTGAATTCTCTTAAACTCATGCTAAAGGGAAAAAAGTGCGTAATGCATATTAATGCTAATAGTTTTAAGATGTTAGAGATGACTCTGTTTGCTGATGTCAGCTAACTAGTAAGAATTAGAACTTACTTTACTCACACCATGATTAGTTATTTTTAAATGGTTCTTAAACAAAAAAAATCGGTCTTTATTAATTAGCCATTTCTCCACCATAGTGCCAAGGCAAAGCCTCGGTGTGAGACTTACCCCTAAACCAATGATTATCTCAAATTACGAAGGTTATTAATTTCCTTAATTGAAGCCTGAAGCACAGGGAATACCATTTGGTTGACTAGAAATCTTTGCACAGTGCTGTGAAGGACAGAAAAGAAACATTTCTTAAAGAAAACTGTCTGTTAAGCATCTTGTAAAAGAAATCCTGGAACAAGCTGGTGTAACAAAGCACAAGCGTTGCCTGCTGCTGTCTCCCACACAGCGGGCAGCCTCCTGTGCGCTCTCGCCACAACAGGGAGCGCTCCAGACTGGCAGCTCTCGAGCACAGGCATCCTGGGAAAAGCTGTGGTGGTGGAAATCTGCTTATAGATTGGCTGGCAAATCTCTATCCTCTGTTTTGCCATGGAATTTCACAGTTAATTTCTTTTCTTTCCTCAAAATCCAGTTCCCAGCCACCCCGGTACCTACACGTTTCTCGTCTCCTGCGTATCTCCTCTGTCAGACGCTTGTTTCTACCCATTACTGGACGCGATTCTGTTGCTGTGAAACATCTGAAAGGAGCCGAGCAGGAGAAAAGATGGGCTGTAACCTTGAACCAGCAAGAGGGAAGGGAGAAAAACAGGTTCTCAAAGGGATGCGTTCTTGGTGTCACAGTGGGTGTTAGAAACAGTAACCAAATAACAACTCCAGAAATCCATATCCTGGGTAAAACATGTAATTATCTGTCTGGGTCTCCTCCAGATGTCTTAACTCACGTTTGTTTTGGGTTGATCCTAATTGCCAACTGAAAATCTCCGTTAGGATCCTGCAGTAAGCGTGCAGGAGTTAGTACTTCTGGCTGAACAGGCTGCTTTAAAATTCAAGTTTTACAGCTGCAGAGTTTTACAAACAATTTTACTGATGCCGTGTTTGCAGAATACAGTTAGTGTAATTAAACAAATACTTTCCATAAGTAAATCATGATTAACATCGTTAGAGCTTGTGTACTGGGACAGATTACACCTGATCACCGTAGTCAAGATTCTTGTAAACAAGAATTCCTTATCGCTTGTAAACGTATTTTGGTACACAGGTACGTATCGCCAACCAAAATATAAATTGTGTTAGAAGCTCTCATTAGGAAAAAGTAAACAGTCCCCATTCTAATCAATCAAACTACTGCCTTTTAAAAACATCAGAATACTGTCAGACACCTCCTTGTTAAATAACTTCGAAACAATCAACCTTAATTAGCCTTCATTTCCATAATGACTGATCCCAGAGAATAGTTTTGCAAAGAGGAAAAACAATCAACTGACGAGAAAAATTATTCACAAAGCACCAGCAGAGTTTGTTGGTTGGGTTTTTGTTTTTTGTGGGTTTTTTTTTTTTTTAATAAAGGCTAATTAAGCAATTAATGCTCTAATACAAACAATTTGGAATTCATTTCTAAAAATTTTTTTCTACAGAACCCAGTTTCCTACCCTCCACAGCTATTACTGTGATAGCTTCAGGGGGGAAATCACGCCAGTCCAGTCTGAAACGGCCACCTCCGTACAGGAATGCAAAGAGATTTCCAAAATCTTTTACAGTCACAGGTTTTTAATCAAAGTGTATAAAATTTTAGTCTAGAAAAATAAGTATAGATTGTATACAGTTACTGTGCTTGGGAGACCGAAGAGGACAGCGCACCACCGGAATGGCACAGGCATACTGAAAAACGCAGACGAGAGTACTCCTTAAAACTGTCGGTGGGGTTTCTGGTTGGTTTTTTGTTTTGTTGTTTTGGTTTTTTTTCCTTTCTCATACTTTTAGCCTAAATAGGTGCAAAAAGTATCGTTAGGTGGGAAGCCTAGTTGCTGGCAAGGGACTGATGAATAGGCGGCTGGAAGCAGCGCACGTGTTCCACGGGTGTGCTCTCGCCATCGCCGGACTTCAAATACTTGTCCAAAATAGCAATTATTTCATCATTCAGAATCTGGAACTTGCGAATTCTCTCAACCATTTTCTTCAAAGGCTGCAAACGTCAAAAAAAAAAAAACCAGACACACGGGACTTAGCTTTGGAGATAAAAAGCCTTAGACACAGAAGCAGCAAATGCTGTGACCCCGCCTCTCCCAGCAATGTTACGAATGTTTCCCTTACACGGCTGAAAACCCAAGGTGCATTTTTGCATTTTCATTTTCGACACTGCTGCTTTTTGTACAAAAAAGGGCAATTTACAGCAGCCTTGTCATAATCTGAATGCACGTACGAGAGATGGAAAGCTTTAAGAAAATCCCACATGGTCAGGAAATCGGAATTCTCACTGACCAGTCTTCAAACTCCAGTATTAATGCCTTGATCTTTTGTTCCTAAGAACTCTGGTGCCCTCATTTTCAGCATTTCAGCCTAAAAAGTGATTGCTACATCTATACTGCACCCGAGTACAAGCAGCTCTGATTTACTGTCGTCTTTATTACTACACTGAAGGCAGAACAGATGTTTTCAACTCACCACATTCTTTATGACCTCGTCTTTGCCATCATGCTTTTGGACCTTCAAGAGGTGGTAGCAGAAATCCAAGACATCAAAGCGACGCTGCTGTCCCAAAAGCACGATGATCATACAGCCAGCCCAGTGCAAGCCGTCTCCAAAGCACTGCCTGGAACAGGGAACACACTGCATAAAGCACGTTTCACCTAAACCTTCAGAAATATATCCACAATAAATGCTCGTGAATCAGCCATTATACTAAACTACGCATACAGCACTCTAGCGTACGTAAGACATTAAGCTAGGAAATACTGCAAGATCTCTAGTAAATTAAGTTCTCTTTTCAGAGATGCAAGTGGATGCTTAACAAAAAAAATAGAAGCCCCCTCCAAATTTTACACAGGGCAGAATACCTCCAGAAACATTTAATCCCCATTAGACTCCAGTGGCATTACATGTCATTTCCAAAGGAAACAATAAAGTGGGAATTCAACATCACTCCGCTCCTTTGGGCTGCGGGCAAGCAAGGAAGCAAACATCCTAGGTCCGATGCTGTTGCCTCCACCACTGCTCACTGAAAAGCACGTTACAGCTCAACGGTTTTTCAAAATAAGGATATTATCAAAATTAACACAACCAAGAACTAGAGTTTCTGGTTAATTCCTGTTAATCATGTTAACTTCCAAGTGCTCATTTTTGCTCTTAATTCAAAGAAGGATATACTTGTTAGAAATACATCCACCGACGTTCAGCTATTTTATTTAAGTTCAGTGCCCGCAGGGGTCTGACGGCTATTGAAGGAGGCATGCTAGGGCCTGCAAGTCATGAGATCATCCATTATACGCTAGCAATACTTAAAATAGAGGGTTATTTTTGTTAAAGATACAATAATATCTGTGTTCGGGCATGATGAGCCCCTCCCAGCGATCGCAGCCCTTTCCCTTGTTTTCGCTCTAAGCTCTTGCAGACGGGCAAACAAACGCCTCCATTCTAAGGCCCCCCACCCCAGTGACAGGGAGGACAAGCAATGTCCTGTTGCCGGCAGGAGTATGGCGGGCAGCTGGCAGTACGTACTCCACCGTGAACTCGTGCGTTCCCACGGGGATGCAGTAGACGAACTGCATGGCGCTCCAGAGGCGGTGGAATTCCACGCACTCATCCACGTGCATCACCCCGTTGCTGGGCAGGGGTCCGCGCCAGATGGGATCGTCCAGGAAGGAGCGGATCCTCGTCAGGATAACCTCAAACATGGAGAGGCCGCAGCAGAGGCGTTCTTTGGTCAGCAAGTCCCCTTCCCTTGCGATTGCTATTTGCTAAGGCGGGGAGAAAGAAAGTGCAAAATCCTGGTAAAAGCCACTTGACTATGAGAACTTATCTAAAAAGAAATACAATAACACGTTTTTCAGTTTCACTCGGTTCCTTCTAGGAGAAATATCTCCTGAGTTTAAGTGAGGTCAGAGGCCACTAACCTGGGGTTCAGTTCAGTGGGAAAAAACATTCAGAGAAAATCCTGAAAGCCTTTTCAAGCAGACAGGCCTGAAAGCAAGTAACGCTAACTGCGGCAATTCTAATCCTGGACTAGTCCCAGGAAAATTTAAAGAATTCTTTGCCTGGACGGGGGCAGAAAGCAAAACCAAAGAGTTCGGCGCTCGGCTGCCAGTACAGGCTGTAGCTCCTGCCTGCGCTCTCCTGCGTATGGCCCTCAGCTGCGGCTCTTAGAGATGGGAAAGCTCCACGAACAGGCTCAGGCAAAACCCAGAGATGGCAATGCCCGTCGGGGCTTGTCCCAGCTTGTGCCATCACAAGGAGAGCCCTCTCCTACAGCACAACAGGCACCTACCGAGCTGTAGCGCGTATGACAGTGAAAGCAGCCTGCGGTCTGCTCCAGAGCACCGCAATCTTAGTTTCTACTATTGGCGCCTCGATCACTTGTAAATTGCCACGGTTAGTGGGGAATTAATGTACCCCTCACACTGAGAGAAAAGGAAAATAGTGCTGAAGCTGTAAAGGCAGTTCAAGAACGTTCTCATTGATCACCATGTTTTCAGGGAAGCTCAACTCAGCTCATTTTCCAAGAGTTTCTACTCATCTGGCTGAGAGAGGAGCAGTTTGTTTTAAAAGAGATACAGATATACGCATGCACAAGAAAACGGATTGCTTTTGGTTGAATTTGCACTAGGACCTTCTAAGCTGGCCTTTATACCGAGAGGGTATCACATAGCAACATACATACAAATTAGCATTTTCCCTAAAACATGTCCGTTCCACCCCAGTCTCAAATGTTTTAAACTTCTGAGCTTTAACAGCTTTACCAAATCCATGGATCTGAAAAAAAAATATCCTACTGTGTGAAGGAAATAGGAAAATATCTTATTGCTGAATGTGCAGGTTGAAGTTGTGACACAGCTGTCAGCACATGTGAAAGGACAGGCTTCCCAGTGCTCAGGAATTTCTGATACAAATGAGAACGATTAATTACCTGGGGCGTTCCCAGTCTTTCAATGAGAGGAACCAAATGTAGCGGAGCATATTTTGATTCTAGTCTCTTCATTTTAGCATCGAGTCTTTCACCCTCTGAAAGAAAAAAAAACAGAGCACTGATTCATTTAAATGGTAGCTGACTTAATTTTATAAATTGAAATTAAGAAAGAAAATTCTTATTTTTGCACAACCTTTATTCGGTGCAGTAGAAAACTGGGTAAGTTATTTTCATGGGTCTAAACAGCTGGTTAATCTTCAATGTGCTTTTAGAAAAATATATATTTAAAAATGTTGCATTGTATGTGCAAACAGAAAGAAACTAAGGATTTGTAGTAGAATACATTTCATTAACTAAATTGAATATCGAATATAAGGCTCTATTACGCTGCTGCTGCTAACATTCGACTCCCACTTGACCTAAGCCAAACAAGCTGTCCTCATCATACATAAAATGCTTGACTCTAGAAGGTGGGGTAAAATGAGGGTGAAATTCTGTGTACAACAAGGCTTTAAAAAGCAGTTGACACCCCCTCGTCACGGGTAAGTAGGAAATGTTCTCCATTAAACAGGAAAATACTGTTTACAATGGTCTGGTTAGTTTTACGCAGAGATGCAAGTAGCTCCAGTAAGTCTGGAAATATTCTCAAAGGTTTTTAGCTGATGGATTTCTCCGAGCAGAACAAATCAGCCACTCTGTCAGCAAGAAATGGAAAGGAAAGGAAAGGAGGCAGGGGAGCAATACAGAAAGAAGCGAAGCGTGAAAAAAAAAAAAAAGCTCACTTTCTGATGATGAAGGATGAAGAAAGCAGCTACGAGAGGAAGCAATCTTGCAAACATTCACCACTGCATGCCCAGTTTAGTAAAAAGGCACGTGAAAAGTCTACTAGGACCAGGGACCACTTGTATTTACTTACTTTGCTGACAGATTTCCTATACCCTGCATGATCAAGCCTACCCCATTTAATTGACAATCATATAAGCTAAACAGCACCTTCGGAAAAGCCTCTCACCACATGCATATAGAGGGATAATACTGCCCTGGGTATCCATCCCACTTCTCCGTCACGGTATTCCTCCTCTTCCTCTTGTAATTTGCACTAAGCCTCACCAAGAAGCACATTATTTTTCAGCCAGGCAAACAGGCCCGAGTCTGTTACTTCTGTCCCATAATTAACAGCAGTGTTGTAAAGGATGACTGGGGACGGTCACCAAAATGGCAGCAGCAGGCAAGACAAGTGGAAAGCATTAACCAAGGAAGGTGTTTTCACTTAGCCAATACCTTTGACGTGAACTCTGGGCAGGATATTTTGGAACGGTGCCGCATGCAACAGGTCACACACCTCCTCTAGGGACTGGAATGAGAAGGAAACGAGATGCATTTAGGACTGAAGAATCCCCAAACCACACCAGATCCCCAAAACGGGCTTCCAAAAGCACGCCCTCGCAGAAACACCAGAGGGCAGCCAAGCCTCCGCCACCAGAGCCGCTCTGAGCTCTCGCTCTCCTCATGGGATCGCCCCCAAAGACAATTTGATTTCACCAGGTTACCTTAGCTTCCCAAATAAACCCCAGCAGCTCCCCTCCCACCCTCAGCTGGCAGTTTGTAAAGGCCAGGGTATTTATTAAAAAGACTAATGCAGAATGAATAATTTCAGTGTGAAAGCGGCAGACGGCTCCCGCGCAGACAAACAAGAGGGGTGAGGATGATGATTCACTGCTTGGTTATTTTTACCAACGCTATTCCCACAACCCATTACCGCGGTGGGAGCATCTCCCCGCCAGGCGGGCTGAGACATACGACAGCAACAGTGAACCACCTCTTGGGAAGTATTTTACATCTTTAGGGACAACGGGAGGAGACAGATGTCTCCTGTTTCTTGGCTGCCATACGTGCAGAGAAAATGCAGAGATGAGCAGAAGCAGACGCATGACTTTGCTATGCCCCTCTCCTCATTTCTAGAGCAGAGGCCCTGCTCATTTGTACTCACCACTAGTACTAGGAGAGATGTGCACAGCCATACCCTCAGCAAGGCCAGGGCACCAGAGCTCACATGCCTTTCCTAGGTCTAATTCCTTGATGGCAACACCACGAAAATGCATGTGGTAGGCAGTCAAGACTAACGAGACCCACCCACTAGCAGAGACACACTACAGACCTACATTTTGCACTGGGGTAAAGTCCAGGTAAGTTGTGATGATGACCACAATAGAAAAATACTGAAACACGTGACAGGACACCGGGGCACCACCGAGGGCAAAAACAAGAGGAGGGGCAGCAAGCAGGGGTGCATTACTAGAAAGTGTCACCCAAGTGGCATCCCAAAGATGGTACCCTCTAGTGCTGGTGTCACTTTGGTACACTCCCAAGCAATCCTCCGGAAGCAGTGAAGACCCTTCACCTGTCTGGCCTTTCACCACATCCCCTGTTAGCCTCTGGGGAGACCTTATAGCAGCCCTCCACTACCTAAAGGGGACCTATAGGAGAGATGGGGAGGGACTCTTTATCAGGGAGTGTAGAAACAGGATGAGGGGTAACAGTTTTAAACTGAAAGAGGGGAGATTTAGGTTAGATATTAGGAAGAAATTCTTTACTGTGAGGGTGGTAAGTCACTGGAACAGGTTGCCCAGAGAAGCTGTGGCTGCCCCATCCCTGGAAGTGTTCAAGGCCAGGCTGGATGAGGCTTTGAGCAGCCTGGTCTAGTGGGAGGTGTCCCTGCCCATGGCAGGGGGGTGGAACTGGATGACCTTTAAGGTCCCTTCCAACCCAAACCATTCTATGATTCTATGATTCTAATACAAGGCAATCCAGTTTTTCATTTTGTTTCAGCTATCCCATTACTGGATAACGGGTTCACTGCTTGTCACCCACCCCTCCAATTACTCTCCACCACAAGGGAGAGTTCAAACACCATGAACAGGATGCTGAGGAACAGCATGTCTCCATCACCTTATCTAACATCAACACCTTTAATACACCCTGGAGGAGGATTCTTACGTGAGGATTTATTTTTGTGCAGCAGCAGGCCCCCAGCCAGCTTGCTGAGGAAATGACGTGGCTGGTTTGCAGTCAGCAAAGATCTCTACGTGATGGGCAGCCCAGCCTCAGCGTGGGCAGAGCGACCTGTACTCACAGGCAGGGGATAGACTCCCCACCCAGCTCTTCAAGGCACAACGCAGGTAAAGAAAGGGAAGACTGCACACTTGTTGCTTTTCTGGTCCATAAGCAATGCCCACCTTTCCCTCTGTAAGCACCCGAAAGCATGAAGACAAAGAAATTATATGTGTGGCCATTCTGTTTGAGCAGCAGATAGTAATAATGTGGAAGAAGAGTGGGAAAAGCCCATGCTGTCAGCAGCAGGCAGCTTTGCATGCCGTAAGGTAGAGGCTAAGCATATAGGATGCAGCTGAAAGACCAGACATGTTTCGCAGCTCCATTCAAGCTAAGACAGACGAATGTGTGGCAGAGTGAACGCCACTGTCAGCCATCCAAGCAGCAAGAAGGATGTCCAAGAAGTCCACATTAACTTTGCAGTGTCTCAGATGACACCAGGAATGACAAGCAGGAAAGGAAAATAACAGTACCAGATGCACAACTCATTGACATAAAGAGAGTAGCCACTCTGTGACAGACTGCAGGAATAATGTCTTTGATCGTAATTTATGATCAAGGTCATAATATTTGATCCCCAGGTACTACACACAAGGCAAAGTCAGGCACCCCTGCTATCTCGCAGACACGAGGAGTCTTGTCCCTGCAAGACTGTAAGGGATCAGAGCAGGGAACTGTTTCTATCCATCTGCCCATCAGCAATAGCAAACTCGCAGATTTCAACCTCGTTATTTGTGACGTGAGTAACAAAAATTGGAGAGTACATTTTGAGAGACAGATGGATTTTAAACTAGCACAGCAGGCACCTACCAGACTCTGTTCAATGAGGAGGCAAAACAGGACAGCATTTCCCACTTCCCGCAAATTCTGGAAGCAGACAGTCTTCAGTTCTGCATATTCAACGATGTCCTTCAACTGATGGTGAAAAAACTCCAAGATCCCTGAAATCAAAAGAGAAGCAAAAAAAATTAAATCTCGGGAGCCAGAACAAAATTTAGCGATGGTCACACAGGCACACTTACTACCTTGGGAAAGCAGACAAAAGATTCCAGTCATGTGGATAAGTCATACAGATGAGGACTAATTTTTCTTTCTGCCTCAAAAGCACACCAATTTTCTAACCAATTTGCCTATTCAAAGGTTGCACTGAACGTGCACTGTATCAGAGCACAACTAATGAAGGGTGCAGGTTTAGAATTCTCTCTCCACGTATCAGCACACAAGACTTTTTATCTCCAGACATGCAGTCTAGAGGAACCTGAAAGAAGCATACATTAAAAAATCAGAGATTATGAAGCGTTAAGCCAGTGGTGTGCTGACCTTCTTAACTGGATAAATCATGCACAATGGAGTGCCTAGCTTTTCCCTCCTGGAAAAGGGAGCCAGTGTTGAGAGGTAAGAAAATAATTTCCAGGAGCAGGAAGACAGACTTGGGCTCTCATCTGCTATTAGTCCTGTTCCAGCTGCTGTCCCCCAACCTGCTGCACCACCCAACGCATTCAATTTGCAGCTGTTATTTTCCAGGATGACAGAGCCAGCAAGGAGCAGAGTGCTAAAGATACAGGTAACAGGGGTGGTGTCACACCATGACTCTGACAGTGCCACAGACAGCCAGAGGTGATCTGCAACCTCACATAACAATTAAATACAGAAATCACAAGTCATGCTCTGCTGGCAAGGGTACATCAGATCCTGCTGACAAGCACAGTCAGAAGACTGTTTCCGTTAAAGTTTTGCCAAAAACTGTTAAAAAAAACCGCTAAAATGATGATTTTTCAAACCACGTAATTTACATAAACATATGTCTTTTCCACCAAACCTCTCCCAAACAACAGTGATGTGTAACATGCTGGTGGGTTTCCAGCTCCTTCCTCCCCTAGCCCCAAAAAGGTTGCGCAGTCCCTTGGTTAGAGACAAGCCCAGGAAACCCCAGGCTCGGCAGTTTCTGCAGGGACCCGAGCTGGTCAGCACTGCAGAGGTTAAAGCAACGTGAAGGACAAGCGAGGAAGGATAGAGCAATGCAGCAGGTCAGACAGCTCTCTGGCTTTTTTACAAGGTAATTTTTATCAGCATTTTTTTCCATCCGTCTGCACAAGCCTGGCTCTTTTAAAAAGCCACCAAAACCCTCGACTGATGACAGAAGAAAATCCATCCTGAAAAGCTTTCAAATTGCATGCTGGGTATAGCAGTTAATTTCCATTACAGTGAATTAAGTCAGACAGTTAAATCTCCACCCAATCACATCTAAAGCAATTAAGAGGAGACAAGGAAAGGGAGCACAAATGCCCCCCCACCACCTTCTCATGTGTTCCTTGGGCACAGCTGACCAACACTTCCCATGCAGGAGATTAGACTTCGCTATTTACCCAGCAAGGCAATGGCTGAGAGCGGAGTGTGGAAACATAAAATAGAGCCTGGAGCATATCTATGCCAAGGAAATCCCTCAAATTCAGCTGAATAACTTGAAAACATACCAGCGAAGGAAGGGCGGTACAGCTAACCCACACAATTTTACAGAAACCCTCACGTCATTAAAATTAGTAACACGAACCATCAATAAAGTGCATGGTGAAGGGATGCAGGGCTGGCTCTGTTACATCTCAACGAACTGTTTGTCAATAGAAAATTTGCAGTAAATGAGTAGTGTTCCCACACACGTTCAGTGGAGATAAATTTCAGACCTAACTTGAGTAGTTCAGTGACTCAATAGAAAGGCAGAACTGAAAAACTAATGGAGATAGGTCAGATGTAATGAGTGCTTGCTGAGCTTGATTTATTCAAAGGAAAAAGCATTTAAATCTAACTAAAAAGCAAAGAAGTCATGCCAGAGCATCACCAACTCCCCCCTTCCCATAACACGGGGACAACACAATGAAAAAGCTGTGCAAAAGACTGTCCGTGTCCATTCAGTGCTGTGGTATAAAGGCCAGCTGCAGTTCCCAGGTGGTCGAGCAGCAGCGAGCACTTGTGTTTGCTGTTTAAACACGCCTGCCCACCACAGCAATGAGATGCTGCAGCGCTGAATACTGGGATTCCTGTTTTAAAGATGAGATTGAAAAGGTACGTTGGTATGGCAGAAAATTTTTCACATAGAATTTTTGATGCTAGATGCAGAGTGAGGGAAGTGAAGCAAGCTTTACCACAAGTCCACAGTGTGTTTTCATTACGCGCCCTAGTATTTCCTTTGTTTTTCTCTGTCGATGGAAGGGCTTCTACACCTAGCAAGAAAGATCTTCTGAGGATCAGCTGCTAGAAGCCAAGACAAATATTTTTCTCATACCAAGACTGGATGCCTTTCTAGAAGCAAAAGTCCATGGCGTTATCCTGGACTTAGGTCTGTGCCATAGAGGAAATCAAACTAGAATATCTACCAGTGCTGTTGGTCTTAGCATCCATGGCATGTACAGAGATTGATGGTGAACTGCCAAAAGGGCTGGAAGACACCCTGAAACCCAGTGGGTAACCATAGACTTCCCATAGTTACCATGGCAAGAAAGCACTATCTGAGCAAGTAAGATACCGGCTACAAGAACAGACACGGGGATGTTTTTCCCTTTATCTTGTGTGGCGAGTCAGGAGCAATTTGGTGAGAAATAGAATCATAGAATCATTTAGGTTGGAAAAGACCCTTGGGATCATCGAGTCCAACCATCAACTCCACTCTACAAAGTTCTCCCTTACACCACATCTAAACGAGTCTTAAACACATCCAGGGATGGTGACTCCACCACCTCCCTGGGCAGCCTATTCCAGTGTCTGACCGCTCTTTCTGTGAAGAATTTTTTCCTAATATCCAGCCTAAACCTACCCTGCTGCAGCTTGAACCCATTCCCTCTTGTTCTATCACTAATTACCTGTGAGAAGAGACCAGCACCAACGTCTCTACAATGTCAAGTAATTGTAGAGAGCGATGAAGTCTCCCCTCAGCCTCCTCTTCCTCAAACTAAACGGCCCCAGCTCCTTCAGTCGCTCCTCATAAGATTTATTCTCCAGGCCCTTCACCAGCTTCGTTGCCCTCCTCTGCACTCGCTCCAGCACCTCGATATCCCTCTCATATTGAGGTGCCCAGAACTGGACACAATACTCAAGGTGTGGCCTCACCAGTGCTGAGTACAGGGGGACAATCACCTCCCTCCTTCTGCTGGTCACACTATTTCTAATACAAGCCAGCATGGCATTGGCCCTCTTGGCCACCTGGGCACACTGCTGGCTCATGTTCAGCCGCTTGTCAATCAGAACCTCCAGGTCCTTTTCTGCCAGGCAGCTCTCCAGCCACACCGCCCCAAGCCTGTAGCGATGCATGGGGTTGTTGTGGCCCAAGTGCAGGACCCGGCACTTGCCCTTGTTGAAGCACATTCCATTAGCATTGGCCCATCGGTCCAATCTATCCAAGTCTCTCTGTAGAGCCTCCCTATCCTCATGCAGATCGACACCCCTGCTTAGCTTCGTGTCATCTGCAAACTTGCTGGTGATACACTCTATGTCCTTATCAAGGTCATCAATAAAGATCTTAAACAGAAATGGTCCCAACACCGAGCCCTGAGGGACACCACTTGTGACCGGCCGCCATCTGGATTTAACTCCATTGACCACCACTCTTTGGGACTGCCCATCCAGCCAGTGCTTGATCCAGCAGATCGTATGCTCATCCAGGCCATGAGCTGCCAGTTTTTCCATGAGAATTCTATGGGGGACAGTGTCAAATGCTTTTCGAAAGTCTAGGTAGACAATGTCCACAGCCTTTCCCTCATCCAATAATCGGGTCATCTTGTCATAGAAGGAGATCAGGTTCGTCAGGGAGGACCTGCCTTTCATAAACCCATGCTGACTAGGCCTGATCCCCTGCTTGTCCATTATATGACTTGTAATGGCACTCAAGATGATCTGCTCCATGACCTTCCCTGGTACCAAGGTCAGACTGACAGGCCTATAGTTTCCTGGATCCTCCTTTCTGCCTTTTTTGTAGATGGGTGCTACATTTGTTACCCTCCAGTGCATTGGGACCTCCCCAGTTAGCCATAACTTCAGGTAGATAATGGAAAGTGGCTTGGCGAGCACGTCTGCCAACTTTCAGCACTCTTGGATGTAACCCATCCGGTCCCATAGCCTTGTGCGCAGCCAAGCAGTGTAGCAGGTCACTGATCACTTCCTCTTTAATTGTGATGACCTCATTCAGCTTCCCCTCCCTGTCTCTCCTAGCTCATGAGGCTGGGTGCCCAGGGAACAGCTAGTTCCACTGCTGAAGACTGAGGCAAAGTAGGCATTAAGCACCTCAGCCTTTTCCTCATCCTTTGTGACTATGTTTCCCTCTGCATCCAATAAGGGAGGGAGATTTTCCCTAATCCTCCTTTTGTTGTTAATGAATTTATAGAAACATTTTTTGTTATCCTTAACAGCTGTAGCTAGGTTGAGCTCTAGCTGCGCTTTGGCTCTCCTAATTTTCTCCCTGTATAAAAGCTGAGCAGAGCAGCAAGGACGACGATTCTGCTGTCACAACATGGAAACAACTATTGGTCATGATGGAGGTGGAAGGGTGGGGGCATGTCACACTCACTCAGTCCCCCACCCAGACCGTGGATTTTGTGGAGAGTTTCAGAAAAGAGACTGATGTCCAGAAAAACAAGGAGAAAGTTTTACCAGTGTTATATGGGCAGCTCTGCAGTGAAATTCTGAGAATAACTCAAGTCGCCTACAGCAAATATAAAGGAGCAGGATGGCACAGAAGAGAAACCAGGAGCAGCAGAGAGGACTGTGACTGGCAACAAGGAACGCTATTACCTAAACCCATACAGAAGGTGCGACTGAAACCAAAGCAAGTCAGTAAGCGCACCCAAAAGCGGCAGGATAGAAGTCAAAGAGGCTTGATGTTCATATCATAAATACTACACGTTGTCTTTTATAGTCACTCCAGGTGACGGAGTTGCTATCAAAGTCCTTAATAATGATCCTTCTTTCTTCACCAAAAGCCCCAGTCTCCATATACAGACATATAAACACACACACCCACACATATACATTCATGAACAAATTGTGTCATTATTTTGAAAATCTGACACCCGGTATTTCGCATGCAGTTGTTCCAAATGCTGCTATCAACGGTGCATTGCGTCCTCTTAGATGAAGGGCTGATTTACTGGCAAAACAGACAAAGTTGTCAGAGCTACATAGGCTATTTTTGACGGAACAGAACTGACACTGAAAGCATGATCTGTTCCTCAGTGGAGTCCTGTGGCAGAAATACCTCACCATGTTTTCATCAATGTTTGAGCAAAGGCATTCCCAATTACACCTCCTTATACTGTACAGTACACAGAACTGTATTTTTATGAAAGACTACATGTGCATACTGAAGCCCTAGAAAAAGAACAAGTGTCTTAGGAAAGTTAATTTCACTTAACTGCATGCAACCTTCCTCTTTCCCCTGATTTTATTTGTTGGTGCAATTTGTAAATTACCGAATTAGTTATATATACATAGCATTTTGCAAGGCAAATGAGTCAAGGCTTTTTGGTCCTTCTCTCCAAGAAACCAAATTTAATTAAACCCCTCTATTACTGCAGATGGGATGACATTAGGTGTCATAATAATTGATCTTATAATCCTCGTTTCTGATTTACACAGATCTCAACAGAAGTAAAGGCTATTGATATAAAATAGATCCAGTAAAGTATAGAAGATTACTTAGTAAAGGATTAGGTTCCATCTCTGCTTCCAAAATTCTATCTCAACAGACTTAAACAGCAGATGCCAAGTTTCAGCTGTGCAGTCTGTACACTAATTAATTTAGGAAGTCAGAACAAATCAACACATGCAACGCAAAGCTGGTTGGATTTCTTCACTTTGGTTACCTTTCGTTTTCTATAAAACAATCTCAGTTTACACCTACAGACTCAAATCAAACACGTTCCAGAGCTTGTAACAATTCTGGCACGTAAAATATTAGGACAAAAATTGGGTATTAATTCTAGAACTGAATTGCTGACTAACAACAGACTAAGTCTTGAATATAATTCTTGGTCTATTTGTGCTATGGGTTATTTTCTGCAGAGTACTCACTCGACTATTGTCAAGTAAAATCTGCTGATCTGCAACAGCAAAACTATTCCCAAGAAACTGGGTGCTATAATGACCTTTAGTTTATGTTCACTTTCACACAGACCTTCAAATGCTAGCTACAAATATGTTTTTGGGTCACAAGAGACGTCATTAACTCTGCATATCAGCATCACGTCATTTCTTTTAACAGAAATATTCGTAAGGGTTAAGCATATACGTGTATCTGGGAATTATGATCAAAGAGCCAGTGCACTTTATTTATATTGCTAGAAATAAATATTCTACTGTTCTGCATATCTAATCACTCTTTACTGTCCTTTCACAGTCATCTAGGTGATTTGGGTTGCTCCCAAATTCTTTCAAATAGTCTGTGATTCCCTCCCAAATCTTTCTCCAATGGACAGGTTCCAGAAAAACCTATAAATAAATTCCCTTCATATTCTTCCCTACAAAGACTCAAACCACCGCACTCCCACCAAGAAATTAACTTATTATCCTACTCATCCAAGTTTGATCAAAAACCTGGGATAACGGGAAACATTACTAGCCCTTCTGCTGTGCCCCAAGCAATGCTTCCCCAGCAGCCTCTAGCCACTCCTGGCCTCCACCACGCTCCCCAGCCCAGGCTACCTCCAGTTCCTATTAGATCCTGACCCGAAATACTCCAGAAAAAGGAGAGGTGAAAGACTGTTTTTTGTCAAGTTGCTGTGCTGAAGCAGTTCAGAAGGTATTGCCAGCAGCACAGTCATCCCAGGGAGAGACAAGAACACAGCAGCCATCAGCACGGGACACTGGGAGGCTCCCCCAGACTGCCATAGGAACACATGGGATTTCATGAGATCACCACCTGGTGTAATGAATGTTTTCCCCTGCACCAGCTTTGGGTGATTTGTTTCCTTGATTTTTTTATTATTTTTTTTTTTAAGAAGAAACATGGAAACGTTATACTTAGGAAAAAAATACACAATTAGGTTACATTCTCACCGATTTTATATCTTGCTAAGCTCATCGCCTTTTTAAAAAAACCATTCTTTCGGGGGGGGGGTGATATACCAGTGACAAAAATCTAAGCCTCATCTCACAGCAGAGCTGACAAATTACTTTCCTCATCATGTCCAATGACACTTCAGAGTGACAGGACATGAAATACTCATTTTTCAAAGGCAGGAATGCTGTATTCAAATAGTAGAAAAATGGCAGAAGAAAATGTTACCTCCAAGATGAAATTTCAACTTTAAACTCTTATAGGCCAATATTCCTTTAAGAGCTTTAGTGACTTTAAAAGGTCCCTTTAAAAATCCTTATGCTTAATGTATTTTTAGACAAATATTTTTATGACTACAAGATGAGCAAGTTCCCCACTACTTTAGACTGTTCCTATGGAAACAAACCCATTGGTGAACAGGACTCCCTAACAACTCTGATGACACTGTCTGTACCCTGTTCCTCTTAGCAGGAATAAATCACCGCTTAGAAATCCACAAGTCTAGAGGGCTGATTAGGTAGGGCTCAAGTAATTGCAATCCACAGAGTGCAAAGAAAGCTCTCCAAATGAAAAGTCTGAAGTGCATGAAATAGCTAGAGGCTTACTTACTGAGCATACTTAAATCACTTTGCACATGGAGAATGGACTCAGGAAATTAATTCTGAATTGATAAATGCATGTTATATCAAGACAGATGGGCGTCTACATTTTTAATTTGTAGATCAGAATCACAGTTTTGGTCTCTATGCGTAGGTAGTCCCAATTATAAATAAATGATTAAATGATTTGTTATGAGAGAATAGGAGCAGCATACAGACATGCTCCGTAACACTCAAGCTTACTACTACAACTACTAACTTCTGCAGAAAGCCTTCAGAGGCAGAGGAGGGAACAGACAACAGTTAGCGAGTATTAGCTTGCTTTTTCTGTGGGGAAGCAAGTAAACAAGGTGTGACAAAGACTGCTACAGAGGAGAATTTAGCACAGAAAGGAGAGGACAGGGATTCAAATCAAACACCGTGTGAGCCTGCCCTTCTACAATCTGGCAGTTCCTCTCAAGATGCCAGATGAGGGGTACAATCTACAGCACGTCCCCATTAGAGAACATTTTCCTTCTTCAGTCAGAGCTCCTCCAAGGGCAGACAGCTCCATGACGGAAAGGCATCAGAGAGTGCAACGTGATTCTTTAGTGATGTGAGAGCGGGGTGGAGGTGCCCTGAGCTTCCACACACGTTTTCTGTCTAGTGTCTTTGAAAGGGACAAGGGTTATAAAGGTTGTCTCTGCCATTTCTTTGAAGAGACTCTCTGGGAAGTTATTAAGTGTCCACTGCTAGAAATAGTTCAGAACAGGAAAAATAGACCTGTCAAGACAAAACCTGTTAGGAACAGGGGCAGTGAAGGAGCACAGAATCAGGCTGGATTTTGAGATCCAGTCCAAATCTAGTTGCGATGATCTTCCATCGTAACACCAAGAGTTACCCTGATCTCTTGGTACAGTAGGCATCTAAACATACGGGATTTCTTTTGAAAGAGTAAATATGAGGTCAAAGCAGTTTGTGATATCTACAGAACAGGAAAGTGATGAAGAATTTTAAAGTGTTTTAATCAATCCTGTGAAGGCTACCGTTGCACAAGTAAAGTTTTGCCTTTCCTATTGGACAGATTGCCTTTTAACCTCAAGAGAAAGTTTCTGCCTAAGTCCCTGGGCATCCCCTGCCAAATACTTACTCCTTACGGGTGAGTGTTTCTGGCAAGAGACTATGAGCTTCCTAATGTCACCTGCAGCATCGCAGACCCTGGTGATGCATAATCTATATTTGAGAATACCTACTGCTTGTGCGGTCAGACCTTAATGTGTGGCTAAAAACCTCAGATAGATTATTTTTATACTGCTAATTACCATGATTCATCCATTTCTACGCTCTGGAGAGAAAAACAGGAAGGAAACACTTAGTAAGTCCTCGATTTCGTTTAACATTGGTAATGAGCGTCAAGCAAGCTGTGGGAAGCAGAAAAAAACCAACCTCATTCCAGTTGGAGTGGCATTTAATAAACCTAAGCGACTCTGGAAAAATAAAGATATACTCAGGAGGTGGGTGGCACATGGAAGGATTAGTTTGTGTTAATTAGAAATTGCGGAGGAGGAATATTTTGAAGGGGGGGGGAGGAAAGCAGTTTCAGAATTTCAGTGAACAATGTGATAAACACTAATTAGCCAATTATTTCTCCATAGTGGCAAGCAGCTTTCAAAGTCATTTCTTCTTCTGCAACTGTCACACCTCCTGTTAAGTGGCTACGATGCACCCCACACAAGCCTCAAACTATTCTGGCAGGACCAGTTCGCCTCTCAGCAGTAGCAATCCTTTTATCTTATATTTGATAAGGGCAAAGGAAGAGGGAATAGAGGCTTTTCCAGAGAATCAGGGTTATCTAAATTAGACATTTAAACAGAACAAGTGTGAGAGGCTAACTTGCAGAGGGAAAAGCTCAACATGTTTATGAGAAAGACTAAAAATAGAAACTATTGTGAACATCCCAGCTCAAGATTAGTTCTGTCATAAGGCTGTCATACATATGTCATATACAGACTGTCATCCTTTGATTTGCCCTAAGCATAGAAGTCTTAAAACTTTATTAAGTACTTTCAGAAAGCCCAGCATTCAATGATTCTTGTTATGGAAAAAAAATGAAAAAGACTAAGTGCTGATTACTGGGAGAGAGAAGAGAAGGAGGGCAAGTGAAAGGTACCCATAATCCAGAAGACAGTGATTAGTATCATCTTATTCGGGCTACTATGGTAACACCAAACATGAACTAACCTGGAGAACCATACTCATGTCTTGGTAACCTACAGATCTTAGGCATCACTTCCATTAGGGTCTTGACGTACTGAAGAATGGTCCCTTGTAACTAAGAGAAAACAGACGTGTGTAAACATGTCAGTCTTATTTGAACTAAGAAGCTTCACAACAAATTGCATTCAAACTACACATGAATTGAACAAGCTCTAAAAATCTTGTATTAAATTCTGTCAGCCATCATCTTCAAAAAGGCATTTTTTTCAAATGAGTACAGTTGCACTTTCCTTCATATGGCATCAGCCACCTTTTGCTACAGGAAGAGTGGCACAACAGCTACGGCCATGAAGGTAAAAAAGAGGAAATCATGCTCCTCTCTTGCAGACTGTCTCTTTTGTCTAACCAACTTATAGACTTTTGGTAAAAAAAGTTGCATTTGAATGCTTTCAAAAGCAACAACAAAAAAATCCTTAGCATTAGGTATGTCTGTAACAGCTCAAACTGGCTACTCCAGACATACCAGTTAAGACACATTCGCAGCCTACAGTCCACATCAGTTAAGACAGTCCACACCAGCCTACAGTCTGCCTTCCTCCCACTAGAGACCTAACTCATACCTGTCTCCCTACATCTGGAGCATCTGCATCAGGCATCAGCAGGATACCTCCCCACAGGCCCTTAAAAAACACCTTAATAAAGGCATTTTAACCTTAATAATCCCCTTAATAAATGCCCAAGTGTTCAATGCAATCTTTAATGAATCAAGACAATTTACCACTTAAATACATAATATTTTAAAAATCCCCCCAAAAAACAACAAACCAACACTTGACTCCAAAGCATGAAAAATCTCTGTGTTTTCCTCTTTCCCTGAAGACTAGACCACAGCATACCTTCAAGAGGACTCCAGCCTTTTTAGAACATCAAAAACATACTTAGAACACTGTGAAAATTACTGTAAACAAACTGCTAAATGTGTCAAGTGCCTGAAGTGAGATTATGAATACTACAGCTATCCCCTGGTACAGTTGGATTATTTTGTCAGCATGCTCCTTACAGGCAACAGGGACCAGGAGGAAAAGACCATTTCTTTGGCTTAGACTTAACTGCAATGCATTATGCCCATACACATATACAATATACCAACAGGCAGCTCCTCAGCCTCCTCCTAGTTACAGAAAAGGTCCTTTCCAATATGAGATACCCAGGCTGTATGGATAACTTCTTCAACATCTGGTCTGAGCACTCTTCTAAATAGGCTTGATGCTATCTGTTGCTAGATTAAGCACAGAGATTAAGCCTTCTTGTTATTAAGGCATCATCTGTCACTGATGTTATTAATGAAAGCCCTGAAGTTAGGCAAGGCAGAAAGCACACTCCAGCTGTTCTCAAAAAATACTGAGAAAGTGAATTTACAGTACAATCTTTAAGTGGAAATCAACTAATCTGAAATGTTCATACTTTCCAGAGTTTGCCCAGGACCTAACAGCATAGGTCTACACAAATTAAATTCATGCAGAATCCAAGGTTTTCAAAACACTGTTCAGGCTACCAAGGCACATCTTCTATTGCTTTCATGGGACATCAGGTACTCTCAAACACAGCTTATATTGAAATTCAATTGAAGTAACATTTTAATTAGTTTTATCTGAAATCTTATTTTCACTTTGTTCTTCTTGAGACATCTCCTACCAGAAGAATAGCAGAAAATGAAAGACAATTGGCATACCAGGCTCTTGACAACTTTCAGCAGCTCCTCCATCACGACAGCAATACCCTGATACCCAAGAAGTCTACAGATGACTTTAAAGTGAGGGGGACCAACAAAATTCCTGTAGTTGCTGTAGATGCTGGAATACGCCAGATTCAACGCCTAAAACAAGATAACAGATAGGATTAATGAGAATTTCAGCTGACTGTACCTTTATAATAATCTCATTTAAACAGCATTTTAAAGCATATTAAAAGTAAAAGAATAAATTTGTATCTCTCTCTCTCTCTCCAGGAAGTTAAAATACAAAGCTTCCCCTTTCTAAGGCAGAACCAAAAACTCTGTATTAGCAAGAAAAACTTGTAAATACTTTTTTTTCACCAGGCATCTTCCACTTAACCATTTCTAAAGCCATGAATATTTCCTCCTTCATACTTTACTCAGTACTGTTTACTCAGGTAAAAAAGGACAAGAATAGTCAATGCCAATGTTCAGATCCCTGAATTTAAATCACAGCTTCTATTCCTATATCATCCATTTTATGTACAAAACATCTTGAAAGAAGTTACTTCAATTTTCAGTTCATAATAGGTGTTTTAAGACTCTGAGGACTCAACTACAAAAAGCCAGTCTTCTGCAGTTACTGCTCTCTGCAACTAATTAATAATGATCTCTCTTTTCCAAACCCCTTTGCTTTGATCTTGTGTACAGCTAATATAAGTCTGGGATGTAACCTCACGAAAATTATTGCAGAGTTGCATAAATAGGATCAGGTGCTTTGCCATATTAATGACCATTTCTTCTGAACACAACTGCAAGACAGATGCTGTGTAGGGATTTAGGAACTGTTTGCTGAAGCCACAGATCAAAGAAGAGTTAACTAACTTAACATCCTCCATTTCTGCATGTTCTCCTAATATCCTGAAATTTAATTTTAAAGGGAAATCTTGTCAACCTTCCTTGCAGAAGGTTCTGTTCTCTTTCCTTTTCTTTTCTGTAGTTTTCATTCTCTCTAATTCACGCATGAAAGACATACTGTTGAAATGCATACGCATGAACTACTGTTAGACTTTCAACTCCACACAAATCAGCTGTAACAGAAAATTTCCCTTCACCAGTATCAAGGAAGAACATTGACCTTCCCTCCAGTGCAGGCCCTGCCCCGATTATCCATGGAAGTCAATACCAAATACTGTGATACATGGCATTGCACAAAGAAACTACCAGGAATTCAAGTCACACACAGAATCACAGAATGGTTCAGGAACTCTATCAAGCTCTTGGAGGATTTTAGTCTCATAAAAGGAAAGGATTTATAAATCATCTTTAGAAGATATCAGGATAGAAGATACACATCCACTTTCCAACATGATTTGAACTGTGGTCTTAGAAACTTAAAAACTGGATTCTAGACTGATGATATATGGCGAATGCAAATTTGGCAACAGGTTAACACTTCCTGGTCACCTTTTGTGGATGCCTTAGATGTAGTTCACAAACCCCCATGAGTCAAAAATTGTTGCACTATGAAAGAAGCACACGAAAGCACAGGCTCAGAAGAGACCATCTAGGTCATAACAAGAGAGAAACAGAGATCCAAACCCAATTTTCTGAATCAGGCAACTTCTTACCTAAGTGAGAAACTTTGCATATGTTATTAAATCACATACACATAGAAAATTACATAATTTTATTATGCTTCAACAACCACACATAGTTATAACTGGCAATTTATTTCTGCAATGTGAAAATTCAAGAAATTGCCAGTACTGAAATTTACTTGAAGGTTTAGTTATATTTCTTACATGCCCGAACTGCGTGAAGAAACTATACAGCAGGACAGCCTGACCTGCAGAAGGTGGGTTTTTCAGGAGGGGACGTTTTTCTTATCTTGAAGGTCCTGGTGAACAAGAAGCTGTCCACGAGCCACTAGCCTGTCCTCGTGACGAAGACGGCCAACAGTCATCAGGGCTGCATCAGGCAGAGCATGGCCAGCAGGTTGAGGGAGGTGATCTGTCCCCTCTACTCAGCACTGGTGAGACACACCTGGAGTACTGGGGTCCAGTGATGCGCTCTCCAGTACAGGAGAGACATGGAGAGACGTATGGGAGAGAGTCCAGCAGTGGGCCTCAAAGATGATTAAGGGACTGGAGCATCTTTCCTATGAGGAAAGGCTGAGAGAGCTGGGACTGTTCAGCCTCGAGAAGAGAAGGCTCAGGGGGATCACACCCATGTGCGTAAATAACTGATAGAGGGAGTAAAGATGAGGGACCCAACTCCGCTTAGCAGCACCCAGTGACAGGACCAGGGGCAATGGGCACAAACAGGAAATCCCATTTAAACATCAGAAAAAATTTCACTACCGTGAGGGTGGTCGAACAGAGAGGCTGTGGAATCTCTGTCCTTGGAGACTTTTGAGACCTGACCAGACATGACCCTGAGCAACCTGCTGCAGGTCACCCTGCTCTGGAGCATCCCCCGGCCTCAGCCATCCGTCGGTCTGGGAAGCTCTGTTTTAAGGACCGTGGGCTTGTGTTGATTTTGTGGAGGAGTGATGTTTTCAAGTTCTCGGGTATCTTTTCTGTGAACACAAACTAACATAGACACTTGGCTAATGATTAGACTCCTAATATGCAACACAATCCTGCTATTAGGTCAGAACTGGCTAAAAGGCTAAACTCCAAACACACTCCACTGGCTAGGGAGCTTGAAGCTGCACCCCTCTAAGACAACGTGTGAGTAGCTCTGCCCTTACAGAAATGGGGTCTGGGGCATCAACAGGGGAAAGAACCGGTAAAACCTTACGAAAACACATGCAGACAAATGTCCCAATACACGAAGCATACATACAGTTGTCCATAAAAGGTGAGATTTCACCTTTCACTTTTAGTGTTTTCAATCAAGTAAGTCTCAACAATAAATGCATCCAAACTATCTATTTCAGCAATAGCACAAGGAGAATCTTACTTCAGTAGGTTAAAACATTTTACTGCCGTGAGGTTAAGGGGAGGGAACTCCTCTTCACAAAGCAGAAATTTGTCATGGAAAAGCAAGCCCTAAAAACATGATTTCAGTATTAAAAACCTCACCAGTACATAACAATAAAAAGCCAGCCAATCTAAAAGTACATCCTTCTTTAATGTTATCCTCGTGGGGAAGTACCTAAAATGGTCTACCTGTAAATGCTGGATTAGTAGAGCTTTACAAACGGTGACAAGGGATTTAGAAAACACCATCACACACCACTGCTTCCCCCCATGATGCACAAAAGCATAAAAATCCTTCAGGAAGGAGCCACTAACAAAGTTGGGGGGGGAGGAAAAAAAGGAAAGAGCGAGGGAGCTCTTTTTTTTTTTTTTTTTTTTACGTTATGTTTGCTCCCTCCCCTACTTAAATAAAAAAAAAGAGAGAGAGAGAGAGTTCCTAGTTGCTGATGTCATCAAAGTGCTAACATTAATCACTCACAGCATCACTGGTGGAGGCACAAGAGCATATAACAGGGATGTTCAGGCAGTACAGTGTCCAAGGGGAGGCAAGCAAGAGAGGGGGAGAGAAGACGTTATTTTTTCTCCTGTATGTTCTTTGAAGAGCAAGGCAACAGCACCTTGAGACGAGATGTGCTCTTGCACGAATTTAAGTGGAAGAGACAAAGAACCCATGCCACCATCAGCGTCAGAGAAAAAAACTGAAAGCACCAAGCAATAAGAATTCAGCCCAGGGAATCTGAGGGAAGGAAAAAGCAAACTGACAAGGAGAGAACAGGTAGCAAATAACTCATGCGAAAAAGGACGCAGAAAATTTAGTGTTTATGTCATTTTCGCAGCAGCATCACCATATGAAAATTCTGTTCTGAAATTTCCGTCAGGAAGTGACGGTAAGTACTGACTTTATAATCTGTAAAACATCGAATGGGTTTTCCAAACATTTACATGTCAGTAATTATGTGTTTTCTAATAACTGATGTTTTGTAACAATAGAAAGGTACTATTGTTATTTAATTAAAATCTAAACATTCTACTTATAAAGTGCTACAAGGATGAAACTATTGTTTCTAGACTGTGTTAGGAAGTGCTCCATAAAAAATAAATTATAATTTTAAAGCAATTGGGATCTACCAGCTAAAGAGAAGACAACTGAGGAAGCAAAAGCTCTGATTTTACTAATGTGCCCAATTTAGTATCTGTAGAAGTTGGGTAAATGCCAAAATGTGTCCGTCTAATAAGTTTATTTGATAGCAAACTCACTTCCTTTATACTGCTGCTGTATCAAAAAGGCTGCACTTAACACACAATTAGAACGGCAGATCAGTCATATCTAAGGTTTTACATTGTAATGAAAATGAACATAGATCTTTTTCTTCCCACTTCCCAGTAAGTATAATCCAAAAGCCTCCACCAAGAATTTTGATACATAAAGTCACAGAATTCTTACTATTAGTGTAATGTAACTACCAAAATTGCACTAAAAATAATATATATTTTGCCAGCTTCCTATCTAGTATAAAATACAATAAAAGTATTACACAATAATTTAAGAATATGTTATGTGCAAATCTTTTAAGCTTTCTTCATCAAGAGAGTTTTCAATAGTCAATTGTTATTTAGCCAGAAGACTTAACATCTGAAACTTGATCATAAAAAAATTTAATTCATTTTTATAATGAAGTCATAAACAATGAAACACAGTGTTACTGTCACAGGCATTTATGTTCATTTAAAAAGTAAGAAACTTTCACAGTGGAAAAAACTTTCATGAGTGCCACTAGAAACTGACTACTAAACTAAAAGAGAATCAGATTAAATTGCTGAGGTAGGTTCTTTTGAAAAAGTTACCCTCATAACAGTAAAAGCAAAAACCCCTGCCAAATGAACAAAAACATACACTGTCTGTTATTAAGGTTTGTTTTGTCATAAAATAACAATTTTAATTAAAAGTTTACCAAGACAGAAGCCAACTTTTTGTCCTGAAAGGAAGATATGCTTTAACTGAAGCATTTAGAAAATCACAGAAAATGGATGTGGTAACATAAACTTAGAATCTCAAAATATTGGTAGACAAGTATTTTGTGTGACAGGTAAAGAGTTAATTAGTTGGATGGTCAATCTGTCAGTCTTTAGTTTAATGCCAAAGCAGACAGCAGTTCAATTCTATTTAGATTTCAATGATATTTTTTCATGACAGTTTGACTCATAACATAAAGTTATGTTAAACATTAAGGTTTTTTTCCTATTAGAAATGTTTGTTCTATTGAAAAGAATACTCCAGCATTGCTCCAAAGGAGTGAGGCATTTATAAACGCATCTGTTTAAACTTCTGATCGTTTGTTTTTCCCTGCAGGAGGGGTATATATATCAGAAGTACAAAGCATATTGACCTCTCCTCTTTAGACTCTTGAAGAGGCTTTGTTTCCTTAATGTTACCTAACCACAAATTCCTTATTCTAGGGACTGTCCCAAATGTGCAGGCAGCTTGTATACCAAAGTTGACATAGAGTCAAATTTTGAATGGGATGCTGAGGGCCAGCATCCCCTTGCTACCTGCTGCAAGCACAGTCACCTGAAAAAAAACCCATGAATGGAAATGGTTCCCCAATTGCAAATTCTGCAAATACACTACCTCATGGAGACAACATACAACCGATCACCTGGACAGGCGGCAGCTCCAGTTGAGTTCCTGTAAGCATAGCTCTAGTCTTTCACTTGGGAAAAAAGTACACAGTTTAAAATATTCCAAATTTCATGAACTACCCCAGCTCTCCCTTTGACACAGCAGTACCAACAATAAGAGCGTAGTTTCCTAATAAAGTCCTTTCCTAAATTACAGAGCATTACGATTAAAATCCACACAACATCTCCAGTGCTGCAGCTTCTCAGGTACCTCCCTGGGAAACGAACACCTCCCCTTTCCACAGCGAGATCAGCATCAAGAGAGGAAAAACAACTACTTAAGCAACATCCCAATGGGAATAACCGTCCAAAACATCACTGGAAGCACGGCAATGGTAATTTGGCCAAAAATGGCCAGTTGTGCCGACACCTTTTATAGCGTCATGTACCACCCTAACTGGAACAGCATGCTATCCAGTTACTCAAGAAAGAGCTTTCAGAAGGAAGAGAGGGTGCCCACCACTCGCTCCTCCTTTGTTGTTGAAAACCTGACTCCGCTGACAACGTACATCGTGTGCGTGACCTGTCAGTCCGCCAACCCCTCCAGTGACCAGTGCAGAGTTTTCAACACACTGGAACGAGACCCGGCATCTGCAAGCAACACCAAGAAAGAGCTCGCGCTGGGCATCTGGCTCACCAGCAGCGTCCTGCTCCTCATCATCGCAGCAATCCTCCTCTACGGCTGCCTGCACATCCTGTGCCGCCGGAGACGCGAGCGTTTGCGAGGGCAAAACGGAACCTCCAAACAAGACCACGGGAAGGCGTGGACCAAAAACACAGCGCAGGACTCAGAGGAGCTCGGCCGGCAGAGCCAACCGATGCAGGACACTGAGGAAAAGCATCCAGGTGGCATCCAGCTGGCCACAATCATAGAGAATCCCTCAGCATGCAAGGAGCCCGTCATGCCGACTTCCAAAAGCCGTGAACGCGTGTCAACGACAAGACAGTGCTCTGCCATAAATTAGAGAGGAGATTTTTACTACATATGACATCCCAACTGCTTCAACCATGTTGCATGCACTGTCAGCGCTCACAACGGGGAGCTCTGACTGCTCACCGCAACATTCCCAGCTGTACCTCCGGTGTCACATCCCTCTCCAACAGCCCGCACGCAGCCAGAGGTACTCAGAGGCAAAGGTTCAGATTCCCAAGAAGTGAGAACTTTGACCACTCTATTATTTAAAAATGAAGCATGTAGCAAATAATCCGGTTACATTTTGAGGGGAATTTTTGGTTACTTTTCTTTAGCCTAAAACAGCAAACAAATATAAAAACGCATCAAAAGTGACCAAGGGACTTTTTTTTTTTTACTAGCATAAATTGAAACTGAGCAGAAGTTTTCAGATGGCACCCCAGAGTGCTAACCTACAGGCAACTGGAATGTACACTCCAAGTGCAGTGGTTTGCCAGTGTGAGTTTCACCCCCACAATCCCGACTGCTTCTCGAACTACACACTACAAGCTACTACACTCAGACTACATGCTTCACCGACCATGGTACTCTCCAAAGCTCCCATCTGAATGAGTCTCAGCGTGTAAGCTAAACTCACCAGGATATTACTGGTACCCTTTCGCCCATCTTTGAAATTTCCCCTTGGTCTAAAAACATATGCAAGATAGCAACTCTCTAAAGACACTTATAATGAAACTAAGGAAATATCCTGAGTTATCGTATTTTGCACTCTTCCATACCCACCACAAGCCACCTTCTGCTCCACGGGCAAGTGACTCCCTGTAGAGGAAACAGGAGTTCAGAGAAGTAACTCCTGGCTCTTTGTTCTCCCTTTCCCTTTCAGTTTTAATGATAAAACTCATTCACCAGCTGCAAATTTCTATCCAACCACAGAGTACGTTTTGTGTAATGAAGGGGGCAAGGAACTAAAAACATGCCAAAACACATTTTATTTTTGTAACAACCAAACCTGCCGATCATCTCACTCTGCCTTGAGCTTCATGGCAAAGTGCCAAGAAAGGCCCTTGGAACAGAAATTTGTTCACCCTCACAATACAATGTGTCTCACCTGGCTTCCATGTATAAGTCACCCTGTTTTAAATCTCTTAAGTGCATTTCTGTTCCATAAAAACGTAATAAATGTTAGTATTGCTGTATAGTATGGTATGTCTGAAAAACTAAGATACACTGTGACAGCAGGCATTTTAAACTGCTATCAATAGGAATGTATGCGTAAAGTCAGCCCCGGCTGACACAGCTCGGTTTTATCAGTAAAGGCTGGAGAACTGCTGGCTGGGCAGCTGCCATCCCTTCCCACCGCACCTGGGAAGCCGAGGGAGTGTACAGTTTTGGCAAGAGAGCACCCACCAAATATTTCCCAGCAGGCAGTGGGTCTTTTCAGCTACTGTATTTTGACAACATTTCCCACAACTTGTGAAAGACGTCAACTCTCATATTGCTAGGAAGACAGGAACTGGCATAAGTTTGATGCGTCGTCTTTACTTTTTTCTACTAGGATAGGTACGACCCACAGAAACGCGTGCTGAATGGGGGCGAGTATTACTTTTAGAAGACACTTCAAAAGGCGTGTTTATAGTGTTAAGTTAGCAATAGCGTGTCCTCCAGTCCCTACATAGATAGCATTTCCTCTAGATGACACACATTTTTCTTTGTCTTACACACCAGTCTTAAACAAACTGTGAAGATGACAACAGTTTACTGCTGTTTCAAATGAAGGTGTTTCATGAAATAGACACTGAAAAACTCGCTTCAGAGCATGAAGCCAACACTACAGGATTACTGCCAAAAAGGGGTGGCCGGGTAGCAGGGACACAAAGAAATGCTCTAAAATGATTTTGTAATCAAATTAACGATAACAATTTTCTGACTAGGATTTAATCAGAAAGAGAAAAGATTATTTTAATGTTAAGGGGATGGAGCCAAGAGACGTATATTCTCATCTCTGCCAGCATCTTGGACTCTTGAAAATCTGTTTACTTCTCTGCATCTCTGTTTCTTTACGTGGGTTTTAAGGCAGTCCAATACATACATTTACAGGCATTTATATATTATACACACATGTATATACCATACTGAGAACAGGGAGCAGTTCAGTCTTAAAGCAGTTTTGAGGCAATTCACCTACTGCATTTTGTTATTTATACACAAACACATGTATACAAAAAGACACATCTATGTATCAGATTGGGAAGGCAAGGAGCTACCATGGAAGTGCTCCCAGGAATGGGATCTACCTCATCTAAAATAAAACCATCCCACCCAAGAAGTTTACTGTGCACTACTTAGATAAACATATCACCTCACGAGGAACGGACCATCTTGCACCCACTGCAAATGAGCAATGCATGAAGAATGTCACCTGAAGTTGTCGCCAGTTGTCACTGGTTGTGAAGCACTCATGTCATCACACATGTGAGCACAGTGCTGCGCAATTCTTTGTCTCTTGCTCAGAAAGTTTTATTACAGATTCATTGAGGTTTACCCCGGCAATTCAATGTCTTTGTAGCTCACTGTCCAGTTTTAAGCGTGCTCTAGTAAGAGGCAAGCATTCTAAGTGATTACTAAACCAATAACAAGATGCAATATAATGCAAACTGATGTTAATTTGTGCACCAGCAGGAGGTAAAAACCATTATATTCACATTGAGAAGTATTTTCCAAAGGGGTCTGTTTTCACAAAACAAATGAGTTAGCATCTACAAAATGCAGAAGACATACAAACATTAAAATCTTTGGAAAATGTTGTATAAGCCAGCAAGGAAGCTCTTAAATTCTGGTCTACACAACCTCTATAAAACCAAGTACTTCATTAAAGTGCAAAGTTAGTTTCAAATCCCCAGAAAAGACTCTTTCTTGTATGTGCATTAAGTATTTTATGCACCCATCCCATGTTGCCAAATTTCAATCTGCTAACATTCATTTCATTAATCCTACACACACTTCACCTGAGTAAAGAGATTTCAACAACCACGCTCAATGAGCTTTTAAAATACTCCAGCTCACTTAAAAGACTAATGAGCTTTCGCAGGTCAGCTCCTTCCCACCTAACAGCTCTGCTCCCATGTCAGCCAGGAGAAGTAACTGGTATCCGTGGGTTTCTGTTTTGCTAATTGGATGAAGATACCGCTTAGAAAACTTTAGATGCAACAGAGAATCTGGACACAACTGTCTATGCCAAGCAACAATGCACATTAATATAGACCAAATGCTTTGATCCATTTAGAAATATCTAAGAATATGTGAATGCTTTGAGATCAAAACAAAAAATTCCTTTAATTACTCTTAAGCAAGCACACTGCTTGGGCAAAGCTTCTGCACAGAAAGTGTTTAGCTGTTACAGTTCAATAGTTCAATACATGCATATAAGAGTGTACATATGCACGAGACACCACAATGCTCTTGTTTTGACCTAAATAAACAGCACAGATTGCTAAAAAAATACCAAAAACCAAAAAACAACAAAAAATAAGAAAACAAAAAAAAACCCCAAACAAAAAACAAATCCAAACACACACACACCCCAACCCCAACCTAACCAACGTAAAAAATACGTATCTACTCCATAGCCCACTATTATCCATCCAGGAGGCAATTCAACAATGTAACTGTTAAAGGAGCCAAAGAAGGATGTGCTCCGTGACAAGTCTGGCTACATAATACAGAGAATAATATCATGCAATTATATCACACACTAGAATGTGTAGGCTCTATCATGTAAGAATTACTATCTGTTAGATACAGTAGAAATGTCCTCCTAAAATTCCATTCAGATATCCTCAATTCCAAAATACATTAGATTCAAGAATAAAAACATACTCTTGTAAAAATTGAGTCAGGAATATCTGCTAATATAGGCATATCTAGTCATTAAACTTGTTCCAGAAATGAATCTAAGAACCCCCTCGATTGCTCCTGCTTATATAGAAAAATAAACATACTTCTGAAAATGTATAGCACTCAGAGTAAAGACTACTAAATTCATTTTAATAATGTAACCTGACTGATAAAAAAAGGGTTCCTCAGTTAATCCCCACTGTATCATCACTTAGATAAATTAAGTTAGCAATCTCTACTAAATTCAGTGGGGTTTTTGCTCTTTACACTGCATCTGGTGAATTCCTAAAATAGTAAGGAACACAATAACTCTAATGCAAGAAAATCCCACTTTCCTATAATTTACTGTTCCCTGTTGGAGAACAATTATATAAAACACTATTCACAGTACCAGACAATCAGCTGTTACATTCCACATTAAAGACATGTGAATCCTTTTCCATCCCCTTTACATTTTAAAAGCATGGAAGTTTTACAAATGCAGCAGATACATTAGCACTGAAATTTGTAACTTCTGAGCTATCTTTTCAGCTCTCAAAAACTAGCTTGCTGGGCAAATCACTTCACAGAGATCGCACTGTATAACTAGGGTATGACGTGCAGAAAATAACAGTAAGATAAGCACTAATTATGCTCATGTTTAAGTAGGAGCCAGATAATGAAAGTAGCTAGACATGAAAGTGACATTTACAGCGCACTTGTATAAATTATGAGGATAGCTAAGTACATAATTTTAAACCTTTTTTCTTTTAGTCAACGATCCTCTCATTTCATCCTTATATTTTTATTGATCTTTTCCATACTTCCATTTTGCCTAACGGATACTCAAGAAAACAATGGAAAATTAAGAGTGACATCTTGTTAAATATTCTCAAATGAATTTTACTGCTCTTGGAAGTAGATTAATATTTCTGACTGGATATTAAAAATGCAGATATATATAACGTGCTATGCCTTTAATTGTTGTTAAGACTCAGGTAATAATTCTGAAATGTAAGAAAATACATCTGCAGTGATGAGGGAGAATAAATCATCCCTCAAACATACAATACTGCACACATGAGCATAGCATTGGTCCTGTGAATACAGGCTAACTTTCCTCACTTGTATAGCTCCATGAAAGCCCACAACTATTCTCTTGTGCCACGTACTCTTTCAACTTGTCACCTACGTAAGCTCCTTTCCAGCCTCAGTACTGGGCATTTCCATAAGGCACAGAGTATGTGCCTGCATATCATGTACACTTCTATTGAAAACTTGCATATACCTTCTAGGCGCTCCTAATCCACAAAGGAAGAAAGATGATGCTAATACAGGAGATAAGATGGTCAGAAGGACAAGTTCATCACAGGAACTTTGAGGTCCTTGGGTTGAAGATACCAAAGAAATGCTACTTTTTTTTTTTTTTTAAATAAATAATTTGAGCGGTTTGGTATCTGATAGTTTGGGATGGTCAGAATCTATATTCCTTTTAAGTCAGATAACATCTGAAGCAGTTTTTTCCTCGCTGTTCCCTTTTCTCCTGCCATCACAGTCTTCATTCCTGTAACAAGTGAGCAGCTGCACTCAAGATGGGCTCTTGTTCTCACTTCACCAGATGACTAATTAATCTTTTCTTTGAGTCTGCTCTGCCACTATAAGCAACTATGCAATGCAAGGTGGTTGAGAGAAGGACTTATTTTTAGCTATGGCAGATAAGACTAACCATCAGAATAATCACTTGCTCTTTGGCTGAAAAATATGGTAAGCTTCACAGCAACGTCAGGAAAAAAACCCATCTGTTGAATTTAAAATAACCACAAAATGTATCTGAGTCCATTTTAATAACTTTCATATTCCGTGATTTCTATAATTAAAAAAGATACCTTTAAACATTAGCAAACCATAAATATAAAGGGAATTAGATCCAACCTTTGATCCATAGAGATACTGCGGCTGTGCATTAGGCTGCTTATCTCTCTGAAACTCCTGAGAAAATGGTAGCACGGTGCGAACAAATCTATAAAAACAAAATAAAGAATACATTAATTATACTCAGGTTAGTAGGTGTGCACCTAATACACCTTACCCTGTATAATACTGCTTTTGTCTACATATAAAATCAAAGCCAGACCAGTAGCCTTTCAGCCCAAGTTGAAACTGGGGAAGCACATAGCCTGCATTGCCCAAAAGCCAGGACACAAATCATAATGCAGTTCTCCATCACTTACTGGGACCCTGGTCTTCCAGGGGTGTGCAGGGTACCAAAATATTTGTCACCTCTCCTCTAGCCCAGCCCAGAAAAAAGAGAAGCAACTAACAAACTAGAAATAGCCTCTCACAGAGTAAGGAAGTTCCCCGTGTTCCAAAATAAAGTCCTTGAGAATGAACTACACCTTCAGAGAAGAACATGACATTTCTATTTAATGTTTTGAAGCTTTTTCCCCCCAAAAGAAACTCACAAATACTTTAGGTTAATACCTTTAAAAAAAAAATCAGGAGGAAGGGTATAATCCCTGTAGCAAAACTAATGTTTCAAAAGTGATCATACTGTAGCGTGAACATGTACCAATACAAATCATGTTTAGCTCTACCTTTTGTATACTGTTAGGAGGATGACAAGAGAACTACAAAGCTATGGAATACTGCAAAAGATAGGATCAAACAGCCCACTAACAAACGAGGGCACCGGCGCCTGAAGAACGGTGCTTGGGCCAAACTCTGCAGGCATGAGTCCTCTCGTGAACAAGCAGCACAGACCTACTCCCCTGATGTTGCTTGTTAACTGCGTAACGCACATTTTGTGGCACTACAGTTTCAGTGCAGAAAGAAGTCAGTCAACACCTACTACAATTCTGATTCTGCTTAACTTCATGAAGCCGAGCAAAATTATCCGTGCGTGTGTTTACAAGGTTGGATGGCTACTTTATTTTTTGACTTGATAAAAAGGATTTCTTGGTAAATGGTGCAAAGCTGTATATACACAGAGAAGATGAAAAACAGCTATTTAAGAAGTGTACATCAATTTTTATATCAGATCAGGCTGTTCTGAGCGATAGCTGAGTAAAATAAATGCATCTAGAAAAGGTTTCAGGGAAGGAAGTTTGCAGTACATTATAATATCATAAGATACAATTATATCTTGATTTGGTTTTGTTTAAAATATGTTTGAGTTTAATCAACACACAAAATAAATGATTTATTAATAATTTTTCCTGGAAAGAACATAGAAATCCTATTTTTAATACATCCATTTCCTAGCTGGAAACAAAAGCAGACACACTAATACAAAATTATTTCACCCAGACACGTATAAACTGCACCATTATTTCCACTGTGTTTTATTTCTGAGTAATCTAAATCATTCTTGTGAGAATCTCTAACTCCAGGACAAGGCTTTCTATATTTTTTTAACCTGCTCAAAAATAGGTATACCCACAGTTTCATCTACTTATTTATATGTATTTTAGCCCTGTCTGTCCAAAAGTACTTGTACTTGCTGAAATCCAGACAGTGCTTGCATTTAGAGCTTTTGAGGAAAAAAAAAGATCATTTATGTGTATTATTTTTGATACTATGTATATAATGTCTCCTTACATTTACATTTCCTCAGCTGACAAGTTTCCCCCCTTCTCTCTCACTTACATAGCAACTGAAAATTTCGTCTTGAGATTACTTGAACCTGTTCTCGCACAGATACTTAATTAATGAGTTTACCAGAGATGATGTAAACATTTGGTGCAATTCAGAGTAATCTGCGACATATGACAGTCCCAGAGATTACTCTATTCCATCTTCCTTCTCTCCAAATCCTATTCCTTTTTAAACAGACACCAATTTTCAAGCCCTAAGAAAAATCTCTAAAATGAAAGAGACCAAAAGAGATACTGTGTCATTTGAGATAAGACTGGGTTTCAGTGTGCAGATGTATTGGGCAAGAGCTGATTCGTTATCACTAAGTTAAAAGCCTCACAACGAAAAGAGTGTTTCAGAATATAAATGTGGGTGCATCCCATGACTTGGGAAGCTGTAACTATTATTCTTTCTCTTTTCAAAAAGGTATTACGAAGATATTTGAACTACAGTGTCATTAGTGTCTGGGAGCTAACCAGTCAGACTGCATTTGGATTGAGAAGAAATCACAGCCTCAGAAATCAAATACCAGAGAAATACTTCCAAGACACAGCCTCCTAAGTTTCATTAGCTCTGTACAAACACAACTAACTCTTGTGTGTTCCTCAGTGCTCCTCTACGTTCTTGGGGGTTTCTCCATCATTAATGTTTTAGAACAGTAGCAAAATAACTTTAAAGGTTTCTTAAAGACTTGAAGCAAGCACCCATTTTATACTTTCTTGAGGGATGTGGGCAAAAGATTCCGAGAGAGGAAGAAAGAGGTTAAGGAAGCAGGAGCAAGAGGTACAGTCACTTGGTATCTTCTGGCAGGGCTATGGCTACATACAACAGGCAAATCAGAGTGCATCATTCTAGAAGGTATGTGACTAATCCAAATATATAATTCAGATAAATATTAGAGATCAAAACCGAGGGCTATATAGAAACCTTTACAGTTCAGCATCATCTGCTATTCTTCAAACTTTTTCAATGTGTGCGTGTGTTTTCTTTTTGATATCCTGCTCGCTGGCTTCCTCCTGCTCCTCCTCTGAGAAACAGAAACCTCTCTTTGAATATCAATGCTAAATCTAGGCAAATTTTTACCTTCCCTCAGATACTGATGGATGCAGGTTTTTGGCATACTCCAAGATAATCAGTTATTTTCATTTTTAATCAGTGTTGATGATCTCACGGCAATTTACCCATTTTAATCAACGCAAGTTGTAAGCAAAGTAGATTAAGCAGATGAAAAGCCTGATGGCTTACCAAAGCTTTACAACAGTGATTGCTAAAGGACAACATGAGCCCCAAAGCAAGTATTTTAGGGATCAAATAATTTTATGTCTGTATTTCTGTGATATCTACCAGGAAGCTGTTCATAGTGAGCACTTTACAAACTAACCTAGATGATTATGTGATTTTAATCACCATAATCTATTTAAGAAAATAAGAAGAAATCTGAAAGAGATCACTTTAGTCAATGAGTCCGCTGCGTTGCTACTGCAGGCACCAGATGAGACAGACAATCTCATTCTTCCTGAGCTTCATCTCAGAACTGATAAAATTCTTCCTGCTCCTACAGAAAGCATCCCTCTCCACTTCCCTGCCTAATTGGTATGAACACTTTTAACTTCCAGCCTTCTCAAATCAGCTTGTCCTGTCTAACAGATCTAGAGCAGCCCCCACACCTCCTCTCTTAGTGAATGCTAGGATCTAATTCACCCTTCTTGAACATGAATGTCAAGATAGAGAGAACAGGAGGCTACAAATTGAAGTGTGAAGAAACAGTAGACAAAACAGAGCACGAAAGAGTAACAGATATCTGCCACTCCATTGCTATCACCTTTCCTTTTGGTAGAAAGACTTTTTTTTTTTTTTTTTTTTTTAAGGTGAGGAAAGATAAAGTGCTTGTTGTCAAATTTGATGGAGCACTTGACTACAGTCACCCCTACTTTGCATCAGACTATAAAACTGCACCATTTGGCTTTTTGTAGCAGAAATTAGGTAGTTTTCACTGCCAGGCTGCTTTTCAGATTTGTTCCAGCAATGTCTCTAAGGGCTGAAAATTTTTTCTGAAGAGTGACTATCACAGAGTATACGCAAGACAAGAAGACACAGCTGTTCTCTTGTGAAAACTAGTCTCAAAAGCAGTATGAGAGAGACAGAGAGCTCGCGAAAGGAAGGGGAAGGCAGGCAGGCAGGCAGAAAGAAAAATAAAAAGCTGGTCTTTTTGTTCATTCTGCGACAAATCTGTATCCTCAGAAGAAATATGCCATACTGCACTTGGAAGAGTGCTATACACATGAATTTTTAGCACAGAAAACAGATTTGGATACTGTGTTGAGAGGAAATGGTGCTACAAGTCTGACTACTGTCTCCGGAAGCTTGTATTATTTCTGTCAAGAAAGCACAGAAAATCCTCAGTTCAAATAAACGTCTAGGTTTTCTCACAACTTGCTCCTCTGTTAGCCCTGAAAACAAAACATGCTATCATGGAAGGAAAAGACCAGCTTAGAATTGGTAAAAAAAAAAAAAAAAAGGCAGAAAAAGGAACACTACAGAGAGTGAAAAAGGAACAAAGAATAAAAATCTGGAAGTTGTCCTGTCATTTGAACCCTCTGGATAGCCCTAGTCCTCCCAACTCCATAAAGATACGGAGGAATGAAAAAAGTACAGATGTGGGCATAAGCATGAAAGAGATTCCTGGTGCGGAAAGACCTTTGGCTTGGGAAAACACACAATTGAGGGCTCTTAAAAAACTCCCAAGCTGCACAGAAAAGGCAACAAGTGGGAAACGGCTGCTCGTGGTCCCTTTCAGTTGGAGAACTGGCAGTCAACAGCTTGAGACCAAACTAAAAAAGATACTTTTTTGTGCAGCACACAGCTTCACTGCAGGCTCCTCACTACAGCACATCATGAATGCCAAAAACATCACATAGCTTTAAAAAAGGTATGGACAAAGCAATGAGGGAAAAAAACCCTAACTGTAAAGGGCTAGAAATGCACTAACATCCCACCATTTTTTTTTACTAAACGCCTGATCTTTGCTAGAGGCTGGCCTGTTTCCTAGGAGAAAAATCCTCCCTTGTTTTCAGACTCGGCCTCTGCATGGCTGCTGCCAGCACCAGGACACTGGGCTTTGACCTCACCTGCAGTTCATATTCTCATGCCATTTTCCAAAAGTTTGTTCTCTTTCTTTCCTGACTGACAACAGGTGGGTTAAAAACACCTTTAGATTTCACTGCTAATGCCCATCTGCAGACGTCCCTTCGCTCATCTCCCCATTTCTTCTCCACAACTGTTGCGTAGTCTGGACATGTCTGCGCAGCTGGCCAGCACTAACGAGACTAAATTTCAGAAAACTGGCAACTGCAATTATTAAATTGCTAAAGCTTTTAATAGCAGACTCACTGTTTAATCTCAATACATTGTAGGATATAAAAAATTCCTAAGTCTCAAATAATTAAACATGCAGCATGTTTCAATACTTCTGTGTGAATAGCCTTGCCTTTGAATCAAACCTACAGGGTTTCTAAGCACTCTTTTACAAATGTTTGAAATCATCACGTTCATGCATTCTTGGGAAAAGAGCTTCAAAAGGTACTGGATACAAGTTAATCTGCCAATACGCTAACTTTAAAAGAAGGACACTTACACCTAGGCTGTGGTCAAATTAATGAGAAGCAAGCCACAGGTATTAACACATTTCCCGGGAGCTCTACCTCCAACCCCTCACCAACCGAGCAACTTCTCTGCTTTTCATCATACTTATTTCTCTTCCAGCCTTTCATTGTTACTTTTCTTCCCTTGTTTACACATAGCTTTCATGCAAGACATTACCTATTGAGAGTCACAAATTAAACTAGCAGCTCTCACAGAGCTCCTCACTGCGTGTTCCTGTATTTGCACACAATAACCTGTACAGTTGAATGCAGAGAGCTCATCAATTTAAAGTTCATGCTAACAGCAGGGCAGCAATAGATATAATGACTGTATTTAAGAACTAGGAAAGGGCTAGAAACTCCCTGTTCCCTTTTCTAGCAAAAATATCAAAGGGCAGCACATAGCATGTGCACCACACACATTCATTCTCTCCACACTGCTGGTTTTGACTGAAACCAAAGCAATTCTGTGATTAATTGGACACGTGGTACACACACTGCCTAAGATCTGGCTCCCTTTATCATTTCTTAAATAAATTATCCTGAATTAATTACCCAATATGCTTGGGTATCAGCCTAACTCGATTTGTGCATACAGTTTTTAAATAGACAAGCAACAGTCCTACAGGATCCTGCAAAGTTTCCTTCAGTGCTCCATGCTCGCTTCCCAAGCATTGTGGTCTGCAGTAGGGCACTCCTTACAGCTAAGATGAACAGAGACTGGACTGTTATAGGAGCTGTTGAGTGTCTTTCATTAAAGCTGACAGGTGAAGGATAAGCATTTCATCAAGATTTTCTTTTAATATTATGCTTCTATGATTCTTAATACATCACGCTGAATATTCCAGCATTGATCTCCAGATACATCAACTGCTCAGTAGCTTCCTCGGAAATCCATTCAACTCTCCTATGTAGACAGATTCATGTAACAGAAGTTTCTTGCCTAAAACTTAACCCAAAAAACACACTTCCCCACCACCACCCCCCCCGGACAGAATGTTGGATCTAAAATGCAACATAACCATCACGGAAGATGTCAGACAGGAAAAACTCTCCAAGGAGACAGTGAAAGATGAGAACAGGCTTCCTCCTCTTCCTACACCTCAATTATTCAATATCACTTTACTGTCACTTCACAGTGCTTTAACCAAAACCTGAGCAAAGGCTAAAAGCAACATCAATCTTAAAAACAACACACAAACAGGAAGCCCAGAAATGCAAAGTCTCAAGGATTGCGCCTTCCACTCATTCAAACTTTAGATCCTACCTTTCTGTTTCTATTACTCACTGTCCTTAAAGTCTGCAACTATAGTTGCAGTGAACACTGAACTCTTCCCTTTTCCAGTAAACAATCCTTTTTGTCACATTAACACAGAATCAGGAATATAATTTTATTTCCACCGCCTCATAGTTGAGGATCCTGTTTACCAAAATATTTTCCTGACACACACTTTACAGCATTTTTGCGCACACTTTATTTTTCAGTATATCATAGCTAAGTCATTAAAATGTCAGAATTTGGATGCTGCAGTTACATTTGACTACTTCTGTGGACAAATAACAGGCTTTCATACATTTGACAGTACTTAGTAAAATGACTCATGCTCCTTCGTTTCAAGTAAAGCACTAGAAATGAAAAACACACTAAATGAATGGAGATGGACTTGTCGGCATTTGCTAGGAAAAAAGTTGCAGGAGGGTGATAGAAGAACTGCTGCAAACAAAAGGCCGCCATGCTAACCTGTTAGTGGATCCATTGTAGCAGTAGTTTGGAAGGAAATCGTAATTGAGTTCCCAAAAGACATGAAGAGTGATTCTTCCATAAGGGGCTGACACATTGTGATTGGCTTCTCTGAACATGGCATCAAAGCTGTCCAAGGTCATATATCTACTCAGAAGCTTGTGAGTCATTTTGTTTATCTCTATCAAGCCATCCAGCTCCTACAAAAAACAAGAGGAGAGAAAGTGAGCAGTGCATTTAATAAAGTGGAGAAACTCAACAAAGTACATCAATAACCTTGATAAATAGAAGACTAGAAAGAAGTCAAAATGAACAACTGACTCTCCCCCAGTCTCTTACTTTAACGATAAGAGCTGGAAAGAATCAGTGCTCTTGGGATTGTTTTGTAACCATCTCCAACCAAAACCTCCTGAGACTTTAAGGGTATTCATTAAAATTGTTCCACACTGCAGATGGGTCTCAAACACAGATCTATGCCAAATCTTCTTCCACTGAGAAAAAGTTAAAAATCCAACATTTAAATGGGTTCAGGCATAGGTCAAGAAGCATCTTCTGCATTTCCTACTTTACAAGCTGTCACAAAGTGATTTCTGCTCAGTAGGACAACTGGTGAACTAACTTATGTAGTTGTACTAGTAGGGATAACATCATATTTACCATAAATTCTTCTCATGGTTTACTCCAGGGAAGAATGCACTAGGATACAATGAAAGACCAGACCAGACTTTTACAAATGTTGTGAAGGTATCCAGGAAGTCACTAGCTGCAGACTACACAACCATGCCTTTCATAATGTTTCTCCTCTTGACAAGAAGGTGACTAAAAGAATGCCTTTTGCAAGACTAAGCTGCTTCTCTGCTAAGAGGTTTTGTCAATCTAGATTTTGTAAACCAAACAAACGTCTACCATAACATTGTACGATTTCACACCTACAGAAAAATTAAAACAAAACACAAGAGGGAAAAGTGTTGTTATTTTTCTAATAACACTGCTTAAATTATTTCCCATTCATATATATTTAACTAAGGTGTAGGATAAAACAAGTCTGCCTCTTAGTCATTCAGCCTCTTCTTTCAGGAGTGACTGTACAACTATTTGCTGAGAGAATACTTAGAGGACTTCTAGCAAAACTGGAGAAAACTTTTTTTGCTTCTGCCATTAAAAATAAGTACAGATTTAAAGTGGAGGAAAAAAAAAGGCTATATGCCTATCATTCTCAATGCAAATAAAAGAAATAAAAATTAAATTAAATTAAAATAAATTAAAACAAACCAAACCAAAATAGCGCCTAGACCCCAACTGCAGTGTTAGCGCTCTGGCAGAACTGCAACACAACACTCACCACAATGGAAGTCAAATCCTCACTTTCAAATCGACCAATTGCCAGTTCCATTGACCTGTACATGGCTGCTGAAATTCGCTGAGTGATCAATCGGTTCAGGTCTATTGACCTACCAAGAAGCTAAAGAAAAAAATGCTATGAAGTTTCAAACTGGAAGTCAAATTAGAAGACAAGCTGTACAAGGATATGAGACTCCACGGATTAACAGCCATGGTGAACTTGGATTCCAAACACACAGAAACAAAGTAGATGGACAAAAATTATAAATTCACGAACAAATGAGGTACTACAATTTACATCCCAATTCTCACAAAAAGAAGTAAAATCATACGTTGCATTTACATCTAAGTATTTATATAGCATTTTATGCTACCATGACATTGTGCTGACAACATATTGAGAACTGGTGAAAGACACTACTAGGAAGGCAACGCTACCAAACGTGACATTTTTATTTGGCTTGTGTTTGCGTAACTGCAACAGACATTTGCACTAAAACAGGATCTTTTAAGTTTTTTTTTAATTTATCCTTCATATGACAAAAAAGCTGATCCCAAATGTCAGTTATGCCACATAGATGACAGAACATATAGCACAGAAAGAGTTTTATATACCTACATAAATCAAAACCATTGGAAAATTGCCAAGCAACTCGAATACAACAGAGTATGAGTTAACTCACTTGGACATGTCTCTGTTTCAGCAGTGTCTCGTAGCGGTTGGACTGTAGCAACTGAATGGTTGCTCCCTGATTCTTGCATTCTGAACGTAATCGTTTATCCAGAAGCAGGCTATTAAGAAAGGAAGAAAACACTTAAAGTACATTAGACAGGAAAGCAGAGCAGAAATGCATGAATAAAAGTTCTCTACTGGAATACGTACCTGCCAGCCATTGCCTTGTAGTACGCAAATATTTGGTCTGCCAGCTTGTAGACAAATTGGTCAAAACATAGGTTTACCTTTGGGGGGGAGAAAAAAAGTGCATTTAGAGATACTTGAAATTAAGAGGGGAGCTTATCCAAGACCTCCCATTGTTTATCAAATGTAATTAAGATAGTTAATGCATCCAAATTTCCCAGTACAAGAAAAGATGATGTTCCGTTTTCAGCATTCATGTGAAGCATTTTGCACAGGTCTACAGGTTTCCTCACAATGTATCACCCCACCAGTTACCCATCTTCCGGTCTTTCTTCTCAGTTTGTTTTTTTATCTCCAACTGTTCTGAATCTCTTATAATAGGTCTTGGCCTTTAGCATCATTTTCACATTCAGGTACAGACTATGTTTCTCCAGTAGCTAAGGTTACTTTACCTCTGCCTCAATCTCATCATAGAGGAACTGCTTCTTAAATTTAGTAAGTGCATAATGAGCACTGTCATTATAAAGGTCCAAAGAATACAGAACATACCTGAATGAAAAAGAATAAAGAAAAGTTACATGTCTATAGAAATTATGATTCTTTAGAATGGTGCAGTCAAGATGATGTAAGCCAGTCAATATTGTAAATCATGCTTATTTGAGTTTATATAAAAAGTATCACAATTTCTCCTTTAAGAAAGTCTTTTGTTAGTTCAAAAAATTGTAGAGATAAGTATACAGCCTGAAACTTGTTTTCTAGATGTAGCTTTCAATCAAAATGGAACTATGCTTTTATCACTATGCATTATATTTGACATCTTGACGTGAAGAAAAACTTCTTTGAGGGTGGCAGAGCACTGGAACAGGCTGCCCAGAGAGGTGGTGGAGTCTCCTTCTCTGAAGACATTCAAAACCTGCCTGGATGCGTTCCTGTCCAACCTGCTCCAGGTGAATCTGATTTGGCAGGGGGGTTGGACTAGATGATCTCTGAAGGTCCCTTGAACCCCTCCAATTCTGTGATCTTTGAGGACTAAGTAAGGAGAACTCACTCAGGGAATAACATATTCGACTGGTGCAATGATACTTATATGAAAGGTTTCGTATTTCAATTATTCACTTCAAAAAGAAAACTTTGAGAATCTGGAAACTGGAAAATGTAAGAGGAGAATTTTATAAAGGTTTAAAATACCTTCTCAGTGACTGCCTATTAAAACCAATTAAAAAAGTCACATCGTAATAAGGAATGGCAATCATTAAGAATAATCATTGAGTGGAAGAGCATATGTCTTACTCCATCATTGATGCTTCTTTGGTCTCCAAAATATGGTCTGTCAGAATCCAAGGCATGGACATCTCAATGGGAAATTGGATTCTTCTGCCCATGGTTAGCTCTAAGAAGAATTCCCTGAACCACAGCTGGGACAGATCACAGCATTGCTGCAGGGTCTCTTTTAGAATAAATAGGTGAGAATTACACTTCTTATAGAAATACATCAGCAACAATACAACTGTGATTCTGATGATGCGATGTGAAACAAAAAAAGCAGGCGTGAGTCACTAGAGCTATACATAGACCAAATATGTAAACCAAATTCAAAACATAAAGCCCATGACATTTTCAAAGAGTTTTAAACTCCACGTTGGCCCCCATAGTGGTGCCTTATTACAGAACAAAATGTGGAAGTGGGCCAGACTACCAGTTAAACAGAAAAACCATGTACACCAGTAAAGGGGGATTTCTCGTTTAATTTCTCAGCTGGGAGCTGAGAAAGTCGTACACTGAACTTGGGAAGCAGCAGGCAAAGAAGACAAAATTGTATCAGATCCACCAGTACCATCTCTCTGGAGGACTGAATCGTTCCACATCTTCCTGTTGATTAGATGGGCAGGAAATGGCAGACAGACACACAAAGGAAGGATTAAAACAAAAAGTTTCTAAGGCTGCTGTCAAGGGCACGGAGGTGTGCTTCCCACCTCTCCAGAAAACACTCAGCACAAGCCTTCTTTTGCAGAAGACTTGAAAACTGAAACTTTTTTGGAGTTAACTTTTTACAATAAGATTCTCTGAAGACCTTTTGAAGCGCTGTTCCCCAGTAGCATTATGACTGACATTAACAGGCTCCCCCTTCTCTGAGGGTAAAGAAGTCTGGCAGCAAAACAAAAATGAAAGACAACACAGCATGGTGATGACAAAGACTAGATACATTCAATGTCAGTAGGTGAATTCTTTAGGACAGCATGTTTCCGATTACAATTAACTGAATAGTAAGAGTAGTGAAATGACATCAAATTTACCACAACAGAGAATTTGTTGCCTCTGCACTTAAAACAAAAACAAAAAATCCCCCAAAACCCAAAACACAAAAACTACTTCCTTTTTAAAATTTCAATGTGTATAGGCTTATCTGTCCCTTGTTTATATAAATATGTACATTAAAAAAAAATAGAAAAGGGAGGTAACGATATGAAATTTGACGCGTTATAAACAAATGTATAACAAGTCAAAATAAAAATCCCACCACAATATTGAATATCATGTCTCAGAAAAAGTTTGGACAGACCAAGGCTTTTGATAAATAAACCAAAGGTAAGTTGACTTAGGCAATCGGAAACATTTTCCAGGTCGTGTTAGAGGTGTTAGGACATGCTAAGCTGGACACTGATCATCTACGTATCTTACCACTGAAATTTATCAAATGAGTGTAGAAGAAAGACTCGCGATGGAATTTTTCTATGTCCAATATGGTGGGCCCCTCAAGGCTACTTCTCAAGGTTTTCTTGGAACCACTTTTGTCAGCAATGAGGGACTCTAACATAGTTCTCACCATGTAAAGCTGTATCATTAAAGGAAACAATTGTGGTGGAAAGGGGGGGGAAAAAAGGAAAATACACATGGTACATTAGTTGAGCAACACTGAGAATTACTATCAGTAAGCGACTGCTCCACTTCAAATTGAAAACTGGCACTGTGTGGGTAAAAGCCTTTCAGGCGAGAGGAACAGATGCAACGCTAGCCTACACACCAGCACAAACACCTACCCATGCCAAGGGGACCTCCACTGACACTTAGCAGCAGACCATTTGCAGTGGAACAGTTCACATCACCACAAAAAGTAAAAGTAATAAGTAATGTCTTACCACCAAAGTTTAAAAGAGGCGGATAGATGTAGGACTGCCTCAGAAACTTGTGTGTCACATGCAATAGCTTTTCCAATCCCAGAGACTTGAGCTGCTTCAACAGCTCAGCAGAGTTTAAGGACTCTGTCATAGTGCGAACCATGTAGAGCTAAAAACCAACAGACAGGGGCAGGCAGGGGAGAGAGAATCCGTTAATAAAAACACATGGGTGAATAAGGAAGGGGAAAGAGAAGCAGAGAAAACGTGTTAGTTTGTTAAAGATGAAAAGCAGCACAGTAAGCATGCAGAGGAAGACATACAGAAGGGTTTCTTTGTTCAGAATAATCACTGCAATCCAGCGCTCCCTCAAGCGAAGGGAAAAGTTCCCGTTCATTTTAGAGGATGCTCAGAGAGCCATTAGCTTCTCAAATGATTTTGCGAAGATTTCCAAGTATTACCAATTCATTCATTCATTACCAGCCATTTTACAACTGCATGAAACTGAAAAAAACCTATCTAAAATCCATATATTTGACATCCCTTCCTCCTGTCAGCCAAGACAAACAAGTGTGCCAGCCCAAGAGCAGAAAAAGCAGACAGAACCATGTACTCCCAAACAGCCTGTTGCAGCCAGTGAAACAAAGCCCTTAAATGTACCAAGCACAGGAGAAGCACTGGTGGTGATATTTAATTTTTCCCCCCAAAAAATTAGAAAGCAAACCATTTTTTTCCAATTCCCAGAACAAAGTCTTCATTAAACCCATCATACCATAATTTAAGCAACTTTTTATTACCCAAGATTATTATCCATACATGCTCTCTTCCCCACAGATTTTAGGTATTAAGAAATTGTCTTTACAAACCACAGTTGCCTTCAATTTTTCACCCAAAGTGCTCAGTACCTCATTTTCTCAGGTGAGCTATGAGTACCAGACCATACACTCTCCAAACAAATCCACAAAGAAAATAAAAAAGATAATTATATGGAGGTAACAAGAACGAGCCTCTAGGTATGGGATTTCAATGACTACCACAGAAAACACACTTGAAATACCTTGTTTTAGCAGCAGCAGCAGATTAAATAGATTTTAGGGGGCAGTTTTATCATTCGTTACTGAACAGTAAGAGGGATCTTGTTAGAAGTCAAATACTCTCCCATATTTTACTTTACAGGCAATCATTTGTTTTAAACACATTTTAAAACTACATAGACATCTATTGAGTAATGGGATTTAACAACAACAAAAAATCCATCAGCCATACCAGAGATGGGAGTCAGTCAATAAATAATTCAAATAGTTCAAAAATATTATTTAAAAAACATTATGAGCTCAATGAGAAAATATTTCTTCCCAGGAAGTCAAATTAAAGAGACTGAACAGTGGAAAAATTATGCGTCAGTAGAAAATGACTGCAACAGAGGATTTTGGTTAAGTATATATAATTTTATAAATATAAATCTAATCAGAGTAGACTTTTAGCTTTAAAAAAGAACAACCCAAAACTGTGATTTTTAAATAGCTCAGGCCAGAGAGAAAACATTTCATGCAATAATTGCTGACAGATACCACAACCACCAGACAGGAAAATACCTGAGTGCTGGAGGGTCCCACTGCACGCCTTGGGACTTTGATGTCAAAACCACTTTTGGGGTCCTTCTCTCCCCTTAGAGCTGGGTCATTGAACGGTTCATGACCCGCTTCCCAGTCACACACTGTCTTTCTGATGGCCTGCAAAACACTGAACACAATTCACACTACTTTAGACCAGTATCCAAGTGCACTGATGAGAACATTTTACTTTTTTTTTTAAGCACTCTTCCAAAAGCACAGAAACTTTGCAAGAGCATTCAGGAGCTCGGAGTAACTCAGAGCAACCACAAATGATTTCGCCAACAACTTCAAGAACGCCACATCCACCAAACAATCGCTCCACGCTATTTATCAAAAAGGATGGTCCAGAGCTCTTCTCCTCTGTCAGAAGAAAACTGACCTCTGAAACTGGTTCACCAGAGACAAAAGTCACCTGTCAAGAATTCACCTCTGGGATCTCTACCAAGTGCATCAAGCCAGTTTGTTCTCCTAAACCACAAAAAGCAGATTATTCCATCAAACCAAAGCAGATTATTAACCAAACTAAAGTGAGAGACAATTCTGGCTTGAAATGAAAAGAAGCAGCAGAATTCCTGTTTCCAGCAGAACTCCAGAATTCAGCTGGAATTTGTACAAACAGCTTCATACTTCTAAATCCAAATACTGAACTGGGCTTCACATACTTGTCAGAAACACAGTCAGCCATATCCTGTGGCATGCTGAATGATCAAGCAAATGTCTCCTCCCAGATCTGAGCAGGTAAGAAAGTGTTACTTCCCTATTTCATGAAAGCCCCTGGCACAAAAAGACTCTCCCCGCAAACTTGATGATTTTGGAATAATTTGTTTGGAGTAATTTTTAGCTTCTGACTGGATTTTTGTGGCAGTCGGAGCATTTAGCAATAGCTTAATTAGCCGAAGACTTTCACCTCTAAGAATTTTGCAATGAAATGTGGGAACGAACAAATAGTAAACAAGTCAAGATTACAAGCAAACAATTAGGGACAAAAAGATAAGGTCAGGAAATGCCACCAATCAGTGTGGGCAGATGGAGCACTTGAAAGAGAAGTGTAAGGCTAATAAGCCAAAAGCAGCAGAAGCTGAGAAAGAAGGCAGGATGCTAAGAGCACAGAGATAAGACTATAGGGTGTGAAACACTGGAATCATAAAGAAGGTGGGCAGTAACACCTTTCTTCAAAATAAAAATACTAGTCTTGCTTCCAGTGTTACAGAACTTAGCTTTCCTTAAAATAAAAATAAACAAGGAACACAAGGCTTCCTGCAGTACTCCTAAAGGGCTAAAGACAGCCTGGACTCTCACTGTACCCATGCTGGCAGCCATTCATTTTTGACTTCATATTTCTTCAGCTTCCAATAGATATTCAGCTATGCTAACTTTGAGTACCAGACAGACTAGTAAGGGATTACAGACTTGAAGAGGCAAAATTTAACAGCTGTGCAGTTCTGCAACAAACATAGTAAGATTTGCGAGAAAGAATATAGGAGAAGATGACAAGAAGAATTCTACCTCTGAATGACATTTTTCTTCTTTTTAATGGCTTGTCTTAACGGCTCTCTAAGCGTGACCTGGGCAAAGTCCTGAAGAGCTGCATAAATGGTATGGCGAATGGCATGATTGAAAACACTTTCCATCCTTCCCATCAGCACCTGAAGACCTTTGATCATGGCAATCACCTGCAAAAAAAAAAATTGTGTATTTTTCTTATTTTGTTTGCATAATTGTTTTAAAACCCCCTTTTTAAATACAGAAAATGAGAAAAGGGGAATTAACAAGTTCCAAAAGATAAAGGATAGTTTTTCTGTACTCCTCCTACATATTGAATGGAGGAAAAAATGCTCTTTCAGAGTCAACAGAGGGCATGCTGTCTTTTTGCACTGGGTATAGAAAACGCTTGTAGAGAATGTTCTCCTTTGTATAGAATTAATCTTTGGAAAATCCCCATAAAAAAAGGTTTATCTTACCTCAACCAAAGCAAACTTCTCCTCACTAGTATAGTTGTATCTTGTTGCTCTTTCATACTCTTCCGCATTGTCAGGACAATCTTTATTAGAATATTTGTCAGTTGGGTGTACCAGCTTCCACGAATACTGCAGTTCACACAGCAGAATAGGGAGAAAAAAGATGGGGGTAAAATAAAAGGACTGAGAAACACAAAACCCAGCTGGACACAAATAACATAATTTAAGAAATACTTCAGTGTTTTCAAGAATATCTGAAAAATAATATTTTGTACTATTCTCAAAACCTGCATAAATTCTGAAACTATTATCTAGTGGAAACGCCAAACAATAATTTGCCTAACAAATTTTCTTTAAAGCCAGCAATCCTGTACTAACTTAAAAAATGCAATACACACTCAGCAGGTAATGCACTCCAGAGTATTTTTTACTGAGCAAATGCTAGCATAGGCAAAAGTTTCTTCTCCACTTCAAGCACAAGAAACACAGAGACACCTCAAAAGCATAACAAAAAAATCCATCACACCCACACACAAAAAAAGGAGCTTCCAACTTGGCCAAATATTCACATATAGAATTCAAAAGACAACTGGAAAACTACATGGTTTGGGTTTTTTTTTTAATGTTTACTAGGCTTAAAGACACGGAAAGAGATGCATTACCTGTGACAGTATCATCTGCACAGCATGCATTTCTCTTAAATACTGCCTTTTCAGTCACTGCAAACACAGCTCAAAATGTTCCTGAGCAGTGTCAGGCTGATCTAATATCCATCAGGGTACATCCACTGAAAAATCCTAGTCACGTTCAAATACAATTTTCTCACAGTTTGAGTTCAGCAAATAGCAAGGTCTGACTGATATTATCTTTGCTTAAATGTTAGATTACAGAGCAATATAAATTTGCTGGAAAATGGATAATATAATATATAAATATATAAATAATGGATTAGTATTTGCACCAATTTGCCTACAGCAAAGAAGAGCACCACACCCTGCAACCCAAGTGCTACACAGAGGACGCTGGGGAAATTATTAAACAAAGATTATGTATTTTGGGGGCATCAACTTCACAGGGTTAAGTTGGACATCAAATGTATCCTGAAACTTTTTATCTGAACATGATGCATGTAACAAGGTTCATGGATTCTGAGTGAATGCAGAAGACAGGTAAATATGTAGGATACTCCAGATCAGAATAAATCCTCAGTAGGAGGACAGGGAGAAGGTGAGCACGAACTTATGTGAGAAGTATTTAAGAGAATCCATATAAATCAGAAAGACAAAGAAAAGCAGTGATAACAGGCAAAAAAACCTGCTGTGGTCCTCAGAGAAAGTATGTGCTGAAACTGGAAGGATTAAAACAGAGCTGAGAGAGTTTCTACATCATTTCTACAGAGAAATAATAAAATAGAAAGATTGTCACTGTGAAGAGAAGCCTGAATGCAGCAATTTGCAGTGACAGAAATAAAGGGAGCAAGTCTGCAAGTGGCAGAGGCCAGAAATAGATGACAGCAACCTCTCTTAAGAAGGAGAAAAGGAGAATAAGATTTTCACCATAAAACACACTGTTGATTTAAATAGGAATAGAATAATACAGGAAAAAGCATGACTCATCTATTGGCTTTTAGAAGAGGCACTTAAAAATACAGAAGAGAAAGAAAACCGGGTCTCTATCTATGCCCACTGTGACCGCACTGGATTCACGCAGTACAAATGGCTTGATGCTCCCTCAGACATCAGAGGCAGACGAGGAGCACGTCTGGCTTCTCTCATACAATACGTCACCTGTTTCAACCCTTCCTAGAACACACTTTGGTGCAGGTAAGATGCAGCTTTTATCTAAGTGTCTGCAGCATAAAAAGGACTCCTGCATCCTCCTCTTCAGTTTCTGCCTGAAGCAGTTTCTTATTGAAAAAATAAAAACAGTCACTTTTCTGACTGGCATCTGTTTTAAAAATAAATTACTAAAATACAGAGAAACAACTCTGCAGGTTCTTTATTTCCCCTCCCTTATCTCCTCTCAAGTTTTCCTTTCCCCACATTTACTTTCCTTTTGACTAAAAGCCTAATCTAAAGCCAAAGGGAGCCTTTCCATTCACTTTTGTGCCTTTGTTTAAGACCTTACATGCTTCATTTTACTAAGTGATGATGTCTAAACGTAGCCAGGTGAAGCTGTTTTATTGCCTCCTGTGTGACTGAATGTTGGTATGGATATTTCTAACAGAACATAATTTTAAACAACATTTAGAGGAAAATAATGAAGTCAGTCTATGAAACGTAAGTATCAAGAGCAAAATAAAAGCACCTGGTCAAGGCTTACAGGTGATCACCTATCCTTTAAATATAACAAGTTGAATGTACTGTATGAGATCATACATGCTACCGGAGCTTCAAAGCAGCGACATTACTCATAGCTTCTTAGAACTTCATGTGCCTTCCTCTGAGAATGTGGTTTGCAGCAGGAGGAGAAAATGAGTGAAAGAAGAAGGAAGAGGGGAATTAAGGAAACAAAACACAACACACGTTTTTCATGCCACTGAAGCAAAGCCTGTCCAACCTCACCAAACTGCCTCCTTTTCATCTGGTTTTATTCCCCAGATAACATACCACTTCCATGACGTGTGCACTCCACTGGGAGAGAAGCTGCAGGCCTTGGAGAGAGAGATCAAAGAGCTTCCGATACTCTGCATCTGTTTTTTGAGCTTCCTGTCGACCAGACCCAGTCACCACCTAGAACATTGTTAAACAACAACAAAAAAAACCAAACCCACATCAGAACATGCTGTATCCAGCATCCATAGACAAATTTCTACATAGATTTCTTTTAAGCATTAAAACAGCATCAGGTACCAACACCTGCATTAATATCAGCTTTTTCTTCCAGAGACTTACATAGTTAAAACTTTACAGACTTTGGTCAAGTGATGGAAACCACTGGTACCCCTAATCACCAAAATATTTGACTTCAGCAAGGCGTTCGACATGGTCTCCCACAGCATCCTCATAGGGAAGCTTAGGAAGAGTGGGCTTGATGAACTGACAGTAAGGTGTATAGAAAACTGGTTGAAAGACAGAGCTCAGAGGGTCGTGATTAGGAGCACAGAGTCTAGTTGGAGGTCAGTGACGAGTGGTGTTCCCCAGGGGTCAGTACTGGGCCCAGTCCTCTTCAATATAGTCATCAATGACCTGGATGAAGGGACAGAGTGCACCCTCAGCAAGTTTGCTGATGACACAAAGCTGGGGGGGTGGCTGACACACCAGAAGGCTGTGCCGCCATACAGAGAGACCTGGACAGGCTGGAGAGTTGGGCAAAGAGGAACCTTATGAAATTCATCAAGGGCAAGTGTAGGGTGCTGCACCTGGGGAGGAATAACCCCATGCACCAGTACAGGTTGGGGGCTGACCTGCTGGAGAGCAGCTCAGCTGAAAGAGACCTGGGAGTCCTGGTGGACAACAGGATGACCATGAGCCAGCAATGTGCCCTTGTGGCCAAGAAGGCCAATGGCATCCTGGGATTCATCAAGAAGTGTGGCCAGCAGGTCGAGGGAGGTCATCCTCCCCCTCTACTCTGCCTTGGTGAGGCCGCACCTGGAGTACTGTGTCCACTTCTGGGCTCCCCAGTTCAAGAAGGACAGGGAATTGCTGGAGAGGGTGCAGCAAAGGGCTACCAAGATGATGAGGGGACTGGAACACCTCTCTTATGAAGAAAGGCTGAGGGATTTGGGTCTCTTCAGTCTGGAAAAAAGGTGGCTGAGGGGGGACCTTATCAACACTTATAAATACTTAAAGGGTAGATGTCAGGAGGATGGGGCCAGGCTCTTTTCAGTGGTGCTCGGCGACAGGATAAGAGGTAATGGGCACAAACTTGAGCATAGGAAGTTCCACCTAAACATGAGGAGGAACTTCTTTACTTTGAGGGTGGCAGAGCACTGGAACAGGCTGCCCAGAGAGGTGGTGGAGTCTCCAACTCTGGAGACATTCCAAACCCACCTGGACACATTCCTGCAGGTGAATCTGACTTGGCAGGGGGGTTGGACTAGATGATCTCCAGAGGTCCCTTCCAAGCCTACCATTCTGTGATTTGCAGGTGAATTCAAGACACTAATGATATATATATGTTATAGGTTCTATATATGTATAGATGTGTGTATATACATGTGCAATTTTTTATTTTTAGCTAATCTCTTAACTTTTAGTTTCATTTAAACTGCTATGAGCACCCATTTGGAGTAAGGGCTAGACAACCTATTCCAAAAGAGACATGCCAAAAGTTCTAGGATACATATCCTAGACAGATAGATAAGCAGAAGAATACTGCAGTTTGTATGATGTATCATTACTATTGTAAATTTAAAGAGTGTAAATATCATGCAGAGACTGGGTCCTAGCCCTACAGTCAGCTTTTCTTGATTCAGGTGATCAAGCTGTGTTATTTACGTAGCCTGAGGTTTACCTGCTCTTCAGATAGTTAACAAAAACTGTTAATCAGTGACGCAAAAATTGCATAAATAGCTGTAATCCCACACACCTCGCTGTTGCTGTAACGAGCCAGTTCTGATATGAAACGCATATGGTCTTCTCTGATTTGGATCATCTGTTCACATATATTGTATTGGGGACTGCTGCTGGAAGACGTGCATGTCCATCTGTTTAAGATGACAAGAAACACCCCATCTAAATCAGTTTAGGCAATAAACAGTACAACTGATACTGCAAAGAAAGAATCACAATGCATGACTTAAAAAACATATCTTCCTTCTCTATCTGAGGCCTTTCCTCTCCTCACATCTCTACCTCTGTCCCTTCACAATCCATTAGTTATGGATTGCCCTTCTGATTTCAAACAGTACTTCTTCCAAGTCTTAAAAAGAACCTTTTTTATTTTCTTTTCTGTATTTTTAAAGGCTGCTGCTATGAAATACAGGAAATAATCCTCTGTTCAGGAGCGCACACTTAGGGACAGGACTGAAAAGTATTGAAAGGCAGGGCAGAAGTATAGGTATAGGCTGCAAGATACATCTAGGTACCTTCAGGTTGTTTTTCATTACTCTTATTTAACTATGAAGAACCTACAGTATGCTCCCAACTATTAAAAAAAAAGGCATTATTAAATACTATCAACATGTTACCAAGAGGGACACAAAAGACATGCTACCAGGAATGTCATGTTAAGCAGCCTTATATTTTTAGTAGCTCAGCAGGCCCGCTGCTGTTGATTTTCTCTTAGCAATTACATGCAGGTTATGTGTTTTTTTTCTGCAGGAATTAAAATGCAAAGCACCGCATTCTAAATTCATGTAACTGCATGGAGGGAAGGTCTTGGAGGAGCATGGAAATGTTCACCAAAACAAAGCAATAACCATAAACCATGGAACCATTTATGTAAAACCTGGCTGCATTTTCCATCCATTTTGCTGTGCTGCACGCCTCGCCAAACAAAAAAGAGGGGGAAAAAGCTAAGTTGCTGCTCCATATACAATATACACATGCCTATTTACCCATGCACTACTACTGCTCACCTTGCTTAGTAAAATCCTTCATTTCTTTTAAAGAAAGTTTCATATTTAAAGGAAAAAATAAAAATGAAATTAGTGTAAGTTAAAATTCATTTTCCTCCAACCCAGGTGATAAGAAATGTCACAGATGCAAGAATGAGCTCAGCAGCAAAGAAGGTTCTTTAAACAACTTGTTTCTTCAGTTGCATCTATTACACGAAGTATATTAATAGGGAAATACCCACGCCAAAAAGTAGACCAAAGTGAAAATCCTATTAAAGCAATTACCACAAACCCACAGACTAATGGATGATTATGAAAATATACTCCAAGGATCTGACTTTCCCCAGCCCAGACACTCCCCTATTTGTTTCCTTCTTGTCCTTACCTGGATTTATTTTCCTCGTAATGGGCACTGGTCTTAATGTATCTTGCAAGTTCTATTTGCATGTCACCAAACAGTGGGACAACCTGCAACTGCTGTACACAGGGAATAAATCAAATTAGATAAGTTATTAAACACAAATCTTAGTGAAAGGAAAACATTATTTACCTATAATTTAGTCCAAAGTGATCTTTATTCTATTTAATTATATTTAAAATGAAAGGGGAATTACCTTTGAAATCGCATATTAAGATCGAATCTTAACCAACCTTAAAGAACTTGTCTATCTTGGCTAAATTTATCCTTTTCTTTGCATCCAGCTTGTAGATGTTACTGACACTTCCATCCATCAAGTACAATCCAAAGCCCATAACCTGAAAAAGAAAAAACAAACCTCTCTGCAAAAGGACCTCAGAGGGAAAAACCTGCTGCAGTAAGACCGTTCTTCAGATCATTAAAAAAAAAAATTAATGTTTGAAATTATTCCTCAAAAGACCTGAAAACTCCTGAAACACCCACCCTCCTTCAAACAGAATATATTCTCAAATACATAGCTTTCTGTAGTATTCTTTTATGTATAAGTTTTTACATTAACATTAGCCTGATCAGTTATCCTTGTTTGTATCCCAGTTATACTTGTTTGTATAAAGATTTAACATACAAAAAAATCTCACTGAAACTAGAGTCTGGCTATTTTTAGACAGGTTTTTTTTCCACTTCCATTTTATTAAAATTCTGTATGTGCAAATTGATCTGTAACAGAATTTTAGGCCTATCATCTCTGAGCTATTGCTTTTTACGGCTTTCAGCATATCTCTGAATTATACACACAAGAGCTGAGAAGCATCCAAAAAAAATCTAATTACATTTTGACCAAATTATTCATTAACATAAAGTTATAATTCAGTATTCACAGTAGTAGGAGCTGACCATTAGCCACTTAATACGTTCTAAGCACACGTTTACCAAACAAAAAGCCTAAATATGAAATACATGGTGGACATCCTTGGAGATAGAATACAAATGTTCTAGAGTTCATGTATTGTTTCAGGATGCTTCCATTTGGTCCTAATAAACAGAGCTCTTCAGAAGTTAAATGCTGAAGTGACTCAAAATATTTGTCATGAGGCAAATTTTCAATTCTTACTCTATACATTTTCTTCCACTGCAAGACATGCAGCTGATAAGATCAACCATATTCAACTTCATATTGCCCAACACTCTCTTATTACACGTATATACTCCAGCTAACTAAACTTATCTACTATCCCTAATTTCAAAATACTTGTGCCCTGAAATCTTTGATACACGGTCTCACCTCCAAAAGCTTTTTATACAAACTTGCCACATATCTAAAAATAAAACGTAGTAGTTCCTTTCTGTTATCATACTTCATAGAAACACAATTCCATAGAACCGTTTTCCTAGCAAGGCTGCATTTCAATTGGGACAACTTCAATTTATGAAAAACAAAAATGGATTAGAAACTTTCTAAATAGTTCTAACGTGCAATACAATAAAAAGGCAATGGAGAGGAAAAAAAGAAAAAAGGAATAAATGGAGTTATTTGGTTAATATCGTTTGGGTTTTTTCTTAAAAAAAAAAAAAAAAAATCACCTACAAAACACACCCCAGGAATTCAGACATCTGTGTCCTGCCTGAACAATTCTTTTTTAATTTTGTACCAGAAAGAAACTTACTTTCAAAAGCATATGTTTCTCACTAGGCGTTAGATACATTTTGTTCTCATAGTAGTCCACACACAAATTTACAATATCTGCAAGCAGTTCTTCATAGCCAACGATCACCTCCAACTGCTGCTGTAAGGACTGGAAAAAAAGAAGAAAAGGATATTAGTCAACTAGTTATACTCCCTGGGGAACAACAGTTACTACCAAACTGGAAGAGTTTTCTTTTAATAGTTTTGTAAAGCATTGGGTATGTTAAAAAAAGTCAATGAAAGCTTACTTGTGTTATCTTGTTGTGGTTTGCAAGGAACATGGAGAGGTTCTGGGATTCTTGAATGGACTGAGGATCTGCCATTTTCCGCAGAAACTGAGCGGCTCTTTGAAAACAGAAGGAAAAACAGCATTTCCCTTCAGCAGGACTGCTTGTAACCAAATCTGTCCCCTCTTAACAGAAAGACACTCGTCCCCAAATCTACAAGGGAAACTGTAAATTGTCAGCACATCTCTAATTGCCAGTACAGTGGTATATTATTCACTGCTCGTACAGGATTGTCAACCTCAGTGCATCTCCCATCTCCAAACTCCTGAATCAAGCAGAAAGAGAACACAAGAGAAAGAGACAGCCAGTACTTTTTTGCCACAGCTTTACAAAAGCAAGTTATCCAAACACAGACTTGAAAAATCTGTATCAAGAGCCTGTTTCATAAAACATAAAGGGAAGATTTAGGCAAACAGCTGAAAATACAGGTGAGAGTTCACTATAAGAGAGATATGGACTTAATTAATCCCAAATTCCCACTGCACCTTAGTTAAAAGACTCAATCCAACCCAACACAAAAACCATTGGGATATCTCTCAACTGATGCGGGCAGCAGTGGCTCTGTAGACCCAAGCCATGCAACAACTCAGGAAAAGTCAGCCTGCCAGAAAACAGAGTTTGTCCTCCAGAAGCATGTCTCCAAAGAAGAAAAACACGCAAACCAAGTAAGTTTAACAGGTCTCCAGGCACAACAACAACTACAAAAGGTAACTACTGGTAAAGGTAGAAATGAAATCTCATGTAAGTGGAAGCAGCACAGATCAAATTGGCTAGTCATTGCCTGAATAGTTTTTATGAAAGACCACAGATGCTACAGCTGGCACAGACTAGCTTCCCCTGCTGCTCTGACCACCGTGTTCGACGAAAGACACCCAATACCATCTGGCAGCTCAAGCACAAAACTTGGCCACTGATATCCCACCCTCCTCTCCTCTCTGCTACACCTGTGATCACAACCACCTTGAATGGCAAAGCTGAAATGTCTTAAGAACAAGCGTAACAACTCTCATCTACAAATGTCAAAAGTGGATGCCTAGGACAGGATACGACATGATAGGACAGAACAGAAGCGAAGTGCCAGAAGCAACCAGAAAGCCAGTTTCCTCTCAAACTTAAAAAGAAAAGCTTTATTGAGCTAAATATACTCATTACATTTAGTGTACACTGCATCCCTAATCTCAAGGTAATCTGTCCCACACATGAAGAGACTACTTTTGAAGAGAAAGCTGTCAGAAAAAGAGCAACTGCTGCCACCTCGTGGGGAGGCCTGTATCCTGGCAGCAGAAACCCGGCTCCTCTTGCTCCTTGCCACTTACCGCTTGTAGGCTGAATGGTCATTCTTCACGCTGCACTTCATATTTTTCAACTCATCCAATACCGCAAACATGTTGATGAATTTGCCCAGCGTGATCAGATATGCTTCAGACACGAAATCCTTCCTCCTTTCTGCGTGGCACAAGCGTCTCACCTCCCCACAAAATCGTTCAATCGCATTTCTCTAATGGGGTAAAAAAGAGAAGAAATAAGGAATAAAAGCCATGAGATTTCCAGGAAAAAAGTTTAATCGTGTAACTGGAGCCAGTCCAATGAAAAGTGCCACTGAAGCAGAAAAATGTTTAAAGCATGCAAAGCTAACAAGGCGTCAGCACAGACTTTCCAGCTCCACCTCTGTGTACTTGCTGTGTGCTACAAGCGTCACCAGTGATTTTTGCCACAGAGCTTGCCTGGCACAAGGGGCAAAGTTATTCTTTGCAAATTGAAGTCATAAAAGTTGAAAATCCCTTTGAAAAAAGTGATTTCATCTTCTTCAGTGAGAGAGCGTACATGCATTAAGAGGCAGATTGTAGGTATATTCTCTTAAAACAAAATACCCCACAGCACACTGATTAATAGCAGTACGTGCCAACTTGCAAAATCATCCTGCCACATGTTTATTTGAGGGCTTATGTCCAAGAGCACATCAGGGCCATCTGAGATAAAGATTACAAGTACAAAAAAACACAGCAACTTCGAATGTAAAGAGGAACCTGTTCTGAGCTTAGAGCACTAATCTCCTTAAACAAAAGGAGATTGTTGGTAGTCAGTAAGATCCGCCAGTTGGGGAAGAGGACAGGAAATGTTGCATTTCATTCAGTCTCCTCTTCCGGTGTGCTTGGGGGCTCTAGCTGCTCTGGCTCCCACCGATTAATGCCTGGAAACATCCTCAGTCCATTGATATTCAAATGGCAAGCTGCCAGCATGGGAGGAGAAAGCAAGACAGACTGCTTTTCTCCAGTGCCCCGTGTAGCTTGGGTGGCTGGCGGGTCACGACAACTGGGTGAGCTTGCCTCAGTTATGAATTTCCATAGCAAAGTTGCACCTGCTGCTCTGGTGTCCAGACTTGTGGATCCCTCACTCCCCAACAAATGGTTTCTGTGCCAAGACGCTTTTATATATACATGTGAAACATATTATTTTTCTATTTCCTTTCTTCCTAAAGTGCCAGAACTGTCCCCATGTGCTACCTAGGGACCATATGCAGTTATCTTTGATTTTATGCTGAAAGTCTTAATGGAGATCGCCTGAAGTTTTTAAGATAGGCATTACAAATTCTGCCCTTCTGTGAGACAATATGCGTTAGTGTTTTTTTTTCCAAGTATAATGACTAGGTTAGGTATCTGAGCACACAATATCAAGCATACAAAACAGGAATATAAAAATACAAGCCTACTGACAAATTTGTTTCCATTCCATTTACCTGAAAATACATAAAATTCATCAGTTTTGTGACTTCTGGCTCCAGAACTTCCACAGTTTTCTCATAAATTTCTACTCTGTTAGGCTGCTCATTGCACTTGACCTGAGGACAATTAAAGAGATATTACACTTGGAACTTTTCCTGATAAAGCCTCAGAAACTAAGATCCCCAATGACAACTTGAGAAAACATATTATCATCCTAAAGAGACAAACTTAAGGCATAAATTGCCGGTTTTGGCAATTTTATGCTAGTCTTCTAAGATTGTATGTGTTTAAAAAAAAAATTCTAAGATTTTTCTCTCTGTTACAAATAGAGAGAAAATCTCACGGCAAATAATTTAGTGTTCAAACACCTCTGTATCGTTAGGACAATATTCTTTCCACCTTATTAAGTCACTTGCTGAAAGTCATATGCTAAAATAGGGCCAAAACCAGAAATTAAAACAGATTACCTGATTTCCAATCTAAATATTTAAACCACAGGATAATCCTTCCTTGCATTTCAGTACAAAAATAACTGCATTACAAACTCCTTATAAATCAGGCAGGTGTCAGATTGTGGCTATAATATTCTTCAGTTTTCTGATGCATCTTAATATTCTTCCCACCCCACCCCTATACAACCATTCCCAGACACCTGAGGCTGCCTATGGACTTCTCACCTATTCACAGGGTCTTAATTTGCATACAGGTCAATAAAACACTGCATAGCTCTGACATTCAGAAAATTACTACCTAGGATGTCTAGAAACTTAAATGTTTTAACTTTAAAAAGAGACCAACTAGACCCCAAGTGCTAAAAGACACTATGGCATGCCCAGCTTGCCTATTCATGAGTCAAGAAGACGACAGCAAGACAGAAGTTCACAAAATGCACAACAGTTTAATTTGCATCCTTTACCTGAGGAATGGCTCTTGAGCAGCTTCTCCATGTGTATAACATGACTGCGTATTCCTGACCCTCTTCTAGCATTTCATTCTGTAAGAAAGACACTGGGCATAATTAAGCATTGTAATACAAAGGGTTAAATCCACTGGTCTTAACATCATTCCAAAACCTTGTCCAAACAAACCTATTTCTCTTATCAGAATGTATATGTACAAACACAAATATATTGCAAGCTGAATGATACATCATACTGTATGTATGTAAAATAATATTACCATAATTCATAGCCTCATCTGGCATATTATATGTATTAGACCTGACCAGTTACTGATGTCCAGCTTAGCTATAACCCAACAGCTACAAAAAATTTCATTTATTCTCAGTCATCTGTTTTAGCACCCAACCTAATTCTGAGAGAATTCACATCATCATCTTCATACCGTTAAGCCAACAAACACCTACCAGATCACCAATCAACAACTGCAGCAATTATGCCTACCTAATGACAAAAATGACCTCCTCAGATCATATTTTTTTTTGTGTCGTTCTTTCTTCCCAAAACTAAAGACACCGCAATCTAGAAATAAAAATGCTAATCTGAGATGGGGGGGGGGGGAGGGGGAATATTTGTTTTTCTTTTTAAACTCCGGTACTGCAGGTGGAATGGTCAAGGATGAAAGAGTCAGCACATGCAGAGCAATATCCTTTTTTACATGTCAAAGGAGAGGGCCTACATCTCCAAACAATCAAAACAGGCTAAGGAGTTGTCAGATAATTTTAAGAGTAGATTGGTGTAAATTTACATAATTTTCAGTAGCATGTAATCAGGTGCTTAAGCTGCTCATTCAACTCTTTCTGAACTGGCTTCTAGAATTACAAGACATATCATTCCTTATTTTCCAAGAGTGCATGAAACAACGACAAGTTCAGTACAGACCAGTGCTTGCAGCCTGCAACTTCCTGCAGCACCACCATCAGAGATGGATGGAGTTACTAATATGAAGTCTTATCTTATACTGTGGAACTGTTAAAAACCACAGACTACCTTAACAAAAACATGCCAACAAATGACCAACATACACACTCCACAGTGAGGAAGCCAACAAAACCCTTCAACACCAGTAAACTGACAGAGAAGTAGTGGATATTTGGGAGGATGGAAGGTAATATTTCACTCAAGTTACAGCAGTTAGCTGTCAATACAACCAATTCACCTCAGAATAATGGAAAAATGCACAATGAAAGCAAGAGACTTTTAAGCAACACTGTCTGATCAAGAAGAAAGACCATTTAAAAATTATCAAGAAGTACATGTATGAAAAAAAGAAAAGCCATACACTTTTTCATCTCACTGCCTCCTGGAAGTGTTGTAGGTTACCTGGTTTCTGGTTTTCTGTGATCACAATTCTTACAATGAAATGCAAGAAGATATGTTCCTCTCCTTTTACTCCAAGTTAACACAAAAGTACACATCTGAACATCTACTTACCATGCTAGAATGGACAGTAGCTTGCTCAATGTATCTTGCAATGCCAGTGACAAATGCATTTCTGTCTTCAAAATTAGTGTTGAAGTTTGGCTGCAGAGAAAGCAAAATGTAGAATTTAATGCTTGGTAGGGGAAAAAAAAATATATATATTGCAAATTAAACACACTTTGGTTTGATCGTTTTTTGTTTTTTTTTAAAAGCACATACTTTTTTTCTTAACAGCAATGGGGAATGGAAAAATTCTGCAAGGACAACACACCTGGTAAAGCAAAGATGATGGCGGGGGTTCAATACACGGTTGCTGATCTGGCAATGGTAACTCTTCCAGGAGATCCACATTGGACAAAGCATCCTCCAGTGTTACTTGAGCAGTCATTTTGCACCTGGTTAAAAAATACATGCGTACATATAGATATGTATACACACATACATATATGTTATTATACCCACAGAAAACAAATGAGTAATATGCAGAGCAAGGAGCAACTTATGTTGTGGGAAATGTGCAGTTTCCCTTCAACAATAACAGAAGGGAAACAGTCAAACTGAAACCCATCTGGTTTTAGTACACAAGTTCAAAAAAGACTTTTAGGACTAACATCCTCCTCCTTACTTTTATGAGTTGAGAAATGTTCCTCTTCCCCCATGGACACGCACCAGAAATACACAAAAAATAGAGGAAAGGGTGACATCTATCTAACACACAGTAAAGAAAGGAAGACTGCTATGTAACCTTCTCTGGTTAAACTAGAGGCAAAGTTATTCTGTGGTCTGCTTCCGTTACAATAAACACAGAAAAATCCAGTAACAAGCACAGGTATAAAACTTTCCTGTAAGGATTCAGTTTTGGGCCGACGACTCTTCAAACCCTTATCTACAGATAAGGATACTACCAGCCCATCTTCAGGAGACCTGGCTGTCACAAGGTGCTGGCAGTCTCCACTGTTTCATGTTCTAGGACATCCAGATCCTCTTTGAGTAGAAAGTCATGAGAAGCACAAAACCCCTCAGGGTCATGCCAAAGGTCAAAGAAAGTGTACACACACACACCCCCACACAAGAAGGTCAAAGAAAGGGTATCCCCCCCTTGATAAGCAAGACTGGCAAATTGGTAACAATGGACAAGGAGAAGGCTGAGGTACTCAACAACGTTTTTGCCTCAGTCTTCGCTGGCAACCTCTCTCCCCACACCTCTCGAGTGGATGGACCACAAGGCAGGCACTGGGAGAGGAAAGTCCCTCCCACTGTAAGAAAAGATCAGGTTTGTGACCACCTGAGGAACCTGAACATACATAAGCCTATGGGATGCGTTCCAGAGTCCTGAGGGAACTGGCTAATGTAGTTGCCAAACCACTCTCCATGACATTTGAAAAGTCATGGCAGTCAGGTGAAGTCCCCAGTGACTGGAAAAAGGGAAACATTGCAACCATTTTTAAAAAGGGTAGAGAGGAGGAGCCCAGGAACTACCAACCTGTTAACCTCACCTCTGCCCCAGGAAGATCATGGAATGGATCCTCCTAGAAGCTATGCTAAGGCACATGGAGGACAGGGAGGTGATTTGAGACTGCCAGCATGGCTTCACCAGGGGGAAGTCCTGCCTGACCAACCTAGTGGCTTTCTACAATGGAGTGACTGCATCAGTGGACAAGGGGAGAGCTACAGATGTCGTCTATCTGGACTTCTGTAAGGCCTTTGACATGGTTCCCAACAACATCCTCCTCTCTAAATTGCAGAGATATGGATTTGATGAGCAGACTGTTTGGTGGATGGTCACATCCAGAGGGTAGTGGTCAACAGCTCAATGTCCAGATGGAGATCAGTGACAAGTGGTGTCCCTCAGGGGTCCATATTGGGACTAGTACTGTACAGTATCTTCACCAATGACATAGACAGTGGCATTGAGCGCACCCTCAGCAAGTTTGCAGACAACACCAAGCTGAGTGGTGCGACTGACACACCTGAGGAATGGGATGCCATCCAGAGGGACCTGGACAGGCTTGAGGAGTGGGCCACTCTGAACCTCATGAAATTCAACAAGGTCAAGTGCAAGATCCTGCACCTGGGTCAGGGCAGCCCCCAGTATGAATACAGGCTGGGGGATGGAGGGATTGAGAGCAGCCCTGAGAAGGAGGACCTGGGAGTACTCATGGATGAAAACCTGGACATGAGCTGGCAACGTGTGCTCACAGCCCAGAAAGCCAGCGGTATCCTGGACTGCATCAAAAAAAGCGTGTCCAGCAGGTCGAGGGAGGTGATTCTGCCCCTCTAGTCTGCTCTGGTGAGACCCCACCTGGAGTACTGTGTCCAGCTCTGGAGTCCTCAGCACAGGAAAGACATGGACCTGTTGGAGCACGTCCAGAGGAGGGCCACAAAAATGATCAGAGGGATAGAACACCTCTGCTGTGAAGACAGGTTGAGAGAGTTGGGGTTGTTCAGCCTGGAGAAGAGAAGGCTCCAGGGAGACCTTATAGCAGCCTTTCAGTACTTAAAGGGGGCCTAGAATCATAGAATGGTTTGGGTTGGAAGGGACCTTAAAGATCATCTTGTTTCAACCCCCCTTCCATGGGTAGGGACACCACCCACTAGACTAGGTTGCTCAAAGCCCCATCCAGCCTGGGAAGATGGGGACAAACTTTTTAGCAGGACCTGTTGCCATAGGACAAGGTGTAATCGCTTTAAACTAAAAGAGGGTAGATTTACACTAGAGAGAAGGAAGAAATTTTTTACAAAAACTGGGCAGTGAAACACTGGAACAGGTTGCCCAGAGAGGTGGTAGATGCCCCATCCCTGGAAACATTCAAGGCCAGGCTGGATGGGGCTCTGAGCAACCTGATCTAGTGGGAGGTGTCCCTGCTCATTGCAGGGGAGTTTGGACTAGATGATCTTTAAAGGTCCCTTCCAACCCAAACTATTCTATGCTTCTATGATCTCCATAAACCTCTAACTGCTGCCACTGCATGGAAGATTTGAATCAAGAACGGCAACAAGAAGAAATTTTAGGAAGAAAGCATGGAATAGTACAACTCAATCATCCCCTTTTGTATAATGATCTACTCATCTTCCTCGGTGAAGTAAAAAAATGCTCATTTTTAAGGTAACACCTCTAATCAAGCTGTCTCTTTTTTTCTATAGGGCTTTGCAAGTTATTTTCCCACATTTACCAGAGTAAAACAATGCACCTACTGTGAAAGGAGGAGTCAAGCACTGCCCTTGGCTCTAACCAGGAGGGCAGGAAGACCAAGCACTGCACTCTGGAGGAGCAGGACCCTGCCTAGCACATGTCACCCCCACGGAGCCGTGCCATCCCCACGTGCAGGGGAAGATGAGCAGATCTCGCCGCAGCTTTGCTGATAGCTCACCATCAGATTCCCAGGACAGGCTGGCAATCCCACCATTTGCTGCACTTGTAGTGGCCTGGCAGAAAAACCTCCTCACTTTCTCTTACCTAATTATGGTTTCCTGGGGAAAGCCCCACAAAACAACAGCTTTACCACCAAGAAGAAGCTCAGCTGACAAAAAAGAACCAAAACCCAAAGCAAAGGGAAGGAAGTAGCCAGAAGTGATTATCCATCTACCTTCAGAGAGCAACCCTGCATCCCAAGCCATCGCCACAAAGCTTGACGTACCAGGTATGGAGAGAGCTCACCAACAACTTCAAACAACCACCATCAAAATGGTGCAGGGTCCTTTTGCTTCTTGAAACCCCAGCCCAAACCCTTCTTCAAGCCTGAGCATATCCGGTTTTGTTAAAATAAATAAATAAACACCCATAATGTGCAATTTATGATCCCTGCCAAAAAATGAGGAAGGACTGGACTGACAGGAGTGCTAGCTGGCAGACCTGCTCCGGGACGCTTGCCCAGCACCTGCTTACACCCATCTCAAACTCCTTCACAAGAACCACAGTTATTCTCAAATTAGAGAGCAGCAAAACACAGAGTCCTCCCTTCAATAAATAAACAAATGCCAAAAAAATTCTACGTGTGAGCAAAAGTCCTGTGAAGAGGTCAGACACTCAACAGTTTTATCCTAGAGAAAATGGAAGAGAGTTGCCAATAAGTCATTTCAAATAAATAATATTTTAATTTTTGGTCTGAGTATCTATAGATCAAGCTTTAGCGAAAAAAGGAAATAACACAACACATTACTTGAATTAGTTTAACTGAGAGGCTCCTTCCAACTTGTAACTTTTCTTCCTTCTAGCCTCTCCAGCAAAGAGAATCACCTGGCTGTGTGGCTACTGTGGGACATGTCGACGGTGGGACCAAAGGGCCCCATAGTCCTCTCCCCTGCTGCAGCCCAGGACAGGCACACAGCCACTAGGCAGCTCCAAGCAAGAGCAACAGGGGCATGCTACAAAAAACTGCTCTACCCATGCTCCAAAAACCATAGCTAAAAATGGCTGCCCATTCTACACCAAAAATTACTGCACCTATTCGCATAAAGGGGAGCAGTCACTGAGTGCAAGGAAAGTGTCAACACCCTCTCCCCAATCCACACATTCCCAAAACATGGTCCATCAATGACTCAGATCCCTGCTGCAGAAGAGAGCTGGGCATTCACAAAAGCCGGGTCCTGACTTGTGTCTCCTCATCACCAGAAGCCCTTAATCCCCTTACGTGCTATTTCAGAAAGCACACCTGCACGCTTTTGGCCTCAATATTTACAATTGCACAGGAGTGCAATCCTCCAGCATCAGCTTTCTAAATTCAGACTATCAGACATTAAAATATCTGTGGATTTTTTTTTTTAAATACTTGGAAAAAAATTTAAAAATAGAAACCAAAGCATAAGCAAAACCAAAATCCCATCTCACTTAAACTGCTATCTACTCAATAGCACAAGTCTGGAAAACCCCTGTTGCCAGGCCAGACGCACAAGCTAAGAAACAAAAGCTCCCCGCTGCCCTCTGGGTTGTGAAGAGAAACAGGGGAAGGTGCATTTCTCCAAGCCCTTCGGCATGATTTCCCAGAGACAGATCAGCATTTTTCAAACCAGGAAAACATAAGCAATTGGGCACAGACTGTTACAAAAGCCTTCTTGTTTCAAGGTTGCTCGCTGACAGTTCCACTTTGTAATTTTGCCAAAGGGATACACATGCTCGGTGTTTCATTGGCCAAGTTCAATGCTCCTGTTCTCCAGCTTTTTCACCCTTGTACCTCACAAGACGTGAAAGAGGAAGCATCTCCTTCCTGCCCAGCTTTAAGACATTTGCAAATGTTGTGAGGGCATGATTCACCCTTCCCCTCTGCCCCAAGAAGTGAGCAGCCGAGGTTTGACAACAGCGGCAGTGGTGAAACAGCCGGAGCTTGGCCACGCTCACACCGTGTTAGCCGGAAGACAATGTCCCACAGCCAGGTGACACCACCACAAGGTCCTTGCCACATCCGCGCCTGATGTGGAAGCCCTGGGACCAGGACAGAAAAGATTTCCTTGAAGTCTGGGGGTTTTTCCCCCTTTCTTTTCTGCTGCTGTTGTTAGTAAAACCAGCTCCAAAAGATGTCTGTTTCTAGTGTACAACGATGGAGGGCTGGCAAAACCAGATTTTTTTTTCCTCCTAAGTCTCATAAAAATTAATTTAAGAAAACTAAAATTCCAAAGACAGAAAATTAGATAGTTTTGTCTCCTTAAGAGTCATTTCATTATGAGTTCTTACAGGTGAAATTACTGGGCTGGAGAGCTAATACTTTAACAGACTCCTTTTTGGCAGAGAACATCAGAAACTTCAAAGACCTACTTAAAAAATTCAGAAGCTGCACTCTGATTAGGAGTTTAGCTAAATGAGAACAGATTAAAATGCTGTAGTCATACTGATAATTATAGTTATACTAGTAAATTTACCCAAGCTGTGAGAAGAACTTTCTTACTAAATTCTACAACGTTTCAGCTTTGAACCTACCTGAGATTTTCCAGGATGGATTTTCTCAGGTAGAAGACGTATAAGAATTATTTCTGAAATAATCCTCCTTTTCTTTTTGTTATCTTTGTACCAGGACACGTCATTACAGCAGTAAAGTCAAAATGCACTCCAAGAACACATTTTCCTGGATGTACACAACTTAATTAAATACCATTCATTATCTGACATCCTCTCTCCAGCACAGAGAATCACATATGCCAGCATGCTGTTTTGCTAAATTTTGGTGTTTGATGAGCACACCCAGCTTTCTAAGCAGGAGACAGCAGCATCTGTGCTGATTCTCAGCTCCTTTTTTTGGATTTCAAATCAAGAAAATCCTTGTCTCCTGCACAGACTAGCTTCAGCCTTACGATGCCAAGTCCCACCGTGTCCAAGGATCAGAGGTATCAATCACAGGGTTTTTAGGGAAACTTTTGAGTATGTTAGTTAATGCAGGCCACTGGCTAGCTAAAATTAAGACATTCTCCTTTTCTTTGGTTCCAAAGGAGGTGAGCATTGAGTGAGCCTGACGCTGCTCAGAAGAGCTTGGGCTGCAGAGAAGCTCACTGCGCCACCTCTATCACGTTGTCCACAAGAAAAGCAAAATAAAAAAAAAGGCACCAGACCTCAAAGTCTCTTAAGCGTTGTTTACATTTTGATTTAGCTTCAGAGCTGGCTTATTATTTAAATATACTCAGACAAAAGATTTGCCACTCTTTTTAAAATGTCATAATTCTGTACTGTTGTTCAAAGCTGTGCAACTGCGTGTTATGCAGTTCTCTGCTCACAACATTGCTCTCGTATTTAGACAAGAGGAGGTCAATCCTAGTAAAAACACTGTTCTCACATCTCCTTCCTTACAGAATAATGTTGAAGTCTTTGCAAAAAATCTATATTCTTAATTCCAAGCATATTAGAAAACACCCAGCATGCACCTCTCAGCCTTGCTCTTTTAGGCCTCCTGAGGTTTCAGACTATTTGTAAAAAAAAATATGAACAGGGCAAATTATGGCAAAAAGTCTTTTGGAAAAAAAAATTAAAAAGTGACCAGAAGAAATAATAAAACAGAAGGTACTGACTGAGAGAGCAAAAAGTAGAGAAAAGAGCATTAACTTCAGAATCTCTGAGAGAAAAAGGACTGCTGTAACGCCATTCATCTCTCAAGATCAAAGTTTAAAAAAATTCCCCCAAATTCTAGGGAATTAAGTAGATACAAAAAAAACTTTGAGTTTTTAAGATTTCTTCCAGTGGCAGAGATAAGCAGGTCAAATTATTTATCAAAAAGAAGATCAAAAGGCAACTCAGGCACTCAGTCTATAAATAGCTAAAACAGGAAAATGATGCTTGATGATAGGAGATAGTTCTTACACGTGTTCAGCAACGGCACAAACAATCCAACTTGTAACTAGCAACCAAGTTTTAAAAAAATAAATGCAGCTAAAGCAAATGAACTTAGGTAACTGTAGGCTTCTTGAGACCTTGTTATAAATGTAGAAATTACCACGCAGTTCCTCTTTAGCTTCTGCCACAATCATTTGGCCAAGACTTCCCCAAAACCAGCCTCCAACGGCCTTAAGAATCTACCCAGCTGAGCTTTAAAAAGATGTAGATTCCAACATACAAGTTCAACCTCAAATAACTGGGTTTGATAATATCTACTTACAGGTGAAAAATAAAGCCTTTCACCATAAAAATTATCAGATGAAATTCAACGGCTGTGTTAGACAAGATCAGGAGATAACAGGGATGGTATCATGTCATCACAGAACATTTTAAAAAATAGAAAGCTATATTGAGTATCCTGAAAATACATAGATAAAGAATAAGAAGGAATTCCTTGGATAGGTACAAGTACATATGCCATTTAAATTACTTGCAAACTGGCATTATTCCTTGGACTGAGATTGTCAAGTGACCATTCCCACAGAAAACAGAGAAATAGTACAATTCAGTCCTTTGGTCAAAAAAGAAAAAAAAAAGTAGAGTATCAAGCTACAGCAAAAGCAAATTTTCTTCAAAAGACACTGATTTAGACCATTACATAGCAAGCAGAGGCATTCACTTTATGGCAATCCTTGCTCTCCTTTTTGAAAAAAGGAGTAACAATACTAAACTTCCCTCAAATAAACAAAAATAATTAAAATCTAAATCCCATAGCTGACAGGCATTTTAGCTTTTGCATCACTCATTCAAAGCTTCAACAACCTGAGAACGCCTAAGCACCCACACCTTGAAATCTTTAAGGATTTATCCTCGCACAACTGGTAGAGCTGTAAGCCAGCACTTGAAACATGGCGGGGGGTAATTTCCAGGTGGTTTTTACTGTCAGCGCCTTACAGCACATCTTTTGCCATACTGCTGCACACCGGAAAGATCAGGCGATGGACACAACTAGGTCTATTGCTACCACACGCTCATCTCGTGCCCTGGAAGGTAAACTTTAATGGAAAACAAAAGAAGGGTTTAGCTGATATCACGGCAAGGGGAAGACCTGAGGAGTGAGCAGGCAATGCCACAGAGAGGGAACGAACCTCTCCCCAGCACTGATATCGCATATGGAGGCACAGCAGCCAACCTCGCCGCTGAGGGCACTCAAGCTGATAAGGTGAGCAAAGGCTCACCTCATTTAAGCAACGGCTCAGCTGTTCATGGATGATGATTTCCTTTTATCATTAACCTCCAATAAAAAAAAAAGTATGAATAAGACAATGACATAAAAGATCTGCACCTTCTTCAGCTTAACTTCAGCCCAATTACCAGAATGTCCCCAATAGTCTGAGAGTAAACAAGTGTTTACTGTTCAGCTGTGTTCAGTTGGGTCCTCAAGCCACCCTGGCATAAAGTGCTGCAGCATGCTAGTAGTGGTAGATGAAAAAGCAATGGATGAAAAACTTCCCTCCACTCGTTCAATCTCACTTTTTGGATGGACTCTGAAAATGGGTGCTGAAAAATGAGACACATCCCATCTGCTCCTGAACGAACCACCAGCTGCCTAGGCTGTCCCCACAGCAGCCGCAGCAGAGCAAACCTCTCCTGAGTTTTGCTCCTGATGGGGCAAATCCCATCCTCTTCAGAGCAGCCCACCTACCGCTGCCTTCTCTTTTGACCGAACCCCTCCCTCCCTGCCCCAAACACACACACCGGTACCTCCAGCAACACTTGGCTGGGCAGGTAGGAAGAGCTAAATGGGTAAAGAGTTGAGCCACGCTGAATATCAAGGTGGGAAGAGACAGGGAAGTAGCACCACTGGCTAACCTCCCTCCGTAATTAATGAAAAGCAACAGGGAGCACAGAGAAGCACAAGAGCCCAACATAGACAGTGCAAGTGCTTTTCCTGGAACAAAGCATAAAACAAAGTCACCATTCAGATACAAAAGAGAGCACTGAAATTATCATAAACTCTTCATTTTTACAAACTGTACAAGTCAGACCACAGGGACTCATTTACTTCACCATTCTTGGACACAAGTATCACATCTCAGAAAAAACAAAATTAAGAAATTCTCAAAAGCTTATCTTTTCAGTCGTTTAACCACAAGCTCCAAGAAAACCTGATGTTTAAAAGAAGCATGAATCTATTCAAAATGCAGATAGTTACACTTCAAACGGCCTGAACACAGTTCAGGAAAAACATATCCTACAGCCACCATAACTGCAGGGCAAGTTCCCACCGCTCGAGAGGAGAGGTTGGGGCCCCCCAGGTCACAAAAGGCTGGGTCAGCAGTTTGGGGCTGCAGCTGGCAGCCGGGGGCCGCAGGACAGGCTCCAAGTTGGGATCAGCAAAGCCTGACCTGTTTCTCTCTCTTCCACCACTGCGGGAGAAGTTCCCACAGTATGTTCAGCAATGTGGTAGTGCAACCGCACAAGTGGGACAAGAAGAGATGCTGCGGCAGTCCCCACCTCCTGCTGCACAGAACGGGCCACAGGTGCACCTGGTACAATGTAAGCTCTTGAATCCAACACCAATAAAACACACACTAATATTAGTGTGAGAATACAGCCCAAGAAAGCAGAGGTGTTTTGGGATGTTCAGGGAATTGGTTTTGCTAAGACCATGCTCTACGTAACCCAAAAAGATCTCAAACACTGAAATTTGTAAGTGGAAAAAATACTTTCATATCCAAAAAAATGGCGAAGGATCATGCCAAGGAGTGAGATAATTAAGGTGGAGTTTAAACGACTAACAAAGATCTGCTGGATTACAGAAATTTTAGAATATTTTATGACTTTGCAGATGAGAACACTGTTTCATTTGACTGAAAACAGGTGTTGGGAAGGGATGTCCTGTGCCTTTTTGCAGTCCACTGGACACATTTTTTTCATTTTGCTTTTAAATAGATGCATTTGATCTCCAAGTGCTAGTACATGTTCCCAGGCTCAAAATAAGACAAAGAGGAAGTCTGTCTGCACTTTAAACAGCACTTCCTTTGACATTGCCTCTCTTCTTTCCTATGTCTGCAAAAGCATCTTTGAATCTTAAATTAAAACAAAATCTCAAGCCTGGCATGGATACTGAAGATTACAATTGCTGTGCAATCCATAAATTGAAATATGCATCCACATGAGTTGTTTTGTCTTTTTAAAACAGGCATAAATAAATAAATAAATAAATAAAGCAAAGCTTACCCTACTTTACAGGACAGAACACCATGATGAGAATCAGGAAAACTCTATGTATAGCAGTTAAAGAGGGAGAAGAGAAGCATATCCTTCAAAAAGGCAGAACAAAGGCATTCTATAGTCCATACACAGAAGGAGAGAAATTAAAAGAGAGATAAATTTAAAGAGATGCTTGAATGGCCTGCTGAACCGGGGTCTATAGGTCCAATCTCGGTGAACCCATGGGAACTAATGACAACATTCCCACAGGAACAGGCTGGGTCTGCACAGCAGCAGAAGTTAAGTTTTATCCCTATAGCAACACAACATTTTCAGGTTTCTTCTGTTCCATTGTGCCATTCTTCTATGTTACTGGCGTGCAGAAAATCAATTAAATCATTTTTCTATGAAGAAAATTTGATTCAATATTCTGTGTAATGTTCCTAGTCAAGTTAAACCATAAACTGATCACAAAAGACCCTTGTGAAGGGAAGAGTTAACAAAAGGAATGGATTTTCTCTTCCAAGAACAGCACAGTGATTACTATAATATTCACTTTTCTTTCAAGCCTCCAAGATCTCTCTCAAAAAATCCCTTTTAGTTCTATTTTAATTAAACTTCAAAAGCCTCAGCCATTTAACTGCATACCTATCAATTCAAAGTGAGCAGAAAACATTTTAACAGACTGATAACTAAAGTGCTTCAGAGAACAGCGATGTGCTGGATCTTCTCCGTTTGAATGCTTTTTCCATGCTCTGGACAGCACAATCCGCCTTTTTGCCAGGGGGATCAGCGTAAGATGTTCCTTTCGGGACTGGAGCTCCTCTCCGTTCCTAAGCAACAGATTTGCATAAACTGAAGGAGCAAAGAAAAATGCTTTTCACATCATTTACTGGCCAGCCTGATTGAAGTAAAAGACAGGAGAAAGCAAACAGCAGCTGACAGTCCTTTGTGCAACAGATCTACATACTGCTAAGCTTTCAAAAATACATCTGCGACTGGAATTAAAAAAGGCTCAAGAAGAGAAAAAGAGAAAACAAAAATTCCGGCACTGAATTATCCCAGCACCATAGCAAGTCTCAGAAGAATGGCCATAGAATAGAAACAATTAATTTGGTATTAGACTCCTATGGGGCCATGTGGCTCACATTTAACTGCTTTGTCTTGCCACTGGAGGAGTGCAGGGGAGGAAGCAGGCTTCCAAGAGCAGACACAGATTTGGGGGAAAATGTAAGGCTAAAGGGCAGAAAATTCTTTTTTTTTTTTTTTTTTTTTTAGAAAAACTCAACTTCCCAAACTAAAAGCTCTTTGCATTCAGTCATATGTGAATTTTTCAGGCAACCTTCTTCGTTAAAGCAGCCTACACTGCTACCTGTCCAGCTTCTGTCCCCTGCAGGGAAACATCACGACCGGCAATCCCTGTCTATTTACGCAAGCAATACCTACGCTATAACTGTGCAACCAAGGTTCAAGCGCTCAGTGATACACCCGCCTCGAAAACCAAATTCTGTGCAGTATTGGATACTTCAGTAAGCAATGGCAGCGCCATTTATGAAACCTAAAAGCCACGCTTTCATGAGTCAGTACTGTTCCTCCCTCCCACAAGATAATCAAGGTCAGGAAGACACCGCTCCTAATGATGCTGTCATGTAGCTGAAATGGCTCGCTGACACACTGACCACCAGCACTCAGATGACAAGCGGTCACGCTTGTCAAGTAACTATAGGTGTTCCCTTCCAATGTCCTGGATGAATTCAAGCACATTCCCAATGACAGGAAGGCCTTTTGTCACAACAGGTTACGAACGGAAACTCTCAGGCTCTTTGGACAAAGCCTACACCAAGACTGGTGAGCCACGGTAGGACAGAATCGCCTTTCTTGATGCCTGCCACCAGGTACAGGTCTACTACATACTCCCTTTTAAAGCATCAGTAGGAAAACTCTCCCACAATTAGAGAACAGCATGTAAGCCTAGCACTCCTGTATCACAGCACAAGGCTGGAGTCACTATATTCTTGCGAGCAAGTCAGCACAAGAGTGGGTTTATCTTTTCCTGCTGTGTTAGCAGCCAGCAGAAATGCATGGACAATGCAGCTAGCAATCACCAGGTACGCTGATGGGCAGCCCGGCTAGTGCTATGCATGTGCAGTACCATTCCACATCCTGAAGCTTTGGAGGAGAGATGCGACTTCCTGATGGTAAAATGCAGCGTCAAGTGCTATCCCCATGCAGGAATCTCAAGCGTAGTGCGATGCACACACTTCAAAAATGGGAAGCTGATTCTGCTCATCCCCGCTTGTTTTATTTGAGAATCCATTACAGTTATATGGGAGAAGCCTAACCCTGCAAAGTTTGCCCCAAAGGCACCCCAAGGATGGCATGGGCTGTCACTGCACCTTGGTCTGCAGCATGCAACCCCCTCTGCAATGGCACTTGTGCTACAAGAAAAATGCACAGAGGGGTTTTGCTTGGTTTGTTTTATCTGTGTATCTAAGCCTGAACCCCAACATATAAATTGCCAATATAAAATCATCTATTGGTGGGGCTAGATGGCTGAGGGGTTTTGTGCTGATTTACTAATTAATTCTTACAGAGCTGAGTTAGTTCTGAGTGAACATGGAAAAAAGTATTAATCCTAAATTTATATACATACTAAAACCCCTTTTGCAACGTTTGGCCTCTCTCCAGGCTGGAATGAAGTTAAAGATTTAACTGTTGTCTCATTCCAAATTAGGTGTGCTGAGATCTGTTTTGCTACACTTATTTGCCTCACCCCTTTAACATTCCCTGATATTACATCTCTGAGTTGCACCAACTGCAACTTACATTTTGCTTGTCCTTCAACTTCCAGTTCTTTCTTCTTACTGCTTGTTGACTAACTCCCTCCCCTTCTCTTTTTCATGTTGTTCTCCTCTCACCCAGTCCACTCCTCCCCTCCCCTGTTGTTTAACCTTCTTGTTTTGCAGCACTGCTGCTGTCATCTCCTGCAGCTGTCCTCAAGGCACATTTCTTCCATACTTGTGTTTCTGATTCTTCCTGCTGCTGCATGGGTGTGTTCTGAAGCAATGCTCCATGGCATTGCTTTGGGCAAGACTTAAGTTCAGCACTGCGGCACAGCACTTATGGCATGTTCAGCAGTTGTGAAAAGCTCTCTTATTTCTTAGCAAAGGTAAGATTCACAGTGTAAGGATTCTGCAGAGAACAAGGAAGGAAGAAGCAAGACCAATAGCCACCCCAGAAAGAAGAGGAGAAAGCATGTGCACATGGAGTTAGCCTGGCATCGCTCAGACACAGCACTATTCAGGCTGCAGAAAGACTGCTACCACATGCCTATTCAACATGGGTTTAGTTGGTTGTCCTTTATGTTTGGGGTGGGGGGGAATACGGTTACTTTAATCAAAAAGGGCACACCTGTGTGCATATGCTGAAAGGAGCAGTGGATGTTGGGCTGAGCACCAGTCTGTCACATCACAGGTGAAGGAGATGAGCCACAAAGATGGAAAGACAAGAGTCTGGCGTCTTTCAATCTAAGCAATAATGCAACCCCTCAGCCTTAGGCAAACTCTTTATTTAAGCATGTGAGTTCTTGAGCTGTACTTTCATCTCACAAGACTGGGGAGAAATAAAGAAGAAAACATTGTTTTCTCAGGGGAGGTGAGGATAGCACTCTCTTCCTGAGCCCAGTGCCAGACATGGTCGCTCCAGGGTCAGTCTCGCCACTTCTGGGCCAGCCCAGCAGCAGCCCCCCAAATCTCCCTTCCATAGTGCCTCCACATTACACATCCATCTCCATCTTACAGCATAAGCCCCCAATGCCGTGGCAGGCATTAATTATACCCAGCAGGTTTTTTCAATGCAAACCTGCAGGTGAAACTCTGACTTTGGCACTGACTTAAATTTTACGTTTAAAACATGAACAAAGGCTTCAATAATAATGACTCTTCAAAACAGAGGCTGCGTGCTGTCATTCCTACTCCTTCCCTCTACCTGAAAGTATTTACCAAAATCAGCAATAGAAGTCCCTCAACTTTCACTGAAGCAAAAAATGTATGCTGCTTTATCTGAAAAATAGGTTTGAAGATATTTTAGGCAAATTTGTACTTATTCATGCTTAAAAGCAGATTTTTTCTTCATATCCAACACAGTTCAAAAGTAATGTACAATTTTTTGCAAAATTAGAGTATTAAAAAAAAGAGTGTCTTCAGAAGCTGTTATAAAAAAAAAAATGTACCACCACATGCATTTCATGGAGGAAGGGGAGAATCAGACAAGAAGCAAGTTATAGTTTAATAGTTCTCTTAAAAAAAATTAAGGAAATACTATAGGACAGGGTGAAGGAGAAAAAGGAAATAAGCAACTAGCTTTTAGTTTCTTCAGCTTTCTTTTTCCTCTAAATGAGTTCATCATCTATAACATTTTATACTTTCATTTGTTATACTATATATGAAAATATGCAGTTTCAGTGAAAATTCATCAAAAGCTTTACTTCTGGTATCACCTGATAAGCATCCACATCTATCTTGAGCAATGTGTCATGATAGTTTACCTGAACTTTACATCCAAAACATATAATTCAGTGCACTGTCCTCATTGATTTAATATAGGTCAGTGAATCCACTTAAAATAATTAGAGCTATATTGAAAGAAGACTACAAATCAAGTTCAGGTCTATAGCATTTTTATTTCCTGCCAACAAAGTGTCCATGTCCCTACCAGAATTAAAGTATTTTAAAGTGACACACAGCAACACCATATTTTTATCTAGACCCTGGAAACAAATCTCTTGCATACCTGTAGTGCATAAAGGCAAGCATCTCTGAAAGCTCTTTGTACCACTTACACAACTGGATGTGCTACTTAGCATGTCAACTCTTGGGACTCATTTCCTAACAATAAAACCACAGCGCTGGTTTTGAAATCTGAGTATTTGTTTCTAAAATGAAGACTGCCATTTATTTTTTTTTTTTTCTTATATTTACTATTGTATTCATTCATAAGAACATTACTGAGACTCAACCCTGCTAATCATTTGTAGGGAATGTCATCTAACAAGCATAAGTCTACACGCTGTCTGAAGTCTTCAGATGTCTTTTGGTGGAAGGAGGAGAAGGGGAATGGCATTTTTTTTTGCTCCAAATTAGTAATCCTTGGCTTTAAAAAGTTGCTTGGTCATTCTACTACCTATTGACCAACATTCCTGAAAAGCAGACCTGCAGAAACCAGCCCTGTGAGAGGCTTTTTAGGAGACACACCATTAAGCTGAGGAAATCTCCCAACATCTGGTCCAAACATGGAGAAATCATGCAATTTCACTCCACAAGTAACTGCTTTGTAAACCAGGAGCACTCACAACCCAGGGAAAGGGGGGCACCAGAGCCTGCTGCCCTGGCATTTACCTCGCAATGAAAGCAAGAACAGAAGCATCAGTTCCTCATGTGTTACCCAATTACTTGAAATAAGAAAAGCTTTATCAAAGTTAGCAGTTAGAACCTCCCCTCTTGCACAGGACATTCACTTTAAGCTGTGCCTATGCCAGGGCACCTGTCCCAGCCACACCCACACCCACCCACACCCCCACCCACAGAACCACAGAGCAACCACCAAACTGAAGGGCCACCACATTCACCTTCAGTTCTCTCTGGTTAGTGAGAAGAGTTTAAGAAGGACCTTGCTGCCTGACTTGGAGGGTTGCAAATCCACACCTGGGTGAGTCCCAAACAGGGAGCACTCAGCAAACAACTCATTTAGCTATGAAGGGATTTCCACCTCAAGAGCCCTCCCTCAGCTCAGGGCCTCACTGGGCTGTGGCACTGATGCCCCATTTGGGTCTCTGCCAGCAGGAGCAGGGGTCTGGCAGGATGAAAACAGATACAGAAAATTTTGGGAAAGGATGTGGCACCAGGGCACAAGCTCTGCTCCCAGCCATCCCTGGGAGCAAGGACCACCACCTCCCAGCCAGGAAGGCTCGGAGAGCTGGGCTCTCTCCCCAGCACCCCCAGCCAGATCTGCTCTCATGTCTGCTGCCCACAACCTTAAATCACCTCTCCCACAACGGTCTTTCTCTAGAAAGGCTACACAGCTGTAAATCCACTTGCCGTCCTGCTGACGATCAGCCTGAGGGGAGGGGTTGCTACCAAGGTGGTAAGTGCCTGGCAATTACTTGTGCCATACCCACGTTTACCACCGTCCTACTTTTTCCAGTTAGAAGTCACAGACTGACACTTTTCCCCCAAAATACTGAACTTTCTGAAGAAAGGATTTTCTCCACAATGCACACATTTACGAACGCACATATATTTACAGACATAATTGAGGTAGAGCATAAACAATACATACTGACACAGAGAAAATCTTTTAAGTCCTATCAAGAAAACAAGCTTCAGTGTTTTTTGCTGGTGTGTTTACGAGAGATAATTCAGCTTACGAGAGATAATTAACAGCTACCCAAAAGATTAGTTACAACATTTTTGGTGCCAAGAGACAGAAAGATTTTCTGCTGTTTTGCACCCTCTGCCTTCCTGTAGCAAGACTCATAGAGGCACTGTATGTTAATTTTACCACTAGAAAGACAGGTGATGTGGATTAATGGAATTATACTTAAAACAAGCAAATCAATACACACTCTCAGTTATCAGTATTACAGAGCAAAGTGTAACCAAGCCCTACAAATGTCAGCTTCTAAGGGCAGATGTATAGTAAAGAAGAATCCTAAACTGATGTCCGTAGCTTAAAATGTAAGTATCATTACTAAATTCTCAGTAAGTTTTTGCAGGTATACAACCATGTTTCACCATGTTGAAATGTCCTTATTTCATGTTACTATATCAGATCTGCACACAAGCATGAAAAAAAGGACAAATGTAAGTAGCTTTCATTTGTTATGCATTCAAATAACACTGTAGCCAGTAACTAACAAAATGCCTTACAGGAGTAAGGTCTGCCACAGGCTACTTGTAACAAATTACATATTCTAAATATCAATAGTTTCCGAATCTGTTATATTTACTACTCCCTCTCTGTACGATCTAACTGAGAGCACGTCCAAACGGAAGCTCAGGATTGTTTAAATGAATCACATTCCCAAGTGCAGGTATGGATCCACCCAAACCACTTCACTGGCCATTCACTCCTGGTTTGTGTCAAGCTCCTGCAGCACCCCTAGGTAAATAAGCGCTTAATTTGGTTCAAGAATAATTGCTCACTAAGTTGGGGCTTGCCATAGTAAGTACAGCTATTTAAAAATATATAAACAACAAAAATTCAGAAACTCGCAGCATCACTGTTTCAAGAGAAGTGAAGTCAATCATACAGCTGACTTCTGATTGACTGTGACATAACACGCGGCCTGACATTAAAGTTTACTTTACTTTTTGGTAGAGCAAAGGAACCACATGAAGAACTTGCCCTGAGAACGTAGAGCAATGACTGTAAAATGAAACTATCTTGATGCACGCATAAAATATGCGTGGAAGTTATGCTAAAGTTAATTTTCTCTTATGTAGCACTGCAAGCAATTCTAGCAGCTTTCAGGCCAAAGAATGAATAAAACTGAATCCAACAAAAGCAGCTTTGTAGGGATTTTTTGTTCCATCTTTTTGTTCCAACTTCGCAGCTCAAATCCAACCACCCTGAAGGTTCCACCTCAGCCTGAATATCTTTGAAATCTTCAAGAAACAAAACACAAAATAAAAGTCAGATGATTCCGAGAGTTACGACAAGATTGTGAAACCTACCCTCGGGAGCGAGCCACCTTCCACGGCACCTCTCTCACAGAATGAATAAGCAAAGCACTAACCAAAACTTACAGAGTATATCAGGCAAACTTTTAACATAGAACACACAGCTGGAACAGATATCTTTTAAATATTTAATTATGCTTTGAAGTCTGTGTAATGGGTCAAGAGAATTTGTGTGTTCAAGCCCAGGGGCTAATTTTCACCTAAGGCAAACTGAAGAAACAAGAATTTTATTAATGACTGCTTTGGATATTGCGGGTACATCAGTTAAGGACTAGCAGCTTTTCTAAATCACACATTTGGGAGTTAAGAACTGAAAAGTCTTGACTGTTTGTGGAACATTCCCCTTCTTATAATGTAGATTATTTTTTTTTTAAACAACTTATGTAATTCAGCTCCTCTTCAGTTTAAATACTGTGGTATCTATTAAGTGAGAATTTTTAAGTTAACATTGCTGAACACATTTCAAGCACCACTCCACTCTGTTCACCATAACCCTCAACAGGAATTGACCAAACCCAAGGTTTGTAAGCAAAACACGCAGAGTCTTACTCATCTTCAGCAGCACAATTTGAAGGGTGCCTTGTTTATTTTTATAAGATCTCAAGAAGTTTATTCTCAAAATAAATATATAAGTAAGTTAGGTGTAGCAATCTGAAAACCACAAAGTACAACTGAGATATTCCATCGATCACATCATCCTTTACAAAAAAAAAAAAAAGCACAAAAAAAACCACCAACATAAGAAAACCATAAAACTCCCACCAAACAAACAGTAAGCTTCTGCAGAGAAAGACTACTGTACATTTCTGAGAGGGCAAGCCAAGCAAGCTTTGATGATACCGGGACTAAGCCTTCCTGCTGTACGTCAATGCTGTTCGGGCTGCTTACGAATTTGTCCTCCACCTCCTTCCCCACAGCTACAGAGACACTGGCTGCCTACACCAGATAGACTTCACAGACCAGTCGTCTGGGAATGCTTAAAAGAGCCTTTTACATTAAATCAGGAGAAGCTCAGTGTTTAAAAAGCCAAAGAGTTTTTAAAAAGCTAGAGCAGGAGTTAGATAAAGTCAAGAACCAGAGCATTGAAATAAGGACTAACAACGCATTTTCAATATATATAGCTCAGAGATACTCAGTCTGAGCATGGAACAGTTTGTGTAAGTGCAATAATATAAACATAATCCAGAGATCACAGAATTGCATTACAGTATTATTAGAAGTTCCATTTTGAAAAATATGCTAACCAGCAACACTGCATGTGTACGTGTTCAGTAAGTTTATTGTAATGAAGTTATGGCAAATAAGTAACTGGAATGCAATAAGGACCGGAGCTGCTCATTAGCCTAAGCTTTCAATTTCCCACAGTTTACAGCAAAGCGTGGTATGACCTTCTAATTAAGGAGAAATTCGCTCAGACAGCTTTCCTCCCCCTCTAACGCAAACTCTCCAGCCATCACTTCAGGCAGACTGGCTACATCCCACAAAGACAACTTCCTCCTAACAGCTTCCCTGGCACAAACAACCATTTACATGTTTAAATGCTTCTCAAACCTGTCATCAAACTGGGCAGGAATAAAAAAAATCAAGGCAATGAGTGCCGACTGAAAGGCAAAGACGGTTAGCAGAGTTGTTGATGAACTACAGGAATACTCGGAACGGATGATCAGAGGGTTAGAAAATCTCTCCTACAAGGACAGACTGAGAGAGTTGGGGTTGTTCAGTCTGGAGAAGGCTCCAGGGAGACCTTATAGCAGCTTTCCAGTACCTGAAAGGGGCCTATAAGAAAGCTGGGGAGGGACTTTTCACTAGGGCACGTAGTGGTAGGACGAGGGGTAGTGGCCTCAGACTCGAAGAGGGCAGATTTAGGTTAGATATTAGGAAGAATTTTTTCACCGTGAGGCTGGTGAGACACTGGAACGGGTTGCCCAGGGAAGCTGTGGATGCCCCATCCCTGGAGGTTTCAAGGCCAGGCTGGACGGGTCTAGTGGGAGGTATCCCTGCCCATGGCAGGGGGGTTGGAACTAGGTGATCTTTAAGGTCCCTTCCAACATAAACCATCCTATGATTCTATAAGCACATGTCTGTCTTCATTTCTTTGCTCATTGAAGAGGGAAGGGCTACCGGACCATCCATCCGGGGAGTTCCCTGCTTACACTGCTGCTCTCACTAAAACATAGTTGTGTCAACAGGATAAAAGTCAACTTCCTCAGGAGGAAATTACTCGATGTCCGCAGACAGACGCTGGATCATCTCCTTTACCTGAAGAGCGGGACGAACTTGCATAGGGGCTTTTTATTTTTATTCCCCCCCGCCCCATCTAATCCGCTCCCAGACAGCCTAGACCTCCCACCACCTCTGCGTTATGGACTAAAAAAGGAAAAAAAATTAACTTGCAGGTTAATTAACCCCTCAGGCTTTTTCACCCCCACCGGCGGGGCCCGCCTGAGGGCCCCGCCGACGAGACGCCTCACAAGGCACCCCTCCCGCCGCCGCCTCTGAGGCGACGCCCGGCACCGGCCCCGCCGAGCCGGCCCGGCCCCGGGGAGGCCCCACAACCCCCGCGGGTTGTGGGGCCTCCCCGGGCCGGCTCGACGGGGCCGGTGAACCGTCCGGCGCCTCAGAGAAAGCGCCTATAAACGGGGGGGGGGGGTGGGGGTGAAGACGCCGCCGCCGCCGCCTCAGGGACGGGCCCCCACCCCGCGGGCAGGCCGCTCCGAGCCCGGGGAAGCGCTGCTCACCCGCTCGCCTCCGGCTCAGGAGGAGTCCCGTCCCGTCCCGTCTGTTTGTCTGTATGTCCGTCCGTCCGTCCGTCCGGGAGTTTCGCTCGGCCGTTCCGCCGCCGAGGGTCGCGGTCGGCCCGGCGGCTCCCGCTCCCTGGGCCGCGCCTGGCGGGGAGTTTCCTGCCTGAGTCACTTCAACCGGGAGCTGCGCAGGGAAACACCCTTCCTGCCGCCCCAGCTCCTCCTCCTCCTCCTCCCGCCTCATCCCAAACCTGCCGCCCCCTTCCCTCCCCTGCAGGCTCCGGCTCCTCCTCCTCCTCCTCCCGGAGAACCCCGGTTCCCTCCGGCACCACCGTGAGAGCCGTCGTGCTCCCACACACACACTCCGCCATGGAAAACCGGCGTCCCGGCGTTATTAATTTCCACAATTTTGGCAGGATGACGAGGGAAAGAGCCCCCCGGGATGTAACCTGGAAGCAGCAAAGGGTATCCCCTAGGAAAGAGCCTTTAAAATGTCCTCTAGAGGGTGCGCACGGATCTCCTTTTCGTATCCGAAATGCCACTGTTCACTGAAAATAAAAATAGGAAAAAAAAAAAAAAAAAAGAACGGCTGTTTCCCACCGGCTGTTGACAACCTCCCGCTTTTATTTTCCTGTAAAACACAACAAACACGTATATTCCAAGGAGACCTTATAGCAGTCTTCCAGTACCTGAAGGGGGCCTATAAGAAAGCTGGGGAGGGACTTTTCACTAGGGCATGTAGTGATAGGATGAGGGGTAATGGCTTCAAACTGGAAGAAGGTAGATTTAGGTTAGATATTAGGAAGAAATTTTTCACTATGAAAAACATAGTGAGACACCAGAACAGGTTGCCCAGAGACACTCCAATGAGACACTGGAACAGGTTGCCCAGAAAAGTTGTGGATGCCCCATCCCTGGAAGTGTTCAAGGCCAGGCTGGATGGGGCTTAGGGCAACTTGGTCTAGCGGGAGGTGTCCCTGCCCATGGCAGGGGGTTGGAACTGGATAATCTTTAAGGTCCCTTCCAACCTGAACCATTCTATGATTCTACGTACTTGCTCATTTTAAACTTTGCTTACCTTGTCCATGGAATTTTCTCCCATTTAAAGTTTTTTCTTTTATTGCTTCAAGATTCATCTAATGGACTTGATGCTGCACCACAAAGTGAAACTGCCAGCTCTTTTTCACTGAAGTTTGTCAAGATTGTTCTTTCCATCCAATATTTTATGGCAGACAGAATGCACAAATCTACGATATGTAGGGGTTACAGTGAGCTAAGCGCATGGGAACTTCCAAACAATTTTTCCTCAAAGTCTATTTGCTTGTATTTGACTGCTTTAACGCACCCAGCATTTTATTTACTCTTGAAAATCCTCTCTAATCACCAGCAAACTACACAGTATGGCTGCAGCAAGCAATTTTAGGTCTCTGTTTTCAACAGCTGTTGGTGGGACACTGTGCTATTAATGATTTTTGTGCTGAGAACAGAATAATTAGTCCTTTACTTCATCTATTGTTTTTTTCCAAACAAATTTCCACTGTATTAAATTTCCTTAAATAGCCTTTTTGTACTAGCATCTACAAGAAGGCCTTTGGAAAGTGGGCATGAATTGCTAAACCCCCTAATTCTCATTATTTCAAGTAGTCTCTAATCCTCTAATCATATCATCAAGAATTCCCACAGCTTGTGGAGAATTACGCATCATTGCAAAATGTTATTGTTACCATTTCATCATATCACAGGCACATCTTCACAGTCATATTTTCCCCTGCGCTGCAATATAGTCTTTTCTGTGAAAGAATTTATTTTCTAGGATGTGGCTGCTTATCCTTCTTTGACTGTTTGTATATTTCAAGTGCATATACCAAACAAATGAATTTCCCCCATCACAGCTCTGTATCAGCCTAGCTTCCAAGCCCAGCTCAGACAAAACTGTAAAACACAACCAGAGCTGGATGCTTCATTTTCTAAAACGACAGCTGGTACTGTTCAGCACAATCCATCCCGCACCCTTTTCCACAAACCCTGCTCAGGGCAATGAGCTTGCTTAAGTAAAAAACAACTCACCTTCATAACGCAGGATCAGGTTTGTTTCCTTGTCCTGGGTAGGCGCAAATTCAGAACAGCCTTGTCTTAATGCGGCCACTTGACCAACAACAGCAGAGAGACCTCCATTATCAAGCCATGGAGGAGCAGCAAGGATGGGGAACTTGCCCCAAGCAAAGCCAAAAGCTCCCAGTGAGATCTGGTGAACAGGAGCTTGACCCCCAGATGGGTGACGCTTCGCAGTGCTCTGGTGTAAGACTGCCACTGCAGCTCCCATCCTTGCCGAAAGCCACCTGGTGCCAGGAGCAGCTGCTTTGCAGGAAAGCAAGATGCTGACAACAGGCACTGTGCTGTCCTAGTGATGACAGCTCGTCCTGAGGATTTGGCTGGTGCCCCAGGTCTTGCTGTGCTCCTTCTAAAGGAATTGAGTGGGCAAAGGAGTGACTTCCCCGCTGCTGGAGCAATCTGCTCTTTACCAACATTCCCATACTCATGTTTATAGCTACCCATAAGGTCAGATAAAAGAAACCATATTGATGATAATTGATGATGACATGCAGCTAGTCATGATTTGTGCTGCTTTCCCATTATTTGATATTGGAATTAGAGCACAATCGCATTTTACCATCTGGACGTCTATGTTCCCATGTAACTTGAGGCATGCTTATCAAAACTATTTTGGAAGAGCCCACATCACACCATTCCAGCTGCTTGACTTAATTCTGTAATGCCCCCATGACTCCCTCCTCTTTCCCCTTTTGTGCAATTTACGTACTGCAATAACAGTACTTGATTAAAGGGGTTCAGCAGGCCTCCATGACCTGCTTCTCCCTCTACCATATCACCCTTCTTAATTATCCTTGCCACACTCAACGTGGGCCTTCTGGGCCTAGCTAAAGATGTATGTATCCACGTATTCCTCATCAAGCCATTAACTGATCTCCTATCCACGGGAAAATTGGTGTGGTTTTTATGAGACCAATGGCTAGACTTAGAATCTCAAACAGCCCTTTCTTGGGTGGTATTTATTTAAACCTAGTATTTAACCCATGTCTGTCAACAATCTTTAGTGAGATTATAACACTAATGTATCATGCTCCTGGCAATTTATGTACCTTACACCTATACCAGATGAAGATCAGATAACAAGCTTAATGCAATTGTCTGAAGATTAGCTAAAGCCTTTGTTCAAGACACTGTGCTACCCACATATACCCACAAGTCTACTTCCCAAATTCCAGCTATTTTCATTTTGTTTTTAATTTCTTTCTGTGGGCTTTATAGTATTTATACAAAGTCAATGAAAGAAAAACTTCCGCAAGAGCCCACAGGAATCCATGGAAGAGTCCAATCCCACAGCAGCCTGAGAGCTTCAATGGGAACCTTGTGGTCCTGCCACAAAGTGGCCGCTATGTCTAAGATGTTGATGCTCTCCACTCCTCTGCTTTTGCACCTTTCCACTCAGATATTTTAGTGATTAAGCTTAACAGTATATCTAGCTATTCATTTATTTTTCTTTTCATCCTCAGAAAGGAGGTAAGGCAACACAGGAAATTGTCATGATCTGGCACAGAAAGGTATTTATGAAACCATGACAGGCAATGGCCGCAATTAACAACAAGAATAGGACATCATGCAAAACTATAAAGAAAGAAAATAGGTAATTGCCTATAAATCAGTTAAAAAATTAAATACAACCTCTAGCAACTTATCAGCCACCTGTCCATACTCTACAGGACAAGATTTTTCACACAAGTCAGCACGGACTTCATTTTGTGTCAGACCTGGCAAATGATTTAAAGCATAGGAAGGCTACGAAAAGGTTACATGCTTCCACACTACATGTAGCAAACCCTTTGTTTTAGCTCTCAGGAGGAGACAGGCACCTATGTGAAGGGCACAGCACTTGGGAGAGTTTAAGCAGAAGACACCGAGCAGAAAACAGCAACTGTCTTAGAAGTCTCAATAAGCAGCCAGCAGAGAAAGTGAGAACCTGCCCACAGCAAGAAGCCTGACCAGCTACATAAAGATGGAACTCCTACCATCACTACAGCCAGGAGCACTCCACTTCACAAGGCCTCATGCAAACGCAAAGTGATCTGGTCACCCACACCTACCCCTAACTCCATGAAAAGCCAGATTCCTACCCCTGAGAGCATGTGTGCCACCAAGAGCACGGCTGCCAACAGCAAGCATGCTGCACATTCATAAATATCCATTAGCATGTGACGAGACGTGCAGCTCTCCGGTTCCAATTTCCTTCCTACTGCTGAATGCCACTGTCTCAAATGGATCTGAGCAAGCAGGGTTTCCTAGTTCTGCTTTTCAGCTCCTCAAGATGCTATAAAAACATTCTGCTGGTAACTCAGAAGGATTTATCTCTTTATCTGTAAAATGGGCCCGAGTCCCCCACCCTGCTTTCCAAGAATGCTGCGTGCCGTACTGCCAACCACACCGGAGTCCACCCACCAACTACCTGATAGACATGAACAAGCGTTAAATGCCTTCTTGATTCTATTATAAATTACATCCATTCTGCTCATGGAGAACATCAGAACGGAAACTAGGGCACGTATGTTAGGCAATTCATCCCACCCACCCTCCACCCCAGCCCTGCCCCCCAAACGTTGGTAACTTTACTAGCTACCTAGACCCCAAGACCTGTGAGCCCCTACAGCCTTCCCAGCAACAAACGCACAGTGAGACAACAACCCACTGCACAGTCCAATAAATATAAATTGTATCAGTGAGGGAAGGTTTTTCTGTAAGTGTGCAAAAAAGTCTAAGAGGAAGGCTAGAAAATGTGTAAATCTCTACAGTTAATAAGATTAAAAAGCACATCAGAGGGATTTTATTTTTATATTTTTAATCACCCTGCAATTTTGAGATGCTATCTTTCATCCATGCTACCATGGAAACCATGCAATCGACAACTGGTTGTTACATTTTTTTTATATGAATAGCTCGACACAAGCAAAGGTCCTGAAGAACCTAGTGGTTAATTGGGGGTTATTAAAACTAAACAGCAAAGAAAGCATTGGAGAATTTACTAAATCTGTAGTAAAATGTGGCCTAGAGATTATAGAAGCCCACAGGAAGGAAGAAGATAAGGAAGAAAGTATTGAGCCAGATAGATAAGAGCTTCTATGCTGCAACTTTTATGAGAGTGCATCCAGAAGTTAAAAAGAGAATAAAATAAAGGTGGAAACGAAGTGCAGATGAAATTGTGACAGCAACCAATAACAAAGTGTGTTCTTTTCCAAAGAATCTTAGACATCAGATGTAACATCTTACCATGAATGTTATAATCTTCTCTAATTCCACCTAACCAAATCATTACTTTTAAGCCCCCAGATCCATGCTTGCTGTTCCACCCATATGAGCGCTGCTTTTTAAAACCATACACGTCTCCCTTCTACATCATTTAAGCACTTATTCTCATGTTTCAAAAAGCCATGCAAGCCTTTTTGTGCCTTAGCATAAAACAGAAGAATATGGTTGAGACCAGGATCTAAACAGTTTTTTCTGTTTCTAGTTTCAAGTTTTCTAGGATGAGAATAATCTGGCTGTGACTATAGACCAGATTATGTTTCTTCTCCTTCAATAACTCATTAAAACATCTTCTCCAAAGTGAAGAATGATTTTTTTTAAACTATCAAATAATTATTTCTTATTTTATGCCTTTTAGATCAGACATATTCAGGGGAAAGCACATGCGTTTTCTCATTTAAATACAGACCAGCCCTTTAACGTTAAGAAAGCAACAGCCATGAGCTCAGAAAGACGTCAACTAAACAAAAAAAAAAAATTCCCTTGACATTTTAAAATCTGCCACCTAGTGGGCTTTTTCAAAAATACAGTTTTAAATCAGAAGGTACATTCTTAGAAGCTTAAGAAGTTCAGTTTCTGCGTGCTTTGCTGGGTACTTTATACGTTCCTTTAGGTAGACTTGACAATTTACAAACAATAGACTATGATATATATAAAAAATAATTGTAATATTATATATTATTATATTAATATAATAATATAATATTAATTATATAATTATATATAATAATATATACTATATAATATAGTAACTATAATATTATTATAATTATTATAATAATTATACTATATTATTAATATATCATATATTATTATATATGTCTATATATATAGACAATATTACTAACAATAGAACCCCCTTAAATCTATACACACATGGAATAAATCAGGCCTCGTATTTCTAATATCTCTGCTTTTCTTACTTGAAATTCCAAAAGTATAAGTAAAGCATACTCAAATGCTAGGTCTCCTCCATCAAAGAGGAAGAGTGTCCAAAAAGTTAAGATTCAAATCAATTCAGAGAGAACTGATAAAAACAGGAATTTGGAAGCAGGGTCAAAAAATGTCCAGAAGGAACAGATCCAGGACAGAAACCAAGTAACAACGCTTCTCTGTAAAGAAATCAGAAAACGTTACAAGGAAATTTGAGCAAATAAATAGCTAAAATACCCCAAACCTCATGAAAAGCCTTTGTGGGTTGTTTTTTTTTCCCAAACAGGTAAATAGCCATTTTAACTACTGCCAGAGGGCTGATGAAAAGGTGGCATCACAGGGCACGCACGCTAATAGAAACGACTTATTTGTTCTGTGGTTCTAATGAAAGAGAAGGGGATGCCATAAGACAGGCTCATTCAAGGGAATCTGTCAGCTGACTATTACAGACACACAAAAAGCTAAGCATGGAGGATGTCCGTGACTAGAATCAGCCAACACTGCCAGAGCTAGATTTTCCACTGTGCTTTTGTGACGACAGAAGAGCAAACAAATACTGGAAACTGGGTGAAAAATGCTATGCAGGCATCACCATCTCCAAAACACCCAGAAGTCTCTGCAGAATGCAAGGTTAATTCCTAAGCTGGAAACTGGGTGAAACCACAAATTCTTTCACTTGCATGGGGTCTTTCAAATAAAATAAGTAAAATCTGCAAGGGGATTTACTAGGAATTATTATTTCAACAACACAGAGAATCTTTTTCCCATATCTAGCTAATATTATCCAGGGTAAGTCTATGAAAAGCAGTAATTTCACTGAAGGTAACCACTGTATCGAAAGGAGAAATAAAGCAACCACTTGTTAGATTTTTAAAAGCAGAGAGTACAAAACATACATATACGCAAAAAGTAATGAACCACTGAACTTCCTAGTACAAGTATGCCTTTTAAAGCTATTAGCATGCTATTCAGTTTTACTCTGCATGAGCAAGAAATATTTAATGAAGAACATACACTGTCTCTACATGCAATAAGTAACATGGAATCTCAAATGAGAACCAGTCATGGTAAACTAAAAGCAGAAATTACCTTTGCTAATAGGTGCCCACGTACCACAAAAAACAGCCACTTGTAAAAGTGTGTCATGTGGTAGCAAAGGATAATGCAAACACAATGTTCTCTAAGGCAAAACCTCTACTCAGTCAAACAAACAAAAAAAACATGCTGTAGGGCACCAGAAAGTTTCCCAGTGTTATACTTTAAAAAAAAAAAAAAAATTCTTTTTCCTGAAAACATTTTGTGGCTATAACTTGGAAGAACCTTTTCAGATCTCCTGTTCAAACAAGAACACCAAGATTCATTTTCATATAAAGTAATTATTAGTTCACAGCAAAAAAAAAAATAATTGTTTTTTAATGTGAGCCGCACAGTGTCACAGTTGGTAGTAATATACTTCATCTACCTTGCAGAAACAGCCCTCAAACTTTTAAGTTACCAACCGATTTCAGCAGAAGCACACACAATGGTGAAATTCCAATTATTAAATCTTTTATTTATTCAAATAAAGAGGTAAGTGGCTATGATTGATTTTCCCTTTTTAAATGCAGGTGTACTGATGACAGGATTACAGAGAAACTTCCATGGGGAGGAGATAGCACAAGTCATCTTGTGCAGAACACATTCCACATTTACTTTTCTAGAAATGTACCCTTCCGTATTACAATCTGCCACTTTACAAGATATTAGCTATTAGATGTAAGCCTTTTGCAAACAAACCTTAGGAGCAGAATGGTCAAGTCATATCTGACCACCTCTGAAACATCCCAACAATCCAATAGTTAATATATTACACACTGTGATCTTGATCCTAAATGGACAAGAGTTACCACTAAAATTAGTATGCATCTGATCATTTAAGGTAAAAAAATATTGGTATTTTATGGTGTGCAGTAATCCCTTTTCATAAATTAATCTTGTATTTTTTACATCAGCTTATTGTAACGGTCATAACTGTTCCCAAAGAGTTCTTAAGAACCATTAAGCAAGTAAGATTAATGCCTCTCAGCCTTTTTTCCAAAGGAAAAAAAGGCCAAATATGAACACAACCAACCTTCTGAATAATAAGAATTGAGTCACACCACTCCACATTGCCCCGTGACCTATTCACAGCTGCAAAATTAATGGAAAAAGTAGACCAGCAATCATTCATAATTTATATTAAAAAAAAAATTCCTTTTTACTACATGAATTACATTTTATGTATTTTCAAGTAAGATTGTTCACACAGGATGAATTTTACACTGTACATCTTTTTTGATGTTGAAATGTATACATACAGAGAAAAACACTGGCACAACAAAGACACTTAAATACCTGTACATTATTTACATTTTAAAATATTCTACACAGCTCCAAAGAGTCAGCGTCATTTAGCTACGCATGTTTCAAACTGGAGTGTAAAATGCTTACAGTTTTTTAACAAGAGATTTTCAGCATAAATGCTGCTTTCAGTTCTTTAGTAATTCAGTGGATTCAGGTGTTAACTTTGTTCCATGCCAGCCATCAGTGACAAAGCTAAAGATTCCACTGTAAACCAAACCATAAAAAAGTAGTTAATATTTGCATTTGCGGCATTCCACAAGTATGTGTTGCAATATTCAATTCTGTAGTTTAAAGGGAAGATACCAGTTTATTTTTTTAAATTGTAACACTTCAGGATTTAAGACAGTAAGACATTTTATGAATCTCTGACAGTTCAGACAATATTTCACCACTTTTATCATTAGTTATCCATTAGTTATGTCGGGTGGTAAGAACCGGTAAGAAATTAGCTCCTTTCCACATTAGTGCTGTACACAAAAAAAGAATAAATGTTGTGGGGGGTTATATGCAGTAAGACATTCTCACAGATGGTTCTTGCAGACAAGCTCTTGTAGACTGAGTAGCAGCGACGTCAGATATTACCTCTTTTAGAAACCCATTAGAACATGCATCTACACCCCAGCTAACACCATTCAGCAGGTGCTCCCCTAACTCAAATAGGCACTGATTAGCAATTTAAGCTAATATCAGGCTGCAAGTAGAAACACAGACATGTCGTCTTCTGCTGTTTCTGCTACTGAGGAAGTAACTTCCGACAGACGGGCAGAGCCAAGAGCTCAGTGCAGTTGCAGCTGAGGCACCATAATACTCAAATTTTATCTGTTCAACATATATCATAGCTGTCATCCAAAAACAACAAAAAGAATGCTTTTCTATGCCCTCCAGAACTTAGTTTATTTCACTTGTTTAGAATACTGCTTGTCACTTGCTTAGCTACATCAGCATCCCTTCATCAAGAAAACAGGTAAACCGAAGATAGCTGCCATAAAAAAAAAAACCCGTGGCACAAATACTCTAAAAAAATAATGAAGTTAACTTAATAAGAAGTTAGTCTTCATGTCCATCTGTGAATACCTCACAAAATGAGGTTCTTTAAGATGTACTGACAAACATGAAAACAGATTAAAACGTAAACACAATCCTAGTAAAACCTGTGTCCCAGTAAGTGCAGGTATGTGAAAAGCCTCGTGTACTTACAGTGAGGAAAAGAGCCTCGACAGACAGCTTTGTTGAGAACAGTTACAAGAAACATGTGACAGTTTTTAAAATCAGATTCCATCTTCTCTATGGATTCCATCCTACAAAACAGTTTAACAGAGGAATGCTTAACAGACTAGCACTATGTTATCTTCAAGATAGAACCAAAACCTCACAGTAAATCATCAAATCACAGAATGATATGGGTTGGAATGACAAAAGTAATCTTTGCATAGCATTCTGGCTTGCACTTATGCCTGTGTATACTACTTCTAGAAAACCAGGGCAATTTTGACAGGAGCATCTGAGCACTATCACAATAGCACTAATAATTTTCTCATCTTGGAAATCTCTGCAGTGACTAGGAGGAACCATGTGCTTCCAACTGACAACTATTATTCCCATACAGCTTTGTATTTCAAGACAACCTTTCCTGGCCCCTGTTGCTTCAGAACTCCTTGGGGTAAATCTACACTGCCAAATAAAACAGGGACACGCACCCTGCTTTACTATCAGCTAACTCTTGAATTTCACTTTGGAGTGTTCCAGCTAGAGCTCACCAGAGAAGGGAGAAGATGTAGTTCACAATAGTCACTCCATTCCTCTTTCCCCCCTCTCCCAAGAGGATATAGATGACATTACATCAACTATGACCTTTTCCTGCTACAACCAAGAGCATGCAACCACATGCCCTGAGTTTCAGTCTTTATCAACAGCATTCACAAATTATTTCTGACACTTCAAATTGGAAAAGCACTCCAAAAATAGCAACTTCCTAATGCCACAGGGGACTGGGATCCAAGTTCTAGGCATCTGTGCCAAAGAGAATTAGTCATGAAAAATATGGATGTGAGCCAGCCCACACCAGCTGGCCTCAGGGCCATGGATCAAACCTTGAGTGTTAGACACAGCCTTGGAGACTTGCCCACTATCATTCATCCTTCAAGCAGCAGGTTACACAAGCAAAAGTATGGAGTATAAATTGGGAGAGGAATGGTTGGAGAGCGGCCCTGGAGAAAGGGATCTGGGGGTGCTGGTCAACAGCAGGCCCAACAGGAGTCAGCAGTGTGCCTTGGCAGCCAAGAGGGCAAACCACATCCTGGGGTGCATCAAACACAGCATGACCAGCCGCTCAAAAGAGGTGATTATCCCACTGTATTCAGTGTTGGTGTGGCCTCACCTTGAGTACTCCGTGCAGTTCTGGGCCCCACAACTTAAGAAGGACGTGAAAGTACTTGAATGCATCCAGAGGAGGGCAGCAAAGCTGGTGAAAGGGCTGGAAGGAATGTCCTGCAGGGAGCAGCTAAGGACTTTTTGGCTAGTTTGGAGAGAAGGAGGCTGAGGGACAACCTCGTGGCTCTCCACAGCTTCCTGAGGAGGGGAAGAGGAGAGGGAGGTGCTGAGCTCTTCTCCCTGGGATCCACTGATAGGATGCATGGGAACAGTTCAAAGCTGCGCTGGGGGAGGTTGAGACTGAACATTAGGAAGCATTTCTTTACTGAGAGGGTAGTCAAACCCCAGAACAGGCTTCCTTTAGAGATGGTCGATACCCCATGCCTGTCAGTGTTTAAGAGCAATTCAGACAATGCCCTTATCAATATGCTTTAACTTTTGGTCAGCCCTGAAGCAGTCAGACAGCTGGACTGGATATCATTGTAGGTCTTTTCCAACTGAACAATTCAATTCTATTCTAAAAAAATCTTATTTTTAATCTTGTCTAAGAGATGGCATAGAGAAGAGCAACCGATTCACAGGCCAACATATTCATCTTATCTTGTAATTACAGGTGGGTTTCTAATGTTAATCATGGCACATAAGGAAGCACACATCTTTTCTAAAAATCCCAACTATGACACACATTCCAAGTTATTTCTATAGGAAAGGACAGACCAAAAACAATTTCAGATTTTACCAATAATACAAAATTTGAGCATTTGAACTCATGCATCCAAACATTCTACATGAAAATCTTGACTCCAAAGTCAATGGCAGAACTTCCATTGACTCCAACGGCTTCACATTTTTACCACAGATTTTTTTACAAAGGCTTTATAATTTGGGCAGTCTATATTAGAAAAATAAGGAGGCTCAGAGATTAGATTTATTTTTTTTAAAGAAAAACTAAAATGCATTGCCTTCTAGAATGAAGGCCAAACTAAATCATCCCACTTTTCATAAACCAATTAATGAATTGTCAGTATCTAGCCGCCTACAATTTTAAATCATTGCCAGGAAACATGATGATAAACCAAACCTGTGAACCTCTCATTTTACCATCCCAAACAAATATGAAGGAAAAGAAAATCCTCTTTGTTGATATGCTCTAGAATCTTTTCAAACACTTAGAAGTTATATATTGGCCACCTTTTTAATTAAAAAATACTGAACATACACTGACACAAGTGCATGAAACTTAGGTTCTATCTAAAATAAATTTCACTTTTGCTAAGAAATAGCAATTAGCCTCTGATACCTGCTGTTAAACACTGAGAAGTCCTGTTATTTCACACAAAAAATATCTAGAAGTCATATTCTGAGCTGTGAAATTATGACCACATGGAATTTTAGATACATATACTTACTTCCAAGCCCCCAAACCAGCCTGCCAACGGTCTGCAAACATCAGTACTAAATTTAACACTTTCATTATAGCTTCTTTCACAAAGCTCACCTAAAATAATATTTAAAACAAAAGGAATAACAGTCAGAAATTCACTGTTAAGCATAATCATTTTCATTATTGAGCTGCAATACAAAGGTATCCCATGCCATTTAACCTGGTCTGTAAAAACAATCTCTTAAGTACAATGAGATTCTTCCAAATTTAACATGTGTGTTGTATTTGCTCTCTTAATTCATTTCATGGCTGACTATTTCGATGAGGACTATGCACAGACGGTATGTGGGATAAAAAGCTACAATGCTATCCATATACCTCCACTTCCTGCCATACCAGTATGTATAATCCTCATTACATTACCAAGCCTCAGTTTGTTCAAATCCTCCCATCTCTTAAAAAAAAGTCATATAAAATCCAATATAAAGAATTTAATTGTATCTTCTCTTCTTGATAGAATTGAGCTGAGACTTGCAAGGGGCACTGAATCTCAATGTTAAGTCTGGAAGAACTACCATTTCCTCAACGAGTACCTATTTATTGCTTAGTATGTATGAACTGCAAAACAGACAGCATAATTAGTATTAAACTACTTTCTTGTCCTGATAAACTTAATGTATCACATATGCCAATGTTTTTACCCACCTTTTCTCTCAATAGGCAGCGATCATGGATTGTAGATAGATATCTGTAGTGAATCTTTATCAATTGATCTAAATCTTTGGCTTCTTCTACCTGATGCTGAAACTCCAAGCCTGTACTGTGAAGAATCTTAAGACAACAACCATAGTTATTAAATCCCATGTTGCACACAAGTGCTTCTGACTCTCTTCCAATATTTTTTTTTTTTTTTAAGAGTCTAAAACTGCCTGATTCATTCACTCTTCCCTCTCAAATTTTAGGCTCACCCTCCAAATTACCATTAACCTAGCAAAAAAATTTGAGCTCTTCTCATAACCGCACAATGACATTCCTCATATTAATAGAAATGCTGCCATTGCACATGGGCAAACAGACTATTTTTGGGGGAGCCGATTTGGAGTATATTAATTTTAATATATTAATTATTAATTAAAGGCAAAAAAGTCAATAGTAGAGCAGATATGAATCTACAGGCATTGCCTTCATATTTGAGTAGTCATGGATACACTTTTGGATCTGTGTACTAGAGATCTAACTAAACCGTCTGTAGTAACACTTTTATAAGCATAACAGCTCTTAAGAGAGTAACAGCTTACAGAAACCCATTTTTACATGTCTGTCCTTCAGTCATCTATCACAAAGACAACTAATAATATCGAAAGATCAATCATATGCACGTAGAACTTCTAAAGCATTTTTACAATTACCGATTTAAAACTGCCAAGCTAAAACTGAAATATGTTTAACTCAAAATTATTTTTATGTTTTAAATGAAAATGAATACCGCATCCCCAGTTACAAGTTCATAATATAAATGAAATTGTTATATAAGACAAACCCTAGTCATGATGTAGTTGTGCAGGCTGTTAACAAAATGCATAAGTTTCACTCTTAAGAGGAACATGCGATGTATTTGTTGTTTTATACTTTCTGTTTGTGGTCCAAATAGAGGAAGCGTTCCTTGTTCTAATAAAGTTCCTTCCTTAACCTGGGGGGTTTCTGCAGCACAGACTAGTTCTAAAAAGTAAAAAAGCGAGAGTATTACATTGAAGTGCTTATGAGGACAAACTGTAGCTAAATTATTACTTAAAACTGAAATTTGTTTTTTCTTATTATTCTGCACAGGATACTGATGTAAGATTTTTCTTGCTATTATGATGTGTTATTAAAAAATAACAACAATACAGTTTGACAGTTTGATAAATACTAGAACAGGAAATGCTATTTAAGAGCTAGAGATTATGTGAAGGGATAAAATAAAAAACTCTACATTACACATAAATGTGTATACTATCTCCACAAAGGGGAAAAGACTTAAGCACAAAGCCATACTCAAACTTTAAGCAATAAAAAACCCACATATTTTTAGGAAGAGAATTACTTAACTGATGCACAAAACATAGATGAACCCATCAACTTTCTAATTTATTTTTCTAGGACATGAAGCGTGTATCCACTTTATATGGGAACGGAAGAGTATAAATATTAACCTGGTGAAGGAGACACTAAACAATCTCTTTCTACGAACCCCAAATATTTAAATTGCAGCTTAAGGGTATATATTTCCCAACTATCTAGCTTACTCTTTCAATCTCAAATAGAGTATTTTTTCATTTCACTTTCTTAACTTGTTTGCAAGGTATTACTCATAAAAACTTGGATTATACATAAAGCAAAACATTAGGGTGTCGTAGACAGACCTTCTTTCAACAGAAAGGTCTGAAGAATGAAGTAACAAGTTTCCAATATAACTGACTAGACCTAAATCAAAGAGACAAAGGAAATGCCTGAATAGTGTTGTCCCTGAGGCTGAAGTTAAAAATATGCCCTGCTTAATATATCTAATTTGCTAAGCTAATAGAGACAACTATTTTATAGAATGAATCAAAATTCTAACTGGTTTATACTGCTTACTGCAGAAAGCAGCAGACAATCTACACCCTTAGACCATCAAACAAGTTTTTAGACTATCTTTCATTGAAGAAGTTTCTTACCATCAAATCGTAAAACATCTAGACTATACTTGGCCCACTTTATTTGCAGCAAGAGCAGAAAAACTTGATTGTAAATTTTTTGGCACTCTAAGCTTATAACTATATCCACAGGCCAAGGAACCTAAGAAGAGGAAAGGATAATCAAGACAGAAAACGTAAGACACTTTAATACAACATTTCAAATCTGTTCTAGAATAAGAATTAAAGCAATATTAAATCACTACCTTGTAACTCAATGTCAAACCATCTAAGGTGTGGACGGGGAGTTTCTTCTTTGCTGTATCAACACTTTCAAATGATATAGACAACCTACACAAGGAAACAAGTGATATAATTGGCAATAACCTATTTTAAATTAGTGGTTAGTTTCATTATTTTTTTTTTAATTTCCTATCGCTAAGTACCAACTGGCTGATTTAATCTGGGGTACTTGGGTAGAAGAGATGACAACAGCTCAAAACTTCATTAGAACAGATTCTTTTAATGATTACGCAAAAATTAGTATTGTGCTCTGTAGGTTTAGTACATTAGCACAGGGAAGTGTGAAAGAAACATAACTAAAACTATATTTTGCAGGATTTTGCATGTTACCTTGTACTGTCCTCTGGATAGCGTTGCCCAACTGCTTCTTGAAGTTGAACATTTAAGAAAGCAACATTCTGCCAAGTTTCCTTTTCTCTAATTTTGTCAAAAATAGATGTATAGAAGTCATACATGGTATCTCCAGCTTCAAGCAAGAAAAAGTTTCTCATTGCCTGCAAATATTCTACAAGCCTAAACAGGAACAAACATATAACATTTCCTCAGTCTTAATCACACAAGTGAAATCAAACACAACTGTTACAGAAATCTTAAAAACTCTTCACTACGGGAACTCAGTATTGAACACAAACTTAATGACGTCCACAGTAAATCCTTTGCTTAACCCTCAGATAGCCTTCACATAGGTTCAAATATAACAAAATAACCAAGCCATTTTTTCCTGTAAGCTTGAACAGCCCCCATTAACTTCAATGTAAATGCTCATCTTATTCAGCTATCTTATGGGCTAGGCAATTCTCAGAAACAGCTTAGAGTTTGGAAATCCCATCCCTCTCTCTAAACAGGACTTAGGGAAGGAGATGAAAATTCAGAGAGAGTTCTGTCTAAGAAGAGACTTTAACATGGAGCCCCAGAAAATTATGATACAGATTTTCCTTTTCTAATAAAGTAGGAAGAATAGTACTGCTACAACTCTTACAAGAACCCTGACTATAAATACAGTATTTCAGACAGATGAAAAGCATGACAACTTATGAACACCTGAAAGGTAAAAGGAATAGGCCATTCTAGCCTAAGTAACAGAAAATTATTGCATAGTATTCTTTTGTCTACTCCACATTTTATAGTATCATAACTAAATCTCACATTAAACAAACCTATTCTGACTTCCTAAAGTTTGTCTTCCAGTTTCAAATGACAACACCATTAAAAGTACTGTTTGAAACAATTTCCCTGTTGAACATCCACTGCAGACAAATGATAGCTTTGCTGTGGATTTAAGCTAGACCAGGTTTTAACCCAGAATTCTATCATGTTAGATCCCCCTTTTCCTCCTTAATGACTTTATCATTATTATCAAATTGGAGCAGAAATACAACATAAAATTCCACCTTTTAGTATATGGCATACCACTGATAATGAAAATAAAAAAAAAGAAAAGGAAACCAAATCTACTTTCTTACCTATAATCCTTCTTTAAAGTTTGCATTAGATTACCACAGCATTCCAAGTATTGCTTGTCTATGTGTGGATAAAGGCAAGACCTCAACGTCAGTTCAAAAGTCTGGCAGGTCACTGATTCTGAGGATCTATCCACACAAACATCCCCACCAGTAAACTTCTCGTGAAAGTCACTCTGTTCCAAATATAATCTTAAAAATAAAACAAACTACTTAGGGAAGAAGGTTGATAATTCATACAATATATAAAACCAAAATGTCATACCTTCAAAGACTTCAATCGAAATTGGATCCTTTGCTTTAAAATACATGGTGTGGAAGTAATAAAAGCTGTTTCATAACTATAGTACATATTAAGTCTATTAAGTGATCCTTCATACTGGTTTTGTATGACCAGGCATAATAATATCAAAAAGGCTGGCATACAGTAATCACATAATTGCTCAAGGACTAATTCTGAAAAAAGAACGCCAAGTTCTAACACTATACAGCTTAATAAACAAATCCATTACCATAGGAACTTTTAAAACTATAGTGTTTATATACAGCAGTCAGATGAACTTCCCAGGAAAGAAAAATAAAAATAAAGAAACAAAGTAAAACTCTGAACAACAATAAAAAAAGCAAAACCCAACAACAACAAAATAACAAACCAATAAATAAAAAAATAAAAACAAAACAAAAACGCAAAAAAAACCCAAACCACCACCACAAACACAGAGAATTGGTTTGAGGCACCTTAAATATAAGGTGCCTATATATTATCTGTCATATTATTTCATGGGAGGAGAGTATGTACAGTCTACGCTTGGTAAGTTTAATTATTTTGTCACAGAAAAAATTAAGTTATAATAATAATTCGTAAAAAGCTGCTCGCTAGCTGAATCCATTGTAAGAGGAAGCCCGGCTTGTAGCAACTATCACCATGATAGACTGTATGAGTCAGACATTGAATTAATCTATCAGTTTTGACAAACAGAACAGTCCCAATGAACAAGGGAAGTAACAGCTTTATCTGCTATTAATTATGATTTTTTTAAAACAAATTCCTCCTAGGGTTGAAATGAAAACATCAAAATCACCAACTAGTTATTAGGAAAAACATAAATAGCTATTTCTTATTTGAAATCACAAAATAAGTAAGATTTTCAGAGTTCATCTTCCCTGCTAATTTCCAAGACACTAATAACCTCTATATGACTTCCCTCATTATGAAGAATTTTTATGCAATTAAGATGAATTTTGAAAAGCTTTTAAAGTTAAATTACTTCAGCACAGCACAACTGAAGCTGCATTCTTTAAAGAACATACTTGGTGCAAATCAAAGACATTGTGTACACATTTCAAGCAAATACACTTAAAAGTTTAGATTTTACAACAGCATTCACTATTAAAACACTTATTTGCTAAAAGCCTGTTGTAGTAAAGACTATTTCCATTTTCTACCCTAACAGATGTGAGTAGCAGATTCTTCATCTACTTTAATTGTTTTTCTTTAACTAAGCATAAAGGTGGTGTTTACTTAGCTTCTGTCACTGATTGTTTGTGCTCTTTTTTATTCTGCCCTTACTTGTTTTCAACAGCAATAAAAATTTGGTCTGCCAAATGTCACCAGGCAGAACACTGCTCTCAAAAACACAGCAGGAAGATCATTCATTACCTGGCAAAATTAATAGCCAGCAGTGGGTCATGGACATCATCCAGTTCCAAGTGTCTTTCTGCTATAGACTGCATCTTTATCAGGCTCTGCTTTGTGGCCTGCTGTTCTGTAATAATATCGGGAACAGACTCTTCTCCATGCCGCAGGCGAGACTGCACCGATTCCAAGAACAGCGTATACAAACTCTTTCGTTCAGCATCTAAATTGGGCAACATATTGCATGGTAAGATTCTGTCCTAATAGAAAACATAATCTGAACTAAAGAAGACCTCCATAGTCCAACATTTACTTGCTTACTTTCAACATCCTAAATTTAGGCCCCTATTCAGAAAAAAAAACTCAAATACATAGTTAACTAAGTATTGCTAAAACAGTAGGACTAGTCCAATGCCCGAAGTCAGGCATATGTTCAACCAGATTGCTGAACGGGTGTCTGAAATATGAAATATTTATGAGACTATTAGAGAACTTTCTCCTTCAGATGCAAAGGCAGCACCTGAAACAACCCTGCAGTACTCACTAGAATAGATTACAGTCTCACACCAAAGGGAGAAATAAACCAGAGACCCTCCAAAATAATTTAACTATCTCTACTTCTAAACATAAAGAAACAGCAAAACCAAAAAACTGTATTTTGTTTCCTAAAAAAAAAAAAAAATAAAAATCAACATTGGTTGCACTCTTGTACTATGTTTTACAATCATTCAAAATAAATAACCCAAATATCTTTCATCTAATTATTAGCAAGCTTTTTTTTTAAAAAAAAAAAAGTTCCATATGCTATCTCGGAATTATTCCGCCACTTAGTAATGGAAAGCAACTATTTATTACAACAAAACAGCTTTACTGTTAGAACATAAAAGTTGTTTTTGTCTCATAACAAAAAAAAAAATGTTTTGCAAGCACATGAAAACAAGTTTAAGAAAAATTTAAAGCAATAAAAAGCAAAGAGAACACTCAATCTTTATTCACTTTGCTCTTTTCACTTATTTGCATTGGAAGAGTACTTTCAATCAGACCTGAAGTTATCAAGTCATGATACTAACATTCAACAGGGAGCATTGTATTATTCTAAAATCATGCGAACACTACTACACAAAATATGCCCAGGCTGTTAGACACCTTAAGGCATGATAGTCCACAAACTGACATCTCACCTCTTGACGCGGCTTGCTGCGGAGAGCCATCTTTGCATTGAAGATTCTTCAACAGCTGCATGGATTTTCCAGCCATGATGATTTGCTTCAGCACAGGTTTCAGAAAGGAGACCATAGTGTGTTGCCTGCTTGAAGGGGCCTGATCACTTCCAGAACTGGCACTGGCATTATCACTCATCTTCTCTTCATTCTCTGTCTTCTCTGACACACTATATAATGTGTAGGTAGCATACCAAAAATCTCTGTGATTAACTGGAACGTTTTTGTTTCTGTGAAGAAATAAAAAGCTGTTGAGTACTTCCCATTTCAAAAGATGAAACTTCATTACTACAAGATGTGTATCATCCATGGTCTGTGCTTTGCCTTTCTCTTAGAATAGTCAAGAAGCACTTTAAAAACTATATGAAATAATCTCATTCATATCATAAACTATCTCTAGAAAGGATGACAGCTTTAGCAGCATAAAGAATCAGCTTGCAGGACATAAAACAATTGCATAACCGAACAAAAGCCCCAAAACAAGGCAAATAGAGTAATTATAATTAATTCATCCAAGAAGTTAACTATTCACAGTGGCATGCATACTTAACAAAATGATTAGTGATTGACTTGCAGATTTATTTAAAACCTATAATGAAGAAAATACCACTGGGAAAGCTGAAAAATTCTTCAGTAGGTGAAACTGAATTCTTGTTTAACTTTGCTTTGTGTTATTTACATCAGATACACAGTTTGGTCTGAAGTCAGATAGAAAACAGCCTAAATTAGATAATTAAAATGAAGTACAAATACAAATAAAAGTTGAAATCACCCCTGTTGGTAGCACTGAAAACACAACTACAGAACCACAGGAAAAAAGTCAACTAGGACATAATACGGATGTTAAAAGATCTCAGCTACTAAGGACTTATTGCAATAGTACTAGAACTGTTCTCTTACTTGATGCTCGCCTTGACCTGCCTTAACAGACAGAGGTTCAACTAAGTTTGGCAAATAGGGGGAAATGGATTTGTAATTACAAGCCAAAATTCTAACTTCTGTATTCACTTTCCACTTCAAGCTGTCAAAAAAGGGATCAGCAAGATGTAGCATACAAACAGAAGAGAAATTAACAGCTCAAATAACATTTAGGATACATGCATGCAATTCAAGACACCACAATAACTTGTACTACAAGTCAGAAGCAGTAAGTACTTTAATTCTAAATAGCATTTGATTTATAACAACTATAGAGTAGGAGAAGAATTAAAAAGTAAATTTTGGAATTTTTGCAAACATCTTGGTTTTGAAAAATGGTTAATTGCTTTTAAAAAAGTCAACACACTCAGAGTCAGACTGCTGATTATTATAGATGGAAAAAAATATAACAATTGAATTTATTCCAGAACAATACCTGGTAGGGGTCCATTTTTAATGCAATTCCCCTAATGCGAAGTTTAAGACAAGTTATAAAAGTATGATTAAGAAATTAATTCTACTTAAGTAAAATAAAAAACGTGAAAACCTACTTTCATTGCCACCTTTTACTTCCTAGATTCTACAGCAGGTTTTGTATTCATACTTGCACAGCATTATGCAAGTCCAGTATCAGCATCCCTACCTCTGAATGATAAATTCCTTTGCAGGATCAAACAAATTACCATGGACTATCCACTCATCCACTGTCTGTAAGTATGGCCTCACAGTTTCAACCCAGAGAGAGAACAGAAGGGACACCTGAATTTAAAGAAAGAAGAAAAAATGAAGAAAAAGGTGTCTGAATGTTTTTACAATAAGCATTGGAAGCAATATGGCAAAGCCCAGCCTCTTAATTGTGCAATTACAGTTTTTAAGATATACATACACATAAAATACACTACACTTAGGGATTTTTAAAGATGACACGTTCAACTAAAAATTACAGCTTCAGTAGTTTTAATGGAAGCACTCATTGTGTATGCTTCCTCATGTTACTTTTTGTCATTGCAGTTAGACCCAAACAGCAGTTTTCTTTTTTTTTCCAGTCTAGTATCTCTTAAGCTGTAAGCGATAGCCATAAAACATTCCATGGTTTTCTAATGTAGAAAATGGAAAACAAAAGGATATCTACTGTATTTTTACTGGTATAATCAACAAGTTACTGTAAAAACCCAAACCCCTACACTTCAGCATTAACTGAATTATGCAACTGTAGAAATAGGAGGAGGGAAAGCTATTTCAAATCTCCCTCTTCCATAACAGCTTCTGGTCTCTGATTTCCCACAATTCCTCCTCGCAGTCCTAAAAACACACTGCTGCTGATCTCCTCATACATCTGATTTTGTCCAGGTTGACTGAACTCATGTCAGAAAACAGTAATGCATTATGGCTATCAAATTTGTCCTCAATCCTTAGTAGCTGAAGGCTAGTGTACTCCGTCACCATAAAGATACTTCAGTTACTAAATATTATAGTGTGTCGTTCTATTAAGGAAGGAATAACTTCCCCTACCGTTTGCTCAGATGCTTCTCCAACACTGTCATGTTCAAGAATAGCTTTGTAGAGAGTATTAAGCAGATGAGATGCTCGTACAACATTTCTAGTGTCAGGTGGCACTTCCGCTACTCCTGTGCTGAAAACTTTGTGAAGCACCTTCAGCTGTGCCAGTCGGGGAGCCAACTTATCTATTACTATTGAAAGTGTGACTGTTTTATCTGGAAAAAAACAAACAAACCCAAAGTTATATAAAGGTAATATCCAACAGAAAATCAAATTTTATCAATGTTATTAATGAGATTTTAAAATGCGGCATGGCTTCTTTCACAGTTTCAAAACATATCTACAGAATGTTCTGCATGTTCCCCTCTTCTACTAGTTTCCTTGTGTGCCCCCCTCTTGTAAATTTTCCCTTGCACTGTACCTTTGTTGATAATGCATTTTTCAATTTCAGTAAGCTCTTCTTTAAAGCTAATGAAATATTTATACAAGGCCCACATAAATGCTTGATAGGTTCTGAATGGGGCTTCAGTAGTTTTCTTTGGAGTGGAAACTGTTCCATGCATTATGTTTTCTGGACTGTGTCCCATCACTTCATCAATAAACTTCTGTAGTCTAAACACAACTTGACCGTATGCCGCTATCTGCTCCAACACAGATCTCAGGCAATTCTAGAAAACAAAAAAACCCACAAACTTTTTAGAATCATCTAATAAAAATTTGTATTTAATAAAGCCTAAAAATTAAATTACAAGATATTTCTATGAATTAAAACATAATAAAATTCTGCCATCTCTATCACTTCATCACATTCTCACATATGGGAACAGCCCATTCAGTTTTATTAAGTCAGATGTGTTTTGACTAAATTAAGAACAATTGTGGAAATGTGGAAATTCAGAAACAACTTACATGGGTTAAATGAGTTACAATAATATCATTCCTCACAGCCACTTTTCCATCATTCAGCTGAAATATAAAAAGCTTTTTCACTCCTGAAAGTAGCCTTGAAAAGAAACAAAAAGAGTAGTAATTTTTCACCCTTAATGGACTCATAATTATATAATTAATAAGACAATTAGGTCTCCCTTGCCTGAAAGTTTCTTTTTTTCAAATAAAAGGGGACAACAGAACAACTATGATGCTAATGGTACTGTAAGTTGTTGCCAGAACAAGAACAATAAAACACTGGCATCACATAAACATCTCCTAAAGTTCCTTTCCAGTTGAGATAATTTCCAGCTATAGGATGATTGAAACATACTTTCTAAATTTGGACACTATTAAAAATCCCCAGGGGCAGGATATGAACAAGCTGGTTCTTCTTAACAGTTAGACTCGAAGAATCAAGGCATAAAAGTAGTAAGCTACTTCTTTGAGAATCTGAATGGTTAACACACATAAGCAGCATCTTTACTGTCAGCAATGGTGCAAGCTAGAAGTTCAGTAATAACTCTTACATCGGACACAACTTCAAACATAAATCTCTCCTTTCCTTGAGAGAAATACTAAAAGATAAAATGTAAGCTTTTTGATGTTGCTCTCACCAAAGAGTTTCCCGTATAACCTGAGTTTCAGTGACTAGCGTTCTCTCTTCTGGTACATATAAAGGATCGCTGGTGTACAAGTGATGGTCCCTTAGAAAAAAGGAAATGAAAACAATATAATGGCTGAAATAACAGCTGAATCACCTGACAGTAAGAATCAGCAATAATCTTAAAGCTCCGTTTTGTTCTAATTATATCTAAGTAGATTCAATGTTCATGGGTTCATTTTAAGTATATAAACAAAAGCAGACTGTTTTCATATTGTTAAGCAAAATACCATAGAAAGCATATCTAGTTGGAAGATCAAGTACCATCTAGTCATACACTGCAAGACAAGCAATTAAGTAGCAAATACCTAAAGGACTGAATCTAGGTTGGTTTGGGTTTTTTTTGGTTTTGGTTGTTTGGGGGTTTTTTTAATTTTTGATCCTTGATTATTTTATTATTTCACATTCAATGCTGTGAAAATTTACAGAGTTCATTTCTGTTAAAAATACTAAGCGAAAAAGTAAAACATCAATTTCCCTAACCCATGTAAGAAAATACACACTTTAGCCTAACAGTTTACTTAAGAAACGAAAACTTTCACAGCCACTTAAGAACTTTCCCTTATGACCCGGTGTTATGCGATTCTTTGTAAACCTCCCACAGCATTTTTCGTATTTCATCGAATCATAGGGTTGGAAGGGACCTCTGGAGATCATCTAGTCCAACCCCGCTGCCAGAGCAGGGTCACCTACAGCAGGTTGCACAGGAACGCATCCAGGCGGGTTTTGAATGTCTCCAGAGAAGGAGACTCCACCACCTCTCTGGGCAGCCTCTTCCAGTGCTCTGCCACCCTCAAAGTAAAGAAGTTCCTCCTCATGTTTAGGTGGAACTTCCTATGCTCAAGTTTGTGCCCATTACCTCTTATCCTGTCGCCGAGCACCACTGAAAAGAGCCTGGCCCCATCCTCCTGACATCTACCCTTTAAGTATTTATAAGTGTTGATAAGATCCCCCCTCAGCCACCTTTTTTCCAGACTGAAGAGACCCAAATCCCTCAGCCTTTCTTCATAAGAGAGGTGTTCCAGTCCCCTCATCATCTTGGTAGCTCTCTGCTGCACCCTCTCCAGCAGTTCCCTGTCCCTCTTGAACTGGGGAGCCCAGAACTGGACACAGTACCCCAGATGCAGCCTCACCAAGGCAGAGTAGAGGGGGAGGATGACCTCCCTCGACCTGCTGGCCACACTCTTCTTGATGCACCCCAGGATGCCATTGGCCTTCTTGGCCACAAGGGCACATTGCTGGCTCATGGTCATCCTGTTGTCCACCAGGACTCCCAGGTCTCTTTCAGCTGAGCTGCTCTCCAGCAGGTCAGCCCCCAACCTGTACTGGTGCATGGGGTTATTCCTCCCCAGGTGCAGCACCCTACACTTGCCCTTGATGAATTTCATAAGGTTCCTCTTTGCCCAGATCTCCAACCTGTCCAGGTCTCTCTGTATGGCGGCACAGCCTTCTGGTGTGTCAGCCACCCCCCCCAGCTTTGTGTCATCAGCAAACTTGCTGAGGGTGTACTTGCATTCGAGTGAAGTATAGAACAATTATTTGAATATTTAGTATTTTGACTCATTAATATCATCAGTGGCAAAATTTATGTAATCATATTCAAAATTCAAAAATCCAAATAAAGAAATACCAGTTATATATCACAAATATATAACACACATCTGCTAACAACATTGCAACAGAAACAGCATTGCCTTATTTATGTTACCGATTAGCTAATATTCACTGTACATTTTAGTTCATAACTGGCTAGATAACCAACTGACACCAAAATAAATTTAACTCCTTGATTAAGAAATTCATTAAATTAAGGAAGCAAAGACAAATCTGGTCTGTATTACTGCAGTACCGATACATCAGAATTTGGGACAGAGGAAAGAATCAGACTTTTTTTTTTTTTTTTTAATTGAACCCTTCTTTCTCATTTTCTTTCCAAAACCTCAGTGGATCACAATGATATACTGCTTTATGTTCCTTCCCCGCACAAAATCTGTGTTTAAGACTAACTCTGTAAGGGACGCACCAAAAACAAACAAACAGTTAAGCTTTAGAGAACTCCTCATTTCCAGCACCACTTACAACCCACCTGTATTAGTTCCTCAGAGACATTTGTAAAGGTAATCCCAAACAAAATGCAACAGTAAGATTTGCTTCTTTGAAAAAGGAAAATGGTCTCTCTGATATGACAAACTAATAAAAACTAAATAAAAAGAAAATAATCTAGTAATTGAAAAAACAGCTTGTTTGTTCATCTTATTGATTTGTACCTTTTTAATTCTAACTAAATCACTAATAACTATACTATCTTTATGCTTCCACAGTAAAGATGCTTAATAAAGTCATCATTTTTCATTACATGCCAGTAAGAAATATGTAAGCAATACTGTTTTCTTACCAGACTGCAGCTAGGTTGGAATGCAAGTGCAAACTATGTGAAAAGCGAGGAGCTCTTCCTGTCCAGTACTGAGGAACTACATGCTGCTCCAGCCAGCTGCGGGCATCAGGTTCACCAACTGTGAAAACACGTGATAGCTGGTGAGGTATTTTTATTTATTCACGAAATGCTTATAAAACATGGGAAAAAGTTATTAATAAGCCTATCCGCTCAGCTGCAGAATCACATATCTTTTCAAATAAGTTACAACTGGCAACTATTTACACTTTACTGCTCTAACATATATGCTATCATGCACAAATCCATTTACATAGAAATGCCTCATCTCCTAAAAGCTGAAAAAGTCTTAAACAGTAAACTTGGAGATTTACGTAGTTTCCAATTCTTCCTTGGAAAAAGTGCTTCTGTCTCAGGCAATTCTCAAATAATATATACAAAACCAAGCTGACTTAAAAAATAAACTGCCAAATATCACTAACTTTATCACTATGTTTCTTTTTACTATGCATCTAGCACATGACCTAAAAACGTTTTTTTTTCCCTAAATGTGAAAGCTTTACCTAACCCCAGTTAGATAGCTATGACTTATACAACCTATGAATATTATCCAGTCTTCCTACACAAGGTACCCTATATCCTACAATATTCTATGCAAAAATATACAGCTAGAGTTAATACTCCCTGAAGCTATTCAAGAGTAAGCCACTAGTGTTTTAATTACATAAAATTTTTTTTTTTTCAAAAATGCTTCATACTCAGAATTGAGTCAAATGTTTCTGTCATCAATCAAATTTTGTTTCAGCATTCTGATACTTAATAATAAAAAAAATTACATTCTATCCATACAACTGCATTCTGTATTTACTGTATAAGTTTTCATATCTACATTGGAATATCCATATCTATTTCTACAGAAATAAACAGAAGTCTTCTCATTAGCATCAACAGAAATCAGATCAAACCTTTCATATTGCTTCTTTACTGTTAAAACAAGCAGTAGTGAACAATAAGGTGCACCTTAAAACTACAATTACAAGTCTAAAAAATAACACCTCACTAAAGAACAGTAAATTAAGCCACATTAACTTGCTAAATTTGAGTATGTATGACCATACCAGAAGAATTATAGCTTATTCTAACCTTTCCAGGAAACATTAGGTACTGTTTTCTTATTTGGATCTTGGTCTTCTAAAGGTGTCCTGTCCACTTGAATACCCGAGTCCTCCCTGCTTAAAGGCCGAGTATCTTCCTCCTCTTCACTTTCTCCAGACCAATCCTATTAGGTGCAACAAAACCCGGTACGTTTCAGTACGGCATAACAAACAGATCTATATTCACTTCCTATTGACCTGAGAAGCCGAACATAAAGTCTTACATTCTTTCTGCCACCATAAAGTAAATTCAGGACACTAAGTCTAACATAACTGTCTGCCCGAGACTGGTTTAAGTTATACATAACATTAGTATCTAGACAAATGACAGAACTGGACAAGACCACAGAACTACCAAAAAGTTATGATTAGGAACAGTCAGGGTCAGCAGGAAGATCCAGTTTAATTGCAGGATTAAGTCAAAATATGGTGAAGAACAAAAGCATATCTATTACTGTTACTCTGCTTGGGTCTGTGTGTATTTCATGGTATTACGTAAGAAGCAACGTATCAGGTAATCCTATGAGGATCACACAGAGCATACAAATTAGGTCTCCAACATACTTGACACTGGAATAGACTGCCCAGGGAGGTGGTGGAGTCACCATCCCTGAACGTGTTTAAGACTCGTTTAGATGTGGTGTTAAGGGATATGGTGTAAGGGAGAACTTTGTAGAGTGGGGTTGATGGTTGGACTCGATGATCCCAAGGGTCTTTTCCAACCTAAATGATTCTATGATTCTATACTTCAAACCAGTTTATACAGTTGGGGTTTTTTTACCTTAAGAAATTACTTACTGGTGTATCTACTCCTGGTCCAAAGTAAATTTCTTCTCCTTCCATCAAATACTTTCCCCAATCAAACTCTTCTTCCTTTTCTAAGAGGTGTATAAACACAAAAATAGTAAGTATCATATAACTCTGACTTCCTTTTCCTCTAAAAACATTTTCAAAGCTAAAATTACGTCGTTACTCTAAATCAAACAAAAGGCATTCCCTTACACCTAAGGTTACACCACTGTTCCTTTAACAAGGTTATACACTTTCAGGCATGTAAATTGTGACATACCAACCATGTATATTCCTCATTTATTAATTCTCAATTTTGTTGCTTATACACTCAAAATATGCAACATAGTGTGCCATAAGCACATTCATATGTACTATGTTATACTACCCTATGCTTCAATCTTGAAAAAACATGCAAGAATGCAACATATCATTTATTGTGGCTAGTCCCATTTAGCTCAGTGGAAACATTCTAAATATATAATTTACATATGCACAAGGATCCTGGACTGTAAACAACATAAGGCAAGAACTGTCTTACTCTCCAAAAAAGACACCACATATCCATGATGTGACGTGTAATACTTTAAAAATAACAATCACACTTACAATATATTATATCTTAAACATGAAGCTTACTCAACTGTAATTAGTGTTGTTTGAGATAACCTCTTCATATTCACATTCCTGGAATGGGCTGAAAGTGCATTCAAAACACCGCCGAGGGAATGTGCAGAGATCATTCAAAAAGGAATCTTAAGATGCAAGATTTTCTTTAGGTTAGTCTGAAATATTCTTCTTTCAGTCTATGATACAACACTGTAAACAAATGGGGGATGGTATCCACTCAAACTTAAGCACAAGCCTCATTTTTAGGCACTGAGTGAAATAGTCCTACTTTAGAAAGCAGGCAGCTGGGATCTCCCTCTGGAAACCTTTCCTTAACTACATAGGGAACATAGGAATTTATGTCACCAAAGCTGTGTCAACAGAGCTCCTACTGAGATGCAAGACAGAGACCGAGGACAGAAACCCACTGTCTGTCTTTGAGCATGTAAGCACTGCTGAACAGGTGGACAATGTTAGTAAGTGACAGTGGTACAAGACAAAAAGAGTTCCCAAGGTACTTTGGTGGCTGGAGAACTTAATTAGGTGATGTAACATAAACGGGGGTAGGAAAGATTTGCAGGCTATTTTAAATGTATACGTCATAAAAAGAAAATCAATAAAGCGCCTTGAAGTGAAGTAGATAATAAAATGGAAAGAAAAAATGTCCTTCTTATCAGATTGCATTAATGGATTGCATCTTTTATTAGCAACATAAACATCTTGTAAACTTACCCACTTCTTTGTCTCTTGGTTTTTCCACATAGGTGGTGTTGGATGGAGAATCAGACAAACACAACAGAAGAGACAGTATGGAATAGTGTGTATCTGTCTTTAAAACACATTTTAAAAAAAAAAAAGCAAGTCAATGAGTAGTCTAAAAGATTTCGGTTAGGAACAAACTCAGTCTATTATCTGCAGGGATGCTCCATATTAGTTCCCATTGCCCAGTCCCGAACTACAAAAAGAATATCTGCAACACGATACTGAATGTTATTCTTTCTGCCTCCTAATTAGCCAATCAATATACAAATACTTCAAAAGTAGCCACAGCACAAGATGCCTCTTACTGAGCTGATAATCTAAAAATATGAAAAAGAGGTAAGAGGAACTCTGAATTACTATGAAAGTAAGAAGTCACCAGAGGACAAGGGATAATGGACAGCTACATTAACATGGATGAGGCAGAAGGACATGGGTAATGGGCCTGCAGGAAACCAAGTCTTAGTTCTCTTATTCGTACGGCTGATTAATTCAAACAGAGGCCAAAATGAAGTTAGCTAAAACACTTTGCCAAAATCTCTGTATTTTAAGATTATGTTCACATTATCTTCCCTCATCTGAACATCTACACAAAGCAGTAAGTATGCATCTTTAACTCCAATATTGCACTAATGCAGTTGTGAAACAGAGGCCTTCAATCAGGTAAGAATACTGTGCCAACAGTATGCTGCACAGATTGGTGTTGTGGTCTATTCCCTAATATCTGCTTACAGCACAACCATTTCTTCCTAAAGAAAGATTTTTTCTTTGGCCTGATTCTAACTTTCCAAAGTTCTTCAGCAGACCATTTCATATCTAGACATATGGAGATTCTGCTATCTACATCCTATATACTTTGACACATACATACACACACTTAACAAAGCGCTTTGGGAATAGGAGCCACTTCTATTTTAGAAAAAATTAAATCTCAATTTTCTGATAAAGCAGCATCATACTTATCTGTTCCTACTGAACATTACTGCCTATACAAGAGTTTGTCAAAGAACACAAGTAGGTTGTTGACAAAATCACACATGCGAGCTGGTGTTTCACTTACCAGTCATAAAACTGGGAAGACTGAGTATTTATCAGTTACATGCCACTGCTAAAAACTAAATGCAGTTTAACTTCCCAAATATGAAATATTACCTATCTCTAGCTATACCCCAGTTGCATTTTCAAAAGGAAAAAAAGAAAAAAAGACTCTTTCAATTCTTATGATACTTGCAACATGCAAGTATTAAGTCCTTGCTTGAGCTTTTGTTTCCGTTTGTTTGGTTTTAATTTTATTTGAGTCTCAAAACAAGCACAACTTTTCAACAACTAGAGTACAGTATAATAACTGCAGATATGTGTAAGCTATTTAGGGTTGCAGATCTTTCCCCACAAATTAGAGGAAACCTAAAACAGTGCAAAGAAAGGTAAATGTCAGTTCAATGAGAAGTAAAATTGGACTACAACCCAAAACACACAGCCCTATTTAAAAATATCATTATACAATGCACCCCTCTTAAATCACAAGCTTAAATATTCCAATAGCAGGAACTTTCAGATTTCAAATATCAAATTTATTATTAAACTACCACATTGGAAAGTGTCTTAAGTGAGACTACTTTTGCCATATCCATCCAGTCCATATCCTAAACTGATTTGATACAGAGTGCATCCAGGCGAAACACAGTCTCAATAAGAAAGCTACTGGGCAAGAGCACTGGATTTGGAAATACTAAAATCGAAACTTCCAGATGCATTACTCAATGTAAAAAAATGGGGCAAAGAGTTAATAACTGCTCAGTTAGCCGTTGTTTTAGAACAGATGGGAACCTCAATACATTTAGATTCTAGCTACAACATTTGTACAGCATTGACCATAAAACACCTGCTTTACAATGAGAAGATGTCCTTTAAGTCACAGAACTCCACATGCTGAAACCCTGACAGGACAATAAACACATTTCTAAAAATATATGGGGAAACTGAAGAATACAACCAATGAAGTCCCCATCACTAGTACAAATATAAGGGTGCTGGGGAAAAAGAACAAGGAAATCACAGCATACATACCTTTGTTTCTTCAATACTTGGGAGTGGTGAGTTCAGAAATTTTTCTGTTAGTCTTTTCCAGCTTGCAGCTTTTCCAAGGTCAGAATGAACTATCAACTTTTCATGTATTCTAATAACAAAAACAGTTATCAAAAATGCTTCAAAAAAGTTAACTACTCCATTATTAATCCATAATCATAAAACTTACCCTTCTATTGTCCTCTCTACTTTGTGACTGTTCACATCAAGAAAACGGTGAAATCTATGTAAGAAATCTGTATTAGAATATGTTTTAAAAGGAAGCTTAAGCAAGGAAGAAAATAAAGCTGATTTACATATATAAGGACAACATTATTAGTTTAATAATGCATGCTTAATTCAGCAACAGCATTAAACATCAAGAAAATTTAATCTCAGTGTCTCTTAGCTCAAGAAAGATTAACTACAATTGACCTTAAAGATGGAAAAATGGAATGCAGGTTACATTTAACTAGCACTTTAAGCTGAATGGAAAATTACTACCATATCAGCAAACTAAGCAATTAGAGTACGCTGTCAGTTAAGCCAAGTGGAGCAAAGAGATCAAGAACTGTATTATCAAAGGCATCTGTGTTGAATGCACAAAAATTATCTGGGACTTGCATCACTAGCACAGGAAAAACAAACACCCACATGGGAAGGCCTCTCAACCCAAATGAAGCTCCTTTATAAATAGTAAAGGAGAGTGCCTAAAGACAGCTTAATCAAAATAAAGAAAGATATAACACCAAAGGCAGCATGTACAGGGACAAAATAAGAACTTGTGAAAGGTTGAGATGGATTTTGCTGAAGAAATTAGAGTCACCTTCTTCAGTTATATAGAGAGAAAAAACAGGGACTGGGATATGACAGCAGTGAGCACAAGGTAAAGATACTCTATATGTAGGCCATCAAAGCCAACCTAATATTGCCTCAGCTTCCAGCAACAACTGTGCAGAACACAGGGGTAAATCTCTCATAAGCACAGAAAAAAATGAAAACTATTGGATCTGAATCAGGAGTTAAGCTAAATAGACTGAAGTTGGAAAGACAACCTAAAATCACAGCAATGTCAAAGTAATGAACTAGAAAATGAGACTGTAAGGCATGTAGCAAGGATTTTTACTGAGTTTTACTGGAGGATGAAGAATGTCCATATTAAAGAAAAGAAAAAAAGACTTTTTTAACTACAGACTGATTAGTCTGATTTCAGCTGTGTGTAAGGCTTTGGAATAAAAGCACAATAAAATTTACTAGGTAACTGACATTTACGCTAAGAAAATGCAGCTCATCTCATCTATTACAGCACATCCGCTTACATAGGAAATCATTAGTTCAAATGGAAAATGGTGGCAAGTACAAGAACTGGAAGATTTAGAACTTAAAGCTTTAATTAATGACCTTAATACATACAAGCAAAAAAAGCACCCATTTTTTTAGCAAGTTGGGCACATCATGAATAGAACTAAATTGCTAGGTGGAAAGAAAGAGATGAATCTGCGAACTACAGCACATAAACATCATCAAATCTAACAATAGAAACCACAAGTTTCACAAACTTGAAGCTAAAGAGAGTTTCTACTAGAAAATAAGGTCTCAATCTCAGGCTGAAGTCCCACACACATTTCTTAGACAACAATTTTGGCATAAAAACCTTCCTCTTCCCGACCCTCCCTGTCAAAACATGTTGTCAACCATTCATCGCTGTCTCTATTTTCCTGCTATGTTGTTTTTTAAAAACAAAAATCCAAGCCAACAATTCTCCAATCTAAAAGAGCACACAGATACACAAACAACTGGGTCACCAGAAGAGGAGATGTCACAAGAGGAAATGGAAGAGAGCGTGCGTTTACCTGGCTCAAGAAACCCTGCTACTGTTACCAATCTGCAGACTCAGACTAACAGCTGTTATAAGCAACTATTTTGATGCAACTACAAAATCAATAAACGCAATCCTATAATGCATTACACAAAATATTTCCAGCAAATATAAAGAATAGGGAGACAGCAGTTACAAATACGAAGTTCCTACATTCCCAATGAATACAACTAGCCTCCTCAAAATTCAGCAAAGAGTTGAACTTCTCAGAACACCAGCTACAGGTCATCCCCAGCTCTCCCGCACCTCGCACCCACCTTTGGTGTTGACCAATGGCTACTTGATTATTAAAATAGTCTTATTTGAGCCTATTAATAGTCAGGATTCACAGCCTGACGGTGCAATGCAGTTATGCTATTTCTCACCCCCCAAAAATGAACTTAAACAGCATTAAAAACTTAAGTAGCATTGATTTTAAATGAATTAGGTACTTGCTGCATTAACTTAAGCAAGCAGATAAGACTCCAAAGAGGCAGCAGTTGGTGACAGTACGGGAAACTAGAAACAGATGATGTAAAAACTGGCAGCAGACACTGAAACAACTGTCATAACTGAAAAAGCAGCATGCAAAACTTTAGTAAGGGCATTTTATATGGCAGTGTAACAGAATTAACGGGATATAGATAATATATATTACAGGTTAATAAATACCATGTTTATGATGAGCTGAAATAACACCACACAATTTTCTGCAGATTTATAACCTTTCATACAAGCAGCACAATATTCTTGGCCAGAAGCTTTATCTTGATTTGGTGGAGCTCTCTTTATTTGTTCGTTACACGTACTGATTATTTCTTTACTTCCCTCTAATAAACAGAGTTTTGGATGGCTAAATGAAGATGTTGAAAGGGACCTTTCCATGGGCCAGGAGAAAAGCCCTGAAATGCCAAGATTTAAAAGAGATGGAGGGACAGCCACCGGCCTCAGACAGGGACTCGCAAACGGCCCCCGGTGCCACCCCAGGGAGGGGACGGCAGGACACGGCCCTCTACCACAGCCCAGCAGCCACAAGCACCCCCCCCCTTGTTCCCAGGCGAGCGGGCGGCCGCGGGTCAGAGGAGGGGGCCCAGCCCGGCGCCGGCTGCCGGCCCCTCAGCGGCGCCAGTGGGCCCCGGCGGGAGCGGGGCGGAGCGGCCCGCTCCTTCTCTCGCTCGCTCGCCCCCAGCCCCGCTGCTGAAGGGCACCGTCGCAGCCGCCGAGCTTCTCCCCGGGGGCGGGCGCTGACCTGAAGTTGGACCAAGCGAAATTCAGCGCCGTCTGGAAGCGGCCGCCGCCCAGCTCCTCCTCGGGCAGGCCAGTCACGCTGCGCACCAAGGCGCGGACGGCCCGCTCCTGCTCCTGCTCGAACCGGCTGCGGTGGCCGGGCGAGGCCAGCGGCGCCGCCATGGCCGCGGCGGCGGCGGCAGACGAGGGGAGAGAAAGGAGCGGGAGGGGTAGGGGGGGACGACGACGACACCTCCGGGAGGCGCCACAGAGCCTCCCCTCGCCGCCGCTGCCGCACTTCTCGCGAGACTTCTCCGTGACTTCACGCGAGAGACAGACTCCCGCCAGGGCGGCGGGGGGGGGGGGGGAGTGCGCGTGCACATGCGCGGAGCGGGAGAGGGGCGGTCGCCTGACGGTGCTGCGGTGGTTGGAGCCGTGAGGGGCTCGGCAGCACCGGGTCTGGGGAAACTGTCTCTTCGGCCCCAATTCTGCAGCGTCTTCCTGTCACGGAAATGTCGCTTGTCTTCGGAAACAACCCCATAAAGGCATGATCACCCGGGATGAGTGATTGGCTACCGGTAGCCATCCAGATAAGGGCCTGGGGCTGGCTCTGCCTTGCAGAGTTCGTGTCCGCAGACCAAGATGCAATGCAAAGGGGGATTGGAACTAGATCATCTTTAAGATCCCTTCCAACCCTAACGATTCTGTGATTCTATGCAATACCTGTCTTGATAGGAGGATCAGAAGCTGTTCGTTAGAATTGCATTGTTATTCAGCATGAGCCGGCAGTGTGCCCTTGTTGCCAAGAAGGCCAGTGATCTCCTGGGGTGCATTAAAAACAGCGTGGACAGGAGGTCGAAGGAGGTCATCCTCCCTTCTCTGCTCTGCCCTGGTGAGGCAGCATCTGGAGTACTTTGTCCAATTCTGGGCTCCCCAGTTCAAGAAGGACAGGGAACTGCTGGAGAGAGTCCAGCTGAGGGCTACTAAGATGATCAAGGTGCTGGAGCACCTCTCATGAGGAAAGGCGGAGAGACCTGGGTCTGTTTAGCCTGGAGAAGAGAAGACTGAGAGGGGATCTCATCAATGCTTATAAATATCTAAAGGGCAGGTGTCAAGAGGATGGGGCCAGACTCTTCTCAGTGGTGCCCAGTGACAGGACAAGGGGCAGCAGGCACAAACTGGAACACAGGAAATTCCATCTCAACATGAGGAAAAACTTTACTGTGAGGGTGACAGAGCACTGGAACAGGCTGCCCAGGGAGGTGGTGGAATCTCCTTCTCTGGAGATATTCAAAACGTGCCTGGATGTGTTCTTGTCCAACCTGCTTTACGTGAACCTGCTTTGACGGGGGGTGGGACTAAATGATCTCTGAAAGTCCCTTCCAACCCCTACCATTCTGTGATTTCACAGGCCTTTAGGTATCAGTGGTGGTGAATATTTCACATAGCACATTTTGTACTCTGATCAAATCCAGGAGAGAACATCCAGTGTTGTGATCTTTCCCAGATGACAACTTCAGTCTTCTTGTAACATACCTTTGGATATTCAGTATGAATGTAGCAATATGCAGGGCTCTACTGTCCCCACCAAGGAAACGGCTTCCAAATATGGCTTCTCTAATAGGTAAGATATTCTTCACAATAAAAAGGATTAGCGTTTGGGTTGATTGCATATGCCGGAATATGCCGGAATTTTTATCAGTATTAGAATAACACAGAATTTTATCTCATCCTACCAGTCTAGTCATCTATTGGTGCTTTATTCTTATTTCACTTGTATGTATTTCAACATTGTTTCAAACATTATTTATTGCGAGTGGAACATGGCATCCTAATACCCATTATTCAACCAAATCTAAATTGTATCTGTGAGGAGAGAGGGACCGAGCATGCTCTGTCCCACCAACCCTACAAAGTTACATACCACCATCTCATAACATGATGCACAGCTAACATTGAAGTCTCTCCTGGTCCTCAAAGTCTACCTATAAACCTATCCACAAGAAAAGGAAAATTCAAGCCAAGTTACAATGCTGCTGCCTGAACAAAGTGCATTACATGCTAATTTTTTCAGTCTTCCCACAGTTAACCCAGACTGCTGCTTTTGGTTTGTTAGTAAGGGACATAGGTGACGTCCATGTCTCCCCTTTCTCTTCTCCACCACTAAGAGAACAAACTCTGGGGATACTGTTCCCTACTTGAGCTTCCCCACAAGTCAAACTTTAAAAAGCAACAGTAAAAATCGCTGGCCACAGTAAGAGCCATCACCTTGTCAGCAGTGCTGAAGCTGCTTCTGTTTCCAAAGGGACCCAAAACAAATTCAGGAGCTCATGCAGAGGTTTTTCCAAGGGCTGTGCTACCCACGTCACACCAGCCACCCTGTGACTCTTTTCAGTCATACTGGTTTGGTACCTGTAATTTAAGAGCCTGCATTTCAATGTCTTGCTGGGACCACCCTGCACCAACAGACCCGGCTGCCACCCAGCTTTTCTGAGGGAGCTGGCTCTGTTCCTCCCTGACCAAATCTCTGCTTCTGCACAGCTGGGCAAGCCACCGTTAGTGCATATTTGGCACACAGGACACAAGCATGCATGTCAGGAGTGGAGGAAGAAACCAGTTTTGCCCTAGCTCCGTGTCAAATGTTTGCCATTACAACATTGAGCATCTTAAAATGATTTTGTGCGTCCATATGGCTTTATAGGGCAGCAAAAACAACAGCCTGTCCATGAACTTCCTTCTAGAAAGAAACTAATCAAATCAGTGGGAAATGTTATTATTGACCAATTCCTGTAACAGCCCCTGCTTTGCTGCAGTTATATCCTTCGTTGTTAGGCTTTGTCGTGCTTGATCTCGTCAATGAATATAGGACTGTAATCCGCCTGGCCAAAATGTTAGTATTCCTTTTCTCCTTAAAACCATTTATATTGGCACAATGAAAGGCATAGCCAAAGGATTAGGAGGAGCAGTAGAAAGAAGGCCTCAGAAATGTCCTTTTAAACTTAAAATATATATAATGTACCAACCTAATGTGAAGAATTATGCAAAAATATAGTAGTTCGTATTATTTAATAACAATAATAACATTGCAATTTTTATAAGTTATAGTGTATTAAGAAACACTAGTATGTTTTTACCTCTGTAGGCTAAATCTTACCTTAGGGTTCAGATACAGAACTGCAAGGAAATGGTGGCCTCAGTGTACCTGTGGGCAGGATGCTCAACATGAACATGAGCTTGGAGGTGCTCTGCTCCAGAGCCTTTCTTATAAAGCCTTAACTTACTAAACATTCAAAGGAAAAGTCTATAAAACTCTACTGGTGTTCCTACATCTTCTCTGACATTGTATGTGTTTCCTACTTAAGATTAGCAGCAGTCTTTTTAGTTGAGTTAGCCAAACAATGTTTTGAGCCATAATTTGTTTTCCTAAATGTTAACTAAGGGTCCACACAGTCAGTAGACACTGCAGTGGTATGTACAGTAGTGATTAATAGTTGGAATACTGTGAATGGCATTTAAACAAAATTATTAGATATTAAGGTTTCAAGTGTTCTTTATACAATGTGACTGTGGTTATCACTGAACTCCTATATATTTAAGCATAGCTGTGCTATCCCTTCAGTCGCTGCTCAGAGGGGAAGTTCCAGGCTTTGCAGCACAACAGGAGCATGCAGTGTTTCACCTGTGCCCTTCATGGCAGTCACCCATTTCAGCACCCCACCAGAAAAAAAAAAGGGGGTATTTTTGCAGCAAGAAGGATTCCAGATCTTATCAGCTGCCTCATGACAAGCTGAGTACCATGAGACATGGGCTTTAATGACAGCGCTGTCTGAAAGGTTTCCTGCTTCCTGGCGGCCCCATACAAGTCCATTTCCCCTCACACCACACCCTCAGCTGTGCCGTTTGTGGAGCAACACAGTAAACTGTATGAAGGAATTAATCCAGGTGTAAAACAGTCTTGTTTCTGTTTTTCCAGGAGTTTTAACCCAGGTCAATTCACTGATCCATTCCCTTGGAGGCATCAAGAAGTGAGGGAAGAACCCCATATGCTGAAGCCCCCAGGCAATGACAGTACACCCTCTGTGGCTGCTGAATCAGAAATCTGTGTCTGGTTTTCAAAACAGGATACAAGGGCTGGGACAAATGTATAACATCTGTGCTGCCTCAGTCATAAAAGGCTTTAACGCTACAAATCTTTTATTTTTTTGCTTTCCCTCATCATAAGCCCCATTTCTATTTTCCTTTTGACAATTTACAGTAGCAAGGCTTGGTATTTGATTTCAGCTGGGGGAGGAAGCACTGGGCAGGGAGAAGGCATGAAGGCCCTGTCTAAAAGTAGACTTACATTACTTTTTTTTAAATAAGTTTTAATGCTAGGAAGCTTAATAGTTTACTTTATATTCCTTGATTTCCATGTTGTAACCATCACTTCCCACCCAGCTGTCCTTCTAGGTCACACTGCTATGAATTAGATGTATTTCAACTAAGATCTCCCTTGCTCATAGGATTAGGTCATGTTTGGGAGGTGTGTCCCTCTCTATAATATCATATAAACACCTGCGTCCAGTCACATATTGGAGGAGGAATTGCAATGCATTGCTGAATCGCGAGTCATTTAGAGAAACTTCTCTGAGCAGGCAATCTTTCCCCTGCTCCTCAACCCCAACTGATGAGCCAGTTTGTCAAGCAGGATTCGAAGGCAGGAGAAGGAACACATGAGTGGAATGCTGCAGTGGACCATTAGACAAGCCAGCTACGTGAGGTTCACGCTTCATGCATGAGACTTGTCAGGTCTCCCATCACGTTTATCAGTCACCTCTGTTACCAGCAGAGCATAGGATAAATTCCACAGGACTGATGGACAGTATATTTAAGATACTGTGTTTAAAGAAGTGCTTAAGATTTAAAGGGTTTTTTTTTCATTTTCAGTGTATCTATAGAAATAATTATTTAATAATTAGCTGGAGAGGGTTACAGAAAACCGTTATTTATCATAAATATGCTGTGGCTGTACTTCCCTTTAACACCAACTTCAGGATGTGTGAGACTAATGTGAGTTCTGAGCTACCAGTAAAGAGTAAGACCTGCCTTTACTATCATGCAAAAATCAGTCCAGGTGACTGAATACTGGAGGAGGCTATAAGCTCATGATTTACACCAGAAGTTACATAAAAATACCTCAGAAAAGTGACAGGAAGATGATGCAGGAAGGAGTTCATCTGATAACTTTCTGCTACAGTAGTTTTTGAAGTGCACCATAACTTCTTACTCTTGATTCTTTATCTGGTGGAGTTTCACAACTGAATATAATGTAGGACAGATTTCAAAAACTGATGAAACTGACTTAAGGTCTGCAATTTGTAGTGGTTTGTGCTTCCTGTTAGTTGGATATATGTTTAAATAGACATTTCACGGCCTTAGTTAGGAGTATCATTAATTGCAGATCCAACAGATTTTTGTGCGAGACCAATAAAGATTTGATGTAGTCCTAAAGGAAAAAGAGGATAGAGTACAGATAAAGAAATTGTAAAGGTACCAAGCTGACAAACTGAAAAGAAAACAGTAGGACAGTAGGGGTAATTTGAGGAATTTGCTGTTGTATTAAAGTTCTGCTTAAAAATCAGGATTTAATGTGCAGTTAAATTTCCTCTCAAGGCTGTTGTCTATTGAAACAGAATGTATACTGCCAGTCTTTTGATTACACCATTATCATCAGCTTCAGCAAAGATCATTGTACAGTTCTGATGCACATAAAGCATTATTTTGACTACAGAGTAGGATATTAGATAAAATTCTGACTATGTGTAATTTTTGATTACAGACTTTGGAGGACAGGGTGGGCCAGCAGTCACCCTTCAGGTATGCATATTGCTGAAACCTTACAGACTTCTAAAGTTTTCTTTATAAACCAACAAAAAACCCTACAAACATATATGACATGAGGGGTAAAGGAAAGAGGTAGAAAGCCGATACTGGGCTTAATGGAGACCTTAAGGGATGCAGCCATCATGCAGAGAAAAATGAAAACAAGAAGAGCTGGGCAGGAGACTTCAAAGAAACCCTTTTTTTTTAAAAAAAAAAAAAACAGCCAAAAACAAAGAACAAGCAAGAGATGTGTGATATTTACATAGTTTGGGTTTGGTACAGATTAAATAACATAGATAGAGGGTAACAGACTGTGAGGTTACGCTTAGGTTTATGTGATCCATCCCATCAGGAAAGTAGTGGTAGTGCTGTAATACTTTGTGCTGTTTGGTTTCATAGAAGACTCAGTCACAGAACATAGAAATGTTGTTGTATCCCAGGTCACTATCTCACTGTCAACAGCAAATTGTTAGAATATTGAGATACCTCTAGTGTTACTGAATAGTTACATTTCAACGGTCAGGTTGTAGCTTAGTGAAACTGGATCCATGGAAAGCTGCTTTGCCGAAATAATGATGTTTTACTCTGAATTTTTACTTGGATATAATGAATTTTCCTTCAGTAATATAATTCCGAAAGGTCAGTGGGGTTGCACTGGGCCCCAGGTTTTCTTACCTGTTTGTGGATTAGGCTGAGGAACTGTTCTTTTAATCTTCTGTGGGAACTGCGCTTGACCTTTGTGGATGCTAGCAAGTGTTTCAGTTTGTGGAGCCTGTTACAGCCATTTATATCCTGGTTTTGCTTTCTTCGCTCTTCCCACCCATGAAAGCCTTCAAACTTTCTTAGACAGTTTTACCATATGCTGTTTTTCTTTTTGCTAAAAAATGTAGATGCGTTCTTCTTTTATTGTGCCCTTTCCAACTACAAATGTTTTGCTCTTCTAGAACTGTCTTGATTTTTCTTTTCATTGTAAACGCACTGGCTTAAGTTTATGCCCATGACAGATCCTTCTGGGAGCGTGTTGTTATTCTGTTCTATGTGCAAAAATGTTACAACTTGTGTAGTGGTATGGTTGCTTGGTTTTTGTCAGCTGCACTGATGTGCAATCACTTTATCTATAGAGAAACAAGAATGTGATAACAGCTTTCTTCCTTCGTGCAGAAAAAATACCTTATATCTGGGCTTTCGAGACCATCTCAATCTTCTCAGATTTAAATGCAATTTTCTCTTGTTTACAAAGTGACCTGGCCATGTAAGCTTTCATTGTAAAACTCTTTAATCTATGAAATAGTGGAGCATCTAATTTGCAAGATCTCTTAATCAAAAGTTTCTTAAAGCATGTACTGGCCTGGTAGATGAGAGGAGAGCAGTGGATATCATCTACCGGGACTTCAGTAAGACTTTTGAGATGGGGTGGATGAGCAGACAGTGAGGTGGGTTAAAAACTGGCTGAATGGCTGGGGCCAGAGGGTTGCGATAGGTGGCAGAAAGCCTAGTTGGAGGCCAGTAAGTAGCGATGTACTCCAGGGATCAATACTGGGTCCAGTCCTGTTCAACATCTTCATTAATGATCTGCATAATAGGGAAGTATACCCTCAGCAGGTTTGCTGATGCCACAAAACAGAGAGTAGTGACTGATATGCCAGAGGGTCATGTTGCTATCCAGAGGGACCTCAACAAGCTGGAGAAATGGACTGACAGGAACCTCATGCAATTCAAAAAGTGTAGGGTCCCCCACCCAGTGGGGAACAACCCCAGGTACCAGTACATGCTGGAGGTAACCCATCTGGAAAGCAGCTTTGCAGAAAAGAACCTGGGGGTCCTGATGGGCACTAAGTTGAACATGAGCCACCAATGTGCCCTTGCCATGAAGAAGATTAATGGGTATCCTGGGCTGCATTAGGAGCATTGCCGGCATGTTGAGAGAGGTGATCATTCCCCTCTACTCAGCAATAGTGAGGCCACACCTGGAGTGCTGAGTCCAGTGCTGGGCTCCCCAGTATGAGAGATATGGACCTACTGGGGGGAGCCCTATGAAGGGCCACAAAGATGATTAAGGGACTAGAACATCTCTCCTATGAGGAAAGGCTGAGAGAGCTGGGGCTGTTTAGCCTGGAGAAGAGAATACTCAGGGGGATCTTATCACTGTGTGTAAGTACCTGATGGGAGGAGTAAAGAAGATGGAGACAGGTTCTGCTCAGTGGTGCCTAGGACCAGAGGCAACAGGCACAAGTGGAGACACAGGAGGTTCCCTCTGAATATCAGGAAACACTTTTTTACTGTGATGGTGACCGAGCACTGGCACAGGCTGCCCAGGGAGGTTGTGCAGTCTCCATCCTTGGAGATATTCAAAAGCCATTTAGACATGGTCCTGGGCACCCAGCTCTAGGTGGCACTGCTTGAGCAGGGGGATTGTACCAGATGACCTCCAGAGGTGCTTTCTGACCTCAGCCATCCTGTTATTCTGTACCTATTGTAATCTCTGTCCACCACTGGCCGTGGACCTCTTCCTATCTTCCAGCACTACTCTGCGTTCACTGGGCTTTTTCCTTATCACCAGAAGCTTTACTTTCACTGCTAGAACTGCAGCACAGTGCGCCAGGGCATGCATCACGGTAGAAAATGTCCAGTCATTCACCTGGGAAGGAAAGAACTCCAGAGAGATCCTCAACTACTGTAGATTGCATAGCTCTGCGATCCTAACCGTTCACGTTAGCTGACATGCTGTTATCAAGTGTTTGACCACTGTTTCTCACACGTGGTAGACCAACCAGTCAGAAATTAAAAGCATCTGTTTGCTCTTGGACCTGTCTGCATTTAAGAAGAATCTAATACAAGTGAAGACAAGTGATAAAAGGGCTCAGATTTGATATTATAGTACTAGTGAGTGCTCGCTGTGCTATTTGAAACAAGTGAGCGGCATTGATCCTGGCACCCAAACACGCCTCAGTCACCTGGGCTTGATTCGGTACTGCCTTCTACCTCCTGCAGTCATCTGCAACCGTGCAATACCACCAGGCACCCATCAACTTGAATGGCCCTCAGAAGTTTCCAAGGGGTGCTGTTTGGAAAACACCTCTTCATATCTCTCTGGAAAAGCCTATATTGTTTTCAGTTCTCTCCAGACATTATGCTTGGGTGAATCTGTTATAGCTCCTGGATCAGCAAATCTGGTGATCAGCAAATATGAACTCCTTTCAGGTGCTAGGCTGAAATGAGCAGTGCCTTGTCTATTGGGCTGGAGAGGTTTCCCATTCCGAGCTGTGACAACATTAGTGTTGTTAAGGTCATTTCATTTTATTCAGCTAAGTAATGGAACCACAGCTGGGGCTGCAGTGGTGGGGGGGGAGGTTGAATCTGATGTCCAGACATAGAATGGAAGACACATTGTAAGGGTGAAATTTAAGAATAAATGAAGTACAAGAAATTAATTTGGGCTTGTCCTTGAGCTGAAAATTTCTAATGAACATATAGCAAACAACGTAATTGGTATATAATAGGCTGAATTATGGGGAAAAAATGTTTATAAGGTCACCAGTAGTTTAATATGATTACAAGATGGATTAAACCAAGTTGAAATAATTGGAAGTAACATTTATTCTTCAGTTGAGAGAGCTGCAAGAAATCTACAAGTTAATTTATCTGAGCTGGCAGCAGAGATTAAGACAGCCTTCTTACCCAAAACCTGGTAATATCCCTGCCTCAAAGAAAGAAAAATGACAGCTGCTCAGAAGTTTCTCAGGAACTACCATGGGCTTTCTAAGAACTGTTTTGATCCAGTGGCATCTGGAAGGATGAGAGAGAGTCCAGATGGTGAAAGAGGTAGGCAGACTTCAGAGCAGTCTAAACAAACATAGCAGTATGATCCTGAGAAGAGGTGTTTGTGGGGTGCTTGGTGAGAAGGAGCTTGGTGATGAAAACTGTCAACTTTTCTCATTCTCTGTACATTCAAAAAAACAGAACTCTGTACATTCCTTTTAGTACAGAGAACTGTGCTGGAGATGAGAATTCTTCATGATTTTTCATTTTAAAATCAAGTAATCTTCACCAAATCCCACCCTTCTATATCACTCAAACCTTTTGCATTAGTGGGGATGAAATCTATGCCTGCATGCAATTTAGTCCCACAACTTGTGCAGGCAGCACATCGCTATAGAAAAAGAAGCGTTTGCATTAGATCGTGACTGCAGTTTTACAGACAAATTAGCATTTGCTTTATGCCTTACAATATAGCTGCCTTACACATTTTGCTGAGCTTAGAAAATATATCCTTTTGGAGATGCTCAGCAAGCATAAATTATATAAATTATGAAGGTTTTACTAGCCCTTTTATCCAGGTGATATGGGAACTAGGAATTGTTATCCAGCTGATCTACGACTGAGATACGACAAGTGTTTAAATTTGGAGAAGGGGGAGCAGGGAATGTTTACCAATTTACTTATATGATTTTCCATGAGAGTTATAGGACTAACTGGTGTTTACCCACCATGACCTCGCAAAACATTCCCAAAAAGACAATCAAGGAGCGAGGATTTGGGGATGGTTAGTAATGTTTTTTATGAGGTCATTCCCAAGCGATAAACCGTAGGTGGCTCTGTTGTTAGGGAGGCCGTAATATTTTCATGCTCACCCAACACCTCTATGCTCAGAGGATTTCCCATTGCATAAAACAAGTCTTGCTGCTGAAACAAATGCTGGGAGCCAAGCTGGCCTCAGCAAGAGATCAGCTTAATCTGAAGAATGCGATGGCTTTTTGCCAAAACACAGAAGAAAGCCAGGTCCTGAAAAGTCCTGTAGGCCACATCGGTAATGAAAATTGAATTGAAGAATGTAAGATTAACGAGGGGAACTGGTAAAATGTCGGGTAAAATAGAGAACTTTTAATATCCTCAAAATTGCTATTAGTAGGTGGCCCAGTTTGAGCAAATTATATATCAGAACTAAAATCACCGTTGTCCACTTCCAGACTTCCTGTGACAGAAATCTGGCAGCGCTGTCTCAGTGCTGTTGGAAGCAGAGCAAGCACTGACTCAGGGAGAACCCCTCGGTGAAGGAACTACTAGAGTTTATTTCTAGTTCAGAATTAAATAGCAACCATACAGTATTGAAATCCTATTTTAAAAACAGAAAAGGTAAAAGTTCTTGTTATATCTTGCTATAGCATGTGTTCCTTGAGGTCCTTAGGGATGATATCTAGGTAGCAATTTTAATGCAAAATAACAATGATGCTTTGTTTAAAATCTTGGGCATGTTTGGACTGGTTCTGAGTGTCATCAAAATGGTGAATGATCAGGTAAAATTTTGCTGTGTGAATACGCTGTTGGTTCATGGAGTTCTGCTTGCAGATACATAAAATGCCATGAAAGTCTCCGGAGTGTGCTGCAAAAAGACATTTCTGGAAAATCTAACAACTGTAGACAAATGTACATGCCTTCTTGGCTGGGGAACACGGTCATGACATTAGCATGTGACTGGAAGCTCACTTAAATGTAGAGGGCCAATATACACCTCACCAGTAGCCCACCAGTAAAAGACAGAAACACTCCATGTTTCAGCTATAACTGAAGAGCTGCTTCAGTTTCGTAACAGCGGCTGTGAAAAGCAAAACATGCAAAAACATCAGAGAACTACTTATAAAACAGGGAGAACAACAGCAACAGCAAAACAGCTTAACAGGAAGCAGCAGAAGAACGAAGACCAAAGCTTCATGAATGCAAAACAGGTAAAGCGACAAGCAGTCCCCAGAGAATATCCTGAGCTCTGTATAGAGCAGCTGAGCAGGCCACTAGGAGTGGCTGGAAGGTATATAGTCTGCTTGCCACTTTCTACTGGTCTTATATAGAAGAGCGCTGCAGATGCAGAGACATACAGGCTGGTTTCATGCATGTCTTACTGCCTCGGGTACCAGACAGTATGAATGCAGCTACACTGCTTTTGGGATCAAAGTCCAGGGCAGCGGAAACACTTTCTCATGACACTGAACCCTATCAGGTTCAAATAGATTTCTACAGCTATCTGATGCAGATATTTCTAGACCACGCTCCAGCTGCAATAAGGACGACAGAGCTATAGGGAGCCCAGCAATACAACTCTGAAGTGCTTCTTCATAGAGCTGACATGCATGAGTCGATGATGCCCTTCCACTTAAGGACTGCCTCCATATGGACTAAGACAGTGAGCTCTGCACAGCATCTTAGGTACTGGTAGGACTTAGCAGCTTGGATGCAAGCCATACTCACAGAGCATGGCACCTGCCACTGACAACTTTTCCAGACTGAGAAGTGTGATGCACATCACCCTAACTGCAGTATTATTTCTGCACTGCTAGCCATGAAGAAGGTAACTATAGCGAGTAGCTGGATTTCTTTGGATTACCTTCATTATTCTATTAAAAATATTAGTGCAAAAGAAATTTGTTCTTCAATAAAAGAAACCAAGTGTATTGCTATATGCATTCCAAAACTGACATTCCAAACCTGAATGTATAGAGAAGTATTACAGGAAGAATGAGAAGAAAATAGTTTTACTTACCTGCGTAGGCAATGAACAATGAATGTCTAAGCAACAAACAACCTTCATAAATTGAGAACTTCCCAGAAATACATGCTTTCGGTGCAGACCTCATAATTTTTGGTGAGGCGACATGGAAAATCACTAGGCTGACTAATAAAAAGATTGACTTATTATGAAGTAGATGCTCCTGGGAAATCCTCAGAGAAGGATCTTCTTACAACATCAAGAATCCTAACTAGGACAAGCCCACATCAGCATCAAGCGCAGCAAGACGATTGACAGGCACATTTAGGACACCATCAACATGACTCCCATAACAAGTGATAATATGGATGCCATCTGGAAATCACAGAAAGGGATTTGGATGTGGATGAGCTTCTGTCAAAGTTGATCTCAATTTTTTTCTGCTATTTTTTGTGCAAATTCCTGACTGTGATTATTTTTATATCATAAAAATTCTCTTGCTTATATACAATCTTAGCATACTTACGGATGGAGAAGTTCTAAGGGTTAAGGGCTTCAGGGCAGCAAATGTTCAGTTCTGCAAGGTTTCAGGGGAAGGATTTAAGCAGGCTGGCTTTGTCATCATTTGTCATGATGGATCCTAACAATTTTGAAACACCTTTTTCGCTGCCATGAACAGCAGAAAAGCTGTAGAAGGGTTGTGGGTTCCAGAGTATATTGCAGGTTGTTCTTATGATCAGGTATACATTACTAACTTGTACTTTTATAGGTTCCACAAGCCATACAAATACGTAACTTGTCTCAAGACAAGTCATTCCTGCCAGGCCTGGTTGCCTATGCATGAATTTCCTTCTGAGGCTGGAACACCTGTGTATTTTCATTGGACTTTGCTCTGCTTTATAACACTGAGACGAGACTCTAATCCTTTGAAGGAAGAGCACCTCACTTTATCACCGCCAAATTATTACAAGCCACTTCAAACTTGTGATCTTTCTGTCAGCAATAATGGGATCCTGTAAGCTATAATTGGGGCAATTCCCGAGTTATCATAATTACTCTTTGTTTAAAGCTTTATTTCTTTTTAGCACTGAAACAGTCGTAAAATAAGTAGCTGTTGAGGCCTGCAATATAGAAAATTTATATGCTTGGATTCTCATAAATTCAGTTCTTAATTAACCTCTTTGTCAAAAGGGATGCGTTTGCACTATGTAAGTGCACTGTCTATTGATAAGTTGATACTAAGAGAGGGCAGGCCAGGTGGCCAGCCCGGAATCTCCAAAGTGCCATGGCAGATCACAGGCTAATGCTATCTGAGACGATGTTTCACAAACTGGGGAGTCATAAATTAATATCTTGTTTAAAACAGAAGTGTCATGACAGTGGGATGCAGGATGTCTCCAGAAGCGCATTTATATTCATCTGAATCGGCAGCGTGCCGAGAAATTTGTCGGAAGAGCTTTGCTGTAAAGAGCAGGTTGTGGCAGGGGGTATAGTGCCCGGGCAAACAGCTTGTCAAGGGAATCAGCTCCCGGCTCCAACCAGCCCCAGACGTGTCCCGGCAGCTCCTAGCTGAACAAAACACGGAGAGGACTTTGGGAATCGCTCCAAACACAGATAGCCAATAAAGTTTGTGATTGCTCTGTTTCTTTTTTTGTTTGTGTTCTGAATCTACTTGCTAGTTTCTTAATTTATTTTACTTTTCATCTGGTCATCTGGCAAATGTCACCTGGTTTGGAAAACACTTACTTTCAGCATGAACTGGCAAGAGCTCAGGTGCCCTGACTTCAAGGCAAAGCAACATAACAAACTTCCACTAAATTGTACCTATGGTACTAAGCCAAATTAGAGTCTATCCTGCTACCTTCTGGAAGAAAGCAGTGCAAGGAGAAGCTGTGAAAGAAGCGGAAGAGTTGCCTTCTAAGCAAGTCAAACTAGGAGAGAAGCCAGCCTAATACTGGCTAAATAAAACATGAAATGTCAAAAAAAAAAATAAGAGAAGAGGTGGAAAGTGAAAAACTGTAACAAAGAACAAGAGGATCAGTCACCAATGCCATGAGGCTGTTGACCAAGAAGCAGAGGGCAATAAATTGTGGCAGATCCCAAAAATCATGGAACTAAGATAAGGAAGCTCAACACTGAGAAAGAAGATGATCTGATATCTAATGGCAGATGTAACTTTTTTCAGGTTACTAGAAACTCAAAGAAGTTTTTATGAAAAAAGGTCAACTTGGTCACCTTAGATTTTAACCAAATGCTCAAACTATTCTTGTGTCCAAAACACCATGAAGTTAATACTATAATAACAGAAGAAAAATATAAAAAAGCAAGGAGAGGCTGAGGAGTGCTTCACTTTACTAAAGGTGGATCTCCAGAGTAAACCAGCAGTAGCCCGGTTCAGTACTGCACATGCTGAGATGTCTGTCTCTCATATCGCATCTGCTCTCTGTGTGGGCAGGACTCAGAGAGAGCCTGCCTTGGGGCAGGAAGAGGATTTTGCATCTTCCAGTTTAAGGGCGTCAACCCGGTGGGACACTTATAGTCAAAAATACTGGAAACTTCCTCACATGCAAAGGAAATACGCAGAAGGAATTTGGGAGAGAGTGAGCAGATTGCTAGAGAAGGCTGCCAGAAAGCAATTACTCAGTGAAGTGCACAAGCTATGCCTGGGATGGGGATATCGCTCAGTGTATTTAGCAAATTAAGTTCTTTCAAGGAAATACAAGTAGAAACAGATTGCTCTTATTTAAAGGGTGGTGAAAAAGGAAGAAGCACTGGACTTTGTTTTTCATCAGTCAGAAAAAAAGTGACTTGCCTGTAAGAGACAAGTGAATTTCTGAAGGTATGGCTGAGTGTAAAGACATGCCTAAAGTGTGATAGTATCACACTTCCATTTTTCATTTCCATTTTTGCCCGCCAAAAGATTTCTTGGACTCAACTGTATTTGTCCTGCTTGATCTGTACGGTCAATATGCAGAGGCCCTTCTGATTTAAGGACTCCTAGTAAGCAAACACTGGATGTAAAGATGCATGGGGAAAGTCTGCCTTCATCACTTAGTTGGAATTTCAATACACTTGTAAGATGTGAACTAATTCAGACAGGATGATGCAGATTCGACCCAGTCCTCATGTGTGAAGTTTTCAAGTTCAGCAGCAAGGAGGAAGGCCACAAAGAATGTACAGAGCTGTGTCAGGAGACTTTAAAAGGCAAATACAAAGATGAGAGACGAGGCTAAATCTGCTCATTCAACATTCCCATTCCCAGTACAGACATCTGCTTTGGCACTGGTCTGTCTTTCTAGTCAATGGAGAGCAACAGATGTTTCTGGGCATGACTCATCCCATTTGAATACTGATATTTGGACTAGATTAAACAATCTCCACCTTGAATTTGCCACTTTCTCTCCATTGACTGTAAAGAGTTGACAGGGTGATCAGCTCAGCTGTAAATGCTTCCAACATAGATGTATAAAACTACACCAGAACAAGTGGGCATTGTAACAGATGACCTCTAGAAGTCCCTTCCAGTCTCAACCATCCTGTGATTTTATGAAGCCCAGGGAAAGTGCTGACATGTAAAATTGGAGCAGTCAAAGGCAGCTGCCCCTCAAGGCATGTACCCAAACTAGCTGTAAGTCCAGTCTTTTGGAGCACTTGGAATGATAACAGGTCAGTCATGAGGGGTCAGTGATATTGTCACTCCATTTACTCATCTGGGTAAAAAAATGCAAGCTTTGACAAGATAGTACATACAGAAGCTCATTAAGACGTTGTCAGGAAAGTAAATGAAAAGTTACTGAAGGGTCGTTCCAATTACAGACAACCTTAATTTTATTAAGATATTGATCTGTGCCATCGGTCATTGTCAAGAACAGATAAACACGAAGCTGTGGCCCTTGGGAACTGAATAAACAACTTTTTACATAACGATAGCTAGCCAGTTACTAAATAATCATTTTTTATCCCTATATGACCAGACCAACAGATGTTGAACTGATGTCAGAGCTGCTGAGGAATATAAAGGGCCTTGGGCTGGAGGGAATAAATGTGCAGCTGCCATAGGAAAAGGGAAAGATGGAGGCCTGCAATCAAAATGGCATGTTTCTGAGGAGACCGTAATGGCCAAAGAAGAAACTAACTTGGAAAAGGTCACCTTATTGCCTGAAAGTCTCATTCTGCCACTAATTTCTGGAAATAGATCAAGTCAGAAGAGTAAGTGTAATCATCTCCAAGCTGTTTATGAGTCAGAGATTAAAGTGGGCTGATAGGGTGTGAAGAAGTACGGAGGTGTGAGGAAAAGAAAGCACTCCTCTGTGACTGCTGTCAGATCCAGTATCTAACTGCCCATAGGTTGATTGCATTAACAGAGGGAATGCAATACCCTTTGTAGTCATCATAGGATTCGTTTTTCAGTATTCTTTAGGTTTGTGTTTTAACGCAGTTGGCTAGGCCCTCCAGTAGCACTTTGACCTACAAAGGCCATAAGTCCCAACCCAAAAACCCCCTTAAAACGTCCTCCATAATTTTCATGAACTTGGAGGGGGGGGGGGGGGGAATCAGAAGTAACCTTTCTCATGTGTCCAAAACACTGCTAAGTACTAGCAAGTAACTTGGACAGATGGACATCCGTGGCAGCTGTCTTGGACTAACAGCCGCCCTTTGCCTTTTCAGTACGCTCAGCCCTGAGGATTTTATCAGTAAACCCAAGGAAAATATTTAGGAGTACAGTGACAATGAATAAAGAATTTGTTTCCCTAATTACCCCACCAAACCCACCCACCATACTCAAGAGCTATAGCCCTGTCTGGGCTGCGAGGTGAGGTATGCATTTATCTCTACAACACAGTTTTCCCTCTGGTGGTTAGCATTCCTTTCCAATTCATATCCCAAAAATGTACATCTGCTATGCAAATAAATTGTGTTAACCAAGTCAGGAATGCAGCTAAGAGGAAATTGAGGAGAGAAAGAGAAGAAGGAAAAACAAAATGTCAAAATTCTTGGTGACTATTGAAAGTACTCGTCTGACTCCAAAACGAGTACAAAGAGAAAGATGGATGCATTAGGTTGTCATTGGCAATTTTATATTCAACATCTTTATTGCTTTCCTGATATATTCAGTTCATGAGGGATTTGATTCTCTGTTTGCTATTCAGTTTTAAATCAGGTAATCGTGGAAGGTAATACCCATATCCTTCACCATGCTAAATAAAGCAAGCCAACTTATGTGGCAAGGGCGTAGATGATGTAGCAGACTTATTTACTGGAATATTTTAGGTTAGTCCGGTTTAGTTTCTTAGTTCCTCACGAAAGTATTTCCTCATGTTCCTAGTCAAAAGAAAGGTTCATGACAGCCAACAATCACTGCCCTGAAGGAGCACGCAGGCTTTGCTGCTGGTCAGCACTTCCACATCCCATGTGTGAGGTGAGCTACGGAACATCAGGAGATATCACAGCATGACAGATGGGAACCAGGAATAAGTCTCAGAAACATGTGCTCCTGTGCACAGCATCAGCAAGGATGTGGTGTGGACGATGATCACTTTAAAATACCCTGTCCCATATCTTGAAATGCCTCCAGAATATCTGACCCTACCCTGAACAAGCACAGCGTCTCCAGGCCTGGCCAGTGAATCTTTTGGTGTCTGGTGCACTCAACTCTGAAATCACACACACACACAAATATCCAAGAAAGGCTTTGCTCATGAAAGCATTGCAGGAGGAGCTCACAGCCTTCCAGAAACTATAAAAGCAAATTTTTTTGAAATTAATAGAAGCCTCTTTTTATCATGCTTTAATAGTCTCCATTATTTAGCTACTTATCCGTCTTGTCTTGAAGCGTATTTCCGTGTTTGGTCATTTCTCTCCCTCTGGGATTTGCTGTGATGCTGTCAGCAATTACATGCACTACGGGTGCCAGACCACTTATTCTCAGCATCCCAGGCTTTTTCAGCTTCTGCAATTGTGGCCTGTCCCCTTCTCCCTGAGAATCGCTGCGGATTCCCCCTTGGGCCAGCAGGGCCACTGGCTTCCATCTTCTCAGCTAAGCTCAGAGTTACCACTCCATTCCCTCAGCTCAAATCGTGGCTCCTTCTTTTAATTTTTTATTCTGTGCTTTTTGTGCTGGCTGAAGTTGCTTTAAGCTACTGACCCTCATTACTTATTTTTTAAACAAAAAAAAAAAAAAAAAGGATGCTAAGCACCTTAAATGGAGTGCCCCTAAATTTGATCCTCAAGGGAATTCTGCAAAGGTTAGCCCTCATGACTGTCGTAAATGCAGCTGCCTGGAAAGGCCAGTCCTGTGACCTATTTTAAACACACAATCACTGATTCATGGCAGAAATCTCATTATGGACATTCATTTTTTTTGAAGAACTGCTGAGCAGTGGATAACAGCCTATCTTCAAATTAAATCCAGTTCAATAAATAGCGCAAAATTAAATCATTCAATGTCTGGTCTGCCTTGAGCTATACTTAAGCCTGTGCATGATTAACAGATTAGAATGTGGAAAAAAAAAAAGCAGCTTAATCTGCCTGCTGCAGAGATACTTTTATTCCCCTGTGCTGCAGATTGTTTTATCTCTAGGTACTACACCAGTCAAGCTCTGCCTGTGGGTCTCAGCAGATGGTGTGGCTAGAGGAGCACTGAATTTCCAATTTATCCTGGAACCTGGATATTTATGTTGTGTCCTTTTAATGATAATACTGCTTTGGTTCTTGCAAAGAGCAAGAATTTGTCCTTATATTTGCCCTTATTATATTTATTACAGTAGTATTCCCAGTCAAGATCGACACAGACAAACAAACGCTGAGAGGCTCAGACATGGGAAATGACTGGTCCCAGGCCATGCAGTAATGCAGTATGAAAGAAAAAGCGATGGCATCCAGATAGCCTGAATCCTGGTCTAATGCCTTATCTGTAACACGCTGTCTGCTATGTGGCTGTCACTTATCCTTTGAATTAGCACTTTTATTAGGGCATTTAAATCCTAAATGCTTCTCATGATGAACTTCAATTCATTAACAAAGCTGGCATTCACAACCTTTAATTTTCTTAAATGGAGCCTGGTTTTATTTTTTTTATAAGGCTGCATAGCTGTATGACTACACCACTGCACTTAAAATAAAAGTAGCTATAGTAGGTTAATGTAAGACTCAATCCGGCAAAACATAAACCGAGTTTTTCCAGTGCAGCAGCAGCATATTTCACATTCAGCAGAAACAGAGAGGTGAGAGTGCTCAGCATTTTGCAGGATGAAGCCATTATATACTTGCAATATTACATACACTGTATATAGCGCTGGTGACAAAGAGTATCAGACACACATTGAGACCACGCTCAGCTGCCTGGAATATCACTGCACAGTCTTTGGCACCTAAATAACCAGAACATCACGAGCAACTTTTGCATTTCATAACTGCAACTCACATAAATATAGGGGCATATCAGAATACAAATGAGGCACACTGGCATATTCATATATTTTGAAACATGCAAAAAAATACCGCTGCTGTGCCAGATGATGTTCTGCACTCTGCTCTGATACCCACCCTCATTTATGCCATCGGATGTTTTCTGCCAAAGTGCCTGAACACATTAGAGAGCTGCCGGCACGGGGGATTTTTCAAATTGAGCAGTGGGATTTTAATTTAGTAATTCTTTTAAATGGCCAACGTAACACCCTCAAACCCCTGTGTGGGCTTAGGAGCTACGCGGCTGAGTCAGACTATTGCCTCAGGTACGGAATCCCAATGACAACCAGCCTGCGCCAGCTGTGAAAGCAGCGTGGGCTAATGAGCAGGGCGATGGTACATCATCTGCAGCTGCTAAGGCTCAGGCTTATGAGCAGTGCAGTGCAGAACAGGCCTAGGAATAGGTTTATATGTCAAACAGTTTCCTTTTGGTAAGCCTTCGTGCTATTTTCCTCTATCAAGATTTCAGAAACGAGTCAGGTGATCCCTGACCCACTTTTAAACAGGGAAGTTACCCCACCTTCCACATTACCAGAAGCAAGGATTGTCGTCTGGTTTTAGGTAATACTAAGGAAAAGCAGTCGTTCTTAGTTGTATTTTTCCAAAGAATTGATGTTTGAGCTGGCTTTGTTGTGTTAGAGGTTTTTTTCTAACAGTAATTTCCGTAGTGACTTCTACTAAAAGAGCGGCAAAGTGTTTTTAAGACCATTCAGTGTGATAAGGCTGTGTTGAGAATTTAGAAATCCGTTTATATGTGTCATACTATTTTCCTGGAGAAAGACATCAGAAAAACAGAGTCTGTAATGTGGAGAATAGTGAGTACTTTTTAAGTTGCTTGCTTAAAAATAACTGCATTTTTAGTGACCTACTTCAAATTCAAGTGGCCGTGAGTCTCATACCTGATTGATCTCTAAATCTCGGGGTGTGTAAAATTCCTGAAAAAAAGAATTGAGACTGAGATGTTGGATATTTGAGGAAAGATTGACTTTCTAGACTCTCCAAAACATAGTGACAGGAAAAGAAAACATCCCAACGTCGACAGCTAAACCTCCCAGGTGCACTCCAGTTCCCCTCAAACCAGCCAGAAGCACTGTGACAGAAAACAGCGCTTTGTTCAAGGTCAGGCTGGATGGGGCTTTAAGCAAGCAGATCTAGTTGAAGACGTCCCTGCTCATTGCAGGGGGTTGGACTAGATGATCTTTAAAAGTCTCTTCCAACCCAAACTATTCTATGATTCTCCGAAAACGTCATTTTACCTGATTAGCTCCTTGTCTGCAATGTCAGACTCTGCCTTTCTAGAGCCCTGAGGGCTGGGGACACAGCGTAGGTGAGCCCCCATCTTTTCCCCACTTTGTATTTTCACTTTACTATTATTATTATTGCTAAAGGGACATCCATCCTCATGTCCTTTTTCTTTATTCTTTTTTGTGTTGTGACAAGTGACAGCTCTGCACATGCCATGTGTAAGAGGTACTTGTCTATGCGTAGCCCAGCCGACATCAGCAGCCAAAGAGACACAGCCAAAGGTAGGGCCATGAAGTCTCAGCATCTCCTAGACGTGTCAAATTTGCTGTGAATATGCAGATCAGCCGGGCTCCAGCAATCAGTCTGCATATGTCCAGCAAGCATGAGTCCAACTGTCCATTTAAGTTTGTCCAGTATGCCTGGACAGGCAATGGTGTGGGCCACCAGAAGTTCGAAAAGTGCAGAAGCTCAGAGTACATCAGCAGTACTGACGTACTGCTCCAGCCAGAGCTGCAGGGAGGTCCCGAGCTGCACAGATCGATTTTTAGAGTTGAAGACTGTAGGGTCGGGCAGAAAAAAATCCCAAATACGTCAGTAAGGCCAATGACAGGAGAGGGTAGGTGAGAAAATTTTCCCCAGATTTCACATGATCCTAAATATTTTCATGGAGTCTCTGAACTATTCTACGGACCTAGAATAACCTGGAGGTTTGAGACTGTTGTGTGCTCTTGTTTAATTAAGGGTTGTTAAGAGTCCTACTGAAACTGTGTTGCTAATGGTCGTATTATAAAGTCTCTGCGGCAGTAATGTGAGAATACAGGAATAATTCTGTCATCGTAACAAAAACTAAAGGGAGCGCTGTAACTGGTTGTGAGTTTGTGATTCAAAAAAGCATAGCTGTGCTTTTCTGTTCATCTACCTTTTATATTTATCCAGTAAAATACTCCAGTCCTAGTTAAACTTCTTGATCAAACTCATTTTTTAGAGTTTAAATAAGGGAAGGTAATCTTGGTATTAACAGAATGATTTTGGTATTGAATTTACTGTAATGAGCATAGCATAGTAAAAAAAAATTTTAAAAAATCAAGACCTGACTTTAATTTCATTTCTGCTTTAATTGGTTTTATTGCAACTTAATATTATATTATGTAGTGTAGCTTTGGTGACAACTTTTCTTAATTTAATTATATTGTATTTCAACCTCTAAAAAGTTTTCTACAGCAGAAATACATAATAAATCACATTTCTGTCAATGGGTAACACAGGTAACATGAGTACACCACTTTACCAAACTGAAACTATAGCTGTTTCGTGTTGATAAGCTTATGATTCTTGCAGCCGCATCCAGGGACACCTTCCAAGGATGTTGCTTCTGGACTGATGCAAGCAGAAAGGGATAATGTGAAGAGCAGACAGTTAGTACGAGCAGGAGAACTGCAAGGTGTAGACAGGAAACACCCTTTCTGGTTTCGTTATAAGTAATTTGTTTTAGTCTGATCTAAAAGCTATGTTATTCAAAAAGACTGAGAAAATTAATTTTTTTATTCATGAACTGCAAAATTACGCATTTTAAAATGATAATCGAAAGACAGCAGTCCAGTTTGATTGGCAAATTAATTGGGATTGAAACATTAGCCATGTGCTGTTTCATTTGGTCTGGGTTTTTCCCAAACTGAAATAGATAAACCAGTTTTGAAATTTAAAATCCTTTCACACACTTTTAATTTCCTGTAAATACTATTTAAGACGTTTTGGATTACAGTGGAAACCTGTGTATTTCTTCAGCTGAGAAGCTATCTACCTACCTACTGATTGCTGATGAGGGTACTGATGAATGGCGAACGTCCATCATTTGAAAACTTGAGACTTGTCACTCTAATCTATTAAACATATCAAATAGTTTTCATTTTTTTGACTGTCTTCTCATTCAGTGGCAGCAGAAATTGATACAGACAGCATTCAGCAAAGCCACACAGTTTGGTGTTGAGGCCAGTTTTACTTTCCTCATGAGTCAGTTGGAGGCATCATAAATTAAATCAGGAAAGACATTAAATGCTTTCTATTTGAGCATTATTGGGCAGAAGGAACTGTGGTCGAGGCAGTAAAACTGCATCCTGCAACATGTAGGGCTGGAACTCACATCACAGGGAGCTCTTACTTGAGCCACATAGGGAAGGAAAACAGGTCTCCTAACACAAACACAGATAATTTTAATTACTTTAATTGGTTTTACAGGAGCCTTTTAAAGAGAAACTAAATTTTGTTAGGACTCCCACAGGATAAAGATAAATTAACGAAGTAAATAGACACAGGGCATCTAGATCCCAGACAAAACATTTACGCAAACTGATCTATTCGGCTTCCTTGCAAAATAACTGTCAGGCTTCCCCTGAGGAAGAGGGATGGCATTGGGCAATCCCTCAGCAATCCCTAGGCATCATCTGAACCCTTGAAGTCAGTAAAGCCAAACTACTGTGAAAAGTGGTGATTTAGATTTCCCTGCAAAACCTTTTTGTCAGTACCATAAGGTGTGGTACATCAAAGCCCAAGGTACTCTTAGATGGAGAGAGTTCATGCTGTAAATTAGAAAAAAAAAAAAAGGAATAATATAAGAAAAGCAACAAACAAAATGCATCAAGGATGAGGGAACTGAGATTAAAGAGTTTCCCAAAGTACTGGGCATGGCTGGGTTGACAGGCTGAGAGAGCTGGGGTTGTTCAGCCTGGAGAAGAGAAGGCTCTGGGGAGACCTTAGAGCAGCCTTCCAGTACCTGAAGGGGGCCTATAAGAAAGCTGGGGAGAGGCTGTTTGCAAGGGCATGTAGCGATAGGACGAGGGGGAATGGTTTTAAACTAGAGCAGGGTAGGTTTAGATTAGACATTTAAGATGAAGTTCTTTACAATGAGGGTGGTGAAACACTGGAACAGGTTGCCCAGAGAGGTGGTGGAGGCCCCATCCCTGGAGACATTCAAGGCCAGGCTTGATGAGGCTCTGAGCAACCTGATCTAGTTGAAGATGTCCCTGCTTACTGCAGGGACCTTTAAAGGTCCCTTCCAACCCAACACGTTCTACGATTCTATATCCTTGATGACTGTCAGTAAGTCAGGACATCAGGGCCCAGGACAGCTGGAAGAGGGCCGTGTATTCCTGACCTGGGCTGTGTATTCAGGAGGTGCTCCTCAGGAGAAGATTCAAGCCAGAGCCTCAAAGGAGGTCCTTGGTGTTCAGCAGGTGAAAGTCTGCTACAGCTGAGTTACTCAAAAGGCAAGGTGATACTGCTAAGAAACGCCTTTATTTCAAGTCACACTGTAGACTGAGCTTGGATGAAAATCGTTTGGAAGTCCTTTCACCAAGACTGAGTAGATAAACCCCAAAATTGCTGAAAGTAAAGGTGCCATTTAGCTACCTGTTTCTGCTTGGTTCGGAAGCAGGCATGGCTCTTTATGGTGGAGAAATTACTTGAATCAGTTCTGATTATGAAGAAGACACCCCACTCTCTTTGCAAAACAGCTGTGCACACATCAAGGAGACTCAGAGAAGATATACCCTTGCCATGTTTGTGTTATGCATACTCTGGGGACCTGAGGGTGTGGACTAAGCCTTACAAGGCAATAACCCACTAGTAAGTTTCCCTTCTTTTCGCAATTATTAGTGAGTACAGGTGGGAGAGCCCAGTCCTTACAGCAGCGAGTCAGCTCAGATGTAGGTGGGTGTCCAGCGCATCTCTTAAAGTGACTCTTGGCAGAAATGAAAGACGAGAGTGCAAAAAATCGTGAATTACCAAGTGCCGGGCCCCTGAGGGCACCCACAGCACCACTGTCCCTGCCCAGCCCACCTCAGGGTCCCCAGACCCTGCCCACAGCCCAGGAGCCCATTTCAGCCCAGCTCGGGGCCGTCGGTCAGGAAAAGTCTAGATCAAAGTTACCTTGATTGAGGTAACTTACCTTCATCAGGACTCTGATGGAGGCAGCTGTGGCAACACTTTCGAATACTTAAAATATTAGAAAATTTAGTAGAATCTTCTGCCGGTTTTACCAGTAGTCTTGCAGTGTTTTCAGGCGGTGTTTCCCAACAGCACGTTGAAGGGGAAATCACAAAAAAAAATCCCCAAACAGTAAAACCACAAAGTATGGCAATTTGTCAAAACAAGATGTAAATTAGGGGCTTCCTTCCCTTTCACCCCAGTATCAAAACGAATGTGACGAGCTCTCTGTAGCCCCTGCCTGGGCAGCCCTTTCAGCCTCAAGTGGGTCAATGCTCTTCCCTGGAGGATGCGTGACCGGACCCATCCAGCAAGAGGATAAACAAAAAAGCCCGTGGGTAAGAGGAATGAAGACAGTGAAGGAAGGACGAAAGAAAAACCAACAAACAAAAAAAATACAGCATAGGAGACTACAATAAAGTTTCCCTTAAGCAAAGCAGAGGTATAGGAGTTCAAATACATACTGATGAACTTCACGGCTGGTGAGCTGGAGCAGCCTGATTTGACCCATTCAGTCGTACCACCAGCAATGCCTACATGCTCTTCTCCATACAACCAAGTGCAGCAGCTAATAAATGATGCGGGAAGCCTGCCTGGACAGAGGATAATTCCAGGAGGTGCAGAGATGAGGTTTTTCCCAGAACATTTTTATAGTCAGCCCAAAGGCAACAGGCAGAATAAGCAGGAACTTCTTCTGGGAGGAGAACGTGAGGAGCATTGCAGGAACTGTGCTGAGATCAGCTTGAAGCTTTCAGGCTGCATTTAAATACTTTCTGTTTGAGCTGCATGGTTCAAATTAATTTGCACAGCAGCTCTGCGATTGCATGTAACTTGTTGTTGTTGTTGTTCAGCTAAGAACATTAGTTATCTCTCATTTGTAAATCAGCCGGTATATCCTGTAGTGACCTTTTACCTTGTGGTTTTCTTCTGTTCACCCACTTGTTTAATGAGCTGAGTTTGTGGGTTTTGTCTTCATTTTTCTAACAATTATTATGAGAGTGAAGCTACTGTGAGAGCAGAAGAGTGGATGATTTCTGTGCTAAAGCTTTAGTAAATTTTGTGAGATAATTTTCATATAAAACCTAAAATTGCATTGAACTGTGTATATAGCTAAAGCAGCAAAGAGCCTGACAATTAACATTTGCGTACCAAAAACTGCCCAGAGTAAATTTAAGCAGTTCCCCCCTTCAGAGAAAACTTGTGCAAGCATTTTGTCCTTTTTTTCTGCCAGGGCGCTGATACCTAATGCATCCTTTACTTCTCACTCCCAGCTAAGCTCGGTCCCAACAGTGAGAAGTGCAGGTAGCAGACGCTTGTCCTGGAACTGCAAGACAGCAGTTCCTTGTTCCTTGTCCTCGTTCTGCGGCTTTGAGAAGCAAATCTCTCTTACCTCTGACAACCACAAACTTGATAGAGTGGGTAGGAGTAAAATACCCGTGATGGTTGATGTGCACGTCCATGCAGTTGTCTCTCTAATGGGGATTCCCAGACATGCATGAGTCTGCACGCATGTGGGCATGTGTGGGGGCCCTCCCAGGAAGTCTTCTATTGTCCTCACAGACAAATAACACAGTTTATTGCTTCCAGTTTTTAGTATAATGAACTACATGTAGTCAAAGTTTAAACACTAACCATGACGTTTTCCCCTTAAAATTGTTGATATCTAGCAGCTGAATGATCATCTTAGTTGGGCTCAGCTTTGGCTGGACATGCCTGTACTCACAAAGACCTTTGTTTAGGAGCCACAAGATGAAATGGTGGCACTGGGACCTCAGGCAGGGTTATCCTGCAGAGCCTGAGGAAGTGTGGTTAGCCAGCGCGCAAGTTCTTTGTTGATAAAGGTTACAGTCAAACCAAAATGGTTTTCATCTTGTGTTTTCAGCATATGGATGCATCACTAAATAAATGGTGTGTTGCAGCTGCATAGTTATTCCATGATCCCCCTGGCCAGGTTTTGTAAAGCTTGAAATGAAGGCCCAAAGCAAGTGACTGCCAGCAATTTTTAAATCTGTTGTACTCAGACAGCTGTAAAAAAAAAAGGAAATTATGGCCTGCTGACAACCATTCAAGTTGGGAAACTCCAATTAACAGCATAACAAACCCAGAGAAGACTTCCTCATTAATAACTAGTAATGACAGCCAGGGAGCTAAACCAGTTTCCAGAGGTTCCAGGAACCCATGAGTTTCCCACAATCGCTACCTTTTTGCCCGCTAACATTCTCCTCATAAAAGTTAGATCATTTGGCACAAGAATACATTTCAAGTGAATTCTACATTCTAGCATTTGTCTTTCTCCCATACAGGCACAGTAATGTCTCCTGGACATATCTCCTGGAAATGATTTCTGATTGAAATTCTGAATTTACAAAATGATTTTTAGAAAACTTGATGGGACAAATTTATAAAGTAGATGCAGTGATTGAGCTCTCACCATTTTCATTTGCACATGCCATTACGGATTTGTGCGTAAGACTGAAATGAATAAAAAGGCAAATCGATTCTCAGTCCAAAAATTATATTCTGTGCATGTAAGCATTGCTTTATGAAGGCACAGGAGAGCTGTAAGTATTGTGTTACAATGGCTGTCAGAGGGGTTTTTTGGGGGAAAAAATAATCCCCGGTTAAAAATAGGTCTCAAATTTTCTAGTTCATTTCTTTGCTTGACTGAACTGTAAGAGATTTAGTTCCCTAATTATACCGACACAATGGCTTAATTTGTTGAGTTGCGAAAGCTTGCTGTTATTCTTAATCAGCATCTCTAATTCAGCAATAGTGAGCCTGCAACAATGACATAAAACAGAAAAAGATTCACAGTTTCTGCCATTACAAATAATTATTTCCCACACGTTTTAGTGTTGAGGCACTTCTGGTATTTGAAGCTGTGAGACCCCAAACAGATTACCATCGGAATAATTTTTCTTTGGCAACTACTGTAAATTGCCAGGCAGCAGGAGGCTCAAGGGAGGCGCTGGCTATTCATGTAGCCTAAGCCCATTTCTGGGTTATGAGATGACTGTCTCACTGCTGATGGGGTAACAGGGCACACTCTGCAGGGGAACAGCTTAAAGATTTCAAATTAGAGTCATCCTCGAGTTGGGTTGCAGGATAGATGTTTTCTTCTTTCATTGTTACTGATTTATCTGAATTTCCACGGTTAGAAATAACACTAGATTTTCCCTTCTGAACTTCCTCTTGAGCCTCAACAAATTCATATACTTGCTTTGTTCCGCCTTCCACCTCCTGCTTTTTCTTCATATATTTCCCAATAGCATTTTCTATCATCCTCAATGAGGGCATTACCTTCTTTTCTTAGAGGAAGTTAGAGGTGCTCACAAGATCACCGATGACATAAAAGGGACCATGATTTAAATTTATAAAAAAACCTGCTTTCAATATTTATTTATTTATTTGCCATATCAATACCTAGTTATCATGTTCTTGGAAAAGCTATGCCTTGGAAAACCTGAGAAGCCAGCTAAGAGCACAGTCAATCCCCACTCTGACACTTACAGTGTAGTATATTAGCAATAGGTTCATCTTTAAAGATTTGAAGTGGAAATGAAATGTATCTGCTTCTCTCGGTTGCAGAAGAGCTCCCCTAGCTGGGTACCCGTCAGGCTGCTGCAGCCGGTTCGGCCATGCTGGACTGTGCTATCAAGCATCCCTTAGCCCAAAAGCAGGATGCAGTGCTGTATTTGGCTTCATCTGAACACCCCGCCAGCGCATGCTCTCTGCCTGGCTCTTACATTGGGCAGTGGAGAGCAGCAACGCGCTTACCTTTCGGCTTTGCCAGTTCTCAGTTAAGAGTGACTGGAGAAATCTCGGAGAGAGGAGCGAGGAACATGCCTCCTCCCTTCCAACTCCACATGGTCCCCAATCTCAACCACCAGCTCCCCTCAGTCCGGAGGGGCACTGAGGGGTTTCGTACCTTCCCGCTGCCCCCGCTCTTTTACAGAGAGCCACCGCGTGGTATGATTTGCATGGCGACTACTTGCTTATATTAACTAACACCTGAAGCTGTACACCTGCCTTCTCTATGTCAGCCCACAGAGAAGTGGACATGTGCCAGTTTAACTAGCAGAAGGAGTACAGTCAGAAGACCAAGACAGTCATGAACACCACAGTTTTCCTGCCCCATTTCCTCATATTTCTTGCAGGTACCGAAGAGCGACCTCAGAGCTATGTGCAGAGAGCAGAATTACCACCTTCTGCACGTGGCTTTGCATCTGAAGCCCCTTCCACTTTCTCCATAGCCTCTCAATTTCCACCGAGTGTCTCAAAACTTCTGTGGTATTTTTGACCTTTTGCAGGCCCTCAATCTCTGTTCTGCTTTGGGGGAACTCCACTGCAAAAAATCCCTTTTGTGCTGGCCACCTCGCCCGGACCAGCTTCTCCATCCTGCTGTTCTCAACATATCCCTTCTGAAATGTGAGCTACTAAGAGTGGTATCACATGTGAAACACATGGTATTGCACATGTTGGAACATCTGATGACAAAGCAACTTCAAAAATAAAAATATTGTCCTAGTTTGTTGGCTTCTTGAAGCTTTTTAAGCTGCTATTAACCACGGACTTCCTTTTGGCTGAAGCCTGTGAGTGACAGTATGTGCAAGCAGAGCACTCATTAACAGCCAGGATGTTTGAGGGCGGTGCTCCCTGTGCGAAGCATATTTAATTTTATCAGCTAATCAAGCTATTTTTAATCACAAAACGCTCTTTGAAAATGACAAGAGCATGCAAGAGCCAAAAGATGGCTAGATATAGAGGCAACTATTTCTATTTTGAAACCTCTGCTGAGAAGATAAAAATGATGCTGAGGCTGAAACGTGGCGTTCCAGCATTTACTGTCTCTCTTGTCAGTAGAAGTACTGTGGGAGACGGAAGAGCAAAAATGAAGTTAGAGAGATAATACACAGGAAGCCAATGTTATGTTAGATTAAAAACAGCCAGTGCTTTCAGTGCCAAGCTTGGAAACTAGAAAGGAAATACTGCTCAAGTACTCAACTATGCAAAACATTTTATGCCTTTTTTTTTTCTGCTTTATAAAATAACATAAAGCACAGAATTGTCACCAAGAAATGGCAGGAACTGGATGCCAAATGGGCAGACTGCTTCGCAGATCAATGAAGAAGACCCTGGCTGCCTCTCTCGGGTACTGAACGGTCCTGCTCTTGGAAGGAGATGCAGATCTTCATCTGTATATGTAAACAGTGTCTTTACGGTTCATAGAAAAAGCCTCGGAAAATCATCCTCCTTATCTGTGCTGAAGAGAGAACAAATTAATACAGAATGGAAAAGCGAGAAAAGTGAAAGCCGATCTCTTCGGCCCAGCAATCTGCTCCCCAACACTGAAATTGGGTACTTTTCATGACCCCTCAGGAAGTCTGGAGCTCCACGATTCCAAGCCTAGCCCAGGCACCCACCCGCTGGGTGGCAGAATGAGTACCGGCTTTGCTGGAATCTCCCCACGCCAAAAAAGCCCTAACCCAAACCAACCGGAATAAACACTTACAGGCTAATCCACTTTCAGCAGAGGAACTGATGCAAAGGTGCAGAACAAAACATTTACTGTGAATCTTTTTTGGTTTGATAATCTTTTAAGGACTGCCTGGGATTTCATCTTAATAGATGTAACCTGTGGTAAAGTGATTTCCATCTTTCACTTTTTCCACAATGGTTGCCACAGAAGTTTGTAGCTCCGTTGTCTGAAAAAAAATTAGCGTAGCACATACACACTTTTATTTCTATGATTTCTCATTTGTCTGGCAGGCCATCTTACTCTGTGAGACGTCTCATTCTTTTCAAGACAGTACCTAGGCAGGTTTCAGACCTTGATTTTAGTTTTTAGGCAAGTATGTATCATAAAAACCAATACAAAATTAGTTTAAAGTAACACATATTGTGCTGTGGCTCCTTTGCCAGCGATGGGGCTGATGCTACAGCCAACTCAGTATTTGTCTTACCAAAGTGAAACCCCAGCAGCTCAGAGTTATCCATTCTCATCTGCACTTCTCAGGATCCCATCTCGGTAAATCCTCCCAAATTACTATTTTGCAAGATGCCACAGAGTCGTAGACTATCTCAAGTTGGAAGGGACCCATAAGGATCATCGAGTCCAACTCCCTGCTCCTTGCAGGAGTACCTAAAACTAAACCGTATGACTAAGAGTGTCATTCAGATGCGCCCTGAACTCTGAGATGCTTCCTGCTGTGACCACTTACCTGGGCAGCCTGTTCCAGTGACTGACCAGCCTCCCAGTGAAGAACCTCTTCCTAATGTCCAATCTGAACTTACCCTGATGCAGCTTAGATAGGACATTTCCTTGTGTCCTATCACTGGTCAACTACACTGGAGATACCTCTTCAAAGTACTAGATGTGCATGTTCTTTGAATAGGTGAGGGGTTTTTGGCAAGTGTGGTTTTATTCTGTCGTCCTCCTTTACTTGCTTAAGGGTCTGGATGAAATCCTGGTCTTTACAGAGCCAGAGCTGAAACTCAGGCTGGTATACTTCCTGTTTAAAAAGCCCAAAGCCATGATGAATATGTATGTTAGGGCAGAATTTCCTTTCCGATGCCATCATTTCTACATTCTTCTGCTCAGGAGCCTACAAGTCTTGTTTGGCACCGTCTCCTCACTCAGCACACCATAAACTGCAGGAAGCCCAGTCTTTAACACTTACTTAACAGAGGTCAAGTAAAGTGTTAGCAGGCAGACTGCTGGCTCGCCACCTGGACAGAAGAGAAGTGTGCTTTTTCTCTCGCACTGCTTTGTGCTCCTCATGCGTTGCCCAATAAATGTGAAATGAGATTATTGTTTAATACCTAGACATTCAGACAGAAAAATGTGCAGCAATTGCAGACTCTGTATCTATATATTTATACTATAGAAGGAACATTTTTAGAATCTATGTAACTGGCGGGTCATTTCTGTGCCCCGTTGTATGTGATATTGTTGACTAAGATTGTGTCATGTGCCTTACTACAAGTGAACACATACCACATAGACTATTCTGTGAGTCAAAATGTGAGTCACCTGCAGAGGGTGAGAATTGTGTTATCCTCGCTGAATGTTACTCTGCATGCTGTACTTAAATGTTAGTAGTGTTTTACAGAAGGCGGCATCCATTACCTGGAGGTTAGGACAGTCAGCAGGACAGGGACATTGCTTTCCTGCCAGGTGGGTGCCTTAACCAGGAACACGGGATCACGGTCCATCGCTTTCTGTGAGCACCTTCCAAGGTCTGTACTGTTCACTGTACATGTGAATTTAAAAACCTGAAGTCAACCTCTTGTTGATTCTCCATCCCACAAGAGATTTGTTTAAGCTAATCTTAGATGTCTAAAAAAACTAGAAGTCTAAGTGAGAGCTGGTAACATTATGATCCCAAGAAAGAGATGGGTTATCAGAAGGCTATCAGACATCCAAGACAGGCTGGATGTCCCTCTGTGGGTGCCCATTTCTTCCTACCGACTGCACAGGGTGACCAGCTCAGACAGACACGAAACTTTTAGATGCATAAAGCGGAGCGATGAGTCATGAAGGAGATGTCCGTATCCCGTCAGCAGCAGGCACACATAGACAAAAGCGTGGCTGCGAAACCCCGCAGCTCTCTACAGCGCCGAACTGCAGCGTTTCTGAAACCCGCTGCAGATTTGAAGAGCTGTCATCCATCCTAAAAATACATTTGCACCTCTTTTCGCTACCGTAGCGGGCTCTTTCTCTGGAGACCCGGTAGACAACAGGACCAAACGCTCCTCCTCGGGGTCAGCCTCAGCTGCTGGGTCCCCGTCCTGGCCGACAACGTACCTCCTTTGCGGTGCGCCCTTTGCCGGGCGGGGGTGACTCCCGAGGTGCCAAGCCCGCCCCTCCGGCCCTGTCCGGGGGAGGGAAGGCGGGAGGAAGGGAGAGAGGCCGGGCGAGGGGCGGCCCGGCTCCCCGCACAGCGGCGGCACCGGCAGAACCCCGCGTCCCGCCGGCGGCGGCTCCTCAGGCGGCGGCGGGGGCAGGTGCGGGAGCTTCCGCGTCGCGCTGCGAGGAGGAGGAGGAGGAGGAGGAGGAGGGGGTGAACGAGGAGGAGGAGGAGGCGGCGGCGGCGAAGGCGGGCGGGCAGCCCCGAGCCTGTCCGGCGTGCCCGTGGGCGTGCTCCCCGGCGGGGAGGGCCGCCGGCAGCCCACACCCCCCGCCGCCGCCGCCGCTAACTTTGCCTCTCGGCCAAGAGCCGCTCTCCGGCAGCCAGAGGGTCGGCGGAACGCCGGCGGTCCGGAACCGCTCCCCCCCCGCCATGAAGGGCCGCCGGCGGTGGCGGTGGCGGGGGGAGCACCGGCGCTTCGCCGCGGTGCTGGTGCTGTACACGCTGCTGCTGCTGCTGCTGGTGCCCTACGCGCTGGACTACGGGGCCCGGCGGGGGCGGGCGGACGAGGAGCCGCTGCTGCGGCGCTGCCCCAGCCTTGAGGAGGCGCTGAGCGAGTGGGGCTGGGAGCAGCGGCAGCCGTCGCTGGACGAGGAGGAGGATGAGGACGAGGAGGGCGGCGGCGCGGCGGGTAACGGCAGCGCGGCGGCGGCGGCGGGGGGGAAGCGGCACATCTACCTGCACGCTACCTGGCGGACGGGCTCCTCCTTCCTGGGGGAGCTCTTCAACCAGCACCCCGACGTCTTCTACCTCTACGAGCCCATGTGGCACCTGTGGCAGGCCCTCTACCCGGGGGACGCGCTCAGCCTGCAGGGCGCCCTGCGCGACATGCTGCGCGCCCTCTTCCGATGCGACTTCTCCGTCCTGCGCCTCTACGCCGCCCCGCCCGGCCCCCGCGACCCGCTGGCCCCCGCCCCGCCCGCCGCCCCCAACCTCACCACCGCCGGCATCTTCGGCTGGCGGACCAACAAGGTGATCTGCTCCCCCCCGCTCTGCCCCGCCGCTCCCCGGCCCCGCCGGGAGATCGGCCTCGTCGACGGCGCCGCCTGCGAGGAGACGTGCCCGCCGCGGGGGCTGCGGGAGCTGGAGGCCGAGTGCCGCAAGTACCCGGTGGTGGTCATCAAGGACGTGCGGCTGCTGGAGCTGGGCGCCCTCCTGCCGCTGCTGCGGGAGCCCGGCCTCAACCTGCGGGTGGTGCAGCTCTTCCGCGACCCCCGCGCCGTCCACAACTCCCGCCTGAAGGCCAGGCAGGCGCTGCTGCGGGAGAGCATCCAGGTGCTGCGCAGCCGCCACCGCGCCGAGCCGCGGGGGCCGCCCCGCCACCAGCCTCCGCAGCAGCTCCTGCTGCCGCCCGGCCTGCTGGGGGGGGGCGGCGGGCGGGCGGCCCCCCCGCAGCACCGCGCCGAGTTCTTCCTCGGCGGCGCCCTGGAGGTCATCTGCCAGGCCTGGCTCCGCGACCTGCTGCTGGCCCGCCGCGCCCCGGCCTGGCTCCGCCGCCGCTACACCCAGCTGCGCTACGAGGACCTGGTGCGGGAGCCCCGCGCCCAGCTGCGCCGCCTGCTCCGCTTCGCCGGGCTGCCGGTGCCGCCCGCCCTGGAGGCCTTCGTCCTCAACATGACCCGCGGCGCCGCCTACTCCTCCGACCGGCCCTTCCTCATCTCCCCCCGCGACGCGCGGGAGGCCATCCACGCTTGGCGGGAGCGCCTCAGCCGGCAGCAGGTGCGGCAGGTGGAGGCCGCCTGCGGCGAGGCCATGAGCCTCCTGGCCTACCCTCTCAGCGGCGGCGACGCCCGGTAGCGCCCCCGCCCCGCGGCCGGCGGGGAGAGACCGCCGCCGGGTGAGGGCCGGGACCGGCGGAGAGGGCGCGGGGCCGGGCGGGGAATGCGCCTCGGACGGGCCCGAGGGCAGGCTGATGGCCGGGCCCGGTTCCGTCATGGCGGCCTGCCTGTCATGGCGGCCTGCCTGTCATGGCGGCCTCTCATGGCTGGAGGATTGGCAAAGCCGAGCGCGGGGGTCCGCAGCTGGCATGACAGCTGCCGGGCGCTGGCCTCAGGGTATAGGCAGTCCTGGCAGAAGCAAAGCCGCCTCACCACGGGTACCGGCAGAACGGGCAGGGTCCAGTCGCCCCCGCTTCCCGCCATTGGTCTCAGTGGGGTTGCGTTCCCTCCGGGAACCGTGGCCACCCCACCCCAGGGTGGGAAGAGAGAAAGCATTTTATTGAAGAGAAAGGTTTGGTAAGAGGCATCCTCTGGGGTCAGCGTCGACCTCGCAGCCCTTTCAACATGAAACCATGACCATGTGCAAAACACCGGCTGTTCTTTAAAAAAAAAAAACTGCATCGAAACTTAAAAATCCCCCAAATGAAGACTCTCGGCAAGGAACCAGAGGGCTTGAAGGGTGTCGCTGGGAGAGCATCGCCTGTCCCAAGCGCCGAAGGACGCTGGGCTCTGTTGTAACACTACCCAAACGCCGACAAGGGGCTTCTGTGAAGTTGACAGCCGAGGTCAGCGCAGGCCTGGAGGGGCCGGAGCGTGCCGCCGCCAGGAGGGCTCAGCTGTCCTGCTGCCAGCTGGGTGGCCCTGGGGGGCTGGTGATGCTCTGGGGAGGGGGGCACCGGCCGAGGGAAGGGGAACTGTGTCCAACTCCCTCCATCGCTCGGAGCAGCGGGGGTAAGCATTCACCTGCTTACGTGTTTCAAAGATGTTTGTGGCAGAAATCTTTGCTTTTTCTAAAGAAAGCTGTAATTCTTTTTAAAGTAGGTTTTCTTCTAATATATTGATGTAGTCAGGTGGTGATGCGGATGTGAGATGCAGGTGACTAACATGTTTCTTGGGGACACGCGTAGAAGCGACTGTAACTGGAAGGCGAACACTCGGTATTTCCATTTTGTTTCCTCAGCCAGATGAGAGAATCACTTTTCTTCCCTGGCTTCCGGGCTGACACATTGTGCCGTGCACAGGGTCCTCCTGGTCACATCCCTTCCGAACAATAACATCCTCTCAGCTGGCAACTCTTGGACAAAAGCAAATGTTTCCTGATGAGGCTAAGACAAATTAATGGCGAAGTTCCCAAATAAAAGCTTGTATTTAAAAAAAAAAAAAAAAAAAAGAAAAACTTAAGTTGCATTTTGGATTTTAAAATTGCATTTTCCTGTAGACATCCTGCCACTTGTATGAGAGGGGTGTGCGTGTGTGTGTGTATGCGTACTTTTTTTTGTTTATTTCTTAATTTGGGGATAGCAGGTTCTGTTGTATTTTAGGGACGCAGTATTGTAAGTTCTTAGAGACTGCTTTTGAGCCCATTACAGTCTGGCAGCATTTAAATGGCCCCACGAGAGTATACAGGGCTATAGGGATGTTCACCTGCAGTCCTCAAATACAAACTGAGAACATGAACTTCAAATTGAGGATAATCCAGGATCAGGAAGAAAGCTATATTTATATAAAGTGCTGGAAATAACATAACGTCTTTGAACTGCCTTTATCTTGGGGGAAACATTTGAATTGCATTGTAGGTTTTCGTGCTCTGAATATCGTGCTGTGAAACATGTCGGTGAGTTAGGATGAACCTTCATTTATTTTAGCTCTTTTTCTTCCTTAACCCTCCCACCTGGGAGTACGTTGGCACAAGAAGCAGGTTTGTTTCATTATCTGACAGGAAAATGCAGTCATATAAATGTTTTTGAGTAAATCTATCCCTTTCACGGTAGCGTGCTTCATACAATTCTGCATCCTTTGGTTTCTGCCTGAACTAAAAATTACAGGGGCTCCGTTTGTGCTGGAACAACCTGTCGTATTATCTAAGGGATGTTTCTGTATTCTCTCACAGGCACCATAAAGGCAAAATTTGTCTCCGGGTGTTCTAGTGGCATATAATAATGTTATTTGTATAGGTGGACAATACCTGTATTAAAGCCTTGATAACCTGTGTTGAGTAACCTCATTTGGAAAGCTTTTGTGGGAATACACCCGGCCTGGCTTGTACCGGCTTGCACAGGTTTGGGAAGAAAATAAGATTTTCTTGCATGCCAAAAGATGATACGGTACTTATTTTCTTATGTCGGATGGGAGATTAAAATCCGGTATATCTTGTTGGTTTGTTTCTATCAGGTTGCAGTCACAGATTTTTACGCTGCAGTTGTTACGCATTTGCTTCACTTTGACAGGGAGCCTCATCTTGCTCTTTCGGGTGGTAAATGTCTTTCATAAGAAGTTTTCAGAAATCCACGCTTAGTTTCACTTACACCAGTTCATCATGATGAAGAAAGAAGTGTTGCCATCTAGCTTAACTTGATGCTTATAGCTGGGAAGAAATCCACTGATTGAAAATTAGTGTTTTCTGAAGCAGTTTCCGTGTTTGACATTGACGCATTTTCTGTATCAAGACTTAGTTCTGTCAATGGAAGTTGTCCACTAACACAATTGCTTGTTATTAGTGATGAATTCAATGGTTTTTTCTCATCATAAGCTGTTCTTTTGTAGGGTTTTTTTGTATACTGTGGAAAGGGCTCTGTTTGGCAAAGCGTATAAAATACAGCGAGTGCGATTCCTGGTTTGCATTCAGGTTGCCTGAGTTCATTAGAAGACTCTAAAACAACCTGCAGGGAATATCCAAAACTGGAAAAGGACAGGATCTTTGAGCAGGGCATGCAAGAGCATCTAAGACTGGATGACAGTTGCTTAACGACGATGTTGCGACGTGTGTGCTTCGGTCGCTAGAAGGCTTTCTAAAATTCCCCTGCCTGAGGAGGAGAGCTAAGGCTTACCAACAAATGCATCCCATACTTCTCTTCAAGGTGTTTTGACGGTGTTGGAAAACATCGTTCCGGATGCTTGCAGCATATCCTTGTTGGCCTTGTTAGGGAAAAAAACATGTACTGTCAAATGTCAGTGCTGGTACTGACCTGAAAAGATGGGAATGGATCTGATTAGGACAACCAGCGTGGCGGGAGTTTCACTGGCAGAGGTCTCTGGAAGTCAGTAGAACCTGCTGAAGGCAGGACGCCCGTGGTTAAACCGCATTTTGAGAGCAGCTGGGCATTTACGGGTCGGTCACCAGCTTTTTTACTGTTACAGGGCTCAACTGAGATTTTTGAACTGAAGTCCCAGTTCTACTGAATGGTGTGGAAAACCGAACCGTAACTGCATCTTTTAGAGCAGAGGATGGCATGATAAGTGAGGGAACAATAAACACACTTTATAGCTGAGCTGAAATTGGCAGGCTTAGAATCGGAGAGCAGGGCTGACCCGTGGAGTTCTAGTAGTTCAGACAGAGATTTGGGAAAAATACCTGCTTGTGCTACATTACATATAACGAATTAACAACTTTAATATATTAAAAAGTCATAGTGGGGAAACTGGAACACAGCTGACAAAATGCTTACAAGACTTATTTCTGTCATCTGTTTTTACTTAACTTTTGGTCATGTGTTTGCCTTAAGGGAGGTAGAAACTTGAGCACCATAATTGTATATAAAAGGCCGTGATCCTTCCACGCCAGAATTGTTAATTGCTCTCTTACAACATTCTATCTGTATTTAAATTGTTGCTTTTGGTGAGACAATTGTAGCGACATACTTGTGAGAAGTGTTTAAAGTCCCAGGTCAAGAAATACTTAGCCCCTGCATTACTTGCGCTCCCTACGACCTTACTGATGGGAGTCCTTGCAGATACCCATGGTATGTACTCGCATACTTCGGATGCAATGTAAATAGTTTAGTAGCTCTCCCAGTTGCAGCATCATCCGAAATGTGCTCAACGGTCGAGAAGTTTCTTATTTAACAGCTTCAGTATCGCACCAGTCATTTTAGTTCCCCCTTACCCCACCCCATCAGTCTACACATCAAAAAAAATTCTGAGTTTTTACCTTAGGTAGAATATCACCTCAGTATCACCGCTTACAGTAAACCTGACGATAAAAAAACAGTGCAGAATTTCTGGGGTCATGATGGTCATGCCATTAAACAACATTTCAGTGAAGAACCAAGCTCCTGAAAGACCGTGAGTGCCAACAAGCCTGACAGCACCTCCTGTTCCTTTCTTGAACACGAAGAGTTGCCGCTGAGGCTCCCTTGATTATCTGGAGTACAGGGACGGTAGGAACCCTGCATGTCGCTTCTCAGAATCACCCCGCGATCCATGCAGCGCTGGGACTACCTTAGGTGTTGTTTGGCCATTCCTATTTACCTTGACGTGACACCTACCACCATGGAGAAGGATATGGGAAAAAGAGGATTGTCAAAGCAAACTTTGCACTAACAGAAGTTTTAAACACCCTGCTGGCTGTGCGTGTGTGAGGGAGGGGCTGGGGGCTGGATTGTCCTTCTCTTGGCTGCGATTTGAAGAGGTGATTGTTAAATCTGAACTCATTAAGGTGGTGGTTTTCAGCAGCTGAGGGGCCTGTTGCTTGTTGCCTGGCAGTGTCGGCACCGGGCAAATGGCTGGAAGCTGGTTAACATTTTAGTGCGTGTCGTCTGTCTGGGTATTGAGTCCCAGGAAACTCTTGCTTCCAGCACGGAGGCGTTAAGCTCTGCTGCCGACCCACAGCACCTGCAGCGCCATTTCTTCATGCTGGTAAATGGGAATCGGGTCTTCCTCCAGCGCTTCCAAATTTGTCACCCTGTTTCCAGTCATCGCCCAACTTTGCCAAACTTCAGCTGTATGTAGGCTGAAACTTTTCACCTTGGGCCTGAAGTTAAAAGTCTCTTTGGGGAACTTCAGTCAACACAGTGCGTGTTCTTTTGAACCCAGGGTTGGGACGTGGTGGTCTTTAGTCTATGTTCAAATAGTCTCAAAGCTGTTTCTTTGAAATCATTAGTCACTTCAGTGCTTTGGGGCAGGGGCTCCAATTCGGGTAGGGGAAATGATCTCTGGGTAGAGGACGTCCCCCATGTTTTGTTTTTACCTCTGCTTTCTATTCTGCTTTGGCCAAATATACTAATGTTTGTAAAAAATTGGATAGCATGTGCTTAGTAAAAGTGGGTTTTGGTATGTGTGTGTATCTCTGTTTTATACCGAATAAAATCTGCGTTGGTTTTATCTCCAGTGAGCATGCCCAAACCTCTTTCTTTCCCATAGAAAAGCCCGGCGTGGTACAAGGCATGCGGCAGTGGGAACCAAAGCCACGTAACTACGGCCGGGGCTGAGCAGGGAGGAGTCTGCCATTCCTGCGCTCCCACTGACGCCCTCTCCTCTAGCCCCTCTTTCCCTCTTGCTTATAGTCCCAAGGAAGACTCCCTAATCCAGCGTTCAGCCTTACAGTGTCTAATAATGGAAAGGACTATAGGTGAGAGGGGGAGGACATTGATGAGGGGTGGGGTAAACTCGTGGGGCAGGCAAAAGGAATTGCCTTTGAGTTGTAGAGAGCGGGATTTGTTGGGCAAAGGGCTCAGGTGTGAGAGGAACGAGGGACAGGGATTTGATGAGGAGGGGCAGCTGGAAACTGGGGCTGGTTTAATTGGAAAAGGCAGGTGGGAGCACCTGGGAGGGAAGGAAGGGACACGGAGACAGAAAGCTGGGAGAAGTAGGGACCAAGTGCTGGGCTGCAGTGAGGCGCTGCAGATGGTTGCTCCAAGAGCATTGTTGGGAGGAGACAGAGGGGGAGAGCTCAGGAGGAGGGAGAGTAGGGTGAGGACAAATTCAAATTGTAGTGGGAAAACTGGTAGCTCTTCAAAGTCAGGTCTTCCTGCTTCTCTGTTCGAATGGCTGTGCAGACGACTGGCAGTCGACCAGCCCCTCTGGTGGAGTGCTGGTCCACAGGGCTACGGTGACTTGCCTTCCACTATCCCTTCCTCGACCCTTACATTTCTCCTGCAAACCAAGACTCCTCTCGTCCCCTCTGCATAAGGAATTTATTAACTGCCCCACCACTCTTCTAGCAGCATTGGGGTGAGAGGCATGGGAAGAAGTGCTGCTCTCCTGCAAAACTGAAGCTGTGAAGCTTAAGCTTGTGAAAATAGAGTCTTCCCCCGTCTCTCATTACTAAGAAACAACCTCGGCTTGTGCGGGCAAGGGATGGATGATGTGAGAGCTGTCCCATCCAGCTGCCTTTGCCCGAGGGGCATTTGGGAGTGCCTTTGCGGTCCCTCCTGCCGTGGGCATTACCACCAGCTGCCAGAACAGGGGGCTCTGGAGGAGGTTCTCGTCTGTGTCCTTGGTTCAAGTGACAGGTGTTTGCACGCTGGATTGAAAAGCCCCAGTTCTAGCAGTGACTCACGTGTGTATCACTGACACCTATTGTTCTCAGTATGAGCTCTTTAAAAAATGCCAGGAAGCCTCTTGTATGTGTACAGTGTTACAGGGATGCTCAATGCCTGTGCTGCAAAGTCAAGCACTGGAGGAAATCTGCTGCCTCCCCTTTCATGCTTCCTTGACAGCCATCTATCACAGGTTGTTGCTTTTTCTCCTCTACAGCACTTGGTCAATGCACAGTGTTAGACCCGTCGGGGGCAGGAATGGACCATGCAACGTGTCTGGTACCGTGAACACTGCCTGGTCTGTGGCAGAAGTTAGAAGGCGCGCGGGAGTCCAGTAGGAGACTGAAGGAGGAGAAAGGATGGGGGCAGCGTCTCATGGTTGAGGTATTCAAAAGCTCTCAGAGGAACTGGACTCAGTCCCTGGCGCCAGACTATCTGTGAGATGTTAGACAAATAAGTTCGCTTTTCTGAAGAGGCCAAGTCCATATCGGGCTGCCAGCAGCTGAGTGACACTTTTGGTATGCTGGAGTTGGCTGTGCAGGAGTGCTGCAGCAGCAGTCAGCGTGCGGGTGTGCTTGGTCGGGGAACACCAGCAGCTCACGGGGTGACTCCAACCCCCTGAGCGAGCTAGTTGTGAAGAGGGCAAATTTATGGTGGCGTTAACACATTCTTTCTCCTAGTCACTCAAGCCCCGGGGGGACGAATTCACATTTTTAGTAGATTCGGAGAAACATCAGGTGAAATAAAGCCCTCTGTCTTGGAGAAGACCAAGCTGTGTGGTTTTATTTAGCCTCAAAGCCAAGGTTGAAAGAGGACAGTGTGCACAGCAACGTGAGCAGCAGTGTGGGAGAGAGGTAATCAAGCTATGGACAATACTGGCATAAGAACAGATTTTTGTACATGAGCAATGAATCACTTCAGCCTGGAAGTTGGAAGAAGGTTGGTGGTTTGTTGTTTTTTTTTTTAATCCATGAGAACAGCGTGGCAGGAAGGGAGGGAAAAAAGACAACTCATTTTAAGACAGCGCCGTTAATTTAGAAATAGAAAGGAACTGATACGGTAGACAACCACATTATGGCAAGACATGAAGCTGTGTGGTCCAGGAGCCCTGTGATCTGTGGAAAGTTCTGTACAGAGTGCTGAAGTCTCCTGAAAAATCAGCTTTAATGTATGAAAAGCCCCGAGCCCTGGTTTAAAGATGCTTTGTACATTTTGTTTGTGCTCTGTGAAAAGGAGGCAATGCTGACCTGCATGGAAACGGTGTAAAATAGTTCGTTCTCAAGTACTCTGCAATAGGTTAATGTCTCGTAACATTTCCTAGGAGGAAATCTGGTAATCTATTTTCTTTGCCAGGCTTTGAATAAAACATATTAGAGCTGTACAATAAATCAAGAAGAGAACAAACCCCATACCATTAACTCCACAGTTTTTGCCCTGTTTTTTTGAGAAGACAGGCCGTGTTTGTGTAAGCAAAAGCTCTGTGGTTGTTCGCTTGCAATGGGTAGAATCATAGAATCTTCATGGTTGGAAAGGACCTTTGAGATCATCGAGTCCAACCAAACAACCTACAATCTCTGCCACTAGAGCATGCCCTGAAGTGCCACATCTAGACGTTTCTTAAATACCTCTAGGGATGGTGACTCAACCACCTCCCTGGGCAGGCTGTTCCAGTGCCTGACCACTCTTTCAGTAAAGTAATTCTTCCTAATATCTAATCTAAACCTCCCCTGCCGCAACTTCACACCATTTCCTCTGGTCCTGTCATTATTCACCTGGGAGAAGAGGCCAACACCCACCTCTCTCCAGCCTCCTTTCAGGTAGTTGTAGAGGGCAATGAGGTCTCCCCTCAGCCTCCTCTACTCCAAGCTGAACATGCCCAGCTCCCTCAGCCTCTCCTCATATGACCTGGTCTCCAGACCCCTCACCAGCCTGGTAGCTCTCCTCTGGACACGCTCCAGCACTTCAATGTCCCTCTTGTACAGAGGAGGAATCCCGGCTGCGCAGGCACATGAAGGGTGTGGGGCCGTACAGCCCAAGCACTACGCTAGCTGTGGATGAGCTGTCTTTAATGTTTTGCCATAGATCCATGAAGCGATTACGACCTTTTTTATTTATGCACAGGCATGAAACAGTATCAGAGTTTCAGGTGGGCTCTGGATTGCATTTAAAGTGCAGCGAAGATGCAAGTGCATTTGCTAAAATAACGAGAAAAGGGCTGTAGGAGATCAGCCAGGAGTACAGCCCAGGCCTCTCTGATGGAAGTTTTGGAAATCTTTCCTTGGTTTTTCACAGTCACTTCAGCTGCTGCTTGAGAAGGGATGACTTGGGTGAATTGTCATGTTCCCCCCCCCCACTTTTTTTCTAAAACCAGTTTAAGGATGATTAGTGATACCTAGCTTTATCTCAAATGGATTTAAAAGACGAGAGGATGGGGCATTTGTCACCTGCCCCAAGCTGTTCTTAAAATCATTAAGGATGGAGACTTTGTCCTCCAGTCGTCATTTACTCCGGTATGTCAGTATGTCCATTGTTAAAAAGTGCTCTCTACCATCTATTGCAATCATCTGTCAGTTCAAGTGTGTTACTTCTCTTACTGGATGCAGAAAACAGCCTGCCGCCATTTCTCTGTGCTAACTTGGTTTTACCACAAGCATGTACTTATATGATTCTTTTTTTTACACAACACTGCCGCCTCATAAAAAACCCCTCTAATCACCTTTCAAGCCTATTAGTTTCCAATTCAGGTCTCAATTTTACAATTCCTGTTTTGATAAAGCACTTCATTCATCCTTCCATATCGGGCAACTTCCACACTCCACCTGACTCGAGCCCCAGAACCATTCCCAGTTCTGCCTTAATGCCACCAGATCGGATCACCCGATAAATATTTTAGTCATTTATAAAACCTCAATTTCTTGCACGAAGAGGTGCTTTTGCGTGCCTGAAACTTGGCCTTGGCTGTTCACAAAGGTTTTTTTGGTCTAAGATGTGGGAACAGATAGAAAGTAGGACCCAGCCTCAAATTGCTGCTTTCTGATGGAGTGAGTGAGTGCGGGTTATACACTGCAGCAAAGGAGGAGTCACTTTAGCATGAATTTCATTTTCCACCTTAAATTGTAAATTGTAAACCTTATCTTCCCATTGATTCTCAGTAAATTCTTAGCACTACGTATTTGTGTGCGTTGGGTCTTCTAAGAAACCTTACAACTAAAGCCATTACATTCAGATTGGATGTGACTAGCCAATATTTCTTAAACTTTGTTCCTTAATGGGAAAGGAGTTAAAAATCTTGACAGGTGATATAGGTTACGTGTAGCTGCCTTGACGCTTCTGCAGGGGAGAAGGGCCGTCCTGCTGCTTCTAGCTCTCCACTGCAGGTTAATGTGTTGCTTGTAAACTGGTAACGCTAACCTTGAAGTTAGTCGGCAGTTTTAAGACTCAATAAACTCGGTTTATTTCTAAACTGACTTTCAGGTTACTTGGAGCTGTCGAGTCGTGTCCGGTCATGCCCGTACCTACGGCTCCACAGATTCCTGCTGGGAGGAATTCCAGCTCCGAGACACTGAGCTCCCCCAGGCTGGCCCTGGAGCACTCCTCAGTGGGTGGGGGCAGAGAGTGAAACCCCTGTACTGGCTCCAGAGCAGGTGGGTGATGCCGCGTCCTCATGGCAAAAATCCCACCCTTCCGAAGAGTTAGGCTGGGCCTTTAATAAAGTTTATTTTCAAAATCATTACTATTGCATGGGAGCGGAAGGAGAAAGGGGAGAGAAGTCTCCTGTGATCTGTTACAGAACAGCTAGAATAATTTTGAGGTAGCCATTTAATTAATACAACTTTTTCATCTTCTAAGGATGCTTTGATGTGGGGAATGCAGTATAGGGTCCTACGGAATAATTCCCCTGACTTATTTCTGAATGTCTGCAGGGCTTCATCACTGCTCTGCCCGGGAAATCATCATTCCAATATCGAGTGGTTTTAAACCAGTAAAGGTAAAATCTATCAGAGGAAGGTGATAGTTACTCCTTAAGCTAAGTCAGCTGTAGTACTAGAAGCGTCCAAGCGTCAGCAGTAATTTGAATACCTGTAATAGCATAAGTGCAATCAGTACAGAGCAAAGTTTACATCCTTCGGACAGTCAGGTCTTGTAATAACTGCCAACAGGTAAAATTAGCTTCATCACTGTAATCAAGCGCTTTCATACACACATAGTATTACTGTCCAAATAAAGTGTGAACTTCTACAAGAAAAAAAATGCACAACCATTTTTCCAAATTGGCTTGAATAAAGGCCCAGGATGGACCACCTTCCTCTTTAGGAGCTTTTTTTTTTTTCTTTTTTCTTACTGCTGCCTCTGCCCCACGCAGCTATGGCATCTTTGTTGAAGCATGCAGCCATTGATAGCTTTTAGTCACCTGAGGGCAGTTTCGTTTCCATTTGATGGAAAACTTGATGGATTTGATTCCCTTCTCCTCCCTTTCTAAATACCGATCGCCAGGGTAAATCATGTTTTGTCCTGTTTATTTTTGCAGCGGGGTTTTGCCAACGTGGGCGTTACTTGTGCCTGAGGAGACTTTCTCCCACGGTCCATTAGACAAAACTGCACCTGCACACCCTGGGCTCCCCTCCCTTTCACCGCCTTAAACTGCTCAACGCTGCGGCTTCTCTGGGGTCGAAACCCAAATTCCTCCTGTGGCTGAAAAGCCCGACCCACAGATACATACAGTTGTAATCCCACTTTTTGGAGAACTCAGCTGCGCTGTGTTTCTCAAGGTCTGGGTAGTGAGGGACGCGGGTGGGAGCAGGCTGCTGGAGCTCCGTGGCTGCATCCATCCCCACAGCAGCCGGCGGCCGGTCCGGTGCCTGGGAGGATGCCGCCTGGGGCACAGCGGAGCATGCCAGGAAAGCTCTGCCTCCCAGCAAGCCCAACTCCTGTTTGACAATTTAAAACCCAGCGTCGCCACACAAGACAAACTCACGGGTACGACAGGACAGAAGCGGTTTTCTGCACGGGACGGCTCGCGTACAGTGAGAGATGAGGTGTGACTGAGCATGGAGAAGAGCCCTTTCCTCTTTTTGGTATAAAGACTAAAAGCACTGCCGGAAAGATGAGGTTGGAGATCCTAAAGAAAGACAGGCACGTTTCAGTACTGCGGTTGGTTTTGAAAATTTCACACCATAACCCAACTTTCTGTCTACAGCCGGGGCATGCGTTTAATTACTCATCTTTTCTAGAACAAAGTGTGTTTTCAAGATACCCGTATTCTTACCTCAGGTTATGCGTCCCTTTTTCAGATTGTATGTAATAATTTAGTATTTAAATACTATTTCTTGTCCCATAACAAGAGAGCAGACTTGGTTTTGTTTTAGATTTTTAATAGAGATTAATTTGAGAATTTTTTTTTCATTGATCAAATGGCTCAGAACATGTAGTGTATTTAGAAAAACTCACATTTTCAAACATTACACTACACAAAACTGAATGTAAGTCACTTTTTTCTTCTTTAAAAAAAAAAGGAAATAAAACAGTTCCTAACTTCAGAACCATACACATCTTATGTTACTTCACGTGCTTTGCAGAAATCACTTTGTCTTGGAGCGTGGATTAGTTTAGGAGGAATAATTTTTACTTTGTGAACCCACTCTTGATTAGGGAAAAGAGAAGGTAAATGGATTAACAAAATTCAGTTGCTTTGAGATTCTTGAGCTCAGTCACATCATAGGTGCGTTAATCTTGGAACAGAAGCTATGTTCGACTGATAAACACTTACGCATCCTTTATTGATTATATTTAAGAATACACAGAATGGCTGGGGGAAAGAGACAGTGTGCAGAACATCTGTGGCTCTTCAAGCAGCACTGTACTTTAATTCTGATCACCATCTCCTGTCATTATTTCCCCTCCTCCCTTGTTTGATCCAGTTCAAACATTCAGCTGATGTTAGCGTACTGAAAATTTACTGACTACCCTTAAAAAGCTTATTTTTAGAAGGAAGCTCCCACATATTTGAGGAAAACATTGCAAAAGCAAAAGAAGAATGGTTTATTTGGATTGAACAAAAAAAAAAAAAAAAAAAAGAGAACGAGTTGAAAACAACTAGGCTTAAAAGCATCAATTCTTGGGCCTCCCGACAAAAGGGGCTCTGTAGCTGTGGGCAGGAAATAGCTGTAATTTTCGTCGGTCTCAGTTTTTCAAGATAACACTTGGTAATGTTGAAGAAGTGCCCCTTTCTCATGAAGTAACCGTTCTGAACTTCACAACTTACCTGTAAAACCCGATACGCTTCTCACCCGCAGACTGACTGCAGAGCTTCCCTTCTCGACCGCAGGCTGAGCTGCAGCGCAGGGGGCAGTTTGCTGTCACCAAAAGCAGACAGAGGAACAGAGGTACCCGCGCTGCCTTGTCAGCAAGCACACGCTTTGCATCTGCGGTACGACAGTGAACGAGTAAAGTCACGCTCCCAAACGTAGAGCATCCCGTGCTCTTCAGCCAAACTTTCCATCTGGAAAGGATCAAGAACCACTTCTTTCTAAAATAACTTCTCTTTAAAACCTCATTGTTGACCAGAATGGACAACAAATACAGTCAAAACGCTACATCTCTTTAACGACGGGAGACACGGCTTCCGGTTATTTATAAGGAAGTGAGACAACAAGAATAGCGTAAGGTGGGTTTCACCTCCTTCGGCCGGAACTGTAATATTTCATGCTCAGATTTGCTGACTCTGTGGATGATACTGCACTCAGAAAATCCACAAGTGCCTCACTGCACGCAAAGTACGGCAAAACCCTCCGGCTGCGTCACTGGGAAGAGAAAGACCGTCCCTGCTCAGAAACGGCCACGCTGTGAGCAGAAGCCTTGCCAGGGATTTCATAAGCTTTCTTCAGTGTTCTCATGGAAAAAGTGCAAGGTGTGAGGGGAAATACTTATCCTGAGGTGTGAGTTTTCATTAAGCTGTAAAAGAATCCCGATGCTAACTGTTGACTGCAGTAACAAACCCATCAATTTGTACGCAACTAGCGTGGCTTTGGTGTAAAATGCCCGATAAGATAATGCAAGATAAACAAGACTGTCCACTAGTGCCTTACACCGGAATTCCCATTCTGCGTAGGCTCCACCTCTCAAAGCCACTCGCGCGTTGCTGCTGTGGACAACGCTAACGAGCAGCTTCTGCACCGACCCCTCGGCTCCCCAGCCCGGGTCTGTACCGGTACAGCAGAGGGGTTAACAGAAGGCACCCGTTTCCAGCATTCACCTCTGACTGAAAAACTCAGACTAGCTCGCTCCGCGTGCCTGTGGATGAGAAAAACCCCAGCACCTCACAGCAGCGGTACCTGCCCCAGGCCATGCTGAGGGGAAGCAACGCAACGGAACACGTCCTTAGTCCTTCCCCAACTCCTGGGGAGTTGTCGGGGAGTGCCTGAGGCAGAGGCCAGGTTTGGACTGTGTGGAGCGGCTATCGGTGCGGCTGGTCTGTCAGAAAGGCTGACTTCTGAACTTGTTAATATGCTTCTGAACTGCAAGTTTCACTATTTGCTTAGGGTAATGGCGTTGCCTCTGGTTTTGATTTGCTGCTTGACGCCAGCCTGTACCCTCTTCGTTTGTTTTAGTAACGGGTGAATCACTATTCCCTGTTCCCCTTTGCCATGCCATTTTTAATTTTACAAGACCGTACCAGATCTTCCTTTGCCATCTCTTCTGCCCAACTGAAACAGCACAGGTGTTTACTCATCACATGAAGATTGTACTTCTGGTTACCTTTTTGCCCTCCTCTCTGCCTTTTCGGGTTTTTTTAATGTCCTTTCAATGATGACCAAAGCTACGTGGGATGCTGGCGGCAGGGACACATGGGGGATTTGTAGAGCAACAGAAGGTTTGTGATTCTGGCTTCAGTTACCAACATTGTTTGACTTTTTAATCGTTCCTGCTCTCTTCTGAACACTAAGCAGAATCATTCCAAGCTCTTTCTCACAAGGAAACAGCTATTTTATAGGTGGTTGCACTTGTGCAGCTGGACGTGTTTTTGACTAAGCACTACCCCACATTTTACAGTCAACCTTGGGTTCCATAATCCTGAGTAACTGAATATCCCACACGTTTTTCTCTTTTCTACTCACTCCCTTCTCCAGATCCAGCAGCACAAACCTCTGGATGACACTGCTAGCAACTTCTCTCCCTTGTGAAAACTGGTGAAAAGATAAGGAACAGAACCAAGAATAAATGCTCAGTTATTAATCCTGATAGATTCCTTTTCCTACAGCGACTAAGACAGCATAAGGCAAGACTTCTTGCGGAAGGACTTTCCAAATGTCATCTTATAAAATTAAGTACATCATCCAGACCTCCTTTGTCTGTGTGATCACTCCTTTCTAGATTTAGAAGTTATATCTCCTCACGATCGCCGCCATATTGACATAAATATATATTTTATTTCTCCGTATAATAATGTTTACTTTTAGTCATAGCTTACAGCCCTTCTTGAAATAAAGGGATATTTGAGCAACTGTTGGATGCTCCCAGGTGGGAATGATTAAATACATTTTAAGGAAAGGAACCCCAGATCAGTTCTGTACTGTAAGAAGGGGGCTGAGTTGCTAGCTTTGCCTTGAGGAAATTGCCAGTATGAGCCCTTTTCATTTCTGAGCTGAAATATGGAGTTTATATGTCAAACCACAGTAAGTTTTGCACTACTATTAAATAGTGTTCAAGGCCAGGCTGGATGGGGCTTTGAGCAGCCTGGGCTAGTGGGAGGTGTCCCTGCCCATGGCAGGGGGTTGGAACTGGGTGATCTTTAAGCTCCCTTCCAACCCAAATCATTCTGTGATTCTGTGATAAGTAAGAAGTGATGACGTATTTCTGACTTGACCACAGATGACAAATGTGATTATTTGTTCTAGTGAAGCTAAACTCCACAAAAAGCTCCACAAAAGCTAACAACACTTCCCATTTCCCAGTGTGCTTCCCACTTCCCAGTGACTCCAAGGTTTGTGTGAAGTAAGGGAGTACTAAGAAGAAATGGAAAGATGAAGTACTTTGCTGACCTGGAACGGTAACACCACCTTCATACCTAACCTGAAACTTGCCGGCAGAGCAGGAGCTCCAAGCAGCACTAGCATTTCTTCTCTTGACAAAGGAAAGCATGGATGAAGCCTTAATCAGCACCCTCAAACAAAGCTGAAATTACCGCAGTATCTTGTCCTCGCAACTGAATGTTTAGCTAAGTATGTACAAATCAGCCATGGCAGTCAGCCCGGTAGGTGTTTCTGTTCCCCCTCCTCCACTACTACTATCCCCACGACATGGAGAGCTTTCACAGTATTTTGCTTTTTCTCTCTTCCCCACCCACTGTTGTAGCTAAAGGATAATCCCTTGCCATTTAACCTCATTGGAATACTGAGCTCCCAAACTAGGGCTCAGAGCATCTGCACGACATCCTTGCGCTTACTGCTTGAGACCAAGAAACCGAGCCCTGACACTGCAGAGAGCTGTTGTCCTTCTTAAATCCTCACAGCTTAAACTGCAAATATTGCAAAGACGGTTGCTGCTGTAGCTGTCAACACTATGAAGAGGATGTATCAGGAGATACAACAGTATCTTCCAGTTCTACTGAACCTCTTACCGCAATTACTTCAGCGTTTTTAAAGATGTTTGGTGCAGTAGCACCCAATTCCTTGCACACACAACACTATCTCTAGGAAGGAGAGGACTTAACACACGTTGCGACCCACCCCCAGCTTAAACCCATCACACCACACAGGCTTTAGGTGCTTTGATAACAAGGGAACAGAAGTTACCAACAGTTGTGGACAGACCGTCTACCATAGCAGTCTTAGTCAGGACAGCGTGATATGCTTTGGACACCAACTGCGTTTTTGTGTTTGAAGTAACCTTGAGACACCTCCTGCAACCTTCCTGACGTGCTTGTATCTTAAACGACAAGCGGGTAAGCGTTCTGAGAATGGCAAACAAATGGAAAACGGGTAAAATGCTGCTTCTTATTTTGTGCTTTACGAACAGATCAGAACTAATACACAGCAAACCCGTAGCACGCATCCTGTAACTGCAAAGGAAAGGCAAGGCAGCCTGTCTCCCTTAAAGGAAGGAAGCAAATTTGAGACATTCTGACATGGTTTACATTCTCCCTGCTCCACCGAAACCAGCTACGGGTCATATCCCTTTCTTTGCTTCCGATATCCCAAACTAAAATCAGACAAACTCACCTCAAGTGACCCCCTGTGCTGGAACCTGTTATTTCACAACGACTGTTACTGATCGGCTGTTACGATCCAGGAGAGGATCTTCTGGTGTTCTGCTTTCTGGTATTAACCTGCGTCAACATCGAGGCATTCAGCCAGGCAATTTAGGACTGAAATTCAGAATCAGACAGTGGATGATAACCTCCTTGATTAAACTAAAACCTGGAAATAAGATTCACGAATATGTTATAACAGGGAACCGCACGACCTACTTCTCCCTGCCTCTGTAATAACAACTTCAGAGGCTTCACTAGTTAAAAAAATAAATCCAATCTATTTCTCGTAGCCTAAAGTTAAGTATTTTAACATTGCAGCAAAACCCTTTTAAATTGAGCATTCACTTTCTCTGAGGGAATGCAAATCTGTTTTTTTCCAAATGAAAGTGGGAAAGTGACCTTTCAGTGCAGTATTTCAAATTATTACTATCTAATTAACCAAATTTGCATAAACTGGCTATGTAACACAGCTCTGACACTGTGCTCAGACGCAAAAATTGAGTCTGACCATTCGGCCCCGCTCCCTTTTTAAAATACGTACTAAATGTGTTTATATGGGATACTTTCAAGCTCCAAAATGTTAAAAAAAAAAAATGCAGGAAATCAGGGGCATCAGAAAAGCAAATTAAAAAACATTATGTTAACAAAAGCTAGAACTAACCCAAATGTTTTTAATTGCCCTAGGACAAAGACCGCTGCTCCTTTGCACGCAGCAGGACAAACCCTTTCTGGCTCTGTACTACTGTACGCGAACCTGGGAGAGGCACCGGCTTGATCCACAGCAGCATAACCAGGCATTCAAAAAGCCAGGGCTTCTCTTCCTCCCTGCTGACGCCTTCCTACACCACCAAGTTCCCCGACGTAGACAGTGCAGGCAACCAATGAAGTCCTTTATTCCGGTATAAATTATTATGATCTGTCTCTCCCAGGCAAGTTTCAGTCCCTAAATAAAGCTTCAAACCCCGTTTTGGTCTGCAAGTCCACGTAAGGTGGAGCAAAACAGACTGTGATCAAGAAAGTAGCATAGGATAAAGGTGTCTTGCATAAAGCATCCAAACCAGATAGATCATTTTATTACCTGAAAATCCAAACCGATTCTAGGACTTTTATCGCAACTGTTTAATCTCCATAGCAAAAGCTTGTATAAATTGCCGGTATCAAATTAAGATACGGAATTTCGTTCGAGTCTGCAACACAGATTCAAACAGGATTGGCCAAACATTTACAGCCTGTTTGTATGTATGCATGTTGTAAGGCACCTCCATATTTATCAGACTAACGTTGCCCTCGAACTACTTTCAGAATTACTAAAGGCTTTTTACATTCACGAAAACATAGTAACGATGTGAGATTGTATTTTTTTTTTTTAGCAATTGTTCAAAGTTACTCGCCTTGCTCTGGAGTAGAAGCAAGTCAGTGCTTCTGAGTGAAAGACTTTTGTTTTGTGATCAATTAGGATGTGGGTAGTTTAATTACTTTTGCATTATCCCATTGCCCTTGTTTTAGCATAAGGTATGCAGGAGTCCAGGTAACTTTTCAGCTTTTAGGACTGCAAGATTAAGAGTAGCAGCTGTTTACAGTGCTGTTTCCACAGTAAAGCTGCCTGTTTAAGCCATTTCCTGGCTTTGTAATTCACTATTTCCTCCCCACTTTCCTTCTCTTTCACTTTGCAGGCTCATTTCTAGTGGAAGTTATTTTTCAGAAGGGCACTCCCAAAAATCCCAGGCCAAGAAGTATCTGTGGTTTCTCACTCTGCAGCATTAAACTCTCCTGCCCAAACTTGGGAAGGAAGACCTTCCTCCTGCGCAGCAAATAAGGTTTGCACGGGCTGCTCCTTACAAAGAGCGTTTTTCAAGCTAGGGACGTTTAAAATTGTTATTCGACATGTTTTTCCCTCAAGAATGCGTTCAAACTACTTAGCAGCTCTGTCCTACTTTCTGTGACTCTGATTATGACCGAGATGGTATATACCCCAAACCGACTATGTACAGGCAGCTTTCCTGCTGGATGGTCTGTGCCTCCTGGTCATGGTTTATCCTCCCTTGCTTCTAAGTTTCAGCGGGTCAGGAGTTCAGTATTTTGGAGAGGAATAGTCCCTGTTGATGCATCTGTGAGTCCTCTGGTTTCTCCCCCCAAAAGGTCCTCCCGTCACCCGCATCTTAAAGAAAAGCACATGAAGTTGAGGCTTCTGGTTACTCAAATTCCATTCCCACACTTGTGCAGAAACAGAGACCACGCCTGCCAAGGCTGAGGTCAAGCGTGTTATTCCTCTGAGCTACTTCAAACAGAGTTAAAAGAAACAGTGAACCTTCCTTTGAAAAGCATGCGAAGCATATTAGTTTCCAGGGTCTTACTATTCAGAATTAGACTCAAAGAAGCTCCTCTGACCAATACCGTCGGAAGAGCGACTGCAGTTCAAGTTAAATTGAACTTACACAAGAAGGACCGTGCTTTCCATGCCCATCAACAAATTGTCTCACTGATTATAAAAGATTAAAGTCACAGGATCTAGCCTCCTAGTTATTATAAGCTGCTCATGCTAGCTATTGAGGTTATTAGACTTCCTACTGTGAGGCCTTTCCCTCCCCCTAGAAGTAAAACATAGTAGTTCTCATAGTGGTAGTAGCAGACATCATTTTAACCTTTGATACGCGCTTGCTTCAGATCAGCTCTTTAGACGTTCAACCAAAAAAACTTAGATTTTTTTTTTCCCCCTCCAGTTCAAATTTCTGCAGTTCTTTCCCCAAAGGCAATTCCTTCAGTGTAAAAAAAAAAAAAAAAAGAAAAAAAAAATCGTTTTTGCTCTTTCATAGGTCAAAAAACTTGCATCCTTGAAACAGGGCCAGGCTTGGTCAAGTACCAAGTATGTGATACTTTACCCTTGTTCAGTCCTTATCAGAAAAGGTAGCTTACACTGTTCCCTTCCTCTGCATAGCAGACACGTAACGTACAGCATAAACACACTTGTCATAGCATTCATCCTTTCTGATAACTCAAGATAAGAACACGAGAGCTCGTGCCGAAGCCAATGGAAACAGCGCTTTGAACACCTCTCACAAAAAGCACCCTGAAAAAAATCCAGTGTTACGCCCGTGTTTGTAGGGAGGCTGCCACGGTGCTGCTCTTAACAGTCACAGGGCCTGCTCACAGCTACTCAGCGTTAACTGATAAACTGCCTGTAATCCCATGGAAATTCACAGAATTTGCTCTTTTGCACAAAACGTGCAATATTGTACAAGTGACTCAAAACACAATCATTTCTCACACACACTGAACGAACTAGCAAGCAAAGCACAAAAATGCCAGCTTTCTAGATTTTTTTTTTTTGTGTGTTCTTCCAAACGTAATTGCCCCCCAAAGGGTGAAGATGAATAGAGAGGAGAGGTTAGATGGCTTCTTAATCTGTTTAAATATAATGTTCGTGTACTACTTGGGAATTGCTGTGGCCTTTAACACAAGTAAATCGGAAAGATATTTTTGCATGGGAATTCAAGCAACTGCAAAACAGTCTTGCCTTACTGTCAGTACTCGCTTCTACAAAACACTGAAATAAGATTAGGGACGACTTTTTTCCTTCTCCAGGGACTGAAGTTCGCAGATTCCTCGGCAACTTCAGGTGAAGATTTTCAGCAGTAAGTTGACGACGCAGCAAACAAAAATCTACAAGGAGAAATCACCCAGCCCCAAGTACCAGGGCAGCCCTGTAAGCTGCAACATCCTACGCTAGTAGAGCAATACTTCTTGCACTGAAGACCATCATCTTACAGGTTTTCTTTTTCAATTTGAAGAGGATACTAGTACGTATCGATTGCTGTTCATTACAACCTTAAGCTGTGTTTTTCTATTCAAAACCTCACACCAAGTTTATAAGAAAATACACATTTGCCGGTACGGTTCGGTCAAGTTCTTGCCAGCTCAGGATCTTGCTGGATAGGAATTGAGCGTATTAAACTACTCTTTCAAAAGAATATACACAAGAAAAAAGGATCTGTTAGAGAGTGTTTCAGGACAAGGAGGGTTGGTTTTGTTTTTCCCATTTTCTCAGTAAAAGAGGCCCTTGGCAATTTGGTACAAGGATCAGTGTCCGGTGTAAGAAGAGGCTAGATGTTTTAGCGTATGTTTTGACAACAGTGAAGTCCAATTTTGGAAGAAGAGATAAAATGAAAAATAGATAAAAATCAAGGAATAAAATTCATTGTTGTAATATATGAATAAAAATGAAACTTGTGTATACAGGCCTCTCCTCACCATGTTGGGTAAGCGTTTAAGTAATTTTTGAATATAAAGTTAGACTATTAGATTCCTCACCTCTCACCAATGATGCAGCTAGTTTGGCTGCTCTTTCACAACCACATTTTGGGCTTACTGGTGGACTTCATTCAATTGTATACCTTTGCTGGGGGAACTAAAAACACAGACAAAGAAGCATCTGCACAGGGATGGTTTATTGATCCTTTCAAGAGATTCAGCCTTCCTGAGGAAGCTAATGAAACAGAATTTCTACTTCCAAAATCCGTACCTAATCTTTCTTCCAGAGAACAGATCTCTCTCTGCATAAAGCTCTGTTTTTCAGCCAAAGTGATTTGGTAAGATTCAGCTTCAAGCTGCACGTAGAGATTTGCCTCACTGTGTTAAGTCCATTTATTTTGTGTAAATTGCACTGTCTCAACCCAAAATTTGGTACGTATGACTCAGCCAATAATTCCTAATTGTTGTAGAAGTCTCAAGTCCTCACTCAGCATTGACAGCTGAGGTCTGAAAGACTTGTCCAAAATGAAGGCAATTGGTTTCGCAATTTAGGAGGAAACTACTTTTCCTACTGCCAGAGCACTTAAATAAAGAAAACAAAAAACCAAGCCATGTAAACAGTATAATTAGCATGGACATTGTTATCTGCTTTGTCTTCCTTGAAAGCAGAGGAAAACCAAAAAGGAGTTGTTCTGCTCAGAGAGCTTCATCAGGGTTTGTTACTCTTCACCATTTAAGAACAGAGCTCAGATTGTGTTGCTCTTTCAGTTTTTCCACAAAAAAGCTTCTGGTTTCCTCGTGTCTCTTAATAATGTCAGCCAGTCATTACAGATCAATGCCCTTTACAAACTTACATGGGAGGGACAGACAAGGAGGTAGATCACTCGTTAGAGAACACATTTGAAAGAAAGCAGACTAGACAATAGGACTGCAATGTTTCTCTGCAGCAGTAAGTTCTCGTACTGAAGTTAGCCCATTAAGTTTAATAGTTAAGGAAAAACAGAGTGGGTATTTACTCACACACAATTTTATGAGAGGAACAACTGAAATGGAAGCAAGAAAAACCACACTTTTTAGACAAACTGGTATTACAACACATTAGGGGGCCACAGAACTCTTTAAAAAAATAAACCTTTTGAGACATGAGAATGAAGTCACGTTTCAGCATGCTTTGAATAGCTGAACTGCTCTTGGAAGTGTAAGTTCTTCAGCTATTGGCAGAGACAATGATACCTCCTCATACGGAAATTAAAAAGCATTTAGCGATAAGTTAAAGCTAGCCTACGTGTAAGTGGGCTAAATACTAGGCAAAGATTTTTCCCTTTTCACATTTAAGATGATACTACAGTTCATCACTTCTGTAGATTATATGTTGTTGTGCAATGCCCCACAGAGGTTTCACATCTACTCCGCAAAAGAGAACAACAGTAAACACCTTTTTTTTTTTTAGGATAGTCACAAATGGCAAAGCCAGTAGTATTTGTTTGTCTGTTTAATTAGATGTTTGCTGTTTGTCACACATAAGAACTGTAAGCAGAGTCCATGGATTCTTCTGAGCAATATGAAACCTCATGGTTCCATGCAAGTTCAACACTGCCTCTCTCTCTCTCTCTTTCTCTCCTCTCCTCTTTTCCCCCTCCTCCTCTTATCTGCTGTTTTCCCCAGCCCAAGATACTTTTCCAACTATCTTCATCCCGTTTTAAGAACCTTAAGGGAGAGAAAGTTTTACCTCATGATTTCTACCCAAGAGCGCCTGGCTCCGGGCTTGTGTCGGGTCAGGTACATCATAGACCACAGGAAGCTGGATGCTTTTCTTTTGAGGCACTGTAAGTTAGGCTAATAGTAATAGTCAAGTTGCCCAAAGCTAAAGGGAGAAGTGGCTCTCATTGCCTTCCTATTTAAACACATGGCCAGTGAAGAAATCTTCTTTTCCCTTTTTTCCCTGAAATACACGAAATAAGCTTGCAGTAACAGGTTCCCCACAGAGTCCTGCATTCGTGCACCTGTAGTCCTGATGTACACTGCCCCGTCTTACTTGACAGTTTCCTCAGCCTCATGAGAGAAGTTAACAATGGATCTCTCCACATTCAGAAACACACACGTCCTTTTTTATCTCCTAATAATTATCATGTTTATGTTTCTTCTTCCACATTCCCAAGCTAAGCCAAGACAAGCTCAGTTCTATGCCAATGTTTTCATGTACCTCTCTTCAGAGAGAGCTGCTGCAGCTGAACCAGACAATTGCAGCATGCTAGTTATACTTGGATTCAATATGCGGTTGAAAAGAAGGGAATGACCAGTTTTCTCATTCGTCTGCTTTCAGACATTTAGAAAACCCCACTGTCAGCATCTTGAGTAAAAAATAGGTGGCATCTTCAGACCCTAGTAAAACCACTTACACATGTTAACTTGTTTAAATAAACATCCCCACCTCAAGTGACACAGTGGCCTGCAGTCTTCCTTGATCCCTCCACAGAGCAAGAGTTATTTTTTACTGAGTCATTAATCATGCATTGTCTTCCAGAGGAAATACAAGCCGGGTACCCCTGCTTGTAACTTCATGATCTGCTGCTCCCAAATCGCGTTCCAGTGCTTCCTCTGAACTACTTTTTGTTCTCCTGCCGTCAAGGCTAGTGGTAGCTGTATGGGGGCCAGAAGAACCGTTTGCAGTTATTGTTGTATCACCGTATGTCACAGTAAGGTCACCATCATTCAGAATAAAATCAGAATCCTCTTCTCTAAGCTGTTCTTGATTCTAGGGGGGGAAAAAAAAAAAAAAGAAGAAAAACCTTTTTACAGTTCACAAAATCTAGCCTTTGCCAAGAAGGTAACTGCACAGAAGAGTTTACCTACGTGTCAATGCAGAAGCAGTAAGCGGTAAAGTTCCACCTTAAGAAATGTTAAAAATAACCTTGAACCCAGTGTTTGCAAATCAGCTTACTGCTCCCTGTATAACTGCTGCTGTTGTGGAGAGATGAGGGGGAGCTGGATCCAAGAACTAGATTATGAAACAGGTAACTAGGGATTTAATAGCACTGGAAGTTTACCAGGAGTACAGGAGAGAAGAGCAGTACACTGGTTTTGGCACAACAATTTAGAAGGCAGTACAGGAAAAAGACTGGAGACCAAGCACAATTAAGTCGCTCCAGATACAAAGTCAGAGTTGCATCTGTTGCTAATTAGTCAAGTTCATTAAGTAAGAGACTCATGCAAACTGGTAAGAACTCACTGGCTTCAAATTCTTTATATTCAAAGCTTCCTCAACAAATTTCTGTTATAGATCGAAAACTAACCACACTCTTTTAAACTATTTGCTTACTCTTACCTGGTACTAAATAGAGAATTACTTGACCTAGTTGTTTGGAAGTATGGCTAGCTCCTGAGCCATAAAAGTACAAAACACTGATACAAGAAAGTGCTTGCTTCATAGTTTTGTAACTCATTCTGATACCTTTTGTTTTCAAAATCATTTAAGAAAGCATCTCACAAAACCCCGCGAATTTATTTTGGCAAAGATGGAATGAAATATACCGTCAGAGACTAGAAATTGCTAAAATGTAACAGAACACTCAATTTCTCTACACAGCATAATACAATAGCAAGCAATTGTACCACGTTTCGCTCCTGTTTAACATGTTCTTGGTAAAAGGCACAACAGCTGAATTGGTCAGAAAATGAGGCTTCCTTGTATTTGAAGAAAATTCTATCAGTACTATAAGCTTGCCTTCTTACAGCTGAAAACAATTATTTTCCCACGTGAATAGCTCCATACTGCTTAGCGAGAGTTGAAATCTAAGTGAGCGTATTGCCGTTCTCCTCATTAGGCTGGACACCAATCAGGCTACATTCTCAAAATACATAATTTTCTTTCACTTTGGCAAAGGAAGGAGGGCACGGGCTATGCGAGATAGGATCCCTGTGATCAGCCGGACTAGAACGCCCTACCTGTATTGCAGAACAGGAATGCAGGGCGCTTCGGACTGAAAATGCTGATTAACCTATCCATGATGAAAAACGCAGTGCTTGGCTAAATAAAACTTCTTGGGAAAGGTTCTTGTCATTATTTCAGAATGATTAAAAAAAAAAAAGAGGCAGCAGAAGCCTCTGGATGATACAGAATATTTAACTAATGAGGACTGGAAGAGGCGTCAGGAGTTTACTAAAACCAGCGAAAGAAATGGTGCAGTTCAGTGTTGGGTGCAAGACAAGCCCTACATAGAATGGATGTTAATTTCTCAGAACCTCCGTGGCACCCAAATTTATCATTGCTTATTAGAGACAGAGTTAGTGTGATAGAGAGCACTGTTCTCAAAGAGCAAATACCGTTTAGGACACTTGCTTTCTTTGATTGCAAAGAAAACACTGAACTACTGTCACTATCTTAAAAAGAAACAAGGCAGAAATTAAAGGGTTCAGCTGGAGTTGGCAGAAACAACCTTGACAAGCTTTCCATTGCAAAAAAGTGAAAGTCTAAGGGACAAGACCAAGATGATTAAAAAGGGTACACAAAATAATCGGCTGTTTAAGAAAATCTGATGTCCCTATATACTCTGTTTTTGAAGAAGAGGCATTCAAATAAAGATGAAAAGCAGTAAAACAAGTAAGCAGCAGGCAGTTTGTGACTGTTGACTGGTTATGTTTTAAGAACTCAAAGAAGCTGAGAAGCTCTACCACAAGTTGCCTTTCATGGTGTTTGCCCCTGGAGAAGCACCAAGGGGGGGCCGTCAGGGCTAACAGGGCACCGGGAGGTGTTGCCATACCAGGGCCGCGCATGAAGCGGCTGCAGGAAGCTCCTAGAGCATCTCCACAATGCTATTTAACAGCGAATCCTTGCAGCCACCTGTCAGATAAGAAACTGGTAAGAACACACACTACACTTGAGCTTCCCCAAAAGGCTGAAAAGCTCTTGGAAGCACGATACCGAAAGGAGAAGGCCACAGGCTTTATACTATATGGCAAGTCCTAACTCAGTCTTTGCTGGTTTGTTGCAAGCTACACTTACATGTATGTAAACACGATTCGTTCCAGAGAAAACACTGAGCTTTCTCTCAACATAGTGAACAAACATTGCCTTGTACGAACCAAGTTCCACTTATTTATTTCACTTCTGAATAGCACCGCAAGCAGCAGGCAATTTATTCCATATATTTCCCCAGAGAACATCCATGAACAATCCCATGTAGTATACGGATTTGCTATGTTTGCAAGCAAAGAGGATGGGTGAATAAACCTACTGTGCTTCATGCAGCATTAACAATTCTTTCAAGAAAGACAGGAAACGTATCCAAGTCGATCCCTAGAGACTTGAAATTCCTCCAAGAATAACCCTAAACTGGCCTCTGCAATCCCCTACAGTTCTGTAGGAGTAGCTTCAATTCACTCAAAAAGCATAGGTCTGAACTTCGCTACTTAAACTGACAAATTAGAATAGCTAAGTACCTAAATCCAAAACCCTACAAAAGCCTGAATTTTGCTTTGATGTGCTGACCATAACCCTGAGGGACCTCACAGCTTTGCCCCATTTGTGGTAAAATCTGCTCATGCTCCTAAGAATGCGTGCTGGCGACGTTAAAACGGCTAAAGCTTATTTAGAGTTACTGTTTACAAAGCCAGTCTTTATTGCTTCCTAAGGCAGTGCAAAAAGAAGAAGCATATGCAAAGTACGCCACACATGGAAAGCGCTGGTAGCCACCACGTACGCTGCTGGAGCTGAATCCAGCGCAGGCATCGTGGATGACAAAACTTGCATCAGAAGTTACTTATCTTGTGGCTCCACACAAAAACATCAAGTCGTATCCATGCAAAGTATGTTACAATTTCAATCTGATGCCCCGCTTGGAGTTTCTCTACTCAGCTGAGTTCAAATTCATCAAGGAAACTAAACAATTTTTGCTTTGAAGTTAGAACCACTAACAAAGTGGAGGGGGGAGGCACGGCTGAACAGTTTTCTTACCAATTTTGGGAGTAACCTTCTCCAAGACTTATGTAGACTGCAAATGGAGTTTCTTTACTGGGTTTGCATATTTCGAAAAATAATTCTGTTCCCTCTGCTTTCATACCAAGTTCTCACACTGTGTATGGTGCAAGAACTAAACTTTCAAAAAAAAAAAAAGAAAGGGGTGGGAGAGTGTGTAAGACACAAAATACACCCCTGAACAAAGCAAGCAAATGAAAAAAAAAATAAAATCACCAGGAGTACTTCATCAGGAAGAGCAGGTGATAATGCAGATTATTCTTCCAAACGGGATAAATGGTCTAGGAAACAGAGAATTCCTAAAAGTTTCAAAGGACATGTCAAAAGGGAAGAAAAAAAAAAAGTGACCTACATTAGTTAGGGATAAATTGGAAAGCCCTGCCAAATGGTTGTGCACTGAAGATAACACCAGGGGAGAAAAATAGCAATGAATTTTTGAAAATTATAATTTTAAACACTGCCTACAGCAACCTTTCATGCTTTTGAGTTCCAACTTGGATTCTGTTTGGGTGGGAAACACCTAACGGTGAGCCTAGTGGCACAGTCTTAAAGCAGTGGGAGAACACCAGCAAGGAATAATAGTGACAGCTCTGGAAAAAATCCACTGTACTTCACCCCTGTGTGCTGACTCAGACCTTTGCATGTGCACCATGCAAACTCCAGCTTAGAGGGCATGATCTCATACTTAGGAATAGGTTGTACGTGGGCCATGTAATTAGATTATTTGACTTTCAAACTTTAAAACCCCCCTTGCATCTAATTAAAAATATGTACTCCCACTCACGGAAGTGAAAATGAATTTTAAATAAGTTGTAATAAAGTCAGAGGAAAAAAAATAGCTGAAAACAATCCACAAATAAACAGTTAGTATAGCCACATACTTGTATGCTTTCTTCTCTATGTAGATGTCATAACTGCTCAGACATACACCTGAACGAGATCTAGGATTTACTACCACTTTTTGAAACACATTTTCTAGTTACGTTACATTCTGTTGAATATTCCCAGACATTTTTGCTTGTTTAATTCAAAGTCTTCAGTCTTTAATTCTCTCAGATGTATCATTAAATTTTCTTGGAAATACCTCACAAAAGCACAACTATTCCAAGCAGATTCTGTCCCCCTCCAAGACACGGTGCTCTCAGTCACTTCACCTGAACTTAATAGGGAAGCAAAAAGATTCCACAGCCTTTTAGCCAGTAATAAAAATCATGTAGTCAAGTCCTATAGCAAAGCCAGCCATGCAAAGAAATGAAAATAATAAAGCAACTGCAGAGTTTCAAAATCTTGAAAAGACACTATAAATAAAATCTCAAAATTATATTCTTCAAGTTAACGCAGCAATGCACCAAAATAGGAACAAGAAGACACAATACAATGTGAAGGTTCCACATTATACACCTTAACAAAGCATGCAGCCTTATAAGCATTTTTAATGATGAAGTTAACATCCCAAAAGCGAGAGTGTGTGTGTGTCACAGAAGCAATCCACTTAAAGAATAAGTTTCGACATGCAGTAGTAGCTAAGAATGAGGAGTAAAGGGGGGGGGGGGGGGGGAAAGAGCTCAACTGTTAGAGAAAGTGAAAGCCAAAGCTTGCATGTTCATTCTGGTTAGATTCTCAGTTACTGGATAACTAATCTTACAAGATCATACACAGATAGACACATGGGCAACACACAAGTAGGCTAATCAGGCTGATGGATGCCTTCCAGCCTAGATCTGTTTTAAGATCTCCAGTGGCACTGCAAAGACGGGAACAAGGCCAATTTCTTGCATTACTAATAGCTCCAAATAAGCAGCAGACATTTCAAATTTCTTTGAAGTGTTACTATCAGGTAAAAGTGAGATGCTAATGATACCAGGAAGAGATGCAGGGAAATGTTTCAAAGTTGCAAGTGGAATTCATAACTTTCTAGGAAAAAATTAATAGAAGTCTGGTCTGAGACTACTTGAACATAGCAGAGATGTTACCATTCCAGAGAACCTGCAAATGGAAGTGATCCGATATAGCACTACGGTTTTAGTTACAATCAGGTCATAAAAAGTTGTAGATTTCAGAGGCACTGTACAGATAGGAGTGACATGTATCAAAATCCTGCAAGAGTAATAGGAGAATGAAGCATTAATTATTGCAAGACATGGCTGTAAAGACAGTAGTGATCTGCTAGACTGAGATAAGTAACTGATCAATGATTTCTGAAATGTGATCTCAAATTTCACAGAGGAAACAATGAAGGGAAGCTCTACCAGATTTCTTTCTGGCATGGGTAAATACGTCAGCGTCTTCTCTGAAGGAAACCACAACACAACCACAACAGTAACAGAAAAAGAATCTTGTGCAAAAGTCTTGGGAAGGGACTGAATATTTTGAAGTGATTCACTGAACTAGTTTATTGACTAGGCCTGTAATTTTCCAATATCCTTAAACGTTATTTTTTTAATGTAGTATTTGACAATAAAATCATCTCCGATTTCTCCTAACAGAAGCTGTTGCCCCAGGGGAGAGTATCTCAAATCTTTTCTGCCTAGGACAAACCAGCACTTTCTCGCAATATGTACATCATACTCACCTTTTGCCTAAAAAGAAAAACACTGGTTTGCTGAAGTTAAATAAATAAAAACCAGAACACAGAAGTATTGAGTCATTCTACTTACATCGTAAACCTGGGGACTTGTCAGACAGCGGGCTATCAGGCCACACCAGCTGGGTAGAGTTGTGGTTAACGGAGGGCCACTGTGAGTGAGAATGGGTTTTAAATAACTTAAATAGTTAAGGAAAACACATTGGTGCTTGAAAACCACTATTGAAAATAAAGAGACAGTTGTACATAAATGTGGTTCTATGTTTGATCTATGTGCTGCTCAATAATTGTATATAAACATCCATTGAAAAAAAAACCCCCTGCATTTGTAAACAAGTAAATGAAAAACATCTCCTCCCAACATTTTTCCCTTGATCCTTTTGAGAGCAGTTTCTTTACCCACGCACTTACGGCAGGGGGAACTAGCTACCTCTCTTCTTAAAGTTTCAAGCAGTTGTGATGTTTCCAGCTTTGGGGCTCTCTGTAGCCAAAAGCAGCAACCAGAGTCTGCTCTGCAGATGGGAGGTAACAAGGTGGCACACCTATGTGGCTTAACACAGGGAAATAAATAAATACTGTCCATCTAACGTCCTCCAAGCAACGCAGCCACCTGAACTGGTCCACTGCTAGCTGGTCACTGAGCCACAGAGATGGAACCAGAGATCTTCCTCTGGTAAGGCTCAAAGACATCTCTGCAGCACCCGTTTACATACCACACACAGCCTCAGAGAGGCAAAGGGAAAACTGTATGGCAAGAACCATGTAACACAGTGTGGAAGGAAAGCATCTACCCAGGCAATGCCACCTGGATTATGCTGAGGGGGCACATGGGTGGAAAAGGAAGGTGTCTTTACACCTCTCCTCAGAGGTCTGCTCTCAGGTAAATCCATATTTGTTCACACTAGTACTCCAGACTGATGATATGCCAGAGGAAATGCTCAGGAGTCAAAAAAGGTGTCCCTGCTACAGAGCAGCATGCTGATCTCGACTCGCACAAGAGCAGAGCTCAAGAGGAAAGTGCTAAGATTTCCAAACATTGGCTGAAATCAGGATCAGGAAGTTTTTTTGGTTTTGTTGTTTGGGGTTTGGTGGGGGGTTTTTTTGGTGTTTTTTTTTTTTTTTTAAAGTCAGTCTGATTACTTTATATGTAAATATATATTGCACGTATTCTAGCTACTTTCTCAGGCCTCTAAGCACAGAGAGAATCAAATCCACTTGTGAAATATAAGATGGTTTCCCTGTTGCTACCAACAGATCAGGTGCTGGGGGGGGAAGAGAGAGTTAAAAAAAAAAAAAAAAAGGGAGGCTTTTTTTTAGCAGAAATGTATCCCTCCCCTTCAGCAGAGCCTGGTATAGCATGTTTACTTGAGCATATAATGGTGTGATTATGCCACTGCAGAGTTATATTTCCTCCCTCCCACCCCTGGTCACAGTGTGGCTACACCCAGCCCTGGAAAGAAAGAAACTCTTCCTCCTCAGGCTAACCTACCAGCCTCTCTGGTGCCCTGTGGCCGACAGACACACGCTGACTCGGTCATAATAAAACAAACCCAGTAAAAGACATCTGATACTTCAAAGTTGCTGTTTTCTTTGTGTTTAACAATTGTGGGTGAACCCCGAGAACAGCCCATGGCATTAAATGAACTCTGCGTTCCACAGGCATGAAGTTCCCAGTTATCCAACCACACAGAGCTCTGCAGGCAATAGCCAGCATTGGAGCACACTGCCAAGTGCATCTTACTTGCATCTTTTCCAAGTTAAGTTTCGTTGCAGAGAGTGAATTTTGAGACAATATGCCTTTCTACTCACAAACCAAGTGAATGCATCAGCAAAAAAAATATTTTGACATTGCCATGGGTACAGAGGTGGCAATTCTGAAGATCGTCCCTTTCGTGCAATTTAAGGCGCCCCAGACAATGTTTATCTGAATGCCTCCTTGCAGCAGGAGCAGAATTTTACCTCTAAGATACAGTAAGAGAGTTCTGCCTCTGGGCATCAGTTTCCTTGGCACAAACTTCACAGAAACCTTTCCTAAAGATTGCTAGTCACCACTAAAAAAAAGCAAGTGCACTGCCAGCATCCTTTAAGTTTCTGTGAAACAGATAATTAAGCTGTAATTTTCACTGAGCACACACACACTCACCCTGCCCTTGCTGCAGCTGCTGGGAACTGCACTTGTACTAGTATCAGCCAAGGGGAAGTCAGCATTGCCAACTACTCCTTTTTTTTTTTTTTTTTTTCTTCCCATCAGCACATCCCTTTTGTAAAGGCAGAGGAAGAAGATAGCTCTGCTTCCTTCTTAAAAAGCCAAAAAAGAAACAGTCAACCACAGCCAGATCCTTCCGTGCTCTTACCACAGAAGTATTCATTTATTTTTAAATAGTGAAAACTAACCTCAGTACACTTTGACACCAGCCACTACAACTCAAAGGGTTAATTTGAAATTACTAACATATATGAATGTTTAAACTAGCACATACACTCCCTTCCTGGCTTAGGCCCAGTACTACTGCATCTAAAGCATCAGTCACAAACAGATTTTATCCTGAACAGGCAACCACTATGCGGATCTGAATGCTTTCAACACTGAGCGTGGTGGGAAATCTTGCTGCACAAGGCATGGAAGGAAACTACTGTGCTCCAACCAGGCCAGCGATCTCTCATCAATCAATGGCGAAGACCCCAGTGAAGAGACTCACTTCTTAGATGCAAGATTAAGGCCCTGTCACAGGTATTTACATATATTTAACTGCCTCAGAAATTACTAAGAATCAAGAACTGAAACTTCTTTGAATTTCTGGGTCTAAGTCACTTTCCTTGGCCACAAGATTATCTTTGCCACTTTCCACTAAGTGAGTGTAAGCTCTTCAGGAGGGGGCACCTGTATGATAAACTGATTTAAGAATACACTAAGTAGATTTAAAAAACACAAGCATGAAAGAAAGGACAGCTACACAAAAATTGCTCAAAAGCTTAAACGAGACTTTCTAAATAGCATAATAATGGCTTCAGAAAGTTCGTGCAGTACTATAAACACACAAGGACGCTCTCTGCTTTGACTCCCATAGGAGGTTCTGGATATACTGAAGGAAATAAGCTGGACCACATGTAAATTTTTAGTTCCAGAACTTCCCATATCAGCGATGGGTTTCCAAAGAGGACTTCATCGCAAAAGCAGATCGCTCTTCAGGGCAATGAGTTGGGACATAGACATGTACAATGAACTAGAAAACTAGTTTGTGCTATGAACACCAGTGAAGATAACAGATTAGTGGAACAAATCAGAGGATCTGAAATAGTTAGTTGGCTGTCTTACTGTTTAGGAAGGAACTTCAGCTCCTAGAACTGATTGGTTTCTGTCCTCCAGCAAGTGTGACATACCATGCATTAGAGAAAGGAAAGGTCTCGTCTTCTGAGTCAGCGAGTTTAAGCTTCAGTTCTATTCCTTAAACCTGTCAAATACCAGATCTTCTGTTTGACTCTCAAGCACTTAAGGCTACATCAAAAGGAAAAAGCAAACATTTCATGCCTTGAAGCTAAGCTGTGTTCCCAAAAGGATACTTGTGGTCAAAGCTATACCATAGCCTGAAGAGCCAAGCACTTTCCTGCTTTGTCCTGTTCCTTCTTTCAGAATCTGGGCCATCCTAAAAATAAGATAAAAACATATGTGATTATCTCAGGCAGAAAAACACCCAAATCATACATTCCAATTGTTCACATTATAATGTCCTGTCCAAAAAAGCCAAATTACTTCAATACTCTACTTGGACTGCAGAAGAAAGCTGAGGTTACTCTTCCTAGAAAGACCAGAAATGACTGCAGAGAAGCAGGGCCTCTTCATTGCCCTCAAGTTGCCTTAACGAGCTGAGCCCTCTACCACCAGATTCCCTTGAGTCTAAAAGCTTATTACACAGTTAATGCAGTAACGGATATAGAAATAAGTATAAAACTGACAAATAAGCCTCATTGATGTTTCATCCCCATTCCTGCCTCCCCCCTCCCCCCCTCCCCAAATAAATGAACTGGAATAATAATTCATTGCTTGACTGGGTTCTTTAAGTCTATTTGATGTTCTTTCCTTAAGCCTATCGCTTCCTCAGAAGAAAAAGGGAATTTATCATAACCTGATAAACTCTCACAAACCTGATGAAATACATCACACTTAAAAGAAACATGCTTAACAGAGAATTAATATAAAATCACAGTTGAGGAGAGTCATGCAAATTTCATAAGTGCTAACAGGGTTAAATATAATCCCTTTACTAGCTGTGCTGCAAAGTCATCCCACCAGCTGGTCTGCAGCTGCATTTGTTTTTACTTTTGTAACTGTTTGGGGTTTTGGTTTTTTTTTTTTCCCTTTTGGTCAGAGGCCAAAGTTAAACACAGGAAAACAGATGAAGTGAGAACGCCTTATATGAATCATCTTCCAAACTACTGGAAAAGACCAAGACAGGATTGCCCTGTGTAATTCTGATCTGCGAAGAAAATCCATGATCCACCAAGAGTTAAAGCTTACTACATGTTCACTCCCTCCCCATCCCAAGTGATATATTTTCTTTAACTGTGACACGATGCTAATCTTGGCTTGGTGAAAGAAAGAGGAATCCAAAGGGAACTGACTAATGGACTCCATTAGGAATGCAATGCACAGCTAAAGAGGGAAACAAATGGGTAAGTGCTTTATGTTTACATGGGAAAAAGGCAAACACGATATTTCTACCCAGACACTGAGTGAGAACAGAATACCCATGCTCTATTTCTTGCTAAAGCAATTCCTCAAATACTGACAAGCTCAGTCTGAACGGGCCAAAGCCACCTTACCACGATACCACTTCCTAACCTTGGTTTTATGCAATAACTGCGGCCTTCCTTGTAAAAGGTGTTTTGAGGCTTGGCCTTCTGGTTGCTCCTGGACAGATATAAAACCAAGTTCACCCCCTTTTTGGTACCCACACTCACCATTTCAGAATCTATTTTATGTACTGGACACAGGTTTCTACAAAGAACATAGGGATGCCTAATGCAGTTTCTGCAATGAAAAAAATGCTTCCTGAGCAAGTAACTCTTATGTGTATAACCTGTGACCTGCTCCCCCCCTCCCCCCCCCCAAAAAAAATGGGGGGGGGGGGGAGGGGGGGGGACACAAGACAGAAACCACTAACAAGAAAGCTGATCCCAAATACCCAAATACAGTAGGTATCCCATGCATGTATGTGACCGGCCTGAACACCAGCATCATACAACCTGAGGTTTACAAAATAGAGTTCACACACTTTTGCAACTTAAGCATCCTCTGGGTCCAAAGTCATCTGTCTTTCCTGTCATTCAGCTTCCTCCAGCAGGTTCCTACATAGCAACCAGTTTTGCTACTGAAGAATTGGTGTCAAGCAGTACCCTGGGAGAGTGTAAACTAAGGTCTGGACAGAAGAAGCTGCCAGTTAAGCCTCTGGAAGTGTTGGGTTGGGTTGCTGGGGTTTTTTTTGTTTGTTTTTTGTTTTGTTTTTTTTTTTTTTTTCCTTCTCCAGACCTTTCACTCCCCCTGTGAATTCACTCAGTTTACAGATGAGGAAAACTGAAATTTCTGCTATGAACAACATTCTTTCAATAGCCTTGTTTGCCAATAGTATATTGCAGGGGAAAAAAACCCCTCACTTTCGGGTTGTTACTGATGCATAGAAAGCTGCACTAAAGATTCACAACAACATTTTGCTGAATATAAGTCACAAACTTCCAGGACTCCTTTTCCCTCGTACAGGTGGTAGGTAGTACAGAGAAGATCCAGCTGGCTTGTGGTACAGTATACAGGAGCTGAAATCAGATTAGCAAATTTAGTCTTTGATTCTAAGCAAGTCCAGGGACCAAAATTTGGTATCAGTTATTGAACACAGAAGCCAAGAGGGTTATCTCTGGGTCGGTCTTAGGGAGGACTGTTTATGCCATAGCATGTTAAAAGCGAGCACGTTGGGCAGGTGGGGGAAGAGGAAAGCATATTAAATAGAGTGTATTAGTAGATTTGGGAAGGTTTTTGATACCTTATATATATACATACCACAAAAATTTGAACGCTGCAGTATTACGCCCAACACCACAGAATATTTTTCATGGGCATTACTTGAGTATTATAAATGCATTACTGACTTGACAGCTACGAGAGAAAGGTTTTATCCATGCACGGTGCTTCTGCAATTCTTTATTGTCTCGGTTATAAAATAAGATCAGCCTAATAGAGAAGTTATGTAATTACTTACTCCTTGTAAGACTTGAAAGCTGTCATTAGTAGGTGGAGGATCCTGATCTGGGTCAACCCCAACCCTACAGAAACATTAGGAAAACAAAGCAAGTGGTGTTACTGAGGGCTGCAAATGCTGTAAGTTTGGCAGAATGCATTTTAAAAGCACTCTAAGCACCCAGCAAAGCTGCATTCAGAGAGGTTATAAGAATAGTTTGAGGAAGAGCTGTCTGTTATTCCCCTGCAGTTACATAGCTATGAACAAGACACTTTTTCACTCAAGCAGCAACTACCTGTAGAGAACAGCTTTAACTCCATGCCGGCATCAACTTTAACTGCTTACCTGTGTTGCCAATTCTTTTGGGACACTGGCAAATACTATTTTTTGTTTAAAAGGTGAACCATGAGTGACATCCTCTCCAGTGGAGAACATCCCTTATGTCCCGCAGCAAGAAACCAGAGACTAAGGATAAGCCCAGCCTAAATATTTGACACAGCAAATAACTTAGCTGCCTGATAGGCCTGAGAATGGCTCAAATATATGATTTTAAAAAGCCCCACCTCACCCCAAGTTTTAACACACTGCTCGAAGCAACAAAAATACTTTATAAAGACTCACAATATTAATTTGCTGCAAGTTTCATTCACCTAACACCACAGAGACACAGTGTATGAGCAAGAAGTCTGTCTAGTCCAGCCTCCCACCTGAGAGAGGGAGAGTCTGTATCGTGAGATGGTGGATGATTACAGAAGAGTATGCTAATAAGAAACAGTCTACTCACTTTTGCACAGCTAGAAAGCATCCAATTACTGAACCATCCTTTCACATAGCGCTCCTATCCAAGATGGGTATTTAATCCTTGTAATTACATTCAAGTTTTTCTGGTCTGTTTTGGGGGTAGCTATTTGTTAAGATTAGACTCTTGTAGTTTTAAATCCTATTCATGCCTTAATTGCAGTGCCCTCTTGTAGACCTCCAACATCAAACGTTAACTAAGATTGTCAGTCTCAAACACATTGTGCTTCAGGCCTACCATGTTGCATAATAAGGGTAGGAAAATGGACACAGTAACAAAAACATGTTGTCTGAAATGGCTAACTTCTCAATTTCCCCTCTCTTGGAAGGGACTGAGCTGGTTTAGTGTGACTTCTTTGTTACCTAGACTTTGGGTCAGCTATTTCTAGCCATGGTGTTTATGCAACATCCCTGAGGATCACCAGAAATCAACAGAACCTTGCTGGTAAAACCATATAATTTGTGTGTCCCAGAGACAGCGCTTGCATAAGGCAAGCGGTGATCCAGACATGATTTACCTTCAGGCACAGAAGACGGCACAGATTAAACTAAAAGGGAACAGCTTCAAAAAACTTGCAGGGCAGCACCTTCTAATAGAACATTAGAAGAAAAAAAGTAGGCATTGAACTAAAGCTTTAAGTCGTCTTTGTGGACCCATGGCCAATCTAAGGCCTCAAATCAGGGAAAATCCAGAAGGTCACTCTAAGACAGCCTGCAGCAGCCTCATACAGGGCTAGTGCTGACCCAGTCCTCTGCTTGGATTTTTTTCCTGAGCCTCTTTTCTTTCCTCATCCTTCCCTTTTTCCACACGCAGAGTCATCTTAACCCCTAGGCACATTTGGCCTGGGAATTCATTGGCAGCTTCAAGACTAAAAAGCTTCACCAGTCTAAGGGCACACCGGACAGGCAGATTGGGTACTGGATTGTAACACAGGCTAGAATAGAAAGCCACACACAAGAGCTCTGAAAGGTTACAAGGGCTTAGACGTTACTGCTTAGGCCATTACTAAGCAATGAAGACATAAGAAGGGTTTTCTGCACACAAACTAGTTACCTAATGAAGCCTCACGCAGAAAGCTGACAAGCAATGTCAGAAAACCCACTCAGTATGGCGATATATATAAGATTGTGCATTCCTTTATAAATACACATAAAAATAAAAGATGTGTGGCTTTTCAAAGCTGCACATTGGGGAGGTTCAACGCACTATGCACAGCAACCATGCTCATGTTAGCTGTGCAGCTGGCAGCATGAACGGGGAATTCAAGAAGCTTGTTCCAGAAGATGAACATAGCTTGCATTCCCTAAATAGCTTTAACTCACTGAGCCACCTATTCACTTCACAGTACATAACAAAACCAAACAATTCCGAATGTCTCAGCTTTTACTTGACTTACAAGGTTGTGCATTTTTGGGGAGGATTTTAACTGCCCTTAGGCAGGGGAAGGGGGCTTAGTAGAGGACTGAAGCAAGATGACTATACTGTTCAGTGAAAAGTCATAATACATCACAGGCCAGGTGTTTGGGTTCACTGTTGTGCTGAAGAGGAAAAGAGAGCTTTTCTATATTAAAATGGTTCAACTTTTAGAAAAAAATTCTTACTACAGATGCTTCTTTCAATATTGAAATAGTATATTGACACAGGCTTGTCCGTTTCAAATTTTTTTTTCAAAGTTATTCTTCAGGTGAAATTATATTTTGATTATTTCTAATTACTACTTTCCCATAAATCACTTTTTTTTTCCCATTCATGTTTCAAAGCATGTTCCTCAATTCGCAGACTAACACGAAATACATTATTATTCTGAATTCCCACAACTACTTTTTGTGTCTTTCAACCAGCATACTGTGTCTCTTATCCTCTACTCTAGCATGAATTGTATAGGAAGCTTTTTTTTTTGTAGCAAGCCTGCCTGTTTTCAAGGTATATACACACTGGTCTCATGACAAGCATCACGTTTTTGCAGGCCCTACTCTCAAATTTTTTAAGAAAGTCTCATCTTTATCACCTGAAACAAAACATTACCAAAAACCAGTCAAGTGTCTCCCAACCTCCTTTACAGTGAAGAGAAGCACAGAAGACACGGAGTTACTTCATCCTTACTTAACTACTTCCATAATTAAAAGTACAAGCAAAGCCGATGCATGTATGTCTTCAACATAATTTTTTTTTTCTGGTGGTTAAAGGAAAAAAATCCATTTCACATCTTTAAGCACAGTTAAAAAGCTTCCTGCAATTTAGATGTGCTGTAAAGGCCAATAGCAGTTCTTATTTATTTAACCAGCTTTTAAATTAAGAGAAAATGTTACTGGATTGATTTACTCAGATTCTGTCTCAGAGATCAGGGGCACGGAGAGGGTAGCCTTGCTAATGACTATGGTGTTTTGCTCAAACCCCCCTCGCAGAAAGGCAGATGAGCAAGCTCTGGTTGAAAACGGTGGTTTTTTGAAGATGCACAGTCTATGTCATGGGGACCAAGGGGCACATCAGCTGCAGGACAGCCAAGGCCAGGGCAGTGCAGATGCCAGCAAGCATCTCCATTTTCCACTCCACTCTTTCTGAAAGCCCATTGCAGCAGTTGTGTGTGAATTCCCTGAGGGTGCACAGCAGCAATTCAAATAAGTGATTCTTAAAAGGCAGATGTCCGATGAAGAATACGAGTAGTCTTTCAGCTATAACAATGCTTGTATACCCCAAAACTTGAACAATCCATCTATTTCCCCCATTGGCATCAATTCAGTACTTGATGGATACCTTAATAGTTCAGTACAGACAGTTACTAGCACATATAGTTCAGTGATCTTTATTTCTGCCTTGGCAAGTTTACTGTAATCTGTAGACAAGACTATGCTACAGTAAAAATTAATCCAGTTTAAGTATATTTTTTCACTCCTCCGCAATTGAAATATTTTTTTGTTTTTAAGGCATAAAAGGCTTTTCACGCTTTAAGAGCTCTGTAATAGCAAAGGGACTATCATTGAGCTCCTAACGCTTAATACCAAAGCGCGGTTTTTTCTACTCTTAACTGACTCCTGACCTTCTTGGTCTTTATTCTGCAGCTACAACTCCAGTATCACATGTAGGAGAGCAGTTACTCAGATTTGATCCCTGAAATGCTTAGCCCTGAAATTCTAATCAATTTAAACAGTGTGGTAGAAAAATGGTTGGCACACAAAACATGGAACACAGTGGAAACTAAATGTATGGAAAGGAATGGTAAAAAAAGCAGACAGAACTACTTCAAGTTCTCTACTATGTCATGTTAAAATGGGTGGAACCATTTCTTCTGATGCTTCAAAAACCTTTCCAAGGCCCTGCAACACAGATGACAAGTTACCAAAATACCACGCTTTATTACATTTTAGCATATGTAATTACTGTGCAACGGCCAAGAATGACTGTAATATGTAATAGTTCTCAGATTCTCTGTACAAGCTAATGTACTGCATCTCTCCTAAATTTAATAGTTGGCTGTGAACCTTCAAGTGTGACAAGATACATGAGGAACTTACCATTGCCCCATCCCAAAGAGTTTTCTTTACATAAATATTCTGTATATATATATACACACACACACACACAGAGACATATACACATTCCCCTACAGATGCCAGTTAGAGATTTATTTCATTTTTATTTCTCTCTCTATCCATGTATCAGTTCTAGAAACCATCAACCAGCGAAGATTAGGATTCTGGTTTATCTCCACTTTTGTTAGCATCTTCCTATAAAGCAATGTGATAACCCTCAGTTTTTAAAATACATCCCCAAAGAGGCTGGGCTAAATCACCTGTGACATCCCTTCCAACCTGAACAGTTGTACAAAATACCCCAAGGAATGCTTAAGAATACCTGTGTGATTGAGAATCATAGGATCGCACCCATGATTTCTCAGCTTCCAAGTCTTCCCAGACCACAGATGCTAGTTTTGCTTCGTTAATTACCCATACACAGAGTTAAAGCATGTGGTGTTTTGTGGTTGGTTTTTTTTTTGTTTGTTTTTGTTTTGGGTTTTTTTTAAGCTGAAGACATGATGCATGATCCACACTCAGCTCAGAAGAAGAGAACAGACTCAGAATGGAGGAACATCTACGGCACTCTGCAGAGGAGGAGAAGCAGCAGCAGCATGCCATAGTACAGAAAAAGACCACACACTTAGTGTTATAAAGATGAAGAAAGCCAAGCACCGGGTTAATTTGGTATCAAGGAAAGCACAGTGTCACCTGAAATACAGCCAGCGGCTTTCACTCATCTCTTCCACCGATGGAACACGGTCACCAACTCTGGTACAGTACAAGAATGCAATGTGAGTAACAAAATGCTCATGAGATGGTAGCTTTATAGAGCTCCCTAGCAAAACAAAGCAAACCAACAAAAAAAGCCCTATCCAATCAAAAAAGACAAACCACACAAGAATAAGAATGGCAGAACAATGACAAGGTGATGAAAAATCATAAAAATTAACAAAAATTAACAGCAGCAGCACTTTATGATTGAGATGTCCTGTAATATTTTCATTCATTCAGATTCAGGTTGGCAAGACACCTGTCTTGTCATGGCAGGCTACTTCCCCGAGAAAATTTGATTCAATAGCCCTCAAGAGAGCTGCTACACAGAGACAGAGTTGATCTAAGACAATTCCTACCACTTCGGACCTACACAGGGTCTAAAAGAGAAAAAGTCATTAGACAAAGTAGTCACAGGAAGTTATGCATGTATGAAAGAGGTCATCGATACCGCCTAGTTTCAGAGCGGTCCAAAACAACTGGTAACATGTACTAAATCACTCCACTGGTTTAACTAACAACTGACTAACAATCTTTAGCATAATTAATCTCCAGTCACAGCAGAGTACGTTTTTACTCCTTGCTTTGCCTTTTTCAATTGTACTTTAAAAAAAACCCACCACAAGTGAAAGCGTGTTTGGCTTCTAATATTTTCCATGTAAATTCCTTAGCAGCTTATGGATCGTGTTGGTTTTTTTCTCCCTAATTTTTCAGTGAAGGCATGCTACATGAACTCTATATCACTTATGTGAAATAAATGCCCAGATGATCAGAGGCCCAGAGGCCTCACTCTACAAAGAGCAGGTGTACACATCCTGATTGCAGACTGATATCTTGACCAACCAAATATTTAAGGCTACAGCTTGCTCTAAGAAGAGCACACACTCAACTAATCCTTGAAGGCCAAGGTAAATACCAAACTTTGGATAGATCTGTTTTGGATTCCTGGTTCAATAGCTCTTCTCCCATATCAACATACACTCCAGGTCAAAGCACTCTGCTCCAAAAGGCCAACACTGAGACGGCTCTGCATATGCAGCAAAAACTAAAATTAAAAAACTGCTCAATAAATTCCCTTCTATGACTTCTTTCTCTTTGCTGTATCTTTGCCAAGTGTGTATACTGAAGTTTTCCCAGATGTCTATAATGAGTGCAGCATTTTTGGAAAATTTTAGCCCTTTTGGAAGAGTTCAACTGTTTCTCAGAAGATGGCTGAGGAAGAAGATAATTCCCACCACCCTATTAAAAAAGTTAAATAAATAAATAAATCCCAATCACTAAAAAACCCTGGAATTAGGAAAAGTTATTTCAGGTTGGGTTTAGGGTGCCTTTGGGTATTCCTTTACTTGACCTAACCAAGATAATGACTGCTGAAACTGCCTGCCGAGGCTTGCCAGAGGTTGGCAGTTAAACTCGTATCACCCATGTGCTCTAGATATATCTCAACCCAGCTCCTACGGGGCCTGGGCCTTCCCCACACTTTTTCTCTCTGGTGTGAATTACTATGTTTCAGAGCACGAGAACAGAGATAGGGAAGCATCTCCCACGCTTATTTCCAGGCATCCAAAAGAGAAGGTAATCTGTTTCCTACCAAGGGAAAAACCCAGAGGGGTGCGGCTGGAGGTTCGGAGGCTGCAGTGCACCTCTCTATATTAAGAGAGGTTCAAGACTGATGATGAGAAACTAGAGATTGGGAAAGAAGGAGGAGGACGGGAGAAACGTGACAGGGAAAGACAACTGGGGAAAACAGCGCAGAAAGAGATACGGTGAAAGGAATGAGAGGGCAAGGGACAGTGCCTGTGTCTGTGCATCTGCTCTTCCAGGGCAGCAGAGTGCAGCTAGAAGGCAGTGGAGGATCTAAGTTGTAGAGTAATGGAAACAGGCTGCAAAACAGAAGGATGTAATCTCCTATCAGACAACCCTCCGCTCCAGTCCAGAACACAGCACAGGGCTAGTAACAACACTCGCCTCCTGCCATCGCAGCACACCAAGCCATCGTAGTTAAGAAATGCACATTTTATCGTTGGACCACCCTGGGTAAGACAGTGGAGTATAACCTGAGACTGCCACCAAGCTATCATTTTTACCACCATCCCAGATAGTTAGGTAGGTCACATAACAGCTATGTGAGAGGTAGGGTTTCCAGATTTCTTTTTCAGTTTGTTCATTTAAAGAAAAAAAAAAAGAAAAAAAAAATCACTAAATAGAAATCTCTTAAAAAGACTTTATTTGCAAAGTCAGACATAAGGCAGTAAATATCTAAGTTGACATTGTGTGTCTAACTTCTAACGTTCACGGTAGAAAGATACCTAAAATATTTTAAATTGAAAGTTGTAATGCTCTAAGATTTAGAAAAATGTTGCTATGCATAACTCGAATTACTCCATTAAAATAAACAGAAACTTCCTTATTTGAAGCACATTATGAAAGAGAGGAAGGCATTAATCTACATGTTGCTTCATTCAACATGAAAAGAATCAGGTCAATAACCTCTAATGAAAAATGGAAAACAGTGTTTTGCAATACAAATGCTAGGACTTCCCTTTTGTTCCTGTGACAGATAAATGAAACAATAAGTCAGCTACTTTTCTGAAAAGAGGAACTTCGCCAGTGGTTTTGATTTACAGGGCTCTCGAGTTTGCTGAAATTGTTAAAACTTCAGACAGGAAATTGTCTCTTTGTTTTAGTCTCAAAAGATGAGACTATATTTTTAATATCCAAGTCATTTAGTTTCTAAAAAAAAAAAAAAATAATCTACTGCTAGAAAAGTATAACTGTTTACCACTCACATGCTTGGATTCATCTCACTGATAGACAGCCAAGAAATACAAACGCATGACATCATGGCTTTAAATCCAGTCTCTGGTGCTAATTTTTAAGTTGCTTAGCATCAAGTGGCAGAAACCAAAAGCATCTAAAGATCCCATTATTTTTGTACTCTGATTTTGCTATCATGACCTCACTTTCCCAGCCAGTTAAGCAGTAAACTGAAGTTAAGTCTCTGCTACAAACCATAGGTCCTCTGCTTAGCTGTACATTTAAGCCTGATCAGTGGACCCTGGTACACTGGTAACATACCCTGTCTGGAAAGATACCTGCTCTTCTGATTACTTGAGACATTGAGACATTTCTCAAGAGGAACAAGAGGAGGCAGAGGGTATTTCTGCCTATTTTCCTCCTTATACTTTACCAAAACTTAATTTTCATGTTACCCTCTCCATCCCTCACCTACTTTTAATACATTTCACATCATGGGAGAGAAGGGACCACCAGAAATTAACAACAAATCATGCATCCCAATTGCTGTGCAATTAATGGTGTGGCCAGAGGCATGTGCTTCTGCCTCCGAGCCACAGCAAAGCAATTCTGGACCCTTGTGTAGGCATTGCCCCATGTGTGCACGCAACTGCCTCCCCATGAACATATTGGTATCAAGCCAGGCTGAGAGTCTTGGTTGGAGTCAGCTCTGCGGTGCAATTCTACTTAAATTGTGCAGGCACAACCTTAAATAAGACCCTTTGGTGTTGACGTCTTAGCTCCTCTGACTTGCCCAGTACAACAGACATGCGCCTGCAGTTCCTAGGGAAGAAGCTCAGCCCATCGCAGCCCACAGGAACTATTGAAGGGGCCACCCAAAAACCCCACTGATGGGCAGACCTGTACCCACAGGATTACAGTAATGCCACTGCGCCACACAGTGACCAGGCAAGCTAAACCAGCTAAAGGGCCTGACAGCTTGGTCGACTCTTTGTTAAAGCAGGCCCTTGTCTTCTCCTCACCTCCGCATTGCAGCAAAGCCAACTACTACCTGAGGACTTTGTAATGGCTGAGTGGCTTTCCATCTTTCCTTCCACAAAGGCCAAAGTCAACCAGGATACAACTGGGGTGAACTTCCCACCAGAGCAGACTTTAGGGAGTCCACACAAATCCTGACATTGAAGTCCAACACACAAATGGCATTAGTTTCCTATGTCCCTTCACTTAATCTAGGAAGCAAACCACCTTTTATCTTTTAAGCTCTTTTCTGTTAAATAAGCCTGAATGGGGGCACTAATTTCCAGCCTCTTGCAATCTAACCTAATGGGCAAGTGCCAAGACTCAGGAAGCATCCCAGGCCACCCCAGGGACAAGCTACCTACTGTACGACCTCAGGACTGCATCAGCACTATACACTGCGCTGCTGAGCGAGGCACTGGGACAGCATCTGATCTTCATCTTCTCCTGCCTCCCTCTTCCACTGGGTAGAAAACGATGGAAAAAGAGAAAAGCAACATATTTCTAATATTCAGCTGGAAACTTAAGTTGTCCCTCTCCAAAAATCTTTAAGGTCTGACAGGACTTCTTGCTTTCCAGCAGAAAGGGCTCAATCACAGAGGGTACTTTAGCGAGTTTCTAATTCTCCATCAGCTGCACACGGCTGCCACCTCCTGGCACAAATCTGATTTCATGCGGTCTCAAAAAGTGCAGTCTCCATCAGTACCAGAGCAGTGCCTATCAAGGCAGGTGTAGGCAGACCCATGCAGTTCTCTAGAATACTTCCTATGTAGAGTTTCCTTATTTGCATGATGTCCTTCCCTTAAAATGGAAGTTAACCATTTATTTTCTGTCAACCATGCCAAACAAATGACAGTTAAAATTACTGCTTACTTGCAAAGAGGGGTAAATCTCCCAAAAAACTACAGCTAAACACTCCAAACTATGGTTTGGCCAACTGTCTTTTGGCAGCTACTCCTCGGGATGGTATCATAGGTTTTCCAGCTGTTCTGTGTTGTTGGCCCCATTAATGATTTTTGCAAGTATAACTGACTCAAACAGCAAGCCTGGAATTGTTGCAGTGTTAGCCCTTTCTCCCTTCAGGAGCAGCTCATCAGCCAGGCTCATGGAGTCTCATTACTAAACCAGACTAGTCCTGCTAAAGGAGTAAGTGGATGCTTCTGCGAACTGCTTCCTAGGCTCAATGAAAGGAATAAAGAAAAAAAAAAAGCTGCTACCCCAGAACTAGTTTCCAGTTGGCAGGAGCTAGACCACACGCTAGAATTCAGTCCTGTCCTACTTCTGACAACTGAAGGAGCCCTGTGGCAGAAGTAGTGGTTGACTGCACTCAGAAACTGCCTTCTGATACTGGCAGGCTGGACACAATTCCTCTTCACTTAGTTGTTCAGCAGTGCATCCTGTTCCTTGCTGGATGACAGGGTTTGAAGGAAATACCCAGCTACGCTCCTTCAACAAAAGAGGTGCAGGCAGCAGGGCAGAAGGCTCAGGATGCCAGCACCTATGATTGAGAGCTGTTCGAGTCAGTTTTGTTGACCCTGTTGCAGCCATGCTTCAGAAGATGCTTTGGAATCCACTCAAGTGGAGATCAGACAAGGGACATCCTCACAACAGCAGAGGCTGCAGGCAGATCTTGGCAGACTTTGCCCAGCCATGGCAAGCAGACCACAAGCAGCATTCTTACCTGCGTTCTGCTGGCCAGAACTCAGCTCCTGCTCCCTTGTACCCGACACCTCAGACAGTCTATGCACGCTGCTGGTTACACAGACACTGTGCCTGCTCTGTTTACGGAGATGTATTAGTACAGATGCTCCTTATATCCCGCCATCAGACAGAAATCTCCTTTTGTTGTCAGAGATGCCAAATGGAAGGCTGCACATGGCACCTATTCCAGGTACCCCATTACACAGCTCTCATGTGGGAACAGAAACCAATCAGGCTGAGCTTAAAAATTTCGTTATGGTGTGATATGTCACAATCATTAACGACACAACTGCACTGGAAACTGGTTTTGTTGTTGACTTCACAGCAGGTGTTGCATTACCTGTTGTTAGCGACATGACCTTCAGAGAGCCTGACTACATGAAAGTGATGCTTCTTTCTGGTATGCTAGACAAACATCTGGAACTTGCATTTAAAGCCAGTTTTAAAGAACAGAAATGGATTCAATTTGGCACCAAAAAAAAATAAAATAAGGAAACCATGATTTCCCAACGTTTGCTGTTAGTCAGAGCTGAGATACTGTAAATCACTGCTGTAATGCCTGTCTCTGTCTAGAAGCATGCTACCTTCAATGAGAAAAGTTCACAAGCATTTCTCACAGTTCTATCCATTTTTTATTGCCAACCTAGAAAGCACCTGCTACCTATTGCCACAAGCAGTTCACTTAAGTTCTCTAAAAGCAGGACCAGACCCCTAAGAATGATCAGTTCTTCCAGAGACTGAAACTGGTTTTATCTAGGATTGTTTTTCCCTATCCTATCACAAGACAATGGGATACAAATTCTGGTTAGCACAATTAGAAAGTAAGACAATGTAAGCTTTCAAGTGCCAAAGAGCATAAATAATTTACATATGAAAGACACACTGAAGGGTTTATACAGTGGCTGTTGTTTTAATTGCACTCTATTTACCTTCGCCCCCCACCACTGCCAAAACGTTCGCAACAAGACAACATATGTGGTCTTTAACAATGACTGATTCACGATTCTCTAGCACTTCTGTTGATAAGTATCCTCAAACATGAATGTACTTGCAGTCCAAAAACTACTAAATATTGGCCAGAATTTAAAGACAAACATCTATAATCATGCCACTTACCATTTTCACAGGTCTCCTCAAGACAGGAAGAAACACACCTAGAAGACTAGCAGGATCCCTTTTATCTAGTTGATTAGATGACATCAGGTTTGCTTGGATAGATGTTTAAAGTGCACTCAGTTTAGTACCACCCACTAAAGACTCCATTTAACTTAAAAAAACAGAACAGTGCCATTACCAAGAGCCAAAAGACAGGGAAATGTCTTACTATAATAGGAAGAAAACTTTATATGGGACTAAATAGATTAATTCTTTCTTTCCAATATAGGGACTGCTGTATCAGGCAACACTATTCCATATCCTACTGGGCTGACATGGACCTACATACCTACTTGCAGAGCACCAGAAAGCTTTAGTTAGGTTAAATCCCAGCAGCATCAGTACATGTTCTTCACCAGCCTGCACTAGCACCTTCCTCTAAAAAACATAATGTTCTAAATACCTAGAACACCTCTAGCAAGCATCAAACAAATTCTGTAGAACTATGGCCTATTAGCACAGTTGCCGCTTGAAGAGTGAAGTTTCCCCAGCATACAGTTGCATACTGACCTGATGTTCAGCCATGAGAGCATGGGAGTTGTACCTCCACCGACAATCCACACAGTGAAAAAGACGATGAGGAGAGTTGTTGAGAACATCATTTGATGGGAGTAAGTAGCGGTATCTCGTATAGCCAGAGCAAACGCCATGGCTCCCCTGAGACCTATGCAAAAGAATGAAATAACAGAGCTTCAGAAGTGCAGCTGTGCCTATTTATAAACACAGCATCTTTCCTTGCTCCTTTCCTGACACACAGGCACAAAGTGACAGGCAGAAAGCACTGGGCTCTGCCAAGTTTTAATTATCTCAGTTTCCCTGACAAATTATGCTCTGGGATGAGTTAGAACATCATTTGTTCTGGTAGTTTTCTGTAACTTATAGAATCCACAAGTGCTAAGAAAAGGTCTATGATAAGGGTGGTGAGGCACTGGAACAGGTTGCCCAGGGAAGTTGTGGATGCCCCATCCCTGTAAGTGTTCAAGGCCAGGCTGGATGAGGCTTTGAGCAGCCTGGTCTAGTGGGAGGTGTCCCTGCCCAGGGCAGGGGGGTTGGAACGAGACGATCTTTAAGGTCCCTTCCAACCCAAACCATTCTGTGACTCTGTGTGTAAATATTTCCAGAAACTAACAGGAAAGAAATGCAGAAACAAGTTGTGGACAACAGCAAAACGTATTACAAAAATCAAGCAGCTCCCTGGATCCAAATGAAAATGCACAGATTTTCAGTTGATTCCATAACTGAAGTGTGAGTTCTTGATATGAAATTGTTATCAGCTGCAAAAATATTCTAGTTAATAACATATTCACAGGCAGACTATATTCACCCCCCACTTCATGAAACTCCACTAGCAAGGACAAGCCGTGGCATGTGGCCATCTGCAGACTTCTTTAGTAGGGGAAACACAGGATGGTTAAGGTAGAAAGGGACCTCTAGAAGCCATCTGGTCCAACTCTCCTGCTGAAGCAGGGTCACCTGGAGCAGGTTGCCCAGGACCACATCCAGACGACTTTAGAATATCTCCAAGCATGGAGATGTCGCAACCTGTCTGGGTAGCCTGTGCCACTGCTTGGACATAATAAAAAGTGTTTCCTGATGTTTAGAGGGAACCTCCTGTGTTTCAGTTTGTGCCTGTTGCCTCTGGTCCTGTTAATGGGCATCACTGCAAATAGCCTGGCTCCCGCTTCTTTACACCCTCTTGTGTACAGAGGCATCCCTGGCACTTCTTGAGGATGCACATGTTTAGACCCAGACACACTCCAGGATTTGCTTTAAATGACAAACATGAACAGTTATCCGTGTGACAGAAATCGTAAGGGAGTTTAAGTCAAATACCTTGCTTTCTCCAACTTAGTGGGAGAGGGCACCCATAAATACACCTCAGTTTTCTCAGCAGATCTCTGTTTCTGCACGTGCACATCATCTCAGCTAGAAATAACCTTCTGGAAGAGATACATGCCAAATCCCCCATCCCCTTCAGATGCACTTCAAATGAAAATACTCTATTCCCAACATGAGGTGACTGCTTGCTGCCAGCAGCTGGCATTTCAAGATGTCACTCTTCCCAGACACGACACACTTTCTATAAAGGTTGAAAGATACATGATGGCATGCTGCAGCAACCACTAAGTCTTCTATTCAGGATGAAGGGATGTGGATTATAAAAGCGGAAGATACTACTATGAATTGCTTATGAGGTAAAAATAGGATTTTTTTGGTTTACTAAACATTTTTGCTTTTACCTGAAAACATCATCATGTGCTGAAAGTTCCAGCTGATCTTATGCCTCCTGCCCAGATTCAACAAGAAGGAGAGGGGGTAGATGTGTGCAGCTCTGCCCAAAAAGATTGCAATCTGTTCACAGCTGAGGGTTAAGGATTTCACTTTCCTGAGGTATGGACTCCTGGGTACCTGGCTTTAATATGAAGCTTCTGTTTTACTGAAAGGTTTACATCATGATATCAAGTGTTCTTGTTATCTCTGTCTATACGAAACAGACTTTCATCAGTTATGTGCATACAGATCTCACTGCACAGAATACACATTTAAACTAATACAACCAAGTTGTAACCAAGTTTTCTTAATGCACAGTGAAATTATACCTAGTATTAAAATTACCAGTTATACAAATGAAGACTTTCCTTTAAAAATTCACACTTCAAACAACTATCACCACCACCATTCAATTATGTGTTTCAGACCGACTGAAATGCAGTCCTATGTACAGAAGAAAAACCAACATAAGACCAGCAATTGGCCGCTCCATTACGGCTCCTGCAGAGGCAAAATCTCCTGCTGGCTGGCAAGCACTGTAGAGTACAGAGTTACTAAGGTGATAAATCCAGAAGACGCTTGTCAGCACTAGAATGAAGTTCAAAAAGAGTAGTAAAAAGAGTATTGCAGAAATTCATGACAGTAGGTGGTAATGCTCCTTCCCTTCCTTACTGTAGTGTAAAATATCCAGTGTTTCCAGTGAAAAAGCAGAAAGCTGAATACACCCTCCACCGTCTAAGGAACACTTTGGGACAAACTAGAGTGATGTGCTGAATTTTTATAAGACACCAACACAACCAGAAGACCACCAAACACTGATCATTTGCTAATACTAGCTGTCCTCCTCACAAAAGTAGAAAAACACTCAAGAGGCAACAGAGGTTAAGTCCAGTGGTAGAAAAAGATGTGAAAAATGGAATAAAAGGTAGGTGGGTAGGAAAAGAAAGGAACAAAATAAATACGGAAAACAAACCCAAGACAGATAGCATAACCTGAGACAGGAGAGGCAGCCACAGCAAAGATAAAAGATTACAATGCTTCGTATACCAGATGAAACTATTCTGTTCCCATCTTTATCCGATGGCTGCAGGGCTCTGGAGCAGTTTTTAGGTCACAAGAATGGCCGGGAGGAGACACAGGAGAAAATTTATGACTGTTTCAGGAAAAAAAAGTAAATGGCCAAAGGAAAATAAAGACAAATCTAATAAATTCCTAGAAGCAGTACAGAGATGAGAGGAAACAGTGGAAAGGAGAGAAGAGAAATACATTCGGGATTAGGCCACCTTTGTACGCCCTTTCACTGGGTTTTATCTCATTGCTGATAGCCCTACTCCTGCAGCAAGGAGAGGAAAATCAAGACTGGAAGACTAGTTTCCCACTGCTCCATGCACATTTTTAATTGCTGTGAACTTTCAAGCAGCCAGGAATATAGTGAAGAAACAGCTACGTAAGCTATTTCAACAGGGGCAGGGCGCAGAGAGAAATCTAGCGATTCCCAGTTTACAGGAGCGTGACTACTACAAAAATTCTGGGGAATTCGAGAGCCAGATATCAAGTCAGCCAGGGACAATGGGAACTGAATACCCACCTCCAACACCAGCACCTTTCAGCAGCGTGTACCCTTCATGTCATGGTCTGCACCGCAGCTCAGTTCCTTCCTCCTCCCATCACCTGAGAACTTGACCTCTACCTTTGGGGTATTGCTCAAAGGATATTCTGTTTACCCATGACCCTCTTTATTTACTTGAAGCTTGTTTGTTTTCTTCAAGGGACCGTTGGAAGGGAAGAGAAAAATGAATCCTTTCTAGGCCCCCAAAATTTAAATGCAGGAGCAACACAAGCACTGCCGGCTGTCATTAGGCAAGTCACACAGTAATGCAGTTTCATTTATATATTAAAATTATATTACTTCTAACACTTGGCCAGGCACAGAGTCAACAACTGTGTGGCACAGAAGCCTTAGAGATTTGATGTAAAGGGTAACCAAAGATTGTTCTTAAAATTCTTGTGCTTGCAAGACATCGATGAGACTTAGGTCAGCCACCATCCTCTATTTGGTAAAGCCAACAGACACCACAAGTTTTCAGGTACATAAGACAGAGAAACCTCACACAAAGCAAAAAAGGATACAAAAGCTCCAATGATGAAAACTGGGCTGAATATGTGTTTCTGGAAAGTAAACAGTGCCAAACCCATATAAGAAAATATGAAGTTCTCTGCCAGGAAGTGCAATACCTCAAAGAGCTAGAGAGAACACAGTCACATGTTAATGGCCAAGCAATAAAGTTGCTTTTCAAAAACAGCAGTACCCCAAATACCACAGCAATACAGTGTATAAAGGGTGAAAGAGAGTCTTGCCTGCTTAGTGCGACTTCTTGATTCGACTGACAAATTATTGTACGTATAATGCGCCTGGGTAATTCCACAGAAGAGGACAGCCACCACGCCTGTGAACAGAATCACATGTGAAAATCAGCCTGTTTACCGTGTGAGGTCAACATATTTACCCTTCTCAAGTTCTATTAAACTTATATGTCATCCTTAACCTTGAGAGTTCATGAACCTTATTTCCAGTTGAGTTAGATTCTGGGTTGGAATCGGGGGGCACTTAGGTGTATGAACCAAAGCAGTGCTTTTAGAAGCCACACTGTGAGCTGCACCTTTGACGACATTGTACAGAACACAGAAAACCTTAAAGCACCAACACCGTGTTTCTCTTCGTAAGGTTTCAATTAGAAAGTGGAAAAAGGGCTGTTAAGACACACAGCACTTCTGTCTCCATATGCTTGAATCCCAACAACTCACCAGTAAATCCACAAGCTTCTGCAAGCAAGAAAGTGCTCCAGGACATCAAGAAGAAGAGAGCCGTTTCCAGCAGGGGGAAGCAGTGCAACTTCGTAAACTTCGTCACGTTAAGTCATTTGTTAAGGGATCAAAAAAAAAAAAACCCCTTTGGCTTCTCTGTACCCGGTATTTATGAGAAACAATTTTATGCACTAACAACCAACGCTAATTGGAAAACAAAACCTTTTTAGTGCTGAAAAATATCAATTCCATCACATCAAGCCAAACTTCAGAATCAAGGTCTCCCCTTGCAATAGTCAGTTCTGGATACTTTTGCTGCATATCCATGGCATAACTGTGGCCCCACATCTTTGAGGTAATATATCACTCTATGCCACACTTCCCTGCAAAGTGCCAGCAGGAAAGGGGTATATACCAGGCATTCCTTTTAGATTGTGTGCCCTGGCTTTTCATTTTGGGGGGGGGGAGGGGTGGTGTCCCCCACATCTTTAAATAAAGCATAAAATACATTCAGAAGCATTTAATTCACAAGGCTGTTCTTGACTACAGCATCGCTAAGATGAAGTAGATTTATCAGAATTTTTCTTGCTCAGATTTGTTGACAACTCTTTTTCAGCAAGTGTGGCTATTTCTGTACTTTTGAGGCAAACCAGAAAACCTGACTACAAAAAAATATATATTTCCTCTCCTTGTGTTTATGTGTTTTAGAGTAAAAGCCAACTCAATCAGAGCATCTCAGTCTTTCAATGTGAAGAAAAAGTAAGTTCATTTTATCTTATCTTAGGAGAGCAAAACTTGAGGAACATCAAAACACACACACACTGAATTAACAGTTCATACAGCTACTGAGGAAGTGGAACAGATTTCAATAGCGTTAAATATGTCTCTTCACATACTACAAAAAAAAAAAAAAAGTTGTTCATGTATTTATAGACTGTTTTGTTTTCCTCATCACTACTCTGGCAGCAGGTAAACCCTGAAGAGCTCACTGTACCTGATGTGCAGACAGCTATGCGCAACTCCACTAGAAAACACAGAAAGAAACCATGTGCTAACAGGGGTGGTAGAGAGATCCCTGGTCTTTCCGAAAACTGACAACTAGCACAATCTTCTCTGAAATCCACGTGGGAGGACAGCAAGAGCACAGCAAGGACACTTGAAACAGTAGAATCATAGAATCTTCATGGTTGGAAAGGACCTTTGAGATCATCGAGTCCAACCATACACACACAAAAAACCCCAAACCCCTAAGGAAGGTGGTAGCATTCTCTCCCCTGCTCATATGAAGGCAATTGGTACCTGAATGGACACATCAAAGCTGCACCATCACCCACCATTGCTTTCCATGCGTAACACAACTGCATCCTTGGGCTCTCTGCAGCACTACACAATCTAGAGCTAATGGCAGCACTGCTGATTGGGGAGTCATGGCTCAATATGGGACAGGGATGTTAAAAGCAATGAGCAGCACCACTTTTCACAAGGAAATTCACAGGTCCTGGGAGGTCTGGGGCTCGCAGCAGTCAGGCAGCCAAGAAGGCTCAGTGGAAACAGTCTCCTGTGGGCTTTATCACAGAATACAGCATTCACAACAAGCCACAAATGATTAACAGAGGCAAACAACTGGCAGTGTTTCAATGGGAGCCTGGTTAGGATGAAGCAATCCTGAGGCCAGCCACCCACTCCTACTTCTTGTTGGCATCTCTGCTGGCTTGGATGAGGGTGAGGGTACCGAAACACATACTCCAGCCACACCTTCACCTGCAACCCTGCTTTGTCAGAAGGCTGCACTCTAAACAAAAGCCCAAACCGTCATAAAAATATGTATATATCTCCATGGCAGTTGATGTTACACCAAATATAAGACTCAGCATTTTTTTTTTAAACAGCTGTTATTCTCCACATAGTCACTTCTCCAGATAAACCATCTCTCTAAAACTTTTGAGGATGTACTGTCACACTGAACTATATTTTTTCCTCTCCTAAACAGACCCATTTTGTAACATCGTGCTTCTGAAGCAGCAACATTCACCAGAGCAACAACTGGAACCTATCTTCCCACAGAGCACTCGGATAATTCCACCACAAGTTTACCCCAGTGCCTGGCTCAAGAGGCATTCATGGGATGCTTGGGAAACTGGATAGCCACTGTCACTCCATGGGAGAGTAAGAGATTGAACCTTGTTTCCCTGAAGGTAGGCAAGAGCCCTTGTGAGAACAGATTCCTCATTTTCAGTCTTTTCTGGCACCTTTGTGAATCAAAGTCTTTATTCCCCTTGCTGTTATTGTAAGTAACCATACCAAAACATTTCATTAAATCTGAAATGTAAACCTATGCTCATCATTCTGGAGGAAGCGCAGGCTGAGAGAAAGGTAAAGAAAAATCGTCTTATTACTTCATATAATAATTGACCAAAGTGTTAATTGAAATTAAATCAATATTTCTGTTTTCTTAACTTTAAAGCAAAGACAATTTTCTTTCTTTAGGCATGGCCTGCTTCACTTCATTTCAACCATGCAGATTCTGCAATTTAGAAAGAAAATGCAAAGTGGTAGAGTACCTTAACTGTTATAAAAATAACCACAGACAGTGAGGTCAAGGCAGCTTGCTGAAAGCCAGAACTAGTCCACGTGTATTATCTGCATGATATTTGGAAACCAAGTATTCTGTCTGTTTTCAAAGGACTATGCAGGACTGCATGAAACCCCTCACTCAGAGAGGTACAGTTATAGGTTATACATACAGTTATAGGTACTTCACAGCTACAGGAATAACAGTCTATCTACTTCATTCATGATGTAAGTTATGGGTTTTAATCAGCTATGAAGGGTAAAATGCAAATTTACAGTTTGCTTCTACAGTATTGCATGACATTAAGTGTTTTTAAAAAAAGAAAATAGTTAAAATTGTATAACAGAGCAACAATTTAAGGATTTTGTGTTTGTTTTGTATTCTTCTTTTAAAAAAAACAAACAACAAAAAAACACCACCAAATAACCCGCAGAGGCTGTCTTCTGAACTGCCTTCCCACTCCCAGCCTCATGCACCCTCCTGAGCACGAACATTAGAAACAGCAAGAACCACTTGCTGCTTCAGAAGCATGATTTTACAAAATGCATCTGAATGCATTTCAGCTGTAATTGGTAGCCAACCAGCAAGCCAAAAAACCCACAGCAACAGTATTTGATCAACCAGAGCTGTGGATGGCTGGTAGCCTAAAAACCAGTTGAAGAATCATGGTTCTGGGCCACATTGATTGCAGAACAGTGGAACTGGAAGACCAAACCTTAACGCATCACAGCACATCTTCCCCTTACCCCTGAAGGGTTACCATTGTGCAGACATATATGAGACAAATCTGCATGGTATGTCTCAACTGTATCTTGTTATATACACTATTACTTAAGGCGAAGAATCACAGGTTCATGATTACTGTATAAAACAGTACATCCTACCCATTTTAGATCAGTTTTCAGAAAGAAACCTAGGCAGACCAAAGCCATTTGGAATGTCTACAAATACCCTAGGTAGTCTAAAAGCAAATAATTTGAATTTTTTTCCTGAAGAAGCATCACAATTTCTAGAGTATGTCAGGCTTAATAAGGTCTACTACCTGAGCTTAAAACAAAACAGATCATTGCTGAGCACCTCAGAGCTCTAATCAAATAGTGACAGTAAGCTTCAAGAGAGCAGGCCAGGTCATGTTATGATGTTAACTCTGGTAGAGATATAGTCTTATCCAAGACAGATGACATCAGATTTCCAGCAGAAAGGTTAAATGCAGGACTCTAAGTAAGAGCCCTGTGGGTCAGAAATAGCTATTAGTGATTTTCCTGACAACACAATCAAACACCACTTATTATATGAAGTGTCTTTCAAGCAAAATAATAAAAACCATTTTTTTAAAATTTTCTAAAAAGAAGCAGAACGTTAGGAGATGACCATTTCGGGCTTCCCCTTAGCTTGCAGCACGCAGCAAGATCACTGAATTTCTAGTGTGGCCACAGTTATATTGGAAAAAGGTGATTTGTTTGTGTACCTATACGCCTTTCTATAGGCAAAGGTTACAGGAATACTGACCACATCTTCACACTCAGATTAAAGCAAGCTAGTGCCAACATTGCTATAGCTGGAAAGAAGTGAGCCCTGTTAGTACCTGAATGTAACATCTAGTCTGGAAGAGCTAAACATGAAAAAGGATATCAGGGCTGTCACAACCCCCGTCACTGCTCCCATCATGAAAGAACCACTGAATATTCCCAGGAAAACACCAACAGACTTGAAAAACGCTGCTGCATCAAAAGCATGGGTATTTTCACCTGTTGGCTGGTAGGCAACTATAGACCTGGAAAAAGAGTAACACAATGAGAAGTTAGAAGGGGCATTGGCAAACTTTTATTCCATAACAGCAACACCTGAGCAACAGAGGGGACGATCCCATACTGAAGGCAAATTTGCCTTTCTGGTGTACGTATGCATGAGGGATCTTGTCAAATGTTTGCAACGTTTATCAATTCAGTTCAAGACAAGCCATTTAAATTTAAAATAACATTTCTCAGAAAAAAACATTTATTTTAGACAAATACCAAAAGCAATTAAGTAAATTCAGAGTAGAAATTCAGGTAATTACTTACGAAGATAATACAATGGCAACAGCGTCATTCAACACGCTTTCCCCAAACAGAAGGGCATAGAGATCGACATCAGCATGCAGCTCATTAAATATTGCTAGCACGGTAACTACAGAAAGAAGAGAGAAAAACCACAATGGCTGACTTCAGGAACGACTGCGTGAGCTGACAGAACAGACTTTCCAGTTTGCCTAAAGCAACAAAACCCAGGAAGTGAAGTACAGGATCAAAATTAAACTGGGAAACAGACTAGTCATGTTTATCTTATAGGTAAGTAATTCCACCATCAGTTTTAAGGCAGCTCCACTAGGAAGTGGCTGTGTTGTTCTCCCACCTGCACAGTGTTTATAGGAAAGCCCCCATGACCAAAGGGCTTGGGGCAGACAAAGCACTTATACCAAAGCCCTGATATTTTTTGTAGAACATGTTCCATATAAGATAATCAACAATACGTTGTGCAGCTCTTGCTATTTTTAAAGGCTGTATGGGTTGTTGACATAGCTTTATTATTTCAGTCATTGTAAAATGGTGCTAATAATCTTAAGTGTTCCCCAAAGCAGAGACTATGCCACAGGAGTGTGCATTTGCGCAGAATTTGCAAAGGGCAAGACTGCTAAATATTTATAACCATCCTTTCAAGAAACTTCAGTCTGAGATGAAAGACCATGATCTTGAAGAAGTTCCCATACATGAGCTTCAAAAAAAAAGAAAAAAATCACACAGTGATTATTTGCATAAATTGTGTGCAACCACCAGCTGTTCAGAGCTCGGCTCAATCACAGGAGCTACTTCCCATTTTCACACAAATCACCACTGAGCACCTCAAATTAGCTGTTTTAAATGTCAAGCTTCATACTTCACCACTCCCTACCCTGGCCCCTGACACACACCAGCTCTCTAGACTGACCTGTCAAGCAGACACCCCTATGTGAGCCTGCTGGAATTTGAAGGATGACCAGATTATTTTGGCAAAAGCTCAAATTACTTTGCCAGGAGAGCATTCTTCTGCTTAAACTTGCAAAACATTAAGTTCATTTAAAGGAGGAAAAAAAAATAAAAAAGGATTTCAACACCTGAAGATCCTAAAAGCCTCAAATATTACTCTTAAATTATCCAATGTCCCAAGCGATATAGCTAAAGAAGGAAGTCCTGCTATGCAGACAATATAGTAGTTTCATCTATTCTCAGTCTTAAACTTGATGCACACTAAACAGAAAAACTACTGGGGAAAAAAAATTAAAGTATTTGAACAAGAAAATTACATGTTTCCCCAAACAGACCATCATGTCATACCATACCAGCACCAAACTGACAGAGAACAGCTTTCACAACATGCAGAATTTGCATGCATTTCACAGAAGAGGATCAGAGATACTGGTGTAACATAACTGAAAGTAAAGTGCTGTTAATACCTCCGTGCTATGCAGCCAAAAATCCTAGCAATAGGATTATTTTAGAAGGTTATTAAAAAATGTTCAAGCAAGCTACCTGGATCAGTGGCAGATATTATCGCTCCAAAGAGGAGGCAGTCTGTATAATAGAATTTATCAGAGAGCTGACCCACCAACTTCATTAGTTTCACAACCCCATACATGAGATTCCTGAAGAGAAAGAGGATAAAACAATCCAAGTCAAACAACACGGTGCATTTCAGACAGGCAAAGGAAAAGCAGAAGCAACAGTATTTCAGGTGGGCTTGGTTATGCTACAGGTCTGTGGGACACTGCCACAGTTTAACACTAAGATCCCAAAATTAATATTCCCCTTTTCCCTATGAACTAAGTCAAGTGATATATGATCCAGAATACATCATTTAAAACCAGTAATAAAAGCACAAAAACTGTTTGCACAGCTAGTACACAGAATCTACAGGTTGTTTGATTTTTCCGCCAAAGGGAACGTTTTCCTGCTCAAAATTCCCCTCAATATTGCTTCTCTCAATGCAGTACACAGGCCAAAAGCTCTGAGCTAAGAATAGCCTTCAAAGCATTTCTCTAGTGAAATTCTTTGAGGGATAAACCAAGATCACCTATGCAAATCAGGATTTCTGTATTTCAGAATATCCATACACCAAACACAGTAATATTAGCAGCATAAGAGATTGTATGCAGGTAAACCAATAGGACTAGCTTATCTCAAACTAAACGTGAGTGTACATATAACACACAAAATTATATATATACAAACATATGCAGAAAGAGAAAGAGAGCGTGTGCGTATGTGTGGGCACTCAAAGGGACAGCTCAAAGTTTGATAGCTACAATTCTATTACAAGTAGTGTCCACAATTCAAGTTAAAGCCCATTCCAGTAAGAGTCTAACAAGGTTTTGCTTTGGATTGGACCATTACATCAAAAAACTCAACACCGCTCTTTACTGCTGTGTTCTTGTCAAGGGATTCAAACTTGACAATATCATTTCAATGGACAGCATTGTTTAGAAGTCAGATAAACCTTAGCAAAAGCCACATTTGCATTTTGTCTGGACGATACACAAATAAAGTCCTCAAACAAACAAATCACAAAACTGAGGCAATCTGGAAGACTCAACATACACTTTATCAATTTAAACTTTAGTACAGAAGAGAACTGATATCAGAGTTCACTTACCCAATAATAAAACAAGAGACTGCTGTTCCTAAAAATGCGTAAGCCAAAATGGACCCCAAATTCCTGAAAAAGTGCCTCTGCATAGGAAAAAGAGGTTTATATACTTATTTAAAACAAGTTATATCAGCTGTTCAAAAATATACAGTGCAATACTATACTTGCATTAATACACAGAAACATCCCTCCATTTCAGAGAAATGCTTCCATTACTCCAATGTAAATTCTGTCCAACTTCTATAAATCAAATAAACCACATTTGAACCACGTATTAAATCCTACATGCAGCTTATTGACAGGAAGCTTTCCACACAGATGTTTTCATAAGAGACCTAAGGAGTTAGTTGCAAAACTGAAAACCTGCACCAATTAACGGTATGTTCAAGCGAGAGCAGAATCTGGGCCCTTCTGCCATTTACAGGCAGAATCCCCACTGGGATTCAGGTTTTGGTCCACTTCTCAGCGTAGTTTACTGTATCTCGGATATTTGAGAAGGACCAAAACAATTCATAGCAGGACATCTTCTACTTTAAATGAAACCGATGTTAACCTCTGGCAAAGTTCGAAGGAAAACAAATCAACAGGATTAAATAGAGCTTAATGTGTTTATAGTAAAAAGTAGATGTATTTTGTCTTAAAACAATATGACCTAACCATCTATAGAGGAAATGAGATTTTTCTTACTGCCATTAAAAAATACATTTGAAATGGAGAGTGCACTCTTGAACAAATCAACAGTCTCACATAAAATAAAAAAAAAAAAAAAAAAAAGGGCTATTCTCCTCAGAAACAATTACACTTACTTTCTTCAGGCTATAACCAGCATGAAAAATAATAGGAGGCAGTAGAATGTTGAAAAAAACTTCTGGGTCAAATGTTACCTAAAAAATAAAATATGAAACTTCAATTAGACACAAACAAATGTGGGAAAGCAGTACATACATGCAACAGAGCACGGGTTGGCCAGCAGCGATATAATACAGAAGGTGCTTTTGAATTAAGCATTGAAGTGCTGTTACTATCAGGAATACAGACACTTGATACTACCTGACATTCAAATGGGAGAGGAGGGAGGGAAGCACAGACAGTGGAGAAGCACTCATCCAGGCACAAGAAGTGGTCTGCCCTCACCTTTCGCAACATGTCATTTTGCTCCACGTTGTGGATCTTCCCAGGGCTTATTTCCCCTTTGAGCGTATACTCAAAGAACTTCCCGCTGACGTTGACTAGCAGGGTTGTAAATGGCCTGTCCTCCTGCGAGCAGCTGAACGGCTTGTCATGGCCGCTGGTAGAAGGAGTCCCGTATCTCAGGATCACCCCAACTATGAGTCCTGGAAGAAAGTTAAAAATCCATGAGGCTAATTTGCTACTCTCCTGTACCTCACTTTCTAGTTTTAAACAACGTCCAAGGTATAATGCACGAGCCTTACAAGCATACATGCATGATAGACATTTGCAGTGAAAACACTACCAACAAGGGACGCATCAAACACAATGACAAAAACATAATTTGTAACCTAATGGAAGGGTCATACCAAGAGGCTGGAGAAGCACAAGGTTTTAACTGAGCACTGTTCCTTTTACAGTGTACCAAAAAAAAAAAAAAAAAAAAAAAAAAAAAAAAGAACAAGACTCCAGTTCTGCAGAGAGAATGTATAAGAACAGTCGAAGTGGTTTTACTCTGGTAAGTAAACAAATTGATAACCACTTAACTAAAGGCTCCCCTGTCGCCTTAGGATGATCTACAATTTAATTCTCGTTCCAGACAACTGCGAGATGAAGATGGATGTTTGATCTTTTTGCTGACAAGTCAGTAGTCAATGCTGGTTTTGCTCCCTGTGACCCTATGCATCCATAGATCTGTTTCACCAGATGGTAAATGAAGTTGACAGGTAATAACCAGAGAATAAACGAGGTATAACAAAGAGAAAAATCCTACCATAGACACACCACAAAAAAACCCAACCCAGACTCATCTTCATGACATAGTGTAAAGAGTGACCAAACTGCACCCCAAAAAAGCCAACCAAAAGAACACACCTCATTCACTTCCAGTTCAGAATGGAAAAAGTTTTAATGCAAGAGAAGGTACGGCATATAGTAGCTGTGACATTAGTGGGCAGCTCAGCTTGTCTCCGGCCCTCTTTATGATCAAAAGAACATAGCAGCAATAAGATAATTAAAAAGTAACTGGAAGATTAATACGTATTTTATTTAGAAAAGTACATAGTCAACTAGAACAGACGGGAAGAAACGCCCCCAGCAAGATAAATCCACTTCCTGAAATTTCAAAAGCTGACAATTTAAATACAGAGGCTTATACAAGCATGCTTCTAACAACCCCGGAGCATTTTACAGCTACACATGATGGATACATCAGAAACGCAGCATTGCACAAAAGTGACGGCTTAGGGCCACTTGCACTACCAGTTATGGCTAGAGACATCTTCACCAACCCATGCAGGGAAGCAGCCAGAGCTTCCTGCTGCTCTCACACCCCTCACACCTAGGCAGAGCTTGGCTCAACAGGATACATCGGGAAGACTGTCAGTGTTAAAAGCTGATCTAACCAGCATCAGCCAGAAATCCTGTAGTAAATCAGAAGCCAGAATGAAAATTGTACAGATGAGCTTATGCATAGCAGTGGCACAAAGCCAGATCTGCACTGCTAAGCTGAGAATAGAGAGGGGGACACCGATAGACGTAATAGCTTCTTAGGCTCGGAGACTGTCCTTTAGTGAAGTCATTGCAAAAGCAGATGGGCAACCCCTGTTGCTATTGCATTAGCAAGATGTGCTGAAGAGCAGGATGTGATCGCATCATACAACTGCATATAATCCACTCATCCGTTTTCCCCCCAGAATAGAATATATCGTTTATTTTAAAATAAGTTTTGAAGATACGCCAATTATATCCATAATTGATAGCCAGTGTTTGAAGTGAAACATCGTTTAACCCTCAGTGTCCCATGGCCCAGCTAACCCAGCTACAGGGAAATACCCTGTTTTCATACACCTTCTACCAACAAAATATGAAAGTGGATGACATTTGCACCGAGCACCATACCGATTAGGAACATCCGATCCCTGCTGCCAGGCTGCTGTCTCACAGCAGGATGCAGCTGGGACCAGGGTGGCTGGTGTCGAGGCAGGAGGCCAGCAGATGCAGCTGGTCAAGGCAGGGTGCAGTCGACCAGCTAAAGCTACATGGGGCTTAGTCATGAAAGGAAATAGGTGTGAAAACAGAAGGGGCTAAGGAACCACACAAATGCCATGGACAGCTTCATTAGCAAAACACACACTTCATTAGCAAAACACACACTCAGTATCCAAAAGATGAGTTAAGAGAGGGGAAAGTTCCCCAATCTTAAAGGTACGAGTATACTGCTATATTTATCATACAGTCCCAAAATAACGAGTTTTGAACGTTAAAGTGAAATGGGTCAGCTGGACACGTTTGACAGATGTGAGCTGCAGAAATCTTGAAGTCATTAATGCTTTTCCAAAAAAAAAGAAAAAAAAATTTTAAGTCTTCATGAAAGCCATTTTCAGTTTTCCAATGAACATCAAGACTTTTATACACTGAAGAGTTAGAGCCACTAACCTGGCACTGTCTTTTACTGCAAGAATGTCACAAGAGAAACAAACTAGAAAAGGGCTACAAACACTTCCAAATCTGAGAATAGCCACAGTTCCAAAGTTTCAGTTTGCGGTAAGTGTTGCAGGGGCAAGGTTACATCAGTGCTCAAAGGCTCTCAGGAAGGATAATCTCAAAAATTAGTACTTAATGCCTTGTATGGATGACTTGCATTATCACTTTTAATGAAGAAAGTATTTGCCAGTACCTTGCCTGTTACAATGTTGATCACACAGCTGGTACACAAAGAACATGTTATTGGAAATGAAGCGTTAAAAAGCTGGGAATATTTTTTCCCTTTTGAAACAAATCACTATTGATAACAAACTTTAGACTTCAGACATAGTCAACACCAATCTAACAATACACCATTTAAAATGGCATATTTACTTTTGGTTTTGTTTGAGCACAGAAGTCACTGAAGCGAGAATATGAATTCAGAGAGGCATGCGTGAGTGCCTGTTCCTGGTCACGCCGCGCTCTGTGTGGTTTCCAGTCCAACTCTCTGCTGAAGAAGTAGCCCTGAGGCTTCAGGGAGCCTCAGCAGGAACCGGAGGTATTCACACTCCACAACACACGGTTCAAGCAGCGAATTCAAACTGTGAATCAGTGGACTGGATCAATCGGTGAACTCAAATCTGATTAGATACCATTTCTTTCATACGCCTCTGGTAAAGAGACAGGCACTGAATACTGAGGGTCCTTCCCTACTCACTGCAGTTCGTATTAACCACGTTTCAGCCCGAAGGAGACTCAGCAGATGTGTTATTGCTGTTTGCAGCTCTCTACTGGGAAGACAGAGAAAAGAGGGACAGACTCTTCAGAAAAGTGCATGGTGATTAAGACTAAAGGCAACAAACCTGTTGCAATGCAGAGAAAAAAAAGTAGGTAAGGTTTGTATTTGGTTTTTAAACAATGAAGTGGCTAAGCACCAGAATAGACTGTCCACAAAGGCTGTATGATCTCCATCCTTGCATATTGGGGCTGCTGGTAGATGAGAAGCTCAACATGAGCCGCCAACGTGCACTTGCAGCCCAGAAAGCCAGCGGTATCCTGGGCTCCATCAAAAGAAGCGTGTCCAGCAGGTCGAGGGAGGCTAGTTCTGCCCCTCTACTCCACTCTGGTGAGACCCCACCTGGAGTTCTGCGTCCAGCTCTGGAGTCCTCAACACAAGAAGGACATAAGGACATGGGTCCAGCAGAGGGTCACAAAGGTGATCAGGGGGCTGGAGCACCTATGCTATGAGGACAGACTGAGAGAGTTGGGGTTGTTCAGCCTGGAGAAGAGAAGGCTCTGGGGAGACCTTATAGCAGCCTTCCAGTACCTGAAGGGGGCCTACAGGAAAGATGGGGAGGGAGTCTTCATCAGGGAGTGTAATGATAGGACAAGGGGTAATGGTTTCAAACTGGAAGAGGAGAGATTTAGATTAGATATTAGGAAGAAATTCTTTCCTGTGAGGGTGGTCGGACACTGGAACAGGTTGCCCAGGGAAGTTGTGGCTGCCCCATCCCTGGAAGTGTTCAAGGCCAGGCTGGATGGGGCTTTGAGCAGCCTGGTCTAGTGGGAGGTGTCCCTGCCCTTGGCAGGGGGTTGGAACTGGATGATCTTTAAGGTCCCTTCCAACCCAAACCATTCTATGATTCTATATAGCCAAAACTCACGTGAATATGGCGGGGAGAGATGCAATCTGTGGGGGCCAGCTGCGAGCAGAGGGCTGGGCAAGACTACCTCCAGAGGTCCTTTTCACCCTAGATTATTCTGTGATTCATACTCTTTCCCACAAACATTTGGACCCCTCAGACAGCTACTTTATGCTGAAAAGGTTTCTTTAAAAGCAACTTTGTTGATTCCTGGGTCAGCCTTGGGGACCTCTATTGTTTTGGAGTTGCTTTGGTGGGGGTTTTTTGGTGGTGTTTAAATGACAGACTGCACTGCTGACTCTAAATCAGAGAAGAAATGGCAATATACAAGTCTGATCATAAAACCCAAGGTGATCCAGCAGGCCAGGAAGGGGACGATTTTACTTCCTCGATCCGCCCTGACTTGCCCCTTGCCCTGGGCCACAAGTTGCCCTCTGGAAAGCAGGCAGGAGGGAGTGACCAGAAGACATTCAACCACTGCTAATGCCACAAGAAAAAAGTAGCAAATTCTGAAAGTGACACTATAGAAAACCATTTCTTAATTTGTCAAGCTGGGCAGCACTGTCAGCTGTAAGATCCAGTCTCACCTCAGCACACAGCCTGTCTCCCATTACTGCAGCCCACAGAGGCAGAATAGTATATTTTGGGTACTTGGACACCAGCTTCCTTGTGGTGCAAGGTGATGGTGAGTGAAATACCTGTTTGCTTTTGAAAAACCACATCAAGAATACACAAAAAGGATTTCTTACATTTGAAAGTCTAGATTTTTCCTCCTTACTCCCAAACGGGACTTCTTACCAGCTTGAAGACAAAGAAACGAACATGAAGAAAAACTTGGCAAGAAGGATGAAAAAAAAGCCCTGTAAGTATTTCCAACGCAAAAGACTAATATTACACAGCATTTTTCCTAATACAGGGTCAACCTTTGAACCTCACAGTCCACACCTTCAAATTTGATAGTGATTTTTGAGGAAGTTTCAATAGTTCTTATGAAGTAATTCAAGCATTTTTTCTGATCCAGAAATGAGCTGGTAATGTCACACATTAAAAGAAAAATAAATCAGATCAAATGTTACATACCACCTCCAGCAACGCTAGCAAGCCACTCCGTACATCATTTGCTTGACATTCACTGTGCTGTCCCACACAGAAGTGCAGGGAACACTGCTATACAACCCCTTGAAGAAGGGTTAGGCAAGCAACTGCAGAGCTCCAGACCTCCGTTAGGGTCTCCAACTCAGCATCACTGATCTATTAGCTGCTTTCTTAATGGTGCAGTGCTGCCAGCATGGCATTCATCAGCTTGTCACCTCGCTGCAGAAGATGAAGGACTTGAAAAATGAGAAGCCTGTTTTGAAATTAATCCTCGTCTTTGGCAGGGCAGTTTATGTTCAGCAGTGTAAACATAAAATAAGTCCTCACCCCATTTCAGTTAAAAAAAAAAAAAAAAAAAAAAAAGTGTTTTTTCGACAGGGAATGGAGGCAGGTGATACCATTTCTTGAAGTCTGAAGGAAATTTTGGGGATATCCAACACCGAAAATGGTGAATAACAGATTCAAGGTCATGCTTTGTCATTGCCTTAGGACTATTTTAGATAAGGAAGTTAAAAGACAGTAAACAATCTGGTAATTCTTCCTTGTAGGCAAACGTAGCAGTATGATATCAACGGCATCTTTGTAATAAGCATTTAATTCACTCTTTAAATAAGCCAAACTAAGCATGGTTTTGAAATTAAATAAACAGATTACTCAAAAATAAAGTTATTGGGACACTGTGCAGAACGAAATGTCAAGTTAACTTGCTGGCTCTGCGCTGCCAGATACGCGTGCACCATGCACACCCTCACCTTCTCATGAGCCTTGGGTTCCAAAAAATCCACAACAGTCTCTGTGATGCTCAAAAATGCCTTCTGACTAACTGCTGCTCTGTTTTTTTCCTAAGAGAACTAATTCTTGTGCAGGTCGTGTCATGTTATACTCTACATGTATATACAATCTACATACTCATATGTATAGTGAAACAGTAAAAAAAATTATGAACTACAGAAGCAGGCAGATGTGCTTTATTCTGTAACAAATGTTCTTACTGACGGTGGGGTTAAAGAAGAGGTTTAAGGCAGAAAAAAAGTAATTTAAAAATCCAATTTCTGAGAGATTTAAACAGAAGACTGCTTTGGAATTTCAGTAGTTAATTTCTGAAGAATTATTAAGTTTTACATATAGCTTCACATTTGCACAGGAGAGTTACAACTCCAGTTTGTTCCAAATAAGATGGGAACCACAGAAACAGGATCATAAGAAGTGTGGCAAAATGAAAACCAGTAAGAGAAATTGCTCCCTGTATTCTCCCCTAGAATCTAAAAATCCAGAAACGAGAGAGTTAAAAAAAAGGAAACAAAACAAAACTAAAACCCCACATCATATATTGAACAGCCTGAACTGAAGGCTCAGCCCTGGAAGAAACTGCTGCCCTGCGGTAAGAGCATGTGGCCTCTGGTCCAAGCACAGGACTGTGAGTCAAGGCTCCAGACCCAATTCCCAACTTTAGCAATGACTCAGTGGAAGAGCTCAAAACAAGCCACAGAAGACAATTTAAAGAGACACTCTCAACTTGGAAATCAGACACTACAGTTATAAAAGGCACAGGTATTTGTCAGGAATTACAAAGAAGCTCAAAGTCCGCAACTAATCTCAACTCTCCTTGCTCACGTGTTTTCAAGTTCATTTACCGCATAACCATTGTTACATGCAACACAGATTTAACAGAGTATTTGCTGTTAAATATTTTATAAATAACATTTTAAAAGATTCTTTATACTTTCCAAAAATGTAAGTATCCCTCCTTAGCTATAACACCCAAAGCAGTGAAAGCCATACATATACTAATGCCACACACGTTCCTAGAGGCATGAGCAGCAGTGGGCAAACACAAAAACACTACCAACCTCTGCCCCACTCTGGCTCCCTCTCCTTGCCCCATACAGAAGGGACTCCCTAACAGGGCACCAACTGCAACTGATCCCAGTCCACTACGGCAGGAGCAGAGGTGAAGCATTTCTTTCAAAACAGACTTCTAAGCCAGATGAAGAAAAAAACCCCAAACACTGAGATTCTTTCCCCCAGGAACATTGGTGACCACACTGACACACACTCAAGAACAAACGACAGGAGCAGCAGCAGCTCTATCGTGTCCATAACAGAAAACTTCCTATTTAATTGTACTGTTTCACTACTGCTGTTCTCTCCATTTGCATATGCATGCTAGAAACGCTTGGCAGATCTCAAACAGGAGGGCACAAGCTCCTCAGAGTCCAAAAAAATAACATCATCAAGCTTCTTGTTACAAAAAGCTTTGCAGTAACATCACCTGGCTCAGGCAGTAGCACTAAATGAAGCTTCCCGGTTTAAAAGAAAAAAGCCCAGACAATAATTATTCCCCGCCGCCCCCCTCAAAATGTGTGGTAAAGCTTCAGCAGAAGGAGTTATTAATCTGTCATTGCAAGGAGTCAGACTTCAATCTGCATCCCAATTGAAACTCATTAAGCAGCAGCAATCTCTTTGCTGACACTGTCATTTAATTTTGAAGGATGAAGGGGGAAGGGGCAAGAACTACATCCATCTCAGCACAGCTTTGGGTTCAAAGACCCCACAATAGCTACAAGGAGAGCTGTTAATTATAGATAAGCCTGTTCTCTTGCTATGAGGAGTTCTGCATCCCAGCCTCAGGCTTTCGCTCATTTGAGGGATATTTAAAGTGACGGATGTGTGTGGAGGCCTTGATCCTAAAAAACCTTTCTGGGAGCTTCCGATTAGGACAGGGACCCAAGCAAAGAGTTAGCAAGAAAAGAACAGGCAGAAGTTTGAGCAAGGGGAATGAACTAAAATCTGCATCAGAAAGGTACTTCTCTCTTCCCAAAGGTCTTTTAGCACCAATCCCTATCTATTTACTAACACCACAACCTCCTACCTGTACAGACAGGCAAAGGTTTCGAGTTGACTGAATTTTCAAGGAAATCTTTTTTCGCTGAAGCGAGGCCCATGCACTGTAGCTGTGGGCAGAAGACCAACCAACGCTTGTAAACAAGATGGTTTGTGGCTTACAAGGAAATGCACCAAACCAAAAGACAGAAATAGCGGCAAGATAACAGCTCTGGCTTTCTGTGATCATTATGTCTGACCACAGAAGTCTTGTCTATTGCAACATCCAAAACACACACAGGCTCCATAGAAGATCTATCCCATCTCACAGGGGCAACCTACTGCTTACAGATGTCTCCCAAAGTAGAGCTGAGAAGCCATGTTCCCTGTTTTGCCCTTCTGTGTGTCTGCTCTGAGCACGGGCACTTTGGTGGCCATGGCCTTGCCACAAAAACACCACAATTCTCAAGGCGTCTCTAGAGCTGCTCAGACCACTGACTCAACTACTTTGACATCCATCCCACTTCACATGCTAGGAACCAAAAAGAGCCAGGAAATACTCTTCTAGGACCTTATGGGCAGCTGAAGAGAGGATCAAAGAAACTGACAATTACTTGCTCAAGACTGCTTTTTCTGCTTTCATATATAGTGTAAAATTTAAGCAGTTTTTTTAGTACTAACTGCAGAAGCCAGGCAAATGGCTGCTGCCACAGCCTGGGGCACATGAGCAGTTTTATGACACTTATATCTTCCTGACTGATTCCCATGAACTAGAGAGGAAGAAGACAGACCGGACTTCAAGCTGCAACAGGAAAAGCCAGCCAAAATCTCAGCCTCCTCACAAGCAGCACATTGTTCAGGTCCCACAGCTGCAATTCCCAACCTCCTATGCAGCCTGCTACTACCCTCCTCCTTCTTCCCTCTTAAAGCAGTACAAGCTTTACTCACCCTACAGTTCCCAGTCAGCACCTTCTTGCTCTGCCCTCACTACAGACTAATGCCTCCTTGTCTGCTCCTGACAGATCTTGCGTGCTGCTCTAGCCTGGCGTTTTTGCCATCTCTTCCAGCCTCTTTAGCATCAGTAGTGCCAGCATGATGCCCAAGCAATCATATCTGCTTCGGCTCTCCTCTGCATCCCACCGCAACTCTAACCCCAGCATGTCTCACTAGTGGCACAGACATGGTTGGGAACCTATGATTTCATGTCCCCTCCTAGTCCAAAGGTGCCAGCTGAGTGCTAGTAACATCAGATTTGTTAGAGATAAAGAGCAGCCAATCTCCGTGATGTGGAAAAGCCTGACCCACTGACACCACAGAGGTTTGATGCAAGGCCCCTTGGCAGAACAGAAAAAGGTAAGGAGCGAAACATCCTTCCAAAGGCTGACCTCGCTGACACGAGCGGAACCACTGCACACCCCATGAGCTTGCTCTTATCCTAGCCATTTTAAGTGCATAAAACTATTTATTTATGCTATCTTTTGGCCATTCATTCCTCTCCCCTGCATACTCTTTCAAACAAATACAACCTCAAGAACAAACATAAGAAATTCTCAGCCTGAACCAGCAGGTTTTCCCACAACTCCCAGCCCCACACTAAAATCTTGGGTTTGGACATAAGCAAAATAATCGCTATAAAGCAATTCTTGCACCCAAGGTGGATGGGTACCCTTTCAGGAAGGCACCAAGTCAAAAGAAGGCTTTCTGTTTCACTCTCTTCACCCTACTGCACTGTCAGGGCTGCTTCAGAGAAGCGTCACCAAAATACCCTACAAACTTCCTTAGTAGTTTCTCATGACATGATTTTTATCAATAACAAGGGGTTAAGTATGTCTAACTATACAAGGGGTTAACTATGTCTAACTATACAAGGGGTTAACTATGTCTAACTAATTCAGTTAGAAAATTGCTTAAGTCAACATGCTTTTAAAAGAATTAACTGCACATGGTATGTATAAAAACCTGGGAACCTACACATTTGTCATCAGAAACTTGAACAACTCCCAGTTTCCATTAAACTAAGAGGACAGGGGACAGACTCACACATGTGAGGTAGCACAGAGAGTAAGCAGGCCATGAAACCAAGCACTGCTGCTCACCATGCACATCCTTTACCATTTTTGCATACATGAGTTTAAGTAATCAGCCACACTACTGCTCAGATGCAACCTTCATGGCCTTTTCATTTTACTTTTTCATTTAGATTTTTTCAAGTGCAATACAGCATCAGCTAATTATGGCTTCACTTCACTTTCACTTCTCCAAAGATACTCTTTACTTAGACAAAGAAAATGCCTAACAGAGTAATACACATGCCAGTGACAACAACATGCAATATGATATACTGCATTTTGTCTAGCTTTCAACTGCCATCCTAAACCACAAAAGTACCTCATTTAATAGTGATGTGGCTGTAAGGGCTCTGGTATCAGATAAATAGTTTAAACTAACACAAAAACCCCAAAATGTTGGTTTGTGCAGTTAACAGGTTACGCCACCCTGCACTTAAGGGCTGAGACAATCTACATCTGTCAACATCACTCATCCTCAGAGAACACGCAGGTCTTTACAACAAGCTTTATATTTTTAAAAGTTACACTAGTACACTTACAAGCTAAGAAGAGAAACTAGTCAGAGCCTAGGCTTGCCTGTTCCTCTCGTTACTGCTCCAAGCTGGAAGATAAATAACTTTTTCTTTAAACCCATTGCTTGAAGCTTCCAGCCCAACAGAACATTTTCAGCCAAACATGATATTTCCCATATGCCAGATGCTATGTCTTAGTGTGTCTCAAACTATTAAGAGTTGAGTTCATTTACACCCCATAGGCAGACACTGGATCTCCTTTGTGCGATGCACGTTAATAAAAGCTACAGAAGTACTAAAAATGAAGTTAGTTTTTTGCAGACACTGAAAGTCCCTGGTGCACTTGAAGAGAGTTATGATTTAATGATTTGCCTTTTAAAAGCCATTAGCAGTTTGCAAGAGCTCACACACATTTATTTTTCAGGTTGTTCCTCAAGAAAGAAGACCAAACCAACCAGAGAACAGTAATTAACGGCAAACAAAACAAATTACAGTGTTGAAGTATAAGCACTGACTTAAGTCTGACAAACGAATCTAATACTAAAGTTCAAGTTCAAAATCTAAAGACACATTAGGAGACAAGTGAGATGTTCTTGCAATGCATTTGCAACTGCCATACATAACGACAGAGAAAAAGAAAATCGAAATTTGTCTCAAGCCTCCAGGGGAAAAAGAGAAAGAAAAAAAAAAAGTTTTTTCCTTTAGATGGGAGCTCAAAGTTACTTGCTGAAACCACTTTTGAAACCTAAAAAAAGCCACCTCCGTGGGTTTAAAAACTGAATAGTTTTTTGGAGGACTTCTAGCAAACTCCCAAAGCACATAACTTAGAGCAGTGCTTTTCAATTTCAGCTATGCAGCTTCTTACACAAAAATAATTCAAAGTGTTATGTTTATTGTGGATTTCCTTGGCAAAATATGCCTATGTAATGACAAGTAACTTTTGTAATTTCTGCGTAACTTTCTACTGGTTAAGGGTTTGCAGAAAGGAGGAAGTCAGATTCTTTGCTTAGGCTGCCCCAAAAGCAGAAAAGCCAGCTGTTTCAATAGCAGCCTCCAACTCAAGCTAGAAAATTTGGGATATAAGGTGCAGCGAATGAAAACTTTCCACTACCATAAGTAAGTCCAAATGGTGGGAACCTGCAGACAGTTAGCAATCCTGAAAATTGACTCCTGTGTATCCAAAGACAAAACCAGAGCTCAAATCAGAAGTTCAGAAATGAAAGAACCTTTATATTCGCAGACGCTGCCTAAACCAGTTTACTCAGATTGGATTTCCCCGAGGTTCCCCATGGCTTTTGGCAGGGGACAAAAAAAACCCAGTTTGTCTTCATGGAGCAGCCCCATCTGCTCTTTTCTAGCACATCAGCAGACCTTTATCCACAGCTTTGTTGCCATTTCACTGACAGGTGCAGGTTGCACCTCTCATGCATTTCCTGCACATTCAACAACCAGCTCCCTCTGGAAAAGTCTAGGTCCCAGCGAGCCACTCTACATCAGGCAGACAACCAGAACATGCAGGCTGTAGCGCTGCCTGGACAAGCAGCCTCTATCAAGTCACTTACTTCTTAATACTCACCCTCCCGAAAAGGCAACCTGAGACTTTCAGTAGTTCCCACTGATCAGGAGCAAAACCAAGGTCCCGCTGTGCTATATATAAAGTATTCTTTCTGCAAACTGCTTAAAAGTTTAATACAACAGGAGCCATAAAATTGATGAATATTGCTTTACCCTCCAGACATGGTGTTGCAAGCATACCTCTGAATTCAAAGAGCCTGGCGCGAACCCCAGCAAAGGCACAAGGCGGTTTTTAAAAGACCTGCTCTCACTCCAGAGATCGCACAGTATCAGGTTTATTAAATATTAAGGCCAAACAAATTGCAGAGATGTCAACAAGATTCAAGACTTTGCAATCCAACACTGACAGACTGAATGGTCTCTGTGGTATCCTCACCTAATGTTGCTGCAGATTTAGCAAGAGGCGTGCTTACATGAAAGTAACTTGATTTTTTGCAGACAAGGAGCAGAAAATATTTTTGTCAGAACAACACTTCACAGTTCCAGTTTCTGAGGAAATGTCTCATAAAAGCAAGGCAAATTCTGTCAAATGAAATACGTACAAGTTATTTTGCTGGGCTTAAATCCTATCCTTACTAATGCCTGTGCTTTAAAATACATTTGCTATAAGAGATTAACTAAAGACCTCCATAAAAGTTTTTTAAAAGGGGATTCAAAAAGGAAAGTCAAGAGTTCTGAAAAGGAAAGTTACAATAGTGAGAAAAGACTCTGTATTGCAGCTGTTAAGACAATCACCTACTACACTAGAAAGAAAAGTCTGAATTAGCTTATGAGTACCTCCAAAGAGGCATCCATCACAGTTCTGCCATTGGTTATGAAAGATTAGAAATAGTTCTGGGTATCTACCTAGGCTTCCGCATTTACCTTGATCAAAACTACAGCACGAACTCATGGGACACCAGAAAACCCACAGATGCTGGAGCAGGGAAGACATCGTGTAAGGTCACCACATAGCTCAGAGAGGGAGGAAGAAGGCTGATGACAGGCTGTAGAAGCAAAGACAAAAATGCTCACCAAGAGCAAAGTACAAAGAAGCTGTAACCAAAACCACACGGAGCTGCATCCCCTGACTTGTGTCTTCCCTCCATTACTGCTACCGTTACTTTCTCTTAACTCCAATAGCATGTTTTTTGTGCAGAACACAATTTTCTAAAGCAAACTGACTTCTCCCACTCTACATATGCTGCACAATAAACTTCATTTCAGTTTGTTTTAAAAAAATTGCTCTCTGCTCTCAGCAATCAGCAGGCAGAACATGAGAACATTGCACAGGGTTAGACAGCTCAAACATGAAATCCAGCCTCATTCCAACACACGTCGTGGATTTACTCTAAGATTGGACTTGTTACAACTCACAGGAGGCTGCTGCACGCTAGGACCATGTCGGTTTGTTAAAATTTGGAAATTATATCAGCAAGGTGGGTCTCTTCCAAGAGTGACAAAGCCTTAATGCGAAGCCATGCTGTCTGCAGGGCTGGATTCCAGGCTTGAGCCTATAAGAGCTTCTGGGTGGCGCAAACAACCACAAGCCATTTTTCAAAAGGGGTCATGACTTGGCATTATTGAACAAGTATTTAGAGGTCTGGTCTGCAAGAGCAGTGCGCTTTCCAAGCTTCTCTGATATGTAAGAGCATATCTGGGAGCATAAAGAGAAGAAAAATTCCACATAAAGAGAAGAAAAATCCCAACTACAGGCATCAAAAAGGGACAACTGAAAGAGATTCAGTGAATGCTTTTGATCTTGTCCTTGCCACAACTCTTTACCTGCAAGATGGAGTAACAGCACTCTCCTGCAAACACATCACGGGATTTAGCAGTTGTGTGAACCCCCAGAGAGTAACAATCATATTCCAAAAGAACAGGAGAAGGAAAGAAGAAAACTTCCTTCTGTTACACGATAACAGCTCCATATACCACATACAAGCTCTCTTCTAGGAGCTAAGAGGAATCGACACTGTGAATAAAATAGACCTTTCAAATCAACAGTACAAGGTCATTTGCTGTTTTGGACACCCTCTGCCTCCAACAATATCTAGGAATTGACCTTCATCGCTGCTAGAAACACAGTACCCTTGAGCGCAGGGTAAAGCACAAGTTGGGCTATGCAGCTAAAGCTGAAGCATGGGTCAGGTACACTGACACACAGATGATGATGCATTTTCTTAGAGCGGACACAAGCTGAGCACAGGTTGGTCTAGTACACTTTCAGAGTGTGACAGTCATTGCTTTTGCAGTTTCCGAAAGACCTGGTGAAATATCCTAGGAGTCCACATGACCATGGGATATAGTAATATTGGACATTGTTATTTGATTTTCTGTGCCAGAAGTAGCATGGAAGCTGGTTCATATAAGTGTACTATACAGGCTGGTTCCTTCAGCACAACCCATCAAAATTATCAAATAGGAACATGAAAAAAAAAAACAACAAATATATATGTGTGTGTGTGTGTGTATATATATATACCCACACACACGTTTTATCTGTGACATGACTATAGAAATGTAAATCCAGCCTGACAGATAACAGCTGGGCAACTGATGCCTACAGAAGTGCAAATATTCAGTTAGCAACTTCTATCAGCAATAATCACAGATGTCTTGATGTCAGGGAACGCAGTCACACCAATTCCTGTCGAGCCAGGAACATGCATATCTTAGCGGAGATCTGCAAAAAAGCACATTGCTCTGTTCAAGACTGGTACAAGCAAAGATCCTAAAGACAGCAACTACATTTACTACCACCCACCACGACAAGGACAAAGTCGTATCGGAATGCACACAACTCTTGGTCATGGTACTATTTATATTTGCGATCACAGGGAACATTTCAGACTCCAGAATCAACTCCGATCTTCAGCCAGTACAGCAAGGTCTTCCTTCTTCAGTGATCCTGGCATAACACAATGCAGCATTCCACTTGGAATTGCAAGTACCATTTTGATAAGACTTGTCTGATAAGACAAGCGCAGCTACAGCTAGCTATGGAAAGTAGAATTAAAATCTAAAGTTACAAGCTTTCAGTGAGAAATAAACAAATCAATCATGCTTAAGACAAGAGATACACTAGTACATCACATGCTGTCTTAGAATACACTCTCTCCGAGTACTCTCCTGTGCTTTTAATAAAACGAGTACATTACCCAAAGCTAACATTTTTTGCCAGCCCAAATACTTCACAATATACCGAGAACTGAACAAAAGCCTGGGACAATCCGTCTATTCATGACCACTGGAGTTCATCATTCCTACTTATTCTTCATCCTTTGCAGATGCAGTAAGCCTTATGAATGCAGGCTTTCTTTAGATTGCAAAGAACGGCAATAGGGCCATAACGAAAATCCATCCAAAGAAAATCCAAGCTTTCAGAGCATGCACTGAAGATTTGCAGATCTGTACAACAGTCAGCTAGAAAATGTACACATTCTTCAAAACAAAACAGGAAAATGGGGGAAATTGAGTCAAAAAGGGTTTATGAAGCACTACATCATTCAGATGCTGCATTTCAAAAGCTGCAAAGTGCTTCTGTATAAACAAAGTTGTTTCACAGCATCCTCCCTCCCAAATACACAAAAAGACTATCTTTCCCCACTCCTTTGTGTAGGGATCAATAGGTCACATAAAGCAGGAATGACAAAAATAAAATGAGGTTATGAATATGCCGAAACGCTGTTACGGGCACTGTGGAGCATTCTGCTGCTTTTGTACAAAGAGTATGTTCGTGTCAGCTCCTGACAATGATATGTTCTGAAGCTGTAGCAATTAAAGTAGTTCTTGAGAAAAGAAAAATTAGTGCTGCCATGCCTATTCATGCCAAGGACCTCAAGAGAATTACTGCTTCAGTGAGCCTTCCCTCAGTAGCAGACAGACCAGCTGCACAGTGCCTTTGCTATAACGCAATGTGAATAAAAAAATTGCCTCTCAAATCTAAAAATAGATTACACAATAGATATGCAATGAATGTGTGTTTACTGGGTTGCATTTTTTTTGCAAAGCTTTTAACAAGCTATATCAATTTAAGCAAGAGGATTTGTTATGAAATATGAGCAGGTTAATCAACAATAAATGGAAGATCAAATCGGATAACTGTTCCTTACAGTAAAGTGTTATCCAGCTATCAGACCCACAGGTGCACAGGATCGGTTTTAGGATTGGAGCTAATTATCATAAGGAAGCAACCAGGATACTTAGCCTATCGTTTTATTCTCGCAAAAATAACTGTAATATTTCAGAAGGAGCAGCAGAACTTTGCAGGTGAGTACAGCATTATCATTATTACCATAACATTTCAGGTTATGAGATCCAGATGGGTGCAGGAGAAATTGTCACCTTCTGGATTGTTATAACAGCAAAACGTAGACAAAAGGTGTGCCCAGTTACTCATGCTCAATGCTGACAGACTGAATTGCCAGATCATTGGGAAAACACTCAGGCTGCAGTCAGGCAAGTTTTAGACCACAAACATAACAATAAAAAAAAATCTGGCAGATAATATCATTAAGTGTACAACATCTACTTATTCAGAAACCAGCATACTGGTTTCTGAACCAGTAAATTGCTACTAAAAGATCTGCTTCAAACGCTGGGTTCAGCTTTGGTTACCCTCTGAGCAAAATACCATCTTTTCCAGCAATTTCAGTGGTAGATTTATCATTGATTTATCATTGTCAACTGAAAGTTAACAAGTTATGCCACAATTCTCCTGTCACAACAGTAACTAAGAATCTTGCACTGAATCACACAGAAATAAAGGACTGAGCAGATCTCACGAGATGAGCAATGCACACAGTGCCCAATAGCAAGATACTCATGGCAAACACCAAAAAACCCACAAAGAGCCCAGGAACTCGCCCTGTTAACTATTTTACCAATACTCAGAGACCCGTTAAAAAAAAAAAAAAAAAAAAAGGGGGCAAACGAAACCAGCTCTCCTTATAACTGTTGGCTGGAAACAAAAGGCACAAGAAATCACTCACATGCCCCCATGCCAGGTTAAGACTCAGCAATGGGGAAGGGGCACTCCAGCACCTGCGTGTTCTCTAACACTTGTGCTTCTCCCATAAGGAACATGGCAGCTGCCAGCTTCGCAAAGCTGCTATAAAGCAAAAATCATGGGCACGTTACAGGAACAATTAGGCTATGCAGAGTCAGATCATGTTTAATCAGGGCACTGTATGATCATTGCAGAGAGTGAAGGGTTCTGCTTTTCCCTGAACAGAAGAGACGACGCTGGTGGAAATCGCTGAGTAAGGACAGAATCACGACTCACGATCAGAGTTCAGCAGCCAGTTTCCCGAGCAGCCTTGAGCAAACTTTGCAAGCTTCAGAGCCAGTACTATTTTCCATCTTTAAGAGGCAAAAATAATTAAGGCTTTACAATCCTTGGATACTAATATGGTAATTCATGGAGCTGTAGATAAATACACACACTTTTTTTTCCATCCCACATAAACAGGTAGTGAGAAGAACTGGGTCCTAATTTTAGGCTGATGAGCAGCAGTGGCCCAACTGTTCCCCTGCTCCCCGCTATCACACCATCCCTTCAGGTGTACTAAGTAAGCAGGAGTACGAATGTAGCAGCATAAACAGGTGACTAAAAGCATTTTTACAGGCTGAGCAATATGTGGTCCAGAGATGGTGCAACCGACATTGACTTCTGATAAGGTATGCCACATAGGTCAACAGCCTAACCCCGGCCACAATCAGAAGCCCCTTCTCCAATTAAGTTCCTGAGAGAAATTGTTCTTTTTCAAGATTTCCTATTTATCATCTCAAAGACTTGAGATTACTGGACTGTGACTCACAGACAACGTAGAAAGGTGTGCCAAATAGCACAGGAATATAGCAATGAAAAGCCTAAACTAGTAATCAGAATATTTTTCTTCCTTGCAGAAAAGCTTCTAGTTTTTCAGGCACTGTTTTGTCATCCCTAAAATAAATAAATAAATAAATTCATATTCTCCCAGATATGAATACTTCTGTCTTCCCATAGTCAGTCTCTCAGCCCATTTCAATAAGCCTGACTGAATTCACTGCCTTCTCCTTGGCTAAATCTCTCTCCACAAATACAATTCAGCCAAGCATTTCTCCTTGGGGTACCTGTTGCCCCAGCAATTTGTTCTGCAACTTGTTCTGGACAGGGCAGGTGACTTCTTCAGTACTGGCTGATCCGCTGCTCACTGAAGCTTACAACAAAATTGCTTGATCTTAGCACATCAAACTATTAAATCATAGATAAATTTTCCTGGTCAATACAGCCACTTGTCTAGCAAAACATGTCCTGCCAATATGAATCCCAGTAGCAACCCCAAGTCCACGGAACTTGGACAGTTCAAGTTACAGCACAAAAGTAAGCTTTTTTCCAGACATTTTAAAAATAGGATATTGTTTTCAATTTCATTTTCCTTAACTTTGAAGCCCAGCATTATGGAATGGACCTCTGGCTAACAGGACTCAGTAAGGTCTTCCCAATACTTTTTAAGAGCCCTGGAACACCCTCCTGGTCGCACCAGACCACCACCTCTGAACCACGTAAAACCCCTGCCTGCTCAGGAGCTTTCCATAAATCCATACTCATAAACAAGCTGCTGTTTCAAGTTTCTCTACCAGTAAGGCAAATACAACATACCAGGTAAATCACTATAGTAAGAATTGTAAAATTTAGGAGTATACCTAATGACGACTTAAGATGCATCAGATTGTCATTGATCATGTATTTCAATATATGATTCATAGACCTTTTATGTTCTCCATATAATATACACTCAGTTTATGTTTCAGGACAATAGAAAGAAGGCACCTAAGTTTCTTTATTTGACAGATTTTTCTAGTGTCTTTAGAAAAAAAAAAATGCCATCTCCACATGTAAAATCATATATTTTCTATACTAAATTAAATGCAAAGAAATACTGTTTCCAATCAAGTGAAGCATCAGAAGAGTGTCGCGATGTTCAGATAGAGGGTATTACACAAGAACAGGCTATTCTGGAAAGCGAGCAATTCAACTCTGAAGCATGCATGTTGTGTGTGGGTGCGCGCACGTGGGTCAGAAATGTGACCAGTTCAAGGATCTGAGTGTCTGGAAAACACCATGCAGATATTGCACCATTTGGATTCTGGCACTCTGCCATCATTGCAAAAGCTGCCAACTTTTGTTCTTAAGCATTGCCCTTTTCTGCAATTAAGTGTTCTGAAAATCTCAGAAGATTAGATCCACTAAAAGACTATTTTTTTAAATTTTTTTTTAATGCATTCATTATAATCTAGTGTTCCAAATTGAGTCAGTTTCCTCACTCGCCATTCCAAGAAAATTCTGTAACATAACCCTTCTAGTAAATAGTCGTCAGCAGTCCAAATTTTCTTCTTATAGCTGGGCATTCTGTATTTTGCCTTTGAGTCAAAGTTTAAGCCTTCTTTGGAGGTCCGAGTACTGAAAAGTAAGTCTTGCTTTTGACACAGCCTATTAGTGGGTTAATTAATGTTACTTTAATTCTTGTTATACTTAAACATTCCTATAGACAGTGGCATCTTTACCTTTCACTTCACCGATTCATATAGCATTAATTAAAAAAAAAAAATCTAAAGCAACTTCTGCAGAACCAGGAAGACAGCTGAGAACTCCACCACAAAGCAAGAGAGGGTTGAGGAAAAAAGTTACTTATAACACAAACACCAAGAGTTTAATCTGAACACAATTCTTCTCCATGCCTTGAGAAGCAAAACATCGAAGGAGTCAATGTTGAAACGAAGGGCTGGACTGTAGCTGTGCAGAAATAAGAGCTAATATCTTACATGTATGTTATCTAGAAAGAATATGCATAACTTAAACAGCTCACAGGTGAAGACAAGGTACAGATCATTACAGCAGTGCTCAGGGAACCAGCCCAAGCAATGGAAAAGACTGTGGTAGCAGGAGGAAATAAAAAAAAAAGACAAGTTATTTCAGCCATTCTGAGCTTGAGCCAATTCCTACGTGTTCCCAAGAGGCAGGGAAGTAAGCAAAGATTTTTGGTTTAGACTGAAAAAAAAAAAGGTAGGTCTGATATATGGAGAGGAACCCAGCTTGTCAGCATCAAGATAATCTATTGGATGCACCTTGGGGGAGAAGTGGAGAAGTGACAAGAAAAGATTCTTAGGCAATTCCCACAAAAAAGTGGGCAAGCAGAATATGTATAATCCTTATTTCAGGAGAGCTAAAAGACAAGACCAGAAAAGAGGGTCTTATCTGGAGGGCAAGATTTATGTGTATCTGTGTCAGCACCTCACGTATGAAAAAAGAAAAGGGAAAGGAGGCTTACAAAATTCATTTAAAAAAAAAAATCAATCCAAAATCTATCATTATCCAAATATTTTTTTGGGAGTCCCTAGTTTCTCTTGGAGCTGTGGCAGAGATAGTACCTAATGTAGATGTCCTGGTTCCGGTGGGGATAGGCTTAATTCTCCCCAGGACACAGGTATTCCATGCCATGTGAGCCATGCCCATCCTGAGCTGCCGGGGGAGGGGGCAGGAAGTCTCCGCTTGGATCAGGCTGGGGCTTCCCGGGTCCGGTCAGTGAGCAGCAGCAAGCAGCGGTTCCATAATCATGTTCGTATATTCCTCTGTCCATGTTATTGTTGTTGTTTGCTTGTTCCCTTTGCTGTTCTGTTAAACTGCCTTTGTCTCAACCCAAGAGTTTTGCCTTTTTCTTCCGATTCTTCCCGTATTGGGAAGGCCCGAGCGAGCGGCACGTGGTTCTTTGTTGCCATCTGAGACTAAACCACGACAGCAGAAAAACAGTTTGTGGTCTGGTAACAGAGAAGAAAAGACAACCTATGACTTTGGCCAGCGAGCACGGCAAATCAACTGCCTCAGAGGCAGTTTTTGGTTTTGCTTGTCCATTTTTGTTTTTAAGAACGTAACTATAAGTTTAAGCAGTACCTAAAAGATTGAGGCCCTGATGGGGGGGCCTTAGGTTCAACAGGCTAAGAAGAAAGAGTTCTTAAACACCAAGTAGTTGGTAGATTGTGCTTATACCTTTTGCCCTGACCTTCCAGTCTTTAGGACAGGGGCTCTGTCATACATACACACAAACATTCTCCTATCCCTAATTAAGGGTGACAAAACACTTACCTAATCTTCTCATTGCATCAGGTGCTTATGATGTCAGATACGTATTTGTGGCTGAAGTACACACAAGAAGGAATATAACTATCCTATGTTTTACATTGTGGAAGAGATCCCAAAACCATTAGGGTAAAAAACCAAAAGTGTTGAAACAAACTCAAGCATTTGCCAATAAGAGCAATAAACTCTTTTTATAGTTCCCTGAGGCTAATATATGGGGAAGGAGGACATAATCAAGTACTAGGTAGCACTAAAATATCTATGTTGACATTTCTTTGTTTCATGCAGGCACACGTAAAAACTGAGTAAGCTGCAGTTACATTTAGTTACTGCAGCTTAACAAGCAAGTTACCAGTAGGAAATCGCTCACTTCATCAGCACTGCATGACTGAAGAGCTAAAGATTAATTTTATGTCCATGAATCTCTGAAAAAAAGTTATTAGGAGGATTTTTTGGAAGATCAAGAAATCTGTGTGTGTTCTAAGGAGGGTCTTTGTCTCAGAGAAGGAGATTTGGGAGCAGGAAACTCCCTGAGAGCTTGGCAAGTCAGAACTTCAGAGAAAAACTAAACCTGATACAGAAGCACAATCTTTCCATTCAAGCTCCTGAAGTCTGAAGAATGTGTCTGGGGCTGAGCAGATAAACACATTGCTCTAACACACGTGACGATGGTTGGAAAAGGGTTAAAAGTTTCTAGAGATAAAAATCGCCTTCATAAATAAAATATTTGCCAAGCTAGATATACTGCCATGCAGAGATGAAAATCAAGAACGGTTAGGCTGAAATGTTGTACTGGCACTCAGTTGCCCATATGAAAGTCTATTCCAGAGGTAAGGCTACTTTACTCACACCATCATGTCTTCAAAATACCTCCCTCCGAGAACTATTCACTGTAAACAGTGTCTGCTGGGAATATGCTCCCTGCAAGACGCTAGTGTTGCAGATTGGTGTGACAAAACTGTACCTTTTATGCTATGCAGCAGTCACAACTGCCGAAGTCTAAAGCTTCAAAATAAGCTAAACAAGCAGAAGTACCTGCTTCACTTCTGTGAGCCAGGAAAGGATGCTACAGCCAACCTTGTCAGACATGTCTGTGGAAGGTCACATACAGTCACCATCCTCTGCTCTTAATATACAACGTTACATTATATTCAACTGGAACATCAAAGATAACCCAGGAGGAACGATCAGGTGAAGAATAAGCCTTTACATGAGGTTTATTTTTCCCCTCCATGCCTATTCCTGTATTTTCCAGCCATTGCAGGACTGCAGTGTAGCCAGTGATGCCAACTCCATGCACTGCTTCACATCTCCTGTGAATGCCCCTTCCATCTCAGGTGGCATATCCCTCCTGACTAGCCAAGGAGATCCCTACACCTGCCAGTTCAAACTTCTCTATTGAGTCCAACTTCTAAAGGCTCCTTAGAAAGAGTCAATTACATAGCAAAGCTAAAAGCCAGCTGGAATAAGTTGGTATTTCAGGCCAAGAATAACAAGTTTAAATACGGTATCTACCAGCAAACACAAATAAAGCATGAATTGTATTCTCTCTCTCTCAACCACTTTAGGTTATCAACTTCATTGCCCATACACAGACAAGTAAATACAGTATCAATTAGGTAGAACCTAGCTAGGTCTTTGATGATTGCCGTTATATGAAAAAGGCAACCCAGATCGCTTTCAACATGCCCAGATAAGGCCTCTACTTCTCCAAATGTAATTTTTTTTTTTTTTTTTTAAATACTTCACAGAGTATAAAAGTAGAGTTTGTAATTCACCTACAAAAACAACCGGATGCTAAGACTGCAAATAATTGTGCTGGGTATACAAGAAACGTAAATACATAATCTCCGGCCTCAGCAGAGTTTCAGATGGAGCAAGGGTCCAACTCCATAGCAGGTGACTTGTATGTTCAGCAAAGACTGTAAAGCAAGTTCTCTAGCTGCAGGAGAGAGTGGATTCTTGGGTTCAATGCTAACAATTTGCTCACTAAGAAGGCAATTTAAGGAAGAACAGTCAAGCTGTCTCACAGATAAGGAAACTATTCCCAGGAGAAAGGCCATTACACAATCAGCAAGCACAATGAAGATTGACATGAAGGAAAGAGCAAGTAGGACGGATCATGCAGCAGTAAAACAACAGCAGAGAGGTATGTGACACTTTAAATGCAAGTCCCCTTTCACTACTGAAGGACTTGACATCATCAAGTGCTAAGAAGTGGGGGCGGGGAGGGGGGAGGGGAATAATTTCTCAGAATTAGTGTGGAAACAGATACTATCCAGTCTAATGGATTCAAAGAGTACAAATCAAAAGCTAGTCATATCCTTGTGGGACACTTGATATTTTTAAACTATCATCAGTTATAACATCTTTTATTAGTATCTCATACTCAAAGCAATGGCAAAGGTTAAAGCAGTTTTCATATTTAATCCAATTCTTGAATTAATGGGGTAGCATCCAAGCCTCAGAAGCAATGACTACAGTCCCAGTGTGTTGGCATCGAGCATGGCCACAGTGTGCCCTGCTGCAGAGCCGACGCAGGGAAGAACCTCACGTGTAGGTGACACCAAGCCACATGAACAGCTTTCTCTTCACCTACTGATGGTAAGAGTCACAAGTGCATCCACACACTGCCAGCATGTCGAAGACTGTCATCTTAAGCACAGACAAGTTAATTGCATTTTAGAATACATTTATACCATGCTCCTTTGTTTCCGCCCTTTTCTTTACTAATAATAGTCCCCCAACTTCATAACAAAAGAGCAGAAAAAGTCAAAGAGCAGCCATTTAAAAAAAAAAAAGATCTCCTCAGTACTAATTATTTTTTTTAAGCATAAGTGAGAAGTGAAGACAACTTTGGAAAGGCACGGCATTGAGAATAAGCATACCACTTTATTTAAACAGTTCCACAAAGCCAGCACACCAAGGCGTCCATCAGACCCACAGCTCTGCTGTTCAAACTGCTCCCTCCAAGGGCCTAAAAAAAGGAAGAACCAGGAATACATTCATTACAGGCACTTAAAGTTTGCACCAGGTATTTCAGTGGTCCCCGGCTGCTTTTAAAACCTATTTCAGCAGGGTGGGGGTAGTTTGAAAACCCTGCAAGCAGAGAAAACGGCAGCTATGGAGAAGTAGCCCAGACTAGAGCAGATCTGCAAAGCCCTGCCAGCACAGCTTTACAAGCAGAACACTCCAGATGTGGCAGAGCTACCCCATTGCTGGGCCATCCAGGGCAGATGTAGAAAAGCCCACAACCACCTTCTGCCAGCAGTGTTGCACCTACAAGAGCTTTGCCAGGACAAACCTGCTGGGTAGGGATGTGATTTTTTTCTGTGCTTGGCTCACACACACAGCTTTATCAGGAAAAACGCAGAGCTTAAACCCAGCCTTTAAAACCGAACATGAAATACTAAAGCCAAGAAGAAAGCACAGAAACCCTATGCCTCCCCTGGCTAAGAGCACAATTCATCTCCTCTGCCCTAATTGAGGGGGAGCCTTCAACTATTTCTCCTGATAAAAAACAAAACAAAACAAAAAAAACCACACCAAACCAAACTCAGCTTCTTCCACCGTAGCTTTCAAGGGCCTTTAGGCCCTTCTAAAGCAAAGCGAATTGTCAGATTTCAGGGCATGAAAAAAAAGAAAAAACCACCCAGCAGTTTTATACCATTTCTCTTTTCTCCCTTCACACTCAGTTAATTGCAGGCTGAAGTGCTTTTTAATAGGAGGGGGAAAAAAAGCAGCGCGTTTGAGCTAAATTACCCATCTTTGGTAGATACAGAAAATATCTGATCTGCTGAGAACAACTGTGTATTTTTCACAACACTAGTAAAAACCCCTTCAAGATAAATACCCTTGTAAAAAAATAATTGCTTGTATCACATCCTTTCAATACAGACACCACTTAGACTAAAGCAGGGGGAGAAAGGCTATATTCAGCATTAAATGGGGATAAAGCACTAATCCTGAGTCACAAATAAGGACTCTGCTGGGGTGGGGGGGGGCAGGGAGAGAAAAGAGTCTACAAGCCGGCATTTCTGCCTGTCAGAGTGGAAACAGCAGCCTTGAGTTAAATACTGAGGCTGACTCCTGAACACACAGGGACAGTTCAGCAGCTCAGTGCCAGACTCACAGCAGCCAGCACGTGATCAAGGAAAAAGCATCCATGTACCCAGCACCTGTTAAAGGTCTAGATAGGAACTGCAAAATATTTTTACTTCTGGCCCCTAACAGGCCAAGATAACTAGTTCTGGACTACAGGACACGTCCTACAACACACCATAGCTCTGAAGCTTATCTCCACGCCCCCCCCCCCTTTTTTTTTTTTTTAAATGATGGCTGACCTGTGGTTCCTGCTTCAGATTCTTGGTTTCTGGATCAGTAGATGGATACTGCCACCTCTACCTAATGGAGAGAATGGTTGTTCAGATAGCAGGGGATGGGGGTGGAAATATCTCCCTACAGGAAGTAAGGGAAAGGTTTCACTCAACTCTTTAAGATGTTGTCTTGAACTACTCTACAGGGTAGGTTGGTAAAGCAGGGTGGGGGGGAATGACAACTTGCAGAAGGAAGGATAAGGAAAAAGGGCTACTATGCACCCACAAACTGAGGTTCATGGGGACAGAGGACACAAGGGGGAGCATAGCTAGCTGAATAACATCACTTTTCTGTCACAGGGAATTGAGCTTTCCCATCACTGCTTCCAGAGCTATCTATGTGTGCTGTGGGAAACCATCCCAGCTCAGAGGCAAGGCCAGTTCCCTGAGAATGGAGAGTTTGGGCCCCAGTGACCCAGAGGCAAGGCTTATGCCTGTTTCCAGTTGTGCTGGGAGCACACACGGCAGAAGTCTTTAGAGTTTTAGTAGGCCCAGGACACGCAGTAGTTTAGAAATGCGTTTCACAGGTTGCACTCCTAGCCCTAAATGCTGCCCGGGGCTGGTTGTACAGATGAACCAGAGGCACTTCTGAAAGCACTCTGCTGTGTGGCTTGGGGCGTGTGCTGTGCGGCTTGGAGTGAAGGAGACTTCAGTGTTAAGATGCTCTGGTATTTCTATAGCACAGAAAGCGAGAAAGACACACGGCAAGAGAAGGAACAGCTACACTCACTTCAGTACAGACAATTTTTTTTTTTTAATTAAATATCAGAAAGAACCTTGTCTGAATTGTCAGTTTTGTTTTGCATAAGGCATAAGTCAATACAATATCATGAAACCCAGAGATAAGATTACGTGCCAGTTGCCACATAAATTTTTGTTAACATAGCTAAGGAAACGCTCCCTATTATTACCCTTCTATGATCATCCATAAAACAAAGGCCTAAACAAAGGGAAAGAAGACAACTGAAAACTGAGACCTGATTTCCCCATCCGCCTTCTCCCTAAAACATTACTGAGCAGAGCAGCACTGAGATGGGGACACCAGCAGCACCTCAGAAGCAGCTTTGGGCATCCTGTAGGATTTGACAGCTTTTATACACTCCCTCATTGTCCCTCTTTCAGCCTTCTCACCTGCACCAAGAGCAGAAGCTACTGAGTAGCTGCAGATACTCTGCATCTACAGAGGAGCTCAGTCCTTGTGTTGTTTTAGGGAGATTCCTTGGAGGACCTGTTTAGAGTTGCATTTCTATTGCAAGGCAGCAAAGAAAAATCAGAAATGGTTGCAAAAGACAACAACAAAAAAAAATGTGAAGTGGACTAAGCCTACAGGGCCCAGGCAAGAGCAACAGGAATATATACTGTGCTGCAGAACCACCTCACTGACAGCAAGTTCGTGCACCAGGCATCACGTTACCTGCCCTCAGTTCAGCACATTCCTACCAACGCAACCAGTCATTGAGCAGGCACACAGGAGCAGAAGGCAGGCACACATGTGAGCTCCACAACACAGCGGCACTGGCATCTGTTTAACTTTCTAATTTAGATGAGAATTACAGTAAATACAAAGGAACACCTTCCCCTTCAGCCTCCAGCTGCTTCTTACAACCGTGTGGTGTTGTTGGGCAGAACTGGCTTTAACAGCCAGTTATGTCACCAAAGGCTTCCTCACACAGAGGAAATCCAGGGTTGGCATTTCTCTCCTTGGCTCACACCCCTGATCAGAAGGCTATTCTGGTGCCGATTTGATGGAACATCTCATGAAGCTGAGGCTAACAAAGATAAAAATGAACTAATTTATCTTAATTGCTATTAAAACTGCTGACCTTTCTCAAAAAAAAAAAAAAACCAAAAAAAGCAAACCACAAAAAAACCCACAACCCGCCCCCCAAAAAAACCCCAACCCAACCAAAAAACCCTAAAAAAAAAAAAAACCAAAAAAAACTGGTCTGAGGAGTACAGCTGAATTGTACTCCAGAGACACTTCAGAAACATTAGCAACTTATAAGCTACCCAACTACCCCACCTGAAGAACAAATCAGAAATACAGGTAGGTTAATAAAAGAAATATGGCATTTCTTCCAAAATCTCTCACAAGATAAAATGATAATTTCCATCCACTTGCAGGCCACACTGCAAGCTTACAGACAAGATTTGCAATACAATTAAAGTGTCCCGAGCAGCCACTTTGAAAGTCTGTAACCAAGTGATTTAAAAGAATACCCAGGAAGAATAAGCAGGTTGCCAGAGAAATGATAATGTTCTCAAAACTGGGTGCTCAGAGTTATGCTTCTAAATCTAGAAGCATAAATCAGAAGGCTTATGTGAAAGTGGCTTATTAAATAGCAACACTGCTATTATTTTTGATGGCCATGGAGGCGTGTTAGGTCATTTCCAGCGCTTGTAGAGGCTAGAATTGTAACAGCAAGAGAGCACTGCAGCTAGATGAGCTAAAAATAGGCCTTTTCTGTACCTACTCTGTGGATACAGAAACTTAGTCTGATACAGAGTATTTCAGAAGAAATCTGATATTTTCATCCTGAACATTTACGTCTTCTCTCTTTTCTGATCCACAAAAGGTAACAGCAGTTTTATACGCCTCTTCATATATTGTTTTCCTTTCTCTGTACCCAAGCCCAGTTTTGCTTTTACCTTTACCTGCAGTGCTAGCACATGTCGCCTCCGGGCAGATCGAGAACCACCCCACAGTCAAGAAGGTACCTCGTAGGACTGACATCTGTGCTGACGTGTGGGTTGCCAGTTACCCAAATTATCACTTATGAAAAGGGACAAACTAATTGCCTAATGGGAGTGAGGCCATTGGATCTCCTGGGACACACCTACATATCCAGATAGCTGCTTCCTAAAGAGCTGGGGAACCATCATCACTTCCCATCCTTAAGCTCTTCCCTGAGTTCTCAAGGTGCACGGTCCATGCCCTGTGGCTCCCTATCACATGGGGATACTCCTCATCAGAGCGTGAAGAACCTGCCAAACACAGAGCTGAACCTCTTCAGGAAAAGCACAGCTCAGAACACTTTACCCTGGGACTCGGGCCAGCACAAAGAAAAGCAAGTGTCACTATCACAAATCGGCATACATGTGTCAGCAAAGTCTCAATTCCTTAATTGCTCTGTTGTGGGTTGTTGGTTTGGTGAAGGGTTTTTTGTTGTTTTCCGTTTTTCAATTGCTCCATAGTGATTTGCATTAGTGATACTGTTGCTGGAGCAGCTGTCCCAACAAGTTTTTAACTTTCTAATTTTTAACTTTTTAATTTGTCCCAACAAGTATTTAACTTCCACAAAGCAACACCCTTGTTAAAGTTTCAAGACCAGAACTCAATTGTATTTAGCACTTCATAAGCCAAATGCATTTTGTGGAATGACCTGCAGATAATACAGTGTGATAACATGCTAGATAATCAATTCAAATCAGCACTGCACCTGCAGCTTTAGGTGCAGAGTAGTTTAAGGCGTTCAAAAAATTTAGGTCCCTTCCTCTTTCGTGTACACCATTGTCAGATCTAGCATGTGCAGCTGAGGTCTGTGACTTCCATATGGCTTTGTTAAAACCAGGGTTTTAAGTTGCACATCATCAAAAAAAGGCAGCACTGCAAGTCATTAAACACTCATGCAAACTCCATGTTATTTCACACCTTAACAGACATTTCCAGAGAAAGATATTTAACACATCAGAATAATACAGGCAGACAAGCAGCCCCTGCCTGTTGAAGGGACAGTGACAACACAGGAAATAAGAAACATGGAAAGACTACATAATCATTTTAACGACTTTTTAATCTTCAAATCAAAGCAGCTAGCACAATCAAGTTATATAAAACACAGAAAATCTGGACGCAGCAGCAGCCTTTGTTCTGTTGAGGTCTGGACAATTAGACCACCACCCTGAAACTGTCAGGCATGACCAGATGCCTTTCAGTCAATGAGCGGCAGAAAACGTGTAACTCAAAGTCTGGAAGAAACACAGACTTCGGCAGCACCAGCAGTACTTGGGCCACCGGACTTTTTAGCTGGTTAAAACACATGCTGTCCGGAACAGAAACGTGATGAAATCAACAGCAGAGACATCGCAAAAGTAGAACAGGATGTGCTCATATATAGATTTTCAGAAAAGATAACTGAGAGTTGTTGGTTAAAGCTCTGGCTGGAGGCAGCTTCTCTGCTCACTGTTTCAAGCCAGTTTTGTGCCACCTGATTCCTACCACGCTCAAGGAAAGAGGTCTCATTGCACATTAATGTAAATTAACATGGCTAGATAAGAAAAAAAAAAAAAAACCAACCCGAAATCCATCTCCATCACCTCTTGTTAAAGAGCAAAAGAAGCAAGTAACCACCAAGACCTGCAGTCCTAACTAGCTCAGGTCAAATATGTATTTGATCCAATACAATCATCCAAAGATTTATCACTTTGAAACCAACAGTTTTGGGGGGGGGGGGGTTAGGTGCAATAAGACAGTTTTTCCTAGGTCATTGTCTCCACAATAAAAGTTAATCAGCTCTGAAGTGCTAGCTTACTTCTCCTGTAAACGAAAGCCACGTTCTCAGGTACCATTGAAAATTGCTATGATAGAAACACTTTGATTTTTCTGTTAGAAAAGTTGAACATCAATGGTACAAGTGCTGTAGACTTTACCATAAAACCATGTGAAAGTTACCTAGTGCACAGAGTTTGGAGCCTAAACCAATAATACCATATGAAATACACCCCTATGAGAGCATCTAGATACCCAGAACTGTTTCATGCTAGAAACTTGTGTTTTTAGGACTCTTTAGTTGAAATATTGCCTTATTATTTTGTGTTTAAGTCAGACTGATCAAACACGTTTTAAATACATACATAGTTTAAATAAAAGAAAACGTGCATTTCTCAGATACAAAGTTATCAGCAAAATAGAAACCCATCTCTCTGTTTAACCGCTATCCTTTAAGTGTCAAAGAATGAAGAGGAGAAACTGCTATTTGAAGAATAAAGCCTGGTTATCAGAAGTATAACAGTTACTCCGACGCTTGCTATGTTGTTTTCTTTGCTCTAAAGGAAGTCTGCAAAGTGCTTAAGTGAAGACAGGCCTCAGCAGAGCTTTAGTGGCACTTTTCCTCAGATGTTTGCCATGACATGGCAAGGGTCAGTTTGTTTGGGAGGGAGAACAGCATGTATTTTGATATTCTAAAGGGGCTCATTTAGAAGGTGAGTGTATTGAGGAAGGATCTACGAAAACAAAGTGATTTAAGCGAGGGCACACCAAGAACATGCAATGGTTTGAGCCAGTCACTCTTTCAGCAGTGCTGTCTGTGGTGCAGAAAGTGCTATATCGTAGTGCCTTTCCTAATACATAATTTCAGCACTTGTACGTCAAATTGGAAATCTAGCATCCATTTAATGGATCAAGAACTGGATGTTAGAGTAAACTGAGTTTAATGAGAGGCATAAGTTCTCCAGTTGAGCAATTTCTTATTTCCCACACAGCCCATCAAAATGCGTACCCAATGCCCGTGATGCCCTGGCACTTGTATTGCATACATTAACACTCCCACATACACAAGATTTCCACTATAAACCAAACCCCCTAAATCACCAAAATGGTCATAAAACATAAATTAATTTTCTGAAGGTGAGAACACCGTGGTAATATCTAAACAACATCTTCAACACAACCTTACGCTGTCTCTTCCAATCAGCACATACACAGTTAATCTACCATCTCCAGAGCACTATTAGGTGCTAAGCCTTACCATACTTACTTATATGCCTGATTGTTAATTTCTCAGTTTTCAGCAACAAGCATGCACAGCAATGCAGCAAATAGATCAGTGACTAAGAGCAAATTGGGATGGTTTAAGAGAAGCATCAGTAGAGGAAAATTCCACTGCTTTGCAAGCAATCACGTAGCTCTCAAGAGCAGTTGTACTCATAGAGGAGGAAACGATTCACTTTCCCCCTCCCCTCGAATGCCAAATTTCTCATCTGTGGTTCCCTTCAATATGCTTATCCCAACCAACACCGTGTAGGTGTTTCACACTGTTCAGTGGGAACTGATGCAGCTCACGAAGGAGAAGTGCCACCGCCACTATGGCAGTGGCCAATCACCAGCAGACTAATCATTTTTTAAACGGATGGCTGCTCCTCATCGCAACTGTTTATGCTCTGTGCAGCAAAACGCCCACAAAATACAATTGTGTGAGTTTGCAGAGGAGTGAGCATTTAGGTGAGGTGGGTTCAGGCTCACCTGTGGACCTTTGCGCCAGCCATGAAGAGCACGGGCACACAGCCCGGTTCCTCTGAGCCATCCTCCCCATGAAGGCAGGGGAGAACATCCGCTTCTGCCGAGGGATTTATTCTCCCTTTACTCACCTCCACCGGGAGAAAAGGGGTCTGGAGAGGAAAAACTCAACTCAGAGCAGCCTTTATTCCACCAGATGGGCTTTGGAGGAGCTGCGGGCGCTGCCTGGGGTGGCTGGTGCCACTGCAGTCAGCGGGCAACCAGCAAACTCAAGCCACCCGTGACAACATGCCCATGCTCAGTGAGCAAACCCCACGGCAGCGGCGAAGTTGAAACACGCTCCTTTCCACGCAGCGCCCGCCACAGCGGGCTGTGGGCATTTGGGTAACGCTTCCCAAAAACGAGTACTGCCGTGAAGTGCAAGGCCGAATGGCTGTAAGCCCCCCAACCCCCCCGCCACACTCCCTGTCAAGCCGTCTCTCTGCAGCAGGGAGGGTCCCTAACCCGCTGTGCCCCGCCACCACGGCCACCCCATCGCCCGGGGACAGCGGCAGGGCGCACCTTGGCGCAGCGGGACACCGCTCTGCAGCCGCACTGGAGGCGGCGGGCCGTGTGTCCTCCCCCCGCCTTCTCCCTCCGGCCCCCGAGGAAAGGCGCCATGAGGGGAAACCGGAGCACCGCGGCGGACGGGCTCCCACTCCCCGCGGGGTGCGGCCTACCCCTGCGCCGCCGCCCGCCCGCCCGCCGTCAGGGGGGTGCACGGCCGCAGCGCCGCCACCCGCACCTCGCCTCAGGCAGCGGGGGCGCGGCCGAGCACCGGGCCCCCCCCCCCGCGCCGCCGCCGGGCCGCCCCACAGGGCACCACCTGCCGGGGGTGACACTGGCCCTCAGAGAGCCGGGTGAGGGGGGCGCGGCGCCGGGACTCACCGTAGATCATGGCCAGGCCGGTCTCATGGAGGAAGCGGACGCGGCGGTGCTTGAAGAGCCAGATGGTGAGGATGGTGAGGGTGAGGAGCAGGATGAAGGTGAGGAGGCTCACGCTGTCCTGCCGGTGGCTCTCCTCCGCCTCCTTCTCGGTGGCGAGCTCCTCCATGGCGCTGCTGCTGCCGCTGCGCTCCGCCGCCCACAGCCCGCCGGCTGCCAGCAGGAGAAGCGGCAGCAGCGGCCGAGCCATGGCTGCGGCCGGGCGGGCTACCGCAGCTCCCCGTCCAAACACCCGCTGCAGCGGCCGCCCGCGGACACTGCCCACCGCCCGGCCGGCGGGGAGGGAAGGAGGAGCGGAGGGAGGGAACGGCGCAAGAATCCGCCCGCCACCGCCCGCCTCCCCCGGCCCCTTAAAGGCGCAGCCCCAGAGGTGGCGGCCTCGCCCGGAGAGCGCAGGCTCGTCCGCCGTGAGGATGCGGTGTCCGCTTGGGCCCGGCGGAGGTGAAGCGGCGGGAGAAAGCCGAGACAACCCGCCCCGGCCGGCTGAGGGGCCGGCTGTGCTTCGGGAGACCCAGGTGCCGCCGAGGAGGCATGGGCAGCGCTCCGGTCCCAGTCCCGGTCTCAGTCCCCTCGGGTCGCCGAGCAAGGCGATGAGCGGCTGTTACACGGGTGCGGGATGGAAAATTCATCACCCCGGAGCCCGCTCTGCCCTTGCCCGGGACCGAGAGGGGCCGAGCGGGGCTGATGGTCGCCCTGAGCGCTGGAAGGGAATAAACGCAGGCGCTGGTCGCTCTGGGTCTCGATGAAATTGCAAAAGTTCTCCCAAAAGAGGGAGGATATACTCCCTCGAGTGTTTTCCCACGTGTTTTTTTTTTCTTTTTCTTCCTTTCTTTTTTTTTTTTTTTTAATTCAGATACAGGAAAGCTTACTAAACGCAAATTGCTAACTTGAGGTTTTCCATCCAAATACATCCTCCTGGAGGTTTGCTTCGAGGAAGCAAGACAATTGTAGGAAATTAATAGAGCAACTCAGTATTTTTCATTTGAATTTTCTTGCTGACAAAAACAAATTTAAAAGGAGCATCTGCCTGCTGTTTTAAAATCGTCCCGAGGTGGGGGAAGGCAAAGAAAAGTCACTTTTTGCAAACAAGCCAAAATCAGCTCTTTCTTCTTTAGCTTTTTTCTTTAATGGATCACAAACTTTACTTTTTTTTTTTTTTTAAGAAAATAAAAAACAGGGAATTCCGAGTAATGAAAATGTTTGGTTGTAGAGAAATACAAAACACTGTAAAACTCGGGGTTTTGGTTGTTTGTGGGGGTTCTTTTGTTTGTTTGTTTTTATCAGCTTCAGCAGGAGCGTGCTTTGCATTTGGCTACCACAGGAATTCCCTCCCGGTTTCCACTGGTAGTGTGAACAGTGCTGGCATTTCTATTCCTGTGCCATTTTTCCCAGAATTGTTATTTTCAGTCACAACTTCTAACATGTCTTTTAGCCATTATTTTGCATACAAAGAAAGCAGGATATCTTTGGCCACATGCTTAATTGGTTATACAGCAGATGCTATCTCCTTTAGTGCTGTTCTTTTCTTAACATTGCTGCTTGGCCATTTCTGAGGGTATTTATTGGGGTGCTCTAGTTACAAGAGTCTCTCTTCCAAACTTTCTCTCCTCCTGCTAGCGGATCTGGAATTATCTCGTCACACATACTTTTGTTTAGGAGACTCCTTTTTAGATACATTTCCAAGATGACAGCTATGTAAATCCACATTTTTATTTATATGTGGTCCTTTTAAACATGGTATTCATGCAAACTCCTCAACAGCCTTCAAAATCCAGTATAATTATGTGTAATTACCTTTAAATATTTGATTGTGTGGGGATGAAAGTTTATGTTGGTAGCACCATCATTTGTAAACCTCTTAGAGATGAAAAGCATTAATTTGCCCTGAAGAGCTAGCTCTTAAACCTATGTGAACCATTAAAAATTACTGCCTCAAGATTGCCTTATGTTAAATCTCACATTCAAAATTAACATTTCTGGTATAATGAGAGCATTCTACTGCTAAATCTTTATTGTGTATCTTTAGGATATATAACCTACATACAATACAATGTGTATCTTGAGGATATAACAACCTACAGGCCTCACAGAAGACTACAGGTATGCAATATAGTGCTAAGTATGTGTAATGCTGATAAAGTTGTAAAATATAAAGCTGAATGGCAATAACAGACTCTCTTCCGTTTTTTGGGGTCTTTTTTTAGTGTGTGCTGCATAGTGCTGGGTAAAGTCTGTCGTTAAGTGTATGGTGGCTCTTTTTAAGAAGACAATTTCCACGTATATTGCAATTTCATCTGCCTCTCAGCTGAGCTGCAGTCAGGATTTTAAGTTACTTTCTGCAAAGTCTTCCACCAGTAACCTGTGTTTCATTCTTCAACGTTTGCACAGTTCACTATGCACTGTGCCTCTTGCTCTCCAGGGAAAATGAGAAATATCCAGGCAATTATTTTAATAGTTAAATGTAATAGCCCAGTTTTACCTTTTTTTCCTTTTCTTTCTTTTTTTTTTCAGCTGAACTATGTCGTTTGTGGTGAAAGACATTCATCCATAGTTTGGCATATCAGTGCTACCATCAGCATGAGCTTTAAACCTTCACATTCACGTTTACAGACGTTTTCACGGCTGCCTTGCCCCTGTAGCCTCTGCACAGGTATTGCGTTATCCTAGGAATGCCTGCTCTGAAATCAATACATCCGTAGGTACTGTCCCGAAATATTTTTACTGAATTGAAAAAAAAATTAGATTCACCACTGTTGTGCACAAAATCAGGCATAACTCATCCTTACTCTGGACTATGTGGATGTAACTAAATCCCATACACAAACTAATGATGGGAGTATGATTGTTTCTGTCTGTTTAGGGTGCCAAAGTTCAACAGTGAGGTAATTAAGCTCTCTTCAACTCAGCGTTCTGTCCAATATGTTGTTGCCATGGAATTTGATATGCATAGTATATTTGGTTCATGCAGGCCAAAGTTTGCTGTCTCTATGCTTATGGATTGGTATAATGGTGCATGAATAGTTTAACTGATTTAAACAGGATCATCTGGAGAGTGTAACATCAAAAAAAGAAAAGTTATCAAGTCAAGCTTGTCTATACATCACTGTAAACCAGGCTGCATCCTTGTAGGACGTGTTTTCACACAGCTCAATTCCTTACAGCGATGTAGCTAGCAGATTGCTGTGGTGCTTTCAGTCCCTTAGGAACACCAGTAATTTCTCCTCAAGGGGTAGCTCCGTCACTGTAGTAACCCTGTGGTTACAGTTTGTGCTCTGAACTTTTTCTGGCAGGCCTCCACCTGCCTTCCCAAGCTGTTCTGCCCTAAACCTCCTTTGTGTTCTCCACAGGTGGGACCTGGATGTTACATCTGTCCGGTGGCCACCATGTATGTTGCAGAAGTCAGCCTGCCTGCTTAGCGAAACTATCATTTTCTTCTATTCCTGCATTCTTCCCATTTGTTATTTTTTATCTGGTCCCAGGCAGAGGTCTTTGATCTGCTTGCTGTTTGAGAGGCCACGCTTGAGGTAGAAACAATGGTGTACGCTTAGGGGGGAGGAAGGCAGTGGCCAAGTGGGATCACAACAGAGGTATCAAAGGCTTAAACCTAAAGCTATGAGATGGCCCTGAAATTGAGCAAAGTACAAACTCTAGCCATTCAACAGAGTTCAGCCATACCTGGAGGGATGCAGAAGGATTTTGGTATTAAATACTAATAAATGTGTGCATTTGCACGTAATTGATGATTGACTATCGGGATTGATTCACATGAGTCTGATCAAAACACCGTAGAGACAGATATGGGTCAGCCCCCCCATTCCTTTCCATTTCCCCTACCAGTCTTTTCTTATTAAAAATTTCATCTTGCCAGAAGCACCATCAAATAGCCCATTCAGCATTTTTATAATTTCCTTTGTTATGAAAGTCATTGTTATCACATGAACCAATATGCACTTCAGGTTTATTCTTATTCCCAGAGTTGAATAATGTCACGTAAGGCAAATGCGAGGTCCTATTTTCAAGCCCTGCTCTCTCTCTGAGCTATTAGCGGTAACATCGTCCACTCCTTGTCAGTAACACTGAAGAGCTCGCACTCCATCGAGACCTTTTCTGTATTACACCAGTCTGTTGAGGCTGGCCCTTTGTGCTGACGAAAGCAGCAGTTTTGAGACTTTCACTGATCTAACACGCCATTGTAGGACTGGTCCTGATCGAGAAAGGCCTCACAGTCACTTGCACTTATCGCAAACTGGAAAATCAAACAAATCCTTATCTTAATATGTGGCATGTTTATGCAATTTCCCTTGCACGCTCAAATTTTCTAGCACGTTAATCCAGAATGCAAGTTGATTAGCAGGCAGGTCAGCCGTGCAGAGCAGCTAGCATGTCAGCCACTCTCCTCACCGCCTCCCTTTCTTTCTCCTTTCTTCCCCTTTAAGCCAAAACCCCCCACTGTGCTTTAAAATGGCAACCTGTTTTGTACCTACAGCCAACTCCTGGTGATAGTGGGGTCGCGTTATGGGCTACCCTCTCGTGTCCATGTAAGATATCCACGCACCCCAGGATCCCATAAAACATGCCCTATTGCAGACACGAGTTTAAAGACAACTAAGTGTTCTGCAATTAACTTCTGAAGAATGTGGCATGTTTTCACTGAAAAACAAATTTGTGTGAATCTCCAGTTTGTTGGAAGTGCTAACAATTGTGACACATTTCTCTGTTAGTACCAGTTCTGCAGAGGTGTTGTATATCTGAGAAAATGTCAGAACTGTCATTTTCCATCAGCGCAAATGCAGAAATCAACATTAGCCTTTCCAGTAGACAAAAGTCTAGCTAGAGTAAAAGCTGTTCTGTGCTATTTGCAAGGTGCAAAAGTCACTCGCTGTGCAGCCACATCTCACAGCTTTTATGTCATGGTAAACCTTCAAAGTGTCTGAGAGGGGCATGACTAGAAATTTTATCTACAGAAGGGTGTTCTGCCATCTCCCTCATACCCAAACAGATTGCTTTTCCCTTCTAGCTGATACCAGGAAATGTCATTTACTAGGGACATAGCAGGTTTTCTCTTATTCCTCGGAAGATGGCAGTTCATTACCCTTTGCAGGTGCAAATCATGGTTATGACTTTCAATGTTACAATTGCTCGACGAAGCAGCTAAGTGATCACTGTTCTTACCACTCATCGCTCCTCACCACATTCCCCATAAATATTTAAACATGTGAATATCCTAGTGCTGTGGCTTAACTTCTGCTGGAAGGGTCTGAAAAAGTTCTGGAGAAGAGCAAGTGAGCCTCAGTTGAGGCAAATGAATTATAATTTGACCTCTTGCACAAAATTAATCTTGTCTAGCCCTGTGAGGAGTTATGTGAACATCATTTGAAACTGCAAGCATGCACATGGGTGCTCTGCTACTGTCAGTCAGCCACAGTGCCCGCGGAAGGTTGCCATAGTGTTGTGGAACTCAAATTTGTTATAAAATATTCCTATTCTATATTTGTACAATTATCTTTAAAGCTGTCCTGGAAAAACTTGCTGTTCTGTTCTTGATAGAGAAACAGTTAAAATTAGTTTTGATTAAAACAGTTTGATAAAACAACCTTGATTAGGCTCAGTACGCTATGCCTGTAGGCATTGCACAGGCTAGAAAGCGAGTCTTTGTAAGTAAAGTTATGCTACGTATCTTGGCGTCTTCTTGGCAGCCTCGAGGCATGGCTAGACATATGAAATAAAAAGGTTAGATCTATCTTGAGAAATTATGTCCGAAGGTACTTATTTTTGCTCTTGTTTTGGAAAAAAAGATCAGGAAACTCATAGTTTCTTCTACAGGAAGAAACATCCATGGAGAAGTGGGCTTGAGTGATAAATGGCTCCCATCATGCTGGACCCTGCTCTCTGCAGTTTTAGAAGCAGCCTAGTAGTTTGATAAGAAGGTATAACTTACCTGCCATGATTCCATAGGCTCTTTGTCTGGTGAAAGGGCTGAATTATTAACAGTATACTAAGACAGTCAATTTGTACAATCTAAGCAATCTCCTACACAGATAGTAGATAACTTACTAAGAGAGTGACAGAATGTCAGTTAACTGGCCAGTAATCGCAGGATGGATGGGGTCAGAAGGCACCTCTGGAGGTCATCTGGTCCAACTCCTCTGACCAAGCAGGACCACCTAGAACCAGTTGCCCGGGACCACGTCTGCATGGCTTTTAACATCTCCAAGGATGGAAGACTCCACCACCTTTCTGGGCAGCTCGTGCCAGTGCTCGGTCATACTCACAGTGAAAAAGTGTTTCCTGACGTTCAGAGGGAACGTCCTGTGTTTCCGTTTGTGCCTGTTGCCTCAGGTCCTGCCACTGGGCACCACTGAAAAGAGCCTGGCTCCATCCTCTTTAGACCCTCCCTTCAGTTATTTATATACATTGATGAGATTATCAATGCATGATAAAATGAGATTAGATTATCAAAGATGAGATTATGAATGTAATATCTAGTTTAGTAACAATACTTATGTCCAATTTTCCAGACTGGCAGAAGTTGAAGAGAATGGTGCTTCAAAAGGATGAGAATAATTTAATTGTAATTTTTTTTTTTTTTACCATGGAAACTAAACAACTGATTGACTACTACTGATCTCATTTCACAAGGTCTGGTAAATTGTGTAGGAAATTTGGAGACGTGTTTTTCAAAAGGCTACGCAGGCAGCCAGTTCCCCACAGCTTGGGAGAACCCTGAGTCAGGGAGGCAGAAAGGGCTGCCCAGCTGGAAGATGAGGATCAGGCATGAGTGTAGCATAGGGCCAGGTGATGCCAGTACTGGGAGCTGGTTGTTCTCTTCCAAGAATATGCGAACTCAGGCTGGTGAGGGCAGTGCCATTGGGCAAGCTCCTGATGGACCCTGGCTAATACCTGTGGCAAGCTCCTGATGGACCCTGGCTAATACCTGTGGCAAGCTCTAAGGGAAAACACACTGGCTCCAACAGTTGAGCCCTCTCACAACAGATCTGTGTCTACTAGAAAAATTGTGAAAGTGGGGCTGGGCCAAGTTGGGGCAGAATGTGAAGTCTGACAGCTCTCTAAAAGCACACCTGTTCAAGGTGGAGCTGGATGTGGACAACACAGTTAGGGCTGCTTGTTATTTGGTTGACTGCTAGGCTGCTGGACAAAGGCAAAGAGGAGAAAGACACCAAAAGGCTTGAAATCAAAAGACAAAGAGCAGCTGTCAGCTGCTTCAAGATGCAATCAATATTATCTCAAGCTGTACGCCCAAGATAGGAAACATCTGAGGCAGATACGTTAGTGGAATGAGCATCGCAATCGTCAGGTCAGACACAAACCACCATTTGTGCTATTGTAATAAAGGATTTGACGTTATACGGCACTGCCTTTCCCCGTTTATTCCTTATTTTAGTGGATACGATATTTCATTCTTAAAAAAGGCTTTTTGTGCTAATATTATTTGCATATTCCCAATTCCTCAGCCTTCCCCACTTGTGTGCTATTCAAGATAAATTCCCGGTTTGGTCAATAGAATAGATGGGGTGATTTATTGTGGCGTGGTTATTACATGCAAACAAAGCAGGGACATCTAGAGACCAAAGCAGTGTCTGCAAATACAGTCGGTACAAATACATTTACTAGATGTGGAGTATTAGAGCAGTTTTCAAAAGCAGCTTAGATAATAAGTACGTTGCATGACCTCTAGTGGTGTTAAGCCCAAGGCACTGATGAAGTCACTCAGAGCAGCCTGATATGGTTGGGGAAAAGCCAAGATTACAGAGGCACCATCACATATACGCCAGTTCTGTCCTGCTGTACCCTGCCTCACTGCCGGCTTTATGCCGGCTCAAATTTTGTCCCACTGCCAGGATAAAACTGAGAAAAGTTTTCAATTCAGCAGAAATTCCAAACACTCAGCAGAGCAAATGTCTTGCAGCGATGCTTTCATTGTCCACTAGTTGCACGCAGTCATTAATCTTCCCTGCCTATTGTCTTCATGTAGAGGAATAAGGAACCCGGGCAACACCAGTGAAAGAAGGAATGACAACGAGAACCAAGAGGTAAAATCTGCAATGTCTTCTCTGCAGCGACTCAGAGAGTTAACAAGGAGCAACGTTTTTTTTTAACATCAGCAGAAGGATAATATTTTGTTTCACTGTTTTTGCAGTTCTGTCAGGGTTCTGTTCCCTTGGAGAGGTGAAGCTGTCATTGCTGACATCCCCTTAGAGGGTCTGGAGTTCCCACAGCAAGAGAAGGAGGCTAGGAGTGACCCTCTGCCTTGGATACAGACTTTGGCAGCAGGGAGAGGTAGGACCAGGGCTGCCAGAAAGAAGCTACTGGCACAAAGATGGGGTGGAAAGAGCAACAAACACGGCAGCAGAAAACAGTGAATGTGACTGTGGGATTAGGAAACCAGGCTTTCCCACAGGACTGCGAGGAGGAGACCAGTGTTCTCACAGGGACTTGCTGGCGCAGTCTCTCAGCAGGACAGCCGGCAGGTTGCAGGACACCCTGAGACAGACAAGTTACGTTCTTTAGAGTTATGGGCCCTGTTCCCATGGTTTCCCTTCTCACCCATCATCTTCTGCAGCCTCTGAGCCACGCTGAGTGTGCAGCGAGTCAGTCCCCGACAGCCCATCAGGGGCAAATATTTCAGTGCTCTGCCGCAACTAAGAGATGCACAGACATTTTGACAAAGTGCAATTGCTCGTTATGGAAGACATATTTTGTTTTATTTGCACTTGCCTTTGGTTTCACTCACATTCTGGGGTTTTGGGGCCTTTATCTTGTGCGCTTCTCTTACATTCACGGCAGCTGTCTGTATTCCTGACATTTTCTAATTATTTCCTTGTTGTATTCTATTATTTGCTATTTAGTCCTTTGGCATGCAAATAGCTGCAAAATAGAGACAGGAACTTCAAAGCAAATTATTTTAAAAGGAAACAATTTTTAATAGGTAGTATAAAAAATTGTCCACAGACCAATTTAACCCAGAAAATTAACATTCTGTTTGCCTTATCTTACAAAAGTATTTAAATGGGAACCTCTTTTCATATGACTGAATAAGACTTTTAATGGATCTGTTTCGGGGTGTGATCTGGGGTTATTTACTCAGCATATTTATCTAAATAGATATATCATCTTCATAATTAACAAGTGAGTATAATTTAGCCAGTTTTTTGAAGCTGAGTTGTTATAGCAGGCACCTCTTTAATGTGTGTGTGAGCTGATTTGGCTTAGCTGCTTTCCAGATGTAAGCCTGTTCTGGCATGAACTGTGGTTTCATTTATGTGTAGCACCCATAACTTACAGACAACTGCTAGAAATAATCAGTGATAAACAGTGCCACATAAAACCAGTGTGATTTACCTAAAACAGCTTTGGAAGGTCAGCTTTAGACAGCTAAAGTTTTGATGTCTGTGTTCATCACCCATCGTCGACTTTATAGTTAACAAAGAAAAACAGACAGTTGAGATAGGTCGGGTTAGCTACCATCCAAAAGTGCTTATCTGAGATGAATTGCCATTCCAAAGTTTTTTTTCCACTGCCTACAAAGTGATTGCTTTGGGTAACAAACTCCAGAGTTATGTATCCAACTAGTAGACCTTCTATGCCAGAGCTAAAGAAACCTACCCATTAATCCAATTTGTTTGGCAGCAGCGGATCCCAGTAAGTACTGCAAACTCCAAAAATATGACACTTTTTGATAGTTTGCCTGTACTGAAGATGTGCAATCACTCACAGAAGTAGAGGAGAGACAGATTTTTCCTTATCTGAAGGAAAGGAGGACAAAAAGGACATGGACCTGTTGGAATGGGTCCAGCGGAGGGACACAAAGGGCTGGAGCACCTCTCCTGTGAGGACAGGCTGAGAGAGTTGAGGTTGTTCAGCCTGGAGAAGAGAAGGCTCCGGGGAGACCTTATAGCAGCCTTCCAGTACCTGAAGGGGGCCTACAGGAAAGATGGGGAGGGAGTCTTCAGCAGGGAGTGTAATGATAGGACAAGGGGTAATGGTTTCAAACTGGAAGAGGAGAGATTTAGATTAGATATTAGGATGAAATTCTTTACTGTCAGGGTGGTGGGACACTGGAACAGGTTGCCCAGGGAAGTTGTGGATGCCCCATTTCTGGAAGCGTTCAAGACCAGGCTGGATGAGCCTGGTCTAGTGGGAGGTGTCCCTGCCCATGCCAGGGGGGTTGGAACTGGATGATCTTTAAGGTCCCTTCCAATCCAAACCATTCTATGAATCTATGATTAAAACCAGAGACAATTAATAGACTGTTTTGCTGGTGACACAGATCCTGCTGAATAGGTCTGAAACAGAGTAAAGTATGAGTCCCAAAGTGAGCCATCCTTATTGGATTTTGGTTCTTCTTTTTTTTATTCAGCCTTGTCCTGATGCTTCTCTCGCTGAAAAATTTTTAGAGGGGTTACTGCAGTTGGAATAACTCCTGAGTTCCCGGAAAGAGAGGGACTGAAATTCATCAAAACAGCACAGTGTTGAATGAGAAGAGATTTCATCTCCCTTAAAGACATTTCCCACATTGGCCAGCTCTGCACCAGATTCTCATGACATGGCTGTGCTTCCCTTCCTTTGACCCTTAAGTCAAGGTCAACTTGCCTAGACTATATGTAGGTTACATGGAGTGTACGTACCCCTGTATATGATCCCAGAATTCCTTTGTGATTTCTCCTTACAGTATTAAAATCTATATTTCTATCTATCTGAACTGAGAGGAAGGTCTTTCCACATGTCAGATTTGTCTAATTCATACCTCTCTCTGGTGAATGGGTCTATTTTACAAGAGAACATATCTTTCATTCCACCCCTGTTCCTCTCTGTCTGACCATTTTCATTTATTGATTTCTGTAATGAACATTTTTGCTCCTTCAGCGCAAATTACATTATTTGAAAACCAGTCTTAGTGTAACGAGTCTTCCTAACATGCAAGCAAGATTTAGAGTTTAAACCCTTCCAAATAATGATTAGTTCAGTATTTTCTTTCCATCTGCTGTCTCTGCAGAATCCCTTGCTATTTTGTGTTATCAACGATTTAACTAATTTATTCCTCAGTGTCTTACAGCGACGTGGCAGTATTTGCAAAAACAGCATCTAGAATGTCTATTGCACATTCTGCTGAAAGACAGAAAGGGAAGAAAAGGCAAAACAAATGGGATCCTGTATTTGTTTAATTTAACAGCAGGACTTTTTTACAGTTAACACCGAATATTTAAATGTGTAGTTTAGATCTGATTCACTGGCTCATTACCATGCTGATGGGGTTTGATAAAAATCTTGACCTGTGTGGGGATTGTTCAGGGTTACAGATTCCTGTGTAATTCCCTAAAGTTCATGTAGGCAGAGTCCAGCCCTGCTGCAGCCCTTGAGTATGTTTTGCCAGGATTCCACCAAGGTCCAGATAAGTGATGTCTCCTACATTTTAGTTGGAGATTCCGCTTTTCTCACTTTTTGCCCAGCGGGCAGCCACTGTTCTCACCCACAAGGACAATGTGCATGGCAGGTTGGCACCATAGACAAAACCACCCCACAAAATTAATGTCGAGAGCTTGAAATTGGAAGAGCATCAATAGACTGTGCAACAAGGCAAAATAAGCCTTCAGATAGACAAATTCTGATGAATTGTGCAACAGCAAATTAACATGTTGCTACCTCCAACTACTCTACTCTTTGATGGGCTGCTGCACCAGAATTAGGAGGACAGTGTCTACCCCAGACCTCAGCAATCCCTCTCCCATGCCACTGCAGCAGCACAAACCAACAGTGAAAGAGGGTTGGTACTATGTCAGACACTAAGAAAGGCGGGGGGGAAGAAAGCAAACCCAAACAGAACCTCTGTCATTTTACAGTCAAAAAGTTATCTAGGCTCCAAAAATGGCAAGGTATTAAGTGATAAGAGCAAGTAACCTTTACTGGGTGCGTTCTTGGCTTTCCTCTTTGACATTAGGACTGTGACAGAGTGAAGCTTTCCAAATGCCCACTTTTGGAACAGTTCTCCACTGAGCACCCCAATGTCAGGTGCTAGAGACCTGGATAAAGGATAAAGACACGTAACCGGAGGCAGATGCTGGCAGATGATCTTGTCCATTTTAACTAGGATACAAAGGGAACCGGTGTGCCTCTTTAGAAGAAAATAATTCCTGTCATCTCAGGGAAGAAAGTAAGGGCTGCTGGGCTCTGATACAGCAAGCCGTTAAAGCTCATCTAAATTTTAACTCTTTGCTCCTGCTTAAATCCCACAGAAATCTGTAGGTTTTAGCAAGTGCATACATGCCTTGCTGAATCAGCACTGCAGCTTGTTATTTGAATTGCTGCCCTATTAAACATAAACCGCGAAAGATACACTCCATAAACTTTATTGTCATGACATTGCATTTTCATTTAACATTAAACTGAAGAGTCTGCCTGCCTCAGCAAGATGCTCAGGTGGACACAAGCTTTTCTGGCAAAGTGAATGTCGGGCAACACCCCGGTTATGGCAGCTCTCTTCATATCACAAAAAAGGATCTGGGACCTAGGCTCTTGTGTAAGGTCTATGAACCTGTAATTGCTAAACAAGAATATGCTTTATAGCTGAAAACTTAATTGTGCTGTGTTTGAGTAAGTGCAGTCACTACATTAGCAGCCCTTAAGCAGATTGTGACCCTCTCAGCTACAGAATTTCTGCCACTGAGATGGCTTGCGGCAAAGTTCAGAATTCATGTGGGTTTTGTATCGTACATTGTGCTGTCCATTATGCTATATTAGGATAAATACTTCAACTATATGGGATAAAATATATTATGGTCTGCTTTCAAATGATTTTTTCATTCATTTGGCCAGCAATATTTAATTTATGCCTTTTAAAAATTGACTACTTAGATCTTCAGTAAAAAACTTCTGAAATGACTTCTAGTTCTGTGTAATGCCTTTTAAGAGTGATTTTAAATAGTATGCTCTCTGTCTGTGTCTCATGTACTGCATAGAACTCTACTCATCTTTGTCCCAAACACTAGCGACAGAAAAAGGTGTGTAGACCTGATGCAATTTCTTACAGGGAAGGTAATTTAAATTGGGAATACGTGGAGGGTAATTTCTGAACAAACAAGTTAGCAAATGTGAATTAATTCAGTTTTGCTGTTTGCACTTTTCTTTGTCATAGCACGTAAGTTCACAGTAACCTGGGACACAGACAAATGTGTCCATTGTTCCCACTTAAATAATCCCAGCATTAAAGTTGTATACCACAGTTAACAGACTCTATGCTGGCAAGAGCTACAAAAAAATGCATTCCTTTTTTGATCAGCAGTAGTGTGGTTCAGCAAAGTTACTGGTGACCAAGAGTAAGTTCTATATGCAAGGAGATGCTGGAAAGCCATATATTGCTTGAAAAACAGGGGGACGTTAATCCAGCATCACCAATAGCAAAATAGATTCTAGTACATTTTATCACAAAATTAGCCATATTATTTGTTCTGCCTGGTCTCAAGTTCCAGACTAGCTTCTGTTGGTGTTCAGCCTGGCAAGAGTCTCCAGCAGTAGAGAATCTGCTAGAGAGACCAAAAAAAGGCCAGTCTGATCTCAAAGTCTGTGATGGCTGTGTGAAAATACTATTTGGTATATTTGTCATCTGCTTCTGCAAAAAAAAAAAAAGAGTGTGTGTATGAGATTCAAATGCACAGATGTCTAATTGAAATGGTTGTTTTTCACATTCATCAGTTCCTCAACACAGTTTACCACATGTCTGTACAAACATTTGTGCTGTCCCACTGCATAGGTGATGGGGGATTTAAATAAGCTGCCGGGGGCAAGGGATGCTTTCTGAAATAAATCTGTCTTAAACACGTATGAGAACATAGCCTCAGAGAGTGAACCCAGCAGTCAAGTATCCTTCCCTTCCTTTCTCTTGAATATTGCGTAAGGAATTGCCACTGTCAGGTGTAATTTTTCTCATCTGTAATTCACAATTTCATATGACTACAGGTGAATTTAATCTTAACTAGGAAAACTTTTCAAAGCTTTATGTCAATTCTAGATAAGTTGCCAGGATCTTAAGTATGGGATTTATAACATTGCCTGATAAAAAACGTGAAACGAGCTTTTAGAAAGTAGTAGTATTTAAGCTCTTTTGTTTTGTCCTCTTGATTTTCATGTCTTAGAGGTGGTATTTTCCAGGTCTTCTCTGTAACCAACAGGATTAAAAACCTGTTTTGAACAAGACGGCCTTCAGATTTAGCCACAGAGGTATGATTTCAAGAGCTTTAAGCGACACAGGCGGACACACACAGAGAATACAATGAATCTCTTCAAGAAGAAGATTGTGAAAGTTTGGCTTGCGTTTTGGCAGGCTTCCAACAGCACAGAGCAAACCTGATTCTGCCCAGTGTTAGGAGAAGTGCAGATGTGCAGATGTGCCCGCAGTGAGCTCCCGCTTCCTTATGCTGCCTATTCCAGACCTGGGCAGACTTTTCCAGGTCCCAGTGTTCACTGGGAACAGCTGCCTCCCTGTGCCTTTGGGGTGATACACAAGAGTGTCAAAGAGAAGGGGGAAGGGGAGTTAGGATCTTCTCACCTGCGAGTAAGCCAGCACGGCAAACCTCTGTGGGGACAAAAGCCAGCCCATGCAGGGACACAGCCCATGCACACGCTTTGCCCGTCTGCCTGAGAGGGGCTTCTCTCCTGCTGAAATAGGATCCCTGCCCTCCTGGGGAGGACCGTGGAGGTGCGAAAGGCTCCTTGCAAGCTGCATGTGCCCAGAAGGTATGGATATGGCAAGTCTCTTTCACCAAATCCTTTAGAATATACCCTTTACAATGAAAATGTTTTATTTTTCAGTTACCTAGAAACTGCTGACTGGGGATCGCAAAGCTCTGTATTAGACTGTAATTAGATCTATTTCACAACATCCCCACAAGGGAAATCACTAATTACAGCAGTTTGTTGAAATTAAAGTAAGTATAATAATGGTTGGTAGTCACTATGATATTATTGCAATTTTGTATTACTGCTCTTCGGGCTATGATTGTATCAAATCTCAGAAGGCAAGAGGGTTGGGTCTGGCTGGCATATGAATAGAGAATGAAGAACTGAACCAGGCACTTGCAATTTCTGAAGAAGTCATGTGCTCATAAATCACAAGTCATATTAGTTTTGTCTGGAACAAATATTCTGCTGCTTTGGTGTTGGGAAACACCCTGGAGCTTGAGAGGTTGTGCTGTGACAGAGAGATAAAACCTACGGCCTGTCCCAATCAGCTGTAGCCATATAAAAATCCCGTATTTGTACAGGACTGATAATTTTGCAAGACAAGTATATTGGTCGTGGCAGCACGGAAGAATCCCAACTCAGAAACTTGCATTTGCCTTGCATCTGCTCATTAGAAATGTAAAAGTTACTTTCTTCTCTTGCATTTAAATACCTTTGTGAAGCATTACTGACATGGGCGATGAGGTATTTCCATTGTACAGCCGGCTGCATCTCAGCAGGGGAAGAAGTCTCTTTACACACACGGACTATGAAGTCCTCTGTTACGATAGATAATTCATTAACGTGAGGTAACAATGTTCTGGTAATGCAGTTTTAGGATTTGCATAGATTAATTAAATGGTATTTTAGCTTTTAACAAAAAAATGTATCAAATGTTATTTTCATTCCTTCTATCAAAAATCATTATATATTTTTTAATGGATGTACAGAAGCAGGAGCCTGGTTGCTGAAAGACTGCAGAGCTTTTCTAGTCTGTATAAAATACACAGTGGTCTGGGAGGACTGTTTGAATTTCAAGAGAGTGAGCTAGAAGAGGTGAGGGTGTATCAAAGTCCCTGCAGTTGCAGTGGCCTAGCTGGACACACCCTGGAAAGAGCCGGTGGACAGAGGACTCAGTGAAAGACCAGGATCCAGCCAGCCAGTGCCCAAGAAACCCAGACGAGTAAATCTGCGTTGTAGCTGAGATGTAAAAGTGTAGTGTGTGTTGTCGTTGGTAGTGCTGGCTGAGCTGCTGACTTGGGCTGTTGCATCAAAAGCTGGGAGCAGGTTTCACACTTGCGCAGGTGTAAGGTTTCGCAGTACAGCTCATGCCAAAAAGGGTGTCAGTCACCCCCTTCCTTAGCAACCATTTCTGGCCAATTGGTCTTGCTTCCTCCTTTCTGCTGTCCCTGGGGCCCTGAGCTGGGTGAGACTTTCAGCCTGCTCAGCTGCCAGAGCGCTTCTCGGCTTCTTTTCCAGGGCTTCTCCTGTCTTCTTCTTCTTCTTCTTCTGCTCCTACAGCAGGAATGCCATCCATTAGTTTACACAAAATGTCTCTAAAATTTTGTAAGTGGGTATGTATCAGGTGTAGGTGGCCAGGTTTTGATAGCAGGGGGCTGCGGGGGTGGCGTCTGTGAGGAGAGGCCGGGAGTTGCCCCGTGCTGGACACAGCCACTTCCAGACACCTCCAACAGGTCCACCACAGGGCATGGCTGAGCACTCAGCGACACCGGTGGCACTTCTGGGAAAACATATTTAAGAAAGGTTAAAAGTGCTGCACAGCAGTGTAAGAGAGAGGAACGAGGAAAGAGAAACAGTAGTATGAACACCAAGGTAAGAGAAGAAAAAAGGGATGGAGATGTGTCCTGGGTTGAGCGACACAGGACTAATTTCTAATGCTGGGGAAAACTCTACTTTTGGAAGACTCTAGCGTCTGAATTTGTGAAAATATTTACTTTATAGCCAGCTAGGCTACGTGGGATTCAAGGTCTCAGTGTTTTCAAGCCTTGCCAGGTGCAGGGATGAGGAGGAGCGAGGCCTGGGCATTTCACCCAGGCTGGCCAACAGGATTATTCCATACCATGAACATCACATTCTATATATATTAGAAAGTTTGCTGCGTAGTTTATCTCTCCCTTGATGGCGGCAGTCCAGAGAAACTCCTTTCCCCGGTGCCGGACCCCTGAGCCCTTCCCTTCCTCCCGAAGCTGTAGCGCTTGCTGTGTCCGACTGACATTTGCTGTCCACTGCTGGGAGAGCACAGCTCCCTACTGATAGAATTGGCTGAGTGTAATTCTTGTATATCTTATACTACTATCGGGATTAATACTGGTTCTTCAGTATTATTGTTAATTATTTAGTCTTATCCTATTAAATCTATTTATATTTCAACCCCTGTGCTTCCTTGCTTCCCCCGATTCCCCTTTCTGGGCAGGGAGAAGTCATCAGGTGATAGAATAATTGTCTAAATGACAATAAATTGTTATGGGTTTTCTCAAACCATAACAAGGTGTTACAGGTGCTAGAGCAGGGATTTCCCTGGAGCCTATGGAGGGGACCATGCTGGGGAAGACAGCCACACTGCAGCCCATGGAAGATCCCATGCCGGAGGAGATAGCCACCCTACAGCCCCATGGAGGACCCCATGCCGGAGGAGATAGCCAGCCTACAGCCCCATGGAGGACCCCATGATGGAAGAGATGGACGTGACCTGGAAGAACCGTGGAGAGCCCATGCTAGAGCGGTTCTGGAAGGACTGCAGCCCATGGAAGGACTCGCGCTGGAGCACAGTGAGAGCAGGAAGGAGCAGCGAAGAGGAACCATCATGGACTGACTGCAACTCCTCTGCACTGCCTTGGGGCCTGGGGCTGGAGGAGTTGGGAAAGCGGTGGTGGTGGGGGGAAGGTGTCGGGTTTATTTAGTCTTCGATTCTCACCATCCCATTCTATTTCTAACTGGCAAAAAATGAATTAATTTTCCCCAAGTCGAGTCTCTTTCGCCCGTGACAGTAACTGGAAGGTGATCTCCCTGGCTTTATCTCGGCACACGAGCTTTTCCATCTTTTCTCCCCCCTACCCCTGGCCCCAGGTCCTGTGGAGGGGAGGGTCAGTGGGCGAGCAGCCTGGGCAGGCAGCTGGCCAAGGCAGCCCCCCCACCGGGCAACAAACCCTCAGGGGCAACTCCGCAGCCTTCCTCCCCTCCACCTCCGGCACTCAAATCCGTGAAATCTTGGGGGAAAATATCTTCGAAACGGGGAGCGGGAAGTGTCGCGGTCGCCACGGGAGACGGGGGGCGGGCGGAGGAGGGAGTAAACCGGAAGCGGGCGGGGCGGGGCCGGGCCGGCGCGCGCTCCCGCCCTCCTACCCCTCTCCCCGCGGGCCGGGCGGGCGGCGGCATCGCCATGGGCTGCTTCTTCTCCCGCCGCAGGAAGCCGGCGCAGGGCGGACAGCAGCAGCAGGCACCGGGGAGCGGCCAAGAGGCGGCGGGCGGTGAGGAGAAGGCGCCGCCGCAGCCGCAGTACAGCTGGGACCAGCGAGCCAAGGTACCGCCCCGTTCGGGCCGGGACTGGGGCCGGGCGGCGGTACCGGCCGTCTCGGCGGGTCAGCGCCTCGCCCCTCTCCGGCCGCCGCGGGGTCGTGCGGGGCTTGTGGCCGCGGTGGGGCCCCCGCGCCGGGCGGCGGCCGGTCGCCACGGGGGCAGGGAGGGGGCGGGGGGGGGGACGCCACGGGGGCAGGGAGGGAGGGAGGGAGGGAGCGAGCTCGGCTACCCCCGGTACCGGTGTTAGGGCTCGGTCCGTGCAGTTCGGTGCGGTTATTTAAAACATTTAAAAAAAAAGCCCAAACCAACCCACAAGTATTAAGCCTGAGGATTTTACCCGGTAGCCTCAAATTGCGCAAGGGGGTGCTGCGGCCGCCGCCGTTGCGAGCGCTGGTCCCCGGTCAGGCCGTGCCCCGGCGTGGCCGTGGGCGGTTCGCACCGCGCCGTGCGGGCTGGCCGGGGCCATCGGCTGGGCTGTGACAGCGGCCGCGGGCACTGGGGGGATGTCTGTCTGTCCGGACGTCCCTCCGTCCGCCGTCGGGATTTCTGGTACAGCTTGGAGCCCCCGCGGGTGCGTGCTGCAGCCGGCAAAGCCCTGTCATGGCAATTAGCGGGGCAGTTATCTGTTTGTACCTGCGTGAGCTGGAGTCCCGCACCCGGTGCTTCACTGGAGGCACGAAACTTAGAATTATACAACGATTTAGGTCGGAAGGGACCTTAAGAATCATCTAGTTCCACCCCCCCTGCCATGGGCAGGGACACCTCCCACTAGACTGGGTGTCCTGACTGTCAATAATATTTTTTCTTCCTGCTTGGTTCTTTGGGTTGGGTTTGTTTTTGGTGTTTTTTTTTTTTTGAAGTTGTGTTTTTTGGGTGGTTTTTGCCTTTTTTTTTTCTTTTAAGGTAGAGGAAGTAGAACTAGCCCATCAGTCCCTGAAGTGACAGATAAAGACAAATCCTTTCTAGTGCTGTTTCCTGACCTGTTGACAGCAAATGCGAAGTCTCAAGCAGGAAAGCACTTCAGTGCTGGATTAAATATATGTCTTCCCCACCCTCGTTTCAAGTTTCACTTCCTAAATGCATCATGACATCATAGCCCTGCTGGGTCTCCCCTCCTCTACAGCTGCTTTTGGGTGGGGGAAGGAGAAACCGGGGCAGGCCATAAACTTAATTGATGTGGTTTTAACAAACAGAATCCCCAAACCTTTAGGCCATATTTTACAACTAGAGAAAAGAAAATGTGTGAACTTATTTGAATGCTTAGTTTGCTTGTTTTTTAAATTTAGCCAGGTGCTCCAGGGTGTCCCTTAATTCTTCCAAGTAGATTAAGACAAGCTCAGATGGAGATGAGCTAGAGAGTGTGCGCGTGGCCCGGAGGAATCAGTTCCTTGAGGATAAAGACAGTTGATCTGTGTTGGGCTTGTTGCTCTGACTTGCTAGCGGGTATTTGCAATGCAGGGTTGGAGAGAGGAGGGGAGAGTGGCAGCTTGTTACTTGAATGGAGTCTGTTCTCACAGGGAGAGGGCTGTACTGACACTGTATTTTAGAGTGTCAGAACAAATCTTAGCTCTGTGCAAAAGTACATTACTAAGCGAGCATTTGAAATCATAGGATTTAATCTTAGAGCAAATTCATCAGCTGCAGCTCAACTGATACAAGAGTTTCTATCCCAACAGCTTATATGGCACTAACTTCTAAAACTAACAGGAGGAAAGTCAGGACGTAGAAACACTTGCTTCAGAGAACAGCCAGCCTTGTTGCTAAGGAGATGATTGTTGTTAACATGCTGGAAGTAGGCTCAAGCTAACAGATGAGGATATTAGAGCACCAACAATCTATCTCTGTGGAGGGAAAAAAAAATGTAATGTATTGCGTGTACAACAACTTCCTCCTTTTCTATAAAAGACTCTTAGAAACCAGAAGAATCAGCGAGTTTGGGCTGTGCTACTGAACTGTGGAAGCCATCAGATTAGCTGCTTAATTTTGTAGTGTATAGATCAAGAACAGCTATTTGACGTTTAAGCCCGTTTCTCTTGTTCTTTGCAGCCTTATCTTTCATTGGGCTTTTGGGTGTATGCTTAGTACGTTAAACCAGGAAAGCAGTACAGAGACACCTGATCTTAGGTAAAGGAATACTGAGCCCTTAGCATGCTAAACGTGTTGATCCCAAGTTCGTATTAAGTGATACTGTCAGTGTTAATGTAGTAGTGTTAAGTATTGTCTCTGATATGTTTTTGTGTTATCTATTGCTTTCTCACTTCTGATGCATCACATAATTATACTTACTCATTTCACGGTTTGTGTTGTACACAAAGTTAGAGCGAAGCCAGTCAGAAAACTTCTCATCAAGACCCTTTTTTTGTTCATCAAGTGATGAACAAAAAGTTCACCTGTTCATTCTGAAGTTAAAGTAGTAGTTAAACAGAAGTTTAAAGTTAATTTGTTCATTCTGAACAAAAAGTTGAAAAATGTATTCTGAACCCAGAAAACCTCAACTCTGTCAACAGATGTGTGGTCTTTGGATGTTCTTTTCCTGTTATTTTTAGTAATGTGTCAATGCACCATTTGGGTTGGAGGTGTGCTTCTACCTTTAGGCTCTCCTGCTCGGTGATGCAATTTGGCTACAGAGCGCAGTTCTGCAAGCAGCTTTGGCAATTGTCTGCTGTTCTTTCTTGTAAACCTATCCTCTGTACGTTCTTACAGGTGGGTAAGTCTTGCTGCTCAGACACTCCATCTGTCTTCCCGTAAACTAATGCCATGCTGACGCTCTCACTGTAGACAGAGAAATGTAGGCACGCTCCTGTGCACACTTGTCTGATTAGGGATGTGAAAAAAAGGGTACTGCTAGCTGACAGCTGTGCTGGAAGAAGCTCTGAACCTGAGGAATTCCTCCAGTGAAATTATTTCTTCTCCTTCTGAAGGACAGCACTGCTAGCGTAGTCTGTTTTAATTGTGTTCTGGTGGCAGAAGGTGATGAGTATTGGTACTGTCTGCTGGTGTAGACCTAGCCAGAGAGTAATATGGCAATATCCTAGTGACCACGTAACTCTTTTATAATAGTGCCAAAAATGGACTGTGTGGTAGAAAACTCCAAATACAAAATATTATAAGATGCTGATAGTTGAATTGAAATTAAAGAAACTATATGAATTTGAGGGGCCTTTTTAGATTTCTACGTGATCTCATTTAAGTGAGGACAGAAGTCTCTGTTTTTAAGGCATGCAGAAATTAATGACATTTAGATTGTGTCTTAAGTCTGCTGGGATCTCTGTAGTGCTTCCTGACCCTTGGGTTTGGAGAACTGTGTGAAGGTTACTTACAGTGCAACAGAGAGTCAAAGGATCAGCCTATCTTGAAAACAGAAGGGAAAAGGGTGAGTGTTTGGTTCCTTGCTGCTCTGGGATTCTTAGTCCAGGAGAATAAGTAGACCACAGTTTATTAGAGAGTCTGTTATTGCTGCACCTCATCCTGGGGACTTGTCATGTGTTTATGTTATTGGGCTGTCATCAGAGTCCCCTTCTCACCAAGCGTGGGAGAGGAACTCAGTGGTGCTCAGCCTTCTTCAGCTAGCTTTCCACCTGGAATGTAAGATTGTGTTTCTGCTCCTGGCCTCCCTTTTCCTTTCCCATGTTACTACTTTCTGTGTGACTAACATTGTTTACACGTGTGACCAGAGCGATCAGCAGGAACTGAATAATGGGTACATATTCACTGAGGTTTTGTGTCTTGTGATGGCAGATACACCTGCGTGTTGTGACCTTCTCTGCAGGAGAAGAAACACAAAAATCTACATCATCTTTTTTGCTGTTGTCGCATGTTTAAAGAAGTAGGATTAGAGTAATTATGATCACAATGGCATTTAAAATTTAGAGGGACTTTCCTTCACGGCTGATTTTTCCTTTTAGGAGGAACAAGTAAGGTTTTGTTTTATGTCAGTTGACTTGCAACTTAACAGCTTTAGTTGATAGGAAACACACAGCTATCATTGCTATATCACGCTGTGATGGCTGTTTTCAAACAGTTTAAAAAAAACTCAGAGTGTAACTTTCTACATAAATAATAGATAGTCTTTTGTTAGTTACCTTACATCTGAGGATTCTGCTAGAGTGTTCTGAGCTGACGTGGACATCTTGAACTATCTAGAGTTTGTTTAAGTAGCCACTTCATGTTTTATTTTGGAATATAAATAAAAGCACTTTTTTTTTCTTTTCCTAACTAGGCAGTGAAATTTTTGTCCTTAAATCCAATGCATCTCCCTTATCCTTTCCAGTGCACCAGAAGAGCTACTGCTGTATTTCTCAAAACATAGCCTATCAACTGAGAAAGAGTCAGCAGGTTCATATTAAACAATATTTCCAGTTACATCAGATATAGGCATGTAGTAGTTTCCTTTCTTCTTCTTTCTCTTCTCCAATCTGCAGTATTTGGCAATGGCTTGTTGCTCAGAAAAGGATGAGTATGACTGTTTTGTGCTATTATGGATACTCTGGAAGAGAGGGAAGGTTACAAAGAATAGAAGGAAATGTGGATTCAGACTGTTGTATTGGCCACACTTAAAGTCACGGTGTCCAGGAGACGCTCCAACATGAAAAATTGTATACTAGTGACTGGAACCTGTACGTGTTTTTCCTCTTTCTAGTTTCTTAGGCAACAAAAAAAGGTGGAAATCTGACAGAGGTAACTTCAACAAACACTCTCCAGAGGATGTTGCAACTCAGTGCTGAAGGGTGCCAATCCCATGCAAGTATGAATATGCAGAAGTGTCTAGGCCTGGGAATGCACTTTTCTTGCTTGTTTCCTTTCTGTTAATTCCCCTACTGACAAAAATAGCATGTAAAGCCTCTTAAGTTTGTGTCTCTACCCTATAGCTGCAGATCTTAATGTCACTGGGTCATTAGCCAACTTTTGTGTGTCATCGACTGTATATAAGTCCATCGCTGAACCACCGTCTGTGGTGATTCAGAGAGATAGGGAATGATTTTTTGAGAGTGATATTTAAAAGAGAAGACCTTAGCGTAAGGGGTTTAGAAAGACCACAAATTATTGTTTACTCAGCAGGCTAGACCCAGGTGACTAGGGGAGAACCATAATCCATTAACAGTACCTTCTCATATTTGTGTTGGCATATCATTGCTGACTAAAACTCCTTTCCTGATGGACCTGGTGAAAAAGTCTTGTTAAGACATGAGCTCATGCCAGAAAGAGTTCAAGAAGCTGTTGAGATCCTTGGTGATTCTAGGCATAGTTACCCCTAAAAACTCTGAGGGTCTAGTACTTCTAAATCTTCTTCCAAATGGGAGCTGCCTGGTCTTGGCGCCAGTAAACCGGGTAATGGTGGCTGAAGAGATGCAAGTCATCTGCAATCTTCACATCTGGCCTCTGACCTTCTTGCAAGACAAGCGTTTGTGGGAAGGAAAGCTGCTTAATACACCTTGCACTTGTTGCATCAGAACTTCCTAGCGTTCTTAGCAATTGTGACCAACTTCTGTTTGCCTTCGCTTCTGTCTTTTCTTTGTCCTTTAAAATCCCTGCTCCTTACAGTTTGTCCGGTCCTTTGTAACAGACGTATCAATGTCATCACTGATGACCGAAGATGAGACTTCTGTACCTCTGTTGAGGGGGAAGAAAATTGTGTAAGCAGGGATTACATTTTCTTCATCATATCTGGTTATTTTAAGTCGTTCTATGGAGTAATTTCTGACCCTGTGCATAGCACTTCTGTGAGAAGGTTTCAACTCTTGAGCTGTGCCTGTATCTATTAATGCATGAGTCGTATCTACCTCAAACTCTTTAAATTCAGCTGAAAGCATTAAAAGTTGACTGTCATAATATGGACTTATACCAGCCTGGGGCAGGGGGGAGGAAGACATTTAACAATGTATTAAGGGATGGAGAGTAAAGCATCTGTCTGGGTGGGGTGGACGAATTTGGACAAAGTTCATTGAAGCTTTATCCAAACGCAAAGGATAAATAGATGAGTTATCAAACAGTGGATTTTTGCTGACCTGTCACGTGCTTAAGATTTTGCAGCAAAAGTTGCACCAGATGAATGGTTATGGTTGTATGAGGCTGCAGATGTTATCACCTTCTGTTGCTTTTGGTTTTCCTAGCCTGCTTTCTTGCTGTGTTGCCTATGACAGAGCTTAAGAAGCAGTTAGTGCTGACTGTCGGGGAAGGAATGTGGATGCAGTGATTTAATATTAACCTGTTGACGATAGCTGCAGACTTCAGTGCTGGTAAGCATGAAACTCCACATTGAGCATATTTGCAGCTGTTGGATGCATCCTCAAAATCGTAGTTCTGCCTTCACGCTCTTTTCTCTGTCATGTTTCTTTTACCCAGGGGAAGGGAAGCATTCAGATCTGGTACAGTCCCTTGGGTTACCTCCCCTTCACAGGGGCAATAACCCAGGGCGGGAAGAGAGCATTAAATCTATTTCACTCAGTCCCTCTAATTTGGACAGCAGTCTTAGTCAATAAATACTCTTGGTCTTTAAAAGGAAAACTGCAAAGCAAAATTAAAGGAAATTGGCAAACTCCCTGGCGTCGTGAACAAACTGAGAAGTAAGAGTTGTGTCAGTGCAGAACTCTTAATTCACATCAGGCAAATAAAAGTTGAGCTCCTGAAACTGGTAATAAGCTGACTTTTTTTTTTTTTGTCATTAAACTCAGCTACTGCTCTTTCTCAAGTGCTCTCATTTGAAACAGTAAGCTGTGGGCTAGCTGAATAACCGGTGTTTTTCACCTAGGCCTAACTAAAATTGCAAGGTGAAGTTGAAGTTTCACACGCCTCTGTAAAGGCTGCTGTGTAGGGTGAGCTAGTGCTGCTTCAGAGGCTTTTCAGAGCACAGCAATTTAGAAGGACATGCTTAGGTGCCAACTTTCAAAAAAGCTGTAAGTTCCGGAAACTTTGAACTTCTCCTTCCGAAGAGAAGTAACTGTTCCTCTGTACCCTGTTTTGAAAGCAGTAAGCCTGTCTCCCAAGGTTATTAAAAAAAAAAAAACAAACACACCGTATATATACATAAGTGTTCTAGGAGATGCCTGGGAAGAACGTGTCCAAAAGCAATTTTGATACTTCTGTTCTCAAGTATGAGAGAATATAAATTGCTTTAATATATGGATCAAATATGTGACATTATGTGAGACTTAAGACCTTAGAGCGTTCGAATTCTAATCATACTGTGTGGTTGAGTCTCCATTCTGTGTCCCTTACCATTTGAACCTCCTGATTTTAATTGTAACTCTTCCAACTAACTTTCCTGGACGTGTACTAGTGGTATTAAATATGATTGAGGGGAGACTTCTAGGAAGTGATCTTCACTGTCTCAACTTCCATTATATTTGGAAGATTCATCAGCTGCAAACCTCCTTTCCTGTCCAGAGGTCAAATATGTTGTACATAAAGAAGTACATTTTATCGATTGGTTGAGACTTTTAGATTCCATTAGCTGTTCCGGACAAAAGCTGCCTAGGCTGAGCTGGTTTAGTGAATTTCTGGTGCTAGCCCATCCTGGTTTCTGCCTTTTTCCGCTCTCTAAATCTCACGCGGAAGTTTGAAATGCTGAAGAGGAGGAGGAGTTTCTTACAAATCGGGCTATACAGAAACTGTTGTAATGTGTTAACACTGATTATGGTGCAGCAAGCTTTAGGGCCCTTGGGCTGATAATCAAATAGCAGGTTTGTGATGTGGTCTTGTGTTAGACTAGTTGAGGTACTTCTATACTTCTAAGTGCTATTTTAATAAGCTTTCACAAGAGGGCAGAGTAGAATTTGCTCCGGGAAGCGTAATTGTCTTGAGACTCATGTATATCTAGAAATGACTCAGCTCAGACTCCTTCAGTGTTACGGCACCAGCTGAATTATTCATGTTGTCCACCTGTATCGCATACCATCCTGGGTGCTCTGTGGCTCTTCAGTCTCCGCTCCCCAGCGGAGAGTCCCAGGGAAAGCCACAGCCTCTCTCAAGTGTCCCACCCTGGCAAGGGGATGCTGGAGCATGGAGGAGGAGAAGTCTGTAAACATGACCCCTGCACCAGCACTGTCAAGGTTTGCTTGTTGGTCGTAGCTAAAACAGTGACGTAGCTGCTGTTAGCACAAAAATCTTGTAGTTCTTAGCACGAGGTAATGCTGTGGCGCATATAAGCAAGCTCTTAGTAGCTGGTAAACTCAATAAAGGAAATACCTTGCTGCTTTCAAAGCTGTTTCCTTGCAACCTGTTGAGGTGTGGTAAAATATGACTAAGAAAGCTACTTGAAAAGAAAATACTGTGTATCTCTAGCTTTATGAATCTTTAAGTATGTTGGCCAATTCTTTTATTACAGTTATTATATTATACCCATGATCCTTGTTGAAAAAGCTTAGAGTTCAGAGAGAAAGCTAGCTCCCTCCGCCGTCTTTCTTTATTAGAGGGCAAACTAAGTTTGGTTTTTTTCCAGCAGCATGTTAGAAGTGTAGTTCCAATTCTCTGTTGTACCTCACTACTGTGCATTACAGTAGTTTAGCTAAAAGAACTTCTGATCTTTCATCACTCTTTGAAGAGTTTTCTGGCAGGTTATCCTGTACAATTCAGTGCTGCCTCAATTAATGCAAGGCAATTGACATTTAGTATTATAATATTCTCTGTATATGAAGACTTTAATGTGCTGCTTTTTTTTTCCTTCCTCCTTCAGGTTGATCCCAAAGATTACACTTTTTCCGGACTTAAAGATGAAACTGTGGGTCGACTGCCTGGAAAAGTTGCAGGGCAACAATTTGTCATTCAGGACTGTGAGAATTGTAGTATCTACATATTTGACCATTCTGCTACAATCACTATTGATGACTGTGTAAACTGCCGAATCTTTTTAGGACCAATAAAAGGTAGCGTCTTTTTCCGTGACTGCAAAGACTGTAAATGCATAGTGGCCTGCCAACAGTTTCGCAGTCGGGACTGCAAAAAGCTGGAGGTATTCTTGTGCTGTGCCACCCAGCCCATTATTGAGTCCTCCACAGGTATGAAATTCGGATGTTTCCAGTACTACTATCCTGAGCTTGCTTTACAGTTTAAAGATGCTGGACTGAGTATCTTCAATAACACATGGAGCAACATCCATGACTTTACCCCTGTGTCAGGAGAAAATAATTGGGGCCTTTTGCCCGAGGATGCGGTAGTACAAGATTACGTTCCTCTGCCCAGCTCTGAGGAGCTGAAAGCTGTCAGAATTTCTACCGATGCTACGAGGAGCATAATACCAATAACTCGAGGGCGGAGACACAAAAGCAGCGATGAATCGTGTTTGGCCGTGTTTTTTGCTGGTGACTACACAACTGCAAATGCCAGGAAGTTAATTGATGAGGTAAGTGACCTTTGTCTGCCTTCAGCTTTTTGAATTTCTAATTGAACTTTCCTATGGATAGCCTCTGGTGCTCCCTGAAGGGGGAACGAAGAGGCTCTGCTTGTCTATTAACCATACCAAGAAACTGCGCTGTTTAAAACTTTAAAACAAGGTAAGAGATTAGAGCTCATCTGATGAGACAGTTGTTTTACAGCTGACATCCTGTGACTGGCACATCTGTCCTTTAACAGTACCAGTGTTTTTTTTCCTCCACGGCACACCAAAGCTACTTTCTGAAGAAAACGTGTAGTTGATTTGATGAACTTGGTCAAACATAGAGTAAGTGATTGGCAATGCTTGTGAAAGGGATATAGCCAATTAACTTGTTAGCTTATTGCCCTGAAAGTCATAGCTAACAAAACAGTCTGTCATGAAAGTTTTTCCAGTACTAACAGAGACTTTTTAAAAAAAAAAAAAAAGTTAAATTGTATCCCCACTGCCACCCGGTATTGGAATTTTTTTTCTGGAAGAGGCAATAAGTGTTTGTCATAGATGATCAGCTGCCTTCGATTACTTAAATAGCTGGTGCTGTCTCTCTCTCTTTTTTTTCCTTCTTGCTGTAAAGCAGCACCTCCTAAGCTTGGCTGCGTTTGGGCTTTCCTGGGACTAAAATCTGGGAGTGGCCGGCTGCTTTTAGCACCCTGGAGTGCCAGGGATGACAGAGCAGGGCCAGTTACCATGAGCTACAGCTTTTGAGAGAGGTATCTGCAAAAGCTCCCGATGCCAGTGTTGTATGATCAACAAAACAACCAATGGAGTTTCCCCTGGGTTTTTAACTGCAAGGGAAGAAAGCTGTAGGGCTTTCCCATGCCCCGCCACTCCACCACCAACAACCTCCCCCCCGCCTAGTTGTCTTTGTGGAACTGAGTTACTAACAGCTACTCTAGGGAAGGGAAATAGCAAAATACAGCTTGGTTTCTTCTGCAGAAGGAATAGCTACAGTAAAGAGGATAATAATGTGTTCTCCTGTACTAGTAGTTCTTTAGAAATTAGAGTTAAGAAGATGCTAAAAGACTAGTTAGTGAGATTCTGTGGAAATCTTACTGCTCTGTAGATTGATTGCTTTGAAAGTACCAATACAGTTGCTCCTTCTCCACATGCTTTTAGTTTCTTATTAGATTTGAAGTAAAAAGCTGTGTGTGTTCGAAAGTTTATAACTTTTTTTTTTCCAAAATGGAAAACTTCAGCAATGGATAGATGAGAGTTTGAGCTAACGCTTGACTGAACTGTTGCAGACTGAGAACTAACTGCTTGACTCCAGATGCTGAATGCTTTTAATTCCCATTAGTTTCAGTTTGTGAGGGATTGTGGGGGGAAAAAACTCACAACCCTGGGCCGTAATATAAAACAAAATGTTCACATTTACTCCTCTAGGTGCACTAGGGAAGAAGAGAAAATCTGGATGAATGGAATGAAAATAAACAGAAGTGTAGAAAAAGCAAATGGCCTTTGAAAAGAGCAAAAAGGGGTCTCTGCTCTGTGGCTCAATGCACATGGGGAAAATGGGTGTATTCCAGTGTCATTTGGGTAGTCAAGGTGAACTCTCTGCCTTTAGAAGCGTTTTTAACATGAGTTCTTTCTCTGTTAACAGATGACTGTCAAAGGCTTTCAGCTGGTACAGACTAAAGAAGTCTCAATGAAGGCAGAGGATGCTCACAGAGTTTTCCAGCAGTGTGCATCAGAATTCATTCCACTACTCGAAAAAGGTGAGTTTGTGTTGTTTTCTTTCTCCTTGATATAGAAATCTAGCTCTCAGTAGAGGGTTCTGGAGAAGAAAGAGGAATGAAGGAGAAACTTGTGTTTCAAGGGCATAGTGTAAAACCAGTTGAGATGAGTTTTGAAAGCCTCAGTGAGACCTTAAACCAGCCAAAACTCCTGAAGGCATCAGAATCGAGCTATTCCACGTGTATTTTGTGGCTTTGCCTCCCCTCTAGTGGTCCAACTGCATAGCTCAGGAGCAGTGGCACATGCAGGTCTGTCTGGGGTGGTCAAAAGAAGCTCATGCTTTTAGACTTGTAAGTTATCGCCATTGCTGCTCTACCACCTAGATGTTCAGTGTTTCTGTATACATATTTAAGCAAATCAGTATAGATGTGTATAAAACAGGCAATTAACAGTTAAATTCCTGTCAGAGTATTTCAAAAGCCTTTTTATTGATCTGACTGTAATTGGGTTTTGTCTCCTCCTGCAGAAGTACTGACATCTTGCCATCTGTTACATGCTAAAGCTCAATACGCGCTCCCAAACTCAGTAGCAGCATGCAGGTTTTTTTTCCATAGTAACTTAAGAGGTCTGTGATGCTCATTGCAAGAATAGGACAGAAGTTATTGTACTTATCAGGTGACAGTCTAGTTTAAAGGCTATTTTGCACCCATGTGGGAAGAAATAATGTGTTCAGAACGAAACCAGAGAAAGGGGATCTGCAAATAGTGGGTGAGAAGTCGTCTGAAAATCAGGCAGTTTGCTATCTTGGGACTGAGGCAAAAATGCCTGAATGACTCAGTCCTACTCCAGATGTCTGTGAAATGGCTCACTATTTGAGCAGTACAGTCTGACTCACTTCCATGGTGCCCCGCGCTCCATAGCGTTTTTGTGCCATTGCTGCCTTTCAAGAAGTAAAACTGGAATCCTGCCAGAATCTCTGCAAAAATGAACATGGAATTGCAGATATTTTCTTCTCAGATAACACTGTACTTTGAAGCTATGGTTAAGTGTTTTTAATTCTTTTTCCTGCATTATGGCTGCTCCAGCAAAAACCATAAAATGCTTCTTGCAAGCTTCACAATTCCCTATGGGTTGAGAAATCTACTGTTTCAATGCCAAGCTTAAAAGTAGCATTGATTCTAGATCAAACTATCTTCTAGGTCCAGTGGTTGCTTTGGAGTTTAATGGTGATGGTGCTGTGGAAGGATGTCGAAGCACTATAAATGATGTTTTTAGTGGGACCAAGGTAAGCTGGTGTACTGATTTATTGTTAGAAAATGTTACAGAACATTTTCGTGGTCAAGCTGTAGCATTGACATACTGCACGATCTTTTAGGTATCTGAATATCCTTTTTTTGTTTGTTTTGGCTTGGTGTTTTTTATAGTCAAAACTCAAGTTGCTTTTCAGAGACAAGAAAAACTGCACTAGGAAAGAGAGTACTAAATCCTCATATCCACTGAAGAATAGAAGATTTCCACTTAAAACTTCTATTTCACATGATAGTAAAAAAAAGTTCTATAAATACAGTAGGGAAAAGCTCTGCTCCAAGTCATATACTGCAGTCTGCTTTGCGATGTCCTAGTCTATTAAACCCTGACAAAGACAATAGGATGGGATTTCAACTTTTTTCAAGGTTTACTTTTGCGGTGTAGGATATTGCAGAATGCCTTCCTTCAAAGGCATTTTGCTTTTTTCTTCTGTCAGCTTGTTTTACTGCAGCGTCTTTACACCACACCTCCTCTTTGCTTGCCCTCCCCATTTCTCTGAACGGCAATGGTTTTGAGAAAGTTTCTGGAAACAGTTAGAGCACTCCTGATAATGAGAAAGTGACAAACCTTTTGCTTTTAAGCAGCTGTTCAAAGAAGAATAGAATGTCTTTGAGACATGGTGTCCATACAGCTCCTCGTTGTCTTTCAGTTCCTTTTGAAAGTGTTACTCAGAACTAGACTGCCCAGTTTCTGGAAAACAGTCATCTTTTAATAAGTCATCTCAAATGCAGCTAATGTTTGCTTTTTTTTGTGTTTGCTGTTGCACCAGCAAAATCCTGATGGCTATCTGAGTCTAGAGAATACTACAACTACAGCCTGAGCAGTGGTGTGATGTTACTGATGCTTCTTGTGACCCAAAAGTCATCACTGCAAATTTTGCCATAACAATAGCTCTTTAAGCAGGAACTTACAGTGGCTTTTTTTAGTGTGGTTAGCATTTTATTTTTTTTTTTATACAGGACAAATATGATACTAGGTAGGTAATTCACTGGTTCTTCTACCTCTCTTTCTCTATTCAAAGACTGAAGTGATACTAGTTATTAGAACAAATAAAATTTTATATTTTCCTCACTAAAATGACTGGTGTCTGTTGTTATAACACTATGAATGCCCTGATCTTGGATGCATCGCAAAACCTCAGCTGGTGCACTTCATGCTGTGAAGGAAGCATTGTTCTTGGAGGTGATCTGTAGTGTTAAGGTTCAGTTCCAAGTGTAAAATTAATTACTGCATCTGGATTTAAAACTTCTGTTTACAGCCTTGGTTCCATAGTAAAACCTACCTCACTTATGAAATAACTTGCTGCAGTAAATTAAGAAGCAAGGGTTCCTGAGAAGTATATATCTTTAGATAAAATGTAGCTCCAAAACTTCTGATAAACGCTGGGTTTGTGCATGGATTCCCCAGACAATTGAATATCATGAGCATACATTTTTTTAAAAATTTATTTCTTTCTCAGGATAATTTAGAAGCAGTTTAGGGAGTACAAACTTCAGACTTATTACTACCAGAAGGTTCAGGAATGCTCTGTAAAATGGTTTCACCACATTGTTGGCTGCCCTTATCATGTTTGAGAGTTGTTATAGAGCTCAGAAAGAATTAGAGGTATCCTTGATCAAGAAACAACTACAAAAGCTCTTAGGAAGGGAAGACGTGTATCCTGTAAGACTTTGCAGCAGATTGATCTGCTTCTAAGCAAGTGGCTACATTTGCATTTAAAACCCGCAATTAAAAATTATTAATTTAATCTGTTAATAACCTTAATTTCACCAGGCTTTTGTTTCTGAAATAAATCTGATAAACAACTCTAGATACTTTAGTAAGGGTAGAAAAGTTCTTCAGCAATAGCACCACCAGACCTTTTTGAGCTGTTTGGTAGAAACAACATATTACAAGGAGAGCTCTACGCTGTGCGTTTAAGCGGACTTTCTATTTGTGTGAACTTGGTACATCTACACTTTTTACCTCTGACATTCTTTCTGGTATGACCTTTGCACTTTTTTTGGCACGCTTTCTAGTATTGTTCCTCCATCTCATTGCTTATTTGTAAAATACTCTGCAGAATATAAATTGTAATATCCTGGTAGGGAAGGATGCTGAAAGAAGATATCCAATTGTTGTGACCGTGGTAGCAATCGCTGTCTCACCAAACGACTGCCAGATAACTAGTAGATATTCACAAGTCCCTTCAAACAGAAGTTTACCATGTGTCTAAGCAACAGTCTACGAAACTACTCACTTTGTTATGATCTTTTTTTTTTAAATCAGAAATTTACTGGACAATAGGATATTCATTTTAAAACATAGTTTAAGTAAACCAATTGAAGGAACTGTCATAGTTTACATTCACGTGGTATTCTGAGCTGAAGCAGAAAAGTGGTGACTGTAGGAGCATAGTCATCTGGAATAACCTATCCCTGCAGTCCCAGTGCACTTTGGAATAGCTCGGTGGGCTGTACCAACACTGATGTGCTGAGACAGTGATAATTTCCTGTTGATGTATAGAAAATACAGGATAGTAAGAACTCAATTGAGGCTATCACTTATGTGTTCAGATTGATAAACACTTTCTGTTCCACTGAACTATTTGGGCATTGCCTAAGGCATTTGTAGCTCATTTGCTGAAAGCTTTCAAAGATGATTGTCCTAGAGCTTGGACTTCAATGTGCGTTGATCAATTTTGAAAAATGCAGATGTAATTGAAGTTATTTAAAAAAAAAATAAATTATAAAAATCATCTGATGAAGAAGGAACTAAGTTTTTTTGAGGGGAATATAGTGCAAGGGAGTCCTTCCTATGAACTCTGCCTTTCTGTTAAATGAACGCTTAATGGTAGTTTAAGGGTTTTGTGTGTTTTTTTCCCCCCCCTCTCCTGGACAGAGTTTGACTCTACCAAGCAAAATCCATCTAAATGGACACTAGCTGAAGCTGTGACCCCTGAATAATCGAGCCCCAAAACTTTAATTCCCATGAGTGGAAGGCTAGGGTTACTGCTGCTAGCATGTCTGCTAGGAACAGATCATGGTAACAAAGAGTTCATTGGGGCTAAGACAATTCTAGGGCTATTCTATCACACAGTGGAAACCAACAGAGTTGTGACTCTCGTGAAATGCAAAAATAAAAATAACCGTTACTGTCTCTGAGTGAGCAAAGACTACTTAACTTCTTTATTAGTGATGCATAACTATTTCCTTGTTTAATAAAACAGGTTTTCGTATCGGAGAGCAAGGCATCAGCGTCTCAAGATGTAGACAATTTCTACAACTTTGCTGACATGCAGATGGGAATGTGAAGTTTGATATGAAGCTGTTCACGTATGGTTTGTCTTGGCACTTCGATGTCACTTGGCTTGAATGTTGCAGTAGTATCTGAGAAGTTTTGTCATTTGGTTTTGTATTTCTCATATCTGTTTTATAAAGCTATCAGTGGTTTTAATACCATATTACCTGAACTGGAGTAAATGGCATAGCTCTGTGTTTGAAACTTATGTTTTGACTCCAGAAACAATGAAGGTTTTCTACTAACTTTTTACAGTGATTTCTAAACTTGTATTGACACTTGAATGTTTCTTGTCAACATCTAATGGTAAAACATATTTGAAAAGTGCAATGCTGATCCAAATTTGATGCAGTAGTAATTGTTATCTTTAACTCAGACACGTTGTTTAGAAAGCGCAAGGCTGCACAAAACTCACTGTTCAAAACTTTCCCACATGCAAATTTGTCTTCGTTGGGGTCAGGGAGGAAGCTGTAGTTGCTGAATTTTTCTGAAAGCCTAGGCTGAAATGAATTCTCCTTATAGCATGCTTTCAGAAGCAGTGTGTGACATTGACATACAAAATGTACATCTGGCTTATTCTGTTTCAGCATCTTTTTTGAATAAACTTGTTTGCAGCAGCACTTACACTGAGAGTTGTCGTAACAGCAGTTGGGTAAGTGAGCACTTGCCAGCCTTTCTGCCCTGAGGTGAATTCTGAGCACGAGGGCTCTGCCAAAGATGCTCCAAGGTCCACCAGGATCTCTGGCAATTCAGCTGCCTCTGGTATTCCCAGGTCATGTATGGGACATACGTGAGATTCCTTTGGACCAGAGTGATGAGTCTCTGGCACCTTTGTTGTTTGCTAGAAGGGACATACAGCAACCAGGGGCCAGAGAAGGGCTCTGATGGCATTAAAAAGGCTCTTCCTGCCTGCGAAGGTTTTCGACTCAGTAGTAGTACTGAAAATTTGGCTGTAAAGTACTACACACTGCTGTAGGGTTTATCTTGGATGAATTCTAAAAACAGACCAAAGAAGTGCTACTAGCATTTTGGGAGATGCATTTGAATAGGGATCAGTAAGGACACTGATTGTTATATAGTGCATATTAGAATGCAAATCTATATGGATGTTAAATACACGATTGATTTATTTTTACATATTACATCCTTACTGATTTTTTTCTACACAAACTTAAAGCTTGTGTCCAGGTTTACAAGCCCTCTGTAATACTTGAACGGTTTGTGCATGCAGACACACAAAACCAAATTGCTTAATTAAAATAGTGGCTTGCCAGTTTAGCCTTTACAATCCATTGAACGGACTGGGGCTGTGTTGAGGTGCTAAAGCAATAATTTCCTCATTATGGTCACCTGTCAAAAGGGAAGATCTTGTGCATCTTAACTGAAAATGAGTCTCGACTCATCAGTTTCACAGCTCTGGAGCTCCAAAAGCGGGTGGCTAAAAACACATCTCTCTCTCTCTCATTTTTTAGAATTAGCACAGGAAAGAATCTGTTCTCCTGGAATTCCTAATTCTGTCATGCCCGAGACATGTTCTGAGCTGTCATTTTGTTGCTACTACGCAAATGCTTGCCCTTAGTTTAAACTGTATATCGAGAATATGTCCTTAGGACCTCTTGTTAAATTTACGCATAGATTAAATAAGGAAGAATATCTTCTGAAGTCACTAAACTGTTAGTGTACTGAAGGTAAGAAAAATGTCACTTTTGTGAATGTTTTTATTTGACAACGTGAAGTAAAACCAAACTGTCACCAGAATCTGACTAGTGGTGGAAATTACCACTTATTTGCACTTAGCCGGACAGGATTTTTTTTATATGTGTGAGGAGAGGCTGTGAAAACAGCTGGAAATCTTAGATCAGTCTCCGAAGTACTATCACAACTCATCAATGAACATTTGCAGGAATTATTCTAGATACGTACAGTAAATGTATTTTTCTGGTATGGACAGTACATTAAATTGTATAATGTACTTCAGAACTGTCATTGTGTAATTTATCTAAGTAGCGGGTATGTTGAACCGTCTTGGTCTCTAAACTTTTACACATAACATTACCAAACTTGTACCTGATATGGTACAAGACTGATTATATGTATGTTTATAGTTTATTTTTTGTATCATCAACCTGCTCTGGAAAAACAGTGCTAAATTGATTTTTTTTTTTTGTAAGTAGTTTTCCCGGAGGACAGGATGATTAATTGAAAATTAATCTAGGCTTGAAACAGTGGAAAAACTTCTACATGGTAGAAAAGAGCAGCGTTGCTTTTTTCTTTTTTAACATGGATAGCCTGCTTATCAACATGAGTTTTTAATAAAAAAAATCACCTGAATAATGAAGGAGTTTTTCAATCCAATTATTTATCTTTTGACTTTAATTTCTTGCTAACAGGTGTTGAGAACACTTCTAGCTTAAGCATCAGGTATTGTATGTGTTACGGAATGGTACGTGCTTCATGTAGTCTTTGTATGTTTGTTGTATAGCTTTTTATGTCATTTGTATTGCACTGTGAATGTGATTCATAATAAACATTGAAAATCTAAACTCTGGGTTCTGGAAGACTTTTTAAAATTATAAAATATTGCAAAACATAATTACATTATATTAAGTATAAAAAAAAAAGAATTCCATGTTTAAACCGGGACTTTAAATGGATACTCATAGCTAATTGAAAATAAGCATTAATTCTGCAGTCATCCACCCTCCAAAAAAGGTGAATTTTTGACAGCAGGGATTTTCCCCCAGAGTCACTGAGGATATGATTAACTTTACACTGCAGTTTTCGTAGTAAAATATGGAAGAAGATATTCTTCTATCAAGCTGTAGAGATACAAGTACAGAGATTCCTGGATGGATACTGTTATCATAGAATCTTTATGACTGGAAAGGACCTTTGGCATCATCGAGTCCAACCATACACACACACAAAAGAACCCCCTACAATCTCTGCCACTAGAGCATGCCCTGAAGTGCCACATCTAGACGTTTCTTAAATACCTCTAGGGATGGTGACTCAACCACCTCCCTGGGCAGGCTGTTCCAGTGCCTGACCACTCTTTCAGTAAAGTAATTCCTCCTAATATCTAATCTAAACCTCCCCTGCCGCAACTTCACACCATTTCCTCTGGTCCTGTCATTATTCACCTGGGAGAAGAGGCCAACACCCACCTCTCTCCAGCCTCCTTTCAGGTAGTTGTAGAGGGCAATGAGGTCTCCCCTCAGCCTCCTCTACTCCAAGCTGAACATGCCCAGCTCCCTCAGCCTCTCCTCATATGACCTGGTCTCCAGACCCCTCCCCAGCCTGGTCGCTCTCCTCTGGACACGCTCCAGCACTTCAATGTCCCTCTCGTACAGAGGGGCCCAGAACTGAACACAGTACTCGAGGTGAGGCCTCACTAGTGCCGAGTACAGAGGCACGATCGCTTCCCTGCTCCTGCTGGCCACGCTATTCCTGATACAGGCCAGGATGCTGTTGGCCTTCTTGGCCACCTGGGCACACTGCTGGCTCCACCAGCACCCCCAGGTCCTTTTCTGCTGGGCAGCTCTCCAGCCACTCTTCCCCAAGCCTGTAGCGTTGCTTGGGGTTGTTGTGACTGAAATGCAGGACCTGGCACTTGGCCTTATTAAACCTCATACCGTTGGCCTTGGCCCATCGATCCAGCCTGTCCAGGTCCCTCTGTAGAGCCTTCGTGCCTGTTAAAGCGCTTCTCCCTGATCTGTGTGTGCATGTGGTTGTTTCTTTTTGTTTTGTTTTTTTAACTTGTAAAAGTTTCGTGCTTTTTAACTGTGCTTACCTCTTTGGGTATCAGATACATGCTAGTGATGTGCTTACAGCAAAAACAGATTGTGATGGTTATACCAGTAGAATTGTTCGTTTAGAAAGCAATTCCTTTGTATATTCCATTTAACATCTGAAAACAGTGAAACATTTCATAAATTTCCGTACTCAGCTTTAAACTGGTCAGGAATTACAGTCTTCCAACTAGAGATGGTCTGAGGTAACTTTTGTGAAGTGTATATGTTTGCTAAGAACATGAAGTATGGTATCAATATAATTTTCATTTGAATATATTGAGTTAAATTGTGAAGCTTTAGAGAATCAAAGCTTCTGGTTTACACTTAGCTATTATTGTACAATTTTACAGTTTAAAAAAAATCTCGTACCCCAATTGGCTCTGAGTTGCCTATTAATATTTTTTACATAGTATCTAAGTCACAGCAAAGCTGCCCTTAAGTATTTTCACAATTTTTACCAAACACATGCTCAAATACCAACATGCAGAAGCTTTGTGCCCTACTTGCTAGGAAGTCACCCCCTTCTTTTGTCGTATCTAATAGTCGTGCATAAAATGCATGGATTTAGAAGCAATCCACGTACCAGGCTGCACTTTATAACTGGGACAGATATTTTTTCAATTCCGAAAAGCAGCCTGGAACTTTTTATTGCAAAACATGTGCTTCGGTAATTCTGACTAATACAGACGAAAATGAGTGTTACTGATCTAAGCGTGAGCGAGAACTCTGTAGCAGAATATCTTCTCTTACATAAATAATCCTCTCTGAAACACTTTTAAGTGTTTAGACTTCATTCATGCAGCATTCAGCTTTCTGTGCATATTTAAATTAGCATTGCTGATAATGCTAGAAGGTGTCAAGATTCTCCAGGCTCTATTCCTAAAGATTTAACAAAAACCGCTGTGAAACAAATCTTCTAAGACCTAGTAGCAGCCCAGGTGCCTGCCTGAGTGGTTCCTAAACTCTAGGATTGTTGCTATCAAGTTCCTTGTTGACTGCTGCGGACCTTTTGTGCCATTTCTTTTTTTGAATCAATGAGTAAGCCTTCTGAAGCTGTAAGGGTGACATAGGTCTTTGGAGGTCTGCAGGAACAGCTCTTCCAAGGCATGTTTAAACCTGATCTAAACCATCTGAATTCTAGTCCAACAGTATTAAAAGCCAGGAACAAGTGCCGGTCATAAGTATTGTCTCTAGCATGCATGGATTTCAGTGGGACGGTGCAAGCGGGCTGTAGCACTTCATCAAGTTGTGTGCTGTAGTACTGCATTCTTGTTGCAGTGTATGTTGGAAGGCAGCTCTGTGGTGGCCCACCGCGTTCTCTGGACACTGCAGAGCTCGCAGTATGAGCTATAGCAATTTGCTGAGGATAACAGTTCCTGAAAAGTAATAACTTGCTGTATTGCCAGCCTGGAAGTCTTTCTTCAAGATACGTAGTCTGAGCTCTGTCCCTCAACACAACTGTCTACATATGGGAAAACTTTACAAGCATTAAACCTGGTAAAAGCAGGATGTACAGGAGTGTGTGAACAGGCCAGGCATTAATATCTTGGTGTCCAGTTTGATTGAAGAGTGCTTTTTACTGCGTTCATCTCTTCAGAATGCCTGGTTGCCATAAGGCAGTTACTGGTAATGTTTGTGGTCATGCAGCCTTCCTGATGCGTATATAGTCACCACTGGTTCTGAGTAAGAGAAGAAAAGGAGGGGGAAGTGAGAGAAGCTTTTAAAAAACCTCTGAAGTTTTCTGAGTACACAAAGAAAAATGTGCAACTGCTCATTCCTTTATTTATTTTTTTTCCGCACCTAGTGATAATCTCCAGCTCTGTACAATTTCATGGCTAGAGTATCTGAGTTCCTTCCCAGAATGTATTGAGCAATGTGACTGTCAAGTCCTCTTGTCGTCCTCTTTCCAGTTGCAGAAGGCTTTAAAATTTCTGGTGTTGTCAAGGGTCTAAGACATCTTCCAAATACACGTGGATTTCCCTCACATCCTTCTGTTAAAAATGCTATAGAAAGTTTGTCCTTAAAAGCATCAGGTAAAGTCAATAGGAAATTACGGTGGGGTTAAAAGGCTCTCGAACAGTGTTTAAATTAGTGTTTGTCTGGCATTCCCAAACGGCAAAGGCAACGTGCTGTTACAGATTCTACCCAAATAATGAAGGTAAATTTAAGGCTAGGCACCTCTGCAGTACTGGGAGCTCAAAGGACTCTGTGTCTGGATGACAGTGGTATGTGTATTTCGACTTCATTTTACCACAAGTATTGTGGTGATGGAAATCCCAGTTCAGAGAGTCATGTGAGAATCTCCACTTTCATTTTTAGGTACCTTTTGCCCTTGTCATAGTGAAGAAAACTTGAAAAGGTTTTTTTTTTGCTGTTTGAGCCATTAAATTTGAGTGTCTTGAAAATAAATAAATTATTAAAAAAAAAAAGAAACAAACTTTTAGGGAGATTGGGGAAGGGTGTAGCGACCATTGACTTGTGATTTCTGACCACTGCAGGGAGCAGCAGCCTCACTTCCCCCCTGCTGACATGGATGCTGGCTGCCGTAGGGAGGTTTCTCCCAAACAGCACCTATGGCACCAGAGAGGCAGCTAACTTTCCGGCTTCTTTGGGCAAGATACACAATTTGTTTCCTCGCTCGTACAAGGATAAGATGCATTCTTTGATTCTTTTTTGTTAGGTACTTGCAGGCGTTTAAGGTACGGAGCCATAATACTGATAGTTTTTGAAAGCTGCTGGCAGTCCTCTCCGTTCTGCGTGGAAGGAGAAAGATAAATCGAAGATCTCCCTAAGCACAAAACTTTGAACTTGTCAGATCCTGGGAAGTGGAGCTGGCACGTTTTGCTCTAAAGAGAGTAAAAGCTTCATGATTGTGGAAGTACTGGTGGTTTTTTTTGTCTTGTCTGAATGCGCTGATCTTTTTACGAGGGGAGACCTTCCCCCCCATTTCTGAAGTCCCTTCATAAAAACCACTTCAGGGCCTTTTTCTTTTTAAAGGGTTCTGGAGATTAAATGGAAGGGCTGTGCTATGACCTGAGGGCATCTTTTGATAGCTGCCCCAACAGGTGCTAAAGGATTAGATTCAGTGTTGGAGGCAGAGACACTCTTTTGAAGCTCCGAGTGCTCTTTGCTTCTATTTCTAATAGCGAGTATCTGGAACATTTTTAGTCACGAGAGGGTTTAAAGACAGCTAGCCATCCTTAGATGAGATTCTGCTTTGCATTTTTTTCCACAGAAGAATGAAAATTACTCCACAGTGAGAATCAGGTTTCTCATTTGCAGGTGGGTGTTTGTGCTTTATGGTAACACTTCAGTAATTTTGCTCACTGTGAAAAGAAAATAACGGACTTGAGCTTTTCTGTCTCTCGCCGGTAGCTGCTAATGCTTGCTCTGGCTTCAAGGATGTTGTATCAAGATTTCATCAATGGTGTCTGATCTACTGATGAAGCGAGTTCTATGCAGCATCTACACGTTTCAAGGAAAGGTGGTATTACCAGGCTTTGGGATCTGTGTATTTTTCTTATCAGAGACAACTGGAATTGCTGCCCATGGAGGTTTCTATGTGCAGGCTGGGAATGCTGCAAAGACTTGGAGGTAAGGGGTATGAATTAACCTCGCACGCCTTCCCAATTCTTATTTTCCCCCACTACTCCTCCATGATACTATGGCGTGTTTGTTGTCTTTTACTTCTCTGGCATCTGATCAGAGATAGCAGATTTTGTAGAAAAAAACCTAAAACTTTTCTGTTGAAATTCACTGAAAGACTTCTAGGTATTTCAATTAGAGATGCTTCTTTTGTGGCTCCAGTCCATGTTAAACTCTGCATGACCCTACTTCTCAGATGTTAAACATTAGTTCAGTCTAACTTTCTTAATACCTTAAAATGCTATGGGCAGCCTTTGTACGCCTGAATAATGACTTGGTTCAACTTGAGTGTGGTATACATGTATACGTTATTTTATCCTGACCGTATCTCTTATACTTCTAGTTTCCAGAGCGTTCCTCCCGTGGGAAGACTTCATGTTTGTGCTATATTTTATCAACATGTTAACATCTGGCTTTGTAAATTCCTTCTATTCTCTAGGTGCGTAAGAGCATCTGTAGTTCATCCTTTCTCGAGAAAATGTGGAAACTGTGTTGCATATGTCTTTAAAAAGAACAACGGTGTACAATCTGCTTCCTATTTATTCATCTTGCTCGGTGTTCTTATAGAAATGCATAGCAAATGTAAACGCAATTCTGCATAAATTCTTATCAAATGGTAAACAGTTTGCTAGAAGTCACACAGGATGAGATAACGACACATTTATATGCATGTAGAAAGCATTTCTTGAAATTAGTAGCCACATGGACTTACTGCCACGGGTTTTCCTCTATCACCTATCTTTTGGCCTTGACCCTGCCCTGTACATCTGTGGATTCACTGTAGAACTAGAGGCTTGGATGTCATCTTCTCCTGACATGTGACAGCCAGTGCAGGGGGGTGGTGGTGTGTGTGATCCCAGGCATGAGAAATGAAGATAGCTGTGCAACACCTTTCCCAGGTTGGGCTGCATCTGCTCCTGATGAAGTCATTCATATATAAAGTAATCTGGCAGGAAACTTCCCATAGGAATGTTTCCTTCACTGATGGGAATATACGTTCTTCATTGTCCTTCAGAACGATGGATACTTTAAACACTGTATTTATACACTCTACTAAGCTGATTTCAGGGACACAAGAAATAGAAATTGTTTTAAAATCTAAATGAAGATACTGGTACTTGAAAATCGTTTGTTTAGTTTAACTCAGTCGGACTTTAAGGTCCTTTCATGACTAGAAAACAGGTCTTTTTCTATAAGGCACGGACTTGGTTTTATCACTCTGAGTTCCGCTCATTTTGGACTTCAAACCTCTTGACTAAAAATCAGTATTGCCTGCCCCATTGCACGGACCACCCAGGTTGAGGATTCCACAAGTGGTGGTGGTAGGGGGAGCGTTCTTGGCATTTTACTTGATGTTGTGGTTTTCTGAAGCTGCTCAGAGTGTTTTCCTGGCAAGTATATATTAATGAACAGAAGGCAAATGAGGTGATCGCTGGTGCATGAAGGAAGTCATACATGTCAGCATCGCTGCCTGGTTGCGGTCTAACTGCATTTGTAGAAAGCTACACTTCGTAAAACACACAGGAATATTAACCAGCTATTCAAAAGAAAAAGGATTGTATTTTTTTTGCAGCAGGTAGTAGATCCATGGAAGTCTTTGCTGGCAGTGATATACAGACAGAAGCCTGCACGGACTCAGTGAAAGCTGACTTGCCCAAGTACTTGGAGAAGTGATCTGTTGAGGGTTACTTAACAGAGACGCCACATCCTGCTTGGGAAATCTGAGTAAGAAGTAGTTGGAGGCCTGCGGAGTACTCGGAGGGAGCATCTTACTGTGGATGCCCACTTGGGCCAGGAGGAAGTCCATGCAGGGGGCCCGTGACTTGGTGGAGCAGGCAGGAGGCCGTTGAGCTCGATGGAACATTTGGCCTGAGACAGTGCCTCCTTTCTTATGATCCGTTTCACCTCATGCTGTCTGGAAACACTGCAGAAGTGCAGTTCAGGCGTGCCAAACCATCCCTGCCATGCTTGCTCTCATCGTTTCATTCCTTTTCCTTTGTACTCCTCATTATATTCTTGCTGTTTCTTCTCTGTGCCTGGCCTAGAGTGAAAGGTTGTATCCCATGTTTGAGACCCCAGGTTTGATTTCCTTCTCTGATGGTTTTGGTAGCCTTTCCACACCTCCGTTACTGTGTGCACGGAGAATGGGGCTGCAGCGGCCCAAGGGTGTCTTCCAAATAAATCTCTTTGCAGCAGTCCCTCTGGGAAGGAAGGCAACAGGGGTTTACAGTGCATTTGTTGCAAGTGATACTTGGCAATAGCAGTATGGGAAACGTATGTGGGTGTAGGGCCTAATAATGGAGGAGGTTTGCCAAATTTTTGCTGTTGTTTGCTTCCTTCTAACTGATGCTGCCTACTGTGCTTTCTATCAAATGTTGGTTCGATGGGGAGCTCTGTCATGGGTCGAACAATTAACACCAAGAGCTTGTTGAAGGCTGCCCAAAGGCAGACTTTATGCTCGTTGTTTTACAAGCTGTGCCACTTGTGTAAAATGTTCTCAGTTTAGCGCAGGAATGGGTGCACAGCACCCTTGGGAGCTGTGGGAAGGCAGGTGGGGTGTGTCATGGCCACTAGCCACCTCTGCTCCCAGTTGCCCGGCCCAAAGTTGCCAAAGGCCTGGGTTGCCGGTGGCTTCAGGGACACGGGCCGGGCACTGCCACTCGCTTTCCATCTGCTCCGGGCCCCTCGAGGGGAGAAATCACCTCCCTCCTCTCACCCGGCTACGGGCTCCCCTCAGCCCTGCCGCCCGCCTGAGGGGACGGGGCCCAGGCCTTCCCCTCAGGCCCCTTCCCGCCGCCGGCCGGCGCTCCGCCGGCGCAGCTGGCAGGAAGGCCGGGGCCGGCCCGGCGCGGCGCGGGCAGGGAGGGAAGGGGAAGAGGCGGGGCCTGCGGCCCAGCAGTGTCAATAATACAATAGGGCTCTTGTGCGCCCGCCGCCGCCGCTGGAGGAGGAGGAGGCGGCGCGGGGCGGGCGCGGGGCCGGGGCCTGGCTGCGGGCGCGCCGAGCAGCCGGCACGCAGGGCGGGAGCCGCCGCCGGCCAAGGGCCCGGGCGGGCGGGCGGAGGCGATGCGCGCTGGCGCGGGACGGCACCAGCAGCAGCCGCAGCGGGAGCAGCAGCAGCAGCCGCCGCCGCGGCGGGAGCGCCAGCGCCAGCCCTGACGGCCGCGGCCGCCCACGCCGGCGAGCAGGGGAGGAGAAGGAGGAGGAGGAGGCGGCGGCGCGCCGGGCCGGGCCGTGCCGCGCCGCGCCGGCGGCGGGAGGTGAGCGCGGCCCGGGCTGCCCGCATGGAGGCGGGGCGGGAGGCGGGCGCCGGGGCCGCCAGGGCCGCCGCGCCGGGCCTGTGCGCGGGGGAGGCGCCGGGCCTGCGGCGGGCGGGAGGCGGCGGCGGCGTTTGGCGCCAAGGCCGGGCAGGAGGAGGAGGAGGAGGAACCGGCTGCGAGAGGGGGGAGGCGGCGGGTCCTGCGGGTACGTGGGGCGCAGAGCTGGGGCGGGGGTGGTGGGCAGCCGTGCCGGGCGGGCGGCGGACCCCTCCGGCGTGAGTGTTGCGGCCCTGGCCGCGTCCGGAGGGAAAAGTTGCGGCGGTTCCCCCGCCCCGCCGGAGCCGGGCCGCCGCTCCGCCCCCGCGCTGGCCGGGCTGTGCCCGCGGGGAGGGGGGCGGCGGGGCCTGGGGCAGGAGCAGGGCGGCGGCGGCCCCCGGCGAAGCGCCCTTTTGTTCGCCGCAAGCCCGGAGCAGGCGGCCAGCCGGCGGTCCCCGAGCCGGCGGGGCCCTTGCGGAGCGCGGCTGGGCGTGGCGGTGGGGCGGAGGGACAGGCAGGCAGCCGGGCGCTCGTCCGCTGCCTTGCACCGCTCCGCCAGTACGTCGAGGAACTTGCTAGAACTGAGTTTGACAATGAAGCGGTAGCGCAGCCCGCCCCGCCGAGGTAAGTTTTGTGCCGGGCGGCGGGTGCGGAGACCGGCCCAGCGCCTGCGGGAATAATGGGGAAAATACTGAGAAAAATAATGGGGACGGGATGGTCCCGGCTCCGCTTCTCCGCATCAAAACACCTTCCCGCCTCGGTACGGTGTCTCGCTGGAGCGATGCTCGTCTCTCTGCAAAGGCACGGATGGCTCCGTTGTGCGGCGACCCGGGATGTAGCGAAAGTCACACTCGCAAATAATTCTGTGGTGGTTAATGGGAGAGTTGGGTGCAGGGTGTCTTAAAATACATCTCAATGGGAAGAATAAATACTCCTTTTTTTTGTTTTCAACTGCAGTTCTTTTATGAAGAGCATTTATAGTTATTTGACGAGTTCAGCTGTTGTTCACAAATTGTTTTAATGAGTGGCCACGCACTCTAATTAAAATATTGCTAAATTAGTGCTGTACTTTAAAACTGTGTTGTTTTTCTTGTTCAGGAGAAAGGGATGCTGGAGGTGGCATCCAGTTGTGATTAGAAATCCTGCGATTAAAATATACTAGAAACTTGAAAGCTATTGGTGCTTCTCTCTTCACATAAACTAAAATGGAAAGATTAAGAGAACTGTATTTTTTCTTGGTGTATGCGAAGTGTTTTGTCTGCAACCAACTTCTTATGTCATATTGATGCTTGTTGTGGGCTGTTCTGTTGAGCGTCTCGAGCACACCTGCTAATCTCTACAAAGCGAGACCGTATCTTAGTGAGATGGTTAGAACTAACCTGAAAATGTGAGAGCGCGCCGGATGGGTTTAGAGAGGAAAGGGCACTTGGACGAAGGCGCGTCAGCATAACTATCAAGCCCGCCACAGAGTTCCTTAGCAGGGCATCTGAAAAGCCTTTGCCTGCACTTACTAGAGGAAGAAAACGCAATTTGTAGTTGCTTTAGTTGAGAAAGTGCTGTTTCAAATTAAAAGCAAGTTAGTGTTTTTAGGATACAAAGTTTTGTGCTTTTTTTTTTTAACTGAACTTCTGACCTCTTTCTAGACTAGGCATGACATGCCCTGTTTTTAATGCCAATGAGGAGCACAAGAAAGCTCTCTTTGGAGAAAGTTGGGCTTTGTATACAGCAAAAGTCATCAAAATAATTAGAACTGTTTCTGTTACCTGTCCTTTGTTTGATGTTTCCTTTTTCTAAGTTCCTTTTATGGAACAGGCCTCCCCCCCACCCCCAGCAGGAAAAAGTTGGGTCAGTAAGTGCAACTGTGAGGGGTTTTTTGTTTGTTTTATTTCTGTTTTGTACTTGTAGCAGATACCTGCAAAGATTTGCTGGAGAGCTGATGCAGGAACTTTCGCAGTGGCGTTTATTGGCAAGGATGCACATTTATTTGGGATCTTGTTAAAATCATGAAAATCCTCTGTGAACGTAATAATCTGGGCTAAAGGATCTCAGTGAAGTGTTAGAATAAACCCAGCTTTTTCCTTCTCTGCATTTCTATGGACTTCCTCTCTGTGGCAGAAAATCAGGAAGTTTCTGTCTGGGATTTATTGGGATACCTGGGATTGTTGTGGGCATTTTGTTTTGGTTTTCAAAATACACATAGTTTTCATAGAGCTGGCTGGTTTGCTTACAGAGGAGAGTTTACAAAGGCTGCTAGGCTACAAGTGAGGATTATTTTTACCTGTATGGCTTTATCTATTTACACCTAGGCAGGCACGCGTGCGTGTGGCTCCTGAAGCAGCTACCACGTGCTGAGTGCTGTAGAGCATTTATCCAAGGGCTTGCTGCAGCTGGCCTGTGGGGTGTCCTGACTGGTGACCTGAACTCTTGGCTGGCGTGACCGCAGATGTCTGAGGTCGTGGTGAAAACGGATGGATTTGTAAGACCTGCTGGTGAGAAGTGAAGTTGAACGCTGTACAAGCTGCCTTGAGTTTGAGTTCCAAATCGATACCCCTATGATGTTCACCGTGGTCTATTTAAGTAGCTTATTTCAATCTTTGAAATTAATTTCTGACCATCATGCCCCAGAGGGTAAGGAGCACAGCATGGTGTCTGTACGTTTTCATTTAGCTTGGCAAGACCTGGGATATATCCAGAGGAGGAACAAGTACCTATTTTTGTAGTGTGTCTGTTATGATCCATGGATGAAAAATCTTACATAAACCTCTGTTTCTGTGGTGTGTCTTTCTCCTTGAGTCTGTAGAAGTCTCTAGAAGTTGGTATGTGGTTTCGGGGCTCTTACCTGAATAGATTTGATAGTGTAGCGTTAAGCGCACTCTAAAGGAAATACAGAGCAATTTAATAATGAAGAATGTTGTATTCAACTGCAATTTAAAAGTTAATATTTTGTTAAGCGTGGGTATCATTCTTTCAATGCATTTTATAACCAAAAACTTGCAGTTTTGTCTATATCGGTAGTGGTGTTGCTTTTTGGCTGGCATTATAGACAAAAATGGACTTAGCCAAAACTTGCCATTTGATCATGCCAGCTTAATCTCTCCCTACTCTCACAAATTTTGCGGGAGATACAGCTAAGGGGACTTGGGGGCTTTTGAATTTCTGGAGAGGGGAACCCTTCTTCTGAAATAGTGTGGCGTTTCTCTTTTCTGAGGATTTGAAGTGTTTATAACACTTGAGGCTTCATGTAATTGGAGACTTAAATGCAATTTTGACATACTTTACTTAAAATGGAAACTAACAAGTTAATAATAGTTCTTATCGGGGGATATTTATGTAATGGAAGCCAACAGATGCTACTTGCATCTTGAAGAGCTGATGTATAAAATGTTATGTCAGGGCACTGGCAGGTTTTGTGCTGGTGAAGGCTGGGTCAGGTGGGAGTGGGAGATGCCGGAGATCTGTAGGGCTTGATGGCACCTCTGAAAAGTGAGATAACTGGATGAAATTCTGCATTTTGGCACACAGCTGATTTTAACTTAGTGCAGCTATTTAAAATAAAAAGAGGGGGAGAGGTGACTTCTATATTTATCCGTGTTAAATGATCAATTACACTGTCACTTTAAAATGACTTTTCTTTATACTCTCTTCTAGCTACAACTGCGCATTTGATGTTCAGAACCCCTAAAAATTGTGTTCTTACATACTATTTTTATTGATACTTCAACTCGTTTCAGCTTTAAGATGGTATCTGGCAAAGAAGTTTTAGAAATGTAACGTGACAGTCCGGGCGTTGACTTTTGTGGAGATATCAGACCCACACGTTGCTGGCTCTGCCTTGCCACAACTGTGTAATTACTAACCACCTCCCTGCTTCCCTGGGCTGTTCTCTCTTCCATATTTATTTACTTACAACTCACCCTTGTCTAGATGGCATCTGAACTTTTCCAGCATTTAAGATCTTATTTCAGTGTGTAGGAGACCGAGAATTTGGAGATTAGAGCAGGCTGGGACGTGTGATCTTGGGCCTAACGAAAGCTGCTGTGTTTGTAGAGCTATATACAAGCTTTACTTGGATTTAAAAGAAGTGGAAGAGACCATGAGCTGCGAGCATGGCTGCGGAGGCTCCACTGGCAGCTGTTAAGTCGCCCCGTTCAGAGAAGCAGGAGAAGGTGGGAGGATAAGCTCATGACTGATGATGCTATTTGTTATAACTTTCTCCTGGATTAAATACTGGGATGCTTGCCTTAGGTCGTTAAACTCTGTTTGAAAACTTTGGAGTGCTTTCCTTCTTTAAAGTACACCTGTTACAGCATTAGATTACAGAGCTGTGTTTCTTTCTTATTGAATTGAATGCTGAACATAACATATTGTGTAGTTAATGCCTCCTTGTGTTTTAATTAGAGCTGTAGGGAGATGTTAAAAAACAGGTTTATACACATGCCTGACTGGTTGCTAAAATGAATATGCTTGTCACACGGTCCTGAGGGAATTATGCATTATTTTGCTGATCTACTGTCCACGGCTTTCCTCCTCTCCTGCCCCCTTCTCTTCTTTTTCCTTTTTCCCCCCCCTTGCTCTAACAAATTCTTGCTTGAATGTTTTCTGAGGGTCTGCCGTATCTGCTAAAAGCTCCTGACAGTGGGGTAGCCTTTGCTGGTGAAAGGCTTGGGCTCTTGTTCATGTCCTAGAGAGCAGTTTCACGCCCGCGCAAGTGGTTTGATGCACAGCAAGTCTAACAGCTTTCAAGGGTTAGCACTGTGCAGTGGGTGAGCAGATGCCGGGATACCTTGGATGCTCCAGAGGGATGGGTGGTACCCCACTTACCAGCCTCTGCAAAGCAAAGCAACTGACGAGGAGCGTTCCTTGCAAATAGTTAATTCTGTGTGACTGTGTTGCAAAGTGTTTTCCAGGCTGTGTATTAAATTTGCAGGTAGGTCTTGTTTTGGAGTATGCTGTTGGGTAGATGATCAAGTAGTGAAAGGAAAACTTCTGTGTAGGACATGCCTGTGTGCTAAGTAGCTTTTGATTATGTTATATGAGTACTGTATGATGGAAATGCTTTAAAATATGCAAATAAGTGATGTATCTGCTACAAATCTTAGACAAAAGTTTTTTGCGAAAGGCATTCTAGTTGTTAGGTTGATACAGTAACATGGGTGTTCAGGAGCACTTGAAAAATCATAAACTCTGAGCTTTCATTCATACCGCTTTAAAAATGGTAGTATTGGTTTAACCAATTTTTAAATAATTTTAAAGACCAGGCAATTTTAAAATAATGCTTGCTTTAAAGAGCATGAAGATATTGAAAAAACTATTATTTTTAATGCACAAATATTTAAACCTTTCCTACCTATCAAGTATAGCAGAATAAAAGACAGTATTTTTTTCTATGGAGCAGCAGAAAGAATCTTACATTTTGAACCACTGGATACCAAAACATATAGGAGAAGTGTGTTTCCTGACATGGGAGGGGAAAAAAATGTCCCTAGTGGGATTACTTGTGGTTTTTAATTCTCTTTATTCTGCTTTTAACTGCTTGTATTTCTTTAATATTCTTCCAGTGTTGATTTGCAGGCTTTGATATCAAAGTGGCTGTGGAGGATTCATCGTTTGAAATAGTGCCACGTCCCACCCAGATTTCAGCTTTAATGCAAAAAAAAAAAAAAAAAAAAAGAGAGAGAAAAAACCCCAACAAAAACCTTGTGGAGCTACAGTATGCAAGTGAGTTATGGATACGCACAAGAAAATGGTAGGCTCAGCAATTATCTGGTGAGGAGGAGCCTCAGCAGAAAGAGAGGTAGGAGTAATACCTCTCCCACTTTTATTAATACTTGCAAGGAAAGAGGAGTAACAGACTGTACTCCTGTTCCTGCTTTCATGCAAATAGGCTCTTTTCCCAGCAAGCAGTTGACTGAAATAGTGATAACAGGTGATTACTCCACAGTGCAATGTAAACCTTGTTAAGTGTTGTTTGATAGGAAGGAGGAGAAATGTTCATTTCAAGCACAGAAAAGAGTTTTCTGTGTGTTTTCAAGAATGCAGACAGCTGAGTGCTGGTCTGAGAAGGGAAAGGTTACTGGTTCTCACGTTGCTACTCTTTGATAACATTAACCTTGTTTGGGAGAGTTCTATCAACTCTTGAGCTTCAGCCTAATTCAGTTGTATTCTTTTACAAAAATCAAATTGACTGACATTTAAGCAACTGAAAGGCAGATACTTAAACCTGATAATGAAGTTGCAGTCTTCCTTGTGTTAACAACATAATCATTTCCAGCGTAGCATGAAATGAGCAATCTTAAGAAGTAAGTGAAGCATTTTGCCTGACAAATTTGAACTTGCATCTCTGCAATAGAAGGTGCTAAGAGTGAGGGAGGAACTAAAAGGTTGGTCTTAATACAAGGTGCTTGTTTATGAGCAGCAATATTGTAATGGCTGGTGGCATTCATAGGAAGTAAAAATGCACTCCTGCTTAGGAGTGAATTCTTCTCCTGAATTGATTCTTCTGTGGAAATTATTTTTGCAAAATATTTTGTGCACATTACAGAAATTAATTTTATGTACTTTCTTTGGTTAGTGCTTCTTCACTGTTCTTGGCTGAAAAAGAAAAGAAAAAGGTGAAAAAACTTGTGGGATGAAATAATTCCAAATTTTTTTATATAAATAAAAATAATGCAGGATGGTTTTGTGTGCTTTTTGCATCTGATATCCATCAATTTTGGTGGTTTTATTTTGTTGGTTTTTGTGTTTTTTAAGATCTCATACTATAGTTTCCCAAAGACAATTTGTGAAAACTTAAAAGTTTTTCTTTATTCAGGTATTTTTCAGGTGTGTTGAAGGTATTTGAGTATGTTGAAGTTGGTAGTAAGCATGACATTTTTGATCAAAATACATTCTTTTTATACAGCTAGCATACAAAGAGTTTACTGACAGTGGCAATTGAAGGAGATTTTGCCAGTGACTAGCGGGTTACATCCATGTATGTTTCTGCAATTTTGGTGGAAATATGACTTGCTCTAATCATATCTATATGCCTATACAGAGGTGAAATAACTGTGGAACAACCGTTGCCAAACATGAAGACTCTGGCCTCAGCTCAGTGAAAGAGGAGGAGGTTAAAAATTACTTTATACATCAGTACTTAGTGTATTCTCTCTTTCCTTTGTTGCTTAAAACTGTATATATATGGTTCTTCGCTAGATCTGACGGGCGGTGTTTTCATTTTTCTTCCTCTGTAAATGCCATAAAACTTCAGAAGGTGGGACGTGAGTTATTAGAAAGCTTGCACTCCTGACAATCAGCTCAGTGTCAGTCAGAGCCCCGTGACTCCCATTACATGGATTAATCTGGTTTAAGTGCTGTCTTAGATCCTTTGTTTGGCGTCTTCTGTGTACTCGTTCTAGATTTTCAGGAGCCTCTATATGTAACAGCAAATGGGTATCCAGGAATTTAGGTTGCTGAAGTCTAATAGCTTTTGCAGGTGCCATTTCATTCTTTTTCTAAGATTATTGAAATAAATTTGTTTTCTGCGCATTCACTTCTGCATGCATGACTTTCACATTTCAAACAGTCCACTTTTGAGGTACGAATGGGTTAAGAGTTGGAAAAAATGTCTAAAGTAAATAATAAAAAAAAAAAAAATCCTCAAGTGAACGCGACAACTTGAACATGATTTATAGTTCCTACTTATCTCTCCCAGCCATGTCTTTGGTGCCTTTGTAGTCTCCTGTTGGCTGTCCCCTCTTCTATTTGCCTTGACTTCCCAACTTTTTTATTGTTATTGGAGAAAACAGTGTTTCTAGTGAGTGTCTCACAGTCTTCTGGTGACCCTATAAATCAGCTAGGTCAAATTTAATTTGTCTCTTGTACCAGACTCTAGACACTATGGACTTCCAGATTCTTTGCAATTGGCCTGAAAATATTTTGGCATACCTTTTGGGATGTGTGTTTTTGTTTTTTTTTTTTTTTCCAAATGAGATTTGTATAGGTTTGCTAGGTCAGATAAAGAGGGGATTTTTGCTCATCAGTGTTTTTATGTGAGGTGTTATTTTTTTTGTGGCTAGTACATTTGTGTGGGTTTACATACGTATATATGTAAAAGCATCATCCACAGAAAAATCAATTTGTATTTTTTAATATTCATAGAAAATAAAGCATTCATGATATAATGCTTTTTTTTTTTAGTGAACACTTGTGTTGATGAGTGTTTTGCTTGTGTATTTAACAAAAACTTTTGGGCTCTTATGCCTGTACATATGTAAGTTAGGCTTGGTTTAAGCAAGCTGAATCTGTGAGTTTGACTTAAAGTAAATGCAATTGCTGATGTGTATTTTGTATAGATAATAAGTATGTTTCAAAAGCAAACGTACTTTTACGTATCAAGAGGAACCACTGGAAACACAAGACAGTGGCAAAGCGTTGGTTTAGTGGAGTGCTATGGTTTGAGAAAACCTGTAACAATTTATTGTCATTTAGACAATTATTCTATCACCTGATCACCCCTCCCCACCCGGAAAGGGGAATCGGGGAAAGCAAGGAAACAAAGGGGTTGAAATATAAACAATAATACTGAAGAACCAGTATTAATCCCGATAGTAGTATAAGATATACAAGAATTACACTCAGCCAATTCTATCAGTAGGGAGCTGTGCTCTCCCAGCAGTGGACAGCAAATGTCAGTCGGACACAGCAAGCGCTACAGCTTCGGGAGGAAGGGAAGGGCTCAGGGGTCCGGCACCAGGGCAAGGAGTTTCTCTGGACCGCCGCCATCAAGGGAGAGATAAACTACGCAGCGAACTTTCTAATATATATAGAATGTGATGTTCATGGTATGGAATAATCCTGTTGGCCAGCCTGGGTGAAATGCCCAGGCCTCGCTCCTCCTCATCCCTGCACCTGGCAAGGCTTGAAAACACTGAGACCTTGAATCCCATGTAGCCTAGCTGGCTATAAAGTAAATATTTTCACAAATTCAGATGCTAGAGTCTTCCAAAAGTAGAGGTTTCCCCGGCATTAGAAGTGAAGTTAGTCCTGTGTTGCTCAACCCAGGACATGGAGTAACTTTCAAAACGCTTAAAAGTAACCAGTGTGTACTTGTTCTCAAATCCTTTTCTAACCGTTTTCTACCTTATGGTAATTTTTTGTCAAAATGCTTTTTTTTTTCTGTCCTCCTTTTAGGTCATTTTAGGGAATCTGTATTAAGCTCGTTCTATCAAAGAAACCTTCTTTTCTAACAGTTTGAAGGTGTTGTTCTAGTGTAACTACATTATAATGATCAGACCAGTCATATATGTTTAATTCTGAAGAAGTGGTGTTAGCATCAGCCCTTCCATGAGCATTACGCAAGTTGAGCCTACTTTGCTCCTGTACCAGACTTCTTTGGCCACAATAAAGCATCTTTAGGTCTATCTTTCAGAGGTTTTAATGCCATGTTAGGGTGCTCTGTAACACCTCGCCTTCTTCATGAGAGCTGTAATCAGTCAGAATTGTGAGTTTAACTGCATAATGGCCATTCTCAAAGGAGAAAAAGCTCAGCTCCTGTGTTAACTTTCTCTGTTGAGCATTCCAGGACTGACAGGATTATAAAAGTTTTTATGTTTCAGGTAAGCAGAAGTGATGTAAAACTCCGGGAGCAAACCTATTAAGCCAAGTTATCTTTCGTTCCCTCCTCCCCCCTTCCTTGGGTCATTGAGGGAGTTTGGCGGGTGTAGCACAGAGGATGTTGGTGCCGATTGTGTGCCTGAAGTGGAGAAATACCTGTCTGTTGTGGTATTTCCAGTGTTACCTGCTGTCCTCCTCGGAACTGGTGGAAGCCTGTCCATATTGACACGAGTGGCAGTCCCTGTACCTCTAGTTTAACCCTATCTAAATAAATAGCTGAACCATAGCTAAACCATGTCAAAAGCTTTGCCTCCATAAAGACAACAGCATTATACAGTGTAAGTCTTATTCTAATAAACCACACAAAATCATAAAGGTCTGTATATTTATAGATAATTTTATTAAAGGTCACATTTTTCCTTTTGACAGTAAGTTCTTCTGGCAGCAGGTGCTCTAAAGGAATAGTTCTCTTGCATTACAGCTTGATCTTGCAGCTTCCCCCCCACCCCTTCCCCAACATATCTGCATCAGGACATTTTTGAGAAGAAATAAACTCAGTTTTTTCACTTAGGAGCTCTGCTGGCAAATTCATCAGACAAATGCCTTGCTAATTTCTGGCTTCGTTTTGACACTGACTTTAATTCCTATTGACTCCACCAAGGCCAAAATTTCCCTGCTTGTTTCTCAGAGCTTGCCATGTGTTTTGTCTGACTGAGCGGGAATGGCTTTGGAAAAGGATTAGTTAGTTGACACAGGTTTCTCTTTCATAGCAGTAAAAAACCCCTAGCCATTTCCAACCATTAAAGATCATCTTCAAGGAAGATTTCATTTTTGGTTGCTGCTAGGGAATTTGCAGCCACAAAGGATGAAATTGACAAAGTCTCATTTACTGTGTTTTCTTGTCTGCTGCTTCATTAATTGTCATTTGATTGTGCTCTGAGCCTTGTGTTTTGCGGTCTAAGTGCAGAGCTTGGGTGCTTTATTTACTTATGGGGTTTCTTTGCAGGGGGAGGTGGTGTGATGATCAGATGTCTGACCAAAAAAGAACAGGGGACCTTTCCGTATGAAATCTCATAAATGCCATTGTCCTGGGTTTGATTCAGTACTTACGATCACTGTGATGAGCAAGTGAAGTTAACACTTTGCTACTTTGCACATCTTTTTTCCTCTGGGAACTGGCTGTCATTCAGTTAAATACTGACTAAATGTTTTGATATGAGGTGAGCTGTTCATCAGGCTGGTTTTGGTTGTTGTTTTGTTTTTTTTTTTTTTTTTCCTGTGGGCACTGAGACCACCTTCAAGATCAGGAAGAAAGAATAAAGAATATAATTTATTAAATTGCTTCTTGTTCAGGATGAGTAACTCAGTGGAGTAACCATAAAAATAGCATGCAGTAATTGGTAAGTGTCAGATGCTGACAACTTTCTTATACTTTCCTCTTGCCATGGCCTTAGCTGTTCTGGGTTAAATAAGATGAAAGGTAATGTGTGTGTTCAGTATATCCGTGCTACTTTAAGTACTCAGATTCCTCGTACCCGGGGCAGTTGAAGAAACTCAAAAACGCATGTTCTGTAGCCTGTATGAACCCCTGTGTTGTACACTAGTGAGCACTGCAACTTAATGTATCCAGAAAAGGAAAAAAGATCTTTTCTTGGCTACTGTCATCCAGCTGTGAGATAGCTTTCCTCCTGTAATCCAGACATAAATTATTCTTAATCTTTTTTTAAAGCTAACTGATGTCAATCAGTTGTGGGTTAGTTTTGGTTGTTTTTTTTTCCTCCTTGCATTGACCACAGTAGGAACAGAAGCTCAGCAGGCTCATTTGTTTTGTAAAAGCCGGTGGTGGTTTGAGGCATGAGCTCCTCCTGACACTACCCAGCAGTTGGTGGCCATCCTGCAAGTATGTAGTTGAAGCTAAATGCTATGACATGGATTAGGAAGAGATTGTATGGACAGGTCTTCCAGCAGAGTGGTGGGGATGGCTGTGTCTGCGTGCGTGCTCTAGGTAGGCAGCCGCAGAGTCCTGCAAGGGAAAGGGGTTGAGGGAAAAGGGCCGGGGTTTGGTAGCTGGGGTTGAGAGGGAGGAGGCGTTTGGGGCTGAGTCTCAGTGGACGGGAAGAATGGCTGGGAAGGCAAGGTGCAGAGTCGGGGACAGCCTTTGCAGGTGTGGCAATCGTTGGGGCCTTGCGCGATGCTGAATTGGATGCCTGACAAGTGCATGTGAGGTGAGGAGAAGAGGAAGAAAGGTCCGAGCATGGATCTGATTGCCGGAGGTATCTGTTTACAGGGCTGCAAATCAGCAGTTGAATCTGCGAGAGAGGAGAGATTTCTGGCATCGTTCCCTCTTTGGTGTGTGAGCTGGCCGCCCTGAATGCGCTGGGCACTTGGAGTCCCGCTGTAAAAACCTTTCTATTTGTTGCATGGGGAGTTAAAGCCTTATGGGGTTTGTTTCTTCTTCTTGTTCTGGAGCCAGAGATCTAACTTGAAGGCATTGAAGTGCACAATTTGGTATTGCTTCAGTCCAAAGTCTAAATTTGGCCCCTCATCTTTTATACTGTCAGTGTGTGGAGGATTCAGCAAGAAAAAGTGATGCTGCTTTTAGCATTTGTGACTCTCTTGTGTGTGTGGTGGGGTCATGGGACTTGCTGCAGAGTGTATGAGAATGGCATGGCTGTGCCACCAGAAACTTAACATCTGTTAGCATACTTTAGAAATTCTCACACTTGGTGAATCGTTTTATTTTTTATTTTAGGATCTCCACTAAAGATATCCATAACTGTGCACAAATATAGTTGCATTAAATAACGGAAATTAACTATGGGAAAAGATGCGTCTAGATCATCTAGATGATTGATTCTGAAATGTTCACTTGAACCTCCCTTCAGTATATAACATGAAATAGTACTGCCATCACTTAGCTTTAGGAAATGCACACAAGCACATCTGTTAGGACAGGATGTACAAGTCGAATGAGGTGGGTTGACAGTTAAAATCTGGCTGGCCAACATGTGGCTGTGGGTAACGGCAAGACATGTAGTGTTCCCTTTCCTCAAGAACTGGGTTTGTATTTTTGGCTCCAGATCCTCATAAATAGCCTGGTTTTGCTGGTCTGTGGCTCGCAGGCCTGTTTTCCAGCTCCTGGTAGTGGGTAGCACCAAATGCGTTGGTTACTTCTGCCTGTACCTCATTCCACGGCAGGAAGCATCCTGCCAGTTCCCAATATTTTTATCCCAATTTAGCTCTTCTGCTGCAGTCTTCTGCCACGTGCATTTGTGGTCTCTTTCTGTTATCCTCCTCTGCATTGCAATGTGACCTGCTGCAGGGAATACCCACTTCAGAGAGAAGAGCATCCTGCACCAGGCTGAAGTAAGACATCTCCTTAACGTTTTGTCCTGAAAAAGGGCACGTACCTGAGCTGATGTACAGTGACTGTCCTCTCATGCAGCTGTACATTGCAGCATCCCTCGATGTCTATACATCCCTTGGTCTCTGATGTAGCGAAGAGAGGTAAGGGTGAAAAAGCTACTTGGGATTGCTTTGCTCTCTCCAAAATGCCGCAATACGCATGCATACTGTAGAGTAGCTGATGCTACTTGCTTGCTCCGCAGCAACTTGTCTGTGTGGCTATGTGCAGTCCTCAGTGCAGACAGGCCAAACAAGCCGCTTCGTGCAGTCCTCTCCTCTTTATACTTGGGTCCCATTTGTTGTTGCCTTGCCTTGAGGCTGGTTTGGGAAACACTGAGCCCGAGCATGCAGTCTTGGCAGCGCAGCTACCAGGACCCTCGTCCAATCTTTGTTTAAACGTCAAGAGCTGCAGCCTCCGATCCTTCCCCTGGGCACACGGACCAGCAGTTCTGACTGTCAGGACACTTCCTTAATGCTAAGCCTAAACTTTTTTTGTTCCTTGGATTTATCCCATTACATCTGATCTCTTCCAGAGCCATGCTGGTATATGAAGAATATAAACAACTTTGTGTGTTCCTCAGGTTGAGTGTTTCAGTTAAATCTGCATGTACGTTGGTCTCACTAGCTTTTCCTTTCAGGGCAGTTGTTTCAGCCCCCAACTTACTTTTTTGCATGTGTATGTCAATTATATTGTGTAACAAGTAATTTCAAACACCGAATAAGAAGTTTTGAGTATTTTGCGGAATGGCTGGTGCTATACACGTGCTAAAAAGCTGCTGCGTTGGGTCGCCATCTGATGCCTAGGGGCCCAGGACTTCAGAGTGTTTCATAAAACGGCTTGATGTTACTTGTTAGTTGCCTTATGAAACCTATCCTTCTAGACATCCTGCTGCATTGTTTGTCTGAAAATGGGGTAAGCCACTGTGGGAAATTGTTTTCCCAGCATATTTTAATTGGTTGCTGGGAATTACTAAGTCACTGGTTATTATTAAGAATAGGCTTGTTGCTGCGTAAAGGTGTAATTGAAATATTTTTGTGACAGTGGAAGGAAGTGAAGGTGCTAGACTTGCTTCATTAGATGCATTCCATGTCTCTGACCTATCTTAAGATGAGATGGACTATCTTTTGATTTTTACAGTGAGATTATGAATTTATACTGAATTACTTTTTTGCTTAAGCCAACATGGAAGAGAGGTTAAAAATTGAGAATACTGACTGTATACTGAGCTGAATACTCACTGTAGTTAGCACCGTTAGAAGCTGGTGAAGAAGCAGCGTCAGATCACAGTTTATTAAAAGCAAAAATTCAGCTCTGTTTGTTATGAATACTTAGTAAGGATTTTAGAAGACTTTCCTTAAAGCTTAGTGACTTTTTCTACTTCTAGTCCCCCTAGGATAAGTATTGCCTGGAAGTATTTCTTCAGTTAAATACGATGGATACTGTTTTGTTATTTGGATACTTGTTCCTATTATGATTTTTCCAGAACTATAACAGAGAGAGTACCATTAGCCTTTGGCTTCATGCTATAATTTATTTATAGTCTCAAAAACTCCTGCCGTTATTTCCTATGCTGTCTTGGTAGATCTTGATCTGCCGTTTGTGAGAGGTCTGTGTAATGTTACTGGTAGTCCATAGGGAGCTGGCTACATGCGTTAGATATCTGAAACAGCCTTTAAAAAATTTTTGAATTAATAAAATGATTTTCTAATATTTTCTTTTCCCACATAAGCAGTTGTTATATCCGTGGGATTATTTATTACGAAGGAGATGTGAAGCGTCACAAGACCAGCTTTCTTATTCTGTCTTGAAAGGCATTTGTGAAGTGGGAATTACACAGTAGATGATGCAAGTTACCCAACAACGCATGTTATCAGAAGGAAGCTAGGGAAATGTGGATTAGGTGAAATGCTTGCAGGAATGTTTGTAGCTGCTTAGAAAACTGAGAGGATAGTTACTAATTACTTTCAAACAAGACAGGTGAATTTGGTGGGATGTAAGAGGTCTCTAGGTCCAATATTAATTAATATTTGCCATTAACGATGTGGGTGAAGGAGTGAGGACTCTGCTTATTAAATACCCAGATGAAACTGGGTGGAGCTGTGTGTCAGTTTGAGAAGGTGCTTTGAACTTATAGTTGCCTTGGGAGATGGGAGAAGGAGTCTGGAAGGAGGGGTTGGATGGGGCAGAGGAGGGGGCTGAGGGGCAGCTCTGGGGCAGGAGGAGGGTTCGGCTGCACGTCCCCAGGCTGGGAGCAATGGGCCCAGCAGCAAGAACTGCTCATGGCCAGGGCATGAAGCAACGGGATCATGCTGTTGCAAAAGCAAACTCACTGGAGTCTGTGCGTAGGATTATGATCTGCGACTCACATGACAGAAAAGGATGGATTTCTGTAACAAGAGTGTTTTCTGTGTAGGGAAGGGTTCAGCTGGAAGACTTGGCCCAGGTTTGGGCATCACAACCTCATAGTGATTTTGTGAGCCAGCCCTAGAAGGGGTGGTGGGGAGCAGCAACTTAGAAGGATGAGAAATGTGGAAAATGTGGCCTGTGAACAGAGGGTGAAAGAACTGGGTTGTATTTAGCCTGCAGAAAAGACTAGGGTGTACTAACAAAAGAGTTAAGCATAGTGTTCAAACATGATGTTAACTCTGTAAAGAAAAAAGAGGTAATCTCTTCAGGGTCTGGTGCAGAGGGAGATCTGATCCGTGTCGAGGGAGTGTGTGCTTTAAGCACCGGGACAAGCTTTCTGGCAGCAAGAGTCGGGCAGAGCAGAAGGAGCTTGCCTGGAGAGGCTACGGAGCCTCCTTTATGCCCAGTCTGAGCTCTTGGTCCTATCTCGGTGCCCTTTTCCAGGATCCTGGCAGATCTCTTTTTCTGCGACTGTCTCTCTCTTTTTTTTTTGTCTTTTTTCCTTTTTTTTTTTTTTTTTTTGAAAATGGCAGTGCAGCGTGTGGGACGGTTAAGGAGAGAAGCACGAAGTACTGTTTTCAACCAGCACAATTCTTGTTTTGGAGGCTCAGCTGGTGGTAAGTACTACAGTAAATAACAGGGGGAATGATAGTATAACAGTAGTGATAACTGCAAAAATAGGTCTTTGTTCCAAATGGCTTTCTGTTGTTAAAAGTTGTATTTTAAGAAATAAATCTTCCTGATGCTTTTTCCCCTGGTGATGCTTAGTTTCCAGGCAGTATTTATGAAAAGCTACTGTGCATTTCTAAGTTTTGCTTTCTGTGTCTACGTTTTGCTTTAGTTCCTATAACTTTTTTTCTTTTTTGCTTTTCTGTTTCTGTGTGCCACAGTTTCTGTTCCTGCCCTGTTGCTTTTTTCAAATGCACCCGGGGAGTAGAAATGCAGAGTCTGTTGGCACAGTGTGTGTGGAGAGGAGGGTGAGCATCTCTTGTGTGTTTGTTACCCCCGCTCTTGAACTTGCTGCTGACAGGGGAAGTTGGGGAGTTGTCACTCTTCCAGACCAGGGAGCACTCCTCTGATTTTTTTATTTTTTTTTAACCTACTGACGAAGAACCCCCTGCTCATTAATTTGAGGTGAATTAATTTAATGTTTCTGAATCAGTATGTTACGACTGACTTTGAGGAAAAAAAAAAAAGAAAAAAAAAAAAGGAGGGGAGTGGTATTGTGGGGTGTCAGCTGTATCTTTCATGCTATTTTGTATATTTTCTTTTACATAGTTGTGAAATAAGTAAAGTTGGGAGGGAAGATTATGCCTGTGTAGTGTAAGGGTTAGAGAAAGAAAAGATTTTTTTAGTTGAACCTTTTGGTATTTGAGAGTTCATCTTGGCATTTAGCTGAGCAAACAAATGTGTTTTTAATGAAGAGTTCAAAAATACATTAGTTTTGTGGTTCAGCTGGGAGGCAAAAGCTGTGGTTTTGTTCACACTTAAAAGTTGTAGGCTGTGCTGCATTTTAATGATGCCATTTGAGTTGCCCTGACACTTTGTGTTTCTATGGAAAACTTTACATTAAAGGGGTTCAATTGGGACACTAGAGGATTATCCCATAATGAAACATCTCATAAGAAAAATTTGTTTGAAAAATTGATCCAGCCGTTTATTCATTATTTTACTTTGTCTCTTCCCTTGCCTTTCCTCCCCCCAGTGCATTTTATGGGTGAGGCTTTCGGCATTTCTTCGCCGGAGGGTGGAGGCGGCGTCGGTACCAGGGTTTTGCGGCAGAGCAGCCAGTGGGCTTTTAAAGCGAGTCCCTCCAGTCAGCCCCACTCGCTGCGTGTTGTCTGGGCACACCGTGTTTCTGCTGCGCACCAGCTGGGTCCCTTGGGATGGAGACTGGAAGCTCCCATCGATGCTTGTGCCAAGTGCGCTTCGTCTCCTGCTGATGGGCCCTGTGGATCGCTTCAGGCTATCTGTGTAGTGGCAGCAACGGCAGCAGGCTGTGTCTGCTTATCTCAAGTTAGAAACCCAACCCACGTAGTGTGATTCATGTTTTGGCGACCTTGGCTCTGGTACTGCTTTGATCTACAGATCTTCTCGCGTTGCTCAAAATTAATTGCTTAATGTGGGGTATAGCCAGAGATTGTCAAGGAGATGGGAAGAGGAAACTGGGACGATTTGGAGAAAAAAAAACAAAACACCAGGCAACAAAAAACCCAACCAACCAAACAAAAAAACCCAAACCAAAAAACCGCAACAAACAAACAAAAAAAAAAATCCCAAAACACAAATGCAAAACCCCCAAAGATGAAGCCTTAAATCAAAGAAAATTAACACCACCAAAACTTCAAAATTTTTTAAGGTCAACGTACAAGAGCTATAAAATATTGTGCGTTCCCCTTCTCTGCCCCACCCCCCTGCCCCTCCACCCCCCAGATTGTAAGGAAACTTCTTCCTTTGATGCCACAGCCGAAGTTGAGCAACAATAGTTCTTAAGTAATAGGATCTGTGCCACTCCTCAGTGGATGGGTGGTGTGGTATCCTTTTCTTGTACTGCAGATGGGTGGAGAAGCAGAAATGTTACAGCGTGGTGCTGACACTTTGGCCATAAACTGCCTTATTTCAGTTAGAAACACATTGCTATCCCCCCCTTCCCCCATTTTATTCTTTTTCTTCTGGCAGGGTATGCAGTTATCGGTTCCTTGGTTTTTACTTGAATTTCTGCTCTCTAATACTTTATTCCCCAGCTCGTAGCTGTTTTTGTTAGCTTTTCACTCTGAGGCATGGGGTGGACTGCGTGCCAAGACAGACCCTAGTCTAACCGCTGACATCTCCAAGGAGTGCTGCAACTAATCTGTTGGGTGTAACGACTTTAATGCTTTTGCCATGGCCATTACAATAGGACGCAAAACATACATGTGCATGATCCTGCAGGAGGGGAATGCAGGCAGTTGGTGGAGGGGAAAATTCCTTCTATTCCCATACTTAATATTGCTCAAGGCTCAGGACTAGATTAAAAAGGGTGAGTAAGCAGAATCTCTGCCAACGAAGCTGAACTATCCGGGATTGTCAAGGAGAGGTCTGAAGGAATGTTTGAGGAATTAAGGCAGGAGCCACACGGAGCCTTTCCCTCTATACTTATTTTTTTATTTGCCCTCCTATGAATCGATAAGCTTGGTGCTCGGTTCATAGAAGACCCTCTAGAAGGAAGAAAGCATCAGTGTGTTTGGAGAAGTCAGTCCCTTAAGTCAGCTGAATAATCGTGCAGATACGTGAACGTTTTGTTTTGTATTCCCCAAACAGGATAGAGCATATACTAACTAAAGTTTTGTTTTGTTGGTATTGATAAGTTGGTTCCCATTCACGGTAAGAGGATGGCAAAGTCGACTTTAAGATTATTTTTATGAATTTACTTTTAATCTCGTAGTACTTTGTGTATTTATACTGCACATACATGTATGTGTACATACAGCTGATGCGTTTCGGTTTTGTCTATGTTAAGCAAGAATTACATATTTTAAGGCTTTATATTATGGATGTATCATTTTCTTGGGAAAATTGCAATAAAAATATAACATACCCTTCACTTACTTGCCAAAAATTAAATTGTATCTCAAACGTGAAATCCCTGATGCCATTCCTACCTAAATAGCACTCCTTTCATTTTTTTAGGAGCTTGTGATGTCATCAGCTGAAGCGAAAACATCTACCTCATGACCTGGCATGTAAGTGAAGGAGGAACTGATACTTAAAATTAAAAAAAAAAAAAAAAAAGTAAATGTGTGTGTTGGTGTTTGCAATGTGTAAATTGAACCTATATACCTTCAGAATTCAAATATCACCTTTTAAATGAAAGCTTTGTGGATTTTAAAGGAATATAAAGCCTTTTAAAGGAGAGGAAGTCATAAAAGAAGCTGTTAACAATGAGGTTCCAGCCTGCAGAACTCCTTGTAATAATTTCAGTTAAAATCTATCTTGATGTACCCCATAATGCTTGGAAGGCTGGTAGGCATAGATGGAATAATTCTATCTTACTGCAACATTTACGTGTGCTGCTTCTACTCTTTTTATTCTGTGCTTCTTTTCTGGATACAAATTTTGATAGTTGTGATGAATACATACTGTACATGGAGATACCCTTACTAAAATTAAAAACTGATTGTGCACAAGATTTAGCTTCTTTTACGTACTTAGATACTTCACAGTAAACTTTTGCAGTTTTGTGGCACTTCTATTTTTTTTTTTTTTCCCCCTTAAGTAAGCAAAAATATTTCAATCTCTGCAGAGGCATTTTCAGAGATTTTTTTTGTCCGCCTGCTCTCTGCTTTTCTTTTATGTGGTTTAAAGGATTAAAGTGCAGTCATTGCTTTGAGGGGCTGATGTCAGCAGTGAGCTGGGTATTCCTAATTAGTGCCAACACCTGTACCTCATTATGAAGCCTTGTTGAAGCTGTCCAGTGAACCGAGGTAGCTGGTCTCTGTTGCGTGTCTCTAATGTGATTATAAAGCCCTCTCCTGATGCAAGTTTTGTTACTTATTCAACTTTTGGACTGATGTGGAAAGTGAAGCTAAGCTGTGCCACTTGGCTGGCTACCAAAGATCATAAGGAGTGGCAAAGAGAAGGGATGCAGTCATCTCAATTTCAAGACCTCTAGTTCAAAGCTTCCTTTGACTGTTTAAATAAAATAAAATAAAAAAAAAAAAAAAGAAAAAAGGGGGGAGAGTGTTTTTTCTAGTTTTCAGTGTCAGATACTCTGGATTTAGAGACTACATCTACAGACGCCAGCTGGGCTCTGAATATCTGAGTGCAGTTTCTATTGTGCATAACCTGTTGATTTTCTGCAAATAGAGCTTTGGCCTTGACTACTCTTGCACCATCCCTTTGTCTTCAAGGGGTCAGGGCTTGGCAATTCTTTTCCTACACAAAACCAGCATTGGTCTCTCTTCCCACCTGATTCTGTACTGTTAGCAGGGCTACAGTGCAATGTGGTTTTGCGGCAGTTGGGAAACACGACCTCAGAAAGATTTGACTAAAAAAAATTTATGGTTCAGAAGAGATGCATTGTTATCATGTTTGGGCTGTACAGGCAAAAGTTTAAGCACGACTTACTTTTCTCTAAGTAGTTTAAGTAGGTTTTTAAGAGTTTAGCTTACAGAATTCAAGCATGCAGCAACACAATGCTGGCTGCAGGTTTTGGGTTATTTCCCCGTGAGTAAGGAGAGAGACAGAATAACTTCAGATGTGTATCTTGGAAGGGTTTGAGATAATAAACCTATAAGAATTCACATGAGAACACCATGCTGGTTATCCAGATTTGGAAAAATGGAAGGAAATGGAAGTGTAGTGGATTCTTAAACCTCAGATGTAGAATTGAAAGTCTAGTTGTTAAAGGGATTGAACCTCTGCAGAGTAGAAGCCTTGGAAGAAAAAAAAAAAAAGAGGAATAATTAAATAGCCAGAAACTTTTGGTGTTTTTCTGTATTAAATATCTGTCTGCTTTCTAACACTGTCACTTACAAGAATGTCTTCCTGGTCAGCTTCAGGAAAGCTATAATTCAAGTCATTCCTGCTCTGTAAAAGTGCTAACCATCAAGCTATTATATATTCTGATTTTGGATACTTTAAAAGGTTTTGGGTCTTGAGAAATTCTCACAGACTGGTTTTGTGGTGGGGTTTTGGTGTTTTAGGTTTGGTTTTGTTTTGCTTTTAATTTCCTTAGCTTAAAGTTGATCTAGACATTTTTAAGTCCTTGCAGCATGTTCTCTTAGCTTTGTGCAAGCTTCACTGCAATCCTAGAAAATGGAATACAGCATTTGTTTGCAGCTATATGTGATGGTAGATATTCATGTTGGATTTAGACATGACTTACAGGAGTTGGGGATAGATATAAATAGGTGCATCTCTGCTACTTTGTGGCAGATACTAAAAATGACAAGAAAAAAAAGACAGCGTAACAGATTTCAAAGCAGTTGTTTTTGTAAATCCTTAATAGTTATATGAAACTCAAGGAGGTTTCACCAGTGAATTTAACGATGCTAAATGGTGATTTTTAAGAGCAAAGTGTTTTATGTATAGAAAGCTTACCTGTGCCTCCAGAGGCATAAGCGAAGGCAGAGACTGCTCTTTCCTTTGCACAGATTTGTGAGGTGCAGCAGTAGTTTTTATATATGTATATATATGTGTGTGTGTGCATGTGCACATGCACGCATCTATTTCAGATTGTTCCAGGATGTTTTTTGTTTCTTCTTTCATTCTTTCGAGTTCTCCAAAAGAAAATCCTGAGTGGATAGTGCCCTAAGGTGCATGTAGGCTATATTTACACAGCATGTTTATTTAATCTGTCTTTAAAAAAAAAAAAAGGCAATGACTAACACACTGGGAATGATCTAATTTTTGACTTAATTTTGACCAAAATAACTCTCTGCAGTGAAGAGCGATTAACAAACTCTTCAGGTCAACAGTATGTCAACTGTCAGAGTCTCTGGTTATTGTGCTCATCATAAGCAGAATCTTGTCTGATAAACATGCTCATTTCAGTATTTACCATGGCCCTGTAGACCACCTATCTCATCTTTAGTCCACAGAGGTCAGGTTGGAAACTGATACATTAAAAAAAATAAGATTAAATCCATCATGTAGAGGTGAATTATTATGAGTGAGTCTGGTTTCAGATGAGTTCTCTTACCGAATTGGGCTAATTACTGCCTCTGATAATGGTCAACAGTGGACACTTAGGGAAAGAAAGCATTATAAAGCTCATGTAGACTCTGTTTCTTGTAGAATTTTGACTTTGGGATTTCCGGCAGATTGACATGACACATTGTGTTTAATAGCCCTTGTCCTCTATTTGCCTAATTCTTTTCAATCTGTTTATTTTGCAACCCCTGCAACATCCCGTAGCATTGAGTTTCTCTAAGTAATTCTGTACAAAACGACCTTTTTTTTTTCCTGTTGTCTTAATGACTCTCCTCTGAAGTTTGTTCAATAACTTTGTGTGTCCTTCGTCTTCTGGGCCATGAGGAACAGTGAGTAGTCTCTTCGTGCTGTTCACTTTCTTTGTCTCTTGTGGCAGATTTCTCCTATTCTGCATCCTCCTTTCTCAGATGGATAGTCTCAGTCTGTTTAATCTCTAAAGCCACGGCACCCTCCCCTTACAGCTGTAGTTGGAGGTTCACCACTTTTTCTCCAGTGGGTGCTGGAGGGAGGTAGAAGACACTCCCTTGCTTTTAGCCCACATTAGAGTGACCTAGTAGTGTTGCTTATCCGTAAAGCTTTATCCGTGTGGCTCAGCGGGTGTAGCAGATGAAACCAGACAGGCTTATATCAGTGCTAGTCGATGCTGCTCTTGGACCTTGGACAGGAGGACGCATCTCTTGTATCAACATGCAGCTCTCCGCAGTGTTCTCCTCGTAAAATAGTTTCTGCTACAGCTGATTTCAGAATGCCCAAGGACCCCATTTTTAAAGGCACTCAATTAATGTGTGTGTTTTCGTCTTAAGACCTTTCAGAAACATCCTGCAGGCACTGTGGCGTGGCTGTGCGTGTATTAACTGGGAGCCGTAGTTGGTGTTGCAGTAGGCAGCAGCACTCAGCCTCCCTGTCAGGGATGTCCAAGGGAGCGGGTGGACCATGCCTGAGCTGCTCCTGGCTCACGCCTGGTCGCTCTTGCTGTTTGCAGGGATGGGGAAGTAGATAGTGGAAGAGGGGTCTCAGGTGGCTTTATTCTGCCACAATCCGAGCACAGGTTCGGTTGTGCCTTCTCAGTTGCAGAGCCCCTGGTAACCTGCACAGCTGCAGCCTGCCCCGTGCCCTGCAGCTGGGCGGGGGAAGAGCCTGCAGAGCAGGACGGTTCTTTACAGGTTTATAGAAACCTCCTAGACCAACTGGAGTTGCATATACAAAACATATGGACTGTGGAAGTTTCGCATTCCATCGCAGAGTTTTGAGAGTGACTCGGCTATAAAGGTGCACCTGATAGGGCAGATCCTAATTATTCCAGGTTTTTGTTGGGTTTTGCCCCCCCATTTGTTCTATTTGTTCAGTTTTATAGTTGCATTTTTAATTGTAACCTCTCCTTTTCTCTCCCTGTTTCTCAGCACAGATCTTATTACTGCTCATGACAGCATGGGATTCAGGTGCAGCAACTGCAGTGTGTTGGGGGCTCTTGCCTATAAGTAAAGATGTGGTGAAACACCTCCCTACTTCCACGGCTTGTAGGCATTTCCAGTCATCCCAGTACAGGAGTGGAGAGTGGGCAAAGGGACCTGCATTGGCATCAGATTCATTATCTCATAGCCCCACAGCTTTGGAAGGTCAGTTGTGATAGTTCCTTATCCTCGTAGGATGGAAAGGATAGTACTTTCCTGTACTTTCTGACTCCACATATTCCAGCACCAGTGCTCTTTGTGATCCACCCTGTGGGGCGGCACCTTTTCTCCTGTGCCAAAAAAAGCCACCTCTATCCACTCAGCTTTAGCGCAGTTCCTTTCCACTAGGAACAGTAGAAGGGTGGTGCTCTACTCTTACTCATTTTGATCTTGTTTATTTCGTCAATGTGGAGGAAGAGCAAGGAGGAATTTAGAGGAGTGTTAATGGTCAGTCCTGATCACTGCGTCCCCTCATTCAAAAAGTGTAAAAGTACTTTGGCCTCAGCTTCGCTGTTTGATGACAACAAACACTGTTTGATTTCTTTTTTTTTTTTTTTTTTTTTTAAGAAACACCTCCTGACTGCTTTCTCAAACAAGATGTGGCATTGGGCACATTGGGCAGCTACAATCATCCTTTGGCCTCCCTTTCCAGGGAGGCATCAGCCCCAGTGGGCAAGTTTGCTATTTATTTTGTGATTGCCGCACCTTGCGTTATGAGAGGAAAAAATCGTAATTTTTCTTTTTGTCCTTGCTCCGTACATAAAAACGGACAAACATCAGTTGGTCACAGTATCTCTTTCATGGTGTCTTCTCCCACCTCCATTTGGTGATTTAGAGAAGTCTGGAATGGTATTTGTTTTTATAAATCTGTTTTAAATCTGCCTCACTAAAAGACCCCTCACAGTGTCTTTGGTGTGTCATATGTTACATATTGTAGCACATAACATTAAATTGATTAGCTGGCCATTAAAATTAAGTTAAATTCATTAGTTATTAAGACAAATTTTGTTGTCTTTTTAAAAAGTTTTTTTTAATTAAAAAGTAGTGCTTTAAAAAATCTTCTAGTAAATTTTTGCTCATGTTTTCACATAGAGAACTAAAGTAGTAGTGCAACTGCCCATAAATGTGTCTTGTGTGAAATGCTAGAAAGTAGAGTAGGATGTCAGTATTCAACCAATGGAATATTCCAAATATTTCGAGTTCTGGCTGTGACAGTACACTCCTTTTAATTGTTCCTATCCAATGATCCCCTCAGTCCCTTTTTTTTACCTGAGGAAAACTTTAGCATCCAGATTGTTTATTTGCAACTTGTAAATGAGAAACACTTCTTGTCAGATGAGAAAAGAAATTATCAACTTAATGTTTCCTAATAGGGAAATATTTGTGTTCTTGCTTTCTCTTATCCTTTGAGTAGAATATAAAGATGCAGCTTGATGTTTTCTGCCTTTTGCAATCCTTTAGGTTTTGTTAGTGATGCAAAACTTTGTAGCAAAGCGGTTAGCCTCTTCAAAGCATTATAAGCATGAAATAAATGAGTCAAAACAGATAAAATATTTAATGCAGGCTGCTGTTGATTCTTTTATTATTTGAGGTTTAGAAAAAACAAAACAAGAACAGTGAAACCTACTTTATTTATTAGCAAGTACAAAAAAATTAACTGATTACTTTAAGCAAGTATCTTGCAGGTTACGAGAACTGTTGCCTATGCTGTTAATAGGAAAGTTGTTTGTCTTAATCCCAAATAATGCATATGTTTCTAGATCCTTCCTTCTTTGATAATACTTCCTGCCTGTGTTCCTACGTGTGATCCTAGTTCCTTACCTGTGTTTTGTCATGAAAGCATGCTTTAGTACAGCTGGAGGGCAGAGAAAAACAGATCCAAGTGGACAGCATCAGACAGATAGGGAAAAGTGGCAGCTTCACTTGAACTAGTGTAATACTCATTGTTGCCTAATTTTCAATTAAGTAGTGACACTTGTGTGGGGTGGTTTTTTTTGTGTGTATGTTTTTTTTTCTTTTTTTTTATTCCCTCCCCTTGCTGCGGTGCAGTTTCGTCGCTGTACAACAGCATGGCAATACTTAGTGACTTAGGGCATCGCAGGGGTTTTTCCTCTGTTCGACCCCATCAGCAGGAAGGGCAGCGAGTGGCGAGGGTGCGGGATATGCGCTTGGGAGACCTGGATGCCGCTGCCTGCTCTGCTGTGCCGGAGGCTCCCCGCGTGATGTATGGCTGCTCTGCGCCGCAGCTCCTGAAATGTCAGGGCTTGCAGTGCTGGCTGGCTTCACACAAGCTTATCGTGAGGGTAGATACGGTAAAGCCTGCAAAAACACTTAGAGCCAAGGTAACGTGAATCATACCGGTTCTTAAAATAGAAAGCCGGGCTAAACGCTCTCTGAGGTTTTTCTGCTCAGTCATATTGGTGAAGCCTGTGCGTGCTGCTCCTGTTTCTCGCCTGTGACTGCAGTCTCCTTGCAGATAGGGAGCACGTGGCTGCCTTCAGGTGTCGAACCCCTCGGGGGAGCTCCCGGGCAGCCAGCTCCTTGTTTACCCAGCTTTGCACTGGGAGTGATGCCCTGGTACCCATCCATTTTTAGTAGCGCTACTTCCACGCCAGTTGTTCATCAAAGTGGACGTTGTCCTTAGCTTCGCCTTTGTTGAGTAAGTACGCATGGGCTTTTGTGGGGTTTTCTTTTTTTTTCTTTTGCCCCTTGGTTATTCGTTGCCTTAGGTGTTAAATGTCAGGTATTAGTTTTCTTCTGAGGGAGCCCTGTAAAACAGACAACAGGAGACTGGTAACAGCATCTCCCCTGCTGAGTGCTCCTCAGGGCAGACAAACGCCTCGTGGCCAGGGTGGACGCTTCATTGCGACGCTTGGCGCATGTGTGTAGTTATCAGGCTGTACGCAAGCTAGCCCCTGCCTCCTGGGGGTTTTCCCCTGAAGGGATCAGTCAGCCACCGTGGAGTTGCCAGCAGCCTGACAAGAGGCGGTCTGTTTGTGCAGTGCTGGCCTGAGGAAGCGAGAGCTGTGATGGCTTCCCTCCGGCGACATGGCACTCCTCCCTGCCCTGTGGGCCTGACGGCTGCCTCGGCCTCCGGCGTTGACCTGCTGCGGGGCAGCTGAGATCATGGCGCTCCATGGGCTGCCTGTGTGTTTAACGCTGCTGTGACTTTCCTGCTGGGAACTTGTTCCACCTTTCATCACTCTGGGGGCTTCCCTTAGGAGGGCTGGGCTTGGGTGGAAATGGAGGGCCGGCGGGATGCCGTGCCCCATCAGCCATGCGCAGGCAGCCATGCCAAGCATGGTTCCCTCTCCTGAGGGCCCGGTTCCTTCATCTTAGCCTTTCTCCTGACTGGGAGCGATGGCGGGAGGTGGTCAAGGAGCCGAGAGGTGGGTGAGGAGCGTTCATGGCCCGGTAGGCACAGCTCAGGTGTGCGAGCGTGGCAATGCCAGGCAGCGCCGGGCTGCTTGTGGTTTCAGGGGAGGAAGTGCTTTTTTATTTTTTTCCTTCTCTTTTTGTGTTATTTTAAAAGCAGGCTTTTTGCTCAAACTCAATATGGTATTTTGAAGGAAATATTTTTTGTGTGTGTGTCCAAATCTTTACTGCTGTTTTAGGAAAACAATAGTTCTGTTAATAAAGAGCTGGTGTAAAAACAGTGTTGTGTTCAGGAGCGGAAAGTAATTGGGAATACTGAAACAGAGAGGGGCAGAATAACGTACACATTGGTATATATTTGTTTGAATTAATGACAGGCTGATGTTGTTTATTTTTTTTAAACTGACTCTGCCCAGATTGGTATTGTCTTCAGGATGCTAATGTTAAAGCCGCAGTGTTTAATGGGCAGAAATATTTCCATGTCAGCCTGGCCCACTGGGGTGCTCTGTGCACAGGCCAACACGTGCATCTTACTTCAAAGACAAAAATGAGGATGCTCAGTCACTGCTGGGTGCCGAGGAAGCACGGGGAAGAGAGCACAATTTTAATTTCTTTCTGGCCTCTTGGAGAGTATCTGTTAAGGTAACGGTGGTGCTGCATGTGTTGCTGGGGATGTGCTCTTCTGAGAAGGATTTCTGATTTTTAACAAGCTGCTTGGTGTGAGGCAACTTAGTGAAGGCCTTTGGAAATCTGTCCCCCCTACCCTTGCGGTGGTTTGACGCATGGATGCGGCACCAGAAATTAAAAGCTACACTTTTGTTTTCAAGGTAGGAAAGGCAGTTATACTTGGGACATGCTGTATTTTATTGTATTGTCAAAGCATGTTCTAAATGTGAAGTAGCATCACTTACACTCTTTTTATACTCACAAAGCAAAATGATGGGCATTAAGTGCTTTGCACTAGACCGAATGATGAATCATCATCATAGAAGGGCATGGAAATGATGTCAGGGTTCCCTTTTGGCCCATAATCTGCAAATGAATGCAGGGCGGATTATATTTGGGGTTTCTTCATTCTAGTTTTATCATCTATCAGCTGACTTCAAAATTTAACTATTTCAGGGGATGAGTCACGCTGGAAACGATATTTTGGACTTCTCCTGCTCCGTGGCCGCCCCCCCCACCCCCCCCATTTTTAAACGCATGATACACTTGTGGCAGCTGCCAAATTGCCCTATATAAAAAGGTAATGCATAACAGAGCTTGAGACTGTGTCTAGGTGCTATTGTACTTTATACGGACTCATGTTATTAGCCAGATTTCTGTAACATGCAGTTCCTTCCCTACTAAAATTATTTATTTAGCTAATGACAAAGGAATCGGCTGTAGCTGGTAGTACTGCCTCTAAAAACTGGCATATTCCTCCTTTGTTGAATTACAGATTATTATGTTAACCAAGGCTTAGTATGAAATAGTAACAAGAGAAGTTCTATTTTGTGGTAGGCCCAGTACAGTCTTCAGAGAATAATTCAAGAAGATTTTATTCTGGGGGTGAGGGGAGGGATAGAATGGATATGGTCACTTTGTTATGGAATTCTTGAGTAGGGTTTTTAAATTTTTTTTTTTCTGGTTAGAGTGAAAGAAATAAACAGTGTTCCTTTTTTTTTCTGAATTTCCTTTTCTGTGAATTGTTTAACCTTTCAAACCTTTTCAGTGCAGCATATATTGCTAACCCAAGTTCTGAGTGGGTGTTTTTCCCAGCTTATATAGCCTTTTTGTGAGATTGAATAGGATATTAAAAAATAATAATAAAAAACCTAAACACAAGTGATCTCTCTTCCTGTAGTTATTTGAAAGGTTGTGTTAACTCTACTCATATTTCGTAATTTCCCTGGCACTTGACTATGAAATTTGACCTATTTAAATGGTTTTACTGTACTACATTTCCTGGAGACCTTTCAAGATAATTTGCTTCCTAATCTAAATTTAACAGTTACATAAACCACATTTTGGAGACTTAGAAATTTCTACCTACTGCCTCTGCCTTTTTTTTTTTTTTGTAGACAAGCCAAATTGTAAAAATGTAAGTACAGAATTTTAATCGGAGATCTGCATGCAGCTTGTCATTTGGTTTACATACCTAGATGCTGTTTTTCTTTTTAATAGATAAAGTAGGTTGGTTTTTTTTTTGTCCCACTTGAAAGTTCCCTTAGTGCTGTGACCAACTCCATTTTTGTCAGTCTATTTTAAAATGTGAGGAAATAGTATCTCACAGGTCTAGGATATATTTGTGTTATAGTTCCTTGAATTTCTTGGTTGCCTTTTCCTTCTGTATAGGTCTTAACAGGTACTGAGTAGCGTATGGATACGTTTAACCTTTCTCTGCAACATCTGAAGCCGGGAAGGACGGATTGCTGCTCCTTGGAGATACTGTTTTCTTCAGAAATCTTGACTGGATTTAAGGATTCATTTTGTATCACGCTTGTCACTGATGTCTTGTCTAATACGCTGTGCAAGTTCAGACTCTGAGAGATACCTCATCCTTTTATCTGCTAACTCTGTTACTCGTGAACTATGCTGAGGGATGTGTCAGAACAAGAGGATAAACTTAAAGGTTTATTTGGTAAATTTAGTTGTTTACTCTGATGCAAACTGAAAAGAGAAAAATGTTTGTTGCTGTTTCTGCAGGTATTTGAAATGGGTTTTTGCTTTGACTGAGGCTCTGAAATTTTGTTAACTGTCTGCTGTTTACATATGCTGCTGTACTGATTTTTTTTTTTTGAGTAATGCATGGTAACTAGCTTTTCAGAAGTGGGAAGTACCTTAAGTCAGTGCAACATTGATTTTCCTTGGGGAGAGTGCAGAGTAGTGGTAGAGGCAAGTGGCTGTTTTCCTGTTCACTTTAGCAGTGCAGATAACTGTGACTAAGGAAAAAAGAGCAAACATAATTTAGAATCATTAATTAGAAAATATCTTGCCTAGATTTTTGGAAATATCAGTGTTATCCTTTAAGTCAGATTCTTGCATACGCTGGCTGATACATTGATTACTCTTAGCTTGGGATCCATGTTTAATTTCAGCTGGGTGAATGCAGGGTGGCTTTTTCCTGGCTTTCCTTGGGAGTGCTGGATCTGGCATCGGTTTTGGCTCCAGGGAGAATTCCCAACATGGGCAGTGGCATTCAGAAAGCTGGGGAAATACTGGCAGCATGATGTTGCTGCTCGTGGCTGAAGAGGGTGAGGGTGTGTTTCCTGCGGTTATTTTTGGTTGAACACCCAAAGGGTTCAAGGCATCTTGATCTGTGTTCGGGTGTTTAGGTGATGTTAGGGAATGAGGCTGATTTCTCTTTTTTAAGTTGCAGTTCTTGCCTTAAGCTGTTGTGAGCAGATTGGGGATACGTATGCAGCCATGGCTTGGCAAGTCAGAGATGCAACAGGTGGAGAATATGGTTCAAATTCAGGAAACTGTCTGGTAATTGATATTAAAAATGACACCAGGAAATGTTCCATTGCCATAATTGCCTGGAGAGTTGAGTATCTTTTTGCTTGCAACATGGTGATTTCTTAATGTCACTCCTGTATTTTAATTTTCATTTAAAAGATCCCTGAAGGTGAGCATCTTCATACAAGTGATCAATCCACTGTTAGTCCTTCTGTGGATTTTTAAAAACAAAAGGCAAAAAAAGCTTTAGATTAAGGCATGTTATGTTCTTATTTTTAATGATCATTTTTAAGGTAATCTGTGCTTGACCATAAGGCTTGAGCACATTTTGAATCCACAGCCAAAGCACCCCTATCTACCTTTAAGGTGGTGAGAATCATTACTCAGTGACTGGGAAGCAGGATTTTCTTGGGGCTTTTTGGGGGGGTGGAGCCACTTATCTTTTTTGCTCTGCAATAACGTTTCAGTTTTGAGTTGCTTTATACTCCATGTTTTTCTTAGCTTGCACATTGGAACTGCTAGAAAGTTTAAACTTTCTAAACTGCTAAAACTTAGTTCTCAAAATTAAAAAAAAAAATAAGTTCAGTGTGCACATTTGCAAAACGCCTGGATGAAGATAAAGGAAGTGGAAGGATGCTGATGGCTTTAGCTGCTCGCTATCCAGTGTTTCTGTCATGCTCCTAATGATGGCTCATCTTTTCTTGTATCTTTTTTTCTTTATAAGTAGCATTTATTTGAGGCTGTTTTCTAAATTTCTTTTTGAACTATTCTGTGGAAAAATGTGTTTCTTATCTGTTGTAAAAATTTACTATATTTTTCATTTTGTGTGTAAAACATAATACTATTTACTTGATTGTCTTTTGGTGTTGCCACATGCTGTTCATTATAACTGATACTGTGAGGCACTGGCAATCTCATTAATTTCTCACCTTTTCATTAAGTCTTGACACACACATTGAAATAAATTAATTGTTTTCCTTTATTCTAGTCTTTATTGTCACTATAGTTTTCAGGGGTGAAGTTAGAAAAGGGGTAAAGCTAGGATATATGAGAGACTGTACCCATTTCTGTGGGGTTTCTGTAAGTTTGCAGGTGATACCGAGTTGGGTGGGAGTGCTGATCTGCTTGAGGGTAGGAAGGCTCTACAGAGGGACCTGGACAGGCTGGATCGATGGGCTGAGGCCAATGGTATGAGGTTCAACAAGGCCAAATGCCGTGTCCTGCACTTGGGTCACAACAACCCCATGCAGCGCTACAGGCCTGGGGAAGAGTGGCTGGAAAGCTGCCTGGTGGAAAAAGACCTGGGGGTGTTGGTCAGCAGCAAACTGAATATGAGCCAGCAGTGTGCCCAGGTGGCTAAGATGGCAAACGCCATCCTGGCTTGTACCAGAAATAGTGTGACCAGCAGGACTAGGGAAGTGATCATCCCCCTGTGTTCAGTTTTGGGCCCCTAACTACGAGAAAGACATTGAGGTGCTGGGGGATGTCCAAAGAATGGCAATGAAGCTCGTGAGGGGTCTGGAGAATAAGTCTTATGAGGAGCAGCTGAGGGACGGGGTTTGTTTAGCCTGGAGAAAAGGAGGCTGAGGTGAGACCTTATTGCTCTCTACAACTACCTGAAAGGAGGCTGTAGCGAGGTGGGGGTCGGTCTCTTCAATAGGACGAGAAGAAACGGCCTCAAGTTACGCCAAGGGAGGGTTTACATTGGATATTAGGGACAATTTCTTCACCGAAAGGATTATCCAGCATTGGAACAGGTTGCCTGGGGAAGTGGTTGAGTCACCAGCCCTGGAGGTATTGAGAAGACTGGTAGGTGTGGTGCTGAGGGACATCGTTTAGTGGTAATTTGGCAATGTTAGGTTTATGGTTGGACTCGAAGATCTTAAAGGCCTCTTCCAACCTAAATGATTCTATGATTTTTGGTTCTGGTTGTTTGGTTTGGATTTTTTGTAAGTGTGGATTGCCCATTCTTTCTACATTCAGCCGTTGGGGAGCGGGGTGTGTGTGTGTATTTTTTTTTAAATTTCTTCACAGTCTTTTGCAAGCGACAAAATATAAATGAGAAGGAAGAAGCAGGAATTGAGGCACGGGGTTGCTTTCAGCCTTACTCTGGACCATATCGCTTGGATAATAGTATTGTTGTCTGAAGCTGAGGGATGAACTGGAGGGTGCCAGACCACTTTGAGGAACTGGGCTGAAGCAGGGAAAGGCTGACATCGGTTTCCATGTTATAGGGACTGGCTTTGCATCTTCTTTCTTGCTGAACTGAGCGGCTGATGATCCTTCCATGTTCTGCAAAGACAGGCGAAGGAGTGAGGTGGGAGCTTTACCACAAAATGAGTGTTTGCTTCGGGATCCCTCTGTAATGGCTAAGGAGCAGAAGTGTTGTTAGTGACCCTTTCTGATGAGCCCTCGTGCTTTGGGGTGGAGGTGAGCTGGAAGTTGTGTTGCAGTCCCAGAGTACGCAAGGGTACAGCAAAGGAGTCTCCTGTTAAATACAGAAGTGAAGCCCCCTGCAGAGGTGGTCCTGTTGAATGATGCTGAGGCTGTTACTCCTGTATCATGTGGGGGCATACCGCAAACTTGTAGCGTGTTGGTCACTTTAATAACCTGTCTTACTGAACACAGCACACCTGTGATTTGTTGTAGCTCTGTGGGCTTTTATTCATTGTTGTTGTGGTTAATATTGCTGCAGAAAATCAGGCAGGAATCCAGCGTTATTACTATTTGGGGCTTTTACCCTGGGTGACTGCTTTTTCTGTTTCCGTCTGCTGTGATTGAGGTGTAAATCTCTTGCCTGAGCTGCTACAAACCCACTTCTCACAAACACAACTTTTAATATTTTTTTTTTTTTAGTTTGTGGTTTTTTGTTGTGTGTTTTTTTTTTTTCTCCTGTGGAGTTGCTGGCAGAGGTGTGCTTTCTACTCTGAAGTTTTTGTTACGCTTGGCGTCTCTGTGTAAGCTGTCTTTGAAGTAGACATCTCTGCTTTCCTCAGTTGCCCAGGCTGAAGTCCAGGCTTCCTGGGTGTTCCCTCCTGCAGTTGTCTCTCTCAACCTCGTGTTTGACCCTACTTTAATTGAATGTTCATGTTGTGCTCTGCAGATAGCAGTCTTTAGTACAGAGTTTAAAGGTTTTATTGCTGCGTGTTTATATAGAAATATAAGAGATGAGAATAGCCTGTCATAAGCTTTCAGCACCTTTCAACAACTGCTCAAAAATTCATCTGAACATAAAAACAAAGCAAGCAGCAAGCACTTGCATTTCTTGCTAAGAAATGGAAGTGAGGAATACTGCTCGGCATGCCTAGATGCATCTTTTTCAGTATCTCACAAGGTCTTGTAACATGTCTGGTGATCTGTAAGCCAGGGCTGTTTAGAACTGAAGACTGCCAGCAGAGAAGATATTGCCACAGGCAGAAACTGCTCCTTTTTATGGGGGTGTGTGTGTATGCTCTGGGGGGTTGGGTTCGGCTGCTGGAGTACAAGGTCTCAAATAGGCAATACCATTTCATTTGCTCTTGATTAAAAGTCCATGCCTTTAAACTTCATGAGTTGGCAAGATGAAAGTAGTTTTCTAGTCCTCCCCTCGCTACCCAGCAGTTAACTTCAAGTCTGCTGCGTCCAAAACATGCACATAGACAAGCCCTTCTGGCCCAAGTGCCTTCTACCTGTCAAGCAGCTTTTGCCTAAGAGATTCATGGAAGTTTCTTCTTTTGACCAGTGTCTGCACAAGCCACCTTACATTGCTAGCTGGACGTGAAGTCCTGTGGTGTTCTGGCTATTTTGTTTTTGATGTAGCTCCTCTGTTGGAAGCTGGTCTTTGTATACGGTGTAGCTGCCTTGCCTCCCCCAGGTTGCTTGAGCTATGAGAAAGTGAATTAATTCTTATGTAATGGAAGTTTATAGCTTGCTTACGTGATACAAATGACACCTTTTGATGTCCTGTCCTGTTGACCACTGTGTCCATCTGTTCTCCTCCACGTTAAATACCTGACTCAGAAGTTCTATTTCTACCTGCTTGAAAACTGCACACATTTCAACTTGCAGGAGTGTGGGCAATGTCTTTTCATAACAGATAGGTCAAGAGGATTGTTTTAAACTTTGATAATTGTGTTTAGATTCAGTAAACTCACTCTTTAATTTAAAGGCTGCTGAAAATTTCCACTAAACTAAACACTTGTGCTGCAAACAATTCAATTGCAATCTCTTCAAAGCCTTTGGACAGGCTTCTCTTACCTGGAAATCTTATTTATCCCGTGGTCTTTGGATAATCTCAAGACCCCTTGTACAGTAACTGACGTGGAGGGTTTATCAAACGGGATATGTAGCTGTGATGCTTTTTTTAATGGCGTGTGGTTTTGGTTAAGAAATGAAGCTGCTTATGTTTCAGGTGTGGCCAAGTTGGCACTTCTAATAACTGCAGGCATTTCAGGTTCAGCTGTCTGTAACCTACTTGTGCCTGTCTTCTGCTTAAAAAAAAAAAAAAAAAGCAGAATCATTTCTTACTTCTTTTCTTTTCTCTAATGATTTGCTCATTCAATCCATTAAAAAGATAGGGGTGATTTTCATTTACTGTTACTAATTGTAAACTGTTATTGTTTCTTATTTAACAAATGTAACAATGAATATTATAGAATGGCAGGACTTCCCAGAATGTATATGGATTTCTGTTGACACTTGTTTAGGATATATAGATGATCACTATTTTGATTTTTCTTTTACTAAGTAGCAATGCAGAATTTTCTTCTTCCCCATTCTCTGTATGCATTACATGTTTGAAAATCAATTTCAAAAAGCTCAACGCCTTTTTCTAATGGAACTAGTGCAGCGCCACAGAAGTATTTCTCAGCAATACCCTTGATCACTTCTCAAATTTCTGAAAACCACATTTCTTGTGAACTAAGTGGTGATCAGATGATTTGAATTAAATGGCATCAGTCACCATTTTCTGTGAATGTCCCTATTTAAAATCTGCCGTTTGTTTTGCGTGGATGCCTTGGATTTATTTGCCTGCCTTTTTTTTTTTTTTTTTTAAGGTGAGTTATATTTCTAAATCCTTGCCTTGCTGTGCATCCACCTTATTTCCTGGCCTCCGCCCGTCTCTCAGCTAGCGACTGCCACCATGGCAACTCTTCCTCTGGCTGAACAGATGGGACATTGAGTCTCCTCCGAGAGCAGAGCGCCGCTCACGCCCTGCCGGGAATCAGCTGGCAGGTTGCACTCCTTTCTGCAAAATTTAAAGCAAGCTCTGCCCAGCGGAGGCATGCTGGTTTTGAGGGTGCTCAGTTTCACAAATAATACTTTAGTCCAATAATTGCCTGCAGAAATAAAACGGTAGTGGCTGAACTGGGATTATTTCTGTGCCTGAAAACTCTTCAGATGAGCTTTGCCTTTAGTGCGAAGAGCTTGGTGTCAGCCAGCAGCCGGTGATTTTCTGGTAGAATGGTTGCCATCAACTTTTTTTTTCTCTTTAGGATGCGTCAGGATGAAACGCCACAGGCATCTAAGCACCAGTGACAGTTCAGACAATGAGAGTAAGTAATACCTACTAGTTTTTCTTTGGTCTATCACCCCCTTGTGGTTTCCTTCTGTGGTTTGAGGGCAAACCGTTTCACCTCTTAAAATTAAAAAAAATTGTTTCTTGCTTGATTTCTTTTTGTGTTCTGTGGTCTTTGGTGTTCTGAATCCTGTTATGGGAGGAAAAAGAGGTGAAGGATCCTGTAAATGTGGGGGGAGTTTTGAGCTACTTAGAATTTGAAGAGAAACTTGTATGTGTTTCCCTTTCAGAGATGGGAAAAAGAAATCTGTAATTCAAGAGAAATTTTACTGTCTGGTGCCCTATTTTGTAATTTTATTTTTTTTTTTTAAAGGGAGTCCTGTTGTCTTGTGCAGAGCCCCACATTTAAAATTACTGGGGGTGGCAAGGTATTTGAACATTGATATGTTAGAGTTATATATAAAATAGAGTTATAAGCAGTATATTGATTGATATGTTATGTTATACAGGTTCTTGATCTATTCCACTTTGGTCTGTTTTACAATTTAGTAAAGTTATATTTTTAATGTCCCTTGGCACACATCTGCCTGAGGTTGCATCTTCCCATTTTATCTGCAAAAAACCCTACTTGTATGGCAGGGTATTGTTTGTTTCTTATAAACCTGTGCCTATCTAATAACTATACATAATGATGATTCATTGTCATATTTGTTGCGAGTCATCAATGTATCCTGTACTGAAATAACATTTTGCCGGAAATATCTAGACATCACACTAAAATTTTTTGCATCTCTCATCAGCACGCTTTAGTATTATTTCTTTTTTGTTTGGGGTTTTTTGTTTTTTTTTTTTTTTTTTAGCACTTACAAACTCAGTCCTCAGTGTTGCTTCTCCTTCCACTTTGTTGGAAAGAAAACGAAGGAAAGTGATCTGGCTGCTTGCTTCTGTTTACTCATGCTTGTATTGGGCAGAGCAGAATGTACCCATAAACTCAATGTGGTTTTACAAAGAATGAGTGGAACAGGAGGAGCTGTGATCAAGCCTACAGACTGCCTAAGAGTGTTTTGCCCACGTCTTGTCAAGAAGTTATGATAATTCAAGAGATTGGAGTGCCTTGTGTTTTACTGAAAAACTAAATCAGTTGAAATGATCTATAATGGTGCTTCTTATTTCTTTTTTTTTTTTTTAATAGGTCCTTCCACTTCCTTTTCTTCCTGTTCTAAGTACAGGAGCAAGTCAAAAACACCAGCAAATGAACAAAAGAAACCTGCTGAGGTAAGAATCAGGGTTAAAGATTGGTCACTGGTAGTTTTTTGTCATGTAGTTTTCATGTTTCTAAGCCTTGAAATCGTGAGATTTGAACTAGCGCCAGTGAGTCCATTTGTCACCTGTCAAATTCTCTGTGAAACTGTTTTCCCCACTGTACGAGTATTATAGGAGCGCTTGTGTTTGATGTCCTAAAATGACTTGCAGCATTTGCAGACAGCAACATGTAGTTCTTTCTTCCCCTGAAATTTAGTCTCATTTTTGCAATTGAAAAAGCTGGGATGGCCTTATGATTTGAGAGCATGCCACAGAAAGAAGTGTTTCGTGTGTATGTGTATGGGAAGAATACTTTATTTCTGCTTTACGATAAAGAAGTGGGACACTGAAGTGGACAGGGTATGTATGAACAGTGCTTATTCATCTTTTGCCACTTTCTTACTCTTGGCTTTTTACCTTCAATAAAGATTTCTTTTACTCCACCACCCCTACCTGTTAGGACTTCTACACCTATCACCACTGTCACTGAATCTGTATTCACCAATTGAATAAATTGGCATTTATGCAGAAGCCAGTGCTCAAATCCATCCTACCAGCCATTCTCCTTCTTGGAGAGGATTTGTTGGCTGCCTTCTCCAGATTTGATACTTGCTTTCTTAAGGGCTGAAGCCAGATAATAACTGCAGATGGGAGAAATATTTCCTGTAGATAATTCCCCTGACTTGCTATCGCATTGCCTCCTAATGAGTCCTTCAGCATGCTAGTATGACTGTTGATGCCTGAGGTTACTGAAAAAAAGACTGACAAAACCCACTTTGCTTCTCTAGAATTTAAAGCTGGGTTATGTCCCAGAAGTAATTTTGTGTAATATACCAGCAGCTTTTTACCTGCTTAGATAGTACTGCGAGAGGTTACATAAACCTCTAAAATGTGCAGCGAAAGCTATTCAGCAAACAGACTTCATGCTTCTTTTCTAAATGCTGCTAACTAGATGAATTTAGTTTGGTAAGAACATGGTGTTAGAGAATATGTCCTTTCTTTGGAAGCTTAATTTTTATCACAAGTTAATTGAAGAAAACTCACTGATTCATTTCCAAAAGAGAATCTTGGACAAATGTTTCAATAAAAGCAAAATTGGCCAGAACTAGCTACATAGTATTTTATTTACAGGCACCAAGAAGGTTAAGAAAAGACGACTTTTTTTTTTACCTTTAAAATGTTGGTCTGAGGATTATGGTTCTGTAAGAATTTTAATCTTAAAACAGCTTGTGGCTACTGAGGTCTTGTACTTGTTGCTTATGTTTACCTATGCAGTAGTTTTGTTACTAGCCAAGTTGGGCAAATGGGAACCGAAATCCATACATTGCCAGGCTTGTTGCTGTTCGGATACACCTCAGTGCTAGTCCCTTACCAATCCCTTCTTTCTGCCCAGCCATCCAGCTTTCTTCTTGTATCTTTTCCTCTTAGGGATTGTCCTATTACTGTTTTCGTTGCCTTTGCTCCGTGCTCTCTCTATGTGCCTGTGTACATTATAAACAGTAATTATGAAGATGTGGTCCGTGTATATAGCATACAAGTGTTGTTTATGTAATTTCTAGGAATTCAAATGATCAATGTTTTCATTTCCTCCTCTTGAGATCTTTGCTGCTTTCTACCTGTTCCAACACAAAATCTCAAGCCCTTTAATGCTTGAAAATATGAAACTTTGAAGAACAAAATCTGGAATATACACTTGGAATTAAGAAAGCGTGTTTCATAACATCATCCTTCCAGTAATACTGGCATCTTTTTGTCATCTTCCATTTAAGTTCTGCCCCGTCCCTGAAAAAAAAGGGGGTGGAAGAAAAGAAAGGAAAAAAAAAAAAAACCAAACCCCCTAAATCTCAAACCTTAGAATGTGTGCTCTTCTGGAGGAGTGTCCCAAGTACAATATGTAAAATAACCTGAAAAAAATAAAAGTCCCCTGGAAAGGGAATGGAAAGGAAAATGACAGTAGTAATCTCTACTGCTTGTACGTAAGACTCTTGGCTATCGTTCCAGTTTTTCCTCTCCTTCTGCTAGAAGCAAGCACTCCTTCCAACCCCTTGAAAAGCATATGCTGGCGAGTGTATTACATGAAATGCCATTGTCAGCAGAGCATTGGAATTGATTATTTATGCATGACGTGGTGACAAGGGTATAAAGCAAAGACTGAAAAGAGACCCCCACCACACACCCTTCTAAAACTCATGTTGTAATTCCACAAGCTTTTTGTAGTAATAGTTGTCTGATATCTATTAGATAGAAATTTAAAATTTCAGGCTGACAGCATCCCTTTCGCAAGGGCTCTCTTTAACAAGTTGGCATTGCACTCCTTTCATTCACCTCTGCTTGCCAGGCAGCAGGTTGTTTCTTGAGTTAGTGATGCAGAAAATCTAAAAGGTCAAAGCTATAAATAGCTGTTTGGGAATATTTTTGCTCATGTTCTTCATACATTAATTTTTCTTTCATAGCAATAAGCCTGGCTTTCTCAATTAAATTGCATATGAATACATAGGCTCTTTTCCACTTCCACAACCATCTCCAGCCCAACCCAAGTTACCTGGGTTCTCTCTCCGAATAAAAGCTCAGTTTTGGTACTGTGACCAACAAGCAAGTTAGTGTATCTGTCAGTTGCTTCACAGGACTTGTCTGTATCTGCCGTGGTCCTCTGTGGTTGCCTATAAAAAATAAGTGGTTGCAGTTGAGGACAGGTCTCCCAGGTGCTTCAGAATCCAGGCAGGTGTGGGGATGGCCTCAGTGGAGTGAAGTCCTCTGGTGTTACTGTGGGGCAAAGGGGTGCAGTGTTAGAGTGCACAGTCAGGCTCTCGTTCCTGGACCCTGATTGACCCCAGGGGTTTACATCAATGCAGAAGGGATGTTGTTACTGGTCGGACCTGGCGTCCACTTACCCCATTCTCCTTCCTTGGAGAAGAAGGTGAGAACAAGGCAAACCTGTAACGATGCTTCTTCAGACCATGGTGTTTCTCTATGTAATTTCAAAAGCAAGACTGTGGCTCTTTCTTGGTGCTCCCCTTCTGGATTACAATCTATCACAAACTACTGAAATGGTGACTTGGAAATTCTGCTATCCAATTAGCTTTAGCATTTACTTTGAGTAAATAAATTGTGTTACGGTTATAGGCACACCAGAAGTATAAGTCATAACAGTTTTTCAGATCTTTATGGTTATGTTGGCCACATGCCATTCGTGGTGTTGCCCCTTGTGGATTTAAACATAGACAGGAGGGGCTCGCAGGCCTGAGCAGTAAGCTGTGTGGGAGTAGCAGGGTAGGAGGCATTTGGATGTCTGGCTCAGCAGGAAGCCTGTACTTTGCAGTTTCCTGTCTCCGTGGAAGCTGCAGCAGCAAATGATGGCAAAGGAGTTGGAATAATTTTTGCAGGGAAAACCTATTAGCTAGACCGTACTGAATGGCTGACCGTTTCTTTTCCCTTAGGCTAGTGGGGTCACACAAAAAAGCCTAAGAGATCTTTATAACACTCAAGGTTATATATATTTATTTTTTTTTCAGTCCTCTGTCCCTCTTGAAACTGGAAAGGAGTTAAGTTAGCGCTGTGCTTTTACTTAACCCTTCCCATATAAGATGGCAGTATTTTATCTGTCTTTGCAAATAGGGGTTTGAATCTGACAGCAATAGTAGCTCTTAATCCCTCATTGCTGATAGTGACAGCTGTGTTATCATGTGAAATGTAGCTTGTCTTCCTCAAGTAAATGGTCTGCTTTCATTACTTGGGTATGTGAAACTTTTTTAGTGGCATTTAACTGCCACATAAATCGTAGGTCTTGATCCTGGGAAGCACCCTGTAAGACTAGACTCTTGGCAGAAAATGGATTCTTTTTGCAGTTTGAAAGTGGTCAGTTTTGTTCTGCGAATGAATGGGCAATGTGGTTAAATCATGCTGCTTTGTGTGTACCATGCTGTCCTGGTTTGAGTGACACAGGACTAATTTCTCTTTCAGTAATTTCACTTTTCAGTACAGTCTCTTCTAATGCTTGGGAAACTGCACTTGCAGAAGACTCTAGTGTCTGAACTGTGGAAATATATGCTTCACAGCCAGCTATGGTACGTGGGTTTCAAGGTCTCAGTGTTTTCGAGCTCGCCAGGTGCAGGGGCGAGGTGGAGTGAGACCCAGGCACTTGACCCAAGCTGGCCAACAGGATTATTTCATACAATGAACATCACATTCGATATGAATTAGAAAGTTTGCTGAGGAGTCCGCTCTCTTCTATGATGGCTGCGATCCTGAGAACTTCTTGCCCCAGTGCCGGACCCCTGAGCCCTTCCTTTCCTCCCAAAGCCGCAGTGCTCGCAGTGTCTGACGCTTGCTGTCCACTGCTGGGAGTGCACAGCTTCATGCTGATATAATTGTCTGAGTATAATCCACGTTTATGTATTTTATATTGGTATTGGGATCGATATTGGTTCTTTAGTATTATTCATGTTAATTATTTAGTCTTATTCTATTCAATCTGTTTATATTTCGACCCTCGGGGTCCCTTGTTTCTTCCCTGATTCCCCTTCCTGGGTGGGGAGGGGTCATCGGGTGACAGAGTAATTGTCTAAACAACAATAAATTATTGTGGGTTTCTCAAACCATGATGAACACATTAGAATAGGAGACTGTTATCCTTATGTGTGTGTTTACCTTAGAAAATTCTGAATTAACTTGAACATCTGTACAGGCTTCTTAAGACCGCTGGCGAATGTGCCTTTTGCGTTTCAATGAGCTGCTTTTTAGCCTGCTTGGGTTAATGGATAAAAAAAATAAAATTGCAATAGTTTCATGTAAGTCAGAGGTGCAACCTCATTGGTTATTTTTAGGGTCTGTTTTTGCTTTGAGGGACCTACGTCTCAGCCGATTTGAACTCTTTAGCAAGAGGTGACCTGGATGCATAAGGGCGTGGAAGAGCTTGCTTCTGAAAAGGCTGAGCCATTTTACCTTGGAAGTGAATGAGCAGCTGTAACAGTAAGGTATGAACGGTCTGGAAACAGTAGAGGTAGAGCTTCAGTCCTGCCTGTTGTTGTGATGGAAGAATTGTGGAGGAAAGGCACGGGGAGGATGAATGAGACCAAAAGTTAGGATATCTGTAGCAATTAAAAGGATATCCTTTCCATGCATCATGTAATTAGACTGTGAAGCTCATCTGCTACAGGAAGTTGTTGAGACTGAGAATTAAACAAGATTAAAACCGGAATTGGACAGATGATAATGAGTACAGATTTTTCTAAATATCTGTATAAATTAATACCATTTTAAAAATTGATTGTTAGGATTAATCCCAAAATCCGAAGCTTATGTCTGATTAGCAACCAGAAGGAAACTTGACGTGTGCTTGCACATTTTTCTGGCTCATGAGATACTGTCAGAGACATGATGTTAGGTAGGGTTGGTTTAGTATCTGATTTCCCGTCTTTTCCTATACGTGCTTGTAAAGGAGGATAGGAACATTCATTGCCACTTAAAAGAAAAGCGCAATATTTCATTTGCTTGAGTCCTGGAGAATCCATAAAATTAGTCTTAGTGTGTAGGGGTTCAAACATTAGTATTTACTGCAGTGCATGTCCAAATTGTGTAGACATTTGGGAACTACAGATTTAATGCTACACTTATTCCTGTCTGTCCCAGCTATTTTAACATCTTAAGTTTTTTAGTCCAGTCAGTATACATGCTTCATTTCCATTTTAAAATTATGTTGCCTTTTATTTACTTTGCTACCAAAAAAACTCCAACCAAACAAAAAAACCCATCCTGCCCTGAGTCTCCAGACTGCTCCAAAATAACGTACTTTAATTGGGAAACTTCATGCCAGATTGCAATGTATTAACAAGAAAAAAAAATCTGACTTTCTGGGATGAGCCCACCAAGTACTGTCCTTAGAGCTTCATCCTTTGTAAATGGCCAGTCTTTTGCACATATTGTGAAATGCCTATGCAAAGATTAAACTATGCTCAGATACTGTGTGGCTATATTACACTTGTGATAGGTCATACTAGGATTAGACTTTTGTTTTATTATTTACGAGGTGATTTTAGGTGTAAACTGCTGCTTTACGGGTGTGTTCAAAGTTGCTGAGGGTTCTCTACTTGAGAGATACAATAGTAGAGTAAGCTTTAATGCTTATGGGAACAAAAAGAAGTTACTAGATCTTTTCAAAGGTGAATTAAAAAAATTATTTGACCCCAAACATGATGAAAATCTCTTGCGTAATTTACTTTACACTTTATGGAAAGAGCCCACTGTAGTTTGAGTGCTTGGCACCTGGAATTTCAAAGTTGTCCTTCAAGATGGGTTGTGAAGGAGACCAAAAATCCAGGAAAATACTAGCTGTTTCAGCTTTCTTTGGTTAGAGAGGATATTGTCCCTCCTTCTATGCTGTTTCCCATAAAAGATTTCTGAGAGTATACTCCTGCGGAGGGGACAGGACAGAACATAGTCGTTCCCTCTTGCCTTTTAAAAATCATGGCTCTGTGTTTCTGGTGCAGTGGGTCCTCTGACTCCCTAAGCAATGCACATGAGGAACTGAAACACATGTTGCTGACTCACTTGGGGCTCTGCTGGGAGCAGGGGAAGCCTTAGGACTAAAGCAATTGGATGCAATCCAGCAGAAATCCTGCTCTGATTGTAACAGCAGCGCAGTTAACCCAGAATTTCCTTAAGCCTTTGAGGTATGGTTCCCAGTTGTGGCCTAGGCACCTGTGACATGTGGCTTACCCTTGTTGGGGGTTTGTAAGCAGGTGGTCAAAGTACCCGAAAGCTCGGTGTGTCACAAGAATAAATAGCAGTTTTCTTTCCATTTTTAAGAGACAGCACAATCCATTTGTTTTCCCTCACATGTGCATTTGGGCAAGACAAGGTGAATCAGCAATGACATCAGTCAGTTTCAGTAGTAGCTTGAGAGGGTTATTGGAAAACGTTTGACTTTTTTTTTCTCTTTTTAAATGTGGTTTTAGGTTTGCGATGGTCATGAACAAAAGGTACTCGACAGTCTGTGCAGATCTGATGTTTGAATTGTTCAGTGAAGATTGTGTTTGTGGAATGCTGTTATATTGTCAAGACCTACTCTCTGTGTTTGATGCTAATATTTTACTGTAATTCTCTATAGCATTACTTATATCCTTCCTGATAATCTTTAGTGGATAAAGGATACTTCACAAAAAATAGTGTTATTTGTTTCACAGGCTTGGTTTATTCACAGGGTAAGCACAGGAGGGTCCTGTGAGGAAGATTATTTATTGAATTTTCATTGAGTTCTTCCAGAAGGAGTTTGGGTTAAAGTTATAGACAGCTTTTGGTGTAGCATTTATAAACAGATTCTAAGAAGTTAATTTTCCTTGGACATGCTCTTCTAACATAATTTCCAAATAGGACTCAGAAGTCTGAAAAACAAATAAAACATATGAACCATATCTTTTCTTCCACAGCTCCATGACATCATTATTGCTTGGTGTGTTAGTGCTGTGGGGGAGCAGAGCATCCTTATTTCTGGAAAATTTTTGTAGAATTTAGCTTTTAAACGCTTTATAGATGGCAGTGTATCTCTGCAGAGGTAACTATGAAATTCTCATTGGCTCAGCAAATCCAGGCAGACTTTTGCTGCAGTGCAAAAAGCTAATCTTGACCAAAGAACAAGATCTCCTCTTCTAGATTTAAGCCCCAGTTCAAAAGCATGGAATGATTATCAGAGTTTCTCAAAAAAAATCCTTAGGGCATCGGTGATGATGATTATGTCGTAAGCAAACACATTTTTCATTGACATCATTCACTCAGTGCTGCACCGTTTTCAGCCAAAACTAAAAATTCCTGGCAGCAAAATGGGACATTCAGATGAAGCAGCCTTGCATGGTAAGCAGGGCTAAAGCGCATTTCTTCTTTCATGCTTTCAATTGCTAAAAATATTTTTTCAAAAAATTCCACTGTCACACAGTAACTTGTGTGAATGCTTACAGTGCTGGGGAGTTTCCCATTTCTGTGTGTATGGACCTGGCTCTGCTAGCTGCAGTCGGAAAGCCCTTCTCTGTTGTTGTAAAGACACGCAGCGCTAGCTGAGTCTACTCTTGAGGAATAATGTCTCTGGACGGGAATGTCTTACTAGCCTGGACCTGGCATGCTCATTTTTCAGGTCTTCTCAATATGTATGATATTACAGATGATACTAAAATCAAGTTAAAGGGCTGTGTTTTATGCATTGTAAGAAATAGAACTGCTTTTGAGTGACTGAAAAATGACCACTGCACTTCATGGCCTAACTGTGGAAGTGATGGCGGTCCTTGCCAAGAGAAGAGTATATGCAGTGGAGTTGCTTTATGCATACAGTTAGTAAAGGAGCCACATTGTTTTTCAAATAAGTGTCCAAAAAGAAACAAGCACGAGGAAAAGCTGGCTATCTAAATCCTGGAGGCATGTGTCTGCTCTTCATTGATTAGTTCGTAGCCTTGAGGCTGACTGCTGAAGTAAAATTCACTTGATTTGTCAGAAAACTCTCTTCGGGTCCCCTGGGTGTTTTGGTTTGCTTCCACAACTAAGGAAATACACAGTGAGTGTTCTCGTATGTTTTCCTCTGAGAGTATTTTACTGTTGAAAGAACCTGCTTGGCCATACGTGAAGAAATGAAGCATGATGAGAGCTAGATATTGTAACGATTCCAAGCGTCTGCAGGAAATACTCAATTGCACTGTTATCACAAGTATAACTAGGCAGTTCTTAGGAAGTCTTGGTCGAGTTTTGGGGTTCCTTAAGGTTCCAACAGTTATGTTTATTTTGGTTAAATCGTTGACTTTCAGTGGTACCTCTATTGTAAATTTTAGAAATCTGAAGCAGAGAACTTAATGTCGCAGCATGGTGATGGTGTGGTCAGTACTGTACAACAGACAAAAACACAACAAAAAAGTTCATCCTCCAGGGGATTTGTGCTCTAAAAATAGGGATGATACAGTTCACATACATAATGGATGATGAGAAGATGAATTTGCTGCTAAGCAATGTAGTTAGAATACTGATGCCTTTAATAGCATTTTTCATCTAGTGTTTAAAAAATAGTGGGCTTGATATGAAGCACTCTACTTCTATATTCTGCCAGTGGCTTAAAAGGTAATATGTAAAGCACTTACCTAGATAAGGTTTGAGAATCTCTTTTTCTGATAATTAAACCAATCATTGCACTTCTCATTTATTGGACTATTTTTTTTCCTTCTGGAGTTCTTTGGAATTGTGCCATGTTAGTGTTTCTCATAATCCTGGTTCTGTACCTGTAACACAGAAAATGAAAATGTCTTTTAAGTAGCATAAATCATTTTATGTTTTTTTTGGTGCATACACATACTGCTTGGGAAAAAAAATGGATGCTTGCAGTCTTGGTGCTTTCTGTCTTGTCGTTCAGATTTTAATACAGGCCTGTTAGGTACCTGAGGAGTTTTACACAGAAGACAACAGTGAACCGTCTGGTTCTGAACCAAAGCAGATAACACATCAGTGGCAAATGTGAAGTGGCTGTGGTTTTGAGTTCCCTCGGTCAGCTTGCTTTCCCAGCAGCCCACGTGAGATGCAGTTGTAGGACATAATGAAGTAACACTGGTGTTCCAGGTTACCAGCAGCCTATTTCAATACCTGTTTTTTAGCATAGAGCCGTTTTTAATAATGTTTACTTGATGATTTCCAAGAACAGCTGAGAATTTTTGCAGTAGGCATAACCGGTCTGGTGCTGTCAAATTGAAAAGGGTACACGAAGATATTTGGCTCTGAGATATTTTATTACTCTTCTGGCTATAAAACTGAATTAGTAAGAAGAGAGTTCAACCTGCCACAGCTTATTGCAGGGATATTTTCTGTTTCATTTTATTGTCCTTTGAGGATTTGATTTCTCATTATGATAATACAGTTAATTAGTTGTGATGTCTCCCTAACACCAAGCCTCAACACCAAGCCTCAGTCACTTTTTAGCTTTTATGAATGTTAAACTGGTGCAATGTAGCAGTGGAGAAAAAAACCCACAAAGGATGCATATGCCCTTTATTTAAATTGTATGCACCTGTATTTGATAGACATTGACATTAAGTAAGCTTTGAGGTGACTGATAATCGTGTTTGCATGCTCATAAAACATTAGTCCTCTTGAGCCAAGAGTTGAATGTTACGGTTGGAGGTCTGTCACTGATGGGTTTGCTTTGTTTCACGGTGGCGCATTTCATCATATAGGTTTGCTAAAGGACGCTGAGGCTGGATTGTGTCGCTGTGCCTGCATTGCTGGGGTTCAGGCACGGAGCAACAGAGGTCTTGTGTTTCAGCAAAGGCAACTGCTCATCTTTGATCCCGGAGATCCCGACCCGTAAAACTTGAAGTGGTGTTAATAAATGAACAAGTGCCTATACATCAGTTTCGCCATGGCAACTGTTCGTAGCCCATGATGAATATGACAGTTTAAAGTAGCTAAACTGAGTGAAAGAAAATGATATGCTACCTTGTGTCTAAGTTGGGGTAAAGCCTACAGACTGGCAAGTAAAATAAGCTGTTTGAAAGTGATATGGTGAGGAGTCTTAAATCAGGTGCAGGCCTCCTTTCCCCTCTCCCTGGTCACCCATAACAGCCTGCCTTCATTCTGATTAGTCTTCAGGCAGCAGTGTGGTTTTGAGTTAGTGTAAACTTCTTGTCATACTGCATCTGATACACTGAGAGTTAATAATCTAGGTAATTTCGGATTGACTTGTTTGTGTGTTGGTGCTGTTTAAAAAAAAATTATCAAGGTATATGCATTGTTTTGTTATAGATAAAGAAAAATACCTGTGTCTTCCTTTATGCAACACTCTTTCTCAAACCACTCTCTTCCCTGGTGTTTCTTGCAGGTGTTCCGCAAGGATCTCATTAGTGCCATGAAACTACCAGATTCTCACCATGTTAACCCTGATGAATATTATATCTTTGCGGACACGTGGAAACAAGAATGGGAGAAAGGGGTTCAAGTTCCAGCCAGTCCAGAAACTATTCCACAGCCTTCTCTCAGGTACTGGTGATCAGACACAGATCATGTGCACAAAATGTCAGCTTAGAGAAGATGGTGTCTCAAAAACAGGTTGTCTAAATGCAGTCAGCTTTTCTGTGTTATTATATTTAAATGTTCTATGCAGCAACCTTCAGGCGCGTTCTTAAACTAAACAAGTACCGATTTGGAAAACATTTCTGTGGCACATTAGTCCAGATCTGGTTCTATCTGTACGCTGTTATAGTATCTACGTTGTGAGTTTAAAAAGGGGATCTTTTTCCCTGAGTCACACAGTTCTATGGATTAAAAACTGTTTTCTCATTTGAGCATGGCAAGTTTAATAAATTAAGAATAAACCCAATTTTTATACATGTTCCTTGAAAGGCTTCTCTATAAAGCATGATGATATAGAACAGTAGGCATGCAGTAGTTACTGGTACCTGATAAAGTTACTCACTTGTCCATATAATTTTCGTTATTGTTGCCAAAACTTTAACCCTTTCTCCTGTCTCTCACCACAAATAGCTGCTTAACATTATAGAAGTTCAGTGATCTTAGTTTCAGGACATAGATAAATAACCTTTTGTTCTCTCACACTGTGCTTAGACTAGGAAGACATAACACTGTAGTCCTGCAACCCTTCCTGGTAGAAACAGTGTGTGTTTCAACATATAAATGTTATTGCCAGTGTGGTCTTTGAGACGAAGATAAATGAATTGTCCAGTGAAAGCGCTGATGCCAGCATAATTTAATTTCCACTGGGGCTATTGTCAGTACCAAGTTATTAAAAATAAATATATTGCATCTCATACCAGCAGTATTACATTAGAGAAAAAAATTGCTATAGATTTGGCTGGACCAGAGAAAAGAAAAGCTCACAAGGGAATGAGAGGAAAAAATGAGCAAGGTGAAGAAGAAAGAAGAATGGCAGAAGAACATTGTTTGTGCTAATGTTGACAACCCATGTTGTCCAGTAAGAATTATGTGGGATACTGCTTGACTGCTGCCTGCTCCTTCTTTACTCCTCTTGCCTTATTTCCCACAGCTTTTCTTTTCTCCTTGTCCCATGGCGGATTAGCTCCAGAAAGCATGCAGAGCTGCTCACGCATGGCACTGTTCCATTTAGTATCTCCCTGGCTTCCTTTCACATGCAGGGCCTCTTGCGTTGAATTCAGAGAAAGATTGACTTTATCTAGCTAAGGTCAGTCTTTCCATTACCATAGGCTAGTTTACTAATCAAATGCTGAGTTTTATCTCTTAAAATAGTCAAAAGATTGAAAACACCAATATCTTTCTCCTTTGCTTCCTGGATGATTTTTAGCTGTTTTTTCCCCTTTACGTTTTTGCTTGCCATCAGAATGGTTCTTGCATAACGAAAATAATACATTCGTAACGTGGATAAAATGTCACTTACAAAATAAGGGTAGACTGTTTATCCCAAATGAAGAGCAAGCATTTCTCCCCCCGCTACACATGCACTGCAGTAGAATAAATTAAGCTTTTGTGAAAAAGCTGGTATTTCAAGAAATCAGTTGGCAAGGTTTCCTTCCATCATTTAAGAAGAATATAGAACAAAGACTGTAGGGTGTTTTGTGCATAATACTTTCTGTGGGTTTCAAAAACACTTGCATCATCGCACTAGTAGCATTTGTTAAATTGAAAATCATACGCACAGGCTTACATTTTAGAAAGGATTTTGTATATGTAGCAACAAACAGTGCAGTAGCACATTTTGTGTGAAGAAATTACACTTACAGCATCCTGTCTCCCTAGCCTGGCTACACTTACCGGCTAGTTTAAAATCTGTGAAACACTAGGTTTCTTCAAGCTTACAGCAAATATTTCATGTCTTTCAAGGATGGGTCTTAAAAAGCTGTAACTCTCTATTTCTTTTTTTACTTTCACTCTAGGGTTGTAGCAGAAAAGGTGAAAGAAGTACTGTATACACGACCCAGAAAATACATCCACTGTTCCAGCCAAGAGCCCACAGAACCAGGTTACATCAACATTTTGGAACTGGCAGAATCTGTGTGTCGCTATGACTTGGATGACATGGACATCTTTTGGCTTCAGGAGCTAAATGAAGAGCTTACAGAAATGGGTAATTTCACAACATGTTCTAATTTTAAAAGCAGCAGTTGATTTCTGCTGTTAGAATTGTAGTCTGCTGTGTGAGATATCTTAAAGATCGCGGAATGAGAATGGAATGGAAATGCTAGGAAAAACAGGAGGTAAAAATGCTTAAAATAATGACTTACTCAATCTGTTAGTTTTACGTTTTACCTGTTGTGCCTAAAAACTTCTTCACATCCAAAATCATCTGCAACTTCTGCAGACTGAGGCAAGAGAGAAAAAGCCCACACCATGTGGAATTAATTTTAGGACTTCAAAAGTTAAAAATTCTGTATAGGAAAAGCAGATGATTCCATTTCTTAAACTTAAACATATTATTGCTACAAATTCGGCGTTCTGAGGAGCTTGCATGCTGGGTTCTTAACAGAGTAATTAAGTTTCACACATGTTAGCCCATTTAAAATGAGCTAAGTAAACTTTCATTCTATGCAAGTTGTGGGTATAGAGGGCTATGAGGGGGAGCGAGCTATGGAAAATGATCTTGGAATTATCACTGGAATAACTGTGTTGTGGTGGAATAGCTTGTGTGGCTGGCATTCTTCCATGGATGATTGCAGGTCATTTAGGAAGGACATGTGGGCAAAAGAGGGAGATACTTGGCATATTCTGGATTTGCTTTTCACAAACCAGGAAGAACCTGTAGGGATGCGATAATCAAAGGTGGCATTGGCTGTAGTAGCTGTGAAATAGTGGTGACTGAGATCCTGAGGGCAGTGAAGAAAGGAAGTAGCCTTCTGCTCCTGGACTTCAGAAGAGCAGGTTTCTACTTATTTGGGTAACTGGTAGGTGGGATCTGAGAGGTAGGTCTGAAGATTGGAACTGCTGAAGAGAGCTAGCAGGACTTTAAGGACAGTCTTCACTAAGCACAAGAAAGATCCATCCAGACATTCAGGAAAACAAGTAGATGCGTCAGGACGCCAGCGTGGTGAAGGAGGGAACTCATGACTGAGCTCCAGTGCCAAAGGATGTATGTAAGAGATGGAAGCAAGGACAAGCTTCCCAGGCATACAGGGATGCTGTTAGCAAAACCAGTGCTTTTCAGGGGGACAGATCTCCATCCATGGACATCTTCAAGTTCTGACTAGACACGTTTTGAGCAACAACCTTGTCTGGATTCACTGTTGACAGCTTGAAGCCAGTGATTAGGCTGGAGAGCTCTGAAGCATGCTTCCCACTGGAATGATACTGTAATTCTGCTAATTCAAGGAGTGAGAAAATAGCCAGGCATTGCAAAGAACAGCTTAATAGCAGAAGACACTTTGTATCAGCAGTCATTTATCTTGTCCCTCTCCCTGTTTATCAGTTGCAACAAGGAATCCAAATTAGTAGCCATATTCTTGTGCATAGTCCAGCAGTTAAAATGTTAGCCTCTGATAGTAATGCTACATGAATATCTCAACCTTTGAAGATCTGAGTAAATAGTGAACTATGGGCCACAGCATCATTTTTGACTGAGGATTTTGAGAGAATGCAATTTGGAATTTCTTGCAGCTGTGAACATTGTAGGGTTTCCTGTACAGCATATGTCCTGAAGCTGCAAGCTGAGGACATCTTTTTAAGTGGTTCTGCTTACACTGTTTGATTAGTAGTAAGCATACACAGCATGTGTGGTGTTCAAGTGAACAGAGAGTATGGATTGCCGACAGTATGTTTATCTGCTATTTTATTTAAAAAGCACCAACAAAACAATAAAAGCACTTTTTGTATCCATTGTGCTGATCACTCAAGTAGTGTACTGGGTGGTACTGGGTGGTGGCAACTTCTGTGTCTTTATAAGATCTAAAGTATTCTTGATAAGTTTTGTTTCCTAGAGAGTTAGTCTTCAGAAGAACATTGTGTGTGATTTTGGATGTTATTAGTGTTTCTTAAAGTGATGGAGGTGGAGGGATGGTTGTATGGGAGCAGCTAGCAGTTACAGAAACTGCTGTCTGTCACTTATGCTGTAGTGTTTTCTTCAAGGTGCAGTCTTGTGTGTTATATACAACTTAAACTTTTACTCCAGTCGTAGTTCTACTTGTATTTAAAAGATAATGCTACAGTTAGCCAGTGAGTGAAAAAGGCTTTCTGTTTTTATTTTTTTATTATTAGCGTCCGTAATGGGAGAGAAGACACTGTGTCTACTGCATTAGTTGCTAGAAGTTGTTCTTCTCTCTTCCTGCATCTCAGACTCGGTCAGAGGCACCTGACTGTCCCCTAATTCCCCTTCCCTGTTCTTTGTTGCAGGATGCGGGCCCTTGGATGAAAACACAATGGAAAAGACAATTGAAGTGCTGGAACGGCACTGCCATGAGAACATGAATCACGCTATTGAAACTGAAGAGGGATTGGGTATTGAATATGATGAAGATGTCATCTGTGATGTGTGCCGGTCCCCTGACAGTGAAGATGGGAATGACATGGTGTTTTGTGACAAGTGTAATATCTGTGTCCATCAGGTTAGTACCTGTAGAAATGTTGATACTGTCCTGTCTTAGTTTACTTTGGCAAGTGTAATCTGAACTAGTATTAAATGTTAATTGGAAGGCTTTGTAATTTTCTAGGTATGAAGGGTGGTATAATACTAAGATGAATTTTTGTACCCCGACAGTTACAGTAGATTAAGTGGCCTAGCATGGGAAATATGTGGACATCTACAGTCTAATAGGAACACAAAGTGTGTTCTTGGGACTTGCAAGTACCTCCTCTGTGACCGTAAACAATTTTCCCCCTATTACTAAACCTGCTTTTGAAGATAAACAGGGCAGGAAATGCTGGCGTGCCCTGTGTGTGAAGAATCTAAAGATCATCTGTTTCAGAGCTGGGGTTTTTCCTCCTTGACTGACTAGTTAATTGGCCAGAAATGGGCTGTCCAAATTTAGCTGTCTGAAACCACATGTAGGCACTTTAACAGACTTATCTTTTTTAGAAGGCGTAAGCACCTGCAATAACCGTGCTCTCAGTCTGAACATTGCTCACATTTATAGCATTTCAGATGTAGCCAAGAGTTTACACTGACTGAGCTCAACGTAGTCAGGCAGAGGTATCCATATAATCAGAAAAGGGATATGAATCCTGTGGCTTCTGTGTGTCCTATTCTGGAGCAGGGTTTTGCTATGAATTGAAAAGAGACTAAAAAGGTTTTTTTAAAAAAATGTATTTTTGTACCAACTGTAAGTAATACTCAGAAAACATATCTGGCTGAAAAAGGACCTGTCATCTCCCCACTTGCAGTGCGCTGGCTTCCAGCCCGGCTGCTTTCGTGATCTGATTCACCGCGTGAAGCAGCCACGTGAGCCTGAGTGCCAGTAACATGGCCAGTGACAGGAATATGGCTGGCAGCTGGGCTGCCTGCTTTAGCCTCTGCTTGTACCTGCTCAAAAGTAAAGATGAATTTGGAGTCGAAGGTCTGTGGTTGCCTGCTCGCAGCTGAGCTTGAGCTGATGGCCTGCTGCCTCCTTCCTCCTGACCCTTCCCTATGCCAGACCTGCCTGAAACAAACTGGGGAGCATGTATGGGCTAGAGCTAATCCTAACAACAGCAACAAAAAAATCATTCTGTTTTTAATGTGGTTTGGTCCTGGCTCACCATGTAGCTTCGGGTCTGTTTGTCATCACACAGTTTGGAGTAGGAAGAGTGCGAGAGATTTCTTCTTTCACGGTGCCCTCTCGTGCCAGCTCAAACACAAACACATTGTGAAATTACTGGTTTAGTAGTCTAGGCCTCCTCCACTTAACTGCATTCATAGAAAATAGTTTCAGTCCATTTCCAACCACCTAAATGTGATCTTAGGTGTTATGCCTCTTCTGCGTTAGTAATAGAAAGAATGCTGGTGGGAATGTGCCACATAAGGGGGGGAAAGAAAAAAATCACTTGTAAAATTTAGTTTACAGCTCCCCCTGTTGGGTTTCTACAATAGTTGTCACATCAAAATAGCATTTTGGACAGTCAGTCTTGGCATTTCCATAATGCAGGGTTTAATTCAGGAAAGTCCCCGTCTCTGCAGGCCTGACATAAATTGTGCAATGTTTTATGATATTGCTTCACATTAAATACTGAAATAATATCATCAGAATACTGGGAAGGCAAGTGTGCAAGTATTATACTAGATTCAAATCTGAAAGACTGGTTATGGCTAATGATCCTGTTCTGTCGAGGCTTTCGATGTTACTGTTACCAGAGATGGTGTTAGGAATGGTGGGATTTCTTCTGAAAGCTACCCTCTTAATAAAGTTTTTATTTGGAGCAGTTGAGTGACATGACAGCCAATGGTTTCAGATACACTCGGCTTTAATACGTGTGTATCTATGTACAGCAGAATATATCTAGATAGAATCATAGAATGGTTTGGGTTGGAAGGGACCTTAAAGATCATCCAGTTCCAACCCCCCCGCCATGGGCAGGGACATCTCCCACTAGACCAGGCTGCTCAAAGCCCCATCCAGCCTGGCTTTGAACACCTCCAGGGATGGGGCATCCACAGCTTCTTTGGGCAGCCTGTTCCAGTGTCTCATTAAGAACTGCGAGGACTTTGAATCAGAAAGCAGACTATTTTTTTTCCTTTTTTCTTTTTAATTCTCAAATCTAGCAAAAATTAAGAATTTTTTTGTTTTCTGAGGTGTTAAGTGCAATACTCAGGAAATATTCATAAAACCCAGCACCTCATAATTTCAGTATGTGCCATAATTTTGTTGCAGTATCATAGAAATATTTAAAGTAAAAAACAATTCACAGAACTGTAATCATAAAGGTAATTTAACGTTGCAGGAAATGGTCTTCAATCAAACAGCTCATATCCCTTCACATCTAAATAGAATTATGTTAGAGTGTAAAGTTATTAGTGGTAGGAAATTGTGATTTTTAAAAGGATTAGATGCAGAAGCTAATTTAAAGAAATGTCTACATTTTTTGCTTCAGAAATTTAAAAGACACTAAAAGGAAAGACGAAGGTTCTTAACACCAGTGGTGTTCTGCAGTCACAGTGTGTGTGTTTTATGTTATAAACAAATAATACCAGCACACATTTTAGAAAGAAACTGGCATAAAAAGACTTTGCTCTAGAAGCTGTTTATCTCTTTGATGACTTGACTTGTTTTAAGGTACAAAATTAGAGAAGGATTAAATAAAGGCCAAACTGTGCTTTTAGTGTTTGAAAGCTTTGGTTCATGTGAATATTAATGCTCGTGTGTGAAATCATATTGGTGCAATGATCTCAATAGCTCTTTTCCTCCAAGGCATGCTACGGAATCTTAAAAGTACCTGAAGGGAGCTGGCTGTGTCGCACGTGTGTGTTGGGAATACATCCTCAGTGTCTCCTGTGTCCCAAAAGAGGAGGTGCCATGAAAGCTACCAGGACAGGGACCAAGTGGGCACATGTGAGCTGTGCTCTCTGGATTCCAGAGGTAAAATTTAATTTCTGCCTTTTTCTTCTGTATCGTAGACTCCTTTTTCCCTCCTCTGCCTTTTTATGTTCACATGATTTAAGGGATCTGTCTGGCTTAATATTGGACTTTATTCTGATGAGTCTGCATAGTCTGTGAGGACTGGGAGAGAGTCCAGCTTATGTTCCATTAATTAATCACTTTGTTCCCTCCATTTACTCAGCAGTCACTTCTTGGTGTCATTATGGTATCTGAGTGACCTGCTAGAAAGGGTTATGGATGTAAGCTAGTGTTAACTGGGCAACTGCAGCTTCGTTGTCTGTCTTACTTTCTGATGAATTTGTGTGCTCAGGTAGGTGTATAATTTGCATGCTTACATCCACTCTTCTGTTTTTTTAACAGAAGAACCATTGCATTATTTGTCTAGGATGGACTCTAAGATTTGTAGTTAAGGTGTTTTTTTTTTTTGAAGCACAATTTTTCGGAATGGTAGGGAGATAAGGCTTTTTATCTTTTGTGTTATAAGTAAAGGCTTTTTTTGACACATCTGTGCATACACGTATGGAGAGTTTAATAATGAAGCTTTGCACTTTTTCCTCTATTTTGAATCAAGTTTAACATCACAGTATAATTCTGTAAATCAGAATGTTTGCTTGTGTATAGGTGAGGTTTGTGTTTCTTTTTGTACTTGGAATATTTCTGTTTTCTTTCTGGTTAAATCCACAGATCCATTACGTTGGGTGGTTTAATGTGAGGCGATAGCCAGATCTGTCGGCACCATGACATCAGGGGAGTGCATACCTTATTCTCTGAACCTGCTCCCAAGCACACCCAGGCCTCACATTTGCAAAACTTTGAGGAAGATGTTAAGATTCTGGGTATTTTTTTTAACGTAGCAGTCAGATGTATTGTGTAATACTTAGCTCTGTCTCAGGCACATATCTGCTTTTCAAGGAGGTTATCTTTGCAGTTGCGTTTTCCTTTCAGGCCTGCTTGTTGTAGTTCCTGGCATCTCTTCCACCTTTAAGGAGAGAGGAGTTGAGAAAAAAACAAAAGATTGATTTTAAAGTAAAAAAACCCAACAAAATAACATTGCCTGACTTTTCCTCCTGTACTTATGAAGTGTCTTGGCTGGAAGCTCTCCTGGCTCTGAGCAGACTGGTTTTCCTAAGAGATCCTTTCTGCATTTGCTTGCCTTGATGCTCTTGCCAGCAAAAGAGGAACCAGCAGGTTTGGGAAGCAGGTGACGGCACATGCTGCCTTACCACCTGCCCACCTCCCTCCAGCTGAAGGAGAGAAGCTGTCAGGGGAGCACCCAGGAGGGACAGCTCGAATCCAGCTGCTCCCACAGCCGCTTTGGTGGATCCAGGCCGCGGGCACCTCCTCCCTTCCACACCAATACCAAGTGTGTCAGGCAAAGTGAGGAGGTGACACCTGCCAGTAGGGGCAGGAAATGCCTCTTGGACCCATTCTCTCTCTGTCTTCTGAGCTGTCACTTGGAAAACAATTCAGTCACTGGAGAAGCCAGAGAAACCTTTGGGAATTAATCTCTGCTAAAATGACAGGTTAGTTCCTGTCTGGGGAGTTGCTGTGGCCTTACGTGCTGCAGGGGACAAGAATGACCTGGGGATGGATAACTCAAGGGCGAATTTGCATTCTCGTATACCTATTTTTCTTTTCCCCAGGATAGTAGTGCACTGGAACTCCCCAAAAAGAAACAGATGAATTATAAAGTCACAGCCATTTCCTCTTGTGGCCCTAATAAAATGGAGCAAGGCAGAATTCAGAGAGGAATGGGCCATAAACATGTCTGTGCCTTGTGGTAAAAGGTTCAAAGAGGGTCTTCATGAGTCACCAAGTATAGGCTAGCATCGTTGCAGGCAATTGGCATTAGGTATTTTCCTTCATTAAGTTATTTGGCATTGTCTTAAAATGTTTTTTCTTCCCTCCCTTCCTTGTGAGCTAATGCTGTCGAAAGGCTTTCTTGACCCTCACTTGACTGATTGGGATGTTTGAAGGTTTTTACTTTACAAAGTGTACCCATTGTTGGTTTATATCCTTTTGTTCTTCTGTCTTTATTGTCTTTTAGTGTAAATGTGTAGGCTGTTTCATGCTTTCTTTAAAAGGCATTCTTTAAAAAAAAAAACAACAAAACACTGAGACTTGAAAACTTATACCAAGTGTTTTGAGATTCAAGGTCCTTCTCTGCCTCAGATAACCCATTACAGTTATGTCCTCCCTCAATCAACGTGGCATTAGCTGAAGCAGAAAGTTATTTTTCCTTGCTGCAACTGGAAGGGTATCAAATTGGCTATCCTTAGCTGCTGTTGTGAGTGGCTGTCCTCCAGCCACAGGGATGCCCTTCCCAGCCAGCGATGCAGATCATTGTGCACTTGTGCAGCTGCTGGTGGCAGATTAGCAGAGGACAGCAGGGTGACAATCGACATGGCGGTTGCAAAGAAGAGGCTTCAACAGCCTGTTGTCTTCACTTTTTCACATTCTTAAAACTTTTTCAGACTACAGCAGTAAGAATGTAACCTGATACAAGGTGAAGAAATAAGAGAGAAAACAGCTACCTGTTACAGCAGATGGATCATTTCTGCCTTGGGATGGGAGGTTTTGGGGAGTGGAAAGGTTGGCGCCTCTGCTCTCTGGATCTCTTGTGAGCAGCGAAGTTCAAACAGATTTTGCCTTGACTCCTCTCTGTGAAACATGCAGGCGGCATGAGGCCAGTATAAATAAATTGCACCTGACTCTGTAAGCGCCTCTTCGTGCTTTTACAAAATGGGGTAATATAAACAGGCAGCATTACAAGCTGAATGGACAGTATTTCCAACATAACTGTTTCCTGACCTTATGAGTCCACTCTGGGGAAGGAGCAGGGAGAGCATTAAAAGGGGCACAGAGGGACAGGGAGAAGATCAGTGCCAATTCCCAGCTACTGCTGGGAAGTACAGTGGAAAGCTGGTATTACTCAGACTCCAGAAAAAAAATCACTGAAGATTATGGTTTCTTTTTGAAAGGAATATAGACAACCTGACAAATTGATATAATCCCTTGATTCCCAGAGGAAGCCTTGCCTCTTAGTGTCGTGGTAACCGGGTTGAGAATTGCAGTCAATCTTTGTACAATATTGTTTCAGAAATACCTGTGCAGCTTGTAACCAGCTCTGTTTTGAGCAAGGTCAAGTTAAGTTGATGAAAGGCTCTTTCATTTTGGAAGCAAAAAAGCTACATTTGATGATGTTTAAGAGTGCTGGACATGATTTTGTGGAACCGTTCAAGCGTTTTAGGACCAGCTTTGTCTTTTTCCCACCAATTTATAGGAAGACCACAACAGATTAAATTGCATGTCATCTCTACCTGATGAGGGCATCACGTTGCCTGCTTGTTCTCCTTGTCTGGTAAAACCTGGACCCTCTCTGAAGCATCTCACTATCTTCCTAATGAAGACTTCTGAAAATGCCATGCAGCAGGTTGACCTCAGTATATTCCAGAAGATGTGGTTTGCAGTTGGGGGGACCAGAGGATGAAGTACTATAACAAATATAAATCTTATTAGAGTCAATTTATGTCATGAATTCATGAACTGATGATCAACTTTTTAAAATGTGGAAATGGTGAACCAAGTAATCTCTTGCAAAGCTGTCTTTTCCACCTCCTTAAATGAAGCCTTAAAGCAATGCAATGATAAGAAAAGAGTAGCAAAAATACTCAGTTTGAGCATAGCAACTGTGACTCTTGGACTTGATGAACTTAGCACTGCTATGTTTGGTTAAGTCTACCTCACAGTGGAGGTCTGCTGAAGCAAAGCCTTTCCTCCTCGGGGATTAAGCAGGTTTTAAAGTGATTAGCTGCATCAAGTGATTGTTGATGTACCCCAGAAGGGAAGCTAGGTAATACAGCTTAGGCTACTGGCTCTTGTAAAGTCAACGGTTTAATTACCACATGTTAAACTAATTTATATAACCTGGATTTCCCTAGGAGAGTCTTTTTATGGAGGTAATCTATGAAAACTACTATAGCATAACGCTCTTAAAGTTTTCTAGGAAAAAAAAAATGCTGTTCAAATCTCAGCCTTAGCTGATTTTAACTGATTTCTTAAGGAATCAGCTTTATTCTGGCCTCACAGCACCACAGGACCTAGGAGCCTCCTTTCTTTGAATTCTTACATCTGACTCCTTTGAGAAGAGGCTCCTATCCTACCACTGGAAATACAGGTCTGCCCTGTTCTGGTGAATTGTTCATAGAAAGTGTGGAGATCTTTCTAGCTAGAGTCTGCATTGTATTTCTGCTTCAGGCAGGTAGCCCTCCAAAGCACCCAACTGCTAAATTCAAAAAATGCTGTGTAAGCTTCAAAATCCAAGCTTTTGGAGACTGGCGTTCTTGGGACAGAACAGTTATCTCACTGAAATCTTCCACCATGTGCCATTCTCATACTGGTCCAGTTCTGCATGTTGGTCATTCAGAGCTGGCCAACTTTTTGTTTCTGCCTGTGGATAAATCCTGTTTGTCAGGAGTGTCTCAAGGATGCCTATGGAGATAATTATGTCTGTTTTGGTATCCAAATTATGGAGGACAGTCCTTGTTTCTCAGTAGGGACAACGGGCAGCTGAGAAATTTCTACAGAATATGTGGACATTAGTATAACAAAAAATAGGAAGAGGCATCCTGTGCTTCTTTGTGTGTTTTTCTTTCTTTTAGTATTAATATCCATAATGTGGTCTACCAGAGACAAATGGATCATCCAGACTAAGTAGATGAAAATTGGCACAAGAGAATATACCGTGCATTGCAGTAAGAAGTTTGTTGTATTCTTTCTCAAATTATACTTGATACAATCTATAGTTAGGAAAGTGTATTAGAATCACCTCTTGCACTGGGAGCGCTAAATGGAGAGGCAGAGCTGGGAAGCGAGGCTTTCCCTGGCTACTGACTGATAGATCTGATTCTGTCCCAAATTGTGAGCTGGCAGAAGTAGCAATGGTAGCAGATCTGTGGACCTTAAAGAAGGAACTTTTCAGGTAAGTATGAGTAAGTGTTCCTGTTTTGTTATGAGTAGCTTGTGTCAATTCAAAGGAAATAAACTTAAGCATCACTTACTGCAGTCTCTCAACTGTTTCGTAACAAGGCATGCTGTAGATGCCTCCAATGTTTTAAAGAATTGCAGCTTTTAGCCAGCGGATTAAAGTAGTAGTATTCCACAATATTGTTTTCATGTGGGATCTTTTAGGGTCCCTTACTGAGAAGTATGAGCACATGGAGATCTCACAGTGAGATAAACGTGTGGTCATGTTTCTTCTTCTGGTATTAATGGAGAGCTTGTTTTTATTGTTTTGAATAACTGCTTCCCGTACTGTTCTTTTTGTTTACAGGTTAGTATTGCTTGCCCAGAAAGGATGGAGCCAATCACAAAGGTGTCTCACATTCCACCAAGTCGATGGGCTCTAGTGTGTAGTTTATGCAAGCTGAAAACTGGTGCTTGCATTCAGGTGCGTACTTGTCCTGTGGTAACTCTTGAGTCTATGTGAGCAGGGCAATGTTGTTCTTCCTGTGTTCAGAGATGCTTTACAATGCAGATGACCATTGGATAGGTGCTTACTTCTTCACAGCTGTTTGCTATCAAATTAGTTCACTAGCACAGAGATTTAGGAGTTTGTCTGAGTTGCCTTCTGAACAAGGCTGAGATGTGTAAGGGCTGCTACTATTTGGGTCAGAGGCGTACAGAAAGGGCCTTCTGTTGAACACTGTTCACAAACAAGAAAATACTAAATCAGGTGATACCAGCTTCAAAGAGATCAACAGACATTTTTAAGAGTGTTTAGGAAGTATGTTTTTGTAGGGATAGACTGTCATGTAATTAAGATAATTCTGTCCTTTTTTTCTGGTTTGTTGCTACTGTTAGTGATGGAGTTGTTTGGTTTTTTTTTTGTTTTGTCTGTAGTGCTCTGTGAAAAGCTGTATCACTGCCTTTCATGTCACCTGTGCCTTTGAGCATAGTTTAGAGATGAAGACTATCCTGGATGATGGGGATGAGGTCAAGTTCAAGTCCTATTGTCTAAAGCACAGCAAGAACAAACAGAATTCACTGCCTGATGTTGATGAGCACCCCAAAAGCGTGTCAGACCAGAAGCAAACAGAGAGTGAGAAAACCAGTTTGCGAGCCCAGAAACTCCGGGAGCTGGAAGAAGAGTTCTACTCACTAGTTAAAGTGGAGGATGTTGCAGCAGAACTGGGCCTTCCTAAACTTGCTGTAGACTTCATCTACAATTACTGGAAATTAAAGCGAAAAAGTAACTTTAACAAACCATTGTTTCCTCCCAAGGAGGATGAAGAAAATGGCTTGGTGCAGCCAAAAGAAGATAGCATTCATACTCGCATGAGGATGTTCATGCATTTGAGACAGGACCTAGAGAGGGTAAGAGCTTAACTGGTAAACTTTTGAAAAATTATTTGCAGGTGACTGAGGTCTTTGTTTGTGGACAAAAGTGAGAATGAGGGAAGCACAGGGAGGTGATTTTTTTAAAAGAATAATTAAAAAAAAACAAACCTTCAACTCCAGTCTTTCAGTATGCTGCATTGCCTGCTGCAGAGACTTTCAGGAGCTGCCCCTTCATAGTCCAGGGAGAGATCCGATGTAAAAGGAGTGCTTCATGACTTGCTTAGAGGTTATTCCTTTATGTATATTAAGATGCATGTTTCTTATGCACAATGAACATATTTGCTAACAGACTTTTTGATTTCAACTTCAGTTGAGTAAATGTTTAAATCAAGTAAATTTATTTGACCCAGCAGTAGCAGTTACTAGTAATACAGATTCAATAACAAAAATGTTCCTTGTATTAAATGAAAGTAAGTGCAAACAGCAAAGGAATGGGGCAGCCTTAACAAATTCTTATCTTCCACTTTCTGTTTTGGGATGGAGGGACTCTTGATTTGGACTTAAAAAGGTGTTTTGTAATGGTTAGAATGGAATGGTAAATCTTAGCCAGTTCTGGCATTAGGAAAAATCAGTTTACATAGGTAAAGCAGTAAGTATTCTTTGGTGAGCGTGCATTAGGCTTCTGGAGAGTCCTAAAAATATATTAAAGCAGAGCTGCTTACCCTCATCATTTGAAGGCAAGTAAGTGAAATCCTAGATGGTTAACTTCCACAGTGACTTTTTGGCTCCAGGCGCACAGAAGAGTGTCAGCCTGTACTCATACTACTTCCTGTGACATCTGATGCAGGAGTCTTACTCACGTCTCTTCCTTGCCAGCATGCTGGTGTCAGCCAGTCCCAGGTAGCAGGCAGGCTGAATCACTCGTCACCCTCTTGACCTAGATGCTTTCACCGCATGTAGCTGCCTTAGGTGCTACAGTTGGTTAGCGGTCTGAAAATAAGCCACTGACTCTACCACTGCTTGCGGCTTTTCTGAGAAGGAGGAAAAGGAAATTATCTTTTTATCAGTAGCTAGCTGGGCTCTTACTAGCTTGCCAGCTAGCTGGTAGTTTGAAAAGATGGAGTTCAAGTGCTTAGAGATGGGTTGTGAATGTGAAAAAGGTAACAGAGTAAACTAGATGTGCTAAACCGGGATACAGAGGCATTGGAGAGGAGAGGGGAAGGAAAAGCAGAAGAGAGAAAATAGTGTTGTAGGAAAAGGGAAAACAATATTGGGGAGAGAACATGAAAAGTACAGGGACATGAGTGTTGGAGCTGAGATCTGCGCTCGTCAGTGTTACTGTTGCCTTGAATTTAGTTCTCCCCCTTTTCCAGGACCACTTTGGATATGGTTCCTTATTTAAAAAAAAAAAAAAAGTAAAAAATCCATTCTTTCAAGAGACTATTTTGAACTTTTTGTTTGACGAGTGATGGGTTTGCATTAATTTTTGTTGAAAAGAATGTAGTTCATTCTGAGTGGAGGTAATTAATAGTTTGAAACGTCTGTCTCAAAGTTTCTGAACTTCTTTGTGCCACAGGGTTTTCTACTCAGTTATATCTTGGGATGAATATAAATTTGGGAATCTTGGAATTTCCTTTCTGGGGAGAGAGGTTTCAGTTCTGAACAGATGGAGTTGAGTGCTAAGGGAAGTATGTTTGGCAAATATCTTTCAACTGGTCGCTATGCTGTTTCAAGAACTTCAGTGCCTCTTCCTGTTCTCGTTATATTAGGTGGAAATTCTGCTATTAACTCAAATAGTCAAAGTAGAATTATGTGGAACTGAATCATAGAACCATAAAATGGTTTGGGTTGGAAGAGACCTTAAAGATCATCTATTTCCAAGCCCCCTGCCACGGGCAGGGACACCTCCCACTAGACCAGGTTGCTCAAAGCCCCAACCAGCCTGGCCTTGAACACTTCCAGGGATGGGGCATCCACAACTTCTCTGGGCAACCTGTTTCAGTGTCTCACTTCCCTCATTGGTAAAAATGTCTCCCTTGTGCCCAATCTAAATCTACCCTCTTTCAATTTAAAGCTGTTGCCCCTTGTCCTGTCACTACAGTTCCTTGTCTCTCACCATCTTCTTGTAAGCCCCCTTTAAGTACTGAAAGGCTGCAGTAAGGTATCCCTGGAGCCTTCTCTTCTCTAGGCTGAACAACCCCAACTCTCCGCCTGTCTTCACAGGGGAGGTGCTCCAGCCCTCTGATGGTCTTCGTGGCCCTCCTCTAGGCTCACTCCAAGAGGTCCATGTCTTTTCTGGTGCTGGGGGCCCCAGAGGTGGACACAGTACTCCAGAGCGGAGTAGAAGGGTAGACTCACCTCCCTTGACCTGCTGGCCACACTGCTCTTTATGCAGCCCAGGATGCAGTTGGCCTTCTGGGCTGTGAGCACACATTGCTGGCTCATGTCCAATTCTTCATCACCAGTAATCCCAGATTCTTCTCAGCAGGGCTGCTCTCGATCCTTCCAGCCCCCAGCCTGTATTGATACCAGGGGTTGCCCTGACCCAGGTGCAGGACCTTGCGCTTGGCCTTGTTGAACTCCGTGAGTCAGTGCAACGGAGTCTGAAAAGAAAACTGCTAAATGGGTCAGCCAAAATGTGTACATTGCACAAGAAGCCAGAGTGTTCTTTTAGAGGTGATCTACATTTGGTTAATTTTGGTCCAAACAGGCCAGCTCTCTTGGGTAGCTTTGAATAAAGTATTACTTTAAATGTTCCAATAATTTTAGGGGAAACAATCATAGTTTAGCTGTTAAAAATCATTCTGTGAAACGCTTTGCAGGGAAATTCTGGGGGAATCCAGTATTGCCTACAGTAACATCCCTGGCATCGTATATAATAGAAGCAGGCTTACAGACAAGCAAATCTTGGCAATTACTTGCTTTTCTTTTGACTGGAATTTTGTGTTTGCTCGCTGTTCTTATAGATGAAAATACATTCTGCTGTCTTGCAGAACATATTCAAGGCATTAATTGAATTGGCAATTAAAAAAAATTCCAGGATAATTTTTTAATTCATAGTTACTTATGTTCAGTAATATCCACAAGAACTTTGCCAAGGGATTTTGCATATAGTGTTTTAATTCTGTAGTTGATGCACTTTTTTTTAACTATGTCAAGATTTATTTTTTTATTGCCTATTAAGTTTCCTGTTATGCCTCCATAGGTAAGAAATCTCTGCTACATGGTAAGCAGGAGAGAGAAACTGAAGCTGTCTCACAGTAAAGTACATGAACAGGTCTTCAATTTGCAAGTCCAGCTTATTAATCAGGAAATCGCTGCAGGTAATCATATAAACGTAAAATATTTGCAAATTTTGTCTGTCTTTAAGCTCAAAAATGCGTTCTCTTTATGTTCCTGCTTAGTGCTTCTAACACTGTAAATCTGCCTTTAAAAATTCTTGTCAAGTACACAGTCAACAAAAGTAGCAACATGCGAAAACCTCTTTAATCTCTTAAAATATTTACTTGGATATTTCTTTATTTTATGGCTGTGTCTGATATATGCCTGTTACTTACCAATCACTATGGCATCCAGATAGCAGAAATGAGCTGGTAGTGATCTCTTTGTTTCCTTGGCTGCTTTTTTTATAGTACGGTTTCCCCACAGCAAGCTCTGTGCTGCTGCTTGGTTCTCCAGCTGAGAAGGTTTTTTGCTTGCTGTCAGTAGTTGGTTCCTTCAGGCAAAAGAGAAGAGTGATTGATAGGAATCGCTGCTGCTCTCATGTTGCCATGCATGCTTGATGAACAGCGCAAAGAGGCATTTCTTAGCTTGCCGTCTGCAGTTACTCTCCTTCCTTCAAAAAGAGTTTTAAGTACTCTGGTTTGTAATAACGAATAGTAACTGCTTAGGAATGCTCGTGTACCAAAACCCACTCTGCTCTTCATTTTTATACCGACCGTCTTGAAATAAGGAACACAACATTTGGAAAGAGGAAGAGTATATATTACAGTGCAATTACTTTTTTTTTTTTTAATAGGGAAGGCAGCTATTTCTTCAATGTGAAATTAAGATCTCTCTGTTCTTTCAAGATACATATTATGTTTTTCATGACCAACTTAGAGTGAAGTCTTTTTGGTTTTTTCCTCTACCCTTGAAGCATGGATAGGTTTCATTAGTACTGACAAGGTGTTTTTTTTTTTTAAACTGTTTTAGATCAGACTAGTACTTTGTGGAAGCGGCAGTACTCTAAAGCACTTTGGTTTTGTGTAAATGCGGTTTATTAGAAGTGTCTACTAAATTTATTTGATGTCTTGACAAATACAAGTGCTTTTTTAATACTTACTAGAATAGCTTGATAGCTACTTTACAATGGCGCTGTATGTGTATAATATCATAAAGACTAATATATTGGGGTGAAAAGACTTCTAAAGCATAGAGAATTTTATAATACAAAGCAGAGAGTTGAACTAAGTCCAAATTGAAACTCAGTTTGAAGCATTGTTTTTTCTCCATCCAAAACTGAATATGAACCTTTTTTATAGCTTTGTTGGAACTACTTCAGTCATATCTCAAAACTGGTTCAATTCACTGGCTTAAAGCCCTGTAAAAAGGGCACATTGTTGTTTTTAATGGAAATGCTAAAACGCTTACCTAAATTCTGAAATGGTGGGTAATTTGGAACAGTTTTCTTTATCCCAGCTTCTCTTTAATGTCCTAAAATAATTTCACACTAATTGTTTGCAAATGCGCGTTACTGTTGAATGACCTTCTAATGGACTCTAGTAGTCGTTACAGATAACAAAATGATTACCCTCTTTTAAAAAAGCCTTTTTTTTTTTCTTCTGTCTCCTCATCTCTTTCTCCTGTAGGCCATACCCTGACAAGTGCACTAGAGAACACACTGTTCTACCCACCTCCCAGGATCACCCTGAAGTTAAAAATGCCCAAATCAGCACTAGGAGATTGCAAAAATAACTCGCTGAAACCTGGCAACAGACCGCTTTCTCCTGACAACAACAGCACTGTTTACAGCAAACGGAGTGTGACGATGTCAAAGGAATCATTTGAAATTAAAGCAAAATCTTACTCCAGGTATCAGCACGACAGCAGAAGTAACGGGTTGCTGGCAGGGATTGGCAAACCTCGGAGTGAGGTGAAGGATTCTGGCCCAACACAGATGCCGGAGTTTCACCGGAGCCAGCCGTCCGGGAAGCCCTTAGCACTCCAGGCTGCTTTGCATGGACAGTCTTCCATTGGGAATGGGCGGGTGCAGCAGGAGAACTCGAGGCTGGCGGCCAAGTCCAACGGTCTGATGGGCAGAGCTGGAGACGTGAGCCAGAGAGACAGCTCCAGCCAGACGCCCTATGAACAAGAGTCCGTGCTCACAGCTCACTTGGCCAGCCAGAGCGGTTTCAGAAAATCCACCATAGAACATTTTAGCCGGTCCTTTAAAGAGGCTACCAACAGTCTGGTGAGGACCACGGAAGATCTCCGGTGCTGTGAAAAGCCAACAAGAAGACTTGCAACAAAAGATCGCTTGTGGAGCAAGCAGACGCTTGAAGGTGCTCCGTACCAGGACAACGACGGGTACTGTCCTGACTTAGAGCTGAGTGACTCTGAAGCAGAAAGTGACGAAAACAAAGAGCAAGTGAGGTTAAGACGAAGTAGCTCAGAGAGAGAAAGCCCAAGTAAGGACTTTGGAAGAGATTGTCACAATAGAAACAAAAAGAATATGATTTCTCACAGTTCGGTACAAAGGTGATTAGAAGCCCCCACGGGGTAACTCAGCCTTTCTGTATTCCAGTGTACCAGTGCAAAGCTCAGTATCAAAAGGTTCCAGAAAATAGTCCAGGACCTACGTTAGGAAGAGTTGCAGTAAGGGATGGGGGGAGGGGAGAGAAATCAAGAGTAGTTTTGTTCAACTGTGAATTGGCTTGCAGTCTTCGCAAGGTTAACTGAGTTATTGCAAAGTCATGTGGAAATCGATGTCTTATTAGAGGGTAACATCTGGGAGAGCACGAAGCGGTTAATCTCTGTGTAAATTCAGGAAACTGCTTCCCCCTTGCCAGCTTATGTGCGAGGCAACGTGTTCGTGTTACGTCAGTCTGTCTCGCGGTGGTGGTCAGGTATTAAAGAAGTCTTTGCATTGCTCTAATGTGGTGCAAGAGACTGCAAACGGAGACACTGAAACTGCATTCTTACAGCACCTGCAGTATGGCTTTGATCCAGCAATGCACTTGTGGATGCATTAGGAAGTTAAGCATGTGAAAAGTCCTGCTGGTTTCCCTCAGGAACGCTTCTTGTGCTCAGATCTCCGAGCGCATGCCAGTGTGCTCTGCTGGATCAGGCCCAAAGTGACTACTAAGTGATGATCCTCTTCTGCAGGAGGCTTTGAACCGCAGTGGTGTTTGCAGGCTCCTTGCGGAGGGTGGAAGCAGGCGCTGCCAAACTCACTGACCTCTAGACGTGCCCCCGTTCCCTGCTCTTGCTGAAGGTTATGTTTCTCTTCACAATAATTTGCTTATTTTGTAAATATATAACTTCTAGTACTTCATTTTTTTTAATCTCTGTACATAGTTGCTTGTTGTGGGATGCACTTGTAAATATTTTACCCAGCTAACAAGTACAGATGGCTAATTTTGTGGATAGTGTTTACAAAAGTAGATGTACTACTTCAAAGAAAAATGCTATTTGACACTTAAATTTAGGCAATCACCAGTGATGCCAGGTTCCTCTTGAAACTGAGATTTCATGTCCAGAGGTGTTTGTACCTGGTATTTCAAAAATAAGCTGAATTAGAAATAATTTTGTCTGAACTTCTAATGCAGGCACAAATTTTCAACCCTAGTTGCCTGAATATGGGTGTAGGAACCTTACTTCTGGCATCTAGGTCTGTAAAATTTTAGCCAGTCATCATTTACAGTACGTTTTTTTTAATTGCTGAAAATCAATTATTTTACTAAGCTGCTTTTCAACCTCTGGATCAGTTGCTGTTTCCCAAACTAAAACTTTCTTCTGTGTCCCTTAAAATTAACAGTTGTTAAGTAGTGATTAAGTTTCAGCCAGTATTGAGTAAGCAAGAAGGAAGGAGAATCCTTTTCCATTCGTTTCAGTGACAGGGGATTTTTTGTTTGAATGCAAACAAACTTCTAGTTTTCCAGATGGTGTTGTGTGGATCAACAAAGTAACTGCACTGTTTTTCTCTGAAATGCTGTACATTTCATAAATGCGTAACATCATCTGTCCTCACATCACTGGCTGAAACAGGCTGTAGGTTGTCTAAGGCACGTGATACAGCTCCTTTCTGTTGAGGGTTCATTTTAGCCAGAAACAAAATGCATTCCCCACCCAGGGTGAAAGATGACTATGCAGAATCCAAACAACAACCTGTTTTTCTTCAAACTCTTAATTTATTGCTTTTAGCTTGGGTAATGGCAGCAACATTTTCAGGTCTGTTTTAAACTTTGAAATCTCCCTAGTTGCAATAGGACTAGCAAGTCAGGGGCTGGAGGACTTTTCAGTAGTGAAATGGAAAAAAAAAAAGTATACTTCGCAATTCTGCTCTGTTTGCTTCATGCATCTTAATTTTTTTTTTCCCCCACTTCTTGATTTTATGTATATTTGTGTAATTGATCTTTCTAGAGCTGTATCTTCAAAATTATTTCTTTTGGTGTAAATATGCAGTAGCATTTTAGGTTTCCACATATCTTATTTTAATGGGAAATGCTTTGTGTTCTAAGCCATGGGTCATTCAGAAGAACTAAACAAATGTCTCTTCATTTGTATTCCAGATCTGATTCTCTTAGTTCTCCTTCAATATTTATTAGTAATCCTCTCTTGCTGGTCATGAAATTTTATGAAGCTTGTATTGGGAACACTTATCTGGGAGGTCAGCAAAGCATTCATGTTATTTTGTGGCCGGAAGCCTATGACAGAAGGGAGGGAAAATGGTGCTTCAGCAAAACTCAGCGTTTCTGCTCTTCTGGGGTTATTAATTCAGTTGTTTCCAGTCTGGGCAATGGTTTTGCTAATTTTTACATGATTTTAATAGATATATGAAGGAGCCCTTGGTTATGTAGTTCTCAAGTATTGTCCCCAAAGTGCATTTGCTAGTTTTTATTGTGTGTTCGGTGGCTAACTGTTTGAAGTATTACCTCTTAACCTTATTTGTCAAATTTTTTTGTGTTTTTGCATTTTGTTTTATATATATAAATATATATATATATTCAATTTTCCAAGATGGACTCGGTCTTTTTCAGATGTCCCCTTTTTACAAGTACTTTTTCATTAAATTATGAAACTGCTAACAGTATTTTCATTTGTTGTGATTTATTCAGGGCTTTACCCTCTATGTCTGGCAGGTTGTTACGCTCATCAGTCTAACAGCAGTACTGTGTCCATCAGGAGTAAATCATTTCTACAGAGTTGGCAATGCTTTAACAAGTTGAAGTGTCAAGGAAAACCTTTCCCCTTCAGCCTCTCAAAAAAGAGTTGCTGAACGCTAATTTGCTGTGTATAGCAAATAGTCCAAGCCTGGCTTTTGTTTCTGCCTAGCTGAGCAAATGTAACAGACCATTTGCTGCCCTGGTCTCACTTTTTAATATATTTGCTTATACCTTAGAATGACTGGTTTTTTTCCCTGGTTGGACAAATTAAGTTATAGAGGAAGAGCCATAGCCAGGCCTTCTGTCTCATCCCTCTTCTTGTACGCTCGCACACACAAATGCATACTGAACACAGCCAGCTATTGCCGTGTGTGTGCAAAGGACAAGTCAGTGCAAGCAAGTTCCCGGGTTGATGTTTTATGTCAGTTTTGTGTGACCTGTTGCTGTAGTTCCCCCTGCTCCCACAGGCTGGTGCTGTGATATACATATATATGTGATATATGTGCGAGCTCTTTTTCAGGGCCAGGATTTCTCCTTCCCTAAAGGCGTTCTTGCAACGGATGCCAGCAACAGGCTTCCTTTTTGTGACTTTCTGACTGGCGGCCTCCCATTCCCTTTGCAAGCACAGTCTGCTTGTGTCTGGGATGTGGGAAAGACAAGGCCAAGGAAAGAAATGGTATCCCCATTATTTTGGAAACAGCCGCTATTGGTTTGTAGAGTCTTTACAAATAAGTAAATGTGGTTACTTGTTGACGGTAACTGGGCCAAGCTCTCACAAGCACTAACAGGGTCTGCGTGGTGATTCCCAGCACCATCATTTCTGCATTTTTGCCTTTATCTGAAGAGAAATGTTCTCAGCTGTAACTTGCGTATGTCATTTGTAGACTGTTTTCTTTGCACCGTGAATCACAAACCATAGAAAGAGGAGTTACAGATGTTTAACTATTAAAACCAAGCCTGAAACAGTCACTTGATTTTGATGTGCTACCTCACTGCTGACTAGGCCTAGGCATACAAGCTGCGCTGCAGACGTGTGATGTGGATCTGATATCTGGGAGGGACTGAGCGCTACCGAGTGTTCAAAGCCTGCTTCTGTGAGCTGCAAAGATAATCCAGCGAAACCAGTCATTCTGATTGTTGCGAATTTTGATGATCCCGGGACTTATGAAGGTTTAGCACTGCAGGGAATTGACACATCTATTGGGAAAACATGCTTTTGATGTGAATTAATGAGCAAAAGGAAGCTGCTTGCACAACCTGGCAGCTTGGCATGCAAGGGAAAAATACTGGGGAAGGGCAGAGATGGAAAACAATGGAGTGCTTCAGTGCTGCTGCTTCAGGAAGACATGAAGACTCACAGACTTCTGGGTTCTGGTTTCATGAAAGATGCCTGTCTGCTGCTGCTTCTGAATCTTCCTTTATGCCATCTTTGTGGCTGAACAGGCTTTTGCCCCTCCTGGGGTGCAATTCAGCAATGTACTCCTCTTGCAGAGACCATTCTGGGATAACTGCTCCTGGGCTCCACTCCTAACCAGGGCATCTGACAGCCGCTGCACTCATCTGGAGCGATGTCACGGAAATGGCACAGCTTTCTGAGACAAACGTTACACAGTGGTAGCTGTTTGAAAGTAGCAGATGTGCATGCTTATTTCTGTTCCTCAAGTTAAGCCCTCTGCAGATAGCTTGGATAAATCTGCATGACTACATTGTTGTGTAAGGAGAAGCAGCCTCAGATATTTGCACGTTAGTTTCCCTGCCTCTGAGTACAGCTTCCAGATAGTCTTTCTCCAGTAGGCTTCTTTTGGCTGGGACAATCTCCTTGGATCCACCTTGCCCTGCCCCTGGGACTCTTGTCTTTTGTTTCATGCTGGGCAGACCCTTCCCATCGCTTTCTCAGCAGCCCTGAAGCTGGATATCTGCCTCCCTAGGCTGCCTTATCTCAGACATTGTTTTAAATCTCCAGGAAGGCTCTGTAATGACACCTTTATGGTTTCTTCTGACTTAACCCTTCTCAAGACGTTTTTTTCTGGTTTCTGTTGGTTTTCCCCAGGTGCTGCCCCACCTGCCCTCACCCCGGGGAAGAGCACTGGGCGAGGCCAGGGACACAAGATGTATTTTGACAGAGTGCCATAACAGCTCCAGAGATGTTCTGCTGATGGGCCTGGCCCTGGAGACTGGTGGGCCAGTGTCCTGAGGGACAATTTCAAACCTAACACAACAGCAACATGCAAAGTAAGATGCCTTGCAAGTAACCTCCTGGTCTTGTGAATGCCTTGGAGCTCGTGACAGACATCGAGATATGCCACTCTTCTTATTTTCTGTGGTCTCAGCAACCACAACAAGTCCACTGGGGTAGTACCTATAAAAAGAAAATGCGTTACATCCCATTTGTGAAAACGGCTCTGGTTATACCTTTGGAAGTGGAGGCCCTACTGAGTGAACAAGGTATCTGAGGGGGGGGGAAAAATTGCTAAACTAGCCTACCCACTTCACCTGAAACCACAATGTCTGGCTGCATTCCTTTGTAGTTCATCTCTCTTATCTCAGAAGGGTGGTGCAGGGTAGTTTGGGAACCCCTGCCTTGGCATCACTGGCATTTTAGGCTCCATTTGCATCTGATTGAATGGAGCCAGACCAAAGTACTTCCCCTCCGTCAAAACTGATGGCTCAACCATTGCTCTGTTATCTCCTCTAAAACCTTCTCCTTTCTGATTATTCCTTCCGCAACAAGCCAGCTGTCTCTCCTGGCTTAAGGAAGCACAGAGGCCAAAAGCTGGATGAGCCAGGTGATGCGGGATATCCATAAACAAGTTGTACTTTACACTTGTTGTGAATGGGTAATAAAAAAACGGACTTCTCTCTAATTGTCTGCTTGAATATGCTGAATTAAGCTCAGAGCAGTCGCCCCAAACCTGCAGTTAATTTCAAGTTTGCTTCCGATTTAGGCCTGAAGAAGGGCTTGCGTGCCTGAAAGCTGCGAACACTGAAAGCACTGTTGCTAAATCAGCTACTTGAATGAAAGATGCTGCCTTTCCCTGAACTCCTGGCTCCCTTGCACAGCCTCCTCCGTTGTGGCTATAATTTTGCAGCTGCCGAAGCACATATCAATGCTCTTTTTTTTTTTTCTCCTATCCTGAGGCAAGCAAAATGCAAATCTGGATCACGTGGGGTCCAACGAGCAGAAGAGTAAGGCATTAATGAAAAATGTCTTGGCTGTGCTCCGCTGGAGAACGAATGCTTGCCCTTGCTGAAGCGCCCTGTTCCCTGGCTGTTCCGAGTGCAGCGCCGGGGGCTGGAAGGGCACAAGCTGGACTTTGTGAGGCAGTTTAAGGTGGCAGGAACCTGCGCTTGCAGGTGCTTCCATGGCAAAGAAGTTGGGAGGTCCAGGTGTGATGGTGTGAGGGGTCTTTGTGATACATTTGAGAAGCTGGCTGCACTGAGAAGGGTCATAACAACGTGTCTGCTTATAGCGCTGTGTTGTTAGGTGCGATGTGCTCTTTTTCATGAGACGGTAGACAATATGTAATAAATTATGCTGAAAGACATCTGTGTAATAACTGTAGTAAGTAGAGGGTACTGTTGCCGGTTCTGTGAGAGAAAGTGGACTTTTAGGGCTAAATGCTTCAATATGACTTTGCAGTAATTTGGTGCAATCCTTTTTAGAAAAGATTTGCCATTTGAGATTCTTAGTCCATTCTGCATTAACTTCTGTGACAGCAATGGGTGTTAGACTTGATGTAACACATAAATTAATCAACGGGCACAATTCTGCTGTTTAACACCTTCGTGCCACCTTCTCCCAAGGAGGCATTTGCAAAGCAGGAGAACGGTTTACTTCAGCAAATGTTTGCACTGTTGGGAGTATTTAAATACACGACTATGATCATCCAGGCTAGTAAACAGTTGAGATTTCCGAGCAGTTTGGTTTCTCCTCGACCTACTTGTTGCTTACTAACAAATAAAAGCTTGATCCGGACATGCAAGTAAATTCCAAGAACTACACTTGGCTGAAAACAAGCACATGGCAGTGCCAACGCTTGCTTTCCAGCCAACTGATTGCAGTGACTGATCTTATATTTCTACCTCTGCTCTTGCTTGGTGTTGGGCTTTTTGTTTTGGTGGTGTGTCCGTCATCGTTGCCCCACGCCGCACCCCTCCAAATGCAGTATTATCTGCTAGTGGTAAATTCCCATGTGTTCACTGTGGTTGCCGTAATGGATGTCACAGCAGCGTAGGCTTCTATGCTGGCTCGAGTGCCTTTGGTGTAATCCCCGCTCTCGGCCGCACCTTGCCCAGCTGCGGAGGAGGCCTGACGGACTCCCTCCATGTGCCGCTCGAATGCAGCTGTAAGATACTGACATCTGCTATTACAGCATTTGCACTTTGTACCAGGCATGGATATGGCATACAGCCCTCCCACCTTCAAGCAGGGAGGAGGACTAATGTACAAGTAGAAGATGATGACTAAAGGTGAAAGAAAAAGGATGAAGATGGCTCTAAAGATGAAGAAGTGACAGGATCAGGCTCATAAACAGGAGAGAACAACTGCAACCTTCCAGGAACCAGCATAAGCAAAACTGGCTTCTTTTTATAAGCCCTGAAATCATCCAGCCCCCTTTTTTGCCTGCAGTCCTTATGGATGGGGGGATTTTTCCAGCTCTGTGGCACACTGGGCTGTTCTCCAGAACTGCTGAGTGTTTCCTCACTGGCGAGAAGGGTAATGGTTTGCGGCAGGCTCAGGGAACCTGCAGGCTTGGGTGAGGGCTGTGACTTCACCTTACAGGGCCTCCCGCGTTGCATATCCGCTCCTGCTCTTAGTGGTTGTGATAACATGATTCCCCTTCCCCTGCTCCCTGCCAAGGAGGAGGAGTAAGTGTGCAATGTGCCTTACCACATGGAATAAAGGCTGGACCACCAGCCACTTCCTTTGGAAGCCATGGAGGTGTTGCGTGTGCTTCCTATCACTGGAATATGGAGTATGTGGAGTAGTTGTGGCTGCGACGCAACAGTGGGAAGGTCCTGGTGGGCAAGCCACTGGGCAGCACCACATTTGGTAGCCACCACCCCTGCACTCTTCTCTCCCCTGGTGAACTTGTACTGGCAGAAGACCTCAGCTGATGCTGTCTGTGAGGGCACCCCCCTTCTTCCCCCCTCCCCCCCGCCCCATCCCGTGAATTCCTCCCTGCTCTACCTTTCAGCAAGCCTAGATTAGCCTTTACAGAAAAGACGAAGCAGGAGTACTGTCCCATGTAACTAGAGATCCAAGTTCAAAATATTTGGCACTTCGGAAGAAGACCAGAGTTTGTGTCGTAACCCAGCGCTCGTAGAAGCTGTTAATTTTCTCCCAAGGTGTGTGCCAACACACAGCTTGTTTTGATGCCTCCAAACCATGCTGGCAAATGCCTAAGTCAGCAAGGAGCAGAGAGACTGGCCCAGTGGGTTGAGCGTGTGAGTATCGCCTGCTGCTGAATTCAGTAAGCTGCTCCGTTGGCCACGTATCCCAAATGGCCTTGGAGTGTGCAAGGACAGTGGGAGAGCAGCAAATGTGGCTGAGCTTTGTGAGAAGCAACGATTATCTTTCACTGTACTTACACATTCTCAATGAATTCTTGGTGTACTTTCAAATTTTAAAGCTCTGGATCTTCTTTCTTTGTAGTAAAATGTATGAAGGAAACAGAGCTACCGTGGCACTTTTTTCTGGATGTTTGTTTTCTGTGTTGGCAGTCACTAGTAACTTGCTTGCCTCCAGTCTGAGATGAAATCCTGCTGTACAACACCACGATGGGGGCAGAAAGAAAAGTCAACGCTAAGCACTGAAGTAATGCTATGCAAGCCTGTAAAATAAAAGCCTAACTGTTCAGGTAAGGTGACACAAAGTTAATAAATATCACGTTATTAGCCCATCGAGGGAAGCCTACATGAAACACATGTTGGTAAGGACATGTAGCCCATGAAGGAGATAATTGCCAATAGCAAGGTGTATGATAAGGAAGAGAGAAAATCTGTAATGGGAGCTGTGAGGAGGCTGCCCAGTAGAAGACCCCCGTGGGTGCTGTGCCATCACTGGTGTGCAGTGCTGGGCTGTGCCCCTGGAATAAAGGGGCTGCTCAAAGCGTGAGCTGGAAACAAGAGTCTGGCCGGGGAGAGAGGCAGGTTTTGGAGCAGCCTAGTTAATGCTTGTTCATGGGGACATGGCAGCGAGCTCATGGGTGAGTGGGCAGGAGAGAAGATGCGTGAGATGCTGAGCAGCGAGACCAAAGTCATTTTACCACGGATCCCTATGGGGGACGACTGAATCCAAGTCAAAAGGCAAAAATGTTGCAGGAGCTGTGGAGAAAGATCCCTGGCGCTGAAAGCCAGGGCCAAGGCCCAGCGGGCTCCTAAACCACAGCATGGGCAAACCAGGCCTTTTGGAAGCCAACCTCTCCAGGGAGCGGAGAACCTTGGCCACCACGGAGAGAAATCCCTTCTCCCTCCTCTTCCTCCCTTGCAGCTGTGGGAGCGGGGAGCCGAGATGCCCGCCCCCCACACCCCAGGCTCAAGCAACCCCTGTTGCCCGCTGACCTCTACGGACGGGAGCCCACAGGGCGAGACGACCGCCCCCCTCCGCGGGGCAGGGCGGGCTCGGGCCCAGCCTCGGGCTCCGGGCGGGACTGGAGGAGCCGCCCCTGGCCGCGGGCGGCCGAGGCCCGGCGAAGCGCGGCCGCCGCCTCCCCTCTCCCCCCCCGCTATAAGAGCGGCGGCGGCGGCGGGCCGGGACCTCTGCCTGCGCTGCTGGAAACAGGTAGGGCTGGCGGGGGGGGCGGGCGGGCGTGTGTGGGTGTTTTATTATTACTCATTTCTTTCATATATATATATATATACACACACACACATATATTTATATAAAATGCGTGTGTGTGTTTAAATTACACGGTCCCACGCACGGCAGCAGCGCCGCGGGAGCAGCCGGGAGTGGGGGGGGCGGGCCGGGCCCGCCGGCGGACGGGCCTTTCCCGCCCGGGCCCGGTGCCCCCGGATTATTTATTTTTTTTCCTTTCTTTTATTATTATTTTCCTCTTTCTCCCCCCCCTCTCAAGGCGGCGGGCAGCGCACCCACCGGCCTCAGGCGCCCTCCCGGGCCTGGCCGCGCTCCCCGCGGGCTGCGAGGAGGGACGGACAGACACGCTGACGTTGTTGGACGGGGCGAGAGGCATTAATTGACGTTTCCCCCCCAGGCATGTCGTCGGTGAGGATCGAGTGCATTGTCAGCGAGGGCTTCGGGATCGGGGAGTCGCCCGTGTGGGACGAGAAGGAGGGCGCGCTCCTCTGCGTGGACATCACGGGCAGGAAGGTGTGCCGCTGGAGCCCCCTCACACAGCGGGTGCAGGCCATCGCCGTGGGTAAGGAACGGCTCCAAAAAGCCCCTCTGCTGAACGTCAGGGTGGCGCCCCGTTAGCGGGTACCGCGTCCCTGCCGAAGGCGGGCAGGGATGCTGTAGCTGATGCTGGATGGGGCCCGTCTTCTGGTGCGAGGAGACCTCCCCCTAAAACCTGGCCTTCCCAGGCCAAAGAGGATGCTGAGGCTTCTGCTGCTTGCAGAAGCTACTGGCCAGACTTAGTCCTGAGGACTTTTCTTACGATTTTGTGTGATTGGATTACATTCAATCTACTTCTCTTTCCTGAAAATTGTTTCCAACCTGACCGCTTCTGCTCCCTCTTTGTCTCAGAGGTGTAAAGGTCACCAAGACTCTCCTTCTGTGGTGTTGATGTCTGTGGGAGTTTTCTTGCTGATTTGAATGAGCAATGCCCATAACGTTGTCTTTATTAGAAGAAAATTTCCCATAACGATTTAAGAAGGTGATATTTTTTTAAGGTAACAGTGTCACCAGCTAGAGTCTCAATAGTTTTAAGTATTTATTCCAGAAAGGAAGAGATGTGCTGACTCCCATAAAGCAGGGGGGTTGGAACTAGATGATCTTTAAGGTCCCTTCTAACCTGAACCATTCTGTGATTCTATGATTTACTCCTGGATGTGATAATGTAAATATTTGTCTGTCTGAAGACAGCTCCTTAAGTGGTTTAAGTACTTGCATTTATTACTTTCTTATATTCAGTAACATTTGGTGAAAATCACTTGCTTTTGCCCACCCGTGAGCTGTCTACATTATTCACAATAAATTGATCTGGGCTTATCTGCCCATCAAATTGCTGTAGTTACCAATTTTAAGATGAGAGAAGGCCTGATACTAATTTTGGAAACATTGCATCCCAAACTTATTTCACTTACTTCCTCTTACCTTAGCTGAGGGAGCATGCTTCTCTCTGCCTCCCCCCCCCAACTTGGACCTACTCTCAAACGTGCAGTCTTTTATGTGTGGCCTGTCTGGAGATGTAGAAGGGATAGTAGCTGAAGTAGCTACTTGTTTGTTTTTTTTTTTAAACTTCCTTCTGTTTCCTTTGTTTAGTAATAAAATAGTTATAATTAATAGCTGTGCCTTTGGGAATACCATGGTTAAAAGACTAAAAAAACCTCAGACACCCAAAGAGTACCATGTGATTAAAGTAGCGGGTTGATGTCCAAAGTGGAAACGGAGAGAGAAATGGTTCATTACTGAAGCTTATAGAGAATTACAAGCACACCATACCTAGCAACAACTTCAAATACCCTTTTCCAACTCCACAGGGAAAACGCCACTACTTGCATAACCATGCCTGGGGGCAGGGGGGAGCCCTTATGGTCAGTTTTCTGTTCGTCATAAAATGGTGTTGTAAATAAATCAGTTCCTGTGGGTGCTGCTTAGCAAAGCCCTTCATGGTGGCTGCGGACTGAGCCGGGCGCAAGGGCTAATGCATCCTGCTGCGCAGTGAAGAGTAGGGTGGCTGTGTCCCTCTCGTTAACCTGATGCACCCCTTTCCCCGGGGGTGCTTTCTCAGGAACGTATGGGGTCATTCTTGTGGCTGTAGGGCTACCCAGGGGAGCGACACCTCCAGGGACAGGCAGGCAGAGGGGTATACAGGCTGCAGTGCTTGGGGGCTGCTCCCCCTGGGGTGGGAGGGAGGGGAGGCCCTGGGGGCTGCCTGGGTGCAAGAGCTCCGGTGAGCCATGGTCCCAGGTGTTTCGCTGGGAGAGCAGGGAGTTGCCTTCTCACACTTTGCCGACAAAGCCCCTGCTGCCAGGCAGAAAAGCACTTTTATTGGCATGGTTACCAGTCATCGGGACAGCAGCAAAATTACTTCCTTTGTCAGCTACCACACGCCGCTCGACCTGTCTGTGCTGGCACTGGAAGAATTGGCATCCACTCCCCCAGTGTAGATGATCCCAGACCACCAGCAGTGCGGTCACACCTCTCTAGGTGAGGGAGTTGCTGGAGTTGAGCTTGCAATCAGGTGTTGGGGGAAATAGTGTTTGGATTTCTGGCATGGTGGTATGGCTGAAGTGGCTGCAAAGAGCGGGGGTGTCCTGAGCCAAGTGCGAGCAGACAGAAAGGAGCAGCTCCTCTTGGCAGCAATAGTGGCTGGTGGTGGTTATAAGTGTTTGTGAAACTATTACCTAATTGTACCTCTGTAAAGCTATAAATACAAGAAATGTTTTATTTTAAATTAAAAAGTTGGTGATTAGTCCCATGCATATTATCCCAGACTTTATTGCTCTGTTTAAAGTTATTATTCCTTATATTGCGTCTGATTGTAGGCTTTTACAGAAACGGTATCTTCACATTCATTTCTCTTGTTTTCTTACTAATTCCTTTATAATAACCAGCAATTGAGGTTTTACTGCATAATAAGTGAAATGAGTGTAAACTAACCATGGAGGATTTACTAATTTTCTGTTTTGCTTTAACTCTTGGAAAGCTCTGACACTCCTTGGTGTGTTTTTGGTGCTGCTGGAGGCATGCCTGAACTGCATGGCAGAGTGTGGTTCAGAAGGGTGGCTCTCCTGCCTGGCGTGACCTATCCCAGTGCAGAGATAATCTCTATCCCCACAAGTTACGACTGAGTGGTCATGCAGGGTTGATTTACCCAGGAGCTGGGCTAAACAGTTGTCCAGAGCTCTTGTGGCAATCAATTTTTTGCCTGGCGAGGGCGGGGGAAACCCACACAGTAACCTGTCATAAAAAGTATACGTGTCTGTATCTGTCTCCTTTTTATATATTTTTTAAAGCACCTCGCAGAACCGGGTGCTGGTAGTGATTATTGTTCCTGGGAGCATTGGTAATACTCAAGTTCCCTGAGTTTACATGTCCCAAACTGGTGATTCTGTTTGTAGCCACTTTCTGTATGCATTAAGTATGCCCTCTTCACGTGAAAGAATCTATTTCTATGTATTTAAACATCAGTTTTGCTGGTAGAAAAGTAGGTTTGTTTCTGTTGCCTGTGGTCTCACTGAGCTCCATGTGACTGCTTGTGTATCTAAAGTGGGCAGAAAAGAAATGTCTCCCCATAGCACATAACCTCTTTTCCATTTCATGCTGTTTCTAGATGCTCCTGTGAGCTCCGTGGCTCTCCGGAAATCTGGGGACTACGTCATCACCCTGGGAACCAGGTTTGCTGCTTTGAAATGGAAAGAGCAGCTAATAACCACCATTACTCATGTGGACAAGGACAAGCCAAACAACAGATTCAATGATGGGAAAGTGGATCCTGCAGGGAGGTATTTCGCAGGTATGCTGCAGGTGGTTCCTTCCTTCTGCTGCTCAGTGAGGTTTTGGTGACAACATGCAGCGATCAGTTGTAGATGCAGGAGTGTTTGTTCATAGTTAAATGGTGGGGATTTTTTTTTGTTGTCTTCAAACAAGAGTTTAATCCCATTTACAAATCTACTTGTATGACTTGGATACCATCTTATCATGACTATTTTTTTTAAAAGAGGCCCACTATTCAGAGCCTTCCTAGTTAAAGACAGTGGTCTTGTCTCCTCCGTGTTGGCATGCTTGTTTTGAATACTGGCAGTGTACCAATAGAAAATACTTTTTCAGCTAGAAATTTATGATATTGTGGAGTTTGTTCTTCATAAATCAGAATTCTGCTCAGTGGCGTCCAGTTACAAGCCACAGGCAGTGGGCACAATCTGAAATTCATGAAATTCTGTTTAAATGTAAGAAAACTCTTTACTGAGGTTGATCAAACAGTGGAACAGGTTGTCTAGAAAGGCTACAGCATCTCCATCCATGGAGATCTTCAGGACACAATGCCACCCTGAGCAACCTGCGGTGGCTGACCCTGCTCTGAGCAGGGAGTGGGCCCAGATGATCTCTAGAAGTGCCCTCCAGCCTCAGCTGTCCCGTGATCCTGTCCTTCTGGTTTTTAAAATGCCATTCCGTGCATCTGTCCTGTGGTTGGGTCCCTGGGCTTACCTTAACTTGCTTTTACCCAGCCTCTCAAGAACCAGTCTCGGCTGCCAACTTTGAGCCACAGTGATGAGATTTGTTTTTGAAAAGGTTTTAGTAGGACTTGTTCTGAGGGAGGAGAAGGAAATTTTTTTCCAGTCTCTCTGCTATACAAGACATAAAGATTTGTGGGAAATTAAATGCTGCACACCTTTCTTAACATTTGAATGACTGAATGAAACGTTTAGCAGAAATCACGCTGTGTACCTCTTCTGCCACAGTTCAACAAAAAAAACAGAGACTGTTTTTTGTCGTCATCGGCTAAAAGCCGGCACTTTTGAGCTTGGTTTCTTCCCCAAATTTCTGAACCCCCAACGCTGCTCCCATCTGTGTTGTCAGTGTGGTCATCATGGACTTCTGGAGCGCGGACTTTAGCCTATTCAGAACACTGGTTGAGAGAGTCCCTTGGGAGGTAGTCCTGAAGGGCAAAGGGGTCCAGGAAGGCTGGATGCTCTTCAGGAAGGAAGTCTTAAAAGTCCAGGAGCAGGGTGTCCCCAAGTGTCACAAGATTAAAGGACGGGGAAAACGGCCAGCCTGGATGAACAAGAACTTGTTCATGATGGGACTTAGGAATAAAAGGAGGGTTTACCATCTTTGGAAGAAGGGACAGGCAACTCAGGAGGAGTACAGAGATCTCGTTAGGTTATACAGAGAGAAAATTAGGAAGGCAAAAGCCCAGCTGGAGCTCAATTTGGCCACTAACATTAAGGACAACAAAAAAAGCTTTTATAAATACATCAACAAAAAGAGAGCCAGGGAGAATCTCCATCCCTTACTGGATGCAGGGGGGAAGGTTGCAACCAAGGACGAGGAGAAGGCTGAGATACTTAATGCCTTCTTTGCCTCCATCTTCAATAGTCAGACCAGCTATCCCCAGGGTGCTGAGCCTCCTGAGCTGGAAGGTAAGGATGGAGAGCAGAACAACCCACCCATAATCCACGAGGAAGTAGTCAATGATCTGCTTCTGCACCCGGACACACATAAGTCTATGGGGCCGGATGGGATTCACCCAAGAGTACTCAGGGAGCTGGCGGGAGAGCTCACCAAGCCTCTCTCCATCATTTATCAACAATCCTGGTCAACAGGGGAGGTACCAGATGACTGGAGGGTGGCTAATGTGACGCCCATCTACAAGAAGGGGCAGAAGGAGGATCTGGGGAACTACAGGCCTGTCAGCCTGACCTCGGTACCAGGAAAGATCATGGAAAGGATCATCTTGAGTGAGCTCTCACGGCAAGTGCAGGGCAGCCAAGGGATCAGGGCCAGCCGGCATGGGTTTAGGAAAGGGAGGTCCTGCTTAACCAGCCTGATCTCTTTCTATGACCATGTGACAAGCCTTCTGGATGTGGGGAAGGCTGTGGACGTTGTCTGTCTGGACTTCGGTAAGGCCTTTGACACCGTCCCCCATAGCATTCTCCTGGAGAAGCTGGCGAATCATGGCATAGACAAGTGTACTCTTCGCTGGGCAAAAAACTGGCTGGATGGCCGTGCCCAGACAGTTGTGATTAATGGGGTGAAATCCTCTTGGCGGCCGGTCACCAGTGGTGTCCCTCAGGGCTCAGTTTTGGGGCCAGTTTTGTTTAATATCTTGATCAATGATCTGGATGAGGGGATTGAGTGCACCCTCAGTAAGTTTGCGGGTGACACCAAACTAGGTGGGAGAGTTGATCTGCTTGAGGGTAGGAAGGCTCTACAGAGGGACCTGGACAGGCTGGATCAATGGGCCAAGGCCAACTGTATGAGGTTTAATAAGGCCAAGTGCTGGGTCCTGCATTTCAGTCACAACAACCCCAAACAACGCTACAGGCTTGGGGAAGAGTGGCTGGAGAGCTGCCCAGCAGAAAAGGACCTGGGGGTGCTGGTGGAGCCAGCCTAACACGAGCCAGCAGTGTGCCCAGGTGGCCAAGAAGGCCAACAGCATCCTGGCCTGTATCAGGAATAGCGTGGCCAGCAGGAGCAGGGAAGTGATCGTGCCTCTGTACTCGGCACTGGTGAGGCCTCACCTCGAGTACTGTGTTCAGTTCTGGGCCCCTCTGTACAAGAGGGACATTGAAGTGCTGGAGCGTGTCCAGAGGAGAGCCACCAGGCTGGTGAGGGGTCTGGAGACCAGGTCATATGAGGAGAGGCTGAGGGAGCTGGGCATGTTCAGCTTGGAGTAGAGGAGGCTGAGGGGAGACCTCATTGCCCTCTACAACTACCTGAAAGGAGGCTGGAGAGAGGTGGGTGTTGGCCTCTTCTCCCAGGTGAATAATGACAGGACCAGAGGAAATGGTGTGAAGTTGCGGCAGGGGAGGTTTAGATTAGATATTAGGAAGAATTACTTTACTGAAAGAGTGGTCAGGCACTGGAACAGCCTGCCCAGGGAGGTGGTTGAGTCACCATCCCTAGAGGTATTCAAGAAACGTCTAGATGTGGCACTTCAGGGCATGCTCTACTGACAGAGATAGTAGGTTCTTTTGTGTGTGTGTATGGTTGGACTCAATGATGTCAAAGGTCCTTTCCAACCATGACGATTCTATGATCATGATAGTGGGGGGCTGCCACCAAACTTGGGGGAGAGCCCATGGTCTCTGAACTTGCTTTTTCCTCTTTGTCTCTGCACAGGTACGATGGCGGAGGAGATTCGACCTGCTGTGCTGGAAAGACACCAGGGCTCTCTGTATACACTCTTCTCCGACCTCTCAGTGGTGAAGCACTTTGATCAGGTGGACATTTCTAATGGGCTGGACTGGTCACTGGATCACAAAACCTTCTTTTACATTGACAGTTTGTCCTACTCAGTGGATGCCTTTGATTATGACCTCCAAACTGGAAAAATCGGTATGAATCATTGTATTCTAAAATAATCATTTGCACCTAAAGATTGTGATGTTTGTTTCCATTTTGGTTATTATGCAGAGATGATCTGAGCTTTGGGAGCGCTTCTTCAGAAACCTCTTTAGAACAAAACAATAGAAGCCATATTAACATCTATCTGCGCCTGCGTAGGCTTCTAGCTCAAACTAATCAGAGGCTGTTGGTAATATTATAAAGTATTTAAATTGCACGGCGGAGTTTGGATAGTGATCTGGGCTAGTGTTACTAAACAGAAGGCATGTCTGATCTTCCCATGTAAAAAGGGCTAAATGTTTCTTGTATGGCTAGATTTCTGTGGATGCATGTTTCTTATTACTGACAGCATAGGCAAAGGAACAGAAAGCTTGTAGTCTTGTGCAAAACCTCTGCTAGCTTCTCTAGATTTTTTTTCACCCTGTTTTGTTTTTTAAAATATAAGCTCTTAGATGGAGATTCTGCAGACAGAGTTAAGCAACAGCTGGAAAGCAATAACTCAAAACTCTTCTTCCCTCATTTATTTAAAACAAAACAAAACAACCCCTTAAGGGCTTCTACAAGCTTGGGCAAAAGAAAAATTCCAGTGGCTTGGACTAATAATTTGCTTTTGAGTAGATGGACTGCAGTATTTTGCTTTAAAAGAACTCAGTCAATTTGATATTTAATTTTAAAACTGAATTTAAAGTCTCTTTCGGTGTAGCATCTTGTCCCAGTGTCTCTCTGCTATGGCTTACAGTTGAATTTTACTTTAGGAAATAGGATGGTTCTCCTCTCTCACCCATGCTCACTCCCTCTCTTTCTGTGGGCAGTCTGACAATCCCCAGGAGCACAAAGGAAACTCATTAAAAATATTGCTACATGCATAAAATAAACAACGTTGGAAAGTTGGTTTCAGTTTTCTTTAATAACAGTGGATAAATGTTCAGATAGAGTTGTTTGTTTTAAGGTTGACAGTATGCCTCTGAAGTTGATGCTTTTCCTAACTCTGTGTTTATATAAACTCTCAGTTTATATATCTGAAGGTCAGTTTTGTGTTGGAACAGTGATTATTGGCACGTTCCAGCAATCTGTTTGAAAAATCTCCAGTTCTCTGACTGGAAGCGACCCATACTTGAAATGAGCCAAACTGCTTTTAGAACAATTAATTAATTTTCTGGAGATATATATATATATATATATAAAAAACTCATTAATTTATTCAGTTATTTATTTAATATTCTAAGTAGGGAGCATGAGTGGTGCACTAGAAAAGAACACCAGAAAAAAGCATTGTACTTTCAATGGATAGAAACTGATCTACAAGTTTTCACACTGAGAAACAACTGTCTTGGGAAACAAACAGAGGTGATCTGTTTCTTTCATACCAAAGAACTCAAGACTTCAGCACAGCTTTTGAAAATAATAGTATGAATAATAACTCTGCTGGGCTGTGACTGATAAAAAATTTAACAACTGTCTGGCTTAGTTTTGTTGTGGTTTTTCTACCCTGCAGGCAACCGTAGGAGTATATACAGACTGGAAAAAGAGGAAAGCATTCCTGATGGGATGTGCATTGATACAGAAGGCAAACTCTGGGTAGCTTGTTATGATGGTGGGAGAGTGATTCGTCTTGACCCTGAGACAGGTAAGTTCTTGCATAGGGTGGATTGGAATTCTGTGTTTAAAAAAAAGAAATAAATAAGAAACAAAAGCAAAAAATGAGATGTTGGGGTTTTTTTCCCTCACAGAAATGGTGTATCTACTCTTTTTAAAAACATCGCCCCTTTTTTTAAGCAATTATATGTCCCTGCTCTCAAACGTTAGCTTTGTAAATGTCTCCTTTGTTCCCAGCCTTTCTTGTGTTGGAAAAGGTAAAGTTGCTGCGGAGATTACTGTCATACTTGCAAATTGTTTGAATTAGTGTCCTCTTGCATCCTGCAAACTTAAGATCAGTGCTTACCTTATTGATAAATAATGTGAAAGAAAATGAATAAAGCGTGAAATGGCAAAGATTACTTAAGCCATTTTTTTTTGGTCTTCTTTCTTTAGCATAGTGTATTATTTAGGCAGCCTACTGAGGTTAACACAAGTCCCACATGACACTGACACCAGCAACGTATTTTTATTGTTGAAAATCACTTACATGATAAATTTTGCAATTGAAATAACAAAAAATATTTAATGAATTCCACAGGATTTTGTCATTCCCACAGTAATGTCTTGGGTGTGTCCATTGTCTGAGCCTCTCGTTCATTGCTGCTCTCATTTGGACTTTGGTGGTCTGCCAGGCATGATTTAGCCTGGGTAAAAAACACGTGTGAAGCACTTCAGAGAGACTGAACCAAACTGTCTGCAAGGGGCCAGTGGGTGAGAATGGGAAGGTGATTTTGGCAGATCCCAGGTTTGCATAATGCGGCATAGGAGCAGCTGCACTGGGTTGCATCTGGGGTCTCTTGAACCCAGGTCCAGCTGTAACAGAAATCGAGGGGTTTTGTGGGGCTGCAGATTCAGGGATGCCAGCGTCCCTTGACACATGCCTCCTCTGCAGTGCGCAGCAGACCCTGGCACACACATGCATCAGGTGGGTCAGGTTACGGCCTCTCTTCTAACTCTGTTGGAGCCTCTTACATGGGGCTCAGGCTGTGCTTTTCACCTCACCTTTTGGTTTATACCCACCCAAGGTCTTGCTGACCTGTGGGACTTCCTCCTGTCCTGCAGACTCTGCACCCCAACCTTAGAAGGAGGAGGCTCCAGGCTGGGAGATCCCAGCAGCTCTGGGACCTATTTCTGGTCCCACATCCTCCCCCTTTTATGGGCAGAGCACTCCTTGGTGACCTCCGCCAGCCCTTTGATTACCCTCCTGGAGCAGTGGACTCTACCATTTTTTGTCTCTGGATCGCTGTTTCTACCTTTTTCCTCCCTGGCCTTCATCCTCTTCCTTTTTTCACCTGTTTTCCCTTTCCTCCTTCCTTTTTTCTGAGGTGTTTTCTTAAGGGAAGGCTAATGGGAATCGTGTCCATAAGCAGATGCATAGGGACACTGTAAGAACAGGGACAGCAGATTACGTATCCCTAATGCATTTCCAACCTCCAGCTATGCTCAGCTCAGGGTCTTTCAGAGCTGGATGTGATTTCGATGTATCAGTAAGTGCCAGTGGATTTCTCCCCTTGCCCATGTAAAACTCTCAGCACCTACAGAAAACGGTAGCAACAAGTTCCATAGGTTAAATGTCCATGTCAAAGAGCCACCTTCTTTGAGAATATCTCATGGTTATCTGCCCTTTCTGCGCTATCATTTTAAAGTAGTGTCTAAAATCTGCGATTTTCCAAATTCTGAGTGAATTGTAACTATTTAGGGAGATGACCCAGACAGGTTTGAAGATCACTGCATGAAAACCTCACTTTTACTGCACAATAGTTAAGTGTGGCTTGAGTGACTGTCAGCCAGTTGCAGATACATCCACTGATAAAGGGCTTGTCTAAAGCACGTGAGGGATTTTCAGGTTTCACTGATAGCAAAGCTTGGACTGCATTTTTAGGAGGAGGAGGGGTGAGAAAACTTGTTTATATTTGGCATCTTTTCTAAATGAAGGTTTTGAAGTTCAGAATTTATCAGCTTTTCAGGTCTAGGCTTCTTCAGCCGAGGTGGCTGCTGCATTTAGATTCAGGATATGCTACAGGGAAAGGTTGTGATGACTGATCCCACTGGGTTTGCAAAGAGCTCGAAAGGGATGTCTAACTCATGCATTGCCAAATCGTATCATACCTTCTGGTCACTTAGGGACCTGCTATTTTTATGCAACCATGTCTTTTAATTATGATTTAAATCTTTTACAGTTCTTAATGAATGTATTTTATATCCTTTGATGTACAGAGTCTGAAAGATCTGCGAAGTTTCTCTCTTCTACAGGTACCAAACATAGATGAGTACTTCAGGTGGATTTCAAAGCATCCAGGTGCAGATTTTCTTGCGTCTCCAGGAAGGCGTTGCTCATCTTAGAGCTTTGTAAACATTATCTCCCAGGCTGATATCTGCTGAGACCACTCTGCAAGTACAGTCAGGGTCTCCCCTTGTCTCTGCAGCTCATGCCTCTTCTGCAGGGCATGTTTCTTCCCTTTGAATGCCCTTCCCCCCTCATTTTCTCCCAGACTTGGTGTCAGCCAATTTCTAGGGTGGCCTGTGGAGCATTTTATAAACCACCGTGTAGCCATGTAATCCCTCCACTGCCAGCTGACTGGATAACCACAAAGTTCTACTAGAGCCAGTTGGCAGGAGCGTTTGTCTCGGGACTCATTGGTCCTTGTCACTCCCAGGCAACGGACAGGACTTCTTCTCTCCCAATTTTTTAGATATTTTGAAAAGTCTGCTCTTCTTAGGGAAGTAACAGGTAACCAGACATACAAATAATCTCTGGCAATCTAAACACCATTACACTGTTATTTTGTTGTTTGTTTTTTTAATTATTTTGATTTTTACTTTGGCCATTGTGGGTCAAAATGTGTGCCAAACAAGCTTATTATACAGCATTGGGAATCCCAGAGTGCTGAAACTTCCCTGGCTGTTGCATACAAGAGGCTCTTTCACCACTGCCCACTTGCTGTTTTTTTATTTATTTTGGGATTAAAAGACAGTTTAAAAGTATCCAGCCCTCATGTCAGGGTTTTCGGTGAAACAAAGGCAATTCCCTCTTAGTCCTGTATTCTGGCTGTACTGGTTACATCCATACTATCAAGTAAAATGGATCAGGAAATGTCCCGTAGTCTTGCACCATATGGCATATCGTAGCTTATTTTGCACAGCCAGGCTGTCTTCTCACACCAAAGCAGAGCCCAAACTGGCTCTGGGGAGCGGCATGCCCAACTAGATGGGTGAAAATTGTGCCAGGACTGCACCAACAGCTTAATAATGTGGCTCTGCTTTTGCCTGTGCCTGTGCCTATGCCTGTGCCCCACTTAGTGTTGTGGTACAGGTGAAGCCGTTTGGTCTGTGGTTTTGTCAGTTCATTCATGTGCTGCAGGGGACCAAGGCAGAGTTTGTTGGGTAAGGAAAAGGTTTTAGAGCACATAAAAGGGAAGACAGGTCCTTGCTTTGATAAGCACCTCCTGGGAAATGGTGCCTCACTCTGAAGTTGACCAAAAAATTCTCATAGGTGTTAAGTGGGCCAAACTTTACCCTTTTTCTTTCTCCTTGTAGGGTTTCCAACATCAAAGTTACTCTCTGCTATTTCAGCACACTGGGGACCAAGCCCTTCGCACATGCAATTGAGGGGCCAGGGAAATTACATATTTTGTAAGGATAGTCATGTGGTGTAGCATATTTCCAGAAAGAGAGATTTGATTGTTGCTAGATAAAATAGGCAGGGTGGGTATAAGCACATATTGCCCAGAATTAGGAGGAATTTTATAAAAATCTGCTGTAAGGTGTCTCAGCAGTCTCTGATTAAGGCTGGAGGCAATCTGTTTACTACTGTCATTTGGACGGTAGCTATTTATTGGTATAATAAATGTGTAATGTTATTTATGGTAGCTCTAAGTTTACAAGAAACTTCAGACATGTCCCATGATCCCTATTTTATGCAAGCTTGATTTGAAAGGCTATTGAAATTTCAGGGAAAACTTCTAGGAATTAATCTTCCTTAACTGCAAGCAGTAGAGGTGTAGCACGAGGTACGCCTCAGTAGAGCTGCACGAGGTCTGCTCGCTCCAGGCTTCCTTTGTAGTTAAAAGCAGAGAAGTCAGCAGGTCTAGGGCGTGTTCGTGTGACCTGTTATAGGGAGGAATTATGTCCCGTTTCCATTGACTGCATGGGCAGCCTAGATGATGAGCTCAGATACAGATGTCTGTGCTGTGGATGTTAGCATTTAATTAGCCGACGGGCTGGGACTGGGGATAGGATTTGTTTGTGATAACTGAGACTGAAACTTGTCAAATGATACATCATCAACAATGCAGTTTACAGAAGTCTGGTTTCTTTTCTCCCCGTCACGGTGCTCATCGGTATGCTGAAACTCAGCATGAGACTTCCCCCTGCCCCGGTACCCGCTTTTGTGGAACGCCTGGCTCCATGCTGGTTATTTGCAATGATTTGTTTAAATTTCTCGTCGTGAGTAGACTACACCAGGAAACAGCATGCATGTTTTTCTCCAGGAAAAAGACTCCAGACTGTGAAACTTCCTGTTGACAAGACAACTTCCTGCTGTTTCGGAGGAAAAGATTATTCAGAAATGTATGTGACTTCTGCCAGTTGTGGGATGGATAAAGAGTGGCTTTCACGGCAGCCGCAGGCTGGCGGGGTTTTTAAGGTGAATAATCCTTTTTCCTTTCATTTTAGAGGGCTGTTTTTTCCCCTCCTGCATTTAGATAGCAAAGCAGTTGGAGTGGTGAGAAGCGGGAAAACAGCAGTGGATAGAATATCAGCCATATATGTTAAGCTGTTGTTGATATTTTGGTTCCTATTGCAGGACGAGGAAGTTAAATGTATTTAAAGGTTTGAAAATACTTTTGGGCTTAAAATTCCTAACAATGCCGATGCTGCAAATTTTCTATGCCATCAGCTCTTTCTACTGCTCCCCTTCCCAGCACAGTTTGAGTTTTCTGTCTGTTATGGAAAGAATGTGTAAATACTTCTGTGTCTTGATGGCAGATAAAAGCATCTGCTTTTATTTGCTTTCTAGTTAGTTATAACTAAATTACCTCTTTAAAAGTTCGTCACCTTGGGATTTTTTTAAAGCCCTGCTCTTCCATATAGATGCATACCAGAGGTTACATTGTGAACTGTGGAATTAAGGCTTAGTGGTATCTAAGAAGAGGCTTTTTTGGGAATGGACTCTGGCCTGTGGTTACTGAGCTTTAGTGAAAGAGCAGAGGTTGAAGTTCCTGGCTGTGGTGAGCTGCTGTGTACAAAATATAATAGGATGTCAAGCTGGAGCAGGACACAGTCCTTTTCTGCATTAAAGCATGTCTGCTTGTGAAAGAAGAGAAAATGTCTGATAGTGGTGAATTATTGCGTTTATCTTTTGTCTTCTTTTTTTCCCTCTTTTTTAACAGATAACTGGGCTAGGGGTGAAAGGAGTCCCACCTTATCCATTTGCAGGTTAAGTATGTGCTCTTCAGAATGGATTAGAGAAGGCTGACGTAAGCAAGAGAAGTCGGAAGGTCTTATTCTGGTGCTCAGCATCTTTTGCTTTGAAACCGTAACACAATATAATGTGTCATCAGGAAAGGGTGAAAAACTACTGAAATAAATGGAATGTTTTAAAACTGATCTTTTTTTTTCCCCCTTTAAACTCGATTACTTTAAATATCTGATGGTGCTTTTTCTGTTGTGCTAAGAAGATTCTTACCCTAATAAACTACTGAATATTGTAACTTTCTTTTATGATTAAATAATATTTTAATATCTTTTCTTTTTATCGTTTATTCTTCCGTCTCATTTGCAACTTATGCTGTATTGATTTACTGATTAAACTACCTGTAGTGTCTCTTAGGTATTTTCAAAGTTCCTCATAAAACAGCCATTTGTGGTATTACTGCTGCTTTAACTGGAACTTCATTTGTCCCATGATGTTCTCGACAACTGAAATTTTAATACCTTTTACTGTGGGTCTCCAGCTTCCTTTTTACATTATGTTTTTAAGGCCTCAGCTGTGGTTGTGCTTAATTAGCTCAGATTGGCTGGAGCTGATCATCATCTCTCCCCACCGCACGTCATTATGTTGCTCATTTTGTTAAATATAAACCCAGACTTTTGGGATCAAGAACTGTATCTTTGTCCATCCTCTGAGGATCTCTGCCTGTTCTGGGGAGATCTGTGGTGACAGGAAGGCATCAGGTGTTCTTGGCCGTTGGTGTTTAAAAGAAAACCCCACCTGCACGTTCCTCCTGCTGAACCCAACTCCCCCAGAGCAGCCAGAGGGGCAAGAAGGCCTTGCATGCCGAAATGGCCACTGCTTCTACAACTGTGCAGGAAAGGGAAGTTCTATGGTGACTTTTTTGCAGTGCCTGTTGTCAATGGCAAGCTTGTTCACTGGATTGCATTTTTGCTGGTAACTTCAGGCCTGTATATGTGCTATAACAACTGTGATGTAGCTCATTTGGTTTTTTTGAACTGTGGAGTTTATTCTTGGCATGTTGCTCGTTCCTGTGTTTGTGCACTTCCACCTGCAGGTGTAATAGCTGCCTGTCCCCATCCTGCTCTGTGAGGATAACCCCCCGGCTGCCAAGAGAGCCTGTGGCTGTGCCTTTTCTCTGCAGGTAGCTCCAAGAATCGGTACATCATGGCACCATGGTTTTCCCATGCGTCTCTGCAAGCCTGCTGGAGTTAGTGTCTCTCCACTGGACCTTCTTGTGTCTGCTATGCCCCCCAAGTATTATTACACCACGCCAAGGCCGTGGTGCTGCTTTGAACCAAGGGGTGTGTGAGTCACCGTTTCCTTCTTTAAAGCATGCAGGGTTGGGTATGTCTTGGCAGCTGGAAAAGCAATAGGTTCACAAGCAGCCCCACTTCAGGGCAGAAGATGAGTGTGAGGTGGTGAAGGAAAATGGGGCTTGTCCTTTGAGCGTCCACCATCCTTCATTTGCTTTATGTGCTGCAAAGTAGTGTCAAAGCACGGTAGAGGGAAAGTTTTATGAGCTGAGGGAGGTGGTGAATGCGGCAAATTTAGGGCTCTGATCTTAGTGAAGGCATGAACTGGGTGATAAGGAGGGCCACAAAGATGATGAGAAGGCTGGAGCACCCCTCCTATGAAGACAGGCTGAGAGAGTTGGGGTTGTTCAGCCTGGAGAAGAGAAGGCTCCGGGAGAGCTTTTAGTGGCCTACCAGTACCTAGAGGGACCCTACAGGAAAGATGGGGAGGGACTTTTTATGAGGGAGTGTAGCGATAGGCCAAGGGGTACCAGTTTTAAACTGAAAGAGGGGGGATCTAGATTAGATATTAGGAAGAAATTCTTTACTGTGAGGGTGGTGAGACACTGGAACAAGTTGCCCAGAGAAGCTGTGGATGCCCCATCCCTGGAAGTGTTCAAGGCCAGGCTGGATGGGGCTTTGGGTGACCTGGTCTAGTGGGAGGTGTCCCTGCCCATCGCAGGGCGTTGGAACTGGGTGATCTTTAAGGTCCCTTCCAACCCAAACCATTCTATGATTCTGTAACTGCAGCTCAGGAACCGTGCTGTAGGGCTGTTCTAGTTGAGCACTAATGGACGTGCAGAGATGCAGCACAAAGTGAGTAGGCATAAACACAAGCTCCCTCTACCATCACTATCACATTGCAGGAACTGTGAGGTTCCTGCACCATGAGATTTTGTACCTGGGCTCACCCTCACCCCACTGCGATGGCAGTAGGGTGATTGCCAGCACAACACAGAGCACTTGCTCATCATTTTTTGGTGTTGCTGCACTAGAAAGGTGACAGCAACAGCTTGTATGGGCACAAAAGTTATGGTCAAAGATTACTTTGTCACCACTGGCCAAGAGGCACACAGGAGACACAGAGAGGACTGGGCCAACGGAGCCCCTCATCCTCCATGCTGTGCATGGGTGACCTGGGGCAGATGCCTGGGGCACGTGTGTCTTCTTGAGTGCGGGAATGGGAGCAGGTAAAATGAGCTTCTGTAGAGATTTTATGAATAAGTGCCACCTCCCCCTTCTGTAAGATCACTCGCTGGGCTTTGTCATGCTGGTTTCACAGGCATCACATGAGCAGGAAGAGCCAACTCTGCCAGGAGAGTTGCGTTTTTAATGTTACTGACATGCCCTGGGAGCGCACCTCGCCACAGCCTCCAGCGTGGAGGCTGTAGCTGCTTCCCATGCCCCAGCCCCGAGGAGCCCAAACAGGTGCTGCTGGCGTATTTTGACTCGAGTCCCATGACGGAGCGTTGGATCCGGCAAACTGGAGCTGAGCGGTTGCCGGTTCCCTCAATTAGGAAGGCTTCTCGACTTTTTGTTTAATCCCTCGCTTATTAATGGGGCTCACCTCTTTGATCAAAGACTCGCACTGATTTGAATTAGGGTTGAGCAAGAGCCCAGTGACAGGGAAGGCTGTATCAGGAGGAGCAGCTGCTGTGCCCTGAAGGGTTTCTTCACCCTCGTGACCGAAATCTATAGTCATAGGTGAAGCGTATTTATTCCCAACCGTGCTGGAGAAAACTCAACTAATCCTCTGCTGGCAAAATAGCTCTGCAGAAATAAAAGCAGGCGGCACTGGCTGCCTTGGGAGCTCCTGTTCTTCCCATTTCGAGCACTGGGGAGGGACCAGGCCCTTCCTACAAAAGGGTGAAGCCGGGAGAACATAAGCCTTGGCTTTGCTTTAGGACAACGCTGTGAAGTGGGATATCGCTGGGGTGAGTAGCTACACCTGTGCCTGCCTGGGGTTTTTAATAACTGTGTCTTCATTAACTCTAGCCATGCCTGGTGTCGTCTCCAAGAGGGAGACAGCCACAGAAGATGACTCCATCTAGGGGAAGAATGTCTTTAAGAGATTAGGACAATCAAATTATATGCAAAGTTGAATTTCTAGAGTGATGAAAGCTGGGGTGGACCCTCAAGGGGAATAAGCAACATAAATGTAATTTGGGGAGTTGCGAAAAAAAGAGGGGAGTGACAGGTTTAGCAAAGCTACAGTAACAAACCCAGAGCTATTGTCTGAGCACGTGCCTGTAGGTAGCAGAAGACAAATACAATTATTTAAATACCACATTAATATCTGGTGCGCTAATGCCTTGATACACTCTCCCAGCTACGCTATGTTGATAAAAACCAGGGGCTATAAAAAGAAGCGTTAGGAGTTGCATCAGAGGAGACCAAAGCAGCGGGAAAGGAGAGAAGCAGCCACCCCAGAAGGAGACGCTGCGGTGGGGCATCAGCCAGAGGTACAGGGGTGCGTGGCTGCCTTCGGCCAACTTCACTATGAACTTCTGCTTTACAACCCAGCAGGGTTAGAAACAAATGTTAAGGGCACAACAGGGGCATGCATGTGGTGGAAATAATTGAAAGACCCTCTGGCTGGCTAGCAACAAATGCATGCACCTGCTTCTGCGGGGACGCACCACTCGGCAACAGAGTCCACAAAGCCTTTGAGACGTGTCTCCTCCTAAAATAACACTTGTCTGGAAAGGCAGGCACGTTGAAATGGCGTGCGGAGGGTGGGAGATGCGATACTTGCGCTGAAATCAGCGAGGCAGGAGTAAGAGGTGGTGCAAAATGCGGTGGGGGCGTCCCCAGAGCATTTGCAGCCACCCGAATAAATGAGAGAGACGTGCTCTGCAGCGTTTCCCCAGCTGTCTTGCCCAGCGCTGCCGATGGGGCAGCATCCCGGCTGCTGGCCAGGAAAGCGGCACGCGCTTTTTTTTGTGGGTTTTTTTTTTTGTTTTTTTTTTTTTTTTTTTGAAGTTGTGGTGGTGAGGCGAATGCTTCGTCCCTCTGCCTGACTTTGTTTTACTTTGCCACAGCTTGTGGTGGGGAAGTCAGTCAAGTCACCAGAAGAAGAGAGATGAATGGGAAATGTGGTTTTCTCCACTAAAACTCCTTTAGAAAAAAACACTTTGGGAAATATTTTGCAGGAGAAAAAAAAAAAAGACCTTCTTTTTTTCTGTGCCTGAGAACCAGTTGCTTTTCTTTTTAAATGAAAGCAGTTAAAATGATCTTAAACCAGAATGTTCCTTTCAAATATGTCTTCTAGCTGAAAATGCTGTGGGAAAAAAAAAAAAATGTGTATTGTTCTACATGACCCTCCCTTCAAAGCTGTCATTTAGGTTAAAAGAAGGAAAGCGGAGGGTAACGTGAAAAATGTTGTGAGAGCGAGAGCAAGCAGAGACAGAGGGTTTGTGCTGAAAGGAGATGGGCTGGGAGCCCACGGGAGGCTGAGGAGGGTCCTCAAGGCACCCACAAGCACTTTGCTTTTAACTTTGGCAGGAGTTTGACTTGGAAATATCACTGGCTCTTTTCTTTTTTTTTTTTTTTTTTTTTGCTAGAAATATTTGAATTTGGTTTAGGAGTGTAATTTTCTAATCTCTGAATTTGAATCGATGGTGACTATGGTAGGATAATACTAGGTCTATCTCGGCTATTTGCTTATCTGGGGGAAAAAAGGTTCATCCCGTGAATCACTTGATCATCAAATTAAAGTAATTTAATTTCCTTAAAGTCTTGCATGAGTGAAGAAACGCGCTGCTCTCAGATGCTGCTTTGGGGCCAGTTCCTCCCAGGTGGCTTCTGCCCTCGCTGAGTGTGGTGGGGACAGTGGCCACCGGCAGCAACCTGCCCCCTGCCTCCCCCGCCCTGGCAGCTGCTGGCAGGACATGGAGAGGTGCCCTGTCACCAAAACGCTGGTGGGTGGCTCTGGCTCACTGCCCGGCTTGGGCACTGTCCCCACAGCAAGCCTGCCCTTGTTCCCACCTTGCTGGACCAGCCACCAGGAGGGGACCCGCCATCACCTACCTCTGCTGAGTGGGGCTGGGTGGCAGAAGGCACTCGGCATCTCCCGCCTTTGACTCCCACGGGCAAAAAGACGGCAGATGACAAAGAAGGAAAAAAAGCAAAGCCTCAAAAGGCAAGCAAGATGTCACCATCCTGCAGCACCTGTGGCCATTACCGGGGTTCCGTGGCCCACCGAGGCAGGGATCGGGCTTTGCATAGTCGATGTGAGGAGCCCAGGGAGGAGAGCAGGTGACTTCGCACACAAGAAGGTTCTGGCATGGCTGGGAACAGGAGCCAAATCTTAATGATGCTAATATGCCTTAATCACAAGAATATTCTTTTCCTTATCATTCAAAGTGACTCGTTCAACAAAACTCTCCTCTGCATCTTTTATTAACCACCCCTTTTTATCATCCAAGATGTTCACTTGCCCCTAAATTTGGGAAGACCGGGCTAGCCCTCGGGGCGACCGAATGGTGTAACCTCTCAGTTTTCCTCTCCCACTCTCATGACATGAGAAAAACACTGAGCAAGGATTTTTCCCTCTCACATGTTCTGCTGCTGGCACCGCAAACCAGACCATTCAGAAGGGCTTTGGGCCGTGCCCCATCATTCATGTGACTGCTGACTGAATGCAAAACGTAAAAGGTTACCCGCTCCCCGCAGATAGCATCAACTCTTGCACATTTTTAATCGTCGCGGAAAACAGCAGCCGGTTTCATTGGACCAGCGCTGGAAAAGAGACACCAACCCAGGTCTTGCAATATTTCCCTCGGCGGGTGTGTTGTTGTGATGAACTGCAGAGTTTCGCATAGGTGTCCTCCAGCTTGGTAGAGATATTCAGCTGTCGGGCCGAGGGAAAAGGCTTCTTAAAATTCTTTGGTTTACACAGACGGTCGTTTCACTCTACGCATGTTAAAAGCTTTAGCTTTCTGCTTGTTCAAAGCCTCAGCTTGAAATTAAAAATGAAATGATGTGTGCTTGCGTGGGGGAGAGAGGGAGAGAAACAGCAAAGAAATCTTTTAGAGGCCAGTCATTAGTTTGTATTTTACCTGTATCTGAGGGGTACCAAAACGACCAATTTTTGTCCAGGTCACTTGCAAAGGGATGGGGACTGAGGATTAGAAAGGCTATTTTCAAATAGCTGCCTGAAAAAGGTTTCAGTTTTTAGAGCAGACTGGATGTTTTTACATTAGTTTTTCATTCCTACCAGGAAATTTTTCTTATGGTTTCCAAATTCTGATAACTTTAAACAGTTTAACTTGGAAAATGTTTTGGTGATGCCTGTCACCCCCTTGCTCTTCATGAGAGGTTTGGGCGAGAATCCAGAAGGCTAAAACACCACCAAAATGTTGCAGAGATGATATAGGCAGGGTGAATGTGATGTTTTTATCCTCAGGAATCTTGTTTGGAGAGGATATGGCAGGATTTGGTGTTTTGTGCTAGGAATTGCTCTTTTTTTTCCCCTGCACGCTCATCTCTGATGGGTCGGTGCTGCGGCAAGCGGGGAGCGAGGAGCTGGCACGAAAAGGTGCCAGGCGGCAGGATGCCTGGGGAGTGATGAAGCCGGGATGTTTGGAACGAGGCTTTTGGGGGTCATTTCCTCATTTTTCCCTCTGAGGTGCTGTGTTCTGTGAAACCCTGCTGCTACGTAGCTCCATGGGGTGCTGGCAGGGAGGGTGTGGGAGGAGGTGGACCACTGGGCATGAAGGGGACTGGGGACTGCATCCCTGCCAGCTTGCGGGGACTCTTTCGGAGGGCAGCGCTCCCTCTCTCAAGGTTGGGCGACCCTTTCTGTTAAAAGCCTCCATTTTCTTCAGCCGCTTGTAAAAATTAGCGTGACCTCAGCCAGCGAGGCAGAAATCTTCCCTCCTAGTTGCCGCCACCTTAAAAACAGGGGGGGAAATTTGAGCTAAAATATTCAGCTGTTTGGAAAAAAAAATAATCCCACAGCTGTAGGGGAACACAGGGGAGCTATTTCTTTGGTGGAGGGGAGAGGTGCTGCCGGGGAAGGGGGATGCACGCTGAGGCTCCGTGGGAGAGGGCAGTTCTCCGCAGCATCACAGGGGGGAATGAGGGGGGTGAGCAGGCAGCTGGTGCAGGCAGGCTGGCTTCTCCCCTGCCTGTGCCTTGTGAAACAGCTGGCAATGGCGTGATTGCGTACTCCTCGCGTGGCGTGCGGGACGGGTCTGTGAATCAGTATTTCACCATGGCTGATCCTGCCAAGCCCCTGTTTCATTGCCGCAGAAGCTGGAGAAGGGGGCAGTAAATGAAACGGGAGCTGGTGGGAAGAGGAAGGTTTACAAAGGCTCGGCTGGGTCAATGAAACAACCAACGAGACAAATACCCACCAGGTTCTGCAGATCCAGAAACTTTCTGCCTCTGTGGGAGCCACGGGGATGCTGGGCTTCTGCGAACCCCGTCTTCCCAGGGGGGTGAGAGCAGCTCTGTGTGTTCCAGACCTTGACAGGGTGAAGTCAGTGTTGTGTCTCCGAGGCTCGGGTCCCAAATGCGGCAGCCACGTGACACAAAACTTTAACCCAAGGGAAACTCACCGCTCCGGCTCCAGCACGGCTTAGCAGGTTTCAGGAGGTTTTACTGGCATCTCGCTGCGTATCCTCATTTACGCCATAGACTGATGCTGTTTGCCTCCACAGAGCAGCTTGCTGCCCGGCCTCTCGTGGCCATTTTTCTTGGAAGGGAGAAGGATGTGTTTGATAAATGGGCTGTTTGGACCTCACCTTGGCTGTGTGACTCCTTGCCACGCATGCCTGGGGCCAGGGAGCAGGGAAGATCCCAGGTCTCCAGCCCCGGCATTTCCACTCATGGTGATTACTGGCTTTTCCCACATACTTCGAATTAGTGCTAATTAATTATCTGCAAACTTTATCAACCAGCTCACCTACTAGGAAACAATGCCTGCTCGAAGACAGTAATCCGCGGGAGTAGCGTTATGTCAGGGACTGGCTGCCTCCCAAGAAATATCTCTGCCATCTGTGGAAAACAGAATGTGCTGAGGCCGGCGGGCGCAGCAGCGTCGTCGTCGTCCTCTCCAGCAGCGGTGACTGAGGCGGCGAGCTGGCCCCTGTCTTTTGTAAGAGCTTGAATGGCAGAGGCGATCGCTCACGTCCCACGCCGCAGCAGGGGCAGGGCAGGCCCCAGGGCCCAGCTCACCTGGTTTGGAGGCCATCGAAGGGGGCCCTGAGCTCAAACATGTGGCATTGGGCACCCGGTACCCGGTTGGTGGCTGAGTGGCCTCTGTCCCCACAGGCACCCAGCTGTGATGGGGACGGAGCAGTTGGGGCATGAACAACCCCCCCGGCAAGCGCAGGCGCCCGGGATGGGAGGGAGCTTCACGGGCGGCTCTGCCCCCCGAAGCAGCGACTGGGGTAATTACACCTGGTGGCCTGGCGCAGGGCGAAATTCGGAGTCTGGGGCGGGGGTTGGGGCACTGGCTTGAGGCGGTGAGGGGGCCGACGAAGATGAAGCGCTTGGAGGGAAAACAAAGCAGCAAGATTTCAAAGGCAGGAGCCTTCCCCAGCGTTGGCATATTCGCACCGGCTCCCTGTGGGAGCAGGCACTTGGTCTGCAGTGGCCTTGGTGGCAAAATGCAGTCGGTATTATGGGTGTGCGTACGTCTTCCTGTGGAGCAAGTCAATATATCTGCGTTAATAAGGCTTGCTTTTCCACAAAAAAAGGGGGAGGTATTTCAAAGATGTGTAGATGTGATGCTTAGGGACATGGTTTAGTGGTGGTTTTGGCAGTGTTAGGTTAATGGTTGGACCTGATGATCTTAAAGGTCCCTTCCAACCTAGATGATTCTATGATTCTATGAAAAAGGCTTCTGACCCATCAGTGCTGCTGCCCACTGGTCCTTTCCCATGGTCTTGTGGACCCTTGGGTTCACCGATCCCCAGGTGACAGATTGGTCCCAGCTCAGGGCCATGCCCCCAGCGGTCCCTTGCCTGGAGGCAGCTGCCTCAGCAGCAGCTCTGCTTAAAGGCTCTCACTTAGGAAAGGTTTGCAAAGGAGAAGCCTTGGCGCTTCAAGTTCAGTTCCAGCCATGAGACCATGGAAATGTCACAGGAATGTCCTAGATTACTCTGTCATGTGGGATTTGGAGGACTTTGCCATTTACAAACTCTGCTTTTAAGCATCATAGGCATGAAAAATCCACATGAGAGCTTTCATTATATCCGTTATCAACTCTCTTCCCCTCAGACCATGTCTTCCTCCATCAAAATTGAATCTGTCGTGAAGGAGAAGAACAGGATGGGAGAGTGCCCAGTCTGGGAAGAAAGGGAGAACGCACTCGTCTATGTAGACATTAACTCACAGAAAGTTTGCCGCTGGAGCCCACTCACCAACGAGGTGCAGAGCGTGTCTGTGGGTAAGAGTCTGTACTTACCACTTCATCTTGGGAGTCTTCACCTGCTCTAGGTGACCCTGCTGCGTCAGGGGGGTTGGACTAGATGATGTCCAGAGGTCCCTTCCAACCCCTATCATTCTGTGATTCTGTGATTCTCTGTCCACCTTTGCCCATCCCTCCTGGTAGGACTGCTGCAGCATGGTGGTCTCCCTTAATTTCCACGCAGCCTCCCACGACATGTTGTTGAGCATGGTGTGGCCTGAGCCAGCCGAGCAGAGGGGACTGTGCTCAGGTGTGGAGGGCCATGCACACGTTGCCCTTGCTAAGCCCCGGTGGGAAGGCATGTTTCATTTGGGACCTACAGAGGAAAAGGTACAGTCCTAATGCTTGTGTCTGCCCAGAAGGTAGGAAGATCTGGAGAACACAAAGCTGGTGAGATGTGCTAACGATCCCAGAGGAGAAGGATTTTAGCATCAGCTCAGCCTTTCCTGGGTCAGGGTTGTCCCAATCAAGCCCAGATGCCCTCAGTGAGGTGTAGAGAGGTAGGGCTGACTGATAGCCCTGGAGCTGCCCTCCATCTCCTGCTCCCTCTCTCCTGCAGATGCCCGCGTTGGCTCGGTAGCGTTGCGACAGTGCGGGGGCTACGTCATCACCCTGGGGACCAGGTTTGCCTTTCTGGACTGGGACACTCAGGTGGTCACCACCATCCTCGAGGTTGAGCAGGATAAACCCAACAACAGGTTCAATGATGGGAAAGTGGATCCAAAGGGCAGGTTTTTTGCTGGTAAGTTCCTGGCAGAAATTTCCCCTGGTGCAAAGAGGAATTAATTCCAGTGTGTTTTTTATAGTGCGTTTTATTCCATGTTCTCAATTCCTCTGTTGAGTTCCCCGCAAAAACCCCTGTTGCAAGCATGAGCTGTCTTGTGACTGCTCTGCTTGGGTACTGCCCTATGGAGGAGGACAAGCATCCTCTGACTGAAATGAGGACAGAGCCTGTTGACAAGGGCTGTCTGGCAGAAAGGCTCCCCTTGTACTTGGCAGATGGTGTTTTCAAACATCTGCTTACATGGGAGGTGAGAAGCCGGTGAAGGGCTCACACAGGTGGGAAGGTTTCTGGGGGTGTAGAAGAGGATGCAGCTCCTAGAGCAGAAGATGAGCTGTGGCTTGCACCCTTTCGTGTACAACCTCTTCAGTCAGCCCATGGGTAACAGGGATGCGGGGAGAGATACCTGGCCTCCTGAAGGCAAGAGGGACTTTTGCCACTGGTTGCAATGCAGCCAGGATCCCCCTGTGCTTTTTCTCCTCCCATAGAAATGATGACCCAAGCACAGCAATCCACGCTGGAAGTGGAGAGTGACCGATGGGAGTGAAAATGGCTCTGTATTTGTTTTGCCAGCCAGCCTTTTCTTCTTATTTCAAATTTGCCAAAAATCAGGAAATTCATGTGACTCGTGTTTATGCTCGAGGGCTGATGTGTCACTGGAGTTAAGGGCAAGAATAAGAGTGAAAAACCCGCTTTGCACACCCATTCCTAGCTGTGCACAGTGGATCAATGCTTTCAACAGGGGTTTTGGCCAAGCATTGTAAAACAAGCTCATGAGGTCTTCTAAAAGGGGAAGCTGACAGAGACAGTCTGTCACGGTTAAAAGAAGGTGTAAATGCCCCTCTTGAGTGTTTCCTGTCCTATCGCTGAAGAGCTCTGTCCTTTCCAGAGAGGAGAGAATCAGAAACTAAACGACGAGTGTAACGCTGAGGCATAAATTCATCGAGACAAAAAACTCACTTCTGTGATATTCTCCGCTTGCTTCTGAGGCAACTGTGATTTGCAGCACCTGTATTTTAAGGTCACAGCCCATTTCAATGATGAAAGTAGCCTACAGAGAGCAAGAACGAAAAGAGCATGTGATGCTTGCCTGCATCTCAGCTTTTGCTGTGAGCAAAACCCCAGCCCCTGGTGTGTTGTGCTGCTGCTTTGGGTCTTTGGTGACTATGACTTAATCCTCATGGTGACACAGAAACTCATCCTCTCATTGGCCAGGATCACTCCGTGGGAGGCAGCTGTTCCTCACCTGCTCCTTTTCCTCCTCATCAACCTGATGGGACCTGGTTAGTCCCTTTCTCCCTAGGACCTCTTAGTAACAGAGGAAGTTTTTGATCAAGTATGAGGAGTAAGCTTCTACTTTCTAACCAGTGCTCCCATTTCCATTTCAGGTACGATGGCTGAAGAGACGGCACCGGGGGTACGAGCGAGGCGGCAAGGCGCTCTCTATACCCTTTTCCCTGACCATTCGGTAATAAAACAGTTAGACCAGGTGGACATCTCCAATGGTCTGGATTGGTCCCTGGACCACAGGACCTTCTTTCACATCGACAGCCTGGCATACGCTGTGCATGCCTTCAGCTATGATGTGCACACTGGACTGATCGGTACACGTGCTTTTCTAAATTGGGTGACAAGTAGTGCTATTACTCTTTCTGTAGCAAGACCTGGGCGTGTAATATATGCCGTGATTTATTTGACAGATCTCATATCTCCTGGTTACAGCTTGTCAGCAGGGTGACTGATTTTCCTCAAATTTAGTTCCCAAACCAGGTGTATTTGGTGAACAAACTTTTGACTACTTTCTTCTGGATAGATGGCTTGTATTTAGACCCATTCAAGGAGCTGCAGGGAAGAAGCCATTTATACTGCAGAGTAAGAATTAGCTTATAGGATGCTGTTTATTCTTGAGTGCCATCTACTGGAATGCTTCAATTGTACTAGCTCCATAAATGCAAATAGAGTATGTGCATGCATGTATGTCGCAGAAATATAGGTAAAGAATCAAGTTATCATTGTGACTGACGTTTCCCAATTCTGAAATTAAAATTACCCTTAGATGTTTGGCAAATTTCACTTAAATTCATTTTCTAGATGAACTTTTTTTATTATAATATCTGCAAAAAGGAAATTTAAGTGAAAGCAAAACGGATATAACCTCATTTCAAAACTTTGTGAAATATTTTTGTTCTGTATCAACCCATTATACTCCATGGGAATTTAAATGTCTGAACGGCCTTTGTACTCTAATCATTGTGGACTTTGTGTAATCATGGGTGAAAATCGTACAAATAATTACAGTTTCTCAGATGTCACTTTGCTGAGAAAAACTATCTCTACAGACTTGAGGAGACGAGAGTTCTAAACAAGATTTAATACTATTTTTTTCTTCTCCAAATACAAAACTGTAATGAGTTTGAGTTTCCTGGCCTTGGCTTTATGCTGGTGACTCTCTAATTTTGGGTAGCGTAATGGCTGTGAGGTGCTGGGTCAGAGCAGGCAGATTGCTGCCCATGGGCACCACTCCAAGGTCTGCGCATGTCCTTGCCAACCTGTGCGTGCTGCAGCCTAGACTGCTAGCCGTTGGTGTCCAGGCTTAATCAAAACTGGTAGCTTGATTGGCCATTAAAATAAGTGAAGTTCTTGATTTTTACCTGTGAAAGATTGTTTATTACCAGCATTTAAATTCAAGTCACTACTTACGTGATGTATTGCTCATAAAAAGAAGTCCAGGCTGCCATGAGCAATGAAAGTCCGGGAAAAGTTACTGTGCTTGTGGCAGTCGTGATATGGCGGTCAGCTCGTGGGTCAACAAGAGTGACAGAGGCGTTCTGTTCTCTTCCTTGGTAAAATGATGGGAGCCCTAATTCAGTACAATCCCAAACTGCAATGGCTCTACCAGGGGGCTTGTTTCTGCCAGTTAGGCTTTTAACACATCTGCTAAATGCATATGCGATATAAATTTTGCAGCACGCCTTTGTCACAGAAAATGAACTTATCTGTTTCCAAGAGTGTGGAAGATGTTAGACTGGGATCTGATACAGAACTGGTACCAGCCCATGTAATACTGGCTTCGTAACTCTCCCTGCAGCCTGCCCCAGGGTTTTGTACCGTCTAGAAAAGGAGGAGCAAATGCCTGACGGGATGTGCATTGATGCGGAAGGGAAGCTCTGGGTGGCCTGTATTGATGCTGGGAGAGTCATTCGTATAGACCCAGAGACAGGTAAGGCCTCCGCCAGCACGTGCATGTGGAGTGTCACCTACATGCCACAAACTTGAGAGGAAAGGCAGCCAGGAGGAATGGTTTGAAGGTGAGCTAAGAAGGTGCGGTTTATTGCCCATTTCTGCCCCATGGGTTGCCGTGAGCATTGCTAGCCCATGCCCCGATCACATGGAGGGCACTGCTCCCCGTGCTGCCTCCCAGCGTCGGGTACCCCTGATCTCATGGTATGCTGATGCAGCACACCTGCTTCTTAATAATGCCACTTAAAAAAAAAAAAAAAAAAGCACTGCATATCTATTATGAGAAACATTATAAAGCTACAATTAAAAAAGAAAAAAATTCTCAGCATTGAAACGTTTAAGTGGGAAATGCTGTTAGGGAATGACAGCCATCCCAGCCCAGGTGTCTCTGCCCTTTCTGGCTTCAAATACTTTATTGTTTCATTTTGAGAAAAGGAAACAAAGCCTTGCAGATATAGAAGAGAGGCTGAAAAATAGTTAGAGATGAGGCAGATGGAAGAATTTGATTTACCCACAAACTGTCCTTTAGGATATGGCCTCTGTCTGAAGGGCAGATGCCTTCTGAGGAAATGCCACATCTGTGCTGTGTGCACTAGTAGTACATTCATATTTACGTGCTCCCTAGAAAATGGACATTAGGAAACAATTGCACATTTTTCCCAGGAAAAAGAATCCAAACTGTGAGGCTGCCTGCTTCGAGGATCACCTCGTGCTGTTTTGGTGGAAAAGACTACTCAGAAATGTATGTGACCTCTGCATACGATGGACTGGATGAGGCCGCCTTAGCCAAGGAACCTCACGCGGGAGAGATTTTCAAGGTGAGCAGAACTCATTTCTTTCTGTACGTCAGCCCCGCCAAGCCTGGTGCTCTGAGAGTGAGGTGCCCTGGGCTGCCCTCGCTCATCCCACTCATTTGATGCCCTGGTCCAGAGGTGTTGCTTGTCCCCCAGCTGGGCACAGCTGCTTTTGCACAGCTGCTTATGCATTTGGAAGGAAGACTTGGAGAAATGGCTAGCGATAACGTTGACATGTTGTTTAGCCGATGTCATTATCCAGCTGGGACCTGAAGGCAGCCAGTGGACCTGGATCTGCCCCGTATAGCATGTTCTGTAATACATTGTAAAGAACTGGCCCTTGTTCCTATCTCTTGCTATCTTTTCATCGGTTTTGGAAATTTCACTCCCTTAATTCTCAGTTTTCAATTGTGCCAGGAAATCTAAATGTCTACAGCACAGGTGGCTCCTTTAAAAATTAAATGCTTAAATTCACCAGGGTGAAATTTTGCATCCTGTTCCCCAAACTTTTGGGATTTTTTTAATCTGTTAAAAGTGGTTGCTACATTTTTGAGAAACTAATAATCCACAATTTTGTCCAGGGCTCTTGATCCTGAAACTTGTTTCTCTCTTCATTTTTCATTCCGTTAGCAAAAAAGTACACCAGGAGAGTAAAATGCAGTTCTTAATCAGCAATTGCCATTATTCCCATAAAGTTGACCACAACATGAAAGGGAAGGGCTGTAAAAGAGGGGAAGTGAAAAAAAAAAAAACAACCCCAAACAAAACAAAAACCAAAACCTAACTGTATTATCAGTTTGGCAATATGACAAAGACATGTTCCAAGAGGGATGGGGATCTAGTCTGGGATCTGGGACCTTGTAGTTGAAAGCAGTGCTTGGAGAAGATTTCTGATGACTGAGAACTGATAGATTTCTCAAGCAGCGGAGTGTAGGAGCCCACAGGAGAATTAAACGCACCTTGCCTTTTTTATCTCTGTTCCTCAGTTCTCCAGTTCTAGAAAGGAATTGGTATTTTCCAAACTCGCATTTGTCTTGCAGTTAAAAGTTACTATGATTTGTTTGGTTAATATGGAGATAAGGACCACATGTAAGGGCCACAGATAATGTGTAGATTAGCAAAATTATTGAGTGGTGTTTGATAAACTTAAAGATCTTAAAGACTTGTAAAGAAATCCATGTAATGGCTCTTTTTGGATTCCTCTTGAAGCAGGGGACCCTCCATGTAGCGGTAGGTTGCTATGATATTTGTTGTACAACATTTGAATGTTTTCATTTTACTCAGTCGGAGATTTATCTGTTTCCTTTCTTTTATTTTTTATTTTTTTTAAACTTATAGATAACAGGCCTGGGTGTGAAAGGGATCCCACAGAATTTCTATGCTGCTTGAACACTGACGCTAAATAACAAAGAAGAAATGCCTGCATCTTGTAGTAACTCTGATAAGGAAAAGTCCAATGAACAGAATTTATCTGTGTGAGGATTTCTAAACCCACATTTGAGAGCGTGCTTATTTGGAATTGAAGATTTTCCTTCTTCTGTGGGCCTGTGGCTTGATGCAATAATTTAGAGAGGTGAAGTTAATCTGTGTCGCACTTTGATAGCTTTTGTGACTTTCCATAAACCCCTTCAAACATGAGCTTAGTTTTGTTGAACTTTCTGATGACCAGCTCTGGATTTTCAAGTCTGTGTGGTTCCTGAAGCAGAATCTGACTCCTGGTTTGTATTTTCATGTTGCAGTGATGTACCAGCAATGACACGGCATTTTAATAAACATTTTAAGAGTGATGACTTGAACTGGACTGCTCCTCTGCTGTGGGACTCCCTCCAGGGTGTTTTCTTGGTGATCAGACCTATTTGTAGGTCTGTGTCCAGACTCCAATTTTACATCCTTGCTAGCCCGTTTCCATTTGCCTTGTCATGAATTCTTCCATCTTGTCTTTAGGACACTGTTTATGCTGCTGAAAATAAACTATGCAACCATATTTTTTTTTCTGCATTCAGACATTACCATGAAAATGCTGAGTGGTCACACACAGTACAAACAGTTGTACACTGTACAAACAGGCTATGACCTACCAGGATGGCCTGTGGTACAAAAAAATGGATGCTCTGTAGAGTTGTCCTGTCAGGGGTCATATTTGCACCCATACACATGGACTTCCCCTTGCTTTACATATCTACTTATTGCATGCATGGCTTCACATTCTTATTTACCTTCTTATAATACTCTTCCTCTCCTATTTCAAGTATTTTCCTCCCTTGTCCCTTTTCCCTTTAGATTTTCTTTTTCATCTTCCCCTGAGCTTCTCTCTCTAGTTAGAGTAGTCTCACTTTTTGTCATCTTTCTTCTGTATATAATGCCCAACTCCCTTATGTGGTAGCCTTCTGGCCTGCTGACAAGCAGGAGGTCCGGTTCTGAGCAGATCAGGCAGAGGGCAGGTCAAACCACATGTCTCAGGACAATGTCCTACCCGTTTCAAAGGGGGATGTGACATGGGGAATGTTAGGTGGTATATTTGGCCCCTCCAGTTGAACTGGGCCACAGTGCAGAAAGAAATTTGAGATCCAGGGGGCCAAGAAGGGAGCTTTATTCACTAAGCACTATTGAATACACTTGGCCATTGAACAGGATTTTCCAAAGTGCGTTATTTCAATGTAGTTACCTGAAGTCTACTGTAAAACCCACATTAGGTACTTTTCAGACACTTGTTCTAGATGATTACTCTAGGTCATTAGCAAGCACTTTGCTCCTGTGCTACTTGACCAGACAATTGGTAAAATAGGAAAAAGGCTCTTGGACCACTGCTCTGCTTCACTCCTACCTTGCCCTGGAAAGGGAGGTGAGTCCATAGAGCTGCACAAAGACAACTTGATTGAGAAATAAAATGTTCGGCTCATTCTGACATTTGCTCAACAACTGAGCTGTTGTTTTTTTCCCTAGTCATAATTCCAACAGTAATTAAGCTGCTGGGAGTTCTTAAGAGCAAAGGTGTTAAATGCCCTTTGGCACCATGTCAATGCCAAATTGGTATAAGGAACATTGACAATTATGCAAGATTTCCTGTTTACCCAGTCTGGAAAGGAATGTGAAGGCAGGATGTTTGGAGGCAAGTCAAGTGTCCTAACCTTTAATTAAAAAAAAAAAAAAAGTAGGAAGTGTGTGGAGATACCTTATTTATTAAAAAATACCCAATTATTTGCAAAATTGCCTATCCACTAGGCTATTTGCTCTGCCGGAAAAGGAAAGTAGATCGTTTTGAAACAATTTGCTCTTGAGAAATCCTTAATACCCTCATAATTTTTTTCTGGAGCTTCCCCAGGCATGTAAGCCAGGCTTACTGGTTTGGAATTCTCCAGCCACTCCTTCCTCCATCTCTAAAGGGAAGCACTGTGTGTCCTGCTCTCACGCTCCAGGGTCCGAGTGCTTTGGGATCTCTCTCTCATTGTAGCACGGCTTCCCAAACGAAAGAAAGGTTTGAAAATTAATTTCTCTGCTACCCAAGTGCCCACCACTTCGCTTCTCTTCAGATTTCAGAAGTTTCTGTTTTGTGATTTTGCTTCCTAAAAAGAAAAAAAGGTGTTGATTGAAAACCGTGGTGGGACTATTCTCCAGCATCGTTAAGCAAAGTGAGGCGAAGGCCTTTTGCCTTGAGCATGATGAAGACATGAAGGAGGGATACGTAGGACAGGGTTCATTCCCTTTGTGTGTGTAGGGAACAATATGATATCTATAGCCCTTGGGCACACTCTGAGATGGTCACTGGGGGACTCGTACTTGGTTGGTGTGGGTCAGCCCCACACGGTGAGAAGCACGGCAGGGACGATTCTGCCTGCCCAGGGGTAACTTACTGATGGAGTGTCTCTGCAACGTGGATCACGGGCAGAACAAAAAACAGCTTGTCAACAAGATAGCAGTGACTGATGGGAGCCGGCTTCCCTTGTAAGGGATGGGTCTGTACATTCTGCCTTTTATAAGCTTTTCTAAGTATTTACTATGTTTAATGTGTATTTAACTTATATCAGGCTGGATAAAACTTACTTCTTTTGCAAGCTTTTGTGTGTGTTGGGAATAGGCTTTCAACTGGTTTCCTAGGGTAGGTTTTCTAGCCCCTGTGGGACAACCTGACTGCCTTTTCTTGCCTTCCCAAAGAGATGTGTCTTTGAGAAAACCTATTCAATGTAACCTGAGGGTCTCCAAATATTCATAAGTGCAGCTAGGGTGTGAATGAAGCTAGTTAAACATCACATCTGTGCTGGCATTGCTGCTGCACCCATGTGCTGCCACAGGCCTGGAACTGGGATGTGGGCTTTGCTTCACCGGCTTTTACTGTTGTGCCTAGGACTCCGTGCAGGAAAGAAGATGTAAACATATTTCTTAATCCTGGATAAGGAGACATAATGATTATTCTAGCAATCTTTGTTTATCTATTTCTTGCTCTGATTACCTACTTCATTTTAAAGAGAAACTGTAAAGAGGGTCTCTTTGCTAATGAGAGAGAGGACAGACAGAAAGTAGCTGACTTAAAAAAGTTCACAAGCGCTACCTACTGTGGGTAAATAGGTCCCTGGCAGAACAAAGAGGTAGCTGCCCTGCTGAAATGACCTGGCTTTGCATAGTTTGTTTATTTTACCTTGGCCCTATCATGCTCCGTACTCACATCAGTGTCAGACTTACTTACAAACACAACTTCAAATCCAGATCTTTGCTGCCTTCTTGCTGTTATCTCTCTGTGTCAAGGTGGACCGAGATTTCAGAGGCTAATAATGCACAGCCTACCTACAAAGGAGGGACACAGAACTTTGAACCTCCATTCACATGAAAATACTCTTGGAAAATGAGAAGCCACTTGCTCTATGAACTATTAACAGGACTACTGGATGACCTGCAGGGTGACTTTGGTCAGCAGATGGGAAAATGGCTGCAGGAGCAAGAGGCATCTTCTTGGGAGGTGTGTGAGCAGGAATGGGCTGTCTGCAAAAGAACGGCTGAAGGGTGGAAACAGCTGTGGATTAATTTATTTTGTCTAAGATTGTAGATTGCTTGAGCTACTTAAAGTACTGGTGTACTGAGTTTGTTTGTGTTGTGTGTTGCAATATTGACAACCCGAAATTCAAAGAAACAGTTGGTGTTGATATCAGGTTCTCCTCCTGCACCAAAATAAGACTCATGTGAGCTGTAAATGCAAGCAGTGATAACCTCTGAGGAGATGTAAAGCCCTCAGCCTCATCAGCTGCTGTTTTCTTAAAGAAGAAAGTATTCAACTCTGTGTTTAGAAGTACCCAAGTCATGCTAGGGAAGAGAGGATATGGGTGAATATCCTGTCAAGACGGTGGTATCTTCTGGAAAGAGCTGATATCACAGCATTGATACACTGGGAGGATTTTAAGATGAAGAGAAAGAGCTATCAGAAGTGAGACTTAACATGGAAACTGAGGTGATGATGAAGAGAAATGTGAAGGCACAGAGAGGGGAAGGCCATGTTGCCAGCAGATATGGAAAAAGGCGGGTGAGTTCCGTAATTTAGAAGTAAAGCTTGAACTGAAAAAGTTGTACCTGGAGGGACACTTAAGACACAGAGGAAAATGAAGATGCTTGTTCCATCCTCTGCAGGGCTTTGCTTGCCTGCTGATAGTTTCTTATATCCAAAGGGAGACAGTGGTGGGGGAAAAGCTGTGGGAGAGGATAGTTCCTCTCCCATACTTTTTGCAAAGACCTTCTCTCTTTTATAAAACACCTCAGACCCAAACAGCTGGGCTGGTCCACGATGGACCCATTTGTATGTAATGTGGTGAGAAGTGTCGGTGCAGGGTGTGGGACTATGGAGGATGATGGAGTTATCCCCATGTCAACACTGTCAGGGTGACATGGTCACATTAAGAGTTTGGAGCAGTGAAGGTGGGCTACAGGAAAGCCATGGAATGTGAGGTTTGTCTGGAACAGATAAGGGGAGGGGAGCCTTGCCTGCATTATGAGGTGCTGGGCTGGTTGCTGTTTTGGGATGCTGGGCATCTTGGGAAGCATTCTCTGGTCTGAGATCATTTAACTTTATCTCCTGAATGCCTTGCCAGATGCTGTGTGGCAGGGAAAGGGCAGACTAACTTTGCCCGCTCCTGCCCTCCTGCCATGCTTCATGCCTGTACCTGGGTCCCTCTTCAGTCTTCTTTCTACCCTATCCTGCCCCAGCACTTGCATGTGCTTCTTTGGAGCAGCCTGGACTTGCTCATGTCATGAGAACTCAGGAAAGCCAGTACAGCCACAGCCACTGGAAATATGACATAAAATTGTCTTTTCAATGCATGTACAGAAAGGCTCGAGCAGGTTTTTGCTTTCTCTTGGGAGTTACAAACCACGAATGGGAGCTCCAGATGACCTGGGATATTGCTGTGGAGAAAAGGAGTGAAAAACATGAAATTAGCTTAAGATGATACTGTAGCATGATGTTTTTGGGGACAGTGGTTTTTTTGGGGTTTGGTTTTTTTTTGTTTTTTTTTTTAGTGATTCAGCATAAATTACTCCTTCTGTCAAAAATAGGGCACTATGGACAAACTTGACTATGCTATCTTGGCTTAGGAAAAGGTTGTACTTTTGCTGGTCTGGAACAATTTGTGATCTGGAATTGTGTCTTCCCGCATGGGATCGCTTAATACTCTGCAGGCACTGCTCCGGGCATGGCTGGCCACAGCTGTGTGCTCTTGTCCCCTCTGCCAGACTCCCGCCTGGCTGAGGGCTCTCTCCACTTCTCCAGACAGCTTGTTTGTGCTCTTTGATGAAAGGTTATTGCTTTTAAACCAACAAATTCTTCACTGTGTGGAGAAGAGAAATAGGCAGCTCTAGGGTGTTACTTAGCAGACTGATTTTAGATGTCTACTAGAGGCTAGTGAATTGCACCTTTTAATTATCTACTCCCTTTGACTGCAAAAGGAGTCTTAGCTGTGGAGACATCAGTAGACATCTACACTACAAGTATCCGTGTAGTTGGATGAACTGAATCCCGCCTTAATGTTCTGGTGACCTGGACTTCTCTCTCAAAGGTCTGTGGCATCAGCCAAAAGGTTAAAAGGTTACCTGGGAGATCACTGAGTGATGGCGTAGGCTTGTGTCTCACTTTGGGCAGTGAGGCTGAGAGTGACAGTGGTCAATTCCATCTTATTGGTGCTTAGAGGACTTCTCTAAGCTCTGTTCTCAAGGGAAGGTTTATGTAGGTTGGCATAAGAGTCCTCTCAGTTAAGGGATGCTGGAGCCTGGCATTGCTCAATTTGTTTCCCATCCTTTGATAAGAGCTTCCTTTTCCGTGATTAATAACCCTCTCTGCAGCACGTGATGTTCATTACACTGCTGGTATGAGAGTGGGGTGTGAAGGACACCAAGGACAGCTGATACCCTGATAGAGAAAACTTGGTACAGGTACACAAAGACCGTCTGCCTGGAAGATCTGGAGAGGCATCAGCGCTGTCATCTCCGCTCTTGGGTAACTGAGGCACAAACAGGATTGCTTGAGAAATCTTCAGCAGATTTGGAAAGCCCCAGCAGAGACCCATCTGCCGCCTCCTACTCCACTAACACCTGGTGGGTTTTGGTGACATGGGGACTCAGTAGGGGTTGGTAATGGGAGTTAGTGGGAGTAACTGTTGAAAGAGAGGAAGGCAAAAATTAATGCCCAGGAAAGCTGATAGCAAGCCCTGCAGACTCCATCTTTCCTCCTCTGGCTGCTGCTGCTCTTGCTCTATCCTCCTCCCACTCGCTGCCGATGCCAGCGAGGTCTGTTTGCACCCACTTTCACAAGCGTGAGTGGGAGTAACTGGAGTCAGCTCTGAGTGTGTCCTTACCACTTCTTCAGCGTAGGTGATCTCTGCTCAGCATGCAGGCACTGAAGCTGCCAGGGGTGGTGTTGAGGTGGCTGTCCTAGGAATTTGCTCTTGATTTTCCTTAAGAGGCAGGTCACTGAGAAAGAGTTTCTATTTTCGACAATCTGTCACTAAGGATTTCACAACAGGGCAGAAAGTAAACCTTTTGTTTACTTTGAAAAATGGCTTTATCCATTTCAACTGCGCATTTCCATGTACAGTTGCTTGTTGACGAAAAGACAATATCCTAAGGTGAGCTGTGGTTCATAAGGTACATCTCCTGTCACGTTAGTGACCTTTCTAATAATTAAAACCACATAGGGTAATTTTATAAACTTCTCATTTATTATCAGCATCTGCTTTAAATGTTTGTGTGTGGTTGAGGGGTGGAGGAGGAATTAATGTCAGAAAATGCTAGGTTCACTAAAGTTATCTCTTTTCCTTTAAAAATAGGGAGGTTTTTTGTTCATTCTTCTTCTATTATTATTCTTAGGAAGATTATTCTTAGGATGATTTGTCTTAAAAGATGTTACTTACAAATATCTTTTAAATCACTTCCCCCATTTAAAAAAAACCCATGATCTACAAGGTGAACTATTTTTACCAGATAAGATTAGGAGACTGAGTTACGGTGATGCACTGACCTCTGTTGGCATCATCCTTTCTTACTGACACTCCTTTTAAATCCTGAATTTAATAGTCTAGAAAATAGATGATACGTCTGAGACAAGACCTGAGGCAGAATCGCAGAATCAGTTCATGATGAAACCATATTCTGATGCCACAGTGAATCTAACACCATGAATCTTCAACCAATTGACAGTTCTTGGGCATAATGACGAAGTGTGTTGGCTTCCTATAAGAAGTCCTACATGTGGGTCGGGGCAATCCCATGCACAAATGGATTGAGAGCAGCCCCGAGAAGGAGGACTTGGTGATGTTGGTAGATGAGAAGCTCAACATGAGCCAGGAACGTGCACTTGCAGCCCAGAAAGCCAATCGCATCCTGGGATGCATCAAGAGAACTGTGGCCAGCAGGTTGAGGGATGTGATTCTGCCCCTCTACTCCACTCTGGTGAGACCCCACCTGCAGTACTGTGTCCAGCTCTGGGGTCCTCAGCACAGGAAAGACATGGACCTGTTGCAGCGAGTCCAGAGGAGGGTCACTGTCATGGTTTAGCCTCAGACGGCAACAAAGAACCATGTGCCACTCGCTCGCGCCTTCCTAATACAGGAAGAATCGTAAGAAAAGGCAAGACTCTTGGGTTGAGACAAAGGCAGTTTAACAGAACAGCAAAGGGAACAGGCAAACAACAACAACAACACGGATAGGGGAATATACAAACACGATTACGGAACCGCCACTCCCCCGCCGCTCGTCGCCGCTCGCCGTCCGGACCCGGGACGCCCCAGTCCGCTTTTAAGCAGCAACTTCCTGCCCCCTCCCCCGGCAGCTCAGGGTGGGCGTGGCTCACATGGCATGGAATACCAGGAAAAATTAACCCTATCCTCACCGGAACCAGGACAGTCACGAAGATGACAGAGGGCTGCAGCACCTCTCCTGTGAAGACAGGCTGAGAGAGCTGGTTGTTCAGCCTGGAGAAGAGGCGGCTCCAGGGAGATCTTATAGCGGCCTTTCAGTACCTAAAGGGGTGCTACAGGAAAGATGGAGAGGGACTCTTTATGAGGGAGTGGAGTGATAGGATGAGGGGTAACAGTTTTAAACTGGAAGAGGGTAGGTCTAAATTAGATATTAGGAAGAAATTCTTTACTGTGAGGGTGGTGAGACACTGGAACAGGTTGCCTAGGGAAATTGTGGATGCCCCATCCCTGGAGATGTTGAAGGCCAGGTTGGATGGGTCTTTGAGCAACCTGGTCTAGAGGGAGGTGTCCCTGCCCATGGCAGGGGGGTTGGAATTGGATGACCTTTGAGGCCCCTTCCAACCCAAACCATTCTATGATTTTATTATTCTATGAAAAACCCTCAATCAGATGTTTTAAATATGCCGAAAAAGCTGGGCAATTTCTCTCGTACCAGCAGGCTCTGTGATGGACCAGGTATTGTCTGTCTGTCTGTCTGTCTTTCTGCGGCTGGCATAAAGCCAAGCTGTAAAGTAAAAGCACGCACATCTCTGTCAGATGCTATGGCTAATGGTGAATGGCGTGCCCGTGCCTGACTCCAGCCTGTTTTGAACGGCCACATCATCTCGTAGTATGTTGATCCAGTAAGAACCAGCAGTCATGCCTGTTCACGCAGTGTTGGCCTGCTGTCAGCAAACTTCTCTGCAACACCCTAAAGCAACTTTGACCAATTAGTTCCAATTAGAGCTTCATCTCTCCTGGAGACAGCTTGTCAGGGGAGCTAGTTGCGATAAGCATTAAAGGAACCTGATGGAGAGAAATGGGCATTTCTAGGCTGCAGTTTGTTTGATTTTAGTTTGGGATGGGATGACTTGCTCTCTACGGGTTGCTCTCTACAACAGCCTCTGCCATGTGGCTCCAATCCTTCGTCAGGTACGACTTCCAGGTGCATGCCATGTTTGCCTCAGATGAAACTCCAGGTGATGGCAAGATCTGATGGGTGAAGCAATCAATATGCTGCTAAAGAAAGAGCACAATACCCTCAGGAAAATGAAGACTGTGTATGTGTAGGGAGGGAGGACAGTGGGAGACGGCTATGTGAACTTTGGCTGCCCTAGTATGAGGAGCTTTCCTTTGCCATCTGCCCATACAAGGACTAAATACTTGGGAAATTTCTGTTTAGGAGATATCTGTATTCCTCTCCTTTCCCCTGGGGGCATGTGCATGCACAACTTGGGGGGATGTTTTGTGCATTTAAGAAACTCCCCAGAGACTTCCTTAGGCTTGCTTACTGAGTAACTGCGGGAAATTATATGTATCCATATTTCTTTTTTACTTCCGTTCATCTGCATGCGTTTCAAAGGGAAGCTCTGCCTGTTGCCCATGGGCTAGCCCTTGGAGATAAGTTCTAAATAAAGGTGGAGAAAGAAACAGGGTCTCCAGCCCTCTTTCTCATGTAGCGAGCAAAATTGTTAGCTTTTGTTTTGGAAGGAAACCTGCCTAATGAAGATGAAAAGGACAGTAATATGCAGCGACGTGCCTGCTCATGCATGCGCTGCTGGAATTGGAGGCTGAGACTCCGCTGCTCTGTCAGAATATGTGAGTCATGTTTTTATTTGTGTTTTTCTGAGCCTGAATTGAGAAAGCTTGTGTAAGAAATTTTATGGCCCTTGACATCAGTCTGCACTTTTGCAAGACAATAGCCTGATGTTTTTCCCTAGGTGTCGGATTAAATAATAACTGGAGACTGTGCAAACGCTTCTGCTTAGCCATGATTATCATGCCAAGGCCTTGCACAAGCCGGGTGCTTCTGCTGTTGGGGTGGTTCCACTAATGCATGCCATTAAGATAGCAGCTCTGTCTGTCTGTCTGTTTACACCACTGTTGGTCTGCTCTTCTTTGAAAGCATGGGTAGGAAGCCCACATGGGAGGAACTGAGGGAAGAACCACATCCTGACCACCAATGCTTGCCATCAAGGTGAATCTTGGTGGTATACAGAGCCCATAATTAACACTTGAGCAAAGGTAAGCTGCAGTTCTCCTGTTGTACACCAGCATTTTGACACAAGTACATCACTGGTCTTGGTTCTCTAGGGTGTCATGGTCTGGTAAGCAAGGCAATGAAAGGGAACGTAGACTGCTGCATAAATGTGCTTGTCAGGCTGTATCTTATGTTTCCTGTAGAATTACCCTCTCCTAAACTCTGTCTGTGAGAGCAAAGGGTGTTGAAGCTGTAAGGGACTTGCATTTCTCAACCTCGTGCTAACAGCTGCAAGCCTGAAATCATTTAGGGGATTTTATGCTCACTTTCATTTTAAAAACAAGGAAGCTCAGGACTACTGGGTGAAGAGTGAGCAGGCTTTGCATATTTTTATGTCTTACGGATAAGTTCTCAGAATTTTTTTTATCCTTTTAGGACCATTGTTTTCCCCTTTGCACAGCCCTAGAATGATGTCATAGTTTTAACTAACGATGTCACAATCTGTTTTCAAGCTGCAGTAGTAGGAACACGGCACAAGCACTTGCCCTTCCTAGTAGTCCACTTGGTGGGTAAAATGGGAATGCAGAGTCAGCAGAATCACGTTTCATTTTTAGTTGTCTGCTTGCTTTTCAACCACCACCTCTCGTCTGTGCTCCACTCTAGCGTGGTGGTACCTTGCTGAATTCCCTACCTGCCTTACAGTGCCACTGTGAGACACTGTGGGTGACTGTTTTAAATTTATCATACTTCCTCAGTAAGTTTGCAGATGACACCAAACTAGGTGGGAGTGTTGATCTGCTTGAGGGTAGGAAGGCTCTACAGAGGGACCTGGACAGGCTGGATCGATGGGCCAAGGCCAACTGTATGAGGTTTAATAAGGCCAAGTGCCGGGTCCTGCATTTCAGTCACAACAACCCCAAGCAACGCTACAGGCTTGGGGAAGAGTGGCTGGAGAGCTGCCCAGCAGAAAAGGACCTGGGGGTGCTGGTGGAGCCAGCTTAACATGAGCCAGCAGTGTGCCCAGGTGGCCAAGAAGGCCAACAGCATCCTGGCCTGTATGAAGAATAGCGTGGCCAGCAGGAGTAGGGAAGTGATGGTGCCTCTGTACTCGGCACTGGTGAGGCCTCACCTCGAGTACTGTGTTCAGTTCTGGGCCCCTCTGTACAAGAGGGACACTGAAGTGCTGGAGCATGTCCAGAGGAGAGCTACCAGGCTGGTGAGGGGTCTGGAGGCCAGGTCATATGAGGAGAGGCTGAGGGAGCTGGGCATGTTCAGCTTGGAGAAGAGGAGGCTGAGGGGAGACCTCATTGCCCTCTACAACTACCTGAAAGGAGGCTGGAGAGAGGTGGGTGTTGGCCTCTTCTCCCAGGTGAATAATGACAGGACCAGAGGAAATGGTGTGAAGTTGCGGCAGGGGAGGTTTAGATTAGATATTAGGAAGAATTACTTTACGGAAAGAGTGGTCAGGCACTGGAACGGCCTGCCCAGGGAGGTGGTTGAGTCACCATCCCTAGAGGTATTCAAGAAACGTCTAGATGTGGCACTTCAGGGCATGCTCTACTGACAGAGATTGTAGGGTTTGGGTGGTTGTTTTTTTTTTTTTTTTGGTGTGTATATGGTTGGACTCAATGATGTCAAAGGTCCTTTCCAACCATGAAGATTCTATGATTCTATGATTCCTATCATGGGCAAAAAACTTGCAATGTCTTCGGCTGCCTCTGTCCTGAAGTACAGGCTCTCCTCTCCTGATTGCCCAATTAGGGGACCTGCTCAAGCTCCTGGTACAGGAATGAGAAACACAGAGATTCGTGTGCATGGCTGGATCTCACCTTGACATAGGTCTGGAACACAACCCTAATGTGCTCCTCAACCCCAGAGCTGAGAAATAGCTTTGTGTCCCGAGCTATAGGCATAGTCTTTGCAGATCACAGGATCCAGTGGGATAAAGGTTTGGAAAGGAGCAAGCTTATATGTGTGAGGCAGAACTTTTTGCATCCTTTGGTTGATTGTACTAAGGAAAGCAGATATTTTGAAAGATGACAGGCTGCCCAGGGAAGTGGTTGAGGCACCATCCCTGGAGGTATTTAAAAGACAGGCAGACATAGTGCTTAGAGATATAATTTAGTGATGGTTTTTGTCCGAGTTAGGTTGATGGTTGGACTAGAAGGTCTGAAAGATCACTTCCAGCCTGGGCAATTCTATGATTCTATGACCGAGTTTCCTTGCTGAGATAATCAGCAATGAAAAGGAAAGGGACAAGCATCAGGAAGAAAAGTGAGGTTGAAGACCAAGGTTATTCCACTGAGAAAGTAAGGGCAACTGTAATGTGAGTCTTTAGTAAAACGGTGCCCATAGGAAGGGCTTCCAGGGGGTGGAAACCAGCTGGAAAACTTCAGTAGCAGTATGTCTGCATTTGAGCCGATCTGAAATAGGTTAGATGAATGTCATGTTAGTTGTGCGCTTTTCTCTCTGTTGACTTTAGAGGAAATTTAGCTTGTGTTCAGAAATTGCCGGGAAGAAAGAGAAGATAAGATGGGAGGAGAGACAGGCGTACAACAGTGTGACTGTATTTACCTCACCTGCTAAAAAGAAACCCGATCTAAAAATCAAGTTAGTCTGGCAAGCTGTACGTCCCATGAGGCTAGCACTGTTTGGCTTTAACTGTGTTTCTCCGGTCCTGTCTCCTGGCCTGGGATGTGGTCGCAGGCTCACAGTGCAGCTGGGGCTGGTAGGACCCTCGTAGGAGGTCTCCAGTCCAACCTCCTGCCAAAGCTGGGCAGCTCTGGGGTGGGATGGGCTGCTCAGGGCTTGCTCCACTTGGTGCTGCAGCACTACACGAGGAGATGACTGCAGGATCTCAGATGTAAAGGCCCATAAAGTAGAAGTTTAAAGCCGAAAAACCGAGAGCTCTTTCTAGACAGGGTCCCAGCAGCAAGCACGCCCTATGGTGTACAGCTGTCTGCAAAGCGACCAGCCCCCTCCAGCTATGGCTGAGGGAAGAAAGAGAAAATAAACTTTCTCAAACTTTCTGCCCTCTTGGTGACTGCCACAGGAGACAAGCAATGTCTGCTCCTCTGCATTTGGCCCAAAACCCAAGGGCCTGTTAATGAAGTTATCAAAATATTAAAGAAAGGCTTTTTTCAAGAACCTCCTGCTATGGCTGATATAATTTTGCTTGAACTCAGCTTGTGGTTTAAAAAGTGCTGGGGGCAAGAAAATAGGAAGAAAGACAGTCCAAGATAAGGCAACTGCATTAAATCTCATTTTCATAAAAAAAAAAACCCAAGCCAAAATGAAACAACACCCTAGTTGCCAAATTCTATTTCCTATAAACCGTCATTTGTTTGGGTTTGTGTTAACCTCCTTTCCCCAGTAGTTGAGCCCTGGGCTTTATGTGAGCTTCCTTTCGGTATGGAGCAGAGACGGAAAATAAGGGTCTAACCCTGTAGCCTGATACAAAGTTTTGTCTGCATGAGGGGACCTGAGGACCATTTCAGGATCAGAAATGCTTCAGGTATATTTATAGTAATCTCTGAATCTGTGGATGATGGTTCTCATCACGCCCAAGGACTGGGTGAAATTATCTCATCTCAAAACATGGCTATTCATATAAAAAGAGTTAGTAAGTGCAGCAGTGAACAGTGGGAGTGCCGACACATTCTTCCCTTGCAACCAGGGAACGGGAAAAACTTGTGTTTCAACTTGACGCAAATGTTCTTGCTCCCTGCAGCTTCTAACGTGTGTACTGTAATAAATGTGCTCATAAGCTCCTGTAAGTGAGATTTATTACTGTGCTTTATTACTATGAATTGATTAGTTGCCATTGCCATGATCACTGCAGCGAAAACAGCTACGGAGGTATATAACTGTAAGGAAAAAGAAAGCTTTGTTTTTACAGCAAAACCTAACAGTCAGGAACATCCTAGTCCATGGAAACACCAATTGTCGAGGCATATAGTCTTCAGACTTAAGTCTTGTGCAGGATTTGATTTGTTTGTAAGAGGCAGCGGATTTTTTTCCTGATAGGGCAGGGTGTGGGTAGAAAAGTCTCGAGTCCAACTGAAAGAAAACTGCTGTGGAAAATGAACTCATGGGAGGAAACAAATGACAGTCAGGTAGGGTTTGGTCACTGCCAGAGCAGCTCCTCTCCGCCTGCTTATGTCTCCTTCCTCAAACACAAACAGTGACATTCCTTCAGGAAACTGCCGAGCTTCCAGTGCATTGAGGTGGCTTTTTACCATCGCTTTTAATAGAAGGTGGTTTGTTAACGTTGTGTTTTGAGGCTTGGCAAAGCTGCTTTTGTGGCCAGACAACATTGCAGTCTGCATGTTGTGCACAGCAGTGCTAGCAACATCCCTAACCAAAAATGCTGTATAACAACTTGAAGGGTACTTATTGTGTTATTCTTATAAAGGTTGGGGAAGATGGGCCATATTGAGTGTATATCTGGATATTGATGAATTAGCTCAGGCAACATAAAACATAACACAGACTTGGTCTGTAGGCGGGAAGTGTTAACTGGAATGTTTTTACACACAATTCCAGCAGAGCTGCTATCCTGAGCATGCAAGAGTGGGACTGCCCCAGTAACTGCCCCTTGTGTAAGTTTTCAGCTCCACAATCCTGATACAAGTACCAGTGGAAAACCCACCAATGGACAGTGGATTTTAGTGCTTGTTGACAGAAAAAAAAGGGCCAGTAATACATATAGTAGTTAGTTTCTAAATGACTATGCTATAAATTACTGCCCTGGGGTAGTGTGGGAGGTCACAATGGTGCTTTGTTACTCTGTAATCAAATAAATAAATGTAATAAAAGATGAAGTGCTTTCTTAGGTTATCTGGCCCCTTTGGAAACTTCTGACATTTTTCTGTTGTAGATCTCAGCCTTTAATATTAGCAATGTTTGACCCAGACCAACATCCTGAGCTCAGCTGCTACCAGCCCTGCACCTAAATTCTCTGCTGTGGATGACTTGTACTGTTTGCAGCATGAAGCCCTGTTGGAAGATGAACCTCAACTGCAGGTCACTGCAGATCGTGCCTGCACTGCCTAAGACATCCAGACTTGCGTACTCTTGCTCATATGCCCTGTTACATACAAAATGCACACAGAGACCAAGCAGAAGCACCAAGTCTGTGAAACTGCTGAGGCATGGACCTTAAAAGGTCTTGCCCCACAGCAGGCTATGGTTATGGTTGACAGTACAAATCAGAAATGCATGGAAGAAAAAGAACCCACCAACTTCAGAAGAATATTCACAGCTTTTCCCCAATGATCTGTTAAGAGCCTGGAGCCATCAAGGCTTAACCTACATGAGAACCACAGGAGTTAAGGTCTCAAAGATCCAGGCACTCTTAGCTTCAACCTTTCCCAGTGTCAAAGGTTTTCTTCCCTGAGGACACAGACACCTAGTTTTCACATCTGATGACAGGAAGAAGGTGGGATGTTGTTCAAGGCTGCTGAAGGACACAAGACTTCCTACCTCAGCTTCACTGTAGTGACCAATTTAAGCAAAAAGAGAGTCCTCCCCCCTCCTCCCCATAGTCTGCCACCAAGTTAGGAGCTGCACCCAGGAAAGATGTGGGCAGGGCACAGTGTCTTGGTAGTCTTGCCTTTTCCAGGGTAACGCCGCAGCCCCCCCTCCTGCCTGGGCTGCTGCCTCTCTGAGAGCTGCCTTCTTGGATGCGGTGGCCTAGGTTGTCGCTTCAGCTTCTCCAGGGATCAGGGCATCAGAGTAGAGGGTTTTGTTTCTGACCTGTCACAGCTACCAAAAAAAAAAAATTAAAAATGAAAATGTATATTCATGCAGAATGAGGTGTGTGGTAAAAAAATATCTCAGGAATTTACCTTATCTGCACAATTTTGAAGAACTAGATAACAAATTAAGAGAGCAAAGGGAGGAATGAGAGGAGGAGGTTTCCATTCTTCCTCTCTTACTGGAAATCCTTTCCAGTGGACAGGAATGCATTTATTTTCTCTGTCTCCCCGGTTTCTCTCTGTCCGTTGGAATGGGTTCTAGCAGCAAAGCCTGGTTCTCCTCTTGCTCACATCTTCTCAGATGCTGGGTCTGAGGAGAGAGGTTGGTTTATCTCCCCTTCAAGCTTCTCTTTTTAGCAAGATGTTATGAGCGGCTCTCCTGTGCCTCCGTATGCCAGCTGTCCCTTTGTGATCTGCTGATCCACTGGCCCAGTGGACAAAGTTGATTATCTATTTGCAATGTGACAAAAAGAACCTGTACCACCTCATAGTTCCTGTCTCTCCCTGACTAGCAGAGCTGGCTTCAACTGTGGGACTCTCACAGGCTTTGCTATCACAAAGTGACCATCAATCAGCCCCAAAGGCTGCAGAACTAATGTGGCCATCTCAATCTCCTTCCCCCTGATTTGCTAAGATTTACCTCTGTTGCCAAATTAGTTGACTGTGAGCAGGTGGTCTGTTGCAAGAGTTTCTTGTCCTTTTCCCCTGAAGTGCAATTTTTCTTTTTTTTTTCCCCTGCCGGAGATAGGTTGCTACTTCAAACCCCAGCCTCAAAGGCAGCAGCTTTGCTCAGCTGGTGTGTCTGTGGGGCAGTGCAGCGTCAGCCCCATCCTTCTGCTTGTGTCTCCCTTCCTCCTCTTGTGTGTTCCCTCAGCTCTAGAATTGCTCACCAGTGGGGCATCACAAAGATGAATGAGTGTTTGTGAAGGACACCAAGATCCTAAGAGGATGTGCCACAAGAAAGCACCCTTTTTAACATGAAGGTTGCAAGACTCTGTCCCATGGGATAAGGAAACCTGTGTCATTTCTCCAGCCCTTCCCCTCCTGGCACCGCACAACTCCAGTGCTCAACCCATTTTGCATTTGACCTCTTGGAAGGGATTTTAGTGTCTTGTTTTAAACACTGTTGGTGCCAGACATGAAGCAAACTGGCTTTACTAAATGTTTTTTATGGCATTTTAACCCCTTTTCTCAACACTGGTGTAGTTAAGTTAAAATTAAAATCTCGGTTGCTTCTGTTTGAGAGGAAAATTGTTTTGCCTGGACCTTGCCCCAAGCCCACTGAAGCCTCAGTTGACAGTGGTGGGACATTGGTATCATATTGGATGAATCTGAAGAATTTCTTTTTCAAATATTTTCTTTTTAAAAAATTTCAATTAAAATTCAGATAATAAAATTCAACTCTAATTTTTCTTCTCCTTTCTGTTATTTTAAAGTAAGTCAAAACATTTTCCTCATCTTGCAAAACCCTCATGAGAAAAAAACCACCCCATCTCACGTAGCCCTGGCACTTGAGAACACATCATGTGAAGGGACCAGTATTGTACCCCGTGTTCCACCATCACAGTAGCATTTTTACCAGCCGTTGAATCTTACCACTGAATTTGCCTGTTGCAAATAAACCGGGGCTGTTTCTTCATGATGGCATTGGCACGCTACGATGTTTTCGGGCAACCTAAATCCCACCCAAATCCTTCTGCCTAAGGTTTCCTGCTGGCTGGTGCTGCGTCATCAGAGGCACCTCGTTGAGCACGGGGATCAGGCCCAAAGGAGGACTCTGTACTGTGGCCCCCAGCCTCATCATGGTCCCGCTCATGGCGCTGCAAGCTTAGTATAACCATTCCGGTCCGGCAACCCCAGAAGCAAACACAGGGAACCAGAAACCAGTTCCCAGCAGGTCTGGGCTGCATTTTTCTTCCCAGGTATTTTTATTGCCCAGAGTGACCTCCCTGGTGCTGCAGGCTGCCTCCCCGCCGATGGCCCCTCTCGCAGGAGCCATCACGGCTGCTGCCGCTAGATATACAACCTCCTCTCAGAAATATTAAGCTGTTTGTTTGTTCCCAAAGACAGAAATCAGGTGAGGGTTGAGAGGACTTATCAGTAAGCCAGGCCAAGAGCAAACACGCACATTGCCAGGGTGTTGCAAATGTCCCCAGAACAAACACCTCAAATCCAGGGAATTCAGTTAGGGTTGTTTAAATGCTTAGTGGTGTTTCTGTATGCTACAGTGTCATGAAAAGGTGTGCCATGTTTCAAAATAAAAAAACTGGGATGAAAGAGAAAAATCTCACATTCAAAATATCTCATAAACCTCTAAGTCCTCTGGAAAACCAACTGACTTCCCCCAGACTGAGTGCAGTGTATTTTAGGAAGCCAAAGCTGTTTAAACGTATAAAGTCCAGTTTAAGTCTCTATGACTGGTGTCACCCCGACTAACAAACCAGAAATATTTCGCTCTGATGCACAGCTATCAGTCAGCCCTGCACTTCCACCAATGCCCATGCTGAAGCTTCTGTATCTGCCTCTGACTCTCTCAGATGTTACCAGCTTCAACCCTTCTCACTACTGAATGCTTCACAATCTGATAAGCTCCTTCTGAGTAAATTCTTCTTTGTCCAATACTTTTGAATTTCACTATCATTTTTTTTTTAATGCTGACATGCATTTTGTGAGGGGGGTTGAGAAATCTTGGGCTTTTTCATTCCCCTGCTTCCTCATCCTGAAATCTGCTGAAATCATTATTTCTGCAAATATTGCTAAAAATTATCCTTGCCTTGACCCCTCCTTAGGAGACATGCTTATTCAGGGCTTAATTGCTTGCTGATTAATTTCCTGTCATTCCTCGTTTTATGGGCTTCCTAAATCCCCCGAGAGATTGTGATCTCAGGACTAAACTAGGAGCAACTCTCTTGACATCTCTAGTAATTCCAGTGCAAATGAAGAAGAACTGAGACCCAGACTCAGACTTGAAAGGGTGGGAATTAGGAGGGTTTGGAGAGGGCTTGAGATTTTCTGATAGAGTATTTCCATTGAGGGGAGACCTGCAAGATCGTTTCCACATCAGTCAGCAGATACTTCACGTTACTACAGTCCTGTTGTAACGCCTCCAGAACAAAATGTTTTGGGCTTTCAGTTTCATGGCTTTTTTTGAGTTTTCTGTTATTCATTCCAAATCAACACAAAAATAGCTTTTAAATTTTCCTTTACGCAGTTGTGTTTTCCCTGCTAGTCCTAACAACTTCACACAGGTTGGCTTTACAAGACCAGAACCACGTCTGGCTGTACTGTATTTGTCATGGTAGTATCCAGAGGTCACCTTACTGCCTTTTTGTCACACCTCCAGAGTCTTAAATTTCTAAGCAAATGAAGAATTAAAGAATTAAAGTTGACTTTGTCTGATTTTTTCCTCCTAACTTTTCCTGTTTGAAATACTTTCGCTCCATGAAGAGCACAGTAGTACTTCTGTAGCTGTTCTCAGCTACTTCCTATCATAGCAGTGCAAAACCATGCAGCCTTTAAATAGCATCTTTTCTTTATTACCTTCTCCTTTGCTCTGATTCATCCCTTTTGTAATTTCGTCCTTTTTACGCTTAGCTTTACAACCTCCTGCACATCTATTCTGCACCTACCTCCAGCAAGTTTTGTGATACTCTGTAGGAGTTGATATATAAGCATCAGTCAGAACTGCGACATAACTCCAAAGCCCGGGCAGCCCTGCTGTCCTGGGACTCACTAACGGGAATGACTTGGTTAGCTGAATGTTAACCTGGTCCAGCCGCAGGTGCAACAAGTTTGGCTCTGTACAAGAACACTGCCCTTCCTTTTGCTCTGCCTCATGCAAAAATGAGACAGTGAAAAAGGAGTATCTGGAAAATACATCCTTGCATTAAGAAGCACGATGGACGGGCTGTACAAGCTAATGAGGAGGGAAAGAATTAGTGAATCATAGAATGGTTTGGGTTGGAAGGGACTTTAAAGATCACCTAGTTCCACCCCCCTGCCGTGGGCAGGGACACCTCCCACTAGACCAGGTTGCTCAAAGGCTGAACTGGCCTTCAACACCTCCAGGGATGGGGCATCCACAACTTCCCTGGGCTACCTGTTCCAGTGCCTCACCACCCTCACAGGAAAGGATTTCTTCCTAATATCTAATCTAGATCTCCCCTTTTTCAGTTTAAAACTGTTACCCCGCATCTTATCGCTACGCTCCCGATAAAGAGTCCCTCCCCATCTTTCCTGTAGGCCCCCTTTAGGTACTGAAAGGCCGCTATAAGATCTCCCTGGAGCCTTCTCTTCTCCAGGCTGAACAACCCCAATTGTCTCAGTCTGTCCTCACAGGAGAGGTGCTCCAGCCCTCTGGAATCGTGTATTAGCTCTGCAAACCGAAGAAATGGAAACTCTGTTTGGCAAAGCAAGCAATTAAGTTACTTATATATATAGCTTTTTTGTATTCATGGATTTTTAAGTGCAGCTGAAGGATGGCTTCCTGCTGTTATTTGGTGTTCCCCCGGCGTTCCTCCGCCGGTCCCTCCCGCCGCAATACACCTTGGCTCCGCTGAGCGTCCCGCCTGCGCCACTTCACCGGGACCTACCCCCCCTTCTTCTTCTTCCTCCTCCTCCTCCTCTTCCTCCTCATCTCTCTCGCCCCTCCTTCACCTTCCTCAAACCTGCGGTCACTTGACCGGGCCGGGGCGGGGCGGGGCAGGGGTTGGGCAGACCCGACCCCCCGCTTCCTCCCCCCTCATCCGAGTGCAGGCAGCGCCGGGGGCCCCTGTCCGCTGCCGGCCTCCGTGAAGAACTGAGATGGAAGCGAAATCCTCCATCGGAGTAAGTAAAACAACTAAGAAACAGCAAAAAAGAAAAAAAAAGGGGTGGGGGGGGAGGAATCCGTCACCCGCGCTGGGCGCGGGGGTGTCAGAGGAGGGTGTGTGTGTGTGGGGGTGCTGGGTGCTGAGCCCATCACCCTGGTATCGCGCCTGCCTCGGGGAGTGTGGGGCTGGCGGCCGGCCTCTCGCTGTGGCGGTGCCGGTCGTTCTCCTCAAAACGTTTCCTGTAATTCCCATGACGTTCCTTAGCATCTGGGTTTGCCGCAGCAAATGTCTTAATTTATGTCATCATCATCAAGCGTTAATTATAGCCGCCTCCCGGGACGGCGTGGTGTTTGGCTGTCGCCCGGCGCTGCGGGGCTGCGTGTGCGAGGCACGCTTTGGGCACAACCCGGGTGAGATCCCACCAGATGCTTCCGAGGTTCAAAAACCACGGTCTCCCCAGTGGCTTTGCACATTTATGTGTTTTATTGCTTGTTTATTGTTTGTGTCCCGGTAGAGTCCTCAAAATGGAATTGCTGCCTTGCACTCTGACGCCCAAGGTCGGGTCAGAAAGCTGGGGTGGATGAGGGGAGTGAGGGGAGTTAATGACGACAACGTGTGTAGGGTGGACGTACCCGTCTGGAAGAGGGGAATAAAGACACAGGGAAGTTTAGGATTCAGTCATGAGAGGTGGTAGCTAACGGTTGTAACTTCACGGTTGTAATTTCATTCCTCCAGGCAAGCCTTGGTTTCTCCCTGAAGGATACCCCATAGCTCAAACACAAGGTAGCAGCTGAGTTTGAAGGTGGTGGTGGTGTGAGCATCTCAGGCTTGCATTGCACATGGGATCAGGCCAAAAATCTGGTCCAGTCACTTCTGTGTGGGACTTGGTCAGCAGATGGCTGTGGTGCTGCTGCTTCTGCCGTGCACCACCAGTGACTGCCATCCCCAGCCTCAGGGTGCTGTGGAGGGAGGTGGGAAGAAGAAGAGGAGGAAGAGGAGCATGAGATGTGAATCTCTCAAATGTCTGCATTTGCAGGACCACAGTATGGCTTGGTCTTGCGGTTCCTGATCTCTGCTGGCTTTCCCCAGGCCCAGCAGGACCCTCCTTGTGAAGTGTCCTGGTCTCACAGAGACTGGGGCATTGATGGCTGCTTGTGCCAGGCTGAGAACCTTCTGCCTGTGGGTTTCAGCTGGGCAACACTGAGGGTCTGTTGTACAGCCTGGCAAAGCCGATGGCAGGGCTTGCTGACTCCACAGGGACTTCCTCAGCGTGGGCCAGCGCTGGGCTGTTCTGACTTGGTGGTGAGCTGGCCTAAGGGACTAGCATGGCAGAAAAACAGCTTTTTTTCTGTTAGCTGTGGGACTATGCCTGCATTAGCCCAAGCGAAACAGTGAGAGTACATGGTGGGAGAAAAGAGAAGAGGAGAAGGCTCTGGGGAGACCTCATAGCAACCTTCCAGTACCTGAAGGGGGCCTACAGGAACGATGGGGAGGGACTCTTCATCAGGGAATGTAGCAATAGGACAAGGGGTAACGGTTTTCAACTGAAAGAGGGGAGGATTTACATTAAATATTAGGAAGAAATTCTTTCCTGTGAGGGTGGTGGGACACTGGAACAGGTTGCCCAGAGAAGCTGTGGACGCCCCATCCCTGAAGGTATTGAAGGCCAGTTTGGATGGGGCTTAGGGCAACTTGGTCTAGTGGGAGGTGTCCCTGCCCATGGCAGGGGGGTTGGAACTGGATGATCTTCAAGGTCCCTTCCAACCTAAACCATTCTATGATTATATGGGAAGGGTGGTAGCAGGTAAACCTGCACCCTTGAGTGCATCCTGGGAGTGCTGTTGGTGCAAAGGAGCTTGTGCCGGGCTGAGGTGCGGCTGGCCAGTGGGGCTTACAGGTCCCTGCTTCTCACTGGGGGGCTGTGTGCCTGCTTTGGTGGGGGGCGTGGGTGGCTTTGGGGAACAGAGGAATTAGGCAACCCCAAAGGCTCTGGAAAGGGAGCTGTGGATCGCAAGGAAAAGAGAAAAAGCAGTGCTTATAGTCAGGTCTCTGGACTGCGTACAGGACCCACGTAAGTGCTGCCATATGCTGGAGTGTTGCATCCTCACAGCTCCTGTCGGCTTCAGAGCTGGGGAAGGAGAAAGGCTATCCAATCTTTTGCAACTCTGAAATAGCAATGTTGTTTCAAGCATCTGCAGCCCCCGTCCGCGCTGATGCTACATGGTACGTAGACTAGAGCAGAGCAGGCCTGGGTGAGCAGTGGCCTGAGGTCTGAGGAAGCATGAAACACAGCAAAAGGGGACAAGATCAGCCGCAGACATCTGTTGTCTGAGCAAGGGGTCTGCAGGAGGCAGAAGCTCGGCATGTGAAATTGCAGAGCGAGAGGATGGGTGAGTTGGGCTGCCTGAGATCTGAACTTCTTTCCAAGAATAAGAATACCAGATGTGTCATATAGGGATCGTTTGCTTATGCAGGACAAAAAAGATCTACGCCGTTTTTTTTTTCTAAATAAATCTGTGGGAGTTTTTCCACTTGACTTTGCACATCAAATATTTGGTTTTTTAAAATAAGGAGACAAAGGGAGCAAGAGAGGTTTAAACCACTTCTTTCCTGCTTATGCAATGGGCTTGTGTGTATGGATAACCTCAGAGGTAGCTGCTCTTCACCAGGAGGAAAACCCCAGGTTGCACACCGGGCACGTGCAGCCTGTGTCACTGCGCCAGGGGAGGCCGGGCATTTCCCTCAGTCATCACGGTCCCATTCTTATCTTAACTGGGATGGCTGTAGTCAATGAGGCCAGTTCAAAGCCGCACCAAAGGCACAGCAAAGGCAGGCTGGACAAGTCATGCTACGTGCGTTGGCAGACATAAAAGCAGATACTATCAGATAAGTGCGGTGCAGACATAAAACTTAAGAATGCAATTCCTAAAGTTGCCTTTCAGATGACCCTATGCGACTGCCAGAAGAACCCCAAAAATCTATTGCACCATATTTAAGGAAACCACAGTTTCTTCATATAAACAGCATGGGTTACTTGTAAATCCAGAGAAACTAGCCACCTCCCAAAAGCAACCCAAAGAAGACTTTGGGGAGAAGCAATCATCTCATGAATGAATGTGCCAAGATGCTGCAAAAGGGATCAGGGACCAGTGAGGAAGTTTGGCAGAGCGCAAAACCTGCACAAGTACATATCTGACGGCCATTGCTGTAACGGACAAGAAGGAATCATTCAGCTTTTTTAAAAAGGATTAAAAAAGATGTAATATTAATATAGGTAAACACTGTGCTGGGATCTAAAAGAAAGAGTCCCACTACATAGCTGCGAAAAAGTCTTGAAAGCTTTCAAGCTAAAGTCTTGAAAACAGGGAAAAGGAAGGCTGGCTTTCATTCTCAAAAACACCACCTGAACTTCAGGAACATCCTGGAAAAGAAAATGGCATGTAGAGCTCGTCTTCATGTTCTGCACCATCCAGGAGAACACAGAATGAAAAATGAACAGGATAATTCTAGTAGGCCCTGGCGATGACCATGATTTCTCAGCTAGGTTTCATCCACTGGAACTCCTCCATGACCATTGCAAATTTTGCAGAAGATCCCAGAGAGGCTTGTATCCAAGAAGAACAGTTCCAGCATAGTTTTCAGGAAGGTCTGACCAAACTGAAGTACTTGTGATCATGTGCTCAGTAGGGGTGTTAAGAAGAGACATCAGGAGATCTTCTCAAAACAAGGAATAGGAAGATGGAAGTTTGCCTCTTTGACCCCAGAAGCCAGTGTGATCTGAAAATCCAATGTCCTGACATCTCTGTCAAGGCTTTTCTTAGAGGTATTGTTGTGACAGCTGAATTGATGCTTTGAGGTGACTGTTCTCCAGGGGCCTGAGGGTCGCAGACCCAGTCCCAGTCCTGGTGCTGCCATCAGACCCGCTGCCACGCTCCCAGGGCTGCAAAGGGTCAGGGAACAGATGTTGTTTCATGCTGGAGGTAGGTTACTCCTCATGATGTCGCAACTGCCGATGTAGATAGTCATTTCTCCATACCAATCAAGCTGCACGTATTTGTCTTGGCTCTATTTTTTTTTCAGTTGGTCAATCTACAAGCCCGAAGCTGGAACCCTCCCTTGGCATTGTGCTGGGGGACAATGTTATCAAAAGCAGTGTATGTTGCGGCCAAGGAGCTCTTGACATTTTGCTGCAACTATTTGAGAGAAGGGTTGACATTTTATAGCATGTATAAATCCGTTCCGCACAGGTGCAACGGCATTAATTCAACGCCAGTATATGCAATGGTTTATTCTTTTTCTTTTCTTTTTCCCTCCCAGAACACCCTGTGAAGCCCTAGAGCAGCCACTAATGGAAGGCCCTTTGCAAACCTCCACTCACGTGTGCCATGAAAACGGTCAATGGATGTCACGATTACCAGAGAAGCTCTGGGATATTCCCCTCTATAACTTAGCCCTTCCAGGTAAAGATTAACTTTTGTTTCCCGCTGTTTTGTTAGTGTGTCATTTAAGCATTGGAACATCCTGTTTGTCCCATTTCAGGATGGCTACGTTTATTATTTGGGTCAGTGTGTGGGAGAAGGTCTTGGGGGAGGGTTTGTGTGATGTGTGTGTACATATGAATACTTTGAGTCTGTAATGTTTGGGTTTTCTTAAAGGGGAGGGGGAAAAAAAGGATTATTAATTTTTTTTTTAAGGGAAGAAAAGAAAGAGGGACTTCTTTGCAGGCCCTGTGCATCATCTTGTCAGATCACTGTTAATAATCTGAGCATTTGCATATCTGGGCAGTGGTGAGATTTTCCGAATTTGTTCTTGCTGCTTCCTGCATAATAAAAACGTTTCCAAAGGGAGAGAAATAACGTTTTGCCTTACTATTTTTTTCTTTGTACTGTTTAAAAGAGGTCATGAAGGTATGAAAAGAGGAGGATGAAGACTTTTAGTTAACATATGTTTTTATTAAGGTAGAGCATGACTTTTCTGCATTACCCTGCTTACGAAAACTGGATTTTTCCTATTATGGGTAAATACACCTGTGCTATAGCTGGTGTCCTCATTGGTACTACATTCAGACCTGTGTATCATTTGTCTTTCTTTGGTCATATTATTGCTTAACTCTCCGCTGCCTTGAATAGATGATTTTTAAATTTTTTTTACTTTTTCACCTTTCTGTCCAAAGAAGTTATGGGAGAACATGTTTTCACTGGCACGTGGGGAGGCACTGGAGGACTGTCAGCTCTTGGGTGATTCCCATTGCCTCCACACTGAAAATGGTACTAAAGAGAAATCTAGCCCGTGTTTTCTCTCACACCTGTAGATGCAACAGGCAGTTTGTGTAGAAAGCGGCACAGCATGTAGATATACATTTTGTGTAGGCTACAGGGTCGCAGGTTAACTTTAGCAAAGACATGTATTTAGAGATAGTGGGAAAAATCAAGTCTTGTCTTCAGTGGGTGGAGCCCTGGTAGGACCCAAGAACCGTGCTGGATTTTTTTTTTTTTTGCTGCTCTTCATGAGATAATGGAGTGTGGCGTTTTTTTCAATTAAAATTGAAACCCAGAAACTTATTTCATGGTGACTTCTTGGATATGTAATTTAAATTGACGTAAACTTCAAAACAAGTGCGCCTCTGTTTTGGATAAAGCCTATGTAAGAGGACCCCAGGACAGCTGTTATAAAAAAAATAATCTAGATTTCTTATCAAGCCTGTAAGAGAAGAAAATAACTATCTATCTTATGACAGAAGAATGATGGGAATATTATCCTCTTTTTAAATTATTTTTTCCTTTTTTTTCCCTTTTTTGTTCCTCTTGCAAAAGTCCTTCAAAAAGTCAGTAGCATGCTCAGCGTTGTTTTTCTTTGTTTTTTGTGGAAAAGGAACTACGTTGTTTCTAAAAAGCTTTCACAGTGGTGTTTCTTGGACATTTTAGAAAGCTGAGAACTTGCTGATATATGCCTTTGACTTCCTGGCTTTTCCAATAATGGTGGTCCTGTTATTCTTGTGAATGTTTGTTGTTCTTGTACTATGCCTTCATGGAGAACAGGCAGGAAGAAAAGAACAGTTGAAGACAAGCCCATTTCAGCAAACATTGGAGGACTTTTCCAGAGCATTGCAGGCTATTAACTTGGCAGATTTTGGTGGCTGTCCAGCTGACCCACAAAACTGGTCTAGCCCAGGTCAGAACAAAAGCAGATCAAGACCAACTAGGTCAAGACAGCTCTGGCAGGTTTTCAGAGGGAGCAATGACTCGGGGAAGCCCAGTTTGGAAGTGGAAGCTTATCTCAGATAGAGAAGACAACAAAGGCATGCAGGAAACGTGAGAGAGTGCATTCTGAAGGCATTACGAGGAGACAGAGGCAGGTGTCAGTAATTAGTGTTGTGTTTGCACCAGGTTGATCACAGTGCTGCTGGGAGATGTTGCTTCAAGTGCTGAAGCTACATGGTTTTGTGATAGCTCACTATCTTAGCACTATTTGTTGTGTCATGGATATACCCATCTTCCTTTCATTACTGTAACTCACTGACATCACAAGAAGACTCCTAAATGAAAGGTTACTATCCGTGTGCTGATTGGCATCAGTAGATGCAATGTCCATCGGTGAAATCCTGTTCACTTCTCTCAGGCTTGGATTTGGTCCATGGGTATTTAATGATTTGACTCTTACGTCTTGTACGACAAACTTCTTTGACTGCATGCTCTCATTATCGATCTTCCAGTGAGCTTGGTTTGGGTGCTTAAAGCAGGAAAGTAGACAGAAACCAGACTTTAGAAGGGGATAAAATTGAGTGTGACATTAATTATTGACAGTTTCAAAGAATTTTCTTTATTTCAAATACAGTCTTGTCCTTTTCCTTGGCTACTTGGCCATTGGCACCAGTAAGACTGACTATTCAAGAAGGCGGTTCCTAGCACCAGGTAGCAATTTGTTTGACAGAAGGCTTAAAAAACAAAATGGTATGCAAATTCCTTGCAGGTACTCTGTAAAGATCCCAGCAAGTCAATTCACTGAGTTGTTAGCTTTTCCTATTGGTGCTTTATAAATCATAGAATCATAGCATGTGTTGGGTTGGAAGGGACCTTTAAAGGTCATCTAGTCCAACCCCCCTGCAGTAAGCAGGGACATCTTCAACTACAGGGACAACAGGTCGCTCAGAGCCTCATCGAGCCTGGCCTTGAATGTCTCCAGGGATGAGGCCTCCTCCACTTCTCTGGGCAATCTGTTCCAGTGCCTCACCACCCTCATTGTAAAGAACTTCATCCCAATGTCTAATCTAAACCTACCCTGCTCTAGTTTAAAACCATTCCCCCTCGTCCTATCGCTACATGCCCTTGCAAACAGCCTCTCCCCAGCTTTCTTATAGGCCCCCTTCAGGTACTGGAAGGCCACTATGGGGTTTCCCTGGAGCCTTCTCTTCTCCAGGCTCAACAACCCCAACTGTCTCAGCCTGTCTTCATAGGAGAGGTGCTGCTTCAGCCCTCAGATCATCTTCATGGCCCTCCTCTGGACCTGCTCCAACAGGTCCATGTCCTTCTTGTGCTGAGGGCTCCAGAGCTGGACACAGTACTCCAGATGGGGTCTCACGAGAGCAGAGTAGAGGGGGAGAATCACCTCTCTGGATCTGCTGGCCACGCTTCTTTTGATGCAGCCCAGGATGCGATTGGCCTTCTGGGCTGCAAGTGCACATTGTTGGCTCATGTCCAGCTTTTCATCCACGAGTACCCCCAAGTCCTTTTCCACAGGGCTGCTCTCTATCATGTCATTCCCCAGCCTGTACTGATAATGAGGGTTGTCCCGACCCAAGTGCAGGACCCTGCACTTGGCCTTGTTGAACTTCATAAGGTTTGCTTGGGCCCACCTCTCTAGCTCATCCCTCTGGATGACATCCCGTCCCTCTGGCACATTGACCGCACCACTCAGCTTACTGTCGTTGGCACTTGATCGAGTGCACTTGATCCCACTCTCTATGTCATTGATGAAGATGTTGAACAGTACCGGTCCCAATACGGATTCCTGAGGGACACCATTTGTCACCCCTCTCCATCTGGACATTGAGCCATTGACCACCACCCTCTGGATGTGACCATCCAGCTAGTTCGTTATCCACCGAACAGTCCACCCATCAAATCCATATCTCTCCAACTTAGAGAGAAGGATGTTGTGGGGGACCGTGGCAAAGGCCTTACAGAAGTCCAGATAGATGATATCCGTAGCTCTCCCCTTGTCCACTGACGCAGTCACTCCATTGTAGAAAGTCACTAGGTTGGTCAGGCAGGACTTGCCCCTGGTGAAGCCATGCTGGCTGTCTCGAATCTCCTCCATGTCTTCCATGTGCCTTAGCATAGCTTCTAGGATGATCTGTTCCATGATCTTCCCAGGCACAGAGGTGAGGCTGACAGGGCGGTAGTTAGCAGGGTCCTCCTTTATACCCTTTTTAAAAAATTAGAATAAATTTTTATAAAATTTATTTAAAATTTTATTTTAATTATTTTTATAAAATTAGAATAAATAACAGAACAGAAAAAGCTAGAAAAATCGCTGGTTCCCTGTTCTGAAGAAATTGTGAGTTGCAACAAGAGTTTCATCTAAACGTGGTGCAAGAGATGTGTCAGGTTTATTAAGGCTTCATAGAAGTAAAATGTTTGGGCAGGCTGTACTTGGCCGTGATGCTTAGCCTGCCCCTATGTAATTCCCTGTGCTGGAAAGAGTAAAGTAATTTTTAAAGTCTGTAAAAAGGTGGATCTTGTCCATCTATCACATGTAAACTTAGACTTGGATTTGTCTCTGAAACCAGGACTCTGAAAACAGGACAAATTCTAGATAAGTTCGGCCTTCAGCTATTTATTCCCTGAAAAAAAGTGGATTTTCCCATCAAGACAATTATTTCAGTAAAAGATGCTACTTTATTATGGTTTGAGGCAAACAACAGTGACGTGTAGTTTAGACGGGGACTGCTTTATTGAAAAGTCTCAATGCCTTCCATTCACAAGGATTTCACACTAAGCTTATTAATGTCAGGTGAGCAACCTCTGTATAAGAGCCCACCTTTTTGCCGTAACTCCATAGGCTGTCAGGCAATATAGGCGTGTGATATGGAAATGGGTTGGCGTGTCAGGTGTGCACATGCAATATAACCGTGTATTGTGGTGGTTGAGTAGTTAAGAAATTACATTTTTCTGTACATTTATGTTTGTATTCTACAGGGAGTCATGACACTATGACCTACTGCTTGGATAAAAACTCTACTGTTAGTGGCAATGAATCCAAGATGGTGAAGTTCTTAAACAAATGTATGCCCTGCATTGTGCACCCCATTATCATGAAGTGGTCTACAACACAGGTAACTGTTGTCTGGCGTTCCCGTCATGCCTGGGCAAAGTTGAAGCTTGTGCTGCAGTGCGGAGAGTGGTCACAGTCTCCCGTAGGCAATGAAAGAATAGCCTGCTGCCCAGAAATCTGTGCTCTTGTGAGATACTGTGCTTGGGTGACGTGGTTTAACCCCAACTGGCAACTAAGTGCTACACAGCCACTTGCTCCCTCCCCCACAGTGGGATGGGGGAGAGAATCAGAAGGTTAAAAGTGAGAAAGCTTGTGGGTTGAGATAAAGACAGTTTAATAGGTAAAGCAAAAACCACGCCGTCTCCAGGAAGGCAGGGCTCCATCACACGTAACAGTTACTTAGGAAGATGAACGCCATCACTCCGAGTGTCCCCTCCTTCCTTCTTCCTCCAACTTTATATTGCTGAGCATGACGTCACATGGTATGGAATATCCCTTTGGTCAGTTGGGGTCAGCTGTCCCGGCTGTGTCTCCTCCCAACTTCTTGCGCACCCCCAGCCTGCTTGCTGGTGGGGCGGTGTGAGGAGCAGAAAAGGCCTTGACTCTGTGTAAGCACTGCTCATCAGTAACTAAAACATCCCTGTGTTATTAACACAGCAGAGACAAAAATCTTGTTGCAGGGAATTTTTTCCATAAAGATTAAGAGAATGAAGGTGTGGTCCCTCACAAAAGGTTTAATTTTTTAAAATATCTAATTATTAAGGTAGCAGGTATCTCTTTGTTCCTTGCAAATGTATATTAAAGACAAAATTGGGGATCACGATTTAAGCGAGAGCTTTTGAAGATTTTTCTAAAGAACAGACTTTCCTGGCATCAAAGAGGTACCAAAGCTCTTTTCACTTTTTTTCTTATTGAAGTAGTTCATTATTAGGGAATTAAAACTGAATAATTGATAAATAGCAATAATTATGCCTAGGCTGCTTCTGTTGTATTTGAGCAGCCCTGGCAAACTGTAGGCTTAGACATTACCAGGTATCGGATATGTAACGGGAGCGGGGAGCTGATGTGGAATGGCACTCGCTGAGCACAGGGCCTTGCGTTGAGCTGCTTGTTGCTTCGGGACTTAACTCAGTATTAGATACCTCCTGACTTAGATACTTAGATACTTAGTTAGATACTCCAGCAACCAGTGGGTTGCTGGCCAGTGAAGTGGCCCTGTTGGTGCACTCACAAACTCCTTGCGTCATTATAGTAATTTTCAGGTCCAGACCCAGCGTGCTGAGTGGGAAGTGGCCTGGCACTGATGGGAAAGAGCCACGGCTGCCATCCTGCCCCTCCTTAGCTCTGCGGGGCTCGAGTTATCTTGGTGAGGAGGTGACTCCAGCCGTTGGTATCCGGAACAGAGATCAAGGAGCCCTACCAGTGGTAGGACTCGCAGTTTTCCTGGATGGCCCAGTGCCTAGGAGGTGGTGCCTGGCTGTTACGGGTGTCAGTCTAGAGGCCCAAATCTTTCCTGCGCAGTGGCTGGCGTCAGGTGTGCAGCTTTGACTCATGACCTGGATGCCTGGTGTGAGATTGCAGCAGCAAGCAGCGTCGCCCCCAAGGCTTCCTCTTAAATTTTGTCCTTGTGGGCAATGTTCATGCTGTCCGATTCAGTATGCAAATCCAGGTGACTAATTAGGGAGTCTAATTTGTCTAGTTTTCCCGTGCAGTTAAGGGAAAGAAATTAATTCATCCAAAGGGCAGTTCAGAGCAACTATTTCATCCGATGCTCTTTCTGGCCACTGAGGTTATATATGACTTACAGCCATATACATTCCCATCTCCAGCACACTCCAAGCGAAGGTGGGACTTGGTCACAGATCACTCCTTCAACTGCTCCAGCCTGGTGGAGCCCAAGCAGGCACAGAGAGAGCTGCTGGCCCGAGCCATCGCACCACCCGCACCCCGCGGCTGAGCTGCTCCCCAGCCCTGCAGCTCAGGCACCGCCTGGGGAGATTAAATTCCCGTCCTAAGGACAAAAATTTAGATGGTTGAAGCCAGGCAGGGTGAGCATCCTGCCATGCATCAAAGCTCTGTCTCAGCAGTGAAGGTACAATGCAGTTATTGAGGCGCAATGCCTTACATTCATTTAACTTTTGTTGAATCCTTTCTGACTTAAATCAGTACGGTGTGTTCTTTCTGCAAACTAAAAGTGTTGTCCATACAAGCAGGTTGAAGTGACACAAATTAACATTTAAATGTATTTAATTAAATTGATTCTATTTTCTTATGCAAAGAGAGCTTTGATACAGATAAGAGACATCATTTGGGACTTCTTGCCCCAGAAACTCAGCTTTCTCACCTGTTCTATTCAGCCCTCAAATCCAGTAGGAGAGGTCCAAGGAAAGTGGAAATAGAGGGGGACCTCTGTTTTGTAGGACTTCTACAGGTCAATTCAAACTTTTAAAGAGACTTTATCCTGAAAAAGAACAATAGCCAGTACTTTTTTCTATTTTTGTTTTTCCTTCTGGTGGGGATGAGTGAGCTCCGCAGAGACAACCATGATAAAGTCTTTGATCTAATAAAATAAATACAGCATTTCTAAGGTGCTGATTCTGCATTTTTTGTTCATATGAATAGTCTTGTGAAGAGCAATCGTGTATTTACGCACAGGTTAATGGATCCCTAACTTTCAGAGCGCAACAAGGACAGAGGTCTGAAACTAATCTCATCCGTACCTGCAGTATATGCCGCAGGGAGATCAGGATCTCTCTTGTCAGAGAGTAAAATACTTCACAGCTGTGACTTGCTGCCATATAGTGCCATTTTAAAGATGAAAGACCTGTGAAAAATGTCATAGGGCTAACTTTGTACACCCTTTTCAGCTTTCTAAACTGAAGAAACAAATCTCTCCCAAGCTCTCAGGACCTTTGTCTTCTGTTTCACCTTCCAGGTACTGACTGTGACAGAGCAACTTGAGGCCGGAGTTAGATATCTGGATTTCAGGATTGCCCACAAAGCTAACGATCCATCTATGAATTTGTACTTTGTGCATATGGTTTACACAACTGTTACTGTAGAGGTATTGTTCTTACCTTTGGGATAGCTATAAAAACAGTGCTGTTTCTTTTATTTAAGGGACATCGTAGGCTGACAGTGCTGGCCCAAGGTTTTCTGAGTAGGTTATTTGTTTTCCTAATGTGAGGACTTCCAACTAGAGAAAATCAGCCCGGCTGGAAGTTACTTTCAGCAGCTGCAAACGAGACTGGAGCATCAATCAATTCCTCATCCTCAAACAGGAGCTGCCATGCCTTGCTCTCCACTGCCTACCCCCTACCAAGTACTTGATGTTTCTGGGGTTTATCTTGTGTTGTCCCAGGGCAATCCCATTTCCTCAGAAAGGAGAGAAGTTGTTAAAGAGAAGAAGGTACTGAAAGCCTAATGACAGAAACATTTTTTTTTTTTGAGGAAAAAATATTTCACTGAAAGAGAGAGTCAAGTCTGCATCTCAGGATCAAATTACTGTCAGCTACTGTGGAGAAACTGCTGTGAGCTGCTCTTCGCATGTGGTCTGTGGAGTGACATCTTCTTTCCATTTGCTGGGACCAGGCACAGCTGGCATTTCATAGTGCAGCTTTTCATTTGTAGACCAACTGGCTAAACTTCAGTTTCGTGCTCATGAGTCTGAACCCTTCATGAGTCTGAACCCTTCATGCCTTGAGATTTCATGGTGACTGGCATGCTCATGTAAATCATTAGATGTAGTGCCTGAGTACCCTGCTAATTACATGTGGTCTTCAGGAAGTTGCCATTGCCCATAACAAATGGGGAAAACGGGTCCTGTCATGTTCAAGCACGCACAGAGGTTTTTACCGGTTTTTGAGTTTGCCACTAACACCTTGTTTGTCCTTAAAGAAGCTTGGGAAGATGGGTTTACTGCTAACCCACCTCCAAGCAGTAGGAGATTCATGGATATTATCAGAATACAAGGCTGTTAAGTGTAGTTTACTGGATGCACATCCAGAGCAAACCAGCACAGACCTGCAGAAAGTAGGTTTTCCTGGGGGGCATCTCTCTGGAACACCTTGTGGGCTGTCCGATGGCCATCCTCACGAAACCTACACTGATTTCCATTATTGCGATTGTGAGTCTACCCTACCACCAATGCTCTGCTGGTTTTATGTCCTTTCCCCTGCATAGCATAGATGACTTTCTAAGTTGCTGTGACTCTCTCTTGTAGGATATTCTGTGGGAAGTGTTAAGATGGTTGGAAACTCATCCGCAGGAAGTTGTTATCTTAGCCTGCAGGAATTTTGATGGATTAACCAAGAAACTTCATTGTCATCTTATTGCCTGTATAAAAGAGATTTTCCAGTGTAAACTGTGTCCCAGAAATGTAAGTATGAGATCCTTTTTTCCTCCTTTAAGAATGATATATTGCAGTGAGATCTTTGATTCCAAATTTTTAGGTATATTCTACTTTCTACTTTCACTGTATTTTTAGCCTAGGAAAAATAACAGTTGCAGCATCAGCGATAGATCTCTACATAATGAAAGTGAGGAGATAAAGCAACCACAATGTGGAGGAGGGAGTTAAATTTGTCTGTCATGTCTGTTGAGTTGTGGGACAATAGTAGGAACACAACTGCCATCCACTCACCTGAGTTTTGTTGTTCTTTCATTTTAAAAAAAGGAAAAAAGGAAAAAAAAGGGTGTGTGTTATAAATATAGTCCATACTATATTTATAGAATTTAAAGATTCCATTTTCTGCCCTTTCACAGCAGTAATTATAAATGAATTTTTATGCTATTTATAATAGTTTAGGTTGGAAGTGACCTCTGGAAGTCATCTGGTCCAACCCCACCAATCAAAGCAGGACCAACTTCAAAGTTATGTTGGGCTGTGTGCCGTCCATCCTTGAATATCTCCAGGGCTGGAGATTCCACCACCTTTGTAACAGCTTGATCCAGCATTTGACCACTCTCACAGCTTGGTGTCCATGAGGACCTCCAGGTCCTTTTCTGCAAAGCAGCTTTCTATCCACCTGCCCCCAGTCTGTCCTGGTGCATAGGGATAGTCCATCCAGGGGCAGGACTTTGCCTTTGTTGAGCTTCATGAGGTTTCTGTCAGCCCATGTCTCCAGCCTGTTGAGGTCCTTCTTAATAGCATCTCTGCCCTCAGTGCATTTCTGGTGGCATTGACTTTCTTCCTTGGATGTGAGCTGGAGCTGACCTTCCAACCAGCCTTGCTCTCACCCATGCTTTCAGTCACCCAAACCTCCAGAAAAGCCTTAATTTAAATAATCAGAAATTATTTGATTGCTAAATTTTAGAAGTTGAGATTTTTAGCCTCCTCTTTTTTTTTTTGTTTTACAAGGTGCGGGAGCTTTTAGCAGTTAAACAATTAACATTTCAAAGATGCACAGGAACAGAAGGTTTTCTCTGGAGATGTGAGGGGTACGGGATAATGATGACCCTGTTTGCGATTTGAATTCAGCCTTTGAAGCTGGTGTATTGGATGAGTATTACCATTTCAAAGCATTTTGTACAGCAGAGTTAAAATAGAACAATTCTCAGCAAAACTAGGGGATTCTGAATATTCAGGCCTCAGCTGAATAACTGAAGACCTGAGTGACACCGTTTTATTTTTTTCCCCAAATAACTTGAGTGTGTAAGTTGTGGATGAGCAGAGCAATACTGGAGAAGAGGGTCAAATTTGCTTTCAGACACACGGCCAGCTCTTAAGAAGAAAAGAAGTTATTAATTGCAAAAGAGGGAAGCTGCTGCTGGTGATGAACGAATGGTTTGAAATCACCTGGCTGAAGAAAGAAGAATGTTTCTGAGTTGTGTCCAGGGGTAGGGAGGAAGGGCACTGGAGGAAAGAGAAGACAAGTACTTCCTTCAAGCAGGAAGACTTTATTTCTGTGGGGTCCTTGACCAGCACAATGGACCTCACCATTTTTGCAAGTGATACCACTGCAGATTAGGTAGCTGTGGGGCTTTTCAGGCTCACAGATTCAGATTTAACATCAAATAGCCAAGTGCTTGCTCACTTATTCTAAAATAATCTGGTATCTACTGTCTTTCAAGAACTGCAACTCTGTCATCGCACAAAAGTATGCGTCAAAGTATTTATTAAGCAACCGCTAGGTAGCGAGGTTTGTATGTAGTACTGGCACAGTCCGCAGCATGACAACATTACATTGCGTTTCAAATTTTAATTTGCCTTAACTATTCGAGGTGTCTTCCTTTGATCTAGATTACTAGGGTTTAAATATCCCTCGTTAGACATCTACAGTTTCATTTCTGCTTTGTTTGCAAAATAAGCACCTGTGCTCACATACACATTTCTGGTAGCTGTTTTTTTCTTTTCTTTGGCTCTTATCCCACACTTTTTTTTCTAAGAGTTTCCAGCTTTAGAAAGGCAGCTGGACTAAAGCAAAGGCTTCTGTCAGCCACAGATTTTTGTAGTTTGGGTAGCTTGTGTCTTAATTTTGCAGTATTTTCTGACGTAATTGGGGCTCGCACTCTTTCTTGGATGAAGTAAGAAGGATTCCCATGTTTATTCAACCCTTGGCTCTCTTCAAAAATTTACATAAAGCATTTTCAACTGCCTTTGGCTTTTATTTTAATTAATAAGTTAATTGGAACATCAAAAAGCCACCATTTCCTTTTCACAACCAACAGACACAGCTTTTAACCACAACATTCTTAAAAAACCAATACCTATTAAATGCATTCATTGGTTTTGCAAGTAAAACTAGTTAGAGGGCCTCAATTCTGTCTGCCAGTAACATTTGAGAATTGGAAAATGTCATTTCATATTGAAACACTTAAATTTAATGGACCTGTTTCAGCTGGTCGGTCTGTCTGAGAAAGTGTCTGACTCAAGTCTTCCCTTCTCTCAATTCAAAATATCTGGAGCATCCCAATTTCAGAAACTTTCCGCTTAGAGAAATCAGAATTAACACATCTCTTGAAGACTCACATTTAGCCTTACCAAGTCTTAAGCAATTCAGTTTTCTTTGATGGCTACAGTGACAAATTTGGGTCATCTGCCAAAATTATTCCCGCTTCTCTCTGTCTGTATTCCTACAGCTGGGTGTAGGGCTTTGCCTGTGCCCCGCCCCCACCTCCTTTCACTGAACAGGCTGTGTCTTCCTCTCCCAGCAAATTCTCAGCAGCGGTATGTGCATGGGGTTGGTTTCTTCTTACACAGGTGTAAGACCTTGAGTTATGGACTCTACCATAGTTGAATCATTTGAGGAAAAGGAGGAATCTGCTGAAGTTCCCAGGCTCCTATTGCTCCTGCAGCTTGTAACCCAGCCAACCACCTACTGGGCTGTGCACTTAAAAGCTTTATTTGAACTGAATCTGTGCCTCTCTACCAGTATTTGAACTTCGGGAACACTGCTGTGTTGCTACCTTCAACCTGGGCATGCTGTCTTGTAGGTGGTGCCGACACTGCGGACCATGTGGCAGCATGGCCATCAGGTGATAGTCTCCTACGAGGAGGACATGGAAGTGGAGGAGCACTGTGAGCTGTGGCCTGCCATCCCATACTGGTGGGGAAACAAGACTGCCACTCGCGCACTTATCCAGTATTTGGAGCGCATGAAGCGGATGGGCCGTCCAGGTAGGCACAGGGTGTCACCGGGGGGAAACAGGGGCAGGTACAGCAATGCCAAACAGATAGGAATTTGGGTGTCCGTAGCATGATGGGATATAACCACTTCGTGCATGCTGTGTGCACAAGAGGTGCTCGTGTTGCTGGGTGCTCTGCCCACCCATCGGCACGTGCAACAGTTTGGTGCTGCAAGTACATGTGTCAGCGTCTGTACGTGCATAAACTATATAAATAGCGGCAGACGCTTCACTTGCGTGACCCCATGGAGAAGTCCTCAGCACAGAAGGGTTAGCTGGTGTCCTTCTCACAGGCAGGAGCCTGCTTCCACAGTCCAGTGCTTGCTGCTCCGGGGAGACCTTATTGCGGCCTTTCAGTACTTAAAAGGGGCTTCTAAGAAAGACGGGAACGGACTTTTTAGTAGGGCCTGTTGCAATTGTACAAGGGGTAATGGATTTAAACTAAGAGAGGGTAGGTTTAGACTAGATATAAAGAAGAAATTTTTTACAGTGAGGGTGGCAAAGCACCGGAAGAGGTTGCCCAGAGAGGCGGTAGATGCCCCATCCCTGGAAACATTGAAGGTCAGGTTGGACGGGGCTCTGAGCAACCTGATCTAGTTGAAGATGTCCCTGCTCATTGCAGGGGGTTTGGACTAGGTGACCTTTAAAGGTCCCTTCCAACCCAAACTTAGATAAATTTAGCTAAACCGTAACGGTTCAATAAGCAAGCTTGGTTCAGTAACTATTTACTACATCGTGCAGTTGCAAGACGGGGAGACAGTCCACTGAAACAGTCCTAGGGATATGAAACAATACAGAAAGATTGTGAAGTTACTGTTTTAATGATTCCCAGAAGAATGAGATCTGGAGTTAATGCAATGCCGAGCAGTTTCTGTTCTCAAAGGAATATTTAATGTATCACTTTCTGATTTTTGTTTCAGAAAAATTCTTTGTAGCTGGGATTAACCTTACTGAAAATTTAAGGTATATTCTCGTACACCCATTTGGATCATTGAAGAAAATGACACTCCAGAGTCTTCCATGCTTGAAAATCTGGATAAAGCAGCAGTATCCAGGACCAAAGAAACAATGTATTAACATCATTGCCGGAGACTTCATAGGAAATGGTGACTTTGTCAAAGATGTGATAGAACTTAACACAAAAATAAATCCTCCATTACACTGTCAAAGTAAAGGGGCTGGAACAAATAGCATTTCCTTCTCAGCTTCTTAATCTGTGAAAAGCCAAAAAGCCTTTGTCTTGCATTTAATGTGTCCTGGTTTAAACATCCTGGATCCCGTGAAGGTCCAGTTAACTTTAACCAGGGATGTTTTAAAGACTCAGTAAGAAAAGTGCTCTCAACATCATCAAGGTTTCAAGGCCTTTTCACAGAAAAGAGAGCATGCAAACCTGGCTGAAGTCTCTAGAGAAATATGGTATAGGTACAATTTACTTGGAGGTGCTTAGATTCTGTAGCAGCAGTTGGCAATACTGAAAGTCCCAAGAATTTAATCCTATTTTATTTTACTTATGAGCAAGGAGAAATACGTCGGTAGCTGCAAGAATTATTTTGTGATAAGATTTTATCTTACTTATAATTGTAAATATATTCTGCACAGCTTGCAATCCCCGTTCTCAATGTTTTATGTCAGTGTGAAACTGACTTGTCTGTTTTCATAGTTTGTGTTAAATGTAGGAAAGGAACAGTTTAAAAATATTTTGATATATTGAAGAAACAGTAGTGACAATCCTATTTGACACAATTTTTATACATATACACTAATACATCATTAACATTAGAGATCTAGAAGTGGCCGTACTGTTGTTGTGGTGCTGAAGGATCAGTTTGTGAGCCCATTAACCAACAGGGTAGTCACCAAAATTGTTTATGATTTGTAAGAGGTATGCGTGTTTGAACTCATTTTATCACTCATGCCAGTTCTGCAGTGATGAAGATACCAAAACTAGGCCCCTAGAGTGTTTTGTCTGTGGTAACAAAATATGTTGTATTAGGTGTTGCCAAAATATGCCTTACATTGAAAATAAACACATATGAAACAAATTCCTTACCTAAACTCAGACGGCTCTAAAAATACAGATTCTTGGCTTCTGTCATACTCATTTGGGGTTTCACAACTGTTTTTTTATTTACCTGTTTTAGTAGCTCTAGAGTTATTTTTCCTCTCAATAAGTATTTTTTGCTTATGTAAAAACTAAGGGTTTTATGTTGTTTGCCATTGCGTATTAATCCTATTTTTCTATTTTTTTTAAATGAACTGTGCAATAACAGATGATCATGAAGGTAAGAGAAATGGCAAGCATCGGGACTAAAACAAAACCAGGCATTGTATGAAGTTCACTACGCAGCTTCATCAATATACCTCACTTTTCAGATGCACTTTATACGCAAAAGCTGAGTTCAAACGTCTGGCAAGATGTTAATGTTTGCAGGAGTTTGAAATCAACAGCTACTTGCTATCAGGTCAAACTCGGCCTAGACTTCTCAGCACGAAAGGCTAAGATGCTACCTCCTCATGCAATCTCTTGCAATTGCAGAATACATAGGAGTAAACACCCAAACATTCCATTTATATATAAAGACTTTCTAAATGCTTTTTTACAGTGCTTTTTATCCTTGTTCTTACCTCTATGTACTTCATACTGAGCAGGCAGTTTAGTTTTGATTTTTTTTCCTAGAGTCACTACCTGCATGAAGTGTTACATTATACATCCTCGGAATGTTTTTCTGCCTGGCTTTTGTACTCTCAAGTGGCTTGCTACTCTGTCTAATAAAACTTGATCTCTTAGTGTAATACGGACTGAAATGGTTTTCCTTCTCCTTTATGTGATACTGATTGTTTTATTGGTTCCCAGTAGTAACTCATAACTCAGGTAATGGATCAGGTTTTGGGTTGTTTTTTTAATTTGTGAAATTATTTCACACAAAATCCCTGGTTTGCTGTAACTTAAATGTCTTCTCTTTAAGAACTGACACAGTAGTACGTATTGTGGCTAAATTACAATAGGCAAGAAAACTGTACAGGTAAAAGATGTTCCTGGCTAACTTTATTGCTTGAATATACAAATCTATGATTTTTTGCTTCACTGCAATACAACACAGCAGTTATTTTACTTAAATACGTATCCAAGCAGAATGCATGAACCTATCTGTATTATTTATATACAGCCAACCACATTTTGTTCACTAACTTTCATTTTCCAAGGACCATCTGACACACCTTAACTATAATAAATATTATTTTATTCCAAAAAGGGGGGTAAAACCCTTTACTTATATGATATGAGAAACTTAGTACTTTTCTGAAAGTTAATTCAGATGCCATCCAGTGATTTCCATGTGTTTGAGGTCCACAGCTCACAGCCAACAACTGTTTTAACATTAAAAATTTAGTGCTGTCCTTGCACTTGCTGACAGAACGAAGCTCCAGGCTCTTATTGTTTCCAAACAGAAGTTTTCTGAAGCAGTGTCCATTTCTAAAATCCATCAAAAACATCAACTGGGGAAGAAATACTCTTCAGCACCCAGGCTAACAGATCATTAATTTTGTTTCACATCCTCTTAATGAGATCCATTTCTTTTCCTAGAAAAGGATGCAGTTTCATGGCATAAAAATCTTACTGTTTGGAAAGAGGCTCTTGTATCTGCCAAAAGCAGAATTGCCGATTATCACCTTCACTCTGGCTGTGCCATCTTCAGGCATGACTTCTACTTCCTGAACTGTTGCTTCTTTATAGAGCCAACTGTAGAAGTAAAAGCATATTACCAACTTAAAGGTATGACATACCGCATAAAATGTGATCTTTGTTTTAGGACAGCATGTTCCAGTCTAGGCAATTTAACACTTTAAGATGAAGTGCTTCACTTAACTTCTCATTTGCTGTTTGGAAATAGGGTATAGTGTTTTCATAAATCTTTCAGATTTGTGTTTTTTATCAGAAATCTGGCTCCAGGACCAGTGGCACGGTCTTTCAGGAAGTATGTTTTATTGTACTAACACACAGAATTCTGTGAAGGACCCTTTCAGAAGCAGACTCTAGGGTATCTAATGGGCATATTGTTTCTCAATAGGTCAGAAAACTTTGATAATTATCCCTCTAACTCTTAACGTGAATTAAAATTAGTATGATATGATATGGAAATTTTAAGACATGCAAGACAGAGTTTCATATTTCTCCAAGTCCTTCTTGCAATTGAAAGTTATTTACCTTAGCTGAGGTCCCTGTAAGTTGACATTAACTGTCAGAATCTTCTTCCCTGTTGCTATCAAAATTTTTTTCTCTATTTCTTCTTTCAGCTCTTCTAAACCATGTCCACGTAGAGCAGAAATGGCTAAAGCATTTTCTTCGGTGGGTTTGTACCTGAAAGGTAACAATTGCTAGCACATTTGGTTTTGACGATTAGGCTGTGAAAATATTCCAAGCACACCCAATTTAACTGTGTTACTTTATAATGGCACCTTCCTACAGAGGCCACTTCTTGGATGACTCAAGTTATTTCTTTTGTAATTAAAAGATAATGAATTCTTTTTAAGACCATATTTACATATGTAAAAGAATGAGAAACACTATTAAACGCATTCAGAAGCGTGGGAGCTTTTTTCTACAGTAAGAATTAAAAAGCTTCCAGAACATAAGAAATGTTTAAGTACGCTTAGCATCTCTTGCTTACCTTTCTATCAAATCCACTTTGTTATGAACTTCTACCATTGAGTCCAATAAACGGCTGGGAAGATTAAGATTCTTCAGAACTGACAGAACAGTTGCTTTCTGGAGGATGGTTTCTGGATGAGTAATATCCCTCACATGAACTATCAGATCCTAGCAAGTATCAATATACAAGATAGTTAACTCAATGAAACTCACCGGTTACAAGTTGCAGAGATTTTATACTGTTTTCGCATTGTTAATTCATATAAAATACTTTCCTAGCCATTAGCTAATGCACTGGCAGGTCAACACTGTAAAATGAACTACTCGAGTATTTAAACCAATACTCGTTTTCGTACCATCATGGAAGAAAATCTGTAGCACCTTAGTCTTTAACTCCACAGCGAGTACGAGTTGCCTCCAACAACCCTGAAACAAACCCTGTCAATCAAGCTAGTTACAGAATTCGGAGTTCAAATAATAACTGATCTAATTTTTCAAAGCCAAAGCTGTGTAACAATAAGACTTAAAAAATACTGGAGAAGAAAAAGAGTGAACTCTACAAAGGTTATAGAAGAGTATGGCTGAAAAACTGTTTAAAAAATGGGGGGGGAAAACCCCCATGTAACTTGTAATTCTGTTTTTAAATTCAAAATGCAGAAGATTCTAATTCTCCTTATTCTTAGTTCCTGAGATGATATTACTTCACTTAGAAAGCTTTATACAAAAGTTACCAGTTTCAAGTACATACACAATCATGTTTCTCCTGATAAAACCAAGCAACCAAATTAAATATTTGCATTCAAAATGTTTTGTCATCTTTGCTCAAGATACTGCTTCAAACTTCTGAAAGTGACAGAGAATTAAATTTCTTGCCTTTCGTTTAACGCTTCAGAATAAGAGATGAATAGGGCAGTTGCAGTCAGCTTTTGAAAGTCCTATTATTACATGGTGAAGAGTCTAATCCTCAGAATTCCATTATCTTTGACATTCCAATACCACTGAATTCCATTACCTTTGACAATACAGGCTTTTTGTTTAAATGTCTGTGTATATGGAGCTTTACATTGTGCTATAACACAGGAAACTACCTTTAATGAGAAAATGATTGGAAAAGTATGTTTATGTTTATTACATGCTGCCTGCATCACATCACGACCACCCACTTTTAGTGATATAGGAAACCTTAAAGTTAAAAAAAGATCATTCCAGAGGCTTTATTTAATTTTTAACTCTCAAGAAAACTAGCCTCAACTTATTCTGATGCACTGGTTAGATGTTCATATGTTTAATAAGAAAAATCTCATTTATCTGGTTTACATATCATGGAGGACACATATTACATATACTCCAAAGAAACCCTTTCTGAAATCTCTTCATATCTATATATTCTGCATAATTTCAAGTGTCAGAAAATAGGCTTATGGTAAGATATTTACCTCATTATCTTAGGAGACTACTACAGAAAGCCAGCTACCTCACTAAGAACAGCATGCCAATTAACAGCATGCCTTTTTTGAAGGGGTGAGGATTATCTAAAAGGAAATTAATTTTAGTTCTCAATTTTTATCGTGGACTACTTACTGAGTAAACCACCTCTTCTAATGTAGCTGAAAAGGACTCAACCAGATTATGTGGAAGATCAGTCAGAAACCCAATAGTGTCAACATAAATAACTGCCATATGCGAGGGCAGATAGCCAGCATGGGCTGTGATATCAAGAGTGGCGAACAGCTGATCTCTGGGTTGAAGTCCTGCTTCACCAGTCAAGGCTTTGATCAAGGTAGTTTTTCCTAATTAAGGAAAAAAAGAACATGATTTTAATGGCTGGTTTCAAGTAAAAAAATTAATTTGCAAGGTTCAGGTGAGTTGTATTGATGTAACATATCTTTTCATATCTATTCCACTAATTTAAATCTAGCCTATGATTAAGTATCTATATGATGTTAGGAAATCCAAAGACAGTCTTAACTTTTATAACTTGGAATTGGATTTAAGGCCACGTCTGGAAGCTATGCTGTGAAATCACAAGATGATCAAAGACTGAACTGACCTGCAAAGTGACATACCCACATTTCTCACCTCTAAGACTATCTGAAGGGCACTGCCATGACAGCATTAGAAAGCATACATTTATGCACACTTCAGTGCTTCTGGTGTCAAATAAAACAATTCAATATTTACTTGTTAAATCCAACAATAAACAGAAGCACTAATAATATGTAGCTTATTAGGTTTATGCTTTTATTGGGTGTTTCCTAATGAACATAATACTAGAGACATTTATTTAAACTCAATTAATATTTCACAGGATCTAGTCATTAAACTAAAGTGCTCAGTACATACCCTAGTTAAAGGATTTCAATTATGTGTACAAAATTGTAATATATATATTTTGTTGAATATTCAGTTTTAAAAGTATGGAAGCATGACATTTAAGAAAAATATACAGTGTAATCCAAATCTTTGAGTATGTAACTGATAACAAAATTAGTGTAAGGTAAGTGTGTTTTTATAAAGCTGTTGCGTAAGAAAATGAACTGGTCTTAAGACAACGTAACCTGAAAAAAGGGTATAGTCCAAAGTCTATTTATGCCTTGTGCATGAATTCGCTTGTGTAAGCTATAAAAAAAAATAGAAAAAACCTTTAGCTTTATTTAGAATCTCTTATGAGCACATCTCAGAACAGTATACGTCAATCAATGAAAAGCTACAGCGCTTAAGCACATTTCTCAGATCAACTGCCAACTGTCCTGAATTTTCTGCCTGTGCCTCAAGCCTTCCCAGTGATCCAAAACCCCACGTACTTTTCTCTACCCATTCTGATCCCAGTAAGAAAGATTCATATAAAGGGACAAAAGTAGTATAGTTTTAAGCCCTATATATAAAATCTTTTTGGCATAATAGGTGCTAGGCATTTCTCCAAAACATGTCTTCAAGTCTGGGAAAAAAAAAAAAAAGAAAAAAAGAACATCTACAACAAGCATCATTTGCTTCCTAACTACATCCTAATTGACATATATTTATTACACAATTTAAAAACTAATTAAAAGATGAAGCCTATTCACAGTGAAATGAGATTCTGGCTAGAGTTTCTAATTATTAATTAGACAATGTAAGCTCTTTTGTGTTACAATTTCATGAGGTTTTGCTTACCACAATTAGTATAGCCCATTACTGAGATAATCGGAAACTCGCGTTTTCTGCGCTGAGTTCTAAGTAAAGACCTTTTTCTTCTTAGTTTCTCCAGGGCATTCCTAATTTTAAGTTCTTTTTCTTTCAAGATACGGTTCTGTGTCTCCATGAATGTTTCACCTGAAAAATACAAATGAATAATTGTCAGAATAGTCTACAAGAGAAACAGTAAACCATGTGATGTTGTGCATTTGGAAATTAAGTGAGTTAGCACCAGGGCACATGAAGTTATAAATAAGCAACTAAAACTATGTATTCTTGCCTAAGATAGAGTCAGACTGATAAGTAATTTTTAAAACATAAGCTAAGCACTCTCGAATAACCATGTGCTGATGATAAACCACTGTGGCAGCAAGTACTCTGTCCATGGCTACTTACTCAACCAGTACAGACCAAAACTTTATTATTTAAGCTACTTTACAATAAATTTTTGTACATTCACTTAGTTAGATGAAGACCACAAGCAGTTTTTCCTCCCAGACTCCTCCAAAAAATATAAGATGCAGTTACATTTGTTTCAAGGCTATGGAGAAAAAATATCCTCTAATTCATGAGAATATTTAGACTTTACCTGAGCCCATGATGTATCTTGATCCACCTCTCTGCTGATCTAGCCGAGATACCTCATTTTTCAGATTTGACCTGGCAGTGGAGTAACAGTTAATTAGAAGCAATTTTCTTTAATCAAGCTATCCTAAAATGCCTAACAAACACAAAGCGTAGTGACATTCTAATAGTACAAATAAAACCACTAAATGACAGAGCTCTAAATAAAGCCTGCTCACATCGAGAAGCCTGGCAAAGAAAATCCTGATTTTTCTGGCTTCTCAACCGTGGTTTGAAAAATCATGCAACTCTCTTAGAAAATTATAACGGCTATTCTGAAATTTCAGAGAGCCAAAGATGCCTCTGATCCATCCACGCAACCTACCCGAACTGCCGTGTACAAAGATTTCTATGCCATGTAATGTAGAAATGTGAAAAATTCAGATACAAGTTAATGTCTTTAATGTTCCTTGTTAATAGCTTTCCTTATTAAGCCCATCAATATTATGTATGGGATATATATGGGATATATAATGTTCAATTCTCACACATTCTTTCAATCTATCTTCTGCATTAGAAAGAACCGGGACGTTTTAATGAGAAATATCTTTTGTAAGATTATGTATTGAACACTTTCTGGATTTGCCTGTCAGCATTGCAAAAGCTTAAAACAGTGACATTAAAGCAAATATTTCTATGCTCTAATCAATCATTGAGCATACTATGCAAGCACTGAAACAGTGTCACTTTTATTTACAGTTCGGTATTACCATTTTTGTTACTGTAAAGAAATAGTCACTAAAATATGCAAATATCAGCATGTGATTTGCACAGCTTGAGGTACCTGAGAAGTGGAATTTCGGCCAATGCTATTTGAAGTTTTGCTTCTTTGGTCCGGGCGTTACAACGAAAAATGTGAAGTACAACTGTGTATCTGTCAAAGACTTTCACGCCCCAGGCATCTTCTAGTTCTTTCTTTAGCCATGTAAGACAAAATACACATTTTCTGTCCCGCACAGTATCAGTAGATCAGTTCCTACACAGCACTACAATTGGTTAGCTGATGGACACTTGAACTCAGAGGATCTCAGGATTCCATTTCAATGTATGGGTAATGATTATGAGCACGCAAAGGTAAAAATTGGTTGACTATGAAGAAAGGTGAAAGAGAGCTTAGAAGCTAGAACTTTATGTCTAGGCCCATCAAATTCAGCGAGAAACCTTCTGTCGACTTTAATGGATTCTGACAACAGCTCTTACAGCACCTCTCAGAATCAAGAATCTCAGTGGTTAAGTCCTTGCTAAAAATAATTATGAAATAATGGTATGGGAAAGGATAAGGCTAACATAGGAAAAGAAAAAAGATTACCAAAATTGAAGAAAAAAATAAAAATAGAAAGAGAGGAAGGCAGGAAAATTATTTCATAACCAGCTTCTCACAAAATACTTATAAAAAACCACAAACAACCAACCAACAACCAAACAAAAAAATCCCATCCTTGCTCTAATTCAGCAAAAGACACTTAAAGTATGCAGTATTTCCCCTCTACCATCTCAAAAACCCAGAATGCTTGCATTTTATACATGTTCTCAAACACTTTCTTGAATCAACACTGTTAAATTGCTCTTTAAGATCTAGATTTGCAAAAAGACTTTTTTTGTTGTTAGCAAATCTAGTAACAAAAGTACTCACACTGTAAATTAGGGAATAAAAAAATAGGAAATTGAAATCAAATATTTTCAGCTTCCATCTCATCAGCAAATTGAAGTGTTTGAGAAAACTATCTATTAAGAGATAATTACCATATCAGTTCATTTTATCATCAGGGAAAGCATTCAAAATTACCAGCAAAGCATTAATGTCTGCTTGCAGAGTTTGCGTGCACTTTACACCCTGCATGATGCTGTACATGCAAAGAAACCAAGAAAGTATTTATTTCAGTTTGTCTAAGCATTTCAAAGAGCGTCTATAGTTCATGCACCAGTTATTTTACTGCCAGGGTTTAAAAAAAAAAAAAAAAGTGAAGCATGCTCCTCCTCTCAAAGTAATCTGTCCATTTAAAATATAGTTTCTTTTTATGGTTTAGGAACGAAAGTTTAAATATCTGAAACATTCAAATATAAGCTTGCTCTGAATTTACGCTTCATATTCAAAATACAATACAGCACCCACAGAACTAAAGGAAAATGAATACACTATCCATATGGGTATAGAAACTTGTGCATATAGCTAATCCAAAATGTTGACATTCTTCATAACAAAAGCTGTGTTACCACCTCCATTTTGTGAAAAAGACCTTGACTAACTTTTCCAACATTTTAAGCAGAGCCAGTGGCAAATGCCGGAGCAGAGTTTATGCTAAATAGCTATTAGGATGCTGGAAAAATTCATGCATGAGAGCTGGAAACACATATATCAACTGGACAAACGTAATAGCAATTAAGTTTCCTTTCAACAAAGCTCAGTCCAGGTGGCTTCATATATTACCATCTGCAAATTCAGAGTCATAACTGACCCTACTTCTCATAATATCAATAGCTTCTGAACAATACTGATGTAAAGAATATGATTTGATATTGATTACCTTTGTTAGTGAAGATATTCTTTCCACATTCAAGAAGACAGCTGTCACATGGGGCAATTTTTTAATCTTTTCTAAAAGATGGATAACCATTACAAAATACAGTGTTAAACATCAATTCTCTTTTTAAAATATACTGAATATAAAACCATTTTGCACTGAGCAGAATGCTCAAAAAATATCAAATGGCATCATATTCTTTCACGGTACAGTTATATTTGCACTAATTTAGTACTATGTCAAGAACAGCTGCCACTTTCACTTATGTAAGTCACATAAATGCAGGGATTAAGTTGCCTCACACATTTTCAGTGAGCACAGGTTATTTCTATTCCGTGTTACTTTTGTAACCTTAAAAAAATTCTTTGAAGTTTGTTTGCAAACCTGCATGATGGATAAACAAAGTTCTCTCTCTCTTCAGCTTTCATACCTATCCTTAAACAGTTCAGCTGCAGAAGTCTTCCATTTAGAATGATGCAGTGGTGAAAAATCTCAGTCCTTACCTGTCAAAGCCTGAAAGTTTCCTTTGCCAAAAACAAACTTCTTGTCAGGATTTTTTGTAGGGATAATTATTTTATCTAAAACCGTCCAGTTCGGAAGGGTATCTACAAGAGCAACGGCCTCAGCAATCTGCAATTCAGCTTTATGAATGCACAAAAAAAAAAAAAGGAAAAAAAAAGAAGAGATTATAATATACTAACATAACCTTGCTCAGATTTCCAATAAGTACAGTACATGCATGAACAGTGAAAGACTACACCACACTGAAATTCTACTAGGGTATTTATTTTAACCAGTAGTGCAAGAAGCAAAATGTCTTACCTCTAATCAGAATAATTAAGCTTCTAGTTTGATGCAATTTTAGCACACAAAGCATCTTTCTGCCAGTGCAAATTATTTCCATAGTTGTTGATTCAGAATAATTTTTAATTGTATTGTCAGGAAACAAATTACCAAGTTTTTTTCCTCAACAAGTGAAATGAATAACTGGTTAGAAAATAAATTCTGTTATTTTAGATGAGCACAAACCCATGTGATTAATTCCTTGGTGTGGCAATGTTTAAAGCATTACTAACATGGCATATCCAGCTGCTAACTTCACTGGTACTTACTCATAAAGGACCTGCTCTGATTTATGACTTGCTAAAACCAGCAGATTCCAATCCTCTATTCTGTTCATCAGTCACTTTATTTTTTTTTTAAACATCTATATGGCAAACACTGATGTCTGAGGACTTTGTGAAATCACGAAGACTACACAGATGTATCAGATCAGTAGATCCCGTTTTGATTTGCCAAATGGGAGTAAGATCCTCTTTTCCTAACAAATTTGTCAAGTTTCTCTAGATAGCAAAACGTAATTGATATATTAAATAGGTTACCTTGGTCCAAAAAGGTAATATAGTTTTAAAGATAACCATGATCCTCTTTCTCCTCATATTGTTAGCATTCCTTGTAAAATGCACAGATTTCCTGTTGTGCCTGTGGTGTTTCAACAATCATTCCAAAACATTTGCTCAGACTTCAGGCTCTTCCTCTGGAGGGCCTAAATAAATGGAAAGGGATCACTGCTATTCTTCCATGTCTAGACAGAAAGGTGCCTTTGTATTTTTTTTTTTTTTAGTTGTAAAATGGGAATGTTTATGCAAATTCTGAAAAGGTTACAAAGTCTATTTGCAAAGTGAGAATTTGTTATAATTAGCATGTTCGTTGCATAATAAATTTGAATACAATAAGGAATATCATATGCTATGACATATAAATTGACATATATAAATATAAAAAAACTAACTTAGAAAATGCTTAATCCTTTCTATAACAACTGTGTAATCAGTGGAGTGTTTGGAGAAACAACATCAAGCCAAGTTCATCATACATACTAAGCATGCATGATTAATATATATGTATTAGCTATTTATAAGGATTTCTGAAGGAAATCTAAGAATAGCAATGCTAATTAAGGTCCTTATAAAGGAATTATTGGCAACTGCATCCCTAAGTAAAATCACAGAATTGTCTGGGTTGGAAGGGACCTTTAAGATCATCAAGTCCAACCATTAACCTAATACTGCCAAACCCACCACTAACTATCATGTCCCTCAGCACCACATCTACACATCTTTTAAATACCTCCAGGGAATGCGATTCCACCCCTTCCCTGAATAGCCTGTTCGAATGCTTGATAACTCTTTTGATGAAGAAATTTTTCCCAATATCCAGTCTAAACTTCCCCTGGTGCAACTTGAAGCCGTTTCCTCTTGTCCTATCACCTGTCACTTGGGAGAAGATACCAACCCCCACCTGGCTACAACCTCCTTTCAGGTAGTTGCAGAGAGCGATAAGGCCTCCCCTCAGCCTCCTTTTCTCCAGCTAAACAACCCCAGCTCCCTCAGCTGCTCGTCATAAGACTTGTGCTCCAGACCCTTCACCAGCTTCGTTGCCCTTCTCTGGTCACCCCCCAGCACCTCCATGTTTTTCTTGTAGTGGGAGGCCCAAAACCGAACACAGCATTCGAGGTGGGGCCTCACCAGTGCCGAGTACAGGGGGACGATCACTTCCCTAGTCCTGCTGACCACGCTATTTCTGGTACAAGCCAGGATGCTGTTGGCCTTCTTGGTCACCCGGGCACACTGCTGGCTCATATTCAACCGGCTGCCTGCCGATCAACACCCCCAGGTCCTTTTCCACTGGGCAGCTAGAAAGCTGCCCGGCAAAAACGTAACTACAGAAAAGCACTCCTTTAAGTCCATGAGAGGACTTCATTACACAAGACCTCAGCTTCACCTCACTCCTATATGCATTCTAACATTCTTGCTCTTCAGACAACTTCTGGGAAAGCCTAAGGCTGAAGGACTCCCGCCTGCCCGGCCAGGCAGCATAGTTGATGGCTGAAGGCTATTAACATTTGGCTAATTAAGGGGGAAAACAGGCTTTTTCCTTAAGCAACCTGCACACTCTACGGACCAAGTGGTTCTGCTGTCCAAGACCCAGCGGTTGTGTGATTTACGAGTCAAAGCACTGATCTGCAAACAGTCACTGACAGCACATTCTCAGAAAAAGAAACACCAGCCTACACCTTTTATTGACTTTTACAGCTTATATTTCACACTTTTATCACTGTAATAACGGGTCTACCCCACACTCCCGGCGCTAACCCCTTAAAAGCATTCCTGCGGGCCACAAAGACCTACAACGGGCGGAAACCGAGGAGGGAGGCGGGCAGGGAGCGGTGGCTGGGCTGTCTGGCGAGCCCCCCGGGGGGCTAACCCGCCCGACCCCCGCCGGCGGAGCCCCCCCACCCATTCTCCCGCCCCACCATCCCCACGCACCCGTGGTGAGCGGCGACTTCTTCGGGCCCCACTTGACAGCCGGGTGCACCACGGCCAGACGCTGCGCGCCGGGCCCCACGGCCAGCGGAGAGGGGCCCAGCAGCTCCTCCACCTCTTCCTCCTCTACGTCTTCCTCATCCCCCTCCTCTTCTTCTTCTTCTGCACCCCCGCCGGCGTCCGTCACCCCCTTCCACCGCCCTCCGCCGCCCGCCCGCGGGGGCTCGCCCCTGCCGGGCGGCCGCTGCGGAGCCCGTAGGCCAACGGCGGCGCTGAGCGGGCGGGCGGACGACGGCCGGCAGCGGGCCATGCCGAGGGCCGCTGCCGCCCGCCGGCAGCGCAGCAGGAGCGACTGCGAAAGACGGCCAGGCCCCATGGCCACCGCCTCCCCCACGCAGGACACCGGGGAGGGACCGCCACGGGCCGCGCGTCCTTCCGCCCACGCCCCCGCCGCTACGGAAGCCCCAAGGTACCGGCGCCCCGCCCACCCTGCGGCGGCGGGACACATGACGACGATCCCCGGCCTCTGATAGGCCGGGCGGCGCCCCTAAGGGACGGCCGTGATTGACGGCGGGCCGCAGCCACGGCCCCGGGCCTGGCCGGCGCGGCCCCGGCGGCAGGTGAGTGACGGGCCCCGTCCCGCTCCTTTCCTCCGCCGCCTCCCGGTGCTGTGCGTCTGTGTGCGCGGGTGGGCGAGGGCGCCCCGCCTCCCGGTCCGGCCCACCGCCTCCCGTTACGTCCCCTCAGGGTGGTGGCGGCGGCGCCCCTGAGGTGGTTCGCCGGGCAGAGCGGGGGTCGGCCTGAGGGGGATGGAGGGCTAGGTAAGAGGCCCGGGCGGCCCGGTACGCACCGCCTGGCTAGGGCTCCCGTCAGGTGCAGCTGTCCCGCCTCCAAATTCTCCTATTTTAATTATTTTTTTCTCTCAAAATTCGGTTAACTTCTCTCTCTCTCTCTTCTGTGACCTGGTTTTGTGGGGGGACTTTCTGGCTTAATTTTAGGGGAACCACCTAGAATTAACTCTCTTTGTTTTCTTTTTCCTCGCAGCTGTTGGCTGCTGTTTCACCCACAAGAGCCGAAGCTTCATTAAGCGTTTGACGCCACTGGTCCCAGTGAAGTTTCCTCGGAATTGGTGCTGGTTGCGTTAGCATGTGGTCTGCGCCGCTTAAATAATGTAGCGGAAATGATAGCCGAGCCCAACGCAGCCAGTAACCTTCCCAGCCAAAAGTAAGGCCTGCCACAGTTTGTAAAAAATTTGTTGGTAAACTAGGGTGCTGTCCCTTGACTTTGTGCCCCGTGGATAGTGGGGCAGTCTACAATGTGTCATTTTGGGTGGGAGGGAAGAAAAAAGGGATTGGCTGTGTGCCATGTTTCGTTACTAATGTCTCTGTTTTATTCCCTTTTATGCGTTGCTTAGCGTCTTCTCGATGTAGTGTTTCATGTTGACTGACAGGGACCTTGGCCTTACAAGCTTTTCTGTGCCTTATTCACTGCAGTGCAAATGAACATACTTTGAAAAGAATAACGAGCAGATTTATAGTCAATGCGTGTGTTCACTTCAGTGGTAAATTTGGGGATGCTGAGGGGCAAGAGTGCTAAGTATTCCATAGTCTCCCTGTTGGCAGTGAGGGGGGCATTGTAGTCCATGATGACAATTAATATAGCTTCCCATATGTCCTTTCCAGTATGTTTCATCTGAAGCCAGCTTCTTAGTTTCAGAAGTGTCAGGAAGGCACCTGGCGATTGTTTAGCTGAGATTCTTATGTTGCTTCTAAAAGATGAAGCAGTTGTATTGAAATCTATACACCTAAAAATCTACAGGTAGGATTCTTCCAGTGGCATAGACTAATTGTTCCTTTTACATAGCTAAAGGAATATGTTATGTCTTTGTTAAAGAGGTAGCTTTCTTTTTAAGTCTGGGTCACTAAATCTACTCCAAATATTTATTAATACGAGAAAACTGAACTCAGAAATTCTCACAACAATACCGTGTTTGAGGACTAGATGAAGGATTTTGCTTCGCCCCTACTTCAAGTGGTTTTATCTTATCAGCAATACTTCAAGTGTTAGTGAAAGGATCATATTGTGGCAGGAATGCATGGTAAAAATGAGTCTGTGAGCCACATGTAACAGGGCATAAAGGTGAAAATTAGGATGAGGCAGGAATGGAATTCTGCGTCTGCTTTCTTACTGATTGCTGATGGAAACAAAGTAAATGGCTGAGAACTGTTTGTTACCAGTGAATGAGGCACTGAGTTTAGGTATGCAATAATGCTTGGGATGGTGCAGACTAACAGAGGGGAGCAAAAAAACACAAACAAAAAAACTAGTTCAAAATTTGTCAGACCTACTGTTGCAGTCCTGTAGTTGGAGTTATGTATAAGGATTGCTGCAGAAGTGATCACGTGTCATCCTCAACTAGGTTACAGTGGTTCCTATTTTGCTCAAGAAGGTAAGAGGATGTCTTAATTCTTTTAACAGTTTCTTCAACAGAAACTTAGTTGTGCAAATAAAACCTCCATTAAAATATCTCACTTAATTTCTAAGTGGTTTCACGGAGTTCAGTTTCTAGGGTCTGGTCTAATTCCTGAAAATGTTTAAGTACCTGCCTCATGAATAGCCTTACTGGAAACACCAGTATTAAAAGGAAAAAAAAAAAAGAAGAGAAAGGAGAAGCATGAGTATTGATAGTATCTGGATTTAAAAAATCTCTTCTTTTGTGTAGGTTGTCTGTTGTAGCATGGTGCTTCCTGTGGCATTGCTATGTGGTGTGGTGTGCTGATAACCAAAACAATTCAGAAACTCAATGGCTTTTTAGTGTTAGTATTTAGTGCTTAGTTACATTTGTTGAGTGTCTAAGACAGATGTTTAGTGCATGTGTGGAAGTTACAACATCACAGAGATGTTGTTTACTTGGCATCATTAGCCCAAGGAGGAAGCTATAGATCAACCCTCTTCTCATTGTTGCAGGTTTTGCTGAGCTTTGGTAGGCATGCTGTTCCCTATACCAGACGTTCACTTACTTTGTTGAGCCCCTTTTGCCATGGGTACGTTTTGCCTGGCATAAGCTGACAAACTAAGTAGCACAGGGCCAGTAGGTACCATCTGTAGTGCCATCCTTCAGGATGTTCTTGGGAAAGAGACATATGAGTTAAAGCTTCAAAGAAGTATATTCTAGACAGAGATATTAAAAGCAGTACATGATCAGACAAGTACTTGACTGAACTGTCCTGCAGCAGTTCTGATTTTTTCATTATTTAAATGTTTTAATTTGACTTGGACTCAATTATAGTCCCTGTAATCAAATGTTTATTATAGAATGGAGTAAGTTGCTAAACAGTGCATGCAAACAATTCAGGAAAATTGTTTGACAGTGTGTTGAGCATTATGTTGAGGTGTAATGCAGAAACAGGTAGTGCATGTTACCACGATGTTGGCTGGCATCTCACTTGTAGTTCTAGTGAAACAATGCAAGTAAGGACATGTTAGTCCAACCCCATAATGTTGCATTCTGCTTTGAAACAGAGAGTGAAAGGATTTAATCACATAGGAGAGGCAGCTCCTTGACAAACATGTTTGGATACTTTTTGTTTATTCGTGGTCTGTAGAAGAATCTGGGAAGAGCTAACTGGCATCAGAAAAGCAATACATATTGCTATCTCTTGCTGCTTGTTTTTTTCAACTAGGAAGTCTCTGGTGGTCCTTGAGATACTTAGTCTCTGTGGCTCACAATTACAAATCAAAGAAAACATTTGAAAACTTCTGCAAACTGTTGCTTACAGCATGCTGACTCAGTTGGGAACTATAGGTCATCCCTCTCTTTTCTATAACTTGCAGATGGCCAGGCAGCTAACGTAAGAATTGGTTCATCCTGAACTATTGTCTTGGCTTCCATCTGTGAAACACTGTAGCACACTTTGAACTTTTCTATGGCAAGGAGTACATTGAAATTAAATTTTAATAGGACTTTTCTCTGTAGGGAAGTTAAGATTTTGCACGATTGTACTTAGAAATTTGATATATTTTTATAGATTTTTATAGTTATATAGATTTTTATAGGAGTCTTTGGAAGCCTAATTCTACATCACTTATGGTGAAATGTCCCAATAGATTAAAAAAGTAAACAGAGATGTGTTTAAATAAAAACTTCCGTCTGCTGTCACTAACAACATAACATCAGGACGTTCGTCCTGCAATTGATGATATTCAGTCTGAGGATTTGTTTCAGTCATATACTGCCTCTGCAAAGCAGTCTTGGGAAGAACAACAACAGTGGTTATGTGGCATTGATAAACCTAGCTGGAGTTGAGCTGTCTCTGCGTCTGTAGCACAGTTAATTCTCCGTCTGGGTTAGCCAGCACAGGATATCGGAGAGCTGACTATGTCTGACAATGTAATACACTATTCTTTTCTTTGTAAAGTGGTCACTTGTGATGGTACGCTGTCTTGTTGCAGCCATATCGTGAAAATTAAAGTAACTGTACACTCTCATATTTACTTTCTTTTTGTGCCTTCTTATCGTATAAGTCAACTGGCTTCATGTCCTGGCCACCGTAGTTTAAAAGGAGGCCATAGCAGCCAGCTACCAGTACTGGATCGGCTGCACAAGTGGGATCCAGCTTTTCTGCTCAAACATGACCTTTGGCAAAGCATATTGTTAGCATTGGGAATGATGACAAGTGGCATGATTTCATTGCAGATAAATATATGGCTTCAGATCTCCCAGAAGGTGCATCTTTATTTATAAAGTTATTTCTTCATTGCGTTAGCAATGACCTGCAAATGGAATTTCTCATGTGTCTTTTTTCTTCAGCGTGTTTAATAGACAAAGTTAAAAAGTTTCTTCCTCTCATTTTAAATTGTAGACCAATCAAATGTTGTTACCTTGTTTTGTTCAGGGCAACCACGAAATGAATGCATACTTGTGTTACTGATTCATGGTGCAGAGCTCTTAAGTCAACAAAGGCTGCCTTAAGTCAACATCAGCTTTCTGTTTCGTTTACTTACTTTCTACTTCCTTGGTATCTTTGATAGTTTTGCTAGCTTTCTAATTATCTGTATATCTTACAGGAAAACCAATAGTTTGAAAAAGGTCCCAAATTTCTGTTGTACAGTTAGCTGTTTTGTTTTTAGTAAGAAAACGGCGTAACTTCTAAATGATTCGTTAAAAATATTAAAATACCTATACATGTTTTTATTTTCTTCTGTTGTTTGTGCTGAAGTTTGTAGTTCTGTGATCTCACTGCTAACCCCTTCAACATGTTTCAGAGAGAATGCTGTCCATGATGAGACTGTGCCTGAGTCTGCTGTGCAGAATGGCAGCTGTGTGAGAAATGGCAACCTGAAAACACCAGTAAGTTGTTTTAAGTATTTTTTTTTTATTATGGAATTTATTTTCTCTCTCATTCAATTGTTACAAAATTGAGTATTACATTTAAAAAATCGCAATTTAATGGATAGTCACTAGAGTTTGACCCGCAAATTCCATTGTCGTCAGAGCCTCAATACTGGCTTTTGAACAGTCAGTTCATTTCAGCGTGTGTTCACGCTGCATTGTGTGCAGCTGACGTTACTTTGCAGGTTGTGTGTCTACCCTGTGAGTGAAAAGACGTAGAAGAGCTTCTGTGCTTGCTGTCTATTCTTCAGAAATCACAGCTGCCACTGAAAAATGCCTTCTGGCTAGTACACAACTGTTCAGAAGCTACTTTCGTGTCATGCCTTCCTATGCTTACGACTCATTGTTGAAAAAAAAATTCAAACTGGTAAATCCTTTCTTTCATTCCCTTCTAGTATGGTCATGTTTGATAAGGCTTTATCGGTGTCCTTGAAGCTTAAAAGTTAGCACCCTGGGGAAATCATTACAATGAGAGTAAAATAAACTTGTTATTGGGGGTAGGTCACATATTTGTGAACGGCTGTTACATGTTGCATTTTCTCACGTACATTCTTTGCTTCGCTTGTTTCAGAGAGAGAAACGGAAGGTTCGAGAACAGTGTGAAAACGTAAGGAGAAATTCTTCCAGTAGCAGAAGAGTGAGCCAGCTGCAGAATGGCGAAGTGGTTGAGGCAGTTACGTTGTTTGAAGTGGTTAGCATGGGGAAGCAGGCCATGCAGGTATTTCTAGCTCTGAATTCTGAGAGGAGTTGGTGGAGGGAAGATGGATAAACAGCGGTCATTTCAGTTATTTGTGCTCTGGAGTATTGAAATTTTATTCGGTTTTGTCATAGGTGGGGAAGAAAAGTGTTTGATTGAAAAACCGTTACGAGCATGGCTCTTGAAAAGAATGCATCTTCAAAAAAAGAGGAAGGAAATATGTACATAAACCAGTCTTCCTAAAGCAATGTCTGAACATATGAAAAGGGAATTAAAAAATACAGAAAATGTTCATCACTAGAAAATTTTGGTTGTTCAGGATTCTGAAAATCAGGCTTTTTTTTTTTCCTGGCAACTTACCTTTTGGTATTTTTCTTTTACCTCCATTCCAATGCAGTTTGACAGCATTTTGCATAGTAGTCAGGTTCCTGTGCATTTACATACTTATCAACTGTGTTCAGTGTGAGGAAGCCCGCCTCCCCATACCCTGTGAGCATGTGTGTATATTGTGTTTGTGTATGAGGGACTAAAATCTGGAGCCCCGAATATTTTTATACAGGTTTATACATATGTGTCCAGTATGTAGTGTCTGTAAGCAAAGTGTATGTGGGCACACGTGAAAAGTACATTTATGTTTTGGAGGTGAGACCTTAGTTTTTCCAAGATGTTTGTGTGGATGGACTTTTGCCGTGCTATGGCTGTGTTAACTTCAGCAGAGCTCCCTGACAAGCTCAGCTTCTACTCTGCAAAGCATGATATGAAGGGCCTGGAAAAGCAGCAGCTTGAGTCCAGGCTGCTGCTGCTAGAATTCATTAGAGCTGTGTGGCACTACAGGTGCGTTGAAGCCTGGATGGCTTCTCCCAACAGGCCAGTGTCACGTACAGGCTGTAGGCTGGACTGCCCTAGAAATGAAATTTGGAGTTATTTTTTTAGCTTAATTGTAGTATGTGAACTGTTTCAGCCTTCTGCACAAACTGGATGCTAGAGAAGAAGGGGAGAACTCCTAGGGACAACTGCTAATATTAATTTAATAATAATAATTAGGTGGTGCAGAGGTTAAATGTGGTGGGGGTTTTTTGTTTGTTTTCTTTTTTTGTTGTTTGTTTGTTTTTGTTTAAATGAAAATGTTACCTCAATGCTGGAAAGAAATCATGAGGATGATGTTTTGGTTTTTGTATATTAAATTTATTAAAGCTGTGGTTATTTTCCCTGTTAACAGGGAGCAAAGCATCTGTGAATGGCAACATTGCCTAGAGCAGAATGAACAGTTCAAGACTTCGTTTTTCCCCAGAAGGAGTCTTTTGCATACACTATTAAAAATGGAACAAAATGGCGTGGAGTTTATTCTCATTTTTATTATTTAATGGAGATGGAACAGTGTTAGTTTGTTAGCCTTTATTATGAATGTCCTCACTGGAGTGCAGCATGCTGTGTTCAGCTTCTGACTAATGAGTTTCTTTAATTTGTTCTAGTCTGTAGTAGATGACTGGGTTGAAGCTTATAAACAAGACAGGAATGTGGCGCTTTTAGATCTGATCAACTTCTTCATTCAGTGCTCAGGCTGCCAAGGTAATTTACCCTCTTAGTAGCCCTTTCCATTGTCTGTGGGTGAGAGTAATCTGAAGTGTGCTTTCTAAAATGGGTTCTTTTTTCTCCAGTAAATCATGTGCTTATAATCTGTACTGTTTGTTAAGACGAACTCCAGATGGGCAGGACTAACAGCAAAGAATGTTGCTGGTTAAATTCTTTGACTCTGTGTTTACAGCATACCAACTCCAAGTTGTATTTGAACATGGTTTGGAAGGTCAGGTTTCTGAAGCGGCATGTCACATCACTTTGCAGAATCCCCACGTAGGGAAGATGGCTTTGATGACGGTTCTAATTAAAATCCAGTGTTTCAGTCGCTATTTGTCTTGTCATTTCCTAGTATCTTTTGCTACTATCTTTCTTTGAAAATAAACAACTAGCAAATTAAGCTCCCTGCTTTGGTGTCTAGAAAAGCAATCTCTTACCCATTGCAGTTACTTTTACCAGAGGGTTGTGAAGCTGTCTATTTCATAACAAACATTGAGACACAGTGACTTCTTGGGACAGTTTGCTAGCGAAATGCTTCAGGATGTCAAGTAAGAGTTTTAAGAAGGCTATTCTGTTAGCTTGAAACTTCTGAGTGTATTTAAGCAGCTAGAACATACCTTTTTACGCTTCAAATTTTTTTCCAGGTCTTTGAGTAATATGCCTTCTCTTATGGAAAATCTGCTGGGGTCTTAGACTAGCAGTGGGCAAAATTTTAGTAAATCCTTTAAGTAAATGAATGGATGAAGAAATAGCCATGCCAGAGAGCACAGGGCGGATTTCTCTAATATGAATTTAAGTTTTGGTTTGTCAGTATTTTCTACTATAACTGAATTTATGTGTCTCCCTATATATATGTTGCCCACACCGGTGTAAACAGATAAAACAGAGTTGCCTTTTCTTGTTGTTTCTAAATTGAAAATAAAATCCTTACCGTTGTTTGGACTTGATTAATGTAATACGGTTGTTGGTAACTCTTGTTTTTAAAACATTACTTTTCTAGGCATGGTAACAGCAGAGATGTTTCAAAGTTTGCAGAAGAATGATGTCATGCAAAAAATGACAGAGAACTTCGATGAGGTAGGCACAGCTTTGATTTTGCATGTCTTTTTTTGTATAAACAATAGGCCTTACCTTAATAGCCAACCTGGACAGAGTTCCTGCTGCTTATCAGGAGCTGTGTCCCATTTCCTTAATTTAGGAAAATAATCCTGTTTTTCATAACAGAAATTTGGTGTTGTAATGACTCATTTTAGCAGCAGCAGGATTTTTTTTTGTAAGTCACACTTATTTTCAGAGCTTTATTAGGGCTATCTAACTGCAGTCTTCCTGAACCTGTCTTTCTTTAAGGAGTTCTTTTGATAGTGACTTTATAGAGATAAATATAACCTGTCATTGCAGCAGGTGAACGGTTACTGCGGTATTTGGTTGATAGGCCCTTTTAAAAATACTATTGTGGATTACTGATGAGCTAATTCAAAGCTATTTTTTAGCTGATATTTTTATTGAATCTTTACCTTCTGTTTTACTGACAATGTGATTTTTATAACTGTATTATGTCGTATGAAACAAGAAAAAATGCAATTCTGATTTTTAGATAATTGTAGTGAATATCTCATTTCTTGAGGATTGTTAAGAAAAATGCATAGTTTTATAATGCTGCTTCTCTGTTAGGCTGCTCCTTGGCTAATTATGCCAACATCAGTTTTTCTGCAGCACTCTCACAGTTGCTTCTGTGCCTTTTTTCTGTATTTGCCACCTCTGAATTGATTTGTCAAGCAGCAGCCATCAGCCTTGCTTTAATTGAGCATCTCTCAAAGACCAGCTGCTGTAGAAATTCCCACAGAGGATGAATTTGCCAACATGGTTTTCTTCGTTTTAGAAGTGTAGTAGCATTTGGGCTAATTTTTGACAGAAATGATCTGATATGTGTCTGGCCATATGAATTAGTAATCTGGCACTTCTTTCCCAACTAAATTAGCCCTGAATAGCACTCATGATAGGGTAGGCACTCTGGCGGGTATGAAGATGTGATTGTTGCTATCATCAGCCTGGATGTGTTACAGCTCTGTAACCTTTTCACCTGTCCTGGTGGGCAGAAAAGATGGTTCTACAGTTGCCTTAGAAGCTGTATTCTACCTGCTATAAAAACAAAGTAACTTTGTTTTTTGGGGCACTATTTTGACATGCTACTGTAGTGAAGGAAGTGATAATCCCTGTGTTAGATACTCTGTGTCTCTCTGTTTTTTTTTTTCTTTTTTTCTAAATCCAGTGAATTCTGAAATTCTTGGCCTGTTTTTAGACTAAAAAACCCTCCTACAACGATTTATACAGAATTAAGTATTTTTAAAGACTGGGTGAGCCCACACAGGCAGGATGCAGGAACAACCACAGAACCATGGATGAAATGCAAAGAGTAAATTTAATCTTGATACCTCATGAACAGAGGGATCTCTGAAGAGCACCCAGGCAGAGGCACGCAAGTGGGAACACAGGCACTAAGAAATTCGGTCCTTGCTAGAGAGTTTTTGCTTGTTAGCGAGAGAGTCCTTGCTAGTGAGATAGAGTTCGAACCTGCTGTTCTTGCCTGTATATCAGGGATTCAAGCAGGAATAGTTTTCCACTGTGCTTTCATCTTTATGACAGCAGGGCAGGAATCTCAAGGGTGTTCAATAAGGCGCCTGTGAGTCCATCACAGGCCTATGTTATCTAAGTGCAGATGTGTCAAGCACACAAGACTAAACAACAATTAGTGTGAGATACGCGTTTTTTGACACCTTCAGCTGCAAGTCACTTGAGCACGTTTACAGTCCTCCTTGACAGGCTTCCATTACTTTGCCACAAAGACATCTCTCAGTTTGTTTAATTGATATATTATGACTACTATTAAGCCAGTGTTAGTATAGAAAAAAATATGTGTGAAGCAACTATTTTATGTTAACCACCGTTATTAAGTAATTGAAAAAATGCTTGAGGATTAAACCAATCTCTCTTAAAGCAGAACTGTGACAAGACCAAAGTTGTTTGTTATTTTCAAGTGAGTCGTTTTCTCTTAGTGTTTCTTTTCACATGTAGTTCTCTCATCTTTTTCATAAATAAGATGGAAGCATAACTTAGTGATTAAGTTAGTTGAGAAGTAGTGCCATATAGGACTACTGTGATTTCAAAAGTATTTTTTGAAAACAAATTATAGTAGTAGTGAAAGTAGTAATGAGAGTGGAGAATATTACCAGATAACTGCTTGAGTACCTCATCTTCTGTTTTGATTTATATTGTTTGTTTCTAGGATTCAGAGGATTGGAAAATTAAAGGTTTTTCTGTAGTTCTTCATTCTTGATCATTTCAATGATTTAACCATTGCTTTACTGTTCCATTAATTAATTGCAACACTATATCCATGTACCAATGCTCTCTCCCAAAATTCTCATTAGTGTTAGCGGCAAATGTTAGTGGAGTTGAGTCTGGCAAGAAATGTGAAAGGGCAGCAAGAAAACATTCTACAAATATATCAACAGCAAAAGGAAGACCGAGGAAAACATGGGCCCACTGCTAAATGGGGTGGTGGCCCTGGTGACAAAGGACACAGAAGAGCCTGGGGTACTCTATGCCTTCTTTGCCTCAGCCTTTAATGGTAGGACTGGCTTTTGGAAATACTACATCCCTGAGACTAGAGGGTAAGTCTGGAGCAAAAACTACTTACCTTCGATGGAGGAGGATCAGGTTAGGGAACTCTGAAAGGGACTGAACATAGGTATGACCATGCGGTCTGACAGAATGTACACAGGCATGCTGAGGGAGCTGGCTGATGTCATTGCGATGCCCCTTTTGATTATCTTTGAAAGGTCATGGTGACTGAGATTCCTGAAGACTCAAATCAAATGTCACTCCCATTTTCAAGAAGGGCAAGAAGGAGGATCTGAAGAACTCAGGCTGGTCAGTCTCACCTTGATCCCTGGGAAAGCGATGAAGCAACTAATTCTGGAAATAATGTCCAAACACGTGAAGGACAAGAAGGTGATCAGGAGCAGTCAGCATGGATTTACAAAGGGGAAGTTGTTCTTAACCTACCTGATAGCTTTCTATAACGAAGTGACTAGGTTGGTGGATGAGGAGAGACCAGCAGATGTTGTTTATCTTGACCTTAGTAAGACTTAACTCTGCCTCCCATAATATCCTCACAGACAAGCTGATGAAGTATGAGTTAGGTAAGCGGGCAGTGAGGTGGACTGCAAACTGGCTGAACAACCAGGCCCACGGAGTAATGATCAGTGGTACAAACTCCAGCTTGAAGGCTAATTGCTTGTGGTGTACCCAAGGGTTTGATATTTCCTAACACTGTTTAACATCTTTAATAATGACCTGGTCAATAGGGCAGAGCGTACTCTTAGCAAGTTTGCAGATGGTACAAAACTGGGAGGAGCAGCTGCTAGACCGGGTTGTGGCTCTGCTGTTCAGAGGGACCTCAACCGTCTGGAGAGTTGGACAGAGGGGAGCCTCATGAAGTTCTACAACAGGAAACCCCATGAACCTGGGGAGGAATAATCCCATGCACCCCTACACATTGGAGGCTAACTGACCACAAAGCAGCTCTGCAGAGTAGGATCTTGGTGTCCTTGTGGATGACAAGGTGGACACAAGCCAGCAATGTGCCCTTGCAGCAGAGACAACAAATGACCTCCTGGCCTGCATTAGGCAGAGCATTGTAAGCAGGTCATGGGAGGTGATCCTTCCTCTCTACTCATACTGGTGAGACCACATCTGGAGTGCTGAGTCAAGTTCTGGGCTTTCCAGTACAAGAGAGAGAAGGGTTTACTGGAGCGAGTCCAGCAAAGGGCCACAAAGATGGTTAATGATCTTTCATATGAGGAGAGGCTGAGAGAGCTGAGCCCGTTCAGTTTGGAAAAAACGTGCCTCAGAGAGATCTCATCCCTGAGTAAAAACACCCAAAAAACAACAACAACAACAAAACCCCAAACAAAACCCAAAATATAAACAAACCCAAAAAAGCCCCAAATCACCAACCTAAACAAAAAACTAACAACAAACCCCAAAACCCTATTCTGTTTCTTCTGCTTTTCTTCCTGTATGTAGCATTTTATTCTTGCAGTAGTTCTTTGTTCTTTTATAGGTTTCCTTCCCTCTCCCATTTTGTTGCTTAAATGTTTAGCAATGGAAGAGTAAGTATGATGCATAACTATACAGACAAATGGGGATAGGAATACTTGTTGTGCTTCACTGAGCCTAATAGAGCTGTAGATTTCGTGCCTTTTGTATTGGAATAATTGCAGAGTTGAGGAAACATCTCTGAATCAAGTCACACTAGTGCTGAAAACTATATAAACTATAAAACTATAAAAAATTTCTATAATTTGAAAAGCTCAGAATGATTTTCTAGAGTTTAGATGTTTTACAGTACCTAGTTACTAAATTTTGTAAAGGGGTATATACTTAGACTTGCTGGGAAGGCATACCTTAGAATTAATGATGAGGATTATACCTTGTATATATTTGCTTATAGATTTTAAAACCAAGTTATAGCTTACTTGTAGCAAGCAAACTCAGGTTTTATATAAAAGTGTGGTTTTCTTCTATAATTGTTTAAAATTAATGAGATGAGAAGGGATTAGATTTTGTTTAATGCATTGGACTTTATGAGCCACGTGTCTTTAGTTTTAATAGGCTTTTAAATATGATGCATGGTTTGTGATGTTTTTGTCTTTATGAATTAACTGTGCCATTTCATCAAAAAGCTTTTAAAATTTTGTCTCATGAACTACAGGAAACTGGGTTGCAGTATAAGAAATTCGTGGCCTATCCTTGGATCCTGACAGTTACTTGGCCGGTGGATATGGTAAGGCTCTTTTGTAGTTCTCCGCAACTGTAGCGTAGCATTTTTTATGGATGTATTTCCTGTGTAGGCAAATACATAAGAACTAGTCATCTTAAACTGCGCATTAGTGAATGGAGATAATCATGCACTTCTGATGTCTGCCTCATCTGGTCAGTTTTAGACTGCTAATTTGGATGAACGCACTCATGCTTTTGAAGTGCCTGTTTCTTGCTATTGATTTTAAAGGGAGGTGAAAGGTGACTTGGCGAGTTGGATGTGATGGATTGCTCCTTAGCATTTTGAATAGACTGGTGTATGTCAAGTTGCAGTGGTATTCAAGAGCGTTCCCCATCCCCTCCAGGAAGTTCTACATACGTGCATGCGTGCATGCATACATGCACGCAGATGTATGCACACAGAGGCTTGGCAGACAGGTTTATTCAAAGGCTTGTTACATCAAAAGCTTCTCTTGCAAACATAGATGTTTGAAGGGAAGAATATTTTGAGAACGGAAACAGCTTTTCTGTAATGCCTCTTCCCATAAAAGACTTGCAGGATCGTGGCCTTGTTGGCACTTCATTTTGACTTTCCTCTCTTTCCATAGACTGAAAGAGAGAAACGTTTCCAGGATGAGTCAAAGCAAGAGCCTCAGTTGCGTGTTTTGAATGATTCTCTGGAAGAACCTGTGTTAAGTACTTAATCTGACTTGGTTTCTGGAAGTAGAGTTGCTTGTCTCTACTGGTATGGAGGGAATCTAAGTGAATCCCAAGTTAGGTGCCTAAATTTAGGTGGTGTGCCCTATGTTCTGTCTGCATATTTACAGTATGCATGTTACTATTAAACAGTATCCCATTATGATATAGATGGACAGTAGAAATGCTTTTAAAAAGTGAGATGTCTTCCTGTATTTGTGCTGCTTTTCAGATTGAGGAGTAAGCTACTGTGATCAAGTAGGTACTTCCTGAACGTTGTAGGTTATCTCTCTACTGTCTGTGTCATAGAATCATAGAATTGCTGAGGTTGGAAGGGACCTTTAAGATCATCAAGTCCAACCTTTAACCTACCCTGACAAAAGCCACTTCTAAACCATGTCCCTAAGTGCCCCATCTACCCTTTTTTTAAACACCTCCAGGGATGGTGAATCCACCACCTCCCTGGGCAGCCCATTCCAATGTTTAATAACCCTTTCAGGTAGTTGTAGAGGGTGATAAGGTCTCTCCTCAGCCTCCTCGTCTCCAGGCTAAACAACCCCAGCTCCCTCAGTCGTTCTTCATAAGGTTTGTCCTCCAGACCCCTCACCAGCTTTGTAGCCCTTCTCTGGACACGCTCCAACACCTCAATGTCCCTCTTGTAGCAAGGGACCCAAAACTGAACACACTACTCGAGGTGGGGCCTCACCAGTGCCGAGTACAGGGGGATGATCACTTCCCTAGTCCGGCTCACCACACTGTTCCTGATACAGGCTAGGATGCTGTTGGCCTTCTTGGCCACCTGGGCACACTGCTGGCTCATATTCAGCCGGCTGTCCACCAGCACCCCCAGGTCCTTTTCTGCCGGGCAGCTTTCGAGCCACTCCGCCCCAATCCTGTAGCGCTGCATGGGGTTGTTGTGACCCAAGTCCAGGACCCGGCACTTGGCCTTGTTGAACCTCATACCATTGGCCTCAGCCCATCGGTCCAGCCTGTCCAGATCCCTCTGCAGAGCCAACCTACCCTCAAGCAGATCAACATGCCCACCCAGTTTATTGTCATCTGTGAACTTACTGAGAGTGCATTCGATCCCTTCATCCAGATCATTGATAAAGATATTAAAGAGAACCGGCCCCAGCACCGAGCCCTGGGGGACACCACTTGTGACTGGACACCATCTGGATTTAACTCCATTTACCACCACTCTCTGGGCCCGGCCATCCAGCCCGTTTTTTACCCAGCGAAGAGTACACCTGCCCAGGCCATGAGCAGCCAGTTTCTCCAGGAGAATGATCAAGGAGCATTTAATGGGGCCTGCTAGGGACTTCCCTCTCTATCTTGGCACTTGCTACTACTATTAGGCTCTGAACTGACTCTTGCAACCTGGTCAGGAACACATCACAAATTCCGAATTTCTTCTGTGCTTTGGGTTGCAGAGATCCCTGAGATCAGTCTGTGTTTGTGTTTAGTTTTCAAGAAAGCAGTGGGTTCTGTGCTTTGGAAACAAAGTTAAAAGAGAAGTGCATAAAATGCACTTTGTAAGTACAGAAGGTTGTTGTGGGTGTGAAGCTACATGTTAGAATACATCTGAGAAGGTGTTTGAGCAACTGAACGACCATCTGAGTAGCGGCCGGCCTTCAGGGTGATGTTTTCCATAGTGAGTGAAGGTTTGGAATTCCCTGGCTCCATTCACATCTGGGAACTATCAGGATACAAATTAATATTCAGAGCCATTCCTGGGATCTGTGAGGTGCAAATGAAATAAATGTGCCTGAGGTTGGCATCTACAAAGTCTTTCTGCTTGCTTTTCACATGAGGCACACCACTTTTTTGTGAGAAGTCATTTGAACCACCACCTGTCTGCTTTCTTCCTGGCATACCAACTGTACTGTGAACGCTCTCATGACTTTATTGTAATTTGCTTTTTGAAAATGTCAAAGGTCCTGCCTACTTATGGTTTCTGTGGAGGTTTTTCGGAGACTTAGGTGCTGGTGGTCTAGGCAAGTGACTCAGTATTTGTCATTAAGCTGTAGCTTGATAAACTCCTTAAGCTGGCAGTGCTGCTGAGGAAAACAGTCCCATCCTGCCACACACCACAGTTGTTTATTTTCGCTTCCCCAGTGTCAGATCTTTTGTTTAAGACGCATTTGTATAATTACATGCTGAACCATCTTGGGGAACTGTTGCCACTGAAAAACATTTTGGCAAAGTATCTGCTATTTTTCAGTGACTTCAGTTTCCTCCTGGATATGACCACGCACTTGCAGGAACAGGAAGGATGAAGAAGTGGGGAAGCACTACGACTTGGGAGAAAGTAAAAGAGGCCAGGAGTGCGCATGGTTTATGCCAGTGAAAGTTATTTGTGGTGCTGCAGCTTCACGCACCCTCTCCCACTTCTCCGTTCTCAGCTACCTCACATACATTCCTTTCAGATGTGAGCTGTCATGACAGTAGCTCTAACGAGGCTAGTTTGTGCTTGCTTGTAACCTAGTTGTGTATCCTGACTTTGGAGTAATGACCACAACCAAAGTTGTTGGGGAGCTGAGGTGAAGCTGACTGTCAGCAAAACACTCTCTGATGTTCAGTGGGAGAGATGTAAATGGTATACACAAACAAAACTAATTAGTGTGTTTTCTCTTGACTCTTCTTTCTTGTGCAGGACAATGAAGACTACCCGCTGATCAGAACAGGACCCTATTGGAAGAAGTTCAAGGCCAACTTCTGTGAATTCATTGCAGTGCTTGTCCAACAGTGCCAGTGCAGCATCCTATATGATAGCTACTTGATGGACACTATTATCTCGCTCCTTACAGGCTTAGCGGACTCCATGGTCAGAGCATTTAGACACACGAGCACTTTAGCAGGTAAAATAGCTAACAGAGTTGCTGTAGATCATGAGTTTTGTTGACTTGTGTACAAACAAAATTGCTCGAAATTTGAAAAGCTCTCTTTACTGGAGCAGTTGTTCTCTTATGTATTGACAGTGCCTTCCTCCTAATGTACGTTACTGTAATATAAATAATTTGTTCCCACGTGTATCTGAATGAAACTTGGATGCTTTGTGTATGATAGGTCTAGACCATTTTTTCTTTCTAAAGAAAATTTGTTTAATGTCTGGCATGCTGTGTTCTGATTTTTTTTTTTTTTTTTTAAATAACTCATTTTTCACAGTCAGTTTTCTATTTTGTTATTTTCCTCCCTCCACTAATGAATGTGACGAGGTTACATTAAATGCTTCACCTATGAAAGCTTCCTTTGGAAAGCTGTTCTTGTGGTACCTGTGCTAAAAAGAACATTGCTTGTAACAATTTTTTTTTCGTGCAGCATGATGATACTAAAGCTAGTAGTTTGTTGTTGTTTTTTTTTTTTCCTAAAGACATACAAAGAATATTTAAAGTATAATTTGTTCTAAAGCACACTGTTGGCTTTGAAGGCTTAAAAACCCCACGTGAAATCTACGCAAACCAGAATTTAGTGATCCTTAAAGAAACATGAATTTTTGTCAATTCAAGTAAAATATCAAGATTCCCAGTCTTTTATGGTCCAACTTCACTGTTGTGTTGTGTTTGGCTTTGGTTTTGTTTTTTTTTTTTTTTTCCCGGAGAGGGTGCTGAAAAATCACCTGTTCCACAGCAATAGAGTCTTTTGCAGAAAAATCAAAATTATATAAAATAAGAGAGTTGTCTAGTAAATTATGTCTCTGACGAGACCTCTGGCTAGAACTCTGGACAAAAGCTGTAGATCTCCAGTAATATTTCTAAATTTTCCTTTTTTAAATTATTGTCTGCCTTTAAAATAAACACTATATTTTAAAACAAATTACTGTAATCTAGTAATGTTCATAGCTTGGGTAATAAACTGGATTTGGCTAACCATATCCTTTTTGTGGTAAAGTGGTGAATGTATTTATACTGTGTATATCTGAGCTAGACTAAATATGCTGGGTTTGTTTCCTTTTTAGCAATGAAACTTCTGACAGCAGTTGTAAGCGTATATCTGAACCTTGATGTCAACAAGCACAATGCTCAAAGATTATACGAGGTGGAGAAGAAGAGGATAAGTGGCAAGAGGACCAATTACAGACTTGACCAACTAGAGAGAAAAAGGAAAGAGGTTAGGCAGGTGTTCTCTATGGGAGATGTGTGAAGATGTAAAAAGAGGGATTGCTGACAGCTTGCTTTTGGGTTACTGCAGTTTTTTGAGGTTTATATGTTTGTCTAATGCATGGTGCAGAGCGGTCGTGACTGGCTAGATTAAGAGGTAGAAAAATGATTAAGGTAATAACTGACCTATGTACTGTTAACTTGTGATGTCTGCCCTACTAATTACTTCTCTAAATTGACATCATTAGCCCTTGATCTGTACACAAATATGGATTTGCACACACGTGTAATTGCATTAGTAGCTCTGGTGGTGTGGGAGTGCTGTTTTGCATAGGCTTGTACAAATTATAAGCCAAAATGTTAGTCCTTGAACTGAATTTCAATGAACGAAAAAGGACACGGAATAGCTGTCATCTGAGTAAACCATTGTAAAAATGGTCATAACTTCAGGTATGACCTGTATCTTTCTTGCTGTTCAGTTTCTGCCGTTTCTTCCCTGCTCAGCCAGACAGCTCTGTATCAACTCAGAGCCAGGCCTTTAACTGTAAGAAATAATTCTGGCTTGAGGGCAGAGGTGACTTGATGTATGAACATCAAGCGTAGTTCCTTCTCTCCTGACCTTAGAATCAGTTACTTCTGTTCTGAGCTTTGAATGCCCGTGGACTTCTCTGTTATAGAAACAACCCCATTTTTGTGGGAAGAAGTGTTTGGGTGAGACAGGGTTTTTTAGTATCATCATAAGTCTGATCTTATGGGAAAAATAGAGGAAATATGTGGGTTGTGGGTAGGGGGAAACAAACCTGTCACCCTTCCCAATTCTGTTGATGACAGAATGTTCTTAAGTGGCCTAGAAATTTGCAGAAGTTCCAAACTAGATTTTCAGGGCTTGGTTAAAGTACATGCTCATTGCAGAATAGGTGCATTTTGAAAATTTCCTTGTCTGCCTTCCATCTCTGTTCAAGTGCATAAAAAGAGAATTTGGACCTATATGTGAAGATTACTGAGTAGTTGTGCTGTTTCTTTCTGTGTATTGATAGATTAACACTCACGATATCAAACATATTATGTGCTGTACCAGTTATCCAGGCTAGTAGCTGGTATCTGACAAATCTTTCATCAGGATGTAGCTACAAAAAGGCCAATTGCTAGTGTAGAACAGACCACTTGTTTTTTGTTCGTAGCATGTGTAAATGCTGGCGATATGCACCACAGCAGCGTTTTAAGTGCACTGATGCAAATTTTTCATGCGTAGTGAATTGTGGGACCAATATTAACATTCAGTTCTCTTTGTTTTTCAGTATGAGCATAAGCTTCTGGAGATACAGAACATGATGAATGCTATTTTCAAAGGGACGTTTCTAAACCGTTACCGGTAAGAATAAAAACAAAGCTGCGATGTGTATCTGCATTCCCAAGAAACTCTTGCTCAAATTGTGCAGGTATTAGAATCAAGTTAAATATCCTAGAGGCACTGATGGTGTCAAGGGAAGTGTAGCAGTTAAATTGTTTTAAAGATTTGGGTTTATGAAAAGACCTCTCATAAAAGTATGTTTCTTAAGTTCTTCCTGCTGGCTGTAGAGCAGTGCATTTGTGATTGAAAACATATCCAGAATTAAAAAATAATTATTGCCTGAAAAATTTGTACCTAAAAGTGGCCTAATTGTTGATTGAAGACTGAGAACATTAATATGAAGATACCTGTAATACCTGTATATACACGTATTAATATTATAATTTTATAATTTCACAGTGATGTGATCCCCGAGATCCGAGCAACTTGCATTGAAGAAATTGGCAGCTGGATTAAAACATACCCAGATGCTTTTTTAAATGATAGCTACTTAAAATACATTGGGTGGATGCTGTATGATAAGGTAAAGTTTTAATTTTTCTTACTGGGGGCAGCAGATGGGAATTTTAAACATTTAAATTCTTGAGAGTATATATTTAAGATTGTGGTGGTACAAAAAAGAATTTACTTCTCCATTTCAGGTTTTATTTTTAAAGCCATTGTAGCAGAGAACATTTTTTTTTTTTCCAGTTCTGTAGCAGTATGTGTCCCTGTGTGTGCATTTTTTTTCTGTGTTACTGAATCAGAAGCTATTACTGAATTGTAAAATGGCCTATATCCTTTGAGTACATGCGATGTTAAACGTCGACTAAAATTCTGCTTTCAGGTTTGATGGCTATATTTAAAATTTTGGTTTATATTATAAAAATGAACAAATAAATATTGCCTATAGTAAAATAGTCTTCAATGTTGCATTTGTCATTTGGAATTACATGGATATAGAAAATATTTACAGAAAGGCTAGTCATTTCCCCGAAGGTTTTTTTCCTTTTCCCTATAGTAAGTTTGTTTTTTATTTTTGAGTAGAGGCACGTTTAAAAAAAAAACCAAAACCCCTCAATAAAACAACAAAAAAACCCCCAACCAAAAGAAAACAGTAACTCAAAAATATGCTTTTTCTCATGCTTCTGAAATGCATGAGAGATTTTAGGGGGATAGGAATATTTATCATGAATGGCTAAGTACCGAAATTGGCACACTGTACTTCTGCCGGCCACCTCTGAAAATGTATATAACTTCTGTATAAATTCTGAAACGTCCTCAGTTTTGTGTCAGCTTAAGGTAATGTTTGTGTTCTGTGAATAAAATTGTAGTTTACCACGAATCCAGGAGGGGGAGCACAAAGCCTCCTGCTTCCCTGCGTTGTGCCCTTACTGTAAAGGTAGTAGTTAGATTTTCAGAACAACCCATCTATCAAAGACTGTTGTCTTTTCCTGCATAAATTTTTATCTGTTCAGAATATCTTTTTAGTATATGTTCAATTGGGAGAATTCTCAAAAGAAAGTCATTTTTGAAGATGATGTGTCTTCATTCCCAGTGCTGTACAATGAAAATTAACAGATGGTGTCTCTGATTAATGCACGTAGCTCATCCACTGTCATTTATTGGGAGATGGAAAAGGTGATTTTTCTAAAGCTTATTATCTGAAAGCAATGCAGATGCAAGCAGAGTGAGATAAAGTGAGAAGTGTGCTGTATTCCACATTTGGCCAAGACCTGGTAGCGTGCCACTGCTGGTGGTTGCAGTCCCCGCTGTGCTTTGTGATTTGCAGCCACTGTGAAATTGTTTGATTCCAAAATGAGAGCAGGGCATTTTTGGGAGCAACAGGGGCAGCAGTGCTTTTATATACATCTGAATGTTATTTCCCACTACTCTTCCTTAATAAGCATTTCTGTCCCATCTTGTTGGGGGTAGGCGGCAAGAAACTGATACCTCCCAGAGACAATTTTCTTTTAGAGTATAATGTAGAGAAGTTTGCCAGATAATTTAGGCCCCAGAGTGGAATAACCACAAAAGTATTCTAATGGTGGGGGAAAACCTGGCCAGGATCATCTACAGTGCTGTAAACAGAGATTAAGTTCAGTCATTTGGAAGGCTTTAAAGCGGAGAGGGGAGGGGGAAGTAAGTATAAAATTAACATTTTGTCTTCAAAGTCTTTTATTGGAGTTTTTTTTATTCCTATTATTTATTCCTTTATAGGAATATAATCGTTCTTTCTTCCCCATGAGATACCATTTTACCATTATACCCTGATATGAAACATTATATTTTTATGTCAAAGATTATTTCCTAGGTGCAAGAAGATTTTCCAAATTCAGTGGTAATATGCTCAAAATTGCATATGAGGATCTTACTTTGGCCCAGTAAGAATTGTGGAACAGTGCTATAAAGATACATTTTTGAGTAGTTTATGTTCATCTGCGAGGAATAATTTAACCTTTTTATTTTTGAAGACCAAGTAACAGTTGATACCAAATCTGACAGCTGTGTGCAGTCGAACAATGTTATAAGTAAGCCCAGTCACCCATCAGGGCATTTATGAAACCCAGGCACCTAACTTGTGCTCAAAGGTACAAAGAACTGGTGTACTTACAATGGAATATATAGCTACTAAATTCTGAGCAGCAGGTGTTGAAGGGAAGTGCTGTGTAAAAGTTCAGAGTTAAAGCAGAAAAATCAAGACAATGAAGAAGAATAATGGGGAAAGTAGAAGGCAGAGCCAGCAGACAGGGAGGCAAAGACAACAGAGATGCACGCCTGGGACCTCCTATCATGTTAAACTAGCTTTGTTGGGAACTTCAGGGCAAGTTGTTGAGGTTTTCTCATTAGACTATGAAAAACATCCAAAGAAATCCTGTGGAAAAAGGAACTTGCTGTTGAAGTGAACTTGTGTGTCCTGACCATGTGGTCTGCTTGTCAAATTTCAGGAAATTGAAAGGTTTTTTTAGTTTTGCCTCGCATTCACTATGGCTATAAAAACTGATCCCATCGTTATGGCTACTTCTGAAATACTTCTTTCTTCAAATAGTCATATTAACATAGTGGTTTACTGCTCTGTGCATATGCACTGAATTTTATTTATTTTTTTTGGAGGTGAGAGCAGGTTTTTAAATTATTTTACCTTGTCAGGACAGGTGAGCTGGATTGTCCTTGCTATTCAGGAGTAATTCAGAAGTAGACCTGGATTTCCCAATTTATTATCTGTGGAGTGTTGAGGAGAAAAAAATGACCCAATGACACCATCAAATCATCCAGGTCCCAGTCTGTATCTGTAAGCCTTATTGAATGGCTCCATCTCTGTGACAGTGGTGAGACTGAAATCTCATAACTGAATGTATCTAAGCAGTGCTGGAGTCCATGCAGAGCTCTCTGAGGTCACTAGAGCTGCCCACTGTCTTACTGATGTTTTCTGCCGGTCTGTTTGCAGGTCAGGGTTGAAATATACTTACTTTGAATATATACTATACTTCGAAATATACAGCTGAGGGACAGCGTGTGTTCAGAGTATCCTGAAAATGTGCTTCCATAATTCCCCTTCACTCTGTCACAGCTTTGAAAGACCAAGCAGGCAGGTGTTTCCTCAAGATTAGAATGGTAGCTCTGGCGAGGGGAGTAGGTGGCTGGGTGTTTGTACTTGCCTATGTTACTGTTGAAAGGAGCTGAATGTAAGTGGCGAGATAGTTTTAGACTGATGTGAAGGAGTCTTGAATGATCAAGAAGCTGAAGAGTGATGAATCTAGAAAAAGGAGAGGTGGTTGAGAGGGAGAAAATGCAGCTGAAAACATAGGAAAACAGCAGAACTAGTCATAGTAGAAGTAGTTATTTGTTCATAGTTACTAGAGTTAATTTTCTCAACACTTAAAAGAAACATATACATAAAGGGTTATGACTGAGAGCTTTCGGGTGGCAACAGGATACCTTAGAAGGCAGGTGGTGTAGTTTAATGTATTAAACTTTATATCTGCAGACCTACGCTTGAATGCCACCTGACTGACAAATGCAAATGACATTACTAGCTGCGTGCCAAGGGCTATATGACCATCCAACAAACCATCACAACCTTGTTTTCCTTTTCCTTTTTTTTAACTTTTCCACAAGCACAAATGCAGTCACTATTCACAAGCAAAGCCTTGTGATGAAATGCTGAGGGCAGCTGAAGCCAGGCTTGCTGGAAATTGGCTGAGTTGAGTTTGTGCCGGTGTGCAGTGATGGGTACCACGCTGGGACTGTTTGTGGGTTCTGTGCTGTGGTGCCCTTGTGGCCGTAGGAAGCAGAAGGTGAGAGTGTCTCTTTTTCAGATAAGGCCTTTGATTTTAAAGTACAATATAGAATATGTAGTGCTGGTGTGTCACAGACAGATTTGAGAGCAGTACTCATTGTTACCTATTGATCTTTCACTTTATATTTCTAGCAAAAAGCTGTCTTATGCAAAACTGTTGGCTAAAGCCTGCTGCTGGGAATCATCCTTTGCTTTCCATTTAAGCAGGTGAACAGGAACTTGTAGTAATGGATAGCCTATGTGTAGGTGGTCGCCTTTCTTGGGTTTCCTTGATTATTCTTACTGCTATTGTTAGCAAGAGGAATTAAGGAAGAAACATGAAGACTGATTCAAAGCCTGCAGTTCACTTAAGTATCTCTGCTGATACCCGTAGCACTATTGTTTACAGAACGTAACAATTTTTCTATGTTAGATGCTCAAAATGACTTTTTTTAATGACATTTAAAGCTTTATCATTTGAAAGCTTTAGCAATATGAATAAGCTAATTTAAAAGCTGGATAAGGAAAAGTCCTCTTTTTGAAGCATCTATGAAGCAGCAGTACTAATAGTACGAAATAACACCTTGCAGGGATAAATAAATTTTGCCTAAGTTAACTAATTAGGCCAAATTCGAAGCAGCCCTTCTCTTCTTAGAATGATCAAAATATAGTGTTCTAATGTAAAACAGAAATAGGGAGAAAGCATAACATTTGCCTCTATCTGTGTGAACCCACAATGATAAGTTAGTGCATTTCTGAGATGTACCTCTTCCTCTGGGAATTTTTTTGCTGGACCAGAATTTCTCGGAGTCCTTGTTGGTGTTTAACAGTTGTCTGAGTCAAATGTTGAAAGGAAGCAAACAGTCTGATGTATGAAGAGTCCTGATTGTAGCAAGTAGGTCATCCATAGTGTTGTCTTTGTGTCCCTTTAACAGGTGAATAGCAGAATTCCTGCATCTTTTGCATTCTGTTGCTTTTATTAACTATTAGGCCTGTGAGAGTTTCTGTGTCTCTTAGAGAACCTAACACAAACTTTGATGTCACCTTTAAGTTTGACTCACTGCAGGCTTCCTCTGTGTGTGTGTGTGTGCGCGCGCGCGCGTATGTGAGAGCGAGAGATCTGCATGCGTGCATACAAACAAAATGGTACTGATATCACCAGTAAAGAAGATGAGTCAGTATTTGGGTAGTCTGCTGTAGACACCCACAAAGAACTCTTATTTAGTAATATACTGGCCAGTAGTGAATAAAATTAAAGATACACGTCTTTTAGCTGATTTCTTTGTCTTGTAGCAAGCTGAAGTGCGGTTGAAGTGTCTTCTGGGACTGCAGGGAATTTATAGCAGAAAAGAACTTGTTTCCAGGATGGATCTCTTTACTGGCAGATTCAAGGTAAATAGATTTCTGTTTGCTATTTTTGAAGTCTGGGTTGGGTGTATATGCAGGGCCTGATGATTTGATCAGAGCTGATCTCCCCACTGTCTTGACTGACCTGAGTTTAGAGTACTGCAGGAGCAGCCTACTTGACTGAGTGGATGAAGGAGTTTTGCAGAGAAATATCCCTCTGTTTCTGTGGAATTTTCTGTTTCACTTTAGTTCATGCACAAAACTGTGCTAGCAGGCACGGTGGTCAATTATCTCCACCAGTCATCCAGAACGGCCCAGATTTCTTTACAGAATCTTTGGCACAAGACAAAGAATTTCATACTCTAACGGTTCCCTTTTTTTTTTGCTGCTCCCGATAAAGGGTTAACCTTGTAGATACTGGATTGGCTGACCACATACCACACTGATGTGGGAATGGCTCTCTATTGATTCACCATGTCAGTATGAATCTTGAAGAAGGTTCCCTTATCTCCTTTCTGAACAAGTCAGATGATATGCTGTAATTTTGAGAGCTTGTTCTGTGACTGCACTGGCCCTGTACACTGCCTTTATCGTATTCCAACATCCTGACTCATTTAAGAAGTAAGCCCTTTACTTTTTTGATACTGCCCTTGGTAATGATTTCATCAGCTACTCCTATCCCAATGGGGCTGGGCCTTTTTGGTATTTGAATAAGAAAACTCAAAGTGCTGTGATTGATACGTCAGTCCCTCTGAATCAGTACATAATCAATGCCTGCATGTGGTGGTAATTCATGCTCTTTTTGCAACAGGTGCAGGGCTAACCTATATGTCAAAGCAGTTGCTAGTGGTAAAAAATACCTATAGCACATCCTCAAAGAACAAGAAACAGATTAATATTGGTATCTTAAGAATAAATAATTCAACCAATTGAAACTTGGAATCTGTTTTAAACAGCTTTGTGATAGTCCTTTATCTTCTGATTAAAGGAAGGTTGCATAAGCAACTGCAAGATTGGTATTCACAGACTGATGAAATAGCGCCAGTCTGTACTGCAGTCTCCCTCCGTGTGGAGGATGACATGTAAATGTATTATTGCAAACTCCATCTCCCAGTCAAAAAACCCAACACAAACACGACAACTCCTTCCCATCTAAACAAAAGAAACCCAAACAGCTACACATAAAGTACAGACTGATCTGGAGTCTTTCAAAGCTTAAATAATGATTTCTTAGTGATGGGAAATGCAATCATATAACCATCAATCCATTTCCCATAAGCAGGAGTTTCACATGCTCCCTCTGTTACCCTTTAGTGTTTGAACTCAGGATTCATGGACTTCCACACCTTGCAGCTGGGTTGTGAGAAAAAGGAAGGTGCAAAGTAAAATGAATCTAGAGATTTAGAAAGGATACGTTCAGTGAGAGAGCTGTTAGTCCCCAGGCAAGCAAGTCCAAAGGTTTAATATGCCTTAAAGATGTAGACCGCACTGAGGAGTGCGAGTTCTTGGGTGCATGGGACAGGAAAATTTCCACTGTTTTCTGAGGTGTTTGCGTGTGTACCAAGTTACGATAGTATTAATTCTGGAGGTCAGGGGTATTACTGCTATTCCACAAAGTGCTTTTATGACTCAAGTCCAAATTGTCTTTCCAGCAAGGCACTGGCTTCTGTAATGTGTAGGTACACTCACTTTATTGTTGATGGGAGAAACTGATTATATAATGCTTGTAATTTGAGGCTTACCTTCATTTAACATACTGAAATGCCAGTAGTAACATCTTAGAAACAAGATGTCAGTCACTTTTAATTTGTAGACTGTAGTTGATTTCTTGTGAACGCATACATTACATCTATAAAAATATCATATTACTGCATGATTAATTCAGTTAAAAAATTAACATGCTGTTAATTTTCAGGGGCTGGGGAACTACTTGGTAGTAATCAAGTTGCCTTACGTCTCTTAGGAAATAGCTACTGAAATAAAAATAAATCTCTGCTCCACTAGTGTAGATGATCTAGCTGTAGCAAAAATACGTGTTTATTGAGAACAAACCATGTTACATCTTTTTATTGTCATTTTACATCCATTAGGATCGAATTGTGTCCATGCCTCTGGACAAGGACCATGAAGTAGCAGTTCAAGCCATGAAACTCTTGATGCTTATGTCACAGTAAATAATTTCTTTTTTAATTTACTGTATTGTTTTAATGGCAACAAGATCCAGGTACAATCCTGATGAATCTTCCTGTAATCAGTTACATGCCGGGAAACAATTGCTCCTAGCAGGGTATAAGTTACAGATAAAGCTGCTCAAGATGTGACATTTTCTTTCTGTGGGAAGCACCAACGTTAAGAAAACTCATGTGCTGAGATTCAGCATGAAAACTACATTTTTATATCTTTATACTTCCCTCTGAAAGGAAATTCCACAGCATTTTCATTTTGGCTTTTCTCAGATAGAGCATCTGCCTGTCTTGGCAGAAGTCCCCACCGAGGAGTCTTCTGTCCCTGGCTTGCCAGGTCTTGACCAGAACCTCAGGGAACTCTGCCATCTTCTCTGTCTCCCCACCTGATTCAGGAAGCCTTGAGCTTTGAGGTTGTTGCTGGAATTTGGACTTCCAGATTCTTGGCTCCATGGCAGAGAACCTGGGAGCTATTGAGCCCGCAGCAGACTGACTGACAGGAAATGAGCAAGTGTACGATACCTTGTTTTTGCTGAAGTGGAAAACTTAACAGAAGAGTTGTTTTGTTGGGAAATTACTCGCCAGCCATAGGTTTGGATAGTGGCAAGCTAAAAGCGTGGGGAAAAACTAGACTAACGTTACACAAGTATATGAAACCTATTCTGATACATCCTTGAGCAGCATGTTTATTTTAAAAATAAGTTTATTTGCAAAATATGTGAAGAATAAATTATCTGTCCCCCCTTTTCAATGCAAAATAAGAATAAAAAACTCACTGCATTTCATTGTTAACACTCTTGAGATGTTAGGACTCAATAAGTGTCTCTTCTGTCTCAGGGTATAAGCTGAATTCTGCAGTGGCAGGTGCTTACCTCCATGTACAGTGTGGTGCATCATCCAATAGTCTTGTGGGATTTGCTTTTCTGTTTAAGCCAGAAATATTGATCATTGCTATATAAGGATGGAGACCTTAACAGACCAAAAAATAGGGTGGTGTATTCATATATTAATTAAGGTATTCACATTAAATTTCAAGTACGTTTTTATGTTGAAGTGCTCCTTTATAGTCTAGACTCACTCTTTTCTCATTTCACGTCCATCGATTTGAGTGGCATTTCTCGAAGCCTACTTCAACATACGCACCAGAACAGCGTATGATGCTGTAAGCAGAGCATGCTTTTCTGAAGGGAGTACCATTGTTTGGGCCTCACTACTAGTAGCTAGGATTATATTGTTTTTGTGTTTACAATGTCCATTCCTGCATCCCTTGCTTCTCTGTGGTGTGTAGCTATTGAAACAAAGCACAATGCTGTGTCTATGTGTATAACGTGTCCCTGTGCTAGGAGGAGCAGCCCACCATTGTCAAAGTACAAAGATGCTGTACGCCAGTTATGGCTGCCCTTGTTCTGTATCTGAACTAACAAGTGCTATATTGGCACTGCAGCTGTTAATCATCTCAGGCTTTATTATAAGGGATCGTGTTCTCATTAATGCAAACTGCAGCTATAAAAGTTTGATCAATGTTTCTTTTTCCCTGAAGCAATTCTTTCCTAATTTTTCTTAAATATGATTTCCAATGTGAATAAATGCCTTCTAAAGTTTTCTGAATGACATTTTTCCATCATAAAATGTAGTTTTCATAAGTTAAATGAATACATTTTGAAATTGTTTTTAATTAGGCTGTGTGGAGGCCTAGCAAATACATGCTTCTCTCTCCTTTTGCTCATCTGTTGTGTAGCCATCCTCTTCTTGCCCCCCTCCCCCCCAGTTGCTCTGAGCCTTGCTGATTTGGCTTCGTTATTGGTGTGATGAAAGTGGGAACTGGGGACTCAATAAGCAAATTCAATGACAGCTTTTCTCTTTGATAAGACTAGTACTGACCAGTCTATAAAACCTGTATGAAGAGAATGCAGACAACACAGACAGTCACATGTACAGACTTCTTAACAGGAACCTGCATCAAATGCTTTTCTAGCAGGGGAAAAGCTTATGCCTCTGTACGTACAATAGTGTCAGAAAGGACTTGCTGCTGGCGTTACAGAGGCAAAGAAGTTTCAGGGCCCATCTGTCTTAAATAGGTGTGTCTTATAGCTCGTAACTAGTATCTGGATATTGAGCAGTAATGCTGCTTGATACACGTAGTAAAGCATGAAATAGTGTTGGGGACAGCAACTGCGCTGCCTCTAAAGAATAATAAATAACAGCTTGTATATATGGCTCTTCTATTTGTATACATTGGTGTAATAAGTTTTTTTTGCTGCTAGTGTGATGCCGTATCGGCTTCTCTGTGGATGGCTCATTTTTGTCATCTGCAAACTTGGCAACTGAATTCTAGTTGCCCAACTTGTATTTCTAGTGAGGCCTAAAAGACCTTTCAGATGAAGTTTCCATTTTTAAAGCTACTGGCAAAAACCTCTGTCTCATGAACTCCCTATACTTGATTTGGAATCATGGATTACTTTTAACAAATAATATAATCTTAACTGGTCAAGTACTGACCTCTAGAACAAGTCTCTAATCTTGGAATAAGTCTTTTGTTGTTTCATGGCGTGTTGGCAAGAAACAAGGCCAGGAGTAATTTTTTTCCTCCAGTTAGTCCGTTGGGTGCTCTGTGACTTTCTTGGGGAAAATTTACTGTGTAAGTAATGGTCTCTTACTGGCTTCCATAATTGTCTTTTGGGTGAGTAGTGCAGCAAGATCTCGTTGCCAGTTAATTATTTTTGTCGTGTTTTATGGTGGCAGTGGAGCTGTGCTCCATGTATGTTAGTAACTGCTCAGCTTTGACCATCTCTTAACCATCACTGCATTCCAGTCCTGTGGACGTTGACTACTCTGCGTGCCACTGGCCCATAAAACTGCTATGCTGGCCTTTACATTCTCTATCTTGCTAGAGAGGCAGTGAAAACGCTGGTCTTTTCATTTCACTTAAATGTGTTGAATTATTAAAAAAATATTCCAGTGCTGACTCAAAACCCTCTTGCTATGCACATACCTGTTTTTTCATATCCGTATTTGTATTTTCATCTTGTCTATCTCTGTGAGCTGGGATTTTTTTTCTTCCTATTTGTTGCATGTTGTCTCAATTGAATGCCAAGGTCTTTGGGCTAGTGGATTTCTATTTTTGCACAGCATGAAGCAATCCTCAAACTGAAATGAGCCTATGAATTTTAGCATAATAGAAATTATTAATGCTACTGAATTATGCATAATTGTTAGCATTAATGTTGCAAAGGATCTGAGAGGGAATAGAGCTAGGAAGGAAATAAAGAGGGAGAAAACATGAGCGACAATGAGAAACCAAGGAATCTTACTGAAAACATTGCTCTTTAGGAGCCAAATTAGTTTAGTGTGCCTACTGCCAAATAATTCTGTTCATTTTTGTGTGCTTAACTACCTGAAAAAGTAGAGGAATTTTGGAAAAGAGCAGCAAAAGTAATTAGGTATCTGTAGTAGATGAATGAGGAAAGGTTACAGGTGGTGCAGGTATGGGCACAAATCTACAAGTAGCTTAAATATGTAAATAGCAATGGGAGAAATTACTTTGTATTACATTAGCTAAACGTAACTAGAAATTAAACTGAGTTTTAATCACAAAACTTCCAAGTCTGAAATCTGGCAGAGCTACATTAGTGAGAACTGTGAGTATATTGCACGCATTGAGGACTTCACATAAATAGTTTGAAAACTATTTAACGGAGCTGATAAATACGCTAATTCTCCGAAGCACCAGAGTGCTTCGGCAATGGTCAGTAGAGTTAATCCAACTTATAAATCAAGAAACTAAGGCTTATATGTTCCCAGTGTCCTGCTTAGCACAGGAGACACAAGTGAAGTAGGGGTGCATGACTGTTGTGGTTAAAAAACTTAAGTCTCCCTTCCGATTCTCATCTAGACTGGGAAGAATGTTTTAGTTTGGAGACGGGGGGCTACGCTGTAGGAGAAACTTCAAAACTGGATTTGGCAAAGGATGCCACGACAAATAATATATTATGTGTTACTGCTTCAAGTGCTAGATGTAGCGGTCCTGTGACAAGTAATTCAGTGTCAGCAGAGAGCTGAACTCTGTCATTCTGTAGTGTTATTTCATAGCTAAGCCATGGACTTCGGAGGAGAAGTGGACATTTGTTAGGCAAATGCACTGTATGTAGCAAGGTTATTCAGACAGACCATTGTGCAGAAAAACAGTTCAGTTTATTGAAGGCTCAAATGCTATTATAAAAAGTGTTTTCATGGGGTTGTAAAAAAATAAATTGGAGAGAGACATGCTCTGCATACAAATAAGGAAATTATCCACCTTTGTCTTGTTCTGTGCCTGTTAGGAAAAATAAAGAAAAGTTATCTTGAAGTTGATAGAAGTAGCATGTGAAGTAGTGAAGCAAATTACACTGCACAGTTGTGATTTCTTGCATCAGGAGCTTGGTTGTAGCAGGTTAGTTACCATCAATAGGGAGCGCCATGGAGCTCTTCACAGCTCCTCCGGGATTCCTTCAGGTCCACCACACTCCTGTTCCTGTGGAGTTATGGTACTGCTTTGTCAAGCCTATTCCAAACAAAGCAAAAGTGAAAGACCGAAATAGAGCAAAGGCATGTGCTTTCTTCTCTGTCTTTTCCTCTTTTCCATCCTCTCAGGTTTATGCTTTCGTGGAAGTTTCCTTCAGTAATTTTCTGCCATCATGCACCTTTATTCAAGAACCTTGAGATCTATTCTGAAATCTTATTTTTCCTGTCTGAAGAATTAACAAGAACAAATAATTGCATGTCTCCTAGGGTTATGTTTCCTAACCAAAACAGCACACCATACAGCATCTGTCTAATGTGCATCTTCCTGCATTGTCACAGCATAATCATAGAATCACAGTGTGTTGCAATATGCTAACCCTATTTTAAAGTGGGTGGGAAAGGACTCTCGTTACACTGTAGTGGCAACCATGTTATCATCTCTTTCTGATCACCAAAGTGTCTCTGAAATACCTGCAATGACAGCAGGGTAGAAAGAGGGAGATAACAACAGATTAGCTGATTTTTCTACTTAAAAATTTTATCTCAGACATTAGAATACTTTCAACATATATTTTTTTGGTTGATAGTGCTTAGTGCACAAATCTGGGTGTTTAACTTGAATTAATTTTAAATGCAAAATTAACAGATTTTTTTTTTTGATTGAGATGCTGTACCTTGGATTACGAATGTCTCTGTAACATTGTGCCAAATCTTTCCCTGCACAGTATTAAAACCAAAAAGAATAAGGTGGCAAAACTGAAAAGTGCATCAGATGTATTTTTATGTTACTGTTGTGATTTTGATGGTTATTGTTAGCATAAGCAATAGCACGGACCAAGGGAGGCGACTCCAGCAGTAATGTCTCTTGCATACATTAAAATGGAACAAAAAGCAAGATATGAAATCTTTCAACTGGTGCCATATGCAGAACAGAATGGGTCTGTGATCTCCCCCTAGAATATCCCAACTTCTTCTTCATGACATGCTCACACTGAAGTGCAGAGAAAATGGTATGTCATGACATCGATATGTGGAAGGCCATGCCTGCTTATTTTTAGGCACCTAAACACTGGCAGGCACTTCGGGCTTAACCTTTATCTGTTGCTTGGCATTCTGCAAGCTGTAAATTTGCAGCGGTATTATTGCTCTATTTGAAGTATTCTTTGAACGTTTGATGATTGGCTTATGTATGTAAAAAAAGAAAGGCACCCATTTACTGTGGCAGTAGTAGTGTGTAGTACTACTACTAGGTGTAGACAAGTGCTGCTACTTTCAGAGCACTTAAGCACTCATTTGAGTGGGAATTATGAGCATAAACCTCATTGTATCATGGAGAGTAGTGGTTAAGCAGCATGTGAAAAGTAGTAGTAGTTCAAACAGATATTCTCTTCCATTCAAGAAAGGAAGAAAAAGGAAAAAAAAAAAAAAAGATCAGGTGCTCAAGTGGTGTCCTGAGTGTCTGTCAGCCTGTGCTGCAAAGAAAATGGGTTGTTTTCCCCTCCTTTGCTCCTGTGTTATTAGGGAGTGCTTCATACATGGCCGGAGCTATTGCATCTGACCTACTCTTGTCTTGAGGAGGGAGGAAATGCCACTGCTATAGATTAATGTAACTGGGCAAATTCCTAGCCTCTTTGAAGAAAAAGTTAAAAACAAGGAGGGTTAGGATTTCAGAATCACAGAATGGTTGAAGTTAGAAGGGACCTCTGGAGGTCATCCGGTCCAATCCCCCTGTTCAGTCAGGGCCACCTAGAGCCGGTTGTCCAGGACTACATCCAGATGGCTTTTGAATACCTCCAGCGATGGAGACTCCACAACCTCTCTGGGTAGCCTGTGCCAGTGCTCGGTCACCCTCACAGTAAAAATGTGTTTTCTGATGTTCAGAGGAAACCTCCTGTGTTTCAGTTTGTGCCCGTTGCCTCTGGTCCTGTCACTGAGGAGAGCATGGCTCATCTTTACACCATCCCTTCAGGTACTTAATACACATCGATAAGTTTCCCCCTGAGCCTTCTCTTCTCCAAGCTGAACAGTCCCAGCTTTCTCACCCTTTCTCATAGGAGAGATGCTCCAGTCCCTTAATAATCTTTGTAGCTCTTCATTGGACTCCCTCCAGTAGGTCCATGTTTCCCATACTGGGGAGCCCAGCACTGGACCCAGCACACCAGGTGTGGCCTCACCAGTGCTGAGTATAGGGGAAGGATCACCTCCCTTGGCCTGCTGGCAACACTCCTCCTAATGCAGCCCAGGGTACCATTAGCTTTCTTTGCTGGAAGGGCACAGTGCTGGTTCATGTTCAACTTGTTGTTTATCAGCACCCCCAGGCCCTTTCCTAAGGAAAGGAAATGCCTAAGGAAAGGCAGTTTCATTTGTACTGGAAAGATAGAGTCCTTAATTTCTACACAAAGAGAGGGCAGGCATGTGGCTGAGCTCTTTGAACAATTCAGGCAAGGATTTTTTTTAAAAATAGAGACACATAAGTATTGCGTACACTATTTTCCATAAATGTGCTAGGAAGAAAAAACCTGAAATATAAACAATAAAAAATTCAAATATAAAAAAAGCGTACATGCGACTGGCGTGTACATACAGGAAATTCCATTTAAGCATAAGAAAGAAGTTTTTTTACTGTGGGGGTGGTCCAATACTGGAACAGGTTGCTAGAGAAGTTGTGGAGTCTCTGATTTTGTAGATATTGGACACAAACTGCTTTAGCCGATCCTTCTCTGAGCAGGGGTTTGGACTAGATGATCTCCAGAGGGGTGGTCCATCCTCAGCTTTTCCGTGATTCTATGTTGGCCCACTCTAGATCATAGTATGTTTCTACAGAAATTTCTTCTTTTTTCAAGATGTCCACAGTTTTTTGAAAAAATATAAAGATAAAATGACAAGGGCAACTTCATAGAAACTGGTGCATTAAAAGAACTGAATATAGATTGACATTAAAAAGAATGAAAGAAACCTTGTCAGACTGCTAGTTTATCTCAGTAAATTCCCCGTAGCCTTTTAATGTAAAGACTTGCTATACCATGTATTTTTACTCCTGTAAATGCAATTCGTTGTCAGTCTTTGTTTTACTCTCACTTGTTAAACCTGTAGAAGTTTAATAAATTTGATACTTCATGGCTTTACAGGACACACCAACGCTTATTCATACACTCTGATGCACCACATTACCTCTTTCAACTTCTTACTGTTTAACTTCGATAAACGCATTTTTACTCTGTTTCCCTAGTTCTGTAGATGGCTGAATAAGAGTCACATAAATATTTTGCTTTATGCTGATTTCATGGTATATATGCTCAGAGCACTTTCTGTATGTCCTATTACTGCGAGTATATATTCAAGGGAATTGCATGTTAAAAGAGGCCACCAAAACCTGCCCAAATGCTCTGGCTGAGGGCAAGCATTATCTTGACAGACTGACCCATCACTTGGAGATGTACCATCATCACTTACATTTAGAGATCTTTTTACTGTTCCAGTGACCATTGTAAGCAACCACGGAAAAATGTGAAAAATTCAAATGATACACGACTAAATACTTTGTAAAGCAAAAATTCATGGGGTGTCAACTTCTATAAATGAGAGACTATTGGCTTTGAGAAACGAGTGCTGTCTTCCCCTTACTCCCATCCTGATTGTAAATGCCAGACGGTGCTAAAAAATATTTGGGATGGACGCTCCAGTGATACTGTCACCTAAGATGAGCTCACTTTTTTCAGTCCGGGTGGAGGATGCATTGGATATTTGTGATTTGTGAGGATGCTAAAGGATGCAATGGGTTTGGAGACAAACAGGCAAGTGCAGCAAGGGCTGCTAATTTCTGTAAGACATTACTCCCAGCAAATGAAGAGCATGAATCCTCAGTTTTAGCGAAGGTATTGGACCACAGCTGTAGATGGTTTTTAAACTGTTACTACCTGAGGATTGAGTGCAGTACTAAATAAAAAACCTTTCCCCTCACCTGGCTACAGTAAGCGTAAGGATCTCATATGTTGCTCTTTCATTCCCTGAAGTAGCTTAGTCCAATGACATCGCTGTGACAGTAAGAAGCAGGCATTTTGAAACTGTAATCTTTCCTTTGGGCTTCACTCCTCTGCTGTCTCTTCAGTGGGTTATTCAACCTTGATGCTTCAGTTTCCTGTTTGTAAAAGGTCGATATTGATACAATATCTACCTCTCGCAGAGTGTTTGATGGTTCTGGTATTCTCAAGATGTGTAGCTGAATGAAAAAATTGTGACTTTGAGTGTGTTTGTGCAGAAAGGTCACAGTCATAAGCATGCTATCAAGAATGTGTTTTGATTTCTTTTTACATGTAACTATATAAGCCTAGTGTAAGAGAATATAGGTTTTAAAATACCTATCCATACCTAAAATACCATAATAAATCATTTAAAAAGAATTTGTACTGCAAAATGAAAGTGGCTTCTTGTTTATTAACTTCTATGGTGAACATCTAAGCGTAAAGTAGAGGCATGATTTTCTGATTTTGTTACTATTACTCTTTTTAACGTGAGCACTAATGAACCTTAATTATACTTTAAAGTAATGTTCATATCCATGCAGTGAGCCTGATTCATCATGGCTTGCACAGACCTCTGTTTCTCTACCCAGTGAGTAAAAGAATGCTGCCAGTTTTGTTTGATAGTGTTTTTAGATATGTCCTACAAAAATTTAGCTATGTAAGCAAGTTGTACGGCTATGGGGAATCAGGTCTAGTAAAAGCTGGACATAGCATTCATAATATTCTTTGCAGATAAACCTGAACTATAACTTCCGTTGTTATTTTTGCCTAGGAACTGTGAGGATGCGTTATCAGCTGAAGACTGTGAAACGTTATACCAGTTTGTTTATACCACACACCGTCCGCTTGCAGTAGCAGCTGGGGAATTCCTTTATAAAAGGTATCTCTGCCTGCCTCCTTGCGTGCCTACTTCTTGCATGTTCTCATTTGTTTCAGAATGAAGGTGGATTTATTTAAGAGGGACATTAAGCATTCATTTTTCTGCTGGAAGCGCGTACCGTGAGGATAGTAGATGTGCTTTCTTCTGCTGAATCAGAAGAGAAACACTGTCTAGGGGGGAAATCATTTGTTCCCCTGTACAGCCCTGGCACAATAGGTGTGAAAAAGTTGCAAGACTAACATAGAGAATATGAAACAACTCTCTGATCCATAGATGCCATGCTATGCTGAGAGCATACCTCCTTTCTTTCTACTTTCTTTTCCTGTTGCTTTGCGTCTTACAAGCTAATTCATCACCTGGCATCTGCTGGATTTCTGTAGCTTTGGTGATTAATCACAAAAATGGCTTCCTCTTCTCCCTTTGGAAGTTGCCTTATACATTGTAAAGGCTTTGAATAATGAGAGATGCAGCAGATTAAAAAGCCCTTCCAATTTTCTGTCAGGTTAATGAAGTACAGGGTTTATCTTCCCCAAGAGTAACTCTTATAAATGGGCTTCTTATAACAATGGTTACATGAAGTGAATGGAGTTGGCGTGATAAAAAGAGATGAAATAAATATTCTGTCTCTACGGCTGAGAGAAGTAATTTTGTCTTACGAAGAGGAATGAAAATAAAAATATTTTGGCAAGACTTTTGTGGGGAAAAATTCAGAAGTAATAACGATTTGTATTTCTTCTGTGTGCAGCATCTCCTCCTAGCTGTCTCTTCCTGTCTAGCTGAACTGCTGACATTCTGGGGTTTGTGGAGCCAAATCCAACAGAAAAACAAATGACGATAAATTTCTGTTTTGATGACTCTTCTATCACGTCTGCTAGTCTTACTTAGTCTTTTGTGTTGGTCCTAATATTCTAATGTTGGTTGATGGTTGGGACTATCTTAAAGGTCCCTTCCAACCTAGAAAATTCTATGATTCAATCATAAATCAGGTGTTTTTCCTCTCAGAACAGTGCTGCTTTTTGCTATTGTAGTGATTGCCCTGATAACTTTATTTTTTCTACCCAGCTTCCCAGTGCCGTGTGGACACTTTGACCCTGTAAACCTCATCCTTGTTCTTGTTTGCCCAGTTCTTCTCTCTGGCACTTTTGCCAGTATAGAAAGTTTTGTCCTAGTGTGATAGAGGTGCTAGCAACACCCTCCTTTCCCTGGTCATGCTGATAAAAGTTAGTATAAATGCTTGTGCTTTTTTTCCCCCCCTTCTTCTTGGTTTGCATGAAACCTCCTCAATGTTTGCATTTTTAACTTAGGTTACTTAGCTGGCATAAGTCACACTACGAGATGCACTTTCTGAAAGTATACGCTTTTACTGACATTGAGCGGTGTGGTCCTGTTCTTAAATCCAAGCCATTTGGGCCTTCCATTAATCTGCGGGGATGGCCTTCCTGGATTTATTATGGGATTAGCACTTCTGGTGCGCAGTAGAGTCACACTCCTTTTGGATAAAGAGGGAAATGAAAATTGAAGTGTTATAGAGAAGAGAAGAGAAAGAACAGTTTTTCCACTGTATTTGTGAAGTTGAGTGAATTGCGTCTTATAAATACAAGATACTGTGCTTTCTTCAAGAAGCTTCAGTTCTAAAATGTACCATGATGTGAATAATGGCCAGGTAGTAATATCTCTACTCTGTTGTTAAGGTTTAAATTCAGCCTAGAGGAAGCCCCTTTTCAAGCATGAGCAAATGCCTACCTCATTATGTGTTCAATGCTGTGGAATCTGCATCTGTTGTCCAGAAAGCTGGCAGGGGACCTGTGAAACTGTCAGAAATAGTCTCTGCATCCACAGGGACAGCAGATCTCTCATGATGGAAACCAATCTAATGTCTTTTCCCTTCATCTGATAAAAAAGTATAACGTGATTTGGAGTAAATAAGTAGACATTTAGAAGAAATACAATCCTTGAGATCTTGACAGAATTAGTCTTACATTGGCAAATGAGTGTAAAGAGAATGTGGCAGAACTGGACTGACTTCCTTTTCTGTTGGCAGGCTGCTTAGTCATGAGGGAGATGAAGAAGTTCAGCCCAAAGGAGGAGGGAAGTTTGGTGCGAGTACTGACCATTTGAAAAGATTAATACGTTTTTTCCTGGAGAGCGAGGTGAGGAGACTAGCCCCTGCAGTAAGCCTTTTAAATCCAGACTTGCATGTTAAATCAAGTGTTGGCTTCCTTTTGAAAGCTGTTTCTGGTGGTGAGCTCTGAAATGTTTGGTGTTTGGGATGTTTTCACTCTCTAGGATGAGTTTTTAATGAAGACATTTCTGTTCTGTTGTATTAAAACTAATTTACAACTATGCTAGTGGAGAGAGTCGGTGCTGAAGCAGCTTCTGAAAACAACCTGAAAGACTAATGCCACTGACTGAGGGTTTTTTGGGATGTGTCCGTGTCTGTTCTGCAGGCAGATACGGGTTGCTGGCCTATGGCTCTACGCTGACTAAGAACTGCGTAGTTTTGCTGACAGTTTTATCAGCTTAAGTGCTGTAATTCGCTGTTTGGCTTTTGCAGTGGTGCAGACCTATGTCTCACCAAAGTGTCTCAGGCACACCAGTTTTAAATCTTTCTGCAAAGACTTTTACAGACATTGCTTAAAATGTTGACTCATTTCTAGTTCCAAGGTTGGATTTTTAGTTGTTATGATCAGCAATATAAAGCAATACAGAAAATAGTTTTAAAGATATTAGTTAAATTACAAAGGAAAGGTATCCTAAAAACATAAAAGAAAGGCTTTTTTTCCCCACTTTTCCTGTTTTTTTCCCCCACTCACCTGCTTTGTATCAGATTGAAGATATGGTGTTTAAATGTTGATTGGCCTCAAACTAAATATGTCAGAATACTGTCTGTGACTATATGGGTGAATGACAAAGCTTTGTAATTGGAAAAAGGGAGAGGAACGTATGAAGCTGTATTTCTTTCAGTGATGTGTTTGCTTCTATAAGCTTGTGGTTTTAATCCCTAGCTACACAAACATGTCGCATACCTCATAGACAGCTTGTGGGACTGGGCAGGCAAATTCCTGAAGGACTGGGAGTGCATGACTGCTCTTCTATTAAAAAATGCTGAAGAAGATGGAGAAGGTGGGTAAGCAAAGAGCTTGATTTTGTCTGAATGAATCTCTTGATATTGTTTTTTGAACTTTGCCTTCAGCTAGTTCCATATTACAGTACCCTTTGATCCCAAATTGTGGTCCCCAAGGGCCACAAAGCAGATGCAACTCAATGCACTACCAATGTGATATCTATATCAACATATTTGTTTTATTCAGTATTCTGTATTTATGTAATGTTAGTTTAGAAACTTTGAAAGAGTAATTGCATAATTAAGCCATAATGCTTACGTAGCACTAAGGTTTTTTGTTTGTTTGCCCAAAACTTAAAAATCTAAAAGTATTAATTGATTGAAGTGCAGTATTGTTGGGCTATTGTTCGTGCCTGAAAACAAAATGAGGAACGTGTCAAGTTCATTGACATCTAACACTCTAGAAGATTAGTTTTTTGTAGAATTATTTTAAACTGAACTTAAATAAATCTTTAAGGTCCATTCCAACCCAAACCATTCTATGCTTCTATGAATAGTTGTTGTAGTAGAACTGGAGGTGGATGTGTGATTGAAATCAAAGTTTGTAGACCCATTTTGTTAAAGCATTTTGGTACTCAAAGAGGCAGGTTTGTCCTTAATGAGATAGTAGCCAGTAGGAGTGGGCCTTATTAAAACTGTGGTTTTGGGAGCCTAACTGCCCTGAAAAGTTTAGCCATGAGAGGAATAATTGTTTTTGTGTTTAGTAAATGTAGAAAACTTGTTTTCTGCTAATTAAATCAAACACTCTCTAGGTTTTTTTTAGTTTATTTAGCAACACTGCAACACTAGTTTATTTAGCAACACTGCATCTTTTTTTTCTGTAGTGTCCTTCCATAGTTACTCATATAAATGAATAGGCTTTTCATTAGCTGTTTCTGTATCTTCATTTTTCTTTTGTGTGATGCTGAGACTGATTTACTTACAGAACTGAGTGATGCCCATGAAAGTGTTCTCATTGAAATTATCCTCGCAACGGTTAGAGAAGCAGCTGAAGGTCATCCACCAGTGGGCAGAGGTGCAGCCAAAAAAGTCAGTGCATCTCAGTCTTTTTTATTGTCCTATAATCACATTCTCTTTGCCTTATGTACTCTGCCAGACAGCATGTTCCTAGTGGTAGGTATATCTTTGGAAATAAAGTGGCTTATTTTTATGAAACGACACAGTGTCTTTTGACCTCTAGATCTTACTAGTAGTGGATGTTAAAGGAGATGAGCATTAGAGGAGAGCCAGTTGACATTATTGACAAATGGTGAGCATTTTATCCATGAGATATAGATGTTCAGCGATCTGCATCTAATTGAAGGTTAACAAAAAAATAAAAAAGCATCTGGTTGTCTCCATGGAAAAGTATCTTTATCTTAGCTTGATATGCTTTAGACAAAGGCATGTGAGTTAACCTTGGGTTACATGTAAAATTCCACTCAAACTAAGCGATTTCATAATTGAAACAAAATGCTTTATCTGCAGATTCTGTCAGTAAAAGAGAAGAAAATACAATTGGAAGATTGTACGAAAATTACTGAACACTTTATTATGGTGCTTCCTCAGCTCTTGGCAAAGGTAACTAACAGCTGCTCTGTGAATGCATATTAAATATTTCATTAAAATTCCTGCAGTGTACTCATATCCTGTTTTTTCTCTGCAGTATTCAACAGATGCACAAAAAGTGGCAAATCTTCTGCAGATTCCTCAATATTATGATTTGGATGTTTACAGTACGGGACATCTAGAGAAGGTGAATAGGAATTGGGGTAGTCGGTTCATGTGGAATGTAATAAATTTATGTGACAATGTACAAAGTTTAGTGGGACTGGCACAGGTAGGAGACTGTTGAAAACAAAAGAAATGGTCTCATACCTTGAGAAAAGTGGTCTTATGTAGGCTTTACTTTTTGATTTGGGGCTGCCAAAGAAAAGCCTTAGTGCTTGTCAGTTCTGATATGCTGTGACTGGCCCTGGAGAGTAACGATTTGTGGTTTTACATGGTGGGCCCAGCCCTGGGTTTTTCATTGTTGGGTGGAGAGAGGGTGGGTTATGCCATGTGTCTAAGCTGGTGTGTCCCGGGAATTTACTACAGAATAGGTTTCATTCTCCTTGAAGACTGACTCCCAGCTGCTGGGGAATGATAGGCACTGAAAGATAAGAATGGAGATAGTATATCTGCTGATGGGAGAGGGGTGATCAGAAATGGAGAGATGAAATCCTTGGAATACCTTAATGTATTCTTAAGCAAGGATGTTTACAGGGAGGCGAACACTCCTAGGTTAATTTCAACACAAAACATTAACTGGAAGAGAGAAAGTCAGCAGAATAGCAGAAGTTACCTCCTCTCACTAAGACTGACGACCCCAGTTGCTGACATGATCTGAAACATTTGCCATCCCTTGCTGCCGAGGGAGACAACTTCCATTGTTTGAAGACACACCTGTCCTTTGGAAAGGCATTTTTTATTCCCTACCTTTGTCTTTATTTTTATGTAGTGCCAAATGCGTATTGCTAAAGTAGAAGTTAAAGCAGTTGCTTTATTCTTTAGGAAGATTCAGAGACAATAATAGTGGTGAAAAAGAGCTATAAACCCAGAAAAAAATGTTGTATCGTCTAATCCTGCCCCTCTGCTCCTTAGACTGGCATTTGTTTCATGTTGATTGTATGACCTATAGAGATATATGGACCAAGTGGTATGTATCTAAAGCATAAGTGGATTTTTGTACAATTTACCCATAATACCCCTTTTATCACTTGCAGCATTTGGATGCTTTACTGAGAGAGGTAAAAGACATTGTGACCAAACACTCTGACATATCTGTCCTTGAGGCTTCCTCCAGGACTTATTATGTCCTCTGCAGTGAAGAAATTGCCATCTACAGCCAGGTGGATTGTGCCCGAACTCAACTGATAGATGAGTTGATGGGACAGCTTAACCAGCTACTAGATGGCTTCTGGCAAAAGGTGAGTGTGGCTCATTATGGAGAGAAACAGTTTCCCTATGAAAAAATCAGACAAAAAAATTAAGAGGCATATGGAACTATTCTTTGCCTGCTGTTTCTCTGCTAGAGGGGAGCAGAGCTTTCAAAGATGGGTTTGCTCCTCTGAAAAGATTGCTTACATTTTAAAGAAGCAGATGTATTTTGGCAGGAATAGAGTGGGGAAAATAATAAACAAGGTAGTCCACATCAGCACCAGGGCATTTTATGTATTCTGAATATTCTAGACCTAAGCTCCATAGTTGCTCCGTAGTTGCTCCATTACTGTGCCAAAGATACTATGTCCAAGATCAGCTAAGAAGTGCTGTGGATCTATAGGTGATGAGACTGTTCCCCAAAAGGTATAGTTCTGCAATTCTGTATATTTGACTGTGCAAAAGATGCCCTTTATGCTGCCACTTTGGCTCCAGAGGTAGTACTAGGAAAAAAAACGCCAGCAGTCTGTAATGCAGATTGTATAGCTTTGTGGTCTTTGAAATGATGACTTTCCCCTTGAAGGAGGACTGCACAGTCTCCCTCAAAGTTTTTCATTAGTTCTAAAAAGCAGAAACAGCTGGTGGTGATATGAATAGCTTGCTGGCTGAACTGAACAACAGAAGCCCACAGCTGATCTGATCAACTGTGCCGTCGTGAACAGGTGTCATGCCATGGTATGAGAGTTAACGCTGGCAGGTTTTTATTGGACACTGGGATATTGTAAAATGTGTCAAGCCAAAAAATCCCCTAACCTCAGATTGGATTTATTTTGTTGGTCTTAAATAGATATCTGTGTCAATGTGGGAGAATGTGTACTTATGAGAAACAAGATAAGTGCTAGACCAGGGATTCTTCAGCTCCTTCATAGTGTGATCTGTATCTAAATAAAGAGATTTTCTCCTGGAACCCCTCCCTTCTAATTCCGGGTTGTGTATACCGTCTCCCATAATCACGTAGTATACTTGTGGAAACTACAGCAATTGCATCTATGGGAAAGTATTTAATATATTTTTAGCTATCTTTGAATGTGATCTGGCAGCTGGAAGCAAGGAGAGTCAGCACCATGTGAACAGTAAGCTTTCCAGAGATCTCTGACAACTGTGTGAGGGACCATGAATGGCCTGTGAGTCTGAGGGTTAGCACTTGGGTATGTCAGCCTAATTGCTAGTTTTCACTCCGTGTTAGCAATCCTGTTTTCTAGGGAGGCTGCCATGTGTTTATTAGTGACAAGGACATTGCTTTATACAGAATTTCTGTGCAGTCAACGTGTTGTTTTCTTTTTCTGGAGAGGAAGACATGAGTAGCACAGTTGAAGGTGAAGGGACTGGGGAGGGGTGGAGGAGAGTAATTCAAGCCTGTGGGTTGGTTGGGAAGAGAACAGCAGTTACCTTGCCCCACACTGGCTAATTCCTTTCTTTTTCCCAAATTTGCATAATTTAGGAAGAAGGATTTTGTACGGATGCAGGAGAAATTTCCCGGATGCACTCTGCTTTGAGAAGAGTAGCAGCTTTTCATAAGTGAGATGTTTATTTATGCAATGTACTTTCTCATATACTTAAGTGTTGACTTAGCAGATGTAAAGTGAGCATTGCTCTTGTGTGTTGGGCTTAATAAGATTTTTCACAAGAGAATGAAATGAGCACCTATGAGAGGTGCTGCAAGGTTTAGTTTCTTCTTAACAGAACTGTGCTCTTAGATAAGGAGTTCTCTTTGGACTCGTTTTTGAGGTTGGAGCATCAGTTCTAATGTGGCTGAGAAACGTGTGCTGCAGAGTTAGGATGTGAGAGTGGACACAGAGATCCTTGCTGTGGTGCCTCCCTCCTAGCTGGATGCTTTTGCACTGCCGTCCTGTCAAGACTGGTGGTCAGTCTGAAGGGGGCATAGTGAATGTAGTCTTTTTTCCTAGCAGATGTAATCTGCTATGTTTGTTTGTGTATTTGATCTTCTTTTATTAAAAGATGGATTTCTCAAAAGCTTGCTTCTCCAGGGATTGTTCACCAAGTGAATTGTCATGTAAGATTTTAGACGGTGGGGGAATTGGGTCGCCTTCTCAACGTGTCTTGTACCTATCCTGCATGCTAGGGCTGCTCTGGTTTTGCAAAGAGAAGTCTAATGTTAAGCTGTGAGCACGGAAGAGTATTAGAAACACTCTTTTAAAGCAGGGTGGGGAAACTGTTCTTTAGACCTCTTTGGGCACCTTTTGGAGAGTGTGGATAGAGTATAGGAAAAGGTACAGAGCTCAAGCTTCTTTTTCCCCTTCTCGTGACACTGCAGTTTTGTGGTAGAAATGCAGACTGTAAAGCTATGGACTATAAAGGTTGCAGTGTTAGATCATAAAAACTGAATTTCATTTTTTCTCCCCTTAGAGTTAGTAATTGTTTAAAGTTCTTGCTGTACATCCGATGTAGGCAAAAATAGAATACATTTAACTTGTTTCATCAGGTTAGATTTCATTTTTTGCTTAGCGTATCATTATTGCTTCTTTTTCACTTGCAGTGCCCATAATCTCACCAAGTGGAATCTGTATGACAAGACTTTAAGGTTGCTGGTGTTTGAAACGGAACATGGGAGTTTGCCTGTTTTGGTGAGCTGTTAATATTTAACATTAAAGAGGTTTTCTTGTTGAAAGCAGGAAAATTAGGAAATATTAAATAATCTTATATATCCATGTCATATGAGACAGGAAGATACTGTTTCTCGATCTGGGAAACTGAGGCTGTCTTTGGTATAACATTATTGGAATCGGTAAATTCATGCCATGGATTCTTTTATTTTGGAGATTCTCCAAAGCTATGGTAGAGTAATCATCTGACATCTGGATTGATCCTTTGTCATGCTCAGTATGTCCCATTGATTGCACAGTTTTGCTTTCAGTACACATGAAATTGTTCTGACTGTGAGGAGCCCCTTATAGATTGCATGTAACCAGAAATTGGAATACTTTGGACCTGTTGCTTGAGGACTGACTCTTGGTGAAAATGATTTATAGTTACCAGTTTTCTCTCTCAACTGCAGCCTTTTAGTTGTCTGGTTGCTTCAAATCAAACATTGGCCATGCCAAAATGCAGGTATATCCTTGCAAGGATCCTTATTACAAGGTGAAGTACTTTAGTAGTCTTGAATGTTAATTAACCTCCATTTTTGGGAGAGAACTTGAGGTTATTTGCAAAGGAATGAAATTTAGCTGGGTAGAGAGAGCCTGCAGCCAGTGGGTAGAGCTGGACTCCTTTAGGTGGAGCATCAGAGCACCAACGTTTGGCTTCTGCTCTGAATTGCCCTCTGGAGGAGTCTGCCTTTCACAAAAGACTGCAGAAAAATCCTAAGAAGCTAGGCTAAAGTTAGCCTCTGCGAACACCCTTTTTAGTATGTGGTTACTTTCCATTGAACTCATCAAGAAATCAGAGTTCTGCAGAGGCAGCACCTTGGTAATGAAGTTTCTCTGGAGGCAATGTTTGCTTGTATATAAACCTATTATGTTTATTTTTGAGGGCCTAAATACTTCACAGTGCAGAAATGGTCATGCAAGCAGCATGCAGAATTCAGGCTTGGATGCTTTGTTTAGTCCTAAGCTTTTTGCTGTTGAGCCTTTCATGTAAATAAAGGACACGTGTTTTTATTTGCAGATGATCCTGCCAGCTCTCCAGTGCACATATTTTTCTCTCCTGTGGCAACTAGCTGCAATTTCAGAAAATCCTCCCAAGGTTGGCCACTCCACATAATTTTGAAACCCGGGGTTGTGCTTCTAGAAGTTTAAATTGCTTTTCTGTTTTCAGATCGCCAGAAAAAACCAAGCTTTCTCAAAAATATAATTTGGGTATTTTCTTGAGGAAATCAAATTGAGTTGAGGCATTTTCTCTCTGTTGTGCCCTCTTTTTTTTTTTTTTTTTTTTTAAAGTGTCTATGCTTTTTCAGTTTGCAAGAGAAGAAGTGAACAATGGTTCACCTCTATTTTTACTGCAAAACATGTGCATTGAATTCCTGGGGCTTGATGGAGATAAGGAACCTGTTCCACTGCCAAACAGTTTGTTGTTTTCTTCTTTTAAGCAACAAAGAATATTCGGCGAAAAATCCAGGAATTCCTATTGCTTTGTTTTGTTTTTTATTGTCTTGTTTTACTTCTATATTTCTGGCAGAAATTTTGAGGAAACTGGTAATTTTCTCATCAGCTGACTACTTACTTTTTAATTGTTTTTATATAGTGCCAAGCTGTGCCAGGTATTTCAGAAGACCGTCTAGTTTAAGACACCAGAGAGGGAAACTCTTACGCTTTGGTTCACAAGTGAATGTGTTCCTGAGCAGCTCCTCTTTATGGTGGTTTCTGACTACACCTAGTGCTGCTACTTCTGTCATTCTGTCGCCTTCCCCTGGTGCTCCTGTGTGTATGGAACAGGACGCTGACATGGACATTTGTTTTGAGAAATGCTAGCTTACCCATTTGGTGACTGATTCACTATCTATTCCCGTCCTGTGCCATTCCTGTGTGGATGTCCACATGTCTCACTGCTCTAATATGTTCTGCCTTTCAGTCCAGACGTGGTTAGCTTGACTGATAATGGGGCAGCACATTTTTTAATTTGGCCTTTCGTATGGGAACAGATTTTGATTGGAAGCACAATGTTACGGCCCACTCTGCAGGGCCAAATCTGGATGTTGGCAGAGAGAGAAGTTCCAAGAGCAAAAAAGAACATTTCCTGGACAGCAGCTCTAGGACTGCGTTAAAGATAGTGTTAAGGCAATGTTTTGCCTCCCCCTCTGCTGAGAAGAAACTCAGCGTGCCCCGTGATGGATCCCCTTTCTTATAAAGGTACAATTGCATAGCATGAAATCCAGCCCTCCTCTAAGGGCATTCCTCTTCTATTGGCTGCTCAAAGCTCAGTGCAGTGCAACAGCTGGGACCTGGTGAAGGATCAGAAAGTCTTTTTATGTGGCTGGGCAAATCAAATAGTCTCTCTTGCTGGATTAATCTTAACAAATAGAGGTGTCTAAGTGTCTGACTGCCAAACTTAGCAGCATAGTTAAACTGCATTCCATCTGTAGTCAATAGAGGGAGAGAAATGAGCAACTCCAGAAGGTAATTCACATTGAGAATTAGGTGGGATGGACCAGAGTTTTTATGACTCTACTTGCATATCTCAAGTGGAAATCATTATCACTGCTTTATAAGGATAAGCTGAAGTGAATAAGGGAATACATGCTATTAGAACTGCCCATCCTACAGATGGAGAAACAAAGAGTTTGTCACTCGCTGAATATGACTGGCCTCAGCAAGTGTGACAGATGCACATGTCCTACTAGTATTTGTCACATTTCTGCACCAAAGTGTGTGGGGGAGTATATAATTTTATGGATTGACCTTCCTATCCCCGGCACTGTGCCTGAAAACAAGACATGATTTTAAAGTTGTTCGTGGCTAGTAAGGTGTAGCTACTGTGAGATGTCAGCTTCTTTCCTAATGTCATCAACTGTGCTATCTTAAATGAATAATATCAGTGGAATAAAGATCTAAGTATTGTTTGTTCTGTAATTCTCTTTGAATTATAGTCCCTAACATATTTGTCCTGTCACTTTTCCTAAATATGTTTTTAGGAGACTCTTTTTGCACTAGGAAGAGAGCTGAGACGTTTCTGTCAGATTTGCATGTGCTTCCTCCACCATAAGGAAAAAGATGTAAGAGAAAAGGTTTGTGTTTCTCTGTCACTTGACTGGCATTCATGCGCAGTCCTCCTTTTAAATGCCCACCTTTCTTTTCATACTAGTATTTCTACTGATTTTTCGCTATTTTTTCTCTCCTAGCAGAGAAATAACTAGCAGAGAATTAACTAACAAAAGTTGGTGCTTTAATTGAGCATAGGTATGTGTCTGCATGGGTCCATCTGCAGAAACAAGGCCTGAATCTGAATGACTCAATTTGCCAGTTGATAATCATTGTGTTTTCTGATTAGACTGATGAGTGTACCGGTTCCTATCATTGCTTTATTGATGCCTTGCTATGAATATTATTTAAAAAATAAAAAAAGTGGAGAAATTCTCCAATGATTCATGTGTTAAAGGGGAGATATTCTAGCATAATAAAGCTGTTCTTCCTTCCTATGGAAGTTTGAAAATCTTTAGGTGGCGTTCACGTGTGATACTTGTACCTTAGGATACAGTATATACAAGTTCTGGAAGGGCTTAGCTGTGGCATTTTATCACACGTTGGGGCAAACAGAAATCTTCAGCTTGCAAGGAAGAAGTGCTACAGAAGCCACATTGTGACTTGTGGTATTTGATGGAGAGGCAAAGTAGAGTTGGCATGAAAAGTAACATGGTCTCTAAATCCTTCTTTGGCTTTGCTTGATACAGGCATTCATGATACTCTGTGACTGGTTGCTGATTTTGAGTCATCAGGATTCAAATAATAATGAAGAAGCAGTCGGACTTCTAAATTATCTTCCTAGCACGCCACTTCAGGAAAAACTGCTTTTGTTTATCCAGGAACATGTTTTCATGGAGGAAGAAGATGAAAGCAAAGGTTAGACGTCCTCATCACTGGAGCAACAATCTACCACTTTTGCTGTCATTTGTCATCTGCACTGAACGTATCAGGAAAAGGGACTGGTCTTTTTTTTTGTGTTTGGTTTTTGGTTTTTTGTTTTGTTTTTTTTTTTGGCTTGGGCCCCTTTACAAACAAAGTGGCTGACCTGTTGTTCACTGATCTGTATCCACTGTGGATCAACCACAGGAAGCAGCTGCCAGTTTATTTGTAGGATGAAAAGGGCTGATGTAATGCAGGGATGGGTGAGAATGTAAAAGTACTTGGTAGTCTGTCTTTGGTGGTACAGGTGATGGTGGTAGAGCCTTGTAGTGTTACAGTGTGACTCTGTCAATGCATGGACACTTCTGAGCCATCAGAGTAAGGGACTAGTGGATCTTGATTTGTGGGGTGCAGGGCAGATTTAGTGGGAAATATCTATCATAGAATCTTCATGGTTGGAAAGGACCTTTGAGATCATTGAGTCCAACCATACACACACACAAAAAAACCCAACCCTACAATCTCTGCCACTAGAGCATGCCCTGAAGTGCCAAATCTAGACGTTTCTTAAATACCTCTAGGGATGGTGACTCAACCACCTCCCTGGGCAGGCTGTTCCAGTGCCTGACCACTCTTTCAGTAAAGTAATTCTTCCTAATATCTAATCTAAACCTCCCCTGCCGCAACTTCACACCATTTCCTCTGGTCCTGTCATTATTCACCTGGGAGAAGAGGCCAACACCCACCTCTCTCCAGCCTCCTTTCAGGTAGTTGTAGAGGGCAATGAGGTCTCCCCTCAGCCTCCTCTTCTCCAAGCTAAACATGCCCAGCTCCCTCAGCCTCTCCTCTTATGACCTGGTCTCCAGACCCCTCACCAGCCTGGTAGCTCTCCTCTGGACACGCTCCAGCACTTCAATGTCCCTCTTGTACAGAGGGGCCCAGAACTGAACACAGTACTCGAGGTGAGGCCTCACCAGTGCCGAGTACAGAGGCACCATCACTTCCCTACTCCTGCTGGCCACGCTATTCTTCATACAGGCCAGGATGCTGTTGGCCTTCTTGGCCACCTGGGCACACTGCTGGCTCATGTTAAGCTGGCTCCACCAGCACCCCCAGGTCCTTTTCTGCTGGGCAGCTCTCCAGCCACTCTTCCCCAAGCCTGTAGCGTTGCTTGGGGTTGTTGTGGCCGAAATGCAGGACCCGGCACTTGGCCTTATTAAACCTCATACAGTTGGCCTTGGCCCATTGATCCAGCCTGTCCAGGTCCCTCTGTAGAGCCTTCCTACCCTCAAGCAGATCAACACTCCCACCTAGTTTGGTGTCACCCGCAAACTTACTGAGGGTGCACTCAATCCCCTCATCCAGATCATTGATCAAGATATTAAACAAAACTGGCCCCAAAACTGAGCCCTGAGGGACACCACTGGTGACCGGCCGCCAAGAGGATTTCACCCCATTAATCACAACTCTCTGGGCATGACCATCCAGCCAGTTTTTAACCCAGCAAAGAGTACACTTGTCTATGCCATGATTTGCCAGCTTCTCCAGGAGAATGCTATGGGGGACGGTGTCAAAGGCCTTACCGAAGTCCAGACAGACAACGTCCACAGCCTTCCCTGCATCCAGAAGGCGGGTCACATGGTCATAGAAAGAGATCAGGTTGGTTAAGCAGGACCTCCCTTTCCTAAACCCATGCCGGCTGGCCCTGATCCCTTGGCTGCCCTACACTTGCCGTGAGAGCTCACTCAAGATGATCCTCTCCATGATCTTTCCTGGTACCGAGGTCAGGCTGATAGGTCTGTAGTTCCCCAGATCCTCCTTCCGCCCCTTCTTGTAGATGGGCGTCACATTAGCCACCCTCCAGTCATCTGGTACCTCCCCTGTTGACCAGGATTGTTGATAAATGATGGAGAGAGGCTTGGTGAGCTCTCCCGCCAGCTCCCTGAGTACTCTTGGGTGAATCCCATCCGGCCCCATAGACTTATGTGTGTCCGGGTGCAGAAGCAGATCATTGACTACTTCCTCGTGGATTATGGGTGGGTTGTTCTGCTCTCCATCCTTATCTTCCAGCTCAGGAGGCTCAACACCCTGGGGATAGCTGGTCTGACTATTGAAGATGGAGGCAAAGAAGGCATTAAGTATCTCAGCCTTCTCCTCGTCCTTGGTTGCAACCTTCCCCCCTGCATCCAGTAAGGGATGGAGATTCTCCCTGGCTCTCTTTTTGTTGATGTATTTATAAAAGCTTTTTTTGTTGTCCTTAATGTTAGTGGCCAAATTGAGCTCCAGCTGGGCTTTTGCCTTCCTAATTTTTCTCTGTATAACCTAACGAGATCTCTGTACTCCTCCTGAGTTGCCTGTCCCTTCTTCCAAAGGTGGTAAACCCTCCTTTTATTCCTAAGTCCCATCAAAAGTTCCTTATTCATCCAGGCTGGCCATGTTCCCCACCCTTTAATCTTGTGACATTTGGGGACAGCCTGCTCCTGGGCCTTTAAGACTTCCTTCTTGAAGAGCGTCCAGCCTTCCTGGACCCCTTTGCCCTTCAGGACTATCTCCCAAGGGACTCTTTCAACCAGTGTTCTGAACAGGCTAAAGTCCGCCCTTTGGAAGTCCAAGGTGGAGGTTTTGTTAACCCCCCTCCTTACATCACTACGAATTGAAAACTTGGCCATTTCATGATCACTAGACCCAAGATGGCCTCTGACCACCACATCTCCCACTAGTCCTTCTCTGTTTGTGAACAGAGGTCTAGCGAGGCACTTCCCCTGGTAGGCCCGCCCACCAGTTGTGCCAGGAAGTTATCTTCCATGCACTCGAGGAACCTCCTAGCCTGCCTGCTCTCTGCTGTGTTGTATTTCCAGCAGATACCCGGCAGGTTGAAGTCCCCAACCAGAACAAGGGCTGGCGATTGCGAGACTTCAGCCAGCCACTTACAGAATACTTCATCTGTCTCCTCATCCTGGTTGGGTGGTCTATAGCATACTCCCAGCACAAAATCTCCCTTTTTTGCCTTCCCCTTCACCCTTACCCATAAACACTCGACTTTATCATCACTGGAATCTAGCTCTATACAATCAAAACACTCCCTAATGTACAGAGCCATCTATGTACTTATTGCTTGGTTGCCTTTTGTGAGCACATTCAGATGCCATATTGAGGCTGTTGTTGTGAAGGCTGGTTTCTTTTGGGAGTGTTTTGAAAATAGATTGTTAGCTCATTGTGGTTTTGAGGCTGAGTTCAAGTGCCGTGCTTTGAAAAACCAAGCATTGCTCTAGATTACTGTGTCAAACTCTTGTCCCGCAGCTGTTCAGATGGAGTTCTGTGTCCCGTTTTGGGCATCACACTTCTACAGGTCACAGTGTAAATGCAAGAATTGCAACAAGGGAGATCGTAGAAGAGAATCATTATTAGTAAAGGTAGAGATACAACAGAAAAGATGGCTTAAGTAGGTTGTAGTATCCTAGTTGTGGGAGTTTTTGAAGCAGGTTATGTTTCAGATTGTATATGTTATGTATCTGAAACTGATAAAATTGATCCTGTTTTGGGTTAGATGGCCTGAGAACTGTTTCAGACCCATTTTGTATGATGCTTTCAATTTCTCTGTCCTCCCCACAAAGGATCCCTGTCATCCCATTGCAGATTCCTTCCTCAATGAGTGATTCTGTCATGCAGTGAGTGTGCTTGTCTTTGTGCACAGCTGGCAGCTGCTCCATTTTAGTTTTAACTCTAATTTGCAGATAATTCTGATCAGTCACTTGCCTTATGTTTGTTTATGGGCCCACAGTCATGCTAGAAGCGCAAACAGTCCACATCAAAATTATAGGTCAAAGACTGAAGCCTTTTGGCAGTTGTAGATTACGTTCGTAGCAGGAAAGATTGTATCTCAAGCTCTCCTGCTACAAGAAGTTCTCCCCAAGCACCTTCATAGCTGTGTTGGAAGACTCTTAAGAGTATCTCTTTTCCACAAGTTATCCAGCTAGTCATTAACCCATTTTCCAGAGACCTATTATGTTCTTAATGATATGAAATTACTTTTGTTTTTCACTCTTGTTGATAACCACTTGGAGTTTCACCTGAACTCATCTTTTGTTGACTGTGTATGGGCAACTTTTGTAGGGTTTCTGATGAGTTCTGTGATGGTTTTCTAGCTTCTGTGTCATTCTAACAAAAAAAAATGTGGTTGCAGTTTGTCCGGTCTCTTCCATTTGGCGTGTTTTGTGCCTTTTATTCTGCGCTCTGTTTGCTTCTGTTCTGTAGCTGTGAGCAGTGTTGTACAAGGAGCTTCTGACTAGTAGAAATGCAAAGGCCCTATGAAGATCAGAGTAGAAGATTGCAAATAACTCATTTTCACTGTCATCAGCTGCAAGCTTTGAAATGGAAATAACCCTGTGTTTTCTGATACACACCGGAATGAGCGCTAGCATCTGTTGCTTAGTTTGTTGACTGAACAGCTGAGTCTGTGCTATTTGGATGCAAGTTGGTCATTAAAATTGAGCTATCTGGAATAAAGTAGTAGAACAAAGCTTCAATGCTTTTGTTTCCCTAGACCTGACAGAAGAGGAGGAGAGACAGGATGAAAGTTGCAAACTTGACGACTTGCACAAAAAGCGGAGTCTTCTTGCAGCATATTGCAAGTTAATAGTGTATAATGTGGTAGAGATGACTGCGGCTGCTGAGATCTATAAGCATTATGTGAAGGTAATGTTTTGGATGAAGTTGCCTTGCCTATCAGTACATTTTACTTTTTCGAAAGTGACTCCAGTGTTTGTGAAAGATGTGGGGTTAATAGTCTTACGGCTCAGAATCCTTGTATAATCACAAAAGGGCTCTAAAATCAAGCAAGAGTCGGACAAGGCTCTCCTTTTGGCTCTGCAAAGGTACCTCACTGCAGACAAAGTAACTGAAAATTGAGTAGAGCCTGTCTGAACATCTGCTCCTCGGCTGCTCCAGAGAGGCCTTTGCAGAGAAGCAGTTTACGGCTGGGAGAGTGTTTTAACTATAGAGATCCTGACATTGAAGCGGTTAACTTACTTCATACGGCTCGCACAGTCCATATGCAGATGGACAAGATTTCATATGGGTCCCGGTATTTAGACACCTGGGAGAGCTTCAGCCACTCCAAAGTGGGTTTCAGGAGGGCCGAGAACAGCACAGAGAGGGCAGTTACCTCGAGTCAACTAGCAGCACTTTGGAAATACCTGAATATGGATCTTGTTCTTTACTTCATTGGGCCTAAGGCAAGCATTGGTTAAATACCGAAAACTCTCTATTTCTCTCCTCAGTAGGCTTTGTTCTTTTGTTATAAACGCTTAACAATTTCAGTGGAGCTTTAATCCTTAAATTACTCTTAAAGGAGTGTACCATTGCTTTACCTATGAAATAATAGGTAGTTTTCGTCTTTTAGCTTGAGTGTTCTGATATTTAGAGTGTTTTATGAATTTCTTGTGTGACATGAACAGAATAATGTGTTTCTGTACTCCCCGTGCTAAAGAAGGGGAATGATAATTCTCATGTGTTTTCTTGCTGTTAATAGACCTACAATGATTTTGGAGACATAATTAAAGAAACGTTAAGCAGGACCAGGCACAATAACAAAATTCAGAGTGCCAAGACGCTGATTCTCTGTCTGCAGCAGGTAAGGTTAAGATTAAAGCAAGAGGCTGGGGGCTTTTATGACAGCTGTATTCATATTGGAATCTTTTACCTACCTTGCCATAATTATTCAAATTCGTTAAAACACCCAGTAGAAGAAATTGTTTCCTTGACTGCACTTTCTATGTGTATGTTGGTTTTGCATGTCATAATTAAAACACCTTTCTAATCATTATATATGTTTTAAAATTCAATTTTGTGCACGGTTTTTGGTCTTGTTTTTAACCTTCAAAAGTACAGCATATTAAGATTGATGTGAGATTACAGAGTGTTTCTTGGGACATTGTAGGTGTCTTAACCTTAAAAAGGTTAAGGATATTATTCTGTGTTTTATGGACTACCTCAATTCCTATTGAATTTGAGGAACCACACGCGCGTCTGCGGCTGGCCAGCTCTAATCCCCAGTATTTTCAGTATTTTCTTCTGGAAGAAAGTGGGGTGCAGCTCTTCTGAAGGCTCTCAGTTGCTGGGGCTTGCAGCTGCTGACTGATGGGGCCAGTTCGCTATTTTAGCAGCTGCTTTTGCCGGCTCTGCCCATGACCAGAGCTGCTTCTGGCTTGGAGTTGTGCTGTAAGCCACAGGACAGACTCCTCCCAGGGGGTGCTGATATATGAGCTTTGCTTATTTCACACACATTGCCAGGGGCTTAGATCTGTGAACTAGCCCCTGAAATCTGAGCTTAGATGAGGCTAAGCAGTATTTGGCTACATACATTCTGCTGACACAGTCAGGACTTTGAGTTTAGGTATCACATAGACAACAGGCCCTTTTTGGCCTTTGCTTGACCTTGAGAGTTGAAGGCAACAAGCTACCTCCATGTTCTGTCAGGAAAAAAACCCCAAAACATAGTTAATTTGGCTCAAGACTTGCTTTTGACCCAGTCTCACTCTCAGAAATTGGACTCTGCCGCTGCCAAACTTACTGCTTTATATCTGCATTCTGATATTCTGAAATCCTCTCAGGCAAATTAGGCCTCTTGAGCTCGATTCAGAAGTCCCAGCAGGAGATGGGGTCAGTGGAGGCATCGTCTTCAGGAATCAGTTCTCTGTGTATGCACATCATTTATTTATTTATTTATTTATTTTTAGTTTGTAAGCACAACGGTGTCCTTTGTGTCAGTTCATTGTCGTCGTTCCAGTCGTGTCCTTCTGAGGCACATAACTTACCTGCTCTTTTGTAAGGCTTCTGTCCGTGTAAGCGAAGTGTTGCTTGCTGTGCGTGTCTCTGTGTCCTCCTGGCGCTTTGTTTGCCTGTGGGGTTACATATGGTTGCTTATCTGAGACCTCTTTTGCAGCTGTTTCAGAGACATGCAGAAAGCCAAGACAGCAGTAGTGGCGTGGACTTCTCCTCTGCTTCCTTCACAAATATGAAAGAACTTGCCCGTCGCTTTTCACTAACATTTGGCTGGGACCAGGTGAAATCTAGAGAATCTGTAGCTATGATACACAAGTATGTGCCACGTAACATCACTTAGTCCATGGTCATTGTTTTTGTTAGTTGTCTGTTTTATTGCTCTGTTCTCTCTCTATTTTTTTCTTCCAACAGGGAAGGGATTGAATTTGCTTTTCAAGGGGCTACTGGAGTAGACGGAAAATGCTTGCCTCCTAACTTGAGCTTTCTGTTAATCATCAGTGAATTTTCCAACAAGCTGCTAAAGCCTGACAAAAGACTAGTGTAAGTTAAGTTCTTGTACAGTCATACACAAAACACAAACTGTGTATCTCTGTGGGATACACGGGACACTTGACCTTCGCTGTTGCAGAAGTTGCTCAAGGGCTTTTCAGAGAACTTTTGAAATCAATCTGCCCCTGAGGCTGTTAGTTTGAGAAACACTCGCTGAATTTTGTAGTAGTCGTTATTTCAGATTGTATGTGCATTCTAGATCTTTTTCAGATACAGTTGTGGCCACATGTGGCAATTCTTCTAAGGGAAAGACAATGTTAACTAGGTGGAAGAGGTTTGCAACTTGACTGGCTAGCGGAGTGCCAGGAATGCCTTTCTGAACAGAAAAGTAAAGCAGAAAAGATTGAGGAAGAGGTAATGCCCAGATCATTTTGGAAGCTAATTCCATAGCTTCAGGACAGAATTACATGAGTTCGTGGAATATATTTGGAATAGAAACACACATGACACTGTTCATAACGGAGATTTTAAATTCAAGAATTTGCTATTTACAGGGAAATATGCCCTGATCCAGTTGGGCCCCTGTGTTTTGCAGTGGTTTAAATATTTACATTTAATAATGTAAGAGTAATAGCCTTGTTTTGGCATCATGGGACATTATGCATCTGAACAGAGAGATGTATGATTATGTCTCTTACTGCCACCTTCACCTACTTCGACTCCAGTCATTTTTGGGAAGGAAGTAACGCTCTTCCTTCTATTTGACCTTCCTTTTATTTGCTGCTTATTTGGGATCTGGATCTCTGCATTTCAGTCTTCTATTTACAGATATGGTAAAAACTATTGCAAAATACATAACAGCTATTTTAATTTTCCTGGGAGCATATATGGAGACATAGGAACGTAAGACATCAAGACACATCTGTCTTTTTGAATTTCTGAGAAAATCACTCCAGTACCTGACAGGAAAAGTTACGCTTTGGAGAAGTCGTCAGCAGAAACGGAAACACACCCCAACAGCTACATCTTGCTGTGCTCTGTGTAACTGGTTTGCTCCTGTGTCACTTTGTCTTAAATTGGAGGTTAACTTCCACGGGGAACATCAACCAGTTTTTATATAATAAGGGTCAAGAGTGGTAAAATGTCTACTTTCCTATTGCTTTACATGACAAATATAATTTATTAATAATTGCCAGCTGCCCAGACACTATGTTTAAAGGAATGGATTCAAACCCAAAATGCAAAATACAGAAAAAAAAAAATATTTGACATATACTGATTGCAACCCCTGGTAAATCTAAAATGGATGATCTATGGGTAGTGATAACTTCCCTTTCTGTTCTTGCATTTTTCTCGGAGACCATATTTGAGATCTATGACTTGAATGGGATTTGTACAGTTTCTGTACAACTCTGTCCATGTTGTCTGGTTTTTAAAGAGCTGTTATCATCTGCGTGGTGACACTTGTGCAATAAGTAGATTTCTGTTAATCCATCCTTGAAAAACTTTGTCATTTCATTTACCTCCGAGGAGTATTTTTTAATTAAACAGGAGGAAAATATTTCATCATTAATGTGGGGAGATTTAAAGCTAAATCCTGGTGATTTTTTTCCCAGGGCTATATTTAACTTCTTGACCAGTGGATATATTCCAGAATTATATTCCTGAATGTATTAGATACATTAGAATTATAATTCTAGATTAGATTAGATTAGATTAGAATTATATTCCTGAATGTATTAGATACATTCAGGTAGGTTTATTCATTGAAAACTTTTGTGGGAAATAGAGAACCTGGCAGGGAATGCTCTTTGACTTCAGTTCTTACTGCTTTGGACCCTCCCACTGCTGCTGGGAACAAATGGGAAACAATAAAATTCACAAGGGGGGAAATTGCAATATTATCCACAACTACATTCAGACTATGTTTCTAGAGTAACAGTTTCTATTCTGGGAGGCCTAAAATGCTTTGCAGGGGCTGGAGAATATATTTCCTCTTAGAAATATTTAGGTTTAGCTCCATCATAAATTACTGGGTGGAATGTTTTAGGTCAACATGAACTTTTAGAAATAAACATCTGGTTATTTTCATTTTTATTATTAATCATAGGATTGATGTCCAGGTCCGTATGCTAACATATGTGAATGTACCTGTAACGGATGAGATACAGAATATGGGCATTTGTTAGAAAGGAGTATATTTCAACACCATCAAAGTATATGGATTTTAACCTCCTCCCCTGTAATTGCCCAGGTCGTAGCAGTAAAATATCTGACTTGTCAATTGCTCTGCGCCACAAAATGCACACAAGAAATGAATTATTGAATAACAGGCAGCATGAAGGGCCTGATTCCTGAGTCAGTGGGAGTCTTTCCATTGACATTGATAGCAGTTGGATTAGACCCTAAAACAGTAGTTACAATACATGCTTGTTCGAAACCAACAAATTTCATTACCAGGTTTTCTTGATCCCTGGGGCCCACGGGGTCCATGACTCTAATTGTTTCAGAGTCAGTGCCTACCCTAGCCTCCTCCCAGCACCGGGTTTCTTGTTTTGCAAAGCGAATGAAATGTCTGATATTTTCCAGGCCACACTCCTAATCAAAGAAAGAATAATATACTGTACAGGCTGGCGTTAAAGCTGTCACTTCTGGTATTTGCTAAGTTGGGGTCTGTTTTAACAACACTGGGCTTGATTTTAAACTGATGAGCTGTAGCTGAAATGTAGTGAATATCCAGTTTCTAATCACGAGTCAGACTTTGGTTTTCTTTTCTTATTGTTACAAGTAGCAATGGGTCAGAAAGACCTTGTCAGAAATGTCCTGTTTTTCAAAAAGAATGTTTGAAGGAGACCTCTTTGCTCCAGCAAAGGTGATAGCTTCACCTGGGATTCAGGCAGGCCCCCTGTCAAGTCTCTGGATTGAATCAGGCAGAACAGGGATTTGAACCAATGCTTCCCACACCCCGCATGTTGTAACTGCCGAGCTGTTAACTGCTTCTTGCAGACACTTGAAATTTTGTTGGGAAGCTGAGAGAATTAGATTGGGTTTGAGATGATAGTATAGAAAAGTGGTTTTATTGGTTGTTCTTTGTTTTAAATTTTGACAAAACAGGCACTCATGGCATAAATACCCCATTTTCTGACCCGCTGTACTATAGAATCACAAGGAGCATCTCTCGCCTGGGATCTCCTTTGCGCTGCAGTCCATGAGGCAGAAAAGGGCTGCCAGGAGAAGGGGTGCATCCTCGCAGAGTTACGCTCTATTCAGACTGCTCCAGGTAGCGACTTTCCCTGCACAGGAAGTTATTTCTAGAGACTGACGTAATTCTGCAATTCCTGTGGATCTAGTGTTGTTTCTAATGCTAAAATTCAAGCAGTCTTTTAGCTTTGAAGGCATTTGCATTTTAAATATTCAGGTATTTCAGAGATGTTAGATATTTCTGGGAAAAGGGATGCCCTTTCTTTTTCCAACAGTTCTGTCTGCACCTTTGGAGGCTAAAGAGAAAATGCCTTTTTAGCAATACCTTCCCTAGATATTGAGGGGAAAGATACTGAGTTTTCTTATGCTTGTTTTTGGTTTTCTCTAGGTACGCTTACTTACAGAGGTACATAGCAGAACCACTGCCTTGCAGAGGTGACGAATGGCAGCCGTTGATTTGGTACAGAAACTCTTTACTGGCAAATGAAGATGAAGAGAGCTCTGTCCTCGGTGGTTCAGGAGAGTGGTCCCCCATGGGCACACCTAAGATGTCTTCTTTTAAAAGGAAGTTGTCTAATGGTATGAAAACTTCCCCATTCTGGATCAGTGGTATTTGCTTTGTCCCAGCTGAAACGCACTTCATGCTTTGCTTTAGCACTACCACAGTGTGTTGAATGTTGTGTACTTTCCAGTTTGAACCGTGGCTTTTGCCTTCAGCTTTGTTGTTGTTAAAGGTCTCTTCATCACTCAGTAGCAGGAAGGTTGGTCTGGAGACTTTGAGTGAGCTGAATTCAGATAATCTTGAAGTCTGCTCTGTACTGATCTCTGGCATTTGTCTGTGCTGTTGAGACTTGGTTCATTGCTTTCAATTGTTAAATTAAGGGCGTTGTTGCTCCGTGTAGCTAATGGAGACAGGAGAGGTGTTTCCAGAAGTTGATTCAGATCTTCAGCCCAGATGATCTGGGCCGAATCATCTTCTGGGGTCTTTATTGCTGTTGAATTTCTAGGGAGCCTGTAGGATTATACTCCTAGCTTAATGACTTATAGTTAGGTGGGCTGGATCCAGGCTTTAGCAGCTCTCGTGGACTTCCAATCCGTAATGAGGTATTCACTGCCGTGGATATGATGAGACTTGCTTAAATGTAGTAAAGCCAATATGAAAACAATTGCCAGTAAAAGTGATAAGTGCCAAGGACATGTGCAGTTGCATGTGGAGGACGGGGAATTTTTCCAGAGCGTCCTTTAGTTTCTTTTTCATGCTTTCTCAGAAATTTTCTTCTCAGTGACCTGCCTTCAGAAAGCTTGTTCCTTTGTGTCCCAAAGGCCTTCCTTTCTTGAGGTTTATACAGACTCAGCAGTACTGATAGCATTTGTGGACCGGGGCCGAGATCATAGACCTAGATTGCCAAAATGACCAGCGGGCAAAGTAAATTAATTTTCTTTTATGTGGCTTTTAGCTGGTTCCTTCAATAGAAGAATGCTTTGCTCCAAATCTCCCTTTGAGCTTGGCCTCATTGCTTCACTGCTGTGGGGAACGTGTCGCAACTGTCCCTCTCCAGACCCTTGAGAGCGAGGCTGGAGCATGAGTCTGTTCACTGTCTGTTACAGGGTCTTTGCCTGACACCAGCCAGACGGAGGCAGCAAGCAAAGCTCCAGCCCTGCAGCGGGCTTCCCAGCTTGCCTCTGCTACTGGGAAAAGCAGAAAGAGGCTAAAATCTCGAGAGATGCATTTGCAGGAACACTTGCCGTTCCTTTGTCCAGGAGGGCTGCGGAGAAGATACTGGTGAGAGTTTTATGTCTTACAAGCTCCTTCACTTGTCTTGGTATTGACAGTTGGGGTCTCTCGGTCCACCTTTGCTTCTGTTTTTTGTGATACTTCCATGAGCCTAAGGGCTGAGGGTGTGCGCCCTCCTGTCTGTCTGAGAGCCTGTGTCCTCAGTTTCCTCAGCCCAATATCTGCATTTGCTGCTTTAGCCTGATTGTCCCCCACTGTCACAGGCCTTCTGTGCCTTCTTGGGCTAATATCGAGTGCGCAGAGAAAAAGACAAGGAAGGAGGAGGGTTCCCTGTCCCACTTCTCTTGCCTCTGGTGCTGATTTTTTGCATAACGTTCCCAGGATATGTAGGATACTACCAGTTGCTAACAGGGAATTCTTCTCATCACGGCTTAACTGTGATTTTTTGGGGGTCTTGCCTCCTAAGCCCTCATCCCCTCAAAGTACTCACTGTTATTTGGGCTGCTCCAGCTGCGTGGGGCATGAGCACAGTGCAAGTACAGCCTCTGCCCACGAGACCTTTCAATCAGATGGGGAACACGAGGACAAAACTTCGCCTTGTCATTAGCAGCAGGGTTGGCTGATGTGTAGCTTAATCACCAGCAGTTGTTTTCTGCCCGGAAAAGGAGAATTTTAAAGAAGGACTTCCGCTACATCGTGGGTTTGGTATTTCTATGTTCCCGTGTCATCTGTAGAGCAGCCGTATCCTGCGAATGTTATGCAAAAAGGCTGTGGTGTTGGTAACTCCCTGGCTGTTTGCTGCAGCCCAACGATGAGTGTTTTCTGCATCTCTGGAAATGAAAGAGGATTCTTGTCTCTGCAGATCTGCTGTTAACGACTGTGTGACTGGTGACTTCCTTTTAGAGAGATGCACTTCTGTGTGCAGCATGCACACACGCCTGAGTGAAACCCCACAGAATTTGGGTGTAAGAGAGGTATTGCAGAAATTGGGAGCCTGGAGTCTGCTTTTGAGCTCTGTAAAGCACTCAGAGTGCTCGATTGGGATATTTTTTTTTTTAAATACAGTTCATTTAGTGAGGTGTTAGGTGCCACTTCCCATATTGGTAAGTTAAAAGATGAAACACAAGTCCCAGAAAGACGCATGCTTTTCCAGGCTTTGGGACGCTTGTTGAAGGGACCTGGTGAACACAAGTAAAATAGAACAAAAAATTATTAGATATGTAGTTGATTACAGATCCAGCCCCTTTTTAAATGAACTTTTCTTTATGAACTGCTTTATTGGAAATTCCTCAGAGCATAACCTCTCTCATACGTGGGGAATACTTGGATCAGAAATTTTGGGACACCTTATGTGGATATCTCAGCAGCAGATCTTAACATGCGAGTTACTCTGCCGTAAGCACACTTGTGCAATGTGCAACCTGTTATAAAATTTTGCAAGACTTGGCTTTTTTTTTTTCCCAGCAAAGATGAGATTAAGACAGAAGATGTCTCAGAGGAGGGTCAAGCAGAAGATGTAATTGAAGATGTCGATGTTGATGTGGTTGGTGCAGACCAGGTAATTCCGGCTCGGGTTTTCGAGCTCTGAGGACAGCTGTTGTTGAGGTGGGTGAATGTGAGTTCAGAATCTCGTGAGTACCCATCTAGCGGCAAAGGGGTTGCTTTTTTGTGGCCCCTTTCAGGCTGAGAATAGGGGTTCTCCCCTCTTCCATTTTTAGCTGCAGCTGTAGTCTCCTCCTTCACCTTGGTCGGCATTTTTAAGGCAATTCTTATTGCAGGATCTAGACATCCTTAGGTACGTTGAACTAAAGCCAGGGCGCATTGAGAGGAGGACCCAGTTTCCTTTTTTCCCCATGCGGTGAAGCTCCTTTACTTAAGAGCCATTTGCTGCAGTTGCTTCGTGTCACTGACACATCGCGGAGATGGCGCTGGTGCACGGCCTGCGGGGAATGTCTGCTTCAGAAACGGGGTTTGCATTGTGCTCTTTAGATCGAAAGACTCGGAATGCGTCTGATCACTGGTCAGCCCAGGGCTCTCGCTGGAGCGGTCCTTGTTTCTTGCCCTTTTCCAGTCAAGGCTGCTGGGGAGATTAAATTGTCCCCAAACCAGCTGGGGATTTGAAGGGAAGCATGTGAGCGCTGTGGGCTTGGAGCGGCAGCCAGCGTAGCCTGGGGGTTGTCTTGTGGGCACCGATCGCCTTTGGGATCAGATAATAGTTTGGCAAAACTCCAGCTGTCCCCCTGGGTCTCAGCTCAGCCCTGGAATGGATACTGGCTGCAGGGAAGAACTTTTAGCCCTTTGGGACAGCGCAGTGCAAGGACACCACGGGTCTTCCAGCAGTGACTGGACTGAAAGGGGGGGAAAAAAGAAAATAAAAATAGAGGCCATGAGGTTTCCTGTCCTGCAGCCCATGACACCCCTCCCGTCCGTTTAAGGGTTTGCTGTGTCAGGCGTCGCAAGGGGCTGAGCGGTTTCCTCCGGTTTTTCTCCTGTATTTCCCCCTGTTCTCTGAACTCCTATTGGAATGGAAACCCAGGGTTTGGCAGACAGGTTTTTTTGCAGTGATCGAGGCAACCCCTTGATTTCCAGTGGCACTGGTTTATCTGGGATCCAAGAGCCACATTCGAAGACCTTGTCTGATTTTTGACTTTTTAAATGAGTTTTTCCTGTAAAGTTGAACAAATGGTTTCTTTTTGTATTTGAGTGGTGGGTTTTTTAAAGAGGACTAGAAGGAAAAAGGGACTTCTACTTTTTCTTACAGACATATGCCTTTTAAAATGTAGACTATTTGTTTGGACCATGAGCTTGGAGCAGCTTTTATTGAAGGTAGATAATAAAAGAATTTAAATCTGTGAACCAGGATCGAAGCCGTACAGAAAATGCACTACTTAGTATGTGGCCTTTCCCTGTAGTGCCCTTTCTGGGCTGCTTGTGGTATAGAAATGCTTCTTTCCTTTTGTGGAAGCTAAATATAGTGCTTTCCACAAGCCAGCTCTGGCCAAGCTGCTAAATGGTTAGAAGCTACGCTTTTATTCTGATTCCTTATGTGCACTTATATGATGTTTTCTCAATAGTATGAGATCGACTTCATCTTTTTTTCCTTGCGGTATAGGACAGCTAAGAGGCTGAGAGGATAAATGGAAGTGAAGAACGTGCTGCCGTTTTTTTCTGCGAGTTGTGTAACAGAAAATGGGGTTGTGACGTCATCGAGCAAGGCAACAGGAGATATGGATCAAGTCAGATCTCTTGCCTGTAGGCATCCACCCAGAACCAGTTAGGTCCTATAGCACTGGGGTTGATTTCTCCACGTTGCCGTTCGTGCTGTCACTGATGTTGCTGTTGCACTTCTAAGGTTGTGGGCGTTATGAACATCAACTGCATCCTCGTCCTTGATGCCGACTTGGAATAATTCCCAACCTGAGGATTGGAATCAGGGTATTGACAAATATTGAGTCAAAGACTCTGTAAACTAGATGAGACAAGCTCGCTCAAATCAGTGCGGGGGCAGCATTCTGCTGGATGTATTCCTTGAGATAACCAAGATGGATACCTACATGTTTCCTTGTACCTGGCTCCAGGGAGAAAAGAGCCTGGCCCAGCTGTGACTGCTGTGACCTGCTGGGTGTCTTGGCAGTGCCCTTTCCTGCCTGAAAACATGGATCAAATTGTCTGAAAGTATTTCTAAATTCCAGTGCTTACAGAGACGTGGTTAGTGGTCTGTGGGGATCAGGGCACGTTCCCAGGAGACTTGCATCAAGGCTTCTAAGTAAGAAAGAAACAGCGGACCAGTTGATCGAGTATTTTCCTCTGGAAGAAATCTTTCGTACATAGTGGTCATGTGGTATTTACTTGGAAAATATAAAGCTTGAAAAGGCGATGTAAATGGACTGTAAACATGGCCCTTCAAAAGTAGTTTTTCCATTAGGAATGTGCAAATGGTCTTCACCCAAGAGCGTTTCAGAGGCAGTAGGCTGGGGAGCGCTGGCTGCTTTCGCTGACCCTGGGTCACTGCTCCATGGAATTGTACACTGTATTAATCCTATCAATCAGCTTTATTTTTTATATATATATATTTTTTGGATTGTAACTGTGTAAAATAAACTACATAACCATTGCTATCCATTAGTACTGAAAGTGCAAGTGACTCCACAAGAAGTCTGGAGAAAGAAGAGCCGCAGTCAGTCCTACTGCCTAGTTTGTCCTGTTATTAAATAAGTCAGAAGTGAGCTCCCATGAACGTGGAGGTGAAAGCCATGAATGTCTCCCAGGCAACAGTAAACCCATTGTGTTTCATTTTCCATAGTTAAGTATGCAGTAGGCTAATTCAAGGGAGAGGCAGCGCTCCGCAAGATAATGCTGATTCTCATCCAGGTCAACTCAGTTCCCCTGTGACTTCCCCCAACTCCAAACCTCGACTGTGGTAGTGATGTTTCCTTCATCCAGCTAGAGCTGTGGCTCTAGGCCTAAACACTTCCCAGGTAGGCAGAATACGGCTGGACTTGGACTAAGAAAACACACCTGGGACCACATCAAACATGCAGATGCTTTACTTCTTGTAGTGAAGGACTGCATCTGGGAATTAGCCTTCTGGGGGAAGGTGCAGTAATCCTTATAGGTCATGTGTTGCAAGAAACGTCACTTCCACAATAACACCATATAATCTGCAAATCCTTTAGGAAAAAGGGACTTGGTTATCAAAATATAATAGGGAGCAGGATTTAACAGGCACTTCATTAAACGCAAAGTGGCAACAACAGCTACAGGCTCTGCAGAAGAGTTCTACCCTGCACCAGGGGAGAAATGTCACTGTGCAACGAGAGCGTCCTTGGCTGCACGTGCCCATTTACAAACCCCCTTTTTAAGAAGGGGGGGGTTCCAGCTGAAGGGTTTCAGGTAGGCAAAAGTCACCGCCCCTTGGAACAGCAATAGAAGTTCAGGATCATCTTCTAGAAAGCCAGTTGGTCATCCTTTCCCACAGCACCTTAAGGAACGGGGCTTAGGAGGGTTATATTCAAGGATCACCTCTGCCAAGCTCAGGAGCAGTGCATTCCAAGAAAGAAGAAGTCAGGCAAAAAAGCCAGGAGGCCTGCGTGGATGAACAAGGAGCTCCTGGACAAGCTCAAAAGCAAAAAGGAGGCCTACAGAGGGTGGAAGCAAGGATGGATTGACTGGGTGGAATACAGAGAAACTGTCTGAGCGACCAGGAACCAGATTAGGCAAGCTAAAGCCCAGATAAAATTAAATCTGGCCAGGGACCTCAAAGGCAACAAGAAAAACTTCTATAAGAAGTATGTCAGAGATAAAGGGAAGACTAGGGAAGACGTGGGCCCTCTCCAGAAGGAAACAGGAGACCTAGTCACCCAGGATATGGAGAAGGCTGAGGTACTCAATGACTTTTTTTTTTTTTTTTTTTTTTGCCTTGGTCTTTACCAGCAAGGGCTGTGACCGCACTGCCCAAGTCACAGAAGGCAAAACCAGGGGCTATGAGAATGAAGAACTGCCCGCTGTAGGAGAAGATCAGGTTTGAGACCATCTAAGGAACCTGATGGGACCTGATGAAATCCATCCAGGGGTCCTGAGGGAGCCGGCAGATGAAGTTGCTAAGCCCCTTTCCATTATATTTGAGAAGTCATGGCAGTCTGGTGAAGTTCCCCCTGATTGGGAAAGGGGAACCATAATCCCCATTTTCAAAAAGGGAAAAAAGGAAGACCCAGGCAACTACAGACTGGCCATTTTCACCTCTGTGCCCGTCAAGATCATGGGTCCTAGAAACTCTGCTGAAGCACATGGAAAATAAAGTGGTCATTGGTGACAGCCAACATGGCTTCACCAAGGGCAAGCCATAACTGACAAATTGGGTGGCCTTCTACAATGCAACAGATGTCATCTACCTGGACGTATGCAAAGCATTTAATACTGTCCTGTATGACATCCTGGTCTCTAAATTGGAAAGACGTGGATTTGATGGATGGACCACTTGGTGGATAAGGAACTGGCTGGATGGCCATGCTCAAAGGGTTGTGGTCAACAGCTCAATGTCCAACTGGAAACGAGTGACAAGTGGCGTTCCTGAGGGGTCAGTACTGGGACCAGTGCTGTTTAACATCTTTTTGTTGGCAACACGGACAGTGGGATTGAGTGCACCCTCAGCAAGTTTGCTGCTGACACCAAGCTGTGTGGCACAGTCAACACGCTGGAGGGAAGGGATGCCATCTAGAGGAACCTGGACAAGCTCAAGAAGTAGGCCTGTGTGAACCTCATGAGTTTCAACAAGGCCAAGTGCAGGGTCCTGCACCTGGGTTGGGGCAACCCCCGGTATGAATACAGGCTGGGGGATGAAGGGACTGAGAGCAGCCCCGAGAAGGAGGACCTGGGGGTAGTGGTGGATGAAGAATTAGACGTGAGCTGGCAACGTGTGCTCACAGCCCAGAAAGCCAGCCCTGTCCTGGGCTGCATCAGTGTGGCCAGCAGGCCAAGGGAGGTGAGGAGAAATTTAACATTGATGAGTGTCTACTAAAATTGGAATAATCAACCCTGATTTTATTTTTAAAAATCCTTTGACTGATATTAAAATGAGTTGAGTTTTCCTTGGTAAGGTTCACTAACACATTACTGATGAGTTCCATTACTTCAGCTACACAGGTTTGTAAGTCTGTACATGGGATGGTGGGATGAGCTGAGTAGGAAGGATTTCTCTGTGCCACTTCTGGCTGTTCAGCAACACTGTCTTGGAGGAGGAAGAACCTGCTTTCAACATGCAGCTTGGTGTCATTATCCAGCCAGACTGCACAACTGGAATACTGTGTCCCATTCCGGACTCCCCAGTCCGAGAGAGACAGGGAACTACTGGAGAGAGTCCAGCAGAGGGCAACAAAGATGACTGAGGGATTGGAGCATCTCCCTTATGAGTTTACAAGTATCTAAAGGGTGGGTTTAAGGAGGATGGAGCCAGACCCTTTTCAGTGGTTCCCAGTAACAGGACGAGGGGTAACGGGCACAAGCTGGAACATAGGAAGTTCCAAACGAATATGAGAAAAAACTTCTTTACGGTGAGGGTGACAGAGCACTGGAACAGGCTGCCCAGGGAGGTTGTGGGGTCCCCTTCTCTGGAGACTTTCAAGACCCGTCTGGATGCAGTCCTGAGGGATGTGCTCTACGCAATCCTGCTTTAGCAGGGGAGTTGGACTAGATCATCTCTAGAGGTCCCTTCCAATTCTGAAAAGTTCCATGAAAAAATTCTGTGAAAACCCATCCTATCTTAAATGGCTCTTTAATAGTAAGAAGTTAATTATATGCAGTACATAACATAATAACTAGAATTTCAGTAACACGTATGAAAATCTTTATTTGAAAATACAAACATGATTTTAAAACTTTTTAACAGATCTACACTGCAACCAAAAAATAACTTACATCTTTTTGTACATTTTTTTTACCTCCAACAAAATCTGTTTAACAGTAAGAGTGAGGCAACAATTCCAAGCTGCTGTGACACTGATGAATATCCATGGAATGTGTCAATAGCAAACAACTGAAGGGGAAGGGGACACACACAAAAGCACTGAATGCCCACAACAAATTAGTGCACATCACTGATCAAGTAACATTTATACAAAGGATTTTAAAAAAAAAAAATAAATTGGTTCCTTCTACATGAATTAACACACTCATTTTGGATCAAGTATGAACACTAAACCAGACTTCGTTATTAAATAATCATTTTATAATGAACCACGATGAAAAGACCGAAGTTTAAAAGGGCAAGCAAAATTAAAGTTGGGGCAAACAAGGACTACACAGAGAAGAGAAGCAACTTGTCTCAGGCGTTTGTTTTCCCTCGTGCACTAACACGCTCAGCTTGTCAAATGAAACTCTACTTGTAAGTGGGAGCTGAATCACGCGCTCAGCGTCATTCTCGTCCTTGCCGAGGCATAAAAACCCCTAGGGCTGGCTATGAGCATAGAAGCATCGCAGGCCAGGTATAAATTGTCTCCTTACCTCCCATACTGGGCCAGGAACACCTGGCAACACCTTCACGTATGGGATGGAGATGGTCAGTGCACCACACATCAACTTAGAGAGAATTGCACAGTTCTCTTAAAAAAGCCAAACAACCCACCAGTAGATTACTTTTCTCTAAAGTCAAATATTGTTATTCTTCCAAAAAGGAATTATGCAACATCTGTAAATAAATATTTTAATCTATTTTACAAACTATAGACTATTGAATAAATACAAAAAGTTTTGTCATTCCATACAAATGCGCTTCTTTTATTTAAAAGGTAGTATAGCGATTAAATATTTTTAGCACAAAACTAAGCTGACTTCCTGGAAACAAACCCCACTGAAACGTATCGGTGTGTAGCAGACCTGCTGCAGACTGTCCCTTCTCTTCCTCCAAGTGCTGACCAGAAGGCGCCACTACTCAAAGTCCTCTTCGTAGTCATATTCATCCAAGTCTACATCAGCCAGATGGGAAGGCATTTCAAAAAATGGTCTTTTTTCCATTTGATACTTTAGGACGTTGGCCTTCTGATGGTCTACAGGATTCAGTTCTGCTTCATACCTAGGAGCGGGCAAAAAAAGAAAAGTCTGGCTATGTTGGGAAGTGCCCAAATGTTAGAACGCTAACATGGCACCTGCAGGAAGAGCATAATTTCCAATAGTTTATATTTACAGTTAAAGAAACCTGCAACCAGAAGCAGCACTAGGTTTCTGTCACAATTACTTAAGTTTAAGCTCGTTTACTCTCCCGTCACGCGCAGAAGTTAGTGAGATACACAGCTTTACTGAAAGGATTCGAGGCACGTACTGCTCTAGTGGACTACTCCTAAGTTAGAAACGCTCACATGCAAGACTTCAGCGCTTGACAGAAACCCTTCCAGTTCCTCTCAAGAAAGGCGAAATTATGCTGAATTAGGCAGAACAAACTACACCTGTAGCAGATACAACAAAAGAGAAAGAATACTGAACGCGTTATTCAAATTCTCATGTTATCACAAGGAAGTGATAGCAACCAACTGGGTATTTAAAGCAGATGCCAGAAAGCAAAAGCCAATTGTTTGATGAGAAATTACTGATAACCTCCTGCCGCTGATGAAAACGAGCAGATGGATAATGAAATGTAATGTTTAACTAACTCAAGTCAGTGAAGGCTGATATTTAAAAAAGATCTGCTTCAGCACTGTTTAGGTGGGATCGATGTGCAATTCATAGCCATTTAAAAAAAATTAAACATCATAGATCGCCGCAGAGATTTCTCTGTAGAATCTCTGACATCATACATCTCCGTAGGGATTTATGATGTCAGATTAAAGAACTGACCATTTCCTGGGCTGGGCTGACGCGGATTCGTGCGCATCTTCCCTACCGGGTCTCATCTCAGCACACGATCGCTTCCGTCTACTTAACAAGACTAGGCAAAGAACAAGCTTTAGAAACTGCAGTATCTGTTCTTCAAACGTGACTTTATAATGGCATCACGTGGTGATTAGGGGAATTAGGTGATTAGGCGTTCTTTCAGAGAAAGAGATAGGGCAAAGAAGAGTTAAATACTGAGAATCCCCTATGAACACTAAAGCAGAGCAGCATTAATAGCAGAGGCGAGAGGAAGAACATTTTCAATTGTGAATGCAATTCTCTTGAAACACTTCATAGATAAACTATTAAACCTATTAAGCCAGCTGCACCACCATTTCGAGTAAAAGAAGTCTAGCAAAATAAAGATGCTTTGATAACAACAGGCAAAGATTAAGCGGTGAGTAAAAATAGTTCCTGATTTTCTTTTCTTCCCCCCCCCCCCCCCCGTTATTTCGTCCTTCCCAGGGGTATTAAAGCCTCGATTATGTGAGCATGAATCAGTGCTTAGGCAGTGAACAGAATACCTCTGGTTTCTCCCCCAAGTTCACCGATTTGAACAGAAAGCAAAAGTCCATCCTAAGAGTTACTCATTTGAAAACAAGGATTTGGAAAAAAGATGCATATTCTACCGTAACAACAGTTTTGGCTCACAAATCTGTTATTTATAGTCTTCTGCACCATTAATCCCATCTTTTTGAGAAGGAATTTGTTTTGTTGTTTTTTTTTTTTTTTCTTTTTTTTTTTTTTTTTTTCTTTCTTAAACTGCAACATCTTGAATGTACCTTTTGGATTTGTTCATTGCATAGTGATACAGGGAGGTGACAGCAGCTTCTCCAGTCGTTAAAGTGGCAGTATGAGGATCGCTCAGACACTATCTGAAGGTTCCATCTATCTTAGAATATTATTCTTCAAACATTATTGGACCAAACAAAAATCCCAGTCTCTTGCAAAGCTTTGGTGGCCTCATGGAATATCACTTTTACTCCTTTCCAAGATATTTAAGCTAAAGAAAATTAGAAACGCTGTCCCAGTTTTACACCTCTGGGCACTGAAATTATTTGAGTTACCTCTCACAGTATTAGAAAGTCTATTGCTATTCCCAGCGCAGAGGTTTTTACAGCTACAACTCCTCTAAAGAGTCCTTTCCCCTCACCCCCCCCATCCTCACCTTTCTAAAGCTCATGTAAATGTAAAGAAATCAGCCTATTTCTAGGTTTCTGTAAACCACTCCCAAGTTTCAGATCAACCTTTTTAAACAGGAATGTCAGGAAAATATTTACTATAGCGACAATAAAAAATTCACATGGGACTGTCAAACAGAGTCCCTTCAGTTTGGGCAGGCATTACAACCCTTTAAGTAGAGTAAGTGATTTTAAGGAAGGTTTTTGTACAACACAGTAACTTAAAATGCTCATAATAAATTTTTGTTAACGTTTTTGTTCATTAAACTCTCCTATCAGCAGCAAGGAAACTTTTAGTAGTCTTGTGTTTCTCTCTGCTTCAGCAACAGCAAAGGAGCTTCATTTTTCAAGACAATTGTAGAAAAAACCCCAAAACATTCAGACAGTCCTACTTTGGTATTGAGTTTTGAAGACACTTTTGCTGACCTTCCCTTTTAGAAAGAATTCAAACTTTAAGTCAGATTTGACAATGCCTCCCTGAGACAGATCACAATACTTTTTAGATTTTCATCTATTTGCTCACAACTTATGATTCAGTTGCTTATTTGATAAACAATTTGGAAGGTATCCTAACTTTGCTCTTTATTAAAAAAAAAAGAATCTCAATTCAGCAGTTGAAATGCAACAGTCTTCACAAGCTTCTGATGTAAGGGTAGGCACAAATCAGTAAGATGAAGCGTAATGCTTGTTTCTATTTAGTCAACCCAAATACATCTTATATATGGTTGGGTATATGATACTTGAAATACTTTTGACAAATTATGAACTGGTAGTTCATGGAGACAGTGAGCATTACAAACTATACTACAAGGAAATAAAGCAGCAAAACTTCAGGAACACTTGGATAAAAGCTTTTATTCATCTGTGTGGAGGGCCAACAGTTAACCTACGGCCTATCCATCAAACCCAACTAGGGAAACAGAAAATTAATTAAATAAAATGCATAATTTTGGGGGCTGTGTTTCCATAGGATGCAGTATTTTTCTTTGTCAGGTGTTTTTTTTCCTACAAGACCTGTGACAAATCTGCTAATAGCAGAAGCAACCTACAACCAAAGAGCTGCCTGAGTTTACAAGCACCAGGCTCAAAAGAAATGAAAAAGTGGATATTTTGGCGTCATACATCTCCGTGTCTCAGCATGCTCGGCTACATTATTCTTACAATAAAACACTGGTATTCCTCAAGGAGTGTATTTACGCAAATACATTAAAACAGAACAATTTAGATTAAACAATAATCACAGAGATGCTCTTGGCTCAGGAGAAACAGCTGCAGTCAACAAGCTCAGAACTGAATCAGAATAAACGCACCTCGAGGCTCGCTCTTTATATCCCGCTTGCACTCATGAGTGAAATGGTGCCTAAACATTATCTTCAAACAAAATTACACTTGTCTACAAGAGCCCAGCAATTTCAAACCCTTAATCAGCAGTACAGAGTAACCTGACTTCCCGACACGCGGGTCCCTCACTGCTAATGTCAAAAGGATATTTTGCCTCTAGTGAGTTGCAGGACACAGACGTGCATGGGATCTCAACGCAGAAGACCAGAGGACCATCGAAATCCTTCCTGGACAAGCTAGCCAAAGGATTAGCTGTTACAGACCATATGGCATACCTCAACCCTCGGTATCTCACAACTGACAAAAGAACTAGTTTCTCAGGGTATTCCACTGCAAACCGATAAGAGGCTTTAAGAGCCGTAAGACAGAATAATACGATCTTAGTGGAATCAAGGAAATCTGCAGTTAACTATTAACTCTTAGGTGAGTTTGAAATGAGTTTACTCAAAAACCCATCTAAATTCCACAACTTTATAACTGAAAGTGGGCAAAACGGGCTTACCACTCAAATTCTAGAAAGTCACAACAGCAGCATAATTTTGTAACAGGAAGGTGGAGACACACAACTACAGGGATAGAAGCAAACAAACAGAGCAGCAGAAGAGAAAGAAAACAAGGTGTAAAACATTTGAGAAAGCGGTCCTAGTGAAGATTTAAGATGTTCAGATTTAACAGTACCTCAAGGCTCCTAAGTGCTATTCACTTCTGTCTCAAGCCCGAGCTCTCAGGTCGACCCGATGCGCTAATTTACTGTGTTATATTCAGGGGGCCCCTCTGACAGGCACTGAGACGATGGCAGATGCTGTAGGGGCCGGTCTGATCCTGTCAGAAGGAGCCCAAGTCCACCAGAAACTTTTAAAGATTTTGACTCCTGATGTTTTAAACATGTTAATTTTAGAAGGGCATTCTAAAGCAGAGGGCCAATAATCTGAATCCTTCACCAGTTTATAAGAATCCCGCTAGGTTTTTTTTCAGCTGAGTTATAAATAAATAACATTTCACAGCCAGACGGTAGAAGCTCTTCTTTCCCCCAATCCATCGAATTTAAGCTACTATACTCAGCATCAGTGACGTAAACAAGAGTCACAAGTGTACATACTTGTTCTATACCTTCCCCAAACTTAGCCTATGACCTTAAGAGATTAAAACAGGATAAAAACCCTGAAGGTTTAATGTTGCCTAACTCACAGTAATAAAGCTTCAGTTATTTTTTGACTTGTTAATTCCACAATATTAATCAATTCTAGGGGAGGATCCCACGAAGAGTTAAGAGTATGATCCCCCTTGATGCTGAAGTGGCTGGGTAACGGTAACAATTCTGTCCTTCCCCCCTCTTTCTTCCCTCATAAGCTTTCTTTTAACAAAGTTTCTTGAAATCAATGTGTTAAGAGGACTTTGCTTTCTGAGGTTTTAAAGCAGTCTCTTAAATATTGCGGCAGTCATCCTCAAAACACTTGTCAAGATTCAGAGATGTTCTGAAATGGAAAGGAAATGCAGGAAAATGCGTTTTCTCTAGACAGGTCCATCAACTTAAGGCCTAAACCAAGTTAAATTTGTACTTGTTTTCCTTATCTTTTTAAATAGCGGGAAAAATGAATGACAAATTTGGGACTTTGGATTCTAAGACATTCTGGAAGCTACAAAGCAAAAGTAAAGGAGTGATTTTGAAACAGCAAGATTTATTATCTTATTTACTCTTAGAGAACTGTGAGAAAATACTTCTAAGCTGATATAATTGAGTTCAGAAGTGAGAATTTTTCCCCTCAAAACTCTTAATGAAGCTCTTCATTCAATTTAACAATGAGCTACAAAAAATAATGTATTTTGTTTAGAGTTGAAGCTTTTTCAAATCTTATTTCCTTCCCAAATTTGAAGTAGGACCTTTTCTTTGACAAAACCAATGCGATCACAAACTATCAAGGAATATTTAATTTGAGATACAAGCAAGGTTCTTCCTCTCTCACTGAGCACACAGTTAAGCACAACAAACAGCAGCGTTGTATAAAAATAGCATCACGGATGATAGCGATGGTGAGGCTCTACATTAGTAGAAAGGATTTGTACCAACCCTCCTGCTACATTCTTACCCGTCATTCCACTGGTCACTTGCTGCCTCTTCTGCTACCAAGATATCATACTCCTCAGCAGCGTACCTCTCCCAGTCAGAGATCTCTTGGCTTTCACCTTCACCATCCTAAACAATCACATTGCAAATTATACACCAACAGATTAACTGTCGAACACATAACTAAGAAGAATTTTAAAGCTTCATACTCACCCGCAACATTGAAAATTGATCCTTCTGTTCATGGTCAAGGTATTTCTCAATGTTGAAAAAAGTATCAAAAAACACATTTGTCAACTTACATCGCTTTAAATCATGCAGAGTAATTTTTCCTGTAAAGAAGATTACAAGATAAGACATTTAGAGCTGAAGTTATCCTTTCCCCAAAGAGGAGGAATGTTATTCAAAAGTTAAGTCATCGTTATGCTCAAGAACATTTACCACTGGTGTTCCACGCAATAGGAGAGAAGCGAATAGACGAAATTCACGCCTAGAGAAGCGTCCTTCAAAGCGGACAAGACTTTTAAATGTTTCAGATTTGTTACTTGCTTTAGCTGTCATCCTCCTGTCCTTCAATATGTTGGAGTGAGATGCAGTCTACTGCACTTAACTATTAAAAATCATTTAAGCTAATTGCCTAAGCTTCCTCAGGAGACAGAATTCTCCAGTGCGCTAGCCGTTCCTTCCCAAGAAGTGCTTGGGTAGCAGGCAAGAACGTGCTCTGGCAGCAGCCCTTTCTCTCCCTGACTTGAAAAGAAAAACATACGACAGATGACAGTGTGTGACTATGCTTCATACAAATGAACTTTTCATAGAGATTACTTTGCCACAGTTGTCTAGCCTGATCACTAGTTACTGCTTAAGAGGAAAGCTAAATACTCAGAGGTGGTTGGTTTGGTTTTTTTTTTTTATAAAGTGATACTTTAAAGACTCAAATCAATGGATCTGTTAACTGTTAGAAGTATTTGTCGGATTGCTCAGAAATGTTACCTTACTTCAAAGCCGACCATTAAGCTTCCGCAGAAAGACTGAAAGATACCAGACATACAAGGAAAGACAGACGGCTATCCTTAAAACTCCCCTTTATCGATTCACCTTAAATATGGCCAGTCTTCTGTTGTCAAAGGGGGGCTAAACGCAGGTGTTACAGAAAAGTCCAATAAAAGCCAGACTTAGAACAGTACTTCCTCAGCACACTGTCCCAGCCTCTAACAAAGCGTAACTCAAGGGCAGAGGGAAGCAAAATCCGTATCCCATTTGTAAATGGTTGCCACGCTTGTGTTTGTTGCCATCTGAAGTGCCTTAATATCTTCTGCCTGGCTTATAGCTGATGCTCCAGAATGACACAAATCCCTCATGGCACCTGTGTCGTATCTGTCAGACCCACACAGATGGCTGATGTATTGGGCCATCTCAAGTGGCAGCAACTCTCCACAACCAAGCAACTGGTTTGAATCAGAGTTACATAAGCTCCCAGTTTAAGTTAGACACCTATATTTGGTCGGTTGATTTGCTCGCCAGTTTCCATTTATTGCAATGGGAGCTTAGACACTTAGCACTCATGTAGATGCCTACCATTGTCTCTCAAAGACCAACAAAAAATATAATTAAATTGAGATAATTAATTCAGGTCTTCATAAATTAAGGCATTCCCTTTTTGGTACACAGAGCATCCCGTAGCAAACAGTATCACAGTTTAGCCATAACTGTATGAGAGTACCTTTTGTTTCAAATCAATCCAGTGAAATGTAATTTCACGCTGCTAGTTTTTGTATTAGAAAAACAGAAGATTTTTTTCTTAATCCACCTTTTAGATGTAACTCAGTTTTTATAAAAAAAATATAAATCAATGATTTCAATTGGCTTTCATTTTTGTTGTCCTAAACAACTCTCATCTTGGTTGTGTTTCACAGCCTCCTTTTGTCACCTTCATTATATAGAACAGATACATCAATCTTGTTTCATTTGAAATGCCAGAACAGAAACATTACTGAAAGCGTCTGCCTTCCAGAAGCACAATGTACAAGACTGGAAGGGAACCCCTAAGTCTGGGAGGCTATTGTAGGCAATCACGTAACATAAATGTGTTTCTAGAGCTTAAATGCACCCAACACCCCATGCATTATACAAATGCTGGTCTAAGACTTCATTCCACTGATATCTAGGATTGAGCTTCCAGCCAAAACAAACTTAACACTGCTTTTTCATTTACAATTTTATCTGCCTTTAGAAATGTGTTTTCACCTAGCAAATCCATTTTAACTTTGTTTAAATAAGAATGTAAAGCTTTAAGTTTAGTTTTGAGCTACTTCAATTCCCTTAGCATGAAAAAAATCATGTGTCAAAAGACAACTGCCTTTTTAAAATAAGTTTCTTGTAATTTAAATATTCTTAATACTAGAAAGAAGGTGGTCAATAAGCAAGACCATTACTAATCGATTCTCTAACCATAATTGGATAGACAGTAAACAGAATCACCCTCTTAATCACTCAACTGAAGTGATACTTGAAATTCAAGTAGGAAAAACTCAATGCTTCATCTAGAAGTGTCTAAATGTGAAACACTAGCACATTACATTTGCTGAACAAAAGCATTAAATAAGATAGTCAACAATTTTCTTTTACCATAAAAAATAGCAAACATTAGTATATGCGACAGTGGTTGCTACTCCTATCAAACACTTCAAGAGCAAATAGGTAAGTTCTAAATTTATTGCAATGCAGAGTCTGTACAATAATAGCAACCAGACCGTATGCCAAGTCCTTTTACACACTGGAATTCACATTAAAAAGTATAAGCATAATAAGGGTTATTAGTGCTAACTGTGTTTAAGTGTTGAGACATTAAGTTTAGATACAGGTTGACCTCAGCTGTGTTGAGTTTAACAAATCCCTGAAGACTAATCCATCATGGCTACAACAGATTTATCAACTTGTGAGACAAGTATCAGAAACAGCTCAGAGGTAGAGGCCATCAACATGCAAGATATCACTCTTCACAGTAATATGTTTACCAAGGCATGCAAAAATATTTTTAGTATTGAGCAGCACAGAAGAGCAAACATGAAGCGAGCATCGTCCTCACTTCATAAGGTTTTTTTTCCACGTGTAAGATGTAAACTGAAGTTGCATCAGCTAACAATCTTATACGTCAAATGCAGGTGGGTAAAATGCAGGTCTGTGAAGGTTCAAATGAATGCACAAAATAGAAATAGCCAAATACTAAGAACAGTTTAGTATTCAGTTATTTCTAAGCCTATTGACATGCATTTCCTAAGGGCAGCTTAGGCTTCTAGACTAAAATAAGTCATTACTGATCTACAGAGACCAACACTGTTTCCTCTAAAGAAACTTCAGTTAAATGCATACTGGAACAGGTAAGAGGCATGAACAGAAGTGTCATGAGCTTTTCTTGAGATCATCACCGCAATCAGATAGGGACAAGATTTCATTTAAAACTAAACATGGCTACAAGCCCAAAATAAAAGCCTACAAGGAATTTTAAAGCAGCATATTAAGTTCTAGTATGAAAATGAATGCCTGCCTGCTGTTGGAAGGCCATTCAATTAATAAGCTCTAACAGACTTTAGAGAAAAGACCACCTAAAGGCATATTCTTCATATGACCAACAGAGTGCTCTTAAGGCTGCATTAGCTCCTAATCCAGGGAAACAGAAGTTAGAGATGGAAAAGGATTTTATTACCTTCATATTGTGGCTTCACAAGATCCAGCATCTGGCATAAACAGTCTTCAAATGGCAAAGGTTCTATGGCCATGTTATCTAATTTTTGGCACTGTTCTTCATAAAAGTACTCCAGTTCATACATAGACAAAGCACCATCTCCATCAAGATCCATGCAGCGAAACCAGTATTCAATGCTGAAATTCAGTAATTAATAGCAAAGAACTGTTTACATAAACATTTTAATTTTAAGAATTTATATTACTTGTTTTGAAAGCTACACTACTTACAGGTGTAAAACTAGACTTAAGACTATATTCCATAATGCCATAGAAAGTCATTAAGCAACATCTACTGTGGTAAGAGCTTCCTGTATTTGACATGTCATACTTTACTGCATTTGAAAACACACTTACTAGTTGTGGGTGGGTGAGGGAGGAGATGACTAAAGCATGTGGCTTTATACAAAAACTCTAGGGAGCTAGTGAAAAATTGAATTGGGCATCAAAAATTCTTTTTTTGTATTAACAAGCCAGTAACACATCTGGCAACAGGTTTCTTATCGATATCCTACAGCTAATGCTAGCTGTATAGTTTCCCAAAGTTACTGGCATCATGAAACAACTGCGATTTCCTTTATCTGTGACCCTGTCTGTAAGTAGGCCAATTAGCCTCTTAAAATTCATTAAAATAGACTTTTACAGCAGCAACAACAGGAGACACCGATAAATAAGAATGATGTAAACTCGGCCAGTTTTCCACTCATGTTTTTATCATTTAGCTTCTTCCATTACAGTTCCACCTGAGCATCAGTGGTCCCTATTTAAAGACTGGAAAAGCAATAAAGTCAGTCTTTATTTCTGTTAAAACATAAATTTGTTCTTACCTAGTTGGTGTCTTCTTGTCCTCTTCAGATATCAAAAACCAGACAAAGTCAGCATAGCTAATTTTTCCATCTTTTTGTGCTTTCCTACCTCTTGAAGGCAAACGAGGGAAGAGATAGAAAGTTTATTTTAAAATACCTAGCTTTTACTAACCAAAATGAAGGATTATTTTCCTCGGTGCTATTAACTATTTATTTATCTCCTACAAGATGTGGTGTTCCTAAGGTGACTTGTCACAGACTGATCATTCAGGATAAGGAGCTTGTGTGCTCTGTTCTGTTTCTACTGCAACATGTATTTAAAGAGGAAGGCAGCAGCTGGAAGAGGAAAGGAGCACTTTGTTCAGAAGGACTTACAGCTTTCCTTCCTGGGCAGCAATACTGCTGCTTAATTGTTAACAGAAGAAATATCTCAATCTAAAAAAAGATATATATATATTATATACAAGCACACATATTTTTCAGAATTTTTATTTAGGTAAAAGAGATGAGAACTTAGAGTGGTACAGAACTCTGCCAGTTACAAGTGTTGGAATGGAAATATGAAGATAAAAGTGAAATAAAAACATTCAGGAAGTCAGTATTTGTGGCAAGAACGTAGTTGTCTATTTCTACTCTTTCACCACAGAACACAGCATCCAAATATTGTCTGAAGACCTTTCTAGTAAAACGTCAGGTAGGCAGCTCCTAGACGTATTACATTTTATTTCTGAAGTCCCTTTTTTGCTGTTTTATCCTCAATGTGTCTAGAAAAATATGATGTATGTTTTGTCTCTCCCAAAAAACCTGGATAAAGGAGTAAGTTCTAGACATATGCCTGCCAAATGTCATTTCACTCCTTTAAGCTTTTGTTATGGCATTTCTGTTTATCAGTCACTTTCCAGCTGCAAAAATTGTGCTAGCAAAATATTTCAAAGATGAGTTAAATGCCATAACTACACAAGAGTAAGTCAATCCAAGCCACAATAACGAAGAATGACTGTCAAAAATACGAATTAACTCCACTGGAGGCATTTTTGTAAATTTGTTGATGCAATAAGAATCGCTTTTACAAGCAGTACCGAAATGCCCAATTCCCTTTGATATTTTTACAGGTTTGAGGGATGGAAAAACAACAACGCCAACATTTCTTTCCTTCCTCATTCCCATCCCTGCTAAACCTTACAGTATCCTATGGTGGGTGAGTGTTCATTCAGATAAAGAAAGACGAGTAAAGAACTTCGACTGGGCCAAAGGTTCCGAGAGCACTCCAGTTCTACTAGAGTTTAAACTACAATGCTAAATCTTGAAATTCACTGTTCCATGTCAAGGGGAAGGCATTTCCCTGGGAATGTCACATTTGATTTAACAAGCAAATATATAAATATTAAATCTGATTTAGTTCAGCATACGAAATACATACCTTGTTACTGCTCCTGAGAAGATCCTCTCTATCATCCTGTTTGATATTGCTGTGAAAAAGGGTTTAAAATAGCATCAATTTTACAGAAGTTATTTTTGCTTTGTATTGTCTAGTTGAAGTTTATTGGAAACCTCTTATGTATACGCATCTGTGAGAAAGATCAAGCGTAGCGCTCATTAATCCTTTTGAGTTCTCTTGGAGAAGATCACTTAACACAAAGTCTCCAAAACAGAGCTAGAACCAACCAGCTTTGAATTCAGGCTTGATGCAGAAATAGTAGCATAATAAAAGTAATTAAATTGTCTGATGAAGTAAAATAGCATTTACCAGTTCTTTGACAATTAAATCATGTTTTCAAGTGCCATTACAGTTTATATGACCTTGGTTTTGGCAAAGAGCCAAAATAAAATTGGCACGTTAATACATAATGAGCATACCTAACCAATTCTGACATGGTTCTATTTCTGACATGGTTCTGATCCATGCTTCTAATTTTAAAACCATTTCAAGGATTTCAGAGACATGTCTTAACTGAGCACTAGCTCTGGAAAGGATATTCAGTTTATCCTGAAGAATTTGTGGACGGTACCCAAAGCAGCACATGACACTGCTCTCACAGAAGAATTACTTCTCATTATTCTAGCTCTGAAATATTTTTTCAGCATTGTAGAAATACTGATAATTAAAGCAGGCGGTTAATCATTAGAACAGTTCATCTGTTATGTACTTATGGCAATGCTATCACCATATTATTCTAGTAGAGACGCTGGTCCCTGCTTAATATTTATCCCCAGAACTGCCGGATAGTCAATTTGTTTCAGACATATGTGCTGCTGCTTTTTATCTACTTTTGAAACACTGAAGCTGTTCAGCCTTCTCAACAACAGCTACATACTTTAATATTTTTGTTACTACATTAAGTGTTCGATCTAGCCTAATTTTACACCAGTGACAGTATGAGAGGAAGGTATTTATGAAATGAGCTGATCTCGTTTTGATATGCAAAAAAATAGAAGTTTAAGACCAAAGTTGGGTTATGATGTTCATTTTATGCTCTTCTTTATTCTAGTTCTCATTAAGCAGCAGCTGTTAAGCTTTATGCAATATTCCATGGTTTAAAGGATGCAAGACCATATTGCAAGTGGCATGGCATCAGTTCTGCTTCCTTTCTGTAGCGTACTAACTTAGTAGAGCAACCTCTCAAATGAAAGCAGCTTTCCGTCCAGTGTCCTAAACTGTAGTTAGACTTCACTGGGTGAGTTTTCAGAAGCAATCAGAATTTGTTTATTCCTCTTAATGTGGGACAATATTCCATAATCACTTTCTGCTTAAGTAAGCTTTCCAGTCCTGAAGGGAATACTTTTAAGATGACAATGGATACAAAGCATCCAAAAAAAAAAATAATCCAACAGTTCTATACAAGCTACAAGAATATTTAAAATAGGTACAATTGTGCAAGACTACAGAATCACAGTCATGGTATATTGTGAATGCAGAAAACGCAAAGCTCTTAAATAGTATTAAAACAAGATGTACTGCAGCCAAGTTAGCAAAATTTAAAATAAGCTAAGTACCTGAACGTATGTTTGCTTTTTTCTACTCTTTCCATACCTTGCCGTAAGAGGCATGCTAGTTGAATGATATAAGTAAAATGGATTGTTTCCAGGATAACAACCCAAAACTGCCAAATGGAGCCATTTATAATATACCAAGACTTAAATGATTTTTTTTAGATCAAGCCTACACACTCACAGATTTATTTCCTCCTCTACTACTTTGCCAAGATCAGAATTCAAATTCAGAATTTTCCTCAAACTTGGTATTGCCAGACACAAAGCAACATCACAAATGACTTGTCCTGCTTTTTTCACTAGTCAGCAGGATCAGCTATACCAACAGACTCATGAAGCCTGGCCTTGGCGGTTAACCACTTCCTCAATTGAAAGTTTACAGGTCATTTAATACATGTAAACAAAGGTGCTTTATTTGTCATACCATGATCATTATGTCGAGCTAAATCCTTCCGATCAATATAGAGGTCATGGTCTGTATCCAGCTCCCAAAATTTGCAATAGATAACATAAAAATGTTCATATGAGAAGTACTCTGTCAGCTGGTTAATATCAGCTTCCTCTTCCAATAATGCCACATTCTATTATCAGAAGGATAAATAGAACACATTAAAGAATTTGTAAGACATTTGTTGAATGATCTGAGTTCTCATAACCAAGTTAATATCTAGTACTATTCCAGTGGGACAACTTCTATCTTCAGAGACAGTGCACACCATGCAGCATGACAGCAAAGACTGAACACAAGGTAGAAAATTAATGTGTCCATAGAAGAATGAGGAGATCAGCCAGACTTCTGCTAATGACATATGCATTTATACAGCTAATTTTATCTAAACAGTGACATTTAAGCATATTCAGGTGTATGAGAAGTAATGCAATTGAGCCTTCACCAGTTTTTGGAAAAGAAAGAAATGGCACTTATGTTACTCCCTTAAACGTTTATTTAATGCAGTTTTTAAACTTGTAGAAACATCTGTCTTGCAAAATTTTAGACATTATGTACCTGCAAAAAGTTGCTTTTCCTGAGCTCATTACAAGTTATTTTCCCAGACCAGGACCTATTTACTGTATAAAATATTCTCTGTATAACCTGCAAGAAAGAGAAAAGGGAAAGGTGATCTTAGGTACGCTAACTAAATACCCTCACAAACATTTGTCAAAGGTAAGTCTTAGCTCAGGTGCATTGCAGAACTCCATCTTTCCGCTATTTCTGTTCTTCTCGTTACTTAGCAGGTTGATGCTTCTCTTATATCATATTACCAAACTATTTCTAATTCTATATCTAAACTCATCTTGACAAATCTTATTTCAATGCTGCAGTACCCGTATCTCACACACTAAAGTTGCGAAATACTTATATGCTATCCAGAATACGTCTGTTGGCAATTTCACTACCTCCCAGTCTTCCAGATCTACATGATATCATCTAACAAACCTATTAATATATCTCATTATTTCAGATCTAAAGATGTATATTTACTGTAAGAATATTTTACTTCATAAATGAAGTTACAGAACTAGAATTGGGACTGTTGCTACTTCTAGAGTCTGCGAATACAACAACTCAACATCTGACAAAAAAATACTTCCTGCAGGTGCAGAGAGAATACGTTTTTTCCCCCCCATTTAATTTTATTCTATTTAAAGTTACTTGAAAAAAACCTGGTTAACAGTATTTAAAGAAGTACATAAATGTTTTCTAATTGAAGAACAAAAAAAATAAAAATCTGTGCAAGAAAGAAGGCTAGCTCTTGTGCCATGAGTGATATCAGAACCAGAAAGAAATCCATTCAGTTGAGTATCCAAGACTTTTGTTTAAATCAGTTTTACAGGTCTATTATTTTGGTAAACTCATCCGTTCAGCACCATTTGCTTAGTTTTAGTTTACAAACAGAAGACTTTAAAATATGGGTTTTGTTTCTGAAATTTTTTTTAAACTGAATTCAGTATTCACCTCAATTACTTTGACTTAAATCAACCACATATACTTTTCAAGTCAGTTATTCACTGCTAACAAAAGCAGACAAAAAACATCTAAACATATTACACACTATAACTGCTTAACTGGAGATAAATTATACCTGCTAATTAGCAAGACCTAATATTGCATGTGTAGCATTTTGTTTGCAACACAGTAGTTTCAAGCTAAAAGAACCAACTCTTTAGAAATCCTTTTCCCCCAAGTAAAACCTCTTCCAAACTAAAGACTTCATTATTTAAGTTTTTATCACTTCAGACCTTAATTGCAGTAAAGCAATAGTTTAAACAAACCAATCATTTCTAAATTACAAATGGTAGAGTAATTTATTCATAAAGTTTTAAAGTAAAGCTTAAACTGTAGCATGCAGCAAGCTCTGCAGCTCTTACTTTGAACAAGAACAGCTGGTTCAATAAATCCAGAAAGGAGAATAGACTAGCCTACTTCTGAAAATTAATTAGCTCAGTTCTAATTGTGAGTTTAGGAAAGGCCCATTTTTGGCTTATACTACAAAGCAATTTTTTCTAAAAAGGTTTTGTCTTCGCTTTGCAACTTAATCCATCTGCATGTCATTATCTCATCTGTTATACATTTAACTGGTCTAAAAATAAAAACAAAATTGAATGTTTGCTAAAGACAACTGGGAACAGACTTAAAAAAACCCTGTTTTCTAAAGCGAATTGAAGCAGAATATAAGCAAATTGTCAGAGAATTGCTTCCTTTACTGTGCTGCACACTGGTTTTGTCAGAAGGGAGAGGAAATGGTGCAATACAGAGATTACAGTTTCAAGAATTCATAGTTCAGATATATACATAACATACTTTCAGACTAAATGTAGTATCTCCCTTGTCTGGGCAATCATTTTTAATGTATTTCAGCTTTATCTTGAACGCATGTTCCTAACCTTAACACTTAGACTGACCAACCAACCTATAGCATAGCCTAGGAGAGAGAACTGATTGCTTCCATGGTTGAACAACACTTACAAGATACCTGCTTCACTAAAGAGATGTGTGTAATATATGCATGCATATTCATGCATTTACATTGTATATACATGTATGTATATACAAATACAGCAGAAAAACGGATCATTTAACTCATAACTGGAAATTAACATGAACAGACATTAAATCTTCAACTGCAATGCTTACAAAATCCTTTCAATGAAGTAGTTTCATGTAGCAAGGGTAAAGCTACTATAAACAGAGGTATGAAATGCCTTACTTCATCTTCGAGAGAAATCATTTATAATTATTACTAATAACTTGCAGGACAGAATTTTAGAAGACTGTATTGAGCAAGAGTAACTCCATCTTAAAATAGGACAAGAAAGGGCAGATAGTCCTGCCATTTCTGGATCTGCAGAGTAGTATTCCAAATATTCTTGCTATATTCCTAACAATACCAGTTTACTTTTGGGATTTTTGATTAAATACGGATTTCTGTTGAAGACCACATTAAATTTTGTTAGTAAAGTACTGCCAGCACTAATTTATTCAATATTGCTAGACTCAGGCCTACTCAAATAAGCTGCTCCTCCAAAGAAAAGTAACTGGAAATGGCAAGAACTTTTCCCCTCCTATGGTCCTTTAGGACAGGCGGCGAGCTTTCATAATTTTAAGCAGAGCAGGCTTTGATATAACCCAGATTCCATTAAGAAATAAAACTACTCACAGGCAGAACATTTCCTTCACACGCATCTGACAAGAAAGTTCTAGGAGCTCATGTAATCATTATAACAAGGAGCAAAACCTAACGCAGCCGGACATACTCGATGGGCCGGCAGTCTCTGTAAGAAGGATATGAAGAACCAAAACCAAACGCTTTCAAAAAAGCTTCCACAGTTTTGGTCTGGGTCAAACTATAAGCTGGATAAAAGACGATCAACTCTGCATGTTTTTTGTTGGAGAATATTCGTTAAATTATTTTTCACATGCACAAAGAAAGCGAACTGAATGTCATTTTGAAGAATTTTAGAGACTTCAGTGGAACCGGCTGTCTAGTCTATAGTTGAGCAAATCTAGTGTCACTGATTTTTCCCTTGGGTATAGAAAGAATACTTCAGTCACCTAACTCCAGGAAGAGAGAAATGGAACTTTTCATGTATAAAACCTGCTCAGAAAGAAAAATCCCCAGAGAGGAAAGCAGCACACAGCTTCACAATTACCATTATTTTACTTAATGCTGAACATAATCATGTTAACACAAACTTTTCATTCAAAATTTCATTTAATTAAAACAAGCGTAAGGTCAAGATTCTAAGAAGTACAATCTATAGCCACAATCAAGTGTTTAAGATAATAGTCTGCTCTTTGTTTAATGTTTATTACGTTATCCTGCATTATTACAATTCAGTGTTTCTCTTATTAGTATTAAGTTCACCAATTTCTTATAAATGTTAAGAAAAACTATACGATGCTTAAGAAATTGAGTCTTTCTTCATCAGATTTCTAGTTAAGTAGAAATGATGACTGACAGCATACTCAACTTTTCTCAAGGGACAAACATGCTTATACATATTGACTAATCTTAGTCATTTTGATTTTCCTACTTGGTTAATAAAAAATAGCTTTTCCAAAAAAAAAAAAAAAAAAAATCACTCACTGTGGTAATGTACCGAGAATGAAATTCAGATGCTTCTTTTAAAAATGATAGGCCAGGATGACTATTCACCACATCCTACAAAAAAGAGAAATAACAATATTCCAAACAGTATTTATTAATGACTACATAAAATAATTAGCACAGAATAGCACATCTGCTTCCTGAACCAAAACAGTTCAAATTAAGTACCACAATCATTAATGAAAACTTCATTTAGAACACGCTTCATGTAAATAACACTGCTGACTTTTTTTTTAATTATCTTTTAAAGAAGCCAGAGAAACAAAAGCTTTTCTGTATTTCAGATGGGATGAAGATTTTTGAACACTGCTGACTGTTGCCGCTTGAATTTCTGTGTCTGACTATGATTCAGTAAAAGCCAGTTTAGGTTTTATTCATCTATTAGTAAACGTGTTGGTTGCCACCCTTTGAGAGAAGCTGTATTAGGTCTTGAATTCATATACCACTTTTTCCTTTGCTCACCAAAGGGCCTCCTTGACTTAAATAACTTCAACTGCTTTTCTAAACCATAAGGATTCTGATACATGTGCTATTCCTGCAAGCAATTTTAACTCCATGCATCTTACTGTAGCTCTTAAAAATACCTCACCTTATTTTACAGTTAATCATTTTATATAAGTCACTCACTATCGTCTCAGTGGACCATAGGAAGTGAATTACACTAGATATTATCAATAAACTTTAATGAAGACCATGAAAAAGCATGTTTAGCTCAAAAACCAAAATAAATCAGGGCTTTGCCAGCCCATAATTTTGTTGTGTTTCCAGAACTAGTTTCAGTTGCAATTTACTTGTAAAAAAGGAATGAAGTCTTCTTGCACCAAGTAGTTACATCCAGGGTTCATTAGAAGATGAACAAACTTTGCAGCATCATCATAGCAGGTCTGAAGTATTCTGAAATGTAAATATTTCCATTTAATATTCTACAGAGAAGATTGCTCATGATACCTTGTATGGGCATCCTAGAGCAAGGCCTATAGAACTGCACCTACAACATTTAATTCAAAAGCTAATTACAAATGTCAAAGTACACTCTAAGTGAACTTATCAAAGCAGTACTGTCTCATACATTTAGGTAAAGGAGGTGGATACTCTGTGTTATTGATTACATGAAAGGACATTTTTCAGTTAGAACTGAAGGAGAACTAGAAAGAAGAAAAAGTGTTTTGTCCAGAATTGACATCTACAAGTTAAGGCCATGGTTTTCACTTTTCCCCATAAACAGCCAGTCATTCACCAAACACTTTAAAACTCTATGAACATGGTAAATAAAGATTTGTTTGTTTGGGTTAAAGGGATGATTTACTTACATTTTCCCAGGTACAAATTTGCTGTCGATGGTTGATTATGGGAAAGTGTTTTATTCCCCTTTATAAATTGGAACTCATTCAGAGCTTAAAATATCACATTTCAATTAAAAAATGCAGTACTTCTAAAAGAAAGTAATCTACTTACTTCCGCCACATTGCAACAAATTTATGAACTGACACATATCCTGTTCGTTCACCTCCAGCACAATAAAACAAAGGACCTTTCCAGTAAAGAGGGCATTCACAAGCCTAGAATTTAAGTATACATCGAGTTAGTTCATTGATTGCTTATCTGAGGGTCACTCCTTCATTTAGAAGTCTTTCAAAAATTAAGTTTTACAAGTGTTAAGAAGAAAACATTAAAGGACTGATTTCTTTTTTCAAAAATTGTTTCTGAAACCAACTGCACCTTTCAAAATAATTAATTTCAAGCAACTGCTTTAGGCTGAAATCCAAAAGTGGAAAGCAAAACACAGGGCAACTTGCAGCATTCCTAATAGATGAATGCAGTCACGTGCCTGCTCTGTCCAGACTCCAAGCAGCTAAACAGTCCATACTAATAAGCTCTGCTCAAGGGCTGGATATCTTTAAGCTGAGCTCAAAACAGTACAAGCAGTTCCAGTTCAGAAGCTGTGTAACAAGTTTACATTTGTCTGTCCCAGAGGATGGCTCAACTCGCCTGCATCTTGCATATGCATACACATCTATCCAATTTTAAGTAGTAGGTCAGCCTGCCCTAAGCAGCAGAATCTCACTTCAGGATACCCAAGTTACACCTTCACAACTTCAATGCTTCCATATACCTACAGTGCTGCTTCTGTGTCTGCTCCAAGCTTCCTCAGCCATAACAGCTAAGTACATACGAGCACATAACAGCTTTCACCTAAAACTGATTACAACTTGGAGTAGTCACTCATGCTGGCATCTCTGAGAATCTCATGGGGATCTCAAATAAGACTGCGAATACTGCAAGGCGCATAAGGTCACTGGAGTAAGAGGACAGTTATTTCTCATGCAATAGTTTAACCAGTACTTCAAAAAAAATAAGAAAGAGTGAGCTTGATGAATACTGTCCTCAGCCTGAGAGACTTTTCCCTATGCTTCAGGAAGGTGCCTTTCATCACTGAGTTGTAGGTGACTGGACCCTTCCACTTTTCTTGCTGAGAGATAAGGGTCTCTTCCACCTCTCCTCACTTCTTTGTGGAAGTGACCAGTGGAAGGTGAGAATCCTATCATTCAGCTTAGCAGTTAAACACTTCTGGTGTGGCAAACAAGCAGTTGCTGAACACTCAGCCCTGCTCTTGTGAGAAGTCTTTGTTTGTTTTCTAGACCTTGGACTTTAAATACAAAAAGACAGGAACAGGGATGAGAACCTGAGACTTATTACCAAGACCATGACTTGCAGTGATATTTCAAGCATTGATTCAACATAACAAAATGGAAATTTAAGTTTCATTTAATTAGCCTATTGTCTGTTGCACAGAAGTTAAAAAATATTTACTGCTTTCTAATTTTCACTCTGCCATAACTCTAAATTAGCTCTTCGGTAATAACCAGAGGGCTGTAATCTCAAGTTACCAAGCTGTTCTGTCTTTCAATGCCTTTACAATGGAGGTTCGTGACAGAACTGAATGAGAAAAAACAGCGTGGATGCCTGAAAACAAAATGCATATTAACAGTGCTTTTGCCTTAAGTCTGTTGGTCAATACAGAATGCAGAACAACATACCGTGTCCCCTTTGGTATTTCATTGTTTATACAACTAAAAAAAATTGTTAATGTTTTAATGTTTGTTTCTTTTTGTAAGCAAAATGTAGGGCTATTTGAGACAAAGTTAATGCAAAGATTTCTACACCTAACTGTGCTATCAACAATGTTGAATATGACACCTTACTGGTACTACCTTGTAGGAGATGAAAACACATAATGCAAGAAAACAAAGCACACAACTCATTTTTCCTTTCCATAGGTGTACAGTACTAAGAGCTGACAGCGAGCAAGTTCTCACCTTTGCAACCTTCCCCATGTCTTCTAACGTTGCCCTCTCATTTGGAAACTCAGAGAAAGTTCTCTCAATTTTGGCAATCACAGCATCTATATTCACTTTTTCCTTAGGACATCCTCGAGGAAAATAGAAAGTTGGAATGTTTTGACTAAGTGATGGTGGCAAAGTTTCTTCCTTCTTTGTCTGAACCTAAATAGATAAATACACATTTGACTGTCGGGTACAATGAAATCACATATAATAGTCATCCTCAGATGACTTGAATCTCTTGGTATTATATGTTACAACACACCTTCAAAAAGATTTTTGATGATAGGCTGAATAAGCTATTTAAGAAAGAGCACACTGGAAAAATTCATGAGTATTTCCAAAGCCTGTCATTTAGAAAGATTTCTAGGATGTTAAAAATTTAATAAAAACAACTGCAGTCTTCAACATCTCAAGTTTCAAGATTAATACACTAGACAGCTTCTTGGAGACATCTGAAATAATGCAGGTTATAAGATCAGTCGCAGAAAAAAACCCCTTCAATTTCTAGCTTAACAGACAGGTCATGAAATAATTTGCTTTTTGACATATTTCTAGTTTTACAGCTTCAAACTTTTGAAATAAGCATGACAATTTTGTTACAAACCACCAAACTGTTTAACTTAGTTAAAGTGAAGATTGTTTGGGTTGGTTTTTTTTTATCCTAAAAAATGCTTGACTTTTATAAAGGTAGTAAATGATTCCTGCAGAGGGATTTTCTTGGTAAACTATACACAATTATGGCATAAGAGCTTAGAAATCTGTTTCTCAAGAATTTGTGATATACTGTACTATTAAAAAAAAAAAAAAGATGACCAGTAACAAGAGAAATTATTTATTTAAATGCATTTAGCTTCAGTAAAGAAGCATTTACCTTGTACTTAGTTTCCAAATCAAAGTCCAATAAGGCAGAGAAACAAAGACAACAAGCAAAGTAACAATAGTTATGTGGCAATTCAAAGATAGCAATTAAACATGAAGTCTTTCATCCCAAGGCCACTGTTCAAATGTAAAAACAATGGCTAATGCTATAAGGTGGCTCATCCTAGTGTTAAGCATGTTAAATATCCTTAATTCCATCTCTCATTTCCAAACAGAATTGGGGGGGGCAACCAAAACTCCCCAAAACCCCAACCCTTGCTTTACTCCTTATCACCTTTGTCAAAATGCCTGTAAAGGTACCCTGCTTCTTTCCTACCACAATCAAAATCCTTCCTTACATCACTGAAAGAACTAAGTGCTTACGGAGAGCAGATTTTAATTTGGAGGGTTCCAACCTAGAAGCCTTCACTGGAATGCTACACATGCTAAAAAAAAGCCTGAATTAACCTTTCTTTCCCCTCCTCTGCATTTGAGCCAGCATTCCTGTTCACAGCTGCAGAACTGCTTGAGCTACAAGTTTTATTTCATAGAGGAAAAAGTCACCTTGAATCTGTAATACCTAGAGTCAATGTCTGTCATTTTCTAAGAATCCTGTAAATTACAAGTTTTGATACCCATTGTTAGTTTAGTAGTCCAGTTAATGAGGTATCAGCTTCGAACAAAAGTGCCACAGAGCATCAAAAATTCCTTCCAACCACAGACTTCCAAACTTTTGGGAAGAATAAGGATAGCAACATTTTACTAAGTAACCTTACTACCAGCACTACAAATAGTGGATACAACTGGATTAACACCTTGTTTCATTTTAGAAAGCCAGCATCAGGGCTTTAGTAGAGCCCTAACATTACCCTATGCAAAACCCAACGAAAGACCTGTTCCTTGGGCTTGGTACCACAGTGAGATAGCTGGCATGCTTTTGAGCACGGGCAATCAAACCATCTTAACAAAATCAAACTCTTACATTCGTTCAAACAGTAAGTTTATTTTATTTCCTCTTTTCCCCATTTACAAGATCTACCTGGATAGCCACTCAAAATGCCACCGAAGCTCAGGTTTTCCAGTTCTTCAGAGATGCCGGATGAGGTGTACCTCACCTGAGAAAAGGTTAAGTGTCCATTATGGACTACTAACATCCCCTGAACATTTCAGGCAATGTGAGGTAAATCAGTGTTTCAAGAAAACCTAGTACAGAGAGACAAGGCATTTTTAAAATCCACAGCTCGGAAAATTTAAAGCCTCAGATTAAAGAAAAGCTTCTTTTAAAAGGAAAGGTAGGGGTGGGGGAAGACTATATTGGAAAAGGTCCCAAGAGAAGAAAAAAGTTTTTCAGACTTATTTGTTCAACAGAAACTTTATATTTTCTCAGAAACTACTAATTTACTTCAAATACCTCAGAGTACACAATAAATGATTTCCATTAGCCCAGGTTAAAAGCTATTCTTAAATGCACATAGAGATCTCAGTTCAGGATTTGTAGTAAGATCCATCCTAGCACGTCTAACTTCCTTGGGTGTTATTTGAGACAGTTATACAACAAAGGGTTTTATTTATTTATTTTTCATCCTTTTATCTGTTGTAAACATGTTTCGGACCATGACTATGAGGTAGAAGTTAAGCAACAGATTTGTAACTGAAGATAGACATATGGTAAAAGTTAAAATTGATTTTTTTAAGATAAAAGTGTTATGTTTCATAAGCATGACTTTGAATTCAGCATGCTTAATATAAAAAAATATATGAAATTTAATCTGTAAAATAGTATATTTGCTTGACTCTAAACCCAAGTACAGAATACAAGCCTCTCACCACAAGACAAAATAACTCCCCCTATATTGAAAAGTGTTGCCTATTTCTACATGCTGGTTTCTCAAAGTCGGTCAAAGAAGAAACTATGAAAATGCTTCATTTGCATTAGAAAGTATATGATCACTTCACAGTCATTTCTGATAGATTTATTTGGTGCCTACATATAGATATCTAGTGAGAATATCATCTAGGGCACAACCCAAAATGCCCTTGAATATTCTGCGTGGTATCCAGCAGACAGCTCAGAGCGCTCTGCATCTGCCACACGATGTTCTGAGCCCACTAATGTTTCTTAAATGCCATTAGCAACTTGCAATTGGACAACCGAATTGTACTGTTAATGTCAGTCAACAGAGGGATAAGAGCCTGTACCAAGAAAGAAACAGGTCATCCAAAACTCTCAGCTCCAACTAAGGCGCTATAAAGTTAGTATTACACCTCCTCTCTCTCCTCTCCTTCCCAAGAAAGGCCAGGGATTCTCCTCTTCTCTCAGCCTGAATCCCATCTGACAACCAAAACGATCCTTGTACAACTGAAGCTGCTCTGCTGTATGCGCTCTAATGAAGGAACGCCCAATACTAAAAGGGCGCAGAAAGCTCCACTGCTCTTATTTCAGCTAGTTACTTCTGTAGATGCACAAATTGTATAGCTGACGAAAAGAGTCATTCTGTTATTTGAGGGCAATTAAGTTGCACTAATTGTGTGAGATTAAGGTGTTCTATATTAACTATAACTTTAACCAGGGAATTTCTTCATTACCTGCTAGAAGTCTGCTAACAACGAATCTTTGAATTGAAAATCTGCAGCAATAGTCCATTATTCTTTTTACACACACAACTATTTCATTTCAGTGGTTAATTTAACATTTAGAAAGTGACCTACATTTTCTAATGGCTTTAAGTTAAAACCTTTAATAGTGGTACCAGTAAGCTAAACTGACAAGAGAGACTGGTTTGGTAAGTGAAGATTTTCACTGGAACTTGCCAAGAAATAGCACAAAAAATAACATGCTTGGAGGTAAGGATAACAGCTGTATAAGCTTGTAAATAACTCATACAAGCAGATGTGTGCTGCAGCGTTAGGACTGAATGGTGCATTAGCCTTTGCAATGAGTATATGTAAAGTCCAGAATCCATAATTAAACTGCAGTGGCAACTTAACGATACGAGTTTTATGTAAAAGATGTGAAGTGAGGATCCCTTGAAAATTCCTTTTTTGTAATAATGTAAACAAACTTACATAACATTTGTCTTTAACAGAATTCAAGAAAACCTTTAATATTGAACCAGTTTTTATTCCTGACATATACAACCATACAGTTATCCAACACTTACTTGCCTTGACTTTTATAAAGGAGGAAGTGGAAGTTTATATCCCAATGGGGTTACCGTTCAAAGGGAAAATTTCCCATTTTATTTTGCAGCTCTCCAGATAATACTTTTCCAGCTGTTGACAGTGAGTGTAAAATAAACCCATTATTACTATATTGTAATTATAATGTTAGTAAATACCAGAGAACATGGATATGCCTCACTCCAAAGAGAGAAGTTCAGTCGTCTTGCTAGATAGTCTTATATCTACCAACAAATGAGTCACACTCAGCAGTTAACTTGGTTCTAAGCAAAAATGAAGACAGTGAGGATTTTAAAACGAGGTGCCCTTTTCCCTCTCTCTCAACTGAAAGAAAGAGCTGACACTATGATGGAGTTGTTCAATGACAGGATGTACTTCTGAAATAAAAAGGAAGGGGGTGCTTGTTCCCAGATATTTTAAGACTGTATACTCAGTCAAGTCTAGATATACATCTGCACATAGATACTACCACCCAGAGGTACTGAACCCCACAAAGTGGTCGATTATGTGGATTCAAATGCAAGTGAGAGAAACCTCACTGAAAAAGGGCTTGCTGGAAAAGGAAACATGGTAAATATGTTTATGAATGTAATATTTTTTAGACAGCTTACTCATTAAGACACAAGCTCATTGAACTGATTTGATATTTGCGTTGTTTTGACATGACTACGGAAAAAGATAACTTCATTCAGAAACACTGATGCTTTCTAGTATCTGACAGACAGCGACAATTGTTATGCCTGTTTCTCTGAAAAAAAGCCATTTAAAGCATATTTACAGAGTTAGTGTTCAGCTCCTGCTGTATTATTTGACATGGATTTCCATAGGGATATCCACATCAGAAAAAAGTCAATGGAATACATACAACAGGGTCAAGACAATAGGTCCCCCCAAAAATTTCACCTCACATTTATGGCCAACTTCATGTTAAGTTTTTATGAATAAGTGGTACACCACAGTCCCAAACAAAAAGTGGCATTAAATACTGAAAATACTATAAAGACATTTTTACCTATCAAATAGGTACAAGTTTGGTTCAAATCCTTAGTATTTTTAACTAGGGAATTAAAAAAAAAAGCAATGTTGCAATACTTCTAAAATGTGCAATGCGTACGTTAATCTAGTTCTTTAATAGACTGGGTCTTCTACTCTTATGTATCACACATTATGCTAATGTTACCTGGGTAAAACAAAGTATATAATAAGCTAAGAGGATTTTCTGCAGGGGTATGCTATTCAGCGTTTTAAATCCTAAAATCCCCGCAACCACCCATGTACAATCACCCAACAAAAAAAGCAGATGCTGCATGAAGTTCCCCGATAAACAGGAGAAAATGGAAGTCAACAGGGAGACCCAAAGGGCAATAGGATGGTAGTGATGAGACTCAAATGCTGCTTAGCACATGAACTTGAAAATTCCAAGTAATGGAAAGTAATCTCCTTTATTAAACTCAGTAAGTTCTTACAGAACACAAGGTGTCCTACAGTCTATCAAGTAAATTGGCAATTGTGAATGTAAGAAAATGTTATTAGTAAGTAGGCTCAAAAGGAGTACCTGACCAGCCTTCCTGTCTTTCTGTTCATTTTATAGCCATTAGTCCAAGTCTGACCAATAAAGTCTCAGGAATATTTCAGCTTAACCTACTACATATTTGGCTGCACTGTGAAACTCAACATTTCCCTCTAGGTAAGTGATACGATCAGTAGTTTTGTGGAATTTAAATTTTGAAAACACTAGGTAGAAGGTTTATGCTACTATTGTCTAGAAAAGAGTTCAGTCTCATTTGGAAGGAAAAGACATTAATTTAGAAAAATCTGTTCCAACACCTCAAATATTTTGGCAGGTTAAAGTGCCTTCAAAAATCCACTTCAGGATAGGTAAAGTAAGCTTACTACCAGAATTTTCCTCAGGACAAGCCCAGAGAAACATCTCTTCTGTAACGCCAGCTCTCTTGATCTTGTGGTAGACATTCAGATTTCCACTTATCTAAGTTAAAGAAGTGATGTTTTCTTCTTGCTCTCTGTATGCTCGTCATTAGCCTCTTTTTAGCCAAACTAAAAAGACAGATTTATTACTACAAGAGTTCACTGGCTGTATCACTTCCCATTCAGCTTGATATGCTTAACAGTATTTTTTCCTCTGTGAAAAATAATCCTTTGACAACTTAGAGCTTTCAAAATTTGGGTTTTTTCCAAGCTAGATTTCTCCAAAATCTAGCTATTGCCCTGAAAAAATAGCTTGAAAACAGTAATTTAATCTGAAAGCTTAATAATGAAGTTTTACAGCACGGCATAAGGCAAGCTACACCACAGTACACCTGCATCTTCCCGCACTCCCGCATACAGGGTTTACTGACCTGTGTGTCAGTACTAGTGACAGTGAAGCAGTATGGTGAATTGCCTCAGGTCAACAAGACAGCTAAAAAACAAAGTTAAAAATAACTATTTTTCCTCACCCAATCTCACAGAGATTACATTTAGAAGAAACACGATCCTGATGCTAACATAAGGAAGATTAAAGGAATACTGTGGCAGTATTGTTTGAAATAAGCTTACATCAGGCTTAAAACCATGCTAAGATCATGATTCATCTTGCCTAACTTAGTCAGAAAGTTAAGACATATGTGAATGATAAAGCTCAGAGAGACACCTCCCTACACTAAAAACAGGTGTCAGGGTATATACGCATAAGTCTTTCCTCTGGCAACAAACATTTTAGTCCCAGTTGCTTCCTCCCATCCCAGACTTGAGTTTGCTATCCTTCACTCACTGTCCGGCAGCTTGGTTTTGGCTGTGCTATGGAGACTAATTTTATCATACATGCTTCTCTTTCCACAGCAAGAGATAAACATCTATTAATTTTAACCCTGATGCAGTTTTAGACTAGCTTACTTTTGCTTTTAGCCTTGACTCAGCTCAGTTCTCTGATCCAGTTTGGTCTGTAGTCACTTAAAATTTGTGCTACAATGAGGAGAACAAAATAGAAAAATTAATATATTTTTCCATAAAGTTCTAGCCATATACCATTAGAAGAAAAAAGTACTTCAAACTACACTGTTTCTTACTTTATACACACTGGTCACACAAGGGAGCAGGGTTCAGCAGCCCTCTCAATGCAGTTTGTGTTCCAGTTCGCAACTCCATGTTCACCTTCAAATTCCAACCAAACATGTTGGGAGTCCCCTGCCTGCACACCAGGTTGTCCACTCATCTCAGCTTTACACAGACTGCTATCATTCTCATCTCATTTATGCATGTTCTTGGCAGTTTACTCTCAAACCTATTTCTGTAAAAAAGCCTATGGTCATTTTGTCTTGTGATTCAATGCAAACGATAATCCTCAATGCTAAACCAACTTCACTCTAGAGACTGAGCCTTACACTGCTCGGTCTCGTTTTGCAGAACTAAAGTGACCTGAGTTTCTGGGACTGACATATTCCAGCAAGTAGCAATTCCATAAGCAAATCAAAAGAGATTCAGTGAGGTTTAGAGCAGTCAGGAGTCCAGGATCCTTTTTCATGTTATATGAATGAAGCCTAAAGAAATGAAGCCTAAGACAGACATAAAATTTGCCCAAGAACTTGCAGAAGGAAGGAAGAATATGATGAAGTTAGAATTAGAGTTCCACAGCCTAGTAATACGTTTAATTTCTTATTTGCTATAAGCATGTAAAAACAGCTCTAAGGATTAAAACCTTTTGTATATTTCATTTAACTGTGTCATTGTGCTCCTTCTGTTTAGAAGGTCATAGTGCAGACACTGCTACTGTAAGTTAAGATAAAACAAATGGTGACTCTAACTTCCCTCTTCTGTCTACCGACAACAGCATCAGGCAAACCCCTTCCTGGTTTGGCAACTATGAACTACAAATAGAAAGCTCAGAAGAGTTACTTTATTTGGGTGGGTTTTGGTTTTGTTTGGTTTTTTTTCTTTTTTAAAATCACTCAGTATCAAATTCTACTGTACCTTTAGAGCAGTAACTCACCAGTAATGTGGTCCATGTTGAGAGCAAAGATCAACAGCAAAATTCTAAAGTATCCCTGGCTACTAAGTGTCAGGGATAAGGATATAGGTTCATTTTACAACCCAATGTTGGAAAATTCACCTTATTAGCAAACTAGAATTCACGTCTATTTTGTTACTGAAATACTGTTTGTATGGTAACTTCCAATTTTGAGGTAAAAAAACACAAAAGATTTTGTTAGTTGTTTGCTACTTGAAGCTAATTTCTCCCCTTATTTTAAGTCTCAAGACAGCAGAGTAAGAAGTAGTTGAGCTGGTTACTCTTAATTGCATGATAGCTAGGGAAAGAAGCACCCCACCCAGTTTGAGTGAAATTGTTGTGGTAAGGGCCATCACCAGATAGTCTTGAAAGTCTTACTAAAGCTTAAAGAAGTCTTTCAAAAACTTTTGGTAGTGGCACAACTACCAGTAACTCTTTACCCCTTTAATTTAACCAAGCCATATTTGAACAGCCAAAACGAACCCCAAGAGAAAGCCGCTGCATGGAATTTATGTTCAAGCCTCAGTATTTCAGCAGGCATGTAAACTTTGCATCATCTACATAAACCTATTTGGGATAGTGTGTTGTTTCTCAATTAGGAGACGACAGTAGGTAGTGGCATCCAAGAAGTTTCCACCCAAAACTATGAAATACATTCCATACACACCATTTCACACACTAAAATTAAAAACACGTTTAACTAAAAGCATGTGTAAACAGTCACCACATACAAGTCATATTACATGTTCACATACAAATTAGCATGTAATAAACAAGCAAAACATGGGAAAACTTTCAAATGGTCAAAAACCGATTTTCAGCATCACTTATCTGCATGATACCTAACCATTATAGCACACACTTGCCAAATCTCCTCACTTCCAGTGATATATATGCTGCACTAACAGATCTCTTACCCAAGTTCTACAACCCTGATTTTGGAAATACCAGGATTCACCTGATTTGCAGTTTGGTATAGCTGACCTACAGACAAATTATGCAGCCCTGCTGGGAACTGGAAGACGCTATTGCAAATGCATTATTGCTGTAGAAGCACCTCCAAACATGGCTGCATATGCTTGCTTTTTTGTACAGTCACATAGAGCTTCAGCATCAAAAGAGTTCCAGTTAGGCTGTTAGAGTTTAATTATTTATTCAGAAATGCCCTGGGGTGGGCGTGGAATGGAAGAAGGAAGAGGTAGTTACCTCCCCTGCAAAGCCATGAGCACAAGAGACCTTCACATATTACATGCATGGCCATCAGTAACTTGCTTTATTTGCTGACAAAACTTCTATCAAAGGCTTTAGAAGTCGGATCCTCTAACAGTTTCCTGTGGCTGATCAGTGAAAATACTTTTTTGCCTCCTTCACCTGCCCTGCTAATTCACAAAAGGTAAAAAGTACAGATTATAAAATGGAAAAAAAGCAAGATTCTTCATAAGAATCTACCCCATGAAAGGCAACTTCTACATTTTGTGGTCAGACAGAAGAAGTGCAAAAATATTAGTCACTGGCTGTGGGTTGTTGTCAAACAGCCTCCATTTTATGAATTATGTCAAATCAAGTATCCCAGTCATTAATATATCCAGTTTGTCACATAGTTGCAGCTTTCTTGGAAAATACAACGATCGTGGGTTAAATCGGTAATCCTGTTCTTTACCAGTATATTCTGTTGTTCCAACTGTTTTCAGGAGACAAGCTGGTAAAATCCTCGTAGTGCATAAGCATTTTGATTGTATACAGCCAATGGACCACACTTGGGACTCACTACCTGCAAAGGAGTCATGACTGCCTAAACATCATTTTAATGGGGAAAAGCTGACAGTCAGTTACACCTGAGGCAATTCTAACATTTGTCTACAGAAAACAGCCCTTGTCAGGACAGGCCATCAGTTCAACACCAAAAGTAACAAACAGAGCTAAGACAGACATCCACTTAATTCTTAAATTCTGCAATAGCTTTTCATCCTTCCATGTTTACAACAAAACAAGTTTCATTCACTCAATGCAACTGAGCTTAGGAAAAATCCACTCAAACACGAAAAATATCAGCAAGCTCAGCCTTGTTACTGAGCTGCAGAGTCAACAGCTGGAGCAAGTATTCTGTCAGCTTCTTGTCTGGCAATGCCCCAACAAATTCTGATTTGGACAATTGCAAAAACAATATCATATCCCTCTGATCCTGTAAAAGTTGAAGGATATTTTATATGTATAGGTGCCAAACTGTTTCAGGCTTTCTAGCATACAAAGTACTATAGTCAACAGTTGTAGACCATCTACTATTAGTAGCATTAGTGATTATAAAGGTACAGGAAATATGTTAAAATGGAGGAAAGGCTAGTGAAATTTCTCTTCCAAGGCAAAAATAAATAAATCGTAACTCTTCAGTGTCTGAATTGTTGGGTCAAAAAACTTAGCTGCAGGGAGAACTGACATCTAGTCTCTTAAATCATGCATACAACTGAAATAAGCTTTAACATAAACTTGCACCATATTGGCTTTTCTACAGAAACAGTACATATTTGCATAAATTTATTACCAGCCACGCGCAGGTAAAGTAGCTGCTACCAGGGCAGCAAATACATTTTAAGCTCAAACCTGTGATCTCCACTGCACAAGTGGTAAAAAACCTATCAGTTTGTTTACAGCTTCCTTTAAGAGGCTGGAGCTTAAGACCTGGCAATCCAGTTGCAGTGGACCATTTATGGAAAACCTCTCATCTTAACTAGCTAGTCTCAGCAGGTGGCTTAGATATTTTCATTCTATCTTAAACATCGGCATCTGTTCCAGAAATTGGCATTATATCAGCAGACTAGCATCAAGTGTAACTATTAGCTACAGTCAGAATGAGATTTCTGTTCCCCTCTCTGCAAACACTTGGGTTTTGTTCTTTAAAAAAAAGCATTTTGTGTGCCTGATGTAAAACTATCATGTAAAAATGGATACCAGGTGTTCCCTCTGTGGTGTTAAAAGGTTTACAAATGATGTTAAATCAGAAGATAGATGCTAATAGGAAAGCTGGCCTGCCAGAGACCTCTAATTGTTACACAATCTCCTTCTGTGACTATAGGTGTAAAAACAACTGCCTCACTTAAACTTCTAAAAATTCATTTTACCTCAGAAATGGGAATGTTATCTTCATGAGTGGAAGAATCAGCACACTACAGCACAACCACACATGAACACCTACAGGCTCTGTATTCATTGCTGTCTTGAACATGCCACAAGCATGTATGAAGAATTTTGGTAACAGAGGAGTGCAAAAGTCATCAAGAGGCACTAATGTCTAAGCTTAATTCACTCAGAAGGAAAGCCAATCTTGTGAGGCACCGCTGAAGTTGAAGAAATATTTCTCATACAGCTGACATAAATAGCATGTGTAAGCAGCATTTAGTATCATTAACAGGTGGTCATGGAACTAGCAGTTCTCCATTTCCACACTGAGATGTGACGCATGCAACTACAGGAATCACCAAGTAGTAACAGCAGATAAAGGCATGATGCATTAAAAGCATCAGAAAATACGGCAGCACTCGGTTCTGGCACTGACATTCAGAGGATCAATTCAAGATTTAGGGCAGCTTTTTTTTTTTCTTCCTTTTTTAAAATCATCACATTCAGCAGAAATTTATTTGACATCAAAAAAGTCTAGTTTTAAAGTTAGAACTCAACTGTTCTACAAAGTGATGTGGCCTCCAAGTAGCAAAAAATACCTGTTTTCCTAGTTTAGCTAACACTGAGTTACATGGGTATAAGCATGTCACTGCACACAGAAGTACTATATTCTGTTATCATTTTCTTTACAACTTCAGACATGTTTTCCTCACACAGCCTGGGTAATGATGCTGCTTATATTCCAGCTCTGACAGGTAGGGATGTCACCAGCTGTTGGCTAAAACACTCTGCTCAGCTATCAGCAAGTAATAAGCCTTTCAGTTCACATCTTTAAGTTGCCAGTACGTTTGACATGGTGATAGTTTCTCTCCCTCCAAACTTTCAGGTAAACTGATGAGCAAGAGGGACACGATGCCTCTTCAAGTGCTGCATGTCCCCTTCACTATATTCCATAGGTATTAAATTACCTAAGAAAGGTCTTTCTTATAAGCAACATCAGGACAAGATAGACTGAAGTTCTACTGAGTTTTATACACAGTTATCTACTAAAAAATTCAGTTCCCCAAAGTAACAGAGAACATTTCAGCAGTTGTGTATTGTTTTGTCTTCCTTTTGAGTGATCAGTCTTTCCAGAAAGTCCTATCTTGCTCAGTTTTATCCATTTTCATTAGTAAATGCAACCACTGAGAAACAGCCTGTTCCACCACTTTCCAGAGCCACCCACTTCACTACTGGTTGTCTATTTAAAGATTGTCATGAAACTTGATTTGCTACGCTCCAATGACCACCCCTTCCAAAATACAGGGGATTACCTACACAGATTACTTACATGACTCTGTGCAAAAAGCCACTGCCTTAGAATTCCTAGAACCTATGGGAGACCCAGTCACTCCAACCCATCTCAGAGCAGATGTTGAGCCACATGTTATCACACCATCCACCACCATTACTTATTTTTTTATTTTTAAGAGGCCATCTTTAATAGCACTAAACCTCTTAAGGAGAATCTGCCATTTGTTTAACAAGTTACAGAAACTGCATGGATATGAGAAATTTTAAGAGTGTAGTAGAAGTATAGAAAAATAGACTGGCTTCCATTTCTGCTTGATTTTAGCATTCTAATTTTACATCCTGTTGGTGAACTATTCTGGCTGAAAGCCAACATGACAGCAGTATAGGAGGTTGTAAACTGCAATGGCAATGAAGCTTAGGAACTGAAATGAGAAAAATTTTTCAAGTTATTCTACAAAAGCTCTAAGTGGTCTAATTTCAACATGAAATTTTATCAATGATTATGTAGATGATGAATGGCTATTCTTCGAAATCCACCTAACCCACAAGGACAACTTGAAATTAACATTAACATGAAGTATCAGGTAAAGAATGTCTATGTTCTATACCAGTATTTATCAGCACTTTTTTTTTTTTTTTAAGGTATTTTCAAAAAGGTCTCCTTAAAATCATGAAGTTGACGTGAAATACCCTTTAAAAAGGAACCTCAAATAAAATACTTTATATGAAATTGAGCAAAGACAGACATCAGATTTTAGTTTTATACTCCTACTAAGTCTGTTTTGCCAACAGAATTTTGTCTGTAATATAATGTGTAGTTTAACATATAGTATTCTACAACTGCCATTTACCCAAAAAGTGCAAGTCTGGTTAAAAATAAAAAATTGTTGTTCACTGTCTGCACTGTAAATTTATAGACAGCAGCATGCTAAAACAGAAAAAACCCTACAGATTAGACAAGCTGTTTTCTAAAGTACTTAGTTGCTTTTTACCTCCACGCTACATTGAGATGTTTTCTAGCTCAACATAAAAAAAGCCCTGTAGAAGTGCAAGGGAGCCAACTATCATTCGATGAAAGACAGATCAAGTTAAGGGGCACCACACAAGGTAATAGTGTGTTTGTTTACAACAGGATGCCATGACTAGATTTAACTTGCCTCATGCCCTGAGGTGCCTAAATATTAACTGATGCTGCTACTTTTAGGTAATTTAGACAGTATTTTATTTCCCCTGCTGTCTCTAGTCAACAAGTTTCCTTCTGCCTCCAATTCAGCACAAAAGATTCAAAACGTGAAATCCTTTCATTCACAAGTTTACACTGAATGGCATAAACCAGCAGGGTTAGCACCTGCATTTTGCTTTGCACAAAGGAATAAACACTGCTTATATAGCTGAGCTAAAACAAATTTTAAATAATAATATAGAAGACAGAAGGCTAACACATTTTTAGGGTCATGGGGCTCTATGGTCCTCTCTTGAAGGTCACCCGAAAGGGACACTAGTGCACTGAATTCAAAATTAAGTAGCAGGCTACATTTAGAATGATTTTAAAAGCCAGAAATAGTAAGATAATGCAATTTTCATTCAACTGCTAAACTTTCCTTAATTAAAAAAGGATAAAAAAAAAGTCACACATACCATCACTGATATACCTTTAGTACACGAATTACAAGAGAGGGTGAGGTAAGGACAAAGTGAATGCTTTCACATACCACCAAAAGCCTTAAACTTAAGCGTGTTTGAGGAAATACAAACTTTCTCCAATAAAACAACTGTACACTTTTCCCCCTCCCAAAAGATATTATCTTTAGACATTTGCTCTATAAGTAGTTTTCCTACAAATTATGTGTTTCAAATGCTTCCATTCTCAATTATGAACTCACTTTAAAATGGTGGATTCAACGCACTGCTGCAAAACAGCAGAGGCACATGTGCAAACCACGTAGCAATAACTGATCTCATCCAAATACTACATCCAAAATAAACATAATCTAAAGGAATTCAGGAGCATCATATATGTATGAAAGCACCTTTTAACATATTAGTTAGTAAAAGTTACCGAGTATTTCAGTGTATTTTATATGCTCAGTTTCAGTAAAAGATAAATTAAAGCCCCTGGGGAAATGTATGCAGATTATGATTATGCAGATTAAGGAAAACAATCTTTAAAAGTCTAACAGCATTAAGCAGACCAACTTTCCACAGCCTATGCCTGTGTGCAAACATTGTACTTTATCTATGCTACATGCTTCAGTAAACTCTCCTCATTTTTGGTTTACAAAAAACTACCTGCAGAATCTTCTAAAACACAGAAAAATCATCATATATGGAACAGACTATCGAAATCCTGCTAGCTGAGGAAAAATTTGCATTTATTTCCTGCAATGTGGATGGTTCTGAAAGTACAACTGACAACAATAACTTAATTGTATAAGAACTGAAAGACAAACCTGGACCTGCTGAAAAGCTTTCAGTCTCTTCTTGAATCTAGAAGGTAAAACAAAATCACATCCTCGAGCTAGCAATGCCAACTCCTTTCTTAGATCAGGATCTTGACGCAAAGAAATTTCTTTTATCCTCATGCTTTCGGATTTCATATAATGTCTCCGTGTGCCAGTCCAGGCACTTGAGTCCCAGTAAATAGCAGAGCTGTTGTATTATCACACAGTGCCACTTAAAGCAGCAGCTGCGCCTGAGTTCTGTGATATTATAAGAGAGTCAGCTCAACTTCGCCTGCTCCATACATTAAAGGGAACTTGGCTGGAATCACAAAAACAGACTGGAAAGTCACTTTGGGGGCCTGCCTTTTTGTACACGCATGCCAAAGTCTAAATGGGACAGTATGGAAAAAAACAAACCTGTTTGGAGGAGCATCTATAAAAGCAGCTTCCAATTTTAAAAAAAGCAAGCCTTAGAGGAATGCAGGGAGGCCAGCCATGGTCATTTTGTAGCTTCCTCCTCCTCCCATCCCCCTCAGCTTTTCCTTCTGTCACAAAACACTCACTGTCTAGCTTCAATGAAGTACCTCACTGAAGGATAAGGCTTATTACACAGCAATTAAATTCCTTTTAAACTCTTCAGTACTTTAGAAGGAACCCTATTACACTGGGAACATGAAGGCAACAGACAGAAAAAGCTGCAGACAGACTCTCAGAGTGGCTCACATAGTTTCAAGAAACAGTTTTTTTTTTTGTCCATGTTCATCTAGATTTAAATTCCTGTATCGCAAGAATCTAATCATTCAAATGAAGGCAGGAAGCAGTAGCAGAAATGAGGCAAATGTTACCACAATGAAATGCTGCTTTAAATCATGTTTTACAGAAAGCTACATTAGAAATATCAATGATGTAACAAAATCTGAAAAAAGTTGACAGGATACTTTTTTTTTTTTCTTTTAAATAAGAGTTTTATAAACTTTAACATCCACATACTAGATTGCATACCAGTGACATTTCAGTAGCACTAGAGTCAGCCAGCACTCTATTTTCAGTTTATTGAATCCCAAATACATTTTTGGCGGGAGAGGGGGAAGGGCCATGTTTTAGTCCACAGCAATCTTCTTCCCAGAAACAGAAATCTGATAAGCTTTTGTGGAAATTAAAGTGACCTTCTGTCCTTCCTCCTTTACAGTTTTAGGTTCATTAATTGATAACTGGTAAAGTGTCATGGTTTGGTCCGACTGTTTTCATCCCTCACTCTCTAAATAAGGACACTTTGTTGATTACACAAAGATGCACACAGCCCAAGAAACACTAAAACAACTCTTTCACCACTAAGTTTGAGACTTCTCTTAGTGGGCTGCATTATTTTACCCCCACGCTATGTTATCTATAATCTTTAGCCCTATTCATCCATTCATAGCCATGCTGTCATGTAACAATATAATAAAACCCCACAGTAAATACCCTTGCAAGATTAAGAAGAAAAGGAAACTACAAAAGAGTACTAGCGAAACATTATTAGTCTTAACTGGATCCATTTTAGTTTATCACACACTGTTAGAAAGTTAATGTTTTCTTTGTTTGTTTGTTTTCTTGTTTTGAATTTAGTTTTCAGTATTACCCACCTGCTTCTTTATTGCAACTCGTTATGAAGATATTTATTTCTTTCGGAAGTGGGAGAACAAGAAAGGAATTGACAAGGCAAGAGTCAGACATGTTGTGGTTGGCATGACCAGACTATCAAACTGCATCGAGCAAAACTGGCTGTCACTCGCTGTCTTTTAGGAAGATCAAATCAACTAACCTTTGACAACCCTTGGGCCACAGGGAAGCCAGTGTGGAGCTGGACACACAGCACACAACAGCAGCATGTCTGCAACTTGAGATGAAGCACTGAGGTGTTAGAGTAGGAGAAGAATCCTACTCTGGCAACAGATACCCCTTCCAGACCAAGATGTTTGGGGAAGGTCAGGAAGGTTGTATTGCAAGGCAGATTGCATTTCAGGTTAGGCAAAATAAGCCTTGCCTAAAGTAAGGAAAGGTATCCTCTCACCTGAATTGCTTTCTATTTTCACACCTTTTCACCAGGTGATGCGTTCCCATTCAGTACTACATTCATGGTCATGTTTGAGGTGGCTGTAGTATGTCATTAAGATAACTGACTGACTGCCACATGGAGAGCTAACCTAAAAGACTAGAGCTCCACTTCCCCTAAACCTGCTGAAGGAGTCTCAGTAAGAAATCAATGTTCTGATCTCCATTATGGAAAGAGTTGCATATTTCCCTCCTTTTTCCAAATGGAGCTCAGAGTCTGTCACCACCTAACCAGCATATTATGTTCACTATTTTGAATTTTCTGTATTTCATCATCATAATATTACTTCACTGCCTAAGGTAGATGTTAAGTCAACCCTGTTGTTAGCCTAATATTGTTTTAGCAGTATTGTCACTAGTCTGGTTTCAAATCTAGTGGTCATGTACATACCCACATGCAGTATAACTGTCAAAAGTTCACAAGTTGCAATATATGAAGAATCTACCTGCAACTGAGTGTTTAGTTGCAATATATTGTGAGAGGTAAATACACTGGCAGCTTTTAATCACCTTCTTTTCACCATCTGAACAGAAAAGGGTTTTGCATTGCCACATTTAAGGAGATACAAGCATTTTTAAAGCAACATGGTCAAGAATCCCCTAAGATCTGTTTTAACCTTTTCAGTCATGAAATAGCCATAGGGGAAAGGGAAAGTCAGCTTCCATCCAGATGGAACCAGGAGTGTTCAGGTACAGTGTTACATTTATTCTAAATCTGAATTCCCTCCAGTGAAAGCTATGGCAAAATCCTTTCCTGGGTGAAGGGCTGGATGCCAGCCATAAAGCTGTTCAAGTATCCTGGCAGCTTATTATTAGCTAGATAAACAGAGAAGATGCATGCTCAGAGCTTCCTTCCAAAGCTAAAGATACACACTATGAATGGATCTGACTCAAGGGACTGTGGCTAAAGTGTTTACCACTTTGACATCTAAACATACACAACAGCAGTGTAATATTTATGTGGCTTTAACACAAAAGTAGTCAAGTGAGACAAAGATGAGGGATCACTAATATTTTGGGTAATGTGGAAGAAGTTACATAAAGAAGAAATTACATAGATATACCAGAAGAGAGACAAATGAAAGCACCAGTTCTTTGCTAGACTAAGAAAACAAAAGGCCCTGAAATGCTGTATTTATTTTTCCCCACAGTCTTCATACAAGATTGTGACTAGACTACCACCATTATTTAATATTATCAAGTTATTTGTAGACCAGAGTCCATACCCAGCCTTTGATCTACTGAAAGATGCTGTACCTAGATGTCCCATTATTTGCATAATAATTAGACATTTGATTGATAATTATTTGGTTTCCAACTCAGACCAAAGTTCCACAATCAGACTGAACTTCTAACAAATCTAACCCAATTTCTGCAAAACACATTGTATAATAGTAGATGCAAACAACATCACACTTGAGTAAACGTAGTGTTCATTGACTAGATGCATTATTTACAGTAGCCTAGAAATCTTTAATCCTGCAGACCAGTGGTAGCCTCTGGATTATCATTGTAGCAGAAGTTCTCAAGGTATTGAGTAAAAAACATAGGGAAAGATTAGAAGGCACTGTCCATCTCAGTCAAATTTGGTTTTACTGCAGTAACTACTACAACTTAGGCAGGCTTGGTAGCATCTGCAGTACGTTTCTGCTTAACGCTATATATAGCAATGTCCAGTGTTGACATAGTCTAAATAAATGAATGAAGAATGATAGTGCTTCTCTTTGGAAAGAATTACAAAACTTCTACTCAAGTCTTTAAAAAGGCCCTTGCAGGAGAAAACCTCTTTATGGCAATGGACTAAAGTCTCAGTTGTTCAAGTGTGTTATTTTACATTATTATGAGCAATAAACAAAAACATTGCCTTCTCAGGAGACTACAGTACATAGCAAGATTTACTGACCTTGAATTTTAGTAGAGCAGGTACTGTAAGTATGAAATGTCTAGAGAAGTGGAAAATACAGGAATAAAAGGGAAGTAGCAAAGAAAATTCTGCTTTTTATCCACATAACTGCCTAAGCAATCAAGAATATTAACATCTCTTGACAAGGTGACCCACTTGGGGGTGGGGACAAAACCCTCTGATACTGATTTTTCAATATTGAATTCACAAATACTGATTTTTATTTTCATTTCCAACACCCTTGACTATCCTGAAATAAGGACACATAATGTTGAAACCTATCTATCCTTATATTGATGGATAAGGAAAGGGATATAATGGGATCTAAATAATCAGCTTTCCCAGTTCTTCAGACACTTACCTAACTTGCTTCTTCCTAGTAACTTCCCTTTTCTAACCACTTTGTATGGGAAGAGAGCAAGAGGACGATGCACTTGTGAGCTAAACAAAGTATTACTGTCCATCCCTAACTCTCCTTTGGATGAGTCACCCCTTTGCAGCAGTACACTGACAAAACCCAAGGGAGACAAAGTCTACAATGTCTGGATCACAGAAGGAATCAAGTAATCATGCTCATACCCAGCTATCAGCTACCCAAATTGATTGCTTTAAAGTTACCAATGGTGTTTTGAGTATGGTGTGCTACACTGATGAACTGATAGATGATGTCACTGAGTAGTTAAGAAATCTACCTTCACAGGGAGAAACTGATCCTTTGGCCTTGGAATGAAGTTCATGTGAATCTAGGTCTAGATGCATTATTTTTTTTTGAGGATGCAATGCCTCTCCCATAGAACATGCAGATAATTGAAAAAACACAGAAGTCTTGCATGTGCCTGCCTTCTCTAATGATTATTTAATTTTTCCAGTAGTCTTGGATTAGACAGAGCAACGCCTGGAGGTTCTTTCCTCAGTTGCTGGGAGAACCAGGAATTTTCAGGAGGCGAGACAGTGAATAAAAAGACACCAGTTAGATGGGAGATATATGGTCACGCTGGTAGCCCAGGCAGGATGGGCTGATCAGTTTCTCTGCGCATTACCAAAAGAATGCCATGTATGTACACCACGCCATGGGCTGTTATCAGATTATAAGCAAGAAAAGATGCATGTCACCTTGCTATGATTACACTGCCTGGACTCCAAAGACATAGCATGGTCCTTTTTAGATTGCTAACTGCATCTGGCAGACTAACTTCAGCAAGCGTCAACACTAGATATGATAAAACAGAAGCCTGACAGTTAATGGATGGTTTATATATTCCTTTCAGAACAATTCTCATTCTTAGAAAAGCTAAGGGAATTCTCATTCTTAGGAAATGCCATCTTAGGAAAACATCAGTATACATTTTATTTATCTGTGTATAACATAAACAGAGTTTTAATGGAAAAAGGTTGTTGGAATGGTGATCTACAGCTGGAACCTATTTACTATTCATGATCTTCAGATGACTATTCATCAGATCATGAAAACCAGGTACACTCAAATTTATGCTGTTGAGGTGGCTATTAAACAGAGAAAGCAAAATATCTAGGATGGATTATACAAGTAAAAGTCACACTTGCTCTCATAAGATGCTGGGTTTTTACATTTTGGATGAACCATGATGCTACAGAGGCTATCCACAGAAGAAGCTATGGTTCACAACACACATATTTGTAATTTTACCAAGGTAAGCCTCTGAATAGCAGAATAAGTTGAAAGGACAAATCAGTTCAGGCTGATGCAGAATACCACTGAGATTTTCCTACAGGAGAGAGCAGCTTTTATAATGGAGTCTAATGTTATGCGTTATGTAACTTCTCAAAGTAACACAGGCCATTCTGGATATTTAGTAATTTCGAGATTGTTAGTATTTACCTTGTGTCACGTTAATTTAGAAGTTGACAGAGTAATCTGGTATAAAGAACAGGAATGACAATGTTTTATAACTGTCCAACAACTTATTTAAACATTGCACCATCTGTTCAGTACTTCATCATTTTGACATGAACTGAATTTTCAATTAATCCTTTCAAAACCACATTTATATCTTGGAATTTCATAATTTCCAAAACTAGAACGATTGGTGCATGAAAGTACAACCACTACTTTAATTCCAGCATCACAGGCTAACATGACATGTAATTTAGTCCCTGAAATCACAAGACAATAATTTTGAGTCAGTGACAGCTGCAGGACAGCTTCTTGCTTATGCTTTCGCTTGAGATTTCCCTTCCCAAAGATCTTAAAGCAAAACCAACAAATTGGGAAGCTTAAGATACAGATTGTGTTCTACAAGTCAGTCAGTAGGATTGTAAATTGTAATTTACCCACCAACAATGGGATTTCTGGTGGAATTCCTATAGAGGCTTACTCTTGAACTAACACTACTGTGTTGATCTTGAATCAGTATGAAATCATTGCTGATATAGGAAATGGAGAGGCAACAGAAACTATATTGGTTTCTACAGAGCTAAATGAAGAGTCATGCACATCCAAACTTGCAAGCAGGGTACAGCAGTAAAAGACAAAGCAAAGAAAGAAGGCAGAGCAAAAAAGCTAGTCACTGGTAACCAAATGAACTTTAGCTTCCAGTATGATAGCCATTACACATGAAGAAATAAGACTTAAGTAATAAGACAACTTCAGAGGTATAACAACACAAATACTTTGCCAGAACAGTAACAGTACTCTTGACTAGCAATTTCCTCCATTTTCCATCACTGGAAGTCTTGATATGAAGTCCAAATATGTTTAAAGCATTCTAGAAGATCTTTCTAAAATACTAAGCTTAATTTTTTTACTTGATAAATAAGCAAGTAGTCAAAATTTAGGAGGTATTCTTTAGTGTGTTAACAGCAAGTGAGAACTAAATTGGTGATCTCTTGTGTAAAACCCTAAATTACAACAGAAGACTTTTAATAAGTATTTGCTGTAAATGATGACTGTTCTTGAAGAGTAGTAGTAGATGGAAGACAAATCTAGCCCATTAAGTGCTTTCAACATTACTTAATTTCAGATAGTTTGCTTTATTTCTTAGTCAATGAATTGTGCCACAATGATGAAGATTATTTACAATATATCAGTGATGATCATATCTAGTAGAAATGTTCACAAAATCTGAATATTAACTGTTTACCAATACAAATCTAGTTTCTAAAGGCATAAAAACATTTAGAAACTCCTCTGGTTCTGCTGCATTCTAAAACCAGATCAACTCAAGCAATTTCATAAGCTCTACAAACCTTGTTTTGTCAAGATCATGTCGAGAAGGTCCAATCAAAACTTGTTTATGGTGGGCACATTTGCGACTTCATTTTATAGGTATTTTGCAATGTTTCCCTTGTCACCCACTTATAAGGTCTTTCCCTGCATTCTCCTTGCACGTAGATTTCTACAAAAGTTGTGAAAGTCTCCTTGTAGTTTTACAACTAGTCTCATTTGTTGCCTGAAATCTGACAAAGTTTCTAGTAAGATCTGCATAGAACGAGTGTGTAAGGCTAGTTCCGCATGAAATGAAACTAAGCAGTATGCACAAGGTTATTTAAGCACATATCCCAACAGCCCTAAGAGCCCATTATCCCTGCAAGTATCTGTGGTCAAGAAATGGTACATGGGTGGCTGAACAGTTTCTAGCTATTTTTTATACAAAATAGTGATTGCTATGCAAGAGGGGCACATCTAACATGAAGTACCAGAAGACACTTTTAAGAGCATCTCTTGATCACTGGTGAGCTTTTTATGGACCCATTTTAAGTTGTATCTGTTGTTCACAGAATACAAACTAACCTTATCTACCAAGACATTAGTACCATCTGGTTAACTTGAAGATGAGAATGTCATACTAATCCAACCCATCACGAAGGAGTTATTTACATATTATGCCACAGTTAGAACATTAAATTTAGTAACCAGTTGTTGTGGACTGCAGAAAACAAGAGTGCTTAACTGGTATCTTCTCAATCAATGCAACTGCTTAAGTTGCCTAACTTTCATTGAATTTTCGAGACGGTTGCGTGCGCAAAGCCTCTGAATTTGCAAGAATCAGCCATATATTACTACCATTGGTATTTTGTAGATTTTTCTCATAAAATTGCTTGCTGAAAAATTCTGTGCAGTCATTGACTAGGTCTACCAGTGGACAAACTAGTTCACTGGATGAACTGCATTAATTGTGTTGTACTGACGTAAGCCCATATATATTTTTGGCCTCAAGCTTATTTCTTGCTGACAGAGTAAGCGTAGGCATATGGAAAGGTTTTCAAAAATATAAGACTGGTTCTGAAACACCACTGAAGGAAAAAAAGAAAGCTATCTCCTCTATATCAATATCTAATTTCCTCCCAGACTGACCACCTGTTAAAAAATGAACTGTTTAAATGACTTATGTAAAGCTATAATTAAGCCTAAGTGTTTTGAAAGACTGGTCAGAGAGAAGCAACTAGAAGTAAGTAATGATCTCATACAGCTATGTACTTTTTTGTTTGTTTGCTTTTAAGTGACAGTTACTCACACAGGAGAGAGTGCCTGTGATTAATAAATTCCATCCAAATACTTGAATTTGTCCTGTGTCAAGATTCAGGTGAATTTTAATCTTGAAGAAAGCCACCTATAATTCTGAATTCAATTTTTAAGCACTAGAAATGCCAAGACTTCTTACAACTGGATGCAGCATATAAGAAATATTTATGAGTTTCCAGTAGGACAGAAATATCTTCTCTTTCAAGTGCAACTGCCGCTTTGCAAGAGGACAAAAGATCACTATTTCTTCTAACAAAGCACAATTTGTAAGCAGAATTACTACTGCTACTAAGAAAAGCATAACATTTATGTCCCAGGGTACAAGATGCAGTTAGAATAAAGACCGCTACCAAAAAGCTACAACAGTGAATAACTTTCAGTTTCTCATTTATACATAAAATGAATAGCTGGTTCTCTAATCAGGATAACAATTCTTCTATTCCAAGCTATTCAGTACAGCAAAGCTTAAGAAGAATAACACAACATACTATCAGTCCTGCTTATGCTGACTACTATTATTTCACCACACTTGAAACTAATAATGATTTTCTAGGAACACCTATAGCTGCACTCTTCCAGACCTTAATATGAACTTCTGGCTGTCCTTCCTTTGTTGGCACCATAGAAGGACCTTTATTGTGAACACATTAGTGCTGACATCTGTCATAGTACCCTGTTATCATCATAAAAGTACATCAGTTTGATACTGGGTTATTTACAGTCTGCCTTTAAGTCACGGGCTTGAGATGGAAGCCAAATCCACCATCCTCCCCACTTAGTGATGGGATACGGCACTATTAACACAAGCTTTGCATAATACAGAGTTAGGGAGTGTATGTGCTAGACCACACTCAGTCCTGCACAGTGTAATCTGGTGTATTGTGTAACGCTAATGCAACTTATGTAACCTAGACTTAGTAGTTAACATTGCTTCTAGTATTAAGGTATACTAGGTAGCAACTCAGATGCAGACAACGTATAAGACTAGACACTTGAAATTTCAAGGCCAACATCAAAGCTTCATAACTACTTAAATGAAAAGCTGGCAGGATTCAAACACTGTCATTCCTCTTACTTTTCTGACATTTTATGAACATAGTTTCTCTCCTTGCTAGTGGAGGGTGGCTCCCCCCAAAAAAAAAAGTACACCTCCAGAACACTGAGACAGTCCACCACTGATCTAAACAATGCAGGTCTAAGCCTAGCCACCCTCCAACTCAAGTCCTCAGAAGAACTCATTTGTTCCAGTAAGCAACAGTTAAATGTTATTATCCTCAAACTTCCGACAATGTTAAAAGCCTTCATTCTAGTCTCCCTTTAAACTAAAATGGATTCTAGTAGTACCGCTCCATTTGAATCAACTAACTGGTAACAACAGTTTGGCAAGAACAGTAGAGATTAAAAAAGCTATGCAGCAATAAAGTAGTAAAATAATTACAAATTGCAGAAATACAGGACAATGAGCTTTAATAATTGTGAGAGGATAACAACCAGGAACAGTATGCTTATCAAGCAAAGAATATACAGAAACCAATCCAAGAAGTACCTTTATATCAAAGGTTGACCCTGCAGAGAAACGGAAAATAACTTTGAAGTATTTCAGATCATATCACATTCTCTCTGCACCACCACCCCCCAAAATGCCCATAGGGAATTCTGTGAATTGTTTCCCCAGATGCCTTGCACACCAGCTGGTTAGGATTAAACATCTTGCCTGCGGCATCTTTTAGGCCTTGAGGCCTGGCATTTTTGACAATGTGATGAACAGCATACAATTGTGTACGTCCCATATGTTTAAGATAATATGGAGTGCCAGAAACACTGTTAAATCCATGTACAGTAGTAATAAGGGTTAGAAGAAAGCTACGACAGCTATTCTTCAGGTTTGAAAGTTACAGCTCTAGAATCTCATTTCGTTACAAAAATATAAAATATTCAAGACTTAAATGTTGAGACTTTTCTATGCCTCTGATTTTCTGTTATTGTAATACATTTAGTACATACAAATCACAAGCCTATTTGCAGAATACTAAGTGCTAGCAAGCACTTCACATCCCAAAGATGACCAGAACTTTGCACAAACACTGTAACTGCAAAGGATGCAGTCAGAGACTGATCTCACTCTGAATGACACCATGCAAGTGAAGGGAAGTACCTCCCCTGAAGGAAAAAAAACCACGAACCCCTAAACAAACACTGCTTTGTTTTCACTTGCACCAAAACACACCCTAAGATGAGTTTTCATGGCAGAGTTCTGTCTAGATATCAAAATGTGCACATGGATTAAGCCAACAGTTTATTCTGAATTAGTATTTTTTCCAGAAAACCTGCCTTTAAGTGCCCTGTCCAAATGAACAAATTCCTGTTTGAAGAGCCTCAGTTTTTTGTTCATCTTTAACATAAGGACCACGTATGTTCTTTCATTATCTGAGAAAGTACTTTGGACTTGCTAATCAGTGGAAGGCTTCAACTGTCTTGAAAGCCAGCACATTCTCTTCTGACACTCATCCTTAGTGTTTCAGAAAAAACACGTGGCAACTTCTGAATGTTGGATAAAAATATAACCCTCAAACTTCAGTTACAAGCTAACCTCTGAAAAAGAGAAAAGATCTCCTTGAATACAATAGCTGTCAGCTACAGTACTTTTAATGCTGTTCCACAGTTGCCATCAGAACACCAACTTGTTTTGCTCATATGTTATTACTGTTAAGGTATTAAATATCTAATTAGCTTCAAGACTGGTCTTCCAAGAATGCGTCCCATTCTGCAAAACATATTTTTCTAACAAGTACAGAAACCTGTAGCATGAAAGTGTGGCTTCCTACACATTCACACTTACTACCTGGTAATAACCCGAGGATCAGTTTTCTGTTATAAGCTTTATTGTTTGGTGTCCATCAAAAAAGTCATGGGAACATTTTAAAAAACAGGAAAAAGGTGTACCGCAACCTTACCCATAATCAAATGTTGTGAGTCAGCCCAGTGATACTGAAAATGTATCCTGCAAAAATGAGTTTACTGCTTGTACCCTGCATTATGAGAATTCCTGTATACAGTAAGAAAACGTTTAATAAGAAGATGCCTAAGTTGACTTATATAGTCCTAAAAGAAATATTTCTCCAGCTCTTTATGGCTGACGTAAAATCCCTTTCCTAATATCATCCTCAGACACAGAGTTAAGCCCACTATCTTTTACCATTTTCTAGGACTGCTTTTTAGAATTTAAATCTGTTTTACTGGACCTACAGCACAAGCTTTCTTTTTAAAAAAACTGAAACATTTTCTTCCATTTATAGAAACGAGACGAGGACCTCAAACTTAAATGAGTTTACTTTTGACACTGCAATGGGTAGTTTATGGATGTACAAGAAGGAAAAGGGGTGTATTTTCCTTTCTATGAGAAAATACACTGTCATGGCAGAACATGTCATTATGCAACTCTTGGTGGTATTTTAAGAGCTGATGCCTGCTCCAAATGTAATTTACGCTTCTTAAAGATTAGGAAACTTTTGGATGAGGCTTCAGTTCAGCTGAATGATGAAGCCATAAATAAATTCCTTATTGCTTGGAAACTTCCCCCTGCCCAACTCCTTGAAAAAAACCCTTTAGGTTCTCTCTCAGTATTATACAAACAATTCCAATTAAGCAAAGAGTGTTACTCTTCATTGATCTCTTCTAGTTCTTTATGGGATCTACTATAGAGCGATCCACCAAGACACATGAAGAGAAAGTACAGTACACGAGTTAGTGATCAAGTACATCAAGTAACAGTGGCTTTTAATGAAAGCTCTCCCTTTGCCTGCCTTTATCCAATACAATAATAAACTGAGCATCTGATAACTTTCTACATTTCACAACAGGAAACCTAATGGTGTGAACATAAAGAGTACATAAATCAATTGTCATGTCCTACTGTCTGGCTAATGATTACACATAAAATACAAGTTGCTAATATTATAAAGTCAATCTAGACAAACTCTAGACTGTGTAATGACTTGAAACTACGAAGTGGGGACTCCAAGTTGTCAAGCTAGATTTGAAAATTAATATCTATGAAATCAAGACAACACTTCAGATTAAATGTTTTAGTGAAAAACAGCAGTCATGTTGTTAGTCCTGTGGGTCAAAAGGTAAGTATATACATTCAACACACACCATTAACAGACAAGAAGTAACCTATACTCTTAAACATCCTCAGCCCTAATCGCTCTACCCTTACCAACCTGAGAAAGCTTCCCAGGGACACCAGGAGGTTTGGCCAATGTATTGAGTTAGATACCAAAGTCTGCAGAGTGATTGGGAGTGATGACCACTTACAACTTACCAGTATTATTAGATGATATGAATTTATAGTCTTATAGTAGAAACTGCATGTCTTTTAACAACTCATTTGATATAAGACATATCATAAATGCAATGCTTAGTTTTGTCAGTCACCACACCATTTTCTGTCCAGTTTTGTTTTTACAGTTTATGAGAAAGGCTAGAAATTAGATTGAACTGAACTGCAAATTTAAAAAAAGAATCCAAGGTTGGGGGCAGGGGTGTCATTCTTGCATAGAGAGCATTGTCTATTATAAATCAAGACCTCCTTAGAAAGGAAGCACTGAGTGTACCATGCAGTACCAAAACAATTACTTTGTTAATATGCAGATTCAGTGGAACCAAATTTGAGTCTTGTACTAACAATAGTGCCTGGTATCATTAGACAAAGGAATATTTGCAGTCAAAGCAGTATGTTGTAAAAATAACACTGCAAACAAATGCGAGGGCTTACATCTGTCCAAAATTAGATTGCATTTAACAGTGGAAGGGCCTGTTATTGAAAGCATGGTATTGGAAGCATCAACACTTGGTTTGGGTTACCTTTGGCAAAAGTAAGTTAAACAAGAGATATCCAGCAACTGTGATCTATTTAGTAAACTAAATGCCCTTTGTAAACGATCACATCTGATAGAATGCTAGATTTTTCTTTTAATATGAAGTGTGATATTCACTGATGACGCCTGGTTAGTCATGGCTATCTGGCCTATCTGTCCAAATTTTGGCTTTTACAATTATTTCTGTTTCATTCTCCAACTCTAAATATGTGTCCTCCCCAACACTGGACACTGCTCAGTGAACACAAGGCCCTTACTGAAAACTACTTTTTTACTGTAAGGCTATTTTTGGCTTTTCCACTGCCTCTAGTTTGTTCAAGCCCGTTAAGAAATGCAAGAATACAGATACCAGCCCTAACCTTATTGACATAGGAGAGGCAATACTTCAGAAAGCAAGGATCGCTTGTTTTGACTTTTCCTTATCTATGTGGCACACAATGAAGCAAACATAACATGTAAATTAGTTGCAACACAGGTCAGTATTGCGTGATGTTCAAAATTATAGCTCAAAACCAGGGCAGTGTACCAAATCCAATCAGCTGTACTGGATATGGAATTTTAAGATGCCTTCCACTCTGCAGTTTTAAAGAACAAGGGCAATATTGCTCTTGACAGAAAAATTATCGGAAATAGAAAACAATTCATCTTTCATTTTGTGTCAGGCATGTATGACTTATAAAAAGCAAGAGAGCTGCAGTGAGCCAAAACAGTCTTTTGGAAGTTCACGTCACCTAGCCATTAGTGCTAATGACACAGAAACATTGATGATTTATGTTCAGCGTTGCTGCTTCACTCCACTCCTGGAACATCCCGTAGGGCAACTAATTACCTGCATGATTTGCGAACACTATAAACACAAAAGTTACTTCCATTTAAACAAATAGGTCTAATAATTAAGAAACAAACTTACTACTCTGGTTCCTGAGGATCGACGTGTTGCTCTAACATTAGAGATGTTCCTTGTGCTGGCTGGAGTTGCCAATGGAAGAGTGGTAGAAAGTTGAGGAGGGTTGAAAGACATCAAAGGCAATCTGGTATCTCCTAATATGCATTGCTTGGAATTGGAATTTTTATTAGTGAACCTCTCATTTTTACCATTTCCTGAATCTCCACTACCAATCTCCATTTTCTCCTCATTCTTGATTCTTCTCAAGCAGTCCTTTAGTATCAGCTGAGTTGCGGGCTGACTCAACCAGCACAAAAAGAGTTCATCCACCTTCATTTTCAGTACAGGCTGCAGAACTTTCCCAGGTGACATTTTCTACCAGTTTCCCTCTTTGTTGTATCAAATTCAAAATAAAGGTTTGACAGTCATCTACTTATTCCACTTGACTTTCAGTGTTTCACAACCTCCAGGGTTCCTGTTATGAAAAATACTGTTATTTAATCTTACGGTTTTAACAAAGTGTTGATATTTATTCCCTCAAGATATCAACAGATGTTGTGACATACATGCTAACATATGACTACAACAACACTTTGTAAGTGTAAGCCATTAATCAGAGTCAAATCCCGAGGATTTCTTTTTAAAAACATACTGCATAAATGATGGAGATGGAGAAGGTGCGTGAGCGCAGTTTCTTTCTCTCTAAAGAGAGCTATCTAACAAATGTTCTCCAAGAACATATTAAAATATGCATTTCTTATGACAAATAGCTTTGAAAAGACTTAATATTGAACCTGCTAAGAACTAAATCTCTAAGCAGTTTATACAAAGCCTTGGCAATACTACAATTAAGAAGCAAGCCTTTCAGTTGACTGAAGGTTCAATTTTCCTTCTGAAGTCTGTGCTTCTGATTTAAAATCTTGCATTGCATATTGCAGCGCAAGATGCATTCCCCTATGAGTGATGCACAGCTGAATTCCTGAAGATCCTTCCTCAGGATTTGATTTGTCTGCCTGCTTGGTACCACACAGTCATTTGGTATTTAAAAACTGCTCTACTTGACATTCACTTTTAGTTTTTAAAGACAATGTGAAACCCAGCATGGCTCAAGGACTGGTATAGTATGATTTCATGTTTAGTTGCTCACCTGAAACAAAGAGAATACATATTTCTTTGGAGAGGCAGAGGACTGGAGCTAAATACTCAGAACAAAACCCAAGTTACTATCATTATCTCCACAATCAAATTACTTGGTGATCTGGTACGGTTTAACTGAACTCCATGCTTCCTCCTGATTTACTTTTTTAAAGCCTTTATCAATATTTGATCCATATGTAGAAGGCAGCAAAGATAACGCAAATATTTTACTGAAGATGCCTTGAAATGAGCACTTGAACTTGGAAATCTAACACTCAGCAACTGAATACACTATTAAAATCACAGCTCAATCTTCATCCCACGGCAGAACTATAAACCTTATAACACTGCACGAGTTAAATTTTCTAAACCTTTATGCTTAGTAACTTCACAGCTAAGTTATCCCGTCGCTGATTCTGAAGGCCACGATGTTTCACTAGTTTCTCAGGCCAACGCTTTCACAGGGCCGGTGGCTGTGCCCTCACGGCTCAAAGCAGCCCTTGCTCAGGCCTGGGCCCGCCGGTGCCACCCAGCACAGACGGGCACTCCCCCGGCTGCCTGGGAGAGGCGTCCAGACATAGGCCAAAGGGGAGCGGCCTCCTACCGGCCGTTTGCAAGCGGCGGGCCCAGAACCGGCCGCAGGGGTGGCAGCGACCGCCATAGCGCCAGGGTCACCTCCACCCCCCTCAGGGCAACCGCCACCACCACACACCTGCTCCCCCTAGAGACGGGGGGGCGGGCAGAGGGGCAGGTACCCGCCTTCCCCCACGGCAGACAGGTCTAAGGCGACACGGTTTAGCACCGCACCGCGCCGCGCCGCCAGCCCCACGGGGGACACGGGGGGATACGGATAGGGGACGGCGCGCGCCACCAACAACCTCGCGAGGACAACGGCCACCAGCCACTCACCTGCCGCGCGCCACACCGTTCCCCCCCACCTCCCGCCGCTGCCTTCAAATCCGCGCCTCCTTCCGGCCCGCCCACATCTCGCGAGAGCTCCTCTGGGCCCGCCCCCGCCGGGGACGCGGCGGGCCGTCACTATGGTAACGGGCGGGGCGGGGGGCGGGGCGCGGGAGGGGTGTTTTCTGCGTGCGTCGTGACGTCGCGGTGGAGGGTGTTTTTCCCTCCTCTTCTCGTTTTCCCAGCAGCCATTGCGGTGGCAGGCAGTGTCCCTGTAGCAGTTATGGCGCTGTGGCGGGTGATGGGCACGGCCCCCGGCTCCTATTGCCGCTACCTGGGTCCAGGTCGGCCTCCACCCTGGCTTCGGAGTCCCTCCCGGGGCTGAGGCAGCCGTGCCGCGCTGTGAGGGGCAGGGTGGGGGGGAGCGACACCTGCGGGCGGGCGGGTTGGGCCTCCCGCACCGGAAGCCGCGGGTGCTGCTCTCAGCCTGCTGCCCGGCACTCGGGTAGGGACGTGTGGGGTTGCCGCAGTGCGGCCTGCCCGTGTCGCCCGGCTCCCAGGGCCTCGCCGGTGCTGTCGCCTGTACTGCATTCGCAGGGCAGCCGTGACAAGACCTTGGCTTCTGACTCGTGGGTCGCAGCGAGCTCCTCTGAGGAGCTGGCAAAGTACATGAGCTTACCTTTGCTGGTTCTAGCTGCTGAATGCTGTTAAAAGCGACCACAAAATACCGTATCTACACAAGTAATTGCCATAGTTGCCATTAAAAATGAGAGGATGAAAGGGGAAGTGGAGGCAGTAGCAAATAAAAAGATAATCCCCGTATTAAGGCAACAGCGTGCGCCAGTCTGTTTGCACCCGGTTTTTTTTCTGGGTAACATGCAGTGGAAACTTGCTAGCCTTCATGGGCACCCCTGCAAGGCTTTCTAGGTAAACACATTTTCTGTGTTTTGTGATTTTATGTATAAGGGCCTCACCCCCATATGAGTTCTTCGTTTGGTATTTTGTACATCAGAAAGTCATCTGTATTTTTACATCAGATCCCTACTTCACTACTCTTCTTTTCTTTATGTGGCAGTACTTCCCTTTGGTTTATTCCTTTTACATTCTTCCATTTCCTCAACTATGGCAGATGCTCCAAAAATTTCTGATGGGTTATTATCACAAATCTGTGCAATGTTACTGCTGTGGAGCTGAGGCTGTATTAGAGATGATACCGTTTACATTTTCCAGTAGTTTGAAGAGAAGGCCTAAAAATGCAGACAAGATTAAAATAGGGTAAGTGAAGGAATGTACTTACTTTCTTATTTCTGAGGGCTTGGAGAGAGAGAACAAAGAGATAAGAAAGGCTAGATGCTGTGAGAGAGATCTAGTACAAATCAATACGTTTATATTTTTGTAATATTCAAAATAATATCTTCCAGCAAAACCAATAGTACTGTTGTAAGTATATCAGAGGGCTTTGGCATACTGCTGTAGACACTGAAATATATTTTCACAAGTCTTAAAATGAGATTCTGGATTCAAGAAAACCTGTAGACCGTTGAAAGTTTTTCAACTTTCAAAGTGGAGGGAGCTTCCACTTTTTGAAGCAGGCTACTACTCTCATTCCTGCCCATTGATTGGTCAAGTTTAGAGTGTATGTTTTTAGAAAATGAAAGTGGATAAAATGGCATTATTTTAAATGGGAGTAAAGCATTCAACATAACACAGAGGAAGCAGATGTCAAAGTATGTCTGAATCTGTAAATATTATGAAAGTAGCTTTAAAGTGGGGGAAAAGGAAACAAAAACCCTGCGTTATGGATAGCAGCAAGATTTTTGGCCGAGAACTGAAGGGCTGAATTAAGAAGACTGATAGCAGAGCCACAGACATGGAACAAAGAGGACTTTTAAAACATTTTGAATGCCTTTGAAGCATTCCTTAGTGATGGTGTAGCCATCTGTTGATTGACATGTTGAAGACAGGTGGCAAGAAGGGGATCAGAGAGTGAGCTGACAAGAGTTGTAGAGTTGGATATCATCTGCATAGAGATGATGCCCTTTGTTGAAACTGGCAATGAGATCTCCCAGAGGAACGGGAGAAATAAAAGAAATGAAAAACACCACCTCTGAGAAATATACATGGTCGCGTTATTCTCTTGGGCATGCTAGTGTACATTCAAAGCAATTCTAATTCTGACTTTATTAGAGTTTGTCACGATTAACGTTGGTATGAGAGAGGAATCAATTCTACATGTCTTCTGTTAAACAGGGCAGCATCACCAGGTCGTACCGATACTTGCAATTGGCAGGGATACTTTGAACATGCCTTTGGATGGATCAGGCCTCCTCAGCAGTGTATCTACTGAGGGATGTGTGTTTGTGCAGATATATGAGCCAAAACTTGGCCAAAAGTTGAAAATACCTAAATTGAATCTCTTTGTTTAGATTATCCACCAAGAATTGAAACTTGAAATTCCTTTTTGGCCGCTATTTCTATGTTCTTGCTGGCATGGTAAATACAGAAGCTGTACCTTTTCTATGTTGCTTTCAATATATGGAAAACAGAAATCTGTTCTAGTGTATAACAATTTATGTGAAATGTATCTATCTGGTTTAGGGATGGGCTTCTTTAAAAGTCCATTGAATAATTATTAAATATAAAAGTGCTGAGTATGCAATATCCAACTGATACCTGAAAGTTAAAGTGGTGGGGTTACACTTAGCATTGTTGTAAAAGATGCAGACTACACTTTAGATAAGACAGGGGTCTGTTTAACAAGTGCAATAGAGCAGCGTATTGGTAAAACTCAATAAATGGGTATAAAAAAATTGGTTATAAAAATAACCAATTGAACTGCGTCCAGCTTTGGAGTCCTCAGCACAAGAAGGACATGGACTACTTGGAGTGTGTCCAGAGGAGGGCCACAAGGATGATCAGAGGGCTGGAGCACCTCTCCTATGAGGACAGGCTGAGAAAGTTGGGGTTGTTCAGCCTGGAGAAGAGAAGGCTCTGGGGAGACCTTAGAGCAGCCTTCCAGTACCTGAAGGGGGCCTATAAGAAAGCTGGGGAGGGACTGTTTGCACGAGCATGTAGCGATAAGAAGGGTCGTAATGGATTCAAACTGTACAGGGGTAGATTGAGATTAGGTATCAGGAAGAAATTCTTCACTGTGAGGGTGGTGAGACACTGGAGCAGATTGTCCAGAGAAGTTCTGGGTGTCCCTTCTCCGGAAGTGTTCAAGGCCAGGCTGGATGGGGCTTTGAGCAACCTGGTCTAGTGGGAAGCAGGGGGGTTGGAACAAGATGGTCTTTAAGGTCCCTTCCAACATAAACTGTTCTATGATTCTATAATAATAGGAGTGCTTGGGCCTAATTACACAGTGCAGTGGAGTTAGTACACCCACATTAGTGTGTCCACATATCACAGTACCTCCCTCCATATAGTGCATGGAGGTACCAACCCCGGTACAGAAACTCAAGAGCCACATTAGCTTCCAGTTCTTGTTGGCTTCGTTGCGTACAGCTTGTTTCTCACCTTGTTCTACCAGTCTTGACACACAAGGTGGTATTGGCAGTAGTGCCAATATACACTAATGGCTAAATAACAAAATTCTTCTTTGCCTTTGCTTGTTACTGTTACGGTGACTCAGGGCAGCAGTGTCCATTGGGAACATTCCCGTTCCCAATCAGCAGTTTGCAACAAGGGCTGGTCTTCTTCTCTGATAACCTTGGGTATGTACAACTTAGACATCTGGGTATGAAAGAGTTGTCTCTACTCCCTCAGTACTTGGTGGGTGTAAAGCTGCATTTCTAAGACCTAATTAATGTTATCCCAAGGTAGATATCAACTTAGGTCAGATGTATCATGACTTAAAAGGGCCTGTTCCTCTCCACTAATTAGTAGGAATCTCAATTAGTATCTGAGGTATACACAACCACATTTTAGAAGTCTAAAGTTAGGTAGGATAAATGTGTTTGCAGCAGTACATTTACTTGGTTGCAGAGGGCTGTGGTAGCTGTAGTCTCATCCTGTCTCAAAAGTAGAGTAATCATCATTCCACAGAGAGTGAGGGTGAGGTGAAACGTGCTCAAGGTAAAAATGCAGTTCACTGCAGGATCCTTTTGAGTCTATTCTAGAGCTTTTCATACGCCTGTCATATGGGGAGAACTGCAGTACCTCCTTAGGATGTTGCTTTAAGGAGAAAATTGCATTTTGATCAGGCTTCTTACAACACTTTTGCTGACACATTTCACAAATTTCAAAATTAGGCATCTGAAGTTCAGTTCTAACCTATATATAAGCACTAAAATAACCGTGTCCTGATTTCCTAATGTGCTAACTTAGTTGGAAGCAAGTGTGCTGAATATCTCTGGCAAGCTGGTCACTTTTATTTAAGTCGTCGTAATTGAAAATTTTGGCCAGAAGGGCTCATTGAGGTTGTGCTGCAAAGGTGATGTTCCTTGTAAACCTGCTTATGGTATGCGGTCAGAGAGACTTCAGGAGAATATAAATGTTGCTTTTCACTTAGTGAAAGATAAAGTCTAGCACTCTGTCACTCAAACAAAAGTTGCTAGTCCTAGTACTGTTTTGAGGGGGAAGGGAGAGGACTTTGGGTGCCTTAAATGGCCTCACTTAAACTGAAGAGAAAGGCTGAGAAAATGGTAATAACTGAGAATCCCTTAAACTATGCACCCATACCAGCTAACCATGCCACTTCATCCTTTCTTGCAGCAGCTTACCAAAAATAGAGCTAGGGGGGTGAACTACAGATCAGATGCCCTCCAGAAGTAGCATCATATGCAGACAAAAAAATGTCAGCAATGCTGACTTGGTGCACGTGTTCAGCTGCCAGCAACGCTTTCAGAAGAGCCTCATGTTGAGACTTGAGGCTTGAATTTTCTCTGTCTCCTACAACTTTGAGGTGAAATACTACAGTAGTATGGGATCTGGTTAATAGCTTGCTGGCGCACAGCTCCTTAAGAGCGAGTCGGAGGTATAATTACAGATTGCTTTGTAACTCGTCGGTTTGTGTCATGAGTACAGGCATTTAAATATTCTGTACTTGCAGATACATTTTATTTCCTCCTTATCACACCGTGTGGTTAGGCTCAGGCCTTGTCACTGGCTATCTCTTTGCACGAGCGGTTGGTTTAATGTGGGAATATTTACATTTCTGCAAGGAAAAAAGAGAGTATAAAATGTAGATAGTGTAAGAGCAGGTGCACTACAAGCCAAAGAAGAAAATTGGTTCAGCAGTTGTTTGCCATCATGGTTTTAGATTAATTCCTACTGCATATCACTGCAGGGCTAGCAGTGAACATTTCTTATACTTTTTACTGAATTACTATCGGTGTGATGGTTTTTTTTTCCACAGGGACCTTGGATTGGGCAATGTTTACAGCAGTCCAGATGTGAAGGCTGGTTCCTCAGTAAGTCACGCTGATCTTCTTAATCCCGGGTTCACATGCTTCTAGCGCAGTATTTTATCCGATGGTTTTATCTAGCATTGTATCCAGGTCACATGGAGTTTATGGAAAACTGCTTGCAATGCAGTCTCTAGGGTGGTGTTTAACAAGGTGTGCATGAAGATGTTTATGGGGTGTGAGAATGGGAGTGTATTCGTTCTCCATGTTGAGTGTTACCAAGCCCGGTTCTCTTCTAACCTCGTCCTGGTGCAACCATTAGAGGGGAGAGGAGACTTGATGCTATTGTATTCAGCAGCCTGCAAAGTCTGGCAGCTACTTGTCTGCTACCATACCATAAACCATGCCTGGGTGCTTGGCTCTTGCATCTCCACCACCTGGCTGGGACCCAGTCTGGATAACTGAGATCTAAACTTGTTGTTTTGGGATAGAATACGCATTTCTCTGATTTGCATCAGAGGAGTCCTCATCAGATTATCAAGGGGGCAGTGTAAAACAGATAGTGCCTCTACTCATTTTCTACTTTGGCAGTTCTAAGGAAATGTAAATTGTGTGATGGGCAAGTATATTTTTATCGCTTGGCACCCAGAACTGTTTCTGAAATAATGTATATTTCTAGGGCATGGTCTTTGAACATCTATGAACATATATGTATACATTAAATGGAAACTGCAGTAAAATATAGGATTATGCTAGCTACCAGTGCTCTAATTAGCTCACTGAACTAACAATAATTAACATAGTTAATCGTTGGATTACAGCACAATGAGAAGCACACACCCAATAAATCACATTTTTTTATTATTATCTGTTAAGTGTCTGGCTGCTTGAGTAGTATTTTACAACTTTGGTTAAATTCATCATGTGCTCTTCAAAGCCAGTAGCAAAATTTCCAGTTTTCATAATGCTATGCAATCAGACACCTATGCTCAGGGGGTTTTAATTCACCACTGCATTACTCCAGTTCCAAGATCTGATCTGTGATTTGACGGCTATTTTCATTCAGCAAAACTAAAAGATTAACTATTTCTAAATTTATGAGCTAATTAGTACACTAATACAAACCACATTTATCATTTCCCTGAGTTTGCTTAATCCTCCTTCATTACAAAAGTCAGTTCAGATGTCCATAAAAGCTTACAGGGAAAAAAAAAAAGTATTTGTTTTCATTTTCATTAGGGAAAAGTGAAAATTCCAAAAGATTCTGGGCAGACAGAGCTACATTCTTTTGCTCTCATTAAAGTCCTTTTAGTTATAGTAGTTAGCGGAGGAAAACACTGTGCAGCTCTAGGCATATGCCTGCAAGGTTGCCAACACCAATAATTTTATCAAAGTTTAATAAGATTTAGTGTTTTTCTTATAAAGCTTCAGCTCCAGAGTCCCAGGATTATGAAATAATATTATCTTCCATTAAATGTGTACATTAGAAAAAGCCCTTGTGGTTGCAAAGAAAGTCTTGGAAATATAAAATTAACGGCTCAAAAATTCTAATTAAAAAAAGCGTGAGAGGCCCAGATTAATTTCTTTAAAATCAAGATTTTAGAAGCAATCTCAGATTTTGAGAAGTGTTTATTAATCTAAATATTGTGTCAGTAGCGGCACTTATTCCAGCAGTATCGCTCTTCAAGTAATTATGTATAGGATCTGGTGCTACATTCTTGATATTCTTTTCCTACTCCAGAAACTAAGTTTAAGACACAAAAAAACCCACACATTTTTGTGATTTAAATGCATCGCAGCGCTGAGACTTAGGGTTAAAGAGTTGGTTACATATTTCAGATATTGGAGCCAGACAGCAATTCGGTCTAATAATGTGCATGTCTCCTATTTCCTGAAAATTTGCTGGTACATGACCCCTTATATGCATATATGTGACCCTACAACAAACTCTCTTATGTGGTGCCAAAAAATGGCATTAGCTTCAGCTGCTTCATTAAATTGCTCCCCAAGCTGGCTTACATTCGCAGGGAACAAGGCACAGCCTCTCAGCAAGGAAGGCGTGGGGTGCCAGCGGACAGGGCAGCCCCTGCTCCCCTCCACCTTCGCCGGGGTTAGCCTGTGGAGGAAGAAGAAAAGCCCTTGTAAGTGCCGGGCCAGGGTATTTGGGGCACTGTCACAACATTGTTTGTCCTTCTCTCATGAAGGCACTTTGAGGTGCGCTACCAAATGGCCACCGGGAGCCAAGTTGCTCCTTTGAGGAGTCCCCAGCAGACGAGGAGTCTGGCTGCTAAGAAGCACTTGTCAAATAGACTGCAGCTGTGATGGGCTGTACTGTTCCCGACTACATATTCTGTCCCGGGGACACGGTTAGAGAAATAGTCCCTGTAATTAATGTTTAACTTTTAATATTATCAGCTGAAAAGAGAAGTGAATGTGACAGCAGTCAGTAACTGCCAAGATATAGATCCAATATTTGAACTCATAAAAGATCTGGGTCATTAGGAGAATATTGTGCTATTATGGACATGAAAAAAGTGCAAGCTGAAAGATGACAAAGCTTGCATAATGTCCCACATGGTCCTGGGGAAAATAATTGAGGCTAAAGAATATAATTTGAATGTATGGGGAGCATTCACAGGGGCTGAATTTATCTGGGTAGCAGATAAATGCAGACTTTGCTGGGCTTGAGCTGCCCTCCAGAAGAGCCTGTTGGTATCCCTTGGTTGTGGAAGTGTCCCCATGGGGCTTAGTGTCCACAGGCTAATACGACCTTTGGGAATAGTCCCCATGGTAACATGAAACCAGATCATGTTAGCATTTTAACGCTGGCATTTCCTGATTTTTAAGCCCTTCCTCACGTAGCCTTACTGTCCTGACTCCGTACCTAGCCCTTCTACAAGGAACAGTACTAAGAACTTTTCTAGAAGGATCAAGATCCGAATGCAACTTTTCAACAAAATTTAATCGTTTTTCTGATTGCCTTTTGTATCATGTTGCACAAATGTCTTTCACATGTACCTCTTACACATTGTATATTCCCAGAAGTTCCAAATAAATGTCAGCAGATGTAAGCGCATGCAGCAAATGTCCTCAGTGTTCTGGACCTTGAAATGCAGCTAATCCATTAGTCAGAAGTACGTGCTTATTTCCCATCCTATTCAGGACAGAGTGCAAGCTTCTACTTGAATTACTTCAAAATTACTGGTGTTCAGTCTGGAGAAAAGGAGGCTGAGGGGAGGAAACCTTATCGCTCTCTACAACTGCCTGAAAGGAGGTTGTAGGGAGTTGGGGGTTGGTCTCTTCTCCCAGGTACCAAAGGATAGGTTAAGAAGAAACGGCCTCAAGTTGTGCCAGGGGAAGTTTAGGATGGATATTTGGAAAGATTTTATCACCGAAAGGGTTATGAAGCATTGGAACATGCTTGATAGGGTTGCTGCCCTGTCATGCTGCCTGGGGAAGTTATTGAGCCACCATCCCTGGAGGTGTTTAAAAGATGTATAGATGCGGGACTTGGTTTAGTGGTGGACTTGGCAGTGCTAGGTTAATGGTCGGACTCAATGATCTTAAGGGTCTTTTCCAACCTAAATGATTCTATGGTTCTATGAAAATCCCATGCTTAAATTCTGTTCTGTGACATCTTAAGTTCATTTTTGTGTTTCTGATTGTATAAAACACCCCACACTTACTTTCTTTGTATTGGTATCTGTTCACTTTAACCTATAAAATCATGCATTGTAATGACTTCTGTTCCTGCTAGTCCTCAATTGGTAAGGGATCTGGGAACAGTAACTGGGCTCTATTTTCTCATTCTTCAGTGGACCTGTTGGTTGCTTTCATTGCAGAACCGCTCTTACACCAATGCAGTGATGCCATGTAATGTTTGGTTCCTAAATTGCTCTTGCAGGGCTAGGTTGGAAAAATGCAATCTTTTTTTACCTGAGGCTTGACTGAAATGAATATATTTGTCTGTGTGTCTAGGCTCAGCTCTTCTCCCATGACTGTGCTGGTGAATCACAAGTTACTGTTCTTGCTAGCATTCACCATTTCCTGCTGATGTTTCTTGATTTGGAAGTTATTTCAATATTAAGAGCTTCTACTTATAGAATCATAGAATGGTTTGGGTTGGAAGGGACCTTAAAGATCATCTTGTTCCAACCACTCGGCCGTGGTCAGGGACGCCTCCCAATAGACCAGGTTGCTCAAAGCCCCATCCAGCCTGGCCTTGAACACTTCCAGGGATGGGGCATCCACAGCTTCCCTGGGCAACCTGTTCCAGAGCCTCACCAACCTCACAGTAAAGAGTTTCTTTCTAATATATAATCTAAGTCTCCCCTCTTTCAGTTTAAAAGGGTTACCCCTCATCCTGTCGCTACACTCCCTGATGAAGAGTCCCTCCCCATCTCTCCTGTAGGCCCCCTTTAGGTACTGGAAGGTTGCTATAAGGTCTCCCCTTGTGAAACTTCTGAATGTTTCCAGTGTGGCCATTATCCCTGATAGTCTGAACACTTATCCTGTTCCTGAGTGTGCTTCTGTGCATGCTTTTTCCACATGCTTCACACTCTGTCTTTACCCTGTGGCTGTGAAACTGCACAAGCTGTTTAAGGTAAACTCCATCCACACGTTACTTCCAGAAAATAAATGCCCGGTGAGAATGCCCGGCATCATGCAGAGCTCTCTGTTCCTGCATAGGAAGCTCGAGTCGGAGCACTGTCCCTGTGAGCCGCTTGTGAGGTGGAGGAAGGGAAAATGTTCTCCCCGGGTTGTGAAGGCCACCTCACTTCTGCCAGGTGAAGTGGGGAAGTTACTCTGAAGGGGGGTTCCCTTCCCAGTTCACCAGCCTGGCCGGGATAAGGGCTGTGCCCCAGGTGCCTGTGTGCGAGGTGGGAGCATAAACATGGAGGAGGCTTCTCCTTTTGCACAAGTTAGAGTATGGTCAGTAAAGGCAGCCCAGGACTACATTTTTAACACAGTGCCTTAACATCGAGGTTCTTCCATTGCAATTTTAATAAAACGCTAGTTGTGCCTACAGTTAAGCATTCCTTGTGGGCTTACATACGCCAAATGAATAGAGAAGAAATAATACAGGATTTAAAAACCAAACAGAATAATTCCATGCGTCTCTAGAAGGGAAGAAAGAAATTGCTGATGGAGTTTTTAAACCAAACCATATTTATGCAGCATCATTATCGTCTTGTTTTTCTGGAGACATCTCGTCCAAGTGTCCAAGCGTGCTGCATCAGTAGGGTGGTGCCAAGCTGAAGTTGTTCAAATCAGCTGTTGCTTTGGGGTTGAACTTCAAAAGCAGCAAGACAGTTTTCCAAAATGAAACTGGTAGTCCTTTGGAAATAATGAGATACCCAATAATGTTACTTTTGGGTCTGGAAATGAAACATTACAGTAGTTTAGTATATCAAATGACTTGAAGTGATTAAAAAGGATGTGTTTCTTCCTCTAAAAGCATTTAAAAACATATTAAAAGGCTTCAGTTAGCCAGCGTTGAACACTGCAGGTACGTACTGGGAGCAGATCTGTTTTTCCCCCAGGTTTACACTTGTTCATTTGAGCACTCTTAGGAAGATGCCTGTGTTTTCCCTCAACGGTGGCTGCTTTTCACATGTTCTAACCTACATAAATTCTTAATGTTTTACTATACTTTTTGCAGTGGAGATGTTATTGGTTAGGTAATAAGAAAAAGCTCCAGTTCTACCGTGTAATGTGCATTTTTTGCACCTTATGAGAATATTGAATAGACTTCATTATTTTTTTCAATACAAGTCTGAATTCTACCATTTGATTACCTGAACCAAAAGCATTTCAATTTGCCATCCATCACCCTGACCAGTGTAAAATGCTGAATATTCAGATTAAATTGGAACTTTTTTTCTATGAATAAGGAATTTGATTCAATTCTATAATATACAGTGTCTCTGGGGAGAGGAAATTGAGCTGAAGGTCGCCGAAGGCAAGTGAGAAAATTGTATTATCCAAATACAAAATTCTTTTTCTTATCATCAAAACGTGAAATACAGCCATGGGGAATAAGGGGGTCAAGAGAGAATTCAATTAGAGATGAAAATGGAAAAGGTGCATTTTTCAACTTACCTTTCATTTTTCCAAACAAGTGGCAGCAGTGAGCTGTATGAGGACAATGAAATATTTGCCAAGCAGTTTAAACTTTTTTTTTTTTAAATATAAATCAGAAAACATTCTCAAACAGTTATAAAGAGATAGTAAAAGTCCATATCAACATGGAGTCTCCAATTCTTCATAGCCTTAACCATTGCAGTTTTAGCTTGTTAATCGGTGGTGCGGGAGAGATAATAAATACCTAATTGCAACAATTTATGTGGATAAAATTGTCTTGTTAAGAAAGAACAATTCTCAAATATTTATAATCAGCTTCCCCTCTTAGACGGTCTGTGATAACAATTTCTGCACTTTTCGCTCCATAACTCATAATGTTAAATGATAAGTGTTCAAAATAATTGTAAAAGTATGGTGGCATTATGTCATAAAAATGCTTGCTTTTCTCCTTATTTCTTTTAGTGTTCCTCTTTATTTATTCTAGTGTAGCTACCAAGAGCTTATAAAATAAACCAGACCCTGTCCGATGAGGCCCCCTCTGAAACGTTAGCAATTACAGACCCAGGCCGTGATTTAGCAAAGAGGTGCTGCGCTGGCTCCCTCTCAGCTGCGTGACTGGTGTCGCTGCTGCCAGTCCACCTGTGTCTGCAGGATGGGTTTCCTCTTGTTAAAGGCATTTTAGCCAACACTGAGGCTAATCTTAGAGGAAAGGAGATTTCCAGCGAGATCCTAGAACGCTAATTTAGCAGCTTCCTAAACTTGCTGTGTAAATTACCCAGTGATTTACAAAATTAACTTGAGGTAGATGAAATCACTGTGGTATTTACAGAAACCTTTCTATATTTGGTAAGTGATCTTTTTTTTTTTCCCTCTCTAGTTAGAATAGGCGCTACCATGTATAACAAACTTTCAAATATATTTTAATTCTAAGGAGCACTTCATTCATACTGCAAGTGCCAGTTCTGAGTTTGGGTTGGATCCAATATCGGCTAGAACGTAGTGAAACTGGGCTCATATTCTATGAAAAGTAATTTGAAAATGTTCTTGCTCTTGAAGCTAACTGCAGTCGTCTCTGTGATATAACCTGGAAAGCAAATCTTCAGCCTTTACCCCAGTGTAATAACCTGAATCTGAACATTGCCTTTTTGATGCAGTTGTAATACTGTGTAATTATTAAAAGCATGTTATATTGACTACGAAGCTATTCTGCCTTTCAACAGAATCGCCTCTTTTTACAAAACTGAAAATAGCAAACACCGCCTTCATTCTCTGTTGGTGCACGTGCTCGATGTGCAGATGTGAAATTAGGCCTTTTGCCACTTCGTGAGCACATGCCCTTGCTATTGTTAGGAAGCAGAAACACTGGTGCGGTGCTCAGCACATCTCTGAACGTGCGACAGAGTTCAGAGAGATGGATCATTTTCCCATGAATTCAGCAGTCCTGTAGAACGCATGGCCCGAACCTCGCCCAAAGTGGCCTTTTCTCGTTCCATGGGACAGAAATCCCGATTCTTGGATTTTATTTTTTTTTTGTAAAACAAAATTGTGTTTCAATTTTCCTGGCTTGTTTCATTTAAAGTATGATGGGTTATGTTATATACCCTGAAATGAACTGGAATGAAATTATTTCAATAGGAATTCACTTCCTAAACATTTTCTTTAAGCTCTTCCTATGCACCTGTCTGTATTTTTCAGTGCCAGAACACCTCTGTAAGCCGAGTGCCTATTAGATTCACTGGCTTTCAGTGGAAGTGAAAGGGCTCTTCTGTTCAGATTAGATTGCAAGATTGGGGTCTTTGTAAGATAAAATTTCTACTAGATGGATCAGGAGTGTCTGCATGTTACTTATATAGAAATTGGAATAATTTTTATTTTTTGTGAAAGGTGACAAAGAGTTTTATATTTCAGATCTAATGAAATAAGACTTACTTTAATTTTCTTTTCAAGCTATCACAGGAACAAGAATTTCATCCACAGTTGCTGAATTTTTCAAAGTGAAGGAAAAAGGACATTACATAGGTAAGATTATTCAGTCTGGTTCTATTTGAATCTACTGAACTTCCTTCTATTTGACAAAATGTAAAATTAATGTTTTTGGAATCTGGGGACTTCAATAACCTAAGAAAATTAAAAAATAAAGGGAGTTTTACTGAATTGAAGTGAAATAGGTTGTTAGAAGAAAATCAGCCTCTGGTGAAGGGAAGGGAAGAAAAATTATAAAGAGAAATCACATTGACAGAAACCTCAAACATTATGGAAACAAGTAGGTCAAAAGAGTTGTTCAAAACAATATACCTTTGGAGTATATATTATCAAAAGCACCATTAATTCTTAAGGCAGAAAGACACCTGAGATCAAACAGATGCAAATTTATAGCTAACCATTAAACAACTACTTGGGTGAAGGGAACAAAAGAAAATATATACAGGGCAGAAAATTAAACCAAGTGATTATTAGGTTTAAAAGAAATTATCCCCCAAAATATAAAAATAAATGTAAAATAAAATAAATGCACTTGATGTTTCAAAGCAAACTTAAGCCTCAGTGTTTGGGAGTAAAGTTCTATGGGGTAGAACTTATGTAGAAATTTGACGATTAAATCCTAAGATCTGGGAAAGGGAATTAAAACCACCTGGACTGTAGAGAGCAACTTAATTTTTCTAACTTTGATAGACTATGGACTGCGGGAGGATGCAGCAAAATAAAGGTTATGCAGTAAAGCAACTGTCGGGCAGAGACAAGTATCAAGCAGAACTACACATATGTTGTGAATGTGTCAAGATATAGCAAAAAAACCTTCCGTTCCCTTCAGAAGAATCATTTTAGGAGCAGAGGGGCCAGAAGATGTGGGCAACAAAGAAGAAAAAAGGTTATACAAAAGGCTTGAGGATGATTTGCACTTTGTGTCTCTTGTAAGATGCTGGAGATCCTCAGCTGGGATGAACTCAATGGGAGTTGAGGCCGGGTACTGCCTTGTGCTCGCAAGGCCAAACCAATGCCACACCAATGACGTAAAAGGCCAGAGACAACCTGTTAAAGGTATTTGTTAGCTGAATGCAGGCAAATCACTTAAATGGTAAAACAGTGCTTGAAAGTGCAGCCTAATGACTGCTCTGTAGTAAAGTGAAGGAAATATGTCATCTAGGTAAGAGACTGACCTACTTAATCAAATACTTCAGGGAAGACTTTTTAAATATCAAAACCCTTTTCCACACAGTGTTAGGATTATGACATCAAACATTCAGTAGTCACGAGTTCCCAATGGGTAAGGCAGTAAGCTCAGCCCTGTTGTATTTCACCATGGGGAAAACATTACATAGATGGAGCAGGAGACAAGGTGCTTCGCTAGAGCGACATGGCCGTGTGGAATTGCATGTCCTTTACGTCCTGGACCGGCATCGTTAGAGCCAAATTGTAGCAAGGCTTGTATGCTGGTGAGGGACAGTGCAGCTTCTATCACTCTGCATCGTGGACGGCAGCCCAGGGGGTGAGCCAGGCTCCTTGGAGTTGTTCCAACTCTCACCTTGTCCCTGGCTGTACTGCCCCTGGAGAAGTGAGGGAACAGAGGGAAAGTGTGTCAAAAAAAGTCACTGTCCCTCATATGACCCCTGCTGGACTCATGGAAAATAAGCATCAAATGCCTAATAGTATGGGACTGCCCTTTCTAATGCTGTTCTTAAATTTGCTACATTTTACGAAGATATTTAGAAAAGTCCACAAAGAGTAGAAGAGATATTTTTGGAAGGGGGCACCTGGAGGGAACTCACTTGAGTAGGTGAAAATTTTTTATGACTGTGTCAGCACATGTAGTACATATCTTTTTTCCCCTCTGAAGTTTTCAATTTTAGCAGCTTACAAATAGTGTTGGTTTTGTGGGCCATGGTATGCTGACCAAAGGATCCATTCCAGCTCCCATCAATATTGCTGGAGGAAACCTCTCTGACTTTAAGGGAGCATGGCCTTAGCCAGCAGCGCGCAGCTGTGTACGCCCCAGCAATAATGGAATTTGCTACCCACGTATCAACACCCCAGTTTCTTAACAGCCAAATCGGTGAATGGTGTAGAGTATAACAGATGACTGGTGGAAGAAGAGCCTGCTCAGGGAGCTCCGATGTAAAATGTACTCTGGTGAGAAGAATACGGCGGTTATCTCAATATATTTTGGATCAGACTCTGAGCGAGGTGTTGAACACCTTGAGCTATCAATGACCTCAGCGAAACTTAACGTTGCCACAGGCAGGATGCTGCTTTAGTAGGACAAATAGAGATGCAGGTGTAGTAGGAGACAGTTTTATTCAGTAAAATATAAGTGGAACAAAAGCAGGCAGAAGCTGCCAGAACTGGGTAGCCATACTCCGTGGAATTGTTTCTTCCTTTTAATAGAAATTTGCAGAGCGGCAACCCCCTTCCTCCAAGAGTTTCCTTCTCTGTTTTTGTAGCTCTACAATATGAGGGAAACATCTTAACATGAATATGACTGTGTTCCTTTTAGTTATAAGACTAAACGCCTTTTCTTTCTAGCTGCAGAGCTGTTATTGCAACAGTAAACAAGAAAAGAGTGATCAATTTTAAACTGATAAACCATGAAAATTCTCAGTGGGTAGAGTAAGTTATGTTGAGGTTATTTGGTGAGAGCAGATCAGAAGAAAGCCAGCACTTGTGTTTATTGAGCTTTTCTAATGAAAAGTAAACTCACAAAGCCTTGTTTATTAGCTTTTTTTTATTAACAACAAATTGCATACTGTGGCAGGCGTGTATGCACATTGACAGTTAAATCTGAACTTGTTTCTCCCTTATGCATGAATATGTGCACGTGTACTAATCATTTGACATACAGAAACAGATGAAAAGCCCAGAGAGAGTCTGTCTCCAGCTGAGCTTTTCCCGTTTACTTTGTTGTCTGTTGCATCATGGGCTTATTAAGATACAGCTATCATTTGGTAAAATTCTTAAGCAAGATCTGTCCAAGAGGTTGCTTTGTGTAAGTGCAGAGTGCAATGAATAGCTTGCAATCCAGAAGAAACAAACACATGTAAAAAGATAAACTCAGTCATATAGTTGGGTTACACGAGTTTGTTACAGAATAGTCTTTCTTAGAAAAGATACCAGATCAGCAGACGTAGAATTTTTGCTCTTAATTATTTCTTTGGTACCTGGGATTATACCTTCTACTTACTTACCACCTACTTGATTGCCAAAGACACAGTTCAGCTGAGAAAATATACATGTGCATGTCGACAGACTTGCTAGCCTTGCCTGAGGGGAAGGGAGATTCCGGTTGGAGAAAGTGGAAGGAAAAAATTAAGCACCACTTGAAAACTCTTGTGTTTTGAACTCCAGATGGTGTTGCACAGGTTAGGACCTTTGAAGCATCCTCTCAGGACAGAAAAAGTACATCCGGTCCGAAAAACTAGAAAATCTAAACTAAGAGGTCCAAACCCGTACTGGTGGGTCTGTAGTTAAGTACAGAGGCTTACTGTGGACAAATTACTTCTAGATGTAGAAAGGAGAAGCTTATTAAGCTTTGGGAAACTCTTTCTTATATTCTCTAATGACCATGCTGCTGTCTGCCGAAGAAAGAACATGAAAATTATATTGCTAGAGATGTGTGCAGGGATTCCTCAGTGGTAACTCTGCGCAGTTCATCAACTAAAGCCTCCCTTCCTACCGTCCCCAAAGGCTGAAACACTTAGTTGAATGGGCTTCAGCATGAACAGGGCATAAAACACCCATCAGCTGGTATGCTACCAATATAATTTTAAGTGTTTTGCTTAAAAATACATAACTGTGAATATTGAACTCCTTAGACAACTCCTCTGAGGATGAATAAGGAAGCTTCAAATTCATCTGTTCTAAATAACTTAAGATGTAAAGGATCTGTGCACGTTACCAGGGTACCCGTTCCTCTTTGTGCTGTGGGAACAAGACAGGATACTTCTAGCCGTATTAAGGGAGAGAAACACTACTCCTTGTCCAGAGTCTCGGAAGGCCTCCCAGGTGAATTTTATTTCAGAGGAGAAGAAGAAAACTCGTTTCCATTTCCCATGAGTCTTCACTTCTTAACACACGTGGAAACTTGTATTAACCTCAATTACAACCTTGACCTCAGTTACAAGACGGCTCTTCCAGAATGTTTCTCTAAGTAAAGAAAAATATAAAGAATATCCCATTACTACCGCTGCTAAAGGATTGTTTTTGTTTCCGTGCACTGTAGGAGCTGGTGTAACTGGCACGTGCCTAATCCTGTATTTTGGGAAATGGGAACAATGTGAACCTGCAAAAAATAAGGGAAAGGGAAAGGATTTTTGTGCTTCTCCTCCTCTTTGGCACCAGCACATGCCCGAGGCCGTGCACGTACTGCATCTGTCGTACTGCCACTGCAGTGACTCCAGGTCATATTTGTAGTGATATGTTACATCATCAGCACTAGAAAATTCCTAAACATTTCCCAGGAATGTTGGACTTGCTGTTTCTGAAGTGAAGCTTATAAATTGCATTGTGAACTACCAGGAGAAGACATATTTGTACTTGTACAGCTGCAAGTGTGGTTTTTACCTGTAAATCAAACAAAAACATGTGCATATCCATGTTATCTATTCACCGAAGGAGGAATCACCTCTCTCCTTTTGTACATACTTCTCACACTTCTCTTTCTGCTCATAGAAATGTACATACATCTCATAGATAGTTGAGTACAACTGACCCTGGGTCATATGTGAGGCTTCGTTTCTCTTCTCTTTTTTTTGGAAATATCTTCAGCAGCGATTATTTGATGCTTTTGTTTTTACATATTTTTCCTCTCAAACTTATACCGTGTTCCTCTTTCAAACACTCATTTAAACTTAAAAAAAAATGGAATAACATGCAAGAGATGACCAGATATCGTACATTTCTGTAGTGCAGCTGTGCATACCTGGTAGTCTTGATATTCGATTCCAGTTAATAGATTTGCTGTTGGAAACTGCAGCCAGGGGATACTTCAGTGAAAGGAATTCTCTTGCAACAGCTGCAAACCAAAAAAAGTCCTAATAATAAATAATTGAGGTGACCTTGAAAGGTATTCTCACATGTTAGTTAAAAGGTTATCTTTTTCCCCTCTCTTAGCCTGCCATGAAGCAGGGGAATAAATAAAAACTTCATAGATTAACAAACATTCCACAGAGGACAACATGTATGAGCGGTTTAGTTACCTTTTCCTACAGTCCTCCTTTTCGCTGTACTTCTGTGAGCATAGTTTTGTCTCGAGCAGAGAAAATGTTTCACCAGCTCCTGTGGGCCAATTCCAGCTGCAAGCCACCTTGTGCATCTTCGCTGGAGCTCCTGTGGGCTGAATCAGGGATGGCAGAAGCAGCAGCCTCCTCGTCCCATTTCTGAGCAGAAGAGGAATGAGTGTGGCACCAGACGAAAGGCAGCGGTGAGTCTAACAGAATTAGTTTATGGGGAAACCTCCACTCAAATGAATTTTATTTGTCTGCCAGCTACAAACGGAATTCGTTTGTTTTGGACTTCCTGACAGATTGAAATGTGTCAAAACATTAGGGTCACGAAGGTGGTTGTTTTGCATCGACAGTTGTGTTTTTAGTGGCACGCAGGTTTAAAATGGTGGATTTCAAAGAGATTTTCTATTGAAGTTTGGGGCAGAGTTGAACCCAATTTTTATGAAGAGAGTTGTGGTGTGTGGACAGATTTATATGGCTGGTCAGTAGCTGAAAGCAAAGCCATTAATGTTTGAACATCTCTGGATGTGATCTGGGAAACTGAAAAGCAATTAACTGTTTGGAGAGACATTTAAGGGAAGAAAATCAAATCAACTACAACATAAAGGCTTTGGGAATTCAGTGGTATGAGGGAAGAAGACTAGAGAGATGTTTGAGGACGAAGCTGCAGTAGAATGGGATAATACTGATTAGAGAACAGGAGAATTAAACTGAATAAAGTTAAAATCAGTCAGAGAACCCCAAACCCTTCATCTTTAAAACAATTTCTTTACCTAGGCCATAGAGTGCAAGTGCTAGGCCTTTTTCCCGTATTACCAAGAAATGCATTCGTTTAAATTTGGCTGAGATAAAGATGCGCTAATTAGACGAAAGCCTTGAATCAAGTGAACAGTGTGAAGCTTTGTCGTACAGCTCTGTCATTTTTCTGATGAGAACCTGCAAAGGCCAGCTGCCAGAACGATCGTGCTTCTTAGGGAAAACGTTAGGACATTTAAATTGGTTATCTGTGAAAACGATAACATAATTTTTAAGCACAAGAAGTAGAGCTGGATATATTGTTGGTGTTTGCACATCAAATGCAAATTGGACATTGGTATCACATAAAATTTCTAGCATATATCATCGATTAACTGCAAGATGAAAGAGAACTGCGACACTGGCAGTTGAGTTGTAGACACCTATATTCGTAAGTGGTGTTTGCGTAGTGGATAACAGCGGGAAATTTGTATTATCTTTATATTGCTTATTCGTATTTGAACATGTATGTAACTGCAGTTTGTTTGTTAGATGAATACTGCTAAAAGCTGTGGTGTTTTACCTGTGCACTTCAGGTTTCAATAAGGTGCAAAAGCCAGAGCTCTAAGGGAAACTTAAAATACATTTTTCATTGGGGATACTAATCATCCAGATTTGCGATGCATAGAATGTATAAAAGTACAGATGTTCAAAGTGCTTTAACTACAGTCTTCATGGAAATTTGTATTTATAGCATAAAATTAATACCTGAAGTCTTGAATACCATACTCACATATCTCACTTTGAAAGCTTTTGTTTAAGGAGAGCTTCTCTTAAAACGTAATACAACTGATCAACTCACTGTAGCAACTTTACTTAGTCTCCATAATGTATATAAATGCTTTTACATTTAGGTTTTTTTTTTATATTGGGATGTTATGACACATTACACTCAGGTATCTAGGTCAAATCATATTAGTTATTTATATTTAATAGGTTTAAAAGAGTTTGAGCGTTTGGTGTGTGCGTTTTTCCCCAGGTGACAAGCAGAATGGCTATGCAGACACCTGATGGGTCTGTTGATTGTCATGGCACTCGGTGCAAAGGAGCGGAGCTATCCCAGCCCCATGCTGGAGGAATTAAAAATGAAAATGAGGAAGATTAGGTAATGTAATGTTGATTTTTTTTGGTGACTTCTACTTCCTCGGAGAAAAACAAATGCAATGTTTTTAATGAGAAAAAAATATCTCTCGGATACTCTTGGTGTTTAGAGATGTCAGCGTTTTGTGTGACAGCTTATTTCTAGCTTGACCGCGTTTCCGTTTATAAACCATCATTAGAGGTTTATAATGGAAGGAGATGATGCTCCAGGTGATATGTGCGTACTGCCTGTAGTGATACTCCTTAGAAACTAGCCAAATTTAACTTGGATATGTAAATGAGATTACTTCAATACACTGTAGTGTATTGCTCTCTGTCTGCTGGACCCCCTTCTGTGGCTTCCCTCACCCCAGCACAACCATCCAAAGCATCTCCAGAAGGTCACTCAGGAGCTGCTCCTCCCCTGCAGCTGGTGCCACGTGGCACGTGCAGTACGTGGGAGGCTCCAGCCTGCCCTGACCTGCCTGCTGCTTGGCCATGGGTACAGCTCAAACCAGGCACGACACTCTGCACACTGTATTTCCCACCTCTTCTTTGTAAAGTGCGATTTAAGGAGCCTCAGATGGTTTTTACTAGTTTTTAGTGGTCTCTCAAGAGGCACTCATGGGATTTTCTTTGGGGAAGGAGAGTGGTGGGCTTATATCACCAGTGGTCTGGGGTGGGGAAATGTGGAGATCTGCCTATTTGCAGATCACACTCTGTAGAAGCTCTTGTCACCATAGAAGCCTACTTTTTTTTTCTGCTGTGTCTGCTGGCCCTGGACTCATTTTTTGGATACCTTGCTGTCCAAACAGCAGTTCTCACATACGCGTAGGAACTGGTTTGCTGTCTTGACATCAGATCATGGAGCAAATAAGGAAGAAATGGGCTAGTCCAGGAGCGATCAAACTTTTTGATATCTTCATATGGCTGAGAGCCACCTGCACCTTTCCCCCTCTGTGCCCACCACCTCTTCCCCAGGTGGTACTTCTTGTCTCCTGGCACACCTGACTGCTGCCTATCTACACACCTACCTCTTAGGACTTCCCGAACCATACCTCTTTCCCTGCCCCATCACTGCACATACCTTGAGCCTCCTTCTCTGTCTCAGCATCCCCAGGCACTGGGAGTTATCTGTTTTCTCTCCGCAATCTCCATAAGTCCCTGTGCCACAGAATCTGCATCCTGTGAGATTGCCAGCACCATGGAGGCTCCAAACCGCCTGATACCACAGTTAAGGTAATCTTATAGATTTGCCATGCCTTTCCTCACTCGTTCCTTTGGCAACTGCGTGCAGAGATTCGGGCCTTACTTGAATACGGTATGCTGGCACCAGGTGCTTGGAGTCCTCTACTGGGAGAAAGCTGGCCATGCCAAGCAGAAAATGTAAAGCTCCCACAGGATCCTGAGAGAATATGAGTGCTCCACAGCTTGCCAGAGGTGACAGCTACATTAAGTGATAATTCTGGTATTCCACGCCACAGAGTAAGAAGGTTCAGAAGCATACTGTACCGTAGGCGCTTCAGCAGAAGGTGGTGGAGTAGGTGGGTTTAAGGCCTCACCCACTAGTGGAAGTCTTACATTCTACGTCCTGGACACTTGACTCCAGATATTTAATAGCCTGTGGACAGTGAATTTGAGTCAATGAACATGGAAACGGGAATATTGGCGGTTTGACTACAATACTCTCATAGCCTCAATCTGCTCTGCAGTACAAGAACATAAAAATGTTAAGTGATAACAAATGTTCCATGTTAATTTGACTCATCTCCAAATTACTGGCAGCATGGTCCTACAGGATTTCCTTTTCCCCAGGTGCATTTGCAAATGTGTATTTACATTTACTGGATAGAATTCAGTGACAAGAATGATCTGAAATGAAATTATGAAACACGCTGCTTGGAACAGTCAGCTGCAGAAGGGAAACAGATTAAGCAGAGAACAATCTATCCAGAGTGCTGCCAGGCTGGGCTGCAGAAAAATGACAATCTATATTCATTAAAGATATTTAATAATTTTCTAAAAAAATAAATGTAAAAAATACCTCAAGTCAGGAAATATGAACCTTATTATTGATTAAGCATTTGAAAAGGGATTTTTCTCAATAAAGGAAACCATATTTTCTACTCACTCTTTTTCTCTTGTGTTTTCATTAAGCAATTTAATATGTCTGAATCTTACTTTATGTTGTATTTCCTCTTTATTACTTTATATTACATCTCTGTGTTCATAGATTGAATGATATAATGCCCAGCTTGGAAGAAAATATGCTTTCTGTTCAAGCAGGTATAATAATTTCAGAACAACTTTACTCCTTTTATTGGGGAAAAAGTTATTAAAAAGCCCGTAAGATGTGTTTGTATTCTTTTTGATCAAAGACACTGGTACTCAGGTTTTTCTTTTTCATATTCAGTAGGAAATACAAAGGTGCCCTGTCTGTTTTGTAAAGGCCCTGTGTTGTACTGTTAAAGTCAATGGGAAATTTGCCGCTAACTTTGATGGGAATGCCACCAGACCCTGCGTTTACAGCAGAGACCGGCATTCATCTCGGTGTAATGGAAAAGATACACAGGCATTTCGAATCCCTGGCAGTCATTCTTGCTTGGTTTTGCTAACCAGCAGCGCTTCCTCAAGGCCAATCAGAAAATGAACATCAGTGCTGGAGAACACAGAACTTCTGGAGGAAACAAGTTTTCAGGTGTCTTTTTTTCTTACCACATCTTTTTCTTGCAGAGTTACTGTTCTGTTAATGACCATTTTTTAAAAAAACATGCATGCGCTATGAGAAAATGTTCTTTAAGCCAGCCTGAGGCAAATGAAACATCCAAAGTAAAATCCCTCTTGCTAAAGAATCTTCTCTGCCGGGCTGTGCAGTGCACAGCAGCGGCAGCGTGGGTGTTGGTGTGTCTTGATTTTTCCATTCTGCAGCTGCAGCTGTGTGTATGTTTCCTTAGGCATCTCCGATAGTTCGATCATCCGCGTTGTCAAGTCAGTGGAGGACAAACCTTAGAGTCAATGAAGACGAGCTTCCGCTGAATTCTTTGGGATTTGGCCTGGCACAGACCATAAAGAGTGATGGAAGATTTGCTACTGGGAGATGTCCCTTCATAGGAAATGTAGTCTCTGAAGACCAGGGCTACTTCATGCTGCAAATTAACTAGCTCTGTAGGTACCTACTTCTTTGAAAGTACAATACAAAACTCTCTCTTTTGATCAAAACGCTTTCCTCTAATGTATTTAAAATCAAGGTCTTTTCATGTTCAAAAACCACCTGGATATGCTAATAGCAGGAAGAACCCAGCAAGCATACGTGCAGACCTGGCGGTACCCAGTAGTGACAAACAACCACCCTGAAAATACCCAGCGTGCAGCTACAGGTATTTAAAAAAAGCTGTAGCGTGTAAACTAATTCTCAGTCTTCTGTAGTATCTGCGGAAAAAATATGGGAGGTTATAAACACAATTTAAGGATTTAATTGAAAAGTTGGCATGAGTGAAAGGAGGCAGGTGCTGAGCACTTAGCAGAGAGTTCAACTGCAATTTTGCTCTACATTTCAACAGGAACCGAATTCGCAGCTTTAAAACTAAGCTTGTATGACTATTGCAGATGGTATCACCTCAGAAAACAAAGCTCTTGCCAGAAATACAATGCCCTGTTAAAAATAAGCCTTACTAGTTTGGAAATCTGGGCATATTCCCTCTTCCAGAAACAGGTTCCTGCATTGAAAGAGATATTAACGAACGTAACAATGAATAGTCAAATTTATGGGTTTTCATTATAAACACATCTTTTATAGACTTAAGTATACTTTTTATTTCGGTAAGAGGTTGAGATGATAGAAGACATTCTGTGAATGTTTCAGCAAGGAACAGAAAAATCTGCAACTAGTCCTAATAGAAAAATAAATAAAATAGAAATATAGATTAGGTTTGAGAAGGAAGTTCATGCTTTTCCTGACTTCTTTTCTGAGAAGAATTCAAGGAACGAAGCATTTGCTTGTCTTTGGATGGATGATGAAACCCACTTCTGTTCAGCAAAGCAGCTGAGCCTGTATCGGAGTCCTGTTAAAGTTTAGAATTTGTGAGGTATCATTGCTGAATTTGAATAAAAAAGATGAAGCTACATATAACATTACCCTCAACCAAACTTATTATTTAATTTAAAGTATTTAACAAATAAGATCCCAAAAAACATACATATATATATATATACACTTCTGCTTCGAAGTTTTTTCCGTTTATTGCTCACCATCACAAACTGGAAAACTGAGACAGATGGTCCTTGAGCTATCAAACCAGCTATTAAAACCCAGTCTCTAGTAGCCATTTGCTTTCCACAGAGAGAAGGTAGGTCCCACAGGTGACCTCAGTTTCCCCTTGGTTTCTCCCTTGAGCGTGTGTGCTTGTGTGGGTGTTCATACCTTCTCCTGGTACTTGTTGCCATAGCTTAACTGATTTCAAGCCAGCTGCAGATTTACCCCTTCATGCTTTTGAAGTGTTGCCGTTATCATTTGTACTGCAGAGAGGCTGTAGGATGCATACTGAGGCTATTCTTCATTATCAGAAGACAGTTTTGTGATAAAAGCCCTGGCCCTCTGCCCACCTCTACCACAGGCAACTGCTGCAACCTTCCTCAAGGTGTTATTCAAGATGTCAGTGTTGTTCAGCCTTTCCCTCCCACGTCAGTTCATTGGTGCCTCCAAGATGCTCCAGTAGTGGTACAGGGGCTGGAGCCTCAGCAAGGGGCCCAGTGCCTGACTGGGACTGCTCTCGTAAGGTGACTTGGACTTGTCCACCTGCCTGGGGAGAGTTTAACAGTGGGGATGAAAGAGAGAATAGTCCCCGGGCTGTTTTATTTAGGAGTTGAGGCAGAGCCTGGCAGGACTGACCCAGAGGGTTTCCCTGGTCCTAGGAACAGAGCAAATGCAGTCAGATGTATTTTGCGTTCATAGAATCATAGAATGGTTCGATTTGGAAGGGATCTTAAAGATCATCTAGTTCCAACCCCCTGCCATGGGCAGGGACACCTCCCACTAGACCAGGCTGCTCAAAGCCCCATCCAGCCTGGCCTTGAACACTTCCAGGGATGGGGCAGCCACAGCTTCCCTGGGCAACCTGTTCCAGTGTCCCACCACCCTCACAGGAAAGAATTTCTTCCTAATATCTAATCTAAATCTCCCCTCTTTCAGTTTGAAACCGTTACCCCTCATCCTGTCGCTACACTCCCTGATGACGAGTCCCTCCCCATCCTTGCTGTAGGCCCCCTTAATGTACTGGAAGGTCGCTATAAGGTCTCCCCAGAGCCTTCTCTTCTCCAGGCTGAACAACCCCAGCTCTCTCAGCCTGTCCTCATAGGAGAGGTGCTCCAGCCCTCTGTCATCTTCGTGGCCCTCCGCTGGATCTGTTCCAACAGCTCCATGTCCTTCTTGTGCTGAGGACTCCAGAGTTGGACACAGTACTCCAGGTGGGGTCTCACCAGAGCGGAGTAGAGGGGCAGAATCACCTCCCTCCACCTGCTGGCCACGCTTCTTTTGATGCAGCATTGTGGAAAATTATGTATAAGCTAGATAAACACGATAAAAAATTAGGAGCAAAATGCTTCCATTTGCTACAAAATGAAACTTGTGGGTACCAGGAATTGTCCAATATTTTTGCTCTTTGGTTGTTGTCGAAGAGAGACAGTTTTTGGTCAGGAAATGCTTGAGAAACTGCACTACCTAGGGCTGCTGCTGAGCCCTGCAGCAATGCTGCGTCCCACGTGGGTCCCCTGGGAGCAGAGGCCTCAGGTTGTCCTCATCCAGGTGCCACCCAGCAGCCCATGGGCTGCCAGGGGCCACCAAGTGGGATAAAAAGTGAAAGGGAATTTGGAAACTTGCTGCATGCAAATACCGTCCCTGCCGCTTAGTCCCGATAATTGATATTGCAAAACTTCTGAGTGGTCCCAGAGCACAGATGAGGCACAAGTACCTGCTCCTGCGTGAGCCACTTCGTCTTGCTGGTAATGGCCCGTGCCAGCAGGTTGGTATTTTACTGGTGGTTAAATCTTGGTTGTGGAAACTCATTTAATTTCCTTGTGAGGAAAGCAAAAAGCATGAGCACACAGTAAGTCATGCAAGAAACCTTCCACCATCAGGGAAGGGATTGCATGCTGCACCATGCGTACAACAATGTTTCTTTTTATTATTTTCTGCAGTTCAATACAATTATTTTTGAAGGAAACACTACCGAGGGGCAAATGTGAGCTGTAACAGTTTAGAAATGCATACAAACACACTAGAAAAATCACTTGATTACTCAGAGGAATGGAAATAACCACACCAACCAAACTCCTATAATCCATAGTGGGATAAAAATACACCTAAAGCTCTACTTTCCCGGTTAATAAGATGACGATGACATTACAGGACAGCCTTGTCACAGATAAACTGATAAGTAAATGACAATCCATACTGGTAAATGAATATTCTTGGCATGAGATGATTTCGATACAATCCTAGTAAAATCCAAGTAGATAGACGAGGAAGCTGAAGCACAGAGCGTTGAGTGATGTACTCAAGGTCATTGAGGAAATGTTGTCAAAACTGGCAGTCAAATTTAGGAAGACAAGTCCTTCCTAATCATTTCAAGCTACTAAGTCATCTCCTCACAGCTAAGAAGCTATGGGTTTCTTTGCAAATAGTTGCAATGGATTTGAAGATTTTGGTTTTAAAAAACAATGCCAAGACCAGTTGGTTTGAGGCAATTCCTTGTGTTTAATTATCAGGTTGTTTAACCTTTTCTAATGCCTCCTTTCTGAATCTCAGTTCAATTTGTAAGCAAAAAGTGCCTTTCCAAATAGAAAATTTCAGTTTCTTATTTGGAAAATGAGGATACAAGGTGTCGATGTTTCTGAAATAAAACATTTAACTCAGAAAATGTTGAGAATTGTTTTGACATTTTTGACATTTCTTGTTCGTCTTTTTTTTTTGGCTAAAACAGTCTGTAAGAGTTGATTTGACTTGGCAGATATCCTTACTCCTCATAAAATCAGTTTTTGCCAAATTTACTGTTCAGTGATACTATTTCCCCCAGGTCTATGGCTCAGCCTTATTTAGCATGGTTAGCACAAGTTAACCACAAGTCAACACGAGCTAACCCTTGTACTTTCATTAAATACATCTTTCTTAAAGCCTTAGATTCTTGGAGCAAGTGTCTATGCAGGAGTCTCCGTTTTCATTAACAAAAGCAAAATGAATTTCTAAGTCTTAGGGATATAGGAACAACTTAGGAGTGGGATGTAAGTGCATTTGAATCTACAGGTTCAAAAACCAGAAGGCAAACATCCCATGCTGTGACTAATTGAAGATCTTGCCACTTGAAGATCTCAACCATTTTATAAAAATATAATTTTGTAATTTTTAGTTATAAAATTAGTTGCTGGAAGCCATGAACAAGTTTTGTGGAGCTGGGATTTGCCATCATACAATCAAATGGCTGAGTGGGACTTCAACTAAGGTATGAACTTACCAAAAAAATGAGAGTCAATGCAACACTCATCAAAGAAAATGAACATTTTCACTGTTTCAGTGGAGTCTGGATCAGGACTCTGAAAGTGTTTATGTGTAAGTTTACATTATGCATAACAGAGGTCTTAACAAGTTTTCCTGTAAGAGGCTTTTGACTAGCTCCAGAGGAATATGGAGGTCCCTTTGTGTGGTGCCTTTGTACCTTATCTCCCAAAAAGCCCATCACACCCTACGTGCTCAATCCTGCAAGCAGTTGCCATCAGATCAGATGCACATGACATGAGAGAGAGTACACCTGATGTGTGAAATTATTACTGACAGCTATTAATGTTAGTATGTTCTGTATGGTCTCCATCGTATCTTTTAGAAATAATTTTCATGGATGCTTTACTAACATATATTGTGTAATACACCTTTCCAAGAGAGGCCGTAAATACAAACACACACACACACGTGCACACCGCCACCCTGGCCCACGTTCATATAATCACATGTGAACATTACTGTTGTTATTATTTTATGGTGGTTTCTTATATGCTCCCCCTGGCACGCTAGCTTATTAATTTGATATCTGTAGTCCCGAGTTCTTAATTTTATGATCTTTGGCCCTTATTCAAAAAGGTACTTAAGGAAAATCTTAAGTAAATTTTCTGCAGAAATATACTGGATGAATGTAATTTTTAGGTGAAAGGAAAAGAGGTAGGAAAAAAGAGAGAGACTCCTACAATTTTGTGTTCCTGTGGCTTATAAAAAAGCTCAGTTGTGTATACAAATAACCCCATTTTTTTAGAGACACCACGGCAGCATAGGCTAGAGCTGCCTGGATTCTGCAGTGTAAGGACTTGACAAAAATTTGGTTATACTCAGCTTGCATTTGACAATGTCTGTGTGCCTCTTAAACTGCTTGTGGCTTGCCAATGACATTCGATTTGTTGTTATCTGGGTTTGGGGGTAAGTAACATGTATAAGGTAATATCAGTGTAAACAGTTGTTATTCTTCATTATCTATTTGTACCTTTGTTCTCTGATTAAATTTTATCATCTAATCGAGGAGGAGAAATGTCTGATTATTGATCTAAGGTAAGGATCACCTGGTGTAATTTACAACTGTCAAATATTCAAAGTAAATGATCCAGGCAAACCGCCTCCTGTTTGTCCAACCTATTTGCAGCAACTTATGAAGAACAAAGACGTCAGCAGGAATAAGAGTTGGTTCATAATCAAGGAAATCTGCTTAACATATCGGATGCTTTATTTGTAATGAAAATCATAGACTCATAGAATATCTCAAGTTGGACGGGATCCATAAGGATCATTGAGTCCAACTCCCTGCTCCTTGCAGGACTACCTAAAACTAGATCATATGATCTATTCTGTAGGAGAAATGGCTTTTGTGACCATTAAAAGATATGTAGCTGTGGAACGTGTTATGTGACTAGAAAGGCCTGGCTCAAATCTTCTCCATGCCTCAGAGAGACCAGATCAAGCTGTGAGCTCTGAAGTAAAAAAAAATCCCCATGAAGGTCCTGAGCAGCAAATTCAGCCCCAGGAAAGCTCACATCCTTGTGGCAGAGTGACCCCACATAGCAGAGAGAGGGAAAGTGCATCAGCAATGCAGGACGCCTACCCTACACCCTCAATGTGAGATGTGGCAGCCAACAAGGTCTTGCTCTGTGGAAGAATATAGGTTCCTGAAGAGCATTTAAAGGAGAATTCATGTATTTAGACAATGTGCAGACCTCAGATCCTATGCCTGATCTTATGACGTCCAATATTGGCTGTGAAGTTCCACTGGCTCGGGGGAAGGCATAGGAAGGTTCTGCTCAGTTGCCTACATCCAGGCATTGAATACCATTTGAAACGTTTCAGTGGGTAACAGAAATGTCTGCACAAGCCTGGCAATCGTGTCTCAGGTCCTACAACAGACATGCAGCCTCTGGAGAGACAGCTGGAGGCTGGACCAGATGCCCTGGGAGATCTCAAGTAGCACTTCGTATTTACAGGTGGACAACGGACACCTGAACTTCCCCTGTGAATGCCGAGGACTGAAACCACCCTGGCATGTGTCTGTTTCTCTGGGTCTGTCTTGTAACTAAGACTTTGGGATTTTTAGTGACGGGAGCACTTACCCAGGGTGCTCAGCATGAAATACAGAAGCAGCAGTTTGGAGTGCTGACTCCCCACCTCCTGGGAGGGCAATTCCCAGAGCAGCAGCGTGCATTACCAGGCGTCAGTTTTTTGGAGTTCCCCTGCCACGGTGTCTGGGCAGTGACTGAATGACTGGAAAACGCTTTGCCGTCAAAGTCATCTGCTGCTGGGTGGCTGGAGCACTCTCCTGGGAGACAAGAGATGTGGAAGGTTAAGGCAGAATTTGAATGTTTCCTTTGTCCTGCACTAGTGTCCCAGCTCCAGCGATACTGCCAAATTGCTCCTCCTCCTCTTGTACTACAGCAGGCAAAAGTGATGCCTATTGCAGCTTGGAAAGGAATGACAGAGGTGGTGAGAGAGCAGAAGCGTGAGGGCTATGAATCCTCATCCGACATAGGTGTTTCCCTGGGGCCTTAGCCTGAAAAGTCAGTGTTTTTATTAAACACCCTTCCTTCCAGCTTTTCCTATCCGTTAGTTTCGGTAACACTGTGGGCCAGATGGCTGCTGAGAATCCCGTTTGAAGCAGCCAGCTCTTTTCCATGCGTTTCATGGTAAAACTAGGCACGACCTGCAGATTTTATCTCACGAACCAAATGTCTGCGCAAGAATATAAGAGCAGCTGTACTGGGTCAGATTGCAGGTCAATGTAGCTCCATAACCAGGTTCAAAACAAACAGAAAGAGGTTGTTCTTCATGCAATGTTTAGTAGACTTAGCGGGAACCAAAATTTTACATGAGCAAGTACTCAGAAGAGAAATCCATTGGGGTTACCAGACTGGCAAACCACATCAAGCTGAAGTTCACTGAACTGAATATGGTTGGAGGTTGGAAGAGCTTGCGGGGAAGCATCACATGTGCTTGGCCCACTCTTACTCTCCTTTGAAGATCTGCGTATGGCCACTGCTGAAGAAAAGGGCCTCAGATAAGCCCAAGGTCAATGGCAGAAGTGTGAGAAGAACGTTCATACTGGGGGATTTTCTCTCCCAGCCTCCAGCAATGAGCGTCTCAGATGATTTTTGACCTGGGGTGGCTGTGTGACATGTAGTACTGCAGTGATGGCAGCTCTGTATGGATGTAGTAGCCACAAGATCTAAGTGCATTCAGTGCAACTGCAGACTCAGGCTAAAAAGGCAGAAGGAGCCAAGCTACAAGCAACAATTTGATGTGCATAATTCACGAGGTGAACTGGTCTTTGTTTCTACATTTCCTGAAAGTAATCGAACTTGAAAAGACTTGATCACATCTCATTTTGAGACTACTAATACAAATGATGTGTTCACATAAACTAAGGAAGGAAATTTTAACTACGTACGGCTAGTATTAATGTCGCCTGTGTTTCTGCTTCACCTCTGCCATTACTAATTTTCTCACAACTAAGATATTTCTGTTCAGGATCATTCATTCTTATAAGAGAGGTTGTCTAAATGAGGACAAGTCTTGATGTACCGGTCACATTAGTTTTGTACCAGCCTCAGCCAGCTTAGTGCTATTTCATCTCCCTTGGCTGGCTGTGGGCCATCACTGGTACCTAGTCAAGAGGAACTCCTGCACTGGTGAACTTCAGCAGAGTCAGGCTGTAGGACTCTGCATTGGATACAAGATTACATTGCTTGTTCTCCTATTTCATGCTTTAAACTGTGTCAGTTTTTACTTTCAGTTGTCAATTTTAATAACCTTTGTAAATGAGGCAAATTATAAAGTAAATTGGCCCAATTAAAAGGCAATGATAGTTGTAGGTGAGGCATTAAATCAGGTTCAAGAATGTAAATTGAATGGCGAGCTCTATCATGGGTTTTCAGTGTCATTTGAGGCTTCAGTTTCATGTTTGTAAAACTGGAATGCATTTGTCCCATCCATATTGGCTGTAAATTCTTTGAGATTTTATCCAGCACCAGGCACATTTCCAGTTTTCCTCTGAAGCTCTTTGTAGCAGTGCAAATAAATAAATCTGATTCTTCAAGAATGCCCAAAACCTCTTGAAATAAACAAGTTTTTTTTTGTCAGAAACTAGAAGGAGCTCTTGAATTAAGTTTTTGTGTTGCAGCAGAAGCCTCCAACTCTAAAATCTTGCAGACTCACTGGTCCTGTGGCACTTTTTCCCTGCCTCTCTCAGTCAGTATTGAAAACAGGCGCTATGTCCTTAAGTCATTTCTTCTTTGGCCTTGTTTTCTGGGGATGGCCTTGGGGACCACGGTTTGGATGGGACATAATGTCTTTTTAGTATGCGAGATTTTCAGAGCAGCTTTCAAAACGTCATAAAATCGCCATGTTTTTTCTGATCTTCTTGCTTTTATTTCTTTATTAGAACAAAACTCGGAGCACAAAAACCTATCTGTGGTAGGACAGAGGAACTGGTACCTGTAGTATCAGTATAAGTTTCTTGTTTGCTGTGGCAGGAGAATGAAAGATTTTTTTTTTTTTTCCTTCACAAGTTCTGAGGAATTAAAGCACATCTTGATTTTGTAGAAGGGCACCAAAAATGGCTGCTTAGCCAGGCTGGAATTTGTCTAAGTCCCACAGTTGGTGAGGATGCTTTGAAGAAAGTGCAGCATGCACGTGGAGCCTGGGAGCTGCTTTCCATTAGTTTCCACCTCCAGAGGTCTGTGGTCTGCTAGAAATCTGTGGCCTGCAAAGCATTAGGTACCAGTCATGATTTCTACCTTCACTAATTACAATCTGAGAACCTCTATATCCATGAGAGACTGGATCTCCCTCCCCAAGACAGATCAGATTTCAGTTTCCGCCCCCTAGTTTCTACAGTCCCAGGCCTACACAAGCCAGGGGCTGGAACTTCTTGTCAGAAGAGCAGCAACGGGGCTTACTGCAGGTGTAAACATGGACAAGCAACTTTTGATTAGCTGTGTGAAGATTATTTGAGTTGTGGATTAACCACTTCCCCCTGCCACCTCATTTTCGTTATGTTTACTACCTCATCCTTCATATCAGCTTTGTTTTTCAAAGGTAAAAATATTTACTCTGTTCCTACGGCCTAATTTACATCTGTTTTGTATTACCCATGTTCTTGCTTTATCTGGGTTATTCTGTCTCCAGCCTCCCCCATTGCCCCGGCTAATTGAGAGTTCATTATATAAAAAATAATTAAAAAGTGCAATCTGTAATCAATACAAGATTATAAGAGCATACAAAATGAACATTAGGTTGGCCCCTAGAAATGCTTATACTGTTACAGCAGTTAAAATCGAAGTTATCTAGTAATGTGTCCTAACCTGTAAGTTTATAGCAGTGGGGTATGTGTTGCAGAGCTACCATCTTCACTAGTTAAAGCAAGGGGCCGAGAATGGGCAGACTCGAGCCAGTCCTCTGATCTGTCACGAGCCAGACAGAGAACAGCACGTGGAAGAGATGTACATGTGCACAAGTGGCTGCTTATGCTGAAGGGCTTTTGGTTTCTGAACATTGCAGCTGGACAGTGAGGCTCCTTTGTGGGGCACCACAGGCTTCCTTGACATGGGTCCCCGAAAGCAACACAGTAATCTTCATCTGTATATATAAAACATGTGTGTATTCAGGGAGTATTTTTGCTGAGATTGTCTTACCATGTATGAAGTGGAGACAATCCATCTAATTATCCCACTGTGGAGGGTTTTAGGATCCTTGGTTAAGTGCTGTTCCCAAAGCACGGAGAGGTGCTGGGCTGCTCATGCTGTGGCACTGCGGTCCCTCCTGTCTGCTCGTTAGGTCCTTGCAATCGGTGGTCTGTCTCCGTCCAGGTGTTGTCTCCTGAACAGTGTCTGAGGAAGATCCGTCTCCTCCTGTGCGGTGCCTAGCACAGGAGTTTCTTATTCAAGACTGCTGCTCTTGTGGCAGTAAGTACTGGTAGCAGTTACTGTATGATAATACAGGTTTAGAAAAAACAGGATAAAAAAACTGCCTCTCCTTTTGCCCTCACCTTTTTCCTCTGTAAACCTGAGCTACAGCTGCAGTTAGATGAATGAATTGTCATCCCTTGGCGTTTGATTTTTCAGTCATGCCTTTCTACCTAAAAGATAAGAAATTTTTAATTAAGTGGAAGTGCTGTCAAACTTCAGAACATGTGCTAGTTCTGAATATTTTGGTCTCTTGTTTGTAATTCCCTGCTTGAGTTCTCAATTAACTGTCTTTCAGAGCCAGCATTGTTAATTCACACCAAGATATTGCTTCTCTTATTTCTTCACTGATTAGCTAATGTAGCTTAATTTCAGCAAGGGGTATGCATATTAAATGTCCTGCTGCAATCAAAATGCTTTTTAGTTTTGAAGGTTCTTTAATGCTGTTACAAATGTGTTCTTTGTGTTAACACGTATTTATACTACTGAGAATCTCTTCCTGTAGATCATTTCATTTGTGCAAATTACAAAAATATAAGTATAAATAAATTAGGGAACATTGTCTTTCCTCATGAGTTGTGAAAGCCAGAAAATTTACTTGTTACAGCCATAAAAAGACAATTCACTGGAGAACTGGATGGCTTGGGAGATGGATAATAGAGTACACAGGATTTCACAACCAGGACATCTGCACAAGTCCAACCCAAAGGTCTAGTCCAGCAAATATTAGTATCTCTCCCACAGCAATCCACAAAAGCGAACAAAATCTGAGGATGTGCAAGAAATGGAACGCACAATAGTTTGGAAAAACAGTGTAACCATCTGCCTTAAAAAAACCAAAAACCAACCAACAACAGCAGCATTTCTGAAAGATTGCCTTCTTGGTGCAGGCTAGAAATAACTTTTTCATGTCTGCTTTCTCTTACACAGACACTTTATATGTGAGCTATGGTTACACTGGCACAGTGCTGCAGGCAGAACGTGACTGTGAGAGTCATGACCCTTTTCTGGTCCAAAAGGGTTGGCTGAATCTGTGGTATTGTAGGCAGAGTCAGAGTTACTTTTTGGATGCAAATCTGGGTGTGCTAACACCTATCTCCCAGGGCCGGTAGAGCTATATCCACGGGAGAAGGATGCAGAGGGTCTCTGTCACAGGACAAGGTCACAGCCACAGGACTGTGCATCCTCCCTTCCCCCAGGTCTCACCCATCCCTATCTCTGGACACCAGAATGAACTAAAGAGCAATACACGGTATCTGTGTCTGCACGCCTTGCTTTCAGTCAGGATCTGGTCCGGTAGGTCTTGTCCATTTTTCCCTCGGGCCCATCCTTCAGTGTTTGCTCAGGCTAAGCCTGCTGTTTCTTTGCTGTTTTCCCTCTCCTTCTCCTTGGACGCCTTTTCTGGCTCTCTTTCATGTCTGTACCATCCCTAAGGAAAAATAAGAGATAGAATACTCCAGCTTATATGCTTTGGTTGGTGACATAAGATAATTGAAAGCCACTGGTTCTTCCACCAGTGAATTAAAGGAATTCATTAGTTTCTTACAATGATCTTAAATCCAATCCAGAATGTTTTGGGTTTGTTTTTTTGGGGGGGAGGGGGAAGGGGAGGAATTTTGTGCTTTGATGTTTAAATCTGGTGTTTCTCTGAGCAGACTGGTCAGTACTTTAGCCTGATAAACTGTTCAGTGCCATTGCACTCTTTCTGACTGGTTCTGTCAATAGCAGAATGACTCTAACAATCCTTTAATCAAATATTTTATGGGCAGTTTTATGTTATAATGGGGTGAACACTTAGAGTTGTGGCTCTTAAACAGGCCTGTGGGTTCTTAATCATGTTTAAACCACTTCTCATATTTGTCTAGTGATGAATTTGTTCTTTTCCTTCCATTAACTTCTGTTCTCTGAACATCTGGAAGTCCCTCTGACTTTATTGCTAAATCTATTTCCAAGTTAATATTTGGCTTTATGCATTCTTATGTCAGTGACATCCCAGTAAAAAGCATTCCTATAAAAAAAGAGTAAAATATCACCAGCTAGTCCCTAATGTGATGTGTTAGGGACTTGCGTGTTTTCCTTTGCATCGTGATAGAGGGCTCTGGCTTTTCTCTGACTTTCAGCTCGTGGTTTTCACCTTCCACTATTCAGGAAGCAGGATAAGTTTAGGTGGGCTATGCATCTTCTGGGACAGTTTCTAGGGGGCCTTTTATTTTCAAAGTATGCAGGAGGATCAAGTCCACAATGTGTGTCTGTGTCTTCCGTTATTATGGTGAGAGCCCTTGAATGAGCCCTTGATCATTTGGCTGTTTTAGAAAACGGGTCAAGGGGAAACTCCTTGGTAGGTATCTGCAGTCTAGCTTCGTCTCCGGTATTTTGGGTTGCAAGTTAAGTAGTTGCCACTAGATGACAGTATAATCTACTGATACGGTACCTAAATCAGCATTTCGATACATTATAAAATTGAATTTGTTCTTTGCGCCAGCAGTTTGTTGGACTTACTTCGCTGGATCCCATCAGAGCCCACTGGACTTCAGGAAAAAAAGTAAAATGATCTGTTTTACTTTTCTTTTCACCCTAAATCCTATCACCTGGAAGGGCAAAAATATTGTGCACAAGTCCTCGGCAAGTTCTAGAGGAAAAAACTTGCAAGAAATAAAGATTCCTGGCTACTTAGATGTAACTCATCTCCCAGTCTCTCCCTGAGCTCCCATTAATGCTGCCTGGCATCTCTAGTAGTTATTAGCACTGTATGTTTTGTTTTCCTTCTGGCTTGATGAGGGATGAGGCCTTTCTCGGGTATCAGTGTATGCAGGAGCGGAAAAAGTGGTAAATTGGGTCCCTTTTTAGTAACTGTATTGCACATAAGCATCACACCAAGGAAACACCGGCAAACTGGTGTAAAAAGAGACTGAAAGCATCCTACTGTTTTTAACCTGACACGAATCATGAGTATGTTCTCTCTTGTGCTTGCTTCATGACTTCTTTCTTGAAGAGTTAAAGAAAAAGTGTTTAGTGCGAACTTTGGGCTTCTTGGATAAACAGAAGCAATGATGTTCCTTGTATTCACCTCGCTCCTTCCTCTGCCTTGTGCTCTGTGAAAATATTGAATAACTCTAATACAAAAAAGCAGGTAATTACAAAAGACTTTTTGCACCTTTTTAGTATTAATGTTTACCTCTCTCAGTTGCAGCTTTGAAAGTGATTGTTTTATCCAAAACATATTGAGAAGAGACTTAATGCAATGAACAGAAGGCTGCTTGAACGGCAGAAGCAGCCTTGCTGTTACAGCTTTGGTTGGGGCAGTCACCTGCGGGTTAATCTACCTTCTGCTACACAGCTTTTGTAGAAAACAATATTTCAAAGGCCGACGGCTTTTAGGACTTACTTCATTACTGCACCTGTGTTTGTAGTGACATTTGTTTCTAGGCTGCTCAGCGCTGTGAAAAAAATGAAGCTCTCTGCCACAGGAGTCGCCCACCACACAGATTTTCACTGTATCATAAAAAGCAACAAAGAATCTAAACACCAAAATACTACAAAATAAAACCAATATTTTTTTTTCACTTTATAATTTCAGGTTTGTACAGGAATTGTGGGATGAAGAGCGGTGAATAGCGGAGAAGTGTCAAATGAAAATCCTCTGAGGGGGACGGGAGTTAGCAGTACAACAAACCAGGCTAGGCAGCCTCCAGGAAGAGTTTCAATTTCCTAACATCATCTTTCGGAAATCTACCTTTGCTTTCCAAAGGTCACATTTAACATTTGCTAGATCATACGATATTGACAAAGGCAGCCTCCTGTAAGACAATTTTCTGTTCAAAGTCCTACCATAGCAAAGACACCGGACACCAACACCAAAACCCACTGTGAAATAAGTTCTTGTGAGACTTGACTTAAATGTTTTTAGGCAGACAGTCACATGAATTTCTTTTTCCTTGTACTATTATCCTGGTAGAAGTTGCAGCTCTGAAAATGTCTGTATCATACAAATGTATGTAATTACAACTATGGGAAATAATCAATATGTGGCGATAAAACTGAATGGAAATGGAAAAATGAATACACTGGGCAAGACTAAGCTGTGATAAGAGTGGACCCACTGACTCTGTGTTATTATAGGCTGAGTTTGATTTCTTCTGGAGACCTGCATTTGTCTGAACTGAGAGATCCTTCAAATAAATCACTTGAAATAAAAGTGACCAGAATGGGCACGCAGCGGTGACACAGAGTCTGTGTCAGAGAAGACACAACAGTGATTTTTTTTTTACCTTTTTTCAACGGGGAAATTCCTTCCTGCTAATTCTGTCTTCAAGAAGCAGCTGTTAATGCAGACAGCGACCGTAGCCTGTGTGCTGCTGTTTGTCTGTGTGTTGATTTTAAACCAGGTTTAGCAGGAGGGATTTGGAAAATGTCTTGTGGCATGTCTGCATGTACAGGTCAGGGGGAGGAAGCACTCTGCACATTCTTACCCTTAAAATCAAGTTACTGTTACTGAAAGGACTTTGACCACGTATGAGACTAAGGGGAAGTGAAATGCAAGTTTTTGCATTTTGAAAGTTTTCTTTCAGAATGGGAAAAAAAGAAGGATCTGTATTTCTTCTCTTTAGGTGATTCCTGGGCTTTCTTGTTGTCTTCTGCTGAGATGCCACCAGCAGTCCTGTGTGCAGTGTCTGCAAGTGGCTGAAACAGGGCAGAGAGAACTTTCATAGCATTGTGTGCGCTGAATCTGCCTCACCCTGGGTGCTTAAACAATACTTAGAAGAATGTTTTTCTCTGCAAATGTCTAGCATAGAATTCTGGCTTAAAATAAATAGTGACTATGGCAAAAGGAAAGCATTTTGAAGCCTGAAGGCCACACACAGCAGTGGTAGGAAGGGGTGGGCCTTGGTCTCTGAAGGTCTACTTGTCACAGCGCTGGGGGTGCTGGGCTTTTCTTCTGTGTAAGCTGCAGTAAAACACCATCACTCAGACAGAAGAAGAAAGATGTTAACTACGCTAGAAGAGGGGTCTGAGCACGGCTTGTGCATTCTGGAATGCCACAGTACCAAGGATTTTTTTTAACTATTAAAAAGGACTAGTATTCAGTAAGAAGCAGGGCGACTTTACGGTGAGAACTGAGACAAGAACTAGTAAATGGTTTGACATGTTTCACAATGTGTCCCCTTGTGCATTCATGGGGAGAGCGGAAGTGCTACTATTATTTATTTCAGGAACAGTGATTTTCTTGATAGCACTCCTGTAGGTATTTCACATACCTGTCCACACAACTCACCCGCTATTCCCTCAGGAAAATGCGACGAGCGTTGCAACATTACAAGAAAGATGGGCGAGAGCAGGATGGGAAGTAGGCCAGCTGAATGTTTTCCTGTGTGCATTCAACTATGTTTGTTTGTGTGCATGCATGCCACCCAGCGTATTGAAGCTATCTGCCCAGCTCTAGTGCCTGCACCTACGGAACATTTTCCTCAGCTTCATCTTAAACCTACACGCTAAAGCCTAAGGGGAAAAAAACAAGCTCTCGCTCCAAGTGCTGTTAGCGGGGCTGTTAGAAGCTGGTGGAGAACGCGATCACACGGCCTTGACAAGCCAAGTGTGCAGGTGGGTCAGAAATGATTGAATATCCCGTAGTGCTGGGTGTCACGTCCCATTTTCTTGGTGAGTTCAGAATCAAGCTTATGGATCTCAGAGGTGCGCATACGCACCACTGTGGCTCATGTTGACAGGCGCATAAACCCCATTTGAAGAAAGCACTTGAAGGGAAGGTTTGTTTTAATGATGAACTGTACTGGATGTTGGTGCCTGTAATGATGCTGTGGGTCAGAATTGGAAATCCAACGGACAAAGAAGCACCTTTCACAATCTTCACTGCCTCTGGTTTGACCTGACAAGGCAGAAGTAATTCTTTGTGAAACAAACAAGCAAAAGTTGGGGAAAGGAAGTAGTCACCCTATGTTAAAAAAAAAAGAGAAAAAAATAGATAAGCAGGTTCCTCAAATCATCAAACTCTCCTCTTGATAGAGGTTTCCTTGAAATCCTGCCTTTGTGGATAGCATATACTGCCTGAAAATCTTGGCTTTGCTGTGCTTTGTACATGGTACATGTCTTTACGTTCAGGTAGGGGGGACACACCACAGATTTTTCTGATCCAGAAACATTTTCTACCTCTGCTTTGCCTTCACTTGCATACATGTAAATCCTTCCAGTGACAGGGAGCTGAGGAGTCAGCACACTATTTCCAGGTGTCCATCTTGTTAACCTTGAACTTATTCTCCCAGCTAGTTGAATCAAAATATATGTTGCCACTGAGAAGAAAACATGACACCTTCCAAAGACTGCTAAAGTATGGACTGAAATGCTGCCTGCTTTTAAATGTGTGGGTAACACATCTTTACTTGCTCCTCATTGCAGAGACTGGAGACTCCCTTGCGCATTCCTCATTCTGTAAGTACAGCACAGAGGTGCCAAATTGCTCTTATTTTTACCATATTGCTCTAAGACTTCTGCTCTTGGTCTCCAAGCCCTACTGGATCAATCCAATGCATGTGGGCTGTAAACCTTGGAATCAAAAGCCACACACAGGCTCACGGGAAAGGCACAAGATCTCCCTGTTTCTGACATCTGATGAGAAGAAAGGTAGAAGTTACAGCATTGCAGGATGAATGAAAAGCCACAGGGTGTTATTACTGGTCAATGTAATAGGAGCAATTTGGGATGGTGGAGACTGCTGCGGGAAGTGAGAATTTCCCTAGTTTCAGATTATAAAACCCCCTATAAAACAGCATTGCTGTTTCAGTAATGCTGCACTACATTAATGTCTTCCTATTTATAGTCTCAGTTTAATCTTAACAAAGTCCCCACTTTCTCCCCCAAAAATATTCCCTGGAGAATTGTCCAATCTAGCTTTAAATAACTCAAGTAACAGTGCTTCCATCATTTACCTTTGGAGATGATTACTTGGCCTAATAGCAATAATTGTGAGAATTCTGTAGGGTTTGGTTCATGATGATGTTTGCAGACTGAATTCTGCAATTCTGTTTATAAGGGGTTGGCCATAAATTAAGGCATTCAGTGTTTTCCTGAGGTTTGAATGCGCCAATTCAGGTGCCTCACAGCTTATTTCTAATGGGAGGTTACGTGCTTAAATAGCTTTAATAACCTATCCCTAAATGAATAGTCACAGCTAGCTAGCCCTTCCTCTACTACCCTGCCCTGGGACAATACTGTGTGGGATTGCCCTCCTTGCCCGACGGCCTTCTCTCGGTCTTTTTTGCAGATGACTGATAGTAGCATAGATTATACTTACTATTTATGTCCTGGTAGGGCAAGAGTGCTCACAAAGTGCTCACAAACGGTAGAGTCCTTTTTGCTTTTTGGTAGCTTTGTTGCTTTCTTTGAGGTTGAACGATCAGGAGTTAGACTCCTATTCAGTATTATGGTGGTAAAACACTAATGGCTGGGCCTCCTGGTCAGGCGGTGCGTTCTTCAGAAGAGGTGCTAAATGGACATCCCTTTCTCCTTGTAGTAACAATGGTTGTTTTAAACATTGATTCCAAACTTTTTGGACAATGGTCCACTGTCAGTCCTAAAACAGCACACAGACCACCTGTATTCCTCGCAGTCAAATGTCTGTACACAGGCTTCTCATTGAAAACACCAACTTGCTGATACAATCCCATCAGCTAGCTAAACATCAGCTACCACAGTCTTTCTTCTCAGTCTGCAAAACAAAATGTCCATATTACAGGCAGAATTTTTCTGGTTTAAAATCAAAAGACATTAGGATGTCTCCTTTACTAAGGACAAAATTCACTCTTAATCTAATAGGGTTTCCTTTCGTCCCACTGAGGGAGATTTGGGATGCTCAGAAGGATGAGGCTCTGTGACTGATTTTAGGAAAGGGCTTACTTAGGTAGCAAGGGTAGCACAATTTGCGCGTCACCCTGACAGGATGGTTCCCTCCTATTGAAGCTTGCAGTTCTTTAGGAGTTTCATGGCAGAGTTCATGAAAAAGTAGAGACTTTTGAATTGAGCCCAAACTGAGAAACAGATGAGTTCTGGCCAAGGGCCAGCGTTTTCAGAATTGTTGATCAAAGATAAGTTTTATCACAGTCGGTCTTTAAAAAATACTGACATCTCAGAGAAAAAATGAGCTAAAACAGATGGAATTTGAGCCCTTACAGTTTGAGCTGAGCTGGCTTTTTCTTTCTTCTTCCCTTTTTTTTTTCCTTTTGCCCTGTGATCATAAACATTAAAAGATGGTGGTAATACAGGTGTAAAATTTATTATAACTTCCAAACTCTTGAGGGTCTTTAGAGAGCAAAGCGCATACAGAACTTGCATTTGACCTTAACCATTACTTGTTCCTGTGGTGTTTGGGAACGATTAAGCCATTTTTAATGTAGTGGAAGCTGGAGTCATGCTCCACTTCTCCTAAAGCTCTTTAAAGGATAAGCTGCTATAATTATTATAATAAATGTAATAAACTATAGAAAAGTGTAACCCACAGTAGACTTGCTACTCACAAAACCACCTAAATTCTGCTCTGGGCATGTGTTCTGGGTTGTCACTGGCTTAAACGTCATAATGAGTGTGGCATCTATTAGGAGAGCAGAGACAATATGTGGGAAAATGTAGACATTGCTGTTAACTACATCAGACTTTTGGCCCAGTTGATTTTTGGCAATACTTTTTCCATTAATATGGAGGCCACAGAGTCACAGACTAGAGTCATGAACAGATTTAAGTCAGAAGGGACCTCTGGAGGATGTTTGATCCAACCCATTTCTCCAAGCAGGCCTAATTTCCAAGTGAGGTCAGGCTGCTCAGGGCCTTTCCAGTCGTGTTTTGAATGTCTCCAAGGACAGACAGATTGCACAGCCTCCATGTGCAGCCTGTTCCCGTTCATAACCACTCTCAGTGTGAAATATTTTCTCCTTATGTGCAATCAGAATTTTTTGTAATCCTACTTATCACTTTTTCCTTAAAGCCCCTTTTCGTTTTTTGAAAACCACGGTCGACTTCAGACTTCTCAAGCTCCCGTTCTTTTTATAAAAGGGACATTATCCAATGAGGAGAGAAGCAGCACGCAAAGTGACATATATAACCGCTCACACAATCTGGGGTTTGAATTCTAAATTCAAAGCCCTGTGGAACACTCATGATGAGTATTGGTGGGAAATCCGTAAACCCAAGTATGTTTATAAATGCAATCAGTCAAACAATTACAAAGAGCATACAAGCTCAGAAAAAAAGTCACCTTGCTCCATGTGTGGAGAATTTGCAAAGGAAAAAAGAAAAGGCCCCAGCAGAGGAGTCCATTGTTTGCAGCCTGTTCTGATTAGGAGCAAGCACACTGTAGTCAGCGGGAGCCACATACAGGTTTTAGAAGGGATAGCTTTGACTCTGAAAAACAAGATTTTATATTGAAAACCTTTGGATTTCTGATCTTTATTTGGTACTCCTTTTCTTTGTGATTAAAATTTAACTCTTTGAAGAATCAACTCTTTCTTTAGTCAGCTAATTCTGCATTAGTTGTGCTAGCCTACGTTCCTTTTTGCTGTGACACTTTCACAAATACGTTGCTTGCACCACCACAAGGGAAAGAATGAGGTTCTGGCAAATTAGTGGCAAATGAAGAGATGGCATCTTGCAAGAGGAATTGTAGAACGACAAACTGATCTTATAGATGGATGACTGCAGAATAAAAGCTACTTAGATAACATACTGCATGTAACACTGAAAAAAAGTCAATGGATTTACTGTCAAAACCAAAAGAGACAAGAGTGTGAAATTTCATCCACTTCTGTTTCATCTGGTAGAAAAAAATAATATCCTTTTCCAGTGCAGGAATTGTGAATCATGATAAACAAAATGAATTTCAAAAGTATTTTAAAATACGCAGACCTAGATAGCATCGCAGTTTAAATCACCTCTTTATTTCCACTGTAACTTAACTCAAATTCTGACGTGTTCTGTTTTTTTTTTTGAAATTCATTATGTCAACATAAGTAGGTGCAGCTTATCATCACTTGGATGGTTGTTGTTTTTTAGCTGCTTAATTCATTGACTCACATCCGGCAATAATTCATGCAAAATGGGCTCTGAACTCCTTTGCAATATGCAGATTTGTGTGCAAATGAGCGTTACCTATGGTGTTCACACTGAAGCGTTTTTCTTTGATGTACATTTCTGACATTCTGAGATTGTAAAGAAGAAAATAACTTTAAAAATTTTAAGAAATCTTAATTGAAGTTAACATAAAAGAAGATACATGGTGTTAATTGGTCTGTTTCAGGCATAATTTGGGCCTTTGAGACCATGTCCCTTACCCCCCGCCAAAGTGTCAAGACTCACATCTTTAATTCAACAATCTTTGTATTAATTACCTCTGGATAAGGTAAGCTTTGATTGGGAGTCCTTTATTGTAAAATTACAGTACATTGCCTGCTTTAAGATAAATAAATTAGGGTTGAACTTGAAAAAAAAATCTCCATCCAACTGTGAATGGGAAAGTGCATTTGAGTATCAAATGCTAGATGAAAGAACAATTTTCATAAGACTTCCTTAATGGGGGAAAATTGTTTTCTTTTGGTTTCTCTTTTTTCGTTGTTTTTGCACATTGAAAAATGATATCTTCATGAAGAGATGGAAACACTCAGGTTCTAGGGTTGCCAACATTTCCCTCCCAAAAGGCCACTATCTTGCCTCTTGGGAACTCAGTGTTCTCCTCTGAGAATAATTCCCCAGTATCTGGTCCATTTGTCACAGTTATCAGTGAGATAGGGAAGCCCTTCTCCACCTTCCCCCTTCCCCCTCTGTTAATTGTCTCTAGCTGACTGTCCATTAAGACCAAACTTGATTTTGTTTTCAGGGGTGGGAGGACTGAAACCGAAGAGAGTTTTGTTACCATCTCGATGTTACCTGGATTTGGGCAGGTGGATAAGTGTTTGTTAGAAGTTCTGTGGGGTACAAAAGTGGCCACAAGGACAAGAAAGCCACAGGCAATGCGGACAGAATAAAGACAGCTTGTATCCCCCATTCATCCCACTGGAAGAATGAACATTCCTGGCCTTACTGTAATGGAGCTGCCAAGCTATATTTGGAGGTTGAGACCTGGGTGTTCTGCAGACAGTATGCTTTTTGTATGGATACGAATGCTGATCGCAGCATACTGCTCACGCATACGCTTCCAATGCAACAAAGTGGCTTGAAACAGCATATTGGTGAACGTTGATAGAGCTTAATAGCCTGTAGGCCCAGTTCTGACCTCAGAAACGTCAGTGTGACTCCTTCGAATGAGTAAGACGTGCCGTGTGCCTTGTGTCCCTTTCAGGACTAACACACATTATTCCATGAGTGCTCATGCGAGCAAGCAAAGACTGCTAGATAAAAAAGTAGATGTACCTACTTGAAGCTTGACGCATGAAGCTGGTAATGTTAATGGAGCTGGTGTTAAGGACGCTTATACTAAAGTTTCAGAGCTGCCACCTGAGTAATTTCAGCTCTATTGTCTCTCAGCAGAGGCCTACCTGACTGCTCTTCAAAACATTTTCAGCATGCACAAAAGACCTGAAGATATAGGTCCAGGTTTTTGTTCTTAGCATAGTTCTGAGCATAGTCTTTCACCTCCTCTTCCCTGCCTGGACACCTTGCTCAGTGCAGAGTTGTCACGTTTGCCCAGTTAGCACAGAAGGTGTGACAGTGATAAAGGGATGCTGGAGGCTTCAGTTTTGCCACCTGAGCTATCGACTGCCTCAGTAAACCAGGTTTTACCCTATGTTTTGGGAATGGGGGATGTGTTTAGTAACTACTGCTTCAGCCCTTTATTTGCATTGAAATCAGCTGAAATGAAAGATGGCAGGAAAAAGGCCAGAAGTCCTTTTGTTTTATTAGAAACCCTAGAAATGCTGACACAGCAACAGAGAGCACCTATTCAACCCTCCCTTACTCTGGATGGGGAATGGTACCAGCAATATCTTGAAACCGCTGTGGGAGCTTGACCCAAGGACTGGTTGTGTACTAGTCTTTCTCATTGTACTAGGCCACGGTGATTTTCATCCTGCTACGTTTTCCCATCCCCTAGAGGCAGACTTGTCAAGAAGCCTTTTGTCTGGCACAGTGTTTTCAAATCCAAACTCTGATAATTATCTGTGGTTCTGCTGCTGACTTGAAAGGCGATTGCTAGGCATTGAATCCACATTCCCTTCAGTACAAAAATTAAGAGTAAGGAGAAGAGGCATTTCTGTGCCTGCTTCTCTCTCCAACACTTGACACCAAACGCACATGTGAGGCTGACCGTCAAAGATAAATGAGTTCAATAGAAAAGAGCAGACACACACTTGGATCTCGGTGTAATACAGTACAAATCAGTAGAAAGTGCAACACAAAGGCTTTGCATGGCAGACTGCTAATCAGAAGAGGTGAGTGTTTTAGCATATTTAAACGAGGACAGGGCATCCACTAATCAAACAACAGAATCCAGAGGTACTGAAAGAGCAAGGGAAAGACTGTTGCTTAAAACTTTTCAACACGGATGGAGGATTTTTGAAATATCATTAAATGTGATGAGCTAGGTTTATAGGAAGATAATGAGGTAAGTAACAAATATGTCAAAACTAAACTATTAAACATTGTAATTATACTGGATACAGATTAGTTGCTGAAAAAGTTTCCCATTACGGCACTGTAAGGAAAGTGTAGTAAAATAATGGGTTTTCTTTTCATTTGATTTATTTAGGAAAAGGTACTATGTGGTAACTTTCTAGCAGCTTTCATGGGATGAAAAAAAATTGTATCACGAGCCTGACAGGATTCTTTGATATAAAATGGTGCAAAGTACACAAAAGTGATAAAAACTCATTTTTCACATGCAAGATTTTAAAAGTTTTCATGACATCTAAGTAGATAGTTTTAAAAGTACTACCTTTATATATTTCTCTTACTGTCTTCCAGCTTTCTTCTACTGTTTTTCAAATCAAGTCCAGGTTGCTGTCACATTCATTGACATTTCTCCTCCACAGTAGCTGTATTTTTTGTTAATCAGTCAGGAAAGAGAATTAGTTTTACATCAACATTTTAAAGGGATATTTTCTTAAAACCTCCCAGGGAAAAAGTTACCTTTTACTCAGAATTATACAAAGTGTACATGCTTCCTAGGCCAATAGATCATTGCCATATGAGTATAACAAAGGTTACTTAGCAGTCACGGGTTTTCTTTGGGAATATTGCCTTCACAGAAGCAGATCTCTAAGGAGATGAGCTTATTTTAAGCTGATATTCATTAGAAAGCTGCTAAGCCGCTAGAGACATTCTGGATACAAAATAGGATATCTGGCTTATATTTTCTTTTGCAGGTAATAAGAGATAATATCTGTAATCACGGTCAGAACCTTTGATTTATTGCTGTGATAGGTTATATTGTGTCATATGATATTCTGAGCTTTTTATCTCTATTTCTTTAAAGGCGTAGTTTTAATAGATTTTAAGCACATGAGAGCATCAGACTGATAGCTTCAAGACCGATGTCTTCCTCCATTTATGAAAATGATGCCTCCTTCTGGATATGCCCTGGATTTGCTGTAGTTGCTTGTCAAGAGCTTGAATTATCTGCTTTAAAGACAGAATTTATATTTTCATTGTCTTCGGTAGAAACTGGATGAAGGCTGCATACCTCACCAAATTAAGAGGGGGCTAAGTATGATCTTTTGAAGGTAGGAGGGGGTATGTGTTTAATGTGTTATTGGATCTTTTGATGAAATATGTATCTTCCTCAAGGTACAAACAGTTGAGAAAAAACTAAGTATTGGACAGAAGAAAGAGATGACTGCATGTATTAAACAGTAAGACTCTTCATGCTAAATACTGGATAAAGATGATAATTTAATTGGATTGAATACTTGAGTTCAGAAAAGAAACAGAGAAAGAAACAGGCAGATCTTTGTTAAGAGTAAAAAGAAGTTATCGAAAAATTGGGAAATGATTGTTTTAATAAAAAATAAAGAATCTAGAATGAAGACTGCTTGCACGCACATTAATCTCATCTGTGATAAAAATGGTACAATCAAATCTGAAAGGAGACTTGGGAAATATCTTTTCAGCTGTATAAAAGAAAGCTTTTGGCTTATGGCTTTTGACAGTATGGATACAATGGGAAAAGAGCAGAATGGTATCAGCAGGGACGACGCAGTATAGTCAGGGATTGACTAAATGGTAAATTCTGCTCTTTCTCTATTATGTTTTGGGTGGCAGGATTTCACTGTCTGTACCCTGAATCCACAGTACTTTCAGGCATGCAGAAAAGATAGTGGCAAAACAAAGGGAGGTGTGACATGGAAGTTCAGTGCCAAAGCTCTGGAGATTTCTGTTGTATGCACAGACTGACAACACTTCTGGATCAGGGTAGGAGCATTATGAAGAAGAAAAAAAAAAAAGGGAAGCACAAACTGAACAGCTGCATGACCAGAGAGGGAATGTATTATTCCTCAATGGCTTTGGGCTACTGGCAACCACCGATTACTGCCAAGGCGCTTTTCCCTTTTCTTTAGTTTTCTTTTGTGGACGGGGAAGTGCCATTGATCAAGTACTCCCTGTGACTTAAGCGCTGCTATCAACAGATAAAACACAGGTCTGATATCTCAGATGAGATAGCTCAATTATCATCTTGGTCTTGCCACAAACACTCTCTGAAGGTCTCAGAAGCCATTTTCCCTCTGATTTCCTTGGTTTGCTTTTGCCACTCTTAGAAGATAGTTGTGTATTCATACATCTCTCAGTAAGAGGGCATCTTGGTGGGAAATGCCAGAAAGAACACTAGGCAATGCCTTTTCCCAGGACCTGTGTGTTCTAAAGGAGGGGGGAAAAGCACTGTGAACTTATTCTCTACTTTTGTATTTGAAATAGGGTAGTGAACACATATCTTTTTTTTCCTTCACATCAGCAGTCACTTTCTGTAATATAATCATAGAATCATAGAATTGTTAGGGTTGGAAGGGACCTAAAAGATCATCTAGTTCCAACCCCCCTGCCATGGGCAGGGACATCTCCCACTACACCAGGTTGCTCAGAGCCCCGTCCAGCCTGGCCTTAAAAGCTTCCACGGATGGGGCTTCCACCGCCTCTCTAGGTAACCTGTTCCAGTGTCTCACCACCCTCATGGTGAAGAACTTCTTCCTAATGTCCAGTCTGAATCGTCCCATCTCTAGTTTGAATCCATTCCCTCTAGTCCTACCATTACCCAACATCCTAAAAAGTCCCTCACCAGCTTTCTTGTAGGCCCCCTGAAGATACTGGTAGGCCACTATAAGGTGTCCTCGGAGCCTTCTTTTCTCCAGACTGAACAACTCCAACTCTCTCAGTGTGTCCTCATAGGAGAGGTGCTCCAGCCCTCTGATCATCCTCGTGGCCCTTCTCTGGACACGTTCCAGCATGTCCATATCTTTCTTGTAGTAGGGGCTCCAGAATTGGACGCAGTACTCCAGGTGGGGTCTCACGAGAGTGGAGCAGAGGGGGAGAATCACCTCCCTCGACCTGCTGGCCACGCTTCTCCTGATGCAGCCCAGGATACGATTGGCTTTCTGGGCCGCTAGTGCACACTGACGGCTCATGTTGAGCCTCTCGTCCACCAGCACCCCTAAGTCCTTTTCTTCAGGGCTGCTCTCAAGCCAGTCACTGCCCAGCTTATATCGGTGCTTGGGATTGCCCCGACCCAGATGGAGGGTCTTGCACTTGGTCTTGTTGAACTTCATGAAGTTGGCATGGGCCCACCTCTCCAGCCTGTCAAAGTCCCTCTGGATGGCATCCCTTCCCTCCAGTGTGTCAGCTGCCCCACACAGCTTGGTGTCATCGGCAAACTTGCTGAGGGTGCACTCTATGCCACTGTCCATCATTCACCTCACCAATCCTCCAACAGAGATGGGAAAGGTGAAAGCAAAAATCTTTGTTATTTGGCAACCTTTTGCTTTGCTAGATGATACAGCTTGTCCAGAAGAGTGGATTATAACTGGTGGAGCTGACTACAAAATTTGGAGAGACTGACGAACCTCAAGTAGGTTCCGTTGTGGTACATAACAACCAAAAGTTGTTTTTTTTGGCAGTATAATCATACACATATACGCACATGATTTTTGCTTTTATCTGTTTGCCTCAACAGGTTTGTCTTAAGCCTGGACCTCCATAAATATAAGGGCATACAGGTATATGAGTGAAATACAATCCCTCTACTAATGTTAACAAGTGCCCATCCTCATTAGGGTGAATATGAACAAGTAGCAAGCATTCAACAGCCTTCAACAATGAACATACACACCTTCAGTGTGGAAACATGGATATACTTGAATGCTGTCCCTGTGTTGCCTGCTGTGAAATGTGCTATCTGTCAAAGGGAAGAGAGCCTAAGGGTTTAAGCAAGATTCTAGGCAGGGGCATAGCGAGATCCAGCCATTTTCTGGTCCAACTGTTCTGGTCCAACTCCAACTCCAATACCTCCAATTAGCTTTTCCTTGCACAAAACTAGAATTTTGTGGGTTCCTGACAGAGCTTCCTCCCCTGTTACTGACAGATATAGATTTGCACAGTTACTCACCTGTGACAAAAATACTGAGAAGCTCCTCCAACACTGCAGGATAACAGCTTTAATGAAATTGGTACCAGTATAAAGAATTCTGTCCGGCAAGTTCCAACATATATTATGACCAGGTGGCTCAAGGTGAGGTTTATCTGCAGCAGATTTATAATGAAATTAATTGAATGATAAAAGAAGATGAGGAAATTAACAGGGAAAGAGATTGTTTTTCTTTAAGTCTGGTGTTCAAACATTACATGAATTTGGAGACAGTGTCTGAAGGCCACCCTTTGAAAATATTTTTTGAAATAGTCGTAACATTTCCTGCCAAAAGCAGTAAAACACAATAGTACTAAGCTATGATTGAATAAAAAAACATGGGAAGACTGAGCTTGAGTGAGCATATCTTTAACAATTCACTTAAAAACTCACTGATCTGTCTGTAATTAAATTAGACTTCAGCACGGTAGGACGTGGTCTACGGCTCAGTGAAGTCAGTGGAAAAATGCACTTAGGCAACCATCTGCATGTAACGATGCTCTTTAAGCAATCACCAAGATAAGCAGCCATTCATACCATTCACTAAATCTGCAGCATTTGTGGAATATTTTCAGCATTGATTATCAAGTCCAGATCTTTCTCGTTGCTATCTACAATGCAGCGTAAAAGATGAGTGATTCGTTTTCATGACACACTTCTTTTGGTCCGCCTCCAGCCCAGAAACTTCAGTGATTTCAATATGTTTTTTAAGCGCCTGCTCACTGAGCCCTGAATGATGCAATACAAGGATACCATCAAGATGTATCTTAAAATACCATTTGCTCTCCCTCACAATGGCGTTCTCATTTCTTTATGGAATGTTTAAGGGGTGCATGTTGTTCTGACAGCATATTAAAGCAACGTCTTCTTTGATGATGTAATAACTGTTAACAGCTTAACACTCCCATAACCAGCTAGTAATGGGAAGGGTATGTTGGATTCTACTAGTTTTGAAGTGATGTCAGCCAAAGATTTGTAGGATCATAGTTTTGCTTAGCTTTTTAAAACAGCTGCATCTGGCATACTTTATATTTTATTCTACTCTGCTTTGGATTGTAGTTGTGCAGTGCTTTGTGACTTGCCTTGCAAGATCTATGCTTTTTCACCTTGACTTGACCTTTGTCTTGATAACCTTGGACTGATCTTCAAGGATTCGAGTTTCAAGCACAAGACCTGTTGTCATCCTTCATTAAAATATGAATCGCTCAAGCGCTTCATGACTAACACTGTGTAAAATCCTGCTCGCTGAGCATCTGATTTGTTTCCGTTGCCGGGACATGGAAAGTTTTTATGCTTACCACATATTTTAAAGGTTGTCAGTGATGTGTTGAGCTAACTTGCAACCTGGTTCTGTAAAGTTTTAATGCTCAAGTTCCAATCTGGAATTGATGTATTGTGTAGGTAAAATTGCTTAACTCTTTCATCCCTCATGAATTCCACCATATTTAAAAAGTCCGTAATAATATCTGGTCTTACAGAGAAGTGTGGAACTTTTAGTTAATATTCGTGCAGCTCTTTGAAGAACGTGACATGGGAAGCAGGCTCAGGAGGGAGTAACACTACATATTGCCAATGTTGTTGGTTTTGTTTCAACTTTGAAGGCTGAAGCTAAGCTCCATTTAGGCTTAAAACATGCTGCATTTTGAAACATTCAAGCATTTCAGGTACTTACTGGACTACTCACATGCTGATGAACAAGATGAGTAGAAGGTGATTTATTATTAATCACTCAAAGAAGCTTTTCGTTAGGAATGAAGCAGCAGCTATTCTAAGCTTCCTTGAAACACGGAAACCTTCACAAATACACTGAAAGTTTTACCACATGTTAAAAGAGAGGCCTTAGAAATGGCAGATGAGCTTTTGAAAGAGGCCAGCTTTCAAGAGTCTTTCAAATTTAGCATGCTCTCCACAAGACAAGTTAGAGAAGTGGTATTTTTTTGTCTTCTGGTATAATAAAGAGCTACCAGGTGAGATGGGAATCTTTCTGGCAAAGCTTATCGCTGATGCGCAAACAGATCTGTTTCTGCTCATATGTGGCTCTTACACTGTTGATATCAAAGTATTCAAGGGATTGAACTTCACATCTTTCCATCTCCAGTCCTGCGCAGTATATTTTTAAAGGAACTTAAGGGTTAGGTAGTACCAAAGTTGCCACAACAATGTTCTTCTATGACTTAATGAACTTTAAAGCACTATATACAACTCCAAAACACCTCTTAAAAAAACCAACCTGAACTACTGTTCAGGAATATTGCTAATGTTAAAGCAGTTATGATAAGAAATAGTTGCTGTATTATGGTACCTGTGTGGATGTAAGGTTGAAAGTCAGTTAAAGTTTGTAAGGGGGACTAACATCTTTGACTGGACAAGCTGATATAATATGGCAATTTCTCAGAGCCATTTACAGCTGCAAAGCGAGTGGGAAAGCTGTGTAGTAGTTGTAGCATCATGTGACTAGGATTATGTCTATGCTCCAGTGGCCTTGAATCTTCGAGAGCTACTGTCCTTGTCTGTCCTCTAGTGAATCTGCGCCTGTGTCTTGTGACTAGTAGGTTGAATTAAATCGTCCTCAAAGTTGACTTTTGCTGCTACAGTCTTTGCAAGTGCACCCCCCCCTCTGCTAGAAGAAATGGACAGCTGACAAGATTTAGGGCCAATGTTGTCTAGGATTTCATATATCAAAAAAACCAACCCCACCTCCTTAAAAGTCTACCTGGGCACCAAAGAGCTCGAAGGATAAATTATCAAGCTGTCGGATATATGCCTGATAAGTGAATGACCTTGGTGGCAGGAGCACTTTCTATCAGACGTACTTGCTGGTTCCACTGAAATTAGCAGGTGTTTAAATGTTGACTTTAATAGGTGTTGTACCTCAATGATTGCTCTTGATTTGTTTGAAAAATGGTAATGAATGCTTACAATGTTTTATGGTTGAATTGAGAGACTTTATAGAGCGTGTACCTCCTTTATTACTGAAGACTGGACTATTAACACCGAGAATTACAGTGGATATATCAGCTACAGGAAAATCGTATGAGAAAAACCTGGAAGAAAGGCATGCGTTGGTGAAGATGACCAAGAATGTTAACGTATTAAATTCTGTAAAACATGCTTGATCAAGAAAATCTAATTCTAGCTTAACAGCTTGATTGGTGACTGATAGAAAAGCTTTTGTTCTGGTGAACAGATGAGGAGAAGCAGCTTTACAGCCAAAGCAGACAGACACTGCATTTGTTTCCTTCAGCTTGTAGTAGCTAATTAAACATACTGTGGATCTTTTCCAGAAATAATCCAGTTGGATCCAGGCACCTGTAGTTAAATTGATTTCTTAATTTTGGACAATAGACAATGAGGGAAAAAAAAAATTACATTTCTGCTTGGGGAAAAAGAAAAAAAGAACATCCCCTTCCGTAAACTCTGCAACCTGGGAATATCAGGAGGTACTTAAATGCGCAAGAGCTGTTCCAGAGAAAAGTACTGGTCAAGAGACAGGGAAAGTATGGAAGTATAGGACTCCTTAACTTCTTGAAATGGGATAACTCCACTAACATCCTAGAGGACAAGGAATATGGATTTTCATGTATCGCCTGGGTGGTAGCAAAACAACTCTGTTGCTTGCTGTTTCAGACTGAAGGTCAAGCGTACTGAGGTCTTTCAGCTGGCAGGTGCATGTTTTTCCTAAATAGTTACAGCTGACAAATACACCTCTTGTTCTGCTGACCGTTACGGGTACATTGTGATGTCCTGTTTAGTTCAATTTCAGTTAGCAAGATATGAACGCAGCAGGGATAAGAGAAGGGAGGAGGTTGGAGAGGAGATGGAAAAGTACAGAAGTAAGAACCAGATGTCAAAGAGCTTGCCCACAGGATGGCTCTCTATTGTTTGATGCATTTCTATGGATGATGTGGTAGGTATAGATTCTGTAGAGTTTAGGCTTTTATTTAAAGAGGAAAAACCCGAAATACTTCTGTTCTAGCCAGAAGGCTAAAAACTTTTAAATGTAAGCAGATGTAGCCAGCACTCCCTGAGTAAACACACCAGCTAAAACAACCCCTCAAAACACAAAAATTCTCCATTCCGCAGCTCACCAAACAGTAAACTCTAAAGTCAGAGGAATTATGAAGACACCTCTGCATACAGCAGGGTCAAATGAATGGGGAAAAAGGTGGGGTCTGAGGATCAGAGACAGAACATACCTTTGGTGAAGAAATCAATGCCAAAAAGTCACAAAGAACAACAAATCTGAATGGACAGAATGCTAAATGACAGCTAAGCTAGTGGATGGGTACATGAGGACTGGTAGTAGTAACAACAGGTCCCTGTGTTCCTTAGTGTTCATGACCCTACAGGGCCCAGCATGTGGCTGCTCGTCATGTCAGTCACTTCTCTTCCTTATGTCAGGTATCATGTGCTATGCTACCATCTCTTGCTAGGGAAAAGTTGAACCCTCCCAAGTCTTAAAAGTATGGGTGGAAGCATGCAGTCAAGTGAAGAGGTAAACCTGCTGTGTGCCCTTGTGCTTTCTCTTTTCTTTCTGTCCCCATGGGAATTGGCAGGGATGGTTAATTTTTCCCTCCAGAAACTCCTTCCTGTGTTTATGGACACGAGGACCAGCACAGAAGCTACCGCTAACACATGGCAAATTCGGAGCATGTTAAACAGCCCAGGTGAAGTAGGACCAGCAACAACCTGGTAACTGAGGGGTTTTTGGGGGGAGACAGCAGGGCCAGTCACTGTGTATTGTGTTCAAAGATGAGTGCAAATAATTTGGCAGACAGCGCTCTCAGCACAATCTCTATGCAGCCTGCACACAGTCCTAAGTTTTAAGTGTTGCAATTCAACATCTACTCCAAAGAGGAGGTTGTCTTAAATCACACAGTTAAAACAAGTCAATGAACATTAGATTTTTTTTATTAGGACTCTGTTTTGGAGTGTTCACATGGGTCATATTTACAAGCTTTTGCCTACAGCCACTAGGGTTAGAAAATTGCTTACTAAGTAAAATGAAAGCTGAGATCCTAATTACCTGATTCCAGGAGCTGAGGCTTCAATAAAAACACTGGTACTATGGATCTTGTGCTAATCAAGTATCTGTGAGTTTGGTGAGGAATAGATAATCCCCCTCCAATCTTCATTTGGGGTATTCTCACTCCATGATGCCCCACACTCACAGCTTTAGATGTTTGATCCAGCCCTAAGCCTGATTGCTTTTCTCATGTTGACCTCTTGCACTAGCACAGAATAGTGAATTTTTGCATAAACTGCTCACTCAGGGGCTTGATTATGTTACATTTACTCTTGTGACTATTCCTTTAATGCCAGGATTAGGAGAAAGTCAGGGTCATCTCAGGAGCAGTTTTCACTGAGGTTAGGGTAGCCTCTCAGTGGGACAGGATCAGCACTGGACATTACAGAAGGGAGGAGGGTTGTCAAACTGACCACCACCGTGTTTAAAAATATCTTGTATGTTCCTTCTGAAGCATAATTTTTCCACTAAATATATCAGGGAAGGTCCAGATGTCATACTCTGATCTGTCTTCCCATTATGTCTTCCTGCTGGCAAGTAATATTATCTGCACAATCGTTACAGACCAAGACCTGCCCTACTAAAATCCCTTTCCCCTCCGTCGGTAATGTTTTGCCCATCCTGAGGGAGAAACAAGAGCAGAAAAGCAAACCCAGCCACCAAGTTGATGCAAATGATCTCCTGTGTCTGTGAAGGAAACCAGAACTGAGTTGGACCTGAGCTGGCCTGTATGGGGGGCAGAAGCTGGATGTCAGGCATAAGGGGGCAAGGGAGGAAATGGGTGCAAACAGGGTTGCATGTGACATATGGTTCCTTTAGCTCTTAGTCTAGCAGAAGTTTCTTAGTGGATATGAAGTCTTGTGCCTGGTTGTGTAAAGCCCATTAGCATATGTCTCTGCAGTGGGTTTCTGTGGCAGAGTTCCAGTAATTACTGTTCATTAGTATTCATTAGTACCAGGTCTTGCCTGATCTTGAGTTCATGTTGAATCAGCTCTGCTGTAACATTTTTGATATGGGCTGGATGTAGAGGTCAGCATGGAGGCATTAATTAGGCCTGGTAGTCAGAAGTTATTTTCATGGATCTTCAGATAGGGTTTGCTTCAGATGCACCATGGCTTTTCCTTCTGAAGTGGAAAGCATATATGTAAAGTGGAGCAGTGGTGAGCCTGACACTCAACGGCTTGAGAATATAAAAACATGAATTTAAAGAAAGCCCTAAACTTACTCTCTGGAGTGACCTGTTAAAAAAACTGCAGGGGTTTCAGGGACTTTTCTTTACTGTTTCTGCCACTTAGGAATGTTGACACTGAGAAGAATTTGAAGATGCAAAATATGGGTGATGTATGATAATGTGATTTGTATTTCTGACTGTTCATTCCTCTCTTGATCAGTTACTGCTAATAGTAATGTAACCATGAGCTTTTAGGGTATACCCTCTGACCTCTACAAAAAGAAGAACATTGAATAACAAACCTACTTGTCTGTTATTAAAAACAAAAAGGGGAAAAAAGTCATGTTAGACTAGCTACTATGTTAAGCAGACAAGTTCAACGTACTCTTGGAACCCAGAGATACTTTTGAGAGGCTACAAGAACTTTTTTGTGAGGAATGGCTGAGTAAAATCTGAACATGGCTTGGTATTTTTCTCTTGGACAATTAAGGAAAGTGAAATTATTTCAATTCTAACGACTAGCTTTAGAGAAAAGTGTATTTTCTACAGAAATCTTAAACTATGCCTTTATCTAAAAGCACAGATCTATTTACCTTTTCTATACTTCAACAGTCTGGAAAATCATGATTCTCAACATGTAAATCCTTAATTCTAGTAACAGAGTTAACAATTAAGCCTCAGTAGAATGTTACTCATCTGAGAAAGAGAATGTGTATAATGATTCATAGACTGAAGCATCCAGCCAAGATATATTTTTTTTCTCATAGCCAATGCCTCCTTTATTAGAATTTAAACCTACAATTGGTGAGATCACAGTTTTCAGTGGCACATAGCTTTGCCATTTCTTGGGGATCACCCTGAAGAAATCTAGCTGAAGGATGACGGGAAAAAGGTTTTTCAGACTTCCTCATCTGCAATAATGACTAAAATATTTAAGAGGGAACAGAAAAAATTCTCCTAGTAAAGAAGATGCACAGATTGGGATTGCTCTCCTCATAAAACCTCGTCTTTCTACACAGCAACACTAATAGAGTTGTATATCTAGATGCACTTCAAAGTACAAAGCACGAAGTCCTCTCCTGCTTGGAATAATCAAAAGATTCCAGATGATGACAAGACAAGACAGCCCCTAACACTTCCTGGCTCCTGGCAGGTGCTTTTTAGTGTTTCTCTGCTCTTCTTCCATTTTATGGATCTTGGGTAAATTGTTCAAAAGCGTAAAGCGAGGCTTTTCTTGACACAGTGTTAGGGTGTGGAACTCCTGCTGTGGATGCTTAAATTTAATTAGTGACACAGTGAGTGGACATATTCATGGAAGAAATATCCATTGAAGTCTATTAAATATAAAGACGTGATCTTTGGCTCATGAGGTTGTTAAACGACAAATTGTTGGGGGCTGGGAGCAGTTTGTTGGAAGTATCAATCCTTGCCATTTTTCTATGCTCTTTGTCTGGCCAAAGATGGACACAAGATACTGGGCAAATGGGCCTCCGATCTGACCCACCATGGTTGCTCTTATGTTCTCGTATTATGGCTCCTGAGAGATCATGTTGAGATCTTGATGGCAAAGCATTTCTGCACCATTTTCAAATTCAAAGAGTATGAAACAGATACTATCATGCAGAAATGCCTTTGTTTTAAATGAAAACAAGACAAAAGATGTAGATTAGGAAAGTGCAAAAGTAACACCTCATGTAGCAAAGATGTCTCTATTAGTAGCATGGACTACAGAGAAAGTCACTGCCTGTACCTGAAGCCTTTTGAAATATTGCATGACGTACATAGAAATAAAGATGGATGATTTTATAGCTTCAAGGGATCCAAGTACCTCCATGAACCTAGGCAGACCGTAGGTGTGTTTGGTGAAGGAGCTGCAGAGATTTGCAGCAAGCACTAGGAGAGGGAATGAAAAAACCGGTATCACATCCTGTTCGGGCTGGTTCCCCAGCCTAAAAAATCTGGCACCCTCTGGGGTGACCTTTGGCACCAGCTGGTTTATAGCTCAGACTCACACATCTGTCTCCAGAGCTGAACACCTCTCGGGCCACCCCTCGCCCTCCACCACAAAGCGCACACACTCTGGATCCCAGCTGAACTGGATAGTTTTCACTTCCAAATGATTTAAAAGGAGAGACAATCCTCTTTTAGGGCTTCTATGGGTGAGATCCTTTCAAAGTTATGCTAGTGCTCTTTGCAGATTAATGATGTAAACTTGTCAAACTTGTTTGGGATGCAGGATGGAATACAGAGATTGATGACCTCCCAATACAGTGTGATTCACAGGTACCCTTAATTAAGCGTCATATGCAAACTGGACTCAATATAGGTATGCTTTGAGCCCAAACATTTAAAGTCAAGAAAGTCTGAATTGCAGGATCAATTTTGTAGGATGTTTTGCTAGGAGTTATCTGATTACGAGGCAACCTGGATGTTGCAAATGCAACCCCTTCCCTCCACAAGAAAAATAAAATGCAGACTCCACTAAATAAGAAATAGCAAGCCTTTTCTGCCAATAAAAGATTAAAATTCTCTTTATCTGAGAATAAGAAAAAAATTAAGTTCAGTGGTGGTACATTCCACATAGAGGGTTCCTTTTCTTTCTTGTCATGCTTGGCACCTTGTTTTAGGATCCCTCTTTGATGTTGTACTCCTGCTGCAAGAGAATTGTTTCTAGTTCAGGGAAAGAATGATGCATCTTTAATAAACAAACCTGGGAACTAATACAAATCCATGTTGACAAATGCTTGTCAAGAAGAAAACCAAAGAAACAAAATCAATACATGGTCTTGCATTAAATCACATTGTTTACAGATAGATAACTTGCAACTTCCTTTTTTTTAATTTGTTTGTTTGTTTGTTTACTAAATAGCTGTCCCCGATTAATTTAGGATAAACCACAATTTGGCTTTATAACAACAAAAGTTTTAAAAAAAAGTTTACAGCCAACCTTTTCAAATATTCGGTCGTTTTTAAGGAAAAAAACATTCCTCCCAGCCTTCCTTATTCTGACACCATTTTACTTTAGAAGATCTCAAAGTACAAGTGAATACATGACACTCGCAGTGTCTCCAGTGTACACATTTTACGTTTGATTTATGACATTACTATATAGGTGCACTTGACAGCTTTCAGATTGAAGCAGAGACAAGAGAGCTTTAAAGTGAGATGGGTTATCTGGGTAAATCTATCAAGGGTTCGTCCTGGGAGAACAAGGAGAGAGGCTTTGTAGAGCCCTGCTGTGTAGCAAGCCTCCATGCTGAGCACATCCCAAGCTCCCTGACAGTTGCGCTCAGCCTTCACTGTAATAACGAATAAAAGGGAGCTCCCTGTAGATTACAGATCTTCCGTGTTTTGACATTGACCTTAATACATAATTTAACCACAAAGCCTGAGAAGTGTGGAACAAGATAAGAAAAGACCACAGAACTGGCAAATAAAGTGATGTTCAATCAGAAATCATATTTGTTCCTGATAGTGGAGATGTGGGCATTAAAAAGGGAGACAGAGAGAGATTGAGAGAGAGAGAGAGAGAGAGGAAGAGAGAGGGAAGAACAGTCTGGGTTATTTGAAGATGTATGGATCTCTTTTAAAGGACATATGGTTGTCAAATAAAAGTTTGTCCTGGATTCACAGTAAGAAATAAAAAAAAAAAGTCAATGGTTATTAAATTTTCATAGACATTGGGTTGCTGCTTTTCTCAAAATACTGTAATGGCATTTTCCATGTTTGCCTCATGTTTGTGCTTTTGCTTTTAACTCAATGGACTGCAGAGGGGGCGGTACATAAAATTACCATAAAGCTGTCCTTAGGCATGTATTTAGACTAATCATGTTTAATATCTGCCTATTCTAGACCTTAGCTTGGGTTTCTACATTAAAAGAAACAATTGTTTGGATGCTAAGATTTTGTAGGTTTTTCTTCTTATTTACAGAGAACACTCAATGCACAAGTGAAATGCACAGTGGGATGGGATGGGATGGGCTGCTTGCGTGGCAATGGCATATTTTTACTTTAACAGAAGAGAGGCTCATGCAAAGGAAAAGGATTTTCAGTATAAAGGGTATGATGATGGATACTGTTCAAATTAAGCACAATTCTTATGGGAAAATTATCAGGGATAAAATGATGACCAAAATAAAAAAACAAAAAAAGCTTTTCAATATCATGAGGGAGGTAAAGATTTGGGAAAAAAGTGACTTTTCATCATTTGTGTTCTATTTTTTCATCTATATTGGGTAACATGGATGACTAGTTAATCTTACATTTGTGCTTCTAAGCCTTTTTTATATGGCTGAAGAATCACTTGCTGTTCTTACGCTACAACATCTGGATGGTAGTGGCTTCAAGAAAATTCCCAATTATCAGTGACATGTTAAATGCAAAATCTTTGAAAATATTTACATTGAATGAAATTTAAATTTAAATTAGAGTTTCACTCTGGTTACAAAATTAAAAATTGATGCCTCCTTTTGGATGGGCTTTTCAGGCCCCTCCCTCATCCTCAAATGCTTCAATCCCATCTTGGCAATTTGTGCAGGCGCCTAAGTCACTTGGGTGGTTTTGAATCATGTACCCAGAGATTCTTTAGTGTTAGAGCATAGGTACATAATTGGGTGGGTTTGAGATTAATACTTTTTCTTGGGTGCAAATATTTTGACTCTTAAAATAAGGTCAAATCCTGAGAAAAAAGAATTAAACATGAAGACAATACACTGTCTGATGTACAAAGCTGGAATTTTGTTTCTTTCATTTCCAACAGCAAACAAGTGAGCAAACCACTCTAAGGGAATTAGAGTACATCGCTATTATTATTTGGGATCATCGTTGCATGCATACTTTGGAACAGTATGGGGTTTTTAAAATACATGTATATATATTTAAAATAAGGTATCAGAAGTGTATTTCCTCAGAGCAGTCTGTACACCAGAAAAACATCAAGTTTGAAATAAGGTTTTAACTCAACACAATACAATGGTCCTAACGCTATCTCCCTATCACCACAGCACTCCACCCACCCTGTAAGCCCTCTGACATGCTCACTTTCTTTTCAGCAATACAACCTACCCCGCTGCATACTTCAAAGGGCTGAATATAATACTTCAGCCCTCGACCGCCTGCTACATTATTGAAGAACTTTATGACAGTTAAAATCCCAAAGCTACATGGCAAGTCCTTCTCCAGGATAAACTGGGCTAATTTAGGAATAAGGATTAGGCTCTAAGTGAACTTCAGAGCGCTTACCACAGGCTTGTTAAGAATACAGTTTACTTCTTTCACAACAATTTTTCCATTTGAAATAAAGTAAGCAATAAAGAGGGAAAAAGCCCCAACTCCAACCCAAACATCTCAGCTATTTCTGGTCCATGTATGCAACTTTCCGCCAGTGTGCTAATCACAAATATGAAGCAAAACTCGGAGTCAATATGGAGCTAATCACAAATATGAAGCAAAACCAAATCAATATGGAGAGAAATGAGTGAAACAGAAAGAACTCCAAGAAGAGAAACAGAAATAACTCAAGCAGATGACAGTCAGTGAGTTTTCTTCTTACGTAGGAGAGGAGACAAAACAATTTTGTCCTGGTTAAAAGTGGTTCTGCATAAAGCCTGGCAGGAAGGTTGGCAAGGCAGTTTCAGAGAAAGGGGGAGACAAACTGTATTAGATTGGCTCAGGTTAGCTGTGGTATATTAAATACTTGCCCATCTGTTTGGATCCAAATGTGCTAGTTTGTCTTTCAAATCTTCTGTTACACAGCTTCATCATTTTTCATGGTCATTTTCATTTGATTTATAAAATAATGCCACAGGTTTCTCTGAAAATACATTACTAAAAGTGTGGAGTTAAAGGTGATGCCTGCTGTATAACGTTGCCATATCAGCTGCAGCTCCAAATTTAGTAGTTTGCCTTACTGGCACACCAATTCGAAGGTCTGCCTGTGCAACGCATTGCAAACCAGGGTGTTAAGAGTCCAAGAAAAGGGACAAATGGTAAGAGGAAGAGGGAAGTGAAACAGAGTGCTTCGGATTTGGCAAAAAATCCAGGGAAGTGTAATCTGGTGTGACATTTCCCTGTCCTCATTAGGACTAACTTTCACAAACTGATGGAGAGCTGGCAGGTCTGCAAATCTTCTGTGATTGCCTGTAGAGTCATAAGGGCTGGAAATGCAGTGATCGCTCACAGGATGGCTTATGGGGCTGTTTCTGATTTATGGATGGGAGATGTTACTTTCATCACATAGAGACACAATTAGAGTAGCTCCCCGATTTCATCAGCAGGCCACCAAGAGGATCTATTTCAGGGTCTAGAAAAACAAAAACAAAACCAAAAGCAAAGTCAACTGGGGCTGTTCCTTGAGCAGGAAAATAGAAGTTTATTTTTCTCCTTGCTAAAGAGCTAGTGCCTGGAGTAGATACGAGTCTCCAATGTTTTAAAATTATGGTGAATGCTGAAAAGGTACGGAAGGTAAGGCGAAAGCTCTGGCAGATATTTAGAGGTTATATGAAAGCTGGCAGATATTTAGGCAGATATCGGGCAGATATTTAGAGGCTATATGAAAGTAAAGGCAAATAAAACAGAAGGACACAATTTTGGACTGAGTTTGGTGCATAGAAGTACCACCTTTTTCATGAGAGCCAAGTGGAAGAAATGGACATATGATCATCAAAGTTCCCCCAGGGGGAAAACAAAGCCTCTACAATTGGTATTATCAATAATATAGAAGGAACAATAGAGTAATTTGTCACAGACTCAAAACTACCAGGCCAGTCCTTGTGAATTTAGAGCACTGAAAAGTGCCCTTGTTCAAAACTACACACTTTGTGGTGGATCAGTTGAAAGTTCTCTGAAAACTCAGACTAAATGTTTGAGCCTGTGACTGCGAACACCAGTTAAATGGGTCTGTAGGACAAATGCAGTACTTTTTTTTTAAAAAAGGTCAAAAATAGCTTTGTCATCTGATGCGAGTGAATATAAAAATGTCCAGTATATGTGCCAGTATCAAGGAAGAAAAAGAAGCCGTGCATTTGCAAAAACACTCAGACTACAGCAGGTAATGAAATGAATAAATAGTGTGCAGAGGCGAGCTGTGCATTCGCTCTACAAAGAAAGATGCTGCGAAGTCAAAAGAATGGCTAATAAAATAAAGCACAAATGGCCTCCATGTGATGCATAAATTAGGCCCAGGAGCACAAATGAAAGAAGTGAGAGAAACTGAAACACACTTGTTCAAAAGAAAGTATAAAGTTGGAGAAGTCAAAGGTGAGACTGAAATCTGAAAGCAGGGGACAAATTCCAGGCCTGGCCAAGTGTGAAGTGTCACTGATGTTCAAAGGCACAAAGAGTAAAACAAGACGTTGCGGTAATGCACTAAGGAGACCAAGTAGTCCATGGGCATAAGCTTGGTCTCGTCACTGAAATGTGTGCCAAAACCCAGTAGATTCATAGCCCCAGGAACAAACCTGAACCAGACGTGAATGTGCCAATGCGTAAAGTGAAGTGTGCTTGCAGAAAAAAGGGGTCACCTGGTGACATTCAAGGTACAGTTAATGGAAGACACAGAATCTCTTACATGTGGCACTAATAAAAGTGCAGCAAAACATGACAACAGATGGCTTCATTCACAGGATCAGCCAGGGCAATAAAACAGGCTTGTTCTTTGTAGCTGTGGAGAAAAATAGCAAAAAGGATTGGTCTTAGATTTTGCAGTGACCACAAGATGCTGAACAAGATCATTTAAAAAGGGAAACATTTCCATTTGCTCTCAAGGAACGAAATGTTTGCTGAGATGGCAGAAGCCAAGTTCTTCAGCAGATTAGATACAGAGAGAGGGTTTTGGCAGAGTCCCCTGGACACTGAATGCTTCAAAATTTGATTTCAAATCACCATTTTGCAGATGCTGCTTCCTGAGATTGCCTTTTGGAATCCATTTAGCACCAGAAGCGTATTGCAGCACAACGACCCAAACACTAGGAGGTCTCCCAGGAATGAAAATACACACGAAAGACATAATAGAAAGGGGCAGCACCACTACTGAACATCAGGAATGATTGTGGAGAATACTGGAAATTGCAAGAAGAAACAACCTTAAATTGAATAACACCAAATTGTCAATCTTAAGCTAACGAAAGGAATAGACTGCAAAATGAATGATGCCTAACTCATCTGCAGCGGAGGCCAAAAGGGCTATGACAGTGACACAGGACAGGTGTATGAATGCGTATTCTAAGTAGAACATGCAACAGCCACAGAAAGTTTTGTGATTTTGTCTAGAATCGACAGACAAGACACTAAGCATAGATCACTTTTTATGAAGCACAAGAAAGGATTCGATGAAACATTGCCAAACTTAAAAAAAAAATGCAATAAGAGGAGGCTGTGAATGTGGAGGTCCAGCTAAGACATTAATCAGTAACTGTAAGCACACTGACAATATGCTTTGCTTGATGACGTGTAACCAGGTAACCTGGAAAGAGCTGTAACAGAGTATATGACCACTACAATGTATGAAGCTCCATATTTACCCTGGATGGGGGATGAGTTATGCAAGCAGTCATATGAACTATAAGCAGAGAATGATAAAACACAACACTTCTCATGCTCACCTGGAGATCAGTCACAAAACGTACAAGAATGGCAGTTATCACAGTAAGGCAAAAGAAAATGGAGGGAAGAAGTTCACCAACAAAGACATCTTGGAATGACTAGTCAAAAATCATACCAGTGAAACTGTACTTTAGTCACAGATAAAGAGAGATATCATAAATGGTGAACATAAATAAAGACTTTTAACTGTATCAAGTAGATCTCTCTCAGTTAGACTGTAATATCTATATTATTCACACGTTACAGGTTCCAAAATCAGAAGTGAAACATGATTTATGTGGATAAGCATAGCAACTCTCAAGGCATATAACTAATTGAAAAGACCACAGGTTTAGCTGTGATCAAGTGTGTTACAACTGATGCATAACTGTTAAGAAAGGGAACAGATATTATTGCACTCCAGTTCACTAATTCTGAACTCCCAAATGCTTCTACAGTGTATGCATTTTAACATAAGACATCAAAGGCCTGATTCACTTGCCCACATATAGGCTTCTTGTTCCATTTAAGATGCACAGACATACCTGAAACATCCACAAGGAATGATGCAAGACTTAAAGGAGACCTATGTATTACTAGAGTGGCACTGGAGGCCATAGTGGACACCCTAGGGCATCTCAAATCCCCTAGGTACCCATATGTGAGCAACTCAAATGATTCTTTAACCATAGATATCCAGAGACAAGCCAGAGCATGCTCTCTTCATAAAGAAGAATTTGCTTGGAAAACACTTGGCACAAGAGAACCCTGGAAAAAAAAAAGGGAAAATCAGCCATAGAGGTTTGCATAGATATCTGAGACATAGAGACAAGCCTTAATCAAGGAACGACATATAACTGTGATATTTGGCAAACGGCCTAGAGAAGCCAAAATGGACACAGAACTGTAACAGTCACCAGGTGTTTTGCCACAGCCCAGAAATACAGACTTGGGCAAGATTACTGCTGTCAGAAAAGAGGAGTGAAGATACATCACCTGGTTTACATTCTGGGATTGGAGCCAGTGAATGGACTTCACAGACAAACTTATCATCTCGATGTTGTGCTTATAGGAAAACTTATTTAGACTTTGGTATTTGGCTGATATCCCTGTTCTTTTTTAAATTAGAGCTACAAGGTCACCTTATGAAAGAGCTGGAGAATTCCCCTGATCAGCTAGCCGAGCACAAGCCTGGTGCAGCATATGTGGTGTGTAGGGGCCTGGTGTTTAGCGTGGATTCAGCTCCTGCCAGGGTGAAGGTGAGCGTGACCTTGATCTTCTGGTCTTCAGGACATGAAGAACAGGCACTGAGGAGCTTCAAGAACAACATGGCTCTTTGATCACCAGTACTTACCTTTCAAGGCTGAGCCCAAAGTCACCTTTGTAGTTCTATCAGCCCTTGCATTGAGGTTAACTCGGGGAACAGTTGAATTAATCTGAAGGCCTGTTTCCCACAGTCTTTTCTTTGAGTTCTCCTTTCACTTATGCTGTGGACAGTTCACAGGTAAAACCGTGTCCTGCTGCCACTGATAAGATCACTCTAAGCTCTTCCTTCCACAGGCTTCCTCTTCACGTTCTGTATCCAGGTCAGTCTCTTGTCATCCAGAGCAGGTTTTGTTAGAACTGAAAGGCTGCAACTGAACTGTGCTGAGCACTGTAACTCCTGCTGAAGTGGAAGCTGCAGATGTGCAGTCCCAGGGGATGAGTTTGGGAGGGCAGACATCATTGTGACACAGGGATTTTTCTTGTGGGGCAGGGCACTAAACATGTCCATGGCATTTTGCAGACAAGAACAAACCTCTGTCCTAAAACAGGGCTGTCATTTCAAAGCTGTTTTAGAATTACAGATACAAAAAAAAAAAAAGCATCCAATCCCACAAAATTGCTATATTTGCATTTTTTTCTTTTAACTTGCACACAGCTGAACCAAATTATTTTATGTCCAGTAAAAGTCCTCTCCCATAAACGTACTGGCTGTTTCCTTTCATATCAATTTTTTCTGTATGCTTTATGAACTTTTGAAAATGCAGGGTGAATAATTGCATTGTTGATAAAAATATAAGTAGCAGAGACTGCTGCACTAATGAAGAAAGAGAGAAACATTTTTTTTGGAGTCAGAACGCCTCGGGCAAATCAAAATCCTCTTGGAAACTTCAGTGGTAGTTTTGCTTGAGTGCAGATTATGGACTCATGAGCTCTGTGAGTGGACAGGCATGCCCATATAATCTTTACGACATATGCATGTTATTTAATAGGATGGTTGCAAACAAAATTCCCAGGCTGAAAAATCATTGTCTTGAATGGATCTGAGGTCCCAGTTTAGATCAAAATCCATCACTTGCTGCTTCGGGAAACGTTCAAAAGCTTTGGAGGAAGTTTCCTTGTTTCTCTTGTGTACGTGTACAAGGTGAAAAGGATATTAATAGGGGTCCCTAAGCATTCCACCAACTGACTGGGATTTGGGGTCCAGGACAAACAACATTGTGCCTCGTGTCTACAATCTCTTCAGGTGAAGCTTAGTTAGGATGGGTGACTTTCTTCGTGCAGAAGAAGAGGAATGCATGGATTCAGAAAACTGGTAAGAGGGATGGCATTAAGTCTTCTTAATGTCCCTCAATATATTTTTCGTAAGTAACAAATTCCCTTTTACTAAAAAAAAATAGTTGAACCAATTTAATAACATGTTCAATTGAAAAAAAATTGTTAAGAGGAGGAAACCTTTTGGGTCCCAATTACTGTTAATTTGTAATCCGGTGAGGTCAAGTACCTGATTAAATATTTATATAGGAGAAAGGTCATAGTCTTTTGTGATCTTCTTTGCCCTGTGTTAATTTTCCGTCAGATGCAATGAGTTCCTTTTGGAGAACACTTTATCAGAGAAAGTAAGCCTCGCTCTTGGCCTCAGAAAAGGCAACTGTTGGGTTTTGATGTCAAGCAGCTGAAATCAATCTCTTGCAGTTAGGTACATTTTTAGCGGAACTTTTTCCAAAGCAATTTAGTGATGTAAGGTTTCTCAGCATTTGAATGCTCACCTGGAGGCCTTTGAAAGGCACTAGACTTTAAGGAAATGAAGAGTACCTAATCGCTGGAAGTTGGGTCACTTTAAAGAGGCCTCTGCTGGACGTGCATATGTCATAGGGAAGCCTTCCAAAATCACTAGTCATTTTTTAAAATCTTGCACTCAAAGGACAGAAAACTGTATTGGTTTTATATCTATTGTAATTTGTTTTGTAATTTAAAACCCTCAAAAGAGGCATACCATACCAGGCTCAGGTGTGTCTGATGAGGAAGTAAGTATCTAGGTGGGACTCAGGCAAAACCAACTGGAACCAGCAGAGATTTGCCAGAGTTTCCAGTTTGCCCACTGCGCGTACAGAGGGGCAAACCATGCTGTCTGCTCCTCCAGCTGGAGTGATGGGGCAGATGCAGCTCAGCCAAAGGCTCTCTCTCAAACACTTCCCTTACTATGGCACTGCATGGGGCAGTGCACCGCTGCACTCTGCATGTGAGGCCTTGGACCCTCTCAGGGTGAACCCAGCATCTTCTAGAGAGTGGTCAGGCACCCCAGCTGCTCTGTGGGGTTGTCTCTCTGCCAGTGGCAGCCTTTGGCACCCTGACGTGGGACGTAGCTTCTGTGGAAAACCTATTTTGTCATTCTCATATTAAAATGAATATCTTTCTGCACACTTGTTTTTTGCTTTTTGTGTGTGCGCGTATGTTCATGTTTAGCTTGATATATTTTAAATCTTCTCTTTTACTACTTTAAGGTTTCTATGTATCTCTCTGTTAATGCTACACACATATACACATTAGAAGTGTCCATCCTGTCAAAAGGTTCTACAGCAGGCAAATGTATTAGCTAACTTGGAAGCCACAGGAAGCATTTAGGGCAAATACGGTGCAGAACGACGGCAACAACTCTAGTTTCTAGGGATGGTTCATTTGCCATAACCAGTTACACCACGTAGCATCCAAATAAAACCCGGGACTATGAGATAATTATGAGGCTTCGCGTTTATAATGCAGCTTTTTAGCTGGGGAAAATCTGTATGGGGTAATTCATATGAGTGCCACTGGAGCTGTAACACTCCTGTAGTGACATGCAGACAAGGGCATCACTCCTTTTCCTGTCCTGTGCTCAATGACAGGGGAGCAGGACCCTGAGTGCAAGACATGTCCCTCCAGAAGTCTGCTGCCTTCTACCAGCTTGGTCTTCCGACCCTTCAGAACAACTTAAAGGTTATTTTCATTGCCTCGGATAGCATTTACTTTCCTTTTAATTGTGTTCTAAATAATATCTTAGAACTGTATTGGGAGTAATTTCCCTACCATGTGCATTTTCCCCACTGACAGCTATTGGTTTAGCTCAGTTGGACAAAAAAGTTGTCTTTCAGCCAGTAAATGTCATACGGCAGTACAAAGAAGTAAAAGAAAAATTACATTTTCTATTTAATTTTGTAATCTTCACCTGGAATCTTTAAGGATACCCCATCTTTTACAAAGTGTCAGTTTGTTCATAAACCTGTGTTCTTTTTAAATTAAAAAAAAAAAAAAGAAAGCAAATAGATAACTCATTATATTTCTTATGTTAAACAAATGATTGCACAGAACACCCTAAGTTCTGCTCCCAGTTACAGCAGTGCAAGTCCAATGAAACCAATCCAGGGAATTCAGTGATGCTTTTCTGGATTAATACTATTGGAATGCCCCAGTTGAGTAGATCTTGGACAGGTAGCTATGCTTTATTGTACTGTTATTTTTCCTTTGTAACCCATAATTACTTATTGTCTGAATTAAATGTCTTTGGCCAGTGGACACTGAGTAGTACTGGAAGAAAGATATGACTTCCACCTATTTGCAATATCTTTTTTCACCCTTGATGAAAGGGTATGTATATGGTATATGTAGTCCCACTGCGTCCCACTGCTAACACCCTGGAGACTGAAGGTGACACAGACAAAGCAAGTAGCTGTATCCTTAGGAGGGTAGTGTCCCTACTACACTGCCCTTTCATGAAGAATAACTTTTTGAAGTTATTCAAACTCATGAAGAACACTTGCTGTCTTAATGCTATATTTTTTCCCTTCTTTGTCAGGTTTGAAATGTGGGCTCCTGGGAGTAGTGGCTATCTGTTATTCCGTGTTTATACAATATGGAACAGAGTGGGATGCTGTGATTTTGTTTGGCTACTAGTAGGCAAAATTTTCTAATCTGATACAGTCAAACATGAATTAGTCAACCTAGGCTCCCATTTTGTTCAGTGGGCAGAATTAGGCACTCGAGAATGAGTTTATTTTTAATTCGAATATTTTAGTGCATAGAGAAAACCCTTGCTGTAAGAAACTGTATCTGCTCTTTTCCCAGAACATATAGGGTTGAAGGCCAGGAAGTGATCATCTCGTCTAGCCTTCTGTATCATCACAGACCATTACGTATTCCAAATTATATATATAGAACCCAGATAACTTGTACTTCAGTGAAATAATATCTTCAGAAAGGCAACCAGTCTAACATGGAAAAAGCCAAGAAATGTAAAAACCCTACCATTTCTAGTGGTACAGAGTTCCTAAACTTAATCACCATCCTGTGGCATTAAAACCAGATGCATTTATTCTGATATGAATTGTCTGACTTCAGCTTCTCAGCCTTAGGTTCTTACTATACTTCTCTTTTCTAGATTTTTGCACAGTATTTGCTACCTGAGAAGGTGTTTACGTATTGAAATCGCGTAACCTCTCAGTCTTGCTTCAATAAAGTAAATATACTGAGCTCCTAGAGTGTCTCATTGTAAAGCATTTTCTCTAACTCTTGGGATGCTTTCTTCCTGTTTTACATTTTTTCCATTTCCTTCTTAGAGCATGGACACCACATCTGCTCACCAATGTCATAAACCACCTCCCTCTCTTGTTTCTGCCCCCCACCGTTTAAGCATACAAGGGCTGTGCTTTTTTTGACACTGTAAGGCACTTTGAGTTCCTGTTGAGCTGCAGCCGCACTGGAGTTTGTTTATTTTAATTTATCTGTAGACATTTCTGTGTAATATTCCGTAATTGCATGGTAAATTATGACCATAAAACTTCAGGATAATTGCCTGCTAGAGTATTCTATGTAACGTAAGAGGTCCAATAGTTTTCACTACACTCACAGCAGAAAGGGCTTGAACACTGGATATACAATGACATTTTTCCAAAATCTATCAAATCTGGGTATTAACACAGTGACAGACTTCTGCAGGGTGACACTAGCCAAATAATTTGACTCACCATGTTGCATTAGATTTTTGTGCATGTCAACAGTCTGTGTTGTGATGAGCCAAAACACTAAGGGAAACAGTGCTCTTCCAAAAATGACAATTTAAGCCCATTTTAATTTTGTTACTTTACTAAGCTTAAGGGTTGGCAGCTGAGAATCCAGCTCACCCCCTCAATAAGACTGTTGCTTTCAGCCAAGGAATTTGCAGTATGTTTTAATGGATAAATTAATTACATAGTAAAGAACTTGGTGGCTTTGGAAGCCAAACTGCAGACTCCTTAGAAGAGAGCACACTTTCTAAAATAGAACATTACAAAGCACATTCTTATTCTTAAGTGCAGAAAATACCAGCTTGGATTCAGCATTACAGGCTGGTAAACTGCATTTTCCTACTCGTACTCTAGCCCAAGTAAGGATTTTCTACTGTCATTTCCAAATTTCTCCCTGGACTTTTTTTTTTTTTTTTTTTTTCACTGGCACAGTTTGGAAGAGAGAAATACTGTGCTTGCCCACTGTCTCATAACAACTATGTTACTAGAACCGGATTAGGAGATACAGCAAGTTCTTGATCCAACAGAATCCTAAACTTGAAGAAAGCTTAGACTGTAAGCTGCTAGGGACAGGGCTGTTTTGCTGGTGTTCATAGAGTGCCTTTCGCAGTGACATTCTTGCCCATGACAAAAAGCTCCCAGGTGCTTAAGTAATAAAACTGAAAAATATGCAAATATTCTCCTTGAAGATCCAGTGCTTTGACGGATCAGGGCCACGACTCAGCAGATGAATGATGTTGGCTCACAGCAGCTGAACAAGCCCTATTGTTTTAGGAAGCTGTCATCTTGTGCTCCAATTTCTAATCCTTCATTAAAAATAGCCTCTAGCATATAATTGCAAAAATAGCCTTCCCCACTTGGACTGACAGCAAATTGATGCCGTGTTGCCTCTAGCTTCTGTAATAACTGGAGACAGCAGCTCAGAATGGCCTATATTCACTCCTTTCACTTCAATATCTTGTTGACTCTGAAGCCTAATGATGGCTGCCTCAGAGTTCATACTATTTAACTTATGATCAAATATGCAAGAAACGGAAGAAAAATGATCAACAGGGGTTAGTGTCTTTAGAGCTTTCAAAACCTAAAATATGTGACTGTTGTTTTCTGTTTCCTTCTCCTCAAACATGATCCTCTCTTTCATGCCAAGCAAAAGCCTCCATGATGAATTCTGTATTTAATAAAAAACATATTTCCTAGTATGGAGGGCATTGGAACTTCTTCTTATACAGTCACTTTTTTTTTTTTACACTCAAAAGACTGTAACTTTGGGTAATTTCTAGTTTATTAGGTTTACAATGAAGAGATGTGTGTTTGTCCAGCGTTGTTTAAGTTCTCTATCTCGTCTTCTAATTGGAAATGTGCATAGCATGCTCACGTGAACTACTCAGGTTTTTCCCCAATTCAATTTGTAGATGAAAGATTCATGGAATGATCTGAGTAAAATAAATAAATAAATTAAAGAAAAAATATCCAAGACAAGACCAACTGTACTGCAGCCAATTGAGAACATTTTTTTTTTCAACATCTGGTAAAAAACATCTGTGGCATTGGACTAAGGTCAGGTGCAGTATTCAGGAACAAGGAGACTTGAGATGCAGATGGACAATGTGTGTAAAGGGTTCCAGGGAAAACTTTTGAGATTCTGGCAGTTAAAATAACATATTCCAAGACAGCCCAGGGAATTAAAGGATGATCTTTTCCTGAGGCTCAGTCTTAAATTTTTGGTGTTGAGTATGTGTGAATGAAGGGGAGGTTTTGAAATCTGGATAAGATCTAACATGGTCTAAAGAAAATATTTTGGTCTGGAACACTGCAACTAAAGCCAGTTACTGTTCCTATACAAACCTACTAGATATCCAAAATCTTTTAGACAATGCACCAGTCCTTGTGAAAATGTGCTTTTATAAACAAAGAATATGTGTGAGACTGTGAAAAATTGTCATACAGTATGACAACAATTTGTTCTTTCTCTGTCATAGTTTGAAGATGAAGTGTGCTAACAAGAAAACTGAATTAATGTTAGACTTCTGTGAGAATATCTTTATGAACCACCTTGAGGAATATACAAGAGAAACGATTTGAGTATGAAACTCTTAGTTTTTCTCTCTCCTGTGAAATCCTCTTGGTGTTTGTTAATTTGCCGAAGACGTTCCAGAATGCGGTTTTCTGTGACACAGCCAGTATCAGGTGTTGCATTCATCCTGCAATGTCACAGAATGACACGTTCTCTGATATCTTCTGTAAACCAGAAAATGCCAGTTAATTTCAAAGGTAAGATGAGGAAGAAAGATTTTATTTTTTCTTAAAGATAAATGCTTTTTGCTGAATACTTCTTGCCACTCAAAAAGCCTGGTTACTTGAGGCAAACAGAATATAATCTGGGGATTAAGTCCATTTTTCTATCACCTCTGCAGGGCTCTGTAATAAAAGAATTTTTCCCTGATGCAATGAAGACTATTAAATTGAAATATTTTGGAATATTCAAAATGTTTCCCATTTGCTGTAGTGGAAGTACAAGGAAAAATACCTAAGAATGCAAAGGAGATTAAAATACCTATTACAATAGAATTTGTTTCATGTGGTTTATAGTTTATTTTGCCAAAGCACTTTTATAAGATACTGATATTCTTTGCAGGTGGATTTTGAGTTGCCCTATTTAGAACAATGTATGATTATTTTACTTGTGAATTTCTGTTCACCAGGGTGATAATAAACATACACTCTGCTTTCCTGCCTCTACAGAGCTGGAGGCGGGTTTTCACCTTGTCCTAGTTAGACCAGTCATTGATACCTGTAGAGGCAATCATTAAATACAGCTGTATAGTTTGCCTTACTCGCTCTTTCAAAATGTATCTTAGAGACCCTATAGTTTTAACTGTGTCAGGCGCTTCTCTTGCAAGTAAAGAAATGCTAGAAGAGATTGTCTGTGCACATAATGACACTTTCAAGAATCAAGTTGCTCCCCTAAACGTGTCTGACAAACTAAGTAAGTGTTAATTACCTAATTTAATGTAGCTTGTCTGCTTATCAGACAGAAATTTTGTTTATCATGTGTGACTTTTATTATTGTTGCATATCAAACTGAGGTGGGATTTGCCTCAATTTTTGAAGACTTGTTTCAAAAGAACATAGCTAAAGTTTGCAAGAGAATTATTTTTGTAATATTTCCCCACAAGGCTGGCTTGTCAGCTTTATCAAGGCGCTTTATGCTCTCTCTTTTAATGTAATATTTAATACCTTTGTTTTTTGCATTTGGTTTCCTTGGTACCATTAGGGTAGGACAGGAAAAAAAGGCAGACACAAAAGTGTAAGTGTTGCTTTGGCAATTAATCTGCTGAACTACATGCAACCAGCAGGATGACTAAAGGGTAGGGCCCCGATTCTGCAGGTACCCACCAGAGCTCTTCTTGTCCTTCATGTGAATAATTCCACCCATGCGTTCTCACCGAGGAAGAAAACATTTCCCACTTCGTTGCATGGGGAAGCATGATGTAGCACAAGCCAGGTTTACTGTGGCAATTTCTCCCCTTTCTTTAACACTCTAAGGCATTTGAAGGGGTAGGGCTCAAATGTGAGCTGTCTATGTCTCAGAGTCAGCCAAACAATTCCAAATGCATGGGGTCTGTGGTTTGGGCTTATTGTAGCATTTAGCAGCCTGCTCGAGTAACTTCAAAAAAGCTTTTCATTTCTGTGGCTGCTTAGAGATGTTGAATTCTGCCCCTGTCCTGAGTTTTTGGATTGCTAGATGTAGTGCAGACTGCAGGGAGGTGTTACCAGAAGCTAAGAGAACATAATTCACATTCCCAAAATACAAGGAATTAAAATAGAACGTTGTCAGGTGTGGGGGGCTAGGTCCTGGTTATTTTCAACTTTAGTGAGAGGTTCTCATCCTGAATTTATAAATGGGGAATGCAGATTTCCACCTGTGGTAACGCTAAAATGCAGGCCTTCCCTCTCCATGCTCACTCCCATTGTCAGTCCATAGGAGCTTCACCGAGTCTCAGCTGCATCCTCCATAAACTGCGGAATGTGCTTCACTCGGTCCTTTGCCAACTCCTTCATTTTTCTTGCCCAGTAATGCTGCTCCAAAAAGGCATTTCAGTCCTAATTTTATCTGCTACTTTTTTAACTTTCTTCTCAATCTCCCTTGCCCTCTATTTCTTCGGTTCGTTCACCATAGAGAAGTGTAAGGGACTTCTCTTTCCTTTTTTTAACCTCGTTTTTACTCTTTGGTTACTTCCCACCACAGTGGTTATCTCTGCTAGAAGGAACATCTCTTGAGCAGGAAAAAAGAGACAGGCCTTTTAAATAAGTCAGTCCTTGTTAAGAAGAAGTGGGAGATGACAGCCATTTCCAGGCACAATCCTTGAAGGAAAGCCAGGCATTCTGTGTTGATTTCAAAGCCCTTTGTTACCAGAGAACATTTTTTTACATTCCTAAATGCCAGTCCTCTTAGTAGCATTCTGCTTCAAATCCAAACAGTATTTTGAAATGCCCTTCATTTCTGATAAATTAGCAGAGATATATTAATATGACTGTGAATCTTTGTATAGTGCACAAGTCTTCACATTAGTTTAACTGCTGCCACCTTTTCTGAGTCCAGTTCAACCTTGTCATAGGTCCTACAGAACTAATTTAATCCAGCCAAAGCTGGCACAAGCTGCAGCTGGGTTTAAGCTTACTTGCTCTGGCTTTCTGTCAGGAGTGGGTTGAACGTTTTCAACCCCAAGAGGCAACCTGTACTGAATTTGTTATGAATGCGAGACGTGATACTTTAGCATATGTTGGGTGATATGGGAAACTCAAAAGGCAGCAACTATCCAGCGACACTTTAGGGTAAAAAACAGGTAGAAACCAAGCATTTTACCTTCAACTCCTGTCAAAGAGAATAGTGTGGAGCATCTGCCTGAAGTACATGAGAACTGCTTGTGTTTTTCTTCTCTTACAGAAATATTCTTGGATTTTATTTTCATTGTTTAAAACTGAGCTAGTGAGGCCATGTATACTGTGAGATTTCTTCACCCAGTAAACTTTGACATTTAAGTCACAAAAATTACATGCACTCATTAGTCAAGTTCTCAGAGGTGCTAAGCACCTGAAAAACTGCAGTGTTCAGGGAGCAAGTTACTAACCAGCCCTGAAAACTGAGTTACAAGAGGTAGGCAATTTTCTTTCTTACCAGCCCTTGTCTCACTAAGCAGTGTTTCTGCCCATATGTGCTCTGCACAGGGAAACTTTTCTAGTGTTTGCAATATTGTTTCAGAAATGGTTTTATGATTTGTGGCTTCCAGAAAAACATATTCCAATAAAACAGCTTTGACACTTGCTTCACCTGGTTACTCAAAATATTAACATCTCTGTTGAGTGAAGGTATGGCAAGCGCATCGAGGACATAGTAATCTTGGGCACTTCCTCTTTCATCACAGACAACTGACACAGAAATTGTTCCAGCTAATTTCTTTTTTCCCCCGGCAACATGGTAATCAAAGACTTTAGGGAGATACTCAGTACGCAACCATTGAGATGTTGGCATGACCCCAGGAGATTTTAGGTTTGCTTCAAGGTAGTAATACAGACTTGGGTTATCAAGATCACTGAGTGCCACATTAACACATGTAAATGCTCCCACCATATAAAAAAAAAGGACTTGCTGAATTGTTTTGGTCCTAAACAGTTACCTGTTTTCCTGTGGGGCACACGGGAACAGAATCAGGCTCTCCCCTCTCCATGCACCCTGCGGCTCCGGGATGGCCGATGGCGGGCAGCCTTTCCTCCAGGACAGCAGCCCTGGCACACCCTGTGCCCAAAACGCCACCGCCAGAAACATAAAACGGCATTTCATAGGGGAAAAGACTGAAACCGGCTGTAAATGTTTCTTAATTTTGTGCCTGTTTTTGTCTGCCTCAGCCCGGTGTGTACCCATCTGGTTTTATGGCCTGTCCTTTCCTCAGGCACCTGCTGGCCCTGAGGGCAACTGGCCCTTTTGGAAATGGGGAAACAAGAAAAAACCCGAGAGTTTCTCCTCTTCCCAGCGCCCCCCACCTGGCCCCAGCCGCGCCTCCCCTTCCCACCTGACAAAAGGGGTTACACTTTTTACAGAGTTGGGATTGTCTCTCCTCCCTAAAGTCTGCAGCTGTTTGTGATACCCCTCGCACCCACCCTGGCTGAGGGCGCTCCCTCAGGCGGTGGCAGCAATGGAGGGCCCTTTGCCTGGTGGAGGAAAGAGCTCTGGGGAAAAACGAGAGTAATTTCTCTTCAAAACTTTCAGGCCTCCTCCCTCCTGTGCTCCCTGGGGGATTTTCCCCTCTGCTCCCTGGGGCTGGGAAAGGGCGGAGGAGCTGAAGGGGAAGCCAGATACTACAGAGCTGGAGCTGCCCAGGGGTGGCTGGAGAGTCGGGCCCATGGGGTAGTGTGCCGGTGGCTTCTGGTACCTTCCTGACAGCGTCACCCTTCTGGGTCAGTACAAATACACCGCAAATAGGCTTATCAGGGAGAAAATACTGGGCACAGTGTCACTGTGGGGCAGCGCTGGGACACGCACAAGGGTCAGGGGCTTCCAGCCTGGTTTTGGAAGGCATCACATCCTGGAGCGAGCGGCAGTGCCCGTCAGGGGGCCTGGTAGCGTTCCTGGCAGGGCCATGGTGGCACCAGGGCAGGTGGTGACCGGTGACTGAAGGGGAAATGGTGGAGATGGCGGAGAGACGGAAGGTGAGTTGAGGTTGGGCACTGGAGCCCTGGCGCGCTCCCCGGCCGGGCGGTCACCTCTGTCTCTCGTTAGGACCATCCGGATAATGCAAGTGTCGGATGAGCGAGCACTTACAGATTTCCTTAGCATTTAAGGGTTAGTTAAATATGCCCCTCTAAAAAAAAAAAAAAAAAAAAAGGAAAAGTTTTCTCACTTTTTTGATACAGCACTTCTGTTATCATGATATTAATAATTTCGAGGACACTGTGGAAGACTGTACTAAGCTGTTGCCGTGTCAATTACATAGAGCTATATTTTTGTGCTCATTATTATTCTTGGATGTCTCTAATTTACATCTAAATGTACTGACTAATTTTGATTCAATCATGTCAAAAATGATAGGTCATGTGTGGGAGGAGATGACAGTCCTACCATCAGGAATTGCCAGAATGTGAATTCCTCGGGGCAATGATTTAATGCCCAAGTCAAGCAGTGCTGTCAGAATTGGAGGCCAAATTATGACACATTATGCTGTACTATGGACTTGCACATACAATACATATGAAAAAAGTGACTGAGATTGGAGTTATTAAACTATGCTTTAACCGCTGCTACATTTTCCTTCTCACTCTCACTCTCTCTCCCCTCCGCCGTCTTTTTTTTTTCCCTGCTCACCACATTTGTTCAGAGGTACTAATAATGGTACAGAAATCTATTCTGTAACAACCAACATCCCAAGCCATTCTGAATAGCAGCCTGTGATTAAAGTGGGTGATAAAATAATGGCACTTGATGTATATTTCTGCTTAGCCTTTCTTTAAATCATTTACATTTTTTTAGCAAGCTACATGTCAGCTAGATGTTCTGTGAAAGGGCAGGGCCTATTCATTCCATTGTGCTTTTTTCCCAGGATTTTTTTTTTTTTTTTAAGGAATCCACTGTCTCTGGATAAACCTGCTGAATAACCTTCAGCAGCTCCTGAGCAATCCACAGGAACTGATTTGCATATTGGATAACTCATCCTAATTATTGCATCCTATTTGCCCTTTTTTAGCTTAAGGGGATTTATCTGTCAGAAGTGAGATTTTTTTTTTTAAAGAAGTGTTTGTTTTTTTGCCAGGCCTTTTAATGCTGGAGGAGAAGCTGCAGAGCTGTTTACCATGAATGCTGTATGCGCAGTTCACTGCATATTCTTGTTCAATTGGTGCTGCAATTAATATCTTAAAAGTCTTGGTTAGAATCACTGTGAAGCTGTTGAATTCGATGATCTTGTATTTTCCTATCGCTGTGATATGTTCATCTATGTCCTAAAATAATGCAATAAGATACTTACTATGATATAATTGATAGCTGAGTCAAAATAATTGTGGTTTTTCAGCTATATAGAATGACTTTAGGAAAAAACCCTTGAAATTTGAAATCATTTGTGTGAGAAGTACTAATTGATTTTATTGGCACAGGAGTGAATGATTTTTACGGTGCACATCTCAGTTCTGGAATGTTTAAATAAAATCCTTAGTATTTTTTGAGATATTGGAGATGCGCAAAAGGGATTTTTGTGTACTGTAACAAATATAACATTTTAAGCATTCCTTGAGGAACAGGCTCTAAGAACTGACTATAAGCTGAGAATGGGCACTGAGAGGAAGGGCATTGCTGAATTTGGAAAAAGATTGGTTTGATTGTGACCAGATTTGGATTGTTTGGATGAAGTGCAGCGACATTTTCAGAGAAGGTTTGGAATCCTGTTTGTTTATAAACCTTTAGGCTTAATGTTCACAGAGCCCCAAATCCTGAGAAGTAAGTCTCTTCCCAAGCAGGTCTGCCTTGCTGCAGACATGTGGCTTGTGTCCTTCTTTCCTTACCTCCCTGGGATCATTAAAATTCATGGTATCTCAACTTTCTCAGTCAGGCTGGGGCCGAATGCCAGCCTGGGGACTGTCTCCATGTCCGCTGGGGCCGTGGCCACTCATAGCTCCAAATACCCGACTATGTGCTGGAAGCGTAAGACGTTTCCAAATGGCTTTTGTGCTCTGTGTGCTGTCCTAACAACTGTTCCTGATCTCCTTTGAGGCCACAGGAAAAAAGGCAGCAGAATGGATGGACTGCATGGGCCAGATCTGTCAGCTGGATTGATCAATCCAGTTAATATCATTGAGATGCAAGTGGCAAGTGTTGTTGCATTAGGGGGAGAGTGTGTTACACCTACTCACATGGAGGTGAGATGAGTGCCCAATGGGCTAAACAGCAGAGAAAGGTCCCGATGTCTTCTGGGAAAGTTCTCAGGCAGTTGGGATGGTTGCCAAAGTCTCAGGATTTTTGTTGCGGTTGTTGATGTCTGTGCCAAAGCTGCAACGCAGGATGCTCCGAAGGGTAGTACAGACAGCAGTAGAAATGAAAAATCCAATCCAATCAAGTTCCTCTTTCCCAGGGGCCACTTTGGGGAAAGAGGAGTAGAATTTGTCAGGACTTGGAAGGAAATGAGCGAGAGGTTGTACAGATTGGATCGGATGTTGGGATTGTAAGAGGCAACAAAGAGAATCTACAGATCTGATTTCACTTCTGCAGGCACGCAATCGAAATTCCTCCTTGCACTGACATAGAGTAGAAATGATCTGCAGCCAACTGGATTTCATACTTCAGTCTGCATTTCCCTGAATGTGGAGAGTTCCTATCCCTGATAATTAAACTTCAAAGCTAACACCCTATTAAATGAATAAAGCTATTATTTCAGTCTGTTTGGCCACAGAGTCAGTTGGTTGACATAGTGAAGGCATTAAAGAGGGCTATAAACTTCACTGTTTTTCAAACAAAAAGCAATGTTTTAGAAAATGCAGCAAAATCATCAGGAATACCTTAATCTCATGATGTCTGCAGATTTTTCAGTGTGCCTGCATGTCTGTTTTCAGTGCTTATGAAAAACGTGAACTAAGCCAGTTTTCCTGACTTCTGCTGGTCATGGGTTTGCTGAAAAGCCAGGACTAGCAGCCTTATTTCAGCTGGCAGAGGGAAAGTGAACAGCTGACAGGGACTATACCCAGAAACGCTTTTTTTCCTTGTAATTCAGTCACAGATTCCCAAAGATGGAAAGAATGGAAGCTCAGTGGGTAAACAGAAAGCCATAGCTCAGTAAGCTGTCTTGCCATTTTTGCCAATCAGCTTAATCCCATTAGTTCCTGATTTTCCTGGAAATTTTATGTTTTTTTCCAAAGAAAATTTGTTCTGTTTCACAGGACAAAGGGAGAGTTCTTAAGTAAGCCAGTCACTGGCTTACCTAGCAGTCTTATTTTTTCATGATTAGGGTAGAGGTAGAGGAGAAGCCAGGATAGACCGAGAGATGCTGTTTGAATAGCCTGCAGCTTTATTAACACATCTGGGAACTATCCAGCAATAACTTGTACAAAACAGATCATTCTTCCTTCCATAATCCGCTCCACCTGTTGGAGGGCTGCCATCAGGACGGCTGGCCAGTGTGGCCATTCTGGCTTGTTTTCTTGTCTTACTTTCCATGTGGTCAATAGAGCTGTGAAGAAATGATCAGTTACCAACCTCATTCAGCGGGTTCTCTGGACCCCCGACCCCTCTACTACTTTTCTGTTGGTTTCTGTTTGCTGGCCTGCTAGATCTGTGATCTGCCTGTCCCCCGCTGGACTCTTCACAAGTTCTAAAGTATTGATCAGCATTTTCCAAGCTCCCTTCTGGGTTCCTGAACTGCTGAAGTAACTTTCCTCAACTTGTCCCGTCTGTGATCGCAGTCCACTGACTCCCTGGTCAAATGGAAAGAAGGGGAAGAAATCTTCCCTGGCCTGGAAGAATGTGACTTTTATTGAATATGCCTTCCTGAAGCTTTGTCCTTTCAAATGCACTGTAAGCTAGTACCTGTTTCCTTTCCCCATCTACAAATCTGTGAATTTGTTTGGTGTAAGACCAGAAGATGGCTGGATTACCTGTGCCAGGTACAACTAGTAGCATCCCATTGTCTTCTCCCTTCTTTTCTTTCTTTCTAGGTTGAACTGGCTGGTCTGGGAGGAAACTATATTTCTGTTGTGTGTCAACATAAAATAGTGCTTGATTTATTCATGGCCTCTGCCATGAATATAGTTGATTTCTTCCACGTTAGGTATTTAAACATACAGGTGGTCTACACTAGTCATGGAGCCTCTCTCCATAGTCAGCTGAGGGAGAGAAACACATTCAGAGGGCAAATCCCACAGTCTTGGTGACATATTTGCCTGGCATGCATTGCATGTTGTGCCTGATGTACAGTGTGCCAAACTGGCTACATAAAGGTTGAGTAACGCTGATTCACTCTGAAGAGTACTTGTGACAGAATAATAAAAACAAGTACCTTACTGAGTTTTTCCTTAGGGTTTTTTTTTTCCCATTCTGCCAGCTGGACCGGCCTAGCACTTCTTACCTAAACATCTCTACATGGCTATATATATATTAAAAATAGCTATGAAAAACATACATTGAAAGGTGCTTAGAAAGCCAGCCCATGCTGAATAAGAAGAGGAGGACATTTCAGACATACTTGGCCCTTTCCTTTCCTGGAATTTCTGTGCAGTAAGATAGCAATAATTCTTAGCAGTGGAATAGCTTTTCGGCTATGGAGATATAAAACTTAGATAAAAATTTTTGTGAATCTGGCAAGCTATTTTTCGAAACCTCAGGATTAGCTAAACATAGCCTGAACTTGCAGAAGTTCTGTAACCTAACCCATAGGTACATTTTCAGTTGCTGTATCCATGGGACAGATCCTGACTGGCCAGGAGAGACTTTCTCTTAGTGTCCCCAGTCGTGTTTCCTCTCTTCTCCCAATACAGCTACCAACCTGATATCAACTATTTTTTTCAATTTTGGAAACTGACCCAGGATGCCCTTTGCTGAAAGATAGAGGAAGAGTAAGAAGGAGAGATTGGCAGACGGATGTCAGAGCTGTCTTTGTTTTCTTTTCATAGCATGGGAAGTCTCTGAGGAGGGAGTTGGATCTCATGGAAAGGAAGTCTATCCCTCAAAAAATGAGGTGGAACATGAAGAAGGAAGAATACCAGCCAACAGAAAAGCTATGCATGGATGTGGGATGGGACGATGGTGGAGAAACCAGCCGCTGCTGGAAAAGGAAATTTGTAAAGTGGCTTGCTCACAAGGAGCAGCTCTTAGGAAAAGACTTGGAGGATGTGGGTTGCTTGGAAAAGGAGGTGGGAAGGATGGCACATCTAACTTCTTGGCAGAGGACAGGTTCAATTTGCATTGGTACTTTTCTTCTTACTCCTTTCCCTACCCATGTGGTGTGGAAAATCTATTTTCACTGGTATATAAAAGCCTTCCAAATTAAAGCTCTTTATGAATAAAAGGGGAAAAAAGCAGATGGGATTACATGTGCTAATTGAATTGAATGGTCCAGCTACAACCTGGCACTGGTGCTTCTGAAGATTGGAATACAAAAAATATTTCTTCAAAGTTACGTATTTCTATACAGAAATCTTTCCTGTTTGGCATTATGGTAAGATGAGTTTATTATTCGGATTCCAACAAATGCTGTTTTCCAGATGTGACTTCACTAGTTACTCCAAGCTATTAAACTCTCAGTGCCCTCAGACTTGACACATATTTGACATATAAACACCATTACACAAATAAAATAGAAATTCCTCAGAAAACTGATCTAATAACATTGGAGTGATAAACCTTTAGTGTTAGTTGAGGATAATACGAATTACCAACAGCAAATAACAGACTTGGAAACTGTGTTAGCAGGACAATGTCTGTGGTGTAAAGAAACACAAACAAGCAGAGCAAACAAAATATTGTGGCTGGAATTTGATTTGGAGAACTGTTCTGCTGGGTAACCGTGTATGAGGCTTTGCGCCTGCGTGTGTTTTTATGTGGGTGGTGGTCATGTCATCTTGTTTTGAATAATTGGTAATTAAAGAAAGGCCTTCAAAATAGATGATACGAGTTACTGGCTTAGGGTGGACTCTGTTGGTTTCAGTCATAAACACGAGTTGAGATTTGTGAGGGTTTCCTTCGTTTGGCTCACACAGCGAGGAAGGGGAACTGATTTAGCACTTTCTGCTTTCTTTCTTCCTGTTCTGCTTACACCTTTGTATGAAATGAGTAATGCTTTTGTTTCTTCTGCCTGACTTCGCTGAATGATTTACATTCAGGAAAAATGGTTCCCTGCGGAAATAACAGTTATTAATTTCCAGTACCAAGGCTAAAATAGCCTTGATACCATCATGATAAAGAATAGTGTGGTTAGAATCACTGTGGTATAGCATTCACTATGACTTTTTTAAATGTTAATTTGGTCTCTTAATTTGACCTCCTGTTAGGCACTTTATGAAGTGAAGATAAAAATGGAAAGGGTAATACATTAATGCTTCATCCACTTAATGAAATAGGATTTCCTTTGTGATTCCATATAAATTAGTGTATAACTGTGACTATTTTACCTGACATAATAGTAGAGATGAAATTAATTCTCAGTGGTAAATCCTTGCGGTTAATTTTGAAATGGTCACTTTACCCCTGTGAATTACTACATTTTACTATTGTCCAGGAGACTCAGATTGTGTTTTTACTTTATGCTGTTTTCTACTTACTGCAGTTGTTTCCCTCCTGTGTCTGATACCCTACAGATGTGAAGAATGCTGTGGCTTAGTATATGCCAAATGGAAGGTTAATAATGGTACATTCCTCATACAGGACTGTTCTGAGGTGGCTTTCACAGGTCACTATGTTTTTGCACTTTTTTTCTTTTCATAACCCATGGCAATTGATTAAGAGACAGAGGGAGAGAAAAGGCTTTGGGTTCTTTCCCTTCCAGCTCCACAGGGAACAAATAATTTGCACCTGAACTTTTTTAAGTCTTCCTGGCTTACTGTAAGAAATCCAGGTCTGAAGGCTACGCCCTCTGGGTATTAAACATTGCCCCCTAAAGCGAGTATTTCCATGGTGCATGTATGATTACTGGCACTGCTACTGACACACTGGGGATTGAACCAATGATGTCAAAAGGATGAATGGCTACAGCTTGAGCTAAACCGCCCTCACCCTGGGTGGTCACTGATTCTGCGGAGTCTGCATAGGGGAAGGTCCAGTAGCACACACACTACTGGGCCTTCATGTTCGAGGACCTGTTGAGCATTAGCCAGTGTCAATATTCCCTCATCAAATCCATGCAGCGCAGAGCAAAACAAGCAGACAGCAAATTGATATTGGGACGGACGGACTGTTTATGGTGCAAGGATGCCATTGAAAAAGAATGAAATGTAGCTGACCCTGTCTGCTTGACTGCAGTATTACATGTGTTTTGCTGATGAGTTCGTGAGGACTTGGTGGAGCCAATTACACCGTGGGCTGATTAAGGTTTCTCCGCAACTGTTTTGCACTCTTGCAGCCCTGTGGAAACACTGGAATTACTCCTCATTTGTAGGCGTGTGAGATCAGAATCAGCTCACTCCACCACCGCTGGCTACAGGCAGCTGCTTTTAACATGAACGTGCTTTCCCCTTCTGCCAGTGGGTTTGACTTGTACCAACTCTGTACATGGTTTTGGTTGAGTAATAAATTCCCAGTTATTTAGTACAGTGTTCTGCCTCTTCGTTTACATCAGCAGGACTTTTCCATTAATGTACAACCTTGTATTCAGTTGGGACCAAGTAATATTCCATGTGTACTGATTTTAGTCCATTAAAATATTACACATTCTATATTTTTAAAAGGAACCACAGGAAATTCAATTCTTTCTTTCTTTGAGTTTCATTATTCCAATATCAGAAACCATATGTGGGTTTCTACTCTGTTGTTTGTTGTAACATGTGGCTGAAAAATAATATAAAATTGGGCCTTAATTGGACTAAATGCTTGGCAGACAAGCTGCATCTGGTTTAAAGAAAACCCAAATATCTTCCTTTCTGAAGACTGTGAGGCCTTCAGAGTGGTAAACTGAGAAGGATTTAAAAAAAACTGTTGAGCTGGCTAGGTAAGAGAGCCTACCAACGACGAGGTTTGGGGCCTGATTCCGATGTTACTTGCCTTTCTGAAAAACATCAGTAGCTCCACTAGAGTCTGTGGCATTAAAGCAGTGTAAACCCCACTGATGTGAGGTCAGGCTCTGGTCAGTTATTTGGAACTGAGAGGACTGTAAGTCCAAGATCTGCCGTCCCTGCCTTTTGATGTGTAATAGCTCAGCACACCAGGCCCCAGCAGCTTTATATGCTCTGCTGGGAAAAATAGGCTTCTGGCCTTTTACTGGATCGGAGAAGAAACTGGAAATGAGTTAGTTTCACCTTGTGGGCTGGCTGAAAGATACGAGACCTCTTAGCAGGTAGGCAAATCTTGATGGTTGTAGCCCAGTCGTTGACACCTGGGTGATGCGAGGCTTGGAACATCTCAAGTGGGACACTGGACCCACTTCATGTCATGCCTTGAGGTGTCCTGGGCTTACAGAGGATCTCCTTCTGCTTTGGTGAAGGCTGGGCCAAATCCTTGCAAATGGCAGGTGTTACCATCCGAGTGCAGGGGGTAGGCTTAGGGCAGGGAAAAGAGACAGTCAAGATGGGGACAGGCGCCTCATACAGTAGGGGTATTAGAGTAAAGTAAAAGGAGAAAAAAAAAGAAATAAGTACTTTTCAAAGTGTAACTTTTTATTGTTTGAGGTGTTGTGTAAATTAAACGTGAACTTCCATTACCTGGAACCTCAGCTAGCTTCACCAAATATCAGACCAACGGGAATCAGTAGGGAGAAGGGCAATTTAAGTGCTCTCCCTCTCTGTGTAACCCACACTTTTCTTTAACGCTATTTATGTCATGTCAGTTGTGTTGCAGCAAGCGTCGAAACAGAAGTGTGGCTGGGGTGAGAGCTAGACGGGCTGTTTCACTTCATGAACATTTACTCCTTGTTTTCCGTGATGGCAGAGCATTCCCAGGCCTGCCTCAATGTTTCTCTGTGCTCTTGGCATTCAGGGTAAATATCCTGAAGCTGCTTAAAATTAAACAAGTGAAAGTAGTTAGCGCTTGTATATGGTAATTCCCATCTGTGGAATGCAGTCATGTTTTTGTGGAGGAGAAGATGAGGCATGGAAAAATGAAGTAGTTTGCGTACGGTGAAATAGTAAGTTGGTAGCAGAGCCTGGAAAAAGGAAATTGGATCTTCAGATTGCCAGCCCATTTCCTCCACAGCATGGGCTCTCGGTATGGGCATTAATACCAACATTTTTATTTCCATGTCAGTTTTTTCCCCCCGATGAATATTTATCTACATATGGTTGGGGGTGGAGAATAAGTGTAACCCTCCTCTTCCCCAGGGTACTGTCTTTAACCATTCACGGGTACATTACAGAGGAAGACAGAAGATTTGTGTGTCAGTAAGTTAATGGATTTCTTTATCACCCACTTGGGTTTCAACCTATCTCACTCAAAATTGATCATTTGCAACAAGCATGCCAGCTCTGAAGGCTGTAAATTCTGAATGTTAATTCAGCAAGGGGTGATCCAAAAGGAAAACAAGGAATTAAATGGTAAATGACAAGCAGAAGAGAGACCAATAAAACCTGACTGTAGCTAGGTTCAAGTCTAAATGAAAGATAGGTTGTCACCTGTTCTGTAACACTGACGATAGAGAGTGTTTCTAAATCTATTTCTCTCAATTGCCATAAGGTACTTAGATTATGTCAGTTGTACTTTTGGAAGCAAAACAAACAAACAATCATTTCTTTCAGTGGATAAGAGAAGCAAAGAGTATCTTGTCATATATTGAAAAACTTTTGGGGGGATTAAGACCCAGTAAACCTAATCTACTTGCCACTGAATATGAACAAGTGCCATGAACTTCAGTGGATTCAGGAAGTGGAAGATTTTTTTTGTTCTTTTTGCTTTGTTTGGAACTCACAACAGCTAACCAAGTTTTGTGTATGTTCACAGTGGTGCATATCAGGGCTACACTCAAATGGAACATAGATTTTTCAATGCCAAAAGCTGCAGAAAGTCTGGGTCCCTGTGTGTGTTTTGAAAAGTAGCTTGCTGTATCAAACAATCAAATGCCATAAAATGAGACACAGGCTCCATCTCTAAAGCACCTTGTGAGAATGGCAAAACAAAGAAATTCCCACGCTAGCAAGTGTTTTTTTTTTTTTCTTCTCTCCTGCAAAGCTGAACCCTTGGAAAAGGAATATCCTGAAAGACCGTAGACCATCTACTGAAGTTGCTGCTTGGGAAACTGCAGTTTACTTTATTGATTTTTCAGCTAGAAAATTGTTACCTCCTCACACTACCTGCTGGAAATAAAGTTTATGTTGCTGGAATCAGATGGCTGAGATCAATAGTGATATGGTGAATGTAAGCCACTTTTGTGTAAGCTGGCCTTTACAGACAGATGAGGCACGTAATGAAAACAAAAGGCAGGGAATTTTCTTGAAGTACAGGTGTTTAAAGGGTTGCTAGACCTCAACCTGGATTCCTGGGAAGTTTTTAGGAAGGCCAGTTGCTTACAAAGGCAACTGATTTTTGTTGAGCATACAAAGGGTGGCCAAGTTCTGAAATAGTGTCCTTGCTCGGGAATGGTGCATTAAAATGATCCTTCCTGTTTTTGAACCTAAAAGTTGTAATGAACATTAATTGCAAGCACTCTTGCATGCTTTGGCTCCAATTTAGCCTCCATCTAAATTAGCTAAAAATCTATGGGCTTGATTTATTGCATTTGCAACAGTCGCACTAAAGGAAGGTAATTCCTTCTGAAAATGCCACATGCAGGCAGGAACAGGAAACCAATTAGGAATCAGTGGATGATAAATGGGCATTTTTACCAGCAGTTTACTTAATATCCCCATTAAATAAGCCTCTTTGCATTTATCATTTCATTCTCCCTCAGTCTATAAGGTCCTTTAATTGCTGCCTAAATGAGCCCTGTGTTTCAGTCCAAATTTAATCTTGGATCGGGAGAGAGATATCCTTTCCAATGCTTGCCTGCCCAGCTGCCAAGAACTGTCAGAAATGATCACATAACTTTGCACATTTCTCACAGTCTCATTGGAGAAATGCAAGATTGACAGAAAAAAAAAACGCAGGCCATATTTTTGCTTTAAATTGTAAACTGTAGTGCGAGCAGCCCTTTTCCTCAATTGCATTTCCTGTATTTTTTTTTAAGTTGCACTAAAAATAGATGGAAGTTGTAATGTTGCCCTGTGCTTATTCGTTTTGGAAAGCTACCTTCAGTGGAAGTAGATGTGTGGCAGAACTAATGAAGTGTTGCAGAGTTTGTGCAGCAAACAATTACTGGCTGGCTGTGGCTGGGTGGATTGGTTGCTGAACATGTGATTTGTGGGTGGAACATGGCATCTCCAGGCTAAATGGCAGTCGAAAATGATAAAGAATCCCAGAGCAGTTGCCTTAACCTGCCTTTTAATTTTTTTTTTCCTTGTAAGGCTCAGATTTGGGGGTCTAGGGTTTGGGCTCTTGAAAACAAATTAGTTGTGGTGTTTTTTCTGATTCTGTTGTTTCGGAGGTCTTCCGATCTTGGAACATAAGCAGATGTTTGCAGCACATGTAGAATTCATGGATCAGCCCCTAAGCACCATTTTTGAAGGGGACATTCCCAGGCATTTAGAGTCGAGTGGTTCCTGAACTGCAGTGGACTTTCACCTGGGTGGTCCAGATGTCAGCCCTCGTGCCAAAAGTACAAAGCCTAATCACCAGTGCTCTAAACCTCACATATTTCTGAAAAATTGGCAGCAAGCAACAGGCCCAGAGGAAGAATATTACCCAAATATCCACTGCTGATTAATCTTCCCACTGTCAAAAGCATACACATCTGCCTTGGTACAAAGAGCAACTCAACGCAAATGCTGTTAACTTGCCCTTCATCCAGATCCTTCAGCTTCTAATTTAAAATATCAATCAAGGTGGAACCCAGTGTTAATGCTAAAGGACTTTTAGCTGATGTCAGTGGGAGAGTCTAGGACTGAGCCACTCAAATCTAGTGGTAAATAATGGCAAATGTTATAATAATCTCCTAACACAGAAGGATGACTGAATCTCTTGTCTAACTTGTCTTTCTAACACCATAAAACAACAAATATGACAAGAAAAGAAAGAAATAAAGCTTCTGTGGAGCTCTGACCACAGGCGTAGGGTTATAAACTATTTGTTTTATATGTATGCTTGCCTGCTATTTTTCTTCCTTAAAAAAAAATAAAAAAATTTAGAGCGTATAGATAGTAACAACATGGGAAACATTACATGCATCTCAAAAATATTTTTCTCTTAATTCATTGAAAGGTGGTTGAGTATGGACACTGTCATGTGGATTCTAAACTGTAGGAAAAATCATAAACAAAGGTAATCATATTCTGTTGAGAAAGGGGAATGATTGATGGGCTCCAGGGTGTAGTAATATAAGATTTGTCTTATTTTACCACCTCCATTAAAGATTCGAAGGTGAGAGTAAGCAAGAAGTTATTTACATTCAGACATGATACAAAGCTGTCATCCTATGCCATCCAAAATCAGCCACTTTCGAGCATTTTTGTCTTAACGTTTTCTTTAAATCATTCGTCATCACAGGGAGTCTGGGGAAAACCCGACCTGAAACCTAATATTTCAGATAATGAAGATGGGCTTACTGCATAAAAACGACTGTACCAAGCTAGACCAAAGGCCCATTTATCCCAACTTCTGTCTCAGAAGTGGCCAATAGCAGATGCCTAGGGAAGAGTATAAAACAGGGATACTTTTCCTGACTAAGGAAGCGTAGGTGTCGAAAGACAAGGTGTATGTCCAAATTAATACATTCAGCACCAGAGAGGCTGGTCGGGACTACACATTAGTTGTGTTCAGCTTCTGAGAACGAGCAGGTACAGTTTTTGTTTTTCAAAAAAGCACTAAGAAAATCAAGGCAACAAAATCCAGTCATTCTAGAGAAAGGGAGAGGGGTGAAATTCTGTTACCGATCATGACTGGCTTTGAGGCCAAAAAAGAGTCCTAATAAACGGTCCATTTTCAGCACGATATGATGATGCTACTCTCCATGATGCCAAGCATTTAACAGATCCATTTATAATCTGTAAGAAGTGGGGGAGGAAAAAGTTGAGGTTGCAAAATCTGCAAAATTATTTAGGTTAGTCCAGACGAAATAAGTCTGTGAGGAACTCTAGTGGGACTTAACAAAGCTAGGTGGCTGGGGAACATGATGTCAGATGAAATTCAGTGCTGACAAATACATGGTTATACATATTGGAAGGAATAATTTGATCTACTTTGTTCACACCGCTGGGTTCTAAATGAACCGCAGCCGCTGCAGAAAAGGGCTTGGCTGGCGGTGGACAAATCAGTGAGCAGCAGTGGCAAAAAAGCAAGAAAAATGTTAAAATCAGGGACTAGAGAACACTGAAAATACTGGATTGTCATCATATAATTATAACTGAAAATATAGAGCATAAATAGGATGGGCAATGGATAGAAGTAGTGAAAGTTATTACAGGCATTGCACAAACTCTGTATCTGGGGAGAATTAAAAAATTACAGTGTGAGAGGACAATTAGAAGGGAACATGATGAAAGTATATAAAATGTTGAAGGACATAAAATAAATATATCATGGGTACTTATTTATCCTTTTTCCTAACATGAAAAATGGGGCTACCAAGTGAAAGCCCAGAATAGGGCTACAGGAGTTCAAATATCTCTCAGTCCCTCTTTAAACTAACAAAGAACTCACACCAAAATTTATATGCTAACAAGCTACAATCTCTGAGAGCCTTTATTGAATAGTTTCTTTGTTCCTCCCCTCCCCTTTTGCATTAAGGAAAGCTAAAAAAAAAAGACAGCTAACCCTTAGTTTGATAAATATAATACCTTTATCAATAATAATTCAATACTGCTCCCCAAGCAGGCTTTGGTAGAAATGTGTTAACTAGGCTTCCTACTGGCCAGTTCTAACATCTGATGGGCAAGTATCTCTTTGCCATGCTACTTCCCTCTTCTGCATCTGTTGAATCTACTTCAGGCTTGTGGTCGGGTGATGGTGCAGTGGCAGAGCTGAGGTGTGTTTGGGCAAGCATGGCCGGCCGACCCCCAGGAGGGGTTATCTCAACCCGGGCTGAGGTTCCCTTGCCCACAGTGTGCTCTTGATTTCAGGTCTTCGAAGGGTTGATCCATGTGAAGCTAAAACACTATCTGTAGGTACTGCATGACCTACCCATGCAACACCTTGGTGTTATTGAGGCAATAACATTACCACTGAGAAATATACATGTTTATGGATAGAAAGATCTATTTATGGGTAGAAAGGTCCGTTATTATGCGATACAGGAGATAATCTTGTTTTCTTGACCATATGACCCTGCTTGAGCAGGGGGTTGGACCCGATAATCTCAAGAGGTCCCTTCCAAGCTCAACCATCCTGTGATTCATTCATTATTTGACAGTCTGTTAAAAGAATTTGAAAACTTTTCGTTATCAATCTGACACTAGCAACTCTAGGATGCTGGAACTGACCTTGGCCTCTGAGTCCTAGACAAGCCCCATGCAAAATAGCCACTGCTTAGTGGCATAAAGCTTCTTTTCATGGCTTTATGCTGTCCAAGCATTCCTCTAAACTGGTGACTTTTGGGACATCCCTTCAGACAGGTCTCAGCTAGTGAAATGTCATAAAATCAGCAGCTGAGAGTTGCACCTGATGATCTTATGCAGTAAGAGCATAGAAACAGGTTCTTCTTTTAAAAAACTTGGTTTACTTGTGTGCTATAGTAATAAAGGTAAGGACCTGACCCTCACTGAGTGTGGGTATGTGGTGTGCGTGTGTGCATGTATGTGTGTACTTTGTGGCATGGCCAAGTCTGCTATATGTCATTCTTCTTGCCTAATCTTGACCCTTTCCCTCTCTTGGAGCAGCAGGTCTGTAAGAGAGGTGGCTGGCTATACGTTGCAGCCTGTGGCTGGCTGTACATATAACCCTGTGGAGGGGCATTCTGCAAAGACAGCTGCTACGCTGGCACACTTTGAAGTGGTGGGGAAGCCCAGGTCCCAGAAACAGAAAGCCTGTAAGACTTTCCTTCATACAGGAAGGACGAGAGGGGAACATGTAGCCACAGACCCCGAGGCTAGAGCTGTACCACAGCTTGGTGGCCTTGGGGAGAAACCCTCCTCAGTTTGGTCTGTGGTGTTCCCACTTGCCCCCCCCCCCCCAATTTATTCAAGCTCTGAGAAGGAATAACACTTATTCCCACAGAAAAATTAGCCATTATACCACACTACTGTTGTCAACCACAGATCTAAGCGTACTTTGTACCTTTATCCCTGTTGTACAGATGAGGTAACTGAGGTGAGAGAACCAAGAGTGCCCGGCATTGCTAGCAGGCTACTGGCAGAGCCAAGAATAAAAGCCTGGTCTATGGCATGGCATCTCACCTTCACAGCTTTGCAAAACTGGATTGCAAGGTCACTGGGGCAATGCTTGTGTCTTCCTATTTGTCCTGTAAAATACATGTCTCTCCTGATAAAAAAATAATAAGGAAATGGCCTGTCAGAATAGGGTGAATTTCTGTACAAAGACTCTGCCTATTATTGCTTGGAATTTTTTTTTTTTTTGACAGCATAGCTGTTGTGCTGATGGTGGCCAGCGAACTATGAAAAATATAGAAAGGAGGAGGGAAAAAAAAAAAGAAAAAAATGAGTGCACAACTATTTTGTGCATATCCTAAATATCTCTGTAATTTAACAGCCTGTATGTGCCCTCATGAAAATCTGCACACTGCATAAAACAAAGTGCTGAACATCTTTGAAAATACAGGCTGTACCAGCAGAAACATAATTAAGAGAAAAATGCTAATAGCCTTTACGTCCAGGGTGACATTGGGGGTTAAGAGTGCATATGTGTTTGTGTCTTGATTTCGGTCCTAAACTTAGGGCTGAATCCAAACAATGTAACCAATGTAACCTCATAAAAGTGGTGAATAATATAAGAAAACCCTGTCCAGTAGAATATCTTTGCCTTTGAGAAAGTAACTGTCATTAATTTGCAACAGCACATACTGGCACTCTTAAATTAGTATTTTCCAGGATAATAATCTGGCTAAAGACATATAATGAGAAAACTATTTCTTGCACACGTTTCTTGAAACCAGTGCCTGCAACCTGATCAAACCGTTCAGCAGTGAATGTCTTCACTGCATTCGTGTTGCACAGACTTCCAGTTTTGGAAGGGCTGGGTATATTTTCGTAAGTCACCTTTTCATTGAGCACCTGTTGTGTTTAAAACTAACAACTGATTTTCAATTGCCCATACAATGGCAGTTTCATGCCCTCAGCCAGAACATGCAGCCACTGCCTTTCTCCCTTGCACGAATGCAGTCCTGCTGCAAGGCTTTTTGGTGTTGGGGAAGGGGATGAGCCGAGCAGCCGTAGGGTTGTGTAATGACATTCTGCTTTGGGGAAGCACTGGGGTAGAAGCAGAAGGCTTTGGGATCGAGTACTGTTAATCAGATCTGGTGGACCAAAGATGTAGTTGCTGTTCTTGGCCATGACATAGAACAGTGTCTGTAGAGCAATTCAATGGAGCTCTGAGGTTTAGATGGCAGGGTCTGTCCATGGGGAGTTCATGGAGCATGATTATCTAGACTATGGTATGTTGTGGATTACTGTGCAGAAAATACTTAGTGTAAAGTCATCCTTTTTTATTACCTTCCTTGTGGATTATGTGAAAATATAAAATGCTGACATTTCCCAATTTGTTTGATTCAGTAAAAAAGTAAGGAGGTTAATAAAACCTCCTAACTCACACAGTACGTGCCTAAGTTGGGCTTTGGTCCCTGTTATGTCTTGCAAGTGTTTCAAATTATATAGTCCCTTACCTTCATTTCTCTGTATTTGATGCAAATTGAGATGATATGGCACAGAACTCAACCACTTTTGGGTAGCAGCTCAAGGTTGAGCTCTAATTTTGCTCAGCCAGCAAGACTTTCATGCCAGATACTGTATCTCTTCATATTCTTTTTCATTCCTATGCCTGAAAATCTTATCACACGTGTAATCCCTTAATTATAGATCAAGCTGCAACAATTAATCTGTAATGTTAACCATTGTACTTTCATTCATGGACATAGAATGATTAACAGTAAAGGACAAGAGAGTAAACTGAGATTGTCCATAAACCATTATTCTTCCCTAGCTTGGCAGGGATGGTAAGAAGGAAGTGTGGAGGGCTTTGTATCACCATTCCTCATTACAGTCTTTTGTATTTTGCCTATTAAACTTCTGCAGCAAATCCATGGTGACTCAGGAATGTCATGGTTGTCACTCTGCTGCGCACCGTGGCCACTCAGAGCTGGGTGGCAGTAGCAGAAATGGGATTCAGTCCTTCTATTCTTACACTCCAGGTTTCTCCTACTTGGGAAACTGGTAAGCATGTGGGGCTTACAGAACAGAAAGAGGTGTCAAATCTGTCTGGTGGAGACTGGTAAGTACCAGAAGAATGAAAATAGTGACAACGTACCACAACATCACTGAACAGTGGTACTGTGGTAGTGAGTCCCCCAAACTTTTGATTTACTCATCAGTTAGTTAGTTGAGAAATCTGATGGATAGGTGAGGGTTTTTTATTCACTATTTTGAATAAAAAAATTATTTTCCCCACTCCCTTCCTGGACCAGGAACAATGCAGTTTATGACTTTCTGCTATAGTATTATTATTATAATTAATTACTGAAACCGGTGACTTGATCAATGGGCTGAGACCTCTGCCATATCCAGCTTCAATAACTCATGGCTTCTGTCATCCTGCTGCTTTTCAGAAGTAGAGACTTTCAAGGAAGGCAGTACTCTTCCCCATGCTGATGGATAGAGGACCTGGAATATGAGGCCAACAAGGGAGAGAGTCAGCAGGTTTGCAGACACCTTACATCAAAATGGAGCTAGAAAATTACTGCTGGTGAATCCCTCAAGCAGGGCTGAGATCGGAAAGGTGTCCTGGAAGAGAAAGTGAGATCACATCTTCAGGTTGTGTAAGTAGATCTGGCGTTATGAAGATGGCTCATTAAGTTGTCACTCGATCATGCTTAGAGGAAAGCTCTACAAAAACCTGTGTTAGATGTGCTTCTCATAAACTCTAAACTGGACTATGTTGTGTTAGCACCTTTTATGTATTTCTTTGGCCCGTTTTTCATGGTAACTTTTTTAATGAACACAACACTTTGAAAATATACAAAGCTGCAGTATTTTGTCCGATTCTTCTGCTTTCCTAGTTGAGTTTGGAATAATAGTGGCCAGCTGGAAGCTGGCTTGCCAGAGGGACTAGTTTGTAATGAACTACATAGCCTTGCATCTCTCAGCTGCTCATTTATAACCACCCTTGGACATAGGTAAGAGAAAGTATCAATCGCTGTTAGTGTTATACCATAGCTGTTCTGGGGAGATTGTGGGGTGTGATATAGTGTTTGTCTAGTTTCCTCTAGATTTGTCGAGGACCTGGTAGTCAGCATATTTGCTGCCAGTCTTAACAGAGGCCTGAGAGCTTAAATCTTAGTGGAAGGGATCCATTTGGGGTCACTGTCAAGGCCAGCATGAAGAAATAGGCATTGCCCCTCGTACAGAGGGCACTGACTGCAGAGATATCAAATAAACTGGTACCTTTAAAATGCACTGGGGCTATTAAAAAGACAGGCTCTTAGATTACCACTAAATGCTGTGCTTCTCCCCCCTCTGATATCTGCTGCTATTTCATTTTTATTGTCTTTATGGAAAAAAAGTCAAAGGGTTAGAGGACAGAAGAAACATTCTCGCAAAGCTGCTTTGTGATCCACAGTGCTATCCCACAGAGGCAGAGAGAAGACAAGAATTTTCCAGATGCTTTAAAAGGTTGCAGCTTCACTGCCTTAAAGATGCTGTTTAGACCCGGTATTTACTGACATGCGCATACACACGTACACGCGTGCACAGTGAAGGCATGCTCATGCAGTAAAATTCTCCTCAAGAATTTTAGGAAGATGTTCTTATAATGCAATTCTTGCCTAAACCCAGCGCTGAGAAATAATGGTATTTGACTCCTACCTAAAGTTTTTTTCTCTGGATTTCCTGCTCGCGCTCTCTCTCTGAGAATCAGATCCTCAGCAGTGAGGGATTAAAGTCTCACGCTGTAACATTCATCCTTCTTGCTGAATGAATAACATGATTAAGGTATATGGGGAAGTGGAGTGACAGTAGCAAGTTCCATAGGTACAAACCCCCTCAGGGGTTGTGCTGCAATATACAATGATTTATTTGGCAGCTATTTGCATGCAACAAATGCCTGCGAATATTTCTCTGGAACTCTGGACAATTCCCGTGATGGAGGAAGCAGAAGAAGGCTCATCTGGGTGAGGAGCAGCGTTTCGTCCTGCCACTTCACAGCCGGCTCAAAGCAGGAGCAGGGTGGAGTGAGGGACTGGCATCTCCTTTGTGTGTTTTGTGTCCCATAGAAGAAATAACATATCCAGTCCTGTACGCCATGGTGTGATAACAACAGTCAGCAACACACAAGGTATTATAGATGAGACACTGGTGATCAGGTAGCACAGACTAACTTGTGTCCAACCAGCACAGTCCTGGGCTAGGTGCAAGGCCTCACTGCTCCAGAGTGGAAGTGGCGTTTTTTCTGGGAGCTTGCTGTTGGCTGAAGACCTACTTTGCAAAAATCCATTTATGAATTGTAATTTCTCTTTCAAAGGCTTGCACTTTTCCTGTAGAGCTCATCACCTCACAGGTTTTGCTGTGTGCATTTTTTCAGCGTTCCTGTTTGAGAAGAGAGGGCTTCTATCCTCGTTTTGCAGAAGTGGAATGAAGGCACTGGAAAAGTGACAGCCACATCCATGAAGAGACCAAAGTTTCCAAGTGGGACTTTGGTATCTCAGTCCAAAACCTAGATTCTCAAAAATTCTCCTCAGCTACTGCTTTAACTCTGCAGTTGCTTAAGTTTTTGACATTTGGTTTTTTCAGGAACCTAAATTCTGCTTCTGAGCATTCTCAGAGGCACCTCAGCCTTGACAGACTGAGCAGCTCAGAGCCTGTTTCATGCTCCAACTTTGTTTAGATGCATGAATGAGGTGTTCCTTCTGTTTTCTTTCCTGAGGGGCTCAATCCAATAGATGTTCTCCAAACATACCAGCTTGATTGGGTTCTGCACAAAATACAGTTGCTGTGCACCTCTCCATCTCCTCATTCCCCTCCCTGAAACCAGGTGGCTGCATTTGTCTTGGCTGCGTGAGAAAGCTAGCATTAGATCCACTTGATACCTAAAGCCATTCAGACCTACCTCTTTGATGCAGAATGGAACAGCTTCCAAGATGGGCTGAAACTGTGTTCTTCTCTCAACAGGATAGCCTAGAGGGAGAAGGTGAAAACCATCTGTAAAATAAGGCACATGAATCCCATCAGGTAGAAGGTAATAAGCCCAGTCCTCCCAGTTTTTGGTGGCTCAAGTTTTTAAAATTCTAATAGAGTTATGATAGCAAGCAGTGACCTCCTCTCAGATTTTCAATCAAAAGGTTTAGACAGCTACCCTGGGGAGAGCATTCAGGGCTCTGAGTGTCCTGGTACTACTGAGTGAGGAGACTGAGGCGCAGAGAAGAGAAGCATCTCCATTTGGAGATACCAGCATAGGTCCTAAAACCTGCAGAGCTGCATCAGCATGGTAATGTGCTCGAGTTGTTCTGGCCCTCTTCCTATGAGCAATATCATAATATGGAAGATCTAAAGTGGCAGCAGTGTGAAAATGGATGCTGGCTTGAGAAAAGATTCAGTGCTATGCTGAGAACCTCTGGCTAGGGGGTAGGGGCAATGAAAGTCTGGTCCAAGAGCTTTTTAACACAAAGTGAGACTGGCAAAATCTTCTTCTTCTGGAGATATGGAGTCAAATTTATGCTTTGATTAAAATTAGCGTATCAATTAGATTTCAAAATGAGATAAAGCTAAGCTGTTGTGGGTAACTTTAACACACAGACTGTGGGCCAAATTCTATTCTCTGATGGGCTTTCTGGCTCCACGTGCTTTGACCAGTTTTCTACTTGCATGGCTTCAGTTGCCTTTTGTATGTCTTCTTGTACTTTTCCCCACTGCTGCATGCAAGAGGCCAGCTGGCTACCAATATATGTGTTCTGATTTAAAAACTGAAAAGATAATCCACAGCTAAAATAATGTGTGTTTAATCAACTGTCCATTGGGGTATGGAAGAAAAACATTTTTTTTCTTTTTTTTTTTCTTTTTTTTTCTTTTAATGCCTAGATATGTAATTGCCTGGGAGACCAGAAAGATGAGTTTTGGTCTCTTGTGCAATTTTTAAAAAAACCTGTCTAAATGTTTTGGAGGCAGAAACTTGGTCTGATCTCTCGGGTAAATACAATGCATTTTAGAACTAAACATAAAAGATCTACTAAAAATATTTTAAAGGAGAAGCCTGAATGTACTAAAAAGAGTTGGCAAGAATCAGGAAGGCCTGCGTGCCACTATCTTCTGTAGTGATCAAAATGCTCTAACTATGGTTGAACTTCCTTTGCTCAATGCCATCATTTCACTTGCCTTGAAAGAACTGCGAGCGCTTGAATAAGTGATCAGAACATTTGTTTTAAGAGAGTCTCAAAGTGCCTCGCTATTTTAGAGTGGAAAGTTGCTTGCAACTTCTTTTGCTGACTCTTCTCTGATGAACTACAACACTCTCCTCCGACAACCCCAAGTGACAGCGCGACAGGGCAGTGGGCTGGGAGAAGCTGTGATAGGGGTGATGGGAGAAGCAATGAGTACGCACAGTCATACTGCTGCTTCGCCACAGACTTTCACCCGTTTGTGATTTTTATTTACACACATTAGTGCTGGAAAAATTTTTTTGAAACCTCTCTGGGAAGATCAATTGATTTTATTCTGTGGGGTTTTTTTAGGTATTTTTTTTTCTTAACATGTCCTCCAAGATAACTACCTGATGCACTGGCTAAGGAAACTGTTGTTCAAACACATTTGCTTTGTCTGTATATCTGTATTTTTTCCCTGTTACAGGCTGAATGGAGAGAGTCAAGCGCACTTAACTTCCATTTTCCTGTAAAACAATGGTCTGTGCTCTCTTATGAAATTCAGTAGACCTTCATTATGAACTGGTTCAACATTTAAAGCTTTGGCTTGACAATTTTTTGCTATTCAACAATGTTTTGCTATTTTTGCTATCTTTTTAGGAAGCAAACAGGAGGATTTTTATTAATGTGACGATTTGAGGAAGACTGTACAATTTAAGAATTCTTCTTGATATTGTGACTTATTATCTCTATGTAAATTAAACTGTATACTCCATTTTGAATACAGGGCTTTTCTGCATTTTCTGCAGTGTTTTGCTTCCAGTGCTTCCAGAAAAGGGCTACGGAACAATGTTAAGACCAGAACAAATGAGCAGAAACTGGTCATAAATGGTTTGTGGCTGGAAATTAGAAAAGAGTTTCTATCTATTACAGCAGTGAGGTTATGGAACAATCTTCCCATAGCAGTGGTAATCCCCAAAATATGCATACACATATATACATACACATATGTATGTACACATGCACTTTTTTTTTTTTTAAAGTTAGAGCCTGATAAGTTTCTGAAGGAGGTTTATGAAAGGTTTGCACGAATGGACCTTATATGAGCAAGGGACTGCACTCTCATCCTAGAAGTCCTTTCCAGCCTTATGTTCCTAAAACCCTATTGCCTTTGGAACCCTACAACAGCTTTGTGCTTTTTGGGTTCAGTTAACATGTGTCCCTCAACAGGGAAGAGCTTGGGAAATAGGACAAATTTTGTATTTCAGATTCTGAAATGCCTCTGGGGCTGGCATTGGTTTGGACCTGAAGTATCTGGGCTCTTATGATGGGTATTAATGGAGGGGTCACAGGTAGGAAGCAGTGCTCAACAAATGTACTCAAAAAATGTTGAGATAAGAGCAGGCACTAGAGACATGCAGGCCCCTGGGAACTTACTAGAACACAGAGCCCAACACTGAGGGCTTAAACAACAGCTGGGTGGCTGCCCAACCAAGAAGTCCAGCCAGCTTGAAAACATTTAAAAATAGGGTTATGAAATGAGAGAAACTTTCACTTATTCAGCTTGTTTGGAATATCCAGTTTTAAAATCAAGACTTTGTTTATTAATGAGTCTGCTAAGGCAAAGGGAGTGAATGGTTCTCTGGGGTCTCACTGCCGTGGGCCCCCACCATGCCCCCATGGCTCTCCACCCACAGACCAAAGAAGATCGTAAGCTGTGCTGTAGCTTTTTTCTGCAAGCCTAAGCCTGGCATTGCCAAATCCTTTTAAGCAGGTGGCTACTGAAACTATTATGCTGTTTCCTATCAGGAAGATAAAATACAAGGTCTGTAAGTTTGGCTGAGTGAAATCTGGGCATATGTCACTGGGCAGATACTGTGAAAGGGGCTGCTGCCTCATCAACCAGGGCTTCCGGGAGCTGTTTGCAAGAGCCTGCTATGACTGTCACTGTCCTTCTTGCATCTAACCTCAAAAGCCATGTTTGATAGAGAGTGCCTATTTCTTGGCAGTGATAAAATATCTTTGATAATAGCCACAAAATTAAGATGGTTATTGCCTTTCTGCAGATGCCTTAGCACGGTGTGTGTATTATTAGTGGTGATGGTCACTATTTCATTCTGGTGGGCTTCTTATTGCAGGTTGCCACAATCTGCCACTCAGGGAGTACGTATAGAAATTTGTAAGCCTTAGACAAACTGAAACAGGGCAAGCTCCAAGAGGGTTGCTCTGTATTTACAGATGAAGTCAAATGCTCCCGTCTTTACTTTTCTTCATTGCTCTGGTGTGGTGGAGCTTTTGTGAAAAATCTCATGCTTTTCTGTTTGGGGATGGGGGGGTCACCAACATGTTTTGATGTTTCCTGTGAAAGAAAATTAGATTTGTAAAAGGTATACTTTGAAAATATGATGCTAAAATGCAGAAGGAAAGTACGTGGAAAAAGGGATTCCTGTCTTGCACTTTGTTACTTTTAAAAGAAAGGTAGCTGTGTGACGGTCATTGAGTGACAGTCTAAACAGCGCTATGCCAAAAATTGCAAAAGGCCTTGTTAAATGGGAACGAGGCACTGTGATGAAAGGAGGAAATATCCAGCAAGAAAGTGGATGGAGTGGAAGTCATGTAGGATCACACTACAAGGAAAATGTAGAAGTCTGTGTATAGAGTCCTGCCTGAGTGGATGCTGATAATGCCAACGTTAATTACTAGAGATTTTTATGCTTAAGATGCTCTGGGCTGTTTAAGTGGGCTGAATTATTTGGGAAATCACTAAGGTCAAATCTAGCAGAGAATATGGGTCAACAAGTGCCAGCAGAGAGCTACCTGTTCAGCTGAGTGCCATCAAGTGCCCTCTCCACCATGCAGCAACACATCAGCTGGGCTGGTCATTAAGTTCGCACCTTCCAACATTGCTATACCTCTCCGTTTCTGCATTACAAACATTTTTGGCCACAATGTCTGACACTTCAGAAGTACGGCAGACACTCCAAGGGTCCTTCTCGCTAGGGCTGCTTTGGCTGCTTAAGTCATTTTGGCTCTAGATTGTTTAAGGAGGGAATGTGTCCCCTCCTGTGCAGAATTGTTACTCTGTGTGTGTGTGTGAGATGTGTAGTATGGTTCTTGGTTTGTTGCAGACCATGTGTCATACTGTCATAATTGATTTAACCTCACTGAGCATAACTGAGAACACCTGTTTTCTCTGAGTGATACTTTTTCTTCACATATGTCACAGCTATCCTCATTATTTACAGTGTATTTTTAGACCTCACGTTTAATCATGGCGTAAAAGTGCAAAAGTCTCTTTTCCACGAGAAAAAAAAAATTAAAAATATTTTTCATTATCTTGTTTTTTTAAATAATTGTATCATGTTTTTGACAGCTAAATAAATGGATTTTATTAAACAGGATTATGGGCTGAGATTATTTAGTATTCCTTTTTTATTATCTGGTCTAGCCTCTGCTGGGAGCTGTGAGTTTCTTTTCTTCATTTCCAACATTGATTCTTGCATTAGACGGTTACATTGAATAATTAATATACTTCCCGTGATTGATGATTTGCATGGCCTGAATATTAGGTTATCAATCATGACCCACTTGTTCTAATGTAATCATATTGAAAACGTGTCAAAAGCTGTTTACCCAACAATGACAACAGGAGCTGTGATATTGAAGGTGCCTGATGCACTACAGCAGGAAATATCCTGGTTGAACATTCATAATGCAGAGATTATGAGTTCCTCAAATTGATGTAACAAAAGCCTGGAGCCCTTGGTGAGAGTTATCAGCTCCAATAAGAAAAGCTCTTTTTTCAGCTAGAAAATCGTACTGATTTCTTTGCCTTTTATCAGCTGCTTAGTGACTTTTTGAGCCTACAGTGTAAAGTAATTATGTTCTGTGCTGCACGGCATAAAGAAACTGAAAAAAAAAAGGAAAGTGTTTTTTTTAAAAAAAAAACCCCAGCACTGCTTGTGTCTTGTTACTGGAAGGAGAGAGCATTGTTAAGGTCTTGCCATAGCTCACTTTCACTGGATTACTGCAAACACTGAAAAAGTGGGGTTTGCTTCTGTGGGAATCATTAAAGCGCAGCACTATGTTTTAACACTCAGAGTATAACGCACATTTCACTGGCAGTGTATTTTTTAGCTCCTAGATGTTTCTGCAGACCGTACTGGTTCCACTTCAATACCCTGTTACTCTTTACCTCAGCCAACTACAATGGCTCTCAGGTTTTAGTTCTGCATATTCATTTCACCCTTTCTTCCCTTTTTCCCGTGACAGATTAGCACGGGCATTATATTGAGGTTCAGCTCCACAAACTCATACTGATGGAAATACTCCCTATGACCGCAGCAGAATCACTCACTTAAGCCAAAGCTGCTTGAGGTGGAGAAGTATAAAGCACTGGGCTTTATAAACTCCAAGCAGCAAAGCAAAGCCGCTTCCTTCAACCTCTGCCTGGCTTCTACTTTCACAAAAGGTCATGCAGTGATGCTTTCCCTGGCTTTTGACAGCGCTTTACTCCTCATATCACCATTTGGCTTTGATGGAGTCCTCAAAAGCACAGCTCCTTCCAGCTCCCTGTTGCTCTTGACGTGAGGCAACTTAACTTAATTGGTGGATGCAGACCAAAATCAGATTTTTCATCAAGATTAAGAGTACCACAGTTTCGTGCAAATGTGAGGATCCTATTAGTCCTGGCTAGCCTTCAAGGCGTGTATTCATGGAGTTCATATGGGTGTGGTCTCCGAATAGCTGGAATGGTTGACAGTCACACGAAGAAAGACAACTGAAAAATGTAGAAGCTCAGGGGAAAAAAAAAAAGGCACTACAGTTTGACTCCCCTTTTTCTTCCTTTAGCCAGTATTTTACTCTGTTCCTCCAAAAGAGAAAAAGTGCGTAGGAGCTATGTAGTCTAAGTGATACAACCCAGCAGGAGGGATAGCCTCCTGGGATATCACCACGGTTGAAGGCCAAGTGTTTCAATTACTTAATGTATGACAATATTAGCCTTGTTGTGTCTCACAGTGATTAAAACAGAGAAAAAGTATGTCCATTGTTATAGGAAAAGGGATTCCTAAAATAATTTGTAATAATAAAACCACAGAAACCTGGAACTGGAGAAAGTGTAGATGGAAAAGACCTAGTCATCTAATTCCTCTGCCAGTGCAGGATTTCAGCGTGCATTTTTAGTATATTGTTAGCATAATAGGGTTACTTAGAAAACTATGCCCTAACCTGTTGGATTTGAACATAACCACAGTGATTCATGGGGTTTATGATTTCTGGGCTTGAATCTCCGTACTTAATTCAGAGCGCCTCAAACACTTGCGCTTATACAACCATGGGAAATTAAGAAAATTAATTCAAATGTAAGAAAAGCTAAGATAATTCTTAGCTTCAGCAGTCTACCTCTTCTTCTGTTTCTTTTTATCACACTAAATAGTTCCAGAATCGCCAGCTCAAGTCAGTGAGAAAATTTGTGCTAGGTTTCTCCTAATTTCTTGTTAGAAATCCTCTTCAAAATGAGGGAATACATAAAAAGAGTATGTTCTGAATTTTCTTTATTTGCCCAATGTTTTTTAAAGTCTTTAGTGCCCATTAGTAATCTTTCCTCCACAGCTAAGAGAGTTTTCAACCTTTTATTATTTTTGAAGTAGAAGCAGGGACTGTCTATTTATTGAAATGACTGCAGGAAAGGCACCTCCGGAAAGACTCCCCATATTTGAGACTGACAAAGGAAGAGTTAGTAAAGGTAGCACTGTAATTTCTTTCTCCAGCTGGTGACTGATCTTTCAAATATTTGTGTATTTGCTGTGCCACGGCGACTTCTCTTGATTGCATCATGGCGGGTTTTTGCCTGCCACACGTTACGTGTGAAGTATGTCAGATGAAAAGCCCTGTACATAAAAGAGGAGCATAAAAACTACCCGTCTTGGAAAGCACTGACTGCTTTATAAAGCTTTCCTGCAGGAAAAACTGTTCTGCTGCTCTGAATCACCATTATTACATTTTTTTAATTAACATTTTTTTGGTTATTGCCCCAAGACTAAAAGCCCACTAGTTTTCAGTTGTTTAGTTTCTCAGCCAGTAGTAGAATTTTCCTTGGAAAGAAGCAGCATTTTATGGAAACCGTCAGTAAACTGTTTTTCTACGGAAAATATTTGAGTAGCCCTCCTCTGTGTACATAGCTATAAAAATATTAGGGCAATATGTGCTAAGTGGGCGGCACAATTGTTTCAGCACACAGCACCCATCTCTGCAAGCTGCTGCCAAAAGCAAATTACTCCAGCAAGCTATTTAACATAATAGGACATAGCAGGTGTTGGGCCACATCTTCAAACAAACAAAACCCAAGCAATGACTAATTCACTGGAAGGAGCCATATAACCGAAATGTTCTTCTTCTGACCCACAACATTTGAATTCCATGGGAAAACAAATCTGCTCTCCTCTAGATCCGAGCTCGTGTGCGCGGGAAACAAAACTTTCTAAGTGACCGGAGACGAAGCTGATAGTGCGCTTGGAAAAGATCAAAATAGGCATGGGCTCGTGAGGCGAGATGTGAAACACATCTCTCTGACTGAACATTCCTCAATATACCGCAATTATAAATAAGTACAAACAAAGTCCATTCCCTGCTGACTCTGAATGGAAAAGAGCTGGAGAGAAGAAGAAGAAGAAAAAAAAAAAGTCTGTATATGTTTTCTTTATAATTTTGGAATGCATTCAGGCTTCACACCAGGCAGCAGAGAGAGAGAAGCAGAGGACGCCGTTCTCATATGCGTCTCACGCTTGGAAAGAGCGTGAATTTCCTCATCAGCATTGTCCACAATGGTCTCTTGACACTGACAGCAGGTTTTTTTTTAGGTCTACGTTTATGAACAGTGAAGGATTAGTTTGCAGGTGGAGAGACGAGGGGCAGTTTAATAGGGCAAGAGGCAATTTGACCCATCATATTTTGTGAAGGTGGGACCGCAGGTCTGGGCCAGGGGGAAGGTGGGCTTCCCTGATGCCTCTTCACCTGCCTACGCATTTCCTTGAGCTGCTGCGGAGCCGGCAGCGCCGCCCTCCTTGCGCCCGCCAGGAGACGGATCACACATGAGGCTCCTGCCGCACGTGACAGCCACTTTACATTTGATGTCACTGGTGCCAGCCTAAGGTGACAGAGTTGTCTCACTCTCGGCAAATCCTCTTGCTGTCCGTGGGTGCTTCTCACCGCTACCACAAATGCCATAACCACTCGCAGGGAGGGTGACATTTCTGTGTTGTTTTGTTAACTTCTCCTATGAACATCAGGAAATAAAGCCAGGCATCGTGCGGCACCAGGCAATTTCTTTGCCAGAGTTTTATATTATTTTTAATAGTCTCTTTCCCCGTCCCACCCTTTTCCCCTGCCAGGTTCTGGGTGGCAATATTAGCACGAATGTATCTGTCCGTTTCAAACTGTGACTATTTTTTTTTTTTTCCTCTTTTTGTAGAGCTGTCCCAAAGCATACCTGGGAGCTGGGAATATTAAAGAAAAAAAAAAAAGAAGTGGAGTCCTCTGCAGCATAAGATTGCTGGCCTTGCCTGTACCATGAACACCCGCTGAAGCGAGGGAAGAGGAGGCCCATTAGATGCCTCCGACTTCCACTGCCTTTGCTATTTTTGTGCCGGCCGTCATGTGCAGAGGGTGATCCTCCCAGCCCTGACGTTCGGTGTAACATCTCAATGCCAACCCGTCACACCTTTCCCCCTCTCACACCCTGCGATGGGGACAGAGGAGTAGCCGGCGCTGCCGTCCTGCCGCTGGGGCAAACGGCCAATGAAGCAAGCACGGGCTGGATGCGCCCAGGCGAGGTCTCGGGTGGGCAGAGGGGACCAGGGTAGGCAGAGGGGACCAGGGTGTAGGGATCCAACACCTTGGAGAGCCCTACAAACCCTCCTCTCCGCCTCGGCCGTGTCCCTGGGAGCTGCCAGGAAGAGCATCTGAGCTGCCTGTAGCTTTAACGGTAGGGCACAGGGGAGCAGAGGTCTCCCAGGATTAATTAATGGGCATCCTGAGAACACATTCTCATTACAGCTATAGCGCTAGGGTTTTTCCTCATTTTGCAGAACATCAAACGTATTAGATAGCGTGCTGGGGGGAGGGGAGGAGGAGCAGGGAAGGCAGAGACAGCGGTCAGAGGGAAGGAATATGGACCGGGAGATTGAATCTGACCCTGTCAGAGGCTGTCACAGGACTTAATATTGCGTTTATTTCAGCTGGATTTTCTCTGGTATAACGTGGCTGACTTTGGGGGAAAGAGCCTTGCTTTCGAGGGGTGTGCGGGTCCCTCGGGGAATGAAATGCCACTGATAATAAAGAGCTCGTGCTGACTTCCTCCGCCACAATTTTTGTTTGTTTGTAGCTGCTCATTCTTTGTTAGAGCGCAGAACTGGCGAGGCACGTGCGTTTTGTTTCTCTCATGTGATTTTCCCCGCCAGTCAGCATGGCTTATGCTCAATTAATTCCATCAATATACGGGGTGTCCCCCCGTCCCCTGTCCCCGTCCCCACCCCCAAGCCTCATCTGCACTTGTGTAGCGTGACAGGCAGTTGTGAATATACCACTAACTGTGTCCAGACAAAGGCGTGAGGAGGCTCCACGAGGGGTCTATTAACTCCACAGACAGGCTGCGGCTTCGGCTGAGGCGCAGCCCCTTTGCAGGAGGGTTTTCTTATTTGGTGAAACGCTCAGCAAAAAGTGTTTCCTCCCTCCCGGTGAATTAACCGCCCCTCGGATGCCGGTGAGCTGCTGCACCACCGTCTGAAACGTGTCCAACAAAACACCGGGGTAGATGGATGCGGTTCTCCAGTGCCCACAGCCACGTTCAGAGCATGAGATCCCGGCTCCGAAGGGCTCAGGGGTTCACCCCATACCATCGAGGGGTGACGGGGATCAGCCCCAGCGGAGCGTTTCCATAGAGAAGATGCTCTGACCGTGTTCTGCCCCATCAATGCAATTAAGCAGCGGTGACTTTGTCTGAAAGAGGGCTGAAGTTCCCAGCCATCATTTCATCTTTTTCTTCGTAAAACGGCAACAAATCTGCTCATATTCTAGGGCCGTGTGATCCCCTCAGCAGTGAGGCAAGGTGCTTGCAGGTGAACTTTGGTGCTGTGAAGAACAAGGAGCAAAATAAAAATGGCAGTTTTCATCAGAAAAAATTATCTTTCTGTGCTCTGGGTATTTCAGAGGCACGAGGCTGCACTGATTGGGGTGCAGTCTAATGACTAATCCCATTAGAGGTGCTGTTTACAGATTACCCACTTGTTTGAGGGACTAGAAAGCAACGTTGGAATAATAAAAAAAAAAAATCAAAAAGGAGAGAGAATATTTTTTTAGAACCACTGTGACACAAGAATGTGAGAGATGTTAGTTATATTGAAACACTCTTTCAGCCGACAAGGTCACTTGTGGCAATAATCCGCTCATTAGAGGTGTAATCCATCACTCAAGTAATATCAATTTAGTGCCAGGGTTTTAATGCAGGTTGTACTAATCATTAGCGGCAGTTTGTCAACTGCATAATTCACAAGGGATTGTGGGTATGCATGATTTAGCAGGTGACCCTTGACCTCTGCTGAGTAAGAAGCCTGCCTTAGAGGCAAAATCAAGAGGGACAAAAAGCAGTGCTCACTCATGAACAATTATTATGCTTAACAGCATGACTGTCATTTTAGAGGGAAAGGGAAAAAACAGTATGTCCTGAATAATGAAGGATTAAAATTCACCTGAGACTTGGCTCTGGCTACAGGGCTGGAGTCACCGCCCGCACTTGGGGCAGGGAGAAGGCAACACTTGTTTTTATTGTTTACTTAATGGCCCCGTAGCCAATATCTAAGAGCAAAAAGCCCTTCTGCCGTGCAAAACGCGAGGGGTGATCACAGCAACAGACTTATTTATTCTCCCGTGGTGAAAATGTTGGTTTACTCCCCTTCCTATCCCAGGTGCCAAGCACTGGGATTGACCTGTGACTGTCATAGGTGAAAAGTATTAGTTAGGAAAGTCTGCATTAGTGTCAGACAGGTAGAGGATTTCCCCTCAGGCTGTTAATTCATTTGGAGGGAAGAGGAGAATAACCTGAAGTGAATTTCTGTGCCCACCTGAAATCTACTCAGAGAGTTAAATGCATAGTTTGATTTACCAATCATTATAAATGTAGTATAGCATCATATTCTCTATTTCAACTGTTGGAAAAATCCATTTCTTTTCACATCCCACTTGGGAAGTTATCGGTGTCTTGCCTTGCCGTATTGCTGCTCTGTTTTATAATAGCAATAATCCTCCTGAAATCTGGCAGCTAGGACCAGTTAAGTGCCCTAAGCTTTACTGCAATTAAGGTGCTTTTTTGCTTGCAATAATTCAGAATTGGCTTTGACTTAAAAACTGAAATTTAACAAGTGATTTAGCTTGTAATGTGCTCTAATTGCTTTCGGTATTTCGCGAGTGGGGGTTGGGTGGGAGAAAAAAGAAAGAGGTCAAGCAGCTCGGTGATTTAACAGAAAAAGTGGCAAGTGAACTCGCACGTCAGCCGCTTTCCGCAGGGAGAGGGGGAGTTTTATTATGCCTACCAGCCTCCTGCTTGTAAGGCTGTTTGTTAATAGATCTGAACATTACCTCTGCGCTCCTATTAAAAATAAATAAATAAATAAATATTTTATATATACATATATATAAAATATGCATGCTCGGAAGGAAAAGAGGGGCTGAACGGACTCGTCGGCTCGCTAAACAGTTTGAAATGCCCCCGGCGCTGCCAACAACAAATTTGCATGGTGGCCCTCGCCAGCTCCGAGAGAAGGGGGCGAGGCGGGGAGGGAAGGCGGCGAGCGGCAGCAGCAGCCGGGCGAGCGGCCGCAGTCACCTGGCAACGGGCGCAGAAGGACGGAGGGATGGAGGGACGGACGGAAAAGGCTTCCGCACGCCGAGTTTTCCCTCCCGGTGCCGGGACGGGACGGGACGACGGTGGGGCCGCCTCCCCGGGGACCCGCATCCCCGCGGGGGAAGGCTGCGGGCGGCCGGTGCGGCTCGGCTTAATTGCGCCCACTGGGCATTGCCCTGGCCGGCGACCGGGAGAGCTGCTCGGCTACCCCGGAGGAGAGGATTTGGGGCGGGGGGGCGGTATGAGGCGGCCCGGCGGTAGGAGCCCGCGGATGGGGGCAGCCGGGGACCGCCGGAGCCGCCTCCTGGCCGGTCCCCTGGGTCCCGCAAATGGCCGGGGGTAACGAAGGCTTCGGGAAGGGCCCGTGCGGGGGAGGAACTGGTGTCGGGCTTGGAAACAGCTTGATTGCTTCGTCTTCTCGTCGCTAAGGGCTAGGATGGAAGCAGAGGTGGGAGCCTGGGACGTGGGCTGGGGCCCCTGTTTTATCCAGGTTTATCCAACGACCTTCCAGTTCTTTGCGCGGTCGCCCGGTGGGTTGACGCTGGATCGTTCCCATTTGTGGTGCAACGCGGGTAAAGACAGGAATTTTCCTGCAGTTCCCGCAGATCAATGACAGCGCTGGCAGTACTTCCAAGAAAAAAATGAGAAAACTCTCTGTCAGGAGGTATTGACATCACCTGATTTGAGGGATACTTCCTCTCTGCAACGCAAGATAGAGAGCTAGGGTCCTCCAGCAGGTGATTCAGCCCACTTAAACCATGTTACTGTTCTAAATTATCTTCCACTTGTGTATGTCCACAGCCTTTGGCAGGCACACCAGAGAGCGGCTGCGTCTCCCACGCCTGGGGCAGGTTGGGTTCCTCCAGTGCCTTCTGCAGAGGTGGGACGCTGTGGTATGCTACGTTTAGCTGGTGCGTGTATTTCCCTGGCTGGGAAACTATCTAATGGAGTTCCTGTTGGTGCCATCAGCGGAGCCTTTAGTGCTGCTCAGCTGCTCTAAGATGGGTGTGGACTTTAATGTGAGCTGAAATGCTAAATTTAGGTATTTGAGCTGAATCACATCCAAAGTGATCCAAGTTCAAACACGGGGAGAAGTAGGAAATGGAACTTCCACACTGGGTCAAGCCTTGAATGTAGTTCAGCCATCATTTAGTGATTCCTCTTGTCTCACATATTTAGATTGCACGGGGTTTGAGGTAGGAGCTGTCTCCTACCGCAAAGGACACTGCACTTCTGTAATAAAAAATGATTAAAATTCTTAAGCACAGCACATACTCAACAGTTCACATGTTAATAAAACAAAAAGCTTTTAGGAAAAGAGCAACTTTCATCCAGTTAGATTTAAGATGCCAAGTTCCTTCCTCAGGTACATGCATACAAAGAAGGCAATGAATCCAGCCAACATTTGCCTAATGAGTTAGCATTCTCCTCTGTTGGAAGTCAAAAACCTCCACAGCTTCAGGCAATATTCTTGCCCATGGACCTGGGAACAGTAAAGCTCATGTCTCCTGTGGACTGGCCAGAAAAGGAGGCAGATATAAGCCGAGCTTTTATTTACTTAACTGTATTTTGATCGCATCCTTCTTATAACTGTAACTTCTGTAAGATTTCGGGGTTTTTTTCCCTTTTTGGTCTTTTTAACTTCAAAAGCTGCTGTTAGTGGGAAGTTGGGGGGAAAAACCAACCAAGTGAAACATTATACTATCGTTAACATTTTGATATTTGGGTATATCAGAGGATAACACAGCGCCCATCTGGACTGCCTTAACAACACACTTAATTGCATTATATATGGAGAAGGGATTCTAAAGAACAAAGAATTCAAGCTATTCTATTTAAGTAGCCCATTGCTGCGGTATCTAAGCACAAGAGTAGATCAGAGCATAAAAAAGCAGATTGCTAAAAGCTATACATCCCAAATCTTATGCACAGTTCTGCATAGAGATTAACGAAACAAGACGAGCGGCAAGCTGGAATATTAGTGGCAACAGATTTACTCCCTCCGAGTGTTCATAAGGACACCAACTTCAGTGATTTGCAAAGTGAGCTCTACCCGCCACAGCTGGGCCCCCCCAACATTTGCCGATGCTTCGTGCGCAGCTGCTAGTCACATGGGAGAGGGTTTTAAAGGTATCTCCTAGCCTAAGGAGGCTGATCTAGTGGGGGCTTCAAAAATATCCAACCACTTAACTCACACGGAAATGTCATGCCAGCAATCCTACAGGCTGGCTGTCGTTAGGTGTCTGAATACTCTGGAAAAAATCTGGGGCATCCTGGTGGCCTGTGGGTCGAACCAAGCTTGTGGGGGATTTCACTGCAGAGAAGTTGGAGGGCACATGAGGGGATGCCCTGAAGTACCTGCTGGCAGCCCAGGCTGGAGATATTGGCGCTGGCTGCTGCTGCCGCCTTTAAGGTGCTGGTAGCGGCAGAGAGATGCTGTGAAGGGCATGTCCCTGCACGGCAAGAGTTTCTGTTCCTCTAAAGCAGTGATTGAAGCAATGGGGGAAAGCTGTCCGAGCCTCGTTGCTGGGCTGAGCAGGTTGAGGGATCGTGCTTCTAGTTGCTGGAACAGTGCCTGGGGAAATTGTGAGGTCCCCAAACCTGTACCTAGAGCAACCTCGTGACTGTGGGTCTGCTTTTCCTCTATATTTCTCCCTGCTAACTGCAGGGGGATTGGACTAGATGACCTTTAAAGGTTCCTTCCAACCCAACACATTCTATGATTCTATGATTCTATATTTCCAGGTCCATCCTGCCACTGAGGATGGCACCTCCGGATGGCCGGGGTGCCTTCTCTCAAAACACGATCCTAACATTGCTGGTAAGCAACTGCTGTCTTTGGCAGAGGGATGCCAATTAGCGATGATCTGCATTATTGAAAATTGAAGAGAAGTGGGTTCACAAGACGTTGGAGCTATTGTTTCCTCGTGTTTGCATAAGGAGTTGTGTGAATTTGCTGGATGTCTAAGAACACAGCAGGTAGCCCAGATGCTGATGCGACCCCCGCAGTCTCTCCTCAAGGTAATGTCTCCCTGGGAGAGCTTGAACCATGTGGAAAGCATGCGTGCAAACAACTGCAGCCAGTGAAATCGTGTGTCAGAGATGAGGACAGACCTTTGTCCATGTGGGGTCTTGCTTAAACAGGCCCAACCTCACGTCACTGTGGGACCAGCAGAGTCCCAGCTTCTTAAGCACACTCCAGCTCCACATCAGCCTCCTAGAGGGGCACCTCCCTCAGGGAAATTCCTTATAAGCTCCCTGAGGGGTTTCATCTGCCCCTGTGTAGCACCTGGGGACATCTGATCCATGTGAGGGTAGCTGAGACATCCGCATGGGCAGGCCAGTGCGGCACAGCACGTGTAGAGCAGAGACCTACCTCCCTGCAGCTGCATCTCGCCCTGCTATCCACTGGTGATGGAGTCTGGGAAGTTGCAACGAAGGCCTTGGTGTCCATCCTACCAGGTCTGCAAGCCCAGGATCCCATCCAATGTCAATAGAATCCCTCTGTGTGCCTCTGTTAATTTTAAACTTCTTGATTTGATTGGAGTCTTCGTTGTTTTAACTTCTCTGGTTTTATCTTCCCGGTTTTGCTTTTGTTTCTGCTGAAGTTTTCTTTTGGCTACTGATTTATTTTGAAATGTCTCATTTCTAACCACGTTTCCTTTATTTGTCTTTTTTTTTTTTTTTTTTTCTGGTGGTGTTTTCTCAGGAGCTACCTTTCAAAGAACCATCATTGCTGCCTCCACAGATACCCCAAGAATATCAGGTGCAGAAGATTCTGGGTATCTCAAAGCCTGCCATTTTCTAGCAAAATTGGACGTATAAGATAATATGTCTGTAGACTGAACTGGAACATTGTAAATGGCTCTGTACATTTGAACCCAAGTTATTGGACTCATTACAACTGACATATGCAAACATTTCAACTACAAAATTTCAGTAATTGATCTCTGTTAAACTCCAAGCAGCAGATGACACTTAGAGTCTGCTAAAGAAAAAATGCTGGTCTTTTTTTTTCCCCCACTGCTTTTACTATTTGCTCAGTATCATTAATATAAATATGCAATCATCGAAATCAACACAACTGAAGTTAACAGAGCAACTCCAGATTTACATCAGTGTAAATGAGTGCAAAACTTGATCCCTCGCATGTAATTTATCTTTAATTCTGGTTTAAGTCTCTCTCATCTTGCTGAATAAAAACTGATGTTCTTCTCACACACAATCTGTATACCATTCATTAGTGTCTTTTCTGTTTGGAAGAAAGATTGGAGCCTGTGGTAATGAAAGCTCAAATCCTGGGGAGCAGTACACATGGTATTTTGTTTTAACTAAATGCTGTATTGGTATTCTCACGAGTGGCTTTGCATTACTTGAACATTTATGAGTAGCTTGAACTAATACATCTCTAATTAGCACTAATTACTAATTACGTTATTGATTCCTCCGACTGTGGACTCCTCACTGGTTTTATTCATAAGCAGAACATTATTTTTAAAAATCTTGTAGATATATGCCCAAACAGAGCTCACTCCTGCCAGGGAAAGGAGCAGAGCAGCCGTCTCTGGGCAGCCTGATTGTCAGGACACCACCGGGTTTATTTAGGCTGGGAAGGTACAGCAAGGGGCAGAGGTACTTCTTTTTGCTAACTGAGCTGTCGGGATGCTGCCTGCTTGTCCACACACGTTGGAGAACCCCAGCACTTTTCTGCTTACCTGTGAAGTATCTGCTCTTTACACCCCCGGGGTGTGCACCAAGAGCCTGGCCCCAAAGGGTGGCTGATGCTCTTCTGAAGGTGTTTTGTGGGCAGTCTTGCTCTTTTTGGTCTCATGGCAAGACCTGAAGTAGATCTGATGAAGCAAGATGGTGTACCTTGCTTTGCTTCACACAGTTTGCCTTTGGTTTTGTTCCTGGTTTTACTGGAAAGAGAAGCCCCTCTGGATCCTTGTACCCTCAGAAGAGTTTCCCCTCCCGTTCTCACATCTCCCTCTGGCGACTGTCCTTCTCAGTATCTACCTGACAAAGCAAAATGGGTTCTTTATTACAGTTCCCGTAATAAGTGTTCTGGACTCCACATTTACACAGCATTCCAAATAGCTCTTTGCAGAAACAGCCCCACAGGGGTCAAGAGGTCCATAATCCTGTTATTTTTTTTCCCCTAGAGCTCAGACAGCAGGACCCCCAGAGCAGGATCCCCAAGGTCCAGGCCTCCTCCACTAAGCGCTCACCCAATTGCTACCACCACTGCCACACCACCTCTCCAGTCTTCTCCCAGTCTCCCACCCCTACAAACCCATCCGTAGAGGCGTTTTGCTCTTGTATAGTTTATTAAGGACAGCAGTTAGCGCGCTGTCTGCTGAATTCCTTCACTTGAAGGCAGGGCACACACAAGCGATGGAAGAGGTTTTGGCTTACTTCTCTGACAGGACTGATTTTACCTGGCAGCGGCCAGTTGCCTCTGTGGTAGGACTGGCAGGAGAAGTAAAGTGCAACGCCGCTTTGCTCACGCATCAGGCAGTTTCACTTGCAGAGGTTTTGCACGTGGTACATCTTCAATTTGCGAGCCCAGACAAGTGCAAAATGTGGCTTACTTCTTGTTGGCATTAACTGTGGGGAAGACGTAACATCTCTTTTCTGGTGGCTGCCCTCTCTTTCTGTTTATTTCTACACGCGACTTAATATGTTTGTTTTGATTCTTCCAGCCCTATGTGGGCTATGTGATGAACCACTGTGGCACCGAAGATCGATGGCGCTACATTCATGCTGATGTTTTCACTAGCAGGCTCCAGGCCCTGCTGAACTTTGCTGTTGCATGCACAACATGTCTCCCTGGGACAACTGTGGGAGATGTCTGCGTGTGGCAGTGAGGAGATAGGGCTCCCTGGATAGCAACATCTGGGGACCAGAAATCGAGTATTCTTGGCTACAGGCCCTCAGCTCTGTAATTTGATCTTCCCACCCTTCTGGTCCATCTCTTCACGGAGCAAAGGAATAAAGAAGGGAACTAAGTATCTCTGGATAGGAGTCCAGTCAGCTAATTAATATCAATGATGAGGTGCGTGTTATTTTTAGTTATTGCAGATGTGCTCATACCTCATTAGCTTAAACAGTGAAGAGCAAATAAATAGCAGCTTCTGTCATGCTTAAAGGAAGCATTTTATACATAGGTTATTGATTTGGACTTCAGAGGGACCTGGTGGGAAATCTGTAAGGCGTCTTCCAGAGGTGGGGGAAGGAGGGGAAGACTTTACAGAAGTTAACTTAATGGGTCCTGTTTTGTAACGCACGTTAAGAAGAAGCCAAAAGGCTTTGCTCTTTTCCAGGCGGACCCGGTGGATTCGAGTTTGCAAAAGGCTGGTTCCTGCAGACACCTGCAGACGCTTTGTAGCGAGGCTGCTGGAATATCTTTGTGCGACGGTCGCTTTGGGGAGACCATGGGTCCAGAAAGAAGGGTTTGTTCTGAGCTGCAGGAGGAATATTTGTTTGCCTCAGCTTACCTGATATTTTAATTTCCATATTTAGCAAGCACTCCAGATGTGTGTTGCAGGAAATAAGTAACTTGTCAGTGGTTTTGAGGTTTCTCAGCAAAAAGAAGATTACGTCGTTTTGCACTGAAGTATTGAAGAGAGTGTTTTATATTTTGAATGCTAATGAGCAGTTTTTTTCAGACGGGAGCCATAAAACTGTCATTATGTCAGTGGTATGTCTTTGTTCTTAGCTTTGCTCGTGCTAATCAAAGACAACAGTGGTATATTTTGAGTTAATACTGTAACAAGAGGAATGGCATTAGTGGTCATCATCATGAGTGACTCCTGGACATGTGGTAATAATTTCTTAAGTGTTTCTGAATAGTGAATGAGTGAGAGAGAGGGATTTCAGCTCCAGCGCTGTGCAGAATGGAATGTACCATTCAGCCGAAATGATACATCCACGGCTTGCGCTCGAGGGGCTGTAAAAGCAAAATCTGCTTTTTAATATAATTAATGTCTCTTCTTCCACGGTTCCTCTTTCTCCTCCCGCATCCAACTCCCCCTTTCTGTTCAGGGTAAAACAATGACTTTTAGCGTAAGCTACTGAATGAGTGCAATCGTTTTTATGTTCTTAAAGAAATCAATCTGCGTTGGAAACCAAGCTCTCATCCTCCAAGTATTTTACTTTTGCATAGCTGGATGTAAGTTTGGGAGCCTTCAGCCGAAATGGCATTTTCCTTCTTGTTAATAGATGCCCTCGGATTTGGTAAATACCTGGAAATAGAATTGGTAACATTATATATCTAAGCACCAGTTTTCTCAGGGAAAAAAAAAAAAAATACCACCCAAACCTTTTTATTATCAGTCAGACAGTTTTCATTTATTTGGTGAGGCAGTCTGTTTGCATTGGCTGGCGGGTCCGCGAATGGCTCCTACATAACGAATCATACATTTTAAAAATTCTTTCCAAAGCTTTTACAAAAATATGAAAAGTTAAATAACTTTAACACAGTTATGTGATCAGTCTGATTAAGTTAAGGCATTTAGTCTAAGTAACCCCAGCGGGGTTTCAGCAGTACTGTACGTTCCAGCAAAGGGAACAATTGCTGTATTTTCACTGTCTGACTGTGTTTCTCAGAGAATGCTGAACAATATTAAACATTCAGAGGCTGCGTTTTGCCTTTGTTTTGACAAATGCTAATAAGTAGCTAACTGCAAGGGGTGTGGGGGGGAAATTCCTAATTCAAACCAGTTGCCTGATGGTAGAGCTCAGCAAATTCCCTGACCAGAAAGATGTAATCTGGAAAGAAAAGAGCGGAGTGGTAGCCTTTGCTAGCCTTTGAAATCACTAATAAAGTCATTAGACAATGTTTAGTTGAAGAGGAACGACTAAAGCTAGGGAAAGACTGCTCTGAGGAGCTCTCAGAAGGAACATTAGCAGGCTTTGGTTTCTAATTAAGTGGTATTATTAGAAGCTTTGATAAAAGCCCTTGCATGCGTGACACCTTGTATTTCTCTGTGTATCAAGAGTCGAAGAGAAACTAAAAAAAGAGAGACTTTTTAATGATAATACCTGAAAAGTGTTTTTCAGCAGACCCATACATCATTGTCAAGTGAAAAGATTAAACTTTATTGTTTCTTTTTGAACCAAGAACTCAAGGTGAGTGGAAATGTCTTGAAATGCAAAGTAGTTTGGCAGATAAAGTAAAATGGAGATGAAAACAGACAATAAAAAGACATTGGCTGTAATAGAGGAAAGAGCGGGGAAGTTCACTCTTTAATGTTGCTGGGAGAACTTTCTTTTTGCTATTAATGATAGCATTTAAGTGTTACAATTACAAGCTTTTATTGAAATGAAACATTTCATTTCAAGAATGGCACAAAAATCATTTTTGTGTGTAATATGAAACATTAGTTATGTGATGCTGCTGCCAAAATAAACCCCACCATTCATTTAAAATATCAGGAAACTCCATTTGAGAGGGTAGTTATACATCCATTGAGGATACTCTGTATATTATTTTTCCTTGGTATTAATAAAGTCTATTAACAACATAACTGCAGTTGATTCATAATGTCACATTTGTTTGCAAGTAATGGATGTAAGGTTAAAATGGTTTAACTATTACAATGTTTGAAAATGATTTCTGTTCCCTAAAGCCTCCTTTATTTTTATTACAGGTTTTTTTCCCCCTCAGCAACCAGTTGTTTTGCAGTTGTTAAACTGCTTTCAGCTGTAGATACTCTGCATTATCAAGATAGATGGGGCTTGGTGTGGGATTTCCACAAAGGTTGGTTGCTGAAAAAGTAACTTCAACAGTGCGCCTTTGAAAGATTTATTTAACTTGTCCCTTAATAGGCCAGGCCGCAACCGATTTCCACAGAAAGAATTCATTTTTCTGTCAAACTCTGGGCTGCTTTGCCGGCAGCCTCATCTACCCGCCGGTCGGCACATGAAATACGCGCCAGCAACCCTAAAGCATTGCCCCTCTCCGCGCCGGTGGCTGGCGAGGGTCTGTGACTCCGGCTGCCTTGTGTAGCCGGGAGACGGAGGGTTTTGTTCTCCTTTTTTGTCCTGTGCTTACAAAGACCGTGCGGACGCTGCTGCCACCGCATCGAGAGTGCCGGAGCACTCCCCGTTTGCTTTGGCCGTTAGTCGTTCTCTTATCGGCGGCCGCTCCTTAGAGACAGAAGCAACCCTTGAACAACTCTGCCGGGGGACAGGCAGACATGAGGAGCCAGCGTTGGGCGTCCAGGCTTGGCTTTGCTAACTTTTGACTTCATGGGAAGGACGTTGCCAAAATCATGTACTCTCTCTGAGTCTTGTCATCTTAATTCGCAATTCGGTCTGCGCGGAGATTTTTTTTCTCTAAGGTCAAGAGAAAAATGCGGACGAAAGCAGATCGCTTGGCCCATAATTGTAGTTTTGCAGCGGGTTGGGCAAATGCTGCACGCAGGTACCTACATATAATTTGCTACAACAATTTGTTTTGCTTTTCTTTTACAATCGTATTCAATGATAATTATTCCGTTTCAGAGAGAGTCCTGGCTTGTGTGCCGATTTGTACTCTATTCACACATTAGGAAGGGTTAGATAGTTTGTTTTTTTAAAGCAGAAAATAGAAAAAAAAAATCATTTTATTAAAGAAAACATATAGGCTTGAAAGAAAGAAAACCCCTCAGGTTCCTTCACCTAAACCACTGTCAATAGCTTAGAGTATCAGAAGGGAAATAATGTTTTAAAAATCAGATTTAGTTCTCTCTTGCTGTGTGCTGTACATTTGCAATTTCATTTCTTTCTAATTGGACAATGAAAATATTACAGATTGGTGAACTTCATTTTGTTTCTGGTCACCACCACTTAATTTCACCCTTTGCTTCCCATGCACTGACAGAGGGTTGCAATTACTATGGATTTTGTGTGGATGCCACTCAGCGAGCCTTGTGATGGCTGGCAGTTAAAAACACTTGGACAGATGGATTTCGGGACTACAAATACGGCAGGGGGATATTTAGTTGGTTTTAACAAAACTATTTTAATAGGTATTTTTAAGAAATTGTGGACTCTCAGATTTGCAAACCATATGTATTTATAGCCCCTAAAAGGCTCGAATTTTAATTGTTCTGCTCCTTTGAAGAGTGCTCTGAATTTTCGCATCTTGTTATTACGGGACTTTCTACCAGCATAACCACATAACAGGGTTACTTCTGGCAAAACTGCACCAGCAGTAGAGGAATTGCACTCGTTAACTGTACCAGTTTCCAAAGTGCACGTAATCTGTATACAGACGTAAGCCCTGGTCCTGCAGGCAGATCTAGTCTGTCAGTGGATCCAGAAGATCAGCCTGTTTGCAAAAGACCTCATATTCTTTGTACGGGGCTTCAAAAAGGAGGTGTGTTTGGGGTCTTGCTGTTGTTTTTGTTTTCCCCATTGAGGCTTGCAGGATAAGTCCCAGACAGACTCATATGCTGCGTCTGGTCTAGTGAGAATCTTAGATTATATTTTTAATGTTTTCTAAAAGGAAGGCAAAAAAAAACCCCGGTTTACCCAGTGTGTTTACAAGAGCAGTGACTCCGCACGTGTGCGGCATCCCTGTTGTGGGGGCCAGCGGAGGGCACACCGGGGAAGCGTGTCCGTGATGGAGAGCAGCTAATCTATGCCACCGCTTCTTGTGTGTCGTGACAATGCTAGATAGCGGCGGAGAGCGGCTGCTCTCAGATTTGTTAGCTTAAGAGAGCTTTGCCTCTTCAATGACACGGTTGTGTTAAAGCCAGCGCTGCTGCCTGGAAAGAGCAGAAAGCAGGAGCTGAAATCTGTGATAGTGTCATTGTCCCCAGAGGTACTGTAATAGGCTTCACTTTACAGTGCCGTATCTCACTAGGAAAGCACTGTCTCTGGGAGTGATATAAACTCTTTGTTAATACGGATAATAGACTTCAGGACCACTTAAACCTCTTAAGACAATAAGGCTTGGGCAGCTGAGAGTATTAAGTACATAATTTCAAACACATTCACGACAGTTTTTTTCTTTCACTTTTTGGATGCCTTGCCAACTTTTACATTAAGCTTTTGACTGTTTAAGCCACTTCTGCCATCAATTACTTTTTCGAGCAGAACGAGCCCTTAGAAAGCTACAACCCAAACTAGTAGACTACAGCCGCCTCCTCAGATCAGTGGCACAGGCAATTTGTTAACATGGGATATGATGTGTTACATTAACAACTGTTTGTAATTGGGAAAATAATGGTGTCGCCAGTCCATTTTTTTTAATGACTTTATGGACTACTTTGCATAAAAAAAAAAAAAAAAAAGAAAAAGGAGGACAGCTAGTTTGTTTTGCTTTATTTCTGCAATGCCTTAGGTAGCACGACGTCCATCCTGAGCTCCTTTCTTTGGAGGTCAGCGTGGGACAATCCAGAGTGACCATTTCTCCAGGTGCTGATGAGCGATGCCGAACGTGGGAGAGGGTGAGCGTTTGCTCTGAGGCACGGACTGACTCCTAGCCTGGCGTGGGGCTTCCTCAGCTCCTTGCAAGCCTGACCGGTCCCAGCTGGGTGAGGCAGGTCCCTGCGCTGTGCTGTGTGGCCCGCTGATGCCTTACTGTTCTGACCAGCCCACCAGCCATGCACACTGGGCTGTTGCTGAACTCCCCCTCCAGCCTTGCTCTCTGGGGGCCTGCTGATTTAGTTCTCTGTCCCTCTGCCTGGCCACCAACTTCCATGGCACTGAGAGCAACACAATATCTTAAGGTTGCTACCTCCTGGTCTCTCAAATAGGCTTGAAATTAGTCCAGGCACTCCACAATTATGAGGAGGTGGTAGAAAGACAACAAAGAATCCTTCAGAAGCCCTGATAAAATCTCTGCTCTTTTAGTAAAGCATTTTAACGGTGCCTGGTGTTTTCTGCTAACTCCCCCTTTTCCTTAAGTAAAACAGATTCTTGAATAGCAGAGGTTCAGATAGCACAAGTAATATGCCTATAATTTTACAGAAAATGAGGGCCAATTACCTTTTTTACTGATCACTGACTTTCAAATGAGAGAAGGATACGTATTTCTTCATGAACTGATTGTAGTTGGTCATAGGAGGAGTATAAAACTCCAACCCCTTTGGAGATCCAAAATAGCACACCTGATGTGAAGGATATCTGACTTCCTTGCCTGTTTTGGCTAACTGAGGCATAGAAAGCTAGTCTGAGGCAATCATCTTGACAGTGTCTATACTCACCATCCACCCCAGCATGATTCATCATGTCCTAAAAAACATGTCTGTAATTGCGACTTGAGGTACGAATCCCTCTGTTTAATATAGTGGGTGTCCACACAGCTGGTCAAGCCTAGCATTTAAACAGGTAAAATTAAGTGGGACGAATGCCACCCAACTAACTAGACGATATCATGATTAAGATACAAACTTCATTTGTGCAAATGTATCAGCACTGTCACATCTTCTCAGTGAAAGAAGAACTTAACGTCTCCGACCGGCAGCTCAGTAGTGCTGTCATACCTGGCTCTACACACCGTGTATCACAAATTCAGTGACAGTCAATGACAGTCATTCTGTCAAATGGCCTGATTCTGTTTGACATGTAATGCCCTTTACCCCACTTTGGCAGAGGCAAGAAGCCACACAGACGATGTAAATAATATTTAAACAGACCTTAGGGCATCTAAAGCATTGCCTGAACAGCATAACGCTGGTCTTGTATGAGAGAGAATCAAGCCCAGAGAATTTTGTCCTTGAATTCAAAGAATGCAGGATGGATCACAGATCTTCTTGCTGAGGGGTTAGATCAGCCGAATAATAGCAGCATTTATTATTCATCACATGGTATTCGGTTATAGAATGGTTCCATGAATTCACAATTTGGGTTGCATTTTGTCTTTTCGATGTGCATGGCTTTTAAAAAAATCCGTATGCATTTAAGCAAGAATATATTCTTTCATCCCAGCGGTCTCAAAAATGATTTAAATGTTCCTAACTTGATATGGCAACTTCAGCGTGTTTCTGCATGTGTTTAAAGCACAGAGGTTTCCAGGTTGCCATTGCTGATGTGCAGGAGGAGCATGACTCACCTGAGCTCTTCCTCTTGGCTTTTTCATGACTACACACACGACTGTGTACAAGAGCTATGTTATAAGGATAAATGACGGTGGAATTATAGCCCCGGTAGGAAGAACAGGAATGATATTGTTAAGTGTCTGGAAGGAACGCAGCCAAGGCCCAAATAAAGGCATCTTTTATTTTTCAACTTCATCGATCAAAAGCTTCTGTGTGTAACATGCTAAATGACATCTGACATATCTGAAATGCTGGGATAAAACACCAATAGCAAAAAAGCCCAACCAATAACAGCCAAGGTTTTACTGCTAGTAAAGCAGGTCCTCTGCTGAGGAGAAACGTTAAAACTGCGTGAATTACACCCAAGCAACTGACAACTTTACTTAGCTATTCCATACATTAGAGGATAAATCTCCATTCTAGGAAGTTTCAATGCCATTTTAGTTATCCATTTAATCCACCTATTCATTTAGCAGGAATGGTAATTACGGGAAAATTGCTGCCAAACTATGATGTGCAATTAAAATTCAGGCTATTTTGTGTGATGCAAAATCTCCCTTTTTTACTATCATCTTACAAATCCTCTGATAGAAAGTTTGTGCCTTTTTGAAACAGAGCTTGTAATAATAAGCCATCTGGCTTACTTAAACATGAAAGATTAAAATGATATACAGTATGAAGGCTTCCTATTCAATTGCTAATGTCCAAGAACTCAACTCCAGTGGTGAAAGCTGTCATTTGGGGGGAAGAGGTAATTAAAAGATTTCCTTGTAGAGATGGGTCCTAGAGCAGGGGACTGGCACATCCAACAAGCAAAACTAATTTTCCAAAAGAAAGCAATGCTGGCCAAATGTCTTGCAAGATAATCTTCTGTATCCTTTAGTTCACTCACAACTGCTTGAGTGGGACTGAAAGGTGGGTTGATGACTGGTGGGACAAAAGCAACCAAACCTTGCTTTATTTACCGTACTAAGCCAGCAGCGCTTCGTAACACGGGCTTGACTGAGGCAGACAACAATGAGGGAAAACGCATTGTGATTAAATACAGACCCACTCTTTTCAAAGAGATGTGGAGAAAGGTGGCAAATGTTTCAGGGAAACCGCAATGCAGAAATGGAAAATCTGGATTCTGAGAAGTCGCATACAGAAAGGCACTCTTCTGAGGACGGGCTTTGGAAACAAATGCGCTTCATAGCCCTTACTCCTTTATAATAGGCAAGAGACTAATTGTAGGCACAGTACTTGAGCTTGTGCAGCCTACAGACCTTCTGAAAAAATGCGGTTATTGTCAACTGGATGCAGACGGAAAACACGGGACACCTCAGCTGGGACAGTGGCACCTCCTGTTGATTTCAGCCTCCCTCTGCCTTCCACCTCCGACTGATGAATTTCCAAACTGAAGGCAACTGAAAATCCTGTTGATCAGACTAAAGCTCCCACCCTAGGGTCTGAACCCTAAGTGGAAGCAGAGCTGGGTATGAATCGTTACCAGACAGTGCTCCATATGGTCTGGAGTACTTGTAGGGAGTGCCATATCTTTGACTTACAAAGCAAAGCCTAAATGTTATTACATGTAGACTGTAACCCTCCCGGATGAAAAGATCATGTCTCATTCCCTATGGGAAGAAGAATTTAATACAGAATGTAAAACTCTCTAAATAATTTTGAGCTCCATGTATCGTTTATAGCAGGGACCTACTTCTCAGTTGAGTTTTACAGAACTGCTTTACAAGTCTGGAGAAACATAAACTTCCCGTATTTTATTCTATTGCCACTGTTGTTCCTACAGAAGCCTATTTAATTACAACTGCACTATATTATCTCTGTCTTTATCAGACTTTTTCAAAAGGGAGATGTTTTAAAGTGCCGTGTACAGGTACAGTACTCCATAAATAAAGAAAGAGTGCTAAAATGAGAACCCTCCCATTAAAGACACTATCCTCATCTGCTCCTTTTCAGAAGAGCCATTTTAATGAAGATCCTATTGCTATTAATTCTACTTTCAGGCTCCATTTAGGCTGAGAGGAGGAAATAATGAATCATGACATAATGGAAGTCGCTGTAAAGCACTCAGCTTACCACACAGAAAACCAGACTTGCATGTGCGTTTGTTTTTGTTTTTAAGACTAGTTCTGACAATAGCAGCCAATGGGAGCCTATTAACTTCATTGTGTCTTAACTTTCTCTTCAGTCCTTGGCTATCTTCCAGCTTAATTCCTCTGAGTCAGCAACACATTCAAATCAGGTTAAATGAACTCTTGGATAAGAACCTCGACTAAAGGAATAATTGATCTTTCCACCTCAGCTCATCACCCCTTCCAAAAAGAAACCCAAACAAAAAAAGAGCACTGTAAAGACAACAGCTTAATATGCAGCCCAATTCAGAGGTGGCAGGATGGACGAGAGCGGGGTGTGGGTATTGGTGAGTTGGGGAAGCAACGTGGTAGCGTCGTTGAGCAGTTGATGTGAAAAGTAATGCATATTTTGTTTGGCAAAAGTGAGAAGAAAGGGCCATAGGACTGTGGCAACGGACTATACTTGCTTCTCTTAAGGAGCTCCTATTTGCCTTCAGCACAGTTTCTTATCATCTGATTTTCTGACACCCTTGCCTTTTTACTCTCTGTAATTCTGTCTTGTAAAGCAATGGAGATTGACATGCCCCTTTCGTGTCAGAGGAGAGAGGATCTCCCTGTCCTTACGAGCACAAACATAGGAAGAGAGGGCAAATCCACTCCTCTCTTGGCCTAGATCTTCACTCAGGAGAACGGAGTGAGGAGGAGAGCAGCTCGCTGGCCGGGCACCTGCTGACCTCTCGGTAAGGGAAGGGGAGGGAGTACCCAGGCAAACAGACCATTAGGAATGAAAACATGCAAAAATCAAACACAAGAATTTACTTTGGCTTTAGCCAAATATCATGTCTGCTGCAGGCCCTGTTTTTTTGTATTTTCATGGAGACGGGATGCATGGATAGATGGATGGATGAGTCAGACAGAATAGGCTCTGTATTAAAAAAATAGACCTACAAAAAAGTGGCTTGGTAGCCGTTATGCTGTGATCCCAGTTCATTAAACTTAGGTAGTCATCTTCTAAGACTGCACATGTATTGTCCTCTGGCCTTCCCATTGTTTTATCCTCATTTCCATAGTGCATGGAGGCTTGGGCTCACTGTACTAAAGTCTGCACTTATGCTCCAGGGTGGTAGTTTTTTTGTTTAAGTAAAAATGGAGCTGTTCCCTGTAAGGGTGAAGTGTGTCAATGAACTAAAAACAGCTTTCTTGAGGACTTCCCTGCAATCTCCATGAGGAACTTGGAACTGCTGTAAACTTTATGTTCCTCTCCAAAACTCAGCCACATCTGAGAGAAAGACTGAGCCATGTAAGATGTGTTCATCAGCAGCGGATGGCAGTCCTGCTGCTGAGGTCTCTGCTGAAAGGTTACATGGTGATGAGCGCATGGAAAGAACTCAGAGCAGATACAACAGAGTTATACAACACTTTCTTGTGATCTCCATCTTGGTTTCCTGCATCATATCAGAGGCCCTTTTGGGAAGGGACAAGTGCTTCCTCCAGTGTTTGCCTAGAGCTGACACAATAGGGTTGCGTTGTGACTGGGACTTCAAAGTAGTACCAGAATAAAAATGGCGAGTGATGCATTCCAAGGATGTAATCCTCACTCTAGAAAGTTCCCGCTCTTTGCAGAGAACTTTCAGATACAGAATAATAATTTTTCCTGAAAGCCTTATTTGTGAGAGGTTATTTGCCTGTTGAAAGGCTGGTTGGGGGAACACATTTTGCACGTCTGGCATTTCTAGCCTTTTCTGTACTAGCTGTATGTATGGCTGTGTTGACCAAGTGACTGACCAGACCTTAGTCCCCCCACTGCTTGATATATCTATTCATCTCTTCAATCATTAGAAGATTTGAGAACCTTATTAAGGTATACAACACATGGAATATGCAGAATAAGCTTTTCCCGGGGGTGATTGTTCCCATTGTAAAATATGTGCTAAAACCCAAAAGAATTATTCTCTGAAGGATATCTATCCCCCACAGCTCTCATTTACAGAGGAACTGAGAGTATTCTTTTTTCCTCTACTAATTCCAGTCTCATGTCCCCATCCGCACTTTGTGAGTAATAACTCACTGCAAAGGAGATGATAAAGTCTACTATCTTCAACTCTGACGTCATTACAGAGCCTTGCATCTCATTTGAGAAAACTACAGACTATCCACAGGTGAGAAGACTGTGAAGAATTAATTTTTTTACTATTTTTGGTACCAAACAACTTGTCTGGCCCAGCATGGCTAGAGGCTCAGAAAGAAGTCATCAGTGGAAATGGCACAGCTCAGCATCTTCAACGTAAACCAGTGCAGAAGCATTGTACGTCTTTCAGCAATGGCACTTGCAATTGTGGTTCACTCGGAGAGATCTGACACTACAGAGATGTTCCCATGGCAGCTGATTTGACTGATCACTGACACATGCCATAACGAATCTGTCGGGTTAGCTGAGGGACACAGAATGATCAAGACAGCGAGGAGAGGATGGAAGGAAGCCTTTCTGAGGCAAAAAGTGGTGGAGATGAGAACCTGTTCTACTTTTAGTGAGACTTGAGAAGAAAAAGGCATATGGAGTAGAGTAGTAGAGCTGCTGCTGCTTAATCTGCAGGTAAAAGAAAACAATAGGGAATAGCTCTTAATTTGAGCAGCTCAACAAGTAGACAGGATAGTTTGAAAGAAAGGTTTCCTTAAGATGAATAAAAGTCATTATGTGGCTCAAATGAAGGGGAATTTGTCTTGATTTGATGGCATAGCTTGAAAATAAGAGGAAAAACAACACCTGAAGGCTACTCATTGACTAATTGGCTGTCCAAAGCAAACAAAATATACTGCTATGCTGCCCACCCTTCTCTTTCCTATTTCAGCAGTGGCCATTTTAATAATTTATTTGGTTTATCTTTTTATTTTTGCATGTTCTGAATTGTTTGCATGCTGCCATAACACGTTTGTGCCCACAGTAAAAACAGATAACAAACTACTATTCTTCTTCAGAGCCCTCCTTAAGCTTCCCTTCTGCTGCAGTCCTTCAAAGCACTGGGCAGTGATCAGGCTGTCCTAATAGTGGCCTCCATGCTGATTCTTATCCTATAGGAGGAATTATTTTGTCTCCTCCTTTTGTCTCCTCTTGCCTCCTTGGCCTCCTAATTATTTCCTCTTTTGTCTTTAATTGCTACATCCAACAGCTGCAAACTTTGTGGGGCAACGACTGTCCCTAATTCTAGGAGCTATTGCAATTCAAAGCTAATGAAAAGCTACTAATAGTTAATTCAGTAGACTTGCTGCTGAAGGTAAAGGAGTGGGTCCAAACTGTGCTACCAGTTACAACTGAGCAACTCCAACAAAGTCGACATCTGCTCTGTATCAACATTAAACCTCTAGAAGACTTCATGAAATACTGCAGGCACAAATACGGACAGTATGCTGATGATGCATGTTGCTCTCATTTGAAGCAGACACTGAGTCCAGTTATCACGGAAACAGAAAGATGCGGTTGAAGAGAAGCTGGTCCAAATGCAACTCAGAGAAAATGGTAATGCCCTTCAGCACTGAGGAACATTTCAAAGCCAGTTCCTGGGAGAACCCTGCAGTCGGTAGGATCCTCCTAGCAGGTGTGGTGGAGTGCAAAGACATGCAGTTGCTTGATTTTGTTTGGTAGTGTCACATTAATGAAAGAAATGTGTTTGTCTGTCAGAGTGAGCAAAATACATAAACTCCTGTCCTTGAAGAAAAAGGCCTGAGTGCAACCATGCACCTCTTATGAGAACAGATTACAGAAAAACTCCATACTCTTGTCTGGCAATTGAAGACATTAAGAAGTTGTAGCTGACTTAAATCACTACATTGCATTTGTACATGACTTCAACTTCAAAGTATGCAGAGGACTACATCCCTCACTACAACAAGAGTTTTTCTGTCCTCCTTTGGGGTTTACAAACCACTGATGTAAGTAGAGGGCACTGCTGCAGTAGCAGGTCATGCAATAGCACTGTGGCTTGTGCTGGTAGGGCTTCCATTTTCCTCTCCCCCATAACAGCATCCCTAGAAAATTTTATAAGGTGCCCAGGGAAAAAGCCCAGTGGGACTGGCAGAGGAAGTCCAGCCACTGCTCTACCATGTTGCCACTGCTCTGGGGATCTAAAAGGAAATCTGCGTTTCCCCACCTCTTAAGTTTAAAGCTGAGCTTTACCTGTGCTCTTGTTCACATCAAAGTTGAAGGCATTAGGCTTCTCACAGTTTAAAAAAAAGTCATTGCAATGAGTGCCAACAGCAAAAGAGTCAAAATAGTAGGTATTCATATCAAATATCTCTTGGATAAGGTGCTTCTCCTTCTGCAGCCAGCCTGTTTATGGGTTACATGTTCCAGTGATGGTAACAGTTACTTCATTCTTTCTTCCTAACTTGTTTTATCACCACAGTGACTTCCGTCACTGTGTGAAGCACTTGTTTTCTGAGGCAGGGCTATGCTGAGCCCAGAGGGTCCCCTTAGAACGTGACCATTTTAGCGGTGCAAGAAGTTCAAACACAGGGTTGCTTTTTGCCCTGTTGGTAAATACGCTGTATGCATGACGCCATGCCACTTCGTGCACAAAAGTGTAACCCACTGTCCTTGTGTTTTATGGCATCACTTGCTTCTGCTTTTTATTTATTTTGTTATTAATGCTGGCTGCTTTCCAATAGCTTCTGGCCACAATGACTGCTGCAATCTTTTGTCAGCTAAATCAGACACAATCTGCAGACAGAAACATATTATCATGTACATCATTTTCAAATAAAACAACGCATATACAACACACTGTTGTTCTATATGGAGGTGTACTGAAGTGTACTGAATTAAATCGAGAATGCTGTTGAGCCCATCTAAAAGAATAGCTGTAAAAAGTCATAATAAGGTGATATATCATCTGAGTTTCAAATGGAATAAATATAGGAAAAGAACTAGGCTTGAAAGTGATAATCTCTCAAAGAAGTAATTAAAGGTGATTCTCCATTTCTCCCTCCAAAAGAGGTTATTTAGGGGAAATATAAGATTAGTGGGTTAAAAGAATAGACAAGTGTCTATATTTTTCAATGCTAAAAAGTAGACTATGTAAAACAACAGAAGTCTTATACCCTGTGAAAAACCTTTAGTAATTTGGGGGTTGACGCTTTTTATTAAAGTCAATGAGTACTTTTCCTTTGATTTTCATGGGAATAACGTTGTGTCTCTGTTGCTTCAACAACCTTTTCTCTGGCATCAATGAATGCAATCTCCCTGCCTTTATAAACATTCAGAAAACTACTGCAGAGATGATTATTTTCCTAGTCCATAACTTTGACTTCCTTCCTCCCCAGACCCTCTCTGCTCTTTTGCCTTGATCTTAAGATACTTATCCTCACTTTCTACATCTTCCGTGGCCTGTTGCTGCCCATTCTATCATCACAGCTTTGACTTCTGCCAAACAGAAGGCAACTTGGGCTAAACAGCAAAGATATTTGGTCCAAAACTTAAACCTCAAAGCAAACTTCAACTGTTTGTTTCTAGGAAAGTTTTCTGAAGGCCAGTGGATAGCATCCCTTGAGTTTTCAACAGCACTGGGGAAGGTTATCCAATCTTTTGAAATTCCTGTCCTTTCTGGCAGCTGGCAGCTTGGAGAAGTATTTATTGTAGGACTTTTCCAGGCAGAGTACGATGGCAGTCCACAAGCTGCAAGGGGGTAATGGTTCATGTGCACCTTGCTAACAGCCCAGCCCCAGCACACACCTGCCTGGCAGCCTGACTCTCCCGCACCCTCCTGCCCTCCCAGAATGTCAAGGAGGGGTCCTGCTTTGTGCGTGGGGGACACTATTGCCCCTTCTCTTGGGAGCACAGCACGGAGCAGCAACTGGCACTCGTACTGAGCCTACAGAGAGGGATAAATGAAGAAGCCTGGGTGAGCAAAAAAAGTCAGCATGTGTCTGTGATAGCGTTGACATGAACTAAACTAACCTGTGCTGACAGATGAAAGTGAAGCAAAGCCAGAATCACTGTTCTTGGTGCAAGGAGAGGCAGCGAGTGAGGTGGGATGCCCAGGTGTATGGAGCAGAGCCCCAGAGTTGGCAGTAGCTTCAGCATGGTTGTTACGTGCTTTCAATATTTTTGGTTCAAAATGCGCAGGTCATTACTCCCATCCTTTAAGACCATGTCGGAAGGAGGATTCAGCCCTGTAAAAGACAACATCTGTGACCAAAGCCATGTACCCTGTGGGCTCTGTTGAGTACCGCGGCTCAAGGAAGGTGGCATTTTACACATCCTCGCTGAGGGCTGCTGGTCCTTACCCTTTCTTTCCTGATTTGAAATAACCCAAACTTTTAGGGAAGCCCTGGAACTCATGAACCTTTGATGGTACGAAGGCAGGGGAGGAGACGCTGGGCGTTACTGGATTTCATCTGGATTTGCAAGGCGTATGTGCTAACTGGTGGTGGGATGGCAGGTCAGCGTGCTGGGATCAAAAGTCCTGGTTTAAGAGAATATCAATGTTTGTAGGCAATCTGTTACCCCTCCCTTTTTCCTGGCCAGCTTCTAGTAATTTATATGGAAGAGGAATAGCAAAGCAACATCATTACTCTCATATCCCTTTTAAGTGCTGCACGAGGGCCCTCCCTCTCCCAGGCACACTTCCATGTGGGAAACAAAGGTATGGTCCTGACATGAACCTTTTGCCTTTATATAAAATTTTGCCTCCTGCTGACTGATAACGTTCTTTGACTTTGCAAAAAACCCCAATTCTACTCCAAAAGGAGCAGGAATGAAAAACAACGGGGGCTTGTGGTTTACATCGTTAACTAAACTGTTATATAAGCATTGTGGCTTCCTGCCAAAATGTGTGACCAGAAACATGCCCATTACCTGCCACCACCAACCCACGCAAAATGGGCTGGCAAGAGAGAAAAAAGGCACAGAGATAGGAAAAAAGTGGTCTTAGTCAACAAGGGGATGATGGGTGTTCATGTCACAAATCCACTGGGATTCAGTGGGAGCATCTCTAGCGGGGAGCCTCTTGAAGCCGATTGAAAGTTTTCCATGGGGTTTGGCAGGGGATGGATCAGGCTATTGTTGAATACCCGACCTTTTGCAGGCCTGGAGCTGAAGCAAATTGGTGCTGTGAGCAGGCCAAGTCTGTGCCACCATTGCCCAGGCTGTGCTGGTCCCATGGATGAAGCCAGACCTTGGCAGTTCAGCACTTGTCTCAGGCACTGAGTCTGTTTTAAACTTCCCCAACAAAATCCTGTTCCTTTCTAGACAAGCCTCCTTTGTCTCAGTCAGTGCCTCCAGCAGGTTACCGTAGCTCTTAGCTATTATTTTTAAGACTATTCACTTTGGCTCTCCTACTTTCTGTCCAGAATTCACAAGAAACCCTTTAATTTATTCTCCCTAAAATGAGATAAACCATGAGTGACCAGTCTCCTGGGGCTGCACCGTTCTGTAGTGAGCCTTATGTAAAAGGTACAGGGTACATTTTCAGCACCGTGCGTTGTTATTAATGAAGGCTGTGTGTGCAACTCTTTGTCCATCACAATGAAAATTTACCCTCATGTATCTGGTAAATCTCAGATGTAGATTTCACTTACAGCATTTTCGGATATTCTTTGATTATTTTTTTCATATTAGGGGACCATAACGATAAGTCCCCGCTCAAGTGAATATACAACTAGACCTCATCTGACACTAAAATTTGCTAGTTTTTCTTTTTGGGCTTAAAAAATTTGCCTTTCAGAGCTATTCAACAAGATAAATGTTAATGAGAAAAATTTTAACAAGGCAAGCCCTGGCGGTGACCCCCTCGGATCTAAGCAGCGCTACAAACTCAGGGCAAGCCTGATGCATGAGGAACATCTTGCAGAATATCGCTGGCCTTCTGTTATATCAGCGCTATAGCTCTAGAAACAAGGCTCTTAATGAGGAAAGATCAATCCCAACAGGAAAACCTGTGATATCTGACATCAGTAGACAAGCATCCATGCTGTACAAACCAACCCCCCCCCTCCACGCCAGCCCCCGCTTACAAAATATAAAATAAAATAAAGTAAAATTGTGTCATTTTCTTTCAAAGTTTAAAGACTCAGGATCACTTCATGTAGCATTTAACTATCATTTCAGTCAGGCTTTTGAAGCTGTTTAAGTTCTTTTGTACCCGAGTTGTTTAATGTTACTCAGACAAGGTAAATCAAAGTCTAATAGAGTGGAAAAACAGTAAAGGCAGAAAATAGGTAAAAGATAAATCACACAGGAAGTTTTGCTTTTTTTGTGTTATTATATTCATTGAGATCAAAGTCCTTGTTTCAGCTCTAATTAACAAAAGCTAATGCAGATTGGAGACCTTCTGGCACTGAGCAGAGCCTTGGAGGATACAGTTGAAATCTTCTGAAGATTTAAATAATTAATATGACACCTTGAGCTTCGGATGGGAAAATAAAAAATAAAAAAAAAGAAGAGGGGGAAAAAAAGAGCCCCATGTTCAAGTTTAAGAACAATGCCATTGCCAAGTTTGATACCATTTGTTCTGATGAAAATGAGCTGAGTAGACTGCACCGACTTCATTGTCTGGTACATTGGCAGTTCAGTGGATTGTTTCACCTTTTGTCATGCTAAGGGAGTCTTTTGTGCAGTACTTTGTTACCCCCAAGTCTGCCCCAGTTGAAGGAGGATAGAAAAAGGCAAATCTGCTTTAGGGACTTGGAGGATGGTCATTTAATGGTTTTTAATCCTCTTAATCCACGTAAGAATGGAGATCTCTGAGTGAAAATCCCATCCCAGAAGTCCTTATGATTCAAATGCCTGGCTCAGGAGACTGTCTTTTGAAAAAAAAAAAAAAAAACCAAAAAAAACCGCAGCAAAATATTCTTCACTACTGTGGCATTGTGGTTTATTTCTCTCTGGTTTTCCGAAGCTGTCTGATGCAATATAAGCAAAATGAAATGGAAACCTACTTCAAACCCTGTGAAGTATGAGAACAGAGAGTGCCCGGTGCCAGCCTGTGTATTTGGGGTACTCTGGTGACTCGTCTTGATTTCATAAAAGTGATAAGGACCCTCTTTTCTAATTGTCTCAACTGTATGCAAATCCACCCTAGATTTGGGTGTGCACTAATGCCCTCGCCAAGCTGTTTTCCACTCGGATATTTTCTAGGTAAATGAAATCCTCTATTGAGTTTGGATATAGATTACTTCTAAACTGTTGACATAATCATAGCTAAGCCTTTCTGCTGAGCTCATTATTACTTCATAAAGGCATGATTTCTCTTCCCCGCCACAAAAAAAAAATAAAAAAAAATCAATATATCTAATTAGATAAACCACTAAAGAACTGCTAAAAGGCAATTCTCATAAGTAAAATTAAGGAGGATCTGAAGATGGCGCAGGCTTTTCTTGCTCTCAATCCATAGACTTGACATTTTCCACAACAAGTTGACTTTAAAATAATTTTTCAATTACACGTACAATGTGGCTTTTCATTTGTTTATGTAGTTCATCACTTCACTTTTTAAAGTGGTTAAAAAAAAAAGGAAAAATACAGCTTCCAACTCGTAATTGAATATGTAAAAGATAAAGAAAAGAACATATTAAAAATGGTATGATTTCTTTAAAAAAAGATGAATGGAAAAAATAAAGTTCCTACTGCAATAATTTTCGTCTAGGTAGCTAACAAAAGATTTTAGCAAAATTGCATGACAAAACAACTCAAGGCATGTTTTTAAAAATTGCGCCTCATTAATGCAATGTTTTCTGTTCCAGTCCGGTCACTGACAGCCATTTCTCAGCATCTATTCCTACAGCCCCCCACGCCTCTGAAACAACACATACAAATCCAACAACTGGTTCCTAGGATTATAGTACAGTCTTTCTGACAATTCAACCTGCATAAAACAGCGAGCTCTCTAAAGTCATTTCAGCTAGGTGTTCATATTGACATACTCTTAAGTCTGTTGCAAGAAAAACTGGGCTTTATTTTGCTTTCTTCCCCAAAGCTAACAGAAAAAGGTAGGCTAGTGATGCTGTCTGTTGCATCCCACAAAGACTTTGTCTGTCCTTTTGATGAAATTTCTGGTCTTCCGTTTGGATCATGTTAACATCTCATTTGAGGTCAGCGGGAAAGTATCTGTTACGAGGTAGTCATCAGTGCTGTGGGCTTCCCTGTTTCTCTACTTCCTATTTGTACAGCATCCTTTTGAACCTCACCTTTACTGAGCTGAGTCCTGCATGGGATGTGCACTCTTTTTTTTGCGTGTCTGTGGTGGTGCTGCCTGGGGACGAGGGTAACACAAAACAGCAGCCTGGCGCACGTTTCCTGTCTCACTACATCACTATGACCATAACTCTTCCTTGGTGAATGCCTCTTCATTTTTTCCTCTTTGCGGCAATTATCAATGTTATGGGGGCTCTTGGCTAGCATCTGTGGCCAAAGCTGGCCTGCATCCCACGCCATGTACGGCCTTAATATGGTATTTCTTTCCTCCATCAGAAATGTTGTCAAGGTGTTTTACTGTGCTGATTCTTTTTTTTTTTTTTTTTTTTGTAACCTTACCTTCCTTAACCTTACCTTCCTTGACCTTACCTTCACCTGCAGTGGTTAACCCCCTAAAGCTACCATCATGCCTGCAAATGACAAACGTTGGGCGAAGATGTATGCACGAGAGTCCATTTGGAGAAAGGTTAGAGCTTGTATTCAGTGGTGGAGGGTTAGCGACAGGCAGGCTGTGATTCCCTGGAAATAGCATAGTGTAAGATAGACCAGACCAGCAGCAACAAAACTGAGGACTGAGCACAGGTGGGAAGATGGCTTTATCCTCTTTGGAAAATAGGATAAGCAGAAGTTAATTGAGAGACGTTTTCATCATTATGGAAAGGAGTAATGAATTGGTAGAGAAATATATTTTCTAGGAAACTGAGGACATAATGCAGACATGAGGGAACTCCAGCACTACTATTACATGCAGGGAGTAATAAACACATGGAATAAATTACTGGGAAAGGCTAATGAGGAAAAGAGTACAAATGGCAGTCAGAGTCACCTAGTTTTTCTAGCCGTAAAGGGAGTTGTGGAGTAAGAAGGAAATACCTAGGGAGGAGAGAGATGAACTTCCAGGAGCCCGGTGTGCTCTGCAAGCCTAGACCTTCCTTGCTTATAAACCACTTTGTGTTCGCCAGGGTTCCTGGGCAGCGCTGGCAGTGCCAGCCTGCACGCCCTGAGGTGCCTTTTGTGCTGAGTCCACCTTGGAGCCAGTACTTCCAGGACACGAGCTGCTCTGGCCACGAGCTTCTGGCCACGAGCTTCTGGCCAAACGTTGTAGCAGTAAATAGCTATGGAAAGCAGTTCCTCACACATTTGCCAGGCTCCCCATGAGCCTGATTACATAGCCCTTACTTACATCAGCCAGCTCCCCCCCAGGAGACGTGCTTTTGTCTCTCCGGCCTCTGCAGCTCTGTCAGTGGGACAGGTTGGGGAATGCCCCCAGGAGGGTCCAAGCGGGGAGTCAAGAGCTAAAATGAGCACAAGTTTCACACAAAAAAACCCTACACTTGAGACAAAAATGGGCTAATTCTCTGCCTGTGTCCTCTCTTCTCCTCCCACTGGTGGTGGTGGTGGGGTGGCAGGTGTTGGGGGTGGAGGTTCAGCATAATCCCCCATGACCCCCGGCTCTTGAATAGGCCACGTTTATTCCTGAAGTAAATGGTTTTCTTTTCTTTTGGAGTCTGCAGTATTCAGGCCATCCTGCAGCATGGGCTGGTACCAAATTTTTTATGGGATCTAATCTCCCTACCACGCAGAGTTGCTGCAGTGTTAGGAAAGCGCAATATGACAACAACTGGTCAACAGTCTGACTGAAAGCTACCTGCTTAAGAAAAAAAAAAAAGGTTTCAAAACTATTCTGGAATAGCCTGGAGTGTCCTTTGAATAACAGCCCTTTTGGAAAGGAGTGATTTTTGCTTTCTGTTTCCTCTATGGGAGCCTTCATCTTGCTAAGGTGATGTAAATTAATAACAACCCCTCTCCCCCCCCAGGATGAGAACACACTTTTTGCAGACTGCTCCTATTCTGCCTACAAGCTGTAATTTTTAATGTGACTTTCCAAAGTTTTCTCAGCAATTCCCATTCCCTACACACTACACCCTTCATAGAAGTGCACATACTGTTCTTTAGACTACGTTTTTATATATTCAATCATGTGAATCGTAAATTACTTAGTTCTCATGAAGATTACATGTTTGTGACTATTTCTTTTTCTATTTTTCACATCCTTACCTGACAGGATTCTTTAAAAATGAGCAAAATACACTATCAGCCGAAAGATCTTGACAGAGACGTGTGTGGGAGGAGATAGAGACAATAAACAGACATCACAGATACCACATTATAATGCAACAAATTAGGGTCTGACTCAAATCACTTTAAGGGATGGACAGTAGCCCCTTATTACCAAACTACAAAGGTAGTAATAACTCCTTTCCCAGAGGTACCACTGCGATCAAGGAAAAGACCCCTAGTAGTATTTTTATAGCCTTTGCTTGAAATGTTTTTGAAGGAAAACTCTGACTTCTAAAGAGTTCTGAAACTGTGTGGTGTCTCAAGATAGATCTTAATGAAATTTGCCGCTATCAAAACTAGACTGCCTAGAATATGGCAGAGCCTATTAGGACTGCAATAACAACATTGATTTTAGGGATTTTCCCCTCCCTCCAAATACACTGCACACTTTTTTGATGTGTGAAGAGACTGAAGCTTCTTAAAAGATATTTTCAATGGGATAGTTCTGAAGACTTCAGATAAAATGTTTCAACACAGTACCTGCAGGGACAGGAGAAATTGCTTCAGTTCATTTTGCCTTAGTTAGAGTCGTGTTAAATCAACTGCTCTTGGCGTTTGCAGGACTTTGTAGACATTCTTTCAAAAGTGTTTGAAAAGCTTCAAATAGATGAAGGTCTTCAAAAGGCAACTAGCACATGGGACTGACATCAGTAATGCTCCAAAGACTGTCCAAAAGGGCCAATACATGATATAAATGGAGCTTTATTACCTTTTTTTTATCTCGGATACTAGGCATGTTCTGTCTTTGTTACATGATCCATTTGCTGCCAAGAGGATACCTGATACATAGCCTGATTAGTAGGAGACAGGAGGGCCTGATTCTTCACAGCCTTGAAGCGGATATAGCTATTTTCATGTGACTTTAACACGCTGCCAGTTTAACTGGTAATTTGCCAAGTTTATGTATCAGGAGCGGTGAGAACAGAAAGTGCGATATAAATCAGACGTGGTGACGTCTGCTCCCTCCACTACCTTTCCTTTTGGCGGTTTGTATTGTTGCACAGCCTAATACGAATTGAAAAGACCAGTGCTCAGTCTGAGCAACTGCAAAGTAAGCTGCACTTCTCAAGGTGCGTAGAGGCAGGGATCTTGCCAGCCCCATGCACATAGGCAGCTCCCATTATGTTTTAGCAGATCTGTTCGTATAAATAAGGATTTAATGACTCAAATTCACAAATGGCAAGGCGCTTAAATGACTTTCCATGTGAAACACCTGTAATAGGATAAATTCCTAGAATATAAACAAGAGAATCTATTTGCTTTTCCATAGTTAAGTGTGGGTAATTAAACCACACTTATTCTAACAGAGAGGCGAGGGCATCCAGCTATATTACTGTCTCTCTAAAGTGGGAAAGTGTATGGTACCTTCCTTCCCACTGGAGAGCATCGACACCATCGATCATGAGCCTGAATGCGGGATGAAAATCTTTTTTTCCATTGAAAGTGCCTCTGTGTTTGCATAGGGAAGATGGTGACTAGATTTGTATCCTGGCTTATTAAGAATTCCTTTAGACGCCCCATTGCCTGGCCCTGAAATTCATCCCTAGAGCCCAGACCCAGCCACTTCTGTGAAAAGTCGGTTTAAAAAGCAAGTAGGAACAATATGGTCGCAGGAGTCCATCTAACAGAGATGTCTCACCACAGTGCTGTGGATTTTCCTGATGGCTCAGCGTGCTAAAGCCAGGTTTATCGCATCATTTTAGTCTTGTTACAAAGTGAGAGAAATGTATACAACTGAAATAGGCTGGTGTGTACCTGCTTGTAATAAAGTTGCTCAGTAGTCTGGAAAGTCTGTTGCTTGTGATAAATAATCCTCAAAGTGGCATATTCTCATAAATATGCAGCCCTTGCTGTGCAACTTTAAAGAAAATCTTTTTGTCTCTTTGGTCATAGACTTAGAGACATACTTACTCTTGTTAGTGCAAGTCAGTAGATTTATACCAGGTATGAGTGTGAATCATAGATTTTTTCCAACAGGGCAATAAAGAGCTTATATATAATAATATCAGGAATGGCCTTTAAAATGCATTATAAGAGTTAGTTAAGATAAAAGATTCACCCAAAAAGATACACTTTCTTGTTAATGCTAATAGTATTTATGGACTGTTGCTATAGAGACCAGAGAAGCCAGGTATTTTCTTTCTCTAGGAAAGCAATGACATCTTCACATACTTCTGTCAAATTTCTCTTTTGCATTTTCGGGCTTTGAAGCAGCTTTGATGGAGGTGTTTTCAAAGGGAATAAAAGCAGAAGGTATTTTCCCCATGGTGAAGGCACCTGTTTGTAACCTCTAACCTAGTCATCTGGGGAAGTTTAAACCAGAGGGAAAGAGGCAGCAGGTATTGTTTATTTCTGTTCACTTGTTGCTCCTTAGTTCAAATTGAAATTTGCATATCTAGTCCTAGAATGAGAGGCTAGTTCCTTTTCTGCACTCAAGAGCTTTTTACTGTAATATAACCTTTACTAAAACATTTTCATATTGCTCAGGATGAAACTTTGGGGTGATTCACCAATCATTTAATTTTTGAAGAATCACAGAATAATTCAGAGAGGACCTTGGAGGTGTCTACTCCAAACCTCTGCCCAAACCAGGGCCAGGTCTGGGGCAGGACCAGGCTGCTCAAGGCTGTGTCTGCTTTGGTCTTGAAAGCCTTCAGGGATGGAGACAACACAGGCTTTGAGGGTAACTTGCTCTGCTACCTGGCTGTCCTCATGGGGAAAAAACTTCTCCTTAGACCCTGGCTAAATCTCTCTTGTTGCAATTTTGCCTATTGTCTCTTGTCCTCTCTTCATGCACAAAGAACTCACCTCCATCTTCTTGGTGACAACTTGTAGGCACTGGTAGGCAGTGGTACTATTTGGTGCTCCCAAAGCCACCCTTTCTCCCTGCTCACCCAGCCCAGCTCCTACTGGGACAAGTGCTCCACTCCCCAGCACCCACTTCCCTGAGCCCCTCCAGTTTGTCCACATCTGTCCTGTGCTGGGTGCCCCAAAACTTGATGCAGTATGTAGATGGGGTCTAATGAGTGCTCTGTAGAGGTGAGTAATCCCTTGCCTCGATCTGTGGGACATGCCCCTGTTCATACAGCCCAGAGTGTTGTCAAGCTTCATGTCTGCTGAGCTGCACTGTGGACACTGATTGAGCTTGGTGTCCACCAGGGTTCCTCCAGTCCTTTCCAGCAGAGCTGCTCCTCAGCAGCTATTCCATTCCTGGCTCATTTGCCAATGCATGAATAGTCCTGTGCTCCCATGTTTTTCATTCCCAGCTTACACTGAACTCTCCTTTTTCATCACATCTTGCAGGTAAATAGCCTTTTTCAAACCCCAGGCCAATTGCCCACATTAATCCCTGTTTCTTCTTTCTCTTGAACGTGAGATATATATTTTTGTGCTGTTGTAGGCCACAATGATTCAAAACACAAACTTTGTTGTGATGCTTTGGTGTCTCTGCCACAGTTTCTTCCTTACCTGCCTGTCTGAAATACCTTATGACAAGCCTTTATTCATTTGAGAGTTATGCTTGATATAATCATCATCTCCATCTGACCTATCCACTGGATTTACTTCCAACAGCATGGGTGTATGGTGTGGGTTTTTTTTTTTAAAAGAAAGTGCTGCATTTATAAATCTGGCTTGAGTTATTCATCCTCCATATGCATGTCACTGACCAAATGTCACTGTGATCTCCTCACAGACCGACTGGCCAGATAGAGTTATGGTCCCATGAGAAAGGAGAGGGACTGTGAGCTCCCCAGTGCAGCGGAGTTTGCGGGAGAGACAAAGCACGCCGGTAGACACTGCAGCTCCGTCTTCCCCTTTCTTCACTGCTTGAAGCACAGCATCAAAGATAGGAAAGAAAAAAGATTTCTGTTCCCACTCACTTCCCTTCCCAGGCTCACACTCTTATGATATCTGCCTGGAAATGCAGGGCAGGTGAGACACGCGGCCTTTCCTCTCTGTCACAGGAGCTGCTGGCATCCACAACCTCCTGTATAAACCTGAAGGAAACCGGTGTCTACCAACACGTTGTGCTGCTCTTCGGTGGGGACTACGTGTTGTCTAAAAGACTGGCAGACAAGCGCTTGTCATCGTTAGTGTGTCTGGCATAACACAAGTCAATTGCGTTTGGCATTTCTGAACAGAGGGCTGATCTGGATAAAAAAGCCACTGGACTTCTCATGCTGAGAGTCTGGCGGGTGGCTGTGAACCAGGATTCAACGTGTTTTTTTTATTATTAATAGCCTAAACATTAGAGGAAAAAATGTTTAACAGCAAATATTAACATGTTTCATAGTCACTTGGAAACTTGTAAATTATATTTTCTCTTTACTGACGATCATCTTTACCACTCTGATGAAAGGTCTATTTGTTCAGAGGTTTTTAAACTGATGAGTTTACACTACTAGCAGCCAGAAACCCTCTCTCCTTTTGTTAAAGGTTTGTCCCTCGCAAATGGCTGCTTCCCAAGTAGACAAACTTAGGAAAGAGGGTGCAATTCTGCCGTCACTCTACATCTTGGGTAAAAGCTCATTCTCTTTGCTCTTCATAGGCTCCCAGAATCAAGAGTTTCCTTGGCTTGCAAAAGGTGATTGGGATTATCAACCCCAAATGACTGCCATCATATCCATGCATCAGTCCCTTCGCAGCTTCTGACAATCAGACCACTGCTGAAAAATCGCTGGGTTAAGAAGAGCCGAGAGGAAAACATAGCTGGCTTGGTGGTTCAGTCTTCAACCAAAATGCTGAGAGGTGAAACAATAATCAAGTCTCTGCAATGTTTTACAAGAGAACAAGTCTCTCTCTTGTACTCATGAATGTCAGTTGAAATGACCTTTTAAAAGTGGCGGTATGTCATGATTCAGGGAAAAACAGGAAAATGTATTCTTTCAGATTGAGAATGTCATCAAAATGTTAGTCGGAGTCTTTGGATTTGGAAAAAAAATTATTATCTTTGCCACTTTGCTTCAAATGATGACGATAGGAAAGTACTGCATTACATAAGTTGCTGCAATTTGAAACAGAAGAAGAAAACAGAGTTCAGGAGTTTGCAGTGGGTTGGGGTTTGATTGATCACTTTTTCTCTCTAGCACACATTAATGACTATACTATTCCCATAAATTCTTCCTTTGACCTTTCTGTCAAACTACGTATGACAAAATGACAAGTGCATTTCTCACAGCTTTTGGACCAAGAACAGATTGTGTATTACCCCTCGAGAGCCTGGGCTAGCATTGCTTCAGATGTTTTATGTTTTTCTTTTATGTGGTAGCCTAAATCCTTTATTCTCCAGCCCTTTAGGATCCATGTTTAATATTCGTCCAATGGGTGTTTTTTGATAAATATTTATATTGCATGTAAATGCTCAGGTATTTCCTTTTTTGATTACATTGTCTCATGAGTTCGTGAATTTTTCTAAGTTAACTTTAAACTTTATGAAGAAACCCATTTGGTAGATGGAGAAAAGGTCCATCCAAGATTCCGCGTGCAAAATAAATTTATTTGAAACTACCATAATACTTGTTCTTATGTTTTATGCTAAAAGATGACTTAAAATCAATTTTAGTCATTTTCTTCCAAAGAAAAGATGCCTGCGAGCTCACAGTTTCCACAAATCATGGTATGGACTGACGGAAATGAAGACACGCTAAGAAATGATGCTGCGGTGCTGTTGCAGTTGTAAACTGTTGTTGCAAACACCAATTCTGATCCAAATGGAACAGTTGACTGAGCTGGTTTTCATGCTTGCTGGATGAGATTTAAAGCAATCTGTGGTATGAACCCTGCAGGCTTGTGACTAGGTGGCCATGTCTGTGCGTTCGCATGAACGTGTTGCCCAGTGCACCCTGCTTCACACAGCAAGTGCTTTGGGGTAGGGAGACTCAGAGCCTGGGTGAGCGGTGACTGAGCAGCCCCAGGCAGAAGGTGGGTCAGTGCTCACTAGCCCAGCTGGGAGCTTGCTACCTAACCCCGCAGGTCTGCTCGCTGGATGCCTCGCTGCCTTTGCTGCTGTGGCACCCTGATCTCCAAATCATTTTCTTCTCTTAGGAAAAAATGAACAACAAAGGCTGGAAAGCTTATTGTGAGTCTTTGATTTACTGATAATTAAAATGCAGCTAATTTAGATTGTTCGGATATGAAGATGCACTGGCCACATTAAAAGTTTACAGATGATGACTCGTCACATGTGGTAACAGGATGACTTTTGGCCTTGCTTTGGTATCTTTCTTTGGTTCTATAAACAGTACCATATTAAGTAATGTAGGTAATGATATACAGAGCGGATTTCTTATGAGGAACTTCAAATAAAAGAGAGACAGATCTTCAGATGGATCTGTACTCAGATCTGGCAATAGTGCTGTTAGTTTACATGAGCTGAGAGCTTCACTCTGATTTTTGTTGAGGAAAAACATCAGTGCCAAGAGCATTAAATATTAACCTCAGAAAAGGCTTCAGAAAATGATGTGTTGCCAGGTGATGCCTTTAGCAGATTTGTCAAGGGGGCACTGGACCAAAAGTAGTAACTGATCTTTTTAGGGTCTCAGTAACAATACTACTACTTTGATGTTGGTCCCTTAACTAGAAAAGCAGAGGCGAAAATGGTATTTTCAAGGGTAAACTTGAGCAATTCAGTAATAAGGACAAAGTAAAGTACACAAATGCTGGAGATTTCCTGTTGGAATGAAAATGAAATTGCAGAACTTTCAGCTGGAAATTAAACATACAATGGTAGAGGTTTTGGAAGTCACAACATTCATTTTGGGTTGGCTGATACTTAATTTCAAGAAGCTGAAAAGAGGCAAGAAATATAGGTAGGAAGTCACTGTGATTTTGCTTATCTAGTGAACTCATCTCTATCCAGAACATGCCCCATATGATAAAAAGTGGCAGAAAACCATTTGTTGGTATCTAAAATAGTGCTGGAAAGACTTAAAACCTCTAAGAAGTCTGAGAGCTGATTTGGGTTTACATTTTACTTTCAGATATGCGTGGTAAGTTGTGCACAAGATGGAGAATGGAAGTTGTATACAAATTGAAATTACGCGGCGTAGTTTTAAGGAGCATGAATTTAATTGTACTGCTGATGTAGATATCTGAATGTGTTGGCATTCAAGGCACATCCATGTTTGCAGTGCTGGGCAGCAATCTAACACTTTAAAGCACGAAAGTGCATAATGCAAAAGGACGATGCTTGAAAGAGCAGGGTTTTTTCACTAAATGATAAACTGACACCTGGAAGCTAAATCCATCTCTGGTTTGAATTCTGATTTCTACTAAATAAAGATCTGATTCCTGTTCAGTGTTACCATTGGGTGAACAATAAACAAGAAATAAAAATTATTACACACAATGAGCAGAGAGTAACATTTATTTTCCTCAAAGAAAATCTTGTGACCCACAGATATCTCAGACACTTCCAAGATAGACAAAGGCTGTAAATTACACCAAAGATACTTCGCTGCTGCAGCACACGCAATGGGAATGGATTGGGACAATGAAGAGACACTTAAGGAGGGAGAAAACTGAATCCTCGCAGTCTTGCAAGTCAATGTCCTGGGATATTTCTGCTGTCTATTGAACTTTCCTGCTCAAATACAACATATTGCTGCATAAATATTTCAAAGAAGATGAAGAACAGAAGAATCAATTGGTATTAGGGAGAGAGAATATTTAAAAAAAGAGAGGCATTTCAGTTTACATTGCTGACTCCAGGAATAATAAAAGCAAGATTGTTGTGGAACAAAATGTGGTGGGTTTAACTTCTGGTTTTGGTTACTAAACACTGTAGGGCATTGACAAAAATTTTACAAATGCAAAAATAGGTGAGTGCATTATTCATATAAATCCCTTTAATAATAGACAGAGTATCCTGGAAGATGGTGACCGACAGCTTCCAGCAGAAACGTCCTTCCAGATGTCACCTGCCAAGCGCCCTAAAATCAAGAGACTGACTTAAACATAATATGATTTTTTAAAGTAATCATTTATGGACATTTTCATTTGCCTGGTGATATCTAAGTCTTTTTTTGTTTTGATTTCAAGCTTTTCCATAAAATCCCGGGGGCTAGAAGCTTCCTTTCTTTAAATTAAAGTTGAAATTTCCATGTAAGTAATTGATTCCTGGAGCTGAAGCTTCAAGAAAAGTGTTAACTGCCAGAAGGCTTGGAATAAACTCTCAAGAGCTGATAACACTGAGATTTATGTGAGCAAGTGCCATTCATTGCTCAGGGATTTACTTAGTGATGGGATTTTAGGAGCATGGAAAGATGCTCTTTAGAAGTCAAATTCAGTCAAGATGACTTCAGATGTGAGAGACTAATAATAATGGTAATGACATAAATATAAAGCCAAAGAGAGCCACCAGTGATGCTGAGGATAATTAACTCACAGTGTGAATTGATTTGCTGTTTTGACTGTGTTGATAACTGCTTGCAACAACCTCGGAACTATATTTTCTTGACTGAGACCTTCATAACTTGGTCTCGTTGCATGGTGGGTCCACTACAGAAATGAGTCTTGCAAGTGTTAAGAGGACTTAAGGGTGAAGTGCCAGAAAAAGGTGTTTTCTATGATTGCTGTTGTTATTATATGCTCTTTTGAACACATAATTTTTTATGGACATTTCTGTTAAAAAAAGCATTCAGTTTTTCCTTGAAGCAAACCCCTGAAAATTCTTTCATTTTTACTGACAGGAAAGCATTCAGCATCTTCAGCAAATTGATTTGTTTTGGACTTTTTTTTCAGTTAAAATATAAAATGATCAGCAAAAATATTTTTTTTCCATAAAATTGAGCAAAATAAAACCACAGAATCTCCATTAGGACAAGCTCAGACATAAAAAACTTTCTCTGTCTCCTCAAACATGGTGTATCAAAACCTAGGCCAACTCAGATTTCCAACATCAGGTTCTGCCCTCACTTCAAATACCATAAAGCTACAGGCTATGTTGTTATTCTGGGTATGTATGGACTTCAGGGGAGTTTCTCCACATGTAGCATCTGATTGAAATTGCTCAACGCATCATAATTACACACAGTAATTTGTTCCTTTTGGTGCTGTCTCTAGTGTGAGTTCTGGAGACCTCTGAGCTTCAGAGACTGTGCAGGTACCCCATGGGAAGCCAGTCCCGGCTCTGGTGACCATGCAGAGGACACCCAGGCGCACGAGCCAGGAGGGAGCCGCTGTCCCAGCCTGGACCGTCGAAGGACCCCGACGTCCGGAGTTATTGTGGTGGATTCTGAGGTTTGCCTGTAAGCCTGGAGGTGTAAGCCATGACCAGAAATGAGTGTGTCATGTGAGATACGCTTGTCAGAAACAGTGGTAAGAAGCACATCTTACCACGGACAAGTGCCTCTAAACTGCAAAGGGGATGGAAGTGCTGAGGGAGAAGATGAAAACAGTGGCCAGGGATCAGTGTGATTCCAGCCAGGCTGTGGTGGTCTAGATGACTGGCTGTCGTATCGCGTTATGGCCAATGAAACTTTTCACAGTCAGGAGGAAAAAAGTTAACTTAGCCAGCAAGTCTTGCGTTTCAAACTTTTGAACTGATCATTTATGGCTATCCCTAGCCTTTAAGATTTTAGAAATAACAGTTCAGACTCTTCTACATATTATTTGTATTCTTCAACTGGAAAAGGAAAACAAGGTTTCCTGGTTTTTAGCTCACCATCATTTCTCAAGTTTGCATGAGCCAGTTATTTGGAATTGACATTGAAGTAAGCTGGAATGAAGAAACTCTCCTCTTGGCACCTGCAGAAAAGACCAGCCCTGCCAAGAGCTGGCTTACTACTTCAACAACAACTAGGTTTTTGTGCTCAGGCAGTGACTTCCTCAATTTCACCCATTTGACTTTAAAACAGCAGCAAGTGTGTGGTTGTTTAAGGACTATTTTAATTAAATTTGATTGTTTGCATATATTATATTTAAGGCTAAAAATAACGTGATTATTTCAAATTTAATTGTAAACAGGTTGATTGAGAAGCAGAAAATGTTGAGTCTTTTAAATGTAATTAAGGCAAAAGTGGGTTTTTTTCCAACATGTTTTTTCCAACGTGTTTTTAAATCAATCTTGCTACCAGGCAAAAGATAAGTATTGTGTACAAGAGGTAGTATTTTTACAGTGGACTGGGCAGTAAAAGGTGCCCCCAAACACCTAACCTAAGAGATAGACTGATTTCTTTCCCCTCTTCAAGGTAGAGGCATACTTCAAGTAGGCAAGGTCTGTGTTCGTGGGTCAGGGAGTAAATGTCTGGTCAACAGTATACCTGGAGCGGTGCAAGGCTCTCTGGGATGCTTCTTCGGCTCTGAGGAAAGATAAAAGCAGTTCTTCTCTCTTTTTCCATCCCTTTTAAGGGTGAAAAAATGATGGTAGATGACTACTTTGTGGAAGGTGAACAGTCTGGGCGACCCTGAGGTTGGCTCAGCGTAGTGTGTTTCCACAGGGCAAAACACTTGCCCGGTACAAAGATTTGCTGTAAGCCAGCACAGGGAAGATGAACAAGGGTGGAGACAGATATGAAAACAACAGGTTAAACCAACAGCTTTCTTTGGCAGCAAGAAGACGCTCTAAGGAACAGCCCTGGTGTTAGCTGCTGGTTAGCTGCCCAAGGAGAGGACCGAAAGCAGTAGTCCCACCTTCTGTGGGATGTGAGTGACACCAGGTAACAGCAGGGCACCTGCGGAAGTAAAACCAAACACAAATGAAGGGTGGTGAAAAGCAGGCAGCGCCCTGGAAATATCAGGATGTTGGCATGGTGCAGGTGGCGTGAATGTGTGCCTATGTCCAGCACTAAAGGCAGGAGGAACACCAAGTCCCAGGGCAACCTCCCCAACCTCCAAGGATGAATTTGGCAAAAGGAGAGAAACAAATTCCCCGCCGTCAGCTCAAGCTCAGAAGAGCCGGGAAAAGGGCTAAAGGAACAGTATATTGGAAGTGCTGTGCCCACATCTGTTATTGCATCTGGGGATGCTTTGTTTTCCAGGGAAAGAAAGGGGATCTGTGGCAACTCCACAGCACATGCCAAGCCTCACAGGTCTGCCAGGGCCACCCTGCCAGGCATTATGGACACACCTTAGATTAAGCTATGCACTAACCAGCTCTGGCTGTGGTAAGTCAGTAGGTGGTGGCATACAAATTAAGCCAATAAAAGTTGTTAGAAGAAAATATTCAGCAATTTGCATCAAGCTGAGAGAGGTCTGCGGGGAGGAAGTGTTTGGAGAAGGTGTGGTGAAATCGGTCTGCAGGCACCTGGGTACGGTGCTAGCTGCACTTGAAGTGCTATATTTGTTTTCTTACTAGGAAACCAGCTCAGCTTTACAAGCTCAGAGCCTTTTCTGTTATTTCCCCAGCGTGCAGTACAGGACATAGCAATCACCTCAGTACCTTCCCCGTGCAAGTTGCTGCAAACGTCCTATTACGTTTCTCCTGTACTTTTCAAGGTAGTGCCAGTAATTCCTTCAGTCAGAACAGGCCTCCCCTCTATTACAGTGAGACGAAGAGATTTCCTTTATGCATGTTTTTGCTAGTCCAGTTTTGGGGAGCACCCAGGCTTGAAATGAGGTAAAAGCTTTAACGAGTGCTAGAGCCGTCTGGCTGACTTTAAGAGGTTTGCAAAGCTTTAATCCTTCAGCTAGAGACTTAAGGCATACTTCTGTCATAGTCTATAAGCTGTGAACTGAGGGAGCTTTGCTGGGTGGGGAAGGAGCAAAGGCAACTGAAGGTCCCATCACTCTGACCTGGCTTCGCAAACCGATGCAAACCAGGTCTGTTATCGCTACATCTGATGGGTGGGTTGCCCTTTCCAGGCACTGGGGACTCGGGGGACACGAAGCCTATTGCAGCCCCTTTACTTACCCCAGTGGCTCCACTGAAGTTACCTGCTCGCATAATGCTGCCGGTGCTTGAGAGTGATGGTAGTATTTATTAAAATAAATGTGCCAACTAGATTGGGATGAATTTAGAACTGACCAGTTGTCTAAGTCAAACACCATCTTCTTCCAGCCTTACTGATTTGTGGAATAACAGAACTTCTGGTTTTGCAGAAGCCTTGACCACACTGGTGCAGCTCTCCTTTTCCCGTGTGTTTCTTTACACAGGCTGCGTGCTGCCCATGGCCTGTTTTCTTTCTGTTGTAGCTCTGCTACTGCTGTTTCATTTAAAACTCCTTTTGCTGAAGTTAGGAAAGGGAAGCCTGCTGCCAACATTGCCATAAATCTGGGACAAACAATTGTTAAATGCACAGGGTAAGCAAGCTGGGAAAATGGGAAAAAAATCACGTTTCCTTTTCATCTTTCACTGCAACCTTTTAGGACAGTGATATTAATAATAAGCCCCACATATGAACTTGGTCGGGTTCTTTTAAATGCCCAGGATGTAATTGGCTCTGTGCAATACTGAAGCGAATCTCCAAGACCTTAAAAATTTTCATGGTCCAGCCACCAAAAGGCTGCAGGGATCAATAGCAAAAGGCAACTCAGAGCCAACTTAGAAGGGCCGTGAAGACACAGGCAGAAGATACAGAAGGAAGAAGTAACTTAGTTATTCAAGAATGGATAAAACTTGGGTCCCAGAAGTTTTGATTAGTTTCACTTATGAACATTGTGAAGAAGCAAAGGAGGAAGGTACAGTAATTTATCAAAGCGACGGATTGCACTGAAAAAACATTGAAGAGGGAAATAAAGAATAAAGCAAACAGGGAATAAAGTTAACACCACTGACAGAGGAGGGAAGTTAAGACAGTTCATTATGTGAGGTAAACAAGCCCACTAAGTTCTGCCCTGATGCAGTGAAAATGCTTTTGGTGAGACCTCCCATTTTTGATGAGTTTTCTCTACAGAACAGTGCACGGCTCCCCTGAGCAACTGGGGTGAAGGCTGGATTGGCGTCTCACAGGGCTTCTGAGTCAAGGACAAGCAATTTCAACTTGGTGCATGTGAAGAAAGTTGAAGAATCAGGCCTGAAAAGAGGGCAGAAATTACAATGGTGAAAACGAGGTTTTGAGATTGCCATTTTTAATGAAACAAGGTGTTCAGTGTTTCCTTCAGTTGATCAATACTTACCCCTTTTAACTCTTATTTTCTCTAATATTCTATAATCAACAGAATGGAGGGGAAAAAAAAGGGAAGAAAAGAGAAAGACAGAGGGAGAGAGGAGGAATAAAATTACAAATGACCCGTTCAACCTCATTTTTGAGTACTGTTCAAATTGTAAAAACATGAGAAATATGTTTCCCCTAAGAATATTTTTCAAAATATTTTTCATAGTTTTCCATTTTTTTGCTTGGAAAAATTGTTAGCTTTCATATAATGTTGATTACCTTTGCATTTTTTTCTCTCCTCGTTGCCTTAACAAAAATAGCACAAACAATTAAATAACCTGTGGAAGGCTGTCTGAGTATTTCTGCTTTTTGAGTCACTGCTATTTTGCAACCTAATAGCGTCTTTGCAATGGAGAACTCAATCTGCCTTGCCCTCTGTTCCTGCAGTGAATTGTGCCTGGTTTAATCCGCTTTCTGGAAGTTAAAAATGAATAATTAGTTTTGCAGGAAAAAAAACCCAAAACTAAAAAAACAAAAAACGTCTAACCAAAAAACAACTAATAGCCCACAGAAAGATCCCAAGGCTATTTTTGCCCAGTGGATGTTCTGCTTGGTGGTCATGAAGACCGTATCTGTACTACTGGGAAAAAGTGGGCTCGGAAGTGACAGCGAACACGGGATACTCTATCTCCCGCTTGCCCTGCTTCCCACCCAAGTAACGGCCTTAAGGCTGTAGAGGCTTCGTTGTGGATGGTCTGAGGCCTGAGTAGCATGAAGCTATATTTCTAGACATATGTCTGCAGAACCCTCTGTGCTCCAAAAAGTGCACTCCAGACATGCCTGAGCTTTTGTATCTTAACCATCTGGCTGTACACCCTTCACAAGTAGGATTTAGAGGCAGCCTCCGGGCTGATGGTGTAGGCAAACCCAGACTGGGATGGACACACATCTCAGATGGGATGGCCTGTGTGTTAATCCATGCTCTTCAATGCATGGCAGTGGCTGGTTGAGGACCTGCAAAAGAAAGCGTTGCTCTGTGAAGCAGAGGCAGTGCATGGACTGCAGAGTCAATAAAATCTGAAGTGTAGTCTTATTCTCTTGTTCTTGAATGAAGCGTAGATGTTACAGGGTGACTTATCTGTCCCAAGATCTATAGCCTTGTGCTTTTTCATCTTCAGCCCTTGGTGTCACTGGGTTTGTTGTATTAGCCTACTGCTGTATTAGCACTGTAAATGTTCTTTCCTGTTCCTCTGTTACTTTCACATCCTCCTTTAGCGAAACCATTTCTTAATGTAAAGTTTTGATAACTGGCAAGCCGTGTTTTCTTTTTTTTTTTTTCTTTTTTCCCTGAGGTTGTTTCTTAAGTCCTAAGACTTTGTATTTTAAGTGTCTTTGGAGGATCACACATGGTATTGTCCCTAACTGTCAGGATTTAATTGTAGAATCATAGAGATTTGGGATTGGATGTGACCTCAGCTCTTGTATTAGTCCCTTAGGTCCCAGTGATAGTATTAATTAATAGAGTTAGGCATCTGTGGTGTCCATCTTGATGTCTGCTTGCAGTACCAGTAGTTTAGAGAAGGATCAAATCATATTTTTCTTCCAAGGAAGGAGCATATAGATTTCCTAGGTATATTTTTGGAAAGATTGAAAATATATTAAACATGCAGCACATATTTTTATATTTTTTCATCCATCAATTTTATTCTTATCCAGTGTGAAAACTGTCAGGCTGATACTTAGATTAATCTTCCAGGCTGCACACATCACCCGTAAATCACTCTGCTTCAATAGGGAAACCATTGGCTTGGGGAGCACTGGTGAGTATTTTTTATGGGCCGCCTTTTCCCTAGATGCAATAATCTGCCTGTCTCATCAGAGACACAGTGGCATAACTGACATACACTGAAGTGGCTGATCAAGAAAGACCTGCTATGAGGCAGGACGAAGACGGGAGCTTGCACCCTCTCTGTCAGCTGGCACGGGATGAGGAGGCCTCACTTCCTGTTGCAATGTCTAATTATGTATGAAAGGTCAAGGAAAGAGAAATGATAATTCACAAACCACATGAAGTGGGGGAGAGCCACAAATTGGTGACAAGCACAGCAACTCTACTTTCAAAGCGCATTACAGCGTGGATGATCTTCATGTTTTGAAAAGATAAAGTGCAACCCATAAAACTTTGACCCCAAAGCTCAAGAGCTGTGTACAGGAAAAACATGAAACCTGTTTAATTAATCCTTCACAAAACAAGAGTTGTTTCCATGCCTTTACTTCATGTGTTTTTTCGTTTATTTCCTTTGAAAAGCTATTGCACAGTCTCAGTGCTTTCAACTGGTGCTCGCTTTGAATGGCTGTTTGTATGTTATTAGAAAACACACCTCACTCAAGTAGCCCATATATAATTTCATTCTCGGTGTTTACAGCCTGCAGAGGCTTGTATACCCTTTATATTATTGCTCCTGCAACAACTTTCTGATAAAATTCTCCAGTGTCCATATCTGGCTCAGTTGATCTTCTCCAAGACTATCGATTTCGATGAGTTTTGAGCTATTCCTTTTGCAGGGGAAAATGTTTTATGTGGTCGTGCCATGTGTTCACTGTAGGATGTATCTGAGTCTCAGATTTCATATGTATTAAACATCATCATTAATATGGAACGGTTGATATTTAGGTCCTTGTATTTAATGGTGAAGGTAAGTGGAGGGACCATCCCCAAAAGCCAACTAGGCCAATTTCCGGTCTAACTATTCAAGCCACATGGCAAAGTCAGGATCCCAATGTGTTGCTGGAAGTGGGGACCATTTTCATGTGCAGGTATACCCTAGTGTGAGTAGTTCAGAAATGTATTTGACTTGGCTGGTTTTGTTCTACTGGTTTGGGATCAAGGGTTTGTGTAGAATTAGTGGAATCCCTCAAAATTTTACATTCGTATGTTAGTAACAATTGGGGCCAAAGTAACTAGACAAAATAACAAATAGCAAAGATTGTGAGGAAAGAGGTGGTTGATGAGCATAGGAACAAGTGTAGGTATTTATTTCTATGTGAGGACTTACATGTCATGAAGAAATTCTTGACAGGATCTTACCAGAGGCAGGTTTGCCCACGGCTGCTCAGCCAGATGATACTTGCTAAGCCAGGTGGAGGACCACCCGGAGAGACCACCTCCATTTTGCTGGCTCCTGGGCTCCATTAGATTCCGCAAGCACCCAGCTAGTCCCCCCCCAACATGGTGTGAATACCCAGTAATGGCAAAAGCATTCTCCAACCACACACTTCTCTTCCTTTGTAAGATTTTGGGTTTTTTCCTTAATCGGAAAGAAAAGAAAACCTTTCCGCTAATATTTTCTCTTAGGTAATTAGCTCAGTTCACATATTGTTAAAACCAGTTAAGTAACCACAGCTCTGTGTCCCCGCCTGTGATGTGAAGACAAAGAATTCTTAAGGTTAAAAGCAGTGAAAAGGTCAGAGCAGAAACAAAGTTAGATACTGTTAGGGTTTTTTTTCTGGTTAGAGAGAGCCTACATCAAAGAGGCCCTTAATTTAGAATTAGAGTTCATTTGCATATCTCCCTGATGGGGGAATGAATGGACGAGAGGCAAAAAGATGAGAGAGAGAAGGACTTCAGTGACAGGAAGGGGACAGACCAGAGGATGAGTACGGATTCAGAGATGTGAAAGGGGAGCAGAAAGGGAAAAGGAGGTGTTTCTGACACTTTAAACACTTATTTGCTTCGAAGGTGAGAGGATTTTGCAGGCAAGAGTCGCCTCCATGAACCGATGTGAGATTTTACAACAAAGAGATAAGCAGGTGCTGCTGTTTCTGAATGCACAATGCTCCCTGACCAAGGGGAAAACATATGTCTTTCCACAGGTCTACGTGCAGGCCAGGGATTCTCTGTGTAGCAAATGTCCACATCATGCAGAATCATCAGGGGGACTGTGGGGTCTAGAGAAGCATGAGGCTGGCGTGTGGGTAGATGGGATTTCCAAGAAGTTGTAGAAACACTTTCAGGACCGGAGTGAAGGAAATGCACAACAGAAACATGAGATGATCCTCTGGACTTCATGCTGTTTGAGAAGGGAAGCGAGGTTTTTCATGAAATACTTATTCAGCATGGGTAGAATGGATTTTGATTACTCCTAATTCTATCAAGAAGGATTTTTCACTCAGTGGGATTGCTTTAGATGGTCATGATGAGCTGGAGGTCTCACAACTGAGTTTATCGCTGTGCGCTGGAAAGGGCAGGTGATGAGATAGGGCTTGGAGGAGTAAGTCAGGTCTGGTCTGCAGGGGCTGGTTTCATACATCTGCACATGCACACGTGTGCACACACACACACAACCACAAAAAGCAGTGGGACTCAGCTGAGGGCAATGCAAGAACGTGCAGAGGCTCCTGGGGGGCGGGGGGTGAAGTTCAGCCGAGCTGGGTTTGCTGGGGTAGGGTGTGTGCTTAAAGCATACGTGCTGCCATCATGAATATTTATTGAATCAACCCCCTCATACCTAGGCGTGCTGGCAATCATCCTCTCTAGATCCACAATTTATGCCCTCCTGCCACTGACTACACATAAGCTGAGACCCCATTTGGCAAATTTATTTTGAAATTTTGATTTATATGCTCCTAAAAAATCTTTATTACACTTCTACCTTCCAGACAATTTACTTTGTTCAATATGTTTGGTTGTTGTGGCGTTGTTTTTTTTAAGTTTAATTCCTACTTTCCATTTTTCAGTATTTATTATGCCACATTCCCATGGGGCTGTGACTGGCAGGTGGGTCACAATATACATAACTGATAGGCCCATCTGTCTTCCTTTCACTGCATGCTCCCCCCTTCTTTTTCTTTCTCTCTCTCTCTCTTTCTTTCTTTCTTTGCATGTGTCATAAACTGTCAACTATACGCGCAGTCCTGCACGAGGACTAACAGACAGGTAGCAGCAGCCTGAGAGAAGGCTATCAGTATATAAAGGGGATTTAGTCACTTCACAGTAGGTTATGAAAGAAAGTGGTTTCATAATGGCTTGCATTATTTCTCCTCAATATTTACAATAGTTATCTTCCATAACACATGTAATCAAATACAAACAGAACTGTGCTTTTTAGAAAAATGCGAGAAACATCTTCATTTTCTGTTCCTGTTTTGTTCTTTATCGTGGTTCTTTATCCTCTGGCATAAGAGCACCCGCTTTTCTTAGGCTCCCCGATACCCAAGGATTCCACTGCTGGGGAAAAAAAAGGATGCTAATACACTCTGAAAAAGCAATCAGCCTCTGAAAAACAGTCCGCCTGGCTTCTGTTCTCGGTAATGCTTCCCACCTGAGATTTTGGGAGCTCTCAGCTTGGTTGTGTGCCTGGTTTTTAATTTTAGTAAAGGAAAAGTGAAAGTTCAAAGTGCTGCAGCAGCTGTTGGCGGTGGAATGCAGGCGAGGGCTCGCGGGGACCAGGGGCCAGCAGGGTACCGAGGGGCCGGATCCTGCCAAGCACGTGGGGCGCACTGCCTGACACCGTGGCCGAGCAGTGTGGCAGAGCGTCAAGCTCCTGGTAAGGAAAACGCAGCAAACTGCCCCCCGTCCTGCCAGGCCAGATGTTCGCGGGCTGTGCCACGGCAGGGTGACGCGGAAATCTGCAGCTCCCAGCACCAGCACGAGGAACCAAGGGATGTCAGGTGGCATGGTTGGATGGGAATCTGGTCTCTGAGGCTCTGCGCCTCCATCCAGCACTCCTTGAAGGCGCCTGCTCAACAGGACGATGCTCAAAGCCCGCAAGAGACCTCAGGGCTTGGGGCAACACTTACCAACCCCAGCTGAGTGGCAGTCAGCCATTTCTCACACTCCTTTTTCTCTGTATATTATGCTTTGTGGCACGTTCCGCCTTTTGGGTTTTACCTTGCTGTTGTTTTTAACTTGCATCCTTTATAGCCATTTTACTCAGCAGCCCCCAAAAAACAAAAATGGAAAGAGTCGTCCCACATTTTTTCAGCTCATACTAAAAAAAAAAAAAAAGCAACGAAAAAATCCAGCGGCCTGTCTTTAACCTTTGGTAACCCTGACATTCTTTGCACTAAAGTGTCTGATATTAAAGCAGATTGCTTTCATGCCTACATAAGTAATATCATATGCTTCACATCAGCCTATGCTCAGGCTAGCTGAGTTCCCACTGTATTATTGCCTGTGAACGTACACTCCGTGCATACTAATAATGGCCTATCTGAACCAGCTTGCCTTTCAACTTTTTGAAAAGGAGTTTTATTGGTGTGTTGGATGGCTATGGCATAGGAATATAGTTTAATGAATGATGGTAATGCTTGTGCCTATTAGTGCTTGGCAAGTCGCGCCAGAGAGGTAGAGCTGAGAAGAGAAACAGTCTTAAAAGCCTGCTAGAATTACTGAAGAAACAATGTCCTCCATCTCCTCGCAGCTGCTAACCAAGATCATGGCCAATCTTGGTGTGGTTAAAGAGGCGCTTAAGAGGACTTCTACATTTTGTTTTGTAAGCAATGTATTTGGACCCTTTCCTTTCCTTTCCTTTCCTTTCCTTTCCTTTCCTTTCCTTTCCTTTCCTTTCCTTTCCTTTCCTTTCCTTTCCTTTCCTTTCCTTTCCTTTCCTTTCCTTTCCTTTCCTTTCCTTTCCTTTCCTTTCCTTTCCTTTCCTTTCCTTTCCTTCCCTTTCCTTCCCTTTCCTTTCCTTCGTCATTCTTTTTTTCCTCTTTAGACAGGAGGTGTTAAAGTGAAATCCATCAGAAAGGAGAACTTTAATACCAGTGTGATTTATTGGGATTGTCAGGTGGCCTGCATTTGTGCGAGAGAATTCTCTTCAGCCCTACCAGTATTGCCTCTCGGGTCTCTCTAATCCTGCCCCAAACACTTCTCCTTGAGATCTTTCTCTACTTCTGCTAACACATTCCAGTGTTCGAGTCAGGTCTGTTTCACCGGCGACATGGCCCAGGTTTCTGCGCAGTGGAGCAATAGTCTTGTACATAAACACAGAACTGGGCCCTGTGCTATTATTATTGAGATTCTCTATTTGTTGTTTTTGATTTTTTTCCCTTCTGCCTTCTAAAAGGCTGTGCATGCTGATTATAATCGCGCAGCCCACCCTTTGAGGAGTTTCAAGATGGTTCTTTAGTTGTCCCAGCATCCAAAACTGAGTGATTTTCTCACATTAGAGGTGCACTGCCAAGTAAAATGAGACCCACTCTCCCACCCAGCACATCAGGAATTCACCTGTGCGTAAGATGATGTGTGAAGATGCCTCACCTTTGACCTTCTTTCCATATACAGGGCTTGCGTCAACTTCCATGGCTCATTACTAATTTGGCAGGCTTCATCTAGGCTATATACATACATATCTATGTATGGTGTACCTAAGATACATATGGCAAAAGTCTTTTCCTGCTGGAGACACAAGTTCCCTTGTTTAGAACTAGGGAGGTGTAAGGGGTTGGACCAAACATCCTCCTTGGTCCTCTCTTAGGCACTAGCCAGTAACAGCTTTTTTGGAAAAAGATGAGGAAGTAGGACAACCATAGAACAATCTTTTTTCTGACATTTTTCCCAGGCTCCAGTAATTTGTGACTTGAAGATTTCCTGGGCTTCTTCAACAAAGGTCATCTTGTTCTGTAGCTACCAGTAGACCTATCCTCCATAAATTCCTTTTTTAACCCACTCACTCAGTTAGGGAGAATGTTAAGCCTACTTTCTTACCACAGTCACTAAATAGGGGAAAAAACAACCACTAAAGAATTAAACATGATCATAGTATCCTACAGCCTCTGGTCACTCTCAGCATATGGGTGTACTGACCAAAAGGGAACGTGCCCAGTCTTGATCCCGACTGTACACCACAGACAAAATGCCTGTATTATCAGCTCAAGTAGGAATCGTGATGTATTTTCTTGTCTTCTTTTCACTAGAGTGTCAAAGATGCAGCGCTAGAGGTAGAATATTAGCTTTGTTTGACAAATTTCAGGTCCAATATTGTTTGTTGCGGTGGCCTTTTAAGAATTGATAGACTTTGGCGAGGGAAGGGGAAGAGATGGTAGATGAATGGGCCATGAGATTGCTTTCTGATGTTGAAAAAGGAGCAAGTGCAATTTTTTTTTGTTTCCTCTACATGAGCCAAATGCTAACTGCTCTTCATTCTGTGCTGAAGTTTCTATTGTGTAAGTAATCATATGGGCATATTTAAGTACTGGGCTTTTTTGAGTTAAACCCCATTCAGACTGTTATGACTGTGTTTAATCTTTGAAAGACGGGTGGGGAGGGGGAAATCTGTTCTTCAGAAAAGAATCCTTTTTATATAGAAAACTATAGGGTTCTTATCTTTGATCTAAGTAAGCACAACTGTACCATGTCAGCAGCATATTAGTGCCAACGCATGTGTGTTGTACTTTTTAAATGCTGTTTCAACATGTGTCATTGGATCTGTGTTCCTACAGGCTCACAACAACCTGCACCCTGGTAACTACATGTTGATTGAAGCACCCTTATGAAAAAAAGATATAAATGTTTGTGGTTAAGGTGATAACCCTTTTGTTTTCTCTGTAATCCATCACAGGGCTTGTCAGCCCTGACAGCTCGAGTGGATTTTTTTGAACACCTCTTTATCTGACAGCTTCATGCATCATAAAGCAGCAAATAGAATTAGATCAAAGTCTAAGAGTCACTGTAGGCTTGGTAAGGTATGCAATCCTGTTTGTATCTTTATCCAGGCTCTGACAGTTCATTTTAACTGGCAACAGGGGGAAGGAGGGAGAAGGAGGAAAGTTTCTTTTTCTTTTAAGAAGGTACAGTAGTGCTGCATTTTTAAACATCCACCGCTTTCACATATCATTTCCCCTTGACATCTGTGATTCCCTGTGTACTGTAGCGCACTATATATATTTTCAGAATGCTCAACAACAGCAGTCACATTCTCAAAGCAAAGGCTTAACCAGTGTATGAGGCCATGTACCCATATGCTTTAATAATCCTGACTTTTGTTTAATATCAATAGCAAAGATTGACAGAGCTCACTTTAAACAATGGAATATTGTCCATCTGGTACATGCCAGATTCTATGAATTACCGTGATGGATAACAGGTTTACCAACAGTCCGCCCTAAACTCACAGGATATAACCAGCATTTGCTTATTAAAGAAACAGCATAAGGGGAAGGGAAGGGAAGGGAAGGGAAGGGAAGGGAAGGGAAGGGAAGGGAAGGGAAGGGAAGGGAAGGGAAGGGAAGGGAAGGGAAGGGAAGGGAAGGGAAGGGAAGGGAAGGGAAGGGAAGGGAAGGGAAGGGAAGGGAAGGGAAGGGAAGGGAAGGGAAGGGAAGGGAAGGGAAGGGAGAAAAAGGAAAAAGGAAAAGCCTAGTTTAATAAAAATCTCAAGGGAACACACTGAAGCCATGATTTGAAAAACTGGGTATCTAAAGTTATCTACTTTGGTCTGTGTTGGTGGACCTTGTTTTTCAAAACTGTTGAATAAATGATGACTCTTGATATAGGCAAACCCAAGGATTTATGATAAAGCTTTTAGAGGTGCCATATTCCTTGGGAGTCTGTGGTGGAAGAGAGTGAGGCAGCTTCCAAGCCTTCTTGCTCTCAAGCATATGGTGTATAAATATGAAATTAGGTAGCTTCTTTTGCTTCCATCTGAGACTTGCACCTGAATGCTGGTTTTTTTTCTTTCATCATATCATTTGGTGAAATGTCACACTAACATGGAAATTATAAGCTGTATTTTTTGATGGAACACGGAAGCAATCTCAAAACACAATGGTCCCATGAAGAGAAGCAGGACCAGACGGATGGTGCCTTTGACACAGCAGAGGAAGATGTGTCAGCTCTGTAATATGGGCTGCTATGCAGAAGCTGCTCTGAGGGTGCTTGTTGGGGAGGAAAATGTCATAGGAGGAGAGGCTGCCCCTCCTGGCTCTTTCCCCTTTGAAGGCAATGGCTTTCAGAGAGGGTGTTCATGCTGACACAGAAGGTGGCCATCCTTGTGCCTCCGCTCTTCCAGGGTGGCTGTGTGTAGGAGGTGCTGCAGAGGTACAGGGAAAGTGCCAGTGGGAGCTCCTTCCTGGCGACTTCTGCAAGACCCATGTAGCCAGGCCAGAGCAGGGTTGGGGAAGCAGTGTAAGGCAGTGGGGAGAGCAACTACAGCAGCAGGGAGCCATGCTTCCTCCTCTCCCATAGTGCAGCAACATAGCTGGAGCCGGATACAAGGAGAGGCCAGCCATCTGCTAGCAGCTCCCTCCACCCAGCAATCTGTATCATCTCAGCACATCTTGGAACATCCCAACAAGATCTATCAGATTCACAGTGCTGTGTCCAAGCCCTTCCTTCTGGCAAGAGCTGAAAGAAAATTTGGGGTCACCACCTGGCCTCGCTGAGCCAAATATTGTCATATGGCTGCCCCAAGGAGGATTGAACCTTTGTCAATCTGTTTTTCCATCAGCGTCTCTTTCTTAAAACTGTATTAGAAAACCTTTTAGAAGAAGTCTAAACTCCAGAAAAGTGAAGAAGCCTCTTCCAAAGAGATGTGGGAGGTTTCCAACTAAAAAGAATCCATGCAAGGAGCAGAATGTCCTCTGGGCTCCTACACTTACATACATTGGTCCAGTGTTGGAGCAGTGGTTTCTGTTGGTGGTTAGAGGCCTCAACACTTCACTCATGACCAGGCAAAGATTGATGTTAACTTGGAAGCTTTTCTTGTGAGAACCCACAACTATTTCTACTACATTGTGGGATACCATAGACACCTATTCCGTAATGTCCCAGAAGCTTTGTGCACCAAGGGCACCTCCCACTTTTTCTGTGTAAAATGCTTAAGCCTCCGCATCAGGTAGGAGAGCCCATTCATTTTAGCAACCCTCATGGAGGTGCCTGAGTCTCTCAGGTGTTGCAGAGTGGCACAAGGGAAGCAGAGCAGGTCAGAAATGGGCAAGACACGTAGAACTTCTGAGGTACTCCCTGACCAAATGGTGTGGTCCCTGACCAATTGGCATGGTCACTAACCAGGTAGGATGTACCCTGACCAGGGCTGTCTGCAATGCCTAACTGGAAAGCAAGGAGGTCAAAACATAGGCCAAAATTCCTCCTGCTGGTCCAGCAGGGCTGCATCTATCTAGTCTGATGACAAGAGGCCCTACTACATTTTAATCATAGAATCATAGAATACCAGGTTGGAAGGGACTTCAAGGATCGTCTGGTCCAAGCTTTCTTGGCAAAATTACCTTACACGAATTTGAAGTCTACCTCAAACAGCTGAGAACCACATACATTACAGCTAGTGCCATAGCTCCTTAGCAGAAGGCCACAAACAATCCTGCTAGGATTTTTCACTGCAGGCAGTATTGGGGTGCAGTCATTTGAGGTGACTTCACCAAGATGACGTGGCTGGCAGGAATGGGCAGCCACTCAGACCCACTGGACCTGGCGTCAGTCCACGATGTCTCTCCTTCTTCAATATCTATGTGCAAGTTGTCTGAAAACTCTTCTCACTGGTGTGTTTTGCCCTCGTCTCCTTGACCCAACTAAGCCAGCTGAGCTACACCCACAGATCAAGAGGCAAGGTGGACGATGGACCTGTCTTTGGTGTCACTATGACCTTAGTGAACACTGGCTTTAATCACAAACAACAATTGTTAACGAACTTTGTCAGTACCGTCTGATTTTTCCAAGTGTGCATTATTCCTTGAGTTTACACTGAAAAGTTTTAAGCATGTGTCTAAGCTGGGAGGGTTGCAGCTCTTCACATCTTACTTCAAAAGGCCCTCAGGAACGTGAGAGATGCTAAGGGGGAATTTCTTAACTGATTCTGACTTCTTTTATTAATATTAACTCAAATTAATGAACAGATTTGCCTTTGCCTTAGAAAAATGAGTTTTGACTCATAGAGTAGGCACTGTGGAAATGGGAAGGATGCCCTCAGTGTTAAAAAGACATGACCAGTAGCATCTCCAGCCTGTACGTATGAAAGTCCTTCAAAAATCATTACTTCCAGTCCTATGGAATACTTAGACTTTCATCTTAGTAAATAGGTCCCAGTGGAAATATTTGGGAATAGTGGGGGAAAAATTAAAATAAATTCTCTTTCTATACAGTTTTAAACATTAGTTTTCTGCCACTTGGAGTGTGTTAAAATACAAGCCTTTCCATGACTCTTCTACCTCCTGCAAAATCTCTTTTAACTTTTATTTGTTATTTAAAAAGCCACAGGGTATATTCTCTTCTTAATACATAGGGATTTACGTGTGAAACTCCCTGTGCATCGAGGTGATAATATACCCCTTAATTGGAAGCTGTTTAATGCTCTCGATTTAACATTTTAATAGAAAAGTTACAAGCAGTCTGGCTGTGAGTGCAGCACTATTAAAATTCCCAGCCAGGACAGTAGTGTTTTTTTCTTTAAGTGGCTTTTTATTTGCTAAAATTCATTGCAGCTTTCATTACAAGTTGGGGCCACTTTTAAGTTTCCCTCTACATTATGAAAAAGAAAATGGTGAACTTTAAAGCAATCCAAAGTCTCAAATAAAAGGAGAACTTAAAAGCGTCTTTGCCATGTGTGTCCCCCTATAGGTTGTGCTTGCTCAGGTCATTCAGCACTGAGGCAACTTTATTGAGTGTCTTATTGTGCAAACACAGTAGGAGGAACGTTACCCTCTAAGCTCTCCAGGACCACTTACGTGGCTGGAGTTTATTTACTTGCATGTTTTCAGACCCTTATAATCATATGAGAACAGAGACAACGTGGGACCTTTACAGCTTGGATCTTACAGACTCCAGCCCGCACAAAGCAAGCTATGAAAAAATAAGGTCCAAAGCTTGACCCTGTGACTAGCGTGTGCTTCACAGTCTTCCAGGTTTCCGTTTTTAAAACACCGCTGGGAGGCAGGAAAGTGCCTTCTCTGCCATGCCAAAGGCACGGAAAGATGCAGGACCATATTCATAAAAGGATTAAAAGCCTCAGTTATGGCTTGTAGCACCTGAATTCTGCCCCCAAACCACAGAACATAATCCTGAACTCTCCTCCCTCCTCCAAGTTCTAGAAGTACCCCATGACCTCGGGTATCCACGTTTTTACGGCAAGCTTCTCGAGGTGATAAAGGTTTCTTCTGCCAATGCCCTCAGTCTTCTGTAGGCTGAGTAGCTCTGCACAGGGCTCTCATCTAAGTCCGATTTGCTTTGTTACAAGGATGTGTCTGTAGCTGTGAATCTTATGATATGTTCTCTGGAAACCCTACGGGTATTCTAGCATCAAAACATCAGTCTACCCAAGCGGGTTAGCGATACAGACAAGCAGGAGTAAATTTTCAGTGGCTAAATAAAGGCTGAGTGTATTCCCCATGGCTAAATGATGTCTGAGTTTGTTGCTTTATCTGTTTTAATTTGAGGTATGTGAAACTTTCAGCAAACAAGTCTGTGTGTATGCATGAAAACATAGTTTGTATTCCCGTATTTCTGAATCAGGCTTCTGCTCTGTGCCTTTTCCTGTCTCACCCGTTTTGCACTACAGAGAGATGCGCGGGTGAAACGGAGTTTACTCAGCTGAACAAGTACCCCTTTAAGGAAAAATCCTGCCTATTTTTCTGTCGGCACATAAAGCTTTAGCTGCGGGAGGGAAGCGTGCGCGGATGTTGGGGAGGAGGGTTTCTGTACAGGCATGGGGTGCCTTTAGTGAGGGAGGGTGGACGTGGGGTGGGGTGTCAGGAACGACTGGCCCGCGTCATGTAGCCCCCCCCGGGCACAACTCTTTTCTTCCCAGGGCCAAGATGGGTTTCTGCAGAGCAGCTCGCAGTCTGCTGGTGCGCTGCTGTGCCCCTCTTGCCAGGATGTGGCACTGCTCACACCTATATCTGCTATCTGTGTAGGTAGAATGGACCACATGCCTGCTACAAGTCTAGTCATCCATTCTTCTATGGGGTTGGAGATGACCAGCTTAGAGCCTGGCTTTCTAAAGCTGTATTTTAATGGATTTACACTTGTTAACCCGTCAAAGAAGGCTTGCGAGAGGGAGCAACTACTTATATCAATATATTCACGCAATTTCACCTACCAGCACGTCATGCCAGGTCGGACCTCCAGGAGTGTTCAAGCCACCCGCTTGAAAGGATGGCTGGTCCCCACGGCCGTTCACTCCTTGTCTTCTTGCTGAGAAACTGGCAAGAAAGAAGCTGAAGACAGACTCACTTGTTGGTGTGCTTTTGTGACGTGGCCACTGGGAATGGTACTTAGGCGGCTACTCACTTTACAAAGGCTTTAACAGCCATTACATGGTATCAACTTTTAGTTGTTCCTCATCTGGGCTGGAACTGAACCAGCATCCTGTTGGGTGAAAGGCTTCGTATCCCCATTAAAAAATATTTTACTGGCCTTCTCTACTTAAAATACATCAAACAGTTTCCGCTTCTGTTTGTTTTTCTGCTGAAATATGGAAGCTAAAAGTGGTCCTGGTAGAGTGTAGCTTAAGCTGAAAAATACGGAGAGACAAAGCCATGGGTTGTTGAGGGTCTTTCAGAGGCGGAATGGAGGGAGTGAGGCACAGCAAGAGCTCAAAGCCTGAAAAACAGAAACACCTAGAGAGGCTTAAGTTCCTCCACTCTACAGCATAGTTGAAAAGTCTCATTAATGTTTGTGGAGAAAGAAAAACTTTCTCTTTTTCTTCCCTCCCTTCACTCCGCAGTTATAGCAAAAGGCACAGAGCTATTATCTAAATGAGGGGATCACAGAAATGTGTGTTTTTTGGTGAGAATTTAACTCCGAGTACAGCATTCCTGAAAAGGTCACTGCAGGCCATTTAGCTAGGAGATTTGAACAATCAAGAGCTATGCAAAAATTAGGTTTTCTTATAAATTAACTCCATGCTATTTCTCCTAATTTTTTTTTTTTTAGAGAAAGCTATGGTCTTAGAGCAAATAGATTTTTCTCCAACATACAGTATATATTGTCTTTCAGTACAGCTTCCGACTAAAATTTATCTCTTGCTAAATGCAGACTAAATGAATAGTGTAGAACTAATACATTTTGTGCCAAGAAAATAAATGGGCACAGTGCTAGATGCTTAAGAGTGTCACTAATTATTCATGTGATTTGTGGCATCCTTTCTCAGCAAAGGTATGGGGGCTATAACTGGGAAACTCTTTCACATTTCTCTCTTGGAAAACATATAGCGAGGAACTCGGCAGGCTCACAAGCGTGCCCAACCCTCTTAATTTCAGTATACCCAGAATGCTATTCCAGCTCCCAGAAATACTGTAGTACATCCAGTGTTTGTGCGCTGAGGACAAACCGGAAGGCTTGGGCGTTCCTGTATGGGAACCAAGGTATTTTGCTTTCTTTTTTTTTTTATTTTATTTTTTTTCGGTGTACTTTGCAAGCTAGAATTGTGGAAGGACAGTCCCACTTTTAGCTTCCATACCTTGAATGCAAGGGCGTACCCAGAAGAGGTTTTTTAGCGGGCAGCAAATAGTTTCCAACCACACAACTCTCAACCCGGCACGACATGTCTGCAGCTTCTGAGCAGCGGAAACGGACGTACGGGGGCTTCCATGGTTTTGCAAAGAAATGAGACCTTTTTCTCGCTTCCCCCCCCCACCCCCGCTTTCTCTTTCTGTTTGGCTATCGTTGGCCAGCAGTCTAAACAAACAAAGAAGAAGGACGAAACAAGATGCAGTAGAGATGTCGAGGAATAGCGTCATGTTGGAGAGAGGTATTTTTTAACCTTCAGATGTTATTGACAAGCGTAGGATTACGACATGAGGTACATTGAGATAAAAGTGGAAAACGTTCGCCTACGTGACTTATTTTAAGAGAGACACAGATTGTCATATACACAGAGGAAAACAGTGGTACACTGGGGGACTGAGTCACCATTGTTGATTGCAGAAACAAAAATTGATGTAAAACATTGTAAATAAAAAGTCACCTTGTTTAGCCCTTAAGTGTCACTTTCCTTTTCTGGGCAAGTTACAATTTTAATTTGGTTTTGTGACAGCCCTTGATGAAGATATCAAGTTTTGCCATTGTTAGTATCTCCATTTTTTTGAAAAGGAAAGAATTGTCCTGGAGAGCCTATATTTTAGAATTGGTTTTCTCTTGAGGTAGTTGTTTTGTTTTTGTGATAGTAGATGTAGATTTCTTCCACATACAGTTACCAACATGGTCTCCAAAATTAAAGTTCGGGTGGCCAAAACTGGCTGAGTGGTGGCAGCTTAGGATATTTTTGCCCTTTCTCATAAGTGTGTCTGGGCAGTATAAATTCATATTTTTAAGGGGGGGCCAGTGATCTTTTCTTTTTCTGTACTCCCCCTGTAAGGACAGGAAGTCAGCAGCTACTGTCAAAAGAAACCAGAATTACTAGGAATACAGTTAATTATGCTTTTGTCTTTTATTAGACAAAAAGAATATGTTTGGCGCCAACATAATCTGATGGAGCATGCTCATTTCTGTAAAGCATCGAAAACGTATTACCAGAAAAATAACTGATGTGCGTGGAACTACAGCAGATACTTAGATACGTGAGTGAAAACACGCTGAAAGACAGAGATGAAACTCCACCTTTAGGAACCAGCCTGCCCAGCAAAGCCCTTAAAAAGAAGCTTCCCGCACCGGAGCCAGAGGGAAGCAGCTCAGACGGTGGGGGGGTTCAGAATTGGTCCCCGAAGGGGTACGAGCACAGAAGAGGTAAGCAGGCTGAATACCGTTATATCAAAGGTCCTGGAAATGATTCACATTTTGCAAGCTCTCGTTGGGGAAAAGGCCAAGTTAGATTGAGAACACTTATATGAGCAGCGTTAAGATTAATTTGGACTCAGAGTCACCAATTAGGAAACCTCTCTCTTGTAAACACCAACCTCTTAATTAGACAATCTTGCCTTTTTGTTTTCTAACATCAACAAAATGGATACATTAGTGCCATATGAAGCTGCCTTAGGAGGATTAGCTAAAGGAAACTGCATATTGAACTTCACCTTTTAATTAACTTTTAATGAATTGCTCTCACAGCAGAAAGCAGTCACAGAGGGACTCCAAGATTCAGGAGTTACCTAAGGCCTATAATGGTTTTTAGGGGGGGAGAAAAAAAAAGACCAATTTCATTGCTCCGCATCTATTTCAGCTTCACTCATAGCCTGGGCTGCAGAGTCGTTGTGGGATATTTGAAAGGAAGAAAAGCTGAAAAAAGTTAGATGTGTAACTAATTATATAAACATGTCATCTTTGTTTTTGTCAGTTTCGGTTACTGGGAAGCATATTTTCCTTATTTAGTGTTGCCTTTGTGCAGTTATATTAAGCCAAAGGAAAAAAAACAGGAGAAGGAGAAGCAGCGAGGGAGGGAGGGAGGAAGGGAAGGAGGGAGGGAGCAAGGAGAGCGCGGAGGCTGGCGGGATGCTCCGTCTGCCGGCAGCCTGGCCCGGCTGTCCCCACAACGATGGCATTCCCTGAGCACAGCCATCGGATGGAGGTGAGGGTCTCTAGCTGGGCGAGTAATCACACTTGGCATTCGCTGTCAGGAAGACAACTTTGGTACCGAGCCTAGAGATCATTAGGAATGAAACATCAAATGCCGGAAAACAAATGGAGGCTTAATCTTCAATGAAAGAGAACATCAGCAAAATGCGGCTTTCATGGTTTTGGGTACCTGACGTGCTGGCAACTGGCAGATTTTTACCTGTGCTGCATTTCCCATCCCTCGGAGCTGTGGCCTTCTGGAGCTGCCATAAAAAGCAGCAAATCTCTCCTGCTGCGTAAGGAGCAGGCAGGCAGCAGGGCCAAATTTGGCACAAATCTGCGGGCGCCCAGCTTTGCTTGAAACCAGGGGCAGATCTAGAGGCACATCAGAGGCAGGGCTTGGCCCACTGCTTTTAATTTAAGGGCCCTTGGCCGTAGGACGCCGGATGGGAATGTATCCCCTCCATCCCGCGGACTGCACATCCGACGCGGTGCCCCGGGGCTCCGCGGGGCCGCGGCCACCCCTCTCGCCACCTGCGCCCGGCGTCTGGGCAGCATGGAGCCACACCGCCACTGTGAGAACCGGTTCAGTGCGGTAAAATCAGAAGCAAGCCAACTCGCAGGAAATGGTGGTGTTCCTGAAAACCCTCCCTGTTCCAGGGGACCCTTCCCTTTGCTGTTTTCCTGCCCTCCTCTAGTTGCTTTGTGTAAACATTTGCTCACACGCATTTTTGTCAGCACAATAGCCTTTCTTACTGCGAACTTCCGCGTCAGCAGCCAAGACAAAGGCATCTGCGAGCAAACTGAAATATTCATTGTTGTCTTTTGCTTGGCTGAGTGTTCGCCTTCCAACATTTGTCTTTGTGACACTCTGGGACTCCCCAGAGCTGTGGGATGTCCTTCTGCAGCCCGCCCCGGGCCAGAGGGACGTCCTTCCCAGCCACTCGGCCGCCGCTTTGGCAGTGGACCCCAAGCTGTCCTGTTTTGGGGTCCCCACTGGGTGCCCTGGCAAGGCCATGCGCACAGCTTTAGGCTGGTTGCTGTGGTTGGCAGCCGCATCCTGACTCCCTTCACCCACCACAGCCAGATCACCTGAGGGTCTGGCAAGTGGGACCCCAGGAGATGGTTGGCCACCAGTTTGCATGGGATGGCCAGGGACCAGGTGCACGCCAGGCCCTAGCAGAGGGGTTCCCCTGAGACCCATCACGGCCACAGGGTGTGTTACATCCTGGCAGAGACGGCTGGGGATGGAGACACACCATATCCCCACAAGCCCTGCGGCTCTCTGAGGTGTGGACCCTCATGTTCTCCTCCTCCCCATCCTCATATCCTTATTTATGGGGTTAGGGCTTTGGTTATGGGGGTCACTTTATCTAGAGCCTCAGGTATTTACGGGCTCTGGCTAAACAGCCAGCAAGTTTGTGACCTGTCTAAACATGTGTGTCCAGTCTGTGAGGGACTCGGCACCCAGGGTCCTGCGGGGCTGTTTCCCTTTCACTCCGAATCCACTTTCTGTGAAGGGCCCCCATCCCACTTAATTGTTCATTTCATCCCTCTCATCTCCAGGTGGGGCTCCTCATTCGCTCACTGAAGATTTTGTGAGCTGTTAATTATACATCGATTCCATTAAGCTCGTGATCCCTGTTGCAATATCAGCTTTCTAGGCAGGCCGTACATGACATGCTGTGAAGGCAGATGACAGGCTGTGTGAGAAGCGGTGGAGGTGTAGCTCCGAGAGAGGTGCCTCTGCGCCTTTGCAACGCCCAGCTCCCTCCCCATATCCTTGGGACCCTCTTCCAGCCCACCAGTCACTCAAGCAGAACCAGGCCCACATGACCGGCGCATCCACGTCTCACAAATAATCACACGTAATCAAATCGGGTGCGATCTAAGCAAGCAGTTTGCAGTCCTTGGCTGAATATCCTTCATTATTCAAAAAATCACACAAGAAGGAATATATTCGGAGAAGACAAGATTGCTCATAAACAAGTCACAAGCAGAGAAAAAGCCTGTATTTGTCAGATAATTTATCCTCAATGAATAATTCAACCAAGTCTAATAATAATTATTTATTATTTATAATATACACACTGACATAGGTGTACACGGTGCTTCAATAAAAGTAATTAAAATAATTTTGCACGAACTTATTGGATTTATAGGAAAAGCACAAAACGTACCTTTTCTGCTCAGTGTGTTACAGAAATGATCTTTGCAACGCATAATGGGCTAAGAAGTGTTTATCCAAAATTTTAGACGGGCTCTCTATGGCTCTCAATGGTCTGATACGGCTTTAAATAAATTTTAAAAATGCATCCCTTGACACATCTTAGATATCAGTTCTGATATTTGTCTCCTTTAAGTGAGTTCAGACAGAATCATTCGAATTGATAGTCGATCTTTCCATAGGTTATGTATTTTAATCACAATGATATGTCAGCTAATGATAAACACACATATTAGACCTGATTTTACAAATACTTCATGCAGGATTCAGTACTCATTTTGCTTAAAACAGAGAACAGACAGTATGGTCTCAAAATGGAGGCTTAATGGGAACTGAAATATGAAGACTTTGATTTAGAAAATCAAATCTAAAAAAGAAAATTGGAACTTGGAGTGCACGATTGTTGGAAAATGATGTAAAGAGTGGCTAGAACGAGGTTTACCCCAATCTATAATCAAGCGATTTGTGCCCCTTCATGAAAAAACACTTGGAGATGTTTTTTTTTCTCCCTGAAAGAGTCTGAATATTATGCAGGGTTTTGCAGAGAAGCAAAATGAGACGTGAACTGAAAAGGTCCTCGGAATTTGCTTCCACGGCGTAGCCCAAGCCATGCTCTGAGAGGTGCTCTGGATATTTCAGGGAAAGCACGCCTATTATCTCTGTTCAGGGCTCAATGCATTTCACCTAAAAATGTGCCGGCAATATGCCGTCAAGCAGATCAGTTGCATATTGTTTCTCCCGTTTCGCCAAGCATTTGTACGGTCCCAGAATTTCCAAAGTAAGAATAGTTCTCGTAAAAAGCACGGTTTATTTGTAAGTGCGGTACTCCGTGTAATGACCTCTGCAAAAATGTACAATCCCTAGCAATGTGCTTAGCAGGAGGAGTCCAATCTCAGCCTCTTGCTCCGCAGAGCTCCGGAGCTTGCGCTCGCTTTCAGAATGAAAACAGGCACGTTGAAGTCGGTGAGATAACTCATGTGCTTAACATTTAATGCATGCTTACATACTGGAGTGAATCAGCCGTGGCAATAAAATATGCCCACAGCAACCGTTAAAGAATTCCTTAACCAAACTTCCAAAAAATAATTTATTTTTTTTTTATTGCATTATTGCACAGCCTTGTTTTTTGGTTTTTTTTTAACTCCTTTTGTAAGAAATATTTACTTTTTTTCTTTGGAAATGCTGGTATTTTTTTTGACTTGGCTTCGGCACTTAAAAAAAAAAAAAATGACAGCAAACCCACAAATGTTTAGCTCTTATTAATTATGGGGAGGGAAAATTTAATTTCCTGACTGTGCTCCCCCTGTACGCGCGAGCCCCAGGAGTTTGTGGCAATCTCCGTAGCTGCTCGGAGGAAGCCGTTAGCTAAAGCACACAGCACCAGCCCAGCTCTGCCGGCCCGGGGAGCTGAAAGAGCAATATTAGAGGCTGGCTGAGGCAAAGTACCACAAGGCAGCTTTTATAGCTGAAAAATCTTAACAGGCACAAAGCGTAGGGATTTATTTAATTGGTTCTGGAGAAATTAGGCTGGGATAAATTTCCAGGAATCAAGGAGACACCAGGCTGTGAAACTCGCAGTCGCTGTGGGGAAGGGGTACCCTCCTGGCGGTGAAGACGTCAGCCCGGTTTCAAAGGCCCCAAGTCTTCTGCTGAGCTTCTCAAGGCTTGCGAGAAGCATGGTGGCTAGGGTCTGCCGGGAAGGGTGGGAGGTGATGACGGGTTCCGCGTGAATTTTCTTCCTTCTTTTGGTATGGAGGCAATTTCAGTACTTTTCAAAGAGTGGACTCTAGGAGTAGGAAAAAAAAAATAAATTCAAAATTTAAAAACAGTAGCTTACCCATACTCATGTCTCATCTCTTTTTTCTTAGTGATGTGTAGCCTACAGTGTGAAGACTGTTACTGAAATTAATGATTAACCTGCATTTAACTTGCTTATGTTCACTTTGCTTTTTGACAAAGCCTTACACTCAACTCCATTAGAAAAACTGCAGTGCTGTCAACTAAAATGATTTTAAATCCAGCTGGTGGCACTGGTGCAAATCCCTCACGTAGGCATATGTAAACTGGTCTAAACCTTGCTTAAATGAGTTTACCTTGATTTGGTAATTTACCAGTTTCAGATAAATCAATATAAGTCCCACTCTGAGGCCTTAAGTCCTTGGGCAGCTCTTCTTCACCCACAACGACTGGGACTTTCACTTGTACTTTGGAAACTCCACAGATTCACCAGGTGAAGTTGCTCCCCTTTATATTTCCCCTCTTTGTTACTCACACCATCTGTGGTACTTGGCTTCCCAAGCAGGCGGGGTGTAAAACTATTCCTCATCCCTACAATACCGATCCCTGACGGGAATTTCTAAACGCTGCATTAAAAGAGTATGTATGGATCTATAAGGTCATGAAGGTTTGCAAATTCTTATGTCTGGTTTAAGAGAAAATTCAAGAGGGTTGGGTGTGTGACTTCAGTCTGGCAAAGCCCCGATGCTGGAGGGAATGGGAAGCGGAAAGGGAAGGGGAAGTGGAAAAGAGGGTGGGAGGGAAGAAAGGAGGGAAGAAGGTTCATCTGCCTCTTACTGAAATACTAGGGAATTAAAGAACGTCCCCAAGAGAATATCTGCAAAACTTATTGTTCTTTTATTGTTTGTTGGAAATGCCACTCAAAATGATGGTTACTTTTCTATTGGGAGGTCCTCTAAATTTGATCCATTTCTTGCATCGCTGTATCTAACCTTTTTGACAAATTTTTGAAGTGCTTATTTCAGTTTGCAAAACACCATCTAGCACACTTCTTCACTTAAAAAACTTCATACAAAGTTTTTTCATACAAAAAAAACACTTCATATCAAGGAAATGAAAATTATCTCCATTTTTTACTGGAAATAGGCATGTCACTGTGATGGGAATGGTATTCACACAAATTGTGTATTGTCAGGTAGAACTGCAGCACAAGGGAAATTAATTGGCTCATTTAAAAGGAAAAAACCTCCTCGTCCATTGCAGAGTCCCCATCGTTCTAAGACCTGGGGCCGGGGCGGGGGGAAATCTGTTAGCAAATATTCCAAGAAGTAGAAATACATAAAGTTAAGCATATCTTATGCTGAAGAAAAATAAACGACTCTACAGAAATGAAGAAACGACTTGCTGGTGCAGTCTGAGCCTTCCATTGCTGCTAAAGTTAATGTAAACTAGAATGATGCAATGAATAAATGTTAGCTTTTTTCCTTTTTAAATTTTGGATGCATAACATTCTGCAGTCAAAACACAGATGCTCTTAGGACTCAAGCTGGTTTACAGTCTCTAGTTGTGGAGATCCCTCAGAAATAACTTCCATGGTCCCCCAGCAGTAGGTAGTCCGAGATGGAGCTTTATTGTGCTACCGATCCCACAAACTCATTCTTGTAATTTCCTGGCAAAAATTCTCCCTCACCTCTGACTCGCACCACACCACACCTGCCTGCAGGAACTTTATAGAGGAGCTTTCAGGCAAGTGGGTGAGGAATAAAGTAGGAGCAAGATTGCGGGTGCCGTGTTCACCTTTTCTGAGCCACTGCATCTGCCTGTTCTCCACCTGCAGGCTTAGGAGGGATTACAGTTTTGCTGCTGATGGACACCCCGAGATCCTTTGGAAGCTGACACTGACAATGTACTGTCTGCTCTCAGCAGCATTTGGTTTGGGTTCTGGTGGCACCCAAGAGCCCTCCAAGCCCACAGGGCACCATGAGATCTGCACATCTGCTTCTAAACTTCTCCTCTGCTCATCTTGTAGCATGAATCTCCCTCTTCCAGAAAGCACGGGCCTTCTGCTTGACGTGTCCCATGTGGGGAGGAAATGTCCTAACAGCAGGTGGAGGAACGTGGGGATCCCTGACACTACGCAAGAATATCCTTGCAAGAAATCAAAGGGCCAAAAGATCCTTACATTTAAATTGATGCCAACCTGTCCTGGAACAACTTGCTGTTTTCAGCCTCTGCACAGATGGAGGCACCCCACTGCAGCCGCCTGAGGGATGGGTGGACATGCAAGGGGAAGGGACATGAAAAACCACCAGCAGTGCAAAGGGCCAATCTTCGCACGCCCATGTAGCACGTCCTCCAGCGGGGCTGCCGCCATCGGCGAGGATTTGCACGAGCCAGTCTCAGGTTTGGCTTTTTTTTTCCCATGGAGTTGCTGAAGTCCCTTTGGAATATTAAAAGCCACATCATGGTGCTATACATATTAATGTGCAAGGATTTTTTTCTATTGTCTGTACCTTTCAGTCTAAGTCTGACTGACAGCCTCATCTATGATATCCAAGCCTTAGGATGGTCTGATTTTTAGATAGGCCCTTCTTCTTACTCTTTGGCATCATCCTTTTCTTTTTTCACACAACAGAATTTCCAGTTTTAGTGACTTTTTTTTTGTTATACGGTGTAGAGCTGACAAATTGTAGTTGTTGTCTTGCCTATTTAACATTTGCATTTCCGAGATGCAAAAGCCAGAATACATTCGATTGATGCAAAAGCCAGAAATGCAGTTATTTCAGATAGATTGATTTGTCACAATGGGAAAGACATATGGCTTTTAATTTGAGTTTTTAATATCTCTATCATTTTAACCTGAGGTGAACATACTAGTTAACTTTTTTTTTTTTTAGTAATATAGTATGCCACTGAATAGTAAAAAAATTGGAATTTTTTTGCGTTTTCTTTTTGTTTTTATATTACTACACTGTGCAAATCTTTTTCATTTGCCTAGAGAGGGGCTGTTGTTAGAGTAGTTTTATTATTTGATAGTCAAATCAAATAAATAAGACCAAAACTGTACGTAAGCGGAAAAAAAAAAACCTGACTTTTTTTTTCTCTCCCCTAGTAGCCACGTTTGTAGCCATATTTATTTTAAGTAGCCTTGGGCAAAAAGTTATGTGCCTCATTAATCTAAATCAACCTTGCAGGATTTTATGGCAACTGTTGTTGCTGTTGCCACATTATGTATGCTTTTTCCTTTTGTTCTTCAATATAGTGCTTATGAAGCTAAGGAACAATTGTCACTTCCTATTATGTGAACTAAATGTACAAGAATTGATGGGGCTTTCTACCTAATGTTGTTAGCCTGAACCTGGTTTGTTTATTTAATGAACAAAATGTCACAGTGTATCTGCATCCTCCTGACATCTGAAACAGTGGCAGCTGCTGGTGGCAGATTTCCTGAAACTGGGGTGCAGAATTAACCAATTCAATTTGCATGTTATCCAAAAAAGGAGGGAGGAGGGGGGAGGGAAAGGAAAAAAAAAAAGAAAAAGAGAGAGAGAGAGAGAGAAGACTCCCTTTTGAAAACATTCTTTTAAAAAGCACGTATTTTGTGCACAGATGTCCTGAGTACCATTGTATTGTGGGGGGCGGGGAGGAGCCAGTCTAATCCTGACACATAACCTACTTCAGCGCCAGTAGATTTAGAGAAGTTCATTGAGATTCAGGGTTTAAAGATGATGCCATTACCAGCGAGATGCCGGGTTGGTAAATAAAAACTCCTGGCTACAGGAGCGTTTTAAAAACTGGGGTTCAGTCTTGCCTTCGTTCTCGTACAACGGGCTCTGTTAAGGGTGAGATGCTGATGTTGCGGCCATGTCGCCTAAAGAAAAGATACATTTTATGCCTTCTCTAAGTTGGAATTTGTAGACATAAATAAATGGTGATAATGAACTCTTTTAGAAAGTGACAAAACCTGCAGGAATTACTGAAGACATTACCACTCCTCAATTGCTAATCCTAATAATAATTGCTAAATCACCGTGCTTTGGCATAAGCGCCCAGAAGCTACAGCCACATTTTTAGCTGGGAATGGTTAGTGGCGAAAACGTTTACCGGGCACCGGAAGTTTTCGAATAAAGGTAAAACCTCCTCGAGATTTGTCTAGTTTTAACTGCTCAGTGGGAAGGCGATGCTGAGTCTCCACAGGCTCCAATCAAAGGAAGAGCAAAGGCAACCGCTCAGGTTCCTTGTTTAGGGTGTTACGCATGTCCCTCGTCGCGGCCAACGCGACCGCCGCGCTTCGTATGCAAAGGAAAAGAAAACACAGTCTTTGGGTATATTACATGACAGTGCAGGGATCTGAACTACTTGGTAAAAGGCCCAGTTATGAGTATGTCTGGCAATTAAAAATAATTGGGAAGCAGGTTTGCCACTAACTCTTCCAAGAATGCCAGTTATGATATAATGATGTTTCATTAGACATGCTGAAAGCTGTGAGCTCCGTATGGCAATGGCAATTAGGAAGGATCATAAAGAAGAAAAAAAAAGAAGAAGAAGAAGAAACATTAAAAATATCCCAGCTAAGATTAGCATAGCATTTAATGGCCACTTCATTAGCTAATTGATTTCTTATTAGTTACAGGGAAAAGCCCAGTTAGGGGCTCTGCACAGCTAATTAACAGCATTTACACAATTAGTCAGTTGCTCATTTTGTAACCAAACATTCTTGGAATCAACTGTGGCTGTGATGCTCTGGGCCATTTGATTAATTTTATTTTATTTTTTGCTAATATTGGCTTAACCTTCAAATAAAAAATTCCCTCCCTAGGGCCCCACCGTATTTAATCACAACATTATACAAACAGAAAAAGGCTACGTCACACAATCTTAGGACATGAATCGGTTCCTCTTTCTTTTATTTGGAAGTTGTTTTATTGGCCCCATGAAGTCAATAGCATTCAATAAGCAGAATCGTCTGTCTTCTCTCCTGACAGCCGAGTTTTTGCCCATCAAACATTATTATTATTTTGCAGTTGGCAAATGGAACAATGTAGGTTTGACCACAACATATTTTTTTGCTTATGTATTGGGAGAAGTATGCAGGAGGTCTGGCCGAGATATTTATTTCTAATGCAGTTGCTTCCTACTGCAAAAGAAATGTATTTAGTAGAAAGCTGGCCATTTAATAAAATGCCTGTTTTCACATTAGTTTATACCTTGAATTAAGGATGAATGAGGAAAACTGCATGATGTTATAAGGGTCAGAAAGGGACAGGCTGGATTTATGCAGCACTTTGTTAGCAACTCTGAGAAAATTGACGACCAAGAACATAATAAATAACAATAATAGCATTTCATAGAACGAACAAAAAGAAACTTGTCTGTTCATTTTCAGTTTATGGCAGCACTTCATAATCTCATAGCACCCAATTATTATTCTGGTGAAAAGCCATGTCCCCTTTCGCTCCCCAGACTCCTATGCACCAAGAAGAGCCAAACTCTGATCTCGCTGTCGGCGGTAATGATTTCCCCCCGATACAGGGGCTCTCCTGTGAGACGGCAGCCTTTTAGCATTGATGCATATAGGCTGTTAGCACTGTAAGAAGACGTTGCATATGTGAGCAGAAGGTCAATGTTTTCACTTGCCAGTTTTCATTGGCACACTGGGGTTCTGTTCACTATTACCATACGCTAATTAAATAAAACCACAACCTCATGATGATCGATCAGGTCAGAGATGATACCGAATCATCAATATATTAATTATTACGCTTTGTTTTTCTTTCACTTCACTTCTCTTTTTTTTTCTCTTTAATGATTCCTTACAATAAGTGCAAAATTATTTTCATTTACCATTACTGTATTAATTGCAGCTAATGGAAAAACACTCTCTCAGACACATAATGGCAATTATTCCACTTCCCCCTCCTTTTTTTTTCTTTTTAATGAGAATTTATTCCACAAGTGTATTTGCAAACAGTGAACTATAATGGATGGTCATTTCAGTGCTGTATTTTTTTTTTTATTGGGTACATAGATAATATGTTTTCTTTCCTCCCACATTGTTTCTTGTTTTGTTGATAAGGCACATCTTGCTTAGTTGCTTCAAAGGCTTGTGAAAATCAAGAAAACCTCCAAATAACCTCATTTTAATGTAGCATATTGGCAATTTGAGATTTTATTTTTTTTTTCTGCTGAGGAAATCTACCATATCTGGAAGCTCTTTCCAAATTCTGAGCAACACCTACAACACTCACACTGAGTTTCTTTGTGCTCCTATTAAATACAGCAGAAAAAAACATGGATCTGCGAGGCTTTACCAGATTCCAGATTACTAAATCAGTGGAAGTGAGCACTTAGGTGTCTGTGGGGTTCTGTCATTAATCTCTACAGGGTCAGATAGTGCATCAAAAGAGGAGGGACTAGGGACCAGTAGCCTTGGCTCCAAGTCTTATTCTCCAGCTTCTGCTGGAGATGGGTTTCTACTGTGTTCATTCAGTTCCTGCAGAGTTTCCTTCTCTGGGTTACCTGGATGTCCATGTGTGTAGCGGCTATGCATGTATTTCAAAGGATGACAAAAGGTAGTCTGCAATTTCCTCAGCTGACATCTATTTTTCTCTTGCTTTTCCTTTGCAGGCATAAATGCTACCCACTTCGCTCCTCCTTTCCACTTCACCCTATGGGCATTTCAAGGTATGTTCTCAAGGTCTACCAGCTAGAAAGCAAGACCGAAAAAAATCAGCTTCTGAAATTCTTCTCTACCACCAGGATATTTACCCTTTAGGCAGCTTCCCCCTCATGGGCTTCCACAGGATTCAGCCAACAGAAGCTGCATAGCTACTCCTGACTGATGAGATTATTTTGTCTGAAATGCAAAGGAAAATCATTGCTCCTCTTCTTCTAGCCCTTTCCTGAAAGGGATAAATGTATTTTCTCTGCCCATGATGGCTTACAAACCAGCCCCTTACATGATGCCTGTTAAGGTTTGTTCCCCCAATCAACAGCTCTCCACTGGGGCACTGTCAGTACAGTAGAAGGAACTTTTCTGAATATCAGTCTCATGTGGTAATTTTGTGAGCTGCATCACCCAACAGTTTCTTGTGTTGGTTTTGCTGGGTTTGAAACACTCATCCCCTTAGGAATAAACATATGATTTTTCAATCAATTCCACAAAAATTCAAAAAAAATCCTTGTGGATATCAAGTCAACCTAAGCTCCCCCACCATTTGTTTTCCAAATGCCTGCCTTGTTTTCCAGGAGCTGGAATGTGTTTCTGTTACCTGAACTGGGTTCGATGTTCATGTGGAAATGTCACGACTTGTTGGCAAACACAGAAACAGACATTTAGCAGGGGCGTCTGGCCTGGTGCTCTGAAGATAACCTGTGCAGCTCTGTCCCATTGCCCGCTTGCAGAGCTGACAGCATTTTTGTGGTATTTGAATAATACAAATATTAAGGAGTGCATTTGACCATCTTATAGGGAACTTGGGAAATTAAAGTTATATATTTGTCTCTGCTGTATAAAGTGTAGAAAATCCCACGGCTTCCCCTTGCCTCAGTTGGTCCCTCTGTAAAACGATTATGTTAAAACCTTGAATAGACCACCTTGAAAGAGAAAGGTGAAAGGTGAAAGTGTACGTAAGACACAGGTCTTACAGCATGGCTGTAGATCTCTGTGTGAGGGGGTTTAAACCTCTGATCTCCGTGTGACAGGGTCCATGGGCTGGTGCATGCTGGCTTTAAAGGACGTGGTGCCAGCAGCTTGGAGGGTTGACTCTGTCTGTTGGTGCTGAGTAAGGGTCGTGCAGAGAATATTCACCTTTGCTAGCAATGGGCAACAAGTCATGATAACAGGATACACGGTGACTATTTTTCCCCAGTAATAGCTATAGTTACTCTCCAAAGAGCTGGAGGAGGAAAAGTTCTTTTATTTTTTTTTTCACAATACTTTTTTGCTGAGGATTTAACATTACTTGGGAAAGAACCACTTTGAAGGTTTCACTTCCAGAAGCCTCCTCCTGTCCCAGTCCTCATTCCCTATTTAAAAGGAGACAGGGCAGCTGTTCCTAATGACTAAATGGATCCATCTGTGTGTGTGATGAGTAGGGTTTGTCAGTCTTTAGGCTGCAAAATCACCCCTTCTCTGCTCCGGAGCTGGCTATGCTGTGCAGTTTCTGGAAAGAAATTACTAAACAATATTGTAAAGGTGAAACCACATTATTATGATCATCTCATCAAATACTATAGAAAAAGTCCTGTTGGGAGAAAGAATTAGCCATTCCACAGACGCCCTGCAATTGTCAGACCTGGAAAACTAGTATCTATCCCAAGAATCAAAGAAAGGGGTCTAAACTCAATAAAGAAATGCTAATGTCCCAACTGCAGGATAAAACAGAAGATGGACAAGATATGCGGAAACTATTTCTGGACCACATAAAATATACAGATTCAACAAATGATGCATTAAAACTGACAGCACAAATATATGCTGACTTCCCTTCCAATGCCTCTCTTACCACACTGTCTCTCCCTGTAATACTTTCCTTCACTCTACTGATATAATCAATGTATGAAAAAAAAATAAAAATAACAAAACAGAGAGGGCAAAAAGAGTCTGGGATTCAACTCTGCTTGGCAGAAAAGTCAGTGATGACCAGCAAAGTGCAGTGATTCTCAGAGCAGCACATAGAAGGTGGTGTGGGATGATGGTAAACAGATAAATAGCAGAATGGAAACAAACAAAAGTGGAAGAATTGTCTTAGGGTACAGGCTGACTGTTGTGTAGGTGAACAAAGAGGGAAGAAATCTTCCTACATGCTAAGGAAGATCTCCCTTGGACCTGCTGTGTTCCTTACATACCTACCAAGGAATGCCCATTGCTCCGGTGTGATCTGTCAGGATGCAAAAGCAGCAGGATTTCAGCCTTTCATCCTGCACAAGCTGGGCCATAAAGTTGCCTGGACACACACGAGCCTTTCTGTCTTTCTGCTGAACCAATGTCTTCTACAACCCTGTGAGGAAAGTGAGAGAACCGAGCCTATTTTCTAGCTATATTTGTCTGAACTTGCACCATATGTTTCAGGGAGGACCTGAGCTCCCTAAATCCTAGAGGGCAACCCAGCATTCCTGCATGTGGTGTTCACAGAGACCCCCACAGAGGAGCTGGGGATCTTGCTGGCGAGCAACCAGATAGGGAGCGTGCTTGGAAAGGAATGAGCTTGTGGGCCCTTATCTGCTCTCTGAGGGCTCTGAGAAGCCCAGTGCCTGGCTGTATCAGCTGAGCCCTGATTGACCCCCACATCCTCATCTCTCTGGTCTAGCACAATAAGTAATGTAGGTAAATCGAAATGGCAGTAGTTCTTCATGCCCAAGGCATTAAGTCTTACCCTTATACTTTTATGAAATCAGAAGGAGCAAAGCCCCTCTTTCTCTCAAAAAGAGCCAGATTAGAGTGTGGCTGGAGGGGCTGGATATCAGTGGAGGAGAATGTGCTGCCAGGGAAGACTCTCACCTCCTTGTCCTTGCTGCACTTGTGACCCAGGACTACGTGGGGTCCCACCGGTTGGCAGCAGCTCCAGAGACCACGGACAGGCTAAAGAGGCACCCAAGTAGTGTCCAGAAGTGAGCCGATGGCACTGGGCAGAGTGTTTTGGTTCAAGGAGATTTTTGTCTGTCTTGTGGAGAGGGGAGGAAAGGCAGGTTAAGTAGTCTCAGAAGAAGTAATCATGGCAGATGGAAACTAGCTTTCTGAGACACAGGCTGCTTAGACTGGTCTGAAAGGTATTAAACTAAATAAAAACAAGAGTACAGTGGTGAAGGAGAGAGAAAACAGAAAATTCAAGATACCAGAACAAAATTAGTCAAGGTGCCAGAGACCTGAAGAAAAGTCTCTAATTGCCTTCAAGGATTGCAAGGAGCCCAGTAATAAGCAAAAAGAAAAAGGACTTGTTCACTGATTAGTGCACACACACTCTACTTGGTATTTTAAGCCATCGGAAGGAAAATCGGCATGACTGGAATGTTAAAATCAGTGGTGCAAAACTTTTTTTTCAAGGACTGATTGAATTAGCATAGAAGGACAGAGAATGGCAGTCTACATTGAAAATGGCATCAGCTGTCTCTGAATCATTGCCAAGTGCTCCTACATGCTTATGGGCTGCTGTTCCGAAACATAAAGCAGACGACAGGGAGCTGTTGGTGCCTGTTGTTGCCCGCCGAATCACACTAGAGAGCAGGATGCCTGGCTGCTTGAACACCCATCTATCAGCTGTAGAAAAAGAAATGCTGTGCTACCGTGGAGGATTTCAGTCGGAATGACACGTGTTGCAAGTTTCATGCTGCCAAGTATTAAAATACCCTTGGAATTTTGCAAAATTATAGACGACAATTTTCTAGCTCAGAAACCAACACAGAACAATTCTGGGTTGGACCTCGTCTTGACAGAAGGATAGACGCTCAGCTGAGAACTAGAAGTCAGTGGTTGTTTAGGCTCAGATTGACTATGCCTGTTTATGCAAACCACATAAAGTTCACGTCAGTAATACATTTACTTAGAGTTTCTAAGAGTCCAGTTTCACAAAACTGGAATAATTAAGTCATGAGTCAGCTTGGAAGAACTGAGATGGCAAAATATGAAAGATTGAACTCTTTTATAATGTTTTATAAATTATCCAAGAGCTAAAAACCTGAAGTCAAGAAAGAGGGCTTAAAAATAGCCAGGGGCACGTGGGAAGAGAAAGCATGTCCAATAATTAAAAAACAGTATATGGGGGAAAAAAAGTGGATAGCAGTAAAGATAAATTATGAAATTAAGAAAATTGATGCGGGAAGAAAAAGGATGTGAAGGGAAAGCTATAGCCAGCAGAATATAAGGCAGTGGAAGGAGTTTGTGAGTATCTAAAGAGCAAAAGGAATCTCAATAAGAGTGTTGTTTCACTAACGAGTTAGACATCGCAGAACTGTCAATAAAAGGCTGAAATATTCAATAAACCTTTCTATACCCTGGCTGGAGGAATAGAGAAGCACAAAATAGATAGAATATATAAGTCATGCAATAATGATAAAATATATCCCCCTTCCACAGTGACTAAAGATGGTGCTAAATTATAGATACTAAAATAGGACCTTTTCAAATCATCATGTCCGAGAGTTTCAGGCTGTGAGCTGAGAAGCGTGATGGATCATTAATGCTGAGTTTCAGTAAATTCTGGGAAACAGGAAGGCTTCGGGAAAAAAGCAGTTGCACCCATATTTAGAAAAAGCAGAAGAGATACATCAAGTAATCAAAATCAACTGAGAGCATTACCTGACAAAGCAGCAAAATAGCAGATATGGGACCAAATTAACAATGATTTAAAGGAAGGAAATATAATTAATAATTATTTATAGAAGAATCTTGTCAGACTAGCTCAGTATAAATTCTAATGTGATTACAACTTTGGTTGATAGAAGTAATGATATTTGCAATGTAATAAAATTCCAACATTATTGCATATGGGACCACACAGCTTGAATAGCAAAGCAGAATGTTATAAAATCAATGTCACACATTAAATAGACCGAAACTGAGTTCAATGGTGCATCCAAATCTGATTGTAGGCAGGGAGCCTCCACCAGGAAGGTCCATTCCTCGTTTTTTGGTTTTCTTGGTGGTTCCCATTTTTAGCGATAACTTAAGGGTCAAAGATGGGGCTTCTCAGAGCTGAGACAATAATTTTGGGGATAGTCACTGATACAGAGAGAAAGCGGTGGATGTGGTCAAATGAGAAGTGTTTTGGGGTGGCTGAATGTGAAATGACTGGTCTGGGAACAAGACGTGCAGGTTGCACTTCCAGGGGAGCTCTGCTTGGGGAAGTAGAAAATTTTGGAAAAGGTATTTGTGGTCAGGACGAAAATCACCTCAGCACAAGCTCCCAGCACAATGCTATGGCCAGAAGGGATAAATCAGTTCCTGATCCCATAAAAAAAAAAAAAAAAAAAAAAGAATAGGGAGTGGGACTATTTCCACTCTTCTTAGTACTGGTGCTGTGCTTGCTGGGGTCCTATGTCCAGATCCGGTGCCCAAATTCAAGAAGGATGTAAAAAAATTGGCATGAGTTCAGAGAGGAGCTCTGAGAATAATTAAAGGATAACTAATAGGAAAAGATTTAAGTAACTTCTAAGAGGAAGGTTAACTGTGGCTTGATCACAGCCCGTAAGTACCTCCACAAGGAAAAGATTTAGGTAATACAGGGCTTTTCAGTCTGGCAGACAAAGGTACAGTGACTAATAAGACCAATGGCTGGAAACTGAAGCAAGGCAAATTCAGACCAAAAAAGAAGGTGCATATTCATAACAGCAAGGATAATTAATCATTTAGAATGATTTACAGAGGATTGTGCTGGGTTCTCCATTAATGGAGATTTTTAAATCAAAATGAAACACTTTTTTGGAAGAGCAGCTCTGCTGCAAGCACAGCTTTTAATCTTGAAGCACAAATTGATATAGGGAAGTTCTTTCTCGATTCTCGATTATATGGAAAGTAGTGAGACAATCACAACAATCCCTCTTGGCTCTAAAACTGGTCAGTTTAGGTATCTACATCAATCACGGGTCTATATACTTCTTTGTGTAACACTTGGAGGATTTAATTTTGGTTTTGTGGTGAAATTTAGTTTCCTACATATTCACAGGATTCCGGGTGTCAGGGCTTTGAAAAACACAATGCAACAAAGGCAAACATAAGTATTTTCAAAAGCAGAAAAAGTCGAGATTAGTCACAGGATGTGATTCAGTTTTAAAAACATAGCTATCAGGAGATGAAGCACTTGTTACAGCTTTTCGTTTTACAATTTTATTAGTTCAAACCCCTTAGGAATTAATATTCCTCATTGGCCTGATAAAAATTCACAGCAACAAAGTTAATAAAATGTCTCATCACCTGACAAATCTAGTAGGAAGTATTTTAAAAAATCTGTTTTACAAAGTAATCCCCCAAGCCCTTGTGGCATAGTCAAAGAGTTAACTTTAAATAGTCAGAGGTAGTGAACTGTCATCCTCTGTGCCAAAAGATGACCCAGTAGCCTTCAGAAGAAAGTCAGGAAAAAGCTTGGAAAACGGTTGCTGAGAAATTAAATGACAAGAGAAACTCTGTGCTTCCAATTCTCTGAATCTATGAATTATTATTTCTTAGAAATCTTTTGGCTTTCACCACTGCTTATTAGACAAAGCATCTCCTAATTTTAATGCTGTCACCAAAGACCAGATGCTACTGTCAGATCCATGTTATCTGTCTCCAGAATTTGCCTTAAATCAAGTCTGTCCTCACTTTCGGTGTTTGCATCCAAGTGCCTTTACCATCAATGGCAGGTGACACCACATTCCAGCATGGGAATTGTTCCCTCCCTGCTCTGATGGGTACTTAGCGACCTGTGTGGTTGAGAAGTTTGTGGAAGAGGCTTGGTCACGTGCTACAGTCAAAAAACCTCTGTACAGCATAGCCCAAACCATTTTTAACTTGCTTTAAAGTAAATAGGTTGGTGTTTGATCTCTTTGGTCTCTGCCCACAGGTATACTCTTTCCAGCGAGGAAGTAGACCAGAATGTTTTTGGATGTTTTCGGAAGAGCTGACTAAGGAGCTCGGTTCATGGTTTGAAGCCAGCTCTAAGTACTTTGAAGTAACTTCCAATGAATCACATTTTTCAAACATCTATACTTCCCAAACATTACTGTGAACCTGCACACTCATATTTAGGTGTGCAAATCCTGGGGATTTGCAGTCACGCTGAGTCACTCAACCTGTCACCAGCACCGGGCTGGTGGCACAGACACAGAGACGTGCTGCAGAGGTGGGTTACGTGAATACCAATGATACTTAAGAGCATGTGTTTCCCAAAACAAGAGGGCCTTAGAGAACATGGCTCCTTACATCTTGCCTTGCACGTGGCACAATGAAGCACAATGAAGAGAGGGTTTATGGCATACCGGTCTGCAAAAGGCTTTCCTTTAGATGTGTTTTTATTTATCCCACCCTTCACTGGCAAGCATTGCATTCTGGCTGGGGTTGTGCTGCTCTTGCAGCTCATGCGCAGAGGAGGCTCCCAGCAATTTTCAGCCTGAGCTGAGAATTTCTCCCTTGCATAAAGCAGTGTCTGGCTGAAGAATACCGAAGAATTTCAGCTCTGGTACTATGTATAAATTGCCTTTTTCTGAAGATCATATTCTTTCATTCTGTGCTGCACTCTAGTGACCCACGCGTATCCAGTATTCTTTATTCATTTTTTTGTAATACGCAAGTGATTGTGTAATTAACTTTACAACATCTGGGAGTAAAAAAAAAACCCTATACCAAGAAAAAACGTTGCAAACGGGAAATAACCATGAGCATGAGATCATCTCTATATCACTGCAGACTTTTATTAATGTTTGACTCAAAGGGATCATTTTCTCTAGATTCCCTGGAATCCGGGTCTTCATTTTCATCAACATTCTGGCAATATATTAAACCTTTTCATGCACTTAATTCTAAAGTTTTCTGTTTTCTTTTTCCCCTTGATTTGTGACTCATACTGAAAGAGCAGATTCTTTTTCCTTTCACCTCTGTACAGAGCGTCTCGGATGTGACCCCTGGGTGCGTTAACGGGGGCTTGGCATAATTCTCAGCTGGTGCAGAGCAGTGCTGCCCGCTCCTTCCCACATCTGCTCCTCCTTGGGTGGAAAGAAGGAGAACAGGAAAAGGCATTTTGGGACAGGGTGGGGCACACCTGTACTTGGCTAGCCCTCAGCTGGCATGGGGTTTCGTATAGTCTGAAGCCATCTGGTATAAATTAGAGCTGTCCCTCCTCGGGTGCAGGAGGGGATCTGTGTCAAGAGGTCTAGATTTTGTGTTATGTTAAATTATATGATCTGATGGTTGATGGAGATCATCACAAGAAGAAGGGGGAGGCAGAACATGTCCTAGAGTAGCATAAAGTTTCGATTTGTGTCAGTTTGGGATGGCCATTTCACTCTCGAGTGGTGAAATCATGGTAAAGCTATGAAGCTCTTCTCACCAAGTGTTTATACCATATGAGGATATGTTTTGCCTGTGCCACAATCTCAGAAAAGACATTAATTTATTTTTCTAATGAGGTGTTGAAATTTCTCCTTGTATATTCTGTATCTCTGTAGATAGAGCCCTGCTCTCCTGATTAACAAGGCTTTGTCAACATATGAAAATCTGCTTTGCCACATAATCAAACACATTTGTTAGCCATTTGAAAGGATGAGGAGTTCAGAGCTTTTCGATAGAAAGGCGTGCTGTGCTCCTCGGAGCGTGGAGGACACAGTGGTCTGATAGTGGGGCCTGTGCTTCTCCGTGAGGTTCCTGCTGACCCCAGCGGACTGCTCAGCTTTGAATTCTTCAGCCCCAGACCTTCACAGAGCAGCAAACAGCCTCTCTGACTGCCTCTGGAGGTTCCTGGAACTCTCTGGCTCTACACAGCCTGCTGTCATCCTTATTCCCCTTGACAGGAGCAAGGCCATGAGGGAGCCACGAGGGAGCTGCAAGGGGAACGGGTGCATCTTGGCACAGCCACGAGCGGACCCCAGCAGAGTCCTCCTGTCCCAGGGACCAACCCTGCTGCTGCCCCTGCTCAGTGATGTCTATGCTTTCTGCAAGGCAGAGGGCAGCTGTTTGCGACAAAAGCCGTGGCTGGTGCCGGGTCCTCCTGTCATACCCAAAGGACGCAGGTTTTCTGCTTCCTGAGCCCCTTCCTGCAGGGACAGACCTAAAAATGAACAGACTCCGAGGTGCTGCAACAAGTCTGAAAACTAGGGGTTTTTTTCTACTTAACTACAATGTCATTGGAATAACTGAGAAGTGGACCAGCTTGCAGACCCGGGGTGGCTGCGATGGACGGGTACTGTCTCTCCAGGAGAGACCAGCAGGGAAGATGAGGGGGCAAGGGGCTTGCTGTCTTGTGAAAGAGCAGCCCGGGTACAAGGAGTTCTTCAGTGAGATGGATGATGATGGTCTGGTGGAGAGCCTGTGGGTGAGGGAGAGGCCTGTAAGGGGGATATCATCGTGAGAGGGTATTACAGACATCCCATCAGTGTGAGCAAGTGGATGAAGCCTTCTTTGAAGCCCTGGAAGAAGCCTCTGAAGCACAGACCCTAGTTCTCATGCGGGAGTTTAACCTCCTTGACATCTGCTGGAAGGGCAGGATGGTTGGGACACCAGCAGTCCAGGAGGTTTCTGGAGGGCACCAGGGATAACTTTTTGAAACAGGCACTGGGTGGGCCAACCAGGGTTGACCCACAGCTTCATCTGCTATTCACTGACAAGGGAGAACAGGTTGGGGAAATGAGAATCAGCAACAGCCTTGGCTGTAGTCGCCATGAAATGGTGGGGTGTGAACTCCTAGGAGGAGAAAGGAAGGAGAGTAGCAGAAAGCAGACCCTGGCCTTTAGGAGAGCAGATTTCAGCACATTTAGGAAACTGGTAGGTGGGATCCCAGGGGAGGCAGCTCTGAAGGACAAAGGAGCTGAGGTAAGCCGTCAGGCCTTCAAGGTCAGCATGGTCCAAGTACGAGAATGGTCTGGCCCTCATGAAGATATCAGGAGACTGCTTTGGGTAAACAGAAAGCTCATGGTGGACCTCCAATGCAAAAAGGCATCATACTGGCGGTGGAAGCAGGGACATGCTATGAAAGAGGAATTTAGAAATATTGCCTAGGCATGTAGGCATGGTGTCAGGAAAACCAAAGCTTGCCTAGGGCTAACGCTTCCAAGTGACATCAAGGGTAACAGGAAGCATTTCTGTGGTTACACTGGTAGTAAAAGATTGAATAAGAAAAACATGGGTCCATTGCTGAATGGGAGGGATGGCTTAGTGACAGACAAGGCTGAGACAGGTGCCACCTTTGCCTCTTTCCTGAATCTGACCCTTGTGCTACTATCTGTATGCTAATAAAATAGGTTGCTATGAAGTAACCTGTCACATTCATGAATTGTTTTACAGTAAAATTGTTTATGTTCACCATTTTTAAAAAGTCTTATGTACTCATGACTGCAACATCTGGAAGCATGAGGATAGGAAGAGGAAGAAATAAAGATTTTTTAGTTTTATTTTTACTACACTTCTTACTCTCTCAATGAGGTTAATAATAGAAGTGGACTTAAGTTCAAGTTGCATTTCAATACCAGCAGGGAAAAAAAAGCACGAACACACAGTGGCTTCCCAGTGGTTGCTGTGAACCTCTCTTGCTTGTGGAGATCTGTTTTCCACTGAAATATTTTACTGGGGGGCAGAACTCTTACACAACAGCACCTCATTGTTTCTCTGCGGAGATCCAACCCTCCAACCGTAGGCGACGGAAAGTCCTTTGAATTCCTTCCACAGAGTTCAGTGGGCTTGAAGCAGGCCCTGCAACCCTTAGGAACTGAAGCTGGCTTTCCTGAAAAGTTGGATGCTCCTCTGCCCCTCTCTGAGCCTCTGACTTCTACACAAGCACTGGAGGATCCCGGTTCAAGTACTGTGGGCCAGTCCTGAAAAAAAAGAGAGGTATGCTCCAGGATAATGCAAGACGCTCCTGGCCTGGATGGAGGGAGTCATCCACCCAGACACTGTGAATTAGTGCACATCTGGGCTTTGCGGGGTGACCACAGAGCACGCTTGCCGGCCGCCTGGCTTTGTCCCCTGAGCATTGGAGCTTCAGTGTGGGAGAACGGGGGCCCCAGGTCCAAAATATTAGGAGGAAGTGAGTTAGTGAGCTAAGGAGGAATTTGAAATGAGAAGGGAAAATATTTGGCAGATAGGAAGAGGCCAAAATTTTCCAGGTGTAAGGGACAGTATGAGAGGCGACGCAGAAATGAGTGGAAAGGGGAAGAAGTCCGAGGCAGGGAGCCTTGTAAGTTGCTGTTTTCCGAAGTCCAAGGGATGTGCCTTGCTTTTAAATCTCCCACCGCTTTTTGAGGAGTGAGGTCACTTTCTTAGAAAATTTCCTAGGACGGTGGCCCAACACATGAAAATCCTGTTAAAACATACAGGCTTGCTGCACTAAGCCCGTCATTTTAACAGATCGGTTGTTTTAACAAGACCTATTTCAGAGTGCAGACCTATTTTCTGAAATATGTTTTGGATTAATGCAATGGAAATGCGTTGGTTTTATAGGTCAATTCTCTACTGTAAATTGCTTCTCACTTGCAATGGATTTTTATCCCCTAGCAGGTTTAGTCTTTTAACAGGAATTCATTGGACGGACACACAAGTAGTTCAGTCTCAAAATAAAAGCTGCTTCATGATGCTAACAGTAACAGTGGACCTCGCTCTAGCGGCTGGATACTCAGCATCAGTGGAGGGGTTATTCACGCTGGGTTGCCATCCCGCCAGCAGTCCTGAGCCAAGCCAGTGGCCAATAAAACCTTATGGCTGTTCTAAATTACAGTTATGTGGAGAAGCCCTCAGAGGAGGTGTTTCGCAGCAGGAATACCGTTGTCCATGCCACCTTCTTCCCAATATAGTTGTAATCAAACCTCTTACATCTCTGGGACCTTTCCCCACCTTGCTGCTCACAGCAGCTCTGGGCTGCAGGAACGGGATTAAGCAAGCTTGAGGGAGCTTCATCCTAAATATTTAGCTCTGGGCTAATGCAGTCCTTGCTCATGTTTCCCAGGACGCAAGTGGATGGGATTCACCTCACCTAAGTTGAATGGCACGGGTATGAGATGTCTGGTGCGGGCAAATTTCCCGGGTCCCCACTGCACCAGGGGCAGCAGCAGGGACCCCGGCAGGCAAGGCACCCTCCTCACCCACCTCGGACCCTGGCCCTGCCGTGTGCGGTGCCTTGGTCTCAGGTGGAGCTTCATCTTTTTCCTTTGGCTACAAAAGCATAGCTTGATCTGGACATCCAACTTTAAGCCTAATATTACTTGAAATGAACCCCATCCTCTCCTCATGGCTTCTTGTTCCCCCTTTTTTTGCTAGGGACAGAGACATCTGCCATACAAGGGTTGGACTTTTGTGGCCATGGCAGAAATGCACCCGCGAATAAGCTGAGGGACGATATTGTATGGACACATGGTTCACAGGCTCATCCTTTACATCTCAAAAACTCTGGTAACATGTATGTTTTGATATGGGTATATTTTACGCAGACACCTTTCAGTTATGTCTTCAGACCTTTACATTCTTCTTACTACACATCGCTAATATTTTCCTGCAAATATGGGTACTCGGTGCGAGTGGAATGTTTTCATGGACTAGTGACATTTTTTTCCTCAGTCCAGAGGCAGGAGATTGAAACTATTTATTACACTAAGACAAAGCAAACAGCCTCCTTGCCCACAAAGACAAAGCGCTAGTTTCTATTCCTTTGGAAGAAAAATATTTCAGCTTCTCATTAGGAAATTATGTTTGAATGTTGGCTAATATTTTTTAAGAATGAAAAAAAAAAAACAGCTTAAGAACCAGGAAAAAAGGTTTTAATTACAGGTTAAATGGAGCATTCTGCATTGATGCAAAATAAGCTTTTTGTTCTGGTTAGAATATTTTTTTCCTCTCTCTTTTAATTTTTTTTTGGTTTGGCCACCGAACCAAAAAAAATTCCACTGTGCTCTGAGCTCAAGTTTATATGTTTTGAATGCTAATGGTCACAGGAAGAAAAGCTCAATGGAAATAAGTTACATTTTCAAAATTAATGAGGTCTGCTAATTGAGTTTATCCAGGTAATAAAATCCATCTAATAAAATGTATCCATCAAATACAATTCTTCCAGTTCTATAAAAAATATATGTTTCTTTGCCTGTATATCATCTGTGTGGAGATAATGAATACCTTGTGACATTGGGGTCATAGGTCAAATCCCAGACCTTATTACAAATCTAGGGAAAATTACTTTTTCACTGACCTATAGTACGACCTAATAGTCTAGGAGGAGTTAAAGGCCAATTGTTCATTCAGCATCGCCAAATAATATATATATAAGTGTATATATATATTTAATAACACTGATGCAATGAAAACTTACTGCTGTAGATATGGATTTACAGCACGTCCACAGGGATTTCTCATGCAGATCTCAAGATGTCAAAAAACAACATAACAGCAACACTCTGAAGTGCATGTTTGAAATGAATGATGACAGACCTTGGTGTGTGGGGTAGGGTTTTATTGTTCCTCCAGTGATTTGCCATGGCCCCGGATAGCGCATCTTTAGCAACTCTAGATGACAAGCCCTTCTCGCACTTTTAAGGATGTGGGTTAATTGCAGCTGCTTTTGCCGGCTGCAAGGAGACAAGGTGTTTGAGGATGTCGCTCCTCACAGCAGCGCTGCCGGTGCCGAAGCCTTTCTGGGACATGCCAGCCCTCCCTTGCTGGGGTTTCAGCTGGGCCCAGGCTATGAAACTGAGCCAAGGAAATGATCCAGGTCCTTAGAAAAACCCTTGGAAAGGTGCAGCTGGGGTTGTGGGGAGTTTTTCTTGCTCAGCTCTACAACACAGCCCCTCACACGGCTGCACCGGGAGGGCAGGAAGGATGGGTGACCCACTTGGTGTGCAGGGCCAGGACCGGGGAGCAGGGCTGGGGAAGTGGCGTGGCCACCCAGGACCTTGCAACGTCTCAAAATTACACCCTAAAAGGTTACACCAGCTGAAGGCGCTGGCACTCCTAAGAGAGCAGTTTTGATGTGAAGATGGAGCTGCTGCCTTTTCCATGGCTGAAGATGTTGTCCAGCACCAGTTATTATCAGGCCTTTCGTAAGAGCCTCACGCGGACGGAATGGAGGAGCCTTAAATAATCCCACATGTTTTCCACATTCATTTGCTCCCTTCGTTCAAGGCTCGGCACGCAGGTCATTCGCGCACGTCTTTTTCCCAGCGAACTTTTCTCCCGACTCCCTTCCAGCCCGCTGCTCAATAACATCGCCCGTGTTTCCTTCAATGGCCATGCTGAACAGGATCCCGGGCTTTTGAGCCTGCCCTGATTTGCAGGTCTGCTGCCCTATAATGACTGACAAACAGGCCACAGATTACTTCCATTTTATGACTTGAGTTTAGGGAAATTGAGCATCCTAATTAAGCGCAGATGTAAGGTTAAAGTGTAGAACAATCTGGACTGGTTTTCATTTAAGTCCCTTTCTGATTCATTTGGTTCCATAAGAGAGTCACAATTAGAAAAAAATATTTTGTCAACGTTGAAAGACATGTGATGTAGAACTGATTGGATTAAATCTGAGTTCATGTGAATTTTGGCAAATTCAATTAGGAGAGGCCCTTGCAAGTACTCTGTGGAAAACCTCCAATGGCTTTGCAAACTGTATTTGGATTTTCCAGTCCATAACGCTGCATGTGTTGACAGCGCGCCATCCCGGCGTAATGTGCGAGCGTTACAAACAAGTTTCTTCGCTTTGCAGGAACCGTAAGGTTAGGCGCGGAGCGAAACTGCAAACCCGGGCTCATTTGAAGGTTCCCAGACCCTGCAAAAGACCAGGTGAGCGCGGGTCAAGGCACGACGCGAGGGAAGACCTCAGAGAACAGCTTCAGACTGCTCGTGGTGGTACAGAAGTGGGAGGGTAGGCAGCAGAGCTTTCTGAAGCAGGGGTGGCTTTTTTGTGCAATCATTTGTCTCATGGCTGGGACGAAAGGACCCTAATTTCTGGCTGCAACGTCTGCATGCCACCACCGTGGAAAGGTTTTAATACCTGATACTAATATGCCTTTTTAAATGCATTTCTGTTTCTGAAGATGGTGGGTCCGATCCTGCTACTTTTTGACAGTCGTCTGGTTGCTCCCAGCTTTGGTTCATAACCTTTTGGTGGGAAAAATATTTGCAGAAGTACTCCTGTCAAGCTGGATTTGCTTTTAGAGGGGGGACAGGGTTGACTGAGGTTTGTCCAAATGAAACCTTGCTCCCCCCCAACCTCTCCTCCCCAAGCAGACAGAAAGAAATACCTCCCAGTTAGAGGTAGTAAGACTGAAACGGTTTGCTTTTATTTTCTGACTTTGTTGAAGATAAAACCCAGCTCCTGGCTTCCCCTACGCCATGCAGGAATGTGCATCAATTTTAATACTGGTAACATATGTCGTCAGTTTATATTATTTTTAATAATCCTTTGTTCTGTCTGTGCTGGCAAAGCACGATCACCAGGACTCCTTTGGCTTGATAACCGTTCTGTACAAACCAAGGGACAAACAAGCCCAGCCTTGTTTTTAAAAAGCAGTTGTTTTCCTTCCCTTAGAAGTGCAATGTTTTGTTATTGATGCAAAATGGATTCGCCTTTCTCGGGTCTCTTTCTGTCTCTCTTCTCCAGTCAGGCACTGGGTAGCACTGCAAATAAAAAACAAACCGAAACAATAAAACCAGCACGTTAAAATGGACCCCTGCAAGACAGTCAAAATAGAAAGCGGGGAGAAGGCTTGGTGAAAGAACCACGGAACTCATTGGCCGTTTCCCATCTCTCCCTGTGGTGGGGGACTGTCACATGGGCTTGATGGGGGTAAAGTCCCCTTTTGCTGTGGCTTTCTAAGGAGCCTCTAGCTGTGTTAGCTTTGCCTAAGCGCTTGAACTGATTTCAGAAGCTTCAGAAATACTCATTGCTTTTTGACTCAATTTACAGAGCTCCTTCTGCTTTTCTTTTTCTTTTGTAGAATATGGGGGGGTGGGGGTGGGGGGCGGGGAAGGAAAGTCCCTTCATGCTTTTCCTTAAGACAAAGAAGGCAAAGCCCCCCTCCATGAACCACCCCCCGCCAAAACAAGCAGCTAAAGATATCTTCATTGTGACGGAGCAGCTATTTGGGCTGGAGCAGCTGTGGCCGCAGATCTGGCTCCTCCGCGTTGAACACAAGCTTCAGCCATGCCCAGGTCAATGGCTGGGGCTCCCGGGCACGTTGGGTCCCTTCACAGTGTTAGTTACCTCGCAGCTCCTTCAGTCCTGTCAGCTTACAGTAAGAACAACCTTATGCCTTGCCTGCACCCCGAGTCCCTCAAGCCAAAGCTGTTTCAGCTCTTATCAAGCTTTCACCTCTCATCAAAATTTTGTATTTGGTGGTTCTGCCAGCAGCAAGAGCTGTTTGCATTGACCCTTTCCATTGCAGCTCCCTTCTTCTGTGCACCTACCAGTATTGGCTCATGGCACTCAAGTTTGTACTAGAACGTGTCAATTCAGCTTGCTGATGTACCTCAGACTCCTGCTTTTTATTGACGGTTCTCCCTCACGGCACAATTTTCCCTCCTGGAGTAAACTCTGGGCTCCACCAAGTCAGTGGGAGTTTTGGCTTTTTCATTCAACAGGCCAAGATTTTCTCTGTCATCTTCAGATACTGTCACGAATTTGCTCCCCCTTTTACCTTCTCTGCCCGCACTGAAACTTGCTTCCTATGCTCCGTAAGTACGCTGTTTCTTCCAGTGCCCTTCCCCCTAAATGCTGTACTGTGGTCAAAAGTCCTTGTAGGGAAGCCTGGGGAAATTTTCTCTGGAGAACCTTAACATAATACATGCAATCTTCTGCAATCTGGTATACCACAAGGCAGAAGAGGAAATTACACTCAGATCTTTTGTACCATTAGAATTGACATAGAGATTAATCCTTCGGATTTAGGTGGAATCTGAGCTGGCTCTTCCACCTCTCTAAGTTTTGAACATGTAATTATGTCTCTGTGGGGAGAACATGGATAGATTTTGTATGACACAATTATTCTTCCCCTTGTCTGGCCATCACGAACAATGAGGCCAACTTTTTTGATACTTCTTTGGAAGGGTGCATGCAAATCCCATTAACAAATTAAATGCTCTGAGGAAAATCTTCTTGAAGCCTTGCTGTAGTTGTTGGGAAGCCAAGATGGGTCATATTGCAAACCTGAAAAGAAAATTACTAAGCTGGTGATCTCTGTTGTGGAAAGAAACTTTTCCTTGGAGGTGCTTTGGAGGCATGTGGGAGTGTTTATTTGTCTGGTATATGTGAATTATTTGGTTACATCTTACTGAACTGTGGATTATTAAGTTATTTTTTTATTGAAGTACTTTTTCAAATCCTCTGTAGCCAAACCAATTCATACTGGTATGGTTTTAGTATGTTATTGTTAAAATAGCGCACAAAATGTTACCCAATTTTTCTTTTCTTTTTCTATAATGCTATTGTGGGATTTTGTAGACTAGCAAAATGTGAAGCCACGGCTTGCCTCTTCTTACCATTCAAGCAGATAGGGCTTGAAGTTACTTGCATAAAATGGCAGCAATGCTACAGGTTCTATCAAAATCAGTTTCTGCATCGGTTGCCTGGCTTTTATGAAGTTGGTGGATTGCAGGACATCACTTCTGAAGCAAGGCTGAGTCATTCGAGGGTACCAACATCTAGTTTTCAGCACCAACTTAAGCACGTGTCCTGGTTTTACCTGGGACAAAGTTAATTTTCTTTCTGGCGGTTGCTGTGTTTCAGATTTGGTATGAAAGGAATGTCAATAATGCATATTGTTTTAGTTGTTGCCAGGTGATATTTATATTAGACAAGGACTTTTTTTAGCTTCCCATAGAAGCTGGAGGGAAAGGTAGACAGAACAAGCTGGCCAAAGGAATATTCCGTACCCTAGACATCATGGTCAGTATATAAATGGGGGTTGGCTGGGGGACAGGGGTCCACGATCACTGCTCAGGACAGGCTGGGCAAGCAATCATTGGGTGGTGAGGGCAACTTGTGTTGTATTACTTTATTTTGTGTATTCTTTTACCATCATTATTATACATTATGTATTATTATTGTGTATTATTATTGTGTATCATTATTTTCCATTATTGCTCTATTAAACTGTTTTTAGCTCAACTCATGAGGTTTTTTTTTTCCTTTCCCTTCCTTTTCTCCCTCTTCTCTCTACCCTTCTTGGGGGGAAGGAGAGAAGTGAGTGAGGGGTTGCATGGTCCTAGTTGCCAGCTGGGGTTAAACCATGACAGCACCTAACTTTAAAGATTAGCATCATAGAGGGACCACTGGCAGGAGGGAGGAGCCCTTGAAGCACAGCTCTGCTAGGCAGTATGTGGGATCATACCTAAGTTAAGAACCTTTCCTCCCTCCCTGTAAGCTATCACATGCTACTGTCTAAATATCTTTTATTTGTCTCTGTCTTTCTTCACTCTACAGAACGTGGTTTATGGAAAATGCACCTTTCAGAGACACTGAGACAGATATCCGTCCAGCTTGCATTGGGTTTGCATGGGTAAGAAGTCCACAAGCAAAATTTGTCCAGGATGTGATTTCAATCCTGTTTGGAAATGACAGAGGAAACAAAATAACCACTCTTATCATCATAACCACACCAAACCTGTGCCGCAGCCGACATGGCAACAGATTTCAACACATTCAGTGTTGAAACCTTGTTTATTGGGCTTATTCACTTGCTCAGGCATAACATCCAGCTCCTAGTCGTGGATCTCCCAGCCCTTAGTGTGACATGGTGCAACTCAGCTATACTAATTTCAAACTCATTAGGAAAAAATCCAAGCGTCATATTACTCTGTACATTGCATAGGTACATGGAAGCAGCTAATAAAGTCCATGCACGTGCCAGGTGGGAAGGGGAAATTTGCAGCCTTGTTAACACTTTTGAAATGAGAGGGAGAAAAATCTCAAGTGGGCGTGTGGGTCTGTCTTCTTACCACCACAAGATGGATTCTGCCTTGTGCCTTTGCAGCCACGCGAAGAAGCAGGACTAAAAGGTCTCCTAAAAATGGCTTGGATTAACTAGTTTGGAGTTGCACCAACCTTGTCGTTTCCAGGGAACTGGTTAGACATTTTCCACCTAAATCGGAAATGACCTGAACGGAAGGAAGATGTTGCCAAACTGTTAGCAAATTACTCATGCCCACCCTCTGTTTTCCTATAGCTCTCCTTTGGCCTGACTCATCTCCTCCTGGAATCACTGGACATGCCTCCCCTGGATTTGTTGGAAGCTTATCTGGTCCTTTGCTTTTTTATCTAGAATTTCTGAGAAATTTTTATGTGCAATTTTGTGAGTTAGTGTAAATGTAAACATTTATTGTACAGAGAATAAATACTGAAAAGGAATACTGTTTTATGTAAATCATTCTGCAGTGGACACTGTGCACACAATCTAATAAAACTCTTAGGAACACATAAGAGAAACATGGGGTCCTTCACTTTGGGGTGAATTTCACATGTAAGACCTTAGCTACACTGAGATCACGCTATGAAACAACCTATTGTATACATCTTGCATTGAAAACAAAAGGTAGAACTTCATTGAAATAATCATAAAACTATTTTTCCTATACTAACTACAGCTGTGGGGCATGTTTCTATGGAAACAGTTTTCCTTATGTGCTTCTCTATAGCTAAAGGTCTCAAATGGACCTTCTGTCTACTCATTGCCTGTATAAACTGCAGATTCTGTACAGTAATCTCTAACACAGATCAGCTGAATCTCCTGATGTGTGTCAGAAAACATTATCAGGAGGCAAACACCAGTTATTGCAGGTTCCCATAAATTTATAGATAATCAGGTCCTTAGTGGCAAGTTGGCATCTTAAGTGTAAGGATGGTATTGAGGAGTTTTGATTAGAGGTCATTGTCCTATCCAAAGCTGTAACACACAGAGATGAATTCTGTGGCTTCACTTTCGCCGTACAAAGATTTATGTTGCTTTGATTTGAATAATTTATGCTGCATACTGCATTGTAGATACCAGGCGCTAAAAACAATTTGTTCTTTGTTGACATAAGTAAAACACTTGCAAATCGCTGATTAAATGAGCCATGCACCTTAATATTTTCCTTATTGTAAACCATCGCCCTAGAAAAAGAAGGCATAAGTAAAGCTGATATTCTTTCCGTGATACCTGACAGTACAAGGTAGTTGGTAGATAAAGCCACATGGATCATGAAACAGCTGTTATTTAAAAATACAAGATAAATTACCCACCTTTTTTGATATCCTAAATTATAAGCTACTAACCCATGCTGTGCAAGCTGCCTTTGTATTATTCACATTGAGACACTTAAATGTGAAGATACACTAACACAATCATTTTTTTATATGTCTATGTACGGATAGCAATCTGTGTATGTCGAAGCAGTTAGGGGTATAGAGACTGATAGGTACGTGAGTGGGTTTTATTCAGCTCATTAGAAAGCAATAGGTACATTTACAGTACTATAAAAATGGAAAGCGTTTGTTTTCAAACTGTGGGATGTTATCGTGGGTAGAGCATGGGCCACAGCCACGCACGTGGTCACCAGAATAAAGTTGTGTTATAGCTACTCCTGATAAATTTTGAAGATGGCAGGCAATAACTTTTGGGACGATGGTATTGCATTGGAGGGTAAGATTCATAGTATCCTACTTTAGAGTTAAGTGTGACTCTGAGAGAGCTGCTTGGGATTCTTCTGGAGTAGGCAAAGATGGACCTTCAGAAAGCGAAAGTGGGCTATCCTTATGGGGCATGCAACATGGGCTGGGATGGGTGAGATAAATGAAACAGGACAAATTCCCCCACGGGGACGATTGCCTCCCTATGCAGTATAGGAGAGGAAGCTCACACCACTAGCTTTAACCGGACACCTAACTTCTAGATAAGTAAATTTAAGTGACGTGAATGCAGTTCTACTTCTCCTTGCCCAACGCTTTCAATGTTACGTTTTAAAATGGGATTCATTTATGCCTTTAATTTAAAATCAACTTCACTTTTCATCAGCCGCATTCTCAGTTTACTCTTTACACTTCACTCAGTTCAGGCAAAATAAACAGGCAAGTCTGATATTTTATGTAATAATTTCCTCTGTCTTGTTCCATTCGGTGGCACAGTGTTCCTTGGATTTTTTTATTTAATTTTTTTAATGGGAGACTTTTACAGTTTATAGTTTACTATTGCAGATAGTTGATAAGCGTACAACCCACGTGAGGTGTACTTGGGTCAACCCGCCTGGGCGGATACACTGAATTTGGGTGACGGGTGGCAGAGAGCAATGAGCAAGGAATGCACTGTGTGCTCAAACGCAGTGTTTGGGGAACATGTGGGGACTGAGGACAATGTCCTGGGTTAATATTGTGGGGAAACTGCGTGCATGGTCCATGCACCCAGTCCCTGCTGCCGCCACTGGGTGTTATCAATCAGCCATGTGTTAGGAGGAAAAGTCCACACTATAAAAATGGCTACAGACTTCCTCAACTCACCATTACTACAATTTATTACAGTTAAAATTATTACAGTTTATACCATGCCACCAGGCTGGCATGTGCCCAGAATAACTAGGGGTTACCCTAACCATTTTGGGATCAGGTTGTGACCTGCTAAAGGAGTCTGTATGTGGAGTAATTCCATTTATTCCTGCGGAATTTCACTACATCTTTTTTTCCTGGGTACTCAAAAGAGGAGTTCTCCTTGTTTATTTGTCACACCTCTTACATAAATTTAACCCCATGGCTTTTGCTATTGTTCGAATAGCTAGGGCTTTTATTTCCCCCGGATGAGCAGCTGGAAATGCGTGGAACCCTGAAAGCTTTGTAAAGACGCTTTCAGCATGAGGAAATGCTGCAAGGTGAAAAAGGGGGAGTGGGTGACATTGGACCAAATAAGAGGAAACCTGTGGAAAAAGGTGGGGACCCTGAAGAAGATGTGTTTTGTCAGAAGGAGAGAAGAGACTTAAATGAATAGACAAATAAAAAAAAAAAACCAAAACACAACAATCTTTATTACCTTATTTGTGCTTTTGAATTACTACCGGACACTTTTCAACCAGTTTATTTATATCAGCTATCTGAGAATACCTCAGACCAATGAAACATTTCAGAACCACATTACAGGCCAGCTTTATTGACATTTAAAATACATTTTTATATTTTTTTTTAAATTAAGACTTACTTACTGATGAGATACCAGTGCAGAAAATACATTAAAAATAAATGCACTTATTCCATTGTTGGGTTTCACTTGTTTCACTGTCAGGCTCAATAGTCCAATACTCTCATCTGCAGACTGCTTCCAGTAACTCGTGCAAAAGATAGTCATTGAGGACCTATGGCCTAACACTAAAACATTTCCTACCCTGCATTTTTTGCAATGTCTTCCTTTTTTCATTTTTTTTTAAAGTTATCCACATATAACTGAGTGTATCGAAGCTGCAGTTAAGCCCCGTGCACCTGCTCGAGCTTACTTCCCTTCTCCCAATAGTCAAAACAAATCTCTGTTAAGGTTAAACGTGAAGAAAATGAATAAGCAAGGAAAGCTGCATTAAAAAGAAGGCCCTCTGGAGCTGAGCGGAGCAGTGGGAACCAGAAACACCTCTGCTCCATAGCCGCCTTCGTCCCTGACACAGGCCATTTTTGCAGGAAAAGCTTCCAAATCCGAGCACCGGTATCTGCGTGTCCCTGAGCACCGAGTGCTCACTCCTGGTCCTGGAGACTCTGGTTGCCTGAACCCACACCGATGGCCTGAAGCCTCCTCAGCTATTGAGCTAAGTCTCTTCTGATTCCCATTACATTTAACAGCAGTATTTCACTAGCTAGTTACAGTTCTGCATTTTCCACTCTGGTGAAGAGCAGGTCTGTTGAAATGGTTTGATTCCATCATTTATAAAAGCTCCTTTCCACTACCACTTTGGCACGCTCCATGTCAGTGTGCCTTTAAGCTACCAACACCTGTATCTCGACTTACCCTCTGAATTATGCAAGGCTTGTAAAGGCTGCCTATCGTAATGTCATCTCCATTAATCAGCCTTTTAATTTTGCAGTATAATGCTGTTAGGGCTGAAGGAATGCCTGATTTGGGTTTGGCTTTCACCATAGTTGTTTGCTTCCGTACTTTAGGCACTACTTTCTCTAGGATGCAAGAACGTGAATAAACTTCCCTTTAAAATCCCGATGCCAAATTTTAGTCTATTTGTTCCCTTCTCCATTAATTAAGGTAGTATACTGTTGCAGCCTTGCAGCACCAATGTAGCAGAGCTCAGTGTGAGACCTTATAGGAAGGGAAGGTGGTTTTATTTTTTTGATTTTTCAGCAGAACTCGTCTGGCTGGCTCACATTCTCACATCTGCAGGCTCCCAAGCCCCAAGCCTTGGTTCCACACAGCCCAGCCAGCGTTTCCAGACTCTCAGTTCCCTGACAGGCAGGACAAGAGATGCGGCCTGGGGACCCCTCTTTACATCTCTCGGGGTTTTAGACTGGTGGTCATGTTCTGTTTTTTTTATGTACCCACTTTTAGTCGTCAACTATTACACCCTTTCCTCTCTTCTGCCTTTGTATCTCTCCTCTGGCATTATTAAGGTTTATTCTCTCTCCTTTGTCTTTTTTTCCGGGTGCTTTCAGGCTCCACTCCTGTTCTTCTCCCACCTTTTTCTCTGTTCTCCCTTGTTCTCCAGAACTGAGAAGCTGCACACATATCTAGCATGACTTTGATGACCCGCTAGTCTAGGTGCCAAAAACATATATCCCTTCTGCCTGTTCTTTCATCTTGTGCTCCCACACTCAGTCATCTCCATTCATTCTCCGTTCAGACTGATTTTAGTATTTCTATTACAGATTTATACACATTCAGGATGATAGATAACTGTAGGAGATCTTGGTGGTCCCCATGAGGGATTTCTACAGTTCTCTGGAGATCTATTCCTTCTTTGATCTTTTTAGTGGAGCTCCAGAGCTTTGCATCACTCTCAAAGAAATCTCTGCTCGATTGTGCTGGGAGCAGTTATCTGTCACTCTGTGAATCTACTCCAGTCCATCTGCTCGTTCCTCTGCACCTGCTCCAACTACTGAAGGCTTTTGGGTGGGGGTTTGCAGCTCTACCAGTAACAAGGCTGGCAAATCAATTGGCTTATTTTCACATGTTTCCAGTCAGGCTGCGTGTCCTTCATGGTCTCTTCTTCTCTCTGCACAAAAGGAGACCTGAATATAACAAGTATTTGGCATCAGCGGAAGAGTTCTCAGTGCGTTTGGCCTAGAAGATCTGCTTGCAACATCTTTTATTTACTCTTCTCCACAGTCACACCACCTTGATACTAAAAAAGAAAGCAATTATTAGTGCAACTGCCTCTTTTGTGTGGATGTTACATTGGTGAAGAGTATGTATAATTAATTTATTGTTATTGAAATCTTATCTGTCAGCTGTTCCCACATCTGGTATCTCTCCACAAGCTTCAGATTCTCACTTTTGAGGAGTTCAAAGTTACATCGCACCTTGGTATGACTCCACAAACTTTAGTTTCTCACTTTTGAGGAGTTCAAAGTTACACTGCACCTTGCTTTGGGGTAAGGAAACTTTGCTCCTGACTAGCATCATCTGTGCGCTTCATAGAATCATAGTATAGTTTGGGTTGGAAGGGACCTTTAAAGGTCATCTAGTCCACCCTCCCTGCAAAGAGAAGGGACATCTTCAACTAGATCCAGTTGCTCAGAGCCCCATCCAGCCTGGCCTTGAATGTTTCCAGGGATGGGGCATCAACCACCTCTCTGGGCAACCTGTTCCAGTGTTTCACCACCTGCATTGTAAAAAATGTCTTCCTTCTCTCTAGTCCAAATTTACCCTCTTTTAGTTTAAAACCATTACCCCTTGTCCTATGGCAATGGGCCCTGCTAAAAAGTTTGTCCCCATCTTTCTTATAAGCCCCCTTTGAGTACTGAAGTCTTCCCAGAGCCTTCATATAGTGTAAAACCAGTTAAGTACTATACTATGTACTACAAATGGGTGTATTCTGTTGCCTTTAGCACAAGACATCATTGGTCATTGGATTCATCAAGAGGCATGTACAGTTGTAGAGAGCACAGTGTCTGAGCAAAGAAAGATATTCCTATAGTTTTCTGAGAGATAACAGATGCAGTATTCAGTACTTTATGCAGAAACTCTGGGGAGCCATCTCATGTCTATCTGCTACCAGGGACACGACAGAGGTATCTGTATTAGCACAACAGGGGAGTGTATCCTGGCCATGTCTACATTAGCAAGTAGCCCACCCCAGCAGGAGCTGATCTCTAGAGCAAAACTGCGCTGGGAACCCACGTCATCTGCATTTTGGGCGGTTTACTTTAGTCTGTATTTAGTCAGGTCCCGGGGAATGATCTCCCCTGACTGGTTGGTGTGCACCAAGTCAGCTCCTGGTGCACAGCTTCCAGCGGTGCCCAATAGTCATCAAATTTTATGTGATGAGCACAGCCCTGGTCTGAGCTGAAAGGCCGGTGTGAACACACGTCTGTGCTCGGTATGGGCTGGCTGCAGCATCCTCTTCTTTGTGAGCAGGGAGGAGAAGGGGAGAGGGATTATGACTGGATGGGGTGGAGAGGAGCCGTTTATGTGGGCTATAGTAGATATCTAATTTAAGTATTGACGTTAGGAGGCTGATAGCTATAGGCTTTCTGCGTGAGGGTATTCTCTGTTAGGGGGAGATTAAGAAAAATACCCTAAATTAGATGCTTTGAACAGACCCTTTGAGGGACCTGTTCCTACCCCTGGGTGAGGCAGTGAGGCAGTGAGACTAACCTCACAAATTAAAAATCCCTATGGTACACACAGCAGCATGGATGTCTGTCTGGCCTCTGAGCTTGGGCTCCTAAACATAAATGGGGAGACTGGCATGTGAACCCACCTGAAAATTAGTTCCCAAGGTCAGGCCTTTGAAAACATCTATTGAAGAAGGCAGGCAATTATTAAGTATTTCAAGTGTGGTGATGCATCTAAATTCATTTCCTGCTGGCAAATGTCAGGCAGTTCCACCATGAGCACCTCACTCAGGGATGGAGGGTAGTCTGCTGCTCTGGTTTGGGGGCGGTGGGGACTCGAGGCCTTCAAATTTTATATCAGAGATTCATGGCCTACATGTGCATCAGAAGCATCATTAGTTGTGAGCTGTGATTTTTAGGATCATAGGATAATTCAGGTAGAAAAGGATCTCAGTAGGTCACCTAGTCGAGCTCTAAATGGGGTCAGCTCTGCAACTGACCCATATGCATTTACAGCCGTGTAAGTCGTGTAATTCCTACTGAATGTTGATTTTTTTCCCATGTACAATACACTGTGTTTAATAATCAGGGTAGGTGTAGATTAAGGAGTCTATACTACTTATTATTTGTGTAAGTGTGATTTTAATAAACTGAGAAAGCATTGCTAGGATTCTATAAATAGTTTTGCTTAGCAAGCAACTTTCAGAATTTTTGATAATCATTTTGAAAAGTCATTACTTTGTCATTCATTACGTTGAAAACATCTTCCAGCAGCAGACCTAAGGCTGACATCTTCTGTTCAACTTGGCAAGCAGGAGAACCACGTGAAGTCACCTGGTTGGCATCACACATCTAACTCAGAGACAGAAAAAACTGGTTACTGTTGAGCCTTGTTACTGATTGATTGTCTAATAGAAAAACAAAAGCAAAGCAACGTTAAGAAATATCTGTTCAACCACCCCTGCCAAAAATCTTTCTTAAACCACAATTTAGGATTACCAAATATGGTCATACTATTTTTCTCCCAAAGGGCCTGTTTTATTTTAAAATCACTTTAGAAGTAATAGAAATTTGAAGTATGCACAATTTGGATTTGACTTTTCATTTAACCTATCTATTATATAAGGATGATGTATCCGAATATGAAGGATCTTGAGGCATAGGAAGATTGCCTGGTAATGCACAAATAGACCACAAAGGGAGTTTTCTTTTCTCTTGTTCACATTATAATTCTCTGAAGGACAGTAGCATTTTTATATCTCCTCCCTCAAGCAGCCTGAAGTCTGTGTCCACAGAGCCTGAATATTTGCCACGGGAAAATAAAACAACACAGAGGGAAAAAAAAACTAGTTTGAAAAATCTTAGAAAGTAAACGAAAAAAAACACAACCATGTTTAGCGGTTGTTACTAGTAAGTTATTTTTAAAATTAATTGCATCTGTCTGCTTCTGGAAAAACAATCAAATGAGCTATTACGTCAAAAATTAAATAAGGAAAAATATTCAGAACCCTCCAGTGCATTTTACTCCTGTATTCATAAAAAGTAGGATTTAGTCAGTCCCAAAGGTTTACGTACGCATTTGACTGTCCAAACTATGAATATAGTAGTCCTCGACACTCACTCCCTGCGCATGGTGTTGTGTAGGACACAAAGTGACAGGAAGTCTGAGCTAAGGCGCTGGCCCCTGCGTTTCAGTGGCCGAGGGCTACGGTCACCCCGCTCTGTCTGCGGGCGGGAGAAGGAGGAAACCTCTGGCTGAGGAACAGCGATGAGCAGCTGGTGAGGGTAACTTCTTAAACTGTTCCAGCTAGGTCTGTCAGATTGAATCTGATCATACCCCTCCTTTGCTGAAATGGAAAAAAAAAACCCAAACAAAACAACTCCAATTTGTAATTACTTAAACCTACCCTCTCGAACACGCTCTCTAATTTGAGGTGCCTCACCTTTTGGTGATTTAGGAGATATGTGGGACACGACTTTTTGGAGAGCACGGTACTTAACAACTTACAAGAGTTGAAGACAACAGGAATTGACAACACATGCCAGGGTTTTAAGTCTGGACACGTTGTCTCAAATTATAGAGGGAACGGAGACACATAAATGGCCGCTTTTAAAGCCTGGGCTCTGCTCTTCTCAGTAAAGGATTTGTGCATCTTCTCTGCTCTTCAGTGTTTCAGTCTTAAGAAGTGCGGTTATTTTTGGATCACTGGTGGTCTGGATGAGTCTGGCAAGCAGAGCAGATGAAATGGGTCAGTCTGGAAGACAGCAGTGATTATTAATTATTATTTCTTTGTAATCTGGTAAGACCTTGTTTAGTGACGGGCAGAGACCCCACAGAAACGCTGTGAAGACACTTTCCTGCATTTGGCTCATGAGAACAAGATGGGATGAGCTTTGGGGCCAAAGACAGAAAAGAAAAAAAAAAATAGAGAACCTGTTAAACTTATTATCTGTGTTATGGAAAATGCCTAAGGGTCCCAAGGAACATGAAACTGCCAAGCAGTAGACACAACAAAAGTAGAAGCAATGCCCTAAACTTTATAGAATGCATAGATAAGGCAGACAAATGAAGAGAAGGCGAAATATTGTCTTGTAATTCCCATATTGCAGGTGGGAAACTGAGGCAGAGAAAGATTTAAAAGTGACTCAACAGGACATGGGAAATCCATGGCAAAGCCAGAGGTCTCTGTCAAGTCACAAACCCCAGATATTCCCTGGACTTTGGCAGCATAATCACCAAACCCTCTTTTGCACCCAAGCCCTTCTTCTGGCTTTCACTGGTGGTTTTTATCTGCACCGACTTTCATGTTACAGCAGAGCTGGATGCCTGATTTCTTTTTTTTTCTGTACAAAAGCTTTTTTATATATATATATATAAAAAAAACCCTATATATTGGGCTTGATGCCACACCTTAGATCAAAGTGTGTCTCCTTTCAAAGGCAAGCGGTGAAACTCCAGGCGGGTTGAGCTGACCCTTCCCCTTCCCCGACGCGACCCTCCCGAATGCTTGATGGAGTCGCGGGAAGGACAGTGATGGCTCGGAGAAAGGCGGCGGTGACCTCTGCTAATACTAACAAGTTTCACTCCCCATGAACACAGCAAGGATTCATTAGCGCAGGGAGGATCCAAAAATATATAGGATGAAGAAAATTAGGCAAATTAAAGATGCACTCAATTTTGCCTCCACTAAAAGGGACTCCCAGAGGAGCGCAGTCAGTTTAACTAGTTTAAAAAGCTGCGGTGTCTCGAGGCGATGTACTTAACTGTTCCCTTCCTCCTTGCGCTTTTAGCACCCAGCTCCTCGTCTTTTTCTAGTTGCCAAAAGGATTTATGCAGGGTTGGGGTTTTTTTCCCCCCACGACAGCCCACGACGGGCTCTTTGCACGTTTTCCCGAGACCTTTGGCCCCCATCCCTGGGCTTGCCTCCACGAGCAGCTGGCCAGCCCTCACCAACCCACGGCGACGCAGCTGCAGCAAGCTGCTTTCTGGGTTACCCAAGCCTGGAAAGGCACTCAGGGTCTCCGAGGCCTTTCATATCCCTCCAGTTGCTCTTTAATGCAGAAAGCAGGAGTGTCCCACCATAGTAATCAATTGACGCTCTCCTTGAGCCCGGTCCATGCGAAGGTTTCCTTGGAACCTCCCTGCAGCAGGCAGGCGAACCACCGAGAGCTGATAATCTTCTAATTAATAACACGGAGTTAGTGAATAACTCATGCTTTACAAATAAGTCAGCACATGGAGGTCTCAAGACCCCAGTGTATCCAAAGGAAGCCCGAGAGAAACTAATTGACATCTGTGGGGGCTACAAGGTCTGTTGGCTAGCCTTGCAGCTCTCCACAGCTGCTCACGCGTACCCAGAGGAGCTAAGGGGAGGCTGCAGGCGGCCAATTTTTAAACAAAACCAGAAACCCCCACAGCCTCGTCAATGGGTGAATATTTGCGCACGTGGACGCGCAGCGAGGGGCGTAAACGGGAGCGCCCGGCATGATTTGGGCATGCAGCCGCCTAAATCCTGCTTATTTAGCAGCGCCGAGGACAGAATTCCCCTCTTTAAGGAAAAATAAATGAATAAACACTTTTCTCTTTGACAGTGACTCCCACCCCCTGCCCCAAAAGGAGCAGCATTACTACGCCATTAAACCTTTTCCTTCCCACAGCTTTTCTTTGCTCGGCATTAAATGAGGACCCAGTGCAGCAGAGGGACCTGCAGATGTCAGCCCTGGGCCTCCGTTTCCTTGGGGCTGATATCAGGAGACCCAACCATTTCTGAAGGCTGCCTCCTTGCTGCCGAGCAGCTGAGCCCTCGTGAGCGAACCCCGGGGAAAACCACTGGCAAGGCAGAGGTGAGGGGAAAGCCCAACCGAGAAAAAAAGAGGAGTATCAGCTGCAAAAATAAGCCCCAAAGCCCCTCCAGTTTGGGGAAAGGAAGGAAAATATTCCACTTCACTGCTTCTGGTGCCAGCAACCCCACCGGTATCACCCTTCCCACTGGTGCAGCAGCCCCACTGGTGCTGGAGGGTGGCCCCACAACTTCTCAGGTGTCCCAGGGGGCTCCTTGGAGGCCAGCACAGGCTCTGGGGGTGACGGCTCCCCCGGGCCAGGCAAAGGGGCTGTGTGTAACCTGCAGCCCCGAGCCCCCGCCTGCGCCCTTGCTCTCCTCGCAGCACAAGCAGCAGCAGGGCAGCTTAAATCGGCCGCTTCAAAAGTTGGAGATTTCACATGGCAAGAGCGGGAAACCTTTGAAATGGCAGTAGAACACATGGCAGAGTTTCAGTTTTCCCTGTGTTTCTAAGTCCAGTCAAGTCTAGTCTTCAAGCATTTCTAAATCCAATTCATCTACAGAAAGCCTGCGCGCTTGCGGGTAATTAGCTTGGAAGATCTCTTTGTTGCCTCAGCCTGGCTCTGTATAATACGCTCTGGTGAGTCAGAGAATTTAGTTCACTTAGAATGGGGTCACGTTAAGAAACAAGCTTGCAATCCTCAAATTGCCTCTGTCATTGGAAAAAATAAACCTCACTTTTTCAAATCCTATTTACAGAGGCACAACGCAAGTCCCCGTCAGCATAAGTGTCGTGACACACTGTGCTTGGTAGGTGCTCCCCAGGGCTGTGTCCTGTCCCATCCACAGGCAGTTCCCATCGTTGAGGGTGAAGCGCGGGCACAATATAAGGGAAAACCACAAGGACGGGATGTTCCGGGAGTAATGAAACACCAGGGAAATTAGGAGTGGGATGCATGTATCTGAGAGAGGTTTCGACGCACAATTCAAGGGCTTGAGCATATTAAATGAAGTTTGTCATATCACTTATCCCACTGGATTTCCTCTGCCAGAGCATGGCTTTCTGACTGTTTCCACTCTTCCTTTTCTGTGCTAGGTGGGGGGCTGCGTTGCAGTGAAGGGCAGCCGAGCTCAGGCAAAGCTGAGGGTGTCTCCTCTGGGTAAACATCCCTCCCGCCGCAAGGTTTGCTGATGTTGTTTTGCTCCATAGAAAGCTGGGGAGGTTCGTGGGGGGACGGCAGCCTTACTGCGGGGCTGGTACCCCAGGGAACACGTCTGGCTGCACCCCCCCAGGCTGTCTCCCAGGGGGCTACCCCCACCAAAGGGGCTGGAGAGCACAGTAGGGAATTAGGAGCCTCTTCACGATGATGCTCCCAAGGTAGAAAGCCAGTAACCCCTTCTTCCCCAAAGAGGGGAAGGAAGAGAGGTCAGGGGAAGGAGGAGAGGCCAGACTGCTACTTGCGCTACCTCGCAGACATCCCCCTAGCCCACACTCCATGTTATTCTCGCCACCGACCCCTTAGAGCCTCATTTGGCAAAGGGCTTAAAAGCACATCGGGCTGCTGTCGTATAACTCGGTTGCGCCACTCACTCGCTTCTACCTTGAGCTACTGTTCCCGGGCTTCCCACCTCTCCGAGTCTCACCTACAATAATCCCTATCATAAGCACCTCTGCATAACCCCCCCTCTGTACAACACGGTGGGGGGAGCCCTGCCTGCTGCCGGCGGTAGAATGTCTCCATTGTGGCCCCGTGCAGGCGCTGTGTAGAATCTTTCTCTGCCAATATATGTCTTCGTGAGCTGCCCCCCCTCCCTCCTCCCCCTCCCGAAAATAAAACGACTATTCTTTTCTGTTTTAAGTAGATTTCGTGCAATAAAAAACATTTTATGGCTTCCAGTAATTGGTATTTAATTTGCAGGCCTTTACAACTTGCAAAGAACAGGCTGCTTTTGCCGGAGAGCTGGTATGTGTGTGCACTTTGTGGATTTTATTCCACTGGCACTTGCTTAGTTGACTGGTGTAAAACGATACAATTATGGTTTTGCAATCAGAAAGGCTGCAGATAAAGACCTGGAGAGACGTTATAAGGTCCTGGGTCCAATTTGAAGCAGCAGGCAAGACAATATAATTTTAGGGGGCGCTGCCAGCCTCAGACATCAAAACTTGACTCCTGTTAAGTGTTTTCCATTTTACTGTCAAAATATCAAAGGCTGTTATTTAAACCCAGAGTCTCTTAAAGTTGATTTTCTTTCTCTCTCCTTCTCCCCCACCTCTTTTTTTCCCTTTTTCCCCCCCCGTAACTACCCTGATAAACGCGAGGCGAGGTAACCTGTGAAATGTTAGCCCCCCCCCTCGCTCCCCACTTCACCATGCAGGGGCACTGAAGCCCGCCGCAGCCCTTAATCGCTTTTTGGGGTGAAATCTCGCTCTGGCCGCTCCCAACCCTTCCGACGGCGGCCAAGGCGGGGGGAGTGTCTATGCCCGTCGAAGGCCGCGGGGACATCTCAGCAGGGGCCGGGGGGGGCGACACGGCTCGACCGTTCCTCGGGGGAGCCGCCGCTGCGGCACGCACCGGTTTCCCCCCCGCCGTGGGAGCTCAGCAGCCGGGACCGGCGGGCACACCTCGCCCACCCGCAGCCTCCACGAGTGGGGAGCGGGGACGAGGGTGGGCGTCCTCCCTGCGCTTCTTCTGGGCACAGCTGCAAATCTGCCATTAACGACGCCGCTGCCCCCTGCCCCGCTCCCCTCGACGGGCCGGGCCGGGCCGGGCCGGGCGGCATCCCGCCCCGTCTGACACGGGGGGAGCGGGGGGCCGGCGGAGACGAGGCGGGGTGGGATGGGGGAGGCATCCCGCCGCTGCCGCTGGGCCCCGCCACATCGCGGAGCGGGGGCTCGCAGGGCTGGGCTGTGCCCGTCCACGCGTGCCTGCGTGCACGGATCCGTCTGCGTGTGTGCGCGTCCACGCGTGTGCGCGCTCCCCAGGTCCGCGGGGATTTAGGGACCTACCGCCGGGAGCGACCACCTGGGAAAGACCTTTTGGAAAACACGCGTGTCGTTTCCAACTTGCTTTCAACCGTGGGGTGGCGGCGGAGCTGACACCCGCTGCGGCGGAGCGTGGGGCAGCGGGGCGCCCGCAGGTCCCCGCGGGGGCTCCGGCACCCACCCAGGGCCACCGCGCCTCCCGCTCTGCCCACGGCCGTGGGCAGCCAAATAGGCAGGCTATACCTTGTTCTTATACAAAAATACATAGGTAAATCCACGGGCTTCTGCTTGTAATAAACCCGCAAATTAATTATTCCTTCCCTTGAGTATTAAACTATTATCTGGTTTAAGTTTACTCTAATGTTTCAACAATTTCATTACGGTAAGAGAAAAGTGTGTGTGTGTGGGGGGGGAGAGATAGCTGTGCCCTTGACAGAATAAATAAATAAATAAATAAACAACCCCCTAAATAGTCTTCTGTAGGAAAGAAGTTAATATACTCAATTATTTTCTGAAAAAGATCATAACATCTGGAAATTGATATCAAATGGTGTACAATCCCTGAGAGACGATAAACTTCCACTGTATAATATTTCCACTAGAAATCTTAATAATCCCATAAATCTTCCCTGTGAATTGGGAAAATGTAACAGTTCATTGAAATACTCATTGGGAAATAATTGAAAAAATGTAATAGTCCACTGAAATATTCGTGGTTGCTTTTTTTTTTTCTTTCTTTCTTTCTTTGGTGCTGTTGCTAACTCTGTGCATGTGTGTAAATATTCCTACTTCGTTTTAAAGACATACACAGAATATTCCCTTGAGCGCTGCATACCATAAAAGAAAAATATGCCCTTTTGACTTATTAATCATTATTACAGAGTTCAAAATTGCAGCGTCCCTCGCACATTACTGAAGGAGGCAAACAATTCTCTCTGTGTGTATTTTGTGTTGCTAAAACCAGTACAAACTTTACAGCTCGGAACTTTTTTCCCTTCTTTTCCTGCGCTTTTTTTGATAGACTCTTCCAATTCCGCTCGAGTTATGCAGGGCGACTGAAATCAAGGGAGCTCCTCGCCCGTTATGCTCGCCCGCTAAACTGTAATTAATTACACACAAAAGCAATTGCTTATGGTAATTCACCACGTGAATGTTTAATTTTACAGAAGTAAAAGTAGATGAGGATTTTGAACGCGTCTAGGCTGCCTGTAATTAATATATGAGTAATTAATGTTGCTGGAAAGACGCAGCTTTTTTAAAAAATAATTGCGATGGAGAAGGGACGGGGTGTGTGTGTGTGTGCGCGCGTGTGTGTGTGTGTGTTTGCATGTGCCTCCGCGTAGGAGTGAGGCGAGCGTTTGTGTGTTTTTGTATTGAGTTAATGTATCCCTTTGGTTACGTTGCTAGAAGTCGGAATAAAGACAATTAAGCCCTTAGCATTTCTGTCACACTCCATTAATTACTGTAGCCGCTCCTGTCCCGACCGCTTCGTAACATATTCATCAGGTACGATACCCGTCCAGCAGCCTCAGCCGGGGAAGCAGGCTATTGTTAGTTTAAACTATAGCCTTTCAAATGTTCTTTATTTTACTTTTCATCCAGGATTGTTTTCCTCTCCTTTAAAACTGTTTTTCTAAAAATAAAACTCAACATAAATGTTTTAAGATTAGATTTGCGGGGAAACAGTTTAATTTTCACCATATGTTGCCCCAGCGGCTTGTAGATTTAAAAAAAAAAAAAAAATCTTTCCACTGAAGCTACCAAAAAAAAAAAAAAATCTAATATAAAAATGTATTCTTCCCAATGCGTTTCCCTCCTGTGGGCCATTTTACGGCCCCCAAATAAATCTTTAAGGTTGCGAGGAGGGGGGAAAAAAAGTGCCCTGCTGACGGAAAAGCAAGTCCTGCCATGATAATGTCCTTTATTAATATTATAGATGTGTAGTGTGCTGGATGGATCAATCATATCCATTCACAATCAGGATTAAGAGAGACTATTTTAATGAAAATCTATTAGTCTCTCATTTGAGACACGGATGTTGCTTAAATCAATAAACAGCATAAAAGAGAATACGACGCAGGTTTCTAAATTAAAAAAAAAATCCCATCTATGAAATGTGTTAAGACGTCTGTAAAATCCTGAAACACTCGATCGATACTTATAAATATTTAATGTTTGGGTTTTTTTTAACACAAATTGAAAACCATTAACACTGCATCCATTCTTATTATTAAAACAAATTGTCCTTGGAATTATGTGCTGTGGAAATGGAGCCAGATTGAAAGGGCATCCTCTGAAATATGTTTACTCGCTTTCATGTAAACCAATAAAAATCTGCAGGAGTCTGTAGCGTGAGCAGAAAGGTTTGATGTACAATGTCCATGATTACAGTCTCTGAATTAATCACGAGAGAGAGAGAGGGAGGGAAAGAGGGAGGGAAGGAGGGAGGGAGGGAGAGATGGAAATGGAGAGAGAGGACTCAGTTATCTACTCAACAAAATCTTGCTCTTCGGGTCAGCGCTTAGTAAAGCGTGGATTAAAACGACGATTTTTCCGTTTGCTTATTTGCCCCATTTCGACCAAAATAAGCAGAAGCGTGGGGAGGGAGGAAATCGGTTTCGCCCTACGTCATACCATGAGTCAACGTACAAATGTAAATTCCTCTTATAAATATGAAATCCAATACTTTGCCTTGGAAATGCTTAAAGCTAATGCAACGCTTAAACTCATTCATAATTATTCCTCTCACTCAACTCGGAGAAAAAAGAAAAACCCAAATGGCCAAGAGGTCCCTTGGAAAGCGGAATAAAAAAAAAAAATCGCCCACGTATTGATACCACGCTAAATAAACGCTCTTCTGCGGTAGCTGGTCCGGGGCTGTTCCCCGACAGGGAGAGATTCCCTGTTCCCAAATGTCCCCTCGCACTCCCGCCCCGCTCGTTCCCGCCCGGGTTTGAGCACCCGGGGCCGGCCACCGACTCCCGGCTGCAGCCGGGACGGTGGGGAGGGAGGAGGAGGAGAAAGATTTGGGGTCAGAGTGCCACGCAGGTGACCCGGGAGGCCGTGCTGCCAGGGGAGCCCTCAGCATGTCGATTATGCCCGGTCCTGCAAAGGATTGGGGGGGAGTGGTGGGGGGGTGTCAGGGAGAGCGGGGTGGCTTGTACCGCGGGAAAGGGCTACCCGGGGTGCCGAGAGGAGCCGGGGGCAGCTCTGAGGGGCGCTGGTGACTTCTTAGTTTTGCGACAGGGTCGCAGGAGCTCCGTGCCTGCAAGGGAATGGGGTTTGGACGGCAGCTCCTTCCCTCCATCCCTCCATCCCTCCAGCCCTCCAGCCCGTTACCGGGAGCAGCAATAAGCGTAATTCCCCTCTGAACCCGCTGACAAAGTTTGTAGCGGGGTCAAAAGTGTCCCTCCCGCCCCGCAACACACCTCTTTGCCCACACCCGCACCACGTTGCCCAAGGTGCCCGCGCGGCCGCGGCCTGCGGGGGGGCTCGGAGGGGCTCCCCGCCTCCCCCCGCTCCCGCCGCCCCACTGGGACGGGACGGGACGGGTCTGGTCGGGGCAGGCCCCCATTCCCCGCAAAGCTCCGCGCTGCGCGGAGGGCGCAGTGAGGCCGTGCGCGCCCACGGGGCTGCCCGCACCCCCCGCGGGGATCCGCGGCGTAGGGATTCCCGGGGAGGGTTGAGACTTGCACCGCTTCTTTTTTTTTTTTTTTTTTTTTATAAATTATTTCCCTCTTTTTGTCCCTTTCCCTTTCCGGTGCTTTGTTTCGCTTTTCGCTTGCGGAGCGAGTCTGAGGCAAGTTCCCCCCCGTCTGCAGGGCTGCCACCCGCCGGCCTCCCCGCTGCCGTCGGGGGTGGCGAGTGGCGGTGGGCCGCGGATTGCCGCCCGATTTGCGCGCCCGGTGGCTCGCCCCGGGCCGAGCTGCGCCCCGCGGGTGCGGGAACAGGGCGGGGGGGGGGAAACGGCTTTCCCACCGGGCGCCCCCGCGCTGCTGGGAAGCGGGGAGAGAGGGCGGGAAGGGGCTGAGGGCGAGGCAACAGGGCTCTTTCCCCCGCACTTTTAAGGGGGCTTGGATTTGTCCCTGTCCTCGGGGGCAGGAGCCCCGGTCGGTGGCAGGAGGGGCCCGGGGGGGGTCTCTGGGAGAAGCGCGGCCCCGCGTGGGGCTGGGAGCGGGGAGGGAGCCGCGGGGAGGGGAGCGGGACGGGGGCGCGGGTTGCGGGGGGGGAACAGAGGGGGTGGGGGGGATCCAGGGGAGGGGGTGCAAACTCCGGCAGCTCGGGGAAGCCATAGCGCACCGTGCCGCACCGGGGCTGGGGAAGCGGAGTTAGTAAATATTTATCCTTCTTTGCTGTTTGCTGCGAGGGAGGCTGGGCACGGCGGGGGCGGCGGGCGTGGGGGGGGGGGGGGGGGGGTGGGTGGATGGATGGATGGATGGATGGATGGATGGATGAATGCCGGTCGAGCCGAGGGCTGGGGAAAGTTTCCCCGGCGGCGGCTCAGCCCCGGCACAGCCCCGCTGGAGCCCGTGTCCCCGCGTGTGCGTGGCTCCGTGACACCCTGGCACCGCGGCACCAGCCTGTGTAGCAGTCCACCGTGAGCCCTTACACAGACAGGCTGCGTGAGGGAGGCACAAGCAGCGTGTCGTGCCGGAATCTTTTTCTTAGCCATGCGTTACTTCCACGTCTATCCTTTGCCTTTATTATTTATGTGGTGCCGTGTGATATACATTAGAGCCTCGGATTTGATTGGCGTTTGCGATGACAAGACCTGTTTGTTAAGTTGTAAGGCTTCCTCGGCTCCCTCACTTGTTAAATGAACTCTGGAGGAAGGATGCCACCGAGACACAACAATATAATAAATGTCAGGGATATCCGCAGTGCCGAGATCAAATGATCAATCCTTGTCCCCTAGATAATCATTTTAAACTCGCACAGGGGGAGATTGATTTTTTTTTAAAAGCCCTTTATTAATTGCTTCCTCGATTATTATTTTTTCCCCTCCTCCTGTGGAGGTGTTAACTCTGGTGCTGGGGGCACCTTTGGATTAATTAAACGTATTTTTAGAGTTTTAATGTCCTGCTAATTTTCAGAGCAGTCCCATGCTCCCCCGGAAAAGAAACAATGGCCCCTTGCTCCAGCGAGGAGCCTCCTTTGGTTGCGGTTCAGAGCAGAGGGTGGCGTGATGATGGGCTCTGATTATCTCAAACTCGAGGCAAGGGAATGAGAAGGACGTGAAAAGCCAAACGACCAGAAGACAAAATTCCTCCAAATACCAAATAACCCTTCGCGAAGGAGCCCGAGGAGACGAGATAGAAATAAATAGCTGGAAAATCGGCTCCGCTTGCGGATCAAATGGTGCGGAGAGGCGCTAGAAATGCCGGCGCTGTTATCTGGAGATGAATTTCAGGCAGCTATTCAAGCGCCCAGAATAATAATTATTCCGCGACTACAACAAAAATAACAGCAGCCTACCAAGAACAAGGTGGGGAAATTATTGCCAGTCCTATCTTAAATCCGGCAGGATATGTTTCGTTGGGGAAATAATAAAAAAAAAAAAAAAAAAAAAGAGACAGACGATTTAATGTTCTATTTGTCGTGTAAAGACTCTCGTGTTAACAAATTACCCCTCTACTGCACGCAGCGGGGTAGCTCTACATCCAAAGAAACATTTTAGATTTTAATTTTCCCCAACAGTATCTTCACACGGCATAATAACAGTAAACAAGAAAACAGACCCTGCAATGTTTACACGCATCTGGAGAGCCCCCCTACCTATGAATAACCACCACCACCACCCCTATCCAAGCAACCCCCTCCAAATCCTCCGAACACACCGACACGGATCTCCGAGACACCTCGCAACTTGTTTAACTGCAGCACACGTCCCCCTCCGCGCACCCACCCACCCGCCAGAACAGGCAACACTTTCAAAACAGCATTTTTGGTTCGCCGATTATTTTGACCATTTAATTAAGCGAAATTAGCTAAATAGCAAATCAGGTAGAATTTCCAATGAGTACAACAAATGCACATCTCCGGCTTTTTATTCATTACCTTTTTTTATTGAACACTCATTTTCTTTTCCTCTTGACAGCGATACATTTAATTGCAGGAGCACAGTTATTTGATTAGCTGTGGGTCCGTTTTTACTCACAGTGTTGCCACGCACAGGATGTCCTTACAATCAATTAAGTCTTCCTCGACTTTCATTTCTGCAACCCATTTACAGAATGCAGACACCTATTTTCATGTTTTCCTCTTCCACCCCCCCTCCCTTTTATTCCTCTCCCTCCCTTTCTCTCCCCCTCTTTTTCGCTTTTGCCTCCCTAAATCAAGGTGCAAAGATGCCAAAGAGTGATGAAATGAAAAGAAAGCCAATTGCTGGACTGAGGTGGGGGAGATAGCTGCTAGGAGTCCGCCTGCGACTATGGAGCAGTCAGTAATTGCTGGAGACAGGGAGAGCTGGGGGTTGGGCTGAGGTAGCCATGTATAAATAGTGTGATCTCAAATTGAAAGGCATAAATAACAGCAGGAGTGATCTAACCCTATACAGCCCATCTTCTACGTGCAAAAACAGCGTGCGGAGGACGGCCACATCTCCGACTGAAAACAAGTGGATCTCTGTGGATAAGATCACCGGGCAGCCATGGAAGAACTTACGGCTTTTGTATCCAAATCTTTTGACCAGAAAAGCAAAGAGAGCAGCAGCGGCAGTGGCAGCAGCAACAAGAAGGAGACGATCACGTACAGGGAAGTTTTGGAGAGTGGGTTGGCTCGCTCTAGGGAGCTTGGAAACTCTGACTCTAACCTGCAGGACATGACCGAGAGCAGCAACCATTGCCCGGTGCATCTTTTCAAAGACCACGTAGAGAGCGACAAGGACAAACTGAAGGAGTTCAGCACGGGCAGGACGGCGGAAGGTAAGAGCGGGGCTGGCCGCCCTCCGCCCCGCGCCCCTCGCCGCCAACCCCGGCCCCCTCTCCGGCCGCCCCCCGGCGCTCCGCAGCGGGGGACAAGCCGGACATCGCCGCCCCGGCCCCGGCCCCGGCGGGGCGAGCGGGTTCGCCTCCCGCATCCTGCCTCCCTCCTCCGGCCGCCTTCCTCCCGCAGCGGCGGGAACATAACGCTTTAGAAACACATATGCCTGCATGCCTATCGTGAACATAGCCGTGCAAAATAAGTCGCAACTTCGGTCCTCTCCCCCCCGCCCCCCCCACTCCCCTCTCACTCCCCGTTCACATCCCAGATCGATCCGGTGCGTTAGGCGTTCACTCGCCCGGGGGAAGGGGGCAGCGCAGGACGTCAGACATTTTTGTCTATCTGTGTATTTTTGTACGAGGAAACCTTGTCCGGGGAGTTTTAACGCCTCAGGAGACCTGTTCTTCCTGCTTCCGGGCCGCCAGGATGCTGCTGCTTCTGCTGGGAGAAAGCTGGATGTGGAGAGGGCTCTCCCTGGACATTTTGTCTTGTGTCGGTCAGCCTGTCCTAGCCAGAGGCTGCGGCCGGCGAGGAGGAGGAGGAGGAGGAGGAGAGGAGCCTGGCTGCGGGGGAGCTGCCCGGGCCCGGGTGAGACGGAGCATCCCTGCGGAGAGAGGCACCGGCCGGCCCTGTCGCCCGGTCCCTCGGTCCCCTGCCTGCCCTTCTCACCTGGGCCGGGGCAGTACCGCCTCCCCCCGGGCTGCGGGGACCCCCGGCAGAGGGGTAAAACGCCATTCCTTCTCATAGCGTGAAAGAAATTAAAAATAAAAAATAATTTTTAAACCAAGCAAGCTAAAAATCCCGCACGGGCTCGCAGGGGAAGGAGAGAATAAAAAGGGCGGGGGGATTAGGAAGTTGAGAAAGTGTCTCTAGGCAAGTTAGACAGGTGGACCTGCCTGGGGAGCTACTGGCTAGCTTGGGGTAATAAAAAACGGTTAATAGGTTGGGGAACAACAACCAGTCTTTCAGCTGTTTCCTACTGTTTGATCTTGTTTAATATAACATTGGGCGAAAGGCAATTTAATTTACAGCCCAAACGCTTATTTAATATCCTCCTCTCTTCCACCCCCTCCCCAAACTGAAGGACGGGGTGTAACCACATATTCGGGTACCCGTATTTCTGCACAAGCCAGTACCACTCGGCACTGCTGATTTTCCTTCTCTGGTCGAGAGATTGCAAAACGAGAGGGTTCAGTTTAGAGGAATCATTCGCGCAGGAGATGGTTTTAAAAAATGAAAGCCGGCCATGCTCCAGGAAAAAAAACTAAATAAAACCTAAATAAAAAAAATTATAATGCGAACGAACGAAAAAAAAAATATCTCTACTACTCTCCCTTTTCCCTGTGTATCGAAATTTTGGCTTGTACGTTTAGCTAATCTAATCTATGGAGAAGAGCTGGGGGTGGGGATGGAAGGGAGGAGTTGGAAAGAGCTGAGATGCTTGTGACAGTTTAAATTCATGCCAGGTTTCAGTCTAATTTCAACTGATTCCGGCGTGTGATTTCAGTCCCACCGATATGCTAGTTAATATTTTATACCTATCACGGACATGCTGTAGCCTCGTATCTCCGAAAGGAAACAGAGCTTTTGAATGCGCCTAATTTTCCCTAGGCATTTCCTGGGTTAGCACCCTCGTCTTTTCCTAGGGGTTCCCCTTACTGGAGAAATGCAAACAAAACGCCATTGAAACCAACGAGCGAACAACTTCCCCCCCTCCCCCCCCCGCCGCCTCCGCCTCCGGAGGTCAGACCCTTCCCAAAGTTTTATGCAGCCAATATCCAGCCCGGAGACGGAGACGGGGAGCCCGGAGGAGCGGTTACGGACAGGGACAGTTTTCATTTTGGAAGTGAAAACGAGCGCTTCGCTTTGGGTCCCCGCCTTACTTAAGCACAGATGCAGTTCAGGACGCTTTATTACGTTCAGTTAACTTACGATTTGCAGTTAGTCATTTGCATTTTGGGATGCCCCCAAGTATATAGGTTAATATATATACGTGCACGCGCACATTTGCATGTGTGTATACATACATATATATGTATATATAACACGTGTGTATTTGGTAAGGGAAAACGGATTTAATCTGCAGATGTGGCTTCCCACCCCCCAGAAGGTGAAGCAGCACAAAGGAGGCAGCCGGAGCGGGCTCGTCCCGGGACTCCGCCGGTGCCCGCGCCGGATGCGCGGCCCGGGCAGGCGGGGAGGTCTCGGGGAACCGGCTCAGCTTCCAGAGGTGGCCCCTGCTCCAGCACCTCTCCTCTTTTCGTTAAGCCGCATTTAAAAGAGGGTCGGTCCGTTAGGCCGCCCGGCATTAAGGAAAAGGGAGGGGGAAAGGAAACAAAAAAAAAAAAAGGAAAGAAAGATAATTTGCCAAAGCAGAAGAAATCCCCACCGCCACCCCAAAACAAAAAAGGACAGCTGTTTTCCCCCGCTGCCTCCCCAGCCCTCCTCCCCTCTGCCCGGGACAAGCGCCCACAGCAGCGGCTGCCTCCGATCGCGAGCTCGCCCCGAGCCCTCTTGGGCTCCATGAGGACTGGTTTGGGGGGCGGGGGGGGGTGGTGTCTGCTGGTTTGGAGGGGCTGGGAGGCCACCCATGGTCCTGGAGTCCGCTCCCCCGCGCCGGGCCGTGCAGGCCCGATGCCAGGGGGGTTTCGACCCGCCGGCAGGTATTTTGGGGGAAGGAGGGGTGATAAGGGGGAGAGGGACGGACGGTTTAGGTCTCAGGCCCATGGAAAGTTTCTTTTACGAGGCAAATATTTCCACCGTGGCTTCACCATGACAGCAGTGGGGAGCTTCTTTCATAACCCACTTTACTTTGAGAGAAAACGGCAAGGGAGAAACCCCCTTCACCCGCCTATTCCCACCGCCTGGAGGTATCGGGGGGCCAGCGGTTTTCCCACCAGCCCCTTCCCCAAACTGCCCATGCCAACTGGCGGCACGGCTTCCTCCTCACCCTGGAAAGAAAATAAAATTATATTTATCTATATAGGTTTTTTTTTTTTCTGATGGGGCATTAGCCAGGCAAGGCAGCGCGGCTCCCTCCATCCCTCCCTCCGGCCGGCGAGCTGTCCCCTGCCCGGCGCGGAGCTGGCAACGCGGCTCAGCCTGACACGGTGCCCCCCGGCCCCGCTCGCCCCCTCCGGCCCGTCGGGGCCAGTCCAGGGACCCCTCTCCCGCCCGCCGATTGCCCCCCACAGGTTGCGCAGAGTTTGGGGAAGAAGAGAGGGGAGAGGGGAGACCTCTCTCTGCGGAGAGAAACTTCGGAGAGGTGCGAGGGGAGGCTCAGTGTCGTTTTCCCCTTCCCCCTCCCGGCAGGGATCTACGAGTGCAAAGAGAAAAGGGAAGATGTGAAGTCAGAAGATGAAGATGGACAGACCAAGCTCAAACAAAGGAGAAGCAGAACCAATTTCACACTAGAGCAGCTGAATGAGCTGGAAAGACTTTTTGATGAGACTCACTATCCGGATGCCTTCATGAGGGAGGAACTAAGCCAGAGGCTGGGACTGTCTGAAGCTAGGGTTCAGGTAAGAGAAAGGCTCTGTTCCTGGAAACGTCCTCACCTCACTTCCTAACTGCCAGCGGATCCTAGCACAGTGCCCCGTTTCATCCAAAGCGGGGAGGTGAAGGCAGAGGCGACACGTGTGATGGGGAAGCTGTTTGCAACTCCGCTGTACCTGTCCTGCCAAACAGTAATTCTGCTCTGGGAATATCTGCCCGTGCCTTGCATTTCCTAGGAAGGCGTTTTTTTGTGTTTTTTGGGTTTTTTTTGGGCAGGAGGGGGGTGGTGGGGGTGGTGGTGATAGCGTTGACAAGTCGCTAATAACTGAGCAGCTCGCTAATTTTTTTTTAATTATTGTGTTTTTTCCTTGCAAACGTGCCATTAACTCTCCCTTAATCTTCATTTTCCTCCCCCTCTTTCTTTAATGGGGCCTTTATGGAAAAAAAAAAATAAATAAAAAGCCCAGAAAACAATCGCCGTGAATAAGGGTAGAGGGTTTGGGTGCTGAGGGACGGGATTAGCCAGAGCCGGGGGAAAGGTGCCCGCTGTGATTCGCGCAGCAAGCGTATGAATGCATGGTACCCCATCTGGTGGAGTCTCCCCCCCTCGTCCCTCCCAGCCCGCTTCAGATACAGCTAAATACCAATTAGCCTTCGAAACCTTGAGAATAGGTCCGGGTTGCTGTAGTTCTGGGGCCATCGGAGCCGTCTGTTTGGGTGGCTCCACATCGATTATTTTAAAATTCGATTTTCGGTTTGTTGAAGGGAAAAATACTCCCCCTTAAGCCAGCTAGGGAATGCCTCCCCAAAACAGATGTCGTATGAAAAAGGAACCCTGGAAATAATTAGTAAGATCAACCTGTGGCTCTCTGAGCAGGCCTAGAGCGGGAGAAACCTGAAGGAGATCTCTTCTTGGGTTATAACTCCCTGCTTCGCCTAACAGACCCAAGCCCCAAGAAGAAAAAGTCACCAAACCAACGCCTTCACACCCTGGAGATAAGAGACGAGCATGCATATGTATTATAGCCGTCTATACGTGTGCACGCGTGAGTACACATAGATGCGGATTTGACTATGTGGGCATAGGCGGTCGCCTCCGTGCCTCCCCTTAACCCCAGGGCACAGCGGGAAGACAAAAAACACCCCCCCGAGATGGCGTGGGGACAGGACTCGCCTTGTCCCCTTCCTTAAGCGCGACCCACGGCGGATCCCGCTCCCCCCGGACCCGCTCAGCAACACTTTGCCTGAGTAAGCGACTATCTGGCTTTAAACAACTGCCTCCCGGAGGCATTCCCCGAAACAAATAGAGTAGCTAGGTTGTTTTTTTGTTTGTTTTTTTTTTTTTTTCTTGTTTTGTTGTCTTTATAAAGGCTCTTTTCTCTCCTCAGCTCCTGCCGCTCTCGGTATAAACCGAGCAGGGCGAGGGATGCGCCGGGCGCACGCCTTAGAAAGGGCGGTTGCAGGGGATATTGCAGGGGTTCACAGTGCTGCTGGCCTACTTTCTCCTGGAAGATTGATCTAACCACACCATATAAATTAATGAAAAGATTAAACTTTTGCTGAAGGGGACATCAACTCTTATGTCATCTTCCCAGATCTTCTTACTTGGGCTCTGTAATATCTTTCCAAGGCCTTGATGTACTGTTTCTATAAAAATAAATTACTTGTAATTGAATTCTGCACTCTTTCTTTCAAGTACTTTATTACTGAGCAGCACCTTAACAGGATGTTCATAGTTACAGGAAAATTGGTGCTTCAAGTGCTCACGGATCTTAAAACAGCACACCAAAAAAAAAAAAAAAAAAAAGATACTGATTCAGGCAGAGATTATGAGAGAGATTAAAAAATTAATAAATGCAATAATCTTACAAAAGAGGTTTGAATGAACACAAGGTTAGAAATAAAAGTAATATCAAGAGGGAAAAGAGGAGAAATGGATAATTAATTAGGAAATAAGCAGAGAGCTTGGTATCCATCACGAAACTGAAGTGGGAAAAAAGAAGGAGAAAGGGGGAAAAGGGAAAGGTGGGGGTTTTTTTAATACTTTCAGAATTGTTCTCTAGTTCCTATCTGAACCGCCTGTCCCTTGCTGTTAAAGGATATAGTTTCAATTTAGTGTGGAAATTTGCTGTAAATAAATTGAAGCTCCTATGGTAGCTAGTCCTTATTAACCTTTTATTTTTAGTGTTGTACTGGAAACTCATATCACCCAGCTGTCAGGGTTATAATTGAAAGTTATGAGACCATAGTGAGGAGCAGGCAGTAATTCAATTACAACAAATATCTTTGGGTTTATGGTGCAGGGCTAAATTAAATGTCATTATTCACTGTCTCTAATGGAAATCAAAAGGAAATCAGATTAGAGCATTTGTGAAAGAAATCACTGAGTGATCCTTAATGAAGAAATAACTGTCTAAAACAGTGTACTGTGCTTTACTTAGCATATTCATGACTAATTGGAATTGATCGTGAATCACACCAAGCCTGATTTATTATCGCTTAACGCAGTGGCTAATTCATCACTTTTATTCCTCATAACCTTATTTTTTCATAGCTAAAGGGAAAGTGCACTTCGTTTTCCAGATTTAAATATAATTTCTGTTTGAAAGATGTTCTGATTTGCAAGAGAAGTTGTTTAAACGCTGCTTAAATTCCTCCTGACAATTTATACTCCTTTGGGGGGTGGGGGAGAACGTGGGGAAGACACACAACAAGGAAATTTCCTGCAAGGATTTACAAACGTAAAAAAGAAAAAAAAAAAAAAAGCATTATTGTCGCTACAGCACGATGATATTTTGCATGTTCGTATTTAAAAAAATAATAATATATATATACATAATCCCTAACGGCCCGGTTAAAAGGAGAAGCGTTGCATGTTGTTAATGTTTGCGTATTGATCGTAGGGAGAAAAAAAAAAATACAGGTTTGTGCCGTGGCTGTGCGTTCCAGGGCAGCCATGCCCGGTTAGAGAGGGGAGGGTTGCGCTAGCGACAAACCGGCGGTGGACGGAGACAGGAGAGGTCGGTCCGTCGGTCTGGCAGTCGGTCCGTACCCGTAGTACCCCGCCGCCAGCTCCTCGTCCCCCTCGCCCCGGCCACCCCGGGCAGGAAAAATGGTGCTCCAAATCGGAGAAGGCCAATTCCTACTCAAGAAAATCACTGAGGTACCCGAGGTAATTAATGCCTTTGGAAGCCTTTCTTTGCACTAATTACTCCGTTGTAAATGACCATCATTAAGGCAATTGAAGAAAGCTTGAAGGGAAAATTTGATGTAGGAAGTGCAGTTAGTATTAATTAACCGTATGATCTCTTGGCAAGTGCAAGAACATCAAAGGTTGTAGGTGTTTACTTAGCTCCAAGATTTTATCAGAGGTGAAAGTCAATGTTTGTCCGTATTCGGTAGGTTTTGGTGTAAGGAGAAGGGTCCGCAAAACATTTTGGGCCGTGCCCCTGACGATCCCGTGGGGAGAGCTGCTAAACCAAGCACCTCGGAAGAGGAGAAGTGATGAAGGGCTGAAATGCCCCTGGAAAAGAGGCAGGGGAGGCGCAGCGGCAACTCCAAATTCTGCGCTTGTTTGAATCAGAACGGCTGGGATTGGGGCAGGATTATTGGATTACAGGCGTTTCTCGGGTAGGGGCTATAAGCACTTCTTGACATCTCAGCTTGGAAAGATGTTGCTCTTGTCTGTCCAGAAGTCTACACAAGCGGGTTTTGTTTTCTTTTAACGTTTGGGGAACGGCGAATGATTCAGCCCCTTTGTGCAAGTTCAAGACCTCGCATCTTCTCTGAGGTCGGGAGGGAGCAGACGGGGCCAGGCCCCGGAGTCTGACCTAGCCCACGCTGGCTGTCCCCGGCATGTTTGAGGTGTTGACTGGAAAGGGAGCGAGGGTCCCCCATGGCCTGCCTGTGGCCTTAGTTTAAGTGTTTCTGGGAGCATCCCCTCCCTCCAGACGGGTGGCACAAGGACCGCCACTGCCTACCCCAGGGGACACGGGGACCTCGGTGCGAAGCGGCCGGCTCCCCGGCTACCTCTGATCTCCTTGGTTCAGCTCCCGCTGAGAAACCACACCAAAGAGCAGGACCCCCCTCCCTTCCAAAAAACAGCCCCTCCACAGCACATGGAGGGGCTCTTTCCGCCCGGGGCTGAGCTCTCCCCCTCGGCTGCTCCGCAGGAGAGACCTCGGCAAAGTTGTGCAGAGACCCCCCACCCTGCATCCCTCGCCCCTCAGATAACCCGCTTTCTTAGCGGCTGCCTGGTCTACCTCCATTTTTTGTTGTTGCTATTGGGTTTTTTTTTGTTGTTTTTGTTTGCGTTTTCTTTTCACAGGTCTGGTTCCAGAACAGGAGAGCAAAGTGCCGAAAGCAGGAAAACCAGATGCACAAAGGTGGGTAAGGGGTGCGGGACGGTCGGGGGGAGTGTGTCCGTGTGTGGGACACACGGCCGCGGAGCCCCGCGGCTCTTTCGCTGCTCACCCGGCCTTGTCTCTCCCCGCAGGTGTGATCCTGGGAACCGCCAGCCATTTAGACGCCTGCAGAGTGGCCCCCTATGTGAATATGGGAGCCCTGAGGATGCCTTTCCAACAGGTAGTTAGCTCCGGTTTTATTTGCCTTTCCCCCGTCAAGCTCCGACCCCCTTTCGTTTGCTTCGGGAGGAAGCCGGACACGTTTACAAGTGCCATTTATATAGAAGTTGGCACGTATTAAAAACAGGCTGTAAAACTTCGTGAAGGAGCCCCCGCCCGACTGCAAGGAGCTCAGCGCCCCTCGGGCCCGGGGAGGGGGGCCGAGCGGGGGGGTCCCGCGGCCCCGAGGGGCGCCGCCGGTGCTACGGGCAGCCCCACCTCCGCCCCCCGCCGCCTTGCGATGGATGGGCTGGCACACGGCCCCGTGGCCGCCGGCAGACGTGGCAAAGGCAGGCTGGCCTCCCGGGGGCGCCTCGCCTTCCCGGGCCGGGGGGGGCGCCCGGGCAAGTGCGGGGATGGAGCGGGCCGGTCCCCATCCGCCCTTCGGTCCCCGCCATGTCTCCCACCCCGTGGGCGAAACCACGAGGGGAGGAAAAAAAACCTACGTGGGCTCTTGCCCCGTCGTTCTCCCCCTCCTCCTCAGGCGGGATGTCGAGGCCTGGCCTTTTTCCGACGGAGGCGGCCGCCCCGGAGGTGGGGAGGCTTCTCCCCGGTGCGCTGCCGCCGTGCCGGCCCGCCGGGACCGGGGCTAGCGGAGCGCAGGTAGCCTGCTCGGGTCCTTGTCCCAGCAAGGCTCAGGCCCCCGGGGAAAACCGGGACGAGGGGGAATGAAATTCCGCCCCGCTTCCAGCCACCCCTCGCCGCCGCTTGTAACTTCCCCCCACCCTTTTTTTTTTTTTTGTCAATTAATCGGGGAATCGATTTTTTCCCAGCCCAAAGGGACCCTCCACCACGTTCTCCGTCTTGGAGACACGTGGAGCTGACAGATTGATTGTATTGATTTTTAAAAGACATATTTGGACCAAAAATAATTAAATACATAAATAAACTCCCCCCCTCCACACCCCTCTCCCCGAACCTACCCGGAGCTGAAATCTCTCAGTCAACCCCAACGTGTTTGTGTAGGTCGAGAAAGCTCCAAAGCAAACACCGACCCGGTATATAAGGGACTCGGCGGCCAAAGAGTTTTTAGCAAGGTATAAATAAACATCCCTGAAAAAAAAAAAAAAAACCATGAAAAAAATTAGCTATTTAGCACTTGTTGGCGCCCGTGCGTTGGGCCGCATATTTTATTTATTTATTTATTTTATTAAAAAACCCCCAAATATGAGGAGGGTTAAGCGTGTCCCTGTGCCTCGGGAGGGTGAGTGCGGAGCGGAGATTTGCTGCGCTGTGTGAGAGGTCTTGGGGGAGGGGGAAGAAACTGCGGTCACAAGTTGCTCTTTGCTCCCGGGAAGGGTCGAGGCGGCGGGGGGAGCGTCCGTGGGGGTGTGTGTGTGGGGGGGCCGGTTCCGCGTCCGTGGTGGGGGGGTGGGGTGGGACTGTGTGTCGGGGGTGTGTGTGTGTGACGCCGCGTCCCTGCCGCCCCAGGTCCAGGCGCAGCTGCAGCTGGAGGGCGTGGCCCACGCGCACCCGCACCTGCACCCGCACCTGGCGGCCCACGCGCCCTACCTGATGTTCCCGCCGCCCCCCTTCGGGCTGCCCATCGCCTCCCTGGCCGAGTCCGCCTCCGCCGCCGCCGTGGTGGCCGCCGCCGCCAAGAGCAACAGCAAGAACTCCAGCATCGCCGACCTGCGGCTGAAGGCCCGCAAGCACGCCGAGGCCCTGGGGCTCTGACAGGCTTCACACAAGCCCCCCCCGCCCCCTTTCCCCCCGCTCCCCGCCACAACCCACCCCATCCCACCCCGCTCCGGGTGCCCGCGGCGGGCGTGTGTGTGTGTGCCCCGCACGGACCGCCGCACTGCCTCCCCCCCCTCGCTCTTCCTCCTTCTCCTCCTCCTCGGCGGCCTTCTCCCCTTTTTCCCTGCCGCCTTCTCCCCCCCCCTTTTTTTTAAAGTTATTTTTATTTTTTTTTTTTTATTTTTACTTCTTTCCCCTCGCCCAAGGCTTGCGAGCGCTCGGCGGCAGCCGCTACCCGCCGCTTTCCTCGCCCTCCCGCCCTCCACACCCCACTCCCCCCCCCCCCCCGCCGCCAGGGACTCGCCGGGCGAAGAGGGGAGGCCGTTGGGCGGCCGTTGGCGCTGCGTGGCGCGGCGGGGACTCGCCCGCCGCGGGGCGAGGGCGCCCGGCTCCCCCACGCGTGGGCACCCGCACCCCGAACACGCACCCCACGAATCAGAGACTTCTGCGGAGGATAAAGTAGGTGGGAGGAGAGAGAAAGGAGAATTTTTTTGTTTTGTTTTTAAAAAAAAACCAAACACAAACCCACCATCCAACCAACCCAACACAAAAAGAAAGAGAGAGAGAGAGAGAAAAAAAAAAAAAAAAAGGAAAGAAACGATCTCTAAATTATGTTAATCTGTGAACATTTGGGGACGCTTTGGATTTTTGACCCTGGCAAAAGTGATCGCTCCAGCATAACGTCATCTGCTGCTGTCAGTTTTGCTACCTTGTGCATGTGTCTAACTAAACACGTTTTGAAGATCAGAAATATATTAGAACGAAACTAAACAAAACAAATAGTAATAATAATAAATAATAAATCCTTGGGGCTGGTCTCCATTAAAGATGACATTTCTTTGTTGCCAACAGTATTATTTCACTGCCATGAATCTCTTCCATCACTGAGGAGCTGCTGCTGCAGAACTGGTTTGAATTTAAATGTGGAATTTCAGATCTGAGGCAAGGCAGTTTTGGTTTTTTTTTTTTTTTTCCTTTTCTTTCCTAAAAAAAAAAGAAAAGCAGCAATAACAAAAAAATGTGCGTCTCAAATGGCTATGTCATTTGAAAGGAGAAAAAGAGAGAGACTAGAATTTACTAATCATTAGTGATAACTTGAAAGATGGGAACAATAAGAAATGCACCTGTTTTGCCAGAATCACCTGAACTCATTGAGATGCATTGTGCCATAGAAACAGGTCAATTTTTCTAATTTTTTCTTTTTTTCCAAATGTCTGGATCTTTGAATCAAAATCTCGCTGTTTTACAGGATGTAGAAAGAATGACTTGTACAACAAAGATGGACATATGGTTTTAAGGCATAATACTGATGCAGCATTAATTTTAGTGAAATGCAATTAAGTGCAGTAAAGTGCAATACTGTAAATATTATAGATTAAAAAAAATAGCCGTACTTATTCTGTTAATAACCGATTCTGCAAGAACCATAACTTAAGTCCTTTATGCTCAGACTGGTGCATTGCAGCTTCTTGCCAAAATGACAGTCCGAGTCTTCTATGAATGGATAAAGTTATATGTGTCACTTATGGGAAAAGGTAGATGCCATGATTTCTAGTCGAGTTAACGTGCCATATTTCTGGGAAGTAAGCTGAAAAGTCTGTATGACACTTTCACAATCATTTCAAGTAAAGAAAAAAACAAAATCAATCCACAGAAGTGTTTTGTAGAGGTGGACAAGTTCAATATTTGGCCATTTTAATTTTTGTCTGTGATTTAGACACCAAGTCTTAAGCTAATGCTTAAGCAAAATACCTAGTATAAATCCAGAAAGGATGGGGAGTAGGGAAATCCTTTAAATTATATTACCAAAGTGTCTGGGTTTACTGACACCCCCCCCCCCCCCATTTTTACTTTTTATGCTATTAATTTTTAATTAGTTTTTTTTTTTTAATAAATTTTTTAGTGGGGAGGGGAGCGGAAAGTACAAATACTGGTCTTGTCTACATCTAACAAGATAGCTATTTGTTGCCTTTGTTACCAAGGCCCGTGTTGATGGAAGGATATCCTCTCAATAGTACCGTTATTACGCCTGCTTTTTATGTCTCATTTAGCAATCCATTACTAGTTTTAGCTTTTGCTGATATTTATCAAATCCAAATATTACCATAGGACAAAAATTCATGCTGTAGATAAATTTTGGACACTTGTCATCTTTTTTTTTTTGTTTGTTTGTTTCTCCTTCAAGTTTTGATATTTTCTAGCAAGCAAAAGTTCTGGAATGTCAAAGTTGTGCCATTTCCCTTCTATTTATTACGTGAGAAGTAGCTATATTTTGGATTTGCTAGAGCTGATAAATGTTACCTGCCTTTTCTACCTCTCTGTGAAAGCCCAGTACCTTTTTTAAAGCAAGGCCAAAATGTTAAGGTGGTGTTACTTCTTGCTGAGAAATATGGACAAAAATCTCAGGCAATTAACAATTTCTCATTGAAACAAAACATTACCTAGAAAGTAAAACGTTATTCATGATGATGTATGAATTTCTGGCTAAAATAAGAAATGTTTGGAGTGGTTCCAGCACTTCTAACATGCAGATCCAAAAAATAATAAACATTACTACAGAGATGCTTTAGGCTATAACAAGTAACCTGTTGTACTGGATACCCACAGCCATTGAAGGAGAATTCAATACATAGTGCTGAAGACCGAAGGCACAGAGCTTTCGATTGAGCGGGGACCGCTTGTTATCTGTACCTGTGATCTAATTATTACCCTTTCGAGTCGTCTTTTGAGAGTTTAAGAGAGGCTTATGTGATTTTTTCAGTCCTGTGCTGGACTTCTGCACAAGAGTGATTTTCAGCCTCGAACAATTCCATAGAACGAGCTCAGTTGAAGCTGTAGGTTTGGGATCTGAATTTTCTCAGTCATCTTCTAAGTGAGGCTGTGAAGTACTACTGAACTTACAGTGTTATGGGAAGCATTCCGCCTCATATTGGAAGGAATAACTTTTCCACCTTTCCTGTTTTACTAGGTACCAACACAGCAAAAATGCTTGTAGATTTCTCTCAGAAGTTTTGCTACACATAGCTCCTGTCTTGTGTTCAAAAAATAGTGGTAACATGAATAAGGTTTCCGGCTAACATGAAAAAAGGCTGGCAGTGTAGCATACATCTTTCCAGAATGAAAAATTCTTACAGTTTCTTCTGATTGCTTTCAAAGGATGTCTCAAGGACAGTCTTGCCCTCTATGGCAGAAGGGAAGAAGTTGGCAAGATTTATCAGTTTAGCCTGTTTTGAAGGAGGTGCCAGGAGGAGCCTGGGGAAAGGGGCAGGGTGTTGCTGTGAATCTAAGGTGCTTCATGCTGCTCTTGCGTTTCATTTAGCACAAAAGGAAGTGAAAAGGTGCACTGCTCAAAGGCTGTAGCCGAAACCGGTTCTGCTTTGCTTAATTCTCGAATGGGCCAATTGCATCGGTGGTGGTATAAAAGCTTTGCCTTGTTTTGGATGATGCATGCAGGTGGCCTCCTCTTCTTGTCATCCTTACGTCGCTGGGAAGAAGTGAGGAGTCCTACCTGACCCATCTACTGGACTGTACTTTTCACTGAGTGTAAGTCACTTTGGCTCCATTCACCACGTGGAGCTCCGGTGATCCATACAAGTTGAAAATCTGGACCAAAGCGTCTACTCCATCTCTGTTAATGTGTAGTTTTTGGTTTTTTTTTTTTGTTTTTCTTTTGTTGTTTTAATTATTTTTCTTGAGGATGTTGACAATAAGATAGTCAAGGTCCTGAGGTGCTTATTAAAGTTTAAAAGTATTGTAATTGTTTTAGATTCTCAGGCATGCCAAGCCTCATTTACTGTCCACCTTCATTCAGCCTGATCTTTGTGTAATCTTTCATTTAAGAAGTGTGAGATTTCCAAGATCATCAGAACAGTGGCTGCTGGGCAGAATTCCCTTGGAGGAGGCCTTCATTGAGTGTATGTGAATTGCTAAAGAATCTCCCTCAAAAGTTTGGTCCAGTATTTGAAAAATAACTTGAACGAATGCCAAATGAATAATGCTGTTTATATACAATTCTATAAAAAAAGGCTTTATGCATTACATGGGCCCCTTTATAATGGAAAAAATAGTCTCTGATTTTTTTGGAACTGTCAAATAAGCTTAAGTACTTCATCCATTTGTATCAAAATAGCAAACTGACTCCATGGTTCATTTTTATTGACTTGGAAATGTACGAAAAAAACTATACTGGAATTTTTTTTGCTTAGTAGGGTCATATATATGTAGTGACATTTTGGTTAATATCATAATACTTAGCACTTATATAATGTTTATTTGCAAAGCACTGTATAAATGTTTATTATTTAATCCTCACCCATTATGAAGTAGGTAAGAATTATTATCCCCGTTTTTGTAGAAATTAAGGCATATAAATCAATGGCCACGTTCCATCACCCACTGTCAGCACTGAGAATTATTACTTTTGTTTTTGTAATGTAGCAGCATCCCCCAAATCATAATCTGACACGACCTTTGTGGTGCTAGACACCTTTCCAAACTGTAAGTAGCAGAGGCCCTGCTCCAAGAAATTTAAACTCTGTACCTGACTTCAGCGAAAGTCTTACAGGGAACATTGAACGTGATTCAGAGTGGCAGAATGTGTCTGTGAGTTATTTCCACAGAACACGAAGTTACTGCCCGTTCCTCTGACCCCGCACGTCAGTGGGAGTTTGGTTTATGACTCAGTGGGGCCGAGTTGCGGCAGTGCTAAGGAGAGAACCAAAAATCCGAGTTCCCAGCAGCGTGCACAAATTGCTAGAAAACCTTGATTTCCAACTTCCCCTACTATAAATTTTTCACACAGACCAAGTGTGCTGATGTCAATTCTTTGCATGCTTTATCTGCTATATCTTTTAGTCCTATGTTTGCCTATAAAATAATAATAAGACACAATTTTGAATTGACATAACATTGGCATGTTGGGACTGTTGACTCAAAGACAATAGACATGGAGTCCTACAGAAATCCAGATCCCTAAGGCAACCCCAGGTTACGAATATTTTTTTTTTTTGTGACAAAAAATACGCATGCTTACTGCTCTTTTAAATGTGCTAGGCAAAATAAATTGTTTCTTTTTTTTAAACAGATAATTTTAGTTTTCGGAGACATTATTACTTTGGAGGTGGCAGGCTTTTTCCCCCTTCAGTTTGAGGAAAATTTTCAAAGTATAGGAAAAATAGATTACACATCTTTCTTAGAAATGTGTTTATTTTTGTAATATCTAATATCTAATGATCCAGGTGGTGTCCTTGTGGTTGCTAATTGTACTCAACTCTATAAAGTGCGCACAACCAACATGATTGGAAATTTGTTGTGTTCCTCGTTAAAAAGGATGGTCAAAGTGCCCCACTCCTCATCTGTAAGCAGCCTACTGACGCCATTATGTTGTTTTCTTTCCCTGATGTGACAGAATTCCTGTGGCTAACAGGTTTCCAAACAGCTGTAGCTAACACGGCAAGAGCTTGTCGTTCGGCCATTTGAAAATGTCTACTGGTGGCAGTAAGGTGTGGTAGAGCTGGAGAAGGCCTGATATTGCTTGGAAACAAACAAATAAGAAATACAGTGTGCTACGGAGTGTGATCTCCTCTCCCTAAGAGAAGAATAGAGCCTTCTGCTTTACGATTCATGCTTTTTTGTAAAATTGCATCTCTAGGCCACATCCTTAAAAGGTGCAACATGGGTCCCATCAATGTAACCCGGCGGCTAATATTATATTGGTTATTTTTGTTAGTTGGCCTTTCTAGCCAGGTCAGTGGAAGGCCATAGGCTTCGGTGTTTGAGGCATTCTTCAAAAGGGGTATGATACCAGATATCCCTCAAATTTTGTTTGTCTGTTAGACAGATTTGATGCTAAAAGTTGGTGCCTAATTTCGGTAAATCAGCCTAGAAACTTGCTGATTTCCAATAAATGATTGAAACTTGATACAGTTCATACACCTTATGTTGAAAATTGATATTTAACTAAAATCAGTTGAAGAATGTAGAAAATATCAGATTTTGAAGCTGAAGATATTTATTGAAAGGCAATACTTTCATGAATCTAGGCTTATGGTATGTATTAATTACATCAGACAGGCAAATATCTCTGTTTCTTTGTATTAATGTATGTGGATGTTTTATTTATTTTTTTGTTTGAAAATTTCTAAATGTGTGTTATTTTAATTATGTTGAGTGTAAATTTGACAATGCTTCGCATTTATTTTTATATTTTTTAAACCTGTTGCTTTTGCAAAACTATGAGCAGCCAGTATGATTTGCAGTACCATTGCATTGTTTTGGTTATGTACACATAGTGTGTCTGAGTTTACAGACATTTCAGGGATTGCTAAAGTGAAAAAAAAAAGAAAAATCTCCAAAACCTACTCGTCTTAAAAGTTTGTACCCCTTTGTTATTGTGGAAGAGAAAAACAAACAACCAAACAACTTTTTTTTTTTTTTAAGGTTTCGGTTATGCCAGCATGCTCCTACATGAATTCACCAGACATGTTGAGTTCCAGTTTCAGAGTGTATTATGTTGAATCACATGATATGAATGTACATCTTGTAAAAGTGAGATATGAATAAACTTATAAATATTTGTAATCATGTGTTAATGGATACCCAAAATAACTCCTACCAAAAGGATTATTAATAATGAGGCATTTCCCCCTATTAAAACAGAGCCTTTTCTTCTGTATTTAATGCTTTTTAAGCACCTTACTCACTTTCTTCTTGCAAGGAATGGCCGCAATTTATCTTATTAGGTAGTCATTCTACTTACAGGTCTCTCACTGGCTTCTGTGTAAGTTTTACCAAGCAAGTTATAGCTTTGTGATGACTAATCAGAAGCTACTTTTGCATCCCATCTACCAGTATGAATTTTTTGTTTGGTATCCTAATTTTTCTTTAAAGGATTGACAATTTTTCCTTTGTGTCAGGAGGAATAAAGCAGTCTTCATAGTGGACCCTTCTCAGGATTGTATTTGATGGCTCTGTTGTCTGTTCAAATCAATAGGAGAGTCACTAGATCAGGCTTATTTTTCAGGTGATTAAGGAGATTTTTCCTTGTCCCTGCTTGTTGGTATATTAGATGTAATTTTGTCCTATGGTTTTATTCTTTCTACTTGTAATCTGGCATTCCGATGTTGAAAAGGGTACCCAAGGAATCCTCTTGTTCCTGTGCACTGTGTTGTTTCATCAACAATGCCAAAGAAAACCGGGTTAATGGAAATCTTTCTGTTAGGTTACACTCTGTGGATCCGGTTCTAAACATCCAAACTAGTCGCAAGAGTTAGGATAGACTCGTCTTGTTTGAAAGCCAGTTTGTCTGACACATATGTTGCGTTTAAACTTCATCAAGAGGGGTAGATATGTATCCCAGCCCTTCCCCAAGTCCTCCCGGCACGTCTTTATTCTTTCTTGTCTGCAGCTGGCAGAGTTGAAGTCAGAACCTGTACATAGCTTTTCTAACCTTGCATTTTCTGCAAGTATTTGCGTCTATTGGAGCTCTGACCTGGAACATAGCTGCAAAGCAGTTGGTACAATATTCTCACATCACGATTACTGTTTCTCTCTAAGCCAACACCACAAACTGACATCCTGTTTTTCCTGTCATTAACTATGTAAGAGACAGGCTATTACAAGAAAATTAATCCTTCTTTTCTGCCTCTTAAAGATACGTGGGCAGTGAATGGTTGTCAGTAGTGTGTACTGTGAGAGCAATCAGAAAAAATATAAAGTGATAACAGCGTGTGCTGAAAGATTAGCTTCACCAGAAGACCGTCTAATAGCAATCTATAAATAAATATGTTTTAACACTCTTATTTTTTGCCTATTCATATTCAGTTCAGATGTTGAAAAGAGAGATAAATTCTTTTGGCAATTTGGTTGTTAGGAAGACATTTTTTCACCTTTTCATTTTTGTTAATGAGCATGTTTTTCTAATGGCTACTTGTTCTATTGCTTTCTGAAATCATTGACAGTTTTGAGGGAGGTTTCCTCTCTCTTGTCTTTGTGTATATTTTTCTTCTTCTTCGCATGAAAATTTATTTCTAATTCAAAAAAATTACACTTTGACCCTATTGCCATCAGCATTTTTGGCTACTGTCTCTAGTTCTCTCTGTAGGATCTGAATTGAATTGGATAAGAATAAACACAGTAACAAATTCCTTATGAATTGTCAGTAAAATTTTCCCTTCTCTCTTGAGTAGCTTCTCTCCTAGACTATTATTTTTTGAGCTACAAACACCTGAAAAGAAAATTATGAGGAACTACACAGGAAACAGGACTGGACTGAGTCTCTGCTGGCATGAATACCCGTGAACTGTGGAAATTTTACCAAGATGTGTGGTTCAGTCCTATATTGCTTGCATATCCCAAACTCCAGTTAAAGTTAGAGAGAAATCTATACACTCAAGTCTGCAGGAGCAACCACAGAAAGACAGATCTACATTCAAGGACCACATGTAAATGACTGGAGATTGGACAACAGAACAAACGGAAACGTGTGTAATTTCATTTCCCCAAATCAAATACTCAGGCTTCATTACCAATATGATTAACAATAATGATCCTACTCATACATATAATTGCTGGTTTATAATTGCTATCAAGAGGCTATAAAAATACAGGGTCAGAAAGCTGAATCCAAAAAAGTGTCTTAATGCCTCACTCTAAAGTTAGACTTCAGAGGAATTTAAGCACTTAGTTTCAAAACCTTAACACAGGACTGTTGGCTGCTTTTCAAACTCTACTGAAGCCTGAGGGCTGCAGGTCCTCTGGTTCCACACATTGAATTTCTCCATGAGCCTGATGTTCTACTTTTGTGTGTGCCTGGCACCTGACAGATCTCTGTGGCTTGGAGGCTTGCTCCCTATTTAGCCTGACTGAGTTACAGAAACTAGGCCTCTGTTTCATCTTGCTTAACTTCAGTTGTTTACAATTCAAACATCTACATCAGAACTTGTCAGTAGAAGCAAGCAGGCAATTTTAGCAAGTAGACCTCTGATGAGTATATTAAGGGCATGCTGAAGAAGCTAGATGAGCACAGATGTAGCCATCTTCTCTGTAGACATTTCTCTTTAGACAGACATGTCCAATTCCATGGTAGGTGTCTTCCACATGCTTCCATCGTGTCCTCCGCTGCACCACTCCGGTTTCACCACTTTGTTTTCCTCTTCAGAGGAGATTTCCTTTTACACGATGACTCAGTAGCTAGTAGATTCACACAGGACTCTACAATCTGGGTTTTTCTGGTTTCCTTTGTTTGAATAGATGGGGTACCTGAAAAAGTAGAGAACTTGGTCCTGGAGAAATACTTTACAGAACATGCTAGCCGTGGATCTCTTGGGAATGAGTTGACTGTGGCTGATGTCACTCTGATGGCATAGCAGGCAAATGACCTTTCTGCTATGATTTCTGTTCTAACTGGTTTCCCTACTGTGTTTTCTGATAGTGTAGTCAACTTAAGTGAAAATTGTTTTTCTACAGATTCTTGGGAAAAAGAATCTTCTTATCATTTTCGCTAGGTAGGGCTCAATACAATAATATTTGAATATTTTCTAAATATATCAGCTTTTCACAGCAAAATTCCAGAGCAAATTTCATTAAGTTTCCAATTTTCCTCTCTTCCTGGTTGCAAAAAAACCTCTCGAGAGGAGAGGTATAGATGTACGTATACACATAAACATTAATTAACAAATCCCTCAAAACTTGACTTGAATTTAAATTGCCACATGCATAGCCTTAGGGTCTTTAACAAAGCAATCTTGTATGGTTCCATCTTAAGTTATCATGTAATTCTTACCACAGGACCTCTGTCTCAGTTGCTGCATGAGGTAAATTCTACTCAAGCAATGAATTGGGACTGTGAAGAGAATGAAGGTGTTTTCTAGGAGTACTCCTCACTTGTGCGAGATGCCAGTAGGTGTCTGTATGGAGGCAATGAGGGAAAACACTGCAAGAAGCGTAAGTTTGGCTTCGTTGTTAACTTTCAAGCTGATACACTGAAGACAGACATTTGCAGGACATCACTGAATGTGTGCTCTCTGTTTTCTGGCACTTAAAGTCACAAGACTAGGAGTCTGATGTACAGAAATGCGCATTGTTGACTGCCACAACTTTAATTAACACAAGCTATGTAGGTTTGGGACTTTGAGGAAAGCCGGCAGCGTTACGTAGCTGTGTAGATTCATGCAATATACCATTGACTTACTGCCTTACATTAGGCAGGTCACGGTGTCTTTCTGCTTCAGTCTATAAAATGGGTTTAATGACATCCTCCTAATATGTACATAGAAATGACATTCTCCTAGTGTGTACATAGGGGGATTGTGACCATAAATTCATTAATCTTTATAGTACACTGATGTACTAGATTTGAGAGCATCAGCACAAAACCCATGAGGCAACAAGTAACTCTGTATTCAATGCAATGTTCAGAGGATGTGCAGTAAATAAAGCATGAGCATAAAGAGAAATATCGAGCAGCTGCTGTATTCACTGAACACTCTGCACTGAATAAAGCTGGGGTCCTATGGAAAAAAAAAGAAGACTTACCGTATAATTAAAGAATGTATCGTAATGTGTATACACATGGGAGTAGAATTGGATTGCACAGTAAATGCCATTAATGGCACTTCCTGACTTTTGGGTGTTTAACGATTTAATGAACGCTTATTTTTTTCAGCTTTAAGAATCTTTTCCTTCAGCATTTACATATGCAATTGTCTATAGTTATCCTTTTTTGAATTAAAAATAAAAAGCCAGGTTGCATACACTGTAGAACCATTAGGACTGGGACACTGGACTCTCTGCTGAAGTCTGGAGATAACTTGATCCACAAAAGAGCCTATGCTAATAGGAAGAGAATGATGATTATGGTGTCTTAAACTTACATAAGACTTGAGCAAATGAGACATCTGAAGTGGTGTAGAATTTACTGACACAAAACATACAGGGCACTCCATTTTATGGGCATTGGAGCCCACTGATATGAGGGAATACAGTTTAGGGCTTCTGATATGAGATCACTAAGAGGTACATTCTCAGCTCACATAGGTTTTCAGTGCC